>NW_023494792.1:20616092-23523592 GCF_904425465.1 Colossoma macropomum
CCTTCCGTCGTGTCTTGATCTGAGCTGCTCAGTGTGCTCGCTGGAAAGTGCTCTGTGTGCTTTCTAACCCAGTCCTCTGGGACCCCTACAACCAAGCTGTCAAGACCACTGAATACCTGGTGCTCTGTCTCTCTGGTGTTGGTCTGCCTGTGTGCAGCCACCCAGTTGCCTAATGCCATTTTAAAAAAGAATCATGTTGTCATTTCCTCCCTGTTAAGGGTGCAGCCTCTCCTGTCCATGCGTCTTATGGTACAACTAGTACTTAAACCTAAACGCTGGCTGTAGGACAAATCACCTGTCTGCAGATAGCAGCATGTTTTAGACATTGTTTATGGCAGAGTAGGGGTACCACACAGACATCCAGTGTGTGACTCACAAATCTGGACCTCCACTATCAGTACCTAATCATTCCCATTCCCTTTTTTCTTGCTTTAAATACTGCAGTGTAGGGATGCATGATGAAGTATTGGAATAAATATTAATATCAGAAGTATTAGTAAAAATATAGGTATAAATATTGGTGTAAATATTGGTATCAGAAGTACTGGTATAAATATTCATTCATTCATTCATGCATTTTATTCATTTTTCTGCATTTGTAGCCCTTTAAAAATGAATGTTATATTTCTCTGCAGTGTTAATTCTGGTGCATCTAGCCCTAATATCTATATTTTATGAATGTTTATATATCGACATCGATCACAATTCCACTATTGATGCATCCCTACTACAGTGTCAATTAAATTTTCCATTTATAAACCCTCACTATAAACAGATACTCCAGAATTACATGCAATAGTACCCTAACAGTTTATTTATTGTAAATCTTTGTTCCAAATCTAGACATCATTGTAGAACACATGATGGCTGGGACTTGAGTCTAAACAGGGTGTGAGGTTGAAACTGATCAGATTTCAGTTTTGCCAGGCAGTGATGCTGAACCCATTTGCTTTTTTAATCTGATAAGGTTTATCAAAGGTGGGACTCGGGTTTATCTCTTTGTAAATCTTACAAGTCTCTGTCATTAGTAGAGATAGACCTTTTGTTCACAGCATCAGCACTAATGATCTTCCCTTTATTTAATTTCTTATGTACCTTATCTGATTATATGCTTACATTTCTGTTGGTGGCATACATCCAAAAAGTCCTGAATACTTCAGAAATCAAGTAATGAGGGGAGAATGGGGATCGAATGTCTTCTTTTTGTATCAGTCACTAATGTATTTAGGCTAATTGATTCCATAACCACATACCCAAATGATCTTACTGGAATAGTCATGAGTCATGAAGACTCTGTTGTGGATACTGTATAGCAGATAAATGGTTCTACACTAAACACGTATTTAAGAAATTAAAATCTTTTAATACACCATTTGTTTTTCTTTGGATTATGCATTAATTTTCATCTCACATGTGTGTTTTATACGTTTTTAAACCTGTTGTAGCCTAATTGCAAAAAAAAAGTGTGAAGACAGGAAAGAGGCTCAAGATTTGAAAGTGACCCAGGACAATGGTCAAGCCTTGAACCGTTTGTATGTTGTTACCACTTATGTTGTTACTAAGGTTAGTGGGCTTTACATACATAAAGTACTGTCTTACGTACCTACACAGAGTAATGAATGAAGAGACTGGTCACTCCAGCATTGGCTTTCCATATCGTTGCTGTCATATCTCCTTTTTTGACATTACTTGAAAAGGGTAGTCGCCCTTTATGTTGTATCAAAATTTCATGATGAATGGAGCAACAGAAATGGTCCAGAATTACTTGGAAAAAAAGGTATTTCTCCATTTACTTCCATTAAAAGTTCATAATGTTTTTCCTTCTCCTTTACAGTTACTTTTTTGGAGATATGAGGTTTTGTTCTGATAGCAGCGATATTCATAATATAATGGTGGTGCATATAGGTGCTGGGCAGATGTCTGTGTGTGTACAGGTATCAAGTCAGGAGCTAGCGTATCAGTATATTGACTGATTATGTCTGAGGGAGGGACAGATTGTGGAGGCACTGGTTCAGAATAAAACAGAAGGTGGAAATGTGTGTGCGTGTGTGTGGTGTCATTTCATGGCTACAGCAGAGGAGATGACAGGAGGAGTGTAATGTAGAGAAATGATTGACAGTTCATGTATTATTCATGCAGTCCTGTTGATTTGGGGGTGGTTGGTGGGGGCAAGGCAGACAAATGGAAAGAGGAAGATAGACAAACAGCGAAAAAGAGAAAAATAAAAATGTTACTTGCACTGCCACCATGGACTATTCTGTGAAGTATTTATGTGGTGGGGGGCACTGTTCAATTTAGCCAAAAAATGCTAAATGCTATAGTAACTGTCCATATCTGAAAGCACTTCAATATGCCTAGGATTCGGAATGACCCATAGGAGCCCTGGGAGTTCATTTCATTGGCATTTTGAACTGAAGAATATTACCTAAAGTCGGACTTGCATGTCACAGTAATTGGAAACCTGCAGAAAGCTATTATGCCGAGGATAACCGAGGAGAGACATTGATTTTAAGCTCTGTTAGATCCTGCCTTGCTTTTATGGAATGAAGCACAGGCATAGTAAATTGATTCTCAACTTAAGCCTTTTAATCATCATGAATATTAGATATTGGTAGCTAATGAACACTGCTCCATACACTACATCCATTACAGATTTCTCGTAGTATTTTCTACATCTTCGAGGCCTGTTTAGCTCAATCCCATTTTCTTAATACGATTGATTTTTATTGGCCAACACGAATGAGGAGTTGACCTTGGATGAAGTGCAAAGACCTCTGCAGTGCATTTTCGTGCTGTTTAAGCCACACTTGCTGTTCCATGGCTGTACTCTATTACTGCTACAAAGGCTTGATGTAGACAGAAGGGAATTGGCAGCTTTGAAGCAGACTAACACCTTTCAAACCGCAAGCTCCAGTTCTCAGTGTCAGAAGAAGGAACGTTTTGTCATTTTTAGCCCTTTGTGCTCTCTTCCAGTCAAAGGGTTTGTTAAGACTCTTAAAAGTGTTAAGATGTCAACATTTTAAGTGCTTAGGCCACAGTCTTACTAGTTTCTGGACTGATTTACATTATTAGTAAGGATTCACTGTATATGACAGTTGCTTTTAGTATAGCACTCAGCTTAAGCTGTGTCCCCCATTGTTGAAGATTGGCCCACTAAAACACTGCTACAAGCTCTATCAGATGCACCTCTGTGATGAGCGATTAAGTGGTTTGCTCAGATATTGATTAATGCTAATACTGACTCCAGGCTTGGAGTAAATCACGGCACCAGCCAAATGCACCAGTCTGACTGACAACTGGTTTCCATCTGGATGACTCGGTAATATCACTGACTCCCATGCTAGGATTTATTTTTTCATAAATCAGCTGGTCATTCTGGCATCAAAGTAGCATTACAGATATCATTGTTATTCACAGTTATTATACTTTGACCCAAAGGTCAGTCTCTTCAAAGGGAGTGTCATCATTTACAGTATAATTGAATATACACTTGTGAATAATTGAATATATACAGGTGGATCTTATTCAAACAGTATATCTGAATTTATGTATTAAAATTTTAAACAGGATTTTAAGGGTTCTAAGTGCTCTGAAAAGCACTGTTAAGTTCACTTTGAACGTTTAATATGTTAAATGTCAAGGCTGGTTTTCTGGGCCCCTTTGTTGTCCTCTAGAAGAAGACTGCATTGTTTGCGTACTTCCTGCCCGTGTTTGGCTGGATTTAAAGTGTGTCTAATGGCAGATTGCTGTACCTTAATATGCATGGCTGTGTAGTCAGGGTGAATTGAATGAGTGATGGAGGTAAGAAATGCAGGGCTCTCTCAAAGGGATTAGCAAAAGGGGTGGCGAAAACAATGAGAGAACGATAGTGAGCACCAGCAGAGATAGAAACATGTCAATATAACACAAAGACAAAAATACTCTGCACGTGAAAAAAGAACAAAAACACAAACATGTCACTTTAGAGAGGTTTGTGGTGAAGAACAGAAGAACAGAAGCAATAAAAAAACAAACTTGGGTGGTAATCTCAATAGTGACAAAGATACTAGTATATAACTAGAAATGGCATATCATTAGCAATCTGGCCAATATCAACAAAACAGCAGTTTTAAAGCTTAGTAGATGTTAAAGAAGATATTACTTAAGGTTTCAGTGAGTGCATTGACATGCATTTAATAATCTGATAACTGCAGAAAATCGGATCTTGTCAGTAATCTGATCAGCGTGTTTATATGCACTTGAGTAATCAGATAATGGGAAACTCCAGGTCTGCATGAGTCTTGCAGTAATTGGATTCCTGCTTTGCAACCAGCCAATAAACTCACAGAAGAAGAATGTAAATTCAAACTTCATGCCGTGGCTTTTAAAAAAAAACATTGTGTCGCTTTACCTGAAAATATGGACATACATCATCTACAAGATGAAGAATATATGAAGCCTTTATTTCTTCGAGCATGTATTTGGTTTCAGCATCACTCCAAAAGTGTTTTGCTGCCATCTAGCGGCAACGCTGCTTATTTCCATTTTTTCACATGCGCAGACTAAGAAAGCTGAAAGAAATCCGAATAAGAGTATACATATGCTGAGAAATCCGATTATTGAGCTAAACTCCATCTCTCTTTATCAGATTTCGTAATCAGATTTCTAGATCTATGGTGTTTTCATTTGAATAATCAGATCACTGCAGAAATCCAATTATGATCGGATTGTTGAGTGCATGTAAACGCACTCAATATCAGTATCAGTATCAAAAAGAAAAAGCAGTTTTGCACCATGTCTTTTGGAAACACCTGAAGGTATTGATATCGATATTGGTATTGATACCAATTGGTATTGGTATTGATATTAGCGAAAAATGTAGGTTCTGACCTCAGCTTGAAGACGACCCAAAGAGCTTTACAGTGGAGCCTGCAGTTTGTTTAAAGCTCCACCATGTAAGTTCTGGGGATTTGGAGGCCTCTCTGGTGGAAATATGTAATTACATGCAACATGCAGACATGTTGGAAGAAGAGTATTCAAAGACAACTTGGTCAAAACTTAGTGAATGCAGATGGTGTAAGTGAATGATCATCCATTTTTCATCATATCTTGATCAGTATAATGTTGATTTTGCATTTGAGACCTAAACATTAAGTCTGATGTTCTTTTTGTGGCTGTGTGTGACATTAATATGTAAAGACCCATGAAGTGGTCTCACAAACTCCCATGAATTTTGTCCCAACACCTCTGACTTTTCAATTCCCGTTTCAGGCTTTACAGGGTGACAGCTCATGCACACCATATTTTACCATGTATTTTTTTCTCCTGTAATGCTACTTCTTTTTAGTTTTAACAAAAAAAAATTACTCAGTGCAGCTTTAAAGACATTAACAGAAACATTTACTTGTTGACTTTTTCTATAGACTATTTTGTTATAAACTCTCAATGCACAAGCTATAACAACTTAAGCAGTAGAAAACTGGTAATTCTGTATTTAGTTCTTTATTTATCTGCACGGGCTAATAAGGTATTTCAACAGCTCAGTGCTTCTACCTGTCACCACACCAATACACAAGAACTCCCCTAGCCAGGGCCCCATGTCACCAATCCCACCCTGGGCTCCACCCACCCATTGAGAAGGCCCTGAGGGGAGGAGTGTGTGTATGTGGTGTTATGGCACAATTACAAACACATTATAGTCAAATGATGATGATATAACAGCAGTGGAGAGAGATACAGTGAAAGGCTCCTGAAGGAAGGCCACTTTGCACTGTGAATAGAGCCCTTGAGGGATGAGGTACTACCAGCTGCCATCATCTCTGCTTTGTCTGCAGCTTGGAATGGTTAACCTTCTCCACACTGGGGGTGTGTTAGTGTTGGGAGACATTGACTCTGTTTGTGTGTGTGTGTTGTGTTAGAGGAAGAGACAGATAGAGATGTCAGACATCAAAGGGAGTTTGAGAGATTATTGCTGTACTCTGCAACAGGAACTAATTACAACCTTTGTGTGTAAGCACCTCCTTTCTGTTTGTGTGTGTATGTGTACCTGAGTGTTCAAAAACAGCCTTACTGTCGTCTCAGCAGCATACAGTAATAAGGATGTGATACTGTAATAACCTGAAGGATAAGATAGAAAGCAAGTATGATGAGAAGAAACTCAAGCTCCGTGAAGCAGCTTCAGTCTTCTCTTTTTTTTTCCCAAGCAACAAAGGAGCAAAGAAATAACTCAGAGAAAATGTAATACAGTAGTGTGGTTACTGTGGTGTAATGAAAACATTTCTGAATAGTTTTACATCATGTGATGGCAGGCCACAGTGTCTTGCTGGAAAGCGACTGCAGAATGACTCTGGGTAAATTGGCTGCTCTCCAGGGTTCTGAACTCCACACGATTGGATTCAGCACCGCTTGGGATGCTACTCCTAATCACCCAAAGCTGCAGTCACTCACTTCTATATCAGTCAAAGGCTCCCTGCACTGACCATGGTGGGCTGGATGGAAATGCGACAAGCACTCATGTCTCTCTCCTTTTGAGTCAAATGGAGAAGGTGCTGTCCACAACTGCCTTTAGTAGCTTACTTTAGAAGCTTTAGGGCAGGAGTGTCCAATGCTGGTCTTGGAGATCTACCACCTTGGAGAATTCAGATCCAGTACACCTGGCTCTAATACTCAGATGCCCCTGAAGGCCTTCATTACCTGGAACAGGTGTGCTTGATTAGGGCTGGAGCTAAACTTTGCAGGGTGGTAGATCTCCAGGACCAGGATTGGGCACCCCTGCTTTAGGGTCACCTAGAGAACCCTGCCTTCTCTTTACAAATTATGTTATCCTTTTGGGGTTTTCTACAACAATTCTCTGCACTTGTTTAATGTGTTCTGACCTAGTATGAGTTCTCATAGTGGTGAGGAATGCAGGCACAAACAACACAACAATTCAAAAAAAATTAGCTGTTCATCTGTTCTCTAACTGTAGTCTTATTGGATCAAGTGGTTCAGCATTTGTTGCAGAAAAGTATTCAGCAGCAGGCAGTTGCTTTTGGTGTGGCCCAAGGACTGAAGTAAGTCACACAAGCATTTATTATGACCCTGCTAAAGGCCCAGAAACCACAAGAAAAACACTGAAAAAACACAACCCACAAGAAAAACAACAAAGCACTGTTGCACAAAATTCATGGCAGGTTATGATGTCTGGATACCTTTGCCTTTCTGTACACTTTTGAATAGATCATCCAGAGCCGGTTCTGGGACAGAGAGGATGCATATCCTCACCATTTGTTAGAACGATTTGCTCCACTAGTTTACCTCAGTCAGATGATGTCTTACAGCTTACAGCACTGTAGTTGGTCCTATAAGCAGATGGACCACCTCCTCCGTATTACAAGAAAGTAGCTCCAGCTTGAGAGCCTGATTCAGGAGGAGATACCACACAAGATGGCCATGGATTGCTTTCTGGGTATTTGACTATCTGAGAAGAAAAGGGTTGTTGTCTCACGTGCACTGGAGGTTCCCTGTCCATGTTGCAGGGAAAGCAATGGGAGGCTGTTACCATGCAACCTTGAGGATCTAGTCACATGCTCAGAAAGGAAAACCATGAAGGGCCTTGCAAGAAGGAAGACATCTACAGCAGTCCTGGAGATGAGCCAAAGCCCACTAAGCCAGAGTCCCAGCTAGCCATGGCTATGCCAAAACATGTTTAGCTAGCTAGAGGCCAGTAAAAATCTGTGTGAATTCCAGCAGCACAATCACACTAGCTCTCCCCTCTGCTAGTTCCCAAGCTCAGATGGTGGACAAAATGTCTCCAGTCTTTTTTTGTGTACAGTGATTCTCATAGGGACACAGGCTGGTGACCAGTTGCAGTGGGATTAATGTATGAATGACCTTTTTGCCAATAATAGGAAGTAATTTCCCAGGCTTTAATGAGCAGTCCAACACCTTATCGGCAAAGATGACTGAGCCGTCCTAACAACAGGGTGAACTACAGTGTGCAACTCTCGGTGGCAGCTGGGACTTGTTTGCTTTCTGGGGGACTAGAGCTGATACAGTGAGCACCTCACTCCTCATAACCCACTATCAGATGTGTATGAGCAGGAGCAGAAACACAGTAGTTAGGTGAGAGGACAACATGAACACATTAGAAGTCAAAAAATTGCTGTTTCCATGTTTCGGTGGATGAGGGTGTTCCTTGGACCACATTATGTATCTAGTCCGTAGCTACTGTCTTGGTGGACACTTCCTCAGGTATATGGTCTGAATGATAAGCTGGGCACAGTTTCTCACCACTAAGGCCAGGTCATTTACTGCCTTCTCCACTCACAGGACCTTAGCTTTCAGATCAGAAGGGGCTTGCTGCAACTCCAACTTGTCCTTCAAAACTTCTCCCATCAGACCTGCTTAAAAAGGACAAAGAAGTCCGAAGAAGCTGGTGCCCTTACCACTGCTTCTCAGAAATCCTGATTTAACTGGCATGTCTTGTGCCAAAGACAAGCCTGAAGGCTGTCCCCTCACAGGAATTGTGAATTTCATGAGACTGTGGTGCCATTGCATGGTAGGTCCTCAATGTAATGGGTTTGACAAGAACTGCATTCCTACCTTACAGGGAAGCTGTTCATCTTAGTTACAGATTGTGCCCTGTTCCAGTGAATGGCTTATGCAAATGACAATAAGGCCTGCATCACCAGGTAGCTCCTCTTTACAAGACATCTTGTGTCAAATGAGGCACCAGGCTGATTCCCAGCTCAGCAGCATGGATGGGCTTTCCCATTAACCCAACGTGTGGTCAGGTCTGTCCTGTTTCCCTGGATTATTTTTTGAGGGGGGGTGCTACTCTAATGGCAGACTGCGTGGCAGAAGGAGTTGGTGACACTCTGAGGGAATCTGCTGCTCTCCAGGCTGCTGAACTCTGGCCACAAGAGCGGATTTAGCAACACTGTTTGGGACTGCCCTCAACCATGTGGTACAGGAAAGGAGACATGGCTGGCGGCTCCTGATTACCCCAGCTTTATCCGCTCACTTCCCCATCAGACTGGCCACAAAAGCTCTGCACAGACGATAGCAAGGTGAGTGGAAAATGAGATGAGCACTTGCATCTCTTTTCTTCTCGATTACGCAGACACTGCTAAGTCGGACAGAGAAGAAGCTGCCTATCAACATATGGGGAGCCCTGCATTCTTTTTCCAAATTGTACTATAAAATAACCTTTGGCTTTGGTGTTGCCACAACAACCTGTTTGTTTGATTATGTTTCTATCCTTGCTTACACATCAAGGTTTTGTTAGGTCAACTTTTGCAGCATATCTGAGAGGAAAGGTTTAGGTCAATCCACCTTGAAATTTGGCACTGACTGATTCATCTGTATTAATGAAACTAGTGGTTACCACAGTCAGTACTTACAAAGTGTAAAATCATAAATTACATTTAATTGTGACTAATCAGTTATTGGTTATATAACTGGTAAATCTATAGTGCAATACAAACATGTATTTCAACAGATTACTATTTTAATGTCACATCTGATCAGCTCCTTATAACACAAAGTTGAGAGAGAAGCATGCAAAACTGTTGCCAAAGGCCCAAAGAAGATAAAAATGGCATTGACTGGTAAGTGAGGGAATATGTCATAACCTAATAATGAAACACAACACACTAAGGATCTAATGCCCATGTGTCAAACACAAGGCCCACGGATCAGATCAGGTCCGCAACACAATCCTATCCGGCCCGCAGTAGTATTTTAATTTTCTATTAATATTAGCCCATTTCACAACGAGCTGCACTTCAGCCCTCAGTATGCACTGCAATGTAATGTGCACTCCTACTCTCCCACCCTAGCAACAATCTATGAGACAGCGGTTACACTTAAATTCTACACAATTCTATGCAGTTCCACACCAGTCATATCACCAAACGCACTAGCTGCATTTCAGCTGAAGTTCAACCTAAATAAACACTTAACATTAGCTCAGCAGCTCGGAAACTGAGCCCAAGTTTTAATGAACTTGCAGCAAAGAAAGGATGCCAGGTACCAGGTTCAAACAGACAGGTAGGTTTAAAAGCACCTGGGGACATTTAAATTTTCAGTTTAACTCACCACACCGTGGTTGTATCGTACACCACACTCTTCCCACCTTCCTGATCGAACCTCATTAGTAAAGAGTGGAACAACTTGAATACAGTCATGATCATCATTCAAATGTTGCTCAAAATATCATCTTGAACTTAGCATCAGGAATCACATTGAATTGTGCGTTGAGTGTATCGTTACACCTCTACAGTGAACTAATAGAACAGCATGGCAAGCTATGCCCTTAGTCTCCTAAGCCAGTGAAAGCTGGTAGCATGAACTGCCCAAGGAACCTTGGATACTCCATCCATCCATCATCTAAACCGCTTATCCTTCTGGGTCGCAGTGGGGTGCTGGAGCCTATCCCAGCTGTCATTGGGCGGAAGGCAGGATACACCCTGGACAGGTCGCCAGTCCATCGCAGGGCAGACAGACAGACATACACACACACATTCACACCTAGGGGCAATTTAGCATGCCCAATCAGCCTGACTGCATGTTTTTGGACTGTGGGAGGAAACTGGAGTACCCAGAGGAAACCCACGCAGACAGGGGGAGAACAGGCAAACTCCACACAGAAAGGACCCTGGTCACCCGGCCGGGAATCGAACCCAGGCCCTTCTTACTGTGAGGCGACAGTGCTACCCACTGTGCCACCGTGCCGCCCACCTTGGTTACTCTCCCTTCTAATTTATTGTCATTTAATTATTAAAGCCTATATCCAAATATTGGGCTAGAAATGTGAACTTGTTTTGCAAGGAACATTTTGAAAAAGCAACCAAAACTGAATGAATTTGAAGTTATTAAAAAAAGAATATGTGCAATGTCTGTTGGTCTTGTCATTAGACAGAGAAAAGGATGTCTCTGTCTTTGCTCAGTGTAAGAGCTCTGATGCTGGTGAGCTCCCCTTCTCCTCTCCGTTTTCTGTTTGTTCAGTCAGGAATATCTTGAGACAGTCAGACAGTGGGGATTTGGGAAGTGTGCAGGATTAGTGGGTATCTGTGTGACTGAGAGTGAGTGTGAGAAAGAGAGAGAGGGAGAGGGAGACACGGAAGAACACCCTAGAGTGGTATACTTGTGAAGGTCATATAAAGGAGAAAGAATGTGTGTGTCTGAAAGAGTGTAGGAGAAGAGAAATAGAAGATGTGGGAGGATTTAGAAAGGTTTGATATTCTGAGGTGAAAGAGAGGTGAGAGCTATTTTTTGAGGAATGAGGAAGCCATGAAAACAGTATGAGAAGAAAGAATGAGGAGAGAGAGAGGGAGGGAGAGAAGCTGCTTGTAAAGGTGGCACACGATGATGTCATGAGGCTTAACACTCAGTACATTACTTTGCTTCTGTAATGTATGTGTTATATGTTAGAAAGTGAGCATGTGAGAGACGGAGTGAAGGATTTCAAGCCAGAGAGAGAATGAGAGTTCAGATTTGATGTATATGTGAACATGAATGGGGGGAGGTTTGTGTGTACGTGTCTGTTTGCATGCTGGAGTGTTATGTTATGCAACCTTCACTGGTTCAATGGAATGAGACATGGAACTCTTGAACATTCTTCTCTTCTCTTCTCTTCTCTTCTCTTCTCTTCTCTTCTCTTCTCTTCTCCCATCTTCTCATATCTTGTTCTTCCTTTCTTCTCTTGTCTTCTCTTGATCCTCTTCTCCCTTCTCCTCTTCTGTTTTCTTCTGTTCTTGTTCTTTTGTCTTCTCCTCTTTTCTCTTTCTTTGCATCTGTTTTCTCTTCTGTCCTCATGTTCTCTTTTGTTCCTTTTCTGTTTTCAGTTGTGGTGTTCCTCTTTCTATTCTCTTCTCTTCTCTTCTCTTCTCTTCTCTTCTCTTCTCTTCTCATGTTTTGTGTAGTTTTTCTTTAACTGTAGATCCTGTAGTAAGAATGAGTGTAAAAGGAAAAAAACCTGATCTGAACATGAGGTCTATAAAAGAGTGACAAAACACCCAGCTGCAAAAACAACATGATAATGAAAGACTCTGGAGGTGTGACTGCTCCAGTCTACTTCAACATCTGTCAGGCTTTGATTAGTGTGTGTATGTGTGTGTGTGTGTTGTGAGCAGGAGAGGGTGAGTGTGTCGGCTGTGTTGAGGCTTGTCATTTTAGTGTGCAGTGCTTTTGAAGAGCCGAGGAACGGAAACGGGAAATCTTTTAATCAGTTTCCTCATGTGGGAACAAAGACACTCTCATGGGAGTGTGCAAAGAAGAAGTGTGTGTGTGTGTGTGTGTGTTCACTCCAGTCGATGGATTTCAGTGTTTATTTGTGATCTGTATCTGATGAAATGTGTGAGCTACGTATATATATGAGATGTGTTAGTGTTCAGGTCTGTTTTTCTGTGGATGTGTGGTTGTGTGTGTGTGTGTGTGTGTGTGTGGTGGGACATTACGTGCTCTTATCTCTCTCTAGCAGCAGTGCAGAGTGGAGATGCATTTCCATAGGTCAGAGTTCAAATGGAGACAGAGAGATGATGTCAACAGCTTCTCAATGCGCTGCTGTGTCTTACCACAGAGAGGCTTTTACAGGCCCAGAATTAGTTGGAAGAAATACATCACTTATAAGAACATGCAGTGTATTGAGTTAGTGTGTGAACAGTTGTAGGCTTGTGAGATTGTGTGTAGTGTACCATCGTCCAGTCGCACCCACATAGCCATTGCAGACTGACCGTAGTCTTGCGGGGGGGCATATAGTGGCAGTCAAGCAATTGCTGTTTTAAAAAAAAAAAACACACACAATGTCTCAGTACTCAAAGGGGAAAGGTGCCGCAAATGTTGCTGGATAGGCTGCCATTAACCTACTGAGCTTCTCAGTAGAGATTCACAGCACCCTTCTCCAATAACGTATTTTAGCATGACAGGTAATGTGGTAACAACACTCTGGTTGCTTAAACCAGACAAAATAAACACTTTTGTGTTTCTTATCAGAAACTTGCTAAGCTACATTTCTTCTAACTTTGATTGGTATGATTCAGTAAAAATGTACATTTACAGCCCATTGCTTTTTTTATAGGCTACTTTTACTGTGGCCTATTAATGTTATTAGGCTGGGACTAAAATATTAATTACCTTGTGTTTTTAAGGTGGTAATAACTTCAGGCTCCTGCAGATGGCATTGCACAAGGATGATCGGGCAATAGATACCTGCATGGTGTGCAACAGGATTCATAGATTGAGACAGTGCAGGGAATGTTCCGTTCATTGTGTGGAAAATGGGTCGCAAAGCAGATGTTTAAAGATTGGCAAAAAAAAGGAGTCATTGTAGTTGGGTGTGCCAAAGACTATTGTGTGAAAGAAGTAGCTGAATTTGCAGGTGTATTGAAGCGTACGGTCATACGGGTCTACCAGCAGTGGCAACAATCCCAGTCTCCAGGAAATTCTCGTCAGAGTTGTGGCCGAAAGACGAAACTGACAGACAGGGATTGGCTGCAAGTTTTACGGCTAGTGAATAAAAATCGCTTCGTTTCCAGGCAAGAATTGCTTCTAGAAGTCAACGCAGGTCCTTCACAACCAATTTCTGAAAGAACACTCCACAGGGAACTATGAACTTATGGAACTTATGGCCTTTGCTCACTTCTGCTCACAAAGAGAGACACAAAAATTAGACTGTTCATGACTGGAAACGTGTTATCTGGTCAGATGAATCTCTTTCTGCCTGTATGTGAATGATGCTAGGCATTGTATTCATCATAAGCCCCTGGAAGTCTTCAATGAGGACTGCATGTAAGGTGTGGTTCAAGCTGGAGGAGGCTCTGTGATGTTCTGGGAGTGTTTGGTTGGGGTCACACTAAATTTGAACCACAGTACCTACACTGAGCTGCTGGACAACCACATTTTGCCTTTTACTCATCATCTTACTGAGGAACATAACATTCCTATCCCTGTATTCCAGGATGACAATTCTCGTGTTCACAGGGCTGCAAAAGTGACTGATTGACATGATGAACAGAAGCATTCACACATCTGGACTGGCCCACAAAATCCCCAGGTTTTAATCCTGTCGAAAATCTGTGGGACTTCCTGTACCAACGAGTAAGACGCCAGGAAATGCATTCACAAAATCTGGCCAAACTGTGCAATTCTTTGATGCAAGAGTAGCTAAATGATGTCACCTAAATCCAGAAACTTGTCCAGTCCATACCAAATCGAGTCACAGCTGTTATTCATGCTCGTTAGCTAATTTTTTGTCTACTGAGCTTAAGACTTTTTGTTTATTTTTAACAATTTTGATGAAACCACAATATTATCTACATAAGCTCCTGTTTATGTTTTGTGAGGAAGGATGTTCCATGCATGGAACGCTGCAGCAGGTCTTTATTTGTTTCACAAACAAGAAAAAAAGTGCTTCCTCGCACTGCTGTACAATGCTCTGAAGCCAAACAACGTGTCATGACTGATAGAACATAGACTGATCATTAAAGAAAACACAGGTTACGAGACACATATGCTTTTGTACATCTTAAAGCTGTGTGACTTTATGACATTTTCTCAACTTGACAGCCATCACAATGAATGAAATCTATAAGTGAATGTCTATGTGGAGCCTAATCATACATCCCCATCCTGATCTTGTATCCCTTGGTTTCTAGTCAAGATTTTCACAGTGTTATCAGATGAATCACACATATCAGAGCCTTCAATCAACAAATCTGGAAGAAACCTCAAACAGCATAGGTGGACATGAATGCGCCTTACCTTTTTGTGAACTTAAATAATTTCACATCAAAGCTAGTACACATCTGAATTAAAATCAGTGAGAGGTTTTTAAGAAAATTTGCTAACTTGCTAAATCTGTCCAAGAGTCCTTGGGAAGTGAATTCAGGACGGGGATGTGAGATTGGGCTTCACGCTGGTCCTCTACTGTCTCAAGCCTAAAATGTTGTGCAGCTGTAACTACTGCCGTTTAACCTGCTCTAATACTGTTTGTGTGTGTGTGTGTGTGTGTGTTTGAGAGAGAGAGGGAGAGAGAGGGAGAGAGAGAGAGAGAGAAGATCTGGCAGTGTGGTTAGACGGACAGATTGTGCTGAATGAATGCCATCTCCTCAGCCTGGTTGCTTGCTCGCACTCACGCTCTCCCTCTCTCTCTTTTTTTCTCCATTTCTCCTCACACTCTTAATAACTTTCCATCCATCCATCCATCCATCCATCCATCCATCCATCCAAGCTATATCTTCTTAGCCTAAAGCTTTTTACTTCAACTTCAGCATTTTTATTTGAACATTTTATAGCTTTAGTTGATCCTAAGCACATGGCTCATTGATCCTGAGAGGCAGAGAGAGAGTAAAGAGAGAGAGAGAGGCTCTTTGAACCTCGCATGGCAGGATCACCTATATGCCTCTTCCACTTGAATCTATATGTTGTTCTGCAAAATATTTGAATATATTGATATATTTATCTACAACAGTCCATTGCCAATATTGTCCACTATTCTTGAAGGCTATGATTATACAGCGAGTGGTGATTTGTAATGAGCACACAAACAAATGTGACAGTTGTTACACTGCATTATGTGTGTTTTGTTTCCTGTCATCTCTCAATAAGACGTTGCCCTCAGTTTTCCTCCAGGCCAGCTTGTTATTCACTGGGCTGCTTTTTCATTTCTCACCACCACTATTACTGCTGCCTCCTCCCTCTCACACAGAAGAGATGACTGTCATAGCTACAACACTTGTCTCCTTTTCAGTAGTTTGATGAGGCTGTTAACTGTGACTAAATACAGCAAACAACAGCTTAAAATTCTGCCACCTGCAATTTGATGGATAATTATTTTCATGAGCATTTAGTTCGGGATCTGTATTTGAAATAATGTGCTTGGCTAAGCCGGTTGAGTTTTCTGAATGGATGCAGGTAGCCAGTGATAGAGTTTTTAAAACAATTATTAAAAGCTGTTTGCTTGGCAGACTTATAGATGCTAATATTTGAACCTTTTATTATCTTCTTGTGTATACTTTAAAGAAGTCAGTTCCTTGTTTCAGATCTTTACCATTTCCAGAGAAGCAGGGAAAGGTACATGAAACCAGTGACCATCACCAACATTGTGTGCTGCCTTTATATTTATCTTTTCAGTGGATCAAAAGCTAACAGTTTTGTTAAGTTTATTGTTTTACACAATAGCTAATTGTCATTTGTGTAGAGTGTTTTGTGGACTGTGCTGCCCACTAGTGGACTGAGCTGAGAAGAAGGGATGAGTGAGGAGGGGACCGGAGCTGCGAAGTGGAGAGGACAGGAGGATGAGACGGAGCAGTCAGGTGAAAGAGAGATAGCAGACGTATGAAGTGCTGATGAGGAAGACTGAACCCATGCATATGGTCATTAGGATGCGTGCGGGTGCACACAAATGGACAGCATAAACAGATGTCAGTGTATAGCAGCATATTGCTGTGTACATGATTTTCTGCAAACACAGGGACTCCCACCCACCCACGCAGACTGTCATCAGCATATGCCGTAATACCTTTCCTATAGGGACTGCCATCATCACACTGGCAGGTAAAATGACAGAAAGATGAACCATGCACTCGGCAGTAAATGTAAACATCACAAGTGCAAACACTACAATCATCCTGTTCATGAGTGAAATGACAAAGAAGGAAGTCTGAGTGCAGGCGGAGAGAGATGTATACACTGATAAGGCAGAGAACAGTATATGCACATAGGGCCTAAACAGACCAGAACCCGGGAGACAGCTAGACCATCAGACAGCCTCTATCTCCCCCACTCTGCTCTCTTTCTCACTACATATGCATACACACACACACATTTGCATGCCGCTCTTTGTTCCCACACTTGATCCTTCACCAGTTGGACAGCTCTGTTCCAGAGCTTCTCTCATCATTTTCCATTTCAGGCACCCAGACTCACATATACACACTAGAAAGAAAAAGACACAGATGGCTTGAGACACAGAAGTAGAAAAAGAAGAGGAGAATGTGCCTTCATTTGCTATTTGTACAGAGATTCCACTTTGCAATTTGTACATGTTTTTGCCTGGAAAATTGCATGATTTGCAAAATGTGATCTCTGATCTTTGCAGACCTAGCCTAGCCATAGAATGGCAGCTCATGGAGGTTAAAGAGTTCTGCTCTGGGGCACAGAGGTGGTAGGTAGATTATTGTATGTGTAGTGACTCGTATGTGACTCATTCACAGCTCATTCACACTTGCTGCAGGCACTGGGTGCTCATCTAGAGCTGTGGATGGTTCCCCACAGCTCTGATGTTAATCTGCAAGTCTTGGTGGTGGTCTGGAGCTCTGGTTGCTGGTTTGGCACTCTCAGTGAAGGTTTGGGGCTCTGGATGCTGGTCTGGAGTTCTGGAGAATGCTTTGAAAGGATTATTCTTGACCAGACCAATCTCTAGAGCTCTGGAGTCTGATCTGAAGCTTTGGTTGGTGGGCTGCAGCTCCAGATGTTAGTTAGGAGCTCTGGGTGAAAGTGTCTGTAGCCCTGGACGTTGGTCTGGCCTCTGGAGTCCAGTCTAGAGCTCTAGACATGGATGGTGGTTGGTTGCTCTGGATGCTGGTTTGGAGCTCTAGGTGAAATGCTGGAGTTTAGGATGCTAGTTTGGAGCTCTGGGTGAAAGCCTGGAGCTCTGGGTACTGGTTTGGAGCTCTACATGCTAGTTTGGAGCTCTGGGTGAAAATCTGGATCTCTGGTTATTGGCATGACCTCTGGAGACCAGTCTAGACTGATCTGGAGTTCTGGATGATGGTACACAGCTCTCAGTGCTGGGTGAAATGCTGGAGTCCTGGGCTCTAGTTTGAACCTCTGGGTGAAAACCTGGAGCCCTGGTTGTTGGTTTGGCCTCTGAAGACTGGTCTAGAGCTGTAGAGACTTGTCTGGAGTTCTAGACATTGGTCTGGAGATTTGAATGCTAGTTTGGAGTGCTGGTCGCTGGTCTGGAGCTCTGTATGTTGTTCTTGAGCTTTGCTGCTATAAATAAGTGTGGACTGAACAATGCACCACACACGCTACCTAATTAGAAATGAGCACTCAACGTTAATTCCCAGCTGTGAGATGTGATTTTAGTGGCTAGAGATTCTGTGCATTTGCCTGTATTGTCACCAGAAGGTAGGGATAGCAAGATGCTCTTTCCTTTAGCGCTAAGCCATGCTTCAATAATCAGGTGTTGTGGATTCATAGGGAGTCAAGCAATTAGCATTCCTCTCTGAGAGTGTTGAGATACTACATCAACATGAATGCTTGTCTGGGACGAGTGAAATTTGTGTTGGACAAGTGAACGATGAATTTATCTTCCAATCAGACAAGTAAATACGCAAGCTCACTGGCTAACAATAAGAGGAACAATAATTTCAGCATATACTTGAAATGTGTAGGTTTCCCAATAGAGTAGCCTCCCGAGATGCATGCATTGTGGTTACAAATAGCAGATGCGTTTATTTTTGCATCAGGCCTGAGGGCTTTACTTCAGCAGCAACAGCTAATCTGTTCAGTTAGAATGTTTTTAAAACCTCCTCATCCTGACCAAGTGCCAGGTAAAGCTCCGAAACTAGTCAATCCAAGAGTTAACTCTAAGAAGGAGCGAGAATTTTTTCCTACTCGGAGGGAAGAATTTGACTATGATGAATAAGGGTTGTCTTGCATTAGTTGCCATGCACGCCCCCACTTTGACTGGGAAGTAAGTAGCTACATTTGCTGCAAAGTAACCATAAAGCCACACGGCTTGCTCACAAGATATAATTGTGCTTTTTTGAAAATCTTAGAGTTATTGACCTTTTTACTGTGAGCAAGTGATTTTGGCCTAGGGACCATAAGTAAAATGTACCCATCCACAGGACAAGTCCCCACAACAGCATAATGTCAAGCCCAGTTTATGGCCAGCAGTGCAGAAAGCCTGATATTTCAGCCTGGAGCTAAACAAGTCTGCCTCCCCAGTTAGTACTGCTGACAAAGGAGCGAGGATCACTACTTGGGGAATTTGCTATTATTAAAGAGAAGAAAAATAAAAATATGGTTCATTTATAGCTGCCCACAGTACTATATATCTGTTTCACCTGCAGTGTGTAGCGTTGTATCACATTTCCTGCTGTTTGTCACATGAATTTCCATTAAGAGTGGTGACGCATGCTGTAACCCAGCCCAGTCCTGTACGACAGTGCTTTCATTGTCACGGTAATTACAATGTCAATATTGAATCCCACACTCACTGCAGTCCATCTTTACTTAGACCAATGGATCACACTACTATAAACTGTACCAAAAAACAAATGACACACGGACAAGGAAATATGCCTCAGCAAATACACAGTTTCTGTAAATGTATACTACGTTAAATGCGTCTTTTCCTCTTTTTGCAGTACAGGACTGTCATCATAGTTACATACTAGAACACCCACACGGAAATTTACATTTACATATATAGCAGCTTCTACTTTTAATTTGTTATCAGATTAAAATGTTTTTTTCAGTGTGTTTAAATGTGAGCACACGGGTTGTGCAAATGAGTATGTGTGTGTAACCTAGCAGAAACTACGTACACACTCTCGATATCTTTGTTTTGATCTTTCCTGGGCATTTTCCTCTGTTTTTTTCCTCATTTATCCCTTTGTGCTCAGTCTCTTTTTTAATCCTTGAATGGTTTCTAAGGCTCTTTTGTATAGGGATGCACCAATATGGGAATTTTGAGCCGATGCTGATATCTGATATTTTTCATGTACATATCTGCAGATGCCAATACCATTTCCAATACATAGGCATGAATTAAATGTAGAAAACTACATTTACCACATATGGGACTACACTTTACCTGGATTTGCATCACAGAGATTTGTAGCACTTATTTATAGAGGGTTACAAATACAGTAAAATTCATGAAATATATATATTATAGCACATTAGTCCAGCCATGCCTAAACATTCTGCTGTTCTGGAATGCAATAAATACATAATCAAAAATATCTTTCAAATCTAAACATCCTGAATGTAGGCAAGGGGTTTGTGCATGTAGTTGTGAGTGTGAGCTTGGTTGTGAGAGAAAAGGAGAGAGAGAGGCAGAAAGAGAGTGAAAGAGAGAGAGAGAGAACTCATAGTCATCAGTGTAGTCTGCCCCTCTCTGTTCTAATGGAAAATAAATGCTATTATTATTACGTAACCAGAGCGCACGCGCACACACAGCTGATAATTACACTGCTAATATTATCTGTGTGTGATATGCCTATACCCTGGGTGATAAAGCTCATTATCAGATACAGGCCTGTATGTGAGTGAATGGCTCAAATAACCACAGTGTTTTGCATTAGCTTAGAGAGAGGTGGAATGCAATACATGTAGATGTGCATATACCACATGTATACACTACACTGGATATTGTGTGTACATCGGAGAGAAAGAGAAAGAGAAAGAGAGAGAGAGAGAGAGAGATACATAGAAAAAGAATAAGTGAGAAAGCAAGAGAGATAATTAGAAGGCATTGGAATGCGTCACATCTCTGTTGCTGACTCTCTAGCCTTTCTCTAATGCCACTGTCATCACATGCTTATTAGACCTGTATGTGTTCGTGAGCCTGAGAGAGTGTTAATGACTGCCTCTCTTCCTTAAGGGTCTTTACGTTTCTCTCTCCTGCATTCTGCGCTCCTAAGTCCTCATTTAAAAACTGTTCTACCATTAATTATTTGCTTCTCACATTAGAAATATTTTGCAGTTGATCTATTTTATTGATTTATTCATGCAAAGTGACCAGTCAATATCCATAGGCCAGTTGATATGTAATTTATCTCTAAAATGTATTGTAATAAAAATGTAAATATACAGGGCTACTTTATTTCCAAAGAAAAGGTGAAAGTGAAGCAAAAGATTAAAACATAGTAATCTGTAATGTTTTCTTGAACAAAGTACAGTGCAGCACTGCTATCCGAAGTGTATGTTGATGTTGTTCTGTATTGAATAGGAGTGATACACAGAATCTAAAAGTCAAGGTTATTTTTATTCATAAGAGAAACTCATGAATATTTCATGCCTAAGACTGTATAGGCCATAGTAGTTAAATGGGGGGCATACAGTACTTGTGGTGACTGACATTAAGGTCCAGTTTCCCTTGAGACCATCACTCCATTTCAAACATTTCCTAGGTTACACAAACACACACCCATAGAGCAGTCAAGGTGCGTGTCCTGTGGCTTTATTGACACATAGTGTCCTTGGTACCTGTTGGCTAAGCTTATGTACACATATGAATGTTTCAAGGTCATCGAGTTTGAATTGAAACATACAATCATCACGAGATGTTTGAGAATTCACAGTAGCAGGATCTTACTGATCAACTTTGGTTTTTTACCTTAGGTCAAAGCAGTTTTGTCTGTGGGGAAAAGCATATCGCATTTTTGAAAATTGCCCCGTCGCAGTCTGTGGTTAACTGATGAGTTCCAAAGCCGATATGTTTTGTTGTTGTACATTTCATCCCCCAAATATTGTCGCCGTCATTTGTCATTTTGTTGATTTTCTAAGTGGAAATAAGTTAACACATTCTCTACAAAGAACACATTTCTGCACATCTTAATGCACAGTTACTGTTTATTTGCTGAATTTTACTGTATTGGTAAAAAAATAAAACATAAAATGTGATCTGTGCAAAAGTTGTGGCACATTTTATATTTTATGTTTTATTTTTTCCAATATGTTAAGCCCAGCAAATAAAAAAAAACTATACACTGAAATTTGCATGAAAAAATCTGTATTTAAATTTGTTCCTTATGGAGGAGGATGTGTTAACTTACTTTCACTTAGAAAGTCAACAAAACATGTAAATTGACCAGGGGTGTTCAAACTTTTGAATGTGACTGTATATGCTACATGCAAGCTAACACTCCTGCACAAGACTGTTGGCAATCTAATGCAAATCAACAAGCTTTGAAAAGTGCTGGTAGTCAGGTGACTTTGACAGTAGAAGGCTACAATTTGAGTGCATAGTTGCTTTACCTTAACATTACTTAAATGATAAATAAACAGAAGTCTTAGCTCTCTTGTATCATGTATATAACAATTAGGAATGGAAAAATATATTTTTCTTATTCTGATACCAATACAGCATTACACCAGTCATGTCAACAAGTTTCAAAACGAGTTGTTTTTAATTGCAGCTTAAGATGAGCATGTAAAGGATATGATGCTCAAACTACTCACTCTGCTACCCCACAGGAAGAAATACACAGCTAACAACATCACATCACACAAAGTGAGCATGTGCTATTTTAGAATCGACTGTTACAGGATTGGATCAGATTCATTCTTTTTTTCCTCCAATATCCAGTCCTTCATTTCCTACCACCCGGAGGCAATATCCATCAATACTGATATGCCATCTCTAATTGCAGTATTCATAGTTGGACTACTTAACAGCTTCATAATTCAGAAGATCCAGTGTCACCTCAGACGTCTGTATGACTCAGGAAGATGGGGAAAACGCTCTGCTCTCCTTCAGTTGTACTGCCAGTTTTGATTTGTAGCCCCAAAACCCAACAACACCCAGACAACACCTGACCAAAATGGAACCAGGACACAGCTCTCTGGCCAGCTGCAACAAGGTTGGCTTCAATGTCTGTGCACACCCATACTCTCTACTGTCATAAAATATTCATAAAATGTAATATTACTATTTAATATTTAATCTGTGTATTTGCATTTTGCATTTTGCAAGGCTTTGTTCGGTTCCTGTGCTGCTGCTGCTTTTGCCCATGTGAATATCTTGTTTTTAGTCAAGTGATGAAGGGACCAGGGAAGAGGAGGTAATGAGTGTGTGCGAGCAGCGGGAGAGGAGGGTAGAAAGATGATTCCTGGAAGGTGGATGGCTTCCTGCCGGCTGTTCTACTTTCCTCCCGCTCCTCCTAAGGCGTGTTATATTCCCCTGTTCCTCTCCTGCGTTCTCCCTTTGTCGCTTTCCGCCCATTACACGCTGTTTATAGCCACCTGACGCCTAATGCCTCTGTTACTGCTCACACAGCACCGTAAAACAGCACCACAGCTTGTGCATGAGTGTGGATGGGGAGAGAGAGAGAGAGAAAGCGAGACAGCCACTTCAGTATGTGAGATTGCTCAGAGGAATAAAGAAGAATGAGGAGAGATGAAGATGACAGAGAGACAGATGGCAACAATGGAAAGGGATGAGGCGGGCAGAGAGACAGAGAAAAGCAGCTGAGAATTATGTAGCTGCAATACAGGTATACACTGTAAATATTGTATGGCAAGGAAAAAAAGAAGCTTCCCAACCTACTTTCCCTGATGAGGAATTCAAAGGAGAGATGTTACAACTGTTAAATCTGCCCCTAATCCTTACCTTAATGATTTAGAAGGTTTTATAGCTTTGCACTGTTGGTTCATGAAAATTCACATGAATTTGCAGTGGTGAGATCCAGCTGGGCAACCAGTGTGACTAAGAGAGGACAGCAGAGTGATAGAGAGATGGTGAGAACAGATGGAGAAATGGATGGTTGGAAGAAGACGAGAGTGTGAGAGAAGGATAGAGAGGCTAGTCGGCTGGTGTCTTTCTGATATGGCTTTCATTAAAGAAAGACATCTCTGGCACCGAACATAAGGCTTAATAGAGCCAAACTTGCACACACACACACACACACACTCAACCCTGGAACAGCTCAGCCCTAGTAAAACAAACGCCAAAATACTTCAGCTTCAGCCAGACCACTAAGTACTTTATCAGTGGTCACTGAAAGCACAGTGAGTCCAAAACTGTCCAATCATGGTGCAGAGGAGGTGGGGTAGGGTGTGGTGGGTGATGCAGCAATGTAAAGATGGGCCAATTGAAACTGAAATACTTCCGATCCTGACGTTTCACCTGAGTTGCAGTGAATACTCTATAAAGGCAGGTCATTTGTTATTTCCCTACACAGACGGCTTATGTGGCAGTTTATTTAATACTAATGCAAAGTTTTCAAATGCAATTCAAATGTTTTTCACTGTGGAAATCACAAAGAATTACTCCTTTTAAAAAGTATTGGTATTAGGATATTAGCTGCTGTGTTAGTTGGTATCAGATTGAAAAGTAAATTAGTGGTACTGCCCATCCCTCCTACAATACACCTGATTAGCCTGATGTTTCGTCCCTGTCCAGGAGTGTTTTGTCTCCAAATGGCGAAGTAGTTGGATGGCTTCTCTCTGCCTCTCTGCATACCGCCAGAGGAGGAGACAGGGCACTGCTTGAAAAATGAATGGAAAAGTGTGTAATGCTTACCTCTTAATAACATGTGCCAGTTTGCTTGTTGGTAAAGCAGGAAGAGCCCCCTAGACATCTTTTACTTGTTTTAAATGATTTTATTAAGTCAAATTATCTCACTATATTGCAGATAGTTTTGCTTACTGTAAGAAACATGCTTAAATAATCTGACTTAATAAAATCACTTGAAACTAAAAAAAAGTTTAATTACCCTATAATAAGCTTACAACAATCTCCAAAGGAGAAATATTAGATACATTGACTTGACTTAAGATAATTTCTCTTGCCAAGATGTCATTTTCTGCAGTGAAAACTGTTTTCTAGTTTGTTATTTATCTTCAAAATGAGTCTCTTTCTTCAACATCAAGGTTGTTTTACATAGATCAATACTACACCACACATTAACAGAACAATTGCATGAAGATGCTCTTAATATATTAAAGGGTGTTATTTCAGGGATACTAAGAAATCTATGGGAAACATGAGGACCCTAAAGGAAACAGCTAACAAACATGGCGGGCCAAAAAGCCTCTTCTTAAGTGTGTGTGTGGCGTTATGCAGCAGGGCGAGCCAGTGAGCGCTAAGTGGTGTAGCTGAAGCGGAACGATAGCTATTGTGTGAGACCTGTGAGCAGGCCATGTTTGCATGCCTCTCGCTGTTTGAGTTGGGCAGGACTCAAAGCTAAGCCTATTGTAGAGCTGGATTTATCCACACAGGGTTTGTGTGACCTTGTGGTCTAAGCTGAGGGAAAGGAAGGATGGAGAGTGGTAAAGCCAGGCTCAGCCCCCCTCTCTGAAGAGTGCGTGTGATGCTCAGTGAGGCGAATCACTGCACACAGTCCAGGAACATTCTCTAACACTCAGCAGGAATATAGCACCACTCAGTATGTCACTATAACGTCACTAACAGCTAAAACCCACTAACACTATGGCTGTAACACCCATTCTCTATGAGATTAGCGCCATTCATGTCACTGACATCATACTCATTATCACTCAGCACGAGCGCACTGAGCGCACTCACTGCAACGCTGTGGTAGGCAGGGCAATCCCGCTGGGTCCTGTAGCTCTGGAGGGCCATTGCCCCCTAATGTCTTTATTGGACACCTTATATCGCCACTTTTTTTTTAACACCCTTGGTTCATGGGTAGCTATGGTAACATAACAGCACATGGTGACATACTTTAACCATTAGCCTGGTTGAGACGGAGCAAAAGTGGGTAGGAAAGCAAGTTAAACTGTCCTTTTTTATTCAGTGAAGGTTATTTTTGTATGGTGGTGCATTCATTTTTACTAAGGTGATCCTGTTTACAACAGTATTACAGCATCACTAACACCAGCGCTCAATCTGTGTGCACTGACACTGATAGTGCGAATGCAGATTCTGTTAAATGTGCTGCGTGGAAGGGAAGTAATGATTGAATGATCAGGGAGTTTGTGCAGAGCTGTGTGAAGTCTGTGCAATTTCAACAGTTCTTAACTCTCTCTGTGACTGCACAAGCACTCACTGACACTTGCTATACGAGTGACTGCGCTGCCAATGTGTCTGCTGTGAGTGTTCCAGGTTCCTGCACACTGATTAAACCCAGAGCTAGACTTAAAAACAGTATTGTCAGTGGAGAGTCACCATGGAAATTTGAAGTTAATCCAGCACTGGGCGTATTCTGTTGTTCAACACCAGCCGTATATCTCTTCTCTTCTCTTCTCTTCTCTTCTCTTCTCTTCTCTTCTCTTCTCTTCTCTTCTCTTCTCTTCTGCTCTCCTCTACCATCTCCTTTCTTCTCCTCTCTTCATATTCTATTTTCTTTCTCCTTCTATTGTCTGTCCTCGTTTTTGGTACGTCCCCCTTTTTTCTTTTGTCCCTACTCTGATCTTTTCTCCCTGCCTCCAGCCCACATAGGAATCCTCCAGAACAGCCAGCCGAATTACCCAGCATCCCAACTGACTGAGCATGATGGCAATTAGGCAAGCACACACATGCACACACAAAGCTACTGGCATGGCCTTTTTTTCACTGTCATGCACCAATGACTTCATAGACCTCATTCTTTGCTCCTATCCTGTAAGTGACTGTATGTATATGTATATATATATATATATATATATATATATATATATATATATATATATATATATACAGTCTATACATGCATATTCTCTTTTGAGTGTGCTTACTGAGGTCAGTGGTCATGTGCGTGCATGTGCTTGTTGCTGCGTTTGTGGACACACATGCTCACTTGGTGGGTGTGCGTGTGTGTGTATGAGTGAGAGAGCGTGCTTTTTTCTGGTGTGTTTGTGCTAATACATATTCTCCTGTGAGCCCTTGTCTTGTATCGCTTCACTTTGTGTCCTAATGAATGACTTATTTAGAGCTCTCTCCACCAGCCGAGTCTCTTTTACCCCCTAACTGTCTCTCTCTCTCCCTCGGCAGCTCAGCTCTGAATATGGAGGACTCTTATCTGATCCAGATAGCTCAGGAACAGCATTGCACACAGCATCGTAACTCAACCTAGATAGCTCTCTGTCTCGGACCAGCCCGCACAAAAGGTCATGCCGCATACAAATCATGTTCGGTCCAGTGTTTAGAGCCATTGTGTTATTGTGAGGGACAGAACACGGGACAAGAGGGCTAAGTGTCGGAGACAAGAGTGCAGAAGGGGAGCTGTGTTGCTTCTAGTCACTGTCTGTATTCATGATCAGTATCTCACATGCATGTATATATATATATATATATATATATAAACCATTACTTTCAAATATCAGTAAGATAAGACTTTTGGATTTCTGAAATATTCTGTATTACTTGTGCTCAGATATTATTTGAACATTTGAACTCCTGACTTTTAACTGCATAACCCACAGTGGGTGAATTCTAAGTATTAAGGGTAACAGCTGAATAATAAGCCCAGGGTTCAAGTGTTTTAGATGTTTTCACACAGGCAAGCTAAAGTGCATCGTGTGTGAACACTGATGTTTTTTTCTCACAATAAAGGTTGATAGGTCATCACTCACCTGGGGTGGTATATTTGAGGTTAAATATTTGATTGTGGACTTAACCTCCTGAATCAGTGTGATCCTAATGATGCAGGGTGTGCCTCAGGGTCGCCATGTGGCCTTTTTTCACTCTTTAAAATTTGATAAAACCTTTGAAGTCTAAGACATGAAGGATCACTTTTATTTAACTACACCTTGAGCCTGACTTGTCCTTGACCATTTCTCTTTGTCTGAATGAGGCTGGCTGTAATTTATTGCAAATAAGCTGAAGGATGTCATGACGCCCAAAGGAACTGTGGCTGTACGTCATTCGAGTGCCTTATAGTTCCTGTGCAAATATTCCAAGTCATTGCAGCATCTCTGAGCCAGAAGCAGATGGGCATTTTTAGAAATGTCTGGTGCAACTATTTTTAAACACTTGACGCCCATTGCTGAGTTTCGTTTCAAACTTTTTCCTCCTAAATGATGACAGTAATCTAGCAGATTACATTACATTGTCAGTGAGATGTAATTGCAGATTGTCGTTTGACCAACTTTGAAATCAACCACAATATTTAACTGGAATCAATTCATAACAGTGAAACATCTTCCGTAGACAGTTTAACAGCTTAGCTGGTAAATGTGGAATGATGAAACATGCTTCTAACCTCTTGCGACCTTTTTACACTTGCTTACTCTAAGTGATGCAACCTGATTTAAATGAGGCTTATTTAGCCCTTACTGGAGCTGATTCTGAGAGGGAACATCACATCTGTCTGTCGGTCTTTTTCTCTGTCTTTCTGTCTGTCTGTCAGACTCGTTCAGTCTCTCTCTCTCTCTCGCTCTCTCTCCCCCTGCCTCTGTCTCTCTGCATTGCATTAGTGATGTTCAATATCCCTTGAAGGCTCAGAGAGAAAGCATAGAGAAACGGACTGTTTGCAGGAAGACTACGCATAAGAAACGGCTATTTATTCTCTTAACGTTTCTGGGTTTTCATAACCCAGAATATGCTCTGTATTTTTGTTTGCATCTCAAAAGCCCACCTATAACATTTTTATGTACCCTGAAGTACAGCACTGCTGTAACACTGCAGCTGCTGTAGAATAAAAACATGCGTTCCACATCCATTAGTATTATGACCGTGAACACCTTTACACTGATTTGCATAACACTCGAAAGCTCTTTGCAGTTCAGAAAGCACACAAACTGTCCACGTCCATCTGTGCAGTCGAACACTTAACACTTTGATCTTCTTTCTGAGAAAGGAGGACTTTTTGAGCCATTTCTCTCAGCCTGTACAAGTCCTCATGGAAAAGACGTCTTGAAGGACCTTTTGCTGAAACTGAAAACACCTTGGGAAAAGTTTTGTTTTTGAAGAACATTTCATACAGGCGGACTTTTTTCTCCAACAGTGTGTTTTTAGTCATCTTCTGACATGACACCTACAGAGAAGCAGGGAGCAGACACATAGCCGCCCAATTACTGGCAAATGCCAGGGTTAAGAAACCGGAGCCCAAGAGAGAAAGACAGCATTTGCTCTGGAGGAAATGTCACTCTCTGTCTGCTGCCCTCTCAAGCAGACCCTAAGGGTGCAAGAGGGAGAGAGACAGAGAAAGAGAGAAGGAAGAGACACACAGGAATCAGATCATTAAGAGCACTTGCTCACTCATATCTAAAAACGAGTTTAGAGTCTCCATCGTTTATGCCGTCCAGGAGATACAGAGTCTTGTAATGAATGGCAATGACAGACGTGTTATCTAGACCATGTTTGAGGCCGTATAGTGAAAATGACTGGTGTCTGGTTAACAGTAAGCCCTGTGTAGTTAAGTTTTACATTTCCATTTAAATATTAACTTATTATTTCTGGTCTGAGTCTCTGAAATATTTGCGTTGGATGTATTGCAAATACGCTGCCGGTCAAATATTTGGGGACACCTTTTTGGAAATTTTCTGGGTATTGTTTGATTGTCACTGTTACACTTCAATTAATGGACGAACAAAATACTGACAGTGGTTTGTTTGCTTATACTTCATATTTTGCTCAGCTTCATGTTTAGAAGCACATTGGAAACCTTTTCCTTCATAGGTATTTAATCACCTGCAAAAGCTGAATGCTATTTGCTGGTACAACTACACTCACAACAACACATCAACCTGACTAGTCTTCAAAGGATCTATTTCCTACATTTTTCTTGGATTTTGTTTTTAGTTGCTTAAAAACTGCGTGAAACTGAATTGTGCTTAGTTGCACAATGTAAAGCATCCTGCAACATAATCAGTAATCAGCTGCAGTATCTAGCCAGCTAACACTAAGAGCCCTTTAAGTGGCTGCTTGGGACACAATTCATTCTTTATTATCCTGCTTTCATCATGATTTACAAAGCTAGATTTATTTTTCCGGTCTTGATGCCCCGATCTTTACACAGAGCTCGGATTAATTTGAGATGCAAGGATGAAATTTATAACCGAAAGAGAGACGGGAGATGCTCTCCTAAGTGAACCTCTTGTGCTTCTAGCACAGGATAAGTGAGACATCATTTACGACCATAATGGCTGCCTAAACATTAACTTTCAAAGGCAAAACATTTAAAAACAGATGATTTAAAAAAGTTATACAGTAAAGAACCATAGGTATACAGATAAAAGACACATAGATATAGAAAAAAGTGACACACAGATATAGAAAAAAGTTTCCAGCAGTGAGAGCTGGAAAACTGTATGAAGACGAAAAAAACTGCAGCAAATAAGTAAATGTCACATTGCGGATGACTATATACCAAGATCAACACATTATTCAATATAGACAAGTTATGAACTGCTACTCAAATCAAAGAAATCAAATTTGTAATCAAAAGTAATCAAATTACTTTATGTAACTATCATGTTGCACAGAAATTATGTTGCAGGTAGCATGCAGCCATATAAAGCCTGTCATAAGTCTGCTTAAAACAACCTCTGTTTGTATTAAAAGCAAATATATATATATATATATATATATATATATATATATATATATGCTTTTAATACAAACAGAAGTTGTTTTAAGCAGACTTATGACAGGCTTTATATGGCTGCATGCTACCTGCAGTCTGGACTTAAATGTGCCTTATGACGTCAGTGTGAATAGGTGTGGCTAAACGGCTGTTGGCTGAATGGGCTGATGTATGAAAATGGGTTCATTTTTTCATGGCATTACAACAACAATGAATTCAAAATTGACAGAGTTGTAAAAAATATGTTTGATTCACAGTATTAAAAAACATAAATACTATGTCAAACTCTTTTATTCCAAAAAAGCAAGGAAACTTTGTTTTTGCATGATATGGGTACTTTAATGTGACTCTTGTTCATTTATTAAACCGTTGTGAAAAGCTTAGTGTTCCCAACCTTTTACAGACAGTGCAGATAAAACCTTAAGCCTCAGGGCAGGGAAACATGCTAAAAATGACATTCAGTGAGCAATAGCTGCATAGATCTAAAGCTTTCACATCACACTGCCCCATACTGTGGCCCAGACCCACGTCTTCAGCAGATAAGCAAATCAGATTTGAACATTTCCCTCCACTGTTTAAGCGTAGCCTTAGACAGCTGATAGCGAGCCAGACTGAGACAGTTTCTCAGCAAAGAGAGTGACATTGACGGCGAAGCAGAAGGGCTGACACTGAGACAAAAAACATATGCAGTTTCGCTTTGGTAACTGAATGACACACATAGAGAAATGACACAGAATGTGAAATACAAGCAGATAATGTTACATATACACAGGCGGCACTGCTGACCCACGGCTAGACAGAGAGCAGCAGTATTATGATGAGTGGCCACTGTGTTGTCTGTTAGTGTGTGTTTTATGGAGTCCAGGGCCAGGGTGGCAGAGCCGGAGCTTCTGCCCTCGTCTGTGGGACGAGGCTGCAGGGTTAACGGCCTGCTCTGGCCCTTACACAGGACGCCGTCTCGGGCAGTAATAAAGCGCTCTTTACGGAGACACTTTAATTCAATGAGGGGGGAGCGAGATAGATAGCGAGTGTAGTAAAAAAAAGAGAAACAGAGAGGAGTGTGGAGGGAGAGAAAGTAAGGGGTGGGGGTTGTGGGTGGAGAAAAAACGAAACAGAAGCCTCTAGGTGCTCATAAATCTTCTGTAATTTGTTTATGGCAAGTGGAGTCTGGCTGGCTTCAGAGGTGGCCTCTGTGGGTGGGGTGTGTCTATGTGTAGTTGAGAGAATCTAGGACATGGGCCTTAAAATGTCGCTGTTTCAGGGGCAAATAGGATTCTGGACCCACATGTGGTGGTGGCCTTTTATTTGACTTTGAGGGGTCGTCTGGAAAATGAGGCGGCACAACACTCCGTGTTCAACATTTCCAACCATTTAGGCCAAATCGCGTCCTTTCTCCTTTTATTTTTTCTTTTTTTAACACTGGCTGCAGAAAGACAAGCACCTGTGGGTTGTGAGATTAAGATTCTAAATTTTCATTAAAACTTAAATCATTCAATTAAACTGTCATTCGTGCCTTCAATGCTTTAATTACTCCTGGGATAATTGTTTTTCTTATTTTCTGAAATAAGGACAATATGGAGAGTGCTAGTTATGATTGAGCTGTCAGCCTACGTAATGACATCAGAGACCAACTGTTAGCTGTTCAGAGATGGATGACGAGATCTCTGTGTAATATGCCTCTGTGTGTGTGTGTGTGTGTGTGTGTGTGTGTGTGTGTGTGTGTGTGTGCAGAGGACACTCTTTATTGACCTGAGAGCAGAAGCTTTGGCTCCTATGTGGTTCTGACACTCATTAACATAGACTGAAAAAGTGGGGCATTGAGTTCACTTGATTCAAAAGTGTACACCATTTCCACATGAATAAAACATACACTGGAATACATAAAGAATTGCTCAAACATGTTCTAAAGGGCAAATATCCACATTTGTCTGTTTTTTCTATGAGGTCCACTTATAACAATTGTGTGCTTTTATGTACCAAAAATGTTCATATTCATTTTAGATGGCAATTTTCCAACCTATCCTTTGTATTCCTTGAATTAAACAGTCTAGTTACTGTTCTTTTAAGTCTCTTCTATGTAAATGACCTCTGTTCTGATTGGGTGCTCTGTACTGTGCCCCATTTCCATTAGAATTAAACAGCCTGTTGCTTTTCCTGTGCCTTTAAACCTGATATAAAAGTGGTACATTTTGAAACTTCAACAGTGTTTACATATTACGCATTGTTACATATTACTTCAAAGAGGTTTTCCATGACGTAGGCCCTCTAACGTAATGATTACCGATAACAGAGTATTTATCTGTACTGTATAACAGTGTCACTGTTTGGAATGATCCACCACCCAAAAATATCCAGCAAAGAGTGTCTCTGTGGTTGCAAACTGACCCCTGATGAATGGCTAGAGGATGGCCACTACTAATTGTGCATCGACAGATGGGCTACAGTCTCTAATGGCGCTTTTCCACCGCATGGTACGGCTCAACTTGTCTCGCTTCTGGTACCAGGTACTTCGTTTTCCACCGCAGATATAAATCCCCTTTAAACTAGCTGGTTGTCATAGTGACGCCACATGGAACTGCCAAGACGTGAAGGAGACAAATTTTATTCAGAGGAGGCCGAAGGTGAAAAGACAAAACACTGTTGAACAAAAACACAACAGAGGAAATACTACATTACATTTCAGATGATGAGACGATTCTGGTTGCTCAGAGGCGATACAAGAGAGTACGCTAACTTGGTAGCTAGCATTAGCATATTAGTATATGTGTTTATGGTGATAGGGACAATTCTCTCCCATCAGTACTCTGCAGTTTTTCCTTGTCACCTTTCGGTATCGGCTCAGCTTGCTTGGAACCTTGACGAAGGTAATACCAAAAGTAGTACCAGGTACAGAGCCCTGCGGGTGACATCCCATATAATTAAAAATAATGCGTGGCCACGCCTTATTAACGCGTGGGAACAGATCCTAATGCGTGTCCATGACTTATTGAGGTGTGGGAATAAGGAAATTAAATCATGGCCACGACTTAGTAAGTCGTAAATCTTGTTCCCACACCTTACTAAGTTGTGGCCACGCATTATTTTTATTTATACAGGATGTCACAAGTGGGGCTCCGTAACCAGGTACCAGGTTTGCCTAACAGAAAACCAAGAAAAGTGTAGAGTCGAGTCTAGTTAAGCCAGTACCATGCAGTGGAAACTGCGGCTTAACTGTACACCAGCAAGAGCTACAGAGAGGGGCTTCTGCCTGATACCATGACAGTGCCATTTTCACTGCTGTGCTAAGAATGGTCCACCACACAGATAATATCTGGTCGACATTGGTTTTGCAGTCAGAAATTGACCAGTGATGAAGCGGGTGGTGTGGACAACAACAGGATACTGTTGTAATGATTTACCTTGCAGACTTATAAGGTAGGTGAACCTCATGTACAAGGCAGGAGTATGTTTGCCAAGGAACACAAAGCTTAAATGCTGAGGATTTTCTTTTCTCCATCCTTTAACTCGAATAATTCGCAACCCACTGTACACACATCTGAGCAATTCAGTTTATTACATCTGTATTTTTTGTATTTCGGTATTTCAGTTTTATTACCTTTTGGCAACAATTATGTTTATGCATTACACTTTATTCATATGGAAATAATGTACACCATTGAATCATGTAAAATTCACAGTGTCTTTTTTTAAACTGTGTATTAAAAGCATGTCTAGCAGTCTTACAGCAGCTGCACTATTTGCTAAGGAACGCGAAGCGTAAATGCTGAGGATTTTCTTTCCTCCATCCTTTAACTCGAATGTGATCATGTTGCTGGCTCGAGGCAGCGTGGGCAGATGACACATGTGCATCTTCAGGTTTGCCTGCCTGACAAATCACTCCTCAATAGCATTAGAGCTAATGCCATCCCCACTCACTCCTGCTTCTTTTATCTCTCCTCCACTGTTCTGTTGTTCTCCTCGTCCCCACAGGGTGCAGGAGTGGCGTCCCACTCCTTTATCCACGTCTGCCGCCTTCCTGCATGGTGAAGGAGGGGAAGATTTGGAGAGGGCACGGAAAGAGAAGACAGATTAAACATGAGATTCTGCATGCAAAGCAATAGCAGCCATGGAGAGAGAGAGAGAGAGAGAGAGAGAGAGAGAGAGAGAGAGAGAGAGAGAGAGAGAGGAAGGCAGAGCGAAAGAGAAAGAGAAGGAGAGAGAAACAGAGAAGAGAGCGACAGAGAGAGAAAGAGATAGGGGTAATGATGGCACATTATGGCCAGACTATTTTGAAATTGAAGGGGAAGGAAGGAGAAGGAGTGAGAGTGAGAGTGAGAGAGAGAGAGAGAGAGAGAGAGAGAGAGAGAGAGAAAGAGAGAGAAAGAGAGACAGAGAGAGAGAGAGTATGACAGAGAAAGAGAGGGAGAAAAACGTGACCTTTAAGCCTCCATTAATTAAAGTGCTAACGGACATATGCGAATTAACAGGAACAGAGAGAGCTAGCTAGAGGGCAGTACAAAAAACTTCCCAACTTAATTTCTGTTATTTTATGATGAGATGTGACAGTGTGGAAATATCTCCTATAGAGAGGCTGTTCTAGGCAAAGATGTATACACACACACACACACACACACACACACACACACTCACACACTCACTCAGCAGCTTCTGTCATCCTGTTTGTGTGACACTGAAGCAGCACTTGTTCAGTAGAACAACAAGTGACTCGTGTCGACAGGTAATGACTGACTTGGTGGACAGAGTTAATGCTGACTCGGATCTCATACGGTAACATACCGTTCAGTGTAAAATGTGGAGAGCAGCTTTTAAACTGGCAAATGGGGAGTTTTTAAAGTGAACTTTAAAGTGTGACTCATCATTAAACTGGCACATTAGTGTTTTTATGCCACAGTGATAGAAAAATCTCAGAAAAAAACAGCACAAAAGTGCTGAAGTAATTGACCTGAGTTTGATATGGACATTAAGAGAGAAAACGTGTTGGCCATAAACAAAGGACAGTAATCCTAGTGCACCTGCGTCAATTCCTACAAAAATGTCAGTTAAGGATCTTTTAGATATTAGTGTGGGGGTGATTACAAGGCAATAACAAACATTTAAGCTTTTCCAAATGTTACGGCTTCATCAACTGTGAAAAATTAGAATAGTGCAAGTCAGGAAATAAAGGAATTTAATAGTTACTCACAACTGTTCCCCTTTTCATTTAAGCAGGTTCCAGATTAACATATGAGCCGGTATATGTTTGGCTTTAGGGTGAAATGTTGCAATTATATGTAAGTATAAGATTTTTTGTTGTCTTTAAAAGCTTATTGGTGCTTAGCATCTGTGCTCTGTGTCTGCGTTTGTAAGATATGTTGTACTTTGTTATGGTGGCAAGTTAATCATTATTTTGACATAATTCAGTGAAAGAGAAGGACAGTGCAATTTCCTTTAAGCATGAGGGGGAGTTTCAAGTAGGCCATTTATGCAAATACTATACAAAAAGCTTCTTCAAACGCTTTTAACATTATGTTTAAAATATGTTTCTAAAAGGTGCTATATTCATTTTCTTGTATGTCATTGTTTCCCTGAGGTTCACTCATCCTTTTAGTGTGATTCTATTCAGAAAAACCAGTCATAACTCATATTTACATGATCCTTTCCCTGCCTCTTTATCCCAAAGAACCCCTAAAAATCCCAGACTTATTACATACTAAGAATTATTATTCAGTAACTACAGGGACTTTCATGCAAACTGCCTGAGCTATTCTTAGGTTCTAGAAATGCGTGATAATACTTTGGGCCTGCTGGTGGGCCCTGGTTATATAAGGGGTTTAACAGGATGTTTTTGTTAACATGCCTTAAAACACTCCTTATAACATGAATGGGTAAATGCTGTAGACTGAAAAGATGGATATATATAAATGCAGAAAAAACAATGAACACAAAACTGTAGACTGCTTTCTATGTATGGATTGTAAGGGCTGTTCAGTGAACATGAGGCTTTGAAACTTTAACAACAACTTTAAGAATACTGAGATTCAATTTCTGAGGTATTTTCTTTAATACCTGTGTACTAACACATAATGTAACACACAATGTACTACACGTTTATGAGCACAGCAACAAAATGTTATGAAATAACGTAACACTTTAGGCAGTCTGCGAAATACCCCTTGGTATTAGGGCGTCCCACTGGGGCTTGCTACTCTAGCGTTGGCAGGCTGCTACCTCACTGGCCATAACAGCACTGATGCTAGCTTCAGTGGCAAGAAAATGTTTGGTTTAACTATTCTTCTTCTGGAAATGCTCTTTTTTAGTCTGGAGATGCCATCTTTCACATATTAATTCAGATATTACACGTCTCCTCTTTTGTCTTTTGAGAATTGAGTGACAGTTCACTTTTTCCACCAATCTCTTAGGGAATTGGGCCAGTTGTCAGGGTTACAAATATGCAACAGCATATTGTAGACTTTTTCAAGGGGCATAGTTACAATTGCTAGGCTATTAAGGACCAACTTGGTGAATCAACTTGCAACAGCGCCACACTAACAGACTATTGTTGTGTCTCTAGTGAGCATATCAGTGACAGAAGCTTGCCAACTGTGGATGAAGCAGGCTGTGAGCTTTCCCTGAATATGTTTTACCTTAACTGACAGCATAACATCATTATAAGTTTATTTTCAAGGACCCTCCAGAATTTTGATTTTATGACTTTCAGGTCCTGGACCCCCTGTATTTCGCATCTTGACTTTAGGTTAAATGACTGATAGTTTTTTTTGTTGGAGCTGTTGTCTTATCTAAGCCTTGGACACATTACATGACTTTTAAAGACTTAATAGTTTATAATGTATATTTTTGGGTTAGTGAAATATTGAGGATCACACACTTAACGACTTGGGATCACACACTAGCACTTTTAAGTTGTTGCTGAACTGAACCGAACTAAAGCCCTTATAGGAAAGTCTGTCCACTCGACAGCCATCTTAGCAACATCGCCGGGCAGTTACTTCCAGCCAAACAAGACCAGACCCTTATCTCTTTGAATAGGGAGAGATCTATACACTGAAACTAAAAGCCACATTAATGGTTCAAAGCATATTTGAAACAACTGATAAAATCTGACAAAAACAGCATAAATAGTTCAACTCTTAATAATGCACAAAATAACTCAAATAATGCACAAAAACGCATTGTTTCAGTTTGTTTTGGCTACTGCACATGTGCATATCTCCATGACATGAGGGGCTCTCCCCCTTACACAGAAAGCTGACTGACTCATTTTCCTGAAGGGCGGGACTTTCCTTATAAACAGATGCCATGTTGAGCTTTCCCATTCACATTTTTACCAGTGACTGTCACATGTCAGTGTCTTTTTCTTTTTTTCTTGCAGAATTCTCTTCTTTTGCACTCTAGTTTTTCATTGGTTGTTGGAGGAGTCCATTCAGATTGAGTAGCTGACCAATATACACCACTAGGTTGAAAAAAATCAGACGTTTGATATATTCTAAATGGTTCTAAAATGCGATCAGAAGGCATTTTTGATTTACTCTCCCAACTATTCCAACTGACCCAAAGCTGCAGACTAGAGCTACCCAGCACAGCCTCAGACTGAGATTCGGGGCCAAAATCAGGGTAAAAGTTGTGCAGTGTAACTCCAGCTTTAGTGAAGCCCAGCCCTGATATAACCCACACACTGCTGTCTGCTAGTCTCAAGCCACAATCACACCCTCCCACACCCCTCCCTAAAGCTGCCAATCAAAGTGCACACACAAGTGCGATTGGAGTTATGTGCAGTATCCATGACAACTTCTTGGAAACGAGCCCTGCATATGAACGATTCTGAAAGTTTCAGATGTGAAGATTTTCCTGTAATCACAGTGTAACCATAGAGAAGGAGGCCAGCTCAGCATGTCATGCCAAACAGGGCTGCTGCTATTTCTGTTGCTAATACTGGTAACATCTTAATGTCTGTAGTGTGCACACTCAAGATAAGCTGATAATTTACCAATAAGTGAAGCTGATATTTTACCAGTGTATATATAATAGAAAAACAGTATCATTGTCACTACTTAGTTTTGAGCATTCTATAATAACAAAATGTACAAAATCTGTACTATTTTAAAGCTTATCATGATGATATTCAATAGTAAGGATGGATGGAAAGGACTCACTCAGATAAAGCTAAGCTGGATGCTAGAATATGATTTTTTTGCAGGAGACCAAGCAAGAAATGAGTGAAATGCATATGCGCTTACAAATGTCTGCACCTGTTATTAAACAAATAAACTGATTTATTGTGACAAAATGTGAAATCCCAATCAAGATCACAGACAGTCAAAGCAAAACACGGTGTAGCTTCAGCTTCCCCTAAACGAAAACATGTGATAATGTTACTTGTTAAAGGGAAATTCCATCAATTGTTAAAAATTTCTGCATAATTTAATGGTTGAGATGTAAACGAAGTCATCCAGAGTGGTTTGATATGAAATGCTTAATTTGTGGAGAAACTTACTGATTACTGCTTCCTTACAGTGGTCGTGATAGGAACAAGGGGTCGCTGTGTCTACAACAGAAATATTGTCATTTTATTTACTATCCAAAACCACCAGTGAACATATGCATTTCATGTATTTGTCCGCATGAATGGATTATAACACATTTTAGACAAAAACTTTGGCTTAAAACTATTTCAAAACAATGTCTTGGGCATCAGAAAGCATATTCACAACCATATCACGTAGTAACTTTATTCATTAAACTCTTCAGTCTGTTTACCACCACTGTAAACAATTCTGACTCAATAAGTTTCTCTAGAACAGAGCTATGTTAATTATTTAACTACACAGCAAGTTTGACAAACTGGTGGAGTTCAGCCTTAAACTGCAGCAAGAATGACTCTAAATGCCACTCTTTGCTAACACATTTGCCTATTTAAAATTGTTCCATGGAAGATGTTGAGTTGAAGTGTTGAATTGGATTGGATTGGTGAAAAATACCTCTCATCATTTTTCTTTGCATTATTTCAAAGAATGTATTTGGATTCATAAATTTAGTTATGTTTTTAAGTTGAGCTACACCCTTAAAATTAAAGGTGCCAATATTGAAACCATGTCATAGAAGAACCTCTCTTAGTTTCCTAAAGGGAACATATCCTAGGTTCTTCTTACAACATTTATGGTTTCATGTAGCAAATATTGGTCATAATTCATTTTTACATGACCACTCATCCCTTAGTATTAAACTGCCATATTTGTTACTGTGCCTGTAAGACTGATAAATGTAAATGATCTCTGTTCTGATTGGCTGTCCTGTATTGTGCCTCAAAAAGTACTCAGAGCTGAAACACTGTCTAGAACTTCAGCCTGAGTAAGCGGGGCTAAACTGCTGTGGAATAGGTGGAAATATGTAAACAGAAAATATAATATATGTAAATTAAATACATATATAAAATGAGGAACTGAATTGATACTCATGACACTGCAGAAACAGTCAGTTCAAAATGATCTTATCATTATATCCATGTATGGGCTGCATGGACTGGGCAGGTTTTGAAATTCTGAGAATATTTACGTATTACTTTAAAAATCCTAACAAAATGTTAAGGTCCTATATCAGTTCAAGGTTTTTCCTAGAACATCCAAGACAAGAACCTTTTATGAACATTTATTTTTAAGAGTGCAGATTGCTGTTCTTTTGCTGTGACTGGCTATGAGACCAGCAGTGATCAGTAACACCACTGACAAAAGAAATTTATTAGTCCTTCAAGACTCCAGTGAGCCTCTGACGGTGAGCTAATCGCCTGATTAGCGTTGTCTGAACGTATTACAGCTTGAGGTCCCTTAATAACGTTGTTATACTAGTATAAGACATTACACAGTTCAATTTCATTGTTACATAACTCTCTAGGAAGAGAGGCTCCTCTTGCTGTGTTCCACGTGCGGATATGGGGTTTATTTTTGTCCAGCAGCGTTTTTCTGGTCCCGCTGCTGCGCCCTGGAGCTCAATAACAGCGTAGTGAACCAGTGAGGCGGAGAGGGGAGCTGCCATTATGGCTACAGTGCTCACCAGGACCCTCCACATGTACATCAGACCACATAATCGTAGGCTAAAATACCAGGCTTGTATCATCATAAGTGGGTCAAGTAGCTTCCCTCACTGGTTATCAGCACTGCGTGATCCTGCATGCATGCTGTACAGTAAGCCTATATGTGTAAAAGAGAGAGACGACAAAAGCTCTTTTTGTGCGTGGAGTTAAAATCAAGTGGCTCCAGCTCCAGATTCCATTGCAGTTCCAGGCTAGTGGCACGATGACTTTATCTAGAAGCCTCCAGTAAAACCCCCAAATGTGTTCTATGCCTCTCCTTATGCATCTTAAATGACATTCGCAGCATTACAAGTTCAAGTGCTTTGGAAGTGCTTTTGAATGTTGAAGTTGAAATGTCATGGATGGATTATAGAGGCATCACTCTGTTTCAGTTTGTTAGCATTGTGGTGGGTATTGGAGTTTAGTAGGTAGTTCTTACTTTGTCTTCCCTTTACACTACACACACTATCTGTCACTCTTATCTGTCTTTCCTTCCATCATCCAAAGAATCTGTCACTAACGTCCTTTAAAACTCTTTGAAGCGTGTTTCTTTTTATCGTAGTGTATGCAGCAGCGCAAACCACGACTGAAAAGCACTGTTCTAGCCTGCACAGTGCACTGTGCATTTTAAACAGCACATTATGTGGCAAAAAATGCATATAAATGGGTGTGTCCATCAGGCTGTTTCTTACTGTAAGAGAGCAGTAGGAGAAATGAAAACATGCATTGTTATAAGGCTAATTTCCAATGAACCATTGCTGATTCATAGAGAAGGTAAATATTAATTGAGGTGATTTTTTCTCAACCCTATAATCAAACCCTGTAGTCTGATTAAGTGAATTAACAGAACAGATTGAAATATTTTAATAGAAGTTAGAGTTTAGAATTTTTCATTAGGTTTTTTTTATTATTGCTTTTTCATTAGAGCTCTTGTTTTATGAGTCCCTATGAAACGATACACATGACAAGTACAAGTTTCTAAAGGTTCAGAGTACAGACCTCATCATCACTGAATGTGTTTGGGATTACTTGGAGCGTAAGATACAGAAAATGCAAACAACTTCTAAGACTGAACTAAAAATTTCTCTGCAGATCTCAGCAAAAAACTGAAAGCGAATCTCCTGAAAAGAATGGAAACTGTAATAAAGGCAGAATGAACACACTAAATAGTGAAAATAAACTATATATTTAGGTTTCTGTAATATTTTCTGCCAAATATATGTTTACTGTTTCTTCCTAATTCTGAAAAATGAATAACTTGTATTTGATAGATGTTTTGAGGGGAAATTAAAGTAATGAAGGGTGGTCTCTGACTTTTGCACAGTACTATATGTGTTTGTGTGTATGTGTTTGTGGATGTCTGCATGCATGTGCACTGTGTGCCAGCTTGCCGTAGACTTTATTCAGTGTTGCCCAGCAGGTGTCCATCAGTCATCATCACTCAGCTCATTACTCACAATCACACTGCCTCTGCTCCAGCCACACACACACACACACACACACACACACAGCCCTCACTGCTCTTATAGTGTGTGGAGGTTAATCGCCGGATGACGCAGCTTGCAGTAACACACTTTATCACTCAGACTCAAATGCTGCTGTGTTCCCCCAGCTGCGCGCTCAAGCATTTAGCCAGACACTCGGCACACAGGATCCAATCCCACGAAGCGTGGATCAAATATCAGCTTGGACAAGACCACTCACACCCTTTTACACACTGGGCCTGGGCTGGCACAAGCCTGGCCACTCTCTTGGCTCTCTTACTTTTTCTCCCTCTCTCTCTCTCTCTCTCCCTCTCTCTTTCTCTCTTACTTGCACACACACACACACATACACACCACTTTGGCTTCTCTCAGTGCTCTCATGAACAGTTTGAGCATGTGCTGCCAAAATAAACCAGGTCAGGTCAAGTAGAGAAATGTGCTTATATGTATAATTATAATTCAGACAGCTGAATATTGCTTTCAAACACTGCACGTCCTGAATGAAATAATAACGTGTTCGGAAATGTAATGATACAGCTGTGATATGGTTGTTGAAAAATTATGAACGCTCATCATCCAGCTTTGACTGTTTAAAAGAAACCCTTTTGCTGCCAACTGCAGTGTGATTGCCAAGTCTGAACGCACACCTGGTCACCAGCTCATAGTGAGCAGATACGATCAGCTCTGAATGAAAACATTATAAAACACTGGCTTCATAAGAGAATTCCACACATACGTCTAGGAAAGCTGATGTAGGACCTGCAGATAAACTAATCCAAGCCTCGACTATCATAAGGGAAACAGCTAAAGTCTTGTCATGGTGTTACACTGTTACATTGCATAGGGCTCTTGATACGATGCTCATCATGATACATGTGTCTTTAGTCAATATATCATGATGCATCATGATAGCCCAGTTGAGTCATAGAGGTTATTGTTCATATCTCCTCTGATAGTATCTCCACCATAGTGGATATAGTGAATAAGCCTCATGCCTGACACACACTAGAGGGCCTATTATGAGGTAGATTCGCTCCTCCTTCCGATCGAGAAAGGTGTCCTGGTTAAAAGAAGGTCTTAAATGATCATGCTGTGGTGTGGGGTGAGAATAATCCAATGTTAACCCATCTGATGTACTCACAGTTATGGCCGTTCCAATTTCAAATTGAACATTCAAACAATTCGATATTACGACTTATCATCCTGTAGAGTGGGAGAAACAGCAGTTCTCTCATAAGAAACCGAGTGATGGTGTCATGTACATACACATAACTAACATAGCAGTCTGTGTCTTGCTGTATGCCATGTCCGTTTCGGTCTAAAGTCGCGTTTTTTAAAAAAGAAATTATGTAAGATGTGAGAGACGGGACTGTTGGTTGACTCTGATTTCATCAGTGTAATCTGTAAGTGTGTGGTGTTTGGTTCTGGGCAGATTGTGTAGTGTTAGAGAGTGATTTGATGACTGAAGGACAACTAAAGACAAAAAAACAGTGGAATTTCTTGTTATGTCAGGGGTTTCTTGTGTTTTAGAACTTTTTAAATTTTGTTGTGTGGGCCAGGAAATTTGAGAGCAACTGCCACCTATAGGTACCAAGTAGGTACTTCATCCACAATTACCTAACTATAGCAATGGGTATCAATACACAGATCGATAATAAATAAATGAATGGATTAATACATAAATAACTATGGAGAAGTGAAAAAGAATCCCAATTCAGATTTTAATCATAGTATAGACACAGTTGTAATATTCATTTCTTGATCAGGATACATGTTTTCAAACACAATGACTTCATCCATCTGAAGTTGTATCTTCATTGTAAATTGTGGAAAAAGAGTGCGAGAGTGTGGCTAATAGTGCAGTGTGTTCTCAGATCACTGTCATTAGGGTCTGTTAAGGAGTGAGTCAGGGAGTATAAATGCTCCTGTGCTCTTTAACACTAACATTTATGTGATGATATTACAGGGTTGATAGGTACTCCCACCCATCCATATACACAGAGGTGGGTGGTAACTAGTTACAAGTAAATATTGGTACCACTTTACTGTAGGGTCCTGTTCATAAGGCTACATGACACCTACATAAGCTTGTCATGACAGCTGACATAACTCTATATAAATGTTGATAAATGCTTTTTCCTAGTTAGCTAACTTTGAAAAATTGGCAAATTACTAATTCCTTTTTTATGTTTAATTTTATTATGTTTGTTGATGATAACATCTGTACTGCTTTGTGACTGGTTACATCTCTGACTTTGGAGCTTTAGCATTTTATTTTCCACCACAGTTCTGTAAGTTAGTCAGTGCCTAAGTAGTTTTTTGATTAAATACTTTTGTATTTGTACTCAAGTTGTTTTTGGAAAGGTATGATTACCTTTACTTGTGTCATTATTTTACCCAATTCACTGAAAGTCACTAAAAAAGGGTGCTGTAAATTTACATGATTCAAATGTGTACATTGGCCCTGCATGGATGAAACATGTTACATCAACATAATTACTATGTATAAGTACTTAATTAACTTACTTTATTACTTTCATTTGTGTGGACCTGATGTACAACTTATACTATAGTGAAGTATCCATACTTTTACTTGAGTGTTGATTTAGGCTACTGTACCCCCCTCTACATACACACACACACACACACACACACACACACACACACACACACACACACACACACACTCCTCTTGCCCTCTCTTTCTGAAGTGCTGCCCTCGCCATGTCAAGTTCATCATCATCCTGAGTCCAGAGGGCTGTCCACTTTGAACTCCATGGTAGCTCTGCTGACCAAACTGCACTGCTGCTGCTGAAGCCCGACTAATTAACTGCACACACACTTACTCACACAGGTGATCTTAAGGTCTACCGGTGTCTGTGGCTTCTTGAACTTTTGAGCCTGTACTGAACTGTAGCTTAGTGCAAAAGCATAAATATGCATAAGACTTGTCAGAGTAGGCAGTTTCGGTGGCTCCACCATGCCCATGTAATTCAATTCATTAAAACAGAAAAGACAAGAACACATTGAAATGTCAATGCTCAGGGTCGTCCCTGACTGCAGTAAGACCCAGCGTCTGTAGAGTGTGAAGATGTGCATACAAGAGCACTGATTCACACTGTACATCTGTACATTTCATTGCCTCAGAAGCCTCAAACCATGTCTTGTGCTGTAAGATTTGGTGTGCCATACTGTGTATACCCTAGCTTCTCCAGTTCTCTGTGATAATTGTGACCCGTGCATACACCTTTAGGTCACTTCATAATCCTGGCAAACTTTACTGACCTTGAGCTATCTTGAGCTACCGAAGGTCAAACAGCCAGTTCACTGCAAAGAATTTCAGTGGTGGTAGAATCAAACTATTAAAAATGCATGCAAATGGTTATAACTATTGAAAATACAGTTCAGTGTCATGAACAAATCTGCCTGTCATATTCAGGATCCAATTACCCTGCACAAAAAATTTGAAAGTAGGTCAGTTACAGTAATGAGACTGACAATGCTTTTCCTTTGCTTGATCAGAACAGCTCAAACATAAGACATGGAACCTTGCTAATAGTGACAAAAACTGTAGTTTACTGGAAGCGTTTGGCAGAAAGTGGGTAAGACCATGATGAAATCCCACTCATCATCCTCACAAGCCTAACCAAGGCTGCTTCCTACTATATAAGTGGAACAACCTCGCATGCTTCCTTAGCAGGGGGTGTGCAATACACAAAGAACAAGCCATCTCCTTCAGGAAGCTAAGAACCAAAGGGTAGGTGTACATGATATTTATTTAGTTGTCACCTCAACCGAAAGAACCTCTCTGCTTCATTTCACTCCACAAGCTATAAAGGCTGACAGTCACAGCAGTATCAGAAAAAGCAGTCTTATTACAAACAAGCTCAGTCCTGTCAATTTCAGATGCCGTATGACTTTAACGCTGTTCTTTTAGTGCTCAGCCACATTGCCCAGCGCACATGAATGACCACGAGGCATGACCCCATCATGCACACATGCTCTATTACGGCTCTCGATGAAACACAACAACATGTCACTCACGACTTTTCAAAGTGCTGGCTCCTTATTTCGAAAAAGAAAGAAAAAAAATAGAGGCACACAGAGAGTGAGAGTTGAGTGAGTTTTCACGTTTAGTGAGAGGACTGCTGCAGCTTGTTAATCCTGTAAACATTTCAAAAGTGATGCATGAACTAATGCACTTGCTCATATAGCAGGAGTGCACCGATCATGAAGCTTTATGGCTGATTTTGATTTCTTTACAGCCAATTTAGCCAATGGCTAATTTTATTGCTCACACTGTAATGAACACATGTAACAGATTAGCACATTTCCAGCACTTTCTATTAGCCAATCATGAAATATAAAAAAAAACATTTTTTTGCACTTCAACAGGCATTGAATCTTTTTTAGTTTTAAAGCAGCTGCCTATTTAAATTACATAAATCAAATAAAGCGCTACATCATAAATGTCATGTCAATTTGGACTCTCCCTGGCTCCGCCCACTCATCCCACACTTACACAAAGCTGCAGTTCATTCTCTGGACTAGTTAAATCTAATACATACACCCCTCAGTTTGAACTGTTGGAACTGTTGCAAAGTCTCTATTGTTTTCATACCAAGCCGTGTTTATAATACAGTTTTGACGCCTGCTTTGCCTGTCTGTGTTTTTTATTATGGATTGGTCTCTGAAATGGCCTGTCTGTGTTTTGACCTCTGCCTGGATGGATTTTGAGTATTGGACTGCCCCAAATAAAGCCCATTCACACTTGCAGCCAGCCTTCATGCCTGCAAGTTTAGAAAAAGTATGAGGCAACCGCAGTGTAGCATAATGATTCATGTATAATGATGCTGCGATATTTTGGTATAGGTGTAGCAGCAGCATTCAAATATAGCGCAAATGCAAATGCCAAAATAAAAAACATAAATTGGCCGCTTGTCCTTTTTTTTACAGTTATCTTGCTAAGCTAGAATTTGATCCTCTTCAGAGATGTGAGCTTATAAAGCTATCAGTGAAGTGTGCAGGGACTGTCCATGAAATATTTATATTTCTGTGCTGAATGTTTTAGTCATTATTATTATTATTATTATTATTATTATTATTATTATTATTATTATTATCTGTGAAGTCTGCCTTATATGATTTTAATTGAATACTTATAATTTCTTCTACTACTGTTAAGCTTTATCACCTGCCTGTAAAGCAATTTGAATTGCCACCTGTAAGAAAAGTGCTCTCTAAAGAAAATGTTTTAATATTATTAATTTTGTTGTTATTATTATTATTATATTATTATTATTATTATAACCAAATTTGCTCCACCTATTTTGGGGGCATATTGCCACCCTGTAACAGGACTATTGTTTCACCTCTTGTGTGTATAACAGATGTGTTTCCTGCACTTTTCAGTGGTGGAACTACATACTTAAAATATTTGTTCACTAGAAGAAACACTTCTGCAGAACTGTTGATGTTGTTCACAGAGAAGCTGACCTGTTAGAGTTCTTGTCCTCTTTATACATTGCCCACCACAGACAATTGCCTAAAACTATGACAAATATTAGTTATGTCATCAACAGCTAACTATGTTGACAGCTTTCAACATAATGCTGTTGTAAAACATTAAAGGAAGCAGGATTTACCCAGATGATCACTGACCCATTAGAGAAGTGCCAACTTGTCTATGATTTTCTACGATTACAAGAAATCTGAACCACTTACAGATATAAGTAGGCAACAGGATCAACTTAGATGTGCATCATGTAACCACATTACATTAATCTCCCTGAAGCCTTTAAAATAAAGTGTGTATTTCAAAGAGAAGGAGCCTGAGAAACCTCCTGAAGGTTTCAGCAGCGTGTCTCAGTGAGACCTGAGTGGAATGTCTCAGTCATACTGCACAGTGTTGGTACCTTGTCTCCAGCTGAAGCTGATGTCACCATTGCTCACAGCTGTCAACTTTAACGTCCTTCATTCATCAAGGCTGAATGATGATTAACAGTGCCATTTCTCCAGGTTTTCTGCAGGGCTCTTTCTGACCTGTCAGTGCTTTAGTTTACTGAGAGAAGCAGTCTGTGAGACAGAGCTACAACATGCCTGATTAGTTCATTACTAGGTCTACTCCCTCACTTCCTTGTAATTCTGCTTTTGAGGGGGCTGATCTGAGCCAAACTAATTCCCTAAATGCTTCTACAACTAGCAGTGCTGTTTTCCCGAATTTCATTATGGCCTACAGAAGAACAGCAAATCAGATCTGAACAGCTATATGCATGTCTAATACATCTGCTAAGACACTGAGAGAAGCAGTCCATGAGCCAGAGAGTTACAGTGATGATCTCAAGCATGATAACAGTGTTTTAAACTCTTAAGATTTGTCTTCACTTCCTTGGAAACTTGCTCTGTGATAAACTACAGAGCACCACTTTCAAATGGTACATACATATACAAATATAGGGATTACATGGAAAATATGGGATAGCGTTTGTGACAGTACTCCATTGTGGATAATGATCTTAAGTGAAATAACAGGCTTCAAAACTGGAGTTCAAAAAATATTCAAAAGATAGAGAAAATGGAACACACAATAAGAGCTAGTGGACCAGAACAATCACCATTAGATAAATAGTACTTAAAGCTTTCATCTTTGAAAGATATGAGAAAATCCAGCTCCACTCTTGCAAAATCAAAGAAGAAAATTAGCAAATCAAACAAAGAAGCTGCTGGTGTTCTCAGAACAATGGACTGACCACCTCAGAGTCCAGACCTGAATATCACTTATGTGTTTGGGATTATGTTTGGGGAAATGCAACCAACTTCTAAGAGTGAACTTTGTAGGTGTGGAAAAAATTTCCTGCAGATTTCTTTGAAAAACTGAAAACAAGCTTCCCAAAAAGAATGGAAGAAAGGCAAAGGGTAGACATATTAATACTGGAGAAATAATATTCTATGTCATTATTGAGACTTATGTGTAATTTTCTGTTAAATTTGAATAACATCATGGCTGTTTTGAAAGCCATTAAAGAAATGAAGGGTGGTCTCTGACTATAGACAGCACTGACTATATATATATATATATATATATATATATATATATATATATATATATATAGTACTGTATATGTTGTACTTCCCCTGTACTTTCTGTTGGGAGGTGTCTGTCCCAAACCCTAACCTCTAAATTTCAACTTTAATTTTTTTAAAAGAGATTTTTTTTCTTTTTAATTCTTTTTAAATAAAAGATGCATTCGATTTCAAGGCGCCATATTTTTACAACCGTGAGGCACCTAGGAACCAATCACATACCAATTGAAAGGGGTCATAGAGTTTCGGTCAGGACTGTCAGTATGGCAGTGAACCTCCAACAGCTCAGAACATTCGTCATTGGTACCAGCAGTTCCAAGAAAACGTCTTGTTACTTTTTTTTGTGGGGGTACGTTAAAGATTTTGTTTATGTGCCACCACTACTAACAACACTGAATGATCTACGAAATCACATTGAAATAGTGAGTATAGTGACACCCGACATGCTCAGTTGAGTATGGGATGAATTTGACTAACGATAGACTGTGACTATCGTTGATGTTGTCCGTACAACTGGAGGAGGTTCATATTGAGCACTTGTAAAATGACATAGCAAACTTTATGCTCACTTAAACCATTTACAATTTGTTGCATTGTTCTGTAATGATTTACAAGTGAAATACATCACTTTGAAATTGGATGAATCTTTTTGAATCAACCTGTATTATTATATTAATTTTATTATGAATATATAAGGAGTTTAACCTTTAAATAAAAAAATATTTTCATGTCACTACCAAAACACAGAGTTTTAGTCCATCAGACCTTATTTTAGCCACACTCCTGCATTTTAGAGCTGGACGTGAGACTGCATCTGTCCCTCATGGTTACACGGTGAGCAGTTAGATCACATTGTTTTGAAGTAAATGTGTCCCAAAGTCTGATAATCAGTGCGTAACATTAAGAATTGTTAAGAATAAAAATTTTTGCAATTAAATAACATTTCGTGTTTTGATGAAAAATATTATGATCTTATGTGTGTACAGTTATTTAAAGCTGTGTTTGATAGTCATGTACAGGCTAGCATTTTTAATCATGCAAAATTAGCTAAAATGATCACTACTGAAACAGTCACAGTGTGTTATAATTTGGTCATAACAAAATGGAATGTTCACTCATTTGTTTAAATAAGATAAATATAGTTAGAGCATGATATCATTCAAAGCAAAGGGATTTGAAGTTCAAGTGCAAGTTAGTTTAATGTCTGAAATGCATATGTATATGTTTACTGGAATTTATGTTGACATCTGCACAGTGTTGACACTGGTAAAGAGAAATACTTGTACATCTTGTCTCTGGCAAAAGATTGTATCTGATTCTGAATCTGAAAAGTAACAGAAGGAAATCCTGATTTCAAATGAAGGCAAGGTGTCCCCAGTTTTTTTGACATCCAGTGTAGTGCTGTTCATATGGAACATGATGTTTATATGGTTTGTAAAGTCCATTATTCCTTTGGACTGAATGATTATTAATCTGCTCAGATAGAGCAGTGAGGGAATTCCTTTATCTAAACCTCAGCAAACAAACCCCAAACCCCCAAACCACTGCACCTCCCGCCACTTATCTCTCTCTGCTTTATTCTCTCAGCTGCTTTGAGTTGAGTGGAACAAAACAGAAGGACTGGAGCCCTGTGTGCATGTGTGTGTGTGTGTGTGTGTGTGTGTGTGTGTGTGTGTGTGTGACACCAGAGACACTTTCCCTCGTTTAAATCTCATCACATCCCTGGATGTGTGTGTCTCGGGCGAGAGAGCAGATTTCGCTCCGTCGTTTACCCTCACTCCATCTCCTCCTTTCCCTGGGGTCAGGACCCATTATACTGACACTTTATTTCACGCTCCACCTTGGAGAAAAGATCGAGATAAAAGTGTGCATGTGTGTGTGGTGTGTGTGTAAGGGGATCAAACACACTGCTGGCACGTGTTCCTCAGAAGATGGAGGCTGTTTATAGATCGATTGGTGCTTTAAGCCCAGTGGTCTTGTTTGGGTTAAACACGTGCACTCACTCACTGCACCCAGCTGTGCTCCTGTCTGTAGAGTTTACCCACAGACCACCAGGGAGCCCCCTGTCACAGCCACACGGGTGTGTGTACGTGTGTGTGTGCGGGTGTTTGTGATGAGTCAAAGAAAGGGCAGTGGGTTATTTCTCTGCTCTGTATCTGCTTTGAACCATCTTCCAGCCCTCTAGCACCGCCCCCTCTCCATTACTTTCTCTCTATCTCTCTTCCTCTCTTTCTATTTATCTCTATCTCTCTCTCTCTGATTCTCTTTTTGTATCACTCTCTCTCTCTTTGTATTTCTCTCTGTCTCTATATAAACCTCTCTCTCTCTCTCTCTATTTATATATATGTATATCTAACATTCTCTCTATATAAATCTCTCTCTGTGGTTTCAGCACTGTAATGTTAAAGGTCATTACAGATCAGTGAAGATGAATGGTGGTTAATGGTAATGTACAGTTGTGCTGGCTGTGCTGTAGTGTAATGTGGCAGAAAGAGAGCAGCCACAGACTCTTCCCTCACAACAAATAAAAAGCTTGTGACGGCCCTGCTCCTGTCAGAGCTCAGAGTGGGAGCGCTGTGCTTTCGTCATGTGAGAGCATGCTGGATCTGCTTTCCTCCTGACTGGGATTCAAGAACAGCTCTGCGATTTAAGAACAGCTCTGTGAATTAAGAACAGCTCTGCCATTTAAGAAGAGTTCTGCTATTTAAAAACAGCTCTGTGATTTAAGAACAGCTCTGCAATGTAAGAACAGCTCTGTGATTTAAGAACAGCTCTGTGATATAAGAACAGCTCTGTGAATTAAGAACAGCTCTGCCATTTAAGAAGAGCTCTGCGATTTAAGAACAGCTCTGTGAATTAAGAACAGCTCTGCCATTTAAGAAGAGTTCTGCTATTTAAAAACAGCTCTGTGATTTAAGAACAGCTCTGCAATGTAAGAACAGCTCTGTGATTTAAGAACAGCTCTGTGATATAAGAACAGCTCTGTGAATTAAGAACAGCTCTGCCATTTAAGAAGAGCTCTGCGATTTAAGAACAGCTTTGTGAATTAAGAACAGCTCTGCGATTTAAAAACAGCTCTGCGCTTTAAGATCTGCTCTGTGATTTAAGATCAGCTCTGTGATTTAAAAACAGCTCTGCGCTTTAAGATCTGCTCTGTGATTTAAGATCAGCTCTGTGATTTAAAAACAGCTCTGCGCTTTAAGATCTGCTCTGTGATTTAAGATCTGCTCTGTGATTTAAGAACAGCTCTGCACTTCAAGATCTGCTCTGATTTAAGATCAAATGTGATTTAAGAACAGCTCTGTGCTTTCAGATCCGATCTGTGATTTAAGAACAGCTCTGTGATTTAAGAACAGCTCTGTGATTTAAGAACAGCTCTGCGATTTAAGAACAGCTCTGCGCTTTAAGATCTGCTCTGTGCTTTAAGATCTGCTCTGTGATTTAAGAACAGCTCTGTGATTTAAGAACAGCTCTGCGATTTAAGATCTGCTCTGTGCTTTAAGATCTGCTCTGTGATTTAAGAACAGCTCTGCGATTTAAGAACAGCTCTGCGCTTTAAGATCTGCTCTGTGCTTTAAGATCTGCTCTGTGATTTAAGATCTGCTCTGTGATTTAAGAACAGCTCTGCGATTTAAGAACAGCTCTGCGCTTTAAGATCTGCTCTGTGCTTTAAGATCTGCTCTGATTTAAGAACAGCTCTGTGATTTAAGAAGAAATCCCTCATATCTGAACTTTGAAAGTGAAGAAATGAAAGCAGAACTTCTCACCATGTTCTATGTGAGGAGCCATGTTGGATTAGTTCCCACACTCAAACAATCATATGTGGAGTTTTTTTAAAGCTGCGGTTGGAGCTTTTGGATACAATGAGCTTTTTTAAACAACAGTGACAACAAAAATGTGCAGACATACTGAAACATCAAAGTTTTGCCATATAGGTCATCTGTAGAGATCTCTGATCTCATCTGTTTCTTTGACAATATTAAATTATATCAGGAATAGCAGATTTTTTGCCTCCTTAAAATGAGTATCAATCACAAAATTTCATAGTGATCACACCCCACTGGTCTTAGAAATGCTGTAATGAAGCAGTTATATGGCTATACCACGCTTGTCTATAGCAACAGGCCATTGGATATCCCCACAGGGCATTGAGAGAGAGAGAAAGAGAGAGAGAAAGAGAAAAAAGAGAGGAGCAGTTATAGACTCTTTCTGAGAAATCGGAAATCCTTATTCAATGTCTAATTATAACTCCACCACCCCACCCGCTCTACAACATCCTGCATCTCTCTCATACCCCGGGGGAAGAGAGAAAGAGAGAGAGAGAGAGAGAGAGAGAGAGAGAGAATGAAAAGAGCAGTGTGTGAGTGTGGAGAGGGGAGATGTTGTGCGAGATAATGATGAGTGTAGAGGGAGGAGGTACAGCGTGGTCTACAGAGGGGATTCTCTATTCCTCTACCGCTACTCACCAGATTTAGATACAGAGGAAGGAGGTGGAGAGGGGAAGAGGAAGGAAGGACAATGTTGTGGAAATACAGAAAGACAGCTTCTCTCTATCGCTCTCTCTCTAAATATATATATATATATATATATATATATATATATATATATATATATATATATATTTCATATTATAATTACATAATTAACTAAGCTAATTACAAGTCATTTTCAGCGTCAGGAAAAGAAGCAGAGAACAGAAATATTTTTACCAGAAAATTACACAGAAGCCTCAACAGCTAAATATAAAATCTATTTTGTTTTTGTTCTGTATGCAGTGTTTCCACACTTTGCCTTATTACAGCTTCTATTCTTTTTTGGGAGACTTGCTTTTCAGTTTTTTTTAAGTTTTCAGAAATCTGCAGGGATATTTTTCAACACGTCCAAAGTTCATCAGTCTGTAAAACCTTATTGTACCTCTCAGCTTTTCAGTTTCTGTGTTCTAGCATGTATGTTCTTCTTTTTTGTCTATTTTCTTTTCTCAGTAACAGCTTCTTGACAGCTGCTCATCCTTTCAGTTGTCTTCTCACAGTGGAAGGATGGACAAAAAACAGCTGTAGATTGTTTTTGATCTGAAGTAAGAGTGGAGCTTGATTTTCTCCTCTCTCTCAGAGATGAAAGCTTTAAGTGCTGTGTATCTCATGGTGAGTGTTTCGGTGGTCTACCAGCTCTTGCATGGTTGTTAGGAGTCCCATTTTCTCTGTGTCAGTAGTTTTTTAAACTCCAGTTTTGGAAACTCCTGTTTCTCTGCTTATTTTCTTTTGAGTTTCCTATTTTTTATGCAAGTGGATTATTTTATGTCTAATCTCCTCAGAAATATCTCCTTTAGTCATTTTAGATGCAGATGGGAAAGAGATCTGTAAGGCGGTTAAGGTGAGTTTGTGTAGCTGCTTGTGTGAATGTTAGTGTCTCTTTGAAAGAGGGGATAATATCAGCTTTGGGAGCAGGTTTTTTTGGGAGGACACAGCTGTAACTGATTGGGTTTAAGATTGGTTGGAAGGATGGAAGAGTCAAAGTGGCAACGGGCTCACAAAAGTAAAGACGATTACTGTTAGAGTTGATATTATATTGTAGTGTTGGAGGCTTTTGTGTAATTGCCTGCTAAATTGGTGTTTCCTTTTTTAAAACTGAAAAAATCAATAACTTGTGCTTAGTGACTGTTTTGACTAGAAATTAAATAAATGACAAGGTGGTCACTTTTACACAGTACTAGGTAATAAGCGTAAAGTCAATATGCCCCACATATATTAAAATACAGGTGCTGCATTGACCACCCACTTCATCAACTACACCTTGTTTCGACATTCATTGTCCATTTTATCAGCTCCCCTTATCATATAGGTCCACTTTGTAGTTCTACAATTACAGACTATAGCCCATCTGTTTCTCCACACACTTTGTTATCCCACCCTTACCCTGTTTATCAATGGTCAGGACCCCCACAGAGCAGGTATTATTTGGGTAGTGGATCATTCTCAGCACTGCAGTGACACTGATGTCATGGTGGTGGAGTGGCTGGTCTGCATATAACGTTGTCATGCAAACTTGTATCCCCATTTTTGTCTTTTTTTACCTTTTTGCATAATGTATAACTCCAGTGTGTTAAAATTTCACGATGAAATGGTTCAAAATAAAAAAATGTCACATTAACATTATAAGTTATGAATGTCTCTTCACTTCAGTTTTCTACAATAAAACACAGCTGATTTTGTTGGTCCTGTAGTTTAACACTGTATTCCTCTGTTTTCATACAGAATCAGGACACTGCTGTCTGAAACATTAAACACACACACACACACACACACACACAGACTGTTTGTGCGAGTACAGGAGGGCATCATACTTTCCCCTGTGTTTACTGGAGAAATAAATCTTGCACATTTATCACTCTTTCCTCTCATCCCTCCCTCTCTATCCAGCCATCCCCTCAGCCTCCAGATCTACCCATTAATCATAGTTTGTCAGGCACCGTCTCCCTCTCTCTCTTTCTCTCTGTCTCTCTCTTTCCCTCTTTCTCTCTGCCTCTCTCTCTCTCTTTCTGTCTCTCTCTCTCTCTCTGTCTCTCTCTCTCTCTCTCTCTCTCTCTCTTGCTTGCTCTCTGCCTCTTTCTCTCTCTGTGTCTCTCTGTCTCCCCCCATTCAGTAAGTAAATATGCAAACACATTATCAGTGTGTATTTGTTTTTTGTATGTCTGTGTGTGTGTGTGTGTTTGTGTGTTTCCACACTTTCATTACCAGAATTAACCCCAAACCTGTCTCTCCAGACCAGCCTCCCGGACCATCTGATAGCATCACTCCAGCTCTGGCTCTGAGTGTGTGTGTATGTGTGTTGGGGTGTTTTTATGGTGAAAATGGTTGAGTTGAGAATGAAAGTGTTGCGGTCCAAAAATTTTGTGCGTTTGCAGGTTTAAACCAGAGTGCCACTGTGACCAGCTCTCGTTGGGCACTGTTGGCCAATCACTAGGGGTGCACTGATATAACTTTTTCCTTCTGATATTGATACTAAAACCTAATCCTCAAGTCAATGCTGAGTACTGATACTGATACAACCTCTGTCTAACTTCAACCTAACATAATATGTGCCTAAAGTCCTGAAGTTTAAATCATTCCATTTTTTAAATGTTTTATTTTGGTAAAGGCAAAACTTTACATTTGAGCATTTGAACAGTATCAGGACTATTAAAAAGCTGTGTTCTTTGGCATGGCTTATCACGGTTACTGAAATCCTTCCTGGTCATGCCACCCCCTCGAAATATGACATAAACACTGCTTGTCTCAAGTGTGAAATAATCACACATCACGACATGTTGCTTGCTTCAGTTATGCTCTGTCTACTGGCACACATGCACACCGTGTCAGTTATTTAGTTAGTTACAGTTTTTAGCTCTCACAGTCATGTGGTTGGATTGGGTTGAAACAAAGTTTTTATACTTATCATGCTTTAGAAGTTGCATAAAACAAACAAAAAAGACAACTAATAGTAATGTATATGACAATATAATAATTAATAATTTATGTGGCAATTGTCAGCTGAAAGTTTATGATGGTGTCAGGCTTAGTGGTGCTACTGATACTGTATTGAAGTGCCAACACTATCAGTCACATACTCCAAAGACTGTTTTCAGACCTGCCAGAAAAAGACAAAGGCTTTCTTAAGACTATTTTGTTCTCAGCTAACTACTAATGTTCCCTCTCTCACTGTGTGTGTGTGTGTGTGTGTGTGTGTGTGTGTGTTTCACAGGCTCGGTGGCACTGAGTGTGTTCCTGGTGTCGTTGGCAGTAACAGTGTGTGCTGTTTGGCTGGTGGCTCTTTGTGGCGTCTGTGGTTGGTGTCAACGCAAGCTGGTGAGTTACACACAGACACACACACACACACACACACACACACACACACACACACACAGACACACACATACACACACACATACATGCACAGACATACATAAACACTCACACAGAAACACACATGGACAAACAAACACATACACACACACAATTAGACACACACAGACATAGCCATGGACAAACACTTATAAGAAACACACACACATACAGACATTTACACACACGTACACACAAACATACACATGGACAAAAACACACAGACACACACATACACACACACACAAACCCACACAGACACACACACACAGATACACACAAACACACACAGAAACACACACAAACACACAGAAACACAGGCACAAACAGGCACACATACAAATACACACACACACACACACACATGCACAGTTTAATGTAGTGTGTGCACAGCACACCCACACTCTTAGTAGGTGTTATAGGACAGATCGTGCCTGTGTTGAGAACTGTCGTCACACACAGACTTTCTCCTTTTCTTACAAACTACACACACACACATACAAGTGACACACACACTGCGCCTTTCTTCTGCACAGGCGAACACTGTCACCATGGATTACATTGAAGGACTTGGAGTTGCACTGCAGTCCAAGGCTTATGTAACCTTCTCTGGTTCACCATGTGCACTATCAGGCAGCTGCACTCAAGTGGAGGGGCAAACTTAGCACATCGTCTGTGGGTTCCAGTTAGCTCTACCCGATATGACTATATGTTATCATTACTGCAATAAATCACAAGTATTAGTATTTCTAGATCACTGCCAATAGCATGCTTCATAAAACACAGAAAGTTAAATCAGTTGACCAATGCAAGTGCTTCCAACAAGCCCGTTCTTTTATGACAAGTGTTACATGGTTGGACCAACTATATAGAATGTTGACACAAAACCCATTCAGTCTTGGTGGGTATAAGAGCATCTGGTAGTGATCCTTGTTTGGACTCACTACATAGTGTTGAGTTTCCAGTTCCAGCTGTCCCAAACCCTAACTCCTAAATTTCAACTTGTGAAAATAATACTTACATGTTTTGAAAGATTTAAAAGATTTCAGTTTATAATGAGTTCAATTTTTAAACAAAAAACTTTATTCGAAAATGCTGTTCCATATTTTTATGTCACTACTGAAACACAATGAGTTTTATTTCATGGGCGGAGTTATTTTAGCCACACCTCTGACTTTTTGAGCAGGAAGTGAGACTGCATCCCTGTCCCTCAAGGCCACATGTTGAGCAGTTAGATCCCACTGTTTTGAAGTAAACTAAGTAAACTTATGAAAAATTTATGAAAAATATTATGATTTTATGTGTGAACTGTTCAAAGCTGTGTTTGATAGTCACGTACAGGCTAGTGTATTTAATCATGCTCAAAATTAGCTAAAATTGTCTCTACTGAAAAAATCCCTACCGAAACACTTAATAAAATTTCGCAGGCATTATGATTGTAGTGTTTTATTGTTCAGGTAGTGACAAAATGTAATGTTCAATCATTTGTTTTAATAAGATAAACGTAATTAAGGTATATGGTCACTCAAAGCTAAAGGATTTCAGACTAAAGTCCAGTCAATTAAAAGTCTGAAATGTGTATAAACTCTGACTTTGGACCAAAAATCCATATAATGAGTTTTGGAAAAGAATAACAGCTGATCTTTAGTGGAAAACATATTATATATTTTTTAATGGAAAACATGATTTAATTTCTCTCAAAAACGCCAAATTGACGCCAAATTATGGATTGATATGTATTGTGTAATGCCCACTCCCTATGACATATATCTATCATAAAAAAGAACATTGTTAAAAGTGGTCTATGATGCATTTTGGAGCAAAACCCTTCATATGCACATATCTGCAGTTGATTTCCAAATGAGCCTGTCTGTGAGTGTGTGTGTGTGTGTGTGTCCACTCAGCCTCTGTCAGTGCTAATTAGCCAGTATGAAATGTGATTGATTAAAAGGAGGCGGCTGCTCGTTAGGCAGATCGAGTGCAGCATCTTCACTCACACGTTTGGAGTCGCTCACTTCGTTCCAAGCTAATTGATTCCTGCTTCATTCCATGCTTGTACCACACGCAGGAAATGCGGGTCAATCATTTGGACGGATGTGTGTGTGTGGGAAGCCAGTGTAGGAGTGTGTGTATGTGTGTGTGTGTTGGAGAATGAGTGAGTGAGATATTGGCAGGAAGAGTGTGGCTGCTGGTGTGCCATATTTGTGCTGCTTCATCTCGGGGACTCTACTGAAAACTAGCCAGGTGGAAACATCAGAAAGTGTTTTCCTTCGTATGAACGCAGCTTTCTGAGTTGTACCTGCGTGACATGTCAGCTCTGTCTAAAGGGCAGTGCTTTGACGTGCAGTTGGCTGATGCTACCACTGTGCTTTGTAGGGCTTTGTTACAGCAGGTCCTAAAGTGTTGAAGCTCAATGGTTAAAAGGGGTAGTTTGGAAAAAAATCCAGTTTACTTAATTTTCCCCTTACCCAAAACATTCCAAATGTACTGAGTCAACCAAGACATGTTTGGAGTCTGAAAAAATCTTTGTTAAATTTCACACTGCAAGTGCTAATGTAGCTACTGTTAGTATAAAAATAAGCAAAAGCACAGACAAAACTCAGGCTTCATGATGACTGTGACTGCTGTTTTTGGTTATGCAATGTGCTTTTGTTTATGTTTATACATAAGATTATGTCAAAAAACAAATCTATTTGTGATAACATCTTCATACGGTTTGAATGTGTTTGTGTGATGCTAAAAGAAGCTCCCATTATTTGTTAGCTGAGTCATTCCATGAGAAGCATGCTATATGAGTCCACAACATTCAAAGCTGTGTATAAGAGATAGAAGTCTGATGGTAAGTGTTGTTCAAGCTGTAATTGTCAGGTTCACACAGAACTCGGACGCTCGCAGACCAGATTAAAGTAAAACGGCTTTATTAGCAAAAGGGGAATACAAAATAAAAGTCAAACAGTTCAAGGTCAAAAGCCAGATTGAGAAGTCAGTAAGCATAGGAGTAATCCAAAAAACAGAGCCCATAAACCTGAAGTGAAAGTCCAAACCAAAAATACAATACACAAAGGGCTAGGCTAAGGTCAAAAATAAACAAAGCAAAGGTCATACACAGTCAGACAAACTAACGTACTGGACGGCTTGGTAATGCTCTGTGAGACAATGAACTGCCAAACTGAGGGGGTTTATGTAGTGTGTAAAACCAGTGACCTGAATCAATAAGCAGGTAAAGTGGAGCGGTGAGGAGTCACATGAGGGAAGTCTGGGATCATGTGATCTGGCAGGGCGTTCTGGGATAAGGAGTCTGGAGGCTGAGAAGTGGTGACAGCGGGGCCGGAGGGAAGCGTGACAGTAGTATATTTAAGGGTTATCACTTACACAGTGTACGAAATGTCCATGTACACTCAAAATAATGAACTGTTGTATGAACTTGCTGCACCTTTCCATTCAATCACAGACTTTTTTTACCTCAATATAAAATTGTTTATCGAACAAAATTGAAACATTTCAGTGCATTTTGTTTGGGATTCATTGGTATTCTGTTTGGATGTTTTCATTCATTTAAATGTACCTCAGTTCATTTATGTCCATTTTATGTAAACCAGCTACTTGAAGACAACATTCATTCAGTTCATTTATTAAATTTGGACACCTTTTCGGTTTGTAAGTCAAACAGCAACGTTGTTTCATTTTTTTAAAGTGAAGGCAGCCACTCCAGTTCCATTTCAAACATTACTAAAAAACATCAAACCTTTGTCATGCTCAAATGTATGTTTGTTCATTCATTTTAACATATAAGCAAGAATTTTTAATACATTTTTTAATGAAAGTTAATCAATTATTTGTAACATAAGTCACACCAACTTATTTTGCGATGGAAATAAAATAATGTACTGTCACATTAAGTGACATAGTGGTGAGTAAGCAACATCATTTAAGCTTTCAGATGAGTTTACAAGCTGGTAAATTTTGCTTTCATTCAACATTCATAATTTGTTGTTTTTCTCCATTCCTGACACGGAGTCTGGCAGCCAGTGTAGCCTGAAATATTAGACCTCGTCACATTCCTCTCCATCAAAGCTTCGGTGAGATAGGGTTGTACTTCTCTGTGTTATTGGCACAAAAATTAAATATGCTTACTGAGGTGGCAAAATCAGTTTTTCAGAGTAATATGTTATTGAAGTTGTGGAGGAGAAAAAAATTATGAATTATTGACGAATTTTAAATGATCATGTCCATTTGACAGCAATCTCACCTACATTAGCCTTGTAGCTCCAATGCTAAAACTAAAGAAAGAAAAACAAACTGAGGACATTAAACATGTCTTGGCTGATCGACTACATTTGGGGTATGGAGAAAACTGTGTAAATTTGATTTTCCACCAAACTGTCACTTTAAGCTGAAAGCCCTTTCACTCCAGCACTCTAAATTGAAAATGTGCAGTTTAATCTGTGAAGACGTATCATGGACACTTTAATAGCAGGCGTTTATTGAAGAGACACTCCACTCACCAAGTATACTCATCACAATGCTGACTGCTGAGAGAAAGAGTGTGTGTTTGCGAGAGGGAGAGAGAGATTAATGTGTTCTAAGCTTCAGCAGTGGTTTCTTTAGCTCTCCTCTTAGCAGCTCTCTGAGCTGGAGAGATGGAGAGGGTGATGTGTGCAGCTCCAGCTTTGTGTGCTTCACTTGGGTGATTGGCTAGAGTTGTAAAAATGCATCAATCTGATCAATTTTGGATCATTAAAATCGATTATGACAGATTATAATTAGTTTAAATAAATTATAAATTCTCATTTATGATACCAAAAACATTGAACTGTTATACGTAAACTACATAGCTACATTACACAGCTAACAACACCACATCACACACTGTGATTGAGAGCTATTTCAGGATAGATTTATTCTGAGATCGGATCAAGTTCATTCTTTTTTCCCTTCTCATTACTGATACTTGGTATCAGATAAGGGACATCACAAATATATACATAGGCCTTTACTGTTACTGTCTGAACAAAACCTCATGTCTCCAAAAAGCAACTTTACAGGAGAAGGAAAAAACATTTTTAAATTTGAATGGAAGATGATGAAACAGGCTTTTATTCTAACTGATTTTGGACCATTTCTATTGCTCGATCCATCATGAAATTTTGAGTGTGAACAGCAGCTGGCATTTTCAAATTATGTAAAGAAGTTGAAACCAGCCAAAATGGGGATACATGGCTCTGCTCCGAGAGTGCCAATGTATAGCTCTACGTGATATTGAGCTGAGCAGAGCTGCGCAGCTGTGGCTGCCTCTGTGGGCCTGACTGTGAGGAGAAAGCCACGGCACCTCAATAAACATCTCTGATGACTTTCTTGTGCGTCTCTCGTGGAAAGAAATTCAACACTGGCATTTTGAGGAGATGGTTAACCTTCTGTGGATGTCCAGGGACTGCAGCTCCACCCAGATAAGTTTAAAGTCCTACTCCCAGGAAGGGACACTTCGATGGATATTTGAAAACATGCTGTAGAGTCCTGGCAGGTCTAGAGGGGGTATTGGATTGCAGTGCCGTATAGTAGAAGATTCCGGTTTCATCCCCCTAGACTAGGTATGAACGTGTGAGGGAGAAGTCCAGACCTGCGGCTAGACAATTGTTGTGGCTCAGAGCTATAGAGCAAACTCAGCTCAACCAAGGACAAACAGGACAGAGAGAGAGAGAGAGAGACAGAGAGAGACAGAGAAAGAGATATACTCCAGAGGGCAATATAGACAGGAGTTTGGTCATCCTGATGAGATTAATTTATAAAAATGATAGTTTAGATTAGTCTTTAGTCTTTTTTCTCCTTTATTTCAGTTTGTCTGTTTGTTTATTTGCCCTCCTGCTCTTCTCTTTTCCTTCATTCTAATCTTGACAGCATTATTGGACCAACAATAATGACTTTTACCAGCTGCCCTTAACCTTCTTCGGTCTCTATACTGCCTGCTCATATAACTGTTTGGTCCCTATAGGAGAGATTTTCTATGTTCTAAGCATTATTTACAGAATTCTGGTTGTAACAAAAGTGGGTTGTGCTCAGCTTAGACACGCCTTCAAAGCACTTTTTTAACATGCACATTATAAAAGTATATGGACACCTGATCATCACACCTATATAAACTTAGAAATGATAAATTCCATTCCAAAATCATGGGCATTAATCAGCCCCCTTTGTGGGTGTAACAGCCTCCACTCTCCTGGGAAAGCTTCCCTCAAGATTTTGTAGAGTGTCTGTTGGAATTTGTACCTGTTCAGTCAGAGTTTTTTATGAGGTCAGGCACTGATGTTGGACAAGAACCCCAAAGGTGTTCAGTGGGTTTGAGGTCAGAGCTCTGTGCAGGATACTGGAGTTCACCCACACCAAACTCTTCAAACGATGTGTTTATGAAGCTCACTTTTTTCCATCCATCAAACTGCCAGATAGCAAAATGTAATCGATCATTCCAGAGAATGTGATCTTATATCACATAGTGATCTTAGGCTTGTGTGTAGCTGCAATGGAAACCTATTTCATGAAGCTCCTGACGCACAGCTTTTGTGTGATGTTGCTTCCAGAGGCAGTTTGGAACTAAAGTATGCCCCATTTTATGCACTACATGCTTCAGCACTCTGTGAGTTTGTGTGGTCTACCTCTTTGTGGCTGAGCTGTTGTTGCTCCTACATGCTTCAAATTCACAATAATAGCACTTACATTTGACCAGGGCAGATCTAGCAGGACAGACGTTCATTAGAATTCATTAGAATTTCATTAACTGACTTGTGGCAAAGGTGGCATCCTATGACAGTGCCATGTTTTAAGTCACTGAGCTTTTCAGTACTACTACTACTGCCAGTGTTTGTCTATGGAGATTGCATGGCTATGTGCTTCATTTTTTACAACTGTTAGCAATGAGTCTTACTGAAACACCTGAACCCAGTGTTTAGGAGATGTGTCCACATACTTTTGGCCATATAATGTATCTCTTTAGAAAATGCATCAAGCCTGGCCTTGGACCATACTGCAGAGTCAATGGTGAATGACTATTGAAAATGCTTTACAGTCCAGACTGGGGCCTAATCTGGGTCAGGGGAACTAGCCAGATCACTGAAAAAGTGAACAATTGAGATCAGCCATACAGAATGAGCTTATGATTGCCTCTGTATCATTATCCCAGTCAGCGATTCCTTACATAGCAACAGGAAAACACGGCAGTCTGAATAGCCCAACTTCACAGCCATTTGTGAGCATAGAAACAGGTGCCTGTGCAGTGAATTAGCTCTGTGTGTGGCCCAGGTCAAATCAGACGCCTGCAGGCTTAAATATCACTCATTTCTTAGTGCCCTCAGTCTGCTGGTGGAACTTATTCCCCCTATTCTCTGTCTCTGTCTCGCGCACTCTCCCCATCTGACTCAGTCGGACTTCACATCCCCCTGCGTCATGGCTGGGTGTCGGTGGGTCGCGCGGACTGGTATTAAATCCTTAATGAAGTCTGGTGAAACAGACCTGCCGTGCATGCGTGTGTGTGTAAGAGACAGAGAGTGTAGCGTACAGTTATAATTGCATCCTGTCTGGAGATGGGAGAGAACCTCCTGTTCTGGGCGCCACTGTTTGATATGAGAGAGCCATTACTAGAGGCAGCCCTTAATGGAGGCAGCGGGCGATGAAGAGAATTACTTCAGAGCCGTTTTTAATAGAGGCGGGATGGTGTGCGTTTGCCCGTGAGTGACGTAAGATTCCCACTGGGCAAGCGAACCTATTTCAATATTAATAATTACTCCAAATTCGGTTGATTTGTTTAAAAGAAAGTAGGCTTTTCAGTGAATTAGCAGCCAATTTACCTGAAGTCACCTTGAAGATTAATTACATCGTTGATGGCTTTTTGTAATTTCAGCTCAGTTTTCAACACTGGCAGCTTCTCGCACCAATGTGCATTCCAACTTGAAAGCGGCTGACAATTTTGTAGTGGTTTTATTATTAATAGAATTTTAGATTAATATTTAAGAGGAACAATTCAGTAGGAAATCTGCTAGAACAAAAAGCTGCACCGCAATCATCTGTTTGTCTGCTTGTAAAAGTAAACGTAGGTAAACAATTCTTGGCACAAGGTTGTAGGAAAAAACACTTTAATTGGTATAGAACCTTTGCATTTTGTGGAAGGTCTTTGAACTTTAAAAAGGTTCTTTACACTCGCACTTCTTGTTTACACCTTTTCAAAGCTACTCTATGTAAGTTTTGGGGGTTTGGAGACCTCTCTGGTGGAAATGTGTAATTGCATCCAACATGCATCAGAACATTTTGTAATGCCGATTGTTCATCAGACTCTTAGCAGATGATTACGAGTGTGCTGAAAGAGTATTCAAAGAGAACTTAGTCAAAACTTGGTGAAGGCCATGTCTTCTGAGGATGTAAGTCAATTATCTACTGTTTTCATCATATGTTCATCAGTGTAATGTTGATTTTGCATTTGAGACCTAAACATTGAGCCTGCATCTGACCTTTTTGAGCCTGTACATGCGATGTTTATACTTAAAGAGGTATGACATGATCCAAAAAACCTCCTGCAAATGACCTGAGACCTCTGACTTTTAAATGACTATTTCATGCTTTACAGGGCTACTCACAGCACATGCACACCATATTTGTCTGTGTTTTTCTCATAACTTACTAATGCTACTTCTTTCAATGTTAATAACAATAATCTGCAGCTTTAAATATGCATCCACTTAAAAAATCTTAAGGAACCAAATGGTTTTCTTCAGTGGCATCACTCCTTTTGGCAGCTTTATTTTTAAGAGTGCACTCACTAAACCATGCTGCTTTCAGGTTAGGTTGACTGCAATAATGATGTTTATGAGCCATAAGCAGGCATACACCATAGTGTTACATTGATTAGGCTTATCAGTGCCACTGATGTTATTGACATGATTTTTTATTAGAATTTTCATAATCAGCACTTTATTTATCTTAGAAATGAACACAGTGTTATCTTAACCATATCATTCTTTTCATAAGGGGCTTTGCATCTAAAAATACATGAACAGAGGGGACAAACAAGGGAATAGAGAGCTGTCTTTTGAAAGAATGTTTGTGGGTTCTAGCTTATAAGCTGTAGGAGGAGAAGTGTTTAGTAATTTGGAGAGGAACAATAATAAGCGCCATTCCTCACTCCTGAGTGAGGCTCACAAGAGGGTTACAAGCTCAATTTTCAGCAGTTATATAGCCTGGAGTCCAGGAGAGTGTAATCAGCCTGGGCGCTCTCTAAGTGAGAGAGATAAAAACAGATGAAACTCTCAACAGTATACCAAAGTACTCCAGAAATAGTACTGTGTCCCAAAACATAGTATACATTATTAATATATGAAAAGTACCCAGATAGCACACTCTATCCATGAGATGTTCCACACTTAGTTGAATATTGTACTAAGTAAGGAGGGAAAAAAGTTAGTGTAGTGGTCCACACCGCAAACATGGTCAATAGCACTACAATGCTGTATAAGCAGCTATTTCAAAGCATCTTGAGGGAAGCATGCTTGCTTTCACACTGCCAGACTGGTTAGTGCTACAGGATAAGAGAGATTCATGTCCCATTTCATTACTGTCTTTAGCTTGCCCTCTTCATTTCCCTTTAGGGAATCCCTGTTGCCATCTTAAGAGCCATTCCTTTTCCATTATCAACTCAAGTGAGGTTTATTAGGTGACCCCTTGGTGGGCCATGTGATCAGTCAACATACCTGTAGACTTCAAGTTAAGAACTTGCCCAGAAGGCATTATAATGTGATGTAACTTTGTTTTTATAAAACACAAAGTGTAAGAAGATAAAACATTTGAACTGCTACATCCAAATTGGGTTTATGTTGCCAGCTATTCCATGTATACATCACAGCAGATGGCACTTTCGTTACTTTTTGAGCTTGTTAGCAAGCTTATATTTATTTGGGTAACACTTTACTTGAACCCTACATAACACTTAGTAGCCATGCCATGAATATATTATGGCTGATGTCATGTATAACACATAACAGTGTCATGTTACCATATTACCATTAATCATTCTGACAGATGCCATGATAATTTACATCATTACGGCTAACTAGAGTACACTGCAAAAATTAGCATGTAGCATTAACTGTCATAACATCAACCATCATGAAATCTATCATGACATTTACCAGTTTGTGAGTTTAGACCATGCCTTCAACATGGTGATGGTAGTATAAGGGAAGACTGATTGAGGGAGGTGGGGAGAGCTCTGAGAACTTGGGCTGGAGTTCTGGGCAGCTTCTGCCTGTAGCTAGAAGACCAGACCCCCCCACGTAGCTGCAGTAGGACTGATGTGGGATTGTGGAACAGGGAGGAGATGAGGCGGTGGTGGGGATTGCGAACGCTTCGTCTTGGGAATGGAAGGTGAGGATGCGAATTTAGAAGATGTTAGACTGGATGAAGGAGGGATTTCAGGCATGTCCCTCCTCCCAAACTTCAGTTATAACATAACTACATTAATGGTAACATGACATTTTTATATAACTGGACAATCTGTCATAACTCCTGACAGCATATGATATCAGCTATTACATGTTTATGACATGTTTATGGTTAATTCAATGTTATGTAGCAGGGTTCAAGTAAAGCATTTCCATTGTTTCTCTCACTTAATATTAGTGTAATTGTAGTTTGAAAAATTCAAGGTGGTAAATAGCAAAGACATTACTTAAAATGGTTGCTACTAAGTGCAGCATTTTTATTAAAGAGAACATATTCTATATAACACTGCTCAGTGCCAATATTCAGTGCCATCACCTTTAAAGGACACATCATTTGAGCATTAATTTCACTATTTTACCACAGGCCACTAAACCACTAAAAACAAGCATTAGGAGCCATTATACTCATAGAGAATGATTAAGTCCATTAAGGAACCTTTGAGGGTTACCATCAAAAATTATCATAAAACATAAACACAGGGCATTACCATCAAATTACCATTAAAATCCATGAGACAGCAGTGGGAAGTGACACATGGCAGCACATTATCATTATCAAATTAGATTATCTATCAGGAACCATTAGAAAAAAATTTCAAAGGCTTGCCATTTTACTGATTACAGAGCACTATGAAAACATGAAATTCTAAAAGGATCCACTGGAGATCTTCAGTTATTTATAATGTTAGGTATGTATGTATGTATGTATGTATGTATGTATGTATGCACTGAGGAGTTTAACTTTGTAGATGTGTTGGGCAAAAGTTGATTATAGCACAGGACATGACTGCTGTTATCTTCAAGTATTTAGAAACATTAGTAACCAAGGTTAGCTTACAGTCGTCTGTAGAAGTTTGAACATACCTGAAATGTTTGAACATTAACACATCCTCTACAGAGAGCACACTCAAATAAGGCAGTGTTTTGCAAATTAACAGCACAATTTCTATATGTCTGCTGAATTTAACACACAAAACATAACATAAAATGTGTCATAACTTCTGTATATGTACATGCAATATGTTAAACTCAGCAAATAAACAGTAGTTGTGTATTAAAATGTGCAGAAGTGTGTTCTCTGAAGAGGATGTGTCACTTGGAAAAACAACAAAACGTCATTTGACCAGGGGTGCAAAAACATTTGCATACAACTATATCCTTACTGAAGCAGCTGGCAAATCACCAGCTAGGGATAGTTTATTTGCATGAAAATAGATAAATACAGAACCAAACTGAATGTGTGGATTTCTAACTACAGAAATCTAAAATCAAATCTGTTTCTGTAAGGCTGTATTTTGAGTACACTGGCATACTGAGAAAAGAGAAACTGACAGTACAGACGCTGCACTTAGGACAGCAAAATACAGAGTACAAACTGAAGTTAACCAAAGGAAGGAGCAAACCGTAAAACACTGTCAAAACAATAGACTCCACTACCACAACAGAGAAAGAACTACTCGTACCAAACATACTGAACCCACACAATCCATATAATTAACTCAGAGACAACCTGTGATCGGAGTAGGAGCAGTGCTGCGCCTGGGTAGAGCAGGAGTGGAGAACTGGCGCTGAGTGGAGCTGACTCTGAGCGGAGACATGAAATTAACAGGCACAATTAGAGTTCTGTCAATCTGTTGTAGACAAGTGGTGTTTGCAGAAACACATTTTGGGTAGGCCTGTGAAAAGTAGGAAGGCCAACTTGATAGATACAATTTCTATGTGCACTATGTACTGCAATGTCATAACGTCAGGCTATAGCCTATAGCTGACAGCAGTGCAGTCATCATTATACCTTTTCCGATGCTTCCACCCTGATTCAAAACAATAGCAAGATTCAGCTGACATCAATCAGAATGCTGCGTTCACATAAACCCCTCCAACACTTCACTTCACTAACCAGCAGCTCCTTTCATTCTAAAGAAAGCGCTCACCAACCAAGACAACATGATTATTAAGTTAAAAGCAGACAGCTGAGATGTACAAAGAGGGAAAACAACACAGCAAACTTAAAAACCTAACCTAACCTTTGCTAAAACAAATTGCCACAGCGGGCATGAAAATGTTTTCTGCCTAAACTGAGCAGGTACACAAACTAGAATAAAGCCTGCTGACTTAGCTAGCAATGTTATGAGTGGTCTAAATAAAAAATGTGTTATGGGATTTGCGTTTTACAGGTATAATCATAGTCTTGTCGCTGTTTCCACAGTTAAATCTTAAAAAAAAAAAACTTTAGAAACTACCTAAGGATCTTGGTGTTCTAATGCTAGTTACAAGTAGAGTGTATAAATTCAAAAAATATATATGTTTATATATAAATGTTTATAACATTTATATGCATTCAATAGCACGCTCTGATTGATGACACTGTCTATTCTCATAATGCTGTGGGCCACCATTTTCAAACTATACACAGCTGTGCAGTGTGAGAGTCAGCCAATAAGAGCCATCTCATTTGAATATAGAACCAAAGCCCAAAAAACAAGCCTTTCTACACAGATGAGAGGTTAAAACACACTATAGAAAAGCTGAATTAAAGTGTTTTTCCACACCACTCATCACAGATGTCTTTCAAAGAGCACAGAGGAGTATAATAAACTGAGAAAAATGAGCAAAATATCTCCTTTAAATGACTCATAATTCATTTGCATTGACCATCAGAACTCTAGCGTTCTGCTGTTAGTGTAATAGTAAGCAGCAGATGTCTTATAAATATTTATATATGTTGATTTTTGTCTCTTTACATGGCAAGATTAGCATATACCATACAGTAAAGAGTATCAGCAATCAGCGTCTACATGAGAAACTGAATATGCCTGTGTGTGTGTGTGCAAATATATGAAAATAAGATATATTAATAAATAAATATACATAATAAAGTAATAAGCTGTCAGTCAACTGAGCTATTAGGTAGCTACTCTGGATTGTTTTTGACAGTTTGTTTTGTTTTTGCAAAACAATACACCAGTTACAAATCACACTATGAGTCGCACGCCAAAAAAAAAGCTCTTGAATGCAAATGCAGTGTATGTTTTTCGTTGAGAGTGTAGTCTCAGTGCAAATCACTGTCTTCCTTGCTGAATCAGTAATGGCTGATACTATGGGACAAAATGGCCCTGCACACATAGAACTAACACTATTATGCAAATTTCTACAAAAAAGTGCAGAGCTGTATCCACACTGCAGAGCCATGTCTGGCCACCACCGCGACAACCAATCACTTTGGTAATTGTGGTATAATCTCCATGAAGGCCTAGACCAGCGATCATCAACCTCCCAACTGCATCTAACACACTCAGTCCAGATAAGCAGGTCTTCTGAAGAGATCGATGAGCTGAAATAGTTGTTGCAGATCAGGTAGATCCTGAAGAGGAGGTTTAGGAGGAGGCCCTGTGCTGTCACTGAAGACTGAGCATTACTCTTGGCTTCCTGCTGTCACCTTCCCATCACATTACAGCTCAATGACTGGGGCTGTGCTCTGATTGGTTAATGTTCTAATGGGCTCTGCATCAATTAGGAGGGATTGTGAGGACTGTTTGGCAGAGGTGACTGAGTGGATTAGGGCTCTACTCCAGAAGCCGGAACATGATAGAGCTGGAGGGTTTGGGGTTTGATCCCAGGATGAGCAGCAGGGATGTTGATGTAATGCCAGAAGGATCAAGTGTCCTTCCCCTGACCACTGCCATTGAGCGAGGTTTTTGACCCAGAGCTGCTCCGAGGAAGCTGGTTTCAAAGCCTGATCACGCATGCAAAATCCCTTAGATTCTAGGCTTATTTTTCAGTTTACTGTTAATGTCTAAAGGGCACATAGCCTATATTTTTCTTGTTTTTCATGTTTGTGTGGGTGTGTGTACCAAACACATAATTTTCTCTTTGTCCAGCTTTTTCAGAATTAAACAGGCTTTTTTGATGCTGTGCCTTTAAGACTAATATATACAAATTACCTATATTACAAATTGGCTAGGAACACAGGCTGAAATACTCGTTATGTTTGGTAGTGTTTCAGCCTGAGGGATAAAGCGATGTAAGCTCATATTTAAGTGTGATGGTTTTCATGATATCACAGAAACTGTTGGACTGTTTTGCAGCTTAGTTTCCATAGATGGACTATATATACTAGAGAGGGAATGGTAGGTTTTAAGACTTTAACCATGTTTACATTCTACATCAAAAAAATTTTAAAAAGTAAGGAAATTTTGTTTTTGCATGATGTGAGCCCTTGAAGATCTGTTATGTAGTAACTGCTATTATTTTTTTAGTAACTGCTATGTAAGTATATCGCTACAACAGCAAGAAATTAAGGTTTGGCTCTGCAGCTGTATCCTTAGAGATGAAGGGGTTAAATGTTACCCCACCTTCTCCAACAAAATAAATAAATAGTGATCAAAAGAGTATATGAGGTCATGCACATGATGTACTTAAGCGAGTGAAGTTGCCCTGATTAGTATGCATTTGGTGTGTGTTTAATTTGTGCATATTTGTCTAGGACTGGGGGGGGCTGTAACAAGGTGAGTGGGATATTAGCTCATGCACTGCAAGCAAACACAGCTGGGAGCAGCTGGGAATGAGCAAAGTGGATTTTCTCTCTCTCCCTCTCTTTGCTGCCTCAAATATCAGTCATTTCTCAGCGGTTTGGAGAAAAGAGAGGCATCCACCCCAACTTCCCCCTCCCATTTGTCTGTCTGTCTGTCTGTCTGTCTCTGCATATCATTGTTTAACACTGGGTTGTAGTCTGTTGATCTCTGTCTGCATCTCTTTATCATGACCCATAATAAATCTGTTCTATCTCCCCAACTGATCTTAGCTCTTCTGACATAGTCAGTGGAACTCTATTCGAATGGAACGCTAAAGGAACTCTATTCTATTCTATTCTATTCTATTGTAGTCTAGTCTAGTCTATTGTGATCCGATCTATTTTTTTCTATTCTGATCTGATCCTAGCTTATATATTCTATTCTATTCTATTCTATTCTATTCTATTCTGGTCTGATCCAGTCCTAGCTTATATGCTCTATTCTATTCTATTCTATTCTATTCTATTCTATTCTATTCTATGCTGAATCCTAGCTCATATGTTCTATTCTGTTCTATTCTTTGCTATTCTATTCTATCTATTCCGATCTGATCTGATCCACTCTATCGTATTCTGTTCCATTTTGATCTAATTTATTCTATTCTTTTCTATTCCGATCTGATCTATTTTATTCTATTCTATTCTATTCTGTTCTCTTTTATTTTGTGTTTTTTTTTTTAATTCTGTTCTATTCTCGTTTCCAGATGGTACTGCTCTAGGTGTAGCTTTAACTGGCAGCTGTTTAAGGGAAATTCATTTGAATGGTTTAAACATTTGAGCACTTGTGTAAGTGGTGGCGCTCAGCCAAGCAATGGGAAGACTGATCTTTCTCTTTCTCTCTCTCTCTTTTTCTCGCTCTCTCTCTCTCTCTCTCCCCCATCTCTTTTTTGCTGTTCTCCATGAAGGATGTGTTGGACATTGCAGAGTTATTCAAGATAACAAGAAGTGCAGCTATGCTAATGGTCTGGCACACCAAGCTGACTTCACACTCAGCTCATTTGTCAGCTTCGTCTGGGCCCGGATACATTTGGGAGAGCCGATGAGTCAGTCTGCTGTTGGGAATTTTGTTATGCCATCTTGAAATAAGTGCTCGAAACAGCAGTCGGTTCAGTGCTACAGTGACAGAGCGTTTGAGTCTGCATCTAATTGTAGTGATTATTATACTGTTTGCTTGAGTCTGTAAATCTCATAATAGCAAAAAGTTTGTAAACAAAGAACATAGAAAGGACTGGCAAGATGCACCTTTGCACTGTTTTGGACTTGAAGCTGTAATTTAAGGAGCATTCTTGAATAGCAGAGAGAGAGAGAGAAAGAAAGAGAGACAGAAGGACAGACAGTCAGACCAAGAGAGAGAGAGAGGTGGGAGGACTTTGAAGTCAATGATGGAAAGGGATGAATGGGGTTGGAAAGAGAGAGAGAGGGAGAGAGAGAGAGAGAGAGAGAGAAGATGAATGAAGAGATTCACTCCTGACAGTACCGTTCTCCTGAGAATTCCTCTAAAAGCAGTGGTTGCTTTATAGAGAGGAGTGAAGCCAGTGGAGAGACCCGGCTGCTGTGTTTTTGGCGCTGTGTCTGGTGTCATTGCCCGTAGCTAAGTGTGTGTGCGTGTGCAGTGCATGCATATATTTATTTGTGCCTTTGCTTGCAGCTTATTATGTTACTGAATTGCCATCTCTCTCTCTCTTTCTCTCCCTCTCTCTTTCTCATATGTGCACGTGCGCCTCTGCTCCTCGTTTTAAAAAGACACCCCTGAGAATATCCGTCACTCATCTTTTTCTTCACCAGCAAGCCTCACTGTTGACACTCTGTTGCTTTCCATCCCTCTGCCTCTTTCATTGCCACAGTCAGTCTTTTCCTTCCTCTCTCTTCCTCCCTCCCTCCCTGCCTCCCTCCCTCACTCACTCCCTCACTCTCTCTCTTTTCCTCATGTTATTCTACATGCTATTTTAAACCCCTCCTCTCCTCCATACTCCCACTCATTCTCTCTCTCTGTCTTCCCCTTTCTCTCTCTCCCTCTCTCTCTCCATCTTTCTAAAAATTTGATGATGCTTTTTAATGATAGATGAGTTGCCCTTGATAGCTTGTTCTTGCCTGTCAGAAACCGAGACTGCTCTGCATTCCCAGGATCCACTGTTTGTAAGTACAGCCTGCATCTGTGTGTGTGTGTGTGTGTGTGTGTGTGTGTGTGTGTGTAGACATGTGCCACTGTAGGCTGTGTGTGAACAGGCCTCATTTGGTGCTTCAAATATAGGCACTGTTTATTTTTACCTTCCTAAAAATATGCTTATGGAATGTACAAGCGTGTATGCGTCTATGCACGCAGGCATGATGCTGTAGCTAAAGCAGATTCCACATGACAGATTACACACATGAACACGTGCATATGAGTGTTCATTTTCTCTGCTAACTAGCTTAATATCACAAGTAGGATGTTTTTGTTCTAAGTCCTACATATATGAGGGTCAGCTGCTGACCCCAGTCAGTATGTCCTACTTTTGGCATTCATAAATTTGTGTACAAGTTCACCTGCATACAATACAAATGCAGAGGTCCAATCTGTCCAATACGCTGTCGTACAAGGTCAGGATAGTTGTGGAAATGTGTGTGTTTTGTATGTGGACATGGTTTAAGCCTTTGGCTAGGAATCATAACGGATCTGTCATCATGACATTTTCTGAACACAAGTGAAACATAAGTCAGGCAACAGCAGCAGCAGAAATGCTGGCTGTAGCACATGATGGTGATAAATGTGAGAGAAGATGATTTAGCTGATTTTTAGAGAGAGAGAGATTTATGAGGGCAGGAAGAGAGCTCACTAAGCCTGAGCTTCCCAAATGTTTCATGTGGGACTGATAATTGATGTTTTAATGGATAATTGGTGAAGCTTTCGGCTCCACTCCTCTTTTCAGCAATCAGTCACAGGCGCAAGGGACATCACAATGTTTCTCATTTCAGAGCCAATAAACGCAGCTAATATCGCTCCACTTACTGCTGCTAGACCCTCCACTCGTGACCTTCTCCAGTGGCATCAGTCAGATAATGCTGAGTGTGATGATAAATGCACAGATATTAGTGGGACTGCTTAACATTTTGGGTTAGCCAGGCTGTGTATAAAGCAGCATTGGCTGGAGGGTTTATACTGCTGGTCTAGGATCAGCTCTCCTTGCCTAAATCTTGCCAAGCAAAACAGCAAAACTGGTCTTGGGCCAACTTCTGCTGATACCAGCAGGGTACAATTTGCCCATAGAAAACCTGTTGTTTGTACTGTTGTGATTTCTATTATCCAGTGTTGTGTTTGATTATAGTTATTCAGTTTGGTATGGTTTACCTCATCAGCTGTAAGATTCTGGTGTATCCCAAAGCTGTATTATTTGGATCGCCTACTTAGGAATTACAGTATTTTTTCATTTTGGTGATTTTCATACACACCATACTGGTCAGAGACCACTCTCGTTATTTTACTTTTAGACAGAACAACTATTAAGTATAACTCATTCATTTTCAGGAGATTTTTCAGTGGAGATTACATGTAAGATAATCCACCTGCATAAGAAGAGGAAACTCAAAGGAAAAGAAGTGAAATAACAAAACTGAGTTTAAAAAGTTATTTAAAGATTTAGAGATAAAGCTCTAAAGATGAAACTCCTAAAAACAGTGCAGGACCTGGTAGACTGCCAAAACTGTCATGATTAGATAAACAGCACTTTAAGCTTTCTTCTCTGAGAGAGAGAGGAGAAAATCAAGCTCTACTCTTGCTTCAGATCTGAAAAATCCACAGCTGTTTCTGTCCATCCTTCCACTGTGAGAAGACAACTCAGTGATATGGGACTGAAAGGATGTCTCTGAGAGAGAGAGAAGAAAATCCACAAATGAAACTGCTGGTGTTCTTAGAACAATGAACTGACCACTCCACATTACAGACCTCAACATCATTGAGATTACGTTCATTAAGACGGTGAGAAGCACAACCAACTTCTAAGACTGAGTTTTGAAAGTGTGGAAAAACACACAGCAAAAACTCTGCAGATTTCTTTGACAAACTGAAAGCATCCTGAAAGTCTCGCAAAAAGAATGGAAGCTGTAATAAAGGCAAAAGGTGGACACACTAAATACTGAAATATGATGCTTTGGTGTAATTTTCTGTTAAATACAGTATATGCTTGACACTGTTTTACCGGAAGTGAAATAAATGAAGAGTGGTCTCTGACTTTTGCACAGTACTGTATGAAATGAGCCAGGTTTGATGCATAGCCGTAGTTAGTGTAGCGTGTTTTATTGGTGTGTGTATGTGTGTATGTGCTGTCCCCTCTAGCTGGGATTGACTCACGAGTATGTGGCTGTGTGTATTCTGACTGCCATCTCTGCGTGTCTTCATGTTTGGGCTGTGCGTCTCTGGCCGAGCCTCAACACCAGAAGAACTTTGTCCCTGAAGTGTGTCCTACACGCAGCTTGCTGTTAATTGCTTGTTCATGATTCAATTTGCATGCAATGTAAGGTGCAGTCCAACAGTTTCTGTGTGGATGCACACTGTCTTGGCTTGTCTGTTCCTCCCTGCATCTCCCTCTATTCCCCCTTCATTCTCTGGATATGCACGTGTAAGAATGTATGCGCTAGATGAAAGCGCAACGGGTCCTGACTGACATATAAAGTGAACCGACTCTATTAATAGACGCCCATACCCTTACACACTCCCATGCACATGCACACGCATACAGACATGAGCTGATTCAGCTGTAGTGTCCTTGCTCTAGGAGATTCCTGTAGCAACGTCAGTGCTCCACCAATCAGAGAACTGCCTTTTTCAGAGTGCTACAAACAGCCTTCCCTTCGCTGTTGGCCAAAGTGAGGCAAAGCTAGCCAAACCATTCATATGCTCATATACTCAAACCCTGCTGTCCTTTAGCTCCTGGACTGCTCCCTACTGGCTCAGGGACAACAGACAGAGCAGACAGAACTAGACGAGCCACATAAAGTCATAGAGGCCTTGGGTGATATCTTATACTGTCTGTTGATTACTAACACTAAACAGTCCACACCATGCTAAATGCTGGATGCAAGACATGCATTACATAAATGCATTAACATGGTGGCATGGTATTAACATGCTAATGCACTGTGGTACTTAGTTAAATGTCTGGGCGCCCCTGGTCAGATTACATGTTTTGTTGACATTCTAAGTAAATGTAAGTGAACACATCCCCTACAGAGAACACACTTCTGCACATTTTAATGTACAGTTACTGTTTATTTAATATGTGGCCTGTGCAAAAGTTATGTCATTTTATATTTTATGTTTTATTTTTTCCCATTTTGCTAAACTCAGCAAATAAACAGAAATTGCACAAAAAATTTAGAGGCGGTCAACATTACATGTCAGTAGAAAATAACAGGAATGCAAGAATAGCTAGCTAGCATTTTGAGACTCTTTTTCTTTGGCTTTCATATTTTGCAGTGATGGAGATTTGATTTTTAGTAATCTGTTTTGCGTTGACTTCCGCCCAGTGACCGCTGACATAGGCACCAGCGCCAACCCCAACTCCCCCGCAACCCAGAAGGATAAGCGGCTTAGAAAATGTGTGTGTGTGTGTGTTTTGCCTTGAGGAAGATCTGTTGGAAAACATCAGCTACATGATACTGGATGGCTTCTTTAAAATACATTGTCCATTTTTTTTGAAGGAAATGCTCTTAAAAGTAATTTAGAATTTATAATTTTTTTCTGTCTTAATTAGTAAATTAAAGAATTATTTTCTGTCTTATTAAATGAATGATCCATTATATAAATACATTTATTTTATAAACATTCCATAATTATTACATACATATTGAAGTGAGGTAAGTCTTTATATATGAATAATATGTACTGTTACATAAATTCTTGAGCACCTAATATGTGTGAAATTGTGTAGTATATACAGTGCTGTGCAAAAGACTGAGGTGCCTGAGAAAATGAGGTCAAGAAAGCTGTTTATCTGCTCAGTAAGTGTTTATTTGCATTAATATTAGATTGAATTTAAATGATATTAATGCATAAGTAGTGATTTTATGTATGTCAGTGTTTCCATTGAACCATTTCCTAATCTCTCCTCGTGGCAGCCCAGTATTATGTGTAGTGAACACCTGGTGTGGCTAATCAGGGCTTTATTAAAATTTAATGAAGTGTGTTGGTGACGGAATTCAATAAATCTATGTGACAAATGTGGATCCAAACTTTATTCTTCAAATTAGCTCATAATTTTATTAGGAAAAAGTTCTTGTTACTTTTTACTGTACATCTATTCTAATAATATATTGCAATTTAGAACATACAAACTTCCTGCCCACACACTGCCCACATTTGCACAGTGCTGTGTGCACTGTGTTATTTGTCCTGTCACTGTAAGAGAAGCATCTCCTTTCCTAATACAGACCTTGATGTGGTTGACTAGTGACGGCTTTATTAGACAGAAAAAACAGAGAAACAGAGAAAATAATCTGTCTGTACCTCTCTCTCTCTCTCTCTCTCTCTCTCTCTCTCTCTCTGTTGAGGGTGAGTCTCAGTGACACTGCCGTGAGGTGATGGAGTTAAATTGGCTATTTCCATGTAAATACATGTGTGCGGTAATTACAGCTGAGATGACTGAGGACGGGCAGTGTGATTTCAGCAATCAGAGGGAAGAGCGGGAGAAATGGAGAGGTGCGAGGAGAGGTGGAGGAGGAAGACGGGCGAGAGGATAATGGCTTACATACAGACATAGTGGAGGCACTCCAAAGCTGTGTTTCTTTCATAGGCTTAATTAGGAGGCTGGCAATGACCTTTATCTCTTTCGTTCTTTCTCTCTTTCTCTCGCTCTCGTTCTGTCCTTCTCTAGGGAAAGAGGAATAAACCAGGAGTCGAGTCAGCGGGCACTCCAGACTCCGCACGAGGCCGAGGAGAGAAGAAAGCCATCAAGTAGGTGGAGGGCATCACTCACACTGTCTGTCTTCATTCCATTCTCTCTCTCTCTCTCTCTTTCTCTCTCTCTCTCTCTCTCTCTCTCTCTCTCTTCTCTCTCTCTCTCTCGCTCTCTCTTTCTCTCTCTATCTCTTTCCCTGTACTTGGGTGGGGAGGGTGGGGTGGCATCGGTCCACTCTGTAAGAGATGGTAAGGCAGGGGCAGGAGTCCAGTTCCAGTTGATGACCACTAACGTGCTGATGACCTGAATCCCCCCCCTCTGCTGATAGCCTGTGGTCATGTGACCAGCACCATCAAGTTCCTCACTTCTTTTGCTTCAGTCTCTTCCAACCCTGTTTGTATTTTTCTGTATTGGAATGTTAACCAGTTTTTCTGCTGCAGGGTTTCAGAATCAGCTGATCTGCTTTAAAAAAAGAAAAAAAAAAGCTATATCAACGTACTCTATGCAAACCAAAGCCTCTTCCTCTTTCATATTCATCGAGGAGTGTCTTTTACATTATGCATGATTCCGCTTCTTTGACTGATAGCATCTCTGAATACAGCAAGTAGCGCTTAAGTGTGTGCGATGGCAGAGTATGAGCAATGGGGAGCGGCGCACTTAGTAGATGAATCTGTTCTTAATAGAGGATTTTCTTTTGTGCGTGTGTGCGTGTGTCAGGTGCTTGGCGGTCTTAAGTGTTGCCTGTAAATGAGAGTTAAGTGGGTTTGGGTGTGTGGTGTTGGCGTGCAGCTGCTGTTGTTGGTGCGAGCTGGCGAAGGCGAATGCAATCGCTGCTTCCTTTTCTCGTTCTGCTGGAGAGGTCGTTTGATCTCTCACTCGTGACTCATGTAAAGTGAGTTCAATTGCCTCCGTAATGCAGCTGCACTCTGAGAATAATAATGGGGCATCCGTGTTTGTCTGTTTGCAGGTGGTGTTGAAGTCTGTATGTGTGTGTGTGTTTTTTTTTATTTCCCTGCATTTCATGAGTGTAAGTTTCAAAGTAGTCAGCCTGATGTGTTTATTTTTATTGCCTGATGCTGAGAGCTGCTTGTTCTCTTTGTGCTTTGGTCTCTGTGGATATTGCTGCAACGATCTGCCTGAATTTTTTTTCCTCCCTGACGTCTTTAGGTAATATGCGCCGCAGTTCTGAGCATGCAGGCTGGACTCTGTGTTTCTCCAGATCATTTATTCATTGTTTTCTCTGGCTCAGTCTTACTAACTCTCTCCTCTTTAGCAAAGCAAAATGTCTATACATGCTTGTGTTTGAATGTTGTATTTACTTCTGAACTTGTATAATGTTTTGGTTCATGTTTCTATGCAGTGATCTAACATTGATGAAATCCATATTTTTCCCTCTTTCCTTTCTTGTTCTCTCTCCCTACTTCTCTGTCTCTTTCCCTCTCACTGATCTGTATATAACAAAGCAATGCAGTAAATGTAGAGATATATTTCCTCTGGTTCTTTCAAGGCTGCTATCCTTTGCTGTGAGGACACTAACTCTGCTTTCCTCCACTGAATCCCTGTTTAAACCACACTTTTTTCAGTAGGATGTAAATGGGAGATGGACACCTCCACTAGCCTCTACCCTAAATACACACGCACTACACTGCCACACTGTCTCTGCTTCTTAAAATGGTGTTCACTTTACTACTGATTGATTGATGGATGGATGCACGGCTGGACGCCTGATGAGTGGATGGATGTGCTGTGTCTCATGGATGTGTGTCTCTCTCTGGCCTTCAGTGATCTAGACAGAGACTTTTGGAATAACAATGACAGCAATTCAGAGCAGCAGCGGTGGAGCTCCTACCCGCCCAAGGAGTTTGTACTAAACATTTCTCCCTATGCCCCTTACGGAGACCCTCGCCTCACGCTCAAGTGAGTCTCTGTCCAGGCTGGTAAGAGACCCCAACCCTTACCCAAACAGCCCCCACCCCACCTCCCTAACCTACCTTGCTCACTCACCCCTGGCAGAGCTGTAGAGTGCAGATGAGGACATAAACTTGATCCTCTAAAGCATGGCCTTTTCCTAAAACCATTAAGCTAAGGTCAGACATGTATACAATGTGTCCAAAAGTTTGTAGACACCTGCTCATGCATTTCTTCTGAAATCAAGTGTATTAACAGGGAGTTTGTCCCCCTTTGCTGCAGTTACAGCCTCTTCTGAAAAGGCTTTACACTAGATGTTGAAACACTGCTGTGAGGATTTGATTGCATTCAGCCACGAGCACATTAGTGAGGTCAGGTACTGATGTTGGATGATTAGTTCTGGATTAAATATGCTACTCCAACTCATCCAAAAGGTATTGGGTGGAGCTCCATCACTCTAGAGAACACAGTTCCACTGCTCCACAGTTCAGTGCTGGGGGGGCTTTATACCCCTCTAGATGACACATGGCAACCTTAGGCTCATGTGCAGCTGCTCCACAGCATCCAATTCTATTAGCAGTGCTTTTCTGTGGAGATTATATAAGCTGCAAGTGTGCAATTGAATGTCAGCAGTGGTGCACCTTCAAGTGGCTGAATAACTAATTAGAATAGGTATATAGACACTTTTGGACATGTAGTGTATAGTTTGATGCCTAAGCTGTAGGAGCTACAAGTCCCAAATAACCTGCTGCATTTGTAACATTGCAGGATAATTTTTATTTATATAGTTACCCAGTTCTTTCACACGTGAAAATTTTGCATTTATGTAGGAATACACCTCATATCTTAAAAATGGTAACTTTACAGGATAAAGAAAAAAACCTTCTTAACCTATAATGAAAGTTAATGTAACTAGATTTTTTCAGTCATTTTGGACCATTTCTGTGAATTTTTTATCACAATGTAAAGAGTAACTGGAGTTTTCAAATTATATAAAAAGTACAAACAGACACGAATGGAGAAACAGGGTTTTTTGATGATATACAGTTTATTACTTGCAGTAAGGCACTGATTTTAGAGACGGCAATGGCTTCTTTCATAACTGGCACTTTGTATGCACATTTAGACAAGGTGTGAATCTGTGCAGTGCCCAAGATGTGAAGGACCAGCATGAGCACCTCTGGAGGGAGACTCTTGCTGTGTTTAGATTTCAGTTTGGTGTAAATTCAGTCTGGCCAGCTTAAGTGCATTCACTAGGGGAGATCATCAATTCTCTGACTGAAAATGTTCATGTCTTGGGGACCTGATAACGATATGTCCTTGGTGAGTGCTTGGTGAGTGCTCCACTCACCAGCAAGCAATTTAAAGCAATATGTAAATGTGTCTACAGCAAGGTTATCTGAAAATTGCCTGCACATACATTTTGCATCCTGGATGCCAGATATAAAAGCGGCCAATATTACATTAAGTTGAAATGTAACTAATTATTGCTTCATGGAAATTAATATTTAAACATCACACTGGTTACCCACCCGTTGCTAATGCACACAGTGTTGCATGGTCAGCAGAATTAAGCTGGATTGCTCTAGCTCTAAACTCTTACTGTTACTCATGCTTGTGCCTCCCACACACTGAAACTTTTAACTAAATGTCACACATGTTATTCAGACTCCTCTCCGTCAGCCATCTTAGAGCACACTGCTGTAATTCTTTGTGGTTCATTTCCTTAATTAAGCCTGCAGGTTAATGCAACTTCTTAGTTGTCCCTTAGAAGATGACAAGAAAAAAGTTGTGTGTAAATGCCCCTCACTCTCTACAGCCCTGCCAGCCTTCCCTGACCCGTAGCCTCCAACGTCACCCCTTTACCCCCATGGGGTGTTACCATGGAGACGGACAACCCTCGCTGTTGTGACACTCTAACAAATGAGTTGACGTCTACAGAGCCACCCCACTAGTGCATCCAATGTTTATTTCTGTTTTGCTTTCCCTTCTCTTCCCTCGCTCTGTCCCATTGAGGGTTGACCGTTGGAGTGAAGTCGTGGTGTGGTAACACTCTTAACCCTGGCTGTGCGTTTGCCATGTTTGGCCTCATAGTGTGTTGTTTTGCCTTTCTGTGCGGTCCCTCTAGCACCTCTTTCCCCCCAGTGTCTGACTGAATGTCTCCCTGCAGCCCACCTCGCCTTCCCTGTCCTACAGTGAGGAGGTGATCTCACACCCGTTTAATTCAGCTCGATTCATTCAGATCCTGTGCCTCCTAAAGAGCCGATTACAGCAGAGGAGCGTTCACTCACTCTAGCGCTGTGGAGTAAGCTTCAATAGCACCTGTCTGTCAAAAACTCTGGCTTTGAGTGCAGAAGCAAGAAAGTTATCAGATGGGTTGAGCTGGCAGGAACTTTAAAAAAAGGACAGACATGCCCCGATCAAGTGTATTTACATCTAATGCTGATCTGAGTTAATATTAAATATCTGCTGACATTGAATTGATTCACTATTGGTATTGTCATAGATAATACAGTTGTACAGTGCACATTTCAAGTACATTAAAGTAAGTAAAACCAAACCAATTTTAGGAAAGTTATGATAGGCTGCCTATTACTTTAAAAAGCTACAATAAAATCACTTTATTTCAAGTATGTGCACATTTTGTTTATTTTTAAAACTCATTTATACCTTGAATATGCTACTTTAGTACTTTAATACTTAAGTTGGCTTTGAATGCAGCTAGATTTTTTTTGTTGATATTACAAGTGGCTGTTGGGCTGTTTGCATGTTCCTCTTTTAAATAGTTCCACTCAGACATTTAGACTGCATGTTAACTTCTGAAACTAGCCACACTGCCATCGGTTTTGTATAATGTCTGTACTACAACAGTGCACAGTAGCGTAAAATAGCTTTAAGAAAGGATTAGAAGTGGATCTGGCTTAATATAGCTGATATGGATCCATGAAATTATGCCTTGATCAGCTCAGATACCAATATTTTATCGGATCGAGACATCCCTAATTCTACATAGTCTCAGTGGATATCAGCAGTCCGGTTCCGAAAGCGGCCCAGGGGAGTTCGGAGTCGGCTGAATTAAAACGGTGTGGGGTGGATCTGAACTACAGCGTCAGAAGCGCTGGGGTCAGAGATGAGAACTGTGGATTCAAGCAAAACCAACAGAGACGACTGATTCATTTTGCCACGCAGAACAGCCCATTTGTCACACTCCTAGCAGAGTCGATATATAAGACCATCAAAGTGTCTTTTGGACCGTTTAACCTTCGGTTAGAATTTATAGTCTTGGCTGTGCCATTAGATGTAGAGTGGGAAGAGAGTGTTTATGTTTGTGAGGAAATGTGTCTGAATGTGTCACTATTACTCATCCCATCTAAGGAGATCATAAGGCATGAGGTTCACATGGCCCTTTATTTGTTCTGGCAGGTTTCTTTAGATCAGTGCTCTATATATGCTATGGAATGCGGTGTGGTTAGTTTAGTAAAAAGTTAAAGTACTTAAGATTAGCCCATCAGCATGTTGATTTAGAGAGGACAGGTGGAAGTAAGACAGTTGATCTCACCTGGTTTTGCTCTGGTCTGCAGCTGCCACTCTCATTTGCTCAAAACCTCCTAATTGTACCTGCTATTTTATTGCTGCTGTTTGTGGTGATGTGTTATCTGTGTTCCTCCCATGCAGTATGTAAGAATCCCATGTTGATCATGTGATTCACAGGATCATATAACGATAATGAGGGATCACACTGACTGCACGATGCTAACCTGTTTGAGATTATTCTCCGTTTGTGTTGAAACTGTGGGCTTTCAATGATATTATAATTCAAAGGAGGGTCTCTAAACAGAAGCGTGTCTTCAGCATCACCAGGGGGTGCTGCAGTCCTAGCTTTTCCATCATCATAGATGTCAGCGGTGCCATTCCAGTAAGATCTATCAAAGCTGAGAACACTCTACCTTCCTGCATTAGTGAGAGTAACCGCATCACACACAGCCAGAATATCCTGAGCTAATGACGCTGGACTCAGTAAGGCCCCCTAGTGAGCGGCCTGCGCTCTCTGACACTTTCGCTAATGGCATCGACTAACAGGAACTCCCTGGGCTCGCGAGCCCGGGCCTCAATTATGAGAGCGGTCCGAGCCGATATTCATTTCATCCGTCTTTGTGCTGACACCTCCACAATAACTCTGGGCCTTCAAAACCCCTGAGAGCTGCTCTCGCAGCAACTGGCTGTTTATGCGTGTTGGGAAACGTAAGGCACTAGAGCCACTGAGGTTACTGAGAGGCAAGAACGCCCTAAGCAATCAGGCTGTGGCTGTAGACGAGAGTCGCTCAGAAATGAGCAGCAGCTGGAAGAATCGAAAAACCAGGACTCCTTCATGTCAGGCCCATATGCTGGCCACAGCATGCGTGCTTCTGCTCTCAGCTAGTGCTGTAAGTAGAGTGCAGTCAGGCTTTCAGTGAACACTGTGGGAACTGGAGCTGTAGTCAGTGCAGGATCTTTCCAGGCTGAGAACTCACAGTCGACTCGCTGACTGGCGCCCACTCCACACACCTACTCGTGCTACCTACTGGACCCTTTTTGGTCACACACAGTTGGTGTTATTGGTGATACACTGAAATTGCTGAAAACAAAAAGTGAAAGAAAGAATTTTTTAAGATGAATTTGTCAATTATGCTTTTGAATAAATGTACTAAAAATAATAAACACACTAAAGATAAAGAATAAAAAAGTAAAGAAAATGCACTTTTATTATTGATAATAAAAAATCTGCTTTCTTAACTGACCGTAAATAAAAACACTACATAAAATTTGCCGGCTAAAGTATGTGCCTATGAAATCCAACGTCCTTTACAACAGAGAACAGTTCGTCATCCAGGGCAATGAATGTTATTTTTTAGTTAGACTCTGTACTTTAATATGTCATTTCTAAACTTTTAGCTACATATGCCATCGGCATGCTAGCAGAGACTTTCCCTTCTGTTTCTTTTGCTTTGCTGTATTCTGCATATCAAGCAGGACGTCATATTTTAAAGTGGTATCAAACTTGTAATGTTCTCTTGATACTCGAGATGAACAGTGATTATAAATCTCCATGTCTATCGTAGAAACAGTGTTATAGCTCCACAAGACTCACATTGTTTCCACTGTTGAGCTGCTGTGGGTAGCCCTGTTGCCTCACAGCAAGAAGGGCCTGGGTGCGGTTCCCTGCTCTGATTTCCTCACACAGCCCAAAGACATTCAGTCAGGCAAATTGGTGATACTAAATTGGCCGTAGGTGTGTGAATGTATGTATGTCTGCCCTGTGATGGACTGGTGACTTGTCCAGGGTGTTTCCTGCCTTCTGCCCAATGAGCACTGGTGACCTAGGAGGATAAATGTCTTAGATGATGAATGAATGATCTGCTGTTGCTCAAACTGTTTGAACGCAGAGAACAAACAGTGTTTCTTATCACTGTTTCTCATTTTCATTATTACTCAAACGATTTGTTTAGTGCTACATTTTGATACTTTTTTGTTGTCCTGTTTTATTTCGGCCTTTCTTCTCTTTCGGACAAAAACCGAAAGTGCCACAGTTGAGCATTTTGGCTGAAATGTATCGGTAGCTGAAATTCAGTGCATCCCTAGTTTTATCCCTTGTCAGGATGTGGGGAAATTTTTCTAAGCCTAAACCTAATTTTAATACTAACCTTAAACTCAGTAACCAAAAAGGAATTGCTTTGCTCTATCGGTGTTAAATAGTGAAACATGGAGCTTTTTCTAAAAAGCACTTTACCTTGTCAAGACCTTTTTATTGGTCCTTACAAAGCAGGTTGGCCCTGTTTTTCTCTGCTTTACCTCGAGTGTCAAGACATGTAAGTTCAGAAAGTGTTGGAAAACAAAAACACATGCCCGCAGTGCACTGTTTGTCTGTGCTTCCTAACCTTTAACCCCTTTATTTACTGTTAACGTCTCTTGATATCTTCTTCCTTTCTCTTATTTTTCTTCCTGTGTTCTTCATTGCTTCTGCCCTCCTCCCCTCACCTTCTGCCCAGTGGTGCGGTTCCCGGGGGGCTGAAGGGGTCCCTGGGGGGCCGTGGGGGGGATGGTGGGGGTCCCTCGCGCAGCGACAGCGTGAAGAGCATGGTGATGGGGGGCAGTAAGGCCGGCAGGTGGCAGACGGTGCAGAGCCACATGCACTCTGGAGACCTGAAGAACGGCAAGTGAGTCAGACAGACAGAGAGGGTGAGAGGGAGAATGAGAGAGAGGGAGAAATAAAGAGAGGGCAGAAGCAATGGGGACCAGGATATAGTATAGTCTGACACAGGGAGGATTAGTGAGACATTAAGGGTGAAGGCAAGAAGAGAGGGAAGAAGGTGAGTACAAAGACAGACTTTGACCTCAAAAACCTTTCATTTAACGATGGGATAAAAGAGAGGGGGAAATCGAACAGAGCAAAAAAGATGGACAAGAAGTCAAAGCTGAAAGGTCAGCGGGTGGAGGTGGTGAATTAGCTGGGTAGCTCACAGCCACATACACCGTTCATTAGCTCTGTGGCTGGATGAGAGTGTACTGCAGCGTGTCTGTGAGTGTAACACTGTGTATTTGGTAAGGTTCTGAGAGGAAGAATGCCTGTGTGTGGGTCTGTGTTGCACGGAGGATTCGGGCCGCCCTGTCGACTAATAATAGCAGATGCATTACCTCTCTGACTCACTGTTTTACCACACATACACACATACACACACAGACATTTAAGGAGGCCACCAGAGCTCAATATCAGCCTATTATGAAACAAAATAGTGAGAGCAGCAGTTCCGAAGAGCAGCACAACCATTTTAATCACATCTGATTCATCCAGCGAGCCTGCCAACGACGTCCGCTATCGTAATGCTCTACTTATTGTGTTTTCCTCAGCTTAATGGAGCACAGTGTAGAGTTTTGCGCATTTACTTGACTGCCATAATGCAGAGCATCTGATTGGCTCTCTGCTGGTCACAAGGCTAGTCATGAGACTTCACTGAAATGTTGCCCTGCTGTGACTTGTCACCGTATAGCTACATTTTAATGCATTTCATGTTAGATTTCCATGCTGTAGTACTTGTAGTACTGTGGTGCATGCTATTTTTTTAATATAAATTGAGAACTGGGAAAATTATAGAACTGTTCAACTTTTAGATGATTTAGAACAATAAAGAGTGATTTTTTAAAAAAATGCATAATTATATTGTAAAGATGTAAAGAAAGTCATTTAGATTTGGTTTGATGTGAAATGCTCCATTGTAGAGACTTACTGAATTAGAGTTGTTCATGGTGGTGGTGATAGGAACCAGATGTCTGCAGAGTTTAATGCCTCTGAAAGCTCCTTCACAGAAAGGTATTACATGAAATGTTACAAATACCTGCTTAATATCCGAGACATTGATTTCTGATCATTGTACAATAAGATAAATCTTAAAATATATATGTTTAAACTAATTCATGGTGGAGAGGTACAGGCAGGTTGATATAAGGCAAAATAGTCTCCAAGGAAAACATATTTTTTCAGTCTTACCACTATCAGTGGCTGCTTTTAAAAGGTTCTTTCAAGAGCCATATACAAGAGACTTTCCATCATAGAGAAGAACCATTTAATCATGCAAACAACGATTTATTTATTTATATGGTTCTATGAGCTATCACGATTGTATAAATAACCATAGTCTTCACTAAGGAACCCCTGAACCACTTTTTTAAAGGGTGCAAGTTGACTGGTCATTTTGGATAGTGAATAAAATGGCTATATTTGCATTGTAGACACTGCATTGTGACTCCTGGTTCCTATGACTATTGTTGTAAAGAAATCCCAGTCAGTAAGTTTCTCTACTATGAACTATTTTGCATTAAACTACTCCGAATTACTTTGTTTACATCTTAACGACTGAATTTGAAATTGAAAATCTGTGGAAGCTGCAAGGTTTCTAGAGACTCATAGGGTCTCACTATCCTACAGAAATGTTGAGGCGTGTGTGCTAAGTTTGAATTGCTATGTGCTGTTTGAAGAGCAGCAGTAGGGGAGAGACAGTATTTCTGTGGTGGGTATGTTTAGACTTGTGCTGAGTGACGTCTGAGCTGTAGGTGTCACACACCAGGTGCTTAATTTAAGTTTGCTTCTCACCCCCATCTCACACCTCTTCTCTTCTGCCATCTCACTTCCTCCTTCACGTGTTCTCTCCATCTCCCTTTTCTCAGGTCTCACTGCATGCATACACGTCTCCCCTCCTCTGTTCTCTCTCCCTTTCCTACTCTCTCTCTCTATCTTTCTCGCTCTCTCTCCCACCCTCTTCTGTACGTAATTGGATTCTATTTTTGGGCAGCTATATGTGTCTGTCTCTTGTGTTTGTGTCTCACACCCCATTTTCTCTCCCTACTTCTTTCTCTCTCTCTCTCTGTCTCTGTCTCTCTACCATCCTCGTCTTGGCCCGCATTGTATCGTTGTTTGTCACCATTTATACCAGTGCTGTCGGCCCAAAGGTACGCTGGAAATGTCATGTATGGCCGTGAAATGCATCACCCATATTTTCAGTCTGCCCTAGCTTCATAAATTTGTTCTGAAAGCAGCCATGTAGAAAAGCACCAGTCAATATTTATTTTCTGTGTGTGTTTTGAGGGGTGCAGTTGGATGTTCAGCTGTTCGGCAGCTTGGCGTGCAGCAGGCTGTATGATGGAGCAGCGCCCGAGGCAGCCTCTGGCCAGCTTTCTCATGCTCAGCTGAAGCTTGAAGTTGCACTCGAACGAGTTTGACACAGTTTCCGAGGTGCGGCTCATTGAGAACCGAGCGACAAAATAAGGCTAATGACAATGAGGAAGAGTTGAGTTAATGAGAAAGGGAGGAGAGTAAGAAGGTGTGACGTTCAGAAAGATGAAAGATGAAGAAAGGCGGTTGGTTGGCGTAGGATCGCAGGGGGCTGAGGTGGTATTTAAGACTTGGGCCAGACAAAAGAAGAGGTGAGGAGAAAGAGAGACAAAGTCACAGGAAGAGAAGAAGTGATGTGTTTGGATTCGAAAGGCTGAGGCTAAAGGAAGAAGAAAGAGAGGGAGGAAGATGGGCGTCTCTCAGCACACCAAAAAGCCGTCACCAGGAAGGACCACTGGCGGCCGCTTGGTGCCGCATACGCCGCGCCACACGCGCTCGGGTCAGGCCCGTCATACGCCACGTGCCGCTCAGCCTCGGACAGCGACAGCCCGAAAGCAGGCCCCACACAGCTCGCAGGCTCATGCACACACACATACACACCGCTCGCTGTCTACTCAGGGTGGCCCGGCAAGGCCTGGGAACGGACACACGCACACGCATTCTCACACGCACCTGTCAGCTCACGCTGACCACGGTGGCTGTAACCTCTTCTGTTACCTGTGTTACTGCGGCTACTGCCTGGGTCTAACTCTTCTCTCTTTCTGTCTGCTCCTCCTCCTCTCTCCTCCTTCACCTCGCTCTCACTCCTCCTCTCCTCCTCCTGCTTCTTCTCCCCTTCCTCGTTCTTCCTCCCCTGACCCCGACGATTTCTTCTCCCTGCCCTCTTTCTCCTCTTTCGCTTTTCCCTTCTGCCCCCACCCCTCTCTCAACCTTTCCAACCTCTCTGCTTTCTTCCCTCTCTCCTCCACGGACGCTCTGCTTCCGGATCACTTTCCTTTCAATCTCTCCTCCTCTCCCCTCCCATGTCCCTCCCCCTCCTCTTCACTGCCCCGCCCCTCTCACCATTCCTCATCTTCTTCTGAGCGCTCCCCTCACCACTCCTCCTCTCTTTCGCCCCGTCCCTTCATGCTGGTCCCTCCCTCTCTCCTCCTCCTGCCTCGTCCCTCTCTTTGTCACTCTGGACCTCCCTCCTCTTCCTCCTCCTCTTCTCGCTCCTTACCCTCCCTCCTGCTCTGCCCGCACAGCTTTGCGGATCTGGAGTCCAACCCACTGTCAGGGGCGATGCCCCGCCCCCGCACACTGCTCCGTCAGCAAAGCCTCCAGCAGCCCCTCGTCCACCAGCCGCCGCCCCCAGGCTTGGCCAGCCGGCCCCCTATCTCCCAGAGCCTGGGCCAGCTCCACCCTGAGCCCTCCTCCGCCGGGACAGGGGGTGGAGGGGCAGGGCCAGGGGGAGGAGGGGGTGGGTCAACGGGCTCTCAGCGTGGAGGAACAGCAACACGAGCCTCCAGGGGTGGCACAGGGGGCGGTGCCTCGCGCTATAGGTCAGGAGGCGCTGGGAGCCGGGCCATGCGGGGGAACCCAGGCAGCTGGGATTACATGATGAGCCAGATCAAGAACCGTGGCCTGGATGTCAAGTCTTTCCTGTGAGTTACGTCCTTTCTGGCTTCCTGTTACACATGCATGCATCACTGTGCTCTGATTGGCTGTTATGTCTTGGAGTACCAGAGGCCTGTTCAACTGAAGGTCACAAGCCCCAGGTATTTTTCCAATCAGTAGAGATGGAAAACTGACTGGAAAGGCATATTCAAACATACATAAAAGTGCTCCATCCTTGGTCCTGAAGTATCCTACTCTCTATATTTTGTTGTTTTCCTGCTCTAACACATTCAATCCTAATGAACTCATTAAGAAGGCTTTACTGAGTTGAAGTGAGTATATTACAGAAGGAAAAACACCAAAATATGCAGGGCAGTGCTGCTCTAGGGCCAGAGTTGGGAATCTACTCAAGTGTAAATAAAAGCATACAGACTACTCAAGTGAAAGTAGACTTCTACTTTACTTTTCTTAAGAAAGCTTGAGAACTTTTGCATTACCATTTCTGCTTTCTAGCTGTGTGAGTGCTCTTATTTTCTTCACTTAATAGACCTATGCTTGAGCAAAGTCTGTATGCGCTCAGCAACTCTACAGCTGCTTTAAGCTGAAAGCTCACTAAATAGCATACTGCCTCCGGACCGACGAGCACATATCAGACCTCACGGAGACCCTCTAGAACTCAAGTTGAACAGTCCTGGGTCTAAATGTATTAGGTGTCTCAGAGTAAGAGCATGCTTCTAACACCAGCTCTATCCATATTAATAATCCAGACCCATTAACCCTTAGAAATCTAGAGCTATTACTGTTGTTTTGCTTTACTATGTAAACATAACTACCTAATTATATAAATAAGCTCATAGTTAGATGATTAATTACATTTACATTCGGTTACATTCAGTATCAACAGGTTAGTGTCAGCACATTCTCGACTTCTGTTTGTTTTGTGCAAAAACAATCACAAAATCATGGATGTAAAGGATGTTTTCCATTTTCCTTTTACAAATGTTTCTTTTCCCTTCATGGAATTTAAAGGGCCTATATCTTTTAAATATACATATTTTCCCATGAGGTCAACTGAGGTCCAAAAATAGTCATTTTTACATGATCATTTTCCAACCTCTATTTATCCCTTAGAATTAAATGGATAGTTTCTACTGTTACTGTTACAGTGCCTTTAAGACTGATATATGTAAATGAGCTCTGTTCCGATTGGGTGTCCTGTGTTGCACCTCATCTAAAAAGCAGAGCTGAAATACTCCCTAGAACAGGCATGTCAAACTGATGACCTTCCGTGCCAAAGTGCTGCTGAGATTAGCGTTTACCCTCATCTAACGCTCTGAATCCAGTTCATGAAGGCCTAGCTAATTAGCTGAAGAGCTGAATCAGGTGTGTTTAATAAGGCAGTGTGCTGAAGTCTGCAGTATTTTGGCCTGCGAGGACTGGAGCCTGACACATGTGCCCTAGAACTTCAATATGAATCAGCTTGGCTAAACGGCTGTAGAAAGAATAGGTGGATATATGCAGGGGTGGAAATGGGCTCAGATCCTAAAAACCTAGGTAACTATTTTTATTAGGAAACCGTCTTTTATATTTTTGCTGTTTTCTGAAGTTTTAAAAAGTGCTTGATGATTTGCTTTAGAGTATCTGTAATGTAAGGTAAAGCTTTCAAGCTTTCAGCTCTTGAAATGTCCTATTTTTTTAATCCAGAAAATTAACTAGATTTAAGCGTCTATTGGTTGATTATAAAATTCTTTTATGAAAGGGCCATTTTAAGGTGTATTTCAATGCAAAAAGGGTTCCCCTGTAAAACCTGGCCATTTCCTCCCCTGGGTGTCTGTTGGTTCTCACAGAAACATTAAATTCAAAACAGGCTGTTTTTGCAGCATAGTTTCCATATATGGACTGTTTGGGCTGAGTAGTGAACGATGTGTTCTGAAACTTTGTCAATGTGTTCATTAGTTCAAGCTCCTTTATTTCAAAAAAGTGAAATTTGGTTTTCCATGGTATGAGCCCTTTAAATCATAAAAATAAAATGTCTCTTCTTCTTTTTACAAACAAAAATGTAGGTTTGACTAACAATTTAGAATCTGCACATTTGGCAGGTTTCCCAATTTGCTAGTGAGAAATAATGCATATATAATCCCAACATGCTTTTGCTTTGATTTCTATGGGTTAAAATCTGATCAGACTTCTACTCTCAGACACGTATTTTATGACCCTTGGTGTCTTGTGCTTTCTCTTTTCCTCTTTTCTCCACCTGTCTGACTCTCTGGATCTGCGTGTAGCTGTATATATGCATAGTGCGTACCTTTTCATCAGCGGCCCTGCCCTGCCGCGGCTGTGTGTGATTTCCATTTTTCTGTTGCGCTTCAGTCCGACTGCATGAATATTGCTGCCATCCTTCATGCCTACAGCCCCTCCGTCCAACTTGAATCTTTTGTCTTGAGACACACCTTTTATATGGTTTTCATAAGGCTAGAATATTGCCTGTCATTCTGCCCGACTCTGCTGGTTTAAGTGTGTGTATGGGTATTATTCAGCGCACCGCCGTCAGGACAGCATGAAGAGAATGTGTTAGGGTGTGTGCCTGTGTGTCGGGTGTTATCTGTTTATCTTAGTTCCTTTGTTCTCTTTCTAAGGAAATCTTTCCATCTCTGCAGTCTTTATTTCTGTTTCTCTCATAACATTGCATTTTCTCATTTCTGTCAGCTTTTTAATTTCTAAATAGACACATCCGACCTGACAAGGTCTGAGGCACAAATCCCATTTAACTCAGAGAATAGGTCTAGCAGTTTGAGATGGGGCGTATACAGTCAAGGTCAAAGCCAGAGGCCACTGATCCTCAACTGTGGATCGATGTCCTGAGCTATTTTGCAGTATTTGTGTCTGTCTTGCTGATACCCTGTCTCAGAACACAGCAGAATGAGTGTAATCTGAAGGTAAAGAGAGGACAGTGTTCAAGCTGCTGTTGAAAAGCTTGCATCTGCGCCATCTGACAATGCCTTGTAATTAAAACACACATACAGTACTGTGTGAGTCAGAGCCCACCCTTCATTTACTTAATTTCCAGTCAAAACATCCATTAAGCACAACTTATTCGTTTTTTAAGGCTAGGAAAAAGCTGAAGACACAGCACAGTAATAGAACATTACATAGAAGTAGGGGTGTGTGATATAGCAAAAAGTGATATCATGATACTTCAAGATATTTTCATGATGCGTGATATGTATCAAAACATGATATGTATCAATACCGTGGTTTTTATGCAATGTTTCACAAACTGCGCTGTACTAAATCCAGTTAAACAGGAATAATTACTCTCTTAGTAATGAAATGTACAGTCAATATGCTCAGAAAAGTGTATTATCACAACTACAAAATTGATCACAGTAAGAATAAAACATCATCATATTGCCCATTTCTTCACAGAAGCCTCAACAATATGAATATAATTTAATTTTTTCAGTATTTAGTGTGCCCACACCTTTGCCTAGGGCTGAACAACGATGGTTATGATGTCACAGCAGTTCATAGAGAGATTGAAAGGAAAGTGTGTATCATAATGTTGGAGCATTAAAGAGCCTTCGGTGTTAATAGGTAAAATTTCCATACTTAAAACTTTGTATCAACATTATTGATATTAGACTGTAAGACTGTAATAAAATTGCAGCTCTTGCGATTTGAAAATTGCATTCTTCCAAATTGCGATTTCGATATAAAAATGATTAATCTTTCAGCCCTACCTTTGCCTTTATTACAGCTTCCATTCTTTTCCACTCTGCCAGAGTTCAGTCTTAGAAGTTGGTTGCACTTTCTGCTTCTATCTATTGTAGTCATCTCAAGCACATTCAGTGATGTTGAATTTTGGTCTCTGGAATGGCAAGTCCATTTTGGGCAGTAAGGGGGCTGAGGGGCCTGAAGCATTCCCTGATTTCAGGATCGCAACTGTTAAAAATCATAAGAACAGTAAAATGTTCTGAACTTTTTAATAATTTGAGCATAGTAAAGACTCCTGTGAGCCTGTTTTGGAGTTTGCATTTTTTATAGTTTCATTTTTCAATTTTGCTTTGTTTAAGTGAGCATCATATAATGAGCTGAAAACCGCTGGCCGCCTTGGGGGCACATCCTCAAAACACGGGCAGGTTGAGGTTCAAAGAGAGAAAGTCTAAGCAGTTATAGGCCAGTTCTGAGCCCCAAAGCAGCAAAGTGTTGTTTTTTAACTTAAATAATCAAACATAATAATAACATCTTATCAAGCACTGTATCTCCCACTCTGTGTGCATTCCACTGTTCAATCTCAGTGTGTGACTGTGGAATCACCACGTATCTACAAAATAATTGGTCGCTGCCCTGCTCATTTGCATAAAGTTCATCCAGAATGAGAGAGCAGTGGTTTGATGTGTCAGGTAAATGTTTTGTTGTCATGTCTCGCCTCTTATAGCCCTAAATGACACATACTGTTTGATGTGAATTGGCAAAAAAAAGGGGCAAACCATTTCACATGACATCATCGGTCACGTCACATATATGCCATATATAACACCTCCGCCCACAACCCTGAATCCATTGTTCTTTTCTGTCTATTGTCTTTTCCCAGTAAGGGCTTTGGAAGCTACATATCCTTTTAGACTCATAGTGCTGAGTTGTTCTTCTCACAGTGGAAGGATGAACAGAAACTCCTGTGGACTTTTTCAGATCTGAAGTAAGAGTGGAGCTTGATTTTCTCCTCTCTCTCAGAGATAAAAGCTTTAAGTACTGTGTATTTGATGGTGACAGTTTTGATGGTCTTAGCAGTCCCATTTCTTTATCTTTTAACATATATCAATATTTTTTTACTCCAGTTTTGTCCCTTTTGACTTATCCCTTCCTTATGTAGGTGGATTATCTTATATGTAACCTCCTCAAAAACATCTCCCATAAAATGAATAACTTAATGGCTGTATTGACTGGAGAAATGAATTAAGAGTGTTCTTTTGCTTTTGCACAGTACTGTACATTAGCTGATTCTGTGAATCTCTCTCTCAGACATATGCACACTAATTAAAGCAGTGCATTTCACTCATTTCATTCACAGCAGCCCCCACTTTCTGTTCAGTTCCCCCAACATATGGTCATGTTGTGACATATAGTTAATTGAATTATTATGGATGTTTGCTCTTGGATGGGGGAGCTATGCCAGTGCAGGGTTGTAATTTGCATTAAATATTTAAACAGAACAATGCTAAGATTAATGAATGAGCACTTTCACACGCTGATGGGCAAATAGTGTTTTATTAGCACTCCAGTGGAGGCTGGGTGGAACACTTTACGAAAGGCTTAATGCTATTTTGACTTGAGACACATGATTCACCAAGTGAATTCACCAAGTCTGAAAGAGAGCATATCAGGGGCTCGGTGTGCAGGATTTGCTCTGCTGAACGGTGTGCTGGTGTGTAATGTTGTGCAATATCTTGCACTAGCCTTTTGGGCATGGTTGCTCTCATTTGATGGATGTCACCAGGGATGTGATGAGCCGTGGGTGATGCTTTTGATTCCTACAGCTGTTAGAAATGAGATGACTTCTGATACCTTGCGACACGTGCTGCTCAACTGCTGCTGCAATATTGAAGGATATTAAAAGCTATTTTCGCCCGTAGTCTTAGGGACTGGGCAATATGATGAAACTTATCATTTTTGTGATAAATTACTTCACCTTACATCACAGTAATTGACAGTTTCTGTCCATCCTTCCACTGCGAGAAGACAACCGAACACTATGAGTCTGAAAGGATGTGTAGCTGTCAAGAAGCTGATACTGAGAAAAGAAAATAGACGTTTGTAAATAAAGCAAAAAGTTGCTGGCGGACTGACCACCCTAGAGTCCAGCCCTCAACATCACTGAATGTGTATGGGATTATTTGGATCGTGAGAAGCAGAAAATGCAACTAACTTTGGAAAAATATCCCTGAAGATTTACTTGAAAAACTGAACGTCAGTGTTTTCTGCTCATTTTCCTGACACTGCAAATGAATAACTTAAACTTAATAGCTGTTTTGACTAAATTTGAATAAATGGTGATTTTGCATAGTACTGTACAATTACAACATGTGTTTGTCTGCGAGGGTCTGTGTGCTTCTGTTTGAGTCTGAATGAGAATGTTTGTGTGTATCACAGCCTGTGATGGGTCAGACGCAGGGGTTAAGCTCCTGGCTGTAGATTCATGTTAACCCTGAAGCATTGATCTCCTGTCTGCAGCATCATTACTCTCACAACAGATTGTTACTGCAGGGCATAGAGACAGAGAGAAAGAGAGAGAGAGAGAGAGAGAGAGAGAGAGAGAGAGAGAGAGAGAGAGAGAGATTGGAAAAAGAACACCTCTTTTATGCCTTTTTATGTTTCTAGGTGGTAGATGAAAATCCAGCCGGAGCTCATTTCAAAATGTGCATAGTGGTTTAAATGGTTTGGGATTGAGATACTGAGAGAGGATCGTCATAGTTTAAGTAATGATATCTGTAGAGAAATGTATGTTGAATGGTGATGGCCATTATCGGCAATTTTCCTATTAATAGAACAGTCACTGGGAGGCAGACAGGCTATAAAAACAGGAAATCAACCCACAGACAATACATGTGTCTAACAACAATTGCCCTTGTTCAGAAGATTGATCATGTGCATTATGTGTAGGTGGGATTTCAGGCTGTTGTGTGAGAGCAGCTCATTTCATTCTAGAATGCTTTTCTCTCCGTAGCCAAGCGTAGCTGTCCAAACAGGGAGGAGACGCGCATTCACAGCCTCAGAGACTGACGCGGAGAGAGACAGAGACGGAGGGAGAGGGAGACAAACAAGGATTATTGAGGGTTCTTGGTCTGTAATCAGTGTGAAGTGTTGGCGTTGTTAACAGCCCATTACAATGGCCTGTCTATCTGCACCCTCACGCCGAAAAAACTCCCAACGCTTTGTTTTGTTTATACTTTATGTTTGTGTGCCAGCAGTTTGTTTTTAAAGGCATTACGTTGTGGCAGGTAAAAAGCTGGCAGCAAGTGTCAAAACGGAGAGATGCCCAGGAGAGTGGGAGGGAGACGAGAAAGGAGACAGATGGATTTTCAGAGAGCAATAGGAGGAGAGAGAGAGGAAAAAAGGAGGGATAAATGCCATATGGAGGGCTGAGATCAGGGTTTAAATGTTTGGGACGGAAGGAGTGGGCTTAAGATCTGAAAAAGAGCGAGAGAGAGAGAAACAGAAAGAGAGAGCGATAACGAGAAGGAAAGAAGACGGAAAGTGGAAAAGCTGTTTAAGAAGTGAGACTGGAGGGATTTTGAAGAGCTCACAGCGACAAGCTCGCAGAAGAGGAGGATAGGTAGAAGATGGAACGAAATTGCGGATTGAGAGAGAAGATGAGAGAAATGAGAAAGCGGAATGAGAAGCGGAGGAGAAAAAGCGATGACCCAGAAAGCAGCAGTACACCCTAGGCACCTCGTTCTGGCCTGACTCTCAAATAGAAACAATTAGTCCAGATCTTTCTAATGAGGCGCAATTAAATCTGCACTCTGCAGGGAGAGGGGGATGATGGAGGAGATAGAGGGCTGGAGACAGTAATAAAGGGATAGAAAGAGTGATAAAGCAGGAAACAGGTGATTCCTCGGGGTGCCCAGGATTAGAGATTAAATAAAGAAGAGTCTGTGTTTATGCGTGTGTGTGCATGCATGCATGAGTGTACGCGCATGCTTGTTTAAAAAGAACCTGTATCATTGAAAACTTTTCAGATAAATCACACAAAATACTATATGAAGCGAAGGATGGGGCAATATCAAGTCATAGCGCTGTGTGAGTCTCCAAAGGTATCAGCAGAGTAACACCTGTGTGTTGTTTTGGTTCTAGTCCAAAGCAGCTAAAGCAGTGGTGTCCAGTCTTGATTGCTAAGCGCTGCTGTGGCTGCAAGTTTTCATTCCAACAAAGCAGGAGCTCACATGATCAGTCGTTTGAAGACTGAGACGAACTGTTTTAGTGAGTAGAATCGGGTGCACTCTTGCTTGTTTGGATTGAAAACCTGCAGTCACTTTGGCCCTTTACGGATAAGATCGGACATCCCCAAGCTAAAGTGTTCCTGTCCACTTACTTTTGGAGCTCACTGTCCTTTAAATCTTTACAGATAACTACTACTCTGTGCTGCAAACCGTCTCCACTTTTTATATATGATCCACTGTCAACTGTCCTCATGCTTCTTTTTTCTTGTTTTTCTCAAAACCTCTCCCTCTACCTTTTTCTCTTTCCTTCTTTATCTCTCTTCTGTCTCTTTGCCTCTCTATTTGCCTTTTCTTTCTCTCTCTCTCTCTCTCTCTCTCTCTCTCTCCCTCTCCCGTTTTCCTGTGGTGAAGGGAAGGGAAGTTTGTGGTTCTCTCTCTGGCGATTGGATTGGCTGAGCAGGATGACTTTGCTAATCTACCTGACCTACAGGAGGTACCGCCCAGTCAAGAAACCCCTTCTGACAAGAGGTACCGGCTTGTGTGTGTGTGAGTGTGTGTATGTGACAGGTTTTATGGAATGAATGTGAGTATGAGAAGTTACTGATATTGTGTGTGTGTGTGTGTGTGTGTGTGTGCGTGTGTGTGGGTGTGTGTGATTTGAGAGTGAATGTGTGAGCTTCAGATCGAGTGTATTAGATAATGACTGAACAGTAGAAGAGTTCATTCAGTGAAGAACTGAGAGGCTTTTACATGCTCTTAACCAACCCACTCTGTTCTGTATAACTCCACTGGCCTTCTACATCATTAAGGGTGCTACACGTGGGATTAATGGAGAAATGGACTTGTTTCCACAATCTTGTTGCTGACAGTACAAGTTAAACTTAATGTGTGAATCTTTCTTCCTACTCGTGCATCCTTTGCCATCTGTTTGGAGCATCCATGCTTACTGTAATAGTCTACACAAATACTGCTTTAAAGAAAATGACAAATGGCAGGATCCACTCAAACCGCTAATTTGCTGAGAAATCTGACTCCCACTAATTATTGCCAGTGATGCTAAATGGAAATTATCATTATTATTACTATTATTTTGTGACTGATATGGATACCATTTTAAGAAGCAAAAATTCTCTATAATACCGACAGCATAATTTAATATAGTCAAAACAAAGTTGAACAGTGCTTGATATGAAAACACTGTCAAATATGATTACAGTATTACTGAAATCACTGCTGAGTATTTGTTACTTTTTGTTACAGGTAGATGGAGAAAATACATTTTATATTTTAAAAACTCTGTAAAATAATGCAGTATTTGACAGCCTCCACTTCTCTAGGAAGGCTTTCCACAAGAATTCGTAGTGTGTCTGTGGGCATTTGTGCCCTTTCAGTCAAAAGAATATTTGTGAGGTCAGACACTGATGTTGGACGAGAGTGCCCAGCTCTCAATCTCTGTTCTAGTTCATCCCAGAGGTGTATAGTGGGGTTGAGGTCAGGTCTCTGTGCAGACCACTGAAGTTCCTCCACAATAATGGGCCTAGCCCAAACCCTGATAAATACTAAACAGAGTACTGGACCGGAGGTCCACACGGAACTGTTTTTTCAGTCCCACTCTCACCCGTTCCCACAAGATTTTAATCCCGCTCCCACCCACTCCTGCAGAAAATCTGTATCATTTGTCTGCCACTCCTGCCTGTGCAGTTCCATCAAGGCAAACTGACATCCAATGTTTGACATAGTCAATTCACAAATACATTATTTTCTACTGAAAAAACATGGTAGTCATGGCCATCTGGCTTGCTGTGAAGTAAATTCACCATACGTCACTTAAAGCAAAGCAAGAATTAAAGCACAGAATTACTATTTTTGATATTTTGCTGGGCTTGGCAGGTGTGCTCATCAGACTGAAGGCTCTGCCATCTCTGTAAGCTACAAGAATTTGCATGTTGGTCACATGATTGGTTGCTCTTTAGAATGACTTCATTCATTTAAATTGTTTTACAATTATCATTTTATATTGTTTATATATATATATATATATATATATATATATATATATATATGATGGTGATCAATCTACTTTATTTAGACTATTTATTAATATATTAATCTAAATAGTTTCTAATTGAGAGCTTTGTCACGCTCTCACCTGCAGTGGGCAGGATACCCACTCCTGCACACAGCATTGACAATTAGTCCCATGTTGCAAGATATTGTGGTGAGTACAGTGGGAATCCCACAGGGCTGCAGACCTCTACTTTCCAGCTGATGCTTGGAACTGCGCATAATGACCTTTGGCTTGTGTGCAGCTGCTCTGCCATAGAAACCCATTTCATGAACCCATTCCATACACAGTTTGTGTACTGATGTTGCTTCTAGAGGCAGTTTGGAACTCTGTAGTGAATAATTCAATAGAGCATTGGCGATTTTTGCACTTTACGCTTCAGCCCTCGGTGGCCCTGCTATGTGAGTTTGCATGGTCTACTGCTTTGTGGCTGAGCTGTAGTTGCTTCTAGACATTTCAATTTCACAATAATAGCACTTACAGTTGACTGGGGCAGATCTAGCAGGCCAGAAACTTCTCCTGTTTTGTGAGAGACTCATCAAATTGGTGGTCTGCCACAACAGTTGGCTAGGGGGGAAGCACACTGGCAGTACAAGACTGTCAGTATGCAGCTTGGGCTTGCACTGCAGTTCAGCCTGTATTACTGTAATGAAGGTGAGCAAGTGGTGACTGTCTGTTTGGCAGTCACTGTAACGACCGATATAACAACATTATATAATTTAGTTATCAGAAGATTTTGGCAGGATTTTAACTGATTTCAACCTTAATATCTGCCAGTGTAATTGGTCAGTCTTAATATTAGCCACTATAATTGGTCAGATTTAATATCAACCAGTATAATTGGTCACTCTTTATATCAGCCAGTATAATGGGTCAACTGAGAACTGAGCCATTCTCTTTCTCTCTCTCTCTCTCTCTCTCTCTCTTGTCTGTTGTGTGGGTTAGCATTTAGAAGGAAGGGTGTTTAGATGAAGCTTCTTGGTGTCTGTCTGACTTCTAATGATGGGGTTTGGCTGCATGTCACTAATAGGTAACCAGCTCATTAATCATTCTAATGAAGTCCTCACCTGAGGCCCATGAGGGTTCATGCACGCTACTGGGTGCTGTGTGTGGGCCACAGCTCGTGTTTTGTTTTTCACACTGGCACTCCATGCGCTCATTTGCTTTTCTTTCTTGCCATGTGTTTGCTCTTAGTCCTTTTCATCTCTTCTCCCTCACCCCATATCCTGTGTGGTATCGTCCTTTTCCCTTTCATGTTTCTTTTTTTTTACAGGTTTCGTTCTGTTTTTCTTCTTCAGTCCTCCCGTCCCCTCACTGTCGTCTTTATCCCCTCGCTTATTCCTCCGTTATTATGTTGCTCATTAGCTTTACCTCCACTCCTCCATGCTCTGGTTTGTATGTGTGTGAGCATGTATGTATGTCTGTGTTTTAACAGAGGACTCTGCGAGTGTCCTAATTATTCTGGAACATGCCAGTCGCTTACGTAAACATTTGTCTATAAATAAAGCTTTCTTTAATAGCCTAGACGACACACACACACACACACACACACACACACACACACACACACACACAGAGCCCACATTTCTCACGAGTATACAGTAGATTGACAGCCCTCTCCCCCTCAGATAGCTATCAGTGCAGAATAGTTTCTCAGAGTCATTTCAATAATGACTGCGTTTCTGTGGCATAAATTAGGTGTTATCATTTGGAGTGCTTATGAATAATAGTCTCTCACTAAACAAGATGGGTCTCTCTCCATCTCTCTCTCTTTGTCTCTCTCTCTCTCTCATCTGTTTTTCTCTCTCTAACATTCTCTCTCTCTTCTCTCTCCTCTCTGTTTCTCTTTGTCTCTCTCTCGTCTCTGTTTCTCTCTTTCTAATTTTCTCTCCTCTCTCTTTCTCTTTGTTTCTCTCTTGTTCTGTATCACTTGCTTTCTCCTCTTTTCTCTTTCTCTCTGACTCACTCACTCTGTTTCTCTCACTCTCAGTTCAGTTCTAGTGTACTTTATTGGCATGAATGTAACCAGATGCATGATTGGCAATGCACTTAACAATTACATAAGAGAAAGACACATTAATAGATTCAATTAATGGAGATTCAAATAGAACACTAGAAATCAAGCTATTTACAGGATCATCACTCATCAATAAAGGAAAAGGACAAGGAGCAGTTGAGACAACTTCTAAATAAATCAGTAATAATCAGGTTCTGTAGATGTCACAAATCTCTACATGTAATAATGCCACTTTTCTCTCTCTCCATTTCTCTATCGCTCTATCTCTACTTCTTTTTCTCTTACACTGTCTCTCTCTCTTTCTCTATTGCTCTCTCCCACACTTGACAGTTGGCATGTTTCATGCTTTTGTGTTTATGATTTACAGTGTTTGAGTGTTTGCCAGCATGTGTTATGAGATCAGAGGCAGTAGTTTGTGAGGGAAACTCCAGCATCTTAAAGCACTTAAGATGGCAAGAGATCATCATTAATATTAAACACACATAGAAGCAACAGGGACTTTCACTATCCTATAAACCTCTTAAGCCTATCAAATCTAACATTTTGCTGGCAGTACTTTCAGAGGTGCTGTCCCCTTTAATTTGGTGCACATGCATGTCCACATTCGGTATAGTAATATATAACATGATGGGCACCAATACTGATATTGAAACCTTGAGAATCAGCAGATACCGATACCTATAAAATAATTCTCCTATTTTTTTTTTTTAAAAAAACTACTAAACTTTAAAACAGGCTTTAAAATGTTGTCAGCTAAGGCACTTCAGATGATCATTTAAAGATCATGCTGATGCTACTGAAACACTCTACTACCCCAGAGGAAGACATACACAGCTAACAACATCACATCACGCAGTGTGAGCATGTGCTATTTCAGGATAGATTTGTTACAGGATTGAATCAGATTCATTCTTTTTGAAATTTGGCCCAGTACCGATATCTGGTATCAGATCAGGGCCATCTCTATTTATCGTTGGATTCACTGCAATAGTTTAGTTTCACTTTTGTTTTATTGTGAGTAACAATAAAAGAGACTTAAGTGTGAAGTATATTCCTATTCATGTGTTTTTCTGCTCAAAAAAAGTGACAAAATCTACAAAATTTTTATTTGCTCACTTTCTTTACATTAAACTTCTCAACAGCGTTGAGAAATCACATTGTTAAAGGAAAGGGGTACATTTAAATGCAGAAATAACAGCTTTACCTTCATACTTAAGATTAAACCAGACCAGAGCAGCTACTGTGGCCTTGGTTTCCTTTGGTTCAAACTGAAGCTCAATGTAAAAAAATGTACAAGATGTTCATTCTCTTACTCTTTCTTCTTTGTATTAGAAAGTTTGTTAAGGTTTAGATGTTGCTGAAGGACAGTACACAAAGATCACCCACTTAAGCATTTACACCAGTGTACTGCTTGCAGGCTAGAAGTGCCATCTGGCAAGCTGTGGGTGAAAAGACTGAAATTGAATAACACAGTAATATAGAAGACTCTTTCACTGTGCAGCCTTCAAGCAGTTGACATATGCCACTGGCCTGCTAGCTGCAGCTACCCCAGTAATAACATCAGCCAGAACACCCAATAAATCTAGTGGCCGTTCTGCATTAGAGTAATATCACAGTTATGCTAACGTGGTGTGAAATAGGGTGTGTAATGTGAGGCAAATTTATCATCTAACATGACGTTTTCTATGCACTTCCAATTGCATGTGAACACACACACATGCTTATGCACAGCTTTGAAGTCATTCTGTATCTGATGATGGCAGTTAATGAAGCACGTGTTTGAAGCTTCATTCTGAGGCTAGTAATGAACTTGTCTTACAGACTCTGGAACAGTGAAGTGTTGTAAGGATATAAAGTGTATGGACTATAGTAGTTGTTATTAGAGAGCTTTCTAATGCCCAGTGGACCCTATAAAACTTTCTACCTGTCCGAGTTGCTGTACTGCTCACCCCACATTCACATTAGCAGACATGCAGTTTCTGTGGACAATAAGTAGCCACAATTTAGCAACAAGCAACTTTCCAAACAACAGCATGATGACAAGCAACATATTGCTGTTGTTGGAAGAAAACCTTGTATTTCCATTTTTGATGTTTTTCAGTTTTTGACATAGTTTGAAAATGCCTGTTGGCCTTTACATTTTATGTAAATTTCATGATGAATGGTTCAAAAGAAATGGCCCAAAATGACTTGAAAAATTATCTGGTTCCATTGACTTACATTAAAAGTAAAGTATGTTTTTTCCTTCTCCTGTAAAGTTACCATTTTGGAAATATGAGGTTTTCTTCCGACAACAGCGATATCAAGTTCATGTAGTCAAGTAACAATGTAAATTTTTGGCTAAAACTAATTCCGTGGACCAATTGTACACTCCTGTGCATGTGGGAAGCCCAAAATGGCAAAACATTACATTTTTAACCACTTAAATGGCCAGGGCCACCAGTGAGCCCAAAGTTTTATTATACACTTCTATAACCTAAGAATAGCATGGCCAGTCTGCATTGAAGTCCCTGTAGTTACTGAATAATAGGCCTTAGTATGTAACAAGCCAGGGATTTTAAGAGGTTAAACAAATAGATAAAGTAACTTAGCACTGGATAGATTTTCATTTTAATTTCTTTAACCGTTGAGGTCTTGTGGATAACCTTGTAGACAGCCTTTTACAGAAAGAAGGGTAAACATTGTTTGACTCAGCACTGACCGCTTCAAACAGCTGAAAAACACTGTAGAGCTAGTTTGTGTTTAATCTGAGACCGCATATTCTCTATGGGCTTTAAATCTTGACTCTGACCAGCCCAAACCCATCAGTAAAACCATTATTATTTTTTTTGCAGGGGAGTCCAGAAAATGATACTATTGAAGAGAAAATTATAAACTTGCAAACACATAACTGTGATTTATACTTAATAAAACAGATCCATTTATAGCATATAATTGTTACATTGCCTTGTCAGAAGTTGAAGAGTGTGAAAGCCCACACACAAGAAGAGCAGCCTCAAACTTGGGCTGGCTTTACATGGTGAAAATTTAATGAAACTAGCTGTATGTTGTGAGTTGCCACAGCATAATGTCTGTTGCAACATAATGTCTGTGCAACTTGATAATTACACAAAGTAATTCAGAAACAATCAAAGCTGCATGCAGCATATTCAATTACTGCAGTAGTTAGCAGCTCATATTATTTTGTACACCGTATGGTTCTCATTATCTAAGTCATCTAATTCATCTACAAATTACGCCTATAAAGGTGTAATTAACATATTTGCAGCATTTTTAAATCTTTGTATATTTTTTCCAGCTGTCACTGGCATTCTTTTATCTATATCTATATATCTGTCATTTATCTATCTAGAGTTAGAATTTTTATATATTTGAGTTTTTCTTTGAGAGTATGTAAAACATTTGAAAATCATTTAAGCAGCCACTACAGTTACAGTTCATCCTACAGATGCTGTGCTCTGTGTAAAATAAGGAAGAGGAGAAGAGAGGAGAAACTGAATAATCTCCTCTTTAAGAGAGGGGTTACTCAGCCAGTTCAAGCCAAATCTGTGGGCGCGCACACAGTCCCGGCAAGCGCTAAAGCCACGGGCCACTCGCTCCTCAATGGCAAGCGCCCCCAGTCGTGCACAGGCTCCTTCTGTGCGCAGCAAAATTTTCCACAGTGTGCTGCGTCAAAAACAGCCTTGAGGTTACAGTAGCGACTTGTTGTCTCCGAATGTGAGCGTACCGTTACACTACACAGTAAACAGCATTTACTGTTTCCAACCTCTCGTTTGTCATCAATGCAGTGTGTACACTACACAGTCTTTCACCCAGAGAGATCTGTGACAAAACACACCTGGTGACGAAATCCCACCGTTTCATGGAAAAAAACACAAGGAGTGTCTATCACATGCCAGACTGGAGTTTGAGTGTGGTTGCTGTGCTTGTTTCTGCACTACTTTTTGGGCTTAAAAAAAGAAAGAACTAAAATAAATTAATGTCTTAATCACTTTCTAGGAAGGATTCCTGCTCTTTCCATAGCCCTATAGCCTCCCTCTACTATGAAAAAAATAGGTGTGTCAATCTATTCACTTACAGATATGTATGGGCACTAAAAGACATTAGGTCAATATTTATATGTGTCATAGAAATAGATGAGAGCCACATGAGAGTTGTGGCTGTATTACATGGAGGATTTGGCCTCAAGCTAAAGAGATCCTGGTGTTTAGAATGAATGGCTGCAGGAGGACACACAGCACAGTGTTTACAGTCAGAAGGGTGTGTGTGAGTGTGGGTGAGATTCAGTTATGTAAGACTAAACGTTACTCTACTGTGTAATCAGAGACATCATCCCTACACCAGCCTTCGTAAAACCAGCCTGAGGCTTACACACACACACACACACACACACACACACACACACACACACACACACACACTTACTTACTTATTCTTACTATTTTCCACTTATCAGAATAACAGTAGACATCAAAACTGTGAATAAGCCCCCTTTGCCTTGAAGAATTACACAGCCTTGGTTCTCTCAAGCAGCTTCATGAGAAGCCACCAGAAATTTTACAACATTGATTTCACAACTTTCACAATACAATATGTATTGTCATTTTCACCTCACTATATGATACATTGTCAGTGCAGAATTAGAAAAGAAATGCAAAGTAACTGTAAAAATGTCAATATTAATCTCAGTATTAAATAAACTGAGCTTTACAAGTTCATTGATAATCTGATCTTGTGTATCTGTATAAAGTGTGCCTCTTACCTGCTGGCTGAAATGAGTGAGAGGAGATTTTCTAACAGTTGCTCCCAGCAAACTGTTAATCCACAACCGAAAAGAGGTGCAAATTGGTAGCTAAGCAAGTTATTTGTTTTACTTCTTCAGAATCGGCTGCTTGAATCTGGTAGGGAGAAGTAGCTGCTGAGACTCGTTTTTTCTGCACAAAGCTGAAGTTGGCTTCCTGTTCGCCAGCCTCTTATTAAAGTTTTCCATGCCACCTTAAATGGAGCAGCAGCAACATGTAACCTGGTCTGGAAAATTTGAAAATGAAACTGGCAAACTTTATCTTTACATTTTGTAATACACACCTGATTTCAGTGGTTTATGCAGAGTCAAGTGAAGTACTTGTGTGCTTCTGCTTGATTGGAAGCCACACTGCAGCCACACTTCCACTTTGTGGATTAGACTGGTGACCCCTGCTGTAAATAACAATAATGTGTCCAGAATGATGAACAGAGCAACAGAAGATTCTAAAATAACTGAAAAGGAAACCTGTAAGCCTTGAGAATTAAGTTATGATAAAATTAATATACTTTACTTTCGTGTGTATGTGTGTATATGTGGATCAGTGTTCTCAGTAGCCTCAGTAAGATTAGCTGAGCATGAATTAGAGCTCCAGTGTGTGTGCGTGTGTTTGTGTGTGTGTGTGTTTATTGATTATGTGCAGAATTACATGCAGAGTTGAGTGCAGAGCAACTGAATCTCAAGGATTCAAAAGACTCACATAATACAGTTACAGAAATAGAACTTCAGATATGCGTGGAATTGATCATTTGCATTTGTGAACATAGATTTGTGAGCCAGCTTTCACATAAGGTAATATACAATGGATGTTAGTGGTTGCTGCATACATACATTTGCATATCAATACATGCATATTGAGATGATTACATAACCCACATATGTGTCATATAGTCATTTAAAAAAAAGCTAAAACAGTGGTGTTCTTCTGATGTACGTCCCTTCTGAATAGAGGTTTGAAGGCCTGACTAATATAAACACTGAGCTGAGTGCCAAACTACTGCAGCCTAATTCCTACAAATGCTAATTCCTACAGTTTATTACAGTGTCCATTAAATAAAAAGGGATTTGCACTTAGAAGTGCCTAAATCTCAAATAAAAAATGGCAAACGTTTGTGACCAGTAGAATTCTGTTCTCAAACACAACATCAGTGCCTAAATGGTGACTTTATAAAGCAACATAAGGTATCTAATGGAAGGCGGTAGTGTGGGTGTAAGCTATGAGGTGTTAAGTATCATCTGCATTAGGAAAGTGGCTATATGTGAAAACTTGAAATATAAAAAAAAAACAGTTTTAAAAACTATAGTGAAAGTTATAAATCCAGTTCCAGCCTATATCAGACAGACATGTTCTTAAGATTAAGTGTGCTGTCTCCATTCTGCTTCTGCTTAATATAATGACACTATGTTTAAGCATGATATTCTAATGCTACACACATGCTGAGTGTACTGTATGGACTAGCTGGAGGCATTAAATGAGCTGTCCGTGGTGCTGAACTCCAATAGTCTAGACATCAGTATCTCTGATATACTGCTTTAGCAGACACACTGCCCAGTTACTGTAACAGAAAACCAAAGCAGAAACTGTATCTACTGACAAGTGTAGTAATGAATAAAAGGTGTGGAGTGATATTGTGAGGGCACTTTGCTTGTATATGGTTGCTTACTGAAACTGACAAAACATTCAGATTGTAGAGTATCCGTTTATATTGAGTAGTTCTGAAGTTTGCTCTCACTCTCTCTCTTTAATTCACTAAACTTTGTTGCCAAAGCATCATTAAAACAAGGACTAACATACAACCCCATTTCCAAAAAAGTTGGGACGCTATGTAAAATGTAAATAAAAACAAAATGCAACGATGTGCAAATCATTTAAACCCTATATTTCATTGAAAATAGTACAAAGACAACATATCAAATGTTGAAACTGAGAAATTTTATTGTTTTTTGAAAAATGTATGTCCATTTTAAATTTTATGCCAACAACACGTTTCAAAAAAGTTGGGCCGGGGGCAACAAAAGGCTGGTAAAGTTGTGTAATGCTTAAAAAAAGCAGGTCAGTAACGTGATTGAGTATGAAAGCATCCCAGAGAGGCTGAGTCTCTCAGAAGTAAAGATGGGGTTGACAACTCTGTGAAAGACTGTGTGGGCAAATAGTGCAACAATTCATCTACAATACATAATGTCATTAAAAGATTCAGAAAATCTGGAGAAATCTCTGTATGCAAGGGGCAAGGCCAAAAAACAGTATTTGCTAGCAATGATTTTTTGGCCCTCAAGCAGCACTGCATTAAAAACAGACATGAGCTCATTTAAATGGACTGAGGGGAAATGGAAAAGTGTCCTGTGGTCTGACAAATCAACATTTGAATTTCTTTTTGGAAATCATGGACACTGTGTCCTCTGGGCTAAAGACCACTCAGCTTGTTATCAGTACACAAATCAAAAGCCAATATTCATGAAGGGGGTGGGGGCATTAGTGTGCATGGCATGGGTGACGTGCAAATCTATGAAGGCACCATTAATGCTGAACAATAGATATATGTTTTGGTAACATAGATGCTGTCATCCAGACAATGTCTTTTTCAGGAAAGGCCTTGATTATTTCAGCAAGACAATGCCAAACCACATTCTGCATGTATTACAGAATTTAGTATTTTCCTTTTAAAATAGGGTTTACTTGATTTGCATATCATTGCATTCTATTTTTATTTACATTCTGCACAGTGTCCCAACTTTTTTGGAAATGGGGTTTTATTAGGAAATAAAATAATGGTCATTTTTATAATCATTTTTGTTTTTAATGAGCAAATGACATAAGTGTGTGTGTATGTGTGTGTTGGGGCTGTCAGATCTGTATCATTCTGTCTGAGCACTGCTTTCTGTTTTTCTTCTAATGAGGTTGGTTTGCCAATATGGAGGAAATGACAAAACTTCACATTAATCTCTTCGTTTTTCACACTCAGTCTAAAAGTACAGCTGTGTGTTCTGACAGCATTGCAGTTGCACTGTTGGCTCAGTCTCTGCTCTTTTGGGAGACATGCTATTTTATATCAGTGTTTTATGACTCACTACTTATGTACTTTGTCAGTTCTGTGTTTGAGGCAGTTACTGTGATCAAGTAATCTATCACAGTGGTGTGTCGTTTTAGGGTTAGACACAGCACTTATTTATAAATCAAAGACATAGATAGCCACTGTTCCAGTGCACTGACATCTGCTCATATTCAGTATCATGGCAAAATCAAATGTCTTTTTTGTTATGTATGAATGCATGTGGTTCATTTTTTGTTTTTGATTAAAATTAACCTGACCATCTGACTCTATGACAGACTAAATAAACTAGACAGAGAGAGAGAGAGAGAGAGAGAGAGAGAGAGAGAGAGACAGAGAGGGAGAGAGAGAGAGGGAGGAGGGAGGGCTGAGGGAGAAACATTTCTGTTGTACCTTTAACACTGTGTAATGCTGTTCTAAAGGTCAGTTTGTGGTTATGATGTCACTTTTTCTGAAGGTCAAATCTGTAAAACTGACATGTATTAAGTTGTAAGAGACAGAAAATTGTTAATACTTAAAGAACTGGTCTAATTTACACAACTTCAAACATAGTCGATCAGTAAAGACATGTTTGGATGGTGTCTGTAGTTTGCTTGTTTAGCTTTGTAATGGAGCAATGTAATACAGCAGAAGTCTATGTCACAGAATACAGCAGGAGTATTTAGGAGAACACAGTAAAAGTCTCTTTCACAATATATAGTAGAATACAGTAAAATACAATAGAAGTCTATGTCACAATATACAGTGGGATACAGTAAAATACAGAAGAGGTCTATGTCACCCCAATAGATTTATAATCACTTTGATCACTTTTTAGCTATATTAGCCTTGTAGCTGCAAAAGCACCAAAATATAGGCAGCATTAGACTCATTATTTGTCCTGAAAATGCAGTGCTCTTTCCGTTTATTAATGGTACACAAGCCAATTAGTTACTTATTACAGTTAAATGAAAACCTTAAGGCTATACAAAAACCCAGCAGATAAAATGGAAATAAAAACAGAAAGCAATAATTCGAAAAAATCTGACCTGTAAAAAGTTTCAAAGGCAATATATTTAGTGTATACTAATTAACTGTATTGTTTCTTGTATATATGTCTGTACATGTCCATTAATTCCAAAAACAATTTGAAAGGTGGACTCATGAGACCACAGCACACGTGTGCACTTGTAGATGTAGTGACAAACTGTGTTTACTAATGGAGGAACTTTTCTGCCAGTGACCAGTCAAAAGTGACCTCATGCTAGAAACATTACCCAACCTGAAAGACTAACACCAGCAGATATTACAGTTGCAGGAACCAAGCCTTGCAGTCAATAAAGACATTATGTCCATTTGTGGTGTGGCTAGATCAGGCTTCTCCAAGGTGCAGTGAGAATCTTATAGAGCAAGAAGGCCTACAGTTCTGTGTTAAAATCAGAGATGTAAATATTCTAAAAATGGAAATATGAGGCCATCAGGCCACCATATTGGTACTCCCAGTCTGTGCTGTAAAACGAACAGTCTAAGATGTGATGTAAACATTCCCAAAAAATGCAGATGTAACTAAAATGCTAAGATGTGCTGCGTGTTCCTGCAACAATATCCAAAATAAGGATTGTGGCAAGACATTGCTTCATTGCTTTAAAAGTTAGGAGGGTAATTAATAACTTAGTGTAGGCTAATGTTTATTATTATTTATTACATTATTTCATTGAGTAACTGACTTTGTAAATGATGATGGATATGCAGGATTATGCCAAAGCACTACAATATACTTCTAAAGAATTATGTCTTTGATTAGCCTATTAGTTTTGATCAGGGCTCCAAACTGGCATGGGAAATGAAAATAAAAACAGGAATCGAACAATATATAATGATCTGTAACTAATCATTAATCCTTAATGATATTTTTTCTCTGTGCAGCCTACAAATGAATAACAAATTTGACTAGTTATTATTTATTTCTCCCTCCCAACAGATTATCAAATGTTAACTATGCTGTAATGTCTACAGCATTTTTGACCTCCTCACTGCATAATTCAGGAATAAAAATTGAGCTTACTATAAACGTTTTCTCAACATAAACCTCATTACAGTATACGTCAGATAGATAACCAGGCCTGTTTGTTACAGTAGTTCTTATGATAGCGAGTGAGGTGCAATACTGATATCTATATTTTTGAGCACCTTACTGATTTATAAACAGTAAAATCATGGTGTGGATGTGAATTGTGAAAGAAAACTCACATTGTGAACGTGTGTTCTCCATAGTCTGCTCATTTTTCAGTTTGTGTGTGAGTACGTTGAGGTCACATCGACAAGAGCAAATGTTGGAGAGTTTGCTACTTTGACACATGTCCTCGTCAGGAGCAAAGGACACTATTTCACTCTCTTTTACCCACACACACACACACACACACACACATAAAGGTCCACAATGGTTTGCTGTGGTTCATTGGCCATTTTAACAAGTGTTTTGCTGGTGCCTGTGAAAAGAAAGGCTATTTAAATGTAGAAGGGATGTGGTTCCTCTCTCTCTCTCTCTCTCTCTCTCTCTATGTTGTATGATCAGAATCAGTCAAGATCAGAATCAGCAGATTTTTGCTCAAAACGCAAAATCAGCAATCAGACAATGCTGTTTTTATTTTCGCTAAGCTGTGTTAAATAATGAGAGTCAGGTAAATGCACTCAGTCTGTATTTTAATGCTGCTGCTACACCTGTACCAAAATGTTGAAACATAATTATGCCTGACTGTCTCAACTGTCAGTTGACTGTCAGGTGCTGTCAACATAGCACTTCATTTAAACATGTGAACTGACTTTTATTTAAGAATCTACAATGCAAGTTTTGTAGATTGTGCTATTTATATTGGCTAATAGAAATAACTGCAAATGTGCTAGTGTGTTCAGTTAGCGCACACAGTGTGAGTTTCTAATTTAAAAACGTATGGCTGCACAATAATACCAGAATCATATCAGTATTGGCAGATATTTGTTTAAAACATTTATATCCACATCGGACAGATGTTTAGGTTTGACTGATATTTCAAACTATTATTTGATTATGTATTTATTGTTCTCTGGAAAAGGTGACATTGCGCTGCTGTATTAAAATATATTTTTATTATTATTATTTTTACTGCATTTGTAACTCTCTACACATAAGTGTTATATTTCTCTGTAACTAATCCAAGTAGGTGTAGACCCAATTTTACATTTTAGAAATGTTTATATATCAGCATCTGTATCGGCAGATGCACTATATGGACAAAAGTATTAGGACACTTACACGTTACACCTACAGGAGCTTTTATGACATTCCATTCTAGAGCCATAGGCATTAATATGAAGTTGGCCCCCCGTTGCAGCTATAACAACTTCCACTTTCCTGGGAAGCTTTCTACAAGATTTTGGAGCGTCTGTGGGAATTTTTGCCCGTTTAACCAGAAGAGCATTTGTGAGGTCAGACACTGATGTTGAGAGGGTCTGGCTCACAATCTCCATTCTAATTCATCCCAAAGGTGTTGGATGGAGTTGAGGTCAGGGCTCTGTCTGGGCCAGTCATGTTTTCCCACACCAAACTCACCCAGCCATGACTTTGTGTTGCTGTGGTTCTTAAACACTTCCACTTTTTAATAATACCACTCAGAGTTGATGTGTACACCTGTGGCAATGGGACTGGATGAATCACCTGAATTCAATGATGAAGTGTGTTCCAATACTTTTGTCCATATAGTATATGTACATGAAAAATATTAGATATTGATGTTGGCTCACTATCCATATTGGTGCAACCCCAAAAAAGTATAACAGTCGAAATTAGCCATAAAATTAGCCATAAAAATCCATGACTGATGCATTCCTAGTGCGCACGGCAACAGAATGTAGCTTGTGGTGTGTTTTCATGCCTCGAAGAGCTGCGTGTAACTCTCTCGCTCATACTCACACATAGAGACATAGAGTCCACACTCACACAGTGTTTAGTGGAGTGGGTTGGTTATGTAATAGCCTCTCGTATGTTCTCTCCACTCTGATGGTTCTTGGCCGAGCTCTGCTAACCAGACACACCCAGCGCGGAGACGCGGTGTGTGATTAGAAATGTGTCCTGGGGTTTTGTGTGAACGCGTTGGTGTGTTTTTGTTTGGTGTGTGCATGCGTGCAGCCTGAAGGCAGTCTGGGTACTGAAATAGATGTATGTGAGGAACAAGCATGTGAGTGGTGAGTGCTGTTTATTGGGAGGCAGTCCGGCTGTAGCTATAGATACGTGTGCATGGAATAAACATGTGAGTGCTTGTGTGAGTGTTTGTATTGTATTATTGCCTTTGCTTTGCTGTGGGGATCTCCAGAGAGCAGATGAAGGGACTGAGGGAGGGATCGAGGGATAGGAGGAGGGATAGAGGGATGGAGGGATGGTGTGTCTCTCGCGTTTCTCTCCAGTCCTGCAGCCGAGGCTGTTCTCCCCACTTTTCTGCTGCGTGGGTGAGGGGCGCCACACGCAGCCCCCCGGGCAGGTAACAGCAGGATAGTATAACAGGTCACGGTGAACAACAAACGGCCCACCCGCCTGCCTCAGAATGTGTGTGTTCCCTTGTCTGTGTGCGCGTGCGTGTGCGTTACGGAGGCTCTCACCTGTACCTGTCATATATCCTTTCCCCGTCTGCTGTGTTGGCACTGTAACTGTCTGTTTGTTGCCCCCCCCGATGTCCTCCCAAACCCCCTCTCACACACTCTCTTCCGCACACTCTCACACACCCGCTGGTTGCTATGCCAACAGCCCACTTTCCAGGTGGAAGTGGGATGAGCAGAAGTGTTCGGGGGAATTTGAGTTCATTCTGCCCCCTACTGGTGGACCTGCGCTCCCTTTGCTGCTCTATCAGCTCAGTGCTTAAGCTGGTTGGAGAATTGAAGCTCATTTCCTGAGCAAATAGAAACTAAGCAGTACAAATATTTTAGTAAAGATGGATCATAAGGCCACTAACTATATCCACCAAATAAAAGGAACCAATATTACATGTCATCTGGTTTTTAGAGGTAAATAGTTCAATTGATCAGTCTCTCCAGGAATTTGCATTCGCTGCATTATTTCCACATTAAATAGTCCATATACGTAAAGCCAAACTCCCATTCATGTTGAAGTGTTTCAGGCTGGACTGCTTTCTGAATGAAGCACAATATATCAGAACAGAGTTAACTTACATGTATCAGTCTTAAAAGCACAGTAGGAAAAACAGCCTGTTTAATTCTAAAGGATAATGAGACGTTACAACATGGTCATGCAAAATGAACTATGACTGGTTTTGCTACATAAAACCACACAAAAGAGGAACAAAATAAAATGTAAGAAAAATGTAGGATATGGGCCTTTTAAAGACAATAGAATTTTCCCAAATACTTTACATGAAAACAGCATGGAAACTGTTTTGTATACCATGCAACATGCGAATACATTTTATTGCACAATTCCGCACTGTATTCATTGTTGAAAAGTACATCAGGTGCTGAGTTAAGAGTAGGCCTGTGCGAGAGGATACTGTTGATGATTGACAAGTAACATAATAAATGATACTTCAAAGATAATTATTTCCTTGTTAGGAAAGAAAATCTAACTAGAGAGGACTAAATTAATTTTAAAAAGATGAGCACATAATTGTAACTTATATACACATTTAGTGCTTTGTTTCCTTTTCTGTTAAAACAATGGATTTTTACAGGACATTAATAAGGCTATGGTACAGCAAATTCCCCACTGTGCAAATACTGCTGCAAATAATGAGAAAAGCCTCAGCAAAATCGAGCAGTTTAGACCGCAACAGTCAGAACACAAGGCAATCCTGGTGGGACTGATTTGTTTATGGTTTTGAACGCCCCATGTCACTGCTCATAGCTCATGAGATCTCACTACGTTTTCATGTGATATTTCTTTCTCTCTCTCTTTCACTCTCTTTGTCTCTCACTCACTCTCTTTTTCATCACTATCCCCACATTTTGGGACATTATCACACCTTCCCCAGCGAATATGAACCAGAACTGTTGAGTATTTAAAGTCAGTACTGTCTTTACACTTCTTCCCTTATGTGCCCTTTTCCTTTCATAGACAATAGCAGCCTTCACTGGGAGCAAGGCTTCAGTCACGATGAATTATATATCCCTTAGTGAATTTCAAGGATTTGCTTTGTCGCCTCCTAATCAATAAGGAGGGAGGGAAAAACAGTAAATGTGAGGGAGTGTAAAAAAAGAGAAAGGTCGTGCTTTCTTGCTTTCTATCTCTCTTTCTTCATATTTCACTGCTTCACTTTAAGGTCAGCATTCAGAAAGACCACACCCCCTACTTCCCATTGCTCTCTCTTTACCTCTGTCTCTCTCCCCTCATACATCTTCCACTGCAGTCAGTCAGACTCTCATCAGATTTCTCACAGCTCAGTGTGTGTGTGGGCTCCAATACAGAAATCTATTACATGAACCAATTAACAAATCAACTAACCAGTTAGCAGCTAATGAACCAATCTACTAATTTGAGAAACACTCAATTATGCTAATTAACCAATGACTTCACACAAATTATGAATATTAATGAATTTAACCCCCTCCTAACCCCTTCCCCAGCTCTGTCTGCCTGTCTTTTGTCTTCCCGTCTGTCTGTATGTCTGTCCATACGGAGGTCTGTTCTTCAGTTTGAATGTCTGTCTTTGCGTCTGCGTCTGCTTGTCTGGCTTCGCTTGCTTTATATGTGACTTTCTGGGTCTGTCTGTGTGTCTTCGACACTACTGCTGTGCTTATATCATTGGTTTAATGAGTGAATTTAGCTCTATAAATAAAAATAAAAAACAAAAAATAATGTCAGCATCCACGTTTGTGTCTAAAATGTGTTGACAGACAGACAGTTTATGGGTTTTTGCTATGAAACCCATCACTACTGGACTTGTGTACCCAGCACCCCTGTGGATCAGAGCTGGCCTGAATCTGGACTTGGGCCCCTTCCCGCTCTTTAGACTGTTGGGGTCCACCTTGTGTGGTTCAACTTTCAAATGAATGAATTCTAGATAAATAAATAGCCACAAATTCAGTTGCGAATAATGAATTTCAAGCTCTAGATTTCTTATTTCTCTCTTCTTTCTTCCTCTCCCCACCATTCTAAAGATGCATGTCGCCCCCTGACCGAACTGCCCCACCCTTGTCTGTCCGTTCGTCCGTCCGTCTCTCTGTCTGTCCTGTGGCTTTGCCATGTTCGGTTTGTTCTCTGCATCTCTATTCTATCCTTCTCCTTTGTCTTCTAGATTCACCCTTTCTCTCTCTCTCTCTCTCTCTCTCTCTCTCTCTCTGCTCTCTGTCTGTCTCTCTTTCTCTCTCTCTCTCTCTCTCTCTCTCTTGCTCTCTGTCTGTCTCTCTTTCTCTCTCTCTCTCTCTCCAGCTCTCTCTATTGTAAAACAATTGCTTCATCCTGGTCTTTCTTTTCTTTGTCAAACTAATCTAGAATGTATTCTGTTTCTCTCTCCTTCTCCTTTTTTCCAGCATATGCACTCTCTTTTGCTAAGCTCTCTGTATGCTCTGGTTTTGTTTACTGTTTTCAGTTATTTTCTCTTCCTTTCTTTATTTTTTTATCTGACTGACCAGATTAAGCGTTTCTTGTGTTTCCAGGCTTCTCTTGCTCTCTTTCTTTCTTCCTTTCTCCCTCTTTCTCTCCCTCTCACCTCTCTTGCAGCTCTGCTCCTCTGATAACTCAGCGCTGGTGTAGTCGATGTCTCTCTCTCTCTCATGGTTTTGTTTGACTCTGTAGCCTCAGTCTGTAGTCATGCTAATAATATGCAGCCTCTCTTCTCTGACACAGAGAACTCGCTCTGTTTTTCTTTCTCTCTCTCTTACTTTTCTTCTCACTCTTTCTCCTGCGGTTGCTATCTGAGCTGTCCACCCGTTGTCTTTCTGTTTTTCTCGGTACCTCCATTGCTTGTCTTTTTTCTGTGACCAATCCATCTCTCTTTCTCTCTCACCTTTTCTCTCTCTCTGTCACTTTATCAGTGTTTAACAGTTCATTGCCGTTGTCTCTTACTGTGTCTTGACCACTCAGTCCACTCCCTGCGTCACATTCATAATGTACGACGTAATCTCTCTCTCTCTCTCTCTCTCTCTCTCTCTCTCTCTCTCTCTGACCCTTGCGTTGGCTCTCTTTTTACTCTTACATTGGTTAGTTCTTTGCAGGGTTTGGCTCTGTTCACTAGTTCTGTAAGTCCCGCCGCCCTGTAAGAAACAGACCACTCCACATTCGAACACCGCTAGCAGATTTATACCTGCTAAACTGTAAGAGATGTTACTGTTTCACAGCTTTCATTCCTTCGTAGTTTGCTCTCTGCTCATGTATATGTGACGTTCGTCTGCGTTCTTGTATCACCCTTGCTTAAAAAACAAATCATATGTTCAATAATCTGTGTGTATATTTGACTGTGTGTCTGGTTGGTTTCTGAAATATCTGTTTGTGCTAAAATGCTTTGGTTTATTGCATTGGTTTTTGAATTTGATCATGCTTTGTCCTTAAATGGTTTGTCTGTGAGTGTAACCAAGTAATAAGATGTGTTTTGAAATATTTTAAGTTGCATTTTTGGTGTTGTTTTTCTCTCTTTCCAAATTCTGGATTAGGCATTAGCTACTCACTCATTTGCTGGTTTATAATTATTTCTATGATTGATGCAGAACTTAATCTTGTTGAGAGCTCAGATTTCCATCACATGCTTACTGTCTGAACTGTGTGTGCAGCTCAGAGAAAAAGAAAATATCATTTTTTGAAGTTTATGTGCTCCAGTCAGAATCTAAGATCTGGATTTTCCATATTGGGTTTGTTTGATGAGACAGAGCGACTTGGGCCGATGAAGGGTAAACTGAACTACGCACACTGAAAGATAATCTTCCTCGTATGGAGAATCACTCTGTCTGTCTCTGTCTCTCTGCCTGTCTGTACGCCTGTCTGCAGTAGGAATATGGGGAATAAGCCAGCCAACAGTCCTAAGGGTCAGCCTCCAGATGCTGATGGACATTCCTCCGTCTCTGACCTCGCTAACTCGCTCACCGGAGACATGGTGATGGTAAGAGTGCATGTGTGTTTCATGACCTTGCTCTGTGTTTCTAATGCTGAGTCATATCTGTGAGGACTGAAGTTTGCCCACTCCAAGCCAGAGTCTCTTATCTAGCACTGCACTTCCAAGGAGACTCAGGGGAGATGAGTGTGCGTCTGTCTGTGAGGTTTTGTTTGTCTGCTGGAATCATTCTATCAGTACCTGACTCACAGAAACAATCATCAAATTCTTCAATTGAGAACAAGTTTGGGGTTAATCTACTTCAGTTTAAAGAGCACTGCACCCCAGATAATTTAATGAATTGCTTTTTACACTTCTGTTGGTACTCAAAGGACCGTATTCGTGATTCTTTTTCCTCCCTGTTTAGTTGTCTCCTGGCTCAGATGAAGACCATGAAGGTCCAGTCAGTGAGAAGTTAGGCAGGATTCAGTTCAGCGTGGGCTACAGCTTCCAGGATTCTACTCTTACTGTCAAAATCATTAAAGGTCAAGACCTGCCCGCTAAAGACTTCTCCGGAACCTCTGACCCCTTTGTAAAAATATACCTGCTGCCTGACAAAAAGCACAAACTGGAGACCAAAGTGAAGAGAAAGAACCTTAATCCTCATTGGAATGAGACGTTCCTGTTTGAAGGTTTGTCTGTTCCTAATTTTAGATTTGCAGTCACAGTCACGCATTGCACTGTTCTTAGAAACACACTTTGGGTTGGCTTTGGACGTGGCCCAAAACTCCCACAAAACTTTGTTTATGAGTGGCACAAACTTAACTATGACAACAAAACTGTGAAAGCTAACGAGGAGCGTACTGTTATTCTGTTTCACAAGCCAGATTTCATTCACATCAGTTTGTTCTGGAACATCATTACAAATCCCATGTACACAATTTTACCTTTACTCTGCATTTCAGCTACCTTGGACTTGTTGATGCTATAGTAGTTGTCTTTTAATTGTGTACCACTATCTGTCTACTCATGAGGCATATTATAGTTACCTAAATTTGGCTGCCATTGGCTAGTTGAGTTGTGAGAGAAATATACTGTCATTGACTGTTTTATTCATATTGACTATTTTGAGAAGGGTCTGGCTGCAGACATGGACTGTCAGCCTGACATGCACCGCCAGCCTATTGATGACGTCAGTGCACGCTCTGCTACAACAGTGTTTTTGTCAGTTTTATGAGGAAAAACAGCGAACCACATACTGTTGGGAAACAAGAGTCACACTGAATGTATATTAACGTTGTCATACTGATAATAAGGTAGTTAAGTATGGAAACTTTCAAAATAAAACCTACCACGACGATAAGACATGAATGTCGGGTATATTCGCAGAAAGCCAAGCTGAAGACGATTAGAACCGGTTATCAAAAACTGTAATATTGATTAAAATTGAAATTGAAGGATTCCAGGAGGTTGTGACAACATACAGTCAACGTGGTACAGATTACTTTTGCTGTCTCGTCAACGTCATCACAACCTCATAGAAAGTTGTCAGACAACGTTGTCTTAACTTTCTGAGGAATTACATATTGTGACAATGTAGAGAGCACCAGGCAGACAACGTTGTGGGCACCAAAACAGTACGTTGTCACAACGTTACAGTGTTTGCAGGGCTGTTAGGAATAAAACCCGATGGTTTTGCTTCCTAACAGGAATTGGCTTTATATATTGCCATTAAAGGCCATTAGAAAATGATCAGAATTCTTTACACTGTGATATTAACCCTTCAGGAAAACACAGAATACCATTAGTGACTACTGAAAACCTCCAGGAACGAACAGACACTTTTAATGGTTAATGATTTTTTCAACAGGGAGGTACATTAAATGTAACTCTCTAGCCATGTTATGGACAAAAAATGGGTTAAGTAATGATATCGCTAAGCAGCAGCCAAAAGTTACCGTGCTGTTGGGCTGCTTCTGCCATTGTGGCAGAGAGTGCATGTGCACGTGACGTCACTGTGGCTAAGAGTGCATCTGGCTGAGAGTGCATGTCTGTAGCCAGACTCTATTGGGACTATTTTAGTTGGCCTAGAATAGGTTATTGCAGACCATTAAAAGTACTAGGTGACTTTAGATATTCCATTTACATTTCTGCCCCTCTTTTTGGCTAGGGTTTCCATACGAGAAAGTGCGAGAGCGGACATTGTACCTTCAGGTGCTGGATTATGACCGCTTCAGCAGGAATGACCCCATAGGAGAGGTGTCCATTCCACTAAACAAAGTGGAGCTGGGCCACAACCAGACCTTCTGGAAGGAGCTGAAACCATGCAGTGACGGGAGCGTGAGTGGCTTATCTCTATCAGACTGACCGTCCTGCCGGTGGGAATGACTGTGTTTAGAGTATAGTTGTAGAGATATTGGGTAAACTAGCCAGTTCTAAAGAAAACTACTGCATAAATATTTAGTAACAGTGGATCGTCTGTGCTGCTGTTTGATGCATTGCTTATTTGGTCTTTGGTGAAACATAGTATTGATTTAGATATTTATAGTCAAAGGAAAATCTATTTTTCCTTCCATACCATAACCTATTACCAAGAGAAGCACAGTATCATTGAGGGTCTCTGAGCTACCTGGCATTTTCACTCGATGATAGGTGGGATGGAAGAAGGAAGAAGAGGTGAAACATGGTATTACTGCTTAATATTATTTATCCCCACTCACTGGAGCATGGTGATAAAATAAAAAATCAGAAGACGTTTCAGAGGTAGCCAAAAGTCATTGCATTTAATGAAAGAGTATGAAAAGACAAGAATTTTGTCTTTTAAATGACATGATGGATTGTGCTTGATTAGACCAGGATACTAATTAGTACTACTAACTACTAACTAGTAAAAAAGTTAATTTTGAATTCAGGTAAACTTTTAGTTCTGTTTTTTGTTGTTATTTTAACAGGACAGTTATCCTCTCTTATAATGTATAGACACTTTTATCAAGTGCCAAATCTCATTACCTGCTCCTAACCCTAACCTACAGGCTGAGGAGCTTCTAGTTCTTATCCATGCCACCTTGCTCCAATAACTGGTTTCAGCCCAGCATGTAAAGTGGTAACACCACAGAGAAGCTCATTTTAAACAAAGAAAATAAACATGTACTTTAGGCTATACATTGAATTTTAGCTAAATCCATAAAATTGCTAAAGCTTCCCGTGTTATCGGCATGCAGGCTACTGTTGTTTTAGCCTGTTATTGTTAATTGGCTGTTTTGTTGGGATATTTTAAATGTCTTTTTTGTATTTAACATCTTTGATGTAATCACAAGTTCCAAACAATTTAGGCCCCTGCTGATGCTTCGTGTGGGAAGATGTTCCCTGTGAAGACAGCATCTGTACAGTCTTGTCTGTTTAATAATGTCGTTACTTAAGATCCCTCTTGTTATATAAGTTCTTGTGACTGCAGTTAAACTCTATTGAAAAAAAACATCTATAGATGAATTACTACATAACCGTCATCAGCAGCCATAGTCTTGTTAGACATGCATCATACATGTGTTGTGAATTGTTATTTAAGAAATTTGTTTTTGCATTCAGCTTTGGTAGTGACAAACTAGTGTAGACATGAACTGGGTGAAGTTCAGAGGGATTATGGGCATCAAAAAGAGAATAAAAGATGAAATAGAGTTTCTATCAGATATTATCCGTTCTTATGAACAGAAGCTTTAGATCCCTGGTGATTGTGTGGGATTAATTATGAATGAGAGGAATATTTGTTTGTGTTTGACTTGTAGGGGAGTCGAGGAGACCTGCTTGTTTCTCTCTGTTACAATCCCACTGCTAACACCATCACAGTTAATATCATTAAAGCACGCAACCTAAAAGCCATGGACATCGGAGGCACTTCAGGTACACATGCATATGTAGATAAACAACAGACACAAATGAACTTACATATATTTCTGTATTTGTATCTTTCTGTATTTAGCCCTTAAATGTATATTATATATATCTGTTGCAAGTGACACTTTACCTCATCCCCCCTCCAGTTTCAGATAAGTGACAAAAACAATATCAAAATTATTTTGTTTTGACAGTTCTGTCCTGACAGTTTGTAGATCAGTTCTCGGAAATCTGCACTATGTTAGATTTGGGGATTTGGAGATCTCTCTGGTGGAAATGTGTAATTGCACGCAACATGCAGAAGAATTTAGTAGCTTTGATTGTGAACCAGACCCTTTACCTGAGCTGATGAATCTGACATGTGAGAGTGTGTTAAAAGTGTATTCAAAGAGAATTAAGTCAAAACTTGATGAAGGACGTGTTTTGCGATGACGTCAGTGAACTAAGTACTAAGTACTATGTCATCATATCTTAATCTTATATAATGTTAATTTTACATTTGAGATGCACACAAGTCACAGCCTCTACGCAAAATCCGACCTGACACTACTTTTAAATTATTATTTCAGGCTTTACAGAATGACTCACAGCAATACACGAGACACCATTAGATTTTAGGGATTTTAGGAATTGTTGCATGTTTTTTCTCCTGACTCAGTAATGTACAAAGTGTAGCTTTGAGACTTGAAATATGTGAAAACAACTGAGGAAGCAGCCATGCATTTGAGGGTTAAACAGCTGTCTTTTTCACTTACTGTTATGCTTTGTCTTATTTTCATGCTAAGTTGCTCTGTCTCCATTTTTCCCCTTTTTAACTCCCCTTGCTGACCTCAGACATTTCAAAGCTGATCTGCAGTCTTAGCCACACGTATATACTGATCTCACAGCAATTGTAGCAAACGCTCTCATCTCTTCACTCTGTCTGACTCCAGCTCAGATTGATCTTCCACTATTACCCAGCTATTTTGTCCTTCATATTACCTCTGCTTTCATAACCTTTACACTTTCACAGAGCTATGATTTCAAAGTAGGAGGGCATTACAGAAGTGGCCAGTGCTTTCAAGGAGAAACATCAGTAAATTTTTAAGGGAACAGATTTAGAGTAAAGTAAAGTAGAGTTTTAACTGGACTAGAAGATCAATGCAAACGTGTGCTGGTTTGACTGAATGACAGTTGCATTTGCACGACCTGTATTTCCATCTCTGACTGGCTGCAGATCCCTATGTGAAGGTGTGGCTCATGCACAAAGACAAGCGTGTGGAGAAGAAAAAGACAGTGACCATTAAGCGCTGCCTGAACCCTGTCTTTAATGAGTCCTTCCCCTTTGATGTTCCTGCACACGTGCTCCGAGAGACCACCATCATCATCACCGTCATGGACAAGGACCGGCTGAGCCGTAACGATGTCATTGGCAAGGTAAGGACAAATACACACACAACAAATTTGTTCACTCATCAAAAGAATATCTCCATTATTGATCAGCACACATCATGTGAGGCATTTCATCTAGGATTATGTTTGGATATTATAGTAGTATAGAACAGTATGGTATGTTTATATGTAATATTAGTGGCTAAGATAATTAGGGCTGGCTAATTAATTTATTGATAAATATATTTAATGACCACAGAATTGATAAGTTGAATTTTTTCTTTTATGCACGAAACGTTGTGAGGCACAAATCGCTATCAGAGACTGTATTTTCTAGCATAATTTTAGTTTGATATTCAGTTGTATGATCTTAGTAGATTACTATAGAATTGATGCACAAAAACCTTCATATCAAGTCTGATGTGAAGCACAAAATGAAGACACAGAGAAAGAAAAAATGGATTTGTCGATTAGTAACAGTGACAAGTTATTGTTTTTCATTTAGCCAGTGTGACTCAAAGATGCAGACACTGAGCAGCGGCTCATTCTGCTAAGAAAGTTCAGTGTGGAGAGTTCCTCCTACGCATAGGAGCTCTACCATATGTGTGTGGTGAAGCTCACGGCTCTGCTGTAGCTGGGAGCGCCAAGCATTGAAAAAGCAAGAGCAACCATGATCTCTGATTTGAAAGATGGAGTTAATATTAATGTTTGTTTTCAAAACTTGCTGTGATTTGTTGAACTATCTATTTTTACTTGTTTTGCACATAATAGTGTAGATGTTGTGGGTAGATACACTTTATGGACAAACGTATGTGGGCACCCCAGCTAATTATTGAGTTCAGGTGTTTCAGCCACACCCATTGCTAAGAGGTATATAAAATAGCCATGTGATCTCCATAGACAAACACTGGCAATAGAACAGGTTGCACTGATGAGCTCAGTGATTTTAAACATGGCACTGTCATATGAGGCCAACTTTGCCACAAGTCAGTTCATGAAATTTCTGGCCTGCTAGATCTGCTCAGGTCAATTGTAAATGCTATTAATGTGAAATGGAAGCATCTAGGAGCAACAACTGCTCAGCCACAAAGCGGTAGACCACACAAATTCACAGAGTTGGGACTGCTGAGAGCTGAAGTGCATTTAGAGTAAAAAATCTCTTATCCTCTGTTGCATCACGCACTACAAGTTCCAAACTGCCTTTGCAGTCATGAATGGGTTTTCACAACAAAGCAGCTGCGAACAAGCCTAAGATTACCATGTATAATCTGTAAAGCATGCCACTGGACTCTGGAGCAGTGGAAACTGTTCTTTGGAGTGATGAATTACGTTTTGTTATCTGGCAGTCTGCTGGACAAATCTCTATTTGGCAGATTCCAGGAGAACGCTACCTATTCGAACGCATAATGCTAACAGTAAAGTTTGGAGGAGGAGGAATAATGGCCTGGGACTGTTCAGACCAGGCCCAGTGAAGGGTAATGTTACTGCCACAGCATACAAAGACGTTTTACACAGTTATATACCATTAATTTTGGAGAAGGCCCTTTCCTGTTCCAACATAACTGTGCTCGTGTGCATAAACACCTCAACCCTATTTATTAACACCTTTGAGATGGATTCGAACGTTGACAAAGAGCCAAACCCTCTTGTCCAACATCAGTGCCTGACCTCACAAATGCTCTTTTGGCTGAATCAGAAGTCTTCCCAGAAGAGTGGAGGCAGTTATAGTGACAAAAGATGAGCCCATTACACATTAACGTCTATGGTTTTGGAAGGGGATGTCCAACAGGCTCATAGAGGTGTGATGGGTCAGTGTCCACATACTTTTGGCCATATAGTGCATGAATTACAAAGCAGAATGTTCATGAGCACGTGTGTGTGTTTGTTCCTGCGTCAGATCTATCTGTCATGGAAGAGTGGCCCGGCGGAGGTGAAGCACTGGAAGGACATGTTGAGCAGGCCGCGCACCAACGTGGCGCAGTGGCACGCCCTCAAAGCCTGATCGCCCTCACTTTGTCCCCGCCCCCCATCCTTTAACCTTTGACCCTTGAGCCCCAGCCCCACCCTTATGCACAAGACTGACTCGCTGCCAGACTGCAAAACACGGGTACTTTTAGCCATCCACTCTCGTAACCTTTAACTTTCAACCTTGAGCTTCTTTCTTTTTATCACCTCTTGTCTTCTCTTTTTCTCTCTTTCTTTCTCTCTACTTTCTCTCACTCCCTCTGTCTCTCTTTTCCGCTCTCCCTCTTTCGTCTAACCCTTTTTGATCTCTGCTGTAATTTTGGTAACATGTTTTGTTAAGGTCTGCATATCAAGTGATCTTAAGCCTTCAGTTACGTTATCCAAGTAGCTCACCTTTTGTAACTCTAAGCAAATAATAAGTCTTGACTTGTCAGTGTACCTGCTGATACACTTTAACAATGACTAAAGTTAAATGAAGCCATTTAAAAAAGCTGGATGCAAACTTTAATGTAATGTGTTACCAATGTTTATTTTTCTTCTTATACCTCTTTCACCCTCCACCGAGCCCAGCTCTCTGTTTATCTGTATGAGTGTATATACTCATTCTCTAGAGGTCACACGTCGCTCCTCTGTCTACTCCTCCCTGGTTCGCATCCATCTCTCTTGTTTTCTGTCCTCTTATCTCCCTCTCTCGTGTTTTCTATCCTCCACTCTCCTTCTCGCTCCTGTTTTTGTGGGTCAGTCTTCACTCTCTCATTAACTCCAGGCAAGAGCCTTCGGAGGCTCAAGGGAGCTCATTTATCAGCCATCTTATGGACTTTTTCAGAACTGCGCACAAGAGGAATTCTGGGAAGTGTATTTTTTCCAGACCTCAGACATCCCTTGTGAATCTAAGGCCTATAGGTCATGTTCATTTAATGCATAAAGTGTGAATGGCAGGCCCTCAGATACGTCCTTTGTTGCCATTCCTTTTTGCTTTTCATCACCATCTCCATTCTTAAATGCAGTCATCCCAGTTAGTCTTGTTCTTCTTCCATCTTTATTGAATTGTTCCGTTATCTCATCTTCAGTCTCTGCTTTCTTCTTCTTCTCTTTCTTTCTCTGTCCCTCTCTCCCTTTCTCTTTGTCTAAATGATAACTTGTCCTTCTGTGTGACTTTGTGTGACTCTCCTTTCTCTCTCCCTCTCTCTTGATCTTTTTTCTCTGTGCTCTCTCTATCTTTGGCACAATAGTAGTAAATTTCCCTTCTTTTCCTGGGACACTTTGTCGTCTGTGTGCTGTGGGTGACGTGATGTAGCTCCAACAGAAATATTATTTATCTTACTGAACTCTGAACCCAGTCGGGGTGAAGGAAAAACCACAATTCCGAGACTGTGAACATTCAAAGGAGAAAATGTAAAAAAAAAAAAAAACACACAAAAAAGCTTGATGTCATTTTTTTTTTCAGAAAAATAGACATTCGAAGAAACCAATCAAAATGTTCTTCCAAACTTGCCGTGAAAATAGAAGCAAAAAGCGAGTTTGTTGAGCCGCGCTGTGTGCCCTGTCAGGGCTTCTGTAGTGTACGCTGCTCTGTGCTCGTGGTTTTCTTTCTCTTTCTTTCACTTGCTGATGGGGACACATCTCTGCAGGAATCCTTGAGATATACAGTTCCCCCCAAAACTGCCTTTACCTGAGCGTGTGTGTGTGTTTGTGCGCGTGTGTGTAATCACTGATGTGAAAAAGCAGTCAAAGTGCACGGTTACCCTTTTCTCTCTCTTTCCATCTCTCTCTCTCTCTCTCTCGGACCTGTGGGGAATTGTGGTTGATCTGCACTTTCTGACAATGTAATAATGATGAATATAATAATAACTGTTATAACAATAATGTTTTGTATTTTAAGGGAGGGGTAATTCAAGGAGGGTGCAGCAATACACGGAGGCTGGGCTGGACAGGACAGCACTGATGAATAAGAAATGACTCTCTCCGTCTCCTTTCTATCCCTGTCTCTCTCTACCTACGGTCGTGTGCAAAAATTTGGGCACCACTGGTCAAATGACATGATTTGTTGAGTGGAAATAAGTTAACACACACAGAGAACACACTTGTTAACTTATTTTCTCTTAGAAAATCAGCAAAACATGACCGGCATACGACTGTATCTGTCTCACTAATTTGCTTTAAGGCCTTACTGGTGTTTAGCCATTGTTGTCTAATAATATGGGTATGACTGGGTGATGCTGTAGGAAATGTGTTACTGTCTTATTTGCTTGCAGAGACACTTTGGCAAGTGGATTTGGTCCCTTTGTCTTTCCTGGTCAGGCCAGGAGTCCATCAAGTCCAGTCATTTGACGGCAACAAAAGAAAAATAACATCAGAAGCAGAAGAAAGAGAGCGAGACACTGGCATACTTACACAATAACATTTCTAATTAATCTATATAAACTAATACCCCTTTTGTGTGAGAGAGGGGGTGGCTGAATCTCAATTATGCATGCAGGCTGCTCCCAGTCTCCCAGGCCACATTGGTGCTGAGGAGTATGTGTGTGTGCGTGTATTGGTGCTAAAATGATGTTGTTGTGAAGAGGGCTGTTGCTGTGGGGTCACCAGAGGCGCAGTGGGGGTAAGAGAGAAGTGGAAACAGAAGTCTCTCTCCTCCCATTCAGGCCCAGGCCTCAAGATAAACCCGTTTTCCGCAGGGCTGGTAAAGAGTGTGGACCTTTTCCCCCTTAGAAACCGCCAACGCTTAATTGAAGCTGCAGGTCAAGTGCAATAATGAAATCCCTCTTTGACTTACCAGCCCTTTGTCCACAGCAGACGCCTTTTAGATAAACTATTCAGTCATGCGTTCTATTCACTCTGCAAGGCTTTGTCTGTGTGTGTGCGCAATTAGAATACCAAACTAAATTTGCTTGTCCTGGTCTGCGGCTTGGAGCCTGTCTGGCCATGTCCCCTGATATATTGCGTCAGCTGTGCTGTGTTGGTTTCAGACTAAAGGAAGGAGATGATAGAAGAGCTGTGTGTGACCTACATGCCAGGGTGAGAAAGTGCTGGGCCAAAAGCAAAATGATAATTACACCTAGACAAGACTGAATGCACTTTACATGGATCTAGACACAAAGTCAGAGAGTCACACAGTTTTTCTATTATAAGCTATCAGATATCAGTAAAAGAACGATTGCAAGATTGCTTATCTGTTTTCTGAACTGCAGCAGGGTTTGACTGTAGATACGTATAGCTTTGAGAGCCATAGAAAAAGTGCATGCAAGGGCACAGTAGCAAGGATGACAGTGTGTCTCAATGAGGACACTGGCTGAATCTCTGACTCAATGCCTGACCTTTGCCTGTACTGTCTGAACTGCGGTTTTCTAGTATGGCCACAAAACCCTGAACTGACTCTGTCTCAGGAACTGCAGTGTCTTTCAGTAAAAACATAACTGAGGCATCTATAAAACTCCTTCTTCCAGGTCTTTAGAGCTGTTTGTCCACATTATTTATCTGACTGCTTCAGTCTTCTCAGGAAGCACCTAGCCATAAAGTAAGAGCCAAGCTGGTTCGTTTTAGAAGCCCTTTGAGAAGCATGGCAGACCAAAGCAAGTACTTAAACTGAGGCAAGAGACAGGAATAGACTGCCAAATAAAATCAACTCTGTTCCTACTCTAGGGAGCTTTAAGAGACAGCTGAAAACTGGCTACTGAGCAACAATCAATAAGAATGAAGTGGTTCTTTTGATCGGGGTTGAAGTTCTGTACAGTATATATAGTAGAGATGGACAATGCATTTTTTACTTGAGTCACAGAGCACTTGAGCGAGTGCACAAATTTGCCAGATAGTTAAGGACCAAGATATGTTAATCATTAGAAATTATTACTTTATATTTGTTATTCTATTTAAATGTAATTATATAGTCATATATTTAATTACATAGTTACATAATGAAGTACATTTACATTTGATTTATATTCTGTATTCAAGTCTGCGCTCTTGATTTCTTGCTGTTTGTTTTCAAGTCAAGCAATGATGAACACATCACAAAAATGTAAAGGACAGTATGCATGATAATATTTCATTAGACTCAAATCATAATGAAAGATATCCTCTTCTATTCAGAAACACAATACAATGAAATATCCATTGAAAGAATTTGCTCTTTCCCACTTGTTTTAATTAGCGATCAGAGAAATATTTCATATAAAATCAAAACATGCTTTTGTTTTGCTGGCAATAACTGTGACTTCTAAGGATTAATGTGACTTTGTATTATATTCATAATTGTACTGTATATATAGTGTTTATTCGATAAAAATAATCAGATAAATCAGTGTATGGATGGAAGAGAGGGTTGTATGTGTTTATCTATGTCCCTGTGGGACTGTTAGGTGGCTAGTTAGTGCAGCTCTTGTGAGTTCAGCCACTGTCCTATCGTTCAGTTTTCTCCAGTGAGAAGGCTAAGCTCCAATCAATCCTCCGTTACTCCCATTCACTCTTAATGGTAATCCATGTCCATGGAGCGATTCTCCTCAAGTGCTTGCTTTTGTTGTTCAATATGTCCCCCCCTCCCTCCCCTCGCTGTTTCAGTTCATGGACAATTAGTGAATGAATAAATGCTTCAGTTCTTGGAAGCACTGAACTTCTTTCCATATTAGTGCTATTAAAAGGATTTGAAAGATCATTTCTGTCTTGTCTGTGGACAGAGGGTGCTGATGGAACACAAGCTGTGTGGAGAGTATGTAAAACACTACCTATCTAATCTTGTTTTCTCTCCATTATACAGAGATAAGACGGCTGCTTAAATGATTAAACACTGCTCAGGTCTGAGTGTGTGTTTTTAGCTGGTTAAACACTGCCTCTGTTCGAGTGAGTGAGTGAGTGTGTGAGTGTGAAAGCTGGTTAAACACTGCCTGTGTGTGTGATAGCTGGCTAAACACTGCCTGTAATGTGCTGAACTGTGCAGATCTATACTGTTTATTATTACTGCCAGGATCTGTGCAGATATCTACACTAAAGAGACGCCAGTAGTGCTGACTGACAGAGTGTTGCTGTGGTGCTTGTGAAGGTGTCCAGGAGTGTGTGTGTGTGTGTGTGTGTGTGTGTTTGTGAGGTCTGCAGCATGGATGCTGACTTCCTGAATATGCTGAATGGCACTCCTCTGTGTGTGTGTGTGTGTGTGTGTTTGTGGTTATGACAGTCTGTTGTGCCGGAGGTGTCACACTGCATTATGCTCTTGTTAGAGTCGCTCCCTATGTGGGTCCTCAGGGTCAACAGTGGAGCGATACATACAGAGCTAAAAATAGCATGTGCGCCCACACACACACACACACACACACACACACACACACACACACACACAGTATTATTATATTAATAACTTGCATTCTCATTACTAGAGCACTGATCAGATTTGGGACGAGTGTTGGAAATCTAGATCTGTAGAGAAAGAGAGAGAAAGAAGAGGGAAAGAGAGAGAGAAGTGAGAAAGAAAAGAAAAAGTGATAGAAAAGAGTGAGAGAAAGAGTGTAAGAGAGAAAATGTGAGAGAGTTAGAAAGAAAGGAGTGTGTGTGAGAGAGATAAAGTAGGAGTGAGAAAGAGCAAGAGAAAGGAGCGAAAGAAAAAAGCGATAAAGATAAAAAGAAGATGTGAGAGAGTGAGAGAAAATACCTGAGAGAGAAAGAGAGAGAAAACATGAGAAAGAGAGAAAGGACTGAGAGAGAAAAAATGAGACAGAACAGAGTGAGAGAAAGGGTGCTACGGAGAAAGAACACATAAGAGAACGAGAGATAGAGAGAAAAGACTTGAGATAGAAATAAGCATGATGGGGAAGGGAAAACTGAGAGAAGAGAGGAGAGAGAGAGAGAGAGAGAGAGAGGTTTACTTGGCTGTAAGACAGTGTTTCTGTGGTTTCCAGTGGTTGCATCATGCAGCAGGTTGATGGAGCGGCTGCAGTAAAAGTAGGTAGAGTTTATCTCACCAGCCGTCAGCTGAAATTTACCGTCAAACAGCACCATGACGAGAGCAGAGCACAGAGCAGCAGAGCCATGAGAACGTGACAGCCCTGAGACCACGTTTATTCATAGCTCTCTCTCTCTCTCGTGCGCTCTCCTATCCTGTGTCTACCATTCAAATAATTCAAGCTTTATTAGCAGTAAAGGTCAGCACGGTTAGCGGTGGGATTTGCTGAATATTGTGCAAAGCTCTGATTCGGCCAGTTTGCAGTGGTCTTACCCCTTAGGCCCCACGCGCTCCGACCAGCATCAGATACCACCCTCGCTTTAGATTTTCCTCAATCTGCAGCTTATAGAGCTTATCACTGCTTCACTCCCACCGGACGGAGCTCGTCTCTCTGCTCTGTCTCTCGGGGGATCGGGTCTGTAATCCACTGCCAAAGGGACAGAGAGGCTAATAGAGTGCAGTTTAACCCCGTGGTGGTAGTGGAGTGTGTGTGCCGTGTGGTCAGTCTGCAGGCCCCAGTGTGTTCCATCAGGTGACAAAAGCACTGAAGAGTTCTTGGAAGAAGTTATCGGCCTTGATCTCTCTCTCTCTCTCTATCTCTCTCTCTCTCTCTCTCTTTCTTTCTATCTTTCTCTCTCACTCGGTGTGCGTCGTTCCAGCCCCAGCCTCCGTCTGCTCTCCTCTTTAATTGTTTAAAGCGCTGGCCCCCCGGGCCTGCGGGACCACTCCCAGTCAGGGTTCCTGTGCACATTACTCTGAATGAACATAAATAACTACAATAACAGTAATAATACCCGTTCTTTTATTTCTGTTTACATTTGACTGTTGGTCTGTGTATAACTGTACGTGTGTGAAACAGTAGGTGTTCTTATGTTGAGTTTGTTTATTTATGAAATATTTGGAAAAAGGGGGCTCAATAAGACCCCCTGAATATCGTTTTGAAAATCTTTTCTCCTGTAAATAACTATTGCGAACAAATATAGTTGTATAAAAGATGTTTTCATTTGCCACTTGTAACAATGAAGAAAAGACACTACTGATAACTGGTGGTGCAGAAAATGAAAATCATGATGATGACAATGATGACGAAGATGATACGCCCTTCTTGAACAAGGGCCTTTGATGTCCACTGTATTTTCACTGGAGGAGAAGTTGGGGAAACAGGTGGGCAGGGACACGGGAGAGGAACAGAGAGAGAGAAGCAGGCATTACTCGTCCATCTCAAACATGCTATGACATAATACACAGCCTTGAATGACTTATAATCCCTCTGTACGAGCAGAGCAGCATTAACAACATTCATTATGAGTATTAAAGTCACAGCTTTGAAACTGCACTGGCAGAGAGAGCAGGATGTGTTTAAGGGGTTTTGGCATGGTGCTTTAACTGCTGACGATGGTGAATGACTCCCCCTGACAGAAATACACACAAACAAACAGAGTCACTGAGGCATAGAAGACGATGCTGAAGACTGAAGATGAAGATCGATGTCAAGACCCCTGTTAATTGGCCAGAATGCTTGAAGAGGTCTTTGACTTTCATCTCCCCTCATACACACAATAGGGATGGGCAATGTGGCAAACATATTAAGGAAGGACAATGATATTGGAAAGATATATGTATCGTCTAGGGCTGGGAGTCGATCCCAAAAAGAATCGATTCCTTGATTCCAGAAATTCAGAGTCCAAATCTTTGGACCCAATTCCACACAATAATGTTCAAGTTTGCCCACAACCACATGCAAACACTGTGAGATATTCTGCTGATATCTCTGAAAAATACATCTTTCCACAGCTCACACCTCAAAAGTTCAACTGTATTTTAAGCTAGATAAAGTAGTAAACAATGGAACATATAAAATTTATAATAAAAAATTTGCTTCCAGTTGAAAACTGCCAGTGCCAAAACATCTACCCATCTGGAGGAATTGACAGAGGAGTTCAGGTTCAGTTAACCAGCCCCTATCAGTTGTTAATTTTGCTAACGTAAATCTCCAAATTTCCCAGCTGAGGTCAATTCTAATTATTGTTGTACTATTTATTTTTGCCAGATGTTCTTCTTTATGTCTTGGTTTTTGGAATCGAGAGTGTTGTGTGGAATCGACTCTTGCAATCAACTCCATCGATTCCCATCACTTGGAACTGAAAGCAGAGTCGACTCCAAAATTTCTGGAATCGAACAGCCCTGGTATCGGTATAAAAGCAACTTTATTGGCATCAGACAGCTATCTAGATTTAACCAATAATTTAAACCAATATTTGATGATTTGATTTCACTGTATTCATAGAAATAGCAGAATGTTGGGCTACAATGATAAAATGTCTCCATTTTTTCAGTTTACTGTATTTGTAACCCTGTAATTAAGGGCAAGTCAAGCACTCTTCTCTGCCCACTCGTCCGCCTCCAAGTTCAAAAGTGTTCATTTTTGTGTTTGTGACACGCAGATTACACTGGCGTCAATCAATCTATTTTGAAGTTTTTTATGATTCCCATTTTTTATTTTTAATACAGTAGCGCAACCTAATTAAATTATGTTCTCTTGTACTCAAACTTGATATCCTAACAACAGGGCAAAATCTTATGATGTAATTTACTGTGTGAACTGTACTGTGTTATCATATCATCCACCCCTCACACACACACACAGTGCTGTTTTGTTCAGCATGTGTAGGACATGCCCCTCTCTGTTTCCATATGCTGCTTCCCAGTGTGATTGGCCAGGCCTATTAATGTCAGCCTTCCAACCCCCCACCGTCCACCCCTCTGTACATCTCTACATACAACTTTTTACTCTCTTCCCTCAAACTCTTTCCCTCCCTGTCTCTTTCTGCCCTTGTTCTCAGACGTTTCAGCACATAAAGAGCTGCAGCCTGCAGCACGGCTTATGTGGTCTAAGTAATAAAATTTATGGACTACATTATGCACTGCTGCACCCTCAGAGAATTCACTCTCCAAATCCCCCCAGTCCAAAAACCATCATTACAACCCCAAATTCATCCAGAAATTTGTTGTAAAGCACAGACCTGCTGGTTAATACTCTGCAACTGCTGTTTCAAAACTCTTTTACGGCAGATATAAAAAGTGTTCTGAATGTTCACTTGCATTTACCCAAGCTGAGCTGCTTTTGACATTCATTTACACGCCTAGTTTTACCATATGAATAGATGATTGTGTGAGAAAAGAGCATTGATCAAAAAAGAAGACGATAATAGGAAAATACAGAAATGCAAAATGAAAGCAAAAGTGCAGGTTGAAAAAGCTTTTTCCTGAGAGGTTCAACAATATTAATAATAAGATTGTTATTATTATTATTTGGCTGTTTGGGAAGAAAATGGGTAATGATTGCTCTTCTTCTTCTCTTGTGTCCTCTCTCGGTGTCTCTGCCTCCCAGTGAAGAGTGCTCTTACTTTTCAGCACTCGTATGTGATGTGTACAATCTGATTTCATGTATTTATTTCTGTATTTTTGCCAACTTTGTATAGTGTAAAAAAATATATAAATATATGAAAAATGAGAGTACTGTATAGATTTTAGCTGCCTGTCGATGGCACACAGTATATATAATTGGTAGAGTAAAACAGTCAGCTGTGTAGAAGCATTCTAAAGCCAGTTATTGAGGTCATGCTTTCTGTAGAACCTTACGGTGCCACAGTTCTTTTTTTATATTCTGCCTTTCCTTTCATTGTTATCTTTTTGGTTTTTATAAATGATTGGGTGGCATCGAAAGGTCTGTGTTGTTTATTGTTTACTGTTTATTACTTTGTATGAGTTGTTTGTTTGTTTGTTTGCTGTTTGTTTGATTAACACAGCGAGGTTCAGGCACCCAGGAGAGCGCATGGGAACGCAGAGTGGAACTGTGGGAGTTTGTGTGCGTTTGAGTGTCTGTTAGCATGCATGTCCATGCTTTAATGTCTACTAGTCTGTAGTAGTGCTGTAGAAGCTCATGTAGAGTCCTCTAGCTGGCTTCTCCTGATGTGCTGTACGTGTGTCGTGTGGTAAACGTCATGGTGGAAGTGGATGAAGCCCTCCACATCTCTTCCTTATACTTCTGTTATGTTCTTTTTATCCAAATGACCACTTTGTGAATACCGGTTTATATGAAAGCAAAGTGACTAATCTCATTTGACATGTACCAAATGAGTTGAAGACATATGTGTGACCTGCTGTCACACTGTATAAAAGAAAACCTCCAACATCCACCAATCAGCAGTGAGAAGAGCACGAAGAAAGGCCTAATGGCAGGATTGTGTTGTTGCAAGTCCTGTCCACTTTAAGGCCTTTTCACACCAAGCACGGTTTATTTGGTTGTCACTAAATTAGTTCAAGCTTGTGTATAACTGATGATGTCTTGCACACCAAATGCAATTTTTGTGACTGCAAAATGGCAACATTATTTTGATTTTTGCAAACTTTCAGCAACAACATGAAATCACTGACCAATCACTGCTGCCCGGTCATCAGCATGCCGACAAATAATGGGTCGGCCGTGTCCCAGCAAGTAGAACTTCTTCACGACAAGTGAAATAATTAGGTTGCCCTCAACTTTGTTACAGATGGTGTTAGCATCTCCAAGTGGGGCTCAAACTGGGCTACAAATAGTGTCGCAGGGCCAGGTGTGATCTCATATCAAGAACTTCATCAACTCCCGACCCTAACTGATACCACTATCTTTCTGAGAAATTGTAGGCTAAATTCATAGACTTATTAGGGTCGGAACAAACTGAGTGGGAAATTTTTTATAGCAATCCAACACTTCATAAAGGCGGAGCACAAAGAAGAAGTTGAAGGTGCACTCGACAACAGTGTCTGATGAACAACAAGCCTGTTGTTAGCCAGTGGATGTTATGTACATCATCACTGAAAACACAATTTGGCTATGTAGATGTGTGTTACATGTGAGGAGAACACATTATGTGTGGTAAAACAAATATTATCTTTCGCCTGGGAAAAACAACTCTTAGCTAAGGATAGCAGTTTGCTTGTTTGGCATGTGTGGCATGGAGGAGGAATTTGTGGGTGTGTTGTACAGGAGGCACACTCTTGTTAGTGACAGATTTTGCCACAATCCAGCACCAAAAGTTTATCAGGTTGTGATGTATTCTTGTTAGAAGATCACATCTAGCCCTGCGAGACTAGGCTACAAACATCCGAATTATATGTGGGAGCACTCATAACGTTTTCTGTCCTTTCAAACAAATTAGAAAAATAAAAATAAAAAAATTGAGCTATGAGGTTTTGATATAACAGCAACAATATGGTCATACCTATGGGTTCTTTCTCTTGCTGATCCAAAAAGTCCATGCTAGCGTCTGGCTATGTATAGACCTGTGTGTAGCTGTGTAGTTGTCTTTGTGAGCTTGTGTGTGTTTTTGTGTTTACAGGACTGTGAGTGTTGTCCTGGGTTGATGCATTATGTACGCTTCAGTACTTTAACACCACTCCATACCCATCCACACATCCCAAAATCTTCAAACATTCCATGAAAGTTATTGAAGGAATTTTACAGGGTGGAGAGATTCCAATTAGGAGATTATCATCTTAGTAATACTATATCATGAACTCCAAACATGCCTTGTAAGTGTTATGTTGACTGCTAAGCTAGCTTTTTTTCGGGTTGGTCAGGTGTGTGGTTAGAGTTTGAGGCGTGTGTACGCTCACCCAGCAGAACTAAGGATAAGCGTTCCCGTTTTTTTCTGCCTCTCCTGTTTTTTTGGCCGAGCGGACTGTGATTTAATTGGTTGATATATGTTTTCCTGTCTGCCCCCACCCCTCTGTGTGTTTGGGTGTGTGGGGTGGGTGGAGCTATGGAGCTGAGCTCTTACTATGTTCTATGATAAAATAAAAAAATAATAATTTGTACATCTGCAATGAGAATGTCTTTATGCACTTATTATTCAGTTTTGCTTTATGAGTATAAAATTTATGGCAAAAGAATAGTTTGATAAAAAATCTAATGCACACAATTTTCCACTTACCCCAGATGTTGTCAGTTGGCCCAGACGTGTTTGGTATCCAGTTTTTCCTTCTTTAGTTTAGCGCTGGAGTTCTGAGTTGCAAACAAACACCAGGGCCCAATCCCATTTCATCGCTTGGTGCCTCAGGCATCAGAACTGCTGCACCATTTAACCTGGAACGGGAAAATTCTAACAAGAAGCTGGCTTCAGCTTCATATCACCAAAGAATTAGGGGTGGGCGATAACAAATAATTGTCGCATACCCCTCTTTGAAGGCATATGATTCCCTAAATTTAACTAAAGACCAGCAGTGAGGCTGCTGAACTCTACCCTCTTCTGCTGTCACTGCAGACTGGCAGGGTCACCTACAGAGCACCGCTAGTAGCCTGTTAATGAAGTAATGCTCTTTTTATTTGAGGGTCCCATTTCGTAGAGGAAGATTTCAACCACTACCCCTTGTAACTCAGTTTCAAGGGGCAAAATGACACTGGAAAACAAGGGATAGGGGTAAAAATGAGAAATGGGATTGAGCCTAGAAGTCAGTAGTCACAACTGCTCATTCCACATCCAGATCCTCATTAAGGTCATACAGACTTGATGATGTGGTTTAGTGCACAGTATAACTTACAAAAATAAACAGAATTAAACACTGAGGGCAAACATTTTAGACAACCAGTGTCCTAATCCCATTCATGAGCACTCATGAGATGCAGACATATCTACAGATTATGTCCACAATGTCTGATGCTTCTATTTCCAAACTGTTAATCTTGGAATTACAAACAGAAGATGTGTGTTTATAAATAGAAACACCAGAAATCGCAAATGGGATGTTTTTCTTTTTAGAAAGTAATTTGGGTGACTTGACTTCTAGTGATTGTTTACATTGTTAGCCTTGTAGCTCCAGCACTTAAGAAGCTAAACTTGGACACCAAATGTCTTGGCTGACCGATGTCTGGGGTGAATGGAAAAAAAGGTCCAGACTTCCTTTCCTCACTTACAAATAAATACGCTACTATACTCTGACTCTACTGAAAAATATGCAGTAGTTACTAAATAATGAACCCTTATTAGATTACTAACTGAACTAGAGTGTAAGGTTATTGAGGTTATTGAGTTATTGATTGAATATGGCAAGATTGTGATTATGAAACCCAAAACTCACCCAAACTATGTATATACAGGACTAAAACAGTCGGAATCATACATGAACATGCACTAAATTATTTAATGACCCTTAGAAACTGCAGTTATCTCCTGTGGTAATAAAGGCATGATGTAACTCAGTATGAATTATTTCTCACTCTCAGCTCACTGAGTAGAGAAATTCTGTTCAAAGTGCAGAACTTTAAACTTTAACAATTTAAAATTTATTTAATTTGCATGTTGAAGAGATATTTTATTATGATTTCAATTTGATGATCATTGTTTACATACAGCTTTGTTGGAAAGGAAATCTATTTTTTTGACATCCAAACAAACAAATTTGGAATTGCATACTCAAACCTGTTGGTAGAGAAATAAACATTTCATTATATAGCTAAATGTGCAATTATTTATGTGATGTAAATAATTATGTAATATTAAGTGCGTGCACAAAAATGGCAACATGTTGGTTAAATGGCTGAGTTTATTAATTCTATAGGGAGTTTTTCTGTAAATAGACCACGGCACTGAATCATTTGCAAACTAATGTGGTGCTAATACAATGCACTGCATCACTCTGCAAGGTAATGCATTTGAAGCAATTGGTCATGCTCAGTCAATATTAAGAGTGAGCATGTTATTAATTTCAGCATGACACATTCATTTGTTACAGTGTGCCACTGCCTCTCCGTATGTGAGTGCAGCATGTTTTATGTTAACAAATAGTTGCTGCAATCAAAGTGTGTGTGCGTGTGCATGTGTGAATGTGTTAAAACAGCAAATGAGCGAGCGGCAGGTCTTGTACCTGTCCAGCTGAGATCTGTCATAACAGTAGCCATCGGAGAGTAAAAGAAAATTGAACGATGCAAATGAATATTTAACAGTCATGCAGTAAAAAGAGCAGCAGAGACCAGAGAAGAGTGAGCTGCACACAGCACACATACATACTGATCAAAAGTTTGGGGTCACTGATAAAAAATTTAGAATCAATTTTGATACCATAAAATTCATTTGGTCGTAGATAAACATGTAAGATGTTTCTGTTATGCAGAGATGTCATACAAGGCAAAAGTCTGGGGGGTGTTTGTTGGGGGGCACAATTACAGCAGGGGGCATGGGGGGTTTTCCCCAGAAAAAAAGAGAAAATGATGCAGTTTTCTGCCATTTGATATATATATTTTTAAAGACTGTGGGGGGGATTATTTCACTACTTCACTAAATTAGTTTTTGTACCCCAGTAATCTCCCACTTTATATTAGAGTTAATAGGGTATATTTATTTAGAGATTTGTTTTAGAGATAATTATTTGTGCATAAAAAGATTCCACAATCAAACTAATTTAGAGAACATAGATAATAAAGCCTCAGATGAAAGGACCCTGCCAACATGGTAACAGCTGTATTTGCAAACACAATGCATAGGAAGCAGCATTAATACAGATGAGACTGCTCACTGCTATGAGGCTCACACAGCTGTCCTCCATCGATATTAAAGAGGATCAGGGACGCGGGAAGGTGTTTTAAGTTGGGGATGCTGAAGTTTTAAACAGGGTATATGGGACGTGACTGTTGACGTCATGCAAAATGATTTGCCTTATTTATTTAGTTAGTTAGCGCTACAATGAAGCCAGAGATAACAATGAATAAATATAGCCTGACTGACACATCCTCTCTCTGCTCTCTGTTTCTGGATGAACTTTATGCAAATGAGCTGAACAGCGACCAATCAGATTGTTGATATGTGAAGGTAATCTTGTGTCACACCCTCAGTCTTGCGGTGATATTTAACGCTGCAACACACACAGAGTGGAAGACATAACGGCTGATAAAACGTTATTATAGCTTATTAATTTTAACTTAAAAAAAAACAATATAAGGATGCTTTGGGGTTCAGAACTGGCCTGTAACTCTGCATAGACTTTCATTCTTAGCACCTCAACCTGCATGTGTTTAAGCGACGCCTCCATGTAGCCAGTTTTTTTTTTTAGCTACGGTAAACAAAGCTGGGCTACTACAGGTTTTGAAAACAGAAAAATACAAACTCCACTCTACTGATCTCTACTACATTCAAATTATTAGAAAGTTAAGAACATTTATTCTTGACATTTTACTATTATTATTTTTAACAGTGGCAGTCCTGAAATCAGTGAGTGCTGCAGCCCCCCAGCACCCCCACTTCTGACGTCCCTGAATAGGATGCTATGCTACTCACAACTAGCTAGCGAAGGAAGGGTAAACAACCAGATTGAGGGATGGCTACTAACTGTAGCTGGCACTAGCCATAGCCTATTGTCTTTCAAAGCAAACTATGTATTTCTCAAATGCACGTAATTGTTTATTTCATTCATTTGAAAAGGGGACTGATGGTCTACTAACCAATTAAACAACACACAGATCATCACCCGTTCAGCACAGAGTGCTGTGTGCGTCTGTACCTGCTGCTGCAAACTGATTTCATCCCGCAACTTTTGAAAGAAACCAATAACACTGTGGGTGACTTTCTAAGGGATGATTTATGGCATAATTAGAAGAACACGTTTGACTCATAATATAAAATGACCATAACTATGTATTATAAAAAAGTAATAAACGGCAAATAATTATAAAATAAAAATATAAAAAATACAGATATCAAAAATCTGGTGGGGAACACACCCCCCCACCTTAAATGGACACCCTTGCTACTATGTTAGTCCTGTGCAACTTCACAGCTTTCATATCATTCACAGAGAAAAAAAAAAAAAAGAAGAAAAAAAAATAAAAGAAATTTTAGATGTTTAAAGTTTAATAGAGCTGCAAAAGAATTCTAAAATGAAAAATCTCAAAGCAGATAGCATGGCAACAGTCTTTAGAAGTACATAATTTGTTCCTAAAATTCTTGAAATACTAAAACATCAAAAAAAAACATTTTGTTGTCGAGTTTGATATTATTATGATATATGTGTGTGCGTTTCATTACAAAAAGCATTATAGATGCATTATAAATGCATGCGGCAGCTGTTATTCTTTTCAAAAACTAGTTATATTCAAAATTAAACACCACAAATCGATATCCAACATTTTGGAACGATACTCTTCATACAGTTGTATGCAAAGGTTTTACATCCCTAGTCAGTTGACACATTTTGTTGATGATTTTCTAAGTGAAAAGAAGTCACTACTATTTCTTATTTGCTGAATTTAACATATTGGTCTACTAGTGTCAAGCTTATTTGACTCATTATGCATTCATCTAAGTCATGTGTAGACAACTGCAGTGTTTAATAAATTCTGTGAGCCTTCAACCCTAGCAGGGTGTTTGTGCTTACACTAAACAGGCATAGGCTCGTGTGCGCTAATGACTGAGAATCTGAAACTAAAGATTATTGACTCTTATAAAGTAAAAGAAGAACACAAAACATATATAAGCATATCCTGCTTGTCATTTTCACTGTCTGAAATTTCATTAAAGGATAGAAGTTAAGGAGAACTGTTGAAGTCTAGACAAAATCTGGAAGACCAAGAAAAATCTCTGTCAAAAAAATGTTCTTAGACTGGTCAGGTATGCAAAGCAAAAACCCCCACATCACTGCCCAGGACCTACAGGAAGATTTGGCTAGCATGAGAATAATCATGCATTTGTCCACTGTGCAGTTGTTCAAACATCAACTACATAACCATGCTACTAGGAGTTTGATCATCCCTCAAAAGAGCTGCGTAATGCTGAGATAAATAACTGGCTCATCACATTGATTTATCATGAAGTTGCATACTACTCAGGCTTTAGCAGAGCTCAGTGACACAGAGATTAATGACTGATCATCACATTGATTTATCAGTCTACTCAGGCTTTAGTAGGAACTGAAGATCAGTGTTTGTAGAGAAGCTGTTTATTGAGTTGCCCTGTACAATTTGTCTAACAAGCATGTTTGCTTCATGCTGTGCACTGATTTGAAAATAGTTAATAAACAAGCACTGATGGTGTTTCTTTTGAAGTATGTTTTTTTTTTAGTGGGTAAGTATTCTAATAATGTTCTCCCAGGAATGTTAAAAGTATTCTGTTTTCTGAACACTGCCTTTGCAAAATGTAATATGGACTGAATATAAATACTTGAGTTTTGTAGGTTTTGTAAAAACATATTCCCAATACTTGTATTCCGTTACATCCCAACCATGTACGCAACACAACACTTGGATAAAGAAGAGGCATTTTGGAAACAAGTACTGTGCTCTGCTGAAAGAAAACATGAATTCTTTGGCCACAATCACTAAAGGAGCAGCATTTGATGAAAAGAACACCCTGCCAACTGTTCTGCATGGGGACGGATCTATAGTGTTTTGGGGTTGTATAGAAATGTCATGGGGATAGAAAAAAAGAAAAAAAAAATACTTTCTTTGAGTATCTACAAAACCTTTACACTAATGTCCCACAGTCAATGAAGAAACTGAAGGAGAAACGAGGTTGGATATTACAAAAAAGACAATGGTCTAAAACACACATCATAATCAACACTGAACTACTTCAAAAAACAAAGGTTTTGGAATAGGAAATGTACTTTAATGAGGACCTGTAGTTAGATTTCAGACAAATGCAAGACAATCTATGAATATTTTTGAACTAGTAGAGTTCTGCAAGGAAAAGTGATAACAAATATTACATCAAGAACAGAAAGACTGTTAGCTGGCTACAATAAACAGAGTATTGTTATGTTTCATATATATATATATATATATATATATATATATATATATATATATAACATAAAATATAGAGCGTTTATAAGTTTGGACACCCTAAGTAAATAAGTAAGTAAGGCTGCAATGCTGTAATCACAGCCTCCAAATATTTCTTGTAGCCAGCTAAATAGCAAATAAAGATATCAAGCAAAGATGTTCACAGAAAAATTAGAGAATAATTAGAAAAATATAATTAAGCAAAATATAATTAATCATATCTTCCTGTTCCTTTCTTCTTGCTGTTAATTTAACCTCTTAATGTTCCAGGCTTATTACATATGTTTTTGACTGTAGTATATAATGTTGAAAGCTACATATTTATTACTATATATATTAACAAAAATATTAATATGTTGAGTGCTTCCAAGTAGGGTGCACACACACACACACACACACACACACACACACACGCATTGTGCCAGGTTCCTGTGGTCAGGGGCCGTGTTGTTGTCCTTTTCTGAACCGTAGCAGACGCCCAAATCCCACCCAGCGCGGCAGGAGCCCCCACTTACATCACACCGCACTATTATTAGACACGGTCCAAACACACCTTTGTCTCCTACACCTCTCTCTTTCTATCTCTCTCTCCCTCTCCCTCTCTCTCTCCTCCCTGTGTCCCACTCTCTCTCTATGCCTCTTTGGCAGAACAATACAACAGTTCTCTATTCTCTATTTGCCTTTATCTCTCTGCACTCCTTTCATTTCTCTGCTCTTCCTCTTTTCTCTGCCCATTATACAGATCTGCTCTTCAGAAGAACGGCTCTTTAAGCTCAGTGTTTATTGCCAGACTCAGGAGTGAAGGCATGAGACTTCACTTCCTTCTTCCTCAGCCAAATCCTTGGAGTGGTGAAGCGCCTGAAACCCTCTCTCTCTCGCTCTCTCTGTCTCTTTCTCTCTCTATCTCTCTCTCTCATTCCAGAATGGACGAAAGGAAGCAAATGTTCTCTGTTTTGGCATGATATGTGTTGCAGACGAGCAAAATGGCAAGAGAACTGCACAACTGTGAAAGACACACATACACACACTCTAACTACCAGCAGGAGTCCAGGACAGATGGGGAGAGAGAGAGAGAAAGAGAGAGAGAGAAAGAGAGAGAGAGAGAGAGAGAGAGAGAGAAATAGACAGAGACAGAGAGAGTGCAGATATGACAATGGCAGTATAATGCGCTGAATTTGTACTAGAAAAAATGATGTGTTAATTAATGAGACACCGGGTTATCTGTTAACATACAAACCTCAATTCCAAAAGAAGAGACAGTAAGTGAAATGCAGATAAAAACAGAAAGCAGTAATTTGCAAATCCACTTTGATCTGTATTTAAACAAAGACTAGGAATGTTGTGAAATGTTCAGAAATCACACAGCTGATGCAATCATACTTGGATCTAAAAGGAGCATCCAGGAAAGGCAGAGTCCTTTATGAGCAAGGATGGATTGCTCATGGAGCACTTTGCCAAAAAATGCAGCAGCAAATAATCCAACAAATAATGTTCCTCAAAGAGCAACTGCAAGGGTTTCACCATCTACGGTGCATAATAACATAAAAAAATCTGGGTATCTGGAGAAATCTCTGTTTGTAAAAGGCAAAGCTAAAAACCACAACTGAATGCCCACAACTTTCAATTCCTCAGATGGGAAAAAATCGGTGTGTTTCTGTGATGGATATCACCGCATGGGCTCACGAACACTTTCATAAGTCATTCTCAATAAATATCATGTTTCACTGCATTCACAAATGCAGGTTAAAACTGTACGTTACACAGTGAAAGTCATATGTAAACAATTACCAGAAACGCCTCTGACTTTTCTGCGCTTGAGCTCATCCGAACTGGACTGATATGCAGTGGTAAACATCAAAGGTAAAACATCACATTTTGTTTATTGTACTTTTTTCAATTTAATTCAGGTCAAACAGAATTTACTAAACATTGCTTTCTGTTTTCATTGGCATTTCACAGACTGTTCAAACATTTTTGGAATTGAGATGCCATTATCTGTTGTGGATACACAAATGCATCTAGGTAAATGTGTTGTTACTAACACATAGTGTACTTGAAAAAAACAAGTTGCTCGCACATGCATGTATAAAACAGTGAACTAAAATACTTGTATGTCCAATCCACATGCAAATTTGATTCATGTAATTTAGAGCACTCCGTAGACAAACAGGGGAAAAAGTAAAAACTTTCAGTATTTACAAAGAAGGAAAAGTGGCCATGTTTGAGTGAAGAAGTGCAGAACATGGTTGATCACATCAGTGATGGAGAGAGAAAGAAAGATGCATAAGAATAAGAAAGGAAAGGAAGACAAATGTTTGATACTGAAATCCACAGCATAGGGAGAGCAAAGGAAAGAAAGATGGAGAGTGTAAGAATAGCTAATAGGAGAAGGATAAAGGAAAGCAAGAGAGAGAGACTGAGAGAGAGCAGGAGGTGGATGTGACAGGATGAATAACTGGTTTATTGCATCTGACTGGCTCTGGGCTAAACAAACAGATGCAGGATGATTGATTTAGGATGACAGGTGTGCGCCCAAACTGGAGCTCAAATGCACACACACCAAAGATAAAACAGGCATACATCAAAAAAAGATTGATTCAAGCCCAGCAGCGTAATAGAATTTTAACTTAAAAATGGTTAAATAAAGCCTTGCAGACCCAGCTACGCCTTCCATTTTTCCAGCAACCTGTAGAAATTTTCCCACAAGTATGCTCCCTCTTTAAGTAAATAAGGGCCTCATGGGAAATGTAGTTCCTGCACTCAAGTCCTGAGTTCAGTTCCCCTTGAGAGGAACTGTGCTTGACCTCATTTAGTGCCCTCCTTCAGGGCAGCAGACAGCTGCACTTGTGAAAACGTTTCAGAGGTGCCAACGTACCCCGACGCCCCACCCCAGCGTGGCTTTGTAGCTTGAGTGAGCGACATTACATTTTGTCATGTAAAATGGTATACCAAAGCTAGAATGGGACAGCTAGATGGAATGTGCTTAGAAAACTCTGTCACATTCAGTTAACATCAGCCAGACCTCTACACACCATCTCCTCTTCCAGCTGGAATAAACAAGAAGAGGTGACACGATCTATTAAATGTGAAGAAACACAATAATCACACTGCCATCAAGACAAGCTTTTCATCTCAGGCATCTTGATCTTAAATATCTCTTGCTGATTTTGTTTGTGGTGGACATCAATCCTATTCAACATCTTGAGAAGTTTTAGCACATGAAGAGCTGTCCATAAGTCCTGTAATCTACCTCCAAGTCTGCACACTGTGCAGATGTGTATTACAAGAGACCATGAGGTTTAAAAGCATTTGGTAGACTTGCGCCTCGTATGCAGGTATTGTATGTACACTGTATGGTTCATTCCAGATTACAAACATAATGCAGATCAACGAGAAGTTCAATTCATAAACAAATGCATGTTAAGTCAAAACTGAATATCTTCTACTCCACCATGTTGGTCAGACAGCTGTAAACAAACCCCTGTGCTCTGCTTGGTCCTAGCCTGAATCTCAAGTAAGAGACCACTGCTGGGTCTGTACTCATGCGATCTTCATAGAGGGCACTCTGATCCTTCCCTTTAAATGCCAAAATAAAAATGGGAACCCCTGCAGCAGAGGTGGGGGAACTTGAAGGCCAGATTCCTGTGAGGTTTGATGGTTTTCCTGCTCAGCTTCACCTGACTCAACTCAGCAGTTGATTACCAGGTTGGCTTGTTGTGTCAGAGCAGGAAACTCAGCAAACCGTGCTGGACGCCAGCCCTGAGTTCACCACCTCTGCCCTACGGCCTTAAATATATAGCACCAAAAAGGTTCTGCTATTATTACAAGCTTGACATCATAACAATAGCAGACCCCTTTTTGGTGCTCTATAAAACCAAATACAACACATTCTCCATCAATCTGAAGAACCATTTCACCATCCAACGAACTCTTTAAGCACACAAATCGTTCTTTGAGTGTTCATGGTTCTATATAGAACCATTGTCTTTTATAAGAGTATACGACTTAGTTTACCATACAAGCTCATTTTTCATTATGCTTTTGCCAATGTTCTGTAAAACATGTCCCACCTGATGCAAAAGAACATATCTGTGGGTGGAGCATGGCTAGGTCAACTAAAGGTAACACCTAATGGCTCTCTTTTCACTAAAAGCTACAATGGAACTCATCAGAAATTACCCTGATACTAAGCTAAGGTGACCTGAACACAATGACCTTGAGGCCTGCTGATGTAGCCATGAATGAAACCTCAAGAATCATCCAGGTCTCAGAAGCTGTAACGTAATGGAAAGAGTCATCTCTATAGAGAGTTCACCAGTGGGATGCTCTACCACTATATTGATTCTGTACTTAAAGGGCCAGTTCAACCACCGCATTAACAATGTTCTCTCTTTGGCTTCATTATCCTCACATACACATGACGGGAAGTGGCTGATGAATAGACTTGTCACTGTCATCAGGTCTTTGATGCAATACATGCATAATTCAGTATTGGTCAAGCTTGTTTGAGCAATGTCAAACTGATGGATAAATAGAAAAATCTTTGCTGTCATTAACAATTATCTGATCCAGCAGATTCCTGAATAATCTTTTTTGAGATGCTGACAGAAAATCATTGCTCTGTTAATCAGGCGAGCGAGAACTTTTGGAGTGAAGGTGTCTCTGAGGGCATATCGAGCTTGCAGTACATCAGTTGGGGGGAAGATATGTGTGAGGATGTGAGCAAAGAGGTAAGGCTTAAATTGGTGGCTTAACTTCGAGTGTTTTAGGTCAATAAATCCACAAAACCGCATCCACCCCCGTAGAGATCCCACAGCACTCAATAGGGTGTTTATGCCTTGATCTGGTCTGCCATCTTCTCAGAGCAGAGCCATTCTTGCAGCCTCTGTGCATGTCACCTCAGTACTGTAGATAGCGAAGGGTGTAGGACAGAATGTACGTGTTTATTGTTGTGGATTCGAGGGCTGTGAGTGTTTCGATCGACCACGTCACTGCACTGCTTGAGTACACTCACTAATGGCGCGATCCACAAGGGCAGCCAAGCCGACATGCACCGTTCAATATCCCGGAGCGTGGCGGCCGGCGGGACAGTGACAGGTCGCCCTGCAGGAGGGAGCTGTTCTGCTCGCTCAAGAGGGCAAGCGCAGGAGAGGAGCTGGCAGTGAAGGTGAGAGTGGATTAATGTGAGTGTTAACAGTGAAAGGAGGCACACTAATGATAGACTGGGAGTTTTACTTTTCAACCTTAAGTGCAAACACAGCAAACGTTATTGCTTTATCCCTTATCAATATGTTGCCCTCAGACCAGTGTGTCATAGAGCCTGGCCCAGGGAGACATTCACACAGTATTGAAAAGACACTTCGTTATGACATAATCCAGCCTAAGGGGGGCAGCGTGGGCCAAACTAATGATAGACCGAGCATTTTCTTTTCAGCCGTATGAGCTAACAAAGCAAACGTTATTGCTTTATCCACTATCGATAAGATCTCTTTGTGTGTGACGGAGAGCCTGATGGTCTAGGGGGACATTCACACTTTACAGAAAAGATGTTTCATTATGGTATAGTCTAGTCCATGAGCAATGGGACAGTTTTTGTTTTCCCTGATAGAAAACCAGCACACACAAGCATAGCTGGTCACCAGCAAAAAGAGCATATGCTGTGTTTTGAATGTTGATATGCTGGTCAACCAGCATGACCTTGCAGGGTGACCAGCTAAACCATCTCAAATTGGATTTGAAATTTGGCATGTCTTTCAGCCTGATGTTGAGAGAGAGATATAACACCAACAGACAGGAAGAACTGTCTAGTTACTTGAAATAGGCAGTTGTATATAAAAAGGACTGATTCTTACACACACTGAACCTAATGACATTCTAAACTTTAACCCCACATTGTTTCATTATAAATCCACTGTGCTGGAGTAGCCTACAGTTCAAGAAAACAAAAAACTGTGTCACTGTCCAGTGTCCACTGTCCATGCACTGTATGTCTCAGACAGAGCAAAAAACAAACGCACCATTCTAGACATAAACAGTTCCATAAGGCTAAGTTAGAGGCGGAACGTCATGGTGAATTTAAACAAAGGACATGCAGGGAAATAAAGTGGGATCAGCAGATTCACAGACTGACGGACCCATAGGGTCACACAGAACAACAGCGCCATCTCGTGGTACAGACGGACGCTCACCTTCCGGAGTTGTACATTCACGACCTGAGACAATAGCGCACAGCTGACTGTGACGTCACCATGACAAGGACAGCGCGGAGACGACGTGCGCAGAATGTCAGAGAGGAGCTGAGAGAGCAGAGAGGAGGAGGAGAGGCTACTTACAACGGCATTACAGTTAAACTACGATCTTAAACTTAGCATGTGGACTGGTCAGGCACTGTAGCGCGAGGCTGCGATTCATTTACATTTTCTTTCACAATCCTGCTCCTGACGACCCACAGCACTGCACGGCTTCAAGTGATCCTTGACCCAACACACCTGATTCAGCTCATCAGCTGATTATGAGCCCTTCATTAGATGGATCAGGTGTGCTTGGCCAGGGAACAGCTAAAACCGTGCAGTGCTCTGACTCAGGAGCAGGATTGAGACAAGCTCCTGTGAAACAAGAGCATCAGTCATTCCTTTATGTTTTATCATAACTGCAGCTGAAACAACTGAACAACATTTATAATAATAATAATAATAAACAATAATAATAATTAGTTGCAGTAGTAAAACTGGATGAACAAATTATGTCTACAATTACACTCATATTGATATCACATGCTTTATATGACAGTATTAAAACGTCAGAATCGCTAATATTGTTGTGTTCCAGAAATGCTTTTGTATGTTAGTTTTAGGGTATTTGTTCTTGTGTCACTAAAGGTTCATGGATAGGGGGGCTAAGCCTGTAATGGGGGCGGTTTTGGGCATAGTCCCCAAAGAATTTTGTAATGTACTTTTAGAGTACCAACAGCCAGAAAATGTCATGTACATCATCCGTGTTGTATATCAAAAAATGGTCAACCTGGAACACAGTGGATCAGAGTACTATTACAGTATATCGTGAATGAGAATACACGACAGATAGACAGACAATTAACAGCAATAATAATAATAATATCCATATTTAGTACCGATTCCATTTTACTGCCTTTTGCAATGGCTTTTTTCATTTCCGTTGTGTCACTAAAATTCAGTCTCATCTGCATGTTGTTATAAATATTTTAGTAAAATGCCCCAATGATGATAAATATAATGATAAGTAAGAAGAAAAAAGAAGGACTATTAATGGCATATGTCAGAAATGATCTCAGTACAGTAAAGTGTCTCCCTCTTTTTGTCCTTACTGGCTATAACTGAAAGAAACAGCAGTGTGTTTTGGGTTTAATCTGAAATTAACAGCTATGTAGTAAGTGATATCTGACAGCTCAACTCAGTCATGTATGTTTTTCGAGTCTCCCTGAATTTTCACCATCGAGCTACACTCAGAAATTGTAGTAAGGGGTGTTTTCTGGCTCACTAACTGACAGTTAGTGTGTTTAAGGTTACAGTCTGTATGTGCTCTCTTTGACTGAATGGACCTGTGTGGACTAATTAAATAGATTTCATACAGTGATTTTCTCCTGTCCTGTCCTTCCTGCCTCACCTACACAGCCCTTTTGTCTTTGTGACGTAGCGCTCTGAGCGGCGATCTCCTTGGTAACAGTATCGCGGTGACGGTCGCGCTGATAAAGCGTCTCACGCAGCGCGCGCAGGTGTCTGTGCGGTTGGCGGAGGAGAGCAGCAGGTAAAGGTCTCACTTTATCACCGCCAGATCACACTGAGCGCTTAGGAAGGGCGAGACATTCTGCACACATCGGAAAATAATGTGAGCTCAATAACAGACATTTCACGGCATTTCAACCTTCAGTGAAACTGTGAGCCTTTGTTCTATAGTTAGTTTGTCTCACTGACTGAGAGAATAGCTGACTGCTAACAGTGTCTGCTGTTCTTTTAACCCGCCAATGTGGCGTTTGAAGCGAGTCTGTGCATTTCTGACACAGTCACCCTGAGCTTTGTAGTGACTCTGAGTAATAATGTTGAGTGGAGCCTGTACAGTGTCGTGTGTCTGCAGCTCAGTAGTTTCAGTAAGAGATGGGTGGGCCATTGGACACAGCCCAGCCTTCACTGGGAACAGGCAGACCAGACACACAGCCAGCTAACACAGCTCTCAGTCTGCACGGCACAACAGCCTACTGACACTTGTATTCTAATGATTTGTTTCCTGTTTTGTAGGATGCCTGTGTATTGATATCACGCTATTTTGTTTGGCATTATTTTCATGTTAATACATTTATCACAGTCATATTAAAAACGAAATTATTTTTTCTACATCTGACAAAACCACCTTCTTTTTACATTGATATCTCGCTGTTGTCGAAAGAAAAATGGTAACTTTACAGAAGAAGGAAAAAACCTGCTTTACTTTTAATGTACGTCAGTGGAACCAGATTTTTTCCCAGTTATTTTGGGCCATTCTTTTGGTCCGTTCCTCATGAAATTTACACACAATATAAAGGCCAACAGACATTTTCAAATCATGACAAACCTGAAAAATGACAAAATGGAGATGGTATGAAAGTTTTTTTTCGACAGCAGCGATACTCATCCAGAGTGATTTTATTTGAAAATGCTTAAGAGAAACTTACAGGATTGCTCACAGTGGTGGTGATAGGAACCAGACATACAAAGCATTATGGCATGAAATGTTTATGAATACACTGCCTGGCCTTGAAACATTGTTTTATGATAGTTTATTAAGAAAATTATGGCCTGAAATGTATTTCATTCAGAAGCCATTCATGGTAGAGCCATTCATGGTACCTGCAGGGTGTTATCAGTCAAAATAGTTCCAAAGAAAACTTATTTTTCCAGACGGTCACTTTTTACCATCATTTTACCATCACCAATATTACATATAAAAAATCTAAAGGTTCACTAGTGGTTTTGGACAATAAATAAAATGGCTATATTTGTGTTGTAGACGTCACAACCCCTGTAAAGAAACCACAGTAAGTTTCTGTGTATGAAACGTTTCACAACCACTATGAATAACTTCTTTTAAACTCAACCATTGAATTATGTAGACATTTTGAACAAATGGTGGAATTCCCCTTTAAGGAGAACTAAATTCTTAAAGTTATTTAGGAGATGCAAGGTTTAGTCATGACAGTGCCGTTATGTCTTCTCTTCCTGTCAGGTAAGGAGGGCTTTAGTCCATGCTTGGGTCATCACTATAGGGCAGGCTTCTCAGCCAGCCTGAGACCTGCTGTCTACTACAGCTCCAGCCTTGACCTACAGGACAATCCTAAGCTAGGGTCAGCAGAGCCTGATGTGTGCCTGAAACCGCTGACCATTGTCTGTCTCTGTTGCTACGTCTCATTTACATACATGACTCCTGTCTTGTTCTGTCTCTGTAGCGTCTCGATGTTGGACAGTCTTCAGTCTCAGAGTCAGCGTCATTACCAGCAGCTGGCTGTCCCTAACGGCACTGAGGCGCTACTCAGCACTAGAGCACAGAGCAGAGAGAGCGGCTACCTGCAGTTCCGCACACCAAGGCCTGTGAGAACCACACCTGAGCACCAGCGCCACGATATGGACAAAACACCATATTGCAGTCATATTGCTACGTATTTCGATTATGAACTGCTTTGCAATGTACTAAAAACTTGTGAACTCTTAATATGATGTGGTTAAAGACTGACCTGCATTATTTTGACCAAAATAAAACACATGAATGCCCTGATTCAGCCAAACACTAAAATAACTGTGATTGTGGGTGCTCAGAACATTCAACGATTGGTTAAAGAGCTCATTTGCATTTCGCAGTCTCCTGTGAAATCAGTACTGTGAAGGCTGATATCGTGATAATAATCATTAAACAATATATTTCGCAGTCCTGGGTGTCATGCGTCACCATCTTGCTGTCTGAATACCTCCTTTTTTCTCACTCAGAGAGCAGTCTCATGCCTGACAGAGTATAGGTGTACTTATGTTCCTCATCGGCCCGGTCTACCAGGTAAAATCAAACTTCTACTCAATAATGGATATTTTGGCTTTTTTGCTGGATAATCATTGAGATGCTTCAGTGAGAACCACTGTATGTTTCACTATTGTCATTTCAGTGTGACTTATATCTTTGCGCTTGTGCCACAGTGAGTCGTAAGCATCGGATCGTGGGGGCTAAAGAGGAGAGTGGATTTACTGAGGGAAACAGCCTGCAGCCCTACACTTTTCTACCTCTACACATGCATGTGGTCTGTGCTACAATCTACCACTCAACTCATGTTCATTCTTAAATTCACCAGAAGTGACCCAGTTGAAGGGGAGTTCCACAGATTGCTCAACATTTCTGCATAATTAAATGATTAAAAATATAAACAAAGTTATTTACTTATTTGGTGTAATGGGAAATGCTCTGTTCTAGAGAAACTCACAAGGTCAGAATTCTTCACAATGGTGGTGATAGGAACAAGACGTCCAAATAGTTCAATGCTTCTAAATGTTATTACACAAAATGATTAATATATTGTCTGATGTCTGAAGACATTGTTTTATGATAATTTTGAGAAGGTTTTGGTCTTTTTTGCCTTTTTGAAATACATTTATGGTGGAGAGGCACATGCAGGGCCCTATAAGCCAAAATAGTCCTCAAAGAAAGCTTATTTTACCACTATTTTATCATTATTGATATTACATATAAAAAGACGTGTAGGTTCACAAATTGTTTTAAAAAATAATCATCTATTTTTGAGTTGTAGACGCTGCAACCCCTTTATCCTATCACCACCACTGTAAAGAATCAGAGTTGTAAAGTTTCTCTATAATTAACAACTTCAACCAATACAAATTGGAATTCCCCTTTAATACTGAAAGAACTGCTGTAGAAAACCTCTTGGAGGTGTTTATGGCCTCTGCAAACTCACTGGTTTTGGCAGCTGCTCATTTTGTAAATACAGTGTGATGATAGTGTTATGTCTTCAGTTTGTAAGTAATTGGACAGTGACACAACTTCTGTCATTTTGGCTCTGTGCTCCAGCACAGTGGGTTTGAAATGAATCAGTGACTGTCAGGTTAAAGTGCATAATGGCTGTATAGTTACATTTATATTAGCTGAGGGCCCCTCATTTCAGGGGACAAGCATATAAAAAGAGTGCAGCATGAAATGACTTATGAACTGCACTGTATTTTGTAGTTATATGACTCTAGTGCTCTCTCATGTTACATTCCTTATCTGCTGCTGCAGGATGGGGTTCGCCAGACACACTCAAGTGTGACAAGGATGGACTTTCTGCCATCAGCTTTTCTTCAGGTGTCTCTCTCTGACTCATATACTTCTCTGTATTCATCACTTACTGGCTTCAGATGGAAGATACAACAATTTGTGACTGATAAGGATTTTAAGCAGTTCAAAATATTTAGGGTTAAAAAGTCTTTTAACTGTTAATATTGGCTGATATGATTTAATAGGGTTATAATATGGTAACATTAAACAGACTCCAATAGCTCTAGTTAAACAGAGCTTTAATCACTGATGTGATTATCAGTCCACTGTGGATTGAGGGTGAATTGTGGAATATGATTGTTAGATTTCTCAAACTAAAACCCAAAGTCTAAGATCATGTGAATTCCATAGTGTGTGTGTCGGGGGGGGTTGGGGGTTCTGTTCTGTGTTCGAACTTGTACATGATGGCTACAGGTGCCAAATGTGTATTTATGTTTTTGTGTATCAGGGCAGTGAGATGTTACCCAAACTGGTCAGTCACGCTCCACGAGAGACTGGCTTCACCAGAGACACTCGAGATCCTCTTGCAAGCCATGTGAGAACAGTTCTCACCTACACCTCCTCTCTGTTTTCTCCTACACTCCCCTCTCTTGTTTTCTCTCCACAAAAATGAACGCTCCTAGGTACCTCATGGCATATACACCTTAAAACACATCTTTTTACATGTAAATCAAGTATTTTTCACTTGTAGCTCACTCACTAGTGGAAACAGTGAGAGAATTTCCAGAGAATTGGAAAACTGCAGACCCTCCGGTTGAAAACAAGTGGAACAATTTAAAATTTCAGATTTTCAGTTGATACAAAATTCACATTTGTAAACAGAAGTGCAGATATTCTGAGTTGATTTAATGAAGCTTTATTGTTGAGCTTTATTGTTTGCTAGAAAAAATCTTTACATTTTTGCTGTTTCTTGACCTCAAGATAAAAGGGAAAAAAGTGTCAACACAGAATGTAAATCCATTGTAAATGGATCGTATAGCAAAACAATGACAGTAACTCTAGACTTGGAAGAGTTAAGTCTACACTAACCCTCCTTTACTCTATTAATAGGCTAGTAATTAAGTTAAATAGTAGTGAAATAGTGTTTTGTATTCTCAGGCCTCCCTGCTGGTTCGTCCTCGTGGCCGCAGGCAGAAGAGCAGCATGTCTGCTGAGAGATCTATTGGACTGAAGGTGAGATTCACTCTGTCACTCCACCTACCTGCTCTTCTCTGCCTGTTATGATACACACCCACGTATATGCTGTAAGATGCATGTCCACTTCAACACTGCAAGTGAAGTCTCAGTATCAAGCCTCTTAAAAAGGTAGAAAAGAGTGGAGATGTGTAAAAGGAAATCTGACTGGAAGGAATGTTTCATTCATGATATCCTGATGCTCTGGCACACCATTAAAGGAGCAAACATGACTTCATCTATTAGAGTAATTTGCAAATTGATGTGCGTTCCACCATCTCAAGGCCATTACAAACACAATGCGAGTAAGCAGTGGGAAATATTTGGAAATATTTCAGCTGTAAAGTTGAAAACTATTAAATAATAACACAAAAACACTGAAATACAATCAAAATCATACTCTTAATAAAAGCTATAAAATAAGAGAAATAAGTTAAAATGATAAAAAAAATCTGGTGCAAGATTAGTAAGTGCAGATTAAGCAGGTTTATTGCACATTCTAAGAAAACATGTTTTCATCTATTGCACCTGGCCCTAGTGATATCTGTATCTCTGTCCTGATAGAAGTAGCTCAAATTCTTTATAAGGGGAGAGAAGGTATTCTTCTGGTCCCAGAAAAACATTTTTTGAATATTTTATATTTTTGTGTTTTTATTTGCATTGTGTCCAGTGTGTAAAAGCTTTACATTGCTTTATCATACCAGTTTTCAATTCAGTGGTTTATGACTTACTACTTGATGGGAATCTAATCCCATATATCCACTCAGTTCAGATTGTCAGCAGAGGCAGTGTTACAGCATGGTAATGACAGAAATCACATAAGAAATTACTTACAAAATAAACAAAACAGAGGGTTTAGTACAGCCTCCTTGTTAGCATTAGAGCTTTACGTATTATTTTTTTTTCTTTTAATTCAACAAATAAATTATTAATGTAATTATGTATTAATGTAATTGTGCATTAAAATGTGCAGAAGTGTGTTCTCTGTAGAGGATGTGTTCACTTATTTTCCCTTCCAAAAACAATAGAATGTAATTTGACCAGGGGAACCCAAACTTTTGCATACAACTGTATGTTACAGGTCATGCTTTGTAACTGCAAGGCTTTGTCAGAGTGTATAAGACAGGCCTGTCGTGTGTTCCGTTCTCTTTCAGGAAGGCTCAGGGTTCGTCCTGAACACTCCCACTCTCAGGACCCTGTCACACACACCCTCTGACCCACTGCATTTCCTCACACACTACCAGAGCAAGTGAGTCCAGATGTGTGTGTGTATGTGTCCTAAGCAAGCACAGATCAAAACTAGCCTTCTCTTGTGGAAAGCACAAGAAAACATTGCTGTAAGAAATTGATTGCAGTCAGCCACAAGAGCATTAGTGAGGTCTGGTACTGATGCTGGATGATTATCCCTGGATCACAAACTCCACTCCAGCAATCCTTGAGGTACTGGAAGGAACTCCATTACAACAGTAACAGTACAGTTCCACTGCTCCACAGCCCAATGCTAGGGGGCTTTCTACCACTCTAGCTGATGCTTAGCATTGGGCATAATGACCTTAGGCTCATGTGTGGCTGTTTCAGAGTGTCCTATTCTATTATCGAATACCTGTGTCAGTAATGGGTGCACCTTAAAGTAGCTCAATTCACTAATTAGAAAGGGTGTCTGGACAACTTTGGACATATAGTGTATATTTACTATGGTAAATCATATAGAGAGAATATGAAGTGGATGGCCTGTGTGCAGGTTTTGTGATCCAGCAGCGATCGCAGCTCTGAAGGCAAACGGAACAACAGGAGGGATTCACACACAGAGACGCAGCGGATACAGTGGACGAGACACAGACAGGTACGAATACACACATGCATGCGCTCATGTATGAATATTACTCATTTATGAATGTGCTGATGTTGTTATTAAACCCCCCTTCTTATCCCTGTCTCTCTCTCTGTCTCACAGGTTTAATCTATGTGGATATTAACCCAGGCATGTTCAATAAATGTCTAATTACTGATTCAAGAGTAATGTTGCTGTGTTCATATTTCTCTTGATCATCATGGTTAAATAATCTGAATATGACATTTTCGCACTGAATAATATTAATCTTTACAAATCCTGTTATTAGCAAGGCAAATCATGCTGGCTGTAAAAACAGCACTTTAGGCTATTACGGCACATCGGCATTTAGAAAGTGTGCACTGATGGGCATTAGGCTGAATGGTGAGGCAGAGAAGCATTGCTTAGTTAAACAGCTCACAGCCATGAAACTGGCAAATGAAGCTGATCAGCCATGCGTGGCGCCACACACACACTACTAGCCATGCAGAGAGAGAAGTGTAGTCACATATTCATAGTTCACCTGGGTACCGTTTTACACTCTGCTCAGGTGTGTCATGTATTTGTTTTTCAGAAACAAATGTACTGACTTTAGGAGGACTTTAGGACTTTACTCTATATGAAGACTTTAAGAATTACACTAGAAGGACCCTAGGACTTTGCTCTAGGAGGACTCTAAGATTTGCTCTAAAAGAGCTCTAGGATTTACTCTTCAGGAAGACTCTAGAGCTTAAGACTAGAAGGACTCTAGGATCTACTCTAAGAGAACTCTAGGACTTTACTGTAGGGGGACTTTAGGCCTTTACTCTAGGACTATTCTGAGTGGATTCTAGGCTTTTTCTGTAGAAGGACTTTAGGACTTTACTCTAGAAAGACTGTAGGACTTCACTCTTGGACGACCCCAGGATTTAGTCAAGTAGGACTCTAGGATTTACCCTAGACCCTTAATTTACCCACTTTAGGATTGTCCTCTAATAGGACTGTAGGACTTTACTCTAAGAGGAGTGTAGGCTTTTACTCTAGGACTACTGTAGGAGGACTCTAAGGGTTAACTGTAGGAGGACTAGGACTTTTCTGTGGGAGGACACTAGGATTTACTCTGGGAGGACTCTATGATTTATTCTAGGAGGGCTTTAAGACTTTACTCTAGAAGGACTCTAGGACTTTAGGAGGTCTCTATGACTGTAGGATTTTACTTTAGGAGGACTCTAAGTTTTATTCTAGGAGGATTCTAGGACTTTACTCTGGAAGACTCTAGAGCTTTACTCTCAGAGGGCTCTAGGACTTTACTCTAGGATTCTTTTGTAGGAAGACTCTGAGAGGAGGTTTTAGGGCTGTATGAAGCTGGTTTCTATGATCATAATGTATGTATATGTGTATTTTAGGACAGAAATGTCCTGATAAACAAGGATAACCTACAATGTCAGGATAAGCAAAACAATCCTGACTATAAGGCTTTCAAACAAAAGCTTTATTGTTTAAAACTGAAAGGGCTATGGGCATATTATTACATACAAGTACTTATATACAGTACTGGGCAAAAGTGCTAGAAAATTATTTAAAATCACTTATCTTGGCAATAAATATTTTTGTAATAACATACATCATTAGAATAATGCAAATAAAAAATAAATACAGTAAAAAATACCAAGAGTTTCTTGTTTTCAGAAAAAATGTTGATATCTTGTGAGCTAGTTCAATTCCATTACCAGCACACTTGATTTAATTAACGAAGGACTTTACTAAACCAGGTATTGGATGAAAACTACACTTAACACTGTGCCTCCTTGAGCCTTCAGTTAAATTAAGTGAACACACTACTTAATACTTATTTACATTACATTTTTTCTTCATTAATTGTCTGTTTTGTTATTTGTATTCATTATAATATTGCTGTTTTTTCCATGAGGCAATAAATGCTTACAGCCCAGGTAAATAGCCTAAGTCTAATTTTTACAGGTGAATAGAACTTTTGCACTGTACTATATATATAATACATTTGGGACATATTATTGCAAACAGATACTTACATACAAATAACACATATGGGACATTATTATGATGTATAGATACTTTTATATGTTACATATAGGATGTATCATTATTACATATAGATACTTACATATATGTTATATATATGGGCCACATGTCTGAGGCCACATCCTGAGTATAAAAACAAACCTGAGTGTGTGGTTGTGGGTGTGTGTGTGTGTGTGTGTGTGTGTTGGAAAGGGGGGATGGTACGGGAAAAAAGAGACCCTTGGGCCTTGGCAGAGTTATGCGGTTGGCCTAAAATATTCTTAAGTCAGCAGCACAAAACCTCAAAAATTCTTATTCTGAAGTCAAACTTCAACAACCATCAAGCTCGCCAGAAGTACAGAGTTACTCATAGTACATAGTTCTAGCATAGTGAGTGAGACTGTACATGTGTTTTATTGGTTGTAAAACAACTGTGTAACACATAACATATTCACACTGTGGCCTACTTGTCATAAGTCGGTTGCAAGTATGATGGGTGGCATGGCACTCCACTAACTGGGTTTGTACTGAGAACTGGTTTTCCTATTAACATCCACTAATCTAATCTCCTCTCACTGCCATAAGTGTTGTATATTAAATAGCTCCAAAGAGAAAAAGTGAAGTGTGAGTGGTGTAGGACTGTTGCTCTTGCTCATTCAGTGCCTGTGTTGGAATGGTATGTGGCTGACCTAACTAGAATGGAGGCAGTATAAACTGGAGACTGGTGCTCTAAATGATTAAGCACAGAGGCACAGTTCACAGTAAAGGCCTGCTTTTTATCAAAGTGTGCAGCCACCACATGCACTTAGAGCCAAAACAGTCCAGCGTAGCCACAGAGGACTATGCCAGGAACTGTGTCTGAAAAAAGGAAATAGAGAGATGTGGACATATCCATTCAAGTACTAGCATCTTTCCATTGTTAGTATAGGGGTATGAGTCAGTGTTGGAATTACCGTATTAATTATGCATTATTATTAAAGTACACCCAAACGCATACTCACACCAATGCAGAAACATTAATAATTGTTCACAACAAGCACATTAATGTTTTATTGTATTATTGTATTATTGTCTTTAGCTTCAATGAATGTTAAATGTAACAAGATTGTATTCAAAGTGATTTTGGACCATTTCTGTTGTTCCTTTTTTAAATAATTTGCAGAATACAAAGGGTAGTAGTGTAACTTCCAGGGAGAGGGACTCTGGTAACTATTTTCATACAGAAACCGACTATAGTTTTACTTTGTTCTTAAGTGTGTGCATGAAATAAAGTGTTCTTTCAAACACACCTAAAGTTCAGATACAGCCCTCTCAGCCAACAGAAAGTTGCACTGAAGCATGGTCCACCCACCCAGCCTCCGTGGAGCACATAATAATGTACACAGCGTTTTGGGAATGTGAAAGTAGGCAAGAAACTCCACAATTGGTGGAGTTTCATGGCAGCATTCATTTGGACATCCACTCAATGTACCTGATATTGTAGCTTTCACTGCTTTCAAGAGAGGTTTTTTCATGTCAGTGATGTGTGCTGTTAGCCTAAATGTTATATATACAACATTTTAAACATTAATATAGCAGCAAACAACTATTTTATGTAAAGATATAGCGGAGTAATGGCCTCCTGAGTACAGAACGAAGTATAGCTGGTCTGGCTGTGCGTGCATGTTAGTCCTGCCCTGTGAAAACGCTGGGCCTTCACATGTTTTGTTTTGCCCTCCCCAAGAGACAAAGACAGCGCCTGCCCACACTGCATTGTGCATGCAAGGTAGCTAAGTGCAGCAGAAAACATTCAGGTGAAAGTAACATTCCAAATATTCTTCCATCGAAAGTTCCTTTAAGTTGATGAGGCTGAAGTTGGCTTCCCATTCACGTTTTTTCCTTCTGCACCTGAATGTATCTGCTTCACTATTAAAGGTGGAATGGGAAAATTTTAATAAGAAGCTGAGGCACCTGAATATAGCTTAACTGCTGCACCATTTGGGGTGGAACGGGAAAACCTGAATAAGAAGCTGGTGAAAAAGAAGTTTACTTTAGCTTCATCAAGAGTTGAAAGGCATGAAAAGGAATGAGAATATTGCTCTGTTTCTACTTGACTAGTGGGTAAGATCAACTTTTTTTGCTGTTTCAGAGAACCAATAGGTCAGTATTATTTTGCCCTGTTTGCTTCTGTTTGTAATAGCAACTGATTAGCTTCACAGCAGCAATTGTGGCAAAGTTTGCCAACCCACAGTCTAGCAGATGTTAGTTACATTACTTGCTGTGTTGTTGTTCTCTCTAATGTTATGTCATGGTATTTGTCTGTTCAACATTCGCGAAGCGTTTTATGGCCATGAAGAAAAAAGTTTGCTAGCCCAGTGTCAGTCCCCTTGACAATGCATGCCCATGAATTTGGGGGACAGAGCTTCTGAAGAAGCACTGAAGGGTGGGGTGTATTTTGCTGTTGAGTATCAATATCAACAATGTTTCTCCACAATTACATACTGTACCTTTAAATATCAGAAAATCTCTTAGTTTATGAACCAATTCAGTGATGTTGTTAAACATTTAAAGAGATACATTTTGTTCCCTTTTTCTGCTCTCCATGGAAATTTTCTTGCTATACACAGAAATGGTATCATCTGATCATCAAGAAAAATAAATATTGAAAAATCTATGACAGTAACATTTTTTAAAGTACGTTTCAAAATGACAATGATCTCAGAAAGCATTTAAGACCAGTTTTCAGAAAAAAAAAGATTCCCCCGGTCAAACCTGGCCATTTGCACTTCTAGCAACCTGACAAAAAGATGCAGTTCCTAATCCACACACCTCACCAGTTATCTTCCATCAACTCTACACAGACACATCTGATCTATTTCTTGTATTTCTCATATTTATAATGCATTCATTTAAATGGATCCTTCACATCCTGCAACTTGATATATTCAGTATGTATAACTTTAAAATAATAAAATTTAAAGAATACATCAAAATGTTTCTCAGGAGTCGGTGTAAACTTATTTGGCCAGTGGTGTGTCAGACAGCTAAATATGATGTATAATTACTGCAATACTAATAGGTAGTCTAGATTATAGGTAGTCTGGTTAGATATTAGTGGAAGGATTGGCATGCCTTGAGAGCAAAACCTTGTTTGAGGCATAATAACAGCAAGTACACCAGCACATTCCACTGTGACCACTGTCGATTTTTATTAGTTGAAAGTAATTTTCATATGAGGGGGCCCTATATTTGCACTGGGGATCCTAGTTACATCACTGGTAAAGGGCACTTCAAAGGGCATCTTTAAATGGTGTAAAAACATAAAAAAAAACAAACAAAACATTTCTATATGACAAAAACAATATATTTTTGCACAGTATGCAAAAGTACAGTTGCAGTGCACTTATACTCTATTAAGTAGTCTTGCACAGCCAGATGCTTAGCACCTCCTCCAGAGTGGCTGGGATGATTAGCCTGTGAGCTGTACATCGCATGCATCCAAATCACAGAGGCTTTACAAATGCCACTGGTGTCATCGGAGAACTCCTGCTCCCTTAAAAATCCCAGCCAAGTTCTTAAGTCTACCCTCACAGTGTGATTCAATAGTTCAGCTGTCAACTGGTGCAATACAAATCTAATAGACTGACAATTCCGGGTCAGATTTATCTCTTATTGACATTCTAAGCTTGCCAGACTTAGAATCCTGGCAAGCCAAGGTATTCTAGGAGTGGACGTGCAGGTCCGTGAAGCTCTACCATCAAAACATAAATGATGTAAGTTCAGAGAATTTTGCAGCTTTTAATGTTTTGACGTGTTGGAACTTGTCCCGTATAAAGTTTAGTGACTCGTACTCATCCCATATGTGTTTGCTTAGCTGTGTTGTGTTTACTTGCTAATACTGAACCGTTCTACCTGCAGCCTGCCAACCAGGACACAGGGCAGAGGGACAGTTTTCTCCTTACTGCTGCAGTGTGCCAAACGCTTTGGTTCTCAGTACTTCACAACACAGTGCTGATGACTCACAAAGCTACCTAAACGTTTCAACAGATGGATTCCACTCTCTTCCACGGACAGAGAGAGGGAGCAAGAAGAAGCCTTGCACTCACTGCAAGGAGGAAGTGTGGTGACAAAGAAGAAGCAGAGCCTGACAGAAAGCCTAAACACAATTAGCCGTTCATTTGGTCAGAGAAGTAACAAAACCGCCTCTAATGACCAAACGATCACAGTTCCTAGAAAATCCAAATGAAGAAGTCCTTCACTGCACTGTGTATCCATGTGTTTAGGCTCTGAACACTTTTCCGTAACTTCTTAAATGTGTCACAGTGTTTAGCTGAGCTGTTCTGTTGTTTGAGAACAAACTGGGGACTGTTTGACTGAAACATCTAACAAACACCAGTGATAAAGAAGACAATACTTATTTGGAAAAATTATCACGTGGCCTTTAGATTGTAAAGGCCTACTACTTTTTTGCATTTTACTTTTCCTCCCTGAGGTCTACTTATGATATTTGTGTGGCTTTATATACCAAAAACATTTTAAAATAAATTTTTAACAACCACTCTTTATCCCATGGAATTAAACAGGCTGTTTTTGTTACCTTTACGACTGATCTGTGTAATTGATCTATATAAAAAGCAGTAACCCTAACCCTAATTTCCGAGTCAAAGGGCAGGGCTAAATTGAATAAGTGAGTATATGTACATGTGTTGGGTTTTGTGGCATCAAAAAAAAACCAGTTAATTTAAAATGGGACATTATTTGCAGCTTAGTTTCCATATACACTGTTAGAAATAAAGGTTCTGTGTAGGTACGCTTTTCCTTTGTCAAGGTACAATGAAAGTAAATGTACCCTCAAAGGTACAACAGTGGTTTTAAGGTCTAGCTGTGCACCTTAAATATGTTTTTTTCCAGGTGAAAAGTACATATTTGTATCTTTTCATAATCTAATGTTTTAAAGCAGAACAATAAAATAAAAAGCCTGGAGACGAGACGGGGTGTGTGGAGTCAATACAACTTACAAAATATAATTACAATGGATTTTGGTACAATTATGTTCCCTGACTAAAGGTACTGAGATGTACCCTTGAGGGTACCACCCCAGTGACAAAAGGGGCACTGCCCCAGTGACACACCTTTTTTTTCAGAAAGTGTATGGAATAAGGAGTGAAACTTCTGAGGAGTGAACCAATGCTCACATGCTATGTTAAATAAAAAGCGAGAAAAGTATCTTTCTTCATATATATATATATATATGGCCTCTTTAAACACTGGTTAAGAGTATGAACATGTCACATGATCCATGGTTTTACAGGGTGCATTCTGGATCACAAAGAAATTACTATGAAAAGAAAAGACTGAACTCACTGTAGGAAACAGACAGTGTTATATTCACACAGAGACAGAATGTACTGGTACTGTATACTTCTACTCCAGCCCTTCTCAGCAGCTTAAACAGGGTGAAGGAGGAGGTTGGCCCACAAAAGCTCCAAACTTGACAAGAAAGAAACGAGAGGGCTGGAGAGTGTGACTGGAATAAGTAAAGAGGGAAATACGTCGGTCATTGAAAGGAAAGAATGAACATGACTGAAGAAAATGAGAATTTAGAGGACAGATTCGACGCTCGCTGACCTCTATACTTCAAGTCTCTTTTATTTGTTCTCTCCCCCTCTCGTGCTAATGTTTAAAACATCTCTGGCTTCCTTCCCTGGCCTTTTAAGGAGAAGAGTCCCCCTCTATTCTCTCCCTCTGCCTCTTTCTCATCCCCTCACACCCCTCTCTGGTTTTCACATGTCGTGCCCAGACTAGCTTAGACTACTGAAGCAAAGTTTACCTCAGTTAGCATTAGCTTGGCTAGCGTCACACATTTATCTCTGTAATCTTTCAAAGCTCTGCGGCTGCTGTTGCGCGGCTAGGCTTAGCCCATGTGTCTCAATTCAAATGCAGGACCTCTTCCTGAGCTTTGGATTGCACAACTGGAGCACACTTTCAAGAGTCTGAGCAAGTATTAGATCTTACTCTCAGCCCCACATGAATGATTGAAACACATTTCGCAAACTCTATGATTATTTAATGAGAGAAGATTTCGTTTCACCAACACACATCACAGCAATCGCAGTATCCTATTCCAGATACAGTACACCCAGGGTAGAGTACGATTACACTATCTCTCTCTCTCTCTCTCTCTCTCTCTCTCACACATGCATTCACACTCACATACACTGAAAAAAATGAGTTGGTCTTACTCGTAATGTATAAAGCTGCAGCCCATAACAGATGTGCAGTTTCCATTGGTTTTCACAGGGTTTTTGAAGAGAATAAATTAAGTGCTAAACCTGTTGAGAGTCCTGTACTGGGTTTGTCTCACTACTGGAGACACGGTTATATAAAAATTCACAGCAGCCTTGATAGAGCAAACATGTCACCCCTTATAATATACTTTAAGTGTCTTTTTTTAATAAAATCCCCTCCCCTTTTCCTTTTGCCTTTACCTTTTGGAAAATGTCAACATTTTTCTCAATCTATTTTTTTCATTTCTCATAGTGTTTTACAATGATGTGGTGAAATGTGTGCCGCAAAAGTAAGATTTGGTTTAAAAATGTTCTCCTATACATTCTTTTTAAAAATGTGCCACAAAGAATTCTTTGAGCGATGCCATATAAGAAGCACTTTTGGTTCCTTAAAGCAGTGGTTCTCAAACTGGTGTCCAGTGACCCCCAAACAATCCATGTTTTTGCTCTATCCCTGTGCTGGGTTGGGTAGGAACAAAAATATAGACTGTCTGAGGGTCCCTAAAGACCATTCGGGGAACAAAAAACAAACATTAAAAAAAACGTCGGACAAAGAGATTTGTGAGTGTGAAGAACCTGTGAAAGGCTGAAAGAACCCTCACATAAAATAAAGGTTCTTTACCAATTTAAGGGTCTTTCCAAGAACCTTTACCTTCTGTGGAGGTTCTTTAAACTTTAAAAATGTTCTTCACACTCTTCACTCATCTCATTTCCAAAAGTGTTTCTCCTATGGCATCGCACAAAGAACGCTTTTAGTCACCTTTACTTGTCAGCAAGTACAGTGGGGTCCAAAAGTTTGAGACCGCTGGTGAAAGTGCTCGTATTTTGAACTCTTTTCTCATTTAATACATTTTTTCATTACAATTATCAGCATAACTATTTGAATGGTAAATATATAATCTTTGAAACTGTAACATGACTTTCAGAATATTAGTTTTTCCGTGCCACCTGTTTGCTTTAATTACAGCGTGCACTCAAACTGGCATGGACTTCACAAGTTTCTGCAAAAGGCTCTGATAAGTAGATCAAATCCAACTGAGAGTCGTCTCAAAGTCGTCTCTTCAATGGAAGAGATAGGATTTATAAAATTCTGACCTTTTTGTACAAAGGCCTCAACATGGTCACTGTCACCAATCTAGAAATAGTGCAGAATTTTGAAAATCTTGTCTTATACTTATTTTACTTATATAATATTGTATTATATAATATTTCAATAATTTTCAATTTCTCAATATCCTAAAACTTTGTTATTTATTCCCAGGTTTAACTGAAAAAATCCCCACATTTTCAATGTGGTCTCAGACTTTTGGACCCCACTGTAGACTTCCATGGGCCTCCACTAAGGTTCTAATGATCTTTGCTAGAAAATCCAAATGAAGGAGACTGAATTAGATATAGAACTGGGATGTAAAACTGCTTTCAGAAACTATATTATGTTTTTTATATTATAACAATCTAATGTACCACTGAAGCAGTGATGCATTATTCTCCAATTGTTGGGCTATTACTTCTATCTAATAAAGAACAGAATGCATGTAATCTGCTCTGTACTGTATTGAATGTTGTGGGGGGTGATGTGTTTGTATATGCCATCATTTTCTTCCCTTTCATGTGGAGGAACTTTAAAGCTAGTGCAGCCAGAATCCTAGACGAATAACACATTTGTGCTAAACATTTTAGGAGACTGCGTTAAAATACTCATTTATAATTTACACCACGAGGCGAGGGGATGTTGAATTATTTCTATCTTTTCCGCTGTACAAGACCACTTTGATCCCAAAAAAAGGATGAAGTTCTATGTCCTGTGGAAGCCTACAGGACGTCATTTTCACTCTGTATCCCACTACAGAAGTATTTCACAAAAAAACACCATCATCATTTTAGAACACTGTTAGAACTGTTAGATTTGAGAAAAATGTCTGCATTGCCTTGCAATTAAATTAGTGCAACCCAAATTAAGCACTGAAGTGGTTAAAGGGAAGAAGTCAAAGATCATGTTCCATCTTGTTCAGGCTCCTCCCCTTCATACTCATAGTCCATCTCAGCTCTCTCATACTCTAACTCCGCCCCTCCGTAACCCTCATACCCCTCGCCCTCACAGATAAGCTCCTCCCTCTCATACTCCAGCCCCTCCTCCTCATATTCAAGCTCCGCCTCATCAAGTGCCACAGTAGGCCTTTCAGACTCCCCCTCTTCTTCTTTTCCCTGCAATGCCACCTCCTCCTCAGCTGGGGGTGCTGATGGCACCATCCCATTCGTGGCTGCTGTGTCACTTGCAGCGGCCAATGAGCTGCTACTCATCCTAAGTTTCTTCAGTATCCCGATGATGACCGGCGCGGCTGCCGCCGCTGCTGCCGCCTCCTCCGCTTCCCTTTGCGCTCTTTCCTTGGCTTCCTTTCTTCTTTCCCTGACCTGCAGGGCTTCTTCCGCCCCTTCCCCAACAATGATGACCTCCTCCCCGACCCGTGGAGGCCCCTTCACAGGGTTGTGATCATATGAGAAGAGTCGGAGCGCCGGAAGTTGCAGCAGGCTGGGGAATTCGGAGATGCGGTTGCGATCTAAGTCTAGGATCTCCAGCTGATCCATCTTCAGGAGCACCCGGGGGAACTCCTCAAAGCGGTTGCCATAGAGCCAGAGCCCCCGCAGAGCCTCCATGCGCCACAGGTCGGAGGGCAGGGTCCGCAGCCTGTTGTCGCCCATCTGCAGCGAGCGTAGGTGGGGCAGGTCGTACAGCTGCTTGGGGAAGCGCTGGAAGTAGTTGCTCTCCACCCAGAGACAGCGCAGACTCTGCAGGTTCCTAAAATCCGGTGGCAGGCTCATCAGCCGATTGCTGCCAAGGTACAGGCGGGTGAGGTTGGCCAGCTGGCACACGGCCAGGGGGACGTCATCCATTTTGTTGAAGTCCAGCGCCAGGATGCGCAGGCCCTGCAGCTGCGAGATGCCATCAGGCAGTGTTCGCAGGCGGTTCCCACACAAGTATAGCTTCTCCAAATGCGCCAGGCCCAGCACTTGCTTGGGGAGGCGGCGGAATTTGTAGTAGCTCAGGTCCAGCACTGGATCTCCACTTGCAAGAAGTTCGTCCACACCTAACGGCAGCTCTTCATCTGGAGCCTCCTCTTCCTCCTCTTTTTCTTTTATCGCTTTTTCCTCCTTCTCGCCATCCTCCTCCTTTTCTTTTTCTTTCTCCTCCCCTCCTTCTTCCTCGCCTTCTTTTCGAGAGGAGTTGCCCATCCCCTCAATTGCGTATCACAGTGTGTGTGTATATATATGTGACGGCGTGGCTGTGTGTGTGTGTTTCAGGAGGGGAGGAGTGTGTGTGGAGCTCTAAGGGGCTGCTTTGCCCCCTCTCTGTGAGCTACACTCAGCAGGTCTGTCCCAGCAGAGAGAGATGCTGCGCATGGACTCATGATGCGTCGGATGCGGGACACCGCAACTCAGCCTCAGGACAGCAGTGCCCGATGTCAGCAAACACGCTGTCTTTTACAACAGGCGCCCATACTAAATAATGCAAGGTCTCATATATAGGCTTAACAGTTGCAGAACATGTAGTAATGGTAGTAGTAGTAGTAATAGTAATAGTAGTAGTAGTAGTAATAGTAGTAGTAATAATTGTAGCAGTAGTAGTAGTAGCTATGGACAGAGTGATCTTTAATTTTGTCAGGGTAATTCAAAAGGTGATCCAGTGTTCAGCTAGCCACTCCCGGACTGGGGCTCCTGTCCAGTAAAGCTGTCAAAAGCCCGTTATGACACTGACCAGAGAAATCCTGTTGTGCTGAAACAGCGCTCCGCCGCCGTCCCCGCGCACAGCCATCCATCGCTCACATTAAAAACACAAACTTCAGCTCAGCTCCTCGCTCAGTTCCGGCGCTTTTCACTTCTGTCGAGCAGCACTCGCCATGAGGGCGTCCTGAGAAAGCGTCCCCGCCGCCGGAGCCCCCGCACGCTGCCCTTTATCCAGCCCGTGCAGCAGTGTACCAGTGTGACCTGGCCAGCGGCAATGTGAGCCAGCCGAGGGAAGTCCACTCTCATGCAGCTCGCGCTGATGACGCCTCTCTCGCGTACGCAGTCGCTATCCAGAGAAAGTTCGCAGTTGTCCGCGGTGGCGGAGGGAAAAGTCCGCTGTAGGCTCGGCGGGCTACGGCCGCGGAGAAGCGCGTTTACCCGGCCGTGTTCCGTCTTTCTCTCTTGGCTGGAGTTTGAGCGAGACGCTAGAGGACCGCGGCTCTCCTCCCCTAGCAACCGGAAAAGGGAGATACACAAATGGATCACATGGGGAGGGAGGGGGGGAGAGAGAGAGAGAGAGAGAGAGAGAGTTGATAAAAGATAAAAACACAGACATTTTTCGACGTAAATAACTCTTTACTTATACTCACAACTCCAACCTACTGATTTAATGACTCCGCCATCACAGCCAATGGCTACTAATTATCGCATACTACACATTGTCGCGTTTTTAGTGATGCATTTAAACTTTACGCGCACATTTAACGTTGTTTTTTGATGTTTTGATGTTTTACATTATACCTCTGTAGAGTTTTCAGGGGATTTTGAGAGTTCGTTTTTTGTGGAATTCACTGTAAATTACAGCTTGCGCTGTTAAAGAAGGACTCCAACTCCCAGAATTCATAGCAAAAAAGAGCAACGCAGCAAGCAATGGACTCCCCAGGCACCTATTTTTGTTAAGTGAGGTATTGCTGTAATTAGGAAAACAGTGTGCTGTGGTATTTGTAGAACAGCCATTCTTTGCAGTGCAGATTAGAAGTTAGAAGTTGAAGTAATTCAACCTGAATTTGACGTTACAGGACAATATTTGCAAGTGTCCTGAAGTTAGGCTACAGAACCCTGCTGAAAAAGGACCATTAGAAACCATTAGTATTAAAACCTAATGGTTTTGTTTTCTAATGAGAATTTGGTTATTGGTTTCCAATAAAAACCACTAGTTTCCTGTAGAACACTTTTAGATGCCATTAGGAAACCATCAAATGCGTTTCGAATCAGCCTTTGGTCACCTGTTAAACTATTAGGATCCTTTACATTGTGATGTCGAACCATTAAAAAAGTCAAAGTCCATATCATTATCCCTCCTCCACCAAACTTTACAGTTGGCACAATGCAGTCAGGCAGGTAACGTTCTCCTGACATTGGGCAAACCCAGACTCATCCATCAGACTGCCAGATAGAGGAGCTTGATTTGTCACTCTGTTTCCACTGTTCCAGATTCCAATGGTGGCGTGCTTTACGCCACACCATCTGACGCTTGGCATCGTGCTTGGTGGTGTAAGGCATGCAGTTGCTCGGCCATAGAAATCCATGCAATGAAGCTCCCGGCGCACAGTTTTTGTGCTGATGTTAATGCCAGAGGAGGTTTGGAACTCTGCAGTTATGGAGTCAACAGAGTGTTGGTGACTTTTATGCATTATGTGCCTCAGCACTCAGTGACCCCGCTCTACAACTTTATGTGGTCTGACACTTCATGGCTGAGTTGCTGTGGTTCCTAAATGCATCCACTTTTCAGTAATCCCACTCACAGCTGATCATAGAATATCTAGGAGGGAAGAAATTTTGTTAACTGACTTGTTGCATGTGCACACACACACACACACACACACACACACACACACACATAGACAAACTTGATTCATTGTTTGCTTATTTTATTTTTTATAGCCATTTATTAATTTGGTTATTTGTTTATTTTCAATACACAACATAAATATGACACACAAGATGGTGTGAAACCTGGTCACATGGCAGGCACAGACATTCTTGACCTGTGTGTTTAGTGTATACATATATTATATAAGTGTAGTCTTCTGTCGGTCTCTTCAGTCTGTGTGAGTGTGTGAACAACACATCGTGTCCAAAGTATTTTAGATCAAAGTCTGAGCTTTAAACGCAGGGTCACCACTACACACCTGAGGATGATGATGAGGATGTGAGATATATGAACAGACAGTAGAAGGTCAAGTACAGATTGAATGTAAATATCTCCTGATGTGGCTTAGTGAAAGAAAATACAGTGATTTACCAGAAATTAATACTAATCACTGAGAAAAAAAAGACCCTCTTCACTGATTCAGAATCAGTTTTTCAAATGCAATACTCAAATTTAGCCACTGTGTAAATAAATAAATAAATGAATAAATAAACAATAAATAATGAAAACTGATATTAGAATTGTAATCATCTTCAAAGTAGGACAGACACTATACAGTTCCTTTGGTGCCATCATCTTTACTGAATGGTACTACTGAGGACATACTAGTAGATTACATAAGTAAACAGCCTGTAAGCCTGTGTAGTGTTTGTTGTGTGCTGAGTAGCTTAGTTAGAGCAGTTAGACAGAGTTAGAGAACAAACTAAGAGTTGTTAAAGCTCATACAGGCCTTTATTTCACCTTAAACAACCCCAGGAGAACAACCACCCTCTAGTGGTGACTTAACATAATGACTTCAGACTTGTACCCACGAGAGGAATAAGAAGTGAGCACTGACAACTGGAATTTTTTTATTTTACAGAAACTTTAGTCTTTATGAGAGTTTGAGCATATTCAGTTAGTAATATGAAATAATCACTACCTTTGATGCTACTAGTATAACTACCACAAATTACTCATTGACTTGTATGAATTATTTGATAACTGCTATGAATTACCCAGTAATACATATAAATTACTTAGTAACTACTATGAATCACTCAGTAACTACTACAAATTACTCAGCAACTATCATGAATTACTTAGTGACTACTATGAATTAAGTAATTCAGAGAAATTACTGAGAAAAAGCCCTATCTGAGTTGGATTAGTTTTACCAGAAGAAGCCAATTAGCCACACAATATGTGGTTATTGTTTGGAATGAACTAGTATTAATTACTCAATAACTACATTAACTTATACAATAACATCTATAGGTTACTTAGACACTACTACAAATTACTCTATAACTACCACAAAATACTCAGTGACCACTATGAATTATTTGATACCTACCATGAATTATTCAGTAACTGCTATGCATTACTCAGTAATATTTATAAATTACTCAGTAACTACTAACTATTAGAAACTCAATAACTACTATAAATTACTGAATAACTACTATAAGTTACTTAGAAAGTACTAAAAATGACACCATAACTACTATGAGATGATAAACATCTGTAGCTTCTGCCTTTGTCGTAGTTCCTCAAGTATATATTGCTGAACCTCTGCCAATTCCTGATCCTGCCCTGATTGTTTATTTATAAATAGCATTAATGAAATCCACTATGATCAACTACAATTAAATCAACTTTTAACCCCTAAAAGCCATTTATATTTACCCATTGTAGTCACGTTTATCTCAGAGGAAACATTGGAATATAACACTTACATGTTCCCTCCAGTGAATAGTGAGGACAGTTGAAAAGATCATCGGGGTCTATCTTCCCTCCATCACGGATATTTACACCACATGCTGCATCCGAAAAGCTGCCAGCAATGCAGACGACCCCACACACCCCTCACATGAACTGTTCTCTCTTCTGCCATCCGGAAGAAGGTACCACAATCACATCGGGCCCTCACAGCCAGACTTTGCAACAGTTTCTTTCCACAAGCCATCAGACTCCTCAACTCCCTTGGAATGAATTGACAGGCACCTACACACACACACACACACACACACACACACACACACACACACACACACATACATACATAACAGTATGAGACAATCTCACTCACTACTTCTTAAAATTTCAGATTATGTCGGTGACACTGTATTTAATATAATTATTGTATTTCGCAATGAATTACTTCACTTAATATAATTCATATCTGACTACTTGCATTTTAGCACATTTTAATTCTTTAACAATATCGACTGCTAGAATACTGTACCAACAAAATACTGGATTCCGTTGCTGTTATTCTGGTTGCTACCTCAGTGACTTCTACGCTCATAAATGCTAGGCTATCTGCTATTGCACAACAGTTAGTTCCGGCCACACAAGCTGCTTGGTTGAGAAGCGTTCTCACCGTGCTGTTATTTCGCCATAACATCACGGTTTTTCCACAAACACTGTATCACTCCGCTAAAACGAGTTTGACAGCTGTAGGAGACGCTCAAGCCATTTGAAAGTTTTTACTTCTTACTTTGCCACAAACAGAAAATGGATACTTTTAAGATCACATTTTATCGACAGCTGATTTGGTCAGACTCTGAAGGTGAGACTACACTAAATTCCCAAACTGTCAGTTGTTCTGTGTGGAGCTGGAGAATGAACTGCCGGCTGTGAGGCGCATGAGCGGAGCTCGTTACTGTGACGTAGCAACATGCTGCTTGTTAAGGAATTATAATTTGGCGGAAGGAATCGCTAACATTAAAACATTAAATGCCACGTTCACTGCCCAATTTAGTAATTTCTTACTTTATTTATTTAACTGTTGTATAAAAGCAATAGAACAGAGAGTTTGTGTATCGCAAATAACATCATGGCTGTGATGATGTATGACCAAATCACAGCCGTGATGTTATTTCACGATAACACACTCCCTCTCGTGTTCTATTGTTTAAATATGTCATAGTACTTTACATCCTGCTTTGCACAACCTGCATATTCTCAGTACCATGTACTACCTGTGTTTTGGTATTTATTCTTTGGTATTTGGTATGTAAGTCTTTTGTATTTATTGTACTGTATTGTCTGCACTGTGTATATTGTATTGTTTTGCACTTGAGTTCCTGTGTTGCACCATGGTCCTGGAGGAATGTTGTTTTGTTTCACTGTGTACTTGTATATAGTTGACATGACAATAAAGCCTCTTGAGCTTGAATTTGAACTTGAACTTGATATGACACTCTAATATAACTATTACATTTGCGTATTGCCTTCATAGTAGATAGTTATAGTAGTTACTGAATAGTCAGTAATAGATCAATAGCTGAATAACAAGCTTAGGCACCAAATATCCTGCTTATCATCGCAAAAATAATGCCAATAGCATGTAAAATTGTCAGATAATAAGCAGGAATGTACTTAAACAGTAATTCTGTGCACTTTGTGATGTAGTAATAAATAATATCTCAGAAAATACATTCTGAGGGGGCTCTTTCAAATCATTACATAAGTTAATTAGCAAGCTTCAATGTCTTAAACCAAAATGAAAGGTGCCCATAACCTCGTTCCTGTATTCACAGAGAAGTTTGTGGAATTAGAGCAGCACAAAGATAAGCCTGGGTCAAAATGACCTAAGCTGTGGATCAAAGGGTTAAAGATTATTCACCTCTTAACAGCCAGTAAAGAAAGCGAGAGATTATCTACTGATGATCTTATGAACACGCTGCCATGCTCTATGTTCAGCTGTAGACCATGCACTCTGCACATGCTGCTAGCCAGAAGGTAATGAGCGGTTAATACAGAGATAATGATGCATACCATGGAAGTGTGTTATCCTTTGGTTGTGGCTTCTTCCATACAGTTATATTTTAGTTTACTGTCTATTGTTCAGGAAAAATTCTAAAACTGTAAATAAATTACGCTGTAAAAAGAAGCCTGACTATGCATGTATTGTACATTTAATGAGGGAAACTGAATATTAAATTGGACAATACACAAACTTTGCTATATATATCAAACTTTGATATATATATATATATATATATATATATATCAAAGTTTGAACTTTAATAGGCCTACTATGGAAACTGCATTGAGAATAACAAACATGATTATAACTATTATTAGAATAACTATCATTAAACCCCTTAATATTCAAGGTTTATTTCATACAAAGGCTTATTATACAATGCAAACAAATGGAGCTATTCTTAAGTTTAGAAGTGTGTAATAAATCTTTGGGCCCACCGGCTGGCCCATGGATTGTTAAGGGGTTAAAATAGACAGAACAAAATTAAAGATTAAATTTAAGTTTGAGCATGAGTAAACTAACCTGTGCTTAGCATGAATGAATGCTTCATGACTTCCTACCACCATATCATCATAAGCACATAGACTCAGTCCGGCTTCTGAAGAGAGACCACTGAATTGGCAAGGCAGAAAAAAAACAGTAGGCAGTGGGTTACTGATGACATCACACCAGTCACGCTCTCATACCACCTGAACTGAACCAATAAAGCACCAACAGACCACCAATCAGTTTTGGTCTATTTGAATGTTCAGGATTTAGATGCGTACATCTGCATGCAGAAATGTGGGCTCCACTGGTCAATGTTTTGTTCATTTTATAGGTGAAAATAAGTGAACACATCCTCTACAGAGAAGACACTTCTGCACATTTTACTGCACTATTATTATTTACTAACCAAATTAAACATAAAATAAATAATAAAAAAATAATAATGTCATTATCTATTTACATTAATTTTTGTTTGTTACCTGCCTTGAGATGTAACCTCCACTTTTAAAATGTGTTCTGGACTTCAATTATAATATTTTATTAACCTAATTTCGAAAGTTATACAGCTTTCTCTGTCATTTCAGAATCTTCGGTGGCTCAATTCCCTCATTCTGGACACAGCTTGTATTTTCATTAACAGCTCTCTAGTATCATACTAATCATATGAAACCTGCAACATATTAGAATTCCAAACAGTTACTAACTTTTGCTAGTAAATTCACAAACAAGTAACTGAATAATGAATTTGTCTCACTCATCTCTAAATACTGATAGAAACTAAGAAATAGCCCAACACATAGAACTCCAAAGAGCTGTGGACAGTTCTACATTTCCATTCCTCACTCTCGACTACATAACTACCATATTAGTTTCTACTGAATAATAATCATACAGGTTAACCATTAAATCATTTGTGAAGAGTAATCTTTGATGATTGTCACAACTTGATGTCAATACAAACATTTTTATGATAATCCAATGATCTAGGCCATCAGCTCTGTATCGAATGACTGCAGCGTGATAACATGACCAGCTTCACTTACAAAGCGTAACTCACATGGTACTATGCACTGACATACTACACTAAAAGTTTTGCTTTTGAGCCTTGGAAAAAGGAAACAAACAATCCTTGACAGAAATAATACTGTAACCCTGCATGGTCATTTAACTTCCATCTGTCTATAAATATATATCAAAAGTCTGTCATTAACATTATACTGCAAACCCAGCACCACAGTGAGGAAGGGTCTCCACTGCCAAGTAGTTGCAAAAGGTAAAAGGGCTTTGTTTCTGAAATCTGCTTAACTTCTTTAGACAGAAGAAATTAAAGGATTACAGCACGTTAGCCTTTATTTCTGCAGTCATGTGTATATGTTTCATGTGAGTTTGGCACGTAAAGGGTATAAGTGCAATCTTGAGATCTCTGTCTTTTATTAGTAGTTTTAAAGAGTATAATGACGGACTAGGCTCAGCCAGGAATTGCCAAACAACACCACAGGTCCACATCACTCTGCACCACTGTTTAAACCTGCAGGGGTTGACTGAGTTGATTAATTCCTTTTATGTATATCTGCTGTTGCTCTTCAGTAAGCCTGTGCTGTCCTTATCTCTACAGGCCTACATATAAAACACTCACGCACAAGCATTAACAGTTTCCAGGCAGGGCCTCACTGCTTGTCCCTGCACTACAGCAATTCTACCATCATCATTGTGTTTATGTTTATTACTTATTATAATTTCACAAGTGAGCTTGCCATTTTTATACCATAAGAAAGCAAATAAAGTTTTTGAGTTTTAATCTTTTGAATCAGTATTCCAAGTCTTTGGGTAAAAACTACAAGTATACCTCTTGGATATAGTCCAGTAGTTTACTTCAAAAACCTACACAAATATCACAATCAATTATTTACTCATTCATGTTTTAAGGGCCACCAAGTCCAAACAGGCCAAAGACCTTTTAATCTTCTATCAACATGGGAAAGGTCACAAAAATACAAAATACAAAAATACAAAAATAAAACGAGACAAGGTTGTTGAGATTTAAATATGACAATGGCTCTTAAATAGTTTAACCTGAATATATTTATCTGTACTATTAAGGCAATAATTTAAAGAATTCTCCAGTGTTTTTCATCCTAACCTTCCAATCATCCTAGGCAACTGCACCTGTATCATAAAATCAGAGACAGCAATTAACTTTTCTTTCCTTGTACTTTAAAAGAAACTGAAAACTGATCGACTCGAAACTCATTTTAGAATGTGTGTAAGGAGGAACGTGAATACATGGTTCACATAAACAATTCTGATGGATTTTGGCAACTGCCCAAATTCTGACATCTATTATACTTCTATCACACGTGTGTGTGTTTTAAGTAGGTAGGTAGGTTGGTATGTAGGCAGGTGAGTAGGTTGATAGATAGGTAGGTTGGTAGGTAGGTAGGTTGGTATGTAGGCAGATGAGTAGGTTGGTAGATAGGTAGGTTGGTAGGTAGGTAGATTGGTAGGTAGGTAGGTGGGTAGGCAGGTAGAGAGGTTGATATGTAGGCAGGTAGGTAGACAGGCGGGTATGTAGGTAGGCAGGTAGATAGGTTGATAATGTAGGCAGGTAGGTAGGTTGGTTGTTAGGTCGGTACGTTCATATGTAGCTAGGTTGGCAGGTAGGTAGATAGGTAGTGAGATTTGGAGGTAGACAATTTAACAGGTAGGCAAGTAGGTAGATAGATTGGTGGTTAGGTAGGTTTGTAGGTAGGTAGTCAGGTAGGTAGGTTATAGGCAGATAGGTGGGTGGTTTTGTAGGCAGGTAAGTAGGTAGAAGGTTGATACGTTGATAGGTAGGTAGGTACGTTGGTAGGTAGGTATATACATTGGTAGGTAGGTGGGTGGTTAGGTTGGTATGTAGGTAGGTAGGATGTGCCAAAGCTAACAATAAACTATTTGGAAGGCTTATAAGAAGAAAGCCTCTGCTATCATCAAATATAAATGTAACAACCTGGAGTTTGTTAAAATCACTGAAGCATTAATCAGAACCAAGTTCTGTGGCCAGATGAGGCAAAAAGCAAACAGTAAAGGTGGGCTTGGTGTGACAAGAATCAAGATCATTCAGGATAGAACCTCATCTCTGTTGTGAAGTATCATGGGGGATCTGTGAGGTTTTAAATCAAAATCAGGCTCTCCGTTAGGGGGCTAAGACTAAGTTGTAGTTGCATCTTTCAACAGGATAATGATCTAAAGCAGACCTTTAAATCCACAATAGGTAGGCATATTCATATGGTAACAAGGGTCAAAAGAAGAATCAACAAAAGCCATGATTCTGCTCTGAGAACAGCTCTTTAATGAACAACAGGCAGAAATGAGCACATGCATAAGGCTGTACTCACAGGGGAGGTCATCACCAGCCATAGGCTTCTCCCTGATGGTGATGCCCCGACACACAAAACACCCCTAAATAACCCGCTCACTGACACAGAATAACACACAACACATCACAGACCTTTTAATTAACAGACAACAACATAAACAACATAAACAGCACCTTCTTTAACGGAGGTGTGCACCTCCCATGAGTCACTTCCCTGCATGCCAGCTCCTGGTTAGCTGCACACCCCGTGGCCATCGCCACATTTCCAGTGTAAAAGTAATCAAGCTGATAAATAACAAGCACATTTTCACAGCCTGTTTTGCTTATCTTTACTATGGATGCCAATAAAGCTGGAGGACACTATAGTGATTATAAATTTATTTGCTGTATAATCAGTATATCAGTGGTGACCTACCTAGCTCCTGGAAATCTACTGCCTTGGAGAGTTCAGTTTCAAGCTTAATCCAATGGATCTTCTCAGATGCTCATTAGATAGATATTCTTAACTCTCTTGGGCTCATATTCACAAACCTTCTCCAAGTAGCCTTTTGATCTAGGATCAGATTCCTCTCTTATTTACTATGACTTCACTCACAGGAACAGATCCTAGATCAGCACTCCTATTATGAGAAGCTTTGTGAACAGGGGGCCTGATCTACTTAGTCAAGGTCTTAATGAGCTCTAATGAGCATGTTAGATGTGTGATAGATGAGAATTGAAACTCTGCACAACACTAACTCACCAGGAGTAGGGCTGGGCTCCACTGCTAGGCCTATATATTTTTACAATATTTAACAATGATACTTGTTATCATTATGATTGTACACTATAATGTTGATAAAATCAGCTGACTTGATAAAGCCAGCAGTGCCATCCTGAATGACTATGAAAAAATGTTAGTGTTTACAGCTTTGCAAGAAATGAGTGATGATTTGCAGAATACAAGGTGTATTGTGGTTAGCTTGGACTTAACTGTATACTTCAAGTACTTCAACTGTTCAAATGTGATTTGTGTCATCCAAGTCCAGGGAGTACTATGATAAAGGTTGCATGCTGGATGCACTAGCTAGTCAGGCATCTGCAGGATTACTTTGCAGTCTGAGCCACTAGTATTCACTAGTAAGCAAACTGGCAAACTCAAAATGCAGCATGCAGTTTGGAAAAGATACAGTAATAAGTTTTATATGCAGGTATCAATCACTATAACTGAATACTATAACAAAAAAAAATGAAAAAATGAGCTATTAGACTTTGGGAATGACCAAATTCTTGCAAAGTGACAATCACAAAAGACTAATCTAAATAAGATTAGTCTAAATCCTATACAATTTAAATGATATCTTATCTGGACCATTCTACCAAATTAGTTCAAACTGCAGTCCCAGAGTAAATTGATTCTGTATTCAGACCTTAAACATTTACAATGATTATGTTATCATCTGTTGGAATCCAAGGTATTAATTGAGATAGTAATAAGCTAAATATACACAAAAATCATCATCCGTAGAGTACTTTCAATTGAGAGATGTCTGTCCCAAACCCTACCCATCAAATTCAATTTTTTTTGTTATAACCGAAACACAAAGAGTTTTAGTCCATAGGTGGAGGCTTATTTTAACCACACCCCTACATTTTAGAAAAGGAAGTGAGGCTGCATCCCTGTCCCTCATGGCCACAGCAATTAGATCTCATTGTTTTGAGGTAAATGTGTCCCGAAGTCTGAAAATAAGTGTGTAACATTAAGGAGAATTGTTTTGTGTTTTAATGATGCGGAAATGGTGGACAGTTTTGGCCAGTTCAGTGCTTTGAATTCTGCTCAAAATTAGCTAAAAATGTCACTACTGAAACAAAACTACCAGAGGCATTATGATTGTTTTGTCATCGATAAAATTGAATGCTCAATCATTTCTTTTAAAAAAAATAAACATTTTATTAGGATATAGGGTCACGTAAAAAGCAAAAGGATTGTAGTCTAAGGTCCAAGTCAGTTAAAAGTCTGAAATGTTTTTTAACCCTGTCCAATTGTGAACCAGTTGTGTAGAATATCTGTGAATGACAGTGCTGTCTGCAGTCTTGGCCATGTCATGTGACTTCATTATTAATTATCATTATTATTGATAAACACCTCATGCCCTTTAGATGTGCTGCTACATATTCCTTAATAAAAGCTAATACAAACACCTGTGGTTTTATTTGTTCATAGAACCTGTCAGTGAAACAGTCTTTTGTTAACATTCTCTTAGAAGAGTACCTTGGTCCTTCTCTCCTGTTTATCGACAGCACTGCAAGCACCGACCAAAGAGCATACCCAATAGGCCACCTTTGCCTGCATTTGATAGCGCTACAAATTAAGCCCTGGATGGATATATGACAGTTTTCAAGGTTGTTGGAGAGCATTTTTCACAGAATTCAGATTCTTCAAACATCCAACAGGACATTCTGCAGAACATAGCAGGGGTCAAGAAATAATTAAATAATGCATCTTACACACATCATTCTGTTACTTCTCTCTCTTTGAAATTCATACATGTTGATCCAAATATCCACCTGAACTTCTTTTTAAAAGTTTATATCTAAGAAAAAACACCTCATCGAACAGGCCCAACAGCTGCATCCATCACCACCGCAAATGGGCACAGTGTTCATATAAAACTCTGTAGTGGCAATAAAATGAAAAGGCTAAGTGTACCTGCAGCAGAACCAGATAAAACCTGCCTCTGAGTATGTTCGGCGAGGGGCTTGCTTCTGTTGCAGCTATCAGCCTTTCGTGTGATTAACAAACTGAGATGTCACATTCATGGGGAGGCTGATACACAGTGATGCTTGCTAGCTGATCTTGTGTTTTTTTGTAAAGCCTTTTGGATGTTTGGAAAAAATATCAGTAAGTGCATTGTTCCTCACTCATTCATCCATCCACTCTCTCTTTCATCCATCTCCCACATCCATTATGTCTATCTCACAGACATCATCCACTGCAGTAAAGCACTTGATCAGCATTATGACGACTTGTTCTTCTATGGGGCAGCAAGTTCAACTGATAGCATTGCAGATAATCACATCACTAGCTGTGAGCCACACATGTACAAATGTGACTACGCAACATCACACATATGGAAAGTAAGGGTCTTTAACCAAGTTTACAGAAATCTGGCTGACACAAAGTGTGGCGTTTTCATTTTGATTCTTAACGGTCATCTACTGTGCAGAACTCACTGTTTTGGTGATTTGTGCTGTCTTCATCGATATCTGACGCAATGGAGGAAAACCATTCAGTTCATAAACAGTTAATGTAGCGGTTAATGGACACACCACTGTCTCTTTGTCTCTCTGTCTCTCACACACATTCATGCACGTACAGATACACAAAATCAAAAGATTCACAAAGGCCAGCGGCTGAGAACAGGCGTGGATTGGCCCAGAGGTTGTTGAGCGCGGGCGCTGATTGGTCGAGAAGCGCTCGAATGATCAGTGTGGAACTCAGGAGAGTGCGCGCGCCCGTTAGAGTCCATGACTCCCAATATGAATGAGCGCGAGCAGCGACAACGGGGGCAGCGCACTCATCAGAGAGAGCAGCGAGGACACGCACTCATCAGAGAGGCTTGAGTGCAGGTACTCAAGTGAATCAGCACAGCGAGGAGAAAAGTCATCACTGCACGGGTGAGTTTATCTCTTCATGCACAAACACTGAGACTCATTTTCATATTAAGAACCGTTAATGCAGTCCTTTACTGTCATTATATCTGCAGCTGAAGTTACTATTCTAATTCAGATGTCAGGTATTACTGTTTTATTACGTAATTAGAAGTACTGCAAATGAGTCTAAAGTCTGTCAAAACAGGCGCATTGGTTTTTATGAAAAGAAACAGCAGCGTTCAGGTGGGAGCAGCTTGAGATATTGAAGTCATGAACACAAAAGAACATCACTGTTGCAGCTTTGCACCAGCTTTATATGCATTCTTGTGTGAATTGCATAGATTTGTGAGCTAGCATGTTGAACTTTATTGTCTATTTTATTGAAAAAAGATCGAATATTTTGAAAAAAGAAGAAGACAAGATCATATTCTGAATACTGGAGCTTGAATTTGTTTGAATGTCAAACAAAAAAAAACCACTTAATTAAATAAATAAAACAATTTAAAAAGCTACATAGGACTTGCTTATTTCTAACAAAGCAATTCAATCAGCAAATAGATGCCTCTTTGTTCTGCTGCAGGAGTCGAGTTTCTCCATCTTCCTGTTAGTTTTTATTATTAATAAGAGCTCTGTGAGAGAATGTATTGTCTCGCCATAAATCAATTCAGATTTGCCGTGTCTTAATTGGGAATATGCCAAACATTCTTTACATGCACGTCTGGTCGGCTATTAACTTGAAGTGTGAACTTTAAAAAAAAGAAAAGAAAGTGCAGGCTGACCCCCACAGCAGATGAACTCTGTTGTTGATGTCTGTGCTGTAGGACAGAGGCCTCTGAGTGCTGCTGGACTAATGGGTGGGGGCACTCATCAGACTGCGGAGACTTCGGTAGAAGGGCGCGGAGCAGGCGGGGTCTACACCTGGGAGGAGGTGCAGAAGCACAAGCAGCGGGGTGACCAGTGGGTGGTGATCGAACGGAAGGTGTACAATGTCAGCAGCTGGATTAAAAGACATCCAGGAGGCCGCAGAGTTATCGGTCATTACGCTGGAGAGGATGCTTCGGTAATACACCCATCAGACTACAGGAGAACAGCGTTCTGTTCACACATTCACACTAGATTAAATATAAATATATGTATTCTCTTTTTCTGCACTATAAATATTCCACCATAAGCACTCGAATAAAACCTTTTGAGTGAACTTTCCACACAGTGGTTGAATTTACAGATGACTACATCAGTTCCAGACTAATGAAATATGGGACGTCAGTTTAAATTAGGTCATTTATTTATGTACTTACACATTTGATTATTGATGTGAAGCCAATGTATACATTTAAGCAAGTACATATAAAGCAGCCTCTTTTCAGTGCACAGGTCTAACAAAAAACCCAAATTTAATCAAAATGTGGGATTTCCACAGGACGCATTTATGGCCTTTCATCCCGATCAGAAGTTCGTACGCAAGTTTCTGAAGCCACTGTTGGTTGGAGAGTTGGCTCCTTCTGAACCCAGTCAGGACCACAAGAAAAATGTAAGTCTGGACAACCATGCCCCGCGTTCAGCACATTCCACACAAGCATTTACAAAAGCAACAATACAGATGCTAAATGCTAGACATCAGAAGGTGTTTTAAGATGTTTTATTTTAACAGTAATTACCTGGGATGCTATCTGCCTGAGGTATTACCACCACATTTCAAATATGAAGTATTCAGGATGTTCATTTTATTATGATCAAATTCTCAATGTTTTACAGCTTTCTCAGTCTTTACACATCTCCAGCTCTATTCATCATTCAGGACATACCTAACATTTCCTACAAATTTGTAGAAATCTATGAAGTTGTAGAGTAGTGGCATCATAATAGAGCCATTTTGTACAAGTACCTGTAACAAAATGTTTTATTTTACTGAAAACAGTGATTCCAAACTTCTGAATTGTGATTCCAAACTTCTTAACTTTTGAAATACACAAACTTGATACAAAAACATGATCAGAATGTATCCAAGTTATAAGCAGAAATACTAGTCACACAAGCTTTAAGAACTGACAGTTAGCTGACTAGCAGGCTCTGGAGGAACCGTAACACCCCATAGACTGAACACCTCTCTGGACCACATTGACCAATGATAAGCATATTTCCTGCATCGGTCAGATAGTCTCCTGGGCTGTAAGTTCATCAGTTGTACAGACCAGAAGTCACAGCCTTAGCTGCAGATGGTCTGGGTGGAGGTGCCATGCTTGACCCCTTAGCTGTGACACGCGGTGGGGTCTGCCCCTCAGTGGGAAGCATGGCCTGCCTGGCATTCTAACGTTGAGCTTGACGCGGTTTCAGTGGTGAATTCCATAGAGGAAAATGGGGCAACGTGTAAAACAGCTGATCCAGCTAGTTGTATGCCCAGGCTCAGCAGGCCAGATGGATTCGATAACAGGAACCACATGGAGGTGGGTCAACTCTGTACTGCAAATCAAATATGCCGCAGCCGTGACATATCTGTCCTGAAATGCACCTCCTGCTGGTTTTGTCGCCAGAGTAAATTTCACTCTCCCACAGTGAGCCCCTCTCCTGGGCAGTATGCGAGACAGAGAAAGCCTGCCAACGTTACATTTCCCCTTGTTTTACTGACTGATGTAATACATGATAACACTGTAGAATTGGCAGACTTTGTTTGTAAACAAAGTAAAAAGCACATATTCCAGGTAGTTTGCATGTTCAAGGTAATTAATCTTCATGCAATACTGGTGCCAAACTTTCCTCCAACTTTTCAAAGAGGCTTCAAATAGACCTGATGGGCACATCAGTAACAAGATGTTCTCTGTGCGCTGATGTGTAACTGTCACCGTGGTGTGACTGTGTTTTACTGAATCCAGACATAAACTGTGCAGTCACGGCTGGAACTGACAAAGCTACTGCAGACCCAGAGGAATGACCACGGAAACTGCTGCAGTTGTGCCCAGTAGGCATAGGAGAGTGAGGAATGTCAGGCGACCACCCAGTCTGACACAGGAAAGAACACCAAGAATGTTTTGCATCAAGTCAGTGAAGCTATTGTGGGGCATGGTTTCAGAAAATCTAGGTGATCTGAGCCGATGCAAGCGAGTTCTTCTTCCGATTCATGGTCAGCCCCAAGATTGAGACATGCTTCAGGAGGGCCACAGAGAGAATCTACACACTTTGTTTTTAGTAGCCCAGATGCAGCCTGCATAAATGTAGTGAATACCATCAGAAGTAGCTTTAGACCAAAAACTAAAACTTTGTGCTGATCAGCTTGACTTTGGATGTCAAACTGTCTGTTGTTGATGGTGATGAGAATGTGACAATAAATGTCCTCTTTAAGTGAAACACCTGGTTAGAACCACTGCCGTAGTGCTGGGCATGTACAGCCGCAGGCACTTTAGGAACAATTTGAGCTCATGAACATCCAGTATGGGGAGATTTTTCTTGGAAACCAAACATAAATTGAGCAAAACATTTCAAGCTTATCTACCTCTTCAAAAAAAGAAGGAAATTTTCTTTTCTGACTATATTCTGGTCTATATGTGTTGGGACCAGTAGAGAAACTTTACTCTGTAGTCCATCCAAACTGTTGCCATAACCCACAGTGCATAGTTCCAGTGCATAGCTCTGTGAAATGGTGTCCAACTTTGCTTCTGGTAATAGTGTGAGGATGTTGGGGAATAGAAGGAGAGATTCTACTCTCAACCCAAAACTGTTTCTCCACTTTATGTGAAGCCTGTCTGAGTTCCCGAGCAAGAATCATGATGGAAGCTATTAGCTGGCAGTGTAGGGGCTCTAAATTTCACGAGTAGTGTGAAAATGTGCTGGTGGCAGCACTTAGATGCTTGTACTCGTTGCTCCACTGCCTCTATATCTGTGGCACTGAACAGTTTTGGCAACAAAAGTAGGTGTTCTTGCCTATGTAGGGGAGCTAGGAGAGTTTGGTTGTAGTATAGTGAGGCTCAGTATGTGTTGAAGCTACTGCTAAATCCAAGAAGTAGTGATAGTTTTCAAGCTGGGATGAAGGAACTAGGGGAGACGGGCTATAGATCTGCAAAGCTCTTTAGATGTAATCTAAAAAAAAACAGCACCCCAGGATTTGGTTGGTATAGTGTAGTGAGTAACACCACTGCCTCCCACGTTGCAGACTGGTACGCTCCCCCGACTGGGCAAGGACCCTACATTATAGCAGTAAGAGTCCTTGGGCAAGACTCCTAACAATACGTTCGCCTACCTGTGGAAAAAATGATCGAATTGTAAGTCACTCTGGATAAGAGTGTTTGCCAAATGCTGTAAATGTAATTGGTAGTACATGAGCAAGGCTGCTAGTCTGGGAAAACTGGTGGTAATGGGCTGAGTTAGTGATATTGTGTTGCCAGTTTGTTCAAGAGCAATTTGGTTTATGTCACTGCCAGAAGAGGAAAAAGAATGCTTTACTTGAAAGCACAGTGTTTGTGTTCCTAACTGTCACATCATGCCAGTGCATGACTTCGTTTGTGTAAGGTCTCAACCTGTACACACATTCACAAGGTGCATCCACTGTCATTCACACTGCCTCTGGTGGTCAGCATGAAATGGAACTCCACTAGATAATTGGAAAAAAATTACATGGTACCACAGTGCTAGCGTAAGTGTACACCTCTAAGACATAACACTTTTTGAATTTATTATTGTATGAAACTGATCTTTAACTGTTGTCATTGGGTATTTTTGCCCATGGAAGCTAGGCAGTTTTACTAATATGGTCACATAGGGGTGGGGGTCATTTTTCCAAGGTTTAATAAGTTGAACAGAAACTTGATAATAGTGCCTTATTTTAAAAATACCATCAAAAACCTATTCAACATTTTACATACTGCACTGCACCAATACAGTTAAACAGGACTTATTAGGCTCTTGTTGTAATGAGAGTCGTTCCTTGAAGTACTAAAAACCATATTGTGAAGCATTATGCTGTAATTTATCACAATAATGATATAATAATGATCATATTATCATCAAAGGTTTGAGAAGTATAAATAAGATGAATATTTTTTTGGCAGATTTTGTCCATTTGTCTATAGAGTGGGTGTAAGAACATCATGTTGCATCAGTGGACTTTGTGGGAACACGTGTAGTAAAATTTCACACAAACCGCTACAGTTTTGCCGTAATAGAAGAAATAAGAAATGCACTGATTATAGTACCGACCCTTTCTTTGGCCCCCTTTGGAAGCCTTCTCTGCATTCAATAGGCAGAAAATGCCAACTTCCCCTGGGAATACTTAAGCAGGAAAGAAGTATTTTGAGCTTGTGTTCTAAGTTCAGGGGAACACAGCAGAGGAATTAATCTCTGAGAAATGTCTGTTGCTATAGCTGCTGTATCCAGTCTACTGTCCAGCGTAAAGATAATAAAGACGCTGACTCAGTCGTATAATAGGTTTTCTCTCAGCTCTGTGTAAGCTACTAGTAACTAAAGTTACTGTAGGCCATCTAAGCCCTTGCTCTTTTTTATTTGCACAATAACATGGTTGTATCTGCTGCCACCTGTTGCATTTTTAGTGGTGCTACATTTTGGCCCAGTTTCTTTGACCTGGGTCTCCTTTTTCCAGACGTTTTTTTTCACAGGCATTCCAATGCAAATTAAAATGAGCCTCCATTCCTTTTCTATCCCTGCAACTTTTTTTCTTGCCTTCTTCTCTTTCATCTCTCTCTCTCTCTCTCTCTCTCTCTCTCTCTCTCTCTCCCTCTCTCAGGCTGCCCTAGTGAAGGATTTCCGGGTCTTGCGGGACCAGTTTGAAGCAGAGGGTTTGTTCCGCACTAATCCCCTGTTCTTCTGCCTACACATCGGGCACATTCTACTCATGGAGGCATTGTCTTTGGCACTGCTGTGGTACTGGGGCAATGGCTGGCTTAACACAATTCTATGTATTTTCATACTGGCCACTGCACAGGTAGGAGGCATGTGTTATTCACAGTGTTATTCTGCAATACATCATTATGAAAGCATGAAAACAATATGCAGACATCTCTCCCTATTTTCTAAAGAAATAGTAAAACGGAATGAGTTTCCTTTCCTTTCTCATACAGTCTCAGGCTGGCTGGCTGCAGCATGACTTTGGCCACCTGTCAGTCTTCAAAAGGTCCGGCTGGGATCATCTATTGCACAAATTCGTGATCGGACACCTGAAGGTATCAGCCTACCGTATCAATATTGTTTAAACCCCTAAATATCATGACCCAAAGGCTGGTCCAGTATTACATTGTATAGCTTTAGAATAGCTCACTTTGCAAGGTTTATCAATGAAGCTACTGAATAATTAGCTATAAGAGGTAAAAAGGAAATTTAAACCTATAAACATAAAGATATCTGACTGTTGCATAAGACATTTAAAAAGGTAAGACTTCACCCTACAGAGTACCTGGTGTACCAATCCTGTTTGTGTGTGCATGTGTGTGTGTGTGTGTGTGTGTGTTTGTGTGTGTTGTTTTTAGGGGGCCTCTGCACACTGGTGGAACCATCGTCACTTTCAGCACCATGCTAAGCCCAATGTATTCCAAAAGGACCCTGACATCAACATGCTGAAAATCCTTGTACTGGGGAATGTACAGCCTGTGGAGGTAAACGCGCATAAATATTTTTAAAAATTGAATCGGTAGACTCCAGAACTGTTATGCAAAACGCTATCTGTGCTCTGAAGTACACACGAGCTACTTGATTTAAATGTGTAGTAGTGCTTGCATTTAGTGTGACGAACATGAGATTCTTTTTTTGCATTTTCTGACACAATTGGAACTTTTCGAAACTTTTACGCTGCTTAGATTTAGTGTCATTCTGAATTATATTTTACTCCCTCCTTCTGTTTCAGTATGGGATTAAAAAGTTGAAACACCTGCCGTACAACCATCAGCACCAGTACTTCTTCCTGAGTGAGTTACTCATTGCTGTTGCCATTTATAGACCCATACAAATCTATGTATAGGTTAAAATGATCTATATAATCTGCAGTACTGTGCAAAAGTCTGAGACCACCTTTCATTTCCTTCATTTCCTGTCAGTGGTTAAGTACAAATTTTTGTTATGATGTTCTGAGGAGATTAGATATAAGATAATCCACTTTCCTAAGGAAGAGGAAACTTAAAGGAAAATAGGAGTTTCCAAAACTGGGGTTCAAAAAATTAGTAAAAGAAAAAAAACTCCTAAGAACTGTACAACCAAAACTGTCACCATTAGATAAACAGCACTTAAAGCTTTCATCTCTGAGAGAGAGGAGAAAATCAAGCTCCACTTTTGCTTTAGAGCTGAAAAAATCTACAGGTGTTTCTGTCCATCCTTCTACTGTGAGAAGACGACTCGGCACTATGAGTCTGAAAGGATGTGCAGCTGTCAAGAAGCCCTTACTGAGAAAAGAAAACAGACAAAGAAGAAAATATTCGCAAATGAAGCAAAGAAGCTGCTGGTGCTCTCAGAACAATACACAGACCTCAACGTCTTTGAATATGTTTGGGATTATTTGGATCATGAGAAACAGAAAATAAAACCAACTTCTAAGACTGAACTAGAGGTTTGGAAAAATGTCTCTGCAGGTTTCTTTTCAAAAGTCTCACAAAAAGAATGGGGCTGTAATAAAGGGTGAAAACAAATACAGAAAAAATATATATAAAAAGTAATTTTGTACTTGTAGCTATTTTGATTGGAAATCAAATAAATAAAGAGTGATATGTGATATTCACAAAGTATTGTATATGTTTAGAAACTGAACCTTTATTCTCTCTCTCTCTCTCTCTCCTCTCTCTCTCTCTCTCTCTCAGTTGGTCCTCCTCTGCTTATCCCAGTGTACTTTAACATTCACATTTTGCAGACAATGATTCAGCAACGGGATTGGGTGGTGAGTTGCCATTAGAACTTCTTTTGCCATCAGTGACGATGCCATGACTGTGTGGAACATTAGCCTGTAGAGCTGCTTTTTAGTATTGTTTTTTTTTCTCTCTTTCCTTTTGAGGACTTTGCGTGGTATCTGTCCTACTATATACGCTACTTGTCATGTTATGTCCCCTTTTATGGAGTCTTCGGATCATTTGCGCTTCTCATGTGTGTGAGGTAAGACTTTTACAGCCATGTATTTACACTTCGTTACAAACAACATATCAGTGCTCATGATATATGTGGTAGAAAATTCAACATTTTGAAGTGCTTTGTGTTGCTGGTGTGATTTGCAGATTCATAGAGAGTCACTGGTTTGTGTGGGTGACCCAGATGAACCACCTCTCCATGGATATCGACTATGACAAACACGATGACTGGCTCAGCATGCAGGTACCTTTTTGAGGCAGCTCAAATATTTGTGCCGCAATGCCTGTGTCTCTGACCAAGAGTTTGATCTGCAAGGTAGCAGGATGGCAGAATGCTTTTATCAGTGAATCAGGGTCCCACTACATCATGAAATGGAACAAATGGATACACATAGGCATTAAATAGCATGTTTGAAAACTAATACTCAAGCACTTCTGAGCAGCTTATTTAAGCACTCACAAGATAACAAAGGATGTTGCACGAAGTGAATGACAATGTGCTGAGATACAGTATTCACTAGTCATGCTAGCTGGAATGTTATAGTGTGTCTAGAAATACAAATAAAGCAAAAGAGAACAAATAAGATGCTAAAACTTTACTTTGAAGAAACATGCCAATGTACATTCTAAGAAATTGAAATGCATGCAGCCAAGTCACATCTACAGCCACAATTCCGACTACAACAGACTTCAAAATGCAAACACACTGTGTTGAGCTACTAGCGAGCAATGTGGGGAGGAAGAAGGGGAGTAAGAACACCCCACTGTGAAAACAATTCACACTTCTCCACACAGATGGTCAGAGCACAACTGCAGCTTCACAACTGCTGCTTTAATTCATAGAATTTAAACACAATAAAAACACTCTTATAAGTGTTGACTTGTTTGCTTACTTACTCAGATGGAATCCAATGTTTCCAGTCTTGTATATTTTACACATTTTCATTAAAATATATTCCTTCAGCATTATTGTTGAAAGAAATGCAAAGTTTAGCTGAGACCCCATTTACACCTGGTCACTTCATGTGATTAGTATCTGGATTGTATCCTGATCAGATTTTAGCCACATGCATTTACACTTCGTAGTCAAATGCATCTCTGGTCAGTCGGACTGAAATCCGAGTGCTGTGTGGGAATCCGTTCTTTACCAATTGTTTATCCTTTCAGCCTCTTTGTCTGTAGTTTGTTTTGCACAGTAGTGCCTGTCCATACTGGCATCAAGTGTTTTGTTTTGTCCGGGCCACAACTATGTGTGTCCTCCGTGATAATCTGCCTCGCAGACACAGATCATGTGACCAGTGACATACCGCATGGTGAGGAGTTTCAGTTGTACTGGGAGGGTTTTTGGATGTGCTGGGAGGAGATTTGGTAGTACTGGGAGGGGTTTAGGTTGTCGGATGTGTCTTGGAGAGATGGATCCGTTTACACTGCTATAATATGACGCTCAAATGCTGAAGTAGTTTGAGCGATCAGATTTGTATCTATTTTAAACGAGTCTTGGGTGCATAAAGGCTGTTTAAAGGTTATTCAGTCCTTATGTATGTGTTATGATGTCCTTGAGTAGGTAGCCTTCAGTGTTATCAAGAATTTGTCTTATTCTTCCAGATGGTCCTTCTATCATTGAAAGTGCTTCCTCGTACCAAACATTTAACTTTTAAGTGTGTGTAGAAGTGAGATGAAGCACAGCATGTCTAAATCAGTATCTAATGACTGCATTTATTATTTTGTATTTAGCTGAAAGCCACCTGTAACATTGAGCAGTCATTCTTCAATGACTGGTTTAGCGGCCACCTCAACTTCCAGATTGAGCACCAGTGAGTATGACTCTTCTGTGTGTTGGGTGTTTGTGTGTGCATATGACAGCATCCATGAGTGTGTGCAGAAATATGTGCCTCTGCGTGTGCGTGTGTGGGTTTGTATAGACTGTAGGCTCTTATACGGTCCTTTTCCCCCACCAGCCTCTTTCCTCTGATGCCTCGCCATAACTACATCCGTGCGGCTCCTCGGGTGAAAGAGCTGTGCGAGAAGTATGGAGTTCACTATGAAGTCAAAGGCCTGTGGGAGGCCTGGTGTGACATCATCAGGTAATACACTCATCTTCATGTGCTGCTCAAAGCAATTAATACTGATGATAATAATAATAATAATAATAATAATAGCAGCTTGATTTATATAGCATTATATAGCATGCTTTAGGTATTTCATCCTCTACAGTGCAGTTTGTATATGTAAAAATGCAGCTTAAAATGCTTCATAATAAATTCAACAGTAAGGCAGTGTACATAAATCAATGAAAAGCAAGCAATAGGCTAAAATTTCAAACCAATTCCCAAAAAACCCAATTCCAAAAAAGATGGGACAGTATGTGAAAAGCATATAAAAACAGAAAGTTTTAAATACATGTGTGTTTTAATCAAACAAAAAGAAGCTGTGGTATTTTATATTTTACCTTATTAGCTTCATGTTTTTGTAAATATATGCTTACTCTGAAATTGCAACTCATTTTAAAAAACTTGGGACAGGAGCAATTTAAGACTAGACACGTTGTGAAATGTTCAAAAAACGTCTTACACAGGTGATGCAATCATGCTTGGGTTTAAAAGGAGCATCCAGGAAAGATCTACTCCTTTATGAGCAAGGATGGGATGGGGCTTCCCACTTTGCCAAGAAACATGTCAGTGAATAATCCAGCAAATTTAAGTAAAGCAAATGTTTCTCACCAAGCTATTGCAAGGATTTTAACTGTTTTACCCTCTACAGTGCATAATATCAGGAAACGGCCATAGACTATGACTGAATGCCTGTGACCTTCAACCACTCAGATGGCATGGCTGTAAAACCAGCATGCCTCTGTGATAGATCTCACCACATGATTTGACAAACTGTTCTCAATAAACACCATTTGTTGCTGCATCCAAATTCCATGTTTTACATGAAGTACACATGCTCTACAGCAGTGGTTCCCAACATGGTGCTGGAGAACCCCTGGCCCCACACATTTTAGTGTTTTCCCTGCTTCCAACACACCTGATTCAACTTATCAGCTAATGAGCAAGCCCTTCCTGAGCTGTGTTAGAGCAGGAAAACACCAAATTGTGCAGGACATGGGGTACTCCAGGACCTGTGCTCTATAGGGAACAGATTTTTTTTCTGAAAATTTTACTGCACAGTTTTATGGAAGAAAAATAAACATAAAACATTACATGTGCCATTACTTTTGCACAGGCCAAATGTTATGTTTTTGGTGTGTGTGTGATCTTTGTAGAAGATGCAGTAACTTATTTTTACTTGGAAAAACACAAAAATGTATTTTCTCCATGGGCACCCAAACTTTTGAATATGACTGTATGCATATATAGCTTTGCAAAATCAAAATTTAAAGATGAAATTAATGCCACATTATATAGCAACATATACTTTGTTAACTCTAAGCGCTCACTTTTCTTTCATTTTTGTCTCAGGTCCTTGAGGAAGTCTGGAGAGCTGTGGCTGGACGCATACCTCCACAAATAATCAGACCCAAGGAGACTAATTTTATGACTATTAGGATTATCGATAGCAAAGAAGCCTTAATTCACTTCAAATAATGTCTGTGATGTGCATTGACAGATTGTCTCAGTGTCTCCCTTCTCCTCTGCCATCTATGCTGGAACTGAAGTGTAATTATGGTGCTTTAGCTGTAACTGCTGTAACTGAATTGGGACCACAAACCTCATCTGAACCAGAGATCGCTATTATAAATATCTTTTTTAGTGCTGCAGCCAACATCACACAAACACAACTGCAGTTTCAATGCTGGATTTTACAACTGTTTAGAACTGTACTCAGAGATTTTCATAATTTTTCAATAGTACCTTTCTGACTTTGTCATAAAAAGCTTTCCTGAATGACATTTGAAACGAGACTATCAGAGTAAAATTAGGTGAGGTAACACCTTTAATGGGAGATTTAGTATATTACTGATCAATTTTGACTATGTTGTTACATATGAAAGAATCTTTGTCTTTGCTTTCTTGACCAGTCATCAAATAAAGTACTGTGAGACCACTCGTTATTTGCAGTCAAAATGTGACTGAGTAGTAGTTATTTATTTTCAGCATCAAGAAAAAACATATTTAACAGAAAATTACACAGAGTGTGTCCACTCTGCATTAATTACAGCTTTCATTCTTTTTGGGAAACTTGCTTTCAGTTTTTTTAAGAAATCTGCAGGGATATTTTTCCACACCTCCAAAATTCAGTTTAGAAGTTGGTTGTATTTTCTGCTTTTCATGATTCAAATAATCCCAAACACATTCAGTGATGTAGAGGTCTGGACTCTGGGGTCAGTTGTTTTGAGAACAATAGCAGCTTCTTTGTTTGACCTGCATATTTTCCGATTCCTGTTCTCAGTAACAGCTACTTGACAGCTACACATCCTTTCAGACTCACAGTGTTGAGTTGTCCTCTTACCTGTGGATTTTCTCAGATCTGAAGTGAGAGTGGAGATTGATTTTCTCCTCTCTCTCTCAGAAATGAAAGCTTTAAGCGCCGTTTATCTGATGGCGAAAGTTTTGCTGGTTTACCAGGTCTTACACGATTGTTAGGAGTCCCATTTTCTCTTCAACTTTCACACAGTTGAACTTCAGTTTTGGAAACTTTTTTGGTGTTTTTTCACTTATTTTTTTTTGACTGTCCCTCTTACTTGTGCAATTGGATTATCTCATATCCTCTCACTTCATAAATATCTCCTGAAAAATGAGTAACTTGTATTCAAAGGCAATTTTGATTGGAAATTGAATAATTAAAGGATGGTCTCTGACTTTTGCACAGTACTGTGTCTATGTAAATCTCAGAAAGAGATATTTGGAATGGAAAGTACAAACTGTATTTGATTTCCCGGCACAATGTTCAGTGTCACACTGGCCTTTAAACAACACTTACATTGTAAAATAAAACAGAGCTCATAAAAAAGTGCTCTATTTTTTATAGGCTGTATATAAATAATCTCTAAGGTCTATAACAACAAAGAACAGAAACACATATTTCATAATGAAACCATCAGCTGACTTTATTGTGTTCTTGCGTCATTCCTTCATGACAAAAATCAGCACTTGAACATGCATCTTTAGACAGGATTGGGGCGTATTTACATAAAAACACTTGTTTTTTCAAAACAAAGCTATTCTCATAAATCTAAACGAAAAATGGCATTTGAATGTGTTGAAAAGCCCATTAGACAAAGACTTGTAACCACATATACAATCGCTCCTTTAAACCTCTACAGAACATTCATTCTACACAAGATTGACATGAATTCTGTCTCTTGCTACTCTGATTTCCTCCCCTTTTTTTCATTCACATAGCTGAATGTTTCATACAGAGGTGTACATAAAGTTAAGCTTCATATTTTCTCAGCATAAACGGGTGTTAAACAATTTATGTGGAGGAATTAAAACAAAGCTTTCTCTAAAACAGAATAAATATACAAATCAAATGTATACAAGATCTTAATACATGTTCATATTGCGTGTAGATTATATGACAATGGCAAGAGGAATAATAATAATAAAGCAGGATTGTACACTGTTATGAAGAATGCTGATATTCTGCCATCTTCAATGTTTATTGTTATTATGGGTATTAAAATTTTTCCAGACTGGAGGCGGAGGCGATCTTCTCCTTCTGTTTCCTCATGATCTCCTGCAATTCAGAGTCCCCTTGGCTCTTCTAATAAAAAGATAAGAAGAGAATTATTGTTTTTTTCTGCCTTCTGCTGCCAAATTTTGCTGATCTGAGATCTGAGATTTCTCTTATAATGGTTAGAGCTCCTGCTCTCAAAAATGAGTCTTCTTAAATGGTTAGCTCCTTTGGCTTGTTCAATTTACTCAATTTTGGTCCAATTTACTGAAATGTACTAATGAGAAATTACAATGTGGTAAGTTTTAGCTACAGAACACACCTGCACTGAATGTAGCTAACCTAATGCTTGTAATATTTGGACAGTTAATTTGCTACTTAGATTACTTACATAACAATTGTAAAAGTTTAGAGATGCTTTTTCTTAGTTTCTTGGACAAAACAATAATAAATAAAAAAATTAAACAAACTATTATTTAAGACAGATTCATTTTTAGGGCTTAAAATAAACTTTAGGTGTACTTCATGATTTGGCTATAGGAAGCTATTCCCACTTCAGCGAAAAACGTTTTATGTCATCATGCTGTTTACAAGTCACTTTACTCATTTTCAGAAACTAAAATGAATGACACAAAAGGGGCAAATGAAATGAGAAGCATTCCAATAATAAAACACCCACAGCAGTGAGACTGGAGTTTGAACTGTAAGAGAGAGATTGTATGGGGGCATTTCATTCCTGCATGTTGAGGTAGCAGACAAGTTATCTGCGGTTACTTTAGGTTATCTGCGGTTGGCTGTTTGCCTCTCGGTGAAGTGTAAAAGGTAACTGACCTCTAGCAAAGATTTCTGCACAGTGAGCTGGCTGTAGACCCGTGATCCTTCATCTCCACACACGGCCTTCAGCTCTTCCTTTTCCAGAGAAAACAACTGAGCCCCGCTCAGAACACCCAAACAGTCCACCGTCCTGAAAAACATACACAGACATAAACAGTTTTATGGACATCAAGAAACAGGTTTATGAAGTGAACATTATATTGATAAAGTGTTGTTTATTTTATTTGCTCTCTTCAGTTTTAGTTATTTCCTTTCTATTTCATTCTATCTTCATTTTTTTAAATTGCAGAGCGCACCAATGTATCTCGACATAACCCTTATCAGGTGAACCAATAGCTGCAGGGCAAATGATCGGTATAAAGGCCTTTATGGATGGGGTCTTCTGCAGAGGGACAGCGTGCTCTTCGCCTAAAGGCATCAGACTGTGCTCTCTAGAACTCTCTTCAATGGCACAGAAAAAGATTCCCAACAATAGTATGTTCTCACACATGACAAAATGAACATACGGTTTGGAGAAGCCTTTGGTGTTGAGCCAGGCAGTGACCTCAGCAGAGGTGGACTTAAGTGTGAGGGGGATGGCACGACTGGAGTGACGCTCCACTTTGAAGTTGCGCGTTGGTGGCTGTTTCTTATTTGCTGTGATCCGTTTCAACAGCTCATCATTCACTTCATCCATCTGATGAGTGCGGACTGAGAGAGACAGAGAGAGAAGGAGAGGGTAAGAGAGCGTGACAGAGGGTGTTTGAGTGATGTAAACCTTCCTGCAGTGTGCTTTGTTAAATGATACCAACATTTGATTGCAAACATTACAAACACTACACACTGTAATTTTCAGTGTATTTTATGATCAAACCTACACTGATACATTAGTTTGAGTATTGTTGCAAAAAAGCCCACCAACACTCACTTCTCACTGATGCATTGGTGCAGTACCAGTCGAGCGTTTAGACACACTTGATTAAATGTACATTTTTCATAATCTATAAGTTCATTTGATACAAAGCCGAAATGCTTGAAATGTGTTCCTAATATGAATATCAACCTAACAGTTATGAGGGAAGCATTTCAGGTGGCATTTCAAGGCAAAGGGAGGATAAAATAAGATACTAAGATACTTTTCATTTGTTTAACTCCTCTTTGGTCACTGTGTCATCTGTGTCATCTGTGAGACAGTATTTTGATCCAAGTGAGAAAATCTAAAGGCTGTTCCTCAAGTGCCAAATTTTAGAAAGAAATTTTAAATAAGATCCCCTCTTATTTGAATTTTCTTCTCCATGACATGGTTAATACCTGTATGAAATCAGCGTGAGACTCCAGCAATTTTCTCCAGAATTTCTTTTCTCTTGGAAGTTTTCAACATATCATTATATATGCTAAAATCGGGCTGTTTCCACATTATAAACGGTCAGATTTAAAAAATGAGTAACAGAAACTGAGGCTCCATAAACAAACTCACTGTCTTTATCACGTGGTGATCTTGGCATGTCGAAACTGTCCCCTCTCCCCAAAGAACCAGAGGGAGATGAACTTTTATAGGGCTACAGAGAGAGAGAGAGAGAGAATCAGGAATGAGACGGTCCTCACAGTGCAGTGACAGCGCAGAGGGGCTGGTAAGAGAGTGGGAGTTACCTGGCTGTACACTAGGTCCATGCCGTGAAGTTCCTCTGGTGTAACTACATCAAGCACGTTGTAGGGTACATACCCAGCTTGGCCACTCCTGTTCCTCAACTTCCACCATTGCTTATCATCCTCAATTACCTTCACACAAACAGCTTCTCATCAGTAAAGCTCATTTCCAACCCTGCTCCCAACCCAACTCCCAAACAACTCTCTCTCGATCTCTTTCTCCTTCACTCTCTCTCACCTCTAAAATCTCGTCTTGAAGGACAGAGAGCTCATTGGCATTACGGGCCACAAAGTGGTAGCGGATCTTGGCATATTTCCGGCTGGGGGAAGGTGCTGTGTAGGACCTGCATGGGTTAAAGAGTGAAATCCACAGTCAGTGAAGCACATTCTCTAATAGGTTTTACTCCTGTTAACTAAGCCATTCTAATTGTCTGTAAACTAACCAATACAAAAGAGACCCATATCAGCATTTAAGTGAATGTTTCATTAGCAGGTCAGTAATGAACTGATGTAGAGTTAGAGAAATGCTACTTTAACATTAAACATTTTTTCACAAGCCCTACAATTGCTCAATTATTTGTAGAAAAAGTGGGAGGGTAAAAAGTATGTTTAACCTATATTTATTCTTGATGCTTTTAATGTAACTGGTTTGGACTCACCCGTTTGATGACAGTGAGGACTGTGAGCCGAAGAACTGTAAAAAGAGAAAGGCAAAAGAAAGATTTGCTGGCATAACAGTGAAGTTTACAGTGGGATAATGCACATTGTAAGCTATTCAGATAGGTGGCAATAAGTATTAAAGGAGAATTCCACAGATTTTTATGCATCATTCAATCTTTAAAATGTAAATAAAGTCATTTAGTGAAATGCTGCGTGCTAAAGAAGCGTACAGAATCAGAACTGTTCACAGTGGTGGTGATAGCAACTAAAGGTATCTAAAAGCTTCCTAACAAAAAGCTATTAAATGCAATGCTTACGAATATGCTGTCTGATGCCTGCGAAACTGTTAGAATGTTTGATAAGATTTTAGCCCAAAAAGGTCATTTTTAAAATATACTCATGCTGTGAGGCAAAATAGCCCCCAAAGAATTTTTTTCCCAAACTACCACTACTTTACCATTATCAACAGTGCAAAGAAAAAGTTGTCAGGTGTAGATTCATTGGTTGTTTTAAACAGTAAATAAAATGACTATATTAATGTTTGTGCCCTCTGGTTCCTATCATCATCGCCGTAAAGAAATCAAAATGTGTACGTTTCTCTTCAATGAACCATTTCACATCAAACACTCTGAATGACTTTACATCTCACCCACCAAAATATGTAGGTATTTAGAAAAATTGGTGGAATTCTCCTTCCGCCAAAGAGATGTGAACAGATCTCACCTCTTCTTTCCTGTACTCTGATGATGAGGGGGACATTGATGTAGAACACTCTGTCTCCCATGGTGATGTGCGGAACAGCTCCACTGGAGGCTCCCAGCCATTCCTAAACCTTGGGACGTAGAGAGGAGCACACTGGTCCCGCGGCCAATCAGCTCTGCGAGAGAGAGAGAGAGAGAGAGAGAGAGAGAGAGAGGGAGACAGAGAGAGAGAGATGGAGAGAGAGAGAGAGGGAGAGAGAGGGAGAAAGAGAGAGAGAGAGAGAGAGAGAGAGAGAGAGAGAGAGAGAGAGAGGGAGAAAGAGGGAGAGAGAGAGAAAGAGAGAGATCCTTCAGATTCTTCAGACTTTAGAAAAGTAACTTTCTACTAGGCTGATGATCTACAGTGTTCCCTATCCTCAGTAGCATATCGCTGCCGTTGGACCAAAACCTTGCATCTCCAAAATGGTAATTTCACAGGAGAAGGAAAAAACATACTTTACTTTTAATATAAGTCAGTGGAACCAGACTTTTTCCCAAGTAATTCTGGGCCATTGTTTTGGTCCATTCATCGTGAAATTTACACACAATATAAAGGACAGTAGGTATTTTCAAATTATGTCAAAAAATGGAGATAGGAGGTTTCGGTCCGACAGCAGCGATATGTGACATTACAGAGTTCAGAGAGGAATGTAAAAGACGTCAGGGGGTGGGGGATATGCTACATGAATTTAAAGAAAAATTAATGTTCCATGTCTATTAGAGGCGGAGGTCTACAGTTAGCTGCAGAACATATTTAGTTATAGCAGGCGGTCCTTTAAGGCTTAAAATGTGTAAAATGTGGCCATTTCTACAGTTAAATCTGCTGCTCTCCATTAATAATGTGAAATTCACTGATTTTTATAATAAGCTCTTACTGATCCTAATTGTGCTTTGAATGAGCTTGCATGCTTGCTCAGAAAAAATAAACAGAACAACAAAACAATAAAACAACATCAGTCTCATGCATCTTTTAGACAGTAATAGAAAATACAATAGCACAATGCTGGTACATTTTACCGTACCGAACATGCATGCACCATAACTATTCGGGAGACAGATATTAATGGGGCTTTCACCAAAGTCTCTGAACGTATCGCCAGCGTGACACTTGGTTTGATAAACGCTAACTAGTGATGGTGTTATAGCAGAAAAAAAGAAATTCTTGTTAAAGTAGCCAATCAAGTCAATCATTGTTAAATCAGCAGATGTAGATGTGTGAGTTCAAGAATTTGTATTATAACAGGATTTCACATTAATGAGACACTCCTAAAAATCTGATCAGTGTCAGAAAAAAAGCCTAATCAAGCAGGAAATAATATATGCAGTCAAATGCAAAGGTTTGGGTGTCCCTGGTAAAATAACATGTTTTTTTAATTTTCTAAGTGAAAATAAGTTAACACATCCTCTGAACACACTTCTGCACATTTTAATGCACAATTACTGGTATTTGATAAATATAATATATTGGGAAAAACAGAACATAAATTGTGGGCTGTGCAAAAGTTATGGCCCATTTTAAACTTACATTATTATGTTAAACTCTGCAAATAAATAGAAATTGTATCCTAAAATAAAACTGTACTAAAATGTGCCAGTTTTAGAGCTTGATAAGGCATAGTTCACTGCAGGTCGATTATTCCACATGTGCCTTAATTGTGTCGCCCAAAAAAAAAAGCCAAAACAAATCCAGATCAAAAGTCTACAGTCAGCAGAAGCACTACCTGGGTCGTGTCCAGCCGTCCCCCAGAAGCTCAAAAATGGTCATCTCTTTAGGGGACAGGTGACCTCTCAGAAAGTCCACTGCATCTCGGGACAGGTGAGGAGAGATGACTGAGCGAGGCAGCTCAGGACTTCCACAGCTCTGCAGCACCTACAACATCACATTACACAAACACAGTGACAACACAGCTGTCATGTATGCATGTACCAGTGTGTTTGAGTGTGTGTTCGTAATACTTACCATCTCCAGGGGTCCAAACAGGAAGTGGACAAGCTCTGAAGCACTGGGGTTCTGAATGTGCTTTTTCAATTTGGCCTGTAGAGGGAGCACAGAGTCAATAAATACGTGCACTGCCATTCCGCAGCTCCAACTAGAGCTGCCTTTTCATTATGATCAGTGATTAAACTGAAAAAAATAAAGGAGGACGAGCAAAAAGAGGTTTTAATGTGTTTTATAAGCAGTTTAACAGACTTTATTCTGTTATGCTAGAGCAAAATAATAAAGGAAATAACAGAGGAAGTGACTGGTCATACAGGTAAATCTGACACAGTGAGTAAAGAAAATTGAGTACTTTCTGGTCCTGCATGGAGTAAATCTGTTTAAACTACAGTAATTGAATGGACTTGTTCTGCTGCAGTCATTAACAGGGAATAAGTCGGTTTACTCCGCTGACATGCTGGGGAGATCCAGCATTCTTAAAGACGTACTAGAAACGTTTCCATCTACTTTCTGTGCAAATCACAAGAGATGAAATGACAAAAAAGGTTTGAGATTTTTACTGCCCAGTGGCTTGTTTCCATCTAAATGACTTTTAGTGAAAAAAGCATCACATTTACTGACAAAACATACATTTTGGTTTATACTTAAAAAAGTTGTGTTTGACATGTTTTCATCTCTAATTTCATCTATGTCACAATTTGTGCATCTTTGGCTTTCCTGACTTCCCCAGCACCAGCTCTACCTAATTTGCAACATAAGCAGCTGCTTAACTCTACACTCTGTGTTGCGTGCGTGCCTAGCATCAGCCTTTAACATGGTAAAATCACACAGGCTCTTGCATATTATCACTTTAATTTGTCATCTCTGCTGTCTTGTCACAAAATCACAGGCAGGCTTTATCCTGAGTAGTACTTTAGAAATCATCCTTGGTGGTCTGTTTTTCTGGTCTGACTGTGGCTGTGTGCATATGATAAGCCTCAAGGTCATTACCATAAAGGGCAAGTGGACTGAGGCTGTTTTGTTTTCACAACGCACAAATCAATCGGACCACAAAACAAAGTACAAACAAATCGAACTGAGATCACCTCGAAAGGTGGTCTGAGTTCATTTCGTTTTTGGGACCATTTAGAGGGGTTTGAGTTTGTTTGGTGTGTTCACATAAACACAGAAAACCACAAATCAGTGTCCATGTCAGACACTGAAACGCTCCAATTGTGAAAACGCCCTAAGATGTTAGAGTGAGGGGAGACAGTCGGGCTGTGATTAATCCCGGTTTTGATATCCAAGTTGTGATTAATACTTGTGTGCATGACAAACAGCCAATCACATGAAACAAGAGGAGGAGCTGCCAACGAAATCATACTGCCTAAAAATATAGAAAGTAAAGCTTTCATAACAGTAAAAATGCAATGCTGTCACCGCTGTCAGCAAGGTTAGACCCACCAAACCTAAAGTTAGCTGGGTAAGCAAGAAATACTGCATCATGAGCCCTGGATCCAGAGTGCTGCAACTTATTAGAACCCAAACGCGCATCCAGGCATCAGCAATACACAAATAGGGGCCCAAATAAATCCTGTTTAGGGCTCCCAAAAGCTAGAGTCGGCCATGTTATTATTATTATTATTATTGTTGTTCTTCTATACCTCTATATCTCTCCATCATGCTGTTTGTGTTCATCAAACATGAGGGAAATGTGTGACATAGCACCAAATTTATGCATAAATGTGTTATTTCCCCCCTACAAAAGTTTCCAATGTAAGTTTTTGGAACATTTCAGGTATGGTTAAACCAATTTCCTGTGCCAAGCTAAAGTTGGACAGAAAAAAGTTTTGTCAGCGTTCATAAAATATTACAAACGATTTCTGTTTCCATAGCCTACACCAAAAAACTTTTAAAAGAGTTTTTCACAAAAAATCCTGTTGATGGAAATGCAGCTTAGAAGGCCACACATAAAGGCTATTAATCCCTGAAATTCTAAAGTGGGCCTACACTTAAGTTTCTCACTCTCATAGCTACATAACTAACATATTAGTTTTATAGTAGTTACTGAATAATAGGCCTCTTTAAAATCACATCTTAAACAACATCTTAAAGCTCATTATTCTGTAATTACATGGACTACAATACTATTAGGCTTTGTTATTCTTGAGTTGTAGTGGTGTGTCCTGGCCATTTAAAGGGTTAATTTAATCATATTAACATAATTACTCAGTTTAACAGATAAGTAAAAATTGACAGTTAATTAACAGAGTAAGTAAAGTAAGTAAGTATACGTTGTACTGTTGAATTTAAGCATGTGTAGTCTTATAAAGCTGGTGCAGCACCACAAAACCGCTGGCAGTGATTACAGAGAGACGTTAAGGGCTCCACAGTGAGCGTGTGTTTGAGTTGTGGGTGTGACAGTGAGGTAAGAGAGAATGAATCAGGCCCTGTGCTGCAGCCCAGTGAGACACTCACCAGCAGATTGAAGGAGAGTTTCAGCTTCTCAAGGCTGTCGATGAACTCCGCCTCAGATGGAGGTTTAGCTCTTAGAGTTAACATCCCCTCTAAAAAGAACCACAGAGCAGCAATACAAGCCATTATTGCACAGACACACACCAAAGAGTAACATGTAAAGCATGTTAAATCAATAAAGAGTAACGGCACAACAAACTGAATGGATGCATGTCTGAGAGGTGACTAGAAATACCTGCTGGTCCTCTTTTCTTATTTTTCCTGCTTTTGTTGCGCTGGTTGAGCTGGGTGAAGGCTTCTGCTGCTTTTTGTAGCCGGGCCACAAAAATCTCAATGTCATCCAGGGCACAATTTAGGATTTGCTAAACAAAGCAAACAAAGTTTAAGAAAGCCACCTCAGTTACATCATTAAGGCCGACCTCATGCCACCATTCATTCAGCTGATGTTACTCAGTGATAGGAGCACTCACCACATCCTTCTCAATGCGCTGAGCAAGTTTCTCATGGGACTCTGGGTCATGCTGAGCTGAACCTCTTCTCTCTACATCTAACAGATGCAAATACATAGATTTTTAAAAAATATTCCATCAATAATGGGAAGAGGAGGGCAATATGGCAATATTTATCATTATCATGATCAATTACATCACAATATACTCTTCTAAGCATACTGTGGATTTAAAGAATTTAAAGAACACTGACCAATTGCATGTTCCATCATGAAGAGAGCATATTTAGTCAAGTTTAACTGGATTTAGTGCAGCTAAGTATGTGAAATGTTAAAAAAAACACTGTTCTCATAATTTTTGATACTATTGTTCTCATAGTTCTCTTGCCAGATAAGACTGTGAAAAGAAAGGACTCCAGAAATGGAATCTGCTGAACACTGATGTGCCATCATACAAAGTGCCATCAGGAAAGTTTTTTTTCAAAGACTGAAATCCCCCAAATGTATAAACATCATTACTGACATTTATTTATTTTATGATTTATTAAAACTCAGCAGATAAATAGAAATTGTTCTCTGTAAGTGAGGTGTTAACTTATTTTCGCTTGACCAGGGGTGTTCAAACTCTACTGTGTGTACAGGTGTTATCCTGTATATGTCATTTTTGTTTTTCCTAATACAGTAACATGATATCATAAACCATGATAAAGAGTTATTATTATTGTGAGATCTAATTTTTACATTGGTGCATGCCTAATTGTGATAAATATTGTACATTGTGAAAATGTTTGTGTTATATTGTGTTGTATCGTGTTAAGTTATATTTTGCCACTCTTCAAAATAGGAGTAAATCTCTGAATTTTACGATTAGATTCCAGTGTTAAATAATTTGATACATCATGAAATGCCAACTATTTACTATGATCCAATTAGATTCTTTTTGGACACAGAAAGGAATATAGACAATAAATATGAATTTTATTTTGACACAAAAACTTGAGAATGGCTTACCTTTCATGTCCGTAGCTGCCACGCGACCTTTGACCCCTGGGGCAGAACTTTTAGACTCTGAGGGGGGGATGATTGTCTCTCGCTGCCGCTTCATCTTCTCCTGGTTCATCCTGGAGGACGAGTGAGACATCAAAGAATAGTGTCAGAACTCCCTTGCAGTCCACTGAATCAGTACACAAGCGTGATTACTATCCCAAGTCCTGGTCAGACAGTGTGGAATGATGGACAGTGCTAACAGGCTTGGCTTTGTTGCAGTTATGAACTGAAGACTCACTTTAGCGTCTGAGGTCTCATCTTCTTTCCATGTTTACTGTCTCCCAGAGCGCTATCAATGTCAGCGTGCACTATCTCCGCCTGACAAACACACACACACACACACACACACACACACACACACACACACACACACACACACAGACACACACACACACTTCAAATTGAGGCCTAGAACAAGTGCTCAACAAATGGACATAGGTATGCTATGTACAATACCAGTCAAAATTTGGAGGCACTTATTTTTACTGTTTTCTACAAAATCATGAATTGTTACAATTCTAAAATAACACCTACAGTTTTACACAGTTTGAACACCCCCAGTCAAAATATGGCCTTAACAGAGAACACACTTAAATCTAACTGTTTTTTCTGCAAATTGCTTTGCAATTTGCATTTATTTGTTGAACTTCACAAAAAATGAAACATAAAATACAAAAATGTGCCATAATTTTTGCACAAGCCACATTTAATATTTTATTCTTTCCAATATTTCAAATTCAGCAAATAAACAGTACTTGTGCATTAAAAGGTGCAGAAGTGTGATCTCCATAGAGGACACATTATTATCACAAATCAACAAAACATCATTTGGTCAGGTACACTCAAACTTTTGCATGTAACAGTATGAACTTATTACAATTAAAAATACAGGTCTTCTTTCAGAAAGGGCTGTTTAGACTTACTCTAACTAGCAACACAACCGACTAGCACAAACACATTAACAGGGACAGACATTCCACTAATTAACTTTTAACAAGGAACACAAGTAATTAGAATGAAACAATGACTGTCTCTGTTTACACTTGGAACTAACATCTGATTATGGTGATCGGATCATCATCCAATCCAGACACAAAACATTTACACTCCCTTTTTTCAAAGGCATCTTCTGAATTCAGATACTGATTAGATCTCTTATCCTTGTGCAATGTTTATATGTTTAAATCGGGCTGGTAACTACCTCAGGATCAGGACAGCTAGATGTGAACACACTCCAATCACTAACACAGTTACACTCGTTTTTAAATGCATATATATGGACAGCATCCAGATACAGGACACATTTTAATGCCAAGTGTGAACAGGGCAATTTTGCTTCAACATTTTAAAATGCCCTGCCCTGTGATGGGACTAGTGACCTGTCCAGGGTGTTTCCTGCCTCCCTCCCAGTGACCGCTGGGATAGGCTCCAGCACCCAGGAGGATAAAACGGTTCAGATGATGAATTGATGAATATTAAAACTCAAGCCTTCATCTGTGTGTGTGTGTGTCTCACCTCCACCTCATCGCAGTAGAAGAAGTGTATGTCTGGTTTGTGCTGCTCGTTGTCCTGGCAGACCAGCAGCAGGACAGACGGGTAGCGCGTCTTATTCAGCACTGTCTGACTGTGATGTACTGTGGAGAGAGGGAAGTTCTCCAGCTCCTCCTGAGAGAGAGAGAGAGAGAGAGAGAGAGAGAGAGAGAGAGAGAGAGAGAGATGCTACTGCAAAGGGTCAAAAAAACTAATAAACACAATAACTCTGAATATCTATACTGCTGTGCACTAGGCAGACTGTGTAAACGTATTTATCTTGGCAATAATTGTGTTTTTAGTCTGAATACAAATAAACATTAAAAGCTAACAAGAACTAAATGTTTTGTAAAATTAGTTGAGATCTTGAGAGCTGGTCAGAAGAACACAGGTTTGGTTCAAGATTTATCCTCGCTGTCCCAGCCATCACAGAGATGTGTTCAAATGCACCACTAGTACATCTTATTTCATTTAATAAAGCACTGATTAGTCAAACTAAGTGTTGTTTGACAATTACAATTAATACTGGTAAATTAAAAACTTTTGAATATCATTTTCTTGGGTGCCTTAGTGCCACAAAGACATTTCCTGACAATATTAAAGGTCTCTGAAAGGTCACACTGATACTGACTGAGAAGGAAATCAAATCGCCCAGCCTGCACCACAGTCATAATCACACAAGAGAGCCAATGAACATCAAGACACCAAGGCCACAATAAACACCTCACTCAGCTGATTCAGCTGTTCAGTTCAGAAGATTACACATCAGCAGAGATAATTGGTTACAAGTTCTTTAAAGAGATTTCCAGGTTAAAATACATTGATACGTTCGCTCTTGCACCAGCTAATATGTGCTCAATAGCTTAATTTTGATACCCACCATATCTGCACCCACATGGGCTCCCACTCTGGTCTCTACACACACACAAACATAGAACTCATGAGCACATGAAGCACTTACCATTGTATCACAGTCCAGAAGCTTGATGGCCTTGTCGCTGACCTGCAGCAGCATCTCTTGGGTCCAGATTTTATCTTTCGAGTCCAGCAGGATCAGTTTCTTCACTGCATCATCTACGGTAGCTATGGACTCTGTCTTGTCCATTATAAACGTGGAAAGATGCTGAAAAAAGATATTGATATCTTACTGTTTATTTATCTAAAACAAGGGTGGGGAACGTAGGGGTCAGAGTCCAGCATAGTTTGGAGATTCTCCTAACTGAGTTCACCACCTCTGAACTAAAAGGATCAGGTAATTAATCAAGCAGTTGTTTTAAAGAACCTTGTAAAAAGAGGTAATGTTTCCCGTAGCAGAAAGTTTCAGAAAGTTGTTATCTGGGCAAACTAGCAGGCCTAACCTAACCATTACAGTATTTTGCTCAGTTCATTAGATTTCACAATCATATGTTTATACTGCAACAAAATACAACATAATTTATTTAGTTCTCCTCTGTCTTTGGTAATGCAGCTGAAGTCAACAGACAATTTAGTTAATTCTTTACTAATTCTTTCATATATACAACTTAATGTCAGTAAGTTGCAACCTATTGTCTAACTTGACTAATAATTAAAACTAACTAGCAAGTGTGATAGCTAATTAGCCAATTTAAACACTTTACGCATGTACTATAATAACCATAAAATGAACAATAAGACTTTAATTGTTAATCACAGTTATTTGTATGACAGCTAATCTTCAGCTAAATTGAATGATTGAGAAAAGACTACAAACAAGTTTCCTTTTAAACAAATAATACAGTTGTATGGAAAATTTTGGGCACCTCTGGTCAAACTGCATGTTTGTTGATTTTCTAAGTGAAAATAAGTTCACACATCCTCTACAGAGAACACACTTCTGCACATTTTAATGCCCAGTTACTGTTGCTGAATTTAACATACAGGGGAAAAATAAAGCATAAATGTGGCCTGTAGAGGATGTGTCAACTTATTTCCAATTATATACTCAATAAAACTTGATTTGACTGGTGGTGTTCACACTACTGTATGTCCAAAATGAATAATGCTAACATCTTGAATTCAGTTCTGAATAGAGAGAATTGTCAGGGTTGAATGGATGCTGAAATACAATGACAACTAGAGTACTCAGAAAAAAAGACAGGTATTTTTAAATATTTGAGATACAATATTTACCTCTGCAAGGCCAAAAATTATGGTATATTTAAATATCACCATGAAACCATTTATGGAATGACAGCCATCAATTTGTAAAGTGGCACAGCCATCAAACCACTACACTTTGACAGGGAAAAGTCTTATAAGTCTCATCTTCATTTCAGCAGCTTGTTCCTACAGATACAGTAAGATGCAGAGAAAGAGAAATAAAGAGAGCAATAGCCTGATAGCCTAACTACCTTGCTGCCAAAAGGAAGTTTGGAAGTATCCATGTATTTATCAGTGGTGTGTCATGGTGATGGCCACACCTTCTCATTGTCTCAATTGTTCAGAAGTTCTTTAGGCCTTCTGTTACAGCCATGCAAACAGAGTTCAAAGACTGGAAAATTACAGAGAGACTGCACGATTGCAAAATTCTGAATCAACAGTTCACAAAGAATAGCTGGAATGTGGTATGAAACCACAGCAACAACCTTTTACTCTGCACACCCACCAGAACATCAAGGGCGATCAGGCATTTGGCCAAACACTTTTAAAACTATTGGGGCGATGCCCCACCACTTTTAATGTAGTTCAAGATGCTCGTTCCAGAAGAAAGGAATCTCCGCTCTGTCAAAACAATTCTGGAGGCACCCTTGCTGCACACCTTTTGTCAACTTGTGTGTGTGTGTATGTGTGTGTGTGTATGTGTGTGTGTGCATACATTGGTGCATAAGAAATAAAGAGATCATATCAAAATAAGCAGGGATGCTGCTACCACCACATCTGACCCATATCTAAGGTTAAACTCCAACAGGGCAGTATTTATTTAAAACATCGTCCATAATTGATAAAAAACCCTGCTCCTTGTGAGTGCCAGAGAGTTTCGCATTACCCACATGCATTAAACATCTAATTTAACCACACGCACATTTATCTGCATGTCTGATCGAAGTCTCCTCTAAGGCTGAGGAATTTTCGACAGGCTTTGAAAGAGGACTGGAACTCAATTAGAGTCTAATCGTCCAAGTAATGCAAATGAAAACAGGTAAACAGGAGGTGGACTACAGCTACAGTTATGAAGCCAGTTAACCCCTTACCAAGCCAAAGTTTTATCACACACTATAACCTAAGAAGAGCTCCATTAGTTGGCACTGAGGTCCCTGTAGTTAATCAGTAATAAGCCTTAGTATATAATAAACCTCAAAAAGGCGTTAAAGGAGCAATTCACCAAAAATGCAAATATTGCTAATAATGCAGTTAGAATTGCTCAGTGATACCCTTTTCATTTACTGCTAGCCATGCTAGCATATAATGGTAATGACTGCAGGCAGTAGTCCAGCATTTGCCGCTGTAAAATCTTTCCCTAAGGTTTTGTTCCAACAGCATGGCTTCTCTAATTAGTTCAAACTCAGCACTCTGAGTCTGAAAGGATGTGTAGCTGTAAAGAAATGGTTACTGAGAAAAGGAAATAGACAAAAAAGAAGAAAATTTAAAGAGTTCATTTGCAAAAAAAACGATTAAAGCTATCCTTTAAAAAACAAACTGACTGTCGTAAGTTATTCTTAACATACAGCACATTCTGAACTCTGAATACTGTTTGTCACAAAAGTTGTTATTGTCCCCTGTCAAGGCATTGCAAGTTCATGTTTTACAGCAGAAAAGCAGTTAAGCGCCAGTCCTGTTCTCCAGGAAAACCCAATAAGTCAGCTCGGCGAATCAGAGTGCAGTATTCAGGTCATGTGACTCAAACTGTTTTAGGCAAACAGCTCCCTTCTCCCTACACAGTGCAGTATGCAGGTGTTAAAATAACAGCTACTGCACCTAAACAGAGCTCAGTCTGTCTAACAAAGAGCCACTTTGGATTCAGCCACTTGTGCACAATTCTGTATATTTGGGTGTAAAAGCCAAAATTTCATAACTCACATAGTACACAATATAGGGAGCAGTGAGCCATTCAGCCCTAGGATGTTCCGAGGTCTGATCTTATAGATGTTTAATTTTGCCAATTAATGGGCTGTTTTTGTTGCAGTTTTTAGAACTTTATCTGCTTGTTTGATGTTAAATAATGTTAAATACTGACTTTTGTATCTGTTAAATGGCTTTGTTTAACTCTGAAAAATGAAATGACCATTGAAGTTATCAGCTTTTGCCAAAAAAAAATTATTTAATAAAAAAATATATATTTTTTTTCCATTGAGGTTTAATTTACTTGTATTTTACTGAGTTATTTTTACTTAATCAAAACAGCTCAATGGCAGTTAATTTGATATTACCTGAAATGCACAATAAAAAAATGATTTATGAAAATTCATTAAAATGGAGAGATCTGTTTTCACAAAAGAACTCCTTATTTGTAAAAAAGAAAAAAAGATGCTGCTGTTCTCAGAACAATGGACTGACCCAGGTGTGGTAAAATATCCCTGCAGATTTCTTTAAAAAACTGAAAGCAAGTCACCTGAAAAGTTGTGATTATATTCCCAAATCTAAACAAATAAATTTCAATACATTTAAAAATTACTTTTTGTGTAGGAATATCATATTATGACATCTTTTGCACATTTTAGCGTCTACACCTTTTTACATAGTTGACACACAGCGTGGTTGACATTGTTATTGTAGGATCCTACACTTCCACTTTTAATAAACTACTGCTGCCTGTTGCAATCAGCTGATAAGCTTTAAACTGTACATAAGTGTTCTCTAATAGAAATCAGCACTGAAAGTGATTTGAAATGTAATCTTTCAGTTGATGGTGTGCTCAGCTATATGAAAGAGCACTCAGTACTGATTCCCTGATACAGAGGAAACCTGATATAGGAGGAGCTGTGTGGGTGAGGAGAGATTACTGCTGTGTGTGCATAGAGAGAGAGAGAGAGAGAGAGAAGTTACACAACACAGTCATTAGAAAAGTGTGTGAGAGACAGAGAGAGTGCACAGTTCAAAAGTTTCCTGTGGTCACTCAACTGAGTGAACTACACCCAGATCTATTCAGTCAAGCCCTAAACTAAATGCAGCAGACACAAACAACGTCACTGTTAGGACTGAAATTAAAAACGCCAAACCAATGCAACATGATAAATATAGTGATAAATTCCTGAACATTGCAAAAGGCTTTGGCACTCTGACTGAAACTGGCCATAGAGTGAGTCAACACGATGTCTGTCCGGAATCCAAAGACTGGCTTTAATTACTTTACTGCAATGCCATACCAAAAACTGGAATGTGCCTAAACATTAACTTACAAGTTCATTGTTACTGGAAAAGCCACAAGCACTAAACTGCATTCTTCACTTTAGCACAGAAACAGACAGATATTGAAGAGGGAGGGAGAGAAGTGAAGAAAAGGACAGAAGGAGACAGAAAGGGAGGGACAGAAAGACTGCCTTACCTGGACGTGGTACTGAGACGTCTCCTGCATGATGAAGTTTGAGTTCGAGTATTTCTTGCGTTGTTCTAAAATGGAAAAGAAAAATTGTTTGTGATGCATAAACTATATCCACAACACTGAATGCACACATTGGTTAATACTTAATAATTGATAACGTAACAAGATTAAATTAAGAAAGCTGTAATGAAGCTATAATAAGGCAATGTACTTTCTCAAATCACAGAGATTTCAAAGCTTAAACAGTTTAGGCCTATATACAAACTATTCTTCCAAATAGTTCAAACTGTATATATATATATATATATATATATATATATATTTAAAAAAACAAGTATTCAGATCTTAGATATTTGCAAGGATTGTGTTATGATCATGAGGCAGCAATAAGAGTTTTTAAATAAAAAAAAAATATATGTTCAAAAATTGTTGTCCCACATTTTCACATTAGTATGGAAATACAAGGAGTTTTGTCCATAGGTGGAGGCTGATTTTAGCCACACCCCTGAATTTTAGTACAGGACGTGAGACTGCATCTCTGTCCCTCATGGCCACATGGTAAACAGTTAGATCCCATTGTTTGAAGTAAACGTGTCCCAAAATCTGATAATCAGTGTGTAACATTAAGAATTGTCACTACTGAAACACATATATATTTTTTTGTTATAATAAAGCATATTATGATTTTCTGTGTGTACAGCTGTTCAAAGCTACATTTGTTAGTCATGTAATGGCTTGAGTTATGTTCAAAATTAGCTAAAATTGTCATTACCGAAACAGTAACAGTGCTATATACTATTTTTGCCAAATGTAACCCCTTCATACATTTGTATTATTTCATATGTGAATATTTTAAAATGCATATAACACTTTACCAGGTTTTTTATAAAAGAGAAAGAGGGGTATACACTGGTAACTTTAGTTGCCGGTGGGCTTAATTATTCATTTTCAGCGTTATAGATGAAATACAGTGACAACCAATGTGATTTTTTTTCAGCACTGGAGATGCACAATAAATATAACTGGAGCATGCCATTCAACTACAAACAAGAAATTGCCAAATAAGTAAATAAATAATAAATTTTGCACAATGATGACAGATATAGAGACAGCAGACTAACCTGAATGCCACATTTTGAGGTTCAGTGAGGATAGATTAGGCACATGGAATCTACCAAACTGTTATAAGGAAGTAGCTGGAGTAACATACACACGTAGACACCATACATAAAAAACAGGGAGAAAAAGCTTACACAGCTGAGCTCAACACCAAACAACAGTAAAACTGAATTCAAACTCTTTCTCATAACGTTTTCTCTTAAAATACATATAAAAGAAGTGCGTCATTCATTAGCTCTGTAATGTAAAATTATAATGAAAAAATCAGCAGTGGTTATGTAATATTCACTAAACGTTTCCAATTAGACCAACAAAATGAGTCTTTCTTCCACAACAGTAGCTCATTGAAAACTATAAATAGCTCTCATTCCTACCCATCTGACCGTCACCAAATTCAATTTCCCAGCAAAATTCCGCTCAACTGCTCAAGCCCCATTAGTGAGTCTGACTGTTGCTCAGCGCTCCAGACACATTTACAGGAACAGCTTCACTGACAGGTCGACAGTACACTTCAATTCACACTTTACCTCAGGGTCAAAGGTCAACTCTTACGTGATCTGCTCAGTTTAACTCTTCAGCTTCCTCCTCCTCTCTTTTAATATAGCTGTGCTCATTTGGTTTACAACAGCTGCCATAAATCAGTTCAACAGAGATGGTTTAAGAAAACAATACTCACCCAGCAGCACACCCACACACACACACGCAGAAACACACATAGTAACACATACACACAGTAACACACACACATACAGTAACACACATACACATATAAACACACTCACACACAAACACACACACAGAAACACACATAGTAACACATACACACAGTAACACACACACATACAGTAACACACATACACATAAACATACACATATAAACACATTCACACACAAACACACTCACACAGAAACACACATAGTAACACATACAGTAACACACACATAAAGAAACACACACACACACACAGTAACACACATACACAGAAACATACACACACATAAACCCACTCACACACAATCACGCACACACATACACATAAACATACACACATGAACACACTCACACATACACACAGAAACACTCACACATAAACACACACACACAGTAACACACATACACACAAGAAACACACACATCTACACAAACAGACTTACACAGAAACACATACACAGAAACACACACGCACACACACAGAAACACATACACAGAAACACACACGCACACACACAGAAACACATACACAGAAACACACACGCACACACACAGCCTTAGGCATTACTATCACCACACTAAAGTACTTATTTGAGTATTCAGTTTTTTGCTCCAGTGAAATCCTCTTGGATCATATAAATAATTTAGGCATTACTAAGTAGTGTACTAAAGTACTAAGTACTTTTTTGGTACTAAAGTACTAAAAACTATAAAGTACTATAATGTTATAGTAGTTGATTTAAAAAAAAGAAAATCAGTTTTTCTATGATTGCTTACACACTAAACTTAGAAATAACACACACTTAGTGAAACCTGACACTGAAGGAGCAAAACCTCAGCCGAGATCTGCACAACTATAAGCTCATAAGTTTATAAGCTATAAACACACAGTGTTTTGTAGACCACTAAGCACACTACTTGACTTCTTGACACTACTTGATTACTGGAATTTTGCTCGCACCCGAGATTACTATTTTGACTTTTTGTGAGCCACCTAATGATCTCCTTTTTGGTAAGTATTCAAAAATGCATTCATTTAAAACTCTAAAATGTACCAATTATTGAATAATTAAATCTTAGAATTCACTGTTAATGCAAATTCCAAATTTTCAATCACATTTTTGTTTGTAAGTATCCACCACTTGATAAGCAAACAGGTCTGACAAAACCTTTAAAATGTAAAGTCAAAAACACACAAATCTCTCATGATAAACACTCAGAAAAACACTCTCAGATAAACGCTCAGAAAAAAGCATGAATCGCTGATGATGACAAAATCATGGTGTAATTTGAGTAACTAATCAGTCATAGCTCATTACAATAAGTAACATTCTGTCAAAAGTGCAGCTTCCAAAATTTACCACGTTCATGTTTGTAAGTAGAACAGGAGATATTCTTAGAAAAGAACTGACAAGTTCTAATTGTACATAAGTCTTGTTTAGTAGAAAGAAAAACAATCCTTTTTTTCATTTTTTTCACACTGAATTAATTGCAAAAATTGCAAAAGTGCACAATTGAACCTGTTGATGCAGAATGTAAATAAAATTCAAATGCTCAAATTAGACCAACTAGACATAGAAAAGTAGTGTTACCAAAACATTATAACATACTTATTTCACGTAAGCCAAAATACAGTCATCAGGTCAAACTGTACCACACTACACTGTAATAAAATCCAACTTAAATATTCAAGCTTTGCAATTTAATTTAAATTTAGGGTTAACCCTTGTGTGGTGTTGGGATCTGCGGGACCCATTTTTAATATTTACCAAAAGAAAAAATGATGTGTAAAAAATGTAAATAAAAACAGACGGCAATGCTTTGCAAATCCTTTTTAACCTGTAGTCAATTGAAAACAGTGCAAAGACATTTATTGTTCCAACTAATCAACGTTATTGTACATATACACTTATTCTAAATTTAATGCCTGCAACATGTTCCAAAAAGTTTGGGCAGTGGCATGTTAACCACTGTGTTACATCACCTTTCCTGTTTACAATGTTCAGTAATCATTTTTGAACTAAGGACACCAGTTGTTGTGGTTGTGAAACTGGAATTTTTTTCCCATGATTGCTTGATATAACATTTTACCTGCTCAAAAGACCATGGTCTCCGTTTTCATATATTGTGCTTCATAATGTGCCAACATATTTTCAAATGTAGGTCTGAGCTGCAGACAGGCCAGTCTAACACCTGTACTCTCTTACTACAAAGCCACGCTGTTGTAACACATGCAGAATGTGGTTTGGCATCATCTTGCTGAAGCAGGGACGTCCCAGAAAAAGCTGTTTTTATACCCAAGCATAATTGCATCATCTGTTTAAAATGTTTTTATATGTGTTTTTTATGTGTTCTTTTCACTAATGTTCCTAGCCTTAAATTTTCACATTTTTGGAACATGTTGCAGGCATATATTTCAAAATGAGTGTACATTTACAAAAAAACAGAGAAGCTTGAAAGGAAAACATTGAATATCTTATCTTTACATGGTTTTCATTAACTTCTAATGAATAAAGTTCAAAATGAACTTACAAATCACTGCTTTCTGTTTTCATTTGCATTTTACATACTATCCCAACTTTTTGGGGATTGGATTTACTGTTACATAACGGTAACATTGTGTTTTTTGATAAACCTAAAATTGTAAGTCTGCTATGTTACTTACTTAAAAAGTAATTTAAAGCAACCTTTTTTCAGTCCATTAAATATTTTCAGACACAGAAATGTAAGCAACTTCAGGCTCTCCATGTGGTGTAACTGTCAAGTGATAACAACTAATTGCAAGAAAACAAGTAATTATAACTTAATTATTTAGGTCCATGAAATGTCAGGGCTTTCAGTGATATTCCTGCAGCAATCTAAACTAATAAGGGACCCTACCATGTCTTGTTTGACAAACATGACAAGACATTAAACGTTAATGCACTTGAAAGATGCACTGACTAGAAAATGATAAAGATTGTATCAGCAGATTTCCAAAGGACTTGGATTTGGATCAGCAGCAAAAACTGGACTAAGAAATCCCTAAACAAAGCAGTTTGTGTTGTTTAACTTCATCTATCTATCTTTATTAAGCAGACGAAGCAGAGTGGTTCCAGCTGAGAAGCTCAGTGGCCTGTTTCAGGCTCCTCAGGTTAAGGGGCCAGGGCTAATCATTACCATTAAGCAAGCACATGTTCTAATCAGCGGGCTTAAGGGATACTGTAACAAACAAACAACTCCCACCCCTCCTCCTCCTCTTTCTCTTTCTCTCTCCCACCCACCCGATCACAGAAGGAAATGTTCCCTCACTTCCTGCTCTCCATTCATTCTCCCTCTCTTCTCTCTTCCTGTGTGAGTGAAACAGTAGTGCTTGCATTGGGTCCGCGTGTGGGCGGCAATGAGAAAGTAGAGCTGTACACTTACATTATTCATGACTGACATTTATGCCAATCGCTTCACAGCTCGCAACGAGAGCCACTTAGGCAGCATATGGGCCCTGTCAGAGCTCGCTGACCATAGCGTAAGGCTCTTGTGCTGACTCAGGACCAATGTCCACTACCCACCGCCTACTGTTAAGAATGACAGGAGGAAGCACTGAACTGATCACAGATCAGAATAAAAAAAAAATCACATGACACCTGGAGAAGGCCTTGACTCTCTCTCTCTCTATTCTTCCAAACTTCTATGAAGAATAATCGTTAAGAACAGGAATCAGGGGGTCTGTGGGCATCCTCAAATTAAACTTAATATGTTTTTTGACCTTTTAATGCCACTTCAAATGTAATTTAACTGTAAAATAATTGCCATCTGTAGATTATTGAAACAAATGGTGAAATTTTGCCCACAGAGCTCATTCATTAGTTTTGAACCAACACCAGGATTGTGTTTGTGAGTAGAAGAGATATTTTATTATGACGTGAACTTGCTAAACTTTGTGTTGTACATGCTGTCCTGCTTTGTAGAAAGAAAGCCCACCCAAATTTTTGTCATTTACTATGTAGTCACTTGCGTAATTACTTTTAAAGATTTAATAGCAAAATGAATGTGAGCATGAAAGCACATAAAGTTAAAACAGTTGTTACTTTTGTTACTGTCCTCTGTTTTATTTGCATTTACCTGTAAGTCCTTTTAAACATCTGGTAAATGATACAGTTGTATGCAAATGTTTGAACACCCTGATCAAATTACATGTTTTGTTGATTTTCTAAGTGAAAATACTAACAAAACCTTTATGGAGAACACACCTAATGTGGCATTTTTATTCACATTTTAGTGCACAATTTTGATTTGTTAATATTTTAACATATTGAAAAAACATAAAATGTTCCAAAACTTTTGCACAGACCACACTGTATGTATTTTTCCCCAATATGTTACATTCAGCAAATAAACAATAATTGTGCATTAAGATTGAAATAAAATTGAGTGTGTTCTATGTGGAGGATGTGTCAACTTATTTTTACTTAGCAAATCATAAGTAAGCATCAATTTTTAACTTTTTTGCAAACTTTTGCGTATCACTTTATAATGTACTGTTAGAGCTGTTCACTAGCAGAAAAGTCACAGCCTACATAAGAGCAGCTCTCTGCTGCCTTTCCAGATCATTCAGATCTGTTCCCTCTGTTCTTCGGTCATGGACTGGCAGGACTGGTCAATATGAACCGCAGCTGTCCTGAAGTGACTGCTGAAGAGCAGGTAACGCTATCTGTCTTACCTCTCTCTTCTCTCTCCAGAGTATGACGACACTGTTTTCTTTTATTTTGTTTACGTACTGCGAAAAACAACAAAGGTGGTGCCATTTCATCAAGCCGAATCACCATCTGATCTTATCACAACATCCTTAACATTCATAGATTTAGACAAGCCGCTTAGCACAGTGCAATTATACCCAACAAAACATGCGCTGTTACACCAAGTGACTCGGAAACATACAGTACTGTGCTAAAGTTGGCTGCCAAAAATATTTATTCTGGCTTTAAGTGAGATTTGTGCCAGTAAAACAGTATAAAGAATCAGAATAAATACAAATAAACACAAATACAGTCAAAAGTAACAAGACTTTTTGTTTTTAAAAGGTTATCAATTTGTTGGGTAGAAGAACAGAGTTAGGAGAACACAGGTTAAATCAGCACGCCTGTATTAATTTAATGAGGATGGGTTAGATAAACTAGACAGAATCATATGCAAAAGTTTGGGCACCCCTGGTCAACTGACATGTTTTGTTGATTTTTTAAGTGAAAAGTTAAAACATCCTCCATATAGAACACACTTCTGCACAGTTTAATGCACAATCACTGTTTATTTGCTGAATTTAAAATATTGGATTACAAATAAAACTTAAAATGTGGTCTGTGTGAAACCTATGACCCATATTACATGTTTTACTAACATGTTAAATTGTGCACGACAAGCAGAAAAATGCCATATTTAAGTGTGTCCTCTGTAGAGGATGTGTTAACTTATTTTCCCTTAGAAAATCAACAAAGCATGTCATTTCACCAGGGGTGTTCAAACTGTTGCCTACAACTGTATTGGATGGTGACTGTAAATACTTCCTCAATGAGAGTTTTGGAAATGGGTACACTACCAAACTGATGGACATAAAATCAAAATGTGTTGTTTATTTTTAGAACTTCTAAGTTTTTTTAACACATAAATGCAAAACCCCCACAGATAAATAGGTTTGCATATCATTTTGTCATAATTTTGTGCAGTACTGCATATCCCACTGTGCTGCAACAAATACCATAAAATAACAAACCAAAGCATTAATCACATCTTAAATTTCAATCCTGATAAATATAATCCAAACCTAATTTTGTTACTATGGCGAATACACCTGTTCTGACGGCTCCTGTAGAGGCCCATCAGTGACAAGCATCGACGGCAGTGAAGTTACCATGCCAGCATGCTACAGGGTGCCTGCTGGACGCAGGAAATGAGGCGCCCATGTGGTCAGTGCCATCTGCCCCACACAAGCAACCATCTCCAAATAACCCACGCAGGCCAGCACAACCCAAATGGATGCAATATGCCAGGCCACCACACACTTTCACAGAGCTCAGCCTACAGACAGCTTTGGTGAACACTCACACACATATGCAGACTCATGTGAGGAGCAAGAGCTGGAAGAACATGAAGAACAATCTAAAATGAGAAAAGACAATCAACTACGCCTACACTCCAGCAATCCCATCACTCTAATGAGGAGATGAAGCTAACACAGAAGACAGGCAGAAGATTGAGAATATAGAAGAAGATGAAGAAAAACAGAATTACTGTGCATGAGAATAGTTTTGGTCCAGCTGTTGATTCTTATTTGCTTTCACTCCAAGTTGCTGAGACAACCAGCCGCTCCGACCGTCGCAATCTCGGCGGATTCAAAGTGGCACTTTCTCTCCCTCACTCATTCTCTCTCTCTCTGTCTCTCCATCTCTCTGATAGCTCAGATAAGCCTGTGTGAATAAGGCAGGTAAGAGGCCCGCAGGCTCATTTGCATTGCCGGACTGTAGGCAAGCTGAGGCTGAGTGACAGTGCAAATTTTTGCATAGCAGAACAAAGAGGATGTTTGCACAGAATGAGAGAGATTAAGCAAAGCACACAGTTCCTATGGATCTACCATTGTGAAAACAAAACAAAAAAACACTGGTTCACAGAGTAGAAAGGAGGGCTGAATGATAAGACGCTTCACCAACAAAGACAATATTACAGTTAACGAAGATGATGTATCAGTACTATAAGATTAAATGGTAAAAAGAAATTAAAAAGCTCATTATTGCATTAAAATGAACAGATATGCAAATAGAATGATTTCCAAGCATGTTAATGACTTCACATCCTCATTCTGGCCTTCACAGAAACTATATGCCTCCTGTTTCTCTGTTTACTACAAAACACGCTAAACTGGAAAACTGCCATGATTTAATTTATAGCAAAAACACTGCAGAAGATTGCTGTAAAAATTCTGGGAAAAACAGGTCTGCTTCCTGTCAAATCCATTAAAATGTCAGACCATACAGTAATTAGCTGTTAATTGCGTTTTTGGAAAGTGACCAGTACTGTGCAGTCTTCAGTAGCCTGTATCTGAATATTACACTGACGGGGAATCAGCTTCCCAACATTTTTTGCTGTTTTCTGCTGTTGTTTATTTCTTCTACAGTTCATTTCACACAAAGTTTTTGTTTTAACTTGTTATTTCTGACCCAAAGACATTTGAATGCATTGTACATGTTTTGTATCCCCACTCTTACAGAAAAGCCATATATATATTTCATATGGAAAGTGTACTAAAACCATGTGTGTTTACAAGCAATCCCACAATATTTTTCACATGTGCATCTACAGGTAGTGTGAGATATCACGCACGCCTCAGCCGCCAAGTTACCCTGTGCTAGCTATCAGTGACCATCTGTCACAAAAAACAGGTTCTTTTTCTTTCTCCTCCCTCTCTCTTTCTCTCTCTCTCTCTCTCTCTCTCTCTCTCCTCTTTCCTGAGGAGATCACTGGGACACTGGTTTTCTTTTCTCCTTTGTGTATTAGTACACAGTTAATGACACTGCCATTGCTCAGAAAGAAGGAAAACGCAGTGGTTCTGAGATACCAGGAAAACACGCCTCCTCCTACACACACTCTCTCTCTAAAAGCCTCTTTTATACACCTCTATAACATGAGCATACACACGCACAACTGCTTCCACATACTCATAACAGACACACCCAGACTGGGACAGAAGCGGACTGTGTACATTCAGACACACACACACACACAAAACTACAAAGACATTAGTTAACACTGAGACTCCAGTGAATGATTACCAGGACAGAATTATAAGGTAGATTTTACAATGAAAGTATGTGAAAAGTGCAATAACGGTTGCCATAGCATTGCTTTCAAAACACAGTACTGTACAAAAGTCAGAGCCTATCTATTATTCATTTATTTTTTAAGTCAAAATGGCTATTTATTATAAGTTATTTAGTTTTCAAAGAAAACCAATTTAAAATGTCACTGAAGCCTCAACAACTAAATGTAAAATCAAAATCTTCTGAATTTTTCAGGTGTCTTGCTTTCAGGTTTTGAAAGAAATCTGCAGGGATGTTTTTCCAAATCTCCAAAGTTCAGTCTTAGAAAGTTTGTTGCATTTTCTGCTTTTCACAATCCAAATAATCCCAAACACATTCAGTGATGTTGAGGTCTGGACTTTGAGGTGCTCAGTCCACTGTTCTGAGAACACCAGCAGCTTCTTTGCTATGAAAATTATCTTCTTTTTTTGTATATTTTCTTTTCTTGGTAAGGACTTCTTGACAGCTATACATCATTTCAGACTCAGTGTTGAGTTGCTCTTCTCACAGTGGAAGGATGGACAGAAACAGCTGCTGATTTTTTTCAGATCTGAAGGAAGAGTGGAGCTTGATTTTCTTCTCTCTCTCAAAGATGACAGGACTGTTTATCTGATGGTGACAGATTTGCTGGTCCACCAGGTTATTTGAACCTTAGTTTTAGGAAACTTGTGTTTTTTTCACGTACTTTCCTTCAACTTGGGCTTCCTTATCCAAGTGGATTATTTTATATCTATACTCCTCAGAATAAAAAATGAAAAATGAATAAGTTGTACTTATTGGCACTATGGTTGACTTTTGCACAGCACTGTACATATCCAATCACCACTGGAATTTCAGGAATGTCACGTCGCCATTGATAAAAAAAACTGCTCAAGTTCAACACTGCATTGAACTGCATGCCCATTCAAGGTATCATTTTGACATTTTTCTCTCTGTATCTACCTTTCTTTCTCTATCTATCTTTCTCTCTTCCTCTTTCTCCCTCTCACCCCGCCCCCTCTCATTTCCTGGCACATTCATTTGATTAGCAAATGTCAATTGTTATGGTTTGGCTCAATCTCAGTGTAGACATGTCAGTCTCAGTCTCTCTATATGTTAACAGCCGTGAGACCCATGTAAATCACACACGCTAACAGTCTTTAAACTGTGGATGGAATGCAGAAGAGAAAACATATATACACATACGTAAAGAAACATACAGTGCACAAAGGTGCCTCAATCCCATAAAAATCAAATGATAAAGAGCGATTTGGATCTAAAAAAACTCACACTGAAACACTGCTTTATGCAAGCTTTAAGTAATGTATGAACAATTAGACACTATGCAAATACCAATATCTTATTGACAAACACCAACTAGTCACTATTTTCTTAACTTTTATGTATATTTGCAATGTTGGGCCACTTCTATTCATAAATTCATTATTAAATGGTCTCACTGCATAAAAAGAAGCTGTCATTTTTAAATATTTGAAAAAATCAAAGCAAAAAAAAAAAATATTCAGAGGGTTTGATATGACAGTGACAAAGGCAGACACCAATATCTTAATGGCATCACACACAGTCACAGTCCCACTGTGCTCACAGTCACAACCCTACATTCAAACATCTATACACACAGGTCCACATCTCTGGCTTACCGTACAGGGCCTTGGCGCTGATCTTGCTGTCAGATCTGGCCACCCCACTGCAGAAAGAGGAAGAGGATGAGGGAAGATGATTTCTGCTCTTCATCACTCAGACTACCCTGGCTATCCAAACACACTGTAACCCAGCACTCGAGTGCCAGTTAGCATAAAAAATGTAGGTTTACTGATTTACGTCCACAGATGCACAGCTCTTAAAGAGTTTTCACTTCAGTGACACTGTGACAGTGTCTGGACAGGACTGGCTAAGATTATCTACAGGTTCTCAGAGCATATGGGAGTAAGGAGGGGGTGAGAGAGCAAGAGAGAGAGAGAGAGAGAGAGAGAGAGAGAGAAAGAGAGAGAGAGAGAGAGAGAGAGAGAGAGAGAGAGAAAGAGAGAGAAAGAGAAAGAGAGAGAGAGACAGAGAGACTGAGACTGTGTCCAGCAGGGAAGGCAAAGCAAACATTCCCTAACAGAGCTGCTCTGTCAACTGAGACCCTGACGCACACACTCTCTCTACACCAAAACACACACACACACACACACACACACACACACACACACACACACCTGCCCAAACATTCACTGGTTAGTGATTTTTTTCATGTGTAACTTATTTGCAAGTGTTTGTAAGGATGCCATACTCACTTGGCCTGCCTAATTGGGGGTCCCATGAGATTCATGTTCTACGACATCCACCTGAGAGAGAGAGGGGGGGGGCATACATGTCATGTATCACGAGCAAGAGTTCAAAAATCATCTTATAACACAGATGGAAATATCTGACCCAGCATTCTTATTATTCCCATCATGATCGTTGAATTCTAGCTGATAATTGATTGTCATACAGTCATGATTGCTGGTCAAAATAGATGTTTTTTTGTTCATTTTCTAAGAAAAATAAGTTAACACATTCTTAACAAGAATGCATTAAATATGGTAAATATATAGGAAAAACATAAAAGCTAAAAGGTGCCTTTTGCACAGGTCAAAAAAATACATTTAACCCATTTCACTCTTTTTTTTGGATTATCAGTTATTTTGTTTTCTATTTTATATTGTACAACCTTTTACATGAAAAAGTCAAACTATATTTTTGTTTTACTGACACTTTACTTTAAATACAGGGTATCAAACAATGACATACCATGCACAAATGACTTTTACAAAAAATGTCATGTATATTGTTTTTCATTGCAAGGGCTCAGCTGTGGTTAATGATTGAACTGATTTTTCGTTCATGCAACTATTAAAGTACAGGCCTGAAAGCAGCAGTTTTTTCTCAGTAGTTAATATGATTATGTGCTGACAGACACTAAATGATACATTGATACACAAGTTTTTACAGCAACACAGACTCACATAAAGAGACAACCAAACCTTGCAAATGTCACTGAAAAACACTTACTGTGTAAGCATACATAGCTATTTAGCTAAGAAATTAATAAACATTCCCCTAAATGTGTTATAGCATCCAGTTAAAAGTTAACAGTATAACTTTTGTTGTTTTCTAAAGATCCATAACTTGTCCCAGTTTCCTGCCGTCCTTTATTTTCGTTCATTTGTTTCCAGTCAACTGACAAAAACACATCCATTTCACATTCTGCTTGTGATCCAGTATGATTGTGAAACCTAACAACTGTGGAAAATGATTGCGATCATCTCAAATAATTGTGCTCAGACAGTTATGTAATAATTGTGTCAGGTGGATACAGATCTCAGTGTGATAGGAAGGTGATGTAAAGCTTATTAAACTACATCTAAACATATCAACATCATACAATCCTTCCACTCTAACTGTACTTTTTCAAGCACTTCTCTTTCGTTTCTCTCTCTCTCTCTCTCTCTCTCTCTCTCTCTCTCTCTCCTGACAAGGCTTTCTTCACTATAGTGTGGGCCGTCTGGCTAAAATAAATAATTCAGCTCAGACTCAGTCTATGGCGTCTGACTGAACCATACACTTACTGCACTGTTCAGACCAATCAGCCGAATACCTGGATCCAGTTCCAGTAAAACACTGTGCTGCCCACCCCTAACCCCACCCCACCCCCTCTACACACTTTCCACTCTCGCTTTAGGAAACTGTTATGCATGACATCACTTTTTAACACTGTAGCACTATCTAATTAGAAAAAACATTAAATCTGCTCTGATGTTACTAAAATTAATGTTTTGCCACAATTCCTCAGGACTACTTCTTGAAAAAGGGGTAATACAGTTAAGCCATTTCAGACAGTGCTATAATGTAAAAGGCAATTCAAATATTCATGAAAAGAGGACTGAAAAACAGAACGGAGACAGTGAGTAGCTGTGTGTGATTGTGTGTCCGAGCGTGTGAAATAGACGAGCCTTATTACACATTCACGTCCACTTACATAATCCACCACATCAGTCAGGGACTCTTAATCTCCCAGTGTAAGGTTTATCTGTACTGGTGTCTGCTGTTATTAGTGTGTATTATTAATTGGTGTTAAGTTGGGGTAAATCGGGTGTCAACAAGACTTTAAGTGTTCCAGACGGATGGTTCTGGCATAAAGAGCATGACAATCAGAATGGTGATCTCACCACATCAAAGCAGTCAAGGCTACCGATCAATGAATGCAACTTATTTTATGATATAAACTCAACGTACTATATATCTAACCCTGCATAACATTATGGTGTAATCTAGTTATAAGTGAGACAGAGATGAAACAACAGTACATACAGGACTACACAGCATATCTTTGTCAACTTGCTATCTTCATCCATGTGTGTGTGAAGACTTCCTCTTTAAACTTTTATTTAAGCTCAGCCATCTTCTACCTGCTATAGTTGTCACCTTCTGGCACCTGAACAAGTAAGCGGCAGGGGAGAGGTGTGATCATCTGGGTTATCACCGCTGTAGCCTTGATTTTCCAGCTACCGGTAGAGCCTGGATCAATCACCATGAGAAATAAGAAGTAAGAAAAGTAATTTCTAATATGAGCCTGTCACAGAGTCACATGGCTGCCATCAGGTAATAAGATGAAAGGCTGGATTAACCAAATTAATTAAGTAGTTTCCTCAATGAAGATAAACAACTTAAAAGAAAAATCCAAGACAACTAGTCTTCACTGAGCTACTGCCAATCTGATTAGTCACCTAGCCCTTACTGCTTGGCCAATATTACAGCCGTGCTGGCGGCAGAACAATCTGTGCAGAGGAGAAACCAAGCCCATTTTCCACGTCTCTGCATCAACATGTTGTTCTGCCCAATAAGGATAGACTCCAGTGCCTCCTGTGACCCATAAGGATTAGCGGCTTAGATGATGTGTGTGTATTACAATGGAAAATGAATTTTCAACAGAAAGCTACCTTTTTACAATGCAAGTGGTGCAGGGGCACTGATAGCTCTGCATGAGAAATTAGAGCACATAGATACTATTAAAACAAAAGCCCACACAACAACTATGCTGAAGGTTAGGTTGGATACAATTGTTTTGTTTGTATTGTAGGTTCGGTCTATATTGCTGTCATATTATTAAATCTATTTGATAACCCATATCCAAAAAGTTTATCTTCATTGTATCTCCTCAATGAAGATAAACAAATGAAAAAAAATCCAAGACAACTGGTCTTTACTGGGCTACTGCCAATCTGATTAGTCACCTAGCCATTGCTGCTTGGCCAATGTTACAGCCGTGCTGGCAGCAGAACAATCTGTGCAGAAGAGAAACCAAGCCCATTTCCACGTCTCTGCATCAACATATTGCTGCTGTATGTATAAAACCTTGTCTCGCCATTTTGTCTCGATTCTTTACTATTTATTTAAATCACTTAGAAACGCCAGCTGCTTTTAATATTACATGTAATAAAGCCTCAGTCACAAACTGCTGCAAACAGCAGGCCAGATTTTACTACTGCAACAACAGAAATACCACCGTTAGCAGGCTGGACCCAGTGTAAAGTATAACATTGCATATGCATGTTATGCAAAGCTGTGCCATGGGCTCTGCCCCTTCTCTTTGTGAAAGAGGCAGTTGTTGTTTCCCACGTCTCACACGCCAACACCACAATATGTACATTCACCATGTGCCCTATTAGCCAACTCAGAGCTAGGCCTGTGAGATATGTCCAGCACTAACTTTGGATTCAGTCTAAGGTAGTCCTAAACAGAACAACAAAACCAAGTAACAACAAAAGAAAGTTCGTTATAACCCTTTAATAAAAGCTGTGGTAATTAGCAGGAAAGTGGGAAACCTTTCAGGATTGTTAATTGCAACTGCCTGAAATAATCAGAAAAAAACAGAATTTTTTTCAACTATTATATCTCTGCCTCAGTGTATTTGAGTGTTGAATTTCAGTGCTTGACTCTGCGTGTGACACGATCGGCAACATGTCAACAATCTGATTGGTCACTGCTCAGCTCATTTGCATAACATTTGTCCAGAACAAGATAGAGCAGGTGTAGTCAGATGTGTATACTGCAGTCCCTTGCAACATAGCCATTATGACAAAAATTGAATTAGACACTAAACACTAAATAATTGTACATGATGTCACTGTATATGTCACATATATGCTGCTTAAAATTTCAGCACCCTCAGTTTAAAACACCTTCTTATGTCCCTGGTAATTAGAAAAGATTACCGAGGCTGTGAAATCCTTTAGATTGTGTTACGGATTAAAATTTTAATCATGTAATCTGTAACCTGTAACAGAATACATTTTGAAAGTAACATTCTCAGGCCTAACGTTTAATTACTGTTATTTGATAAACCACGGTACTGAAAGCCAGCTTGATGTGCTCTAATAATTGCCACTCACCCTCTTGGTGATATTGGTGTCTGCACATACTGGTGTCTGCACCCAGACACTGTTCACTCATAGACATTGTTTCACCTGCCTCACGAGTGCTTCTCATATTCATACTAACATACCATCATTATAGGCTTCTAACAGTAGTCATTGATTTTCGTGGATTTAACTCTAATTTTCACTGTCATATGCTCCGAACATTAGTCACTGGTTTTCACTGGTAACAGTGACTAATTTTCATAGACCTATTTCTCATTGTTACTGTGATAGGCCTCTAAAAGTAGTCATTTGTTATTACTGGTTAATCTAAGTGCTTCTAAAGCAGATTTTCTATAAAGCTACTTTGTGACAACACCTGTTGTAAAAAGTGCTTTAGAAATAAACTTGACTTGAGTAATTACAGTTTGCTTTCTTTTTTATAATTTAAACACCCTTTATATCTTGAGAGTGGAGGCAAGGTGTTTCACTGGTAACACAGCAGAACCCAGAACGCACGTTAAATAATGATAAACTGCTCACACAGGCTCTCTGGTATCACTCTTTTATTTAGGATCAAGGCAATAAGCAACAGCCTGATGACCCAGTCATTACTTGTAAACAGTGGAATCCAAACTCCTTGTACATACACTCTTGAAAGGAAAATCACAGTGGTGAATCATGACTATTAGAGCTAGGCCTTCAATTCAGCCCATAAAGGAAAAACCCCATCTGGGATTGCAGTAGCTTATTACCTCTAAGCGATTCGCATGAACATTTTTTGACAGAAGCTTCTAAAAAACATTCCATATTTTACCTGAAGCTTGTGAGAGACATTTTAGCCGATATTTTACTTTGTAACAGTTTCACAGTGACTCTTTCACTAGTGAGCTCTGGTACAGACCAACACTGTTGTTTTCCATTTCTAACAACCCACTGACTAGGCTGCCGCTCGTAATCACTGTCAGTGACGTATCAAGGACTTTCAGAAGGCCTAAAAGAGAATTTTTTACTCATGAAATTGGTCCCACCCATTGGAAGTCAACATGTGATTGGTTGAATCCTCTGCCACTTTGTAATTATGCTGATAGTTAATCTAAAACATTAGTTCTCTTCAGTTCATTTAGGTATATCTACTTCAGTACTACAGGAGAAAATCAATTCCTGATGGGTTAATTTTTCACTGTGCATTTCAGCAATTTTACCCTTTTGTTTCCATCCAAAACTCATGAAACGAGTAGTACTGCAATACTCACAGAGGTTAAATACAAACATAATTCTACTCTAATACAAATTAACTACAATAACAGATGTGTATTTTTTTAGTTTACAGAGTATTTTTTCTATAATGTGAAATGTGTCTGTATGTGTAAACAGACTGATTTAACAAATCAAAGAAAGTAGATTCAAACTTAACCTTGAGGCATGTGCATGAGGCTGTTGGCACAGGTCCTGCTGCACATAAATGGATGAGTGCACTGGTATTTTTGGGTCTGTTCTGAGGAACATTTTCTTTCACAACACTTTCTTTTAAAGCTGCCCTGTTCGGGTTCCACCATGACCAAGTTCTTTTTTCCATGCATTACTCCATCCTTTCTGTTTTGTTTGTTTACTGTCTGTAGTATCTTGGAAACATCTGTGGGGAGAATTACTGTGAGTGTGTGAGTGAGTGTGTGTGAAGTTTGGGTCAATGACAGAATACTTCACGCTCACAGACTGTACAGAACAAGTGGCTATGCTTCTCGTGTAACAGATGGACTGATACAGGTTAATAGTTAATGGTGCAGGCACCTCAGAGAACGTTCTGTAGTTATTGCCACAGACGTATAAAACCATAAGCTGTAAAAGATCAATTCAATCATGTTCTATAACTATAAAATATTTGACTTTGTGACAGTTTCTGGTCAGAGAGATAGATTGATGCTGATTCATAATACTGCTTATACTTAGGCTTTCACTTTTCATCTGGTTACACAAGATTTGCTTTGATCCCTCTCTATGGTGGTTGAAAGGACCCATAGCTTACATATTTCTTGCATTCTGTTTTACCCTGGAGCTCAATTATGACATTTATTCACATTCATGTACCATATAATTAACTTTAACACAACGATTTCCCAGCCTCTCTTAATCCCTTAGAATTAAACAGGCTCTTTTCTTACTGTACCTTTAAGACTGAATATGTGAATGACCTCTGTTTCACTGGCTGCCATGTATTGTAATGAATTCAAAAAGCAGTCCAGGCTGAAATGCTCCTTATTACTCCATCACGGATGGGTGGGACTAAACTACTGTAGGCTAAGTTGGCGGATATGTAAATGCATTGACCATTTTCCATATATGGACCGTATGGGCTGTGAAGTGAACAGAACGTATTGAAACTTTAACATGTGTTTAAAACCTTCTTTACAAACTCTTTCAAACGTCAAAAAAGAGGAAAATTTTCCATGATATAGGCCCAAACAATTTTAACAGTACAAATCTTTTTGGAAATTAGGCTCTGATTTTTACGTTTAGACACTTTTCAATACGAGAAGAAATAAAGGTGCTAAAAGGTTATGTGGAGTAATGCCATAGAAGAACCACTTTTGGTTTCCTAAAGAACCTTTCAACAAAATCAGAGTGTTGTTTTTAAAGGTTCATTGCAGAGAAACTTACCAACTCTGACTTTATTACAGTGGTGGTGACAGGAAAAGTTTTATTTACTATCCAAAACACCAGTGATCCTCTTTTGAGTTGTTATATGTAATGTTGATAATGGTAAAAGTGTTAAATTTGAGTTTTCTTTGGGGACTGGTGAGCCTTACAGCACTCTGCATGTACCTAAATATGTTTTATTCCAAAACCTTATCTCAAAACTATAAAACAATGTCTCAGGCATCAAGAAGCGTATTCATAACCTTTTCATGTAATACCTTTCCGTGAGGGAGGTCTGGTTCCTATCACCACCACTGTGAACAATTCTGGGTCGATAAGTTTCTCTAGAATGGAGCATTTGTTTTGTTTTATATCCCTCGTGACACGAAGACACATTAGCAATGAAACATTTACTACTCAAGTTCATGTCAGAAATAGCCTGACTGCTCTCTCTCTCTCTCTCTCTGATTTCCTTTCATTGTGTTTATATGTGAATTTAACTGTATGTGAAAAACTGTTTAGTGATTTACTGTAATATAAAAAAGTAAAAATAACTATTTTGATGTAGGAAGTAAGTAAGACTTCAGGGAAGTCTACCAGAGTAGAGGAAATCAAAACAGGTTAAATTACTGTTGTCGCTAATGATCTTAATGTTCAAAATGTACTATGTGGGTATCAATGAATTTACAGTTTAGAAGGGTTACCGTGTCTAGAGGTTGACATCTAAGACAACATCATGTAAAATTACTATTTTGTAGGTTTTGGTCCACCAGCAATGATATTTATGTTTACATTTACAGCATTTAGCAGATGCTCTTATCCAGAGTGACTTTGTTGTCCACTGTCCAATGTATAGGTTAAAGTCTAAACTGCCCTTGATTGGTTACATACTGAATGTTTAACAAAAAAAAATAAGACCTACAGAGGTAATCCTGCCTCACATCTCTTCGTATCTATTTGATTTGCCAGCATAAAATAAATTGTATTTTAAACATGATCCCTGTTCCCCAAAATGGGAGAGCTAATTCCATTGTGCCGCTTGTAGAGCTCAGCAGGCAAAGGCAATCAGATTACACTGTGTGCCAACTAGTGCAACAGGTGAACCGATCTGCAATTAGATCACCACTTATTACCAAAGGTGATTAATATACTATCTGATATGAGCAGACGTGCGTGTGCATACGTGTCGACTGTTGGGCAAAGTCAAGAAAATGAAGAATTCTAAAATAGACAAACGTGCTGGTTTTTAACACTTTAAACCACTGACGCCCACACAGACAAAGTAATACTTTGAATTTACTTCTTTCAAACGTATACACCATTTCCATCTGAATAAAAATGCATTACATCATTTTTTACAAACAACAACTTTGTCTTTCATTTTACTAACTTTTGGAAATAACTGTACTGATATATAATAGTATATTAATAATAAACAAATAATTATGTAATAATATAGTAATATAGTGTTTATTTATGTGAAAATAATGGACACATTTGAATGAAGTAAATTCATCACTTTTTCAGTGCTTCCTGAAGCTTATTATTATATTTATAAATACAAGAAAAACAATGCAAACCATGCATGCAAATTGAACTTTAACTAATGATTCACAAACAGCCTACATAAACAAGACAAGGTACAAGTAAAGTACAAGTTCCCTCTTGGAAATATATCAGAATGTCATGGCTGACATTCTGATATATTTCCTCTACAATAAGCGTATAGCAGGAAGGAAGTTGACAATCTGTGAGTTGGCATGTTTGGGAAAGTGGTGGACGGAGTTGTACGGTAGCAAGGACAAGAACATCTGACCCCATCATCAGAGGCTAATCAGATAATCCTAGTCCAAAGAATAATATGTCAGCGTTATTGTGCGATAGTGCATCCAGAAATTCAGAGCTGTTATCTGTTAGATATAAACAGCCAGATCCATCAGCACTTTATGAAGAGCTTCTCATGCCACTGTACATAAAGGTTAAGAGAATATAGGGCTCTCATGATCAATTATATTAGTAATTAAGTAATTTTCTGGTTATTCTCATGATTAAAGGAGTAATCAGAATTTTAAAAAAAGCCAAAAAATGAAAATGAGGTCAACTGGATCTAATTTATATGTAGATCAAGTAAACTAGCAGCATGTTGTATCAATTACTAAATAAAATAGTTTGGCATGATTTTATTATATATATATATATATATATATATATATATATATATATATATATATACATAAATGACATATAAAGTCTTTTATAACATAAAACACTTTAATTTTGACATGCTTGTAAGAAAGAGTGGGCACAGTATTGCACCATACATAAGACCCCAAGCAAATCAGTAGCTCTTGGAAAACCATGAAAATGTGTTGAAACAATGAAAATTACAATAATGCTTATTATATATACATGCATGCATACAAATATAGATACATTAACATTATATAATATATATTATTTAACACTTGACAAAGGTTTCTGAAGGTGTCCAAGTAGTATTGATACATAGAGTAGTATGTTTTCAGTAGTAATAAATAATGGTAAAATATTACCTTTTTAATTAATGTGTGGTTGCACAACCTGACCTGTTCTTGTGGTTAAACTGATGATCCTGTTCAAACGAATTTATACATTAAATCATCATTTTGAAAGACTTATTCGACCTAATAAGAGAAACTTTCAAAGATTCCAAAATAATTTACTGGTAAAAGTTAAACTAGGTACTCTTTAAAAAGACTGCATTAAAAAATGGAGAACAACAAATATGCATTATCTGAATTTAATCTTTTTTAAATCTTGCAATCATGACAGCCCTAAGAGAGTAACTAAAATGAGAAAACATGGAGTAAAACTCTTTTTATAGGCAGTTTTCTAGAGTGTGCACATATGTGCACATACTCACAGATTCCTGCACAAATCTATCCTAAATCACAGCCCACACTAGTGCGGCCCCTCTGAGTAAACTCAGACTTCTGTTATCTCCATGGTGATGTCTTCAAGCTTGAAAAGCTACAAACAAATGTGTTCTCTCTTGTCACCACTCCACTAAGCTCCACTTTATTGACTCAAGTTCATTGTGTAAGCTTCAGTAAACAGATGAGCAGGCTGAGATAATGGCTGCTTAAGCTTTGCTCCATGCAAATGAATAAGCCTTTAGGAGTGAATCAAACATACAGGAATTGAAAGCCATAATGGTCAGCTAAGTGCCTCCATTCTGCTCTATCGGTAATGATGACAAATCTGGAGTCAAAGTGTTTGCCTGTTCTTATGAAACAGGCTGTGAGGAGGACAGGGAATACCAAGCGGAAGCGTAGATCATAAATGTCACCTGTTTGACAGGTGCATCAAAGGTAAGCCCCTCACTCTCTGAGAGATAACAGGGCTACTATAAACTCCCTGTAAGTCACTTAGGCATTTACACAGGCACCAGGACAGATCGAACATAGTCTAACCACCCAGCTCAGCCTCAGTGATCACCTTGGTTCCAAACCCAGCATGAACTTTATTTAATTCAGGGCAATTCTAATTTATCTGTATAACTCTTTTTACAACTGGCTTTGTTACAAAGCAGCCTAATAGAAATTCTGGTTCATGCCCCTAGTGGGCAAGGCAAGGGTGACAGTGGCAAGAAAAAACTTCCTAAGAGCAAGAGGAACAAACCTTGAGAAGAACTAAGACTTAAGGAGAATCTATCCTCTACCAGGATGGTGCGAAATACAGGGGATCCTAGCAGGTCTGGAACCCCCTAATTAACTTCTTGGACCCCCTGAATGTCTCAAAATTCCAATTCTGGGGTTCCCTGAAAATAAACTTATTATGACGTTATGCAGCGCGTTAGGATAAAATAGAGACTCAAGTGTAAATTCAGGGAAAGATCATTGTAGCTTCTGTCTATGGTATTCTTAACTACCTAGAGATGCAGCACTGGTCTGCCTCAGGGTGGTGTTGCAGCAAATTGGTTCATCCAGTTAGACCTACCAACTGTAACATTGCCCAGGATACCTCTGAAAAGCTTTACAGTATAATGTAGCACAGGTGGAAAGAGTGAATTATTACTCATTTCTCAAACTGGAGACACTAGAGGTGTGAGTAAGATCTCAGTTAACGAGCGGTGCATTACCAAACTAGAAAAGAGCTTTTTCAAAAGAAGAAACCAGTCACTCATCATCTGTATGGAGCCTATTTCAGCACTGATTGGTCAGAAGGCTGGAAACACCCTGGACAGGTCACCAGTCAATCACAGGGCAGACATCCACATTCACACCAAAGAGCAATTTAGTATCTCCAACCAGCCTGCATGTCTTTGGACTCTAGGAGGAGACCAAAACACCTGGAGGAAACCCACGCAGACACGGGAAGAACATACGAACTCCATACAGAAAGGACTCGGAATCAAACCCAGGCCCTTCTTGCTGTGAGGTGACAGCGCTACCCACTGCACCACCCCATGAAAGAACTGTTAAACCAAATATTTTGTTGCCCCTGAAGCTAGCATCAGTATCAATACGTCGACTGAGTTAGCAGCCAGCCAACGCTGGAATAGCCAGACAACATGGGACTCCTCAAACACCAAGGGGTATTTTTAACACTGGACACCAGATAGCAAACCATAACACAACAAGAGCATAAGAGTTGTGAAGTCATGAATGAGGAAATGACTAAGCAATATACAATAATGAATAATGAAAAAAAAGTAACAAAATGAGCCAAATCAATGCCATTATTATATTAACCAATGCCCCTCGGAGTTTGTCTCAAAGAAATGAGAATGAAAATGAAATCCATGTTTTCCAGGACGACATGTTAGTATGAACTGGTGAGGAACTGAGTATAGAGTGAGCAAGGTGTAGTATGTCTATGAATGAGCTTTAGTTGAAGTCTGTGCAAAGTTCAGCCAACAGCAGCCCAAACAGTCCAGAGAAGGGGAAAGGCCAGAGCACACACACCCCAACAAACACCAGCATCCAAATGTTGGTTTAGAATGTTTAGAAAAAGAACAGATGAATCAGCATGAATGGAGAAGAGTGTTCTAGAACAGTGAGAATGATGGAGAACATTCTGGAGAGCCCTGGACATTTGGGTTTACCGGTGTTTTCTGAGTTGGTGTGCTCTGATAACTGTCAAAACAGATTAGGTCAATGACCGTACAGAAAACATGGCCTACTTCAGGTAAGAACTGCTAATGTTTTGACAAACTAGCCACTGGGGATGCACATCTGAGTCGGCCAAGATTGGAATCAGCAATTTTTGCTCAAAACAAGATCAGCAATGGGCCAATTTATTATTTTGGCAGATCAAATTTTAAATTTGGCCCATTAAAGAGCAAACAATGTTGTTTATATTGCAAGTTTGGCAAATATGTTAGCACCTTTCACGCTTTGTATTAAAAAAAGGCTAATAGCTAAAAATCAGCTAAAAATTTGTCCATCAGCCACCCCTTCTTACACTCAGGTTGTGAATGGTCAGTTTGGTTCACATGGATGCAGTTTTCACAAACTCTCTAGTGATGAGGGCATTTATCCACTGATACCATTCGGAGCCGGGACATATACCACTAGCTACTTTCTTCAAAGTGATGTCAAATCAGGCAAAGGTTACTAACCAGATGATGTTATGAAAGACACATTCAGGCAAGTCTGACCTACAGTGAACTTCATCTTGTTTGAATCTTTCAGGGCTCCTACAGGCAAAAGCTAGTAGCAACAGCAATAAGTCACCCTAGCTTTCAATGGCATACGTATACAAGAGATGCTGCACAGCCTCACACAGCACTGACAGCAGAGTGAGAGTCACTCACTACAACGAGAATAAAGCCGAGCTCTTACCCGAGCAGAAGCAGCACAGCTCCGGTCTTCTAGTATTCCTTCGTCCGTCCTGTATTTGTTTTGTCCGAGAATGTAAGGCGCGGGCGAGTCCGTCACGCTGCCAGTCCCTCCATGAGTCAGTGCTGAGGAGCTGAACTTTGCTCTCAGAGTGACAGCAGTAGCCAAGGAGACGCGCGGCGCCTCGAGCGCTCAGAGAACACAGAGAGGAGTGAGAGGGCGCGAGGTCGCACCAGCAGGTGTGTGGACAGGTTAGGGTGTGTGTGTGTGTGTGTGTGTGTCTATGTGTGTGTGTGTGTGTGTGTGTGTGTGTGTGTGTGGGCTCGCGCGAAGGAGGCGGGTCCTACTGACAGGTGACAGACGGGGAGAGTAACTGGAGCCGCGTCGCGAGAGGGGGGCGGAGCTTCGTTTCACAACGGGACAACATTTGGGAAAGACAGAACGAGCCATATCACCACATTATATAACAACCAAGTCCTCAGCTCTGCATGGAAGAGGTTCACCTTTGAACCTTTGGGTTTTTATCATTTCAGGACAGGAAGAAATAATTAGATTGGTTTGACAAAACCAACTATTCTTTATTATTCTACACTTTTTTGTTTTCTTCACTCTTAAAAAGATGGTTCTTCAAGGGTTCTTTAGTAAAGGCAATTGTTTTATTTACGACCATGAGCACCGAAAAGGCTTCTGTTATAGTTATGATGTCAAGCTTGTAACAATAGAAGAGCCCTTTTTAGTGCTATGTAGAGCCCTTATCAAAGGTTCTGTATAGAACCTTATACAACAATCTGAAGAACCATTTCACCATGCAAAAAACATTTAAGCATGCAAATAGATCTATATAGAACTAATGGTTCTAAATAGAATTGTTGCATTCACTAAAGAACTCTTGGAGAACTCATACTTGGGGGTGTGTAGAACCTTTTGAACTAGAACCGCAAAACTTTGTAGAGCCTATACAGCATATATTGCTCTGGTGCTTTGGGAACTGACTGCACGTACGGTTTTCATACAGCATTTGTTTAAACACAGTTTTTCCTTACAGGAAGTGAATGGCATAATGTTGAGACAATTCAAATCCAACTGCCACAAATGATGTCACTCACACGGACCCTCACAGGCATTACATACAGACTCACATACATACTGGCACATATGTGTACACACAAATATGAACAACTACCTGGGATACCATAACAGCACCTCAGCAAGTACCTGGGACAACATAGCCACAGCCTAGCCGAACCCTAGCAAAAGACACATAGCAACGGCTTTGTCAAGCCAACCTAAAGTTCTTTCACAAACTTTCCCTTGTAGTTGCTAATGAAATTTAAAACTGTATTGATAGTTTGCTGTCTTCTGTGGAAGACACTGTCTGTCTATTCATTGGTCAGTTCACCTTAACAAGGCACGGTATTAAACCCTATTCTGCTGCGACTTTTAAAAAATTGCAAATATAAATTGTTTCAGAAATCTGATTTTAATTCATAATTCTCTCTGGTAGGGTAGAAATTGTGGTACTCTCTCTGGCGAAATCTACGCTCACTGTTTGTGATTACTGTGCCTTTTTGGACTGCACCAAAGCTGCTAAGAGTGACAGCAGAGCAAAAGCATCTGAGCCCCGGCCTCCTACTTCATTATGTGAATGCTCCAGTATTCTCTCATCACATACACACACCAATACAAGCACAATGTGCTCTGAAGTTTTACTAAATTACATGAAACTGCAGATATGTGTGCTTTAATGCTTTAGCAGATCATTAACTTCACCAGCCATGAGTAAGAGATCACTTCAGAGGTCACAGACATCAAAAACTCTGACTTTCTCAGTGTTTACTGTAGGTCTTAAGTATACTTGCAAGAAGTGGCTGGGGTTGTTTTTCAAATATATACAGTAATCCAAACTCACCTCAGTATTCTTTCTACTAAATTGGGTATTCAAATAAAGCATGCATGGTTTGGAATAAATAAATAAATATTTTGTGTTATCTGGTAATTTTGTAATGTATTTTTTTTTCTGAGTGTTCTGCAGTGCTTTTTGGAAATTGCTGAAATTGCACAAAATATATTTGGACAGCTGTCAATATACTTTGGGGGGGTCAAAGTCCCAAGTATACCCAATGTCTGGTTAACACTGCTTTCTCTTTACAGTGTAAAGTTTTGGTTTACAAAGCTTATATCAGTAAATTGGTCATTATAAATACTTAAAACTATAAGACTATAACATTTTGTAACAATGTCACAAATTCAGCTTCAAGCTCATTGTCAGCTCATGATGTAAACTGAACTACTGCAGCACTGAACAGGTGCAGACTTATTTGCATGAGGGTTTGTTTCTATTGCCTTTGAATGAAGTTAGTGTAGCCATAACCCTGAACATCTCTTGGTGTAAATTCTCTTATTACCCAAACTGATTAATGTGATTCACACAGCAGAAAGGCCTCAGCAACACATCCTCATTACACACTCTTTATTCACAGAAACACACACCCTCTACTGGAGAACATCAGAAAAATTAAACCAACCATTTAAAAACTTCAGTCTTACATAAACAATGTAACTACGTCTGTACCACATATGTAACTAGACTGTGTGGGTGTGTATGTGTAGATTGCTCAAAGGGGCAAAGCTGGAAGTGATTTAATAAGTTGGATTTAACATATTTGAACAAAAACATAAAAGGTGACCTGTACAAAAGTTATGGCACATTTCCAATGTTAAACTCAGCAAATAAACAGAAACTGTGCACTAAAATTTACAGATTTTAAAAAACAAGTTTGTTTTCTGTGGAGGATGTGTATGTTTTTGTTCACTTACAAAATGAACAAAACATGTAATTTAACTGGGGGGTGTTTAAACATTTGCATATGTCTGTAAACAACAGAAAATCATCACAGTTCTGAGGAAAACATTTAGAGCCACTGAAAATGATCTTTACAGTTATACCTTTTATTGTTTCCAAACTGGCTTGTCCCAAGTCCTATCATGTCTTGCCACATTTGTAAAAATACTACACAAATAATAAGAAAACACAATGAGATTCCAGTAGTTCCACTTGCCATCTAGTGGGCTTTTCCAGCCCTTATAACTAAATTATAACTAATTCCTCTGAAACAGTTCAAATCATCTAACTATAATGATTACAAAATGTAGTTTATTGCATAGCAATTGATCAATTCAGACCACTTCATCTTGCTTCACACTGATGCTGGTTGGGCAGCTACAGGATGTGCAGAGGAGCAGTCATGCATTATGGAATCTGTAGTCCATAAGTCACAGGAAGTGTAGCCAAGGGTAAAAACCCAGTGTCTCATGAATAAGCACTGAAAGACACAAGGGAGAACGCAAAGTTAACAAACGTGATACATTCACTATCTGTGTCAAATATCTTGATGCGAATTTGTGTCTGTATTCATGAACCATGTAAAAATAGGAACGCTGACCTAGAATCACTATGACCATCTTAAGTATGGTGAAATCTGATCAGAGTTCAGATTCAAATTTCAACTAAAATTGAGTCATTATGTCTCAGTACCTGTAGAAGAGTGTAACTATTTCTCTTGAAATGTTTGAAATCTAATTTGACAAAAATAACTTCATCCTACAGCATCACATAATAGCCAGATCAGTCTTCTCTTCAAAGCTACGCACAGTTTAGTTAGTTAGTTAGTTTTTCCTACTATAACACACCTGGTTAAGGCAATTAAAAGTTTCTTATTTAGCTGATTTTTGGCTTTTTAGTCTTAGAGCAAAGCAAACTCTACTTTATGTACCTTAGCCAGGTTCTATTCAAAGAAAGGTTAACAAGGGCACCATAACCCACAAACAAACAATAAGATGTAAGGACTTGCTCTGAAACGTCTCCCACATAAACCCATTTTGCTGCTGAGCATCTCAGATAACACTGACTGGTATAGCAGCAAATACTGTCTTTGGCAGCTGAGACCGCCTGGCATCTTCATTTAAATTCACATCAATATTTAAGCATCAACAGCTCTTACAGCTCTTTAGACTTGAGTGTCCTAAAGAGTCCTAAGATGAGATAAGGGCAACAGATCACAATAGCACAACTGCTTTGCTAAAAAAAAAAACACGACCAACAAAAATACATGCAAAATGGATCTACGCAACATACTGAGCAGTTCATACTGAGCAGTTCAAAATGTTAACAACAGAAAAGATTAGACTCAATTATAGGCCATATGAACACATGTAGCACTTTTTACAATGAGCTTTGTCACAAAACAGCTTTACAGAAAACCCAGGTCTAAGCCCCAAATGAGCAATCCAAGGGCAATAGTGGTTTACACTCAGTATAGTGTGAGGCAGATAAACAATGTAACAACAATGTAAGATATAAAAGTTCTAGTTAAGGGTCTGTGTAGGCACTAGTTGAAGCTTTCTGCACAGCAGGACAGACATGCAGCAACATCACCAACTAATTAACTATACACATACATGCTTTGAACAGCACTTGAAAAGATTATAACAGATTTTCAGTCTGGCAAAGAATGCTGGGGACATGCAACCTAAATGAAATCTCCAGACCATGAGAAGGACAGGTTTGCTCACAAGGGTGCTAGCTTGTTGATTCTGCCAGTCCCTACATTATGGACCAGACCCAGTTTAGAATACTGAGCTGGCTGATGTAACCTGAAATGTACTGCAAAATGGTAATATTACCAAATGCAGACGGCATAGATGGCATATAACACTGTTAACACATTGGTTCTCTTCATTTGTCTGGGTGTGAACTAAAACACTGCCAAACTGGCACAAATGATTAAGTAATATCAGAAGCTAGGTAAGATGGTAAGTATACACTTAGTTTAACATCAGGCAAAATGCAAACTACAGGTTAGGGCTCTGTAACACTCCTATGTGGTATTTCATGAGTGAATTTGGATCACAATTGCATCATTTATTGTAATAATTCTTTAGACAATAAACATTCATTCAAATTTTCATTATCATCCAGTCTTAGTATTACATAAACAATCTTAAATATATGTATTTAAATTTTACACTGTGAGCCCCCTACTGTTTAAAACTCTTTAAAAGCAACCTCTTCAGCTCTGAATTTGGCCTGTTTCTAAAAAAAATGCACATATTTGTCACTATCATCTATTTATACTATTAATCCATTTAGCTTTTCTGAGGCCAGATTACAATAGTAATTATAGCAGGAATGTTTCTTTATTTTAAACCTTATAAACACAAAATAAAAAGGTTGTTGCTGTAACAGAGTCTGGCTACTGGGAGTGGGTTCTATGCTGTCATGCCCTACACAAAAGCATCTTTAATGAGTCCAGAGACAAAGCAGTAGACACACGAAAAGCCGTGCTCTCACATAAGGCTGCAGATAAAGTGACAAGACCAGTGAATGAAAAGCATATTAATAATTCAAACCCAAAGACTGATGTACAGAAAATGAGCTGATTTCATTCATGCTCAAAAACAAAGGGATGAAAAGAACGGCTGGTGAAAAGAGAGACACAATCTGAGTGAAGAAAAATCAGGTTATCATCAATGTGATACTTATATCTGACCTTTCAATGTTTGCCATATGAAAGCTGAGTGCACTGAGTAAGAACCATTAAAACATGTAAAACATGTGTTGCTTTACTCAGGTTACAGTACACAGAGATTATATTAATACAGTAAGTGTAGATCAATGGTTCCCAACCTTTTTAACAATGCAGAATAAACCACAGGGATCAGAGACGGAAGGGAGTTTGGGGCACAAATGATTGCTTGAGATATATGTGTTATGCCAAATGGTGAAGTACTCTGTGGGCTTCTCCCCACGATTTGAATTTGGGGCACTAGTATCCCTATTAGCAGTGAACTTGTAGTTAATATAGTTCATATTTTCATGTCATCATATTTTCGTATTATATTTTTGTTTATCTTGGCATTATTTCCATTTTTGCCGTTGATTAGGTTTTTTTTGGCCCTGTACTAAACAACCCATGGCCCGGTACCAGTGCACAGCCCAACAGTGGGGAACTACATGAATAATACTGACTCTGAAACTGTTTAAGCTACTCTTAATAATACACAGTTAATCTGAGAATAACTGAGTTTCATATCATTTCTTTACTATTTGTAGTCTCGATAAACATAAACTGGGCTCCACAGTGAGGTCTGGAGTCAGTAGCACTTTTACTGTTAAAGTGAGGAGGAGTTTCTTACTTACTCTTGGAGTAAAATGCAGTCAGCATTTCTGCAACTATATGATTCACTACAAGAAAGTAAAAGACACTTTCGTCGATTCCAAAACAGCTGCTTGGTGCCAAATGCTTTGTGAAAAGGAAGGCCAGCTATGACTTCTGTAAAGCTGAGTTGTTTGTTTAGATGTTACAAAGCTCTTAAAATGGAATTAAACTATATTAAAAGGAACTGGATATAATGTACATCCATTGTCATTTTTTGCCTTCTTTTTAATTAATCTTTTTAGTTTATTAATTTTTTTTATTGATTTTGATATTTGCATATTTGAGAGGAGGAGTCTTCTTCAAAAGTCCTCTTGCTGGCAGCACCCCCATTTACCAAAGTTCAAAAACATTTTAAATCTATATTAATGGTCTCTTTGTCATTCAAAACAGTGACTCCTGTTGAAAGGCGATGGGCTTAGAGGGATGAATATCTCATCTTGCACAATCCATACAAAACTCTTACCATGTTGCATGCAATTACAACATCAATCCTAACTTTCCAATTCCTCCCAACTTTCAAACCTTGAACTCTGACCTGGTGAAGCGAGCGAGGGCTCCAAAGCCAACAACTCCAGTGAGGCCGTAGAGACAGAGCAGGATGCTGTTAATGATGACGTCAGCTCTCAGCACGTACGACTGCCACACCAGGAAATACACTGCCAACAGCAGTGTGGTTCCTGTGATGATGAGGTTGGCACCTACATATTTCTCACTCTCCTGCAGGTTGCCTCTCACTCCTACCACAGGCAGAGATACACAAGATACGCATGATATAGAAGATGCACTACATACAGGGATAAATCAACATGTATTTTTCAGGTTAGGCGGCTCTGATGGCCCTAAATTACCCCAGTAGACTCTGATGATATCCAGGGCAGCCATAAGCAGGAGCAAACAGACATCCAGAGCCAAATCACTATCAGGGTAACTCAGCACCTGGCCTGCAACACACAACACACATTACCCATTCTCATTCAACTGAAGTGAATGATGTGTCACAGCAATTACTTCATTACATATTCAGTAAAGTACTCACTTTTGTAGATGATCAGGCAGAGGCTGGCGAGGTAGTAGAACAAATTATAGAATGCAGAGAGGCAGAGCAGGATTTGGAGGAGCACAGAGGACAGCTACAGCAGCAGGTTAAGGTAAAGAGCATTTCATTTCATTTTTAATACAGTATTATTAACACACTAGCAAATAAGATTCATTCAGTTCGTCTGCAAAAATATCCCATGTTTACATACTTGTCCCACTGCCCTCATTACCTCAAGAAGAAGGTTGCTATTTGAGCCTACTGACATAAAGCACAGCCTAATTCATTGCATGTCTTTATCCCAAACATTAATATTGCATAAACTGTGTTAATAGCTCCCACGTCATGGGTACAGCCTTGCTCACACAATGCTAGTTTGAATAGCATACATTAGAAAAAGGATACAACACTGGCATTTCTGCCTGACGAAAAGTAAAATGAAGGCAGAGAGATTACATATTACTTTTATATTTCGTTATACCATCATATATTATTACATTCTCATCATGCAAAAGAATTGAAGGGGTTATACAAAGGACAACTAATGTAAGATACATGAAGATATGGTAACGTATGCTAAGTATTCCGTGTAGGTTATATGTATTTGATACAAGCAACAGACGAAGACGGTTTAATGGAAACAGGAGTAAATTAGACTAGAGCTAACTTAACTGAACAACCGAGGAGTCAGTAGCTGAATTACAGCCCAGGTCTAACCAAGTACAGTGTAGCTAAGTTACTCCAGCCTGCTCACTAGAAGATGAGAGGCACTTACGAACCAGTTCCCTGTATTGCGCTGGAACTAATATAACTGACCACCTATCCCTCCAAACGGAAACCTGATGTTAACTTTAGTACCTAATCTAGGTTACATTTTTCTTTGTGTCTCTCTAAAGTGCGCGTTATAACCGTCTCTATGGCAACGGCGAGGCTTACCCGCTCTCCCTATCGCCATGTTGGTTCTGCGGTCCTTCTGTTTCAGAGCGTTATTTTAATCTGTTTAAGAGTCTTTACCGCCACCTAGTGAGGAGGAGTGAGAGAAAAGCGCGAGTTCGTTCAGGCTTTGACTACTGCAGAAAAGAATCTTTAATTAATAATATAACATGTTAATAAATAAAAATGAAAATGAAACAATATTATAATATTTATTATGCTCTATTAAAACCTAAAAAAAGAAAATTAGACAATCAAACACACTCTCTCTCTTTCTCTCTCTCTCTCTCTCTCTCTCTCTCTCTCTCTCTCTCTCTCTCTCCTCTCTCCCTCTCTCTCTCTCTCTCTCTCTCTCTCTCGCACACACTTTTAAAGGGCCCATTTCCTACGTTACACTTGCATTTTATTTTTTTCCCTGGGGTCCACTTATCTATTTGTGCAGATTCATGTACGAAAAACAGCCTTCGTTCATACTTACATGACCGTTTTCAACCTCACTTTACCCTTCAGAATTAAAGGTGCAGTGCGTAAGATTTAGTGGCACCTAGCAGTGAATACACCTCGCTTTCCTAGCATGTAGTAGAATTTATGGTGGCCATCGGGTTTTATACCGCTGCCTGTCTCGATTTCGTTTAGCTTCTTCATGTTTTCACTTCTTTGCCGACGAGGATTCACCCTCCCTCGCTTTTTCTTGTGCTAAATAATTAGTATGAGCCATTTGTCAATGGTTAGTTGTGTATACTGTATTCCATTTCTGCTAATAGATCCCCCTAAATCTTACACACTGCACCTTTAAACAGGCTGTATTTGTTACTGCTTTTAAGACTGATATATGTAAATGAGCTCTGTTCTCATTGGCTCTCCTGTAATATGCCTCATCCAAAAAATATTCTAGGTGTCTCATTTCAACATGAACGGATGGGGCTGAGCTGCTGTAGACTGAAGCAGCGAATTCATGTAAATACATTGTTTTTTTGTGACATCACAAAAACAGTCTATTTAAAACAGGCTGTTTTGCAGCTTAGTTTCCATAAATGGACCAGATGAACTACATAGGGAATGATACATATAGAAACTTTGACAATGCTGACGTATGGCAAACTCTACATAGAACCAGCAGTGAAAATTCATTTTTTGGTGATAGGGGCCCTTTAATTGGTTGGAATGCAGGGTGAGATAAATGTGTCAGAATGCTGTGAGGAAGCACACCTGTTTTGTAAGAGAGAGAGAGAGAGAGAGAGACAGAGAGAGAGAGAGAGAGGAATTTGTGCAGTGGAGCCCTCAGCCCCTCTCCGTCTGCTTCTCACATCATGGAGACACATGCTCATTGTCAACAACAAACTCAGACTGTCCAATATGTGTATGGGTCAGTGTGCACGATGAGAGCAATGCACAGAATGAAGTATTTGTAAGCTAATGACCAGATAGAACATCTTTTTACCAATCATATGTGTAACTGTATCATTTAAATGTTTTGTTGGGTTCTATAGTTTATTAGGCTCCTTTCTCTTCACCAGGGAGGGGGGGATGTTTTGTCATTGGGGCCAAAAAACATAATGACAAAACAGTATACAAATGGCTAGATGGTAGGTAGTATAGGAAGGTAGGTAGATTTCAAGATACTAAAGTATTTCATAATGTTACAGTATATTTTGTTACTTTATAATATGCAAAATTAGAATTTAATGAATTATAAACAAAAATACATATTCTAGTTAAAAATGTACATATATGAAAGAAAAATAAAAAGTAAATAAAAAACAGTTTGTTTCCTCATTGAATGAGAAGGGTGGGGTTAGGAAATCTTTGGCAGGCCAAATCAAGTATTCTTACAAACTTTGGCGTGTTGGAGACACTTCAGGCAGCCCTGCTCTTAACTATTTAAAGTGCTTGCTTACTTCTGCAAATGATAGTTGCATGTCACTGTAGTCTTGACTACAGCCATAAACCTGCATTATAGTTCCACATTGTAGTAGCAGAGTTTTTTCTCTGAGGAATAATTAGAATTCAGTGTTTTCTATCAAGACAAACTTTTAAAATACTCTGAAACACACACTCACATAGAAAAATATACGGTTTTATTGTAAAGCCCTAACAGTACAGGGTCACTCCAACAGTAGGCCTATAGAATCACATGTGCACAGATGTACATACATTGGATATACACACAGAGAGATGAAGTGCATTAACATGGCCAGATGTTTCATTGTCCACCAAGGCCTCAATTCCTTTTTTTCTTGCCTGCGTCCTTCCAAACAATCTACACTGTGTCAAGCAAAGAACAGGCGCGTTGTTCAGGTCGAACAGAGGAGAGGGAAGGAGAGAGAGAAAGAGAGAGAGAGAGAGAGAGAGAGAGAGAGAGAGAGACAGAGAGAGAGACAGAGAGAGAGAGAGAGAGATGCTCCAGCTGTGAGGATAAAGACAACAAAACAGCATCTCATAAGTGGGGGGGAGATGGCACACAGCACTATTGTGTGTAAAGAGGTCGCAGATAAAGAGAGGAGAAACAGATCATTCAGCTCATACAGTATTCACTGCAGGCATCTTACACCTCATCCATTCACAATCCCTCACCAAACTCCCTCACTCTCACAAAATACAACACCTACAGAAACCACCACAGCATTTAGCTCATACGTTTCATATGGGGTCACATTTTTATGACAGAGACACCCCACCCACACACACAGTGAAAAAAACATCAACCCCAAAAAACACTGTGTGCTAGAATGATTTAAAAGTGTCAGTAGATTGAGCATGAATCAATACTCACATCAACACAGTTGCTTTCTTTCAGTTTTTCAGTTTACTTCTTTAGACCAGAAAGAAGCTGATGTAACATATTTTATTCACGCACTACTGTCTGCCACATCTGAATCATGTCAATTTAAAGCACTATTTTATTTCAGCGTGTTGTTGTTTTATCTGTAGTGCGTTTTTATTCATGATGTGTGCTGTACTGTATTCCTTTAAAGTGCGCCAAATTAAATGCAGAAATAAAAGTGATGCCAAAACTTTCGAAGCATGGCATGTTAGCACTGGTGCTAAAATATGGGCTGAATATTAAGTGTAAACCTATTATGATGATTTACTAACTCTGACTCGTAATAATTCTCAATACTTCACTGAAATATTTATCTTATTTAGTTCTCAAAGTGGTAAAAACACATCAAATTTGATGTAGGGGTCGGCAATATGACAATATTTTATTGTTATTGTGTTATTGTATCTGTTTAGTTTTTAAAATGTTGGCTATGCTTTATGTCACAATATGCTTTTCTGAGTATGTGGATCTTGACAATACTTAAATGTTTCACTACAAAGTGAGCATAATAATAACAATAATAATAATGATAATAATAATTAGTATTATTATTAGTAGTAGTCGTAGTAGTATAATTATTATTATTATTATTATTATTATTATTATTATTATTTTATTATTATTATTTTATTATTGTTGTTGTTGTATTTTTTTATATGTGGCACAACAGGTTTTTTTTTCTGTTTCAACTCATTAAATTTCAGAAAACTTGAATATCGTGATGCGTACTGTGTATCGTGAAAATGTGTTCATGATCGCGATATAATATTTTTGCCATATCGCCCACCCCTATTTCAGTGTCCACAGGGATAGTAAACCTGTCTTCACTGTGGTGATTTTGTCACAGTAAATCCAGAGCAAATCTGCGCTCTGAGTTAGCTTAGCTTTCTCATTGATTCACTCTGAATGTGTACATCTTTCTCGCGCGCTCGTATTATTTATTTATTCATTTATTTATTTATTTATTTTTAAATATGTTCTTTTTAAAATAAGGATTTATTATTCGTTGACATTATTTTTTCTCATGTTTTTAGCATGAGGTCAAACATATGTTTGTTCATAGTTTCTTCCTCGTGTTTAGGTGCTTGTAACAGTGTTGGTGAGTTTTGTGTGTCTCTCGCGCATCATCTCTCCTCTCCTCTCCTCTCAGCTCAGCGCTCACACATTGAGGGAGGGAGCTGTAGGTAACGAAGCCACTACTCACAGGTTTTCCTTAAAGCGCGGGAAAAACACTGTCCCTAAAACAGTTCTGGGACAAAATAAACCCGCTCTCCAGTCTAGCGTCCAGTGTTTTTGAGCACCTTTAAACCAGCGAAGTCCTCAGCCTGTTGGATCAGCCGAAACATGCTAACACCTGACGGCGCGAGGCTGAAGCTAACCTGCTGATTTTAACACCACCGCAGAGACGTGGACTAGTTCAGACTGGAATAAACACATTTTATATGATATATAAGTGAACTAAGTGGTGTGGGGAACTCTTGGTGAGTAGTTCTGTGCCCTGTGCTAGTCTGGAGTCTGGGAGGGGGCGGTGGTGGTGCTGGTTGTGAGGGCTGTGAGTCCCTGAGGAGCGGGCTGGCCGACAGAGGAGTTAAACACGGCACACTGGATGAAGGTTTGAGAGGCTGTCGACCCCCCGCCACTTCCACCGGCCGGAGGGAACCGTACATGGAGTTTTTAACCTGGACCCGCTAGGATGGACGTGGTTGATGAAACGGAAGCCTTACAGAGATTTTTTGAAGGTAAGTGTGTTGATTAACTTACAGCACCTTGAATTCGCGAAACCGCGTCTAAAGGCACGACACGTAGTGTTCAACAAGGAAAACGGCTCGGTTGATCTTCACTGCACCTGATTCTGGCTACCTCTTAAAAAAACAGGCATAGAAAAGGAAAAAGAAAGAAAAAAACAGACGCTAATGATACTTCAAGGTTCGTTTTGACGCTTTAACATTTTCGTTACTTTCATTTTCTGATTGATTTCCCTGAATCTGAATTCTGTGGGGCTACAAATGAGTTCAGCACCTAATTTGAAACGCGAGTCAGAGGTTTGACTGGTAAAGGCCTTAAATTCTGTTCATCACTCCTTTTGTTTCTGTGCTCGTGTTAAACCTTCAGCTCTCACAGCGGTGAGACTTTCCATCAGGGCCCTTGACTTTCAGCCTGCACTGCCATAAAAGTGATGGAAGGGGTTTTGCTGGTGTGTGTGAGGGGGGTGTTGTTGTAGGGTGGGGGTTATTGTAGGGTAGCTGGTGTGGAAGTGCTCTGGGGGATTTGGGGGCCCCCGAGTCTGGACAGAAACACAAATGACCAGTGGTGATGCATCCCAGGGAAAGGTTAAGGTGAATGTGTTCCTGGAAGAATAAGGCTAAAGGTAAAAGGTTAGTGCAGAGATGGGTAGCAGAAATGGAGAGATGTTGGAGGAGAGGGACAGAGCAAAGGGAGGGGGAGAGGAGATGGTTATGCTATAGAAATGCACACTCAAAAAAGAGAGAAGACAAATGGTGTGTTTGTTAACTCTGAGGCCACAGGCAAAAGCAGAGAGAGATGATTTGTTTCTAACGTTTTAAAGTAATAAAGAAAATATGACAGAGAAATGGACAAAGACATTTAAAAACAGACACTAAAGTTATGGAGGACATCCGAAACCCTTCTTTCTTTCATGTTTGTAACTTCTACGGTCATGTACCATGTGAGTATACATCTACACGCTGTTGTCTACGGGCTGTTGTTTTATTCCAAGCTATATTGAAGCATTACTGTTGGTTCATTCATCCTGAAAATTTTATACACTGTAAAGGGCACCTGCTGTGCTCGAATGATGTAGAAAAATAAAAGTAGGACAAAAATTGAAGTACATTTTTTTGGGGGGTTTCCTTTTCTTGGACAGCAATGATATGTTCATTACTATAATCAACAGAGTAAAGATGATAATGCTGTGAATGAGGCACCAAAGATACATTGTTCTTGCCAGTTACATCTCTCTTACTTCTCCAGCTCTTTTTTTCAGCCTCTTCATTTTCTTTGCCTGAGGGGTTGTAAATGCAGACCACCCCAATGTTTTAACTCTTCGTTGCAACACACATATCGTCCTTTTTTGGACAAAGGGAATGACGCATGATAACGGGCTTTTTGGTGGATTTAGAGGCATTCCCAGTGATAATGAGTCATACTCAGAGTACAGGTGTGATGGGCTGTTTATTAGATGGTGATCCGCTGTAAACATTGTTGACCAGTTCTGGAGTTCATGGCTGTCAAGTGCTGCTCTTGACTTTAACAGGAATTTCATGTGTTTACATTCCTCCATGGGGAGTGAGAGAGATGCTCAGGCTCTACACTTCACTGCAGCCTCTCAGCATGGCAGGCGTTGGGCAAGCTTAATAGTGAGTCGTGTTGCCTTCAGATTTACCGTAAAACCTGTTCAGTTTCGAATGGTTAATGTGAAACAGTTACCTTAATGATGACCCTGACCTAAACAAGTAATTAAATTAAGGGTGACCCAACTGTTTTTTTACTGTTGAAAGAAAAAGTCGACATCAGTTTTATATTTACAACTGATTAAACTTTACTTTTGCCTTGGTCTAGATAAACCACAACGTCTTCCACGTTTTGTCAGCGTTTATCCACCCCCTGATTTGTCATGGCTGTGCACTGATCTGCATATGTTCCACTTTTAGATTGTGTTTTTTTCATTGAGGTGATGCTAGTGGCTCTGATTTTTTTGGTCCAGTGTGAGGAAAACCAAAGCTGTAGTGTGCTTTGGGTCTAAAATGCATGGTTTACAACCCTGTAGAGCAGGTACTTTTCATAACAGGATATCAGTTGATATTCATTCACAGTTGAACTGGTAATTGTCAAGCCCCTTTTTCCATATTCATGCATATGTGTGTGTGTATGTGTGTCTCTGGGAGAGTGGGCTAGTGTTATTGGAAAGAACTCAGGACAGCCATTGTGGTGTTCTGGCAGACAAAGGACAAAAGAAGGGGTGAAAAGCTGTTTGTTGATAAAACTGATGTGACCACCAGCTGAAAGAGTCTCGATCTCATTTCACACAATGCGAGTGACCAAGTTATTACTCTTTTGTTAATTACTCCCGCACAGATACATTTAAAGCACTATGATAACTAAATGTTATCCAGTTAATTGCTTTGAAATAGTTATTGATTATAAAATGAGATAAGAAAAGAAAAAAAAACTTTTCAAAACTTTTCCTTAAATGCTGTTCAGATTTTTAAGATGTTTGTGCTGGGCACTGAGAGTTAATAATGTAGTTTTTCAACTGTTGGTATACCATAGTATGTAAGACCATTCCCTCAGTGGGACTTAATTCAGTGGGTTTAATTCCACGCTCTGGCAAGAACACCATGTTATACCAATAAGAGTCCTGGGCAAGACTCCTAACGCTACACTAGCTTGCCTTTGTAACATGATGAAACTTTAAGTTGCTCTAGATAAGAGTAATGTAAATATAGTTGTTTTATGCTAAACAGTGCAGGTGCATCATCCTAAATTTGCCCTCAAGCAGAAAAAAAATTCATATTTTTTACATCAGCATCAACCTACTAATACCTGCTAATAATAATGGTGCTGATTAATGTGTATTGTTCCTGTTAAATAAATAAATCAAGAAAAGTAATATAACTTCTGCCTTGACTGTAATATGTGCACCTGTGTGGAGCTGGACTGAACAAAACTCTCTAGAAACTCAAATTAATAACAGCCCAAAACTGTTGAAAATTTATGTGCAAATCTATCTTAGTATGAATTTAATGAGGTAGATAGCCGTTGCGTAGTCAGGCTCTTTTTTATGTCATTGTCCATATTTATGTGCAGATTCAAACAATCTATTTTACCATATACCTCCAATAACAGTTCTTTATTCTGTTTGAGGCGGGGTAATTTCAATGTGTCTTCGTCTAAAGGGCTTCAGAACCAGACTTGTTTGATTTGCATGATCATTTAACAAATGATTTTTCAGTGAATCATTTGTACACATACTTATAAATATCATTGTTACATAACTGATATTTAGGCCCCAGTTCCCCCTGATGAACAAACAGTGCAGATAAGCAGTGTGTGTCTGTGTAAGAGCTAGGATGGATGGATTGAGTAGTAGGACTAGTCAGTTATTTGAAAGTTGTAGCTGAACTCTGTGAGCTGAGTAGGTGAAAGGGTTTTTATACACTTTCACAGTAGCAGCCACCTGTTTGATCAAGAGGAACTTGTTGTTATTCCAACCATATACTAGAATGTAGTGGACTGAAAATAATATTCTTTGAGGTGGGGCTGAACAATTTGAGAAAGATATCCAATTGCAGTTCTAACCAATATTGTGACTGTGAATTAAATTGCGATTTTTTATTTATAAATTAATGTCTAGGCCTGCTATTTTTGGCAGTGAAGACCAGCATATCCACTTTTTCCAGCTTGAAGCTTGAACATTAAGCATACTATGCCAGGCTGCCAGTTAGTTTTGGCATTTTGTTGATAATGTAGACTAAAATAAAAATTGCAGCTCCTATGATTTGAAAATTGCACTATTCCAATTTGCTCTTTCGTGATATAAAAACAAAAATCTTTCAAACTTTCAAGGCCAACATACAAAAGACAGCCAATATTTGCTGGACTGCACAGTATGTCACCAAGACATACACTGAAAAAATGAAGTTAAACAAGAACGATACAATAAAACAACAATGTAAGGCATAAAATATGCGGAACAAAATTACATGAGGCAGAAAATGTGTAAGAATCCATCTTGTGTTGTATGCACACTTGACAAAAATACAAACAGTGTATACACAGTATGATGTAACCACTCTGAAAAAAGTAACGTGTTGAATTTACTTGATGTTTACATTGTTGGGTAATTTACCACAGCTAGACCCTTCGACATGATTTCCACATGAATAAAATGTGCTACATCAGAACAATTTTGTATTTCAGTTTATTTATGTTTATCAGTAATTGTGTTGATTTATAGGGAAGAGGGGGCACAAACTAAACTCATCAACCTCATCTGCGGATTTTGACAGCAATCGGACGCATAATTCTCAAGATTCATGCTGACTGTTTTTATACCATAAAAGTAACTTTTTTATCATGTATTTTTGATTACTGAGTTGTGTGTACAAGACACAGAATCTCCTCTTAAAATGTACACATTTGAACTGAATCACTTTTTTCAATGTAGCCACATAACAGCAAATAATAAGAGAAGGTATAGTGTGAAAGCCAAAATTGTGTTATTTCAGTGCGCCAGTGGTACTTTCTCATTTACCTACGTCTGAACCAACCACGATTCGTCCTACATCTTAGACGAATGCACTTTGCATAGGATATATGATGTATTCACTTCTTGGTAAAGAGTGGCTTTAAGAGGCTTATTGGGTTATGTATACTCTCACCCTAATGGACTGGACCATTCCTGGCATACCTTAGTGACCTCTGCGAAACAGAACGAGGTGAGAGTAATGCTTTTCTCTCCATCCACTTCGTCCTTCCCTTGTTCAGACGCCATTAGAGTGACAGTGTGCAGACAATGTGAGGGAGATGGATAACAGACTTATACATACACACACATAACCATGCAGTTCCACACATGACTAGACACACACATAAACGCTTGCACTCTGATTGGGGTGGACTAGCACTACAGAGCAGTTAAGACATTCATGTGAAATACACAGCATTATTGACTCATTAAGTTAGAAGAGCACTCACACCAAAACACAAACACTTTATAATATACATACTATCTGAAAACACATGCAGAGGCAAACACACAGCACGGAGTATCAAATGATAGCAGAACAGATCAGTCAATAGTGCAGTGTGGGAGTCAATGTTTTGGATGGGGGCCCATCTGTGTGTTTTATATCACTGTTTAACTTTAGTCTGGAGAGACTCACCTTGTCAACACTCTGCTTGGAGCTCAACGCGACTGTTTGTCCTTCGAGTTTTTTCGGACTTTGTTTCAGTGCACTCTGGAGTCATGATCTTGCCAAGGGCAGGGCCAGTTCTGAGGTTGGGCAGTCGTTTGTCTGGGCATTCTTCAACTACGTTTCTGTTTCTGGGCTGACAAAATATGATTTAGCCAATGTAATTTAATAATTAGCCAAGGTTTCAGTAGCAAATAACCAGATTCTCCATTTTGCCTGTTTAATATCGCATTGTGCCAAATGATCATGCCAAATGGAAACAAACTGGGTTTCCAGAAAGCATCTTGGTACAAAGTCAATTCTTAAATGGTAGAGTGACCATCACATTAAGCAATCTGTACCAGTCAAGATGATCTCAACACTAATATGCTTTTGGGAAACCCAGCCTCAGTCAGTTACCAGCTGTGATTCCTTTACAGTCCACCCAGTCTGTTTGATGTTTAACAGTTAAACTTTGCTTTGGTGTGGGTCAAGAATCTGTCCTGTATTTCACACTGGGTTTCAACCTGTGCCAATAAGTCACTGAGTGTTGTTGGAGTGCTGGAGGTACAGGTGGTTCCTAAGGTTTGAGAGTGGGGGAAACGGTTTGGCTGTGGCGTGCGCTCTCACTCCTGTAACAGCATATTGCAGTCACTGGAATGCATTGTTTTTGACCAACCAGGCATATAATTCTCAAGGAGCATTTCTCATTACAAAACAGTACCAACTACACGTTTCAGTTGGTTATCACGTTTTCACATTTTTAATGCCCTTTTCCCCAGCACATTTATGTACATCAGTAATATTAATTTAGTGAGATTAATTTCAAATCAGATTACTAACACATTCTTCCTTAAAAGACACTTTGTATGGAAAGTTAGACAATAATGTAAATTTAGACAAACTGCAGAATTATCATGATAAACAACATTATCGTGATTTAATTTAGTTATGTTTTCTCTGATGGTAAAATGTCTGTAAAATTACCAACTGGGCTAGCTTCTAATATTATTTTCTCTGTATTTGTTTGGTTGGAAACCGTAGTTTTGCCAAACTATTGCATTGGCACCCTTCTTCTGGACAAGCTCATCAATTTAATCAGAGAGTAGATCTCATGTATCTGAGTTTCTTTGTTTCGTTTTCATTGTTTCATTTGTGTGTTTCATCCTTTGGCAAAGTATGTGCATATGTAGTTGAATAGTTGGAGATGTTCTGTTTGTACAGCCTACACCCATAGAAAGTGCATTCTTCAAGGGTTTTTAACTCAAATTATCCTTCAAGTGCTTAAAAGGTTCTTTGTAGGTTTAATTGGTTCTTCTCTATGATTGAGTACCTGTTATGTATGGTTCTCATCACTAAGAAATGGTTCTATATAGCAACTAAAGAGGGTTCCAGTAATATTACAAGTCAAAAAAACTTTTTGGGACTATATAGAACCCTTTTTGCTCAGAGTGCATTCTTTTCTAGTATGTACGCTTCTTAACTAACTATAGATTAGAATGATTGTAAGAGGGGAATGGTTGAATAAAGGCATGAAAGACAATGAAAGAATGTTAGAGGTCACCACAGTGTGAAGTGGCAGGACTCAGTGTCGTGTGGCTGCCATAAATACTAATGTGTGCTGTGACTGGCCATATTTAAAATGGCTGGGCTGGGTGGCTGTTAGTTGATGATGTATCAATGGGGCTGCTGACCTTTTACTCCAGGTCTGAATATTTGGGTCATTCTTTGCATTCTTCACAAGTTCTTTTATTCTTTCTCTCCTTTGTGTATTCTTTTTTCCTTTTCTCTCCTTGTCTCTCCATCTGTCCAATCAGTTGGTGTCCATTCCTCCTTAAACTTTAACCTCTCTCTCTCTCTCTCTCTCTCTCTCTCTCTCTCTCTCTCTCTCTCTCTTTCTCTCTCTCTCTCGTGGGGTGTAGGTAAGCTGCTCAGGTCAGACGGTACACTCAGTGCTGGTGGGCGACAAGAGCTGTGTGTGGTGGCCTGGTACAGCCCTGTCTCATGACTGAGGCCTAATCCCCCATTACAACACACACACACACACACACACACATCCAAAGGATCGTAACCCCAAATCCTAGCACTGTGGTCTGATGCGGAAAGCAGTTTGAGTTTTTGATGGGAAAGATGTGACGGACGAGAGTGTGTGTGTGTGTGTATGTCACGTTTCAGCTCATCTTCAGTTGTAGGTGTGTTGACTGAAATCAGCTCGCCATGCTGTGGCTACGCGCAGGTACCCATCATTTTCTGTGCCTCCTTCATCCTGTCCTTCACAGTCCCTCTTTCTGTGATTCTTTTTATTTACATTTTAATAACCCATTAAGTATTTGCAAATGTGTTGTTCTCTATGTGTGTTTGTATTTGGGAGAGAGAAGCTGTTGTGTTTTGGATTAGACTTATGAACACGTATCAACGTACTTTCATACGCTAAGCTCTGAGTGCTGGTTTATTTGTTGAAATGTGCTTCTGAGGTCGAAAGCAAGAACAGACTGTTGGAATATTCGGGTTGAGATCTCTCAGTTCTAAAACACAATATTTCTCAAAACAGTCCTCAGAGCCCCCAGATGGTCCACATTTTTCCTCTATCCCTATGTGTTGTGAGTTGGGTTGGAGCAAAAATGTGGACCGTGCAGGGGACGGTTTGAGAACCACTGGTATGGACTGATCAGTAGCCTGCAGTTTGAAGTCAACAAGTTTGTGTCCTACACTGATTCCTCCTAATGTTGGTTTGATGTTGGTTTGAGAAATGTTGTGATCTCTGTACGTGCCACGGGACTACAGAAAGGTCCTTACAGTTATGAAGGACATTTGATCAGAGTTTTCAGGGCAGCTTTAATATTTGAAGTTTTAAAACAGAAGTTTGATGAGAGAGTTTTTAGTACCTCAGTCAATGTTCTTTAAGAACTGTTAAATTCTTCTCTTTGTCAGTATTAGTCTATGTGTGTGAGCGCATGTATACCTCTCTGTCCAAGAAAAAAATTGCATGCTGGGTAATGTTAAAGTGTTTACTGTTTGATAATGATATGGACTTTGCTCAATCATTCAGTGTTCTGGTGTGAATTAGAGATTAATGATTAACACCCTCACATTCACACACACACACACACACACACACACACACACACACACACATTTAATCACAGAACTCTCAAAAACAGAAAGGAATAGAGAGTTATGGAAGAAGGAGAGGAGGAGTATGTATGTGTGCAGGAAGTAAAGCAGCAAGAAAGAGAAGAAGATATGCAAAGATACAATGGAAAGAATATATGCCTTTGTATGTTGCTGACAAAGAATAATGAGGTCTATGGGGATAATCACACTTCTTTCACTGTCTCTGGCACATAAACTCTGAGAAAGCACAATGTACTTGACCTATAATAGACAGCCTAGCACTAAATGTAGTAGCAGCATAGGAAATGTACTGCATCTGGATGAGCTTTTAGTTAACATGTTTGCCCACTGTAGCTTATTAGTAGGGGTGGGCAATATGATGATACATTATCATATTATCCTGATAAATTGCATCATAATATACTTTTCTGAGTGCATGATGGCTAACATCAGTTCTTAAAGAACACTGAACAACAGCTGTACCATACACCAATTACAGAGAGGCTATAAACAACAATAATCAGGGTATAGTAACTGCATAAACTGCAAAGCGACAAGTAGCTGATTGAGTGGCAGCCATTTATGCTATTGTTTTATAAATAGCTTTGTTTTATCCTCTTGCTCTTCTTTAGGGGTTTAGAGTTGGTGATAAAGCAAAAATGCAATATCACAATACCTGAAGACATTTTCATGGTACACAATATGCGTCAAGATATTTTTTCTGCTCAGTAAAGTATATAGTGACAACATTTAACACGATGCTGCAAAATATTCTTATATTGCCCACCTATACTACTGTTTTTCTAGGCATTTATCTGTTCCAACTTGTTCTCAAACCTCAGAAGAACTGAACTTTGTGATACATACTGTGTCAAAAATGTCAAGATGTTATATTTTTGCCATAGCACCCACCCTTACTTATAAATATACTTTATATAATATATAAAGGCTGTTCATTAATGAGTTTTGAAATGAGCTGTGATTAATGGGAGTTTTCGCCATTTCTCTCTCACACATACACACATACACACACACACACACCAGCTCTGTTTCTGTTTATCTTGCGTTGTTATCCACCAGACAACTCCAGCATTGAGGTGCTGTCCTGATCCCCCCACCCCCAATCAACCCCTCCAGTAGAGAAAAGAGCAGTGTGTGTGTGAATGTGCTGCATGAGGCCTGCATTGACAATTAAGCCTCTGTCTGGTCAGCACCACAGCTGGACACAGCCCCCTTCAGCCAAACGCAGGCTCACTAACTCAAACACTAATTAAACAGCTGATTTAGACACCAGACCTGTACATGCGTAGTCTTAAGTGCAGAGATTACCTGAGCCAAGTTGTGAATGGATAATTTATCAGATTTTATCAAAGTCTTTAGGGTTATGTGTGTCTATGTTTATGCGAAATCTGCAATTTCAATGTCAATTAGAAAAAGTAAGAAAAAAATTAATAATAGGAACTGATAAAAAATGTATGTTGTTATTAGGAGCACCTTCATGCTCTATGCTTAGTTGTTTATATCATGTTTATATAATTTTTATACATTTGATTGACTGAGCCAGTTTAAAGTTGTTGTAAACTACTTTGTAAAGGTAGTTCAGGTTCCAAACTCTGATAAGCTAAGCCACATTCAAAGCCATTGTAAAATACTCGTTATACATCAAATGTACATCATAAAAAGTAAAGAATAATTTACTTGAAAGTCTTACACTCCTCTGTTTCAGCTAGAGCTACCATAAGTAGTAATAAAACCCAATGTGTTAAAATGAATGTACACCACCGTTAGCTTGGTACTAACAGTAGGTGATAGTGGAAATTAGCATCAAAGTAGCTGTAATCAAACAATAGATACTTATAAAGCAAATAAATCAGCATCACGCAGTACCATATTGTGTGGCTGGCATGTATTAGGATTATATATAAAGTTATTACATTAGTAAACTAAAATATTAAAATATTAAAAGTTGGCCTGGGAGCGGCTCAGCGTCCCCCAGAATTAGCTGGAGGCTTTGTGGGAGACAGGGTTGTCTGGGGTTCTCTGCTCTCCCAAGTGCTACATCGACCCTAGCTGGATTAAGCGGTTTAAGATGATGATGATTAATCATGGCTACTGAAAGCCATAAACAGATCTTATATATTGTTTTCTTGGGTACAATCAATAGCTGACTCTAAACTAACTACATTTAACTTCTGTATTAAATACTATCATAGTGTTGATGGAACAGTCTTTGACTCTTATGTTGCTTCATAGCCATAGCCTAGTGTGCATGTGTCAGACTCCAGTCCTTGCGGGCCAAAGCTTTGCAGATTCAGTGGTCTGGCTCATTACACACACCTCATCAATCTCATTAGCTAATGAGCAAGAGCATCATGAATTGAATTTGGAGGTTTAGATGGGAAAAAGCTAATTTCTGCAGATCTGCGCTTCAGAAGGGACCCAGTTGGACATGCCTGGTAGTGTTACAGACTACACTGCATGATGGTAGAATTCTTTATTGCATTTAATACTAATTATTAAACATTTATTTTATCTATAAATGTATAAAAACTAAAAATAAAACTGTAAAAAACTTTCATTGCTTATAGATTCAATATATATGGCTTTTCAGTGTTCATTTAGAATATTTTCACTAAGAAAGTTAGCTACCACAGGATAGCTACGACACTTAACTGTAATTTATTTCATTACACATTACCATGCTGTTTTCATGTTTTCTGCCCCTTTGCTTCCTGTTCTTCTCATGGCCTAATCACCTTTCATTCTTTTTCTTCATTCTAGAACATCTCTTTCACCTCACCCTCCTCTTTGGACTGCCCCACCAACACTACCTCCACCCCCCTCACTCACTCTCGGCCGTTATCAGTGCTGGCAGTGCAGATTTACTGGTTCTGATGGGTGGGGTGAACATCTGGGTCTTATTAAAGAGCAGTCATCCCTCTGCTGCCCTCTCTGCCTCTTGGCATAAACTTAGTGCTGTGTTTTCCTGCAAGTGTGTTCTCTACCGATGTACTCATCACTGATTTCTTTGTGGGAACTCATAGAGATAAGCCTTTTCTGTTATGATGACGAAGTTGTGACTTCATGGCAGCCAGTTTTGGGCTTTGATTCATAGTGTGAGGTTTTATTTGTTTATCCAAGGCAAGTAATGGAGATATTTACGGCATAGATTTAGAATGAAGTAGCAGTGGTTTCTCTAAGAAGGCGACACATATTTTATATTATTATACAATTCAGTTATATACACCGTTTGAACCTCAAAACTGAAAAATGAGAATAAAGAAAATTTCTGATACACTGATGTTGGGAGAGAAGATGCAGGTTCGGGACTCGACCCAGGCCAGACTTACTGCGAGATTATGAAGCTTCATTTAAGAATGAGGATGAGAGGGACCAATCAAAGGGCAGAGAAAGAGAGAGAAAAGCACATGGAAAGAGGTTTTTCCCAACACTAACACTGGAATTCTTTGCATACTCGGCTGGGTAGCAGCTTAATCTATCAAAGAAGAGAGCGCTGGGTTTTAGGGGATGCCTGCCCAACCACTCCACCTCCCCCGAATCCCCCTGACCTTCTGCCTACCTCCTCCCTTCCTCCATCACTCCACTACTATGCTTTCCCTCTCTACCTTGTTCTTGCCTTGTATTTCTGTTCTTGGCTTACTTGGCTTACTTTGTTCACCAAATTTTATGTAAATATGCATTAGTGAGGTGGATAGGGGATGTTTCCTGTGTATTTGCTTTGTGTAGGTGATTGATTTGTGCGCCACTGACATAGTGTGTGGTGAAATTGTGTGATTATAGAAAATGGTCATGCGTTGAGGATTTGGGGAGATTTGGTGTAAAGGCGGTCAGGGGGAAGTAGAGAGAGAGAGAGAGCGAGAGGTTTTCTTTACACAGCAGGTGATGAGGTTTGCCATTAACAAGTTGATGGTATGATAATGATTAAACATAGCATAGTGAGTTAGGAATACACTGAATGAAATTAAGGTTTAAACCTGGAGAGGCTGGACTGAATATGACTAATCAGTTAGCTGAAAAACCAATCCCCCTTTCTCAAACTGACATCACTATTTACTCATATCCTACACACATGAATCAGCCCTCTTTGAAAAAATCAGCCATGTCTGAAAGAAGTAGCATTACTGAGTCAGAAGGGAAAATCACACTAAAATATGGTGTGCAGGCACTGCTACGAGTCACCCTGTCAAGCCTGAAATAATCATTTGAACTTAAGAGGAGTCAGGTCAGATTTCACAGGAGTTTTCCAGTCATACATTCATGGTAATGTCAGAAACACAAGATCACCTCAAATGGCAAAACCAGCATTATACTGAAGATACAATGACAATAGTTGATTCACTTACACCCACTTACATTTTCTTAATCAAGTTTTGACTGAGTTCTCTTTGATTACTCTTTTAACACGTTCGCAGTCATCTGATTCATTTGCTCAGAGAAGAAGTCTGAGGCACAGCCTCTGTTACAAAATGTTCTTCTGCACATATTTCCACACTTCCACCAGAGTGGTCTTCAAATCCCCAAAACGTACACAGTACTGCTTTAAATTTAGTGGCAAATAAATACAAAGCAGAATAAAGTTGTGTAAAGTTAGTTACTCAAATGCAATAACTAGCTCAAGTCTTTGTCCCACCATGTGAAGCACATGCTCAATGGGATTTAAGTCATGAGGCTGGTTTAGGAAGTTTAAAACTTCCATTCCACTGCGTTTCTGATGAAGTTATAGGTTTATTGGAGGTTTTGGAGTGTCTTCTTGCTGCATTATAAACCTCTGTGCGTTTGGAGGTCTGTTTTGGACCTTAGAGGACATGATGCTTTTGTACACTTTACAATTAATTTTGCTGTTACCATCGTCAGTTCAGTTCAAGTCCAGTGAGTAGGGGTCTTATAGTACTCTCTGCCCACAACTCCATATGATTCATGATATTGGGTTCACTATTGAATATTCTCACAGTATTTTGAACATAATTTGACAGTAACCAAGTTGTTGTTGCACAGTCTACTAATGAGACCAGAGCCAGGGAGCAGAGGAATGTGGGATGATATGACTGTGCTGGAGTGAGCTGTTGATAGGTGCTGGTTGTTTGAGATCTTTGGTGTCCAAATAATGTCATTGCATTTGATAGCATAGTTAATAGAATGCCTGTTCTTCATGATGCATTGGCACATTGTTGTGTTGCAATTTCATAATGTCACAGTATATTGTTACACCCCTGTCAGTGAGTCAACTCCAGAGGCAGACATACTGCCTCATGTGCATAGGATAATTTACAGTCCCTTTAATGTTTTACACACTTTTTCAATACCTTGAAAAAAGTGTATCTTCACCTCCTCTGTCAATAAAATGTTGTTCCAGACATAATATAGGCCTAACTGTAAATAATTTTGTAAACAATTAGATATCACTTAATCCAGGAAAGTCATTTATACTATGTGGTTCAAACGAACTCATTTTTGTGAATAATCAACAATACAAGATATAAGAGAGTATGGTGAAGAGTTCTAAGTGGATTCGTTTGTTTTGTCCAGTTGCTCTGCAGTAGTAGTAACTGGCATTCACCATGTTATCTTCAAAATCTGACTTTTCAGCACATTCCATATTCTAGCCATCTTGTTTTCGACTGAATTTAGACAGAAATAACCTGTTTAATGAGATTATATGTACCAGGAAGAGCTTGTTAAATTGAAGCCAAGAAGAATCTTGATTATTATATGTGACACCAGTTACAGAAACTTAAACTCAATGAAAGATCTTTACTTTGCTCCCTCCTCTTCTCTTCTTGTCTTTCTTCTCCAGGTCATGATATCAACAGCTCTTTGGAGGCAGCAAACATTGACACCAGTATCCTGGAGGAGTACATCAGCAAAGAGGACGACAGCACAGATATGTGAGAGACTTGAGCTCTAGCAGCTCTCACGTGCACATACTGTACATACAAACAATAAACTGTTGATGAAGTACTGAAGCATTTTCAGCCTTGTATTGTAAATATGTTGCAAGCCAACAGGTGCTCTGTTCTTTTCTTAGTGAGATAATTTAATGCCTGTGATATTCGACCATACACTACAGATGCAGCACACAGAGATTAAGCCGAAAATGCTGGAATGTTCTTTGAACAGGAACCATGACAGATTAATCCAGCTATGCTGTATAAACACACATAACATTAGATGCTGATATGATCTAATGTCTGAGTATACTCTCATTCTTCTGTTAGCACTTTGTGTGTTTACTTTGACACCACGTCATGCCGTATGTTTTGGCAGTCGGTTTGCTTGTATAATGATTATGTAGGCATTTATAAAATTATTTCTCCTGCAGCTGTTTTTCAGAGGTCCACAGCAACCCAGGGCCCAACTACTCCTCCCCCCAGGCCGGAGCATCCTCATCTGGGGGGGTAGTGTGTGGTATTAGCCCCCCCATTGCCCAGCGCCAAGGCACTGCCCAGTCTCTGCCCCCACCTTGCCAGAACCCCTATCCCCCTCCACCCCCACTCGGACTCCTCAGACACAACCACCCCTGCCTGGGGCAACAGCAGAGCCAGTCGCATCAGCACCACCAACAGGTCCCACAGCAACACATCAAACCAGAACACTGCGTTCATTACGCACCCGGGTAAGAGAAAGAGAGAGAGAGTGAGAAAGAAAGAAAGAGAAAGAGCAGGGGAGGAGATAAGACAGCAAAAGTGTGGGATTTGAACAGAGGTTGATAAGGGGAATGAGAAGTATGACTCAAAGGCAGATAAGTGAAAGAAAGGACAGAGAGGCTGAGAAATTTAAGGCTTTGAGGCTTTGAGGCCAGAATTATTTCCAACTTATGATAAATTACACAATAATGGCCAAAAATAGATTTTAATACACTGTGAATTTAGATTGAACCCCTTGAACTCAAAGACTCTGTGTATGGTTATACTTTAGTTCCTCGCTCTCATAACTACATACCTTAAAATATGTACTGTACTGCACAAAAGTCATTGTCCATTGTTCATTTATTTCCAGTCAAGATGGCTATTAGTATAAACTATTCACTTTTCAGAAGATATTTCTGAGAGGATTAAATATAACATAATCCACATGCATAAGGAAGGGTAAAGTCAAAAGAAAATAAGCATGAGTTTTCAAAACCGGAGTACAAAAATTATTTGTTGAGTTGATAGGACTTGCTGTTACAACCCCCTGCCCACCCCCAAGCTGTTTAACTTAAATGAGGGTTCTTGAGCTGGGGGTAATCATTTCATTGGGGTCATCATGTGGGCACCCTCCTTCTTTGGTGTTTCATTGATGGGCCCACTCCAGAGAGCTCAGCAGTATCACCTGGTGTCCCAGAGCACCTTCCTCTTCTCTTACCCCTCTTGCTGCTTGGTGATCACCTTTCTACGAGTTTATGTCATTTTCCACTGAAACCTTATCTGAAAAAAATCCACACCTATGAGTCTAAAAGGACATGTAGCTGCCAAGAAGCCATTATGGAGAAAAGGAAACAGACAGAAAAAGAAGAAAATTTGCTGCTGGCGTTCTCAGAACCATGGATTGGCCAGCCCAGAGTCCAGACCTCAATATCATTGAAGTGTTTGGTGTTACTTGGATCGTGAGAAGCAGAAAATGCAGCCAGCTTTTAAGACTATTAAACACTAAACTATTTTTCTCTTATTTTTTTATTGACACTGAAAAGTGAATAGATTGTACTTAATGTCTGTTTTACTGGAAATTAAGTAAGTGAGGAGTGCTCTCTGACCTTTGTACAATACTGTATTTTATAGTATATGATTGCTGTCAGGACAAAACCTTGTATCTCCATTTTTGTTGTTTTTTCATATTTTGACATAATTTGACATTGCTAACTGCCCTTACGATTGTGCCAGAATTTCATGATGAATAGAGCTGTCACAATGCTTCAAAATAACTTGTAATAAATCATCTCTCATCTATCTTTTTTCCTCCCCCTTTAAAGTTGCCTTTTTGGAGATACACGGTTTGTGACGATATATGACATTATTTTCATAGATGTTACCGAATTAATAGTAGTAATTAATAATAGTGATAATAATTAATAATAGTAATTAAAATTAATAATCTAATGATAAAACAATATGTATAACAACAAATAAGAAAAAATAAAGGGAGCCCTGGTTACTTCCTACATTGCATAAGGAAGTAGGTCTGTGGTATTTTGTTTGTCGTGGCCACACCTCCTAGTTACTGACGCTACTGGCCATGCCTCCATGAAATGGCCCAACCCAGTTTTCAAAATGACCTGAACTAAACTTCAACAAATACAGCTCAGACAAATCTTAGTCAGGGAGCGGAGGGAGTGAGCCATGAGCAATCAGTTGAGAATAAGACAAATGGATATGTACTGATAACCTCTTATGAATTATGGCTTGAATGATAGAGTGTGCTTTTTCAATCATTAAATGGATTTTTAACATGGAAAAAATGGGAACAGCAGGTATGATTGTACAGAGAGATCCATAATTAGGTTTTCCATATTATTACTCTGCAAAATGCACTTTATGGTTAGATTCCCCTGAAATTACTAATACTGTGTACCTTACAACTTCTTTTTATTTACAGAACTTTGCCTGAGTCTCCACCAGACTCTAGCTCAGAGCCCTACTCCCCCCAGCAAGTGAATGGTAAGTTCCAAAGAAATGCAAAGATTTTACATAGAGTATTACCTCTTAGGGAGCCCAGTGGTATTATACTGTGTGGATGCTCATAGATGTTATAATAACACTGACAAAGAAAGACGACAAAAAGATATAAGGCAGTTGACTGAATAAGCCAGGAATGTGCACTGATTACAACAAAATAGCAGATATTCATCTTGTCTGTATAGTATACATGTATGTAGAGGAAAAGAGAGGCAGAAAAAGAACATGGGAGTGGGAGAGAGAGGTATATGCTCATTAAGTGGCAGATAGGTCATTGACACTGATAGTTCAAACATACAGATAATTTGAAGGAGAAAGAGAAACAGCAGGACTGAGATACAGATTGTGAATATGAAAATATGTAAGTATGCAGCCTGGGAAAGGCAAGTGACAGAAACTACAGGAGAAGAAAGTGATGCCAGAAAGTGGTAGATGGAAAGGTAGATGGAGCATACACAAACATAAACAGGAATGGTCTAAAACACAGAGATGTGAAATGCATTTCCACATTTTAAATGAACTTAGGTACAGATAACATGAAAACAGACAAGTCAGGAAAATTTGGTGTCTATTTAGTGACTTTTAGGACCATTTCCACCAAATATTAAAAGGGTTTGGTTTGTTGTATTATTCAGTTGTGTAATATAACTGTTATATCCCACCAAGTCAAACACATTTGTGCTGCTCCCTGCACACCTGTGTTGGTCTTTCCCATCAAGGAGAAAGGTGTGGAATAGTCTAATCTGATTGGCAGAAATCCAGCCGTTTAATAATGGAACATAGCATTAGCCAAGCCTGGGGAAACTCAAGATTAATAGATGTCTTAACTGTAAATAAATCAAATTTGATATGAACTTGAAGTTTGGATTTGGAAAATAAATTATGTTATATGATTATAAATCATAAGTATAATATTACAGTATGTGCATATTTGATAATTGATGTGAAAAGTGCAGATTGTCAGAATATACAGTGTATGTCTCTGTTTCTATTTCAGACCCACACATGCTCAGGGCCATGACGCCTGAGAACATGTGTCATATGACCAGCCCACCACCCCTGCCCCCTCATGGCCACTATCCCAGCATGCACCGGGACATGTACCTGAAACCAGAGCCCATGATTTCACAGTACCCGATTGGTCCAGCCAGCAGTGGAGGTGGAGACATGCAACAGAGTCAGATGCTACATCAGCTATTACAGCATCCACAAGGACAAGAGTAAGAGGGAAAGAAAGCAACAGAGAGAGAAAATGTGGAGTAATAGAGAAAATAACACATTAATTAATAATTATGAACAAATTGATTTCATTTTCTCCTTTATGTGTGCATGCATATGTTTATATTTTATGTGTCTGCAGTGGTATTCCTGTTCACCAAGCAAAGAAGAGGAAGCACTCAGATTCTCCTAACAGCACTCTCAATGCTCAGATACTCAGCGGCATCATTAAACAAGAACCAGGTACATACATTAATACACAAACGTACATGAACAAGGTCTACAAAGTGGTTAAAATTTATACATTTCAAATTATTTTGTCATACATTTGTATTTTGCAGGTTTGATGCAGGATGCTGAAAACTCATACTTGGACCCAAACTATCAGTGCATAAAATGGCAGCCACACCAACAGAACAAATGGACTCCACTATGCGACGCCAGTGGCAAAGAACTGTGGGTGATATCTCTGCCTTACAAATTGTGAAATGCACTGTGACCTTGTACATGCTTTTGGAATTAGATATATTATTGCATGTTGAAATGGAGAGATAGGAAGAAAGAAAGAAGAAAGCGCATATGTGCGTAATGGGTTTATATTAGATGGATGGATTTAATGGGGTGTAGGGAGGTATCAGGCAAAACCGAAGTGGGTAGAGAGAGAGAGAGAGAGTGTGAAGAGAGGATGGAGGGGTCTGAGAATTCCAAAGAGGTGAGCTGTGCGTAGGAGTGAGAGTAAGACTAGTTTCGACTAGAGAAAGGGGAAGAGGAGGAGGGGAGAGAGAGAGAGAAAGAGGGTGAAAAAGAGAGGAGGGGAAGGACACAAGGAGAAATTGATGGAGAGAGAATTTTAAGGGTTTGTATGTATCAACATTCTACATAAAAGCAAAATAAAATGAATAAAATACATTATCTGTAAAATGCACTGCAAGAAGATAAGAAGGGTAAAAACTCTTTCTTTCTCTCTCTCTTTTCTCTCTCTCTCTCTTTTTCCCTCCCTTCAGTCCAATGCCTACATACAGGGTAGATGCGGACAAGGGTTTTAATTTCTCTTTGGCTGATGATGCATTCGTGTGTCAGAAGAAGAACCACTTCCAGGTCACTGTATACATCGGCATGCTTGGAGATCCAAAATACATTAAGACCAATGAAGGACTGCAACCAATAGAATGCTTCTACCTGAAACTCAATGGAGTCAAGGTGAGGAATGAAGGAGAGTTACTGTAAAAGGCCAATAAGTGAATTTAAAGCTGGTCAAGTACATTGATTTATGTGTCAAATGTGTTACTATAATATCTATTTTTGCAAAATTCTGCTCCATTGTGACTTGAAAAAAATATGTTGATTAAATGTTCTGACCACACAGTTGGAAGCAATGAACCAGACCATTAATGTGGAGCAGTCACAGTCTGACCGCAGCAAGAGACCATTTAAACCTGTGCTGTGAGTTTTCTATTACTCATTTATTATGATACAGAGGGAAATTTACCAAATTTATGTTAGTGTTAGTGAACCAGATGTTTAGAAAAACTTGTCATATTTAAAATTGTTGTCACATTCAATAATAACTTAAAGTATAGATTAAAATACTAAAAGCTAGACACCATATTTTAAGATCGTGGTGTTTTATTCACATTTCAAGTTTTTTGGGGCCGCCAGTTATTACATGACAAATAATTTACTTGATCTTGCAGTGTTCTGATCTGAGATTTGATCACCCTCCAAATATGAGGCTTTCAGAATGTTACATTTTTTATAATTTTGTTCTTAATGTTATACAGTTTTCTTAGTCATTATGATAATCTACAGCTCTGTGCTTATTCTGAATACATCAAACGTTTTATCTGTTTTACAGCCTCATACAAATTAGTTGAAATACTAGTATCAGAATCATTGCTACCTGCCACAAAGTGTTTTTTTAATTGAAAACATAGTGTACTTGAATACTTCCTTTAATGACACATGAAAAAAAGAGTGTCATAGACACACTATGTTTACTGATTCTATGGATTGATTTAAGGGTTTGTGTTGATTGTAGGGTGACTCTGCCACCAGAACAGGTGACTAAGGTAACAGTGGGTCGACTTCACTTCAGTGAGACCACAGCCAATAATATGAGGAAGAAGGGCAAGCCAAACCCTGACCAGAGGTAAGAATCACATACACAATTGCAAACACAAGTATATAGACATTACTTAAAGCTCATTGAAACTCACAAACATGGAGAAGTACAGCACTGTACAGTTCAGTTTACAGTTTCCCTGCTTCAGCAGGGCTATTCAAATACAAATTTATCAAACTGTTAAGCTGAAAACTTTTTCTCCCACACTGGAGGAGAGGCCTTTCACACTAACAGCCAGCTATGATTAAACTATGAGAAAATGTGTATGTGTGTAGGTACTTCATGCTGGTGGTGGCTCTCCAGGCTCAGTCCCACAGTCAGAGTTACACGGTGGCGGCGCAGGTGTCTGAGAGGATCATCGTCAGGGTAACCGCTGTCAGTCTGGTCGTGCTCCAATCACTGCCTGTCTCTGTTTGTCTGTGTGTCATTCTGTCTAAAGGAGTCATCCTCCTTTGTCACCCTCTTGTTTTCATTTGTGTTGTTTCTCATGTACATTTTTAAGAACTTTTTAACAACTTTTAAGAAACTTTTTAAGAACTTTCAATGATGAATTACTTATATATACATACTTTCCCAAACATTACATCATGGAATGCTAATGTGTAGCTTAAGTTTAATATATACACTGCCCAAAAGTCTTCAGCACCCATGAAAATTGTTTAGAAGCATCTCAGCAGTAAGTTGCCAGTATAAACACTATACAGTTATATGCAAATATTTGGGCGCCCCTGGTCAAATTAGATGTTTTTCAGTTTTGTTGAGATTTAAATAAAAATAAGTAACGTATCATCTGCAGACAACTCACTTTTGCACATTGTAATGCACAGTTAATGTTTATTTGCTGAAAAAAAAACAACATAAAATGTGGCCTAGCACATGGTAACTGTAATTCCTCAAGGAGAGGTTTGTTTATATGTTTATTTTAGTTTATTTTAACAAATAAATGTTTACTGACCAGATAAATAGCTTTACAAATCATTTTCTCAGATGCTTAAGACTTTTGAACTGGACTATATATATATTGTACTGTAATAGTGCTGCTGTAATATTTACTAGTGACTTATTAATAATAGTATCAAAACATTTAGTTTATTATGCTCTCTCGTTTCTCTCTCCCTCTCCCTCTTTTTCTCCTCCTGTCCTAGGCATCTAACCCAGGTCAGTTTGAGAGCGATAGCGAGGTGTTGTGGCAGAGGGGTCAGCTTCCGGACTCGGTCTACCACCACGGCCGAGTTGGCATCAACACTGACCGACCTGATGAGGCACTGGTGGTCCACGGCAACCTCAAAGTCATGGGCTCTCTTGTACATCCTTCGGACATCCGTGCCAAAGAGAATGTGAAAGAGGTGTGTGTGTGTATGTGTGCGTGTGATCTGTGAGGGATTGTTAACCTTCTCAGACCCGACTATAATTTACTTTATATAATTTACTATCACCAGATCATTAAAAAATATCTCTCTGTAGGTGGACACCACAGATAACCTGAAGCGAATTTCTCAAATGCGATTGGTGCATTACCAGTACAAGCCTGAGTTTGCTGCTACTGTGGGCATTGATAACACCGCAGAGACCGGTAACCACCTCCACACTATATATGACCGTATACGTTTGTATGTGTGTGTGAACATGAATGTCTTTTTTATCACCTTGAAATGTCCTTTTTTAATACTTGACTTACAGTGCACTGCAAAAATCTGAGACAGCTCTTTTGTTTATTCAGTTTATTTAATTTGTCCACTATTTACTTTTGGACACCTACTGCCACTTTAATTCTTCCATCCTTCTGTCTTAAAATCAGAGTCACAGCTGTGTGCTTCCAAAAAAGCTTTATATTCTTCTTCAAAGAGACATTAACATTCACACAAGCAAATATTCAAACTCACCTTAACTACCTAAAATGGCTAAATGAGATATTTCTGAGGAGATTATATGAGATAATCCTTTATGTCAGCATCAGATTCCAAACAGTATTTAAATCTTTTGTCTTTTTGTTGAGAGAAAATCAAGCTCCACTCTTGCTTAAGATCTAAAAAAATCCACATTATGAGCTTGAAAGGATGTATAGCTGTCAAGAAGCCATTACTGATATAAATAGACATAGGAAATAGACAAAAAAGGAGGAAAAGTTGCAAATCAAGCAAAGAAACTGCTGGTGTTCTCAAGAACGATGGACTGGCCACCCCAGAGTCCAGACCCCAACATCACTGAATGTGTTTGGGATTATTTGGATTGTGAGGAGCAGAAAATGCAACTGACTTCTAAGACTGAACTTAAAAGGAGGAAAAATATCCCTGCAGCTTTCTATAAAAAACAAAAGGCTTTTGAAAAGAATAGAAGCTGTGATAAAGACAAAGCGTGGAAACACTAAACTCTAAAAACATATATGTTTAGTTGTTGAAGTTTCTGGGTAATGTTCTATTTTTTTTCCTTTCTTCCTGACTCTGAGAAATGAATAACTCATACATAATGGCAAAAATGGCATAAAGGTTTTGCATAAGTTATTCAATTTTTAGAGTCAGGAAGAAACAACTTAATATTTATTTTAGAAACAACTAGATTTGTGTATATATATATATAGAGGAAATTAAATAAATTAAATTTGGTCTCTTTTGGACTTTTGCTCAATACTGTGTGTGTAGCCTTTTGCGCTGCTGACACAGCTGTGGATTTGTACTCGCCTTATGTGTGTGTTTGTTTGTGTTTATATCAGGAGTGATAGCTCAAGAGGTTCAGAAGATTCTTCCAGAAGCTGTGAAGGAGGGGGGCGACGTAGTGTGTGCCAATGGAGAGACCATCCCTAATTTACTGGTAGTCAACAAGGTATGTGTATTGACACCCATGCACACGTTTAAATTTAGAAATGCTTTCATAATATGCTGTGTATAGAGTAATGTGAGCTGCTTTATTGTCAAATTGAATTCACAAACAGCATCAAGACAGCACATCATAAAGTGTTCAAAAAGAACACTTGTATCACACAAGCAAACACCTAAAATCTATTTGATGTGCAGACATTACTTACCTTCACACAGAATTAAGAATGTGTGCTTTTGTCTGTGGATGCGTTTGTTAGGAGCGTATCTTTATGGAAAATGTGGGAGCCGTGAAAGAACTGTGTAAACTGACTGATAATCTGGAGACTCGTATCGATGAGCTTGAACGCTGGAGCCGCAAACTTGCTAAACTACGACGCCTTGACAGCATGAAAAGCACAGTCAGCGGGGGCACAGTCAGGTGTGTGAGTGCAAGCACATATGCAAATTACACTATCTTACCGAAGACCATTCAGACATTCACTTATCAGACCATTTATCTCTTTTGGTTTGCGGTAAAAGCAAATAAAAAAAATCATATGTGTGTGATTCTTTGATTCTCTCTCACTTGATAACACATTACTCGCTCATGAGTATTGTGCTATATAGGGGTGAACTATTTTATTTACTAAATAGCTGGAGAAAGCATGAATCAGTAAATTAATTCAGACACTTTCCCATCATCTGTTTTCATCAATATTCATCAGTTGCATAAACAAATGTAAAATGGGGGACCAGAAATGTGAAAAAAGTACAGAACTTAGCTAAGTTACATTAAATTCTTGGTCTATGATTGCAGTAACTACAACGGTTACCATTCATTATTTTGCTATATGAAGCAGCAAGTAGTAAACACCTTAGGGTTTTTTGTTGTAAACCTGGTTCCTGATTAACAGGCCTCATGTGAATGCCACTGCTGGTGTGTTTGTCTAGCATGACAAACAAGCATTGTAAACAGATATGTTGTTCTTTTGTCATTTCAGCCAGTCAGGAAGTCAGTTTAGCAGAACAGGTAGTGGTCCACTTAAGAAGAAATCTGTCAAATCAGGAAGTAAGGTATGCACCCTACTGTACTACTGTATGTCTTCTTTACTGCAAAAGGTGACAATGTTTTAGTTACCCTGAGGGTTAAAATGGGTAATGCATGAGAAGGGATGAAATGTAGTGGAATGGGATGAATTTGTTAGGATTAAAGCAATCATTATATTTCTAGAAGGAAATAGTGGTATTCAAAGGTAGCAAATGATGCTTTTGTCACAGCATTTTCACTGTCAGAGTAATTCTTTTCCCATGGTTTGACAGTGTTGGGGTAGTTATTCAAATAAAGCAACCCATTAAGAATTACTAATTACTTTTCTAGAAAAGTAATCCCAGTACTCATTACTTCTACATAACTCTCTAAAACCCACACACATCTATGTCAAGTGCACAACCTAATTGTTCTTTCAGTAGTTCATTTAAAAAGAAACAGTCACAGTTCAAAACACTGCAAAAAATTTTCAGTGTCTTAAGGTAAAAAAGTAAGCGACCTGGTTGCCTTACAATTTTGAGTTTATTGTACTTTGAATACTAAGTTAACAGAACAATAATCTGTGTTTTACATTCTGTTAAATTATTATTATTATTTTTTTTGGGGGGGGGGATTTTTACCCAATTATCTCCCCAATTTAGTCGTTTCCAATTCCACCCGCTAGTTAGGACTCCCCCAGTCACACAGTGCTATCAACCCTAGGAGGGTGAAGGCTAACCGCCAGATCTGTTACGTCAGCTAACAGACGCCTGCGCTGACTAGCATCGCGTTGAGTGATGGGGGGAGAAGGAGGGGCCATCCTACCCACCCAGAGAGAGCGAGGCCAATTGTGCTCTCTCGGACTCCCGGCTACGGATGGCTGTAGCATCACCAGGGATCGAACTCGCGATCTCCTGATGATAGGGCCAACACTTAGACGGTTGCGCCACTCGGTAGCCCATTATTTTGTTTTTTATTATTTTTTTTATTGGAATTTCAGTGAACATTCTAAGGCAAACCAGTTTCTTAATTTTTATAAGATCAATTATATAAACATCTAATTTTATTTGAAAACCTAGACATGCCACTAGAAATGGTCCAAGGTCAAAAATGAATAAAATGTTAAGTCTACACAGCTATTTCTGATCAAGTCTGGTCTGTGAGATTCTTTAGCACAGGGATCTATCATCTGTAATTCCACTTTAAATAAACAAAGATGCTCAGAAATTGTCAAGCAGGCTGCAACTGGCACCTGGTCAAGGAAGACAAGACATTTAATGAAACAGTTCAGGAGAGAGGTTGAAAGCTGTTTGGAATGTGTTTGCAGAGTGTGGTTCCAGAGCAGGGTTGCTTGAGTCACAAGTTCCTGCAGGGCACTATTCTAGCCCTGGTCATCATCATGGCCTTCAGGTGAGAGAGGAGAAACCGCTCTGAGCTGTCAAATAATAATATGTTCAGCATATTAGAAACGGAATGTCTTCTGTCCTAAGTGTTATTTCCTCTTTCTCTTTCCCTAGTGTCATCTCAATGTCCATACTCTATGTGCTAAACATGCATCAGCATGGAAACATAGCTGAGGTTGATGGGTATGTATACATTAGAACTCCAGTTTAATCTCATGGTCAAGACCATAAAACCAAATATGTGATCATTGTCTAGATTTCAGTGTTAAACTGTAGCGTTCAGTAAATTAATAACAACTCATCGATACTCTGTTATCAGTTAAGTCCTCTAGTAACCAGTAGGTTTTTCAGCACTTTGCTTTGCTGGCGAACCAGCAGAGTGTATTTAATAGATGTTACAGAAAGTCCTAAAACACATGGTAATGTAATACAGTTTGTGTTATGCCCCATATATTTATCTAAGAATAGTACATAGCTATAACAGATATCTGTGACTCTTACTGCCGCTTGTGTCTGTATAAATGGCCTTACTGTAATGTGAATGCAGCATTATAGAGAATTACTTGATATAATGCCATTCAGTATTCAGTAAGAAAGATACAGGGCATTTACACAGTTAATTAGGTTTCACGTTAGATATGTATCCTGTACTCATTTTGCCAAAATCTGTGCATGACTTACATGGTTTGTTAAACCACACTGTGTGAGGTCACCATGGGAACTGACCTCTGTTCTGTGCAAAACATAAGAGTGTAAGAGTGTTGACCTGAAGCATTATTGTGTCAATATGTGAAAGAGTCTTGTCCTTGAAACTTGGTCTTGGTTGTGGTTTTGCTCTAAGACACACACATACTTAATTTGCATATTCTTCTCAACCTAAATTTTCTTTAAGGAAAAGATGAGTTTTTTCTTTTCTAGTCTTGAGTGAATTGGTGTGTTAATTAGTTTTTTGTTCTTTCTCATTCTTTTAGTCTTTCTCTTTGTGGTTTATTTGTAGCTCTTTCTCCTCCTGTGTTCTCTACATCTCCTGGATGCCTTTCCTCACTGCCACTGTCACTTTCTGTCCATCCATGTGTTCATGGTATGCTCTGTGTTTTTCCCTCCTGTTTTTCTGTCTTCAATCCTTTTTCCATTTTCTGTACAGTGGTGGGTAATCTTGGGTTAATGTCTTCCAAAATGTTTTTTTAGAAATGCTACCACAACAAGGTAGGTTGATTAGTGAAGGTGATGTAGGCAAGTTTAGAAACTAAAGCAAGTTTCTCTGAACAGTTCCAGTCAGGTTCAAGTAGTTGTAATTAAGACTATTTAGGCTTAATTCATTTTTGATTAGAAACTATTTTTGATTAGAGATTAAAATCCACATATTCCACACATCATAAATATTTGGCTTGGCATAGCTCAAATATATTCTCAGAAGATGTAATTTAGTGCATTTTCATAGCAGTGGCAGTGTTTGGGCAATCTTTGCAACCCATTTAGACGTCTGATCCAGGTCTCTCTCACTCTCTCTCTCTCTCAGGTCTCGCTCAGCACTGGGTTCATCTCGTAAGGCTGTTTATTCTTCTCCCAGATATCCTATCACTACACTCTCTCCAGGTGCCAAAACATCAAATGAATACAATACATACTAATATAATCACGTCATTTCCCTTGTAATGCAAGTACAGACAGGTTAGAAATTAAGGTAAAAACCAACATAAAGTCTTTGTTGGGCTACCACAAACCACCAGTGCAGCCTTAGTGCACTTTGATAAAGATTGGAACTGTACTGGAGGGATATCACACTAATGTAGGAGCATCAAAGTCACTAAATGTGCATGTTTAACCACAATTTACAACCCTATTTACTGATGACTTTTCCGCAGTTGTCACTTTAGACACTGTTCCTAATGAAACACAAGCCAGTTGAGTAGTCTTTGTGACTGAAGCTCTTGCTATCCGTGCCCCAATAATAAACCCTCTTTTTTAAAATCAATGCCATTTTGATCCAAGGTTGAGGTCAACTAGGCCTGCATGTTTATACATGCCACAGAACATGTTGACTGCTTAATTGCATCACTCAGAACACCTGACTGGAGGCATGAGCACTCATGTTTCTCCACTCATTTATTCCGTTTTTTCCCTTGAATTTGTCACCCGTTTGTATGTCTGTATGTAAAATAAAGTTAAATGTTTAAGCCCTGAGTTTGCGAGATAATGGAAAACATTTCTCAAACTCTCTAATTGTTTCTCATAAAAACAGACACCACCTCTCCAACTTTGCCTAATCATCCAGCTTGCTGCCCTCCAACAACTGCCACAACCAACCAGTCGGCTACTGTCAGCTTGTTGCCAAGCACCAACCAATCCACATCAGGTACTGTAAGCAAGTCATACTTTGTAAATTAGTAAACAAAAGAAGGTCTGAATTCTGATTATCCATTTCAAATCCCCCACTATTTATATAAATAGAGCGTTTAATCTATATATTTCAATGTGATTGAATGCATGAATGAGAGTGCTTGATGTAGAGCCTACAGCTGAGCACTGCTCTCAGTGGAAGTGCAGTGCTGTACTCAACACGTCTGTGTCTTGTGTTTGTTCTCCAGCTTATACTGGGCTGCTTGTGTAGTGAGGAAACACATTCATGTTTTCACCCCTCAGTCTTCTTTGATTACATAGTGCCTATATAATTAGCTCTGACAGAAAAGGGCTTTCTTAAAGTGTAGCAAATGTAATTGATTCTTAGAGTGGAAGATTAAATACTCAGTTTTTCTCTGTCTCTTACTCTCTTTCTCTCAGAAAGTAGTCCCGGTCCCACCATTACTACTATAATCAAGAAGGCAAAGTCTCGGGTTCTGGATAAAGACAGCAGGAGCAGGAACAGGCTCAGTCACACATCTGCCCCTCTCTTTCTTAACAAGGCCAAGAAACCCCCTCAGCCCCCTGACATGGACACCGGAGGTGCCAGCAACCGCCTGCCTGGGGGTCAGCAACCTCTGCCTCGAAGGCAACGCAGCACAAATACAGAGGGTAAACTCTTTGTTTTATGGTTAGCTATACACATACATGTATATCGCTGTCGTCGGAACAAAGCTCTTATCTCCATTTTTGTTTAGTTTTTGACATAATTTGAAAAAAACCTTTGCCCTTTACATTGTGTGTAAATTTCATGACTGGACCAAAAGGAATGGCACAAAATGACTCAGAAAAAAAGTCTGGTTCCACTGACTTACATGTAAAGGAGGTTTTTTCCTTGTCCTGTAATCATTTTGGAGATAAGAGGTTTTGTTCCGACAGCAGTGATATGTACACATAAAGCCAACTGTAAAGTAGAGCTTACAGTGGGCCCGAAATTTTGATCCAAACCTGAATACAGCCCTTTAATGGATAGGCTTTCCTTAAAGCAGTGTTTTCATGCTTTTATAGTGCTGATATAGCAAAAGGTTAGCCTACACCTATTTAATCCTAAAACTCCACTTCTTTGACCATACAGCATAAAAATTACTTTTGGCAAAAAGATTAAAATGTCCTTTTGGCCGCACTAATCTGTGCTTCCTTGAATGCTTTCAATGTTTATTACCTGCATGTACATTTTCTCACGAGCATGAGCCTTGTGAACCCCTCATGTAAGAACTCCAGCGTGCCAGAATAATACATGTTTTAAGAAAGTGAAAATGGGGAGGAAGAATATAGCAGGGGCAAATGCAAGGTAAAATCTCTTAAAAGTGGAAGGCGGGCCTTGAAAACCCAAACTTGACATTTGAACCTAAACCGAGCCTGACCCATATTTGGAAAACAATGTCCGAACCCTGATCTGACCTTTCTGATGTTTAAACACACAGAAATGCCTTGTATGAGGTTTCCCTCTAGTGTTTATAGTGGTCTAAAGCTGTTTTTTCCACATTCAGGTGGAAATTTCCAGCCATCTCTAAATGAACTTTACATTCTCGAGACTAATCAGGAATTGAAGACATTAAACTGTGCTTCATCAGACAGTTGCAGGTATGTGTGTCTTTCTGCAGAGAGAAAGTCTGCATCGGTTTTATCAGTCTTTTCTCTGACAATCAAGTACTCTGTCTTTCTAATTAATATTTGCAGTGTCTGTCTTGTATGCCTGCTCGCATTATTAAGAAAGCATTATTTGCAGTCTCTCTTCGTATTTTCTTTGTCCATAGCTACACAATATTTTTGCAGAGAAGTGAAAATTCATCCATGTCCCACATCACTCTGTACATGAGGTAAGTGCACATATGAAGTGTGCAGTGTGTTGCCTTCACTACAGCCATCTCACTAACAGATGTTTTCTGTTCTTTTAGGTCCTCCGAGGTCGTATGGGTGTGGCGGTGTAGAGTCACTAGGGGGCGTTCATGTGTAAACCACACAGAGACTGAATTCTCTGAGGAGAAGAGTGCCTTATCAAAGGTAGCACATTATTGATCTACATGTGTTATATAAGCATAGTGTCTGCTGGAGGATTTCTCCCATTAAAATGCTTTTGTGCTGTTCTTCTTTCCAGGGGACCACTCACATGTGGTCAGTTCCAGTGACATCATTCCAAGAAGTCACCTACCATTTCCGGGTGTCACTTTCTGTGAGTTAAAAAGTAATCTTTTTTAACCTGACACTGTGTGCACTTCTATAAACTGTTCAGCTTATCCATCTTTCCCCTTCCACAGGGTGAGGTGGGCTGCTCTGATGAACAGGAGAAGCAGGACACCAGGCAGTTTTCTGATTACTTTTTCTTCGTTCAAAGCAGGTGTACTTGAGCAGAAGTGTCTAAAACACCAAATGAACACATTCTCATTCTCCTACACACCTTTTGAACCTTTTTAATGTTCACCCCTTTACAGCGTGCCTAAGGTTGTTTGCAATTTTGTCAGACTGGACTTTGTCAGAATGGTGAATAACCTTTATAGCTTATTGTCTTCAGTGTGTGTGTGAGAGAGAGATAATAGGAGAATGTGATCAGATTTTCAGTGACTGAACACAGCTTTTTACCTGTAGGAGGTATCAGACCCCATGAAAAAATTGACTCACCCACCCAGTCCCTCCAAACGCACATGCACAGTCTTTCCATATCCTTTGTTTTTCATCTGTTCTCTAAAGCCACTATAGGTACTATAGGTAGGTGTGTGTGTGTGTGTGTGTGTGTGTGTGTGTGTGTGTGAGAGAGAGAGAGAGTGTATTAGGCACTTAGGGACTGCATTTCTCTGCTCTGCTCTTGCAAGTATCTACTGACTCTACTTTTTTATTATTTACTGTAAATGAGCTAAACTGACTGTGACTAGTGACACTATTGCCTACACAGACCATCTGCAGGTTACCCATGATATATAGTACTTTAATGGAAATAAGACAGTTTCACTGAATAAAATAAGTAAAAATATCAGGTAATACGGTACTGTGCAAAAGTCAGAGACCACACATCATTTTCAGCATCAGGAGAAAAACAAGAAACATGTATTTATTAGAAAATTGCACAGAAGCCTCAACAACTAAATACAGTGTCAAGTATTTATGCATTTAGTGCATCCACCCTTTACCTTTATTATAGCTTGTTTGTTTTTTTTGTTTTTTTTCAGAAGACTTGCATTGAGTTTTTAAAAGAAATCTGCAGGGATAGTTCTCCACAACTCCAAAGTCCAGTCTTAGAAGTTGGTTGCATTTTCTTACTATCCAAGTAATCCCTTAATACATTCAGTGATGTGGAAGTCTGGACTCTGGGGTGGTCAGTCCACTGTTCTGAGATCTTTCTTTGTTTTATTTGCAAATGTTCTTTTTTGTCTGTTTCCTTCTCTCAGTAACAGCTTCTTGACAGCTACACATCCTTTTAGACTCATAGTGTTGAGTTGTCCTCTCCCAGTGGAAGGATAGACAGAAACAGCTGTGGATTTTTAATGTGAGCTCCTGCTTTAATAACCTGTAGCCACACTGTCCCTTTGGCAGATAAAAGTGGACACCTCTGGTTTATCTGATGGTGACAGTTTTGGTGGTCTGCCAAGTTTTGCATGGTTATTAGGTTGTTTTGCCTATATATTTTGTGTTTGTCTGCTCCATTGACTTCCTTATGCAAGTAGATTATATCTTATATCTCAGAAATTCTACTGAAAATAATAACTTGTAGTTAATGGTCATTTTGCCTGGAAATTAAAGAAATGAAGGTGGTCTCAAATGCTCTGCATAGTACTGTATTACGTACTGCTTAAAAAAAATACAGTACAATGTTGAAGAGACATTTTAATGAAGCTGTTATGGGGTCACTTCAGCTGTTGTTTCTGAACATGATTTATCGCTGTCTTCGGAAGGCGATTCCTCCTCCTCATCAATACACGCAAGCATGCTTTTAAATGCTTTTCTATGCCCAATAAGTGCACGAATGACTGGGTGGGGTGGTTCTGTCTGTGCTGGGACACTGTCAGACTCACACATTTGGTAGTGAAGAGTCTTCTTCCCACTTATGCATCAGTGTAAAGACACCTAATTGAACTTCCAACTGGAAACAGTCATCAAATGATGCAATGTAAAGGAGACATTAAAAGCCTTTTGTGTTGTTTTTGTTGTTATTAATATTATTAAGGTAGGTCTGAGCCACTGAAGCCATAGTATTATAGCATCTCAAAAAAAAAACAACCACTGGACCTTAATGAAAAATCACTGGATTTATGAAACTGGAACTCACTGCAGGAATACACTGGAAGAACTGGTAGTCACACTCAAAGTCTTACACTGACAGTCTCAGAAACACTGGATTATAACGCCATATTAAAAATGCTTTAATGACAATTATTTCTTTGTTTAAAGAAACATGTCGCCTGTGCAACTATTGATCAGAATGGCATTTAATTGATACTGCATGTCCTAACAGATTATTTTTCTCCATCTAAATGTATATAGATTGTCTTTATTATATTTTTACAGGTTTATGAATTATGAATACCTACCGTAATCACATCTTCCCTGTATTTCTTTTGCTTTTTTTAAAAAAATATGGTTCACAACTTTTCATGTTTCATTAGTCCTGTGTTTTCCAGGGGAAAATCATTTATGTAGTACACATAGAAACGTTTCTGCAATGCAGCACAATTTTTATCTAGATCATAGTACTTTACTGTCAGGTTTGTATTCTTTTTACATGTATACTATCCACATTAATGTAAAATAACATGATTAATACAGGTTCAAGATATGTATGCAATATTGATAAGCAATAAAATAAGCCATAAGAGACTGTGGAAGGAGAAGCATGCAATAAATTTGATGGTTATGTTTTTCTGATTTTATGTTTATTGAATGACCACAGTGAAATCAAACTATGAATCTGTGATGAGTTTAGGTTTAAATCTGTTGTTCTGTACTAGACCAACATATTGAAAATGCCTCAAATGAATCCTACTCATTTTCAGCTGAACCAAGGAATAAAGAGAGAGTGTAAATGAAGTGGATGAAATGAAATGTGAGAGAAGTGGAGATTATTGTTGTTGTTTCTCCTGCTTTAAGTAGCAGCAGCCTGCATTGTCCAGTGACTCTTACTGGAAAATGCATTGGGCAGCTCCACACTATGCACTGTAAATAATATTATATTTCTAATGACTTGTTGTATTCACTGAACTGCTTTTTAATGCTCTGGGAGGAATGCAGTGTGATTTTATTGTATTAGTTCTGTAGTAATCAATATTCATTACATCACTCACTCTTTCTTTCTTTTTATGCCTTACTCTTCATTAATTATAATCACACTGGATTTGTGTGTTTGTATAATGAACATAAACCTCATTTATGAAACCTTTTTTCTCTTTGTAATCTTTGGTATTTCATTATTCAGGTAATGAAAACAGAAAGAAATCAGTTTTCCCTCTCGTTTTTTCACTTTTATCATCTCTGTAGCCCAAAGCCTGGTGTGCACTAAAGTATGAAATAGCTTACTTGATTATTTCTTACTCTTATTCACACTGTCCTTTTGTTTTGTCTCCCTCTTCATGACCATTTTAATTATTTGTTGTCTTATCATGGAAGTGTACTGATCCTATAATATGAATGCATGCAAATATGGTGATTAAATTAAATATTTCTGAAAGCTGAGACCCACATTTTGCTTGTGTATTTGTGTGCATTGTTTCTAACAATGAAAACAGTCCACAAGGCCAAGTGTCATTAAGACCATAATAATGCAAATCAATATCAAGTGTATTTAGTAGAACCCTTAACTTTAAATCCCTTTTGTCACATGGCTGTCAGTTCATTCACACTAGTGATCCAGAGAGCCTCCATGACTGGCTGAGAGTAGAGGCGCTCTACTGTCTGGTCAGAGTCTGTACTGTCCATCCACAGTGTGCTTTTATCTGTCTATAGGGAGTATCTTGAGTTTGGCCAAGATATAAAGAGTCCATGGAAAAAGTATCATGGAAAACTGAATTTTCATCACTTTTATTTTAATTAAGGAGGTTGGTGCAGTGTGTAAAAACTGATAAGGTTTCAAATTGTACCATTCACTTTCCAGTCCATGCAGTCCATATGTGGAAAGGAAGCTGCAAATACAGCCCGTTTTGAATTTTATTTATTTATTTTTATTTATTTATTTTTTGGTGATGTCATGGGAAGCAACACGTGCAGCTCCCATCCTTTACACTGAAATTACAAGCAGTTTCAGCCTGGACTGCTTTTTGAATGAGGTGCAATCCAGGACAGTCAATCAGGACAGAGACAATTTACCTATATTTGTTTTAAAGCTACAGTAACAAATAGTAGTCTGTTGGATTGTAAGATAAAAAAATGTTGGATAAAGGTTAAGGTTATTTTTTAGAACATAAACCCACACAAATGTCATAAGTGCATCTCAGGATAAATACAAGAAATATGTGCCCTTTACAATCTGGAAAATACTAAAAAAATAGCAATTTCTGAAAAGCTTAGAAAGAAGATGATGGCATGGAGATGATATGTGACTGAAATGGTCATACATCATCTCCACACGCAGTGTTTCCACACTGGAACATTGTGTGTGAAATCTGTCATATTTTGTCCATACCTATATTTTGTCCATATCTACACTGATATTTCTGCACAGAACTGAACATTCATGCATGTCTCACATCAGTCTGCACATTAGGTAAGCACAGATGTTTTCGTGTAGGTGTGTCGCTGTAGTGTCACCAGAGGGCGCTCATGTCTAAACCACACGGAGACTGCGGCTCAGTCTCAAATAGCAGCCAACACCCGCATTTCGTCTATGGCTTTTATTCTCCAATAAAACTCATTTGTGAACCTGTGTTTAAAGCAAGTTTTTATTAAACTTACACTTGTAATGAAGTTGCAAATAAATGTTAAACTGAAACTTTGCTTGTTTGCAAAAAAGTTATTTCATAGCCACTTAATTCTACCGAATGGAAATTGTTTGCCTTCAGTGTTTTGTTCTTATGATAATTTTAATAGACATCAGTGTCAGACTAATTAAAGACATTCTATTAAAAGATTGGTGTACCAAGAGTGACACTAGAGTATTTTCTCCTAAAATGAGCTGATTAAGCAAGAGTCTTGTTATAAAAATAATAACAGGACATTAAAGTCATAATTAATCTTTTAGTACTTTTACTTTCAATACTTAAAACACAATCGTTTGTGTTCTTTGTCATTATATTGCCAAAAAAATTCATTTAGTATAATATCAGCATTTTATTAAGTACTGTTCCTAAACAGCTGTCAGAGTTTTGTTACCCTTTTATATTTGTAGAAGGCTAGTTTGTCAAATAATAAATTAAACATTTACGTTTACGACTAATGTTTATGTTACTGTTGGAGCTACTTTTGGAAGTCATGTTCATAACTAAGCCTGTGAAAATAAAATTATGTACTACTGCATATAAATAAACTACTGCATATTTTGTTTTTAAACAAAATACTACTTAAATAAATAGGCTATACACAGTCTAGCTAGTTGATTGTATAATGTGTGATCATGATAAACTCTCATCTATAGCTTGTGCATGTACACATACACACACAAACACACACACACATACACACACACACACACACACACACACACATTTTCTAAGTCGCTTATCCTTCTGGGTTGTGGGAGCCTATCCCAGCGGTAATTGGGCAGAAGGACGGCAACACCCTGGACAGGTCGCTAGTCCATTGCAGGGCAGACACACAGACAGACATATATACATTTATACACACATTCACACCTAGGGGCAATTTAGCATGTCCCATTGGCCTGACTGCATGTCTTTGGACTGTAGGAGGAATCTGGAGGGCTTGTGCATGTAATAGAGTTAAATGTTATTTCACTACTCATGATCAGAAATACCATTGTAGCAGGACACCAATATAACAACTGCTCAGTCACTGACTTAAGCAGGCCTAAACATGTGTACTTTATGCTGATATACAGATGGGTACTTGGAGAAACATGGTTTAAGAAACATGAACTGAGTAAGATGTAGAACACTTATTACTACATCTCAGACAATGAGCTGCTGAATCACTGTAGAGAGCAATTTGACCTACAATCCTGAATTAGACACACAGCCTTACTGAGGCCATACTGAGGCAGATTCCACCCGTATTGAGGTCCAAGCCATCACCAACGCTACACTGCAGAGGCAGGAATCGCGCACTTAGAGCAGATACTAGAAACTAAGAAAAACTCAAAAACCAGTGGCTGCTTGGTGATGTTGGTTTGTTTAAACGTACCAATAGTTTTTTATTCTGACATTTACTTTAAGCTAATCATATAATTTATCTTATGTTGAACTTTAAATGTCAAAACGAAAATTAACCTCACTTCGTAACAGTGAAGTTAGTTAGCTGTTATCTGCAGTGCTAGGCTAGCGAATCCCAGGGAGGGACGTCAAGTGACTGCTGCTGCAGTTACAGCTAAAACAAAGTTGAATTGTGCTGTGCTTTGGTAACTAGTTGCCATGCGATTTTATATGCTTAAAGTCTTATAACAGATTAAAATTTGTGAGATCTCTGTTCTTTCTGTTCTTGACATCAACACTTTAAGTCTTAACAATCATCATAGGAGTGCTGATCTAGGATCAGATCCTTCTCTCATTTACTATGACCATACTAACAGGAACAGATCCTTGACTGTTGCATGAAACGCTACCTCCATCTGCATGATTTTGTAATTGATGTGTCCTTCACTACCTTACATTTACCAAAATTCTGTATGTCAGATCAGCTGCAGTCAGATGGAGTTAAGGTGGAAAAAAGGAGGAAGGTGCTCGCACCTTCAAATCAAATCACTTCTAAGTGAAGGCAGCAAGGCATCAAGGCAGCAGCCTTCGGTTTCAGACACAGCCTACATGTATAGAAGCATGTTTCAGCAGTCAGGATCAGGAACTTGTCTTGACCTTGATTATTTTAGACCAACCTGATCGCTGGTCCAGCAAAAAGCATGAACATAGAAAAGAGCAATATGCAGTACCTACAAAGACTGAATGTAAATTAAAAGAGCTGAGGATTTTACATTAGAGGACATGAGAGGAAAAAAGTGTTTTCCCTGGTATCTGACTTTTAACTGGTAGAGGTATTTACTTTTTTCCTTCTTACAGTGATCACTAAAACTGTACTGTATATAAAATGTTCTATGAAATTTCAATGCTTCTCTGTTTTGATTAAGATGTTCTTGAGTTAAACTGAATCATTTAAATAAAGCTTACAAAAAACAATATTAGCAAGTAAAAAGGATAATTTAGTAAAGTATGTAGTTAAATTTTGGTACAATTTAATTTATTAAATCAATCCAACTCTGCATATCAGACTGAAACAATGGAAATTAGTATAAAGCTTAAGCTATGGCCACGAATGTTTCACGTGTCTGCAAGTTCAGTTTACCTAAAACAACGTCCGTTCCTCTTCATCCTGATCCATTCCCACCGTCTCGACCCGCCTGTAGCAAACAGCAACAAAGTGCTGGATCTCTCCAAATAAACGCAATGCAATGCGCAACAGTAGGACATTTCTACGAGGCAGCACACCGGCTCAAAGAGCCGACTCGCTCATGAACCACACATCCCCACAAAACAGTCTCTCCGGAATGCGCTGTGTATTAATTAGAGGGGGCGGGGTTTCGCAGCACTACCTGAGTCTACAGTTCGCGTTGGAGCTCGTCTCAGTAAATGCGCTGCCGAATCGCTGTGCTGGGATGGATTAGAGCTACGACGCTGAATTAGTCTTAACCCAGCTTTAATTTAGCTCCACTGCAGCTAAAGGTAGATTCACTTTCACTTTCACTGCACTTGTTCTGTTATCGAGGTCACTGACTGACAGTAAGGGCTGGTTTTGTGTTCATAGTTCACTAAACAGTCTGATTCTCGTTCACTGAAAGTTAACTGCGCTCTGATAAACTGTGTTTGGTGTTGCAGCAAGCTGAACAAGATGGCGAACTGCGGCTTATTGGCCGTTACAAATGAACCAGGTAAGTATACGAACAAGGCTGGGAGGGTTACTTTAAAATGTATTCCCTTACCGATTACTGATTACCTGTTAAAAATGTAATTGTAACCTAATCCAAGGGATTACTGTATTAAAGTAACGTAATCTAATTACTTTCCATAACTTTTGGACTACTTGTCCTTAATTAAAAGCATATAATTAAATAAAGAAAAGACAAAACATAATTTCAACAAGACTTTTCCAACAAGAATTTAGTCTAACACAAGCCAAACCTGAACACTGTTTTATAAAGCAAAATGATTATATAGGTGAATTAAATATCGTGCCTCACAGAAATGGTCACTGATCTCACATTTAGCAAAATGACCAAATCTAGGTGGAGCAATATTTGTCAAAATATTTTGAACATAAAGGTGACAGATTTGTACAGTAAAATCTGGTTGAGTTTAGACAGGTATACTCGCAGTGAAAAGAGTGATCATTTCAGAAATCAAGGGAGGAAGAGAACTGAGTGATTTTAACAGGAAAATAAAAAAAAGGGACTAAAACTCAGGGAAACACGTAATCGCTGTATAGTGACCCAGTTCATTTACCATGCAAATGCAAAATAGTTAAAACTGCACTGCTCTCCTGGGACTTTTCCTTATTTGCCTTATTTGTTAAAAAATGTGTCTTTACCATATCAAAGTCAAAAGATCACTCAGGTGTAAATCTTACTTTGAGATCGCTCATCAACAATAATCAGAAATAGAGGTTATTTTAAAAACTAACTGGCCATTATGTATGTTCTATCTGCTAAAACACTGTACTGGCTCTTAAGGTTTCCTGTTGGTGGGTTGTGCTCGGACTTTGATCATCATAATTTGTAGATGCTCCCTAATCAGCTCTCAGCAGTGTCAGCAGTTCGTAGAAACGACGTGTGCTACGAGTGTAAAAAGGCACTATTTTTATTATTCAGAAACCTCTCCTGGCAGCAGACTCTTCAAGGCTACGTAATCTGTGACATATCATTTAAACAGAGGGATTTGATAAAAGGTGACAAGTTTATGTGTATGTGGTTTGAGTCCTGCTGTTAGTCACTCTGTTTTTATAATGTACCTGCCATCTGATTAGTGTCTTTTTTGTTGTAACTGTAATGGAATACAGCTAAGTTTTTGTGTCCTGATTACATAATGCCGTTACCACCCAACCCTGATCACGAAACCTTCTTTGGCTAAAAAGGCCTTTTTAAATGAGAAATGGCATCACATTTAAAAGTCATCCTTATCAGTCAGGAGCATATTGTGGTGTACGCCAAGGGCCCTGCGCTGAATGGAAACTTAGGAGGTGTGGCCATGCAAAGTGGCTCTTGGAGAGTGCCACACTCCCAGTTAAAAAGGAATTGATGTTGTTGTTGTGTGGGTTAGTTGTAGGTCTGCTATACAGTTCATTAGAGCATTATCTGTTTTCATTATTTTTAGGGAAAATATAAACCTCGTCATTAGCACCTCCTTTGGCTACACCAGCTTCAACAGGGTCGTCTTTCTCATCTTCAATGTTTTTTTATATGAATTTATCGAAGGAACATCTTAGCTCAGCATTAATTTAATCTCTGTTCCTTTTCTTTTTTCTCCCGAGTAATATTTTCAACATCTGTCCTGCTCTCCGCTGCTTGAGCTCACCATTTCATCAACTTAAATTTGTCACACAAAATTCACCCTATCAGCTGACTGAACGTCCATCTCCGTGGCTGCACAGTGTAGGGACGTAATGTACATATACCCCACATAAAATCAGGTTTACAGAATGCTGTGTTAGCCAAATGTATTTCTGTACGCCTAGATGTGCTGCATGTATGTTAATTTAAAAAAAAAAGTCAAATTAATTTCTCATCTTGCTGTAGTCCCCCTGAGTGACTACAGCAGGTGCAGGTGTAAGTTCTGACACTTCTTCTGTTCAGTAATTTTTGTGGAATAATTAAGTTTCTGATTATGATAACTAACCAAGTCAGCTGACCAAATCGGTCCTTTTTGTTTCTTTTTCAGTTCCTCTGAAGAGCATAGTGGTGGATCTGCAGGTTAAGGGTTATGTAGCTACAGTGAGCTCCACTCTGCGGTATGTAAATGAAGAAGAGCGCCCCCTGGAGGCCGTATTTGTGTTCCCCATGCCTGCAGAAGCTGCTGTCTGCCACTTCAGTGCCAAGATTGCAGACAAGGAGATAGTGGCGAAGGTGCAGGAGAGAGAGAAGGTAAGAAACAGGAACAGTGTCTCCAGACCAGCACCTTTTAAAACCTTAAATCTAAGCATGTCTTCTGTCAGGGCTTTTCACTACATTACTACGATTTACACCTTGTTTCACTGGTTGCTGAGTACTGAAATGGTTCATAGAGACTTGTAATGAATAGGAAATAAATGAGTGTTGGCTGAGCCACTGCTCTGGAAAGGAAAATTAACCTATAGAGCTCCAGACTGAAGTGTTTTGTCTGTACTTCAGGCGCGGGAGGAGTATGATGATGCGATTGCTTCAGGAGATCAGGCCTTTCTGCTGGAGGAGAGTGACGAGAGTGAGGATGTGTTCAGGCTGAGTGTGGGGAGTCTGCCTCCAGGCCAGAGTGCTGCTGTCACCTTCATCTACGTCACTGAGCTCTCTGTGCAGGCTGACCACGCCCTGCGCTTCTGCCTGCCTGCAGTGCTGAACCCCCGTTACACACCACCAGGTACCAAACTGCTCCAGCTCACTGAAAGACACACGCTGCACCTTTCCATCATGAACCAAACACACCATCCTGAACAGCACAACACCTGGCCTGTTACACATTACAGCTTTGAAACAGCTTTGGTCTGAAATTATCATCCAGACCTGAATATAGTTCAGCACCAAGTTTAGAATCTGAACATGACTGTATCTCCACAAAATAAGGCAGGGGGAAAACAGCCAAAGTCAAAGTTATCGGTTGACAGGCTATAAGAAACTTCCAACTGAAATATGAACTCCACCCAAACCTTTGAGAAAAGTTGTCTGGGAATTGTCAGACTCATAGTACTGAGTCGTCTTCTCACAGCGGTGGGATGGACAGAAACACCTGTGGAAGCAAGAGTGGAGCTTGATTTTCTCTTATCTATTAAAGATGAAAGCAGATGATGGTGACAGTTTTGGTGGTCTACCAGGTTTTTGCACGGTTGTTAGGAGTCTTATTTCCTCAAAATCTTTTAATCATTTTTTGAACTCCAGTTTTCATTTATTTTCATTTAACTTTCCCCTTTATTATGGGTCATTTTATATGTAATCACAATATCAGCTAAAAAATGAATAACCTACATAATGCAACATTTTGACTGGATATTAATAAATGAAGGGGGGTCTCTGACTTTTGCACATTGCTGTTTATAGTAATATACATCATGTCACATGTCACATTGCACTAGATAACTCAATATAAGGAACAAACATGTAAATGAGCTCTTATCTCTGGTTCCTCTGTTTTTCTCTCAGGTACAGGTGGTGGTATAGTGTCAGAGATAACATCATCACCAGCAGATGTTCCCTACTCTCTCTCTCTCACTGCCCATGTGAGCTCTCCCAACCCCATCACTAAAGTAGAGTCCAAATGTCCTCTTGAGCCTCTGGTGTTCCTCAATGCAGACCACACAAACGCAAAGGTATGAGTGTGTTTAAAAAGAGAGAATGTACATATGTGCAGAGGAGAGGTAATAGACATCATACATTTAAATATATGATAAATGTTTATCTTCTCAGCATTAAAAGGTGCAGATGTTGCAGATTGACACATAGAAGTCTTATTTATACAACTCTTTCTATGGCAGATATTAAATCTTTATGCTTCTGTGTGTGTGTGTGCACGTGTGTCTATGTCTATGTGTTTAGGTGAGCCTGTCTGCAGGTCATATGTTTGACAGAGATGTTGAGCTGTTACTATATTATGAGAACGCCCACCAGCCCACTGCTATAGTGGAGGCAGGAGAGCCCACAGCAGAGCCAGGTAAACTAAACACAAAATTCCAGTTGATTTAAGTGAACAGCAGCGGTATACTTCCCAGATGTTACACAACAAACCCAAAAACAAAAAAACTATTTTACCTGTGGATGCATAGACACGGAAGAATTATTTTGCATCCATTATTTTATGAATTTGTCAGAGCTACATTTAATGTGTAAATCACCGATTGTTCCTGAGTGGGATATAATCAAATCAAATAATCAAACTGTTCCCGATCTATTTCATATATCTGTGATGTGAACATTTTGAACATACTATTGAGAACAGTAACCGGGTGTGCATTGACTGTGATGCTGGATAGTGGCTCTTATTACTTGCTTGCAAAAGAGTTATCATAATCCAAAAGTAAAGCAGCCTAGAAAAGTATTGTCGTCATATCAACAGTTACTGTTATTTATTGGCATTATTAAGCACGTTTTCTTTCAGTTTTTTCTTTTGTCTTAATTTTTTTTTTTGCTTTCTTTCCACTACACATTCTCTTATTTCTCCTTCCTGTAGGAACTCTCATGGGAGACCCTGTGGTCATGCTAAATGTAGAGTTCCCTGAAGCACCAACGTCATTTGCATTTTGTGGTGAGTTTGTGTTCGTAATGGACAGATCTGGCAGTATGAGCTGGGCGATGCATAGAGAAAAAGATGCACAGACACGCATTGAGAGTGCCAGGGTAAGACTCAACACTGAACTGACTTTCTTTTTTTCAGGAGAATTAAAATACATTTAGGTTGAACAACATTTATTAATAGTCTTTGATATTTTAGGACACTCTGCTCCTGCTGCTGAAGAGTCTCCCTCTGGGCTGCTACTTCAATATCTACGGCTTTGGTTCACACTATGAATCTTTCTTTCCGTGAGTGAATTTAAATCACAGTCTCAGTTCATGAATGAGACACTTTCACACTGAAGGTGATTCAGGACTGGTTTAACGTTCAGGACTTTGTGTGTGTGTGTGTGTTTGCTGTCTTCAGGAAGAGTGTTGAATACACTCAGGAGACAATGGACCAGGCTGTGAAGAGAGTAAAGGAGATGCAAGCAGACATGGGTGGCACTGAGATTCTGCAGCCTCTGAAACACATCTACAGTCAGCAGTGCATCCCTAACCAGCCCAGACAGGTAACATCACTTACCTGACTCATTCCTGCTGCGTGCCATCATTTCAGTCCAGCTTACAGCCTTCATGATGACACTTACCTGTTCAGCAGACTTTTTATCTGTGCTACACAGGTGTTGATAAGAGCTTTCATAAAACACAGCTAATTATATATTTGTCACCAATGACAGTTAGCTGCAGCTGTGAGAAATGTTTATGTATTATTATGGGTGTGTATTTCTGCTTGTGTTCCATCCAAAAATGACATACTTTACAAAACATTAACAAAAAAGTTCCATTCAACATAATGAGAAATTGAAGCTTGCAACTGAGTGTTTGTTGACATACCTACATTTAGAGTGTGTTCTGATTCACTCAGCACAACACATACTGTCTGGGATAACACATCTAGCGTGGACACCTGCAAAGCAGATGACACATAGTGAGATGGACAACTGGACTTGTCCTCTTCTTGCTGTACAACCCCTCGTTTGATCTCAAAAATTAAAAGATAGAGAGCTTGTTCTCTATTTTGCATTTTTTACTCAACATTCAGAGACCGGTTAGGAAGAGCAAAATGGAATATTTTCATGTGGGGAAGGCCCTTGTTTAGGGCTGAACCACACTAATCTCTAGCATCGTTGGGGGTGTTGCTCACCGCTGTCACTGGCACCAAGTTTAAATTGCTGTGGAGACGCCACTGTCAATCATCACATGATCTGACATGCCACATTTGCCAGCATTTAACTACTATTAAATCATATTAAAGTGTGTGAATATACACCGATCAGGCATAAGATTATGACCACTGCCTTGTTTCTATGCTCATTGTCCATTTTATCAGCTCCACTTACTATATAGGTGCACTTTGTAGTTCTACAATTACAGACTGTAGTCCATCTGTTTCTCTGCATACTTTGTTAGCCCCCTTTTACCCTGTTCTTCAGTGGTCAGGACCCCCTCACAGAGCAGGTACTATTTGGTGGTCATAATGTTATGCCTGACCGGTGTATCTTGAATACACTGAAATCCCACATTTTGCTTTAACTAAAATAAATTAAGTCTGTTGTACATAAAACTGAATATATCCCATATACTTCTCAACTGTTTTAAGTTAACCATTTCTAGATCACTGTACCAGTGCTGACACACTTCCATCAAAGCATTCACTTCTGTTTTTTCATACGTCATTTTTATGCAACAAATCGTTCAGCAGTATGGTGAGGCAATGATGTTATAAAGCTTGAAATCCTGTAACCGATTTTATTATTTGTTATTCACAGCAGTAATGTTTGTCTCGTTTGCAACATAAGCACCGAATGAGTGCGAATCTGCAAATCTGTGGGTCCTTACCTTCAAGTCTTTGCCGCTATCCACAGAGACATCATAATCCAAAATGTGACCTTGATAACAGAGCAATCTGTCACTGTAGACCGTCAGGCAGAAATAAACTCCTACATTCTAGCCTCTGTTTCAGTAAATCATACAGTTATTCTGATGGTTGGGAACACTTGAGAGTGTTACCTTTCAAATCAGACTAAGATCATGACTGTAGCCCAAAGTATATGTGAACAGTGCTCTCTTTACTTTGATTGTGCCGTTTCACGCAAAAATGGAGAATTAGTTAAAAGATTTAGGGAACTTTTATTATGATGATGTTGTATTGCCATTGCTGCCACATTAGAAAAACAGGTTATGTGAACTTATTTGGGCTTATATTTGAAACCATGTTGACAGAGGCTTTAAGGCTAATACACCTGAGTTTAGCACATGCTCAAGTATAAAAAGCATTTTTGAGTGACGTAAAAAGCTTGGGTATATATTATCTGAAAAGACATCTTGACTTGCTCGCTGATAATAGTTGACCAAAATGCTGTTATCAGTTATTAAGACAATATGGATAAAAAGACTCTGTTTAACTCTGTTCTCCTGAGCTGCTCATCACTAACACAGCTTGGTTCATGGCTCAATCATGGCTACTAAATGTTTGCCACGTTCGTCAGTGCTTGAAGTGGCTCTGACAAATGTGCTTCTCGCTGCTAGGTGTGGTGCTAACGTTAGCTTGCTGCTTCCGGCCTGCATTTAGTACTGGTTCTGGTTGAAGCTCTGTTGTCTCATTGTCTCAGTCACATGTTTTCTTTGTGCCCCTTTCGAGCCAACATCGTTACTTAGCATTAACATTACTTGTCTAGCATTAATGTTATTGACTTAACTAGCATTAACGTTACTTGTCTTGCATTCACGTTACCTGACTTGACTGGCGTTAACTTTACTTCAATAGCATTAACATTACTTGTTTAGTATTAACTTTACTTGTCTAGCATTAATGCTACTTCACTGTTAACATTACTTGACTAGCACTAACGTTACTTGACATGACTAGCATTAACTTTACTTGTCAAATAGTGGCCCCTGGGTAATGCGGTCGGGTATATGGGGTTGTTTTGTATCGCCCAGTACCAGCAGCTTGCCAGTATGCAAGTAATTAACATGTATATACTTAATCATAGATTTGGTGAGTTTGGTGAGTAAAGAATCAGCTGCTCAGCATGTTATCTGCTTTATTATTTTTATGCATTTGCCTCAGCCCGTCTGATAAAGAAAAAACTATTGCAGTGTAAACGTAATTATGAAATTAATGTCTGTTGGTTTTGCTGTAATGTTAGTATGTGTTGCAAGTATGACAAAAAATCCCTTGCAGCCATGCTGTGGCATGTAGTTACTTAGACATCAACTTTAGCTAAGCTAGTTAGCAACACTAAAACAACTGAAGCCAGTGAAGTTTCTGCTAACCTGTCAATCAGATGTTTATCCCTATACAAAAATGAAACACACTCTATCCTGAACGCTGGTCCTTTCTCACAAATACAAAATAAACAATTTATTTTTAATTATTTAATTAAAGCATTGCACTCTAAACATAGGTATTTTGATTACGACTGAAATGCATGCTACAGGTTCCCATTAAGTTGAAAGTAAATTATCTTTATTTTTGTATGAATGGCTCCTAAAATGAGATCTGATTTTGATCCAAATCATAATGAAGCATTTGTTATGCCATAAGCAACACATGCATTTATTATCCTTATATCTTTATTGCTTCAGTGTCCTATCTAAGCAACAGCATTTTAATGTCTTATCTTTATTATCTAAACAACATTATTTTATTGCCCTGTCTTTATTGACCAAATGGTTTACAAATGTTGAGCTCAGAAAAGTTGCATACTACAGCAGTAGTCAGTAACACACATTTGTTCCTCTCTCCTAACTGTAATGTTGTGGCACTGATAATGTCAGGCAAAATTGAGGTCAAATCCCAGTTTGATATCACAATGCCAAAAATCCAAAAAAAGGAGTAAATCTCCTTTAGGAGAGTCAGGAGACTGAGATGCAGGAATAACAACAGTTCTAGCATACAGGCTTTTGTACCTCCAGCTATTTGTGCATCTTTTAATAGTTAAGCCAATCATGAGACACAAACAGTAGACAGCAGACACTCATGACCAGTCATGTGTAGCTGTCGGTGATTACGTCGTCGTCCTCGTTACATAACTGCTCAGTAACTCTTGTGGTTTTATCAGGTTGCCTCAGTCTGTAATCATTGATTATTTAGGAATGCACAGAGGTAAGCAAGGCTTAACAATCACACGTCAAGGATGTAATCAAAAATGAGTGAACTAACTGCAATGGAAATAAAAGAAAACAAGAAAAATAAAATAAATTCCATGCTGTAAAGACATAACAAAATAGGTGGATGTCAGGATTGGCATTAACATGCATGTATTTTTGTCAGTGTTTAAGGCTGAAGTTTCATCTTCTTTCTTCTTCTTTCTCTGCAGGTGTTTATATTTACTGATGGAGAGGTGGAGAACACCAAACAAGTTCTTTCTCTCGTGAGAAACAATGCTGATTCCCACAGGCATGTGTTGGTGCTACTCAAGGCTTGATCAATTATTAATATGTATTATTTTCACTGGATGCAATGTTTGACTAGATAATTGAGCAATGGGAATGCTAAATGTTTAAACATTTATACAGTTACACCTTTCATAACACAGAAAGCCAGATTATACATCTGCCTATCTGTGAACATGTGCAAGTGTTTGTAGAAATTTGTGCGGGTGTCTCCTATCATATACGTGAATGTGTGCACTGTACGGCAGCTTTACTCTAGCCCAACCAAAATGCAGGGATGTGTGAAGTGGGGATGCTAAAACAGGCTGCAGCACCTCCAGATTTAAGGACTCCAACTGTTAAAAATAATAATAGTAATAATAAAAAGTTCTAAAACCCATGCATGATTGTTTTAGAGTGAAGTATTTTTACAGTAATGCTGCATTTTCATTACAACGAGCCCAATCGCTTCTCTCAGTAACTGCTGGCCGCTTTGCAGGTGGGCCACTAAAAAATAAAGCAGGTTGAGGTGCAAAGAGGGAAAATGTGTGCAGAGTTATAGGCCAGTTCTGAGCCTATTATCATGTTAAACAAACAATACAGACAATATAAACAAAAAACTGACGTAATGATGTTTTTATGAACCATCGTCTTCTGCTCTGTGCACCTTCCTATGTTAACTCACAGTGTGACTATGGACGTGACACAATTGGTTACCGCACCACATACCAACCGTTTGATTGAGATATGTGAGATGATAATGTGTCAGCGGTTTAATGTGCCAGTTATATGCTTATATTGTCATCTCTCGCCTCATTCTGTCACGTTGTGACACATTCTGTATGATGATGATTATAAAAACAGCACCCTTAATTTAAAGCATCTCCGGCATCCCTGCCAGAATGTGCAGAAACTGAAGATTGGTACTGTGGGTTTTTATAACATTGCACCTCTTCTACCAGACAAGCCTTGAATTTTGCTTTATTGCAGTTCTGGTTTGGATTGAGTATCGTTTAGGTCAACTTCAATTCTACCAGATACACTTCCCTGTTCAACCAGCATCATCTCAGCATTATCTCGACAGACAGTGGCACAGATTCACTGAACGTGTAGTTAAGCTTTTGGAGGTGCACCTCATGGCCTGTCCGAGCCTCTGCGAGCTAAACTTAACCATAAACCCCTTCTCTGTGTCCTGACACATGTTTATGTGCAACTTCTCCAAAGTATGAATCAGCCTGTAGAGTGTGGCTGTTTAACTATTCAGTTTGCAGAACTCTCTTCAGAAGTACAGATATTTGATAACATTAGTAGGACCATCCGTACATGATCATTATTTCACTATGATTGAATTAAGTAGGCTATCTGGAGTGAGATTTGATGGTTATGTGATATGATCTAGGCTTATGTTTCTCCAGGCTGTTCAAGTGATTTATTTGATTGTACTGTTTGGTCAAATTATGTTTAGGGGTATAATTTATGAAGGATTTATGAAGTGTTCATGTACATAATGCAGATATAATGACTGAGGTTGCTTTGTTTCACAACAGGTGCTTCACGTTTGGGATTGGTGAAGGTGCGAGCACCGCGCTCATCAGAGGAATGGCTCAGGAGGGATGTGGTCACGCCCAGTTTATCACAGACGCTGAGCGCATGCAGCCCAAAGTAAAGCTGGGGGCAATTGTGTCAAACTGTAAAAATGCTAACAGAAACAATAGGAATGTATACAATCTGGTGGCACCAAATAATGAACATTTGTTTTATCTTAAGAACATCAACATTGGTCGTTAATGATTTGACCTGATTTAATTTACTTGCAGTAACATATTAAATAATTTATTTATACTTAAGCCAGGATTGCACTAAACACTTTAATCCTGATTTTATCCTGATATCCTGACTCTGTGCTGGTTGGTGCTAGTCTGCAGATTTTGGGTCAGTCAGAGTTGACCATTGGGACAATAATTCAAACAGTGTTAAAGGCACAAACTAATTTTTTTTTTGCTTCTTGATTGAATTTCAGACCAGTTGAAGTATATCAAACACTAACTGTGAGTGTAATCTAGTAGTGCATACAGGTCAACTACTCAATCTAAATAGATTTCCACAACAGTCAGTGAAGAGTAATTACAGTAAACAAATAAAGGAAATGCAGTGCTTTTTAAAGAACTGACAATACACACATTGTGGAATTCTCTCCCCTTATCCTTCACCAGCGCCTCACCATTTAAGAGGAGCTTCTATCTAGGAACACTGGCAATGTCACTGACATTCTGCCATGTGGTATTTCATGTACTTTTGTCTGTGTATTTGTTAAGTTTTGGATCATACTAAGTGGGAACCTGTAAGGTAGTAGGTGAAGAGGCTGGATGCAAGTGCGAGTTTTTATTGCTGTCAGATTTAACAGTCCAGAAACTGATTAGCAGGTAGCAAGCAGAGCAGAGATGCCCATTTAAAAGGTAAAATAAACAAAACGAAGAAAACCAAACTAAAATAGTTGAACATAATGGAAGCAAACTAAAACAAAAATACAAACTAGCAGTACAAAACACATCGACAAAGAGTCACATAGGCAATGTGAGAAAAAGGGACTGAGCAAACATGAGGTAAACCCAGTTGAGTGCGTGTACATCTAAAACTCTGAAACTACCAAACTGATCAGTCATGTTGTTTCTTTACTGTTTCAGTACAAACTGTGTTTATCTGCTTCTCTAGTAACAGGAAGGTGTTTGTGTTGGTAGAAATCCTGTTAGGGTTAGCAGTAACGTATAAGCTGTGTAGAGTGTGATTCAAGTAGCTTAGTGTCTTATCCCCAGTATTGCCAAAAAAATACCCATTTTTTTTTAATCTGTTAGGACGTTAAAAGTCGTGTAGGCTTCAGTCATGGACGTCGCATATTAACTAGATTAAGTGATATTTTCCAGTTAAGTAGTCATTTCCATTATGTAGAGCATTTAATTATTAGAAAAAAATATATGACCTCTTTAAAGGTGTTATTCATGCTCTATGCTGTCTGCTCCACACTGCGTACTCATTCAACAAATTCCTTCAACATCTTTTTTATTTAACATTCTTGCCTTCTCTCTTCTTTCTAGGTAATGCAGTCTCTCCGCTATGCTCTGCAGCCAGCTGTGGTTGATATTAGTGAAGAATGGACAGTCCCAGTGGGCATGTCCACCACACGCCTGAGCCCACCCATTAACACAGTCTTCCATGGTGAAAGGACACTGATTTACACGCAACTGAAAGGAGAGGTGAGAGCTTTTATCAAACTGACATTTGCTGAATTCAGTGTCTGACACATGTGCTCCACAATGAATCCATTGATTTTTGGGTACTACTGTTAAAGACATTACAAGACAATAAGAGCAACTCGCTGGCTAGCAGCAGTCGGTGGCAGAATCCCCTGTTTACTGGCACTAGACTAGTTTTCAATTTAGTGAACACTGCTAGTCCAGCTGGTGCTCCAAGCAGCAAAACTGAAAAGTATTAAAGTTTCTAACTTCTCAGTATACAGTTTACAAAATATATCCTTTTCCCGTTATGACACAGGACAGCATGTATTACATAAAAATTTAAGTAAGACATGGGAAATGATGGATTCTGTCACATTGAGGGACGTTCTGTAGTATGTCGAATGGGTGCGTATCACAAATCAATGAGATATTTGTATGTGAAGAAATTTGTGTATATACATATATATACATGTATATGCACAAAACCTTGTTTCTCCAAAATAAGAACTTTATAGGAGGAGGAAAAACATACTTTACTTTTAATGTAAGTCAGTGGAACCAGACATTTTTTGAGCATCATTCATCATGAAATTTACACACAGAGTGAAGAGAAACAAGCATTTTCAAATTATGTCAAAAACTGAAAAACAACAAAAATGGAGATACAAGGTTTTGTTCTGACTGCAGCGATTTTATATATATATATATATATATATATATATATATATATATATATATATATATATATATATGTGGCTTTATACATTTTTTCTCTGTTTGTAGAGTCAGAGCTCAGACTCTGAGGGGACTGTAACAGTGAAGTACCGTATAGCAGATCAAGAAGTCACCAGCACACTCAGCTACTCCCTCAAACCTGCTGAGAATACAGGGTAACATTCAGTCTGTGATCTCCACTGTTCTCTGTTCTCTCAGAGGAACAGTTTCATCTTCTTAAATTTGTTATTATGACATTTTATGCGAATGACTGCAACAGTTAAACCATGCAGGTGGGCATAGGCAAAAATAAAGAATTTTCATAAACACTCTCCGTAAATATCAGCTCAGTGTGCATTAGTTGTACTTCTTCTGTTTCTTTTTTTGTTGTGAGAGTACCCACTCTTACTCAAAAAGACTACATTTGTTAACTGGATTGGATAACTTGACACTGATGGCTGTAACAAGAACTAATTTGTGTAGTTATATTAGGCAGGCCAGCTATGAATTACACTCAGTTGGCTTCATCACCCTCAAACAGCTCGTACACTGTCCGTTCAGACTGTCCATCCACAGACTGGCTGCCCGCTCTCTGATCCGCTCTCTGGAACGGGAGGAGCAGAATGAGGGAGCTGAGAAAGAGGCTTTAAAGGCCAGAGTGGTGGAACTCAGTGTGCAGGCTGGAGTGAGCAGCTCACACACAGCCTTCATCGCTGTTCATAAGGGCAGTGGAGAGGCTGTGAAAGGACCACTGTTGAGGAGGAGAGTGCCTACTACAGGTTAGTGTTGCTTTTTACAAAACTTCCTATTGTGGTATTGTCTTAGGCACAAAAACATCATGTCCTGTTTTTGTGTGTTGTGTTCAGGGTTGATGCATCGAAAGAAGGCAATGTTTCGTTCTTTGGCTCGCCAAACTGGTAAGTTACTGAAAATGGAATTTTCCTAATGTGAGTCAGTCCTAATACAAGTCTGGATATGTCTCACAAAAGTCTTATTGTTTTGTATTCAGATATTGCATAACCATAGCAAAAGCAGTAGCTAATTAATAATGTAGTATTGCGTGAAGTGGAGTAACCTGTCTAACTGTGAAATAAGGAAGGATTGTGTACCTTTGGAAAAGTAATACTGACACTGAATACACCAGCTTAACAACTGCATTTAAAGGATTATGTTTCTAAAGCTTTGAATAAAATAAACTTTTTTAGCTCGCAAGTTAATACATTGGTTTTATTTGCTCAAATTTGACCCTAAAAAGACATTTGCCATTTAAAAATCAGTGCATTTTGCTATAGCTATATAAGTGGAGACATAAAGCTTCATTAGAATGTGTTTATTACTTTGTAAGATCCAGTAACATTATTTTCATAATAAGAATGCAGGAGTCACATGAACTGACCGTCATGTAATTTCTACTGGGTGAACACAGTTTTACTATATCCAGATATCTAGTCAACCAATGAGCATATTTATCATATGTACACTATATGGCCAAAAGTACATGCACAACTGACCGTCACACCAATATGAGCCTATAGTGATTCCATTCGCTCTTTGTGGTTTTAACAGCCTCCACTTTCCTGGGAAGGTTTTCTATAACAGAGTGCCTGTGGGAATATGTGTCCATTCAGTCAAAAGAGCATTGTTGAGGTCAGGCACTGATGTTGGCCAAGAAGGCCTGGCTCACAATCGACGTTCCAGTTCATCCCAAACTGTTCAGTGAGGATGTGGTCAGGGCTCTCTGCAGGCCACTGCAGTTCCTCCACACCAAACTTATCAAACCATACCTGATTTTTTATACCTCTCAGCAATGGGTGTAGTTTGAACACTTAACCCCCCTAATTAGGAGGGGTGTCCACATACTTATGGTCATATAGTGTATCATATATACAGTCGTGATTTCAAGTCCTCCATGACTGTAGCCTGTCTCTCTCTCGATCATATACACTCTTAAAAAAGATGGTTCTTCAAGGGTTCTTTAGTAAGGAAAACGGTTCAACATGGAATCTTAAACACTCAAAGAACCATTTGCATGATAAAGGGTTCCTTACATCATGAAAGGGTTATCCAGACTGATGGAGAATGTGCTGTAGTTGAAAAGGTTTCTATATAGCACCCAAAAGGGTTCTTCTATTGATACAGTGTCAAGCTTTTAACAATAAAAGAACCCTTTTGGGTGCTATATAGAACCTTTTTCAAAAAGAAATTAAAAATAGAACCATCTATAGAACATTAGCCATTTTCCATCAAACTGAAGAACCCTTTGATATGCAAAGAACTCTGTAATCATCCAAAGGGTTCTTTGAGTGTTCATGGTTCTATAAAGAACCGTTTTCTTTACTAAAAAACCCTTGAAGAACCATCTTTTTTTTGTATAGCTCTTTGATTCTTGTTACAGTGGATGCTGTTGAGGGTAACAGGAACGTTCTACTTTACCATGCATTTTTAGTTTGCTGCACGCTGATTCATCTCTAGGTCTTCTTTCAGCACTGTCCAGCATAAACAGATTACTGATATTGACAGTGTTTTGCCCAATGCACGCGTGTCACGCAGGTATATGGAGGCAGCCAATGGCATGAGTCATTGTACTTACAAATATTTATAAACATATTCATTGGATATATATTACTCACTTATTACTTATGCATGTTATAAAACATGTACTTGTTTTCTTCCTTTTGTCTTTACTTAGGTGGTGGAGGAGGTGGTCAATGTGGTGCAAGGATGGGTAAGATTGGTATTACCTACTATAAATGTATTACTAACACATGCTTATAACAAATGGCAGTGAATGGCAAGATAAGGTATACTTACAAATATTTTCAGACAAGTTCATTAAGTATATATTAGCTACTTATTACTTATACATGTTTTTTTCTTCTTTTTGTCTTTACAAATGTGGTGGATTCTGTTAAAAGAAAGGTGACATTAATATTACTTTCTATAAACGTAAAGACAGAGAACAAAATTTTGTTCCTTTTTCCACATAGTTTATATAAACATTTTCTCCGTGGAAATGGTAGTAGATTAATAATGAAGGTTTAAGTCACAAATAATGAACGTTTAAGTCATGATTAACATTGTTTTCTTGTTTTTTTCTTCTTTGCAAAGCTGGTGGAGGAGGTGGTGGTGGTTTTGGAAGAATGGGTAAGATTAGTACTACTTACAGTAATCATGCATAAGCATCTTAATTACTTACTGAATACCTATACATACTTGAAGGGCCCATATCATAGTTTTTTTTATATTGTTTTTTCAGAATATTCAAAGACACAGAAAAGTTTTGTTCTTTTTTCCGGATAGTTCATAACAAACATTTTCTCCATGGAAATGGTATTAGATTTAAAATAATAGGCTAAAGTTTTAGGTTGCAGTTAATCCTGTTTTCTTTTCTTCTTTGCAAAGCTGGTGGAGGAGGTGGTGGTTGGTTTGGACGAATGGGTAAGATTAGTATTACTTACAGTAAACATGCATGAACATTTTAATTACTTACTGATTACCTATACATACTTGAAGGGCCCATACCACAGAAAACTGAATCTTTCTCACTTTCCTCAAATAAGCGTTTGATGTTGGATGTAAACATTGTGAACCAGTTTCAAAACTCAGCATTCACTGTGCAGTGTATACAGTTCAAATAGAGAAACTAACCTGAGGAAATGGCAGATTTTGAGTTCTCTGTATTTTTAATGTCAGATGTGGTGGATTTTGTTTCATTAGTATTACTTTCTATAAACATGTATAAACATGCTAATCACTAACAAATAAGGGCTTTAATCAAGATTACCTTTGTCGAGTCGAAGACTATGACTGGTCGAAATCGAGGCAAGCTCGAATCTGAAGAGTTCAAATGAGATCGGCTAAATTAAGAAAAGCTAACTTTGCTAACATTAGCTAATGTTATTTATTGTTAGACATTGTATTAGAATGAGCGTTGGCAAATACAGTAACCCAATAAAGTTTACTATAGAGCTGCCTATTAATAGTTCTGATATTGAGCTGTGTGGTTTTCCACATAGTTTAATCCAAAACTTTTCTAGCTTCAGTATTAAATAAAAAAGCACCCTCCACATGATCAGTACAGCATTTTAATGAATTACATGTTCCTTAATAATACCTTTCTCCCATCTCTTAGGTTTAAAAAATCAATTCATTCCAAACCTGGACTCAGACACTGCAGCACTAATTATGCATACTTGTAAACAGTAGGAGGGTATACCAGTACGCAAATCTCATTATACAATAAGTATTGTCATTTTTGCATCACAATACTCAACACTTGATACAGAATTAGAAAGAAAGCGTTAACATAACTGTTGCATTATGTTTTTTTTCTTAATTTGTTTTATTGGTAATTCCTATTTTTGTTTTCCTGTAAAAGAGGTGATTTATTGGAGGGACATAAGATAAAAAAAATAACAGTATAAACAAAAATGCAAGATGTATGTTTCATGTGTGTTTGGCAAAGTGTTATTATGGCTCATAATCTTAAAAGCAAACAAAAAATATGTGGACTATATTTGTGGACTACTTGTGGACCATGATACCATATATTTCTATATAAAATATGTCTCTTACCTGCTGGCTGAAGTGTTTGCAAGAGGGGATTTTCTAACATGGCTCATTTACCTCTAGAAGTCTGGAATCCAGGACTCTCTACACCCAAGTACTGGTGCAAATTGGAAGCTATAAGCCTCCCTGTGGAGTTATTTGTGTTGCCTGTACAGAAATGGCACTTGGTGGCTGCTTGAATACTGTGTGGTGAAGTATTTGCTGCAGTTTGTGTTTCCTTTTTGCTCTGGTAATTGAGACATTTGAAAAAAGTTAGCATATTTGAGATGTTAGCATGGGTGTTTGATGCTTGCGCAAAAGTCAGCACACTGTCACCATTCAGTCTACGGCTCATTGCCTAACATTATTGTGTTCAGCAGAGAAAGTGACAGGAGATGAATGTGAGAATGTTCCAGCTCAGTGTTGCTCTCTCTGCTCATAATTTCAAACAGCTTGACTAATCAACCATCCATGGTTGACAAAGCTGAAGCACCAGAACATAACTGCTGCACTATTTAAGGTGGAAGGGAAAACAACAAAAAGGTGAATCTGAAGGTTTAAGTTGTGATTAAACTTGTTTTCTATTTTCATCTATACAAAGTTGGTGGAGGAGGTGGTGGTGGTGGGTTTGGACGAATGGGTAAGATTAGCATTACTTACAGTAATCATGCATAAACATCTTAATTACTTACTGATTACCTATACATACTTGAAGGGCCCATATCATTGAAAACTGAACATATATATATATATATATATATATATGTATATATATATATATATATATGTGTGTGTGTGTGTGTATATATATATATATTAGATTTGTTCCCTTTTCCAGATAGTTCATAATAAACATTTTCTCCATGGAAATGGTATTAGATTTAAGAAATAATAGGCGGTTTAAGGTTTAAGTTGCAATTAAGCTTGTTTTCTTCTTTTCATCTTTGCAAAGTTGGTGAAGGAGGTGGTGGTGGTCTTGGACGAAAGGGTAAGATTAGTATTACTTACAATAACGTGTAAACATTGTGATCAAGTTTCAAAACTGAACATTCACTGTGCAGTGCTTACAGTTCATATAGAGAAACTAACCTGAGGAAATGGCAGATTTTGAGTTCTCTGTGTTGGTGATGTTATTAAGCCTAACACATTTACATATAGCCATCTATTTTATCCTACAGCAGTTTAGCCCCTTATTCGTGTTGAAGTTCTAAGGAGTGTTTCAATCAGAACAGAGCGCATTTGCATGTATTTTTCTTAAGGGTACAACAGCCTGTTTAATTTTAAGGGATAAAGAGAGATTGGAAAACGAACTCTAACAGTTTTTGGTGCATAAAACCTCACAAATATTATAATTGGAGCTCAAGGGAAATCAAATCCAAAAAAATAGTATAATGTTCTTCTTTTTACCTCCACAAAGCAGCTGGTGATGCGTAAGATTAATATTACTTGCTAAAACATATTCATTACTTACTGATTACCTATACATAAATAAACACATTTTCTTTTTTCTTATTTCAATAATTACAAAGTTATTGCCTGTGGTTTTGCAAGAATGGATAAAATTTGTACTAGTATTACTTGCTAATTGTTGGAATGTTATATAGAGTATATGTGGTAGTCAGTAGTATAATTAGTAATTATACAGTAACATTGATAATGAAAACAAAGGTCCTTGCCAGGCAAAAAAAATCTAAATCTCATCAATTACTTGGCTTGATAACACATACCAGCCTCTTATTTTCACATAAGTAGATCATACTGCAGCAACACTAACCTATCCTACTGTACTACTATCTACTAACCAACTGAGACCAATGCAAAAACCAATGCTGATTTAACAGAAACTTGGATTGAATGTGTGAGAAAGAAGCTCTCCACATGCATTTCCTGTTCCCTTAAGAAGGCTATCTTTCACTATACTCAATAGTGGATAGTAGTAGTAGTAGATTCAAGTCCCAGTAGCATCTAGCAAACTCCAGGTGCTTTCATTTGTGGCTGGATGAAAGAAATGACTTCCTTCTGGCAAACCTTGTAAATAGTTTGTTGGCATTGAGGTGGCATCTAGATTATTTTTTGCAACTGGGTGACTCTGAAATCCCCAAAAAGCCAGGGATTGTCGCTGGCCTTTTAAATGCTGCCCACTGCAATCAACTACTTATTTTTGAAAAAAGAACTAAAAGGACTATTGGCTGTTCTGCTGTGCTTTCCAACTGGTACAGATCTGTGTGGGTTTTAGAGAATAACTTAGAAGTAAAGTAATGAGAAATTAGATTAGCTGTCTAGAGAATAATCTCTTTACAGTTTGAGAGAAGTAATCAGTAATTTGGAATGGATTATTCAAAATGGATTATTCAAAGACTCCTGTTTCTCTTGTATACTGTGTATACAGACATCAAAATTCACATTTTCCTTTCCTTTTTACAGGTCGACATGCAAGAATGAGTAAGATAGTACTACTTTATTTCTTGCCCATATTCATAAGCATATTCGTTATTAATATATCACTTACTTTTTTACATATACTCACTTATAAACATTTTCTTTTTCCTTCTTTTTATTTTTGCAGAAGCCAACATAGATGAAGATGGTGGTCTTGAAAGAATGGGTAAGATGCTTATTTGTTATTATTATAAACATATATAAAAAAGATAATTACATCTCTTGACATATATATTTTTAACATTCACCAGTGGATGGCAAGATTAGTCACACAAAAAATTTAAAAACCTGGGGATTTCCAAAGTTAGGTCATGTGGAATTTGGTCATTTAAGTAAGGACTGTAAAGATACTCAAAGATTAGGAGGTTCCAAAATTTGGAATTGGAAAACAAAACTTTTGAAAAAAGTATAATAACTGGATAACATGTAGCTAGAGAAGTAAAAAGTGAAGTATCCATTAACTCTATTTGCAGATCTTAGTTCTGAATGTAATATATGGGTCCACATTATGATGTTTCAGCCAAAACTAAAACATGAAAAAACGCTATCAGTCATGAAGTATTGTTGCTTCACTCCATCATATCTGTTCTGGGATGTTGATGTTGAGTACTGGCTACAGACATGTGGTTAAATAACTTTACAGAAAAAGGAAAATACATTCTTAGCTTTTAATGGAATGTAACAGCCTGTTTTCTAAGTAAAGTTGGGGAATTTCTATTCTATCATGGAATTTTAACAGTGCAAAAAGTAACTGAAACTTTCAAATTAAGCATTGGTCCGGATGTTAGCAGTGATCATCTTGAAATCAATCTGTATGAACTACATTCTTCCCTATTTTAGGAATAACAGTTTTTTTTTGTTAACAACTTTTTATAGGAATAGCAGTTTTGATGAGTCTGGATAAGGTGGCTGGAGGACCTCTGTCTAAAACAGTTATTTGCATGCAATAAAATAAGATGTTTTATGTCCTTTTTTTATCTAAACAATTGTGTATCTAGCTGAGCCTGGCCTTCTTAGTTTTTTTTAAATCTGCAGTGGCCTCTTGAATTTCCCACTCAGCTGCAGCAGGGTTCCTTAACTCTTGTATTGCAATTCCAGGAGATTTTGTCAGATTGGTCTGGTCTAGACCGTTATACTGACTTCATGAGGCCGTCCCTGTGCTTTAAGATTTATAGAACACAGCAAAGGCTTCATAAATATGAGTACACAGCTTGCTCTCGAATATTCAAAAGACTATTCACCCTGGTAAAATGACGTGTTGCTGATTTTTCAAGTGAGAATAAGTTGACACGTCCTCTGCAGAGAGCAGAGGTTTTGCACATTTTAATGCACAAATGTATTGGAATTTAATGTATTGGAATAAATACATAACAGAAAATGTGCGATGTGTACAAGCTAAGGGATATTTTGTTTTTTGTTTTGTTTTTTATTGCATGTTAAAGTGCCCTCTCTCTAGAGGATGTGTTAACTTATTTTCACTTAGAAAATCAGCAAAACAACGTAATGTACTGTGTAAGGCCATAATTCCTCGGAACTTTTAAGCTTATTGCTAATCCAGTGGTGTCACATCTGAACATCTGAGTTAACAGTAAACTTGAACTTGCTTTCTTCTTGGCAAATTACTAATTGATTGTCTGAAGTGAAAATAGTAAACACAACCTCTGAGCAAACTATTTTAAAAATTTGCAAATGGTGATGCAGATATACTTAATATTTGATTAACTAAGTCAGGACTTAAAACATCGCCTTTGGTAGATATCACAGCTTCCAAGCTTTTTTTGTAGCCAGCTAGCGGTCTTTCTGTTCTTGTTTTGGGAATTTTTACCCACTTTTTCTTGCAGGACGCATCTAATTCTGCAATATTTTCATTCACAGCGTGTTTAAGGTGTAGCCTCAATGATGTTGAGGTCAGGGGACTGTGAGCGCCAAAAAGCTTCAGCTTGCTTTTCTTGAAGTACTTTGTGGTGGATTTTAAGGGTTTTAGTTCATTGTTCCTCTTTTTAGTTTTAGTTTGTTGACTCACTGCCACATTTGTTTCCAGAATTTGCTGATATTTAGTGGAATTCATCTCTCCATCTACTTGTGCAGTGTTTTCTGTGCCACTGACTGTCACACAACCCCAAAGCATAGTAGTTCCACCCCCATGTTGAACAATTGCTGGGGTGTTCTTTCCGTCAAATTCTACTCATTCTTTTCTTCGAAAAAAACTTTGGTTATTGTGGTCAAAGAGTTCCATTGTTACTTCATCATCCCACAGCACTTGTTTCCAGAATGTCTTTGGCTCATCTAGGTGTTGTTTTGCATGCTTTAATCCTGAAGATCTGTCACTCTTCAGAATTTAGCTGCAACCCTAATCTAACACGCCTGATCCAGGTATTCAGTGCCTTCAGAGGCGTCTGAATATTACAGGTGCTTGGAGGAGCCCCTGTTGAGTGTTAGCACAAGTGTTGAAGTAACAGATAATTTATTACACTCTGGAACTGTCATTAGATGAAAATTTAGAATGACAGTTCTTGACCTTCCTAACCAGTCTTAATGAGTCAATTAAGGCATAATGTGCTTGTTCATGTTCGTTCAGGGGAGGTCATGCAGCAGTCTTGTGAAATGTTTTTAACCTTTAACCTTTATCCCATTCCTCAGTGTTCTTTGAGCAGACTGAGAAATTTGCTTTGCATCTGGCTTCAGTCTGTTGATCTTATTGCATGACATAAGAACGCAGCCACAGCATCCAGTTCTGCCCGTCTTTGGCACTGCTCACACTGTCCTCCACTTACGATGCCTGCTTAGGCCACATGTGGTTTGATCAAGCCTTTCATCCTGCACTTTCTCCTTGTTACCTGTACTGTGGCTCAATTTTTTATATTCCTCTTTTGATTTTGAGCCTAAAAACCTGTTGGATGGACATGAGTTAGCCTTCAGGTGCAGAGCTTCACAAACCCCACTGTCACCAAATCCTCATACAGTCACTCTTAATATAATTTTCTGTTTTTAAGTTACTAGCTACTAGTTATATTTAGCACATATTACTAGTGTGTGTGTGTGTGTATGTGTGTGTTGCTGTTGTCAGAACAAAACCTTGTATCTCCAAATTGATAACTTTACAGGAGAAGGAAAAAACCTTCTGTACTTTTACTGTAAGTCAATGGAACCAGACTTTTTACCATGTCATTTTTGACCATTTCTTTTACTCCATTCAGCCTGAAATTTACACACAATGTAAAGGGCAACAGGCCTTTTCAAATTATGTCAAAAACTGAAAAACAATAAAAATGGAGATACAAGGTTTTGTCTTGACAGCAGCAATATGCATGTGCCTCTGTACAACCTTTGTTGGGTATTAAAGACCCCCTGCTGCAGCTCATCTCCCTCCAGAAGGCTTCAGGCTGCTGGGAAGTGGACGGTACGCTGGCGAAGGTGTTTGGGAGGACAGAAGAAGAGGTGGTCAAACAGACCCCTGCACAGGTGAGTGATATTTTGAATAAAAGACTTAATAATGATTTTGTGACTTACCACCAGAGTCTGATTTATTCTTGGTGTATTTTTAAAGTACACACTGTTTATGAGGTTGTATTATTAAGTTGTTCTTCTGTGAAGGCTATTCATTTTGTAATAAAAATATCTTTCTTAAAGATTTTTACTTACAAGTAAGAATGAGCTGTCAAACTACTTAAGTAGCATATTCACAGAGTGTCTCAGATTAGAAGTACTGATCTAGAATCTGTTCCTGTCAGTAAGCCCATCAAGCCCAACAAGTAGTCGATCATTCAGTGTGCAATTAATAAATAAGGCGTGTTTAACATGGTCTGCCAGTTCCACCAGCAATGCTTTATACTAAAAAGCTTTGAATACCTTAATTTGAATAGTAATTGATCTAATAAAGCTTTTAAAACAGCAATAGTTGGCATGACAGTTTGCCAAAATAACAGATATCATGTCCAACAAGAGCATAACCAGAGGTATCACTTCTCATGTCGAGCATAGCTATTTACCCTGAGAGATACAGCCCTCCACATTGAATAATGTGCTGCTGCTTTACTGTTCATTTTATAGGAGAAATGCTCATGGGGAGGCAGTCATTTCATCAATAAATATTCACTAAATAATACTATATATGAATGAAGCCCAAATAGCAGCCTTTTTTAATAAAAATGCAAATAGGTGTAGTGTATATTTTGTCTGTTGAATTGCTACTTCAAACCCAATAAGAAAGCACTTGAGCTTCAACACTGTATTCACAAGAACAGGGATCCTAACCTTTTGCAACACTTGGCCCACACAGTCGACTGCAGAAGCTCTTGTGGCCCACAAGTGGATTTGATTGTTTCAAATGTGTACTGGTTAAATGTTTATATATTGTAATAAAGCTTTGTGGTTTAATAAAAATAATGTTTCCATTTTGAATTTGATACCAGCAACACATTTCAAAAAAGTTGGGACAGGGGCATGTTTACCACTGTGCTGCATCACCTTTTATCAACATTCTGTAAGCATTTAGAAGCTGAGGAGACCAACAGCTGTAGTTTTAAAAAATGAAATGTTTTCCCATTCTTGATATAAGATTTCAGATGCTGAACAGTTTGGGGTCTCCTTTGTCGTATTTTTAGTTTCATAATGCGGCAAATGTTTTCAGTGGGTGACAGGTCTGGACTGCAGGTAGCAGGGCACCTGGACTCTTTTAATACAGAGTAATGCTGTTGTAATACGTGCGTGTGGTTTGTCATTGTCTTGGTAAAATAAACGAGGCCTTCCCTGAAAAAGATGTCTTCTGAATGGCAGCACTGCTAATGCTAAATCTCATTTAGCATTAATGGAGCCTTCACAGATGTGCAAGTCGCCCATGCCATGTGCACTAATGCACCCCCAAACCATCACGGACGCTGGCTTTTGAACTGTGCACTGATAACAAGCCTGATGGTCCCGCTCGTCTATAACCTAGAGGATGCAGCACCCATTTCCAAAAAGAATTTAAAATTTTGATTCAGCACAGGACACTTCTCCACTTCGCCTCAGTCCATCTTGATTGAGCTCGGGCCCTGAAATGGAAGTGATTTCTATTGCAGAATAGTGTATGTTTTTAATGCAGTGCAGCCTGTTGTCTTTTACTTGTTGTCTGTGTTATTTTCGGTTAAGTGTAGGGTTTAAATAATTTTGCACGTCATTGCATTAAATTATTTTTTACATTTTGCAAAGAGTTCACACTTTTTGGGAAGCGTGGTTGTATAAACTTTACAGTTTACAGTTTTCTGAGTAAATCAAATACAGACATCAAAGCTGTCAAATGTTCACTCGTAGAGATTAGAGTATGGTTTTGTGTTCAGGTGGAGAAGGGGGTCTGGGCTACAATTCTGGCTCTGATCTGGTTACACGGGTTTAAGATGGACGCTCAGGTTGAGTGGCAGTTTGTGGCCATGAAGGCAGTAACATGGATCCGCAACCAGAAAGGTAAACTCTCCATTCTCACCAGAAATCACTGATCAGAACCCAAAACAGTTACATTTTACACGTTTTATTGTAGCTGCAAAATTGTTCTGCACTAGAGCTTGTTGCTGTAAAAACACATTCAAGAATATAGTGTGTAATAATTATAAATATCTCATGCCAATCAAACATATGCTGGGCAAGCCAGGCCCATTTATGTGTAATGATGACTTCTGTGCGTGTTTCAGTGGTCAGTCTTTCTGAGAGTGTTCGTGTGGGTAATGATCTGCTGGGCTGCCAGGTTAAAGAAGAGGATCTTGGACTCTGAAGTTACTCTGCCCCCTGCAAACAGACTGAGATGGTCTTACAACCAAAAAAAAAGTAGTTTTATATTAGCATTTCACCAAATAATGTTGCTGTTCAGGTTCCAGAGGATTTTTTATTGCTCTTGTGCGTTTGAATAATTATGTACAGTGAGACATAAAGGTTACCTGTGGGAATCTTGCATGTTTCTGTTGAAGTAACTTTTGAAAATTATGTTCAATAAAATGCCAGTGCCATTAATGCAAATAAAATTCTGAAAGTTTAGAAAGTTTTTTTTCTTTCTTTACAACAGGGGTGGGGTACTGAGGGCCATAGTTCAGCAGTTTTAAAACTGTATGATAATACTACTTTTAGAATACTTATCCATTACATTTAAAAAAATGTATACCATCTTTAAAAAAAACACCATCAGTACTTGTTTATTGTTTATATTGGCTTGTAAAAGCATACTTTGAAGAAGAACTCAAAATCAGCTTTGTTACAAACTAATGCTAAAGCCTGAGTAAAACAATGTGATGATCAGGTGTTAATCTCAGCATCACTGAACTCTTGAGGGATGATAGAACTGAACAGTGTGTTCAGTAGTAAACATGTTTACAAGTGGTATGTGTATAATCTGTGTTGTAATGGACTCGTTCATAGATTTCATGACAATTGACATGTCAATAACTAAATCATACAATATGGCAAATTCCCCTCGTAGTTAATAAGACAGCAAGGAGATTATGGGAGCAGCAGTGGACTGGAGAGCCAAATAATGTTGAGAATTTTGTAACTTATTTTGAGTAAGTGATTTTTTTCATGAAGGATATTAACAGAGGATTTACATGAACAGCATGAAACAGCATGATTACATGAAAATTTCAACAGCAAACTTTTTCCCATGTACTGTATCAGTAAGTGTTTAAATGTATTCCAATATATGAATTTGGGATTGCCACCTGTACAGGATTATCCTGGATTGTTCAGGTTTTGGTTGCATTCCATTCCTGGACACAAAATGTATTTTGGATGAAGTTCAAACTTTTTTATCCAGTCAAACCATTTGTATACAGAAAATGTGTTTGATTAGTTCAGATTACCTTAAACGCAGAACCTGTTTCTAAAGGTGCACTGTTGGCTTAAGGACTAGGCAGCATTGCAATGTGATTAATGATAAGATTAGTTTCTGTAGTTCAGCTGACAGCTGTCTACCTCAGACTGCATTGTCAGCACAGCTATCTATTGTGATTGCGCCACTGTTTAAGCCACTGAGTGTCCAGGAGGAGGGGACTCTGTCACAGTTGCCAGGTTTAAGTCTTTTTTTTAATGTAAATATAAATTATCAAAAACGTCCCCATGGTGAAATAAATGATTCTAAATGATGTAAACGTGTCCAGCAGAGGGCGCAGATCTGCATCTTTGCCCCTAAGTGTGCTCAGAGGAACTCTTACTTTAAAATCCCTCTCTTCACATGGCTGTGAGTAGCTTCACATCCAGAGAGCCCAGGACTGAGAGTGGACTCTACTGCCTGTTTAAACTCTGTGCTCTGTGGAAGAGGAGAGGGGGCGGCGGGGATTGTTTTCAAGTGAATCGCTGGCAGAGATACATAGAAGGGAGAGGAGGGTCCCTGTGCTGACACAGCTACAGAGGTTTGTTATCCAGAAACGGGGCGGGGAGGGATTTATGGGAAACAGGCTTTCAGCTCCAGATGAAATCCAGTCTGGTGTGTTTTAGAACAGGCGCTGTTCTGGACAGGAGCTCTTATTTAAATAGACCAAACACCGTATAAAGAACACAAGCAGACTAACCAGAACACAAAGTCACACAGGAGGAAACTCCTGATGATAGAAAGGAAGCATTAAGGGGGCTTTTCAGTGATAACCCACACGGAAAGTTCGCACATGTAAAAATATATAAAATAAATTTAAAAACGTAATGTGTTGTTTCTTAGCGTACTTTAGTGTTTGGAATATATTTCTGGACTAAAACGATGTATTCTCGCATGAAATGTGTCTCACATGTAAATATACATAACTGTGTTTTTTGCCGTGTGGGAATTTAGCCTCGCACCAGCTGTTATTGCAGTAAATATGCCAAAACAGGAAGCTGTTTCAAAGGTGAAGACTGTGGCAAAACTGTAAGATACAAGCTTTACGATAAATGCTGAGAAAAGCCCTTAAAAAGCAGGTAGCCTATATAGTATACGAGTTGGGACAGTGTGTGGATTAGTAAAGGGGCGCACCCCGGAGTGGGCGGGGTTACCTAGCCCTGCAGACTCTTAATGCACTGTACCCTCCGCATTTGAGCTCATCTCAGTAAATGAGCTGCTCAGTCACTGTGCTGGGAACGATTAGACATACGAAGCTAAATCAGACACAGCTCTATTTCAGCTCCACGGCAGCTGTCAGCTCTACATTTAAAGGTAGGTTCTCTTTCACTTTCGCTTCACTTGTTCTGGGTTTGATGTGTTTTCGAGGTCACTGACTGACAGTAAGGGCTGGTTTTCTGTTCTTAGTTCACTAAACAGTCTGATTCTCGTTCACTGAGTGAGAAAACTTCGCTCTGATAAACTGTGTTTGTTGTTGGTGTTGCAGAAAATCAGGTCCCGCCCACGTTGTGGTTCTGCAGCTGGACAAGATGATGAACTGCGGATTATTGACCGACAAGAATGAACCAGGTAAGAACAGAAGCTCTCCTCACCCTTTTCTCCTGCTGACACTGTTTTCTTTACATTTCTTTAAAACCTTAATCGAATAAATGGTAGAGAGACACCTGAAATCTAGTTTTAGTGAACAAATATGTACAATTGAGCAACTGCACTAACTACACCCAGGCATGATTACTGTCAGACATGTTGCGTAAAAACACCACTTAAATAGAATCTGTCAGGCAAAGTGAAGCAGACTAAGGTCTCAAAAACCACATTCTAAAGAGATTCAAATATAGATGAGAAACAAAGTCACTGAAACTCACCAGTCTAGAAAGGGTTACAAAGCCACTGCTAAGGCTCTGGGACTGCAGTGAACCACAATGATAGCCATTATACACAAATGGACAGTACTTGGAATAGTGGTGAACCTTCCTAGGCGTGGCCGACCTCTCAAGATTTCAACAAGAACGCATTGACGACTCATCCAGGAGGTCACAAAGAACCCAGACGAACATCTAAAGAACTGCAGGCCTCACTTGCCTCAGTCAAGATCAATATACACGATTCCACAATAAGAAAGACACTGGACAAGAATGGCATCCTTGATAGAGTTGCAAGGCACAAACCACTGCTGACCAAAAAGAACACATGGCTCATCTCACATTTGCCAAAAAAACATCCAGGTGGCCCCAAAGACTTTGGGACAATGTTCTGTGGAATGATGAGTCAAAGGTGGAACTTTTTGGCAGACATTGGTCCCGTTACATCTGGCGTAAAGCTACCACCTCATTCCACCATAAGAATATCATACCAACAGTCAAACATAGTGTGATAGTCTGGGGCTGCTTTGCTTCTGCAGGACCTGGACGCCTCGTCATAACTGTCGAAACCATGAATTCTGCTCTCTATCAGAAAATCCTGAAGGAGAGTGTCCACCTGTCAGTCTGTGACCTAAAGTAGAAGCACAGTTGGGTTATGCAGCAGGGCAATGATCCGAAGCACACAAGCAAGTCCGCCTCTCAATGGCTCAAAAGAAGCAAAATTATGGTTTTGGAGTGACCGAGTTAAAGTCCTGACTTCAGTCCCATTGAGATGCTGTGGCAAGACCTTAAACAGGCAGTTCTTGCTTGAAAATTCCCCAGTGTAGCCGAATTGAAATAATTCTGTAAAGAAGCGTGAGCCAAAATTCCTCCACAGTGTTGTAAAAGACTCATAGCAAGTTATTACAAATGTTTGATTGCAGTTGTTGCTGCCAAGGGTGACACAACCAGTTATTAGGTTTATGGGGCAATTACTTTTTCACATGGGCAATATAGGTTTTGAAATAAATGTTTATCATCAAGAAATGGCATGATAATTTAAAAGCTGCATTTTGTGCTTTATTTTATATTAAGTATTATAGTTGAAAGAGCTGAAACATTCAAATGTGACAAATGATCAGAAACAGAAGAAATTGGGGTGGGGCAAATACTTTTTCACAGCACTGTAAGAATGGGAAAGCTCGTATTTTTTATTTGAAAAAATTGAATCTGAGGTGATCGCCTTTACATTCGGCCGATGACAGCAAAAAAGCCTTTATAATAAGAGTTAATTTCAGTATTCAGACAAATTCATCTCCACGTGACTTTCAACTTGTTAACATTAAGAGGAAAGAATCTAATTAGATTGTGACCATTTAACTACACAGACAGATCGCGATATCCATTTGATTTTTTAAAAATATATTGCGATCTGTCTGTGTATTTAATGCATGCAAGATCAACAATTAACATTAAATGTTTACTTAATAAACATTAAACTGATGTGCAGTGTGCTTAAGACCCCCAGTCTCCCCTTCTCAGCATTTTTCTATTATGGTTCAGGTTCTAATGACAACCACTGTAGTCTGAATCAGCTAACCAAGCCCCTCTTTTTGTTTCCTGTTCAGTTCCTCTGAAGAGCATAGTGGTGGATCTGCAGGTTAAAGGTCATGTAGCTACAGTGAGCTCCACTCTGCAGTATGTAAATGAAGAAGAGCGCCCCCTGGAGGCCCTGTTTGTCTTCCCCATGCCTGCAGAAGCTGCTCTCTGCCACTTCAGTGCCAAGATTGCTGACAAGGAGATAGTGGCGAAGGTGCAGGAGAAACAGAAGGTGAGAAAGAGTCACCACCGTTCATATACAACTTAACATGACTGCTTCAGAGCACCGATACAAAAGCCAGTGTCTTAAAACTGACTCAGCAAAAGAGAAGCAAAGATCATAACTTAAATCTTAGCATGGCTTCTGTCAGCGTGGGCTGGTGTTTGACTTACACCCTGTTTCACTGGTTACTTTTGAAAGCGAATTGTGCAAGATACGCATACCACAGAGATGAGTAATAGACATTTGTAATAGTGATAGACGTGTGAATAGAAAACAAATTAGTTTCAACTTTGCCACACCTTTGGAGTTACCATGAGTACTGAAGATATTTGGAGTAATAAATCAGCATAGACACTTGGACTCTCAGACTTGAATTTGGTGCCATAATGTTCTTCTCTCTCTGAGAAAAAAGACAAAGCAACTTGTAGAAACAAGTAACATGTAATCATGAAATTTTAGCTGAAGATTTATTGCCATACATGCTGAACAAAAATATTAATGCAACACTTTTGGTTTTGCTCCCATTTTGCAGCAGTTTGATTAAAAATCCAGGATTTTTAACTAAGAATGTGTTGTGCTGCTACAGGTGTAGGTCACACCAGATACTAAGTAGGAATTCTGTTTCGTGGCCCACCCTGTTTTTGCAGGGTTTCATTAAAACCTTCTCACTAAGAAATGCTATGATTATATTTTTGTACAGTGTAAATAACTACAATTAAGTGTTTATTTTGTTAATGTTCATTTTATGCAATGTTTAAGGTACAAGCCCAAAGAGGCCTCGCTTTTTGCTTCCTAGTTGTTGATGAAGCTCCTGTCTGACAACACACACAGTTAAATACGGAAACATTACTCGCTGCTTCCCTCTGACCGTTTTATAGAACCAAATTGGAAGAAAAGAGCTTTTGTTGAAAATGTAAGATTCATGTCTCAGTAAAATGTGTTTTCTTATTTATTTTGTTTACATGTATTTGTCTTAACCCAACTGATGAAAATGCACTCAAATCACATTCAGCATTTCTGTGATGTAAACATGAAACTGTGAAAGCTAACAAGTAAAATAACTTTCGTCAGCTTCAATAAACATGATTACGCGATTATGTAATATTTTTGATGGGCCTTGCGTGTTTTGTCTGTACTTCAGGCGCGGGAGGAGTATGATGATGCGATTGCCTCAGGAGATCAGGCCTTTCTGCTGGAGGAGAGTGACGAGAGTGAGGATGTGTTCAAGCTGAGTGTGGGGAGTCTGCCTCCAGCCCAGAGTGCTGCTGTCACCTTCATCTACGTCACTGAGCTCTCTGTGCAGGCTGACCACGCCCTGCGCTTCTGCCTGCCTGCAGTGCTCAACCCCCGCTACACACCACCAGGTACCAAACTGCTCCAGCTCACTGAAAGACACACGCTGCACCTTTCCATCATGAACCAAACACACCACCCTGAACAGCACAACACCTGGCCTGTTACACATTACAGCTTTAATCAGGTCTGAAATTATGATCTGGACCTGAATGTAGTTCAACTCACAGCACCAAGTTTAGAATCTGAACCCTGTATCTGTAACCCTGTAAACTAAACCTGCTGTTTTACTTTTTTTAACCATTTGCTTGCCCACATGCTCATTGGCCTCATGGACTTGCCAGCATTCCAGCGTACCAGATTAAAAATGTTTAAGGTAATAAAAGTAGGGAGAAAGAATAAAGTGGAGGTTAACACAGCCAAAGTCTGCTAAAAGCGGAAGGACATGAGAAACACGAAATTTGAACCCAAACCAAAATTGAAAAATAAGAAAAGATGTCCTAATCCAACGTGAATGGTCAGGTCAGGTCAGGTTCAGACAAATATTTTATTCACAGTTACACAGAATAAGTACTTTAAGCACTGTACTCAGATATACATTGTAATATATAACAGAATCATGTTGCACTCCATGACTCCTTAATAGAAGGAATCATGCTGAACGAACTAAATGAGCTCTTATCTCAGGTTCCTCTGTTTTTCTCTCAGGTACAGGTGGTGGTATAGTGTCAGAGATAACATCATCACCAGCAGGTGTTCCCTACTCTCTCTCTCTCACTGCCCATGTGAGCTCTCCCAACCCCATCACTAAAGTAGAGTCCAAATGTCCTCTTGAGCCTCTGATGTTCCTCAATGCAGACCACACAAACGCAAAGGTATGAGTGTTTTTAAAAAGAGAAAAAGTACATATGTGCAGAGGTGATGATGTAGCTTATGTGTACATATATTTAAAAGTAGATACATGATTAATTTGTATTTTCATGATGTACAGATGCCACAAATTCAGGACTCTGAAACACAAATGTGTGATAGTGTGAAAACTGCATTTGTGCAAATGGCTTTGTTGGTTTTGTTTATGTTGTAGCATGCTGATGTTTATTCAAAGGACCTTTATTAAAAAATATACACTCATAAACCTTTTGACTTGTTAACATGTTGATCCACTAATTGGCCTTTGGTCAGCTGTCCTTCTAAAAATGACCTTTTAAGATGTTTGTGTGTCAGTGATACAGAGGGACAGTTGTGATTGTCTGCACAACCTCAGTCTGTCAGATATTCACAGCTCTGTCTAATTCTCCCTGTGTGCCTGTGCAGGTGAGTCTGTCCGCAGGTCATATGTTTGACAGAGATGTCGAGCTGTTCCTATATTATCAGAACGCCCACCAGCCCACTGCTATAGTGGAGGCAGGAGAGCCCACAGCACAGCCAGGTAAACATAGTTTCAGTCTATTATTAAGTTGTGAAACAAGCAGATATGTTTTGGCTTAAATGACTAGTAAGTATGTTTTACAGAAAACTATTCAAAAATAAAAATGATGTAGCCTTTTTCTTAAGGTTGCATGGTGGCAATTCCACAGAATAAAAATCAGCTTGGATATTTTTATGTAATGTAATCAAATAAAAAATTTTCCCCTTAATCGGTTATCAGAACAACTGTTGCCTCTAGTGTGAAATGTTGTGACTGTGTTGAGCTGCTAGTGAGCAATTAGGGATGAAAAGGGAGGGATGAGGGTGACTTCAGATTCTTGTTATCAAAAAATCATGTACAACAACTCCTATAATACAAAATAAGACCAAACAGTTTTTAAATCGTATGCATTCTCCAGGAAATATATTCCATCAGTGTTATTGAAGAAAAACCACATAGTTTAACTATGCCACAACACTTCTGTATCTATTTCAAAATTAACCTAGGAAAGTAGTGTATTCTTATCAGCAGGTGCATCATTTGTTGGTTATCACACAGCAATATTTTGTCCTGAAGTGTTATAAATCACACTTTTTCTTTTTTCCGGTCTGTCCTTTTACTTTCTTTCCAATACACATTCTTTCATTTCTCCTTCCTTTAGGAACTCTGATGAGAGACCCTGTGGTCATGCTAAGTTTGTACCCAGAGTTCCCTTCAGCGCTGATGTCATCTGTAACATCTTGTGGTGAATTTGTGTTCATAATGGACAGATCTGGCAGTATGGGCTGTCCGATGCATAATGGATCAGGTGCACAGATGCGCATTGAGAGTGCCAGGGTAAGACTCAAATCGGAGCTTTGTACAAATGTACAGTGCTGTGAAAAGTATTTGCCCCTCACCCTGTTTCTTCTGTTTACGCTAATTTGTCACATTTAAGTGTTTTAGATCATCCAACCAATTTTAAAATGAGATAAAGACAACATGGGTAAACACAAAATGCAGCGTCTGCCCCCCTAAATCTAACAACTGGTTGTTCCACCCTTGGCAGTAACAGCTGCAGTCAGACGTTTGCGATAGTCTTTTACAGCACTTTCAGCCACTCTGCTTTGCAGAATTTTCATTTGGCTACATTGGAGGGTTTTCAAATATGACCTGCCCATTTAAGCTTCTGCCACAGCATCTCAGTGGGACTGAAGTCAGGACTTTGACTCGGCCACTCCAAAACCTTAATTTTTTTCTTTTGAGCCATTCAGATGTGGACTTGCATGTGTGCTTCGGATCATTGCCCTGCTGCATAACCCAACTGCGCTTGTGCTTTCGGTCATGAACTGACAGGTGGACACTCTCCTTCAGGATTTTCTGATAGAGAGCAGAATTCATGGTTTCGACAGTTATGACGAGGCGTCCAGGTCCTGCAGAAGCAAAGCAGCCCCAGACTATCATACTAACACCACCATGTTTGACTGTCGGTAGGATGTTCTTATGGTGGAATGAGGTGTTAGCTTTATGCCAGATTTTTGCACCTGTTGTAAAAGGACCCATGTGTTCCAAATAGTTCTACCTTTTGACTCATCAGTCCTCAGAATATTATCCCAAAAGTCTTAGGGGTCACCTAGATGTTGTTCTGGCAAACATGAGACCAGTCTTTGTGTTCTTTTTGGTCAGCAGTGGTTTGTGCCTTGCAACTCTCCCATGGATGCCATGTCTTTCTTATAGTGGAATCATGTACATTGATCTTAACTGAGGCAAGTCAGGCCTGCAGTTCTTTTGTGCCCTTCTGAGTTGTCGAATGCACTCTTGGTGAAATTTTGGTAGGCTGGCCACTTATGGGAAGGTTCGCCACTGTTCCACGTTTTCTCCATTTGTGTATAATGGCTCTCACTGTGGTTCATTGGACACTGTGGTTCATTAACACTTTCTAGACCGGTAGATTTCAGTGACTTTTTTTCACATCTGTGTTTGAATCTCTTTAGAATGTGGCATCATGTGCTGCTTTTTCCCTTAAAATAGATTTTTCTTTTTAAAGCAGTACATTTTGTTATAGCTATGTGGGCTTTGTAATATTATGCTGGACAGTGCTCACAGGAGACCTATAGATCAATGAGCAAACTCTCAAAAGCAAACTGCCTAGCTCCCCTTGAGAGCTTATATTGTAACAAGAATTGGTGACTGCCTGAACAAGAGCGAGAGGCTACAACTGTGGAGTTAAAACCTTTCACTGTATATATGACATTTATGATAAATACGCTTGTTGTTTGTAACAGACGTTGATGATAAAAATTGGAAATTGGAAACATTACCGCTATGGATTTAAAGTTAAATGTATCTAAAGTAGGAAACTAAACTGTATGAGGGATATAAAGTTAACAGAACTTTCATTTACGCTAAATTGCTCAGTGTGCTGGTGGGCAGGGGGTCCTCATCCCCACATGCAGAACAGCATCATGTTAGGCATCAAAATGCCATGGTATTTTATTTTTCAATACATTCCAAAAATGTTGGGACAGTGTGTGAAATGCCAAGAAAAACAGAAAGCAGTGATTAGTAAATTCTGTTTGACCTGATTAAACAGTACAGAAAACAGAAATTTCTGATGTTTTAAATTTTAACTTTGCTTTTTTTTTTATATCAGCACATTCCAAAAAGCATGTTTACCACTGTGTTACATCACCTTTCCTTTTAACCACAATGAATAATCTTTTGGGGGCTGAGGATGTCAGTTGATCCAAGTGAATTTTTTTTGCCATTTTTCAGTTATGCAACTCTTCAGCTGCGCAGCTGCATGGGGCCTTTGTTGCCATACTTTGCACTTCATAAGGCGCCACGTGTTTTTAGGAAACAGGCAGACCAGTCCAGCACCCGTAATCTCTCATTACGCAGCCATGCTGTTGTAACACATGCAAAGTTTTTCTTGACATTGTCATGATGAAATAAACAGGGACGTCCCTCCCTTTGAAAAACAGTGTCTAAAAGGCAGCATCTGTTGCTCCAAAATGTGTGTGTATTATTCAGCATTAGTGGTGCTTTCACAAATGTCCAAGTTACCCACTAATACCCATCCTCCTATACCGTTGGTAACAATCTGGATGGTCCTTTATTTCTTTATCCCAGAGAGCATGGCATCCATTATTTCCATAAACAATTAGAAAGGTTGACTCATCATAGCACGATACATGTTTCCCCTGAGTATCAGTCCATTTCAGATAAGCTCCAGCCCAGAAAAGATGGCAACGTTTCTGGATGCCATTGGCTTGTGGCATCCACTGTGCAGAGTACAGTCTTAACTTACATTTCTGTATGCAGCGATGAGTGTTTTCTGACTTTGGTTTGGTTTGTCGAAGTGTTTCTAAGCCCATGTGGCCTTGCCCTTTTCCCACTGAGATTTCTCCAGATTCCCTGCATCTTTTTATGATATTAGGCATGGCAGAGAGAGAAATAGCTAAAATCCTGGCAAATGTTGGTTGAGGAATATTGTTCTTTTTAACGTTCCTAGTCTTAATTGGTCCTGTCTCAACTTTTTTGGAATGTGTTGCAGGAATCAATTTCAGAATGAGTGTATATTCATAAAAACAATGAAGCTGATAATATAAAACATTAATTATCTTGTATTTGTACTGTTTTCATTTAAATACAGGTCATAGTGGATTTACAAATCACTGCTTTCTATTTTACTTGACGTCTCAACTTTTTGAAATTAAGTTTGTAAATGGAGAATGACATTGTGTCAGAGATTTGTAATGTGCCAGTCTTTCCAATCAGAATATATATATGTATATGTATATGTGTGTGTATATATATATATATGTGTGTGTGTGTGTGTGTGTGTGTGTGTGTGTGTATATACAGCACTGTACAAACTCTTACTTTTATATACACAGCTTTGTACAAAACATTGTTTTCATCCATCAAAAGCACACCTGATTCTAACTACAGGTGAAACTGAGCTTTTTGGAGGAAAGCTTTGGAAATGGTTAAACAAATACATATTTATATATAAATATGTTATATAAATGTTATATGAATATATGATATCTTTCTGCTTTTGAGTGACCACTTCATCAAAACTACATTTTCATATATATTCAGGTTGATCTGAACTCTTATTAATAGTATTTGTTTGATGTTATACTTTTCTTTAGGACACTCTGCTCCTCCTGTTGAAGAGTCTCCCTCTGGGCTGCTTCTTCAATATCTACGGCTTTGGTTCACACTATGAGTCCTACTTTCCGTGAGTAAATTTATATCATAGTCGGAGTTCATGAATGAGACACTTTCAGACAGGAGGTGATTCAGAACAGATTTAACGTTCAGGACTCTGATGTTGTGTGTGTGTGTGTGTGTGTGTGTGTGTGTGTGTGTGTGTGTGTGTTTGCTGTCTTCAGGAAGAGTGTTGAATACACTCAGGAGACAATGGACCAGGCTGTGAAGAGAGTAAAGGAGATGCAAGCAGACATGGGTGGCACTGAGATTCTGCAGCCTCTGAAACACATCTACAGTCAGCAGTGCATCCCTAACCAGCCCAGACAGGTAACATCACTTACCTGTTCACTGTAATCTCATTCAGATATTAATCTGTGTTATGTAGGGGTAAGTAAGAGTTTATGATTTTAATCCAAACAACCCATCTCTGCTAGTGACAATTTATTTTGACTCTGCCATTTGTGAACATGAGTGCAAATGATGCAATATACCCCATAGTTAGGGATTGTTTGTACAGACTAATTGTAACATACAAAGGCTGTTTGTGACATTTACTTGGAACATTTCAAAATATTAATTGTTTCAAAATATTAACTGTTTTGAGTTGGTTTGGGGAGGTGGACTGCTATGGACTTCTGTGGGATGTCTGATGCAGGCCTTGAATGTCAGCCAAAATGTCAAGTTTTTAACTAAATAAGGTCAGAGTTTCTGTTGGTATAGAGTGAGTGTCGCTGGTTTTGGCTGCACCTCATCTATAGTTGTTTAAAACACCTTTTTTTCTTCTTCTTGGTCCTAAAAGTATGGAATTCTCTCATTGTTTACTTTGGGAAGCTTAGTTGTAACACTGTTAAAACTAACCCTGCCGCGGGGAGGCTGCATTTTAACCTTCATTTTTGGTTCTTAAACCCCCAGATGGCCCAGATTTTGGTATCCAATCTGATATTCATACAAATCACAGTAAAAATATGGTCATATGTAACAAACAACACACTCAGCATTTCCGTGTCTTTATTGAGCAAATACAGATATTTTCTCACAGCTGTACTTTTGTTCCAGGATTAAAGGAGAGCATGCTTGAAAATATTATAGTGCCTCCTTACTAATGATTTTGTCCTGGATGTTCTGGCTTGAAGTTCTCTGATGTCTTTCTTTTCTCCCTGCAGGTGTTCATGTTCACTGATGGAGAGGTGTGGAACACCAACGAAGTTCTTTCCCTTGTGAGAAACAACGCTGAATCTCACAGGCATGTAGCGTTCATTACACAGACAGACAGACAGACCTTTATTGATCCCGAAGGGAAAGTGCAGTGTTTCAGTAGCAACACATAATTGCACATAAACTTACGTATACTATGCAGAAAATGACAAGTACTAATAAAAATAGACATGATAGACATAAGTTAGGCAGAAATAAAAAAGGCATAAGTTAAAGTATAACAAGTAGAAATAAAACTATGAATATTTGCATATTTACATAGCATGTAAGACAGATTTGTTGTATTTACCTGAGAGCAGGCACTAAGTGGTATGAGGTAGTCTAAAAGCACAGTGAGTATAGACATAACTAGGAGTTGCAGCAATATTACAGTGTAAAGTGCGCAGTGAGAGTGTCATTACAGTAGCAGTAATGAAATATTGCAGTGTGTATTAACAGGAGAGGAGGTACTGTGATGTGGTTCAGCATAGGAGATCAGTAGCCTCTCTGCAGTAAGGAGACCTGTTGTAGAGCGTTATAGCAGTGGGTAAGAAAGATCTTACATGGCGCTCTTTGACACAGCACAGCTGTAACAGTCTGCCACTGAATGTGCTTGTCTGTTCATCCAGTGTAGTATGCAGGGGGTGTGAGGTTTTGTCCAAGATGGCTAACAGCTTGTTGAGCATCCTTTGTTCTGCCACAACCTCCAAAGAGCCCAGCTTGACTCCTACAACAGAGCCAGCCTTCCTTATAAAATGTATAACAAATTGAAAATGTATAACAAATTTGAGGGGTTATTTTGATCAATACAAGGAGACCTTTGTACCTCCAGGCAATACAAGTGATTTTTTTGGTGTATAGGGGACGATTCATGAGAGATTTATAATACACTGTGTAAGTGTATTATAATACACTTGGGCTGGAGGTTAGGATACCAGCCTTGTGACCGGAAGGTTGCTGGTTCGATCTCCTCAACTGACAGTACATGACTGAAGTACCCTTGAGCAAGGCACCTAACCCCCAACTGCTCCCCAGGCGCCATGGATAGGGCTGCCCACCGCTCCGGGCAAGTGTGCTCACTGCCCCCTAGTGTGTCTTCACTAGTGTGTATGTATGTGGCTGTTTCACTGCACAGATGGGTTAAATGCAGAGGTCTAATTCCAGTGTGGCTAAAGGTTCATTCATGTCTGTTCAAGTACTCACAACTGTGAACAGTACTAGTGAAAATAGTGCAAATCGTGTAGCACAGCTTTGTAGAAATCAGTAATTTTACTGTCTTTATTAAATGACTGAGCTGGTGTTGTTTCAACAGGTGCTTCTCGTTTGGGATTGGTGAAGGTGCGAGCACCGCCCTCATCGCAGGAATGGCTCAGGAGGGATGTGGCCACGCCCAGTTTATCACAGGCACTGATCGCATGCAGCCCAAAGTAAATCTGGCTAAAACTAGCAGAAATTATAGTAATACATACTACAATATTGGGCCATGTTTTTTTTTTTAATGGTGTGCAAAACCCTGGGGAGAGGTTTCTAAAATATGAACATTATTACATATTTTTATACATTTTTTTTTAAAGATTGTTGTTCAAAACATGGATAGCCTAAAACTGCTTTGACCAATTGTGATTTGTAAAAAAAATAGCACTAATAAAATAAACATATGTGCACATGTTCAAGTCAGCTGCTGATGCTTTTATGCCTACAAAATGCACCAATCTTGAGTAGATACAGCCCCGACAACCATTAAATGAAAAAGTACTTTATCACCTTACTGACATGAATAGTGTAAGTTAGCTATGATTTAATTTGATGTAAATGTATAAACTCTAATATTTGCATTTCCATTGAACAAACTCTATACTTATTCATGAATGTCATGTATTATTTAGAGTAAACACTTGTTTTCATTTTATTTATCTCACTTTTCACTTCAATAACAGTAAATGAAACAAGGTTCAGATCTTGGTGTCAGTTAAGCAGAAAAATATATTTATGAGCACTTTAAAGGTGCTATTCTTACTCTCTGCTGTCGGCTCTGCACAAACACATTCATCACTTTCCTTCAACATCTTTTACATTGTTTATTTACTCTTATTCACTCTCTTTCCTTCTCTCTTTCTAGGTAATGCAGTCTCTCCGCTATGCTCTACAGCCAGCTGTGGTTGATATTAGTGAAGAGTGGACGGTCCCAGTGGGCATGTCCGCCACCCGCCTTAGCCCACCCATTAACGCACTCTTCCAGGGTCAAAGGGCACTGATTTACGCTCAGCTGAAAGGAGAGGTGAGAGCATTAATCTGATATTTACAGGGAAACAAGCTTCCACTATTTTACCCTTTTCCTTGAATCTAGTAGTCCATGAGCTTTACAACTATTTAAATAGGTTAGAAACATTCAGAAATGAATATTGGTGACACAGCGCTGCTTTCAGTTATGAGTCTCCTTATTTAGTGAGTGAACTGATGACACAGCCACACTTCTTTCTGTCTGTAGAGTCAGAGCTCAGACTCTGAGGGGACTGTAACAGTGAAGTACCGTCTAGCAGATCAAGAAGTCACCAACACACTCAGCTACTCCCTCAAGCCTGCTGAGAATACAGGGTAACATTCAGTTACATGTTCATTCTGTGATCTCCACTGTTTTCTCTGAGGAACAGTTACTTTTTCATTTCTTTCTCCTCTGCTGATGTTATGACATCACAGTAAGAACAACTACAGCAGTCAAACTGACTTGGATGTGTTTAACTGACTTCAACATAAAAGCATGGTAGTGTGTGTTGTGGTGATATGATTGTGATGGGCACAGTGATGTAACAGCCCGGGTTAGGGCTGGGTCCTCTGAAAGGCCAGCAGTGTCCACCAGAGGGAGGTAGAGAGTTCCATCCTAGCGATCAGGACAGTTTGCTGCAGCTGTGAGCAGCCTACTTAGGGGAAGCCCTCACAGCCTGCCACTCAGTCTTGAGTTCACGTTGCCACATGCAAGTGTGTCTGCAAGATCTTTGTCTCCTCCTTCAGCTTTCTTACATGGCCAATGTTTTACTACCTCAGAACTGCTGTAGTTATGTTTGTTATCTGACTGCGTAAACTCACAGATCACAGCATGTTAAATATCTCTGCACTTTATTCCACTACCTCATGCTCAGAAATGAGTGCTGTGTCGGCGCTGCACTGTCCTGTCTGTTTACTGTGTCTAATGTCTGTTTAATTTATCGTATTTATTGTATTGTTTCTAGCTTAATTTTTTGTTTGCACTCTTATGTCTGCACGTTCGCCCTTTGTACTTTTTGTTCCTTGTTGCACCTTGTTGTTCCTGGAGGAACCTAATTTCACTCCACTGTGTACTTGTACATAGATAGAATGACTTGACTTGGTAGCTCAGCCGGATCCAGTTGGTCTTTCACTGTAGTGACATTGGCTTGTGCCTCACAGCTTAGAGGAGTTTAAGTGTGAATTTAAGTTTCAGTGTTGAGGTTGTTTTTCACTCCTATTGTCAAGGTCTGTTTTCCTTTACCCTGAGCCACGGGTGGTTTATTGTCGTCCCCTTTTCCACTTGGTTTTCTCTCTTGGCTCTGCACTTGGGTCCTCTGCCCCCTCTCAGTTGGTGGCTTGCATGTTGGTGTCACTGCCACATTAGGAATGGTACACCATCCAGTACCTTGGTGATCTTAAGGTGGTCCCTCTCCATTGATGGATGGGGTCAAAGGGGGTTGATAAATTATGCGTAGCAACAGATGGACTGCAGTTAGTAACTGTAAATCTATAGAATGTGCTTAGATGGTAGGTGTACCTGATAAAACTGCATAGTCAGATCAGCTAAACCTGTTAACGTTTATCTTTAGTTGGCTTCATCACCCTCACACAGCTCGTACACTGTCTGTTTGTTCAGACTGTCCATCCACAGACTGGCTGCCCGCTCTCTGATCCGCTCTCTGGAACGGGAGGAGCAGAATGAGGGAGCTGAGAAAGAGGCTTTAAAGGCCAGAGTGGTGGAGCTCAGTGTGCAGGCTGGAGTGAGCAGCTCACACACAGCCTTCATCGCCGTTCTTAAGGGCAGTGGAGAGGCTGTGACAGGACCACTGCTGAGGAGGAGAGTGCCTACAGCAGGTTAGTGTTGCTTTATGCATTTCTTCTCTCAATGGGCCTCATTCACCAATATTTTTTTCTTAACACCAATAAAGTTTTTTTCTTAAATTTGTTCTTGAGAAAGGTCCTAAGAAAAAGTCAGCATCAGATTTGTGAATATTCTTAAACCATAGTATGGTTTGCAAATTTGTTCTTGTTAGTGTGTGCAGATTCTGTTCTTAACTAAGAACAAACCCCAAATAAGAAAACATTGGTGAATGTCAGAATCCTCTTGAAAACTGTGGATTTTAAGAATTTCTTAATCATGGAAAACACATGGAGAACTGAGTGTCCTGTTTTCATGTGTTTCTGTTTAGGGTTGTTTGGCATGGGTCCACCAGTCGCAATGGCATGTTGTGCTCGTTTCCCTAGTAAGTTTCTGTATATTTCATTCGTTATTGGCCAACGGCTGAGCAGTGCTTTCTGCAGCTCATTGACTGTTAGCAACAAGCTCTTTGCTGTCTGCTGTGCTATTATGTAGATGATAAATATGTCTGTGATTAATGAGAAAAGTGTGTTTGATCAGAGCCGAGTTTCCCAGCAACATCTTAGAGTTAAGGTCATCTTAACTAGTAGAGAAAGTGTTCAGTCTGAAGCTCGCTTTGCCATTTAAGAATCATCTTTTTGCCAAGACTTTTCAGGACACCCAGCCCAGATCAGTCTTCATTTAATGTTGATGAGCCTTTTATTTCATTTTAACTCATTCAAAATTATCACATTTAAATGCATTAAAAATGATTTGTAATGTACGATATCACAATTATTTTGGCATTACCCACATAAATGCCTGAATATACAGCATTGTAATAAACTACACAGTCAACTTTTACATCATTTTTCAGTTAAATGTTTTTATTTGGGCGGCACGGTGGCGCAGTGGGTAGCGCTGTCGCCTCACAGCAAGAATGGCCTGGGTTCGATTCCCGGCCGGGCGACCAGGGTCATTTCTGTGTGGAGTTTGCCTGTTCTCCCCGTGTCTGCGTGGGTTTCCTCCGGGTTCTCTGGTTTCCTCCCACAGTCCAAAAAACATGCAGTCAGGCCAACTGGACATGCTAAATTGCCCCTAGGTGTGAGTGTGTGACTGTGTATGTCTGTTTGTCTGCCCTGCGATGGACTGGCGACCTGTCCAGGGTGTATCCTGCCTTCCGCCCAATGACAGCTGGGATAGGCTCCAGCACCCCACCGCGACCCAGTAGGATAAGCGGTTTAGATGATGTATGTATGTATGTATGTATGTTTTTATTTTTAATTTATTCTTTCAACTATTGTGTGTTTATGTTTGTTCACATTAGCTTGAGTTTTCTTTTTAGTTCTGGCCTGCTTTTTCACTCTGAGAATATGAGGTTAAAAATTTAAAACATATCATTGTATTTTTTTATACATAAGCGCATGGGTGTTTTTACAACTACTATTTTTAATTTTTTTGGCTGCAAAAGTAAAACTGTGCTGCTGATGCATTATTCTCAGTGTGCTTAAAGCGTCAACGTAAACGGACAGCTGAACCATCCGATAGGTATAATTAACAGTCGTAACAACTAATTTGAAACAAATAAATGAAATGTCGTGCAGTGTAACTTACGTATTAGGAATTTACCACCAAGTAACTGCGCACAGTAATTAGCTCTGCTTGTGACAAATGCATGAACAAGTTTATCTGCATTGCTCTGAGAGTTAGTGATATTTTTCAAATGACAGAAAGCTACTTTAGTGACTGTGTTTACATGCAGGATAAAACAGAGCTCAGATTCTGAGATAACACCCAGGTTTCAAACTTCAGGTTTGGTAGATGAAGGAAAAAACTCTAGCTTCTCATAAAGTATCTGTAGCAAGGCCTGTGCTGTCTTTGGTTCAGGGAGGATGCTGGAGGCAGGAGAAACATCTGCAGCAGCCATTTTAATCTTTTTCATGCCAAACAAACACAAAACAGTTCAAAACCAAGGCTGACCACTTTTCAGTGGCTTCAAAATGAGACTTTTCAGTCCTTTTCCCAAAACCAAACTTTTTAGCTTGTCAGTTTTTCAGACTGCTGCTGAGAGGGAGCAGAGACAGAAGAGAGGGACGAGCAGCAGTCTGAAAAACTGACAAGCTAAAAAGTTTGGTTTTGAGAGCCAAGAAGGAAAGAGCTTGTTGCTCCGCCTCCCGTCACCGCCCCTGCTCCTCAGCTTAGCTGCCAGGATCTAACATGAGATGTAGTCTGGCACTTGTGTCCCACCTTCGTGCCTCTCGTGACTGTCGTTGTTGTACCCCGTTCTCTGGCGGCTGACGTCCTCCTCCTGCTGTCACTCACAGCCATTGGCAGTGTTCGGCATTCGTGTGCACATACATTGAACATGGCAACTTGCCAATTTTGTGCATTTAATACATTACCTAATTATCTAATTATCTAATACTTATGAAAATATGATTTCATAAGGAAGATTAGTATTAGTATTAAATTTCATACATATACATTGCTTTTTTATTATGCACACACATTAAAAAACTAAAAATATATTTTCTTTATACTTTCCTTATTATTTCTTTGTTCTGTATTACTATTTTTTAATATATTATCTTTATTATTTCTATCTTACCAAAGGTGGTCCTGTACCAATGATGGCCATGGGTAAATGTGTATAACTTATTTTGCTTTGATGTAAAATTTTGTGCTAATCTTATTGGTATTACTTACTTATAAATGTGTATACACTTTGTTATTACCTATACAGTTTTTTTAAAATACATGTCTTCTTTTTCTATTTTTATTTTCCCAAAGCTGGTCCAATGATAGGCATACCAGGTAAATGTATGTATGTGTGTGTGTGTGTGTGTGTGTGTGTGTGTATACATATATATATATATATATTTGATTCTTAGAAATGATGAGTTATTATTTTTCGAAAAATAAAAACAACTAACAACCACTGTTTCACACTTATTGATATGTACTGATGAAAGAAAGAACCAACAGGCAATTTAAACAGCTTCAACCTTAGATAAGTCACTGTCTCTAGGTCAATGTCAAGCTGCTGATAATGTGTTGCACCTTCAGTGCATACAGATTTCACAGGTTTGACTTTTATTTTATGTGTATATTTTCTGCCCAGAAGTTTGATAATAGGCTTGTAGATTACATTAAAGATGAATACATAATAATTTTTATTATTTAATGCCACCACATAGTGACAGTCATTAATCTGCATGTTGTGAACGGCAGAGTGGTGGTTTATATGAAATGCTGACACTGCTGTTTTAAACTCATTAATTCTCACCTCTCTTAGCTGAAATGGGGTTTTACAGTCAGCAGGGGCTGTTACTGCTGTAACTCGGATAACTGTCACTGAGTGCAGGCCTAAAAATAGATTCTCCATTTGAAGGATTTCATTATTTGTAGTTAAGGTTTGAATACTTTTGGAGTAGAAATGTTCACATACACTGAACATGCCAACTTTCCATCTTTATGCATATGAAGCATTATTGCTTACTTATACTTATGAACATATGATTACTCTTAGATAAGCAAGTAAGATTAATATTAGATTTATAACTTATGTATTTGTTTCTTATTATGTATGCATGTTTGAAAAATAGTTTCATTTTCTATTTTGTTTCTTTCCAAAGGTGGTGCTCCACCAATGTTGGCCGACATGGGTAAATGAATATTACTTACTTTGCTATGACTTTAAGTGGAGAAAATTCTAAGCACTAATTTGATATTAATAGTAATTTGTAATACAAGATAGGTAGTAATTACTTACACATGTTCATAAATACTTATATATTCATGGATACATTTGTGTGTTTTTATATATATATATATATATATATATATATATATATATATATATATATATATATATATATATATACTTTTGTTGTTTTATATATAAACAATTTCTTTTTTCTATTTTTATCTTCCCAAAGCTGCTCCTCAAATTATCCAGATGGGTAAATAAATATTGCTTATTTTGCTTTGATGTTAAATGGATTACTACTAATACTCCTACAAGATTGGTATTACTTAATTATTAAGGTATTAAATTACTAACATTTATTGTGTACACATTACTTTTTTTATTACATATGCATGTTTAAAAAGAAATTTCTGTGAATTAGAGCATCTACCAAAAACCTAAATGTAATGTTTACAAACATAAATGTGTATTCAGTACATGGTCTATCGCAGTGTTCTACTAAAAGTAGCTAGTGATGCTGCTGCTTCAGTGCAGGGTGGGCGAGCGGCGCTGGTTAATGAAAACCCTGTATGAGACCAAGAGAGCTGAGGTGAAATGATCTATAAATAGAATAAAAACTGGTGGCGCTACCTTCCTCACGTTAGGTAAATTACACAGTGCACTGTGTGGGGTGACCACAGGGTTCTATGTGGCGATTGTGTTTGTCAGTATAATTAGTTTAGACAGCTTAACATCAGTGATATTACTGTTCAAACACTGAAGTGATTAAATATCGTCGTGTTGGTTGGCTTAAACAGGAATACAGTAAAACTTCATTTCTGCTTTCTAATGGCTGTTCTCACATCAAACTGTACAGCACACAGAATAAATATTAATTCTCTTGGTTACAAAGATAGCAGCGCAGCCATACAGTGATGGACGAAATGAACATATGCCAGTGAATGGCAAGATTAGTATTATTTACTTATAAATGTTTGTAAACATATTTATTACTCATACATTACTTTGTAATTACAGTTTTTAAAAATATATTTTCTTTTTTTTATTTTTATGTTTCTATAAGGTGGTTCTAATATAATTATGGCTGACATGGGTAAGTATATATAACTTATTTTGTTTTGACTTTAAGTGGAGGAAAGTTGTCAGTTTCAATTGCACACTTACTGATATGTACTGATGAAATAAGGACCCAACTGACAAATTTAAACATGCTACGTTCCATTTGCACCTCTATGTGATGTCCAGTCTGTTTTAGCACCAAGCTGATGCTGTTGTACGTCCATTTCCTAATGCTCTGTTGAATCTGAAATGGCCTTCATTTGAGATTTAGTCTTGATTTGATGCTACTTAAGGCAGATCTAACTAAAACAGACATTTAAAGTGTTTGAAGACTTTGAAGTAACATTCTCTACTTTTATACTTTGCAATTTTACAATATAGTAATTACGTTAATTCAACTCCTGTGGTATTGAATAAAGGAGCTGTTTAGCCTGTTAGCTAGCTGATCAACCTGGTTCTAGTTCACAAAATAAATTGTCAGTCCTGCAGTTTAAACAAACTGGGGGCTTACTCAGTGCCGACTCTGCCTAATAAGCGACGTAAGTGGCTGCTTTGGGCCCCACGGGCACCAGGAGGCCCCTTAATAACTTCTGGATTATTACTGTACTATTATCTTGTCTTGTGGTTGGTGGAGCATGTGCCCCTTTCCCCCTTCATGACTAATAATTTAACACAAGTGAACTGAATTTTAATAAAGGCATCATTAATGATTCCTGCATGTTTAACTGCCCCTGTCCGCTCTCACATCCTCCCTAATTTTGTTGGTCCTCCAATCATTGCTTAGCTACCGTTTCTATCTGCCATTCACTCAGTCAAAACTTCAGTCAGCCAGCGCGCCAGAGTTGAATGTTTTCTACCCATTTACAAAGACAGGACTGAAATAAAATACTTGTGTTAACATCACCATCAGCTGAACACGCATGTCAAAGTCAATGTCTTCTCTATGGTGTGTCATTTCATTTGCTGGTTAGTTGATAATATTAGCTAGTTTGACTGAAGAACAATTTGTGTGTATGATAATTCTCCTGCAAAAAATCTGTTGCAGATTTCGAAACCCCTGGATTTTTAGCTGATATGCTAAAAAAGTTAGTCTTTGCTGAACACATACACGTAACGTGTTGGCTTTTACAACGCTTGCTGTGCAGTTACTTCATTAAATACATGAAGTAAATTAGCTGATCAAGCTCAAACCTAGTACACCAGCACTCTGTTCTCAATGGCCTTTTTAACATGGAGAGTATTTTATGGGATTTTTATGTTTTGCTGTTGTTCATTTTGGAAATGCATTTCTTTTTGGCCTGTCTTGTGGTGGCTTAACTCACTTAACCCGTGTGTTTGCTGTGTTTATTAGCTTGTTTGTCACATTTTATTGGCTGCCAGCTGCCCTGAGAATCATGATTTAAGTAGTCAGAAAAAAAACCTTTTTAGGGACGCCAAAAGGCTAAAGCCAGCCTTGTTCTTACTTCATCAGTACAATCATTGGTCCATGTGGGCAGCATCACAGTCAAAGAATATTCCATTAGCAGCTGAAGGTTTTTTCATGACACATTAATACATAATTCTGCTGTTATGAGACTGTCACAGGTGTGCATATATCAAATGCTTGTCTTTGAATGCGCCTTATCAGATTTTAGGACCGGATCCATCTGTTCATTCAGTTTGAAAGTAATTGAACCAAATTACAACCTGTTTCCAAATAAGTTAGAATGTTGTGCAAAATGTAAATAAAAATAGAATACAAAGGTGTAAAAATTGTTTAAACCCTATATTGTTTGAAATTAGTACAAAAACAACAAATCAATTGTTGAAACTGAAATATGTTGTTTTTTGATGCAAGCAACATGTTTTAGAAAAGTTGGGACAGGGCCCCAAAAAACTGGTAAAGCTGTGTAATGCTATAAAATTAACACCTGATGGTACATCTCACAACTAATTAGGTTAATTGGCAACAGGTCAGTAATATGATTGGGTATAAAAAGAGCATCCCAGAGAGGCTGAGTCTTTCAGAAGTAAAGATGGGGAGGGGTTCCGACTGTGTCTGCAAATAGTGCAACAATTCAAGAATAGTTTCTCGACGTAAAATAACAACAAACTTGGGGATTTCATCATCTGTTGTACATAATATTTAAAGATTTAGAGAATTCAGAAAAAATCTCTGTATGTAAGGGTAACGCTGAAAACCAATATTGGCTAGCTGTGATCTTCAAGCCCTCAGGCAGCGCTGCATTAAAAACAGATATGATTCTAGTGGAAATCACTGCATGGGCTCAGGAACACTTCTGAAAACTATTGTCTGTGAGCACAGTTTGTTGCTGCATCCACAAATGTAAGTTAAAACTCTACCATGCAAAGAAGAAACCATATACAAACAGGATCCAGAAACACTGACGTCATCTCTGGGCCTGAGCTCACTTAAGATGGACTGAGGCAAAGTGGAAAAGTGTCCTGTGGTCTGATGAATCAACATTTGATATTTTTGGAAATCATGGTTATAGAAGAAAGGGACCATCCAGCTTAGTATCGGCACAGAGTTTTAATGCCAGCATTTGTAATGGTATAGGGGTGCATTAGTGCACATGGCATGGTTGACTTGCACATCTGGGAAGGCACCATTAATGCTGAGCAATGTATACAGGTTTCAGAGCAACATATGCTGCCATCCAGATGATGTCTTTTTCAGGGAAGGCCTTATTTCAGCAAAACAATACCATACCACATGCACATATTAAAACAGCATGGCTCCATAGTATAAGAGTCCGGGTGCTAAACTGGCCGGCCTGCGGTCCAGACCTGTCACACTTTGAAAACATTTGGTCCATAATGAAATGAAAAATTTGACAAAAGAAACCCAGAACTGTTGAGCAGCTGAAATCATATATCAAGCAAGCATGGCAAAACATTTCACTTTCAAAACTGACAGCAGTTGGTCTCCCCAGTTTCCAAATGCTTACAGTGTTGTTAAAAGAAGAGGTGATGAAACACAGTGGTAAACATGCCCCTGTCACAACTTTTCTGAAATGAGTTGCTGGCATCAAATTCAAAATGGGCAGATATTTAAAAAAAAATAACAATATTTCTCAATTTAACATTTGATGTCTTTGTACTGTTTTCAATTAAATAAAGGGTTTGAATGATTTGCACATCATTGCATTGTTTTTATTTACCTATTGCACAGCATCCCAACTTGGGATTACTTTTTAAGTTACTTTTTAAATGTTTGGGTTATTTTTGTTAAATATTTATAAGACTTGTATTCTAGATCAAAAGATGACCATGATACCAAAGCACAGAATGACAGTTTATATTTCTGGTGATGTTTTCAAAATAATCCATGCAGGTTTGTTGTGCTTATTTTTGTGGTTAGTTTTTAGACATACAGTAAAATATGTGTACATGTGCCTCTGTAGAAGAGGATTCTGAAGACCCTGGGGAAGCTGTTAAAGACCCCCTGCTGCAGCTCATCTCCCTCCAGAAGGCTTCAGGCTGCTGGGAAATGGACGGTGCACTGGCGGAGGTGTTTGGGAAGACAGAGGAAGAGGTGGTCAAGCAGACCCCCGCACAGGTGAGTGATGTATAGAGATGAAACGATATTAAAATTTCATATCACGATTATCATGACCAAAATTATCACGATTATCGATAATATTGCGATATTGTTCAAATGAGTTGAAAAGGAAAATAAATAAATAAATACTGATACACAAACTGAAACTCGTTTCACCAACTTTTATATTAACACAAATTTAATTGGCAGCAATATGCACTTTTTGTTTGCATAAACATAAAAAAAATATAGTCAATACATTTGTAGTATTACTTTTGTATTACTTGCAATACTCTGTAAACAAAAGAATAGCAGATGTATTATTATTACTGTTATTACTATTATTTTTATTATTATTACTGATATTATTATTACTATTATTATTATTATTATTATTATTAATAATAATTACAATAACTAGGGATTTCCCTGCATAGAGAATTAAATCTGGACCAACTCTGAGGTGGGTCTTAATGGGAAAATTACTACTTCTAAGAAGTGTTGCACTCGGGGGATTTCTGTCCGAACTGCATTTGCAGCATTATTGTGCCGTTGTGGCGCTGAACCCCTAATCAACACAGTGCACCAGGAAAAACAGCCAAAATCACAGAGGAACTGCGTGACCGTGCTGTGAGCTGCAGACAGTGTAGAACTCACACAGTGTGTCTCCACCTGTGGAGCTGCTCCTCTAAAAGCATTTTAAAACTGAAACATAACTTTAATGCGCATCTGAGCTGCAGCAGAAACACTCCTAAAGTTTAATCTCTGAAACTCTGCTTTTCCTAAAAGAGGCACACAGCGTTTACTCGCGCGAGGACCCGTCTCAAAGCACACTATCTTCCCTATGTAGTGCACTTCGTGGATCATGAAATAGCAAATCCTTCACCCAAAGAGTGCAGGAAACGTTCGACTAAGTCATCTATAATCAACATTAACAATTGATTACTAATTCCCTATTTAAAGCTCAGCTGCTTGTTAATGATGATCGTGTTTGAACAGTAGCGCACTACGTAGGGGACACTGAGTGATTTGAGACGGTGTTATTCTCCTCTCAGACAGTAAACACTGCAAGCGAGACGAGAAAGGGGAGCTGTGCAGATTGAACTTCTGCAGCGTCTCGTTCCGGAGCTTGTGTGACTGTTAACTCAGAGCTCATCTTGGAGACTCTGCTCCACAGAAATGTGTGTTACAAGCTTTAGTTTCGATTCACAGCTGATTCACCGATTTGTTTTTTTTTGTTTGTTTGTTTGTTTTTGACGCTAAAAGCTTCATTTTATATTATTAACGAACCATAAGCAAAAGTTAAACCACACAAACCGTGACATTTCTTCTATTTCGAAGTCCGCACAGACTTCTCCGTTAAAGTTAACCTTGCATTCTTGCAGGTAGCGGGTGGTGGTCGCGAAGATGACTCGTAAGGTTTGATGTGTTGCCCCCTTTCGCCGCTATTTTCTTTCGTCATGTTCAGCAGACGGGGTGGTCATCTGCAGACAGGGTGGTCATCTTCAATTAACTTTCCTTCTGCATCCTTATAAAACCCAAAACATGACCAAACATCAGACTTGGTCTTCTTAGAAGGCTGAAATATCGCCAAATCTCTGTCACCACATTCCGCCATGTTCTCCATTCTCTCCCCCTCCCCCTTCCCCTCTACACACACACACACAGAGCTGCGTCTGAGAGAATGAATCTCTCAGAATCTCTCGCGGTAATCGACTGCGGTTTTAACGATACTTTAAAGTTCAAACGGTACTACTAACCGTCATTAATTTTACCGCGGTTTACCGTGAAACCGGTAACCGTTTCATTTCTAGTGATGTATTGAATGTAAGGTGTTTGTCAGTAATACAGACTGTATGATGATCTTGTGATCTACTGCTGGAGTTTGATAGAGAAATTTACATCAAATACAGACAACAAATAGGTTGTACTTGTATGTAACTGTATGTGTCCACTTTTCAGTTTAGTAGTGAGCTCTGGGCATAACAGTGGTGCAGTCTGGGCAACATGGTGAAGTCTGTCTTGTGAGACTGAGCCAGATGACTTGCTGGCTTGTGTTTACGACTGATGCACATTCTGAAAATGATAAAAGTCTCCATTTTAAACATAAAATCAGCCTTATTAACAATGTCCATACAGACTCCCAAAAATGGAGTAATAATATGGCTATTCTAACGTTACCTCCTCTGTCATTCTCAGACTTTTTAGCTGGTGTGTTTAAGTGCCTGTTATTGAAGCCTGTTTCTTCCACTTTGAAACTTGGTTGATTTAACACAGTCAGTGCCATATTTCACTCAGCTGCTGGCATATTTAACCAGAGATGATTCATATGATCTTTGTTTTGTCTCAGTTACTGCTAAAATTAACTCTGCGTTGGACAGGATACTTCCTATTTGACTACAGCTGAGTCTGAATAGTTGAAAGAACCTTCCTTTCTTGTCCTTTTCTTTCCTTGATTTAGCTGTAATGTTTCATCTGGTAGTCATGTAGATCCACATACTAGTCAAGCTCTGCAACTGAACTAAGGCTGTAAGCTACAGATCTGGAAAAATCAAGGAAAGCAGATAGGAATGTTAGAACCAGTCTGGGTGACTAACCCTGCCACAATGGTGGATCACCCATGAGCCAATACATAATGACACCACATTTCCAAGTCTCTTTAGCCAGATTAGAACCTGCTGAAAAACCTGGTTTATTTATATTTATGCTGGTTTATGCTGGTTTATGCTGGCCTAGTGCTGGCCTAGTGCTGGTCTGGTGCTGGTTTAAGCTGATTACTCAATATGGTCATACTGGTTGACCAGCATACCAGCATCCAAAACACAACATATTCTGTTTTTTCTAGCAGGGTAAGGTAAAAAGACCATTAAAATATTACTTGTGGTTATTATAGTACAGCAGGTGGAAATGAACTAGAACTAGAAGCGTAAGTTCAGTTGATTGATGTTTAGGTCAGTTCTTGTTTTTTAATGTGCAGTGGGAAAACCCTGATAAAGTGAAATGCTTTTTTATTAAACCCTGTAATGAAATATGTAGCTGGTGCACAATTATGTGAAAAAATAACTACACAATGTTATTGTTATTGACCTGGGAAAATCAGTTTAAGCTTTCAGTTTTTCCAATATTTTGGTTCACTAACTCTCAGGATTGGTAGAAAAAAAATGTTGTACCGCTGCAGCGCCTCCTTTATCCACCTGGCATTTACTTGGCATTTATATGTATGTATGGGTGATGTATTATGTTGTATGTTGTGTGTGGTGTTGTGTTCAGGTGGAGAGGGGGTCTGGGCTACAATTCTGGCTCTGATCTGGTTACACGGATTTAAGATGGACGCTCAAGTTGAGTGGCAGTTTGTGGCCATGAAAGCAGTGACATGGATCCGCAACCAGAAAGGTAAACTTTCCATTCTCACCAGAAATCACTGATCAGAACCCCAAACAGTTACACTTAACACAACAAACATTGTTCTAAGGTCCATTAATTAGGACTGTTTTACTGCAGTGATGATGATGATGATGATGATGATGATGATGATGATGATTTGTGTATGTGTGTGTTTCAGTGGTCAGTCTTTCTGAGAGTGTTCGTGTGGGTAATGATCTGCTGGGCTGCCAGGTTAAAGAAGAGGATCTTGGACTCTGAAGTCTTCATACATTCTTTCTCTAAAGCTGCTGTGCCTAATGCAGACTTCAGAAATTCTATAGCCTACGCCTCATTTACTAATGTTCACACTACCCCTGGTGTTTACTTTGATTTTAGCAAAATTATCCAGTTTTACATTAGCATTTCTGTAAGTTTTTATTACCCTTGCGTGTTTGAATCATTATGCTAAAGGGCCTGTTTGTTTCATCTCTGACTGATCTGTGCCTTCTTGTCTTTGAACAACTTAGATTTAAAGATGTATCATATGGAGCTGTTACGTGTAACTACTGGAGCAAACTGTAGAAGTCATTTTAATAAATATGCAACCTTCACTTCCACAAATAAAATTCTGTGCTGCTGAAGTTTGTGTTTGTCTTTTCAATGAAACAGGTTTTACTTACTTTTATAAATCATAGCTAAATGTCGTCCTAAACAGGCTATAATTTCATTAACATTCTGAAAGACCAAGCAAGTTAAAAAAGTAAGACAACTTGTTGAATTAGTTTGAATTAGTTGATTTAATCTGACAAAGAAATAGTGTCTCCTGGTAATAAAATATCTGTAAGAATGATTATAGATACTGTGGCATGGCCAGGAGAGGTGCTGACGCACACTGCCTGGGAGACCAAACGAACAGCTCAGAGACACAACCAGCACGCGAGACCAAATGTGTTTTATTTACACATTTTAAAGCGACATAGCTGGAAACGTAACTCTATAAAGAGTCTTTTTCCTCTTTCTCAGATCCTTTCTTCTCTCTCAGGCTCATGGTTTGCATGAGGCTGTATGGCCAGCGTTTTCTCTCACACTGGAGTCAGTTTTTAAAGAGTCGATGTTCCTCCTCTGATTCCATTAAGCTGTCTATTATCAAATGAGGAGGACACATGATGTGTTCAAGGATGGGCGGCGTCTCCACCTCTCTGCAACCACAATGCACTGAAAACACGAAAATCAGAGTTATAATCCAAAAGAATGGAAATACCTAAATTAAATACTAAATACTGATCTACATAAACGAAAGAGATACTAATGTTTGTCCTGCTAATGTTTGAGTACTTTTACTTGCCCTACTTAAGTTTTTGGTTAATTTCAAGGGTCATTTTTGGGTTTGTGTTAGTAAATATGGTTGTTATTGCTGTTCTTGCTGGTCTCATTTTTCTGATAGATCCAACTGAATAAATGATACATTTATCTTGGAAGGTAATAAATAAAATATAGATAGAAATGGTATGTGGTATGGAATGGTATCTGTTTGACCAGGTTATTTGGTCAAACAGGTTATACAAATAATATACATATTAGTGAGCTAACAGGAATGAGGGCTGACGCTGACAGTCAGGAGCAAGAAGATGCGCCACTTAGTTTGGGTAGCTGAGGTGCAACGTGTGCATTCTAGGCCTGGACTTTTTGAGAAACAACAACTGACAGGTGGGCATAGAGAATGTCAGGTTGAGTTTCAGAGGTGTGGTGATAATGAAGACACCAGATGTCCAGTGCACAGTTGAACACGCAGCATCAAAGCTGGTTGGAAGATCTTCAGGGGCACGGCACGCTGTCAGGTCGAGGGCAGCATGGTTTTTAGTCGGTGAAGCCATCAGTGCTGGAAGAGCTGAATATGTGTTGCAAGCTGAAAAAAATGCTTTTACATGGTAGTTTTAAGATGCTTCTCCAGCATTTGTTCACTGTATTATTTTCCTAAGAACTCTTATTGTAGAGGGCCCGGGAAAGTGTGTGAGCAGAAGGAAAGCGAGACGAGCGAGAGGCAGAGAGTGTGAACTGTTAGAGAAAAGCTTTGCTTATGTACAGCGTGGCTGTGGCCAACAACGGCTGGAGAATAAAGCACTGCAACTTGTGTGAAAGCTGTATCTCTTTTAATAGCACTGAATGCTACAATACCATCTTTAAAAGAAACACCACTAATGCTTGTTTGTTGTTTAGTTTACAATTTTAAAATCAATGCATGGATTGTAAAAATTTACTCTGAAAAAGTACTTGAAAACTGGCTTTTTTGCAAAGTCCTGCTGCAGCCTAAGTGGACTGATAAATCAATGTGATGATCAGTTATTAATTTCAGCATCACTGAACTCTTTTAGCATCTGTTTTGTAATGGTTTATACATTCCGTGGCAATTACATACATGCTCAGACTGAATCCACCTCAGACTGAAAATCTCATAGCTACCTAATTTACAGTCAAATTTGTATGATTTTGTTATAGGGATGTGGCAAATTGTTTCCTTAGTTAATAAGACAGCAGGGGGATTATGGGAGCAGCAGTGGAATCAAGCATGCTCTGAGAGCCAAATAATGCTGAAAACTTTGTAATTTATTTTAAATGAGAGAAGTTCTCATGAACGATATTAACAGAAGAATTACATGAACAGCAAAAAACAGTGTAAATTAAGGACTAGGCAGCATTGCAACTTGATAAATGATAAGATTAGTTTCTGTTGTTGAATAGACATCTATCTACCTCAGACTGCACTGTGAGCACAGCTATCTACCACAGACTGCATTGCGAGCACAGCTATCTACCTCAGACTGCATTGCGAGCACAGCTACCTACCTCAGACTGCACTGTGAGCACATCTACCTCAGACTGAATTGTGACCAAATATATCTACCTCAGACTGCACTGTGAGCACATCTATCTACCTCAGACTGCATTGTGAGCACAGCTATCTACCTCAGACTGCATTGCGAGCACAGCTATCTACCACAGACTGCATTGCGAGCACAGCTATCTACCTCAGACTGCATTGTGAGCACAGCTATCTACCTCAGACTGCACTGTGAGCACATCTACCTCAGACTGAATTGTGAGCAAATATATCTACCTCAGACTGCACTGTGAGCACATCTATCTACCTCAGACTGCACTGTGAGCACAGCTATCTACCTCAGACTGCACTGTGAGCACAGCTATCTACCTCAGACTGCATTGTGAGCACAGCTATCTACCTCAGACTGCACTGTGAGCACAGCTATCTACCTCAGACTGCATTGTGAGCACAGCTATCTACCTCAGACCGCACTGTGAGCACAGCTATCTACCTCAGACTGCATTGTGAGCACATCTATCTACCTCAGACTGCACTGTGAGCACATCTATCTACGTCAGACTGCATTGTGAGCACAGCTATCTACCTCAGACCGCACTGTGAGCACAGCTATCTACCTCAGACTGCATTGTGAGCACAGCTATCTACCTCAGACTGCATTGTGAGCACATCTATCCACCTCAGACTGCACTGTGAGCACATCTACCTCAGACTGAATTGTGAGCAAATATATCTACCTCAGACTGCATTGTGAGCACATCTATCTACCTCAGACTGCACTGTGAGCACAGCTATCTACCTCAGACTGCACTGTGAGCACAGCTATCTACCTCAGACTGCATTGTGAGCACAGCTATCCACCTCAGACTGCACTGTGAGCACAGCTATCCACCTCAGACCGCACTGTGAGCACAGCTATCTACCTCAGACCGCACTGTGAGCACAGCTATCCACCTCAGACTGCACTGTGAGCACAGCTATCCACCTCATACTGCACTGTGAGCACAGCTATCTACCTCAGACTGCACTGTGAGCACAGCTATCCACCTCAGACTGCATTGTGAGCACAGCTATCTACCTCAGACTGCATTGTGAGCACAGCTGTCTACCTCAGACTGCACTGTGAGCACAGCTATCTACCTCAGACTGCAATGTGAGCACAGCTATCTACCTCAGACTGCACTGTGAGCACACCTATCCACCTCAGACTGCATTGTGAGCACAGCTACCTCAGATTGCACTGTGAGCACAGCTATCTACCTCAGACTGCACTGTGAGCACAGCTATCTACCTCAGACTGCACTGTGAGCACAGCTATCTACCTCAGACTGCACTGTGAGCACATCTATCTACCTCAGACTGCATTGTGAGCACAGCTATCTACCTCAGACTGCATGGTGAGCACAGCTATCTACCTCAGACTGCATTGTGAGCACAGCTACCTCAGACTGCACTGTGAGCACATCTATCTACCTCAGACTGCAATGTGAGCACAGCTATCTACCTCAGACTGCACTGTGAGCACATCTATCTACCTCAGACTGCATTGTGAGCACAGCTATCTACCTCAGACCGCACTGTGAGCACATCTATCTACCTCAGACTGCACTGTGAGCACATCTATCTACCTCAGAATGCATTGTGAGCACAGCTATCCACCTCAGACTGCATGGTGAGCACAGCTATCCACCTCAGACTGCATTGCGAGCACAGCTGTCTAGACTGCATTGTAACCATGCTACTGGTCAAGTCACTGAGCGAGTGTCCAGGAGTTTTACAGAACCGAGGAGGGGACTCAAAAACTTCCCCTAGCAAGAAATAAACTTCTTATTGATGTAAACGTGTCCAGCAGAGGGCGCAGATCTGCATCTTTGCCCCTAAGTGTGCTCAGAGGAACTCTTACTTTAAAATCCCTCTCTTCACATGGCTGTGAGTAGCTTCACATCCAGAGAGCCCAGGACTGAGAGTGGACTCTACTGCCTGTTTAAACTCTGTGCTCTGTGGAAGAGGAGAGGGGGCGGCGGGGATTGTTTTCAAGTGAATCGCTGGCAGAGATACATAGGAGGGAGAGGAGGGTTTATGGGAAACAGGCTTTCAGCTCCAGATGAAATCCAGTCTGGTGTGTTTTAGAACAGGCGCTGTTCTGGACAGGAGCTCTTATTTAAATAGACCAAACACCGTATAAAGAACACAAGCAGACTAACCAGAACACAAAGTCACACAGGAGGAAACTCCTGATGATAGAAAGGAAGCATTAAGGGGGCTTTTCAGTGATAACCCACACGGAAAGTTCGCACATGTAAAAATATAAAATAAATTTAAAAACGTAGTGTGTTTTCTTAGCGTACTTTAGTGTTTGGAATATATTTCTGGACTAAAACGATGTATTCTCGCATGAAATGTGTCTCACATGTAAATATACATAACTGTGTTTTCTGCCGTGTGGGAATTTAGCCTCGCACCAGCTGTTATTGCAGTAAATATGCCAAAACAGGAAGCTGTGTCAAAGGTGAAGACTGTGGCAAAACTGTAAGATACAAGCTTTACGATAAATGCTGAGAAAAGCCCTTAAAAAGCAGGTAGCCAGTATAGTATACGAGTTGGGACAGTGTGTGGATTAGTAAAGGGGCGCACCCCGGAGTGGGCGGGGTTACCTAGCCCTGCAGACTCTCACTGTGCTGTACTCACCTTCCGCATTTGATCTCATCTCAGTAAATGAGCTGCTCAGTCACTGTGCTGGGAACGATTAGACATACGAAGCTGAATCAGACACAGCTCTATTTCAGCTCCACGGCAGCTGTCAGCTCTACATTTAAAGGTAGGTTCTCTTTCACTTTCGCTTCACTTGTTCTGGGTTTGATGTGTTTTCGAGGTCACTGACTGACAGTAAGGGCTGGTTTTCTGTTCTTAGTTCACTAAACAGTCTGATTCTCGTTCACTGAGTGAGAAAACTTCGCTCTGATAAACTGTGTTTGTTGTTGGTGTTGCAGAAAATCAGGTCCCGCCCACGTTGTGGTTCTGCAGCTGAACAAGATGATGAACTGCGGATTATTGACCGACAAGAATGAACCAGGTAAGAACAGAAGCTCTCCTCACCCTTTTCTCCTGCTGACACTGTTTTCTTTACATTTCTTTAAAACCTTAATCGAATAAATGGTAGAGAGACACCTGAAATCTAGTTTTAGTGAACAAATATGTACAATTGAGCAACTGCACTAACTACACCCAGGCATGATTACTGTCAGACATGTTGCGTAAAAACACCACTTAAATAGAATCTGTCAGGCAAAGTGAAGCAGACTAAGGTCTCAAAAACCACATTCTAAAGAGATTCAAATATAGATGAGAAACAAAGTCACTGAAACTCACCAGTCTAGAAAGGGTTACAAAGCCACTGCTAAGGCTCTGGGACTGCAGTGAACCACAATGATAGCCATTATACACAAATGGACAGTACTTGGAATAGTGGTGAACCTTCCTAGGCGTGGCTGACCTCTCAAGATTTCAACAAGAACGCATTGACGACTCATCCAGGAGGTCACAAAGAACCCAGACGAACATCTAAAGAACTGCAGGCCTCACTTGCCTCAGTCAAGATCAATATACACGATTCCACAATAAGAAAGACACTGGACAAGAATGGCATCCTTGATAGAGTTGCAAGGCACAAACCACTGCTGACCAAAAAGAACACATGGCTCATCTCACATTTGCCAAAAAAACATCCAGGTGGCCCCAAAGACTTTGGGACAATGTTCTGTGGAATGATGAGTCAAAGGTGGAACTTTTTGGCAGACATTGGTCCCGTTACATCTGGCGTAAAGCTACCACCTCATTCCACCATAAGAATATCATACCAACAGTCAAACATGGTGGTGGTAGTGTGATAGTCTGGGGCTGCTTTGCTTCTGCAGGACCTGGATGACTACGTCATAACTGTCGAAACCATGAATTCTGCTCTCTATCAGAAAATCCTGAAGGAGAGTGTCCACCTGTCAGTCTGTGACCTAAAGTAGAAGCACAGTTGGGTTATGCAGCAGGGCAATGATCCGAAGCACACAAGCAAGTCCGCCTCTCAATGGCTCAAAAGAAGCAAAATTATGGTTTTGGAGTGACCGAGTTAAAGTCCTGACTTCAGTCCCATTGAGATGCTGTGGCAAGACCTTAAACAGGCAGTTCTTGCTTGAAAATTCTCCCAGTGTAGCCGAATTGAAATAATTCTGTAAAGAAGCGTGAGCCAAAATTCCTCCACAGTGTTGTAAAAGACTCATAGCAAGTTATTACAAATGTTTGATTACAAATGATTGCAGTTGTTGCTGCCAAGGGTGACACAACCAGTTATTAGGTTTATGGGGCAATGACTTTTTCACGTAGGTAATACAGGTTTTGAAATAAATGTTTATCATCAATAAATGGCATGATAACTTAAAAGCTGCATTTTGTGCTTTATCTTATATTAAGTATTATAGTTGAAAGAGCTGAAACATTCAAATGTGACAAATGATCAGAAACAGAAGAAATTGGGGTGGGGCAAATACTTTTTCACGGCACTGTAAGAATGGAAAAGCCTTTATAATAAGAGTTCATTTCAGTATTCAGACAAATTCATCTCCACGTGACTTTCAACTTGTTAACATTAGGAGGAAAGAATCTAATTAGATTGTGACCATTTAACTACACAGACAGGTCGCGATATCCATTTGATTTTTTAAAAATATATTGCGATCTGTCTGTGTGTTTAATGCATGCAAGATCAACAATTAACATTAAATGTTTACTTAATAAACATTAAACTGATGTGCAGTGTGCTTAAGACCCCCAGTCTCCCCTTCTCAGCATTTTTCTATTATGGTTCAGGTTCTAATGACAACCACTGTAGTCTGAATCAGCTAACCAAGCCCCTCTTTTTGTTTCCTGTTCAGTTCCTCTGAAGAGCATAGTGGTGGATCTGCAGGTTAAAGGTCATGTAGCTACAGTGAGCTCCACTCTGCAGTATGTAAATGAAGAAGAGCGCCCCCTGGAGGCCCTGTTTGTCTTCCCCATGCCTGCAGAAGCTGCTCTCTGCCACTTCAGTGCCAAGATTGCTGACAAGGAGATAGTGGCGAAGGTGCAGGAGAAAGAGAAGGTGAGAAAGAGTCACCACCGTTCATATACAACTTAACATGACTGCTTCAGAGCACCGATACAAAAGCCAGTGTCTTAAAACTGACTCAGCAAAAGAGAAGCAAAGATCATAACTTAAATCTTAGCATGGCTTCTGTCAGCGTGGGCTGGTGTTTGACTTACACCCTGTTTCACTGGTTACTTTTGAAAGCGAATTGTGCAAGATACACATACCACAGAGATGAGTGATAGACATTTGTAATAGTGATAGACGTGTAAACAGAAAACAAATGAGTTTCGACTTTGCCACACCTTTGGAGTTACCATGACTACTGAAGATATTTGGAGTAATAAATCAGCATAGACACTTGGACTCTCAGACTTGAATTTGGTGCCATAATGTTCTTCTCTCTCTGAGAAAAAAGACAAAGCAACTTGTAGAAACAAGTAACATGTAATCATGAAATTTTAGCTGAAGATTTATTGCCATACATGCTGAACAAAAATATTAATGCAACACTTTTGGTTTTGCGCCCATTTTGCAGCAGTTTGATTAAAAATCCAGGATTTTTAACTAAGAATGTGTTGTGCTGCTACAGGTGTAGGTCACACCAGATACTAAGTAGGAATTCTGTTTCGTGGCCCACCCTGTTTTTGCAGGGTTTCATTAAAACCTTCTCACTAAGAAATGCTATGATTATATTTTTGTACAGTGTAAATAACTACAATTAAGTGTTTATTTTGTTAATGTTCATTTTATGCAATGTTTAAGGTACAAGCCCAAAGAGGCCTCGCTTTTTGCTTCCTAGTTGTGGATGAAGCTCCTGTCTGACAACACACACAGTTAAATACGGAAACATTACTCGCTGCTTCCCTCTGACCGTTTTATAGAACCAAATTGGAAGAAAAGAGCTTTTGTTGCTTTTGTAAGATTCATGTCTCAGTAAAATGTGTTTTCTTATTTATTTTGTTTACATGTATTTGTCTTAACCCAACTGATGAAAATGCACTCAAATCACATTCAGCATTTCTGTGATGTAAACATGAAACTGTGAAAGCTAACAAGTAAAATAACTTTCGGCAGCTTCAATAAATATGATTACGTGATTATGTAATATTTTTGATGGGCCTTGCTATAGAACTCCAGACTGAAGTGTTTTGTCTGTGCTTCAGGCGCGGGAGGAGTATGATGATGCGATTGCTTCAGGAGATCAGGCCTTTCTGCTGGAGGAGAGTGACGAGAGTGAGGATGTGTTTAAGCTGAGTGTGGGGAGTCTGCCTCCAGGCCAGAGTGCTGCTGTCACCTTCATCTACGTCACTGAGCTCTCTGTGCAGGCTGACCACGCCCTGCGCTTCTGCCTGCCTGCAGTGCTGAACCCCCGCTACACACCACCAGGTACCAAACTGCTCCAGCTCACTGAAAGACACACGCTGCACCTTTCCATCATGAACCAAACACACCACCCTGAACAGCACAACACCTGGCCTGTTACACATTACAGCTTTAATCAGGTCTGAAATTATGATCTGGACCTGAATGTAGTTCTACTCACAGCACCAAGTTTAGAATCTGAACCCTGTATCTGTAACCCTGTAAACTAAACCTGCTGTTTTACTTTTTTTAACCATTTGCTTGCCCACATGCTCATTGGCCTCATGGACTTGCCAGCATTCCAGCGTACCAGATTAAAATGTTTAAGGTAATAAAAGTAGGGAGAAAGAATAAAGTGGAGGTTAACACAGCCAAAGTCTGCTAAAAGCGGAAGGACATGAGAAACACGAAATTTGAACCCAAACCAAAATTGAAAAATAAGAAAAGATGTCCTAATCCAACGTGAATGGTCAGGTCAGGTCAGGTTCAGACAAATATTTTATTCACAGTTACACAGAATAAGTACTTTAAGCACTGTACTCAGATATACATTGTAATATATAACAGAATCATGTTGCACTCCATGACTCCTTAATAGAAGGAATCATGCTGAACGAACTAAATGAGCTCTTATCTCAGGTTCCTCTGTTTTTCTCTCAGGTACAGGTGGTGGTATAGTGTCAGAGATAACATCATCAACAGCAGGTATTCCCTACTCTCTCTCTCTCACTGCCCATGTGAGCTCTCCCAACCCCATCACTAAAGTAGAGTCCAAATGTCCTCTTGAGCCTCTGATGTTCCTCAATGCAGACCACACAAACGCAAAGGTAAGAAGAGTGTTTAAAAAGAGAAAATGTACATATGTGCAGAGGAGATGATGTAGCTTATGTGTACATATATTTAAAAGTAGATACATGATTAATTTGTATTTTCATGATGTACAGATGCCACAAATTCAGGACTCTGAAACACAAATGTGTGATAGTGTGAAAACTGCATTTGTGCAAATGGCTTTGTTGGTTTTGTTTATGTTGTAGCATGCTGATGTTTATTCAAAGGACCTTTTTAAAAAATATACACTCATAAACCTTTTGACTTGTTAACATGTTGATCCACTAATTGGCCTTTGGTCAGCTGTCCTTCTAAAAATGACCTTTTAAGATGTTTGTGTGTCAGTGATACAGAGGGACAGTTGTGATTGTCTGCACAACCTCAGTCTGTCAGATATTCACAGCTCTGTCTAATTCTCCCTGTGTGTGTGTCTGTGTGTCTGTGCAGGTGAGTCTGTCCGCAGGTCATATGTTTGACAGAGATGTTGAGCTGTTACTATATTATGAGAACGCCCACCAGCCCACTGCTATAGTGGAGGCAGGAGAGCCCACAGCACAGCCAGGTAAACATAGTTTCAGTCTATTATTAAGTTGTGAAACAAGCAGATATGTTTTGGCTTAAATGACTAGTAAGTATGTTTTACAGAAAACTATTCAAAAATAAAAAATGATGTAGCCTTTTTCTTAAGGTTGCATGGTGGCAATTCCACAGAATAAAAATCAGCTTGGATATTTTTATGTAATGTAATCAAATAAAATATTTTCCCCTTAATCGGTTATCAGAACAACTGTTGCCTCTAGTGTGAAATGTTGTGACTGTGTTGCTAGTGAGCAATTAGGGATGAAAAGGGAGGGATGAGGGTGACTTCAGATTCTTGTTATCAAAAAATCATGTACAACAACTCCTATAATACAAAATAAGACCAAACAGTTTTTAAATCGTATGCATTCTCCAGGAAATATATTCCATCAGTGTTATTGAAGAAAAACCACATAGTTTAACTATGCCACAACACTTCTGTATCTATTTCAAAATTAACCTAGGAAAGTAGTGTATTCTTATCAGCAGGTGCATCATTTGTTGGTTATCACACAGCAATATTTTGTCCTGAAGTGTTATTAATCACACTTTTTCTTTTTTCCGGTCTGTCCTTTTACTTTCTTTCCAATACACATTCTTTCATTTCTCCTTCCTTTAGGAACTCTGATGAGAGACCCTGTGGTCATGCTAAGTTTGTACCCAGAGTTCCCTTCAGCGCTGATGTCATCTGTAACATCTTGTGGTGAATTTGTGTTCATAATGGACAGATCTGGCAGTATGGGCTGTCCGATGCATAATGGATCAGGTGCACAGATGCGCATTGAGAGTGCCAGGGTAAGACTCAAATCGGAGCTTTGTTCATATGTACAGTGCTGTGAAAAGTATTTGCCCCTCACACTGTTTCTTCTGTTTATGCTAATTTGTCACATTTAAGTGTTTTAGATCATCCAACCAATTTTAAAATGAGATAAAGACAACATGGGTAAACACAAAATGCAGCTTCTGCCCCCCTAAATCTAACAACTGGTTGTTCCACCCTTGGCAGTAACAGCTGCAGTCAGACGTTTGCGATAGTCTTTTACAGCACTTTCAGCCACTCTGCTTTGCAGAATTTTCATTTGGCTACATTGGAGGGTTTTCAAATATGAGCTGCCCGTTTAAGCTTCTGCCACAGCATCTCAGTGGGACTGAAGTCAGGACTTTGACTCGGCCACTCCAAAACCTTAATTTTTTTCTTTTGAGCCATTCAGATGTGGACTTGCATGTGTGCTTCGGATCATTGTTCTGCCTGCATAACCCAACTGCGCTTGTGCTTTCGGTCATGAACTGACAGGTGGACACTCTCCTTCAGGATTTTCTGATAGAGAGCAGAATTCATGGTTTCATCACTTATGACGAGGCGTCCAGGTCCTGCAGAAGCAAAGCAGCCCCAGACTATCATACTAACACCACCATGTTTGACTGTCGGTAGGATGTTCTTATGGTGGAATGAGGTGTTAGCTTTATGCCAGATTTTTGCACCTGATGTAAAAGGACCCATGTGTTCCAAATAGTTCCACCTTTTGACTCATCAGTCCTCAGAATATTATCCCAAAAGTCTTAGGGGTCACCTAGATGTTGTTCTGGCAAACATGAGACCAGTCTTTGTGTTCTTTTTGGTCAGCAGTGGTTTGTGCCTTGCAACTCTCCCATGGATGCCATGTCTTTCTTATAGTGGAATCATGTACATTGATCTTAACTGAGGCAAGTCAGGCCTGCAGTTCTTTTAGATGTTCGTCTGGGTTCTTTGTGCCCTTCTGAATGAGTTGTCGAATGCACTCTTGGTGAAATTTTGGTAGGCTGGCCACTTATGGGAAGGTTCGCCACTGTTCCACGTTTTCTCCACATGATGTGGCATCATGTGCTGCTTTTTCCTTAAAATAGATTTTTCTTTTTAAAGCAGTACATTTTGTTAAAGCTATGTGGGCTTTGTAATATTATGCTGAACAGTGCTCACAGGAGACCTATAGATCAATGAGCAAACTCTCAAAAGCAAACTGCCTAGCTCCCCTTGAGAGCTTATATTGTAACAAGAATTGGTGACTGCCTGAACAAGAGCGAGAGGCTACAACTGTGGAGTTAAAACCTTTCACTGTATATATGACATTTATGATAAATACGCTTGTTGTTTGTAACAGACGTTGATGATAAAAATTGGAAACTGCATTACTGCTATGGATTTAAAGTTAAATGTATCTAAAGTAGGAAACTTAACTGTATGAGGGATATAAAGTTAACAGAACTTTCATTTATGCTAAATTGCTCAGTGTGCTGGTGGGTAGGGGGTCCTCATCCCCACATGCAGAACAGCATCATGTTAGGCATCAAAATGCCATGGTATTTTATTTTTCAATACATTCCAAATAAGTTGAGACAGCATGTCAAATGCCAAGAAAAACAGAAAGCAGTGATTAGTAAATTCTGTTTGACCTGATTAAACAGTACAGAAAATAATTTCTGATGTTTTAAATTTTAACTTAATTGTTTTTTTAAATATCAGCCCATTCCAAATAGGATACCTGCAGCACATTCCAAAAAGCATGTTTACCACTGTGTTACATCACCCTTCCTTTTAACCACATGTATTCATCTTTTGGGGACTGAGGATGCTAATTGATCCAAGTGGAATTTTGCCATTTTCCAGGTATACAACTCCTCAGCTGAGCAACTTCATGGGGCCTTTGTTGCCGTACTTTGCACTTCATAAGGCGCCACGTGTTTTTAGGAAACAGGCAGACCAGTCCAGCACCCATAATGTCTCATTACGCAGCCATGCTGTTGTAACACATGCAAAGTTTTTCTTGACATTGTCATGATGAAATAAACAGGGACGTCCCTCCCTTTGAAAAACAGTGTCTAAAAGGCAGCATCTGTTGCTCCAAAATGTGTGTGTATTATTCAGCATTAATGGTGCTTTCACAAATGTCCAAGTTACCCACTAATACCCAGCCTCCCAGACTGTGACAGACCATGGCTTCTGAACTTTACATTGGTAACAATCTGGATGGTCCTTCAGCCCAGAAAAGGCGGCAGCGTTACTGGATGTCATTGACTTATGGCTTCCACTGTTCAGAGTACAGTCTTAACTTACATTTGTGGATGCAGCGATGACCAGTGTTTTCTGCCAGTGGTTTGATTTGTCGAAGTGTTTCTGAGCCCATATGGCCTTGCTCTTTGCCCGCTGAGATCTCTCTAGATTCCCTGCATCTTTTTATAATATTAGGCATCTCAGAGTGAAAAAGCTAAAGAAAAAGCTAAAATCCTGGCAAATGCTGGTTGAGGAATATTGTTCTTAAACAGTTTGTTTATTTGTTGATGCCTTCTATTTACTCATCCTCACTCATAAAGGCCTTTCCTGTATGTCCCTGTTATACCCAGGCATGATTACATCACCTCTTTAAATTGTTTTCTGAACATTTAACGTTCCTAGTCTTAATTGGTCCTGTCTCAACTTTTTTGGAATGTGTTGCAGGAATCAATTTCAGAATGAGTGTATATTCATAAAAACAATGAAGCTGATAATATAAAACATTAATTATCTTGTATTTGTACTGTTTTCATTTAAATACAGGTCATAGTGGATTTACAAATCACTGCTTTCTATTTTACTTGACGTCTCAACTTTTTGAAATTAAGTTTGTAAATGGAGAATGACATTGTGTCAGAGATTTGTAATGTGCCAGTCTTTCCAATCAGAATATATATATATATAAAACATTGTTTTCATCCATCAAAAGCACACCTGATTCTAACTACAGGTGAAACTGAGCTTTTTGGAGGAAAGGTTTGGAAATGGTTAAACAAATACATATTTATATATAAATATGTTATATAAATGTTATATGAATATATGATATCTTTCTGCTTTTGAGTGACCGCTTCATCAAAACTACATTTTCATATATATTCAGGTTGATCTGAACTCTTATTAATAGTATTTGTTTGATGTTATACTTTTCTTTAGGACACTCTGCTCCTCCTGTTGAAGAGTCTCCCTCTGGGCTGCTTCTTCAATATCTACGGCTTTGGTTCACACTATGAGTCCTACTTTCCGTGAGTAAATTTATATCATAGTCTCAGTTCATGAATGAGACACTTTCAGACAGGAGGTGATTCAGGACTGGTTTAACATTCAGGACTCTGATGTTGTGTGTGTGTTTGTGTGTGTGTGTGTGTGTGTGTGTGTGTGTGTGTGTGTTTTCTGTCTTCAGGAAGAGTGTTGAATACACTCAGGAGACAATGGACCAGGCTGTGAAGAGAGTAAAGGAGATGCAAGCAGACATGGGTGGCACTGAGATTCTGCAGCCTCTGAAACACATCTACAGTCAGCAGTGCATCCCTAACCAGCCCAGACAGGTAACATCACTTACCTGTTCACTGTAATCTCATTCAGATATTAATCTGTGTTATGTAGGGGTAAGTAAGAGCTTATGATTTTAATCCAAACAACCCATCTCTGCTAGTGACAATTTATTTTCACTCTGCCATTTGTGAACATGAGTGCAAATGATGCAATATACCCCATAGTTAGGGATTGTTTGTACAGACTAATTGTAACATACAAAGGCTGTTTGTGACATTTACTTGGAACATTTCAAAATATTAATTGTTTCAAAATATTAACTGTTTTGAGTTGGTTTGGGGAGGTGGGACTGCTATGGACTTCTGTGGGATGTCTGATGCAGGCCTTGAATGTCAGCCAAAATGTCAAGTTTTTAACTAAATAAGGTCAGAGTTTCTGTTGGTATAGAGTGAGTGTCGCTGGTTTTGGCTGCACCTCATCTATAGTTGTTTAAAACACCTTTTTTTCTTCTTCTTGGTCCTAAAAGTATGGAATTCTCTCATTGTTTACTTTGGGAAGCTTAGTTGTAACACTGTTAAAACTAACCCTGCCGCGGGGAGGCTGCATTTTAACCTTCATTTTTGGTTCTTAAACCCCCAGATGGCCCAGATTTTGGTATCCAATCTGATATTCATCTAAATCACAGTAAAAATATGGTCATATGTAACAAACAACACACTCAGCATTTCTGTGTCTTTATTGAGCAAATTCAGATATTTTCTCACAGCTGTGCTTCTGTAAACTTCTGTTCCAGGATTACAGGAGAGCATGCTTGAAAATATTGAAGTGCCTCTTCACTAATGATTTTGTCCTGAATATTCTGGCTTGAAGTTCTCTGATGTCTTTCTTTTCTCCCTGCAGGTGTTCATGTTCACTGATGGAGAGGTGTGGAACACCAAAGAAGTTCTTTCCCTCGTAAGAAACAACGCTGAATCTCACAGGCATGTAGTGTTCATTACTTGGATGGATGGATGGAGGGATGGATGGAGGGATGGATGGATGGAGGAAGGATGGGAAATTGCAGTGTTTCAGTAGCAAGACATAGTTGCACATAAACTTACATATACTATGCAGAAAATAAAAACTAGAAATAAATATAGACATAAGCTAAAGTGTAAGAGATTAGAAATAAAAGTATTTATATTTGCATATTTACGTAGCATATAGGACAGATTTGTTGTATTTACCTGAGAGCAGGCACTAAGTGGTATGAGGTAGTCTAAAAGCACAGTGAGTATAGACATAACTAGGAGTTGCAGCAATATTGCAGTGAGAGTGTCATTACAGTAGCAGTAATGATATATTGCACAGTGTGTATTAACAGGAGAGGTGATACTGTGATGTGGTTCACCACAGTTCAGACAGCAAGAGATCAGTACCGTCTCTGCCATGAGGAGACTCGTTGTAGAGCCATATAACAGTGGGTAAGAAAGATCTCACATGGTGCTCTTGAACACAGTGCAGCTGTAAGTCGGCCACTGAATATGCTTCTCTGTTTATCCAGTGTAGTATGCAGGGGGTGAGGGGTTTTGTCCAAGATGGCTAACAGCTTGTTGAGCGTCCTTTGTTCTGCCACAACCTCCAAAGAGTCCAGTTTGACTCCTACAACAGAGCCAGCCTTCCTTATAAAATGTATAACAAATTGAAAATGTGTAACAAATTTAAGGGGTTATTTTGATCAATACAAGGAGACCTTTGTACCTCCAGGCAATACAAGTGATTTTTTTCCCTACTTTGTGTGTACAGGGGAAGATTCATGAGAGATTTATAATACACTGACTCACAAGTACTCAAGTACTCACAACTGTGAACAGTACTAGTGAAAATAGTGAAAATCGTGTAGCACAGCTTTATAGAAATCAGTAATTTTACTGTCTTTATTAAATGACTGAGCTGGTGTTGTTTCAACAGGTGCTTCTCATTTGGGATTGGTGAAGGTGCGAGCACCGCCCTCATCACAGGAATGGCTCAGGAGGGATGTGGCCACGCCCAGTTTATCACAGGCACTGATCGCATGCAGCCCAAAGTAAATCTGGCTAAAACTAGCAGAAATTATAGTAATACATACTACAATATTGGGCCATGTTTTTTAAATAGCATGCAACACCTTAGGGAGAGGTTTATAAAGTATAAACATTATTATGTATTTTTATACATTTTTTTAATTTAAAGATTGTTATTTAAAATACGTATAGCCTAAAACTACTTTGAGCAATTGTGATTGGTAAAAATATACAACTAATAAAATAAAGAAATGTGCACACATTGAAATCAGTTGGCAAAATGCGCCACCACAAATGTTAAGTAGATACAGCCCCGAAAAACTATTAAATTATTAAAGTACTTTATCACCTAACTGACATGTATAGTGTTAGTTAGCTATGATTTCATTTGATTTAAAAAATAAAATATGCTCTAAAATTTGCATTTCCATTGAACAAACTCTATACTTATTCATGAATGTCCTGTATTATTTAGAGTAAACACTTATTTTCATTTTATTTATCTCACTTTTCACTTCAATAACAGTAAATGAAACAAGGTTCAGATCTTGGTGTCAGTTAAGCAGAAAAATATATTTATGAGCACTTTAAAGGTGCTATTCTTACTCTCTGCTGTCGGCTCTGCACAAACACATTCATCACTTTCCTTCAACATCTTTTACATTGTTTATTTACTCTTATTCACTCTCTTTCCTTCTCTCTTTCTAGGTAATGCAGTCTCTCCGCTATGCTCTACAGCCAGCTGTGGTTGATATTAGTGAAGAGTGGACAGTCCCAGTGGGCATGTCCGCCACCCGCCTTAGCCCACCCATTAACGCACTCTTCCAGGGTCAAAAGGCACTGATTTACGCTCAGCTGAAAGGAGAGGTGAGAGCATTAATCTGATATTTACAGGGAAACACGCTTCCACTATTTTACCCTTTTCCTTGAATCTAGTAGTCCATGAGCTTTACAGCTATTTAAATAGATTAGAAACATTCAGAAATGAATATTGGTGACACAGCGCTGCTTTCAGTTATGAGTCTTCTTATTTAGTGAGTGAACTGATGACACAGCCACACTTCTTTCTGTCTGTAGAGTCAGAGCTCAGACTCTGAGGGGACTGTAACAGTGAAGTACCGTCTAGCAGATCAAGAAGTCACCAACACACTCAGCTACTCCCTCAAGCCTGCTGAGAATACAGGGTAACATTCAGTTACATGTTCATTCTGTGATCTCCACTGTTTTCTCTGAGGAACAGTTACTTTTTCATTTCTTTCTCCTCTACTGATGTTATGACATCACAGTAAGAACAACTACAGCAGTCAAACTGAGCTGGATGAGTTTAACTGACTTCAACATAAAAGCATCGTAGTGTGTGTTGTGATGGGCACAGTGATGTAACAGCCCGGGTTAGGGCTGGGTCCTCTGAAAGGCCAGCAGTGTCCACCAGAGGGAGGCAGTGAGTTCCACCCTAGCCTTCAGGACAGTTTGCTGCAGCTGTGAGCAGCCTACTTAAGGGGAACCCTCGCAGCCTGCTGCTCAGTGGCGTGGGTTTGTGCCTCACAGTTTAGAGGAGATTAAGTTTGAATTAAAGTTTCGTTCTTGAAGTTAGTTTTTGCTCCTATTGTCAAGGTCTCTTTTCCTTTACTCTGAGCCCCAGGTGGTTTATTGTCATCCCCTTTTGAGGTTGTCAGATATTTTACATTCCCACTTGGTTTTCTCTCTTGCACTTGGGTCCTCTGCCCACTCTCAGCTGGTGCCTCGCATGTTGATGTCACTGCCACATTAAGAATGTTACACCATCCAATACCTTGGTGATCTTAAGGTGGTCCCTCTCCATTGATGGATGGGGTCAAAGGGGGTTGATAAATTATGCATAGCAACAGATGGACTGTAGTTGCTGTATGTTAACATTTATCTTCAGTTGGCTTCATCACCCTCACACAGCTTGTACACTGTCTGTTTGTTCAGACTGTCCATCCACAGACTGGCTGCCCGCTCTCTGATCCGCTCTCTGGAACAGGAGGAGCAGAATGAGGGAGCTGAGAAAGAGGCTTTAAAGGCCAGAGTGGTGGAGCTCAGTGTGCAGGCTGGAGTGAGCAGCTCACACACAGCCTTCATCGCCGTTCATAAGGGCAGTGGAGAGGCTGTGACAGGACCACTGCTGAGGAGGAGAGTTCCTGTACCAAGTCAGTGTTGCTTTATACAACACTTCTGCTGTCAGTGGGCCTCATTCACCAAGTTTTTTCTTAAATTTGTTCTTGAGAAAGGTTCCTAAGAAAAGATTTGTGAATATTCTTAAACCACAGTATTGTTTGCACGTTTGTTCTTGTTAGTGTGTGCAGATTCTGTTCTTAACTAAGAACAAACCCCAATAAGAAAACATTGGTGAAGGTCAGAATCCTCTTGAAAACTGTGTATTTTAAGAAGAAATTCCTATGTTATTCTTAAACGGTTGGTGAAGGAGGCCCATTGTGCTTTTGTTTTGAGCACAGACACATGGAAAATATTAATGTATTATTATATTATTATTTAGTGTATTTTGTGTCCTGTTTTCATGTGTTTCTGTTTAGGGTTTTTTGGCATGCGTGCACCAAAGGCAATGGCATGTTGTGCTGCTCCCCAAAGACGTAAGTTTCATAAAATGCTAATTTCAAAATATTTAATTTGTTATTAAACACAGTACTGCTCTTGTACTTCCCTCCTTCATTAGTCTCTCACACAAGTCTTTATTTTCTTATATTTGCCAGTGCAGTGCAGGATAAGTTAAGTAATCTTGTTAACCCGTACCAAACTACACACTTCACATTGTAATTTGAAGCACAGGGGGATCACAAATCCATCTCCAACTGTACATATTGTTTCATGTGACTACAGTGAGCATGTGAATCAGTGTACATCCACAAGAGGGTGTCTGTATTGTTCAAACAATGAATTTAAAGACGTTCCTGTCTTCTTATGATATAACATAAGCACCATCCTCCTATAAACGTCTGGGAGTCTTGTTAAAACTCATATGACTGTGGAAGGGAGAAGCACATTAAAAGTTATTGGCCTACAGCTGAGCAGTGCTTTCTGCAGCTCATTGGCTATTAGCAGCAAGCTCTCTGCTGTCTGCTATGCTGTGCAGAGGCTAAATATGTCAATGAATAATGAGAAAAGTGTGTTTGATCAGGGCCGAGTTTCACAACAACATCTTAGAGTTAAGATCATCTTAACTAGTAAAGTGTTCAGTCTGAAGCTCGCTTTGCCATTTAAGAATTGTCTCTTTGCTAATATTTTTCAGGACACCCAGCCCAGATCAGTCTTCATTTAATGTTGATGAGCCTTTTATTTCATTTTAACTCATTCAAAATTATCACATTTAAATGCATTAAAAATGATTTGTAACGTACGATATCACAATTATTTTGGAATTACCAACATAAATGCCTGAATGTACAGCATTGTAATAAACTACTGTGACACGTCAACAGAATCCAAACGCTTGCGGAGAAAAAAATGAGCTAAAGTTGTTTTAATAGAGTTAGGCAAAGGCTTAGTCAAAAAACAGGCGTGGGTCAAATCCAAAAGACAGGCAAAACACAACGATGATAATATCAGCGTGTGGACAAACACCAAGGGGCTGGGCAAAAAGGCAGAGTCAAGTAAACGAAGCAAAGGTCAAAACCAGAGATCAAAACGACACGCAAAAGTACAAAAAGGGGATAGGCAAAAGGCAGAGTCAGGTAAACGAAGCAAAGGTCAAATAAACGGCAAACTATAGATCATATGAAAACGCTCAGCAAGTTCGAAATGAAACAATACACTGAATCGCACTGAACCTCACTAAAGCCCGGGCTTATAAACTATACTGCCTAGATCATAAGACACAGGTGTAAACAGTGGGGAGCGCGAGCGCTGATAGGAACGTGATAGTCCGTCCGGAGTCATGTGATTCCCTACGATATTGTGGGTAATGGAGTTCGTTAAGGTTTCCGAGTCAGAAGGAAGTTGTTGAGTCACGTGATCTTCCTGAGGGTTTTGGGAAAATGAAGTCCATAGCGTTTCGTGACGCTGGTGAATGCGTGACAACTACACAGTCAACTTTTACATCATTTTTCAGTTAAATGTTTTTATTTTTAATTTATTCCTTTAACTATTGTGTGTTTATGTTTGTTCACTTTACCTTGAGTTTTCATTTAGTTCTGGCCTGCTTTTCACTCTGAGAACATGAGGTTAAAAATTTGAAACATATCATTGTATATTTAATATATGAGCACATGGGCATTTTTATAACTATAACTAATATTTTAAACATTTTTGGTTACAAAAGTAAAACTGTGCTACTGATGCATTACTCCCAGTGTGCTTAAAGAGTCGACGTAAACGGACAGCTCAACCATCCGGTAGGTATAATTAACAGTCGTAACAACTAATTAGAAACAAATAAGTTGTGCAGTGTGATCAACTCTGCTTGTAACAAATGCATGAACAAGTTGTTGGTGTTTACATGCGGGATAACACAGAGCTCAGATTCTGAGATAACATCCAGGTTTCATACTTCAGGTTTGGCAGATGAAGCAAAAAACTCTAGCTTCTCATAAAGTATCTGTAGCAAGGCCTGTGCTGTCTTTGGTTCAGGGAGGATGCTGGAGGCAGGAGAAACATCTGCAGCAGCCATTTCAAACTTTTTCATGCCAAACAAACATAAAACGGCTCAAAACCAAGGCTGACCACTTTTCAGTGGCTTCAAAATGAGACTTTACAGTCCTTTTCCCAAAACCAAACTTTTTAGCTTGTCAGTTTTTCAGGCTGCTGCTTGTCCTTTCTGCTGGGTCTCGTGGGAGAATTGATATCATGTTTGCTGATGACATTATCCAGAGGTAACATGTATAAAGAGATAAAGCCCTAAGATTGGACCTGGTGGGACACAGATACAGGCTGTGCTGTATCTGAGGCTGTGGTGTGTGTAGCTGCTTAGCCTGATGTCTTTTGTCCAAGGCTGTTTTGTGGAGACATGTCCAAGCCACGTTTGTTTCTCTGTCTGAAACCTAACGCTTTGACCTAAAATGTACAGCATAACATAGGTAGCTTATTGTACAGGCATGGTATCTACGTGTTCCACGCATGGTATCCAGCCTCCCTGAGTGCACTAAACCAACGCAGCTCCACAGTCGTTTTTCTATAATTCCATCTATGTTAGGAACAAAAATGTGGAATCAGTGGAGAATAACACATCACCCAGCATGTTTAAAGGTTTTATTATGTTTGTGTCTTGGAATAGTTTGCATGAAATAAATCAATATATGACATTTTTTAAAAGCTGTGGTACACAGTTTTTACAGCCACTGGGGGGCTGTTACCATGGTAACTTCAATAAACATCACTGGGCACAGGCCTGAATATAGGGCTGTACCATTTGAAAGTTTTCATTATTTTTAGTTAAGGTTTGAGGACTGTTGGAGTAGAAATGTTCACATACATTGAACATGGAAACTTGCCGATTTTCTGTGTTTAAAACATTATTATCTTCTAATACTTACAAAAATATGACTGTATAGAAGATTAGTATTAGTATTTAATTTTGTAAATATACATTACTTTTTTATTATGCACACACTTTAAAATACTAAAAATATATTTTCTTTATTATTTCTTTATTCTTTATTAATAATTTTTAATATCTTTTCTTTATTATTTCTGTTTTACCAAAGGTGGTCCTGTACCAATGATGGCCATGGGTAAATGTGTGTAACTTATTTTGCTTTGATGTAAAATAGTATGTGCTAATCTTGTTGGTATTACTTACTTACTTCTTTTTCTATTTTTATCTTCCCAAAGGTGGACCACCAATGATGGGCAGAGCATGTAAATGTCTCTCTCTCACTCTCTCTCTCTCTCTCTCTCTCTCTCTCTCTCTCTTTCTCTGTCTCTCTCTCTATATATATATAAATCTGTAAAAGATTAGATAAGTCACTGTCTCTAGGTCAATGTCAAGCTGCTGATAATGTGTTGCACTTTCAGTGCATACAGATTTGACAGGTTTGACTGTTCTTTTATTTTATGTGTATATTTTCTGCCCAGAAGTTTGATAATAGGCTTGTAGTTTACATTAAAGATGAATACATAATCATTTTTATTATTTAATGCCACCACATAGTGACAGTCATTAATCTGCATGTTGTGAACGGCAGAGTGGTGGTTTAAATGAAATGCTGACACTGCTGTTTTAAACTCATTAATTCACACCTCTCTTAGCTGAAATGGGGTTTTACAGTCAGCAGGGGCTGTTACTGCTGTAACTCGGATAACTGTCACTGAGTGCAGGCCTAAAAATAGATTCTCCATTTGAAGGATTTCATTATTTTTAGTTAAGGTTTGAATACTTTTGGAGTAGAAATGTTCACATACACTGAACATGCCAACTTTCCATCTTTATGCATATGAAGCATTATTGCTTACTTATGCTTATGAACATATGATTACTCTTACAGTATCTCACAAAAGTGAGTACACCCTTCACATTTCTGCAAATATTTTATTATATCTTTTCATGGGACAACACTATAGAAATGAAACTTGGATATAACTTAAAGTCGTCAGTGTACAGCTTGTATAGCAGTATTGATTTACTGTCCTCTGAAAATAACTCAACACACAGCCATTAATGTCTAAATAGCTGGCAACACAAGTGAGTACACCTCACAGTGAACAAGTCCAAATTGTGCTCAAAGTGTTAATATTTTGTGTGACCACTGTTATTATCTAGCACTGCCTTAATCCTCTTGGGCATGGAATTCACCAGAGCTGCACAGGTTGCTACTGGAATCCTCTTCCACTCCTGCATGATGACATCACAGAGCTGGTGGATGTTAGACACCTTGCATTCCTCCACCTTCCGCTTGAGGATGCCCCACAGGTGCTCAATTGGGTTTAGGTCTGGAGACATACTTTGCCAGTACATCACCTTCACCTTCAGCTTCCTCAGCAAGGCAGTTGTCATCTTGGAGGTGTGTTTGGGGTCGTTATCGTGTTGGAAAATGCAGTTTCCAAAGGGAGGGGATCATGCTCTGCTTCAGAATGTCACAGTACATGTTGAAATTCATGTTTCCCTCAATGAACTGCAGCTCCCCAGTGTCGGCAGCACTCATGCAGCCCCAGACCATGATGCTACCACCACCATGCTTGACTGTAGGCAAGAGACAGTTGTCTTGGTACTCCTCACCAGGGCGCCGCTACACATGCTGGACACCATCTGAGCCAAACAAGTTTATCTTGGTCTCATCAGACCACAGGACACGGTTCCAGTAATCCATGTTCTTGGACTGCTTGTCTTCAGCAAACTGTTTGCAGGCTTTCTTGTGCGTCGGCTTCTGAAGAGGCTTCCTTCTGGGACAACGGCCATGCAGACCGAGTTGATGCATTGTGCAGCGTATGGTCTGAGCACTGACAGGCTGACCTCCCACTTCTTCAGCCTCTGCAGCAATGCTGGCAGCACTCATGCATCTATTTTTTGAAGCCAACCTCTGGATATGATGCTGAACACGTGGATTCAACTTCTTTGTTCGACCCTGGCGAGGCCTGTTTTTTGCCACCATGCTACAGCTCAGTTTCAGGGTGTTAGCAATCTTCTTATAGCCTAGGCCATCTTTGTGGAGAGCAACAATTCTATTTCTCACATCCTCAGAGAGTTCTTGAGGTGCCAACATGAGGTGCCATGTTGAATATCCAGTGGCCAGTATGAGCGAATTGTGCCCAAAACACCAAATTTAACAGCCCTGCTCCCCATTCACACCGGGAACCTTGTAACTCTAACGAGTCACATGACACCAGGGAGGGACAACGACACAATTGGGCACAATTTGGACATGTTCACTGTGAGGTGTACTCACTTGTGTTGCCAGCTATTTAGACATTAATGGCTGTGTGTTGAGTTATTTTCAGAGGACAGTAAATCAATACTGCTATACAAGCTGTACACTGACTACTTTAAGTTATATCCAAGTTTCATTTCTATAGTGTTGTCCCATGAAAAGATATAATAAAATATTTGCAGAAATGTGAAGGGTGTACTCACTTTTGTGAGATACTGTATATAAGCAAGTAAGATTAACTTTAGATTTATTACTCTTGCATTTGTTTCTTATTATGTATGCATTTTTGAAAAATATTTTCATTTTCTGTTTTGTTTCTTTCCAAAGGTGGTGCTCCACCAATGTTGGCCGACATGGGTAAATGAATACTACTTACTTTGCTATGACTTTAAGTACTAATTTGGTATTAATAGTAATTAGTAATACAAGATTGGTAGTAATTACTTACAGATGTGCATAAATACTTATATATTACTTTATTATGTATACATTTGTGTGTGTGTTTATATAACAATTTCTTTTTTCTGTTTTTATCTTCCCAAAGCTGTTCCTGCAATGCCCCTGATGGGTAAATGAATATTACTTATTTTTCTTTGATGTGAAGTGGAGTACTACTAATACTCATACAAGATTGGTATTACTTATTTATTAATGTTTGAAAACATATTTATTATGTATACACTAGTTTGTTATTACATATACATTTTTAAAAAGAAATTTCTGTGAATTAGAGCATCTACCAAAAACATAAATATAATGTTTACAGACATAAATGTGTATTCAGTACACGCACCATCGCAGTGCTCTGTGAAAACCTGCACATTATTAAAAGTAGCTAGTGACGCTGCTGCTTCAGTGCTGGGTGGGCGAGCGGTGCTGATTTAATAAAAAACCTGTATAAGAACGAGAGAGCTGAGGTGACTTGATCTACAGATGCAATAAAAACTGGTGGTGCTACCTTCCTCACGTTAGGTAAATTACACAGTGCACTGTATGGGGTGACCACAGGGTTCTATGTGGCGATTGTGTTTGTCAGTATAATTAGTTTAGACAGCTTAACGTCAGTGATATTACTGTTCAAACACTGAAGTGATTAAATATTGTCATGTTGACTGGCTTACACAGGAATACAGTAAAACTTCTCACATCAAACTGTACAGCACACAGAATAAATATTAATTCTCTTACAAAGATAGCAGCCCAGCCATACAGTGACAGACGAAAATAGACATATGCCTGTAAATGACAAGATAGTATTACTTACTTATAAATGTTTGTAAACATATTTATTACTCATACATTACTTTGTAATAACAGTTTTTCTTTTTTTTATGTTTCTATAAGGTGGTTCTAATATAATGATGGCCGACATAGGTAAATATATATAACTTATTTTGTTTTGACTTTAAGTGGAGGAAAGTTGTCAGTTTCAATATTTGATTCTGGTAAATGGTTAGTTGTTTTCTGTTTATACACACTGCACACTTACTGATATGTACTGATGAAATAAGGACCCAACTGACAAATTTAAACATGCTACGTTCCATTTGCACCTCTATGTGATGTCCAGTCTGTTTTAGCACCAAGCTGATGCTGTTGTACGTCCATTTTCTAATGCTCTGTTGAATCTGAAATGGCCTTCATTTGAGATTTAGTCTTGATTTGATGCTACTTAAGGCAGATCTAACTAAAACAGACATTTAAAGTGTTTGAAGACTTTGAAGTAACATTCTCTACTTTTATACTTTGCAATTTTACAATATAGTAATTACGTTAATTCAACTCCTGTGGTATTGAATAAAGGAGCTGTTTAGCCTGTTAGCTAGCTGATCAACCTGGTTCTAGTTCACAAAATAAATTGTCAGTCCTTCAGTTTAAACAAACTTACTCAGTGCCGCCTCTGATAAGTGACATAAGTGGCTGCTTTGGGCCCGACGGCCACCAGGAGGCCCCTTAATAACTTGTGGATAATTACTGTACTATTATCTTGTCTTGTGGATGGTGGAGCATGTGCCCCTTTGCCCCTTAATGACTAATAATTTAACACAAGTGGATTTAATTTTAATAAAGGCATCATTAATGATTCCTGCATGTTTAACTGCCCCTGTCCGCTCTCATGTCCTGCCTCATTTTCTTGGTCCTCTAATCATTGCTTAGCGACCATTTCTATTCACCATTCGCTCAGTATGATAATTCTCATGCAAAAAGCCTGAGACGGATTTTGAAACCCCTGGATTTTTAGCTGATATGCTAAAAAATGAGTCTTTGCTGAACCATCCAAATTTGAAAAGGTTATTAACGTAACGTGTTGGCTATTACAACACTGGCTGTGCAGTTAAATTAAATACTTGAAGTAAATTAGCTGATCAAGCTCACACTTAGTACACCAGCAGCGCTGATGGCCTTATTAACATTGAGAACACAGTTTTTTATGGGATTTTTATGTTTTGCCGTTGTTCATTTTGGAAATGCATTTCTTTTACTTAACCCATGTGTTTGCTGTGTTTGTTAGCTTATTTGTTACGTTTTATTGGCTGCCTGCTGCCACGAGAATCATGATTAAGCTGTCAGAAAAAAAATACCTTTTTAGCACCCCAAAAGGCTAAAGCCAGCCCTGTTCTTATTTCATCAGTACAGTCGGTGGTCCATGTGAGCAGCATCACAGTCAAAGAATATTCCATTAACAGCTCAAGGTTTTTGTGACACAGTAATACAGAATTCTACTGTTTTGAGACTGTCACAGTTGTGCATGTTGTCAGCCAATAAGATTTTAGGAACAGTTCCATCCGTTCATTCAGTTTGAAATTAATTTAATCGAATTACAACCCTGTTTCCAAATAAGTTGGGATGATGTGCAAAATGTAAATAAAAACAGAATGCAATGATGTACAAATCATTTAAACCCTATATTTTAATGAAAATAGTACAAAAAAACAAATAAATTTTCTAAATTCTTTTTGGAAATCATGGATGCCACACCCTCTGGGCTAAAGACCATCTGGCTTGTTATCAGCACACAGTTCTAACGCCAGCATCCATGATTAAATGAGGGTGCATTAGTGCACATGGCATTGGATGACTTGAACATCTGTAAAGGCATCATCAATGCTGAATGATATATACAGATTTTGGAGCAACATATGCTGCCATCCGGTCTTTTACAGGGAAGAGCTTGTTTAGTTCAACAAGACAACCAAACCACATTCTGCACATACTACAACAGCATGGCTCCATAGTATAAGAGTCTGGGTGCTAAACTGACCTGCCTTTGGTCCAGACCTGTCACCACTGATAACATTCGTTGCATAATGAAATGAAAAATTTGACCCTGAACTGTTGAGCAGCTGAAATCTTATATTCAGCAAAAATGAGAAAACATTTCACTTTCAAATTTACAGCTGTTGGTCTTTTTAGTTTCCAAACGCTTACAGAGTGTTATTAAGAAGAGGTGAAGAAACACAGTAGTAAACATGCCTCTGTCTCAACTTTTCTCAAATGTGTTGCTGGCATCAAATTGAAAATGAGCTGATATTTTTAAAAACTTCTCAGTTTAACATTTGATATGTCTTTTTACTGCTTTTAAATAAATATAGAGTTTGAATGATTTGCACATCATTGCATTCTTTTTTATTTACCTTTTTGTTTACCTTACACAGTGTCTCAATTTAATTTTTGGGTAATTTTTGTTAAATATTTATACGATTTGTATTTCAGATCAAAAGATGACCATGATACCAAAGCACAGAATTACAGCTTATATTTCTGGTGATGTTTTTTAAAATAATCCATACAGGAAAAAAGGGTCATTTGTTGTGCTTATTATTTTGTGGTTAGTTCTTAGACATACAGTAAAATATGTGTGCATGTGCCTCTGTAGAAGAGGACTCTGTAGGCCCTGTGGAAGCTGTTAAAGACCCCCTGCTGCAGCTCGTCTCCCTCCAGAAGGCTTCAGGCTGCTGGGAAATGGACGGTGCACTGGTGGAGGTGTTTGGGAAAACGGAGGAAGAGGTGGTCAAGCAGACCCCCGCACAGGTGAGTGATGTATTGAATGTAAGGTGTTTGTCAGTAATACAGACTGTATGATGATCTTGTGATCTACTGCTGGAGTTTGATAGAGAAATTTACATCAAATACAGACAACAAATAGGTTGTACTTGTATGTAACTGTATGTGTCCACTTTTCAGTTTAGTAGTGAGCTCTGGGCATAACAGTGGTGCAGTCTGGGCAACATGGTGAAGTCTGTCTTGTGAGACTGAGCCAGATGACTTGCTGGCTTGTGTTTACGACTGATGCACATTCTGAAAATGATAAAAGTCTCCATTTTAAACATAAAATCAGCCTTATTAACAATGTCCATACAGACTCCCAAAAATGGAGTAATAATATGGCTATTCTAACGTTACCTCCTCTGTCATTCTCAGACTTTTTAGCTGGTGTGTTTAAGTGCCTGTTATTGAAGCCTGTTTCTTCCACTTTGAAACTTGGTTTATTTAACACAGTCAGTGCCATATTTCACTCAGCTGCTGGCATATTTAACCAGAGATGATTCATATGATCTTTGTTTTGTCTCAGTTACTGCCAAAATTAACTCTGCGTTGGACAGGATACTTCCTATTTGACTACAGCTGAGTCTGAATAGTTGAAAGAACCTTCCTTTCTTGTCCTTTTCTTTCCTTGATTTAGCTGTAATCTTTCATCTGGTAGTCATGTAGATCCACATACTAGTCAAGCTCTGCAACTGAACTAAGGCTGTAAGCTACAGATCTGGAAAAATCAAGGAAAGCAGATAGGAATGTTAGAACCAGTCTAGGTGACTAACCCTGCCACAATGGTGGATCACCCATAAAGCAATACATGATGACATCACATTCCCAAGCCTCTTTTGCCAGATTAGAACCTGCTGAAGACTGGTTTATTTGATTTATGCTGGTCTAATGCTGGTCTGGTGCTGGTTTAAGTTGATTACTCAGTATGGTCATACTTTTTGACCAGCATCCAGAACACAACATATTCTGTTTTTTCTAGCAGGGTAAGGGAAAAAGACCATTAAAATATTACTTGTGGTTATTATAGTGGTTCCAGCTGTCTCTTTAGCAGGTGGAAATGAACTAGAACTAGAAGCATAAGTTGAGTCGATTCAAGTTGACTGGGAAAATCAGTTTAAGCTTTCTGTTTTTCCAATATTTTGGTTTACTAACTCTCAGGATTGGTACAAAATCCTGTTGTACCACAGCAGCGCTGCCTTCTTTATCCACCTGGATATAAGTTCTTTGCTGTTGTCATGTAACACTGAGTTGTCCTACGTTTTTTATAAAGGACAAGCTTAGACAAGCTTCTTAAACAGTTCTAAGTACTTGGTATTTATATGTATGTATGGGTGATGTATTATGTTGTATGTTGTGTGTGGTGTTGTGTTCAGGTGGAGAAGGGGGTCTGGGCTACAATTCTGGCTCTGATCTGGTTACACGGGTTTAAGATGGACGCTCAAGTTGAGTGGCAGTTTGTGGCCATGAAAGCAGTGACATGGATCCGCAACCAGAAAGGTAAACTTTCCATTCTCACCAGAAATCACTGATCAGAACCCCAAACAGTTACTCTTAACACAACAAACATTGTTCTAAGGTCCATTATTAGGCCTGTTTTACTGCAGTGATGATGATGATGATGATGATGATGATGATGATTTGTGTATGTGTGTGTTTCAGTGGTCAGTCTTTCTGAGAGTGTTCGTGTGGGTAATGATCTGCTGGGCTGCCAGGTTAAAGAAGAGGATCTTGGACTCTGAAGTCTTCATACATTCTTTCTCTAAAGCTGCTGTGTCTAATGCAGACTTCAGAAATCCTATAGCCTACGCCTCATTTACTAATGTTCACACTACCCCTGGTGTTTATTTTGATTTTAGCAAAATTATCCAGTTTTACATTAGCATTTCTGTAGGTTTTTATTACCCTTGCGTGTTTGAATCATTATGCTAAAGGGCCTGTTTGTTTCATCTCTGACTGATCTGTGCCTTCTTGTCTTTGAACAACTTAGATTTAAAGATGTATCATATGGAGCTGTTACGTGTAACTACTGGAGCAAACTGTAGAAGTCATTTTAATAAATATGCAACCTTCACTTCCACAAATAAAATTCTGTGCTGCTGAAGTTTGTGTTTGTCTTTTTAATGAAACAGGTTTTACTTACTTTTATAAATCATAGCTAAATGTCGTCCTAAACAGGCTATAATTTCATTAACATTCTGAAAGACCAAGCAAGTTAAAAAAGTAAGACAACTTTTTGAATTAGTTGGAATTAGTTGATTTAAGAGTTATAATCCAAAAGAATGGAAATACTGACCTACATAAATGAAAGAGATACTAAAGTTTGTCCTGCTAATGTTTGAGTGTTTTTACTTGCCCCACTTAATTTTTTCGGTTAATTTCTAGGGTCATTTTTAAGTTTTTCTTAGTAAATATGGTTGTTATTGCTGTTGTTGATGGTTGTTATCATTTTTCTGATGGATCCAACTGAATAAATGATAAATTTATCTTGGAAGGTAATAAAAAAATAGAAATGGTATGTGGTATGGAATGGTATCTTTGACCAGGTTATTTGGTCAAACAGGTTATATAAATAATATACATATTAGTGAGCTAACAGGAATGAGGGCTGACGCTGATGGTCAGGAGCAAGAAGATGCGCCACTTAGTTTGGGTAACAACAATTGAGAGGTGGGCATAGAGAATGCCAGGTTGAGTTTCAGAGGTGTGGTGATAATGAAGACACCAGATGTCAGACTGCACTGTGAGCACAGCTATCTACCTCAGACTGCACTGTGAGCACAGCTGTCTACCTCAGACTGCATGGTGAGCACAGCTATCTAGACTGCAATGTAACCATGCCACTAGTCAAACCTCTGAGTGAGTGTCCAGGAGTTTTACAGGACTGAGGTGACTCTCTTACAATTGCCGGTTTTAAGTGATTTGTAATCAATTATCAAAAACGTCCCCATGGTGAAATAAATGATTCTAAATGATGTAAACGTGTCCAGCAGAGGGCGCAGATCTGCATCTTTGCCCCTAAGTGTGCTCAGAGGAACTCTTACTTTAAAATCCCTCTCTTCACATGGCTGTGAGTAGCTTCACATCCAGAGAGCCCAGGACTGAGAGTGGACTCTACTGCCTGTTTAAACTCTGTGCTCTGTGGAAGAGGAGAGGGGGCGGCGGGGATTGTTTTCAAGTGAATCGCTGGCAGAGATACATAGGAGGGAGAGGAGGGTTTATGGGAAACAGGCTTTCAGCTCCAGATGAAATCCAGTCTGGTGTGTTTTAGAACAGGCGCTGTTCTGGACAGGAGCTCTTATTTAAATAGACCAAACACCGTATAAAGAACACAAGCAGACTAACCAGAACACAAAGTCACACAGGAAAAGAACTCCTGATGACAGAATGGAAGCATTAAGGGGGCTTTTCAGTGATAACCCACACGGAAAGTGCGCACATGTAAAATATATGAAATAATAATAAAAAAAAGAAAGTATGAAAATCTTAAAGTACTTTAGTGTCTGGAGTACATTTTAGAATAAAACATTGTATTTGAAATGCCTCACACCAGCTTTCAGTAATTTTTAATTCAGTAATTCAGTAGACAGGTTCCTCCTCCAGTGGGGAAGTACTGCTTTCTGTCTTCTTCCTCTTCTCCGATGGCTTGTACCCAGAGCTGCTCTGATATGTTCTCTTTGTCCTCTTTCCATGGTCTCGGTGTGTTAATATAAAATGTTTGCTGCTTTGTCTTTCTGTCTGTATGTAGTAGTTAATATGATTGCTGATTCGTTTCAGAACTTCATATGGCCCTAAACCAAACTGTGCTGCCCTCCAGTGACACAAGTGTACACAGGTTTTGCTCAGCTGCAGATTAAGCCCTTAGATCTCGTCATGGGCGCTTTTCCTTTTCAGAATAAAGGGGGTGGGCTGACTGTCTCACTGTGCTGGACTGGGCTGGTCAGAGGGCTGGGCTTCCCGGCACTGGCCGCCTCTTTGCTCCGCCCCTGCTGATGAAAGCCCTTGAAAAGCAGGCAGCCTACATAGTGAGCGTGCTGTGATTGCATGTGTTCATTGTTTTTCTTCTCTGATTCCTGAGTAGTGAAACAGTCTTGACTGACTGCAGTGAGTCGCCCCGGAGTGGGCGGGGTTATGCAGCCCTGCAGACTCTCACTGTGCTGTACTCATCTTCCTCATTTGAGCTCATCTCAGTAAATGAGCTGCTCAGTCACTGTGCTGGGAACGATTAGACATACGAAGCTGAATCAGACACAGCTTTAATTCAGCTCCACTGCAGCTGTCAGCTCTACATTTAAAAGCAGATGCGTTACTTTCGGTTTCATCTCATTCAGGATCCACAAACGCATCAGTGTCTCCACAGACCAGAACTTTCGTGTTGATCTGGGTTTGATGTGTTTTCGAGGTCACTGACTGACAGTAAGGGCTGGTTTTCTGTTCTTAGTTCACTAAACAGTCTGATTCTCGTTCACTGAGTGAGAAAACTTCGCTCTGATAAACTGTGTTTGTTGTTGGTGTTGCAGAAAATCAGGTCCCGCCCACGTTGTGGTTCTGCAGCTGAAGATGATGAACTGCGGCTTATTGACCGACAAGAATGAACCAGGTAAGAACAGAAGCTCTCCTCACCCTTTTCTCCTGCTGACACTGTTTTCTTTACATTTCTTTAAAACCCCAATTAAACAAACGGCAGAGAGACACGCAGGTCTGAAAGCGTGTAACTGAAATCTGAAATGTTTTAGAGAACAAATGATCGCTGTTACTGAGGACTGCGGTTTACAGCTCACCTGCGTTAAAACGAAACTCAGCTGTAAGGTCGCTGATAAATCACACATCCGCCACCAGATGTCGCTGAAACTGAGGTTTCACTGAGGTTTATCTTCCTGACGGAGACCAAAACAGTTGAAACACATCTTCCTCTCAGATATTTTAATATTCAGTATACATACGTATTTCATAATATCCATCGAAATGATGAACAATACAAAGAGTAATACTACTACTACTAAGGTACCTTCATCATCTTTAAAAAATAAAGTAGTGTTATCTGTTATTGACCCATTTCTGCCATGTAACTTTACAGGGGTATCATTTAGCCCAAGTCAGTGAACTTTATGGGGAATTCAGTCATTCAGTCAGCTGAAACTGTGTGGTTCATTTTCCTGTAGGTCTTTGTCTGAAATTACTAACCAAGTCCTTCCTACATATTTCCTGCTCAGTTCCTCTGAAGAGCATAGTGGTGGATCTGCAGGTTAAGGGTCATGTAGCTACAGTGAGCTCCACTCTGCAGTATGTAAATGAAGAAGAGCGCCCCCTGGAGGCCCTGTTTGTCTTCCCCATGCCTGCAGAAGCTGCTCTCTGCCACTTCAGTGCCAAGATTGCAGACAAGGAGGTAATGGCGAAGGTGCAGGAAAAAGAGAAGGTGAGAAAGAGGAACAGAGTCACCAGACCAGCACTGATCATATACAACTTAGCATGACTGCTTTAGAGCACTGATATGACATTTAATATTTTAAAACCTATCCAGCCACAGAGAAGCACAGATCACACCTGAAATCTCAGCATGTTTTCTGTTAGCGTTTACTTTTCACTACAGCTGGTGTTTGACGTACACCCTGTGTCACTGGTTGCTTTCAAAAGCGAACTGTACAAGATGAGCGATAGACATTTATAATAGTGATAGACGTGTAAATAGAAAACAGATGACTTTCCACTTTGCCTGGAGTTACTTTGACTACTGAAGATACTGAAAATCAGCAGACACTCTCACACTTTCAGACTAGAATTTAGTGTCATAATATTCTTCTCTCTCTGAGAGGAAAAGCAACATGAACCTGTAGATATGGTTGTCACCAAGTTATGGGCTCCAGGGCACAAATGTTTGGTAAGCGTTTACCTGGCTACCTTTTTTGGGTGGTCAGGGAATGTTTGTATGATATCACAGCAGGTTATATTAGGTCTATGCAGCACCACGTTGGCAGAACATTAACTGCTGTGGTGAGCATATCACAATCATGACAAAACAATAGCAAGATTATGCACACAATTTAACATAAACCAACAACAACTTTTCTCTTAAAAATATGTGATCACTATTAACAAGCAAAACATTTACGTCAATGAAGACCACATAAAATAAAATTGTGCAGCTGAAGGTTTCATAATAAAGAAAAAACAGCAGCAAATTTAATAACGCAAACTGTCAAGCATCCTAAGCTAAAGCATACTGGCATTGCTGACATTTTATATTTAGCTTTGGAAATGGGCATCCTCCACTCTGTCAGATCCCTCAGGCACATCTTTTGAGTATATGGAGCTTCATATTCAAAGTACATTCACAGGAACACCAGCTCACCACTAAAGAAAAACCTGAAAGCTTGACTGAAGTAATGGAGGACAGTTGAGTGGTTGCTAAGTAGTGATTGGAGGAGGAAATGAAGCGAACATTTAGGAAACTCTTGGGATGTGTTTATGGTTTTGCTCACATTTTGCAGCTAAAAAAATTTTATATTAAAAAAGAATATTTCCTAAAAATGTATTGCACTGCTACAGGCAAATGGTGATCACACCAGATACTAATGTGGGAATTCAGTTTCATGACCCGCCCTGTTTTTGTGGAGTTTCAGTTAAATGTTTCTAGTAAAAAGTGTTGTGTTTATATTTTTGTTTAGTGTCAGTAATTGCTGTTTACAGTTTGTGTTTTTGGTTCATTTTATGCTCCCAACTGATGACAGACACAGCTTGAGCTCACATAAACAAACATCACTGCTGCCCTCTAAAGTTTTTATAGCCCCAAATCAAAAGTTAGATCTTTTGTTGTTTTATAAGACTCATGGTGGGTCTCAATAAACGTGTTTTCTGCTTTATTTTATTTACATGTATTTGATGAAAACACATCAAATTTACATTCTGTTTGTTACGATGTAAACATGTGAAAATAGCAATTGTGGTCAACTTAAATAATTACTATTAGACAATTATGTACTATTTTTGACAGGACTTTCTGTAGAGCTCCAGACTGAAGTGTTTTGTCTGTACTTCAGGCGCGGGAGGAGTATGATGATGCGATTGCCTCAGGAGATCAGGCCTTTCTGCTGGAGGAGAGTGACGAGAGTGAGGATGTGTTCAGGCTGAGTGTGGGGAGTCTGCCTCCAGCCCAGAGTGCTGCTGTAACCTTCATCTACGTCACTGAGCTCTCTGTGCAGGCTGACCACGCCCTGCGCTTCTGCCTGCCTGCAGTGCTGAATCCCCGCTACACACAACCAGGTACCAAACTGAAAGACACACGCTGCACCTTTCCATCATGAACCAAACACACCATCCTGAACAACACGACACCTGGCCTGTTACACATTACAGCTTTAATCAGGTCTGGAATTATGATCTGGACCTGAATGTAGTTCAACTCACAGCACCAAGTTTAGAATCTGAACTCTGTAGAACTGCAGCTCGACAAAACTCTGTCCCAGCCTGACTGAACCTGCTGTTTTTTTCTTTAACCATTTACTCATGGACTTCCCAGCAGCACAAGTGGTTCCAGTGTGCCAGATTAAAAATGTTTAAGGTAATAAAAGTAGAGAGAAAGAATAAAGTGGAGGGAAACACAGCCAAAATCTACTAAAAGTGGAAGGCTATGAGAAACCTAAAGATAAAATTTGAACCCGAACAGAACTTGAAATATATTTGAGAAAATATGTCCAAACCCATCCAGAATATACAGGTGTACTCTCAGATATATGTAGTAATATATAAAGTATTGCACTATATACCTCATCTGAATGTAAGGAGTCATGCTGAACAAACTAAATGAGCTCTTATCTCAGGTTCCTCTGTTTTTCTCTCAGGTACAGGTGGTGGTATAGTGTCAGAGATAACATCATCACCAGCAGGTGTTCCCTACTCTCTTTCTCTCACTGCCCATGTGAGCTCTCCCAACCCCATCACTAAAGTAGAGTCCAAATGTCCTCTTGAGCCTCTGATGTTCCTCAACGCAGACCACACAAATGCAAAGGTATGAGTGTGTTTTAAAAAGAGAGAATATTTCTACTTTCCTTTCCTCGCTCACTCAGCACTCACACTTCAGAGAAGCCTGCTGCATGTCTGCTCCATATGATTCAATCTCTCTGCACCACTCACATTCTCCGATACAGAGGGTCAGTTTTGATATCTGTACAACCTCAATCTGCCTGATATTCACAAGCCTGACTAATTCCATGTGTCTGTGCCTGCGTTTAGGTGAGCCTGTCTGCAGGTCATATGTTTGATAGAGATGTCGAGCTGTTCCTATATTATGAGAACGCCCACCAGCCCACTGCTATAGTGGAGGCTGGAGAGCCCACAGCACAGCCAGGTAAACTAAACACACTTTCAGTCACTTCAATTCAACAAACAAAAGCTTATTGACTTAAATGAGTAGTATTGGTACGTTTCACTGAATATAATACACTAGAAAAAGTAACTTCTTTCTGCAGGACCCCTAGTGAACATTCTGCCAGCAGGATAAAAATCAACTTGGACATTTTAAATAATATAATTAGAGATGCGCTGATACCATGTTTACCTTTCCAATACCTCATCCTTAAATATATGCCGATACCAAGTACAGATACCGATACTAACTCTAATCTAACAACCTGTAAGATGCTAATGACGTTTACTTGTTTTAGTGCATATATTTGATGCTTAAGAACACTTATTTTTGTTCATTTGCTCCATATGTATGTATGTATATATATATATATATATATATATATATATATATATATATATATATATATATATATATATATATATATTTAGTGTATTAGTATGCAATTTGGGATGGGGCAGTAGTAACACAGTGGAACATCTTGGCCATTTAGGCTATATTCTCAAATATTGTATCAGTATGCTTTCAAAATCAGATTTATAAGAGATAATAATAACGATCCAAAAAACATGCTTTACTGCCTTTGCTGGGTCGGTTGTGACTTTATCTCATTACAGAGAGCCACAGTGATGCTGAATGAACATGAAGTTGCCTACTAAAATGGTGGCAGTACGATTGTGACGTCATTGGAGCACTATCATTTGGTATCCCCATCACTGATAGCCATACTGCTTTAAAGAGCCAGTATCAGCACTAATACAGATACAGTATCGGTACAATTTCAGTCAGTTATTTATTGAACAAACGTTATGTCTTAAATGAATAGTATTGGTACGTGTTACAGAATACCATACACAATAAAAATGTAGCTTCTTTCTGCAGGCTGCCTAGCAGTAACTCTACCAGAATAAAAATTGGCTTGGATATTTTAAGTATTGTTTCTCCCTAACTCTGTTATCAGATTAATTTTTGCCTCTCTTGTGTGAAATATTGTGACTATGTTGAGCTGTTGGCGAGCTCAGTGGGGGTGAAGGTGACTTCAGCTTTCTTAACTTCAAAAATGTATGTACAACACCTGTAATAAAAAATAGCATTTCAATACCAGACACTTTCTAAACGCTGACTTGCTTGCTCACCCACTAAGATAAGGAGGTTATTTCCAATGAAATATATTCCATAAATGTTATTGAAGAAAACAATAGTTTTGTACCGAGTACTGAGGGACCTCCAGAACGGGTGGAAACTGTATTTTATGGCTATTGTGAAGAAGGGTTAAACCTGAGGAAACACAGTCATGGATAAATAGAAATAAACATGAACTATGAAACAAGATGTAAATATGAACAAACACATCTGGATTTTTTTATGTATCTGACAAGAGAATCCAAAGAAACGTAACCTAGGAAAGTAGTGTATTCTTATCAACAGGTGCTACCATCTGTCAGTTGTCATAAATCGGCATATATTTTGTCGCTGTCCAAAGAAAAACGTATCTATTTTTAATCTAATTTTTGTTGATTTTTAGTTTTGTGCATCCTTTGAACATGGTGGCTGTCGTTTACATCATCTGAAAATTTCATGATCAATAAACCAAAAGAAACGCTTAAAAATTACTTGAAATAAAAATATCTTCACGTTGACTTACATTAAAACTTTTGCCCTCTCCTGTAAAGTTACTATTTTGGAGATACTTGTTTTACTTTGGACAGCGACGATTTGTTTCCTGAAGTGTTTTTCTTTTTTTTTTTGGTCTGTCCTTTCACTTTCTTTCCCTACACCTCCTTTCATTTTTCTTTCTTTAGGAACACTCATGGGAGACCCTGTGGTCATGCTAAGTTTGTACCCAGAGTTTCCTGCAGGACTGATGTCATCTGTAACATCTTGTGGTGAATTTGTGTTCGTAATGGACAGATCTGGCAGTATGGGCTGTCCGATGCATAGAGGGAAAGATGCACAGACGCGCATCGCGAGTGCCAGGGTAAGACTCAACACTGAACTGAAGTGAAAACACTGAAAAAATAAGCTCCATCAGAATGGATTTATTGCAGTAGTTAGAAATAACTTTGCTTGCCATTTAATAGCTGTATTTGAACAAGTGAACTACAGTCACAGAGTCAGAGCAACATACAGTGCATAAACATAAACTCGATGCCTGGAACTACTGATGATTAGACGTGTCAAACAAAGAAAATATAGACCTATAGATAAGTCAACAAGCAGCCGACCAACAAAAGAAAATTTCAAAGTTTCAGTTTCCCTCGAGAGCCTCCACTGTAACAAGAATCAACTAGTTGTCCGAACAAAAGTGAGCAGCTACAATTCCAGAGTTGAAAGCTTTGACTGTATATATGATGAATATGTTTATTGGTACGAACAGCCACTTTTGCTCTCTCTGGATTCCCCCTATGGATTTAAAGTCAAAAGTTTAAAATAGGGGTGTGTTTAAACAAAGGCGTTTCAGCTAACCTGCCCTGGCAGTAAATAGCAAGGAGACATTGAAAGTAAACAGAACTTTCATTTAAGCTAATTTGCTCAATGTCCATGTGGGAAGAGTAGAGCCACCCCATTACATTGGCAGCCTATTCCCCACATGCAGAACAACATCATGCCAGGCATCAACATTCCACAGTATTTTATTTACTTAAAATATTACAAACCCAATTCCAAAAAAGTTGGGACAGTATGTGAAATGCTAATTAAAACAGAAAGCAGTGATTAGTAAATTCTGTTTGGCCTGTATTAAAGTGAAAACAGTATAAAAACTCAACATTTGATGTTTTACCTTATAAACTTAATCGTTTTCGTAACTATTTGCTCATTCCACATAAGATGCCTGCAACATGTTGGGACAGGAGCATGTTTACCACTGTGTTACATCACCTTTCCTTTTAACAGCACTTAATATTTTTTTTGAGGATTGAAGTCACCAATTGATAGGAATTATTTGTCATTCTTCAGTTACACTAGTCTTCAACTGTGCAGCCATACAGGGCCTTCATTGTCATATTTTGCACCTCACAATGCGCCACACGTTTTCAGAAGATGTTTTAAGTCTAACAAAGGCAGTCTCTGATTATGCAGCTGTGCAGTTGTAACATGCAGAATATTTCTTGTTCTTTCTTCTTCGTTTAGTTGTCATATTGAAATAAGCGTGGATGTCCTTGAAAAAGACAGTGTCTATAAGGCAGCATATGTTGCTAAAATGTACATATATCTTTCTGCATTAATGGTGCTTTTACAGGTGAACACAGAAGTTACCTACTAATAACCTGCCCATAACATGACAGACCCTGGCTTTTGCACTTTACGCTGGTAACAATCTGGATGGTCCTTTTCTTTTTTGGCCCAGAGAAGACAATATCCATTATTTACATAAACAGTCTGAAAGGTTGACGCACGTTTCCACTGTGCGTCCATTAATATCAGATGAGCTCAAGCCCAGAGAAGTCGGCAGTGTTTTTTGGACATTGTTGTCCTAGGGCTTCTACTGTGCATAGTACAGTCTTACTTTGGATTTGTAGATGCAGCGGCAAATAGTATTTTTTTTTTTATATATATATATTATTTTTTTTCAATTTTTACCCGGTTTTCTCCCCAATTTAGTCATCTCCAATTACACCCGCTAGTTAGGACTCCCCCAATCACACACAATGCTACCAACGCTAGGAGGGTGAAGGCTAACACAGGCTTCCTCCGAGACCTGTGAAACCAGCCACCGCTTCTCGAGCTGCCGCTCACACAACGTCATTGGACAGCCGAACGCGCTCGGAGGAAAGCGCCAACCGGCAGAGAGTGAGGCCAGTTGTGCTCTCTCGGACTCCCGGCTAAAGATGGCTGTAGCATCACCAGGGATCGAACTCGCGATCTCCTGATGATAGGGCCAATGCTTAGACGGTTGCACCACTTGGGAGACGATGCAGTGACATTCATCACAGAAGCATGCCGGTTTTTAATATAGTAAAAGAGGTCATGGGCATTCAGTGGTTTTTGACCTTGCCCTTTAGACACTGAGATTTCCCTTCATCTTTTGATATTATGATGCACCGCAGAGGGTGAAACACCTAAAATTAGGGGTGGGAATCTCTAGGCACCTCACGATTCGATTCGATTACGATTCAGAGGGCTGCGCTGCAAATATAAAACAATTATCAATGCATCTTGATGCATCTTTTTTTCTATACAGGATTTCTTTTTTCTTACTGTGTGACAACTTGGAACTTTTAAAGCAAAGTATTTGTAATGATCCATAATGAATTTACTTCCAATATCTTTTGTTAATAAATCAAATGGAATTCATGTGGCCTGGACGGCTCTCATTCACTGCTCTTGTTTGGAGCACATGAGACGCTGCTGCCACTCATCTGTGTTAAAATGTGCAGTTATGGTGAAATAAGATCCTGTGGCAGTGAATGTCCATGCAGGAGATTATAGCTACTCTACCCGTTTTCCTCAGTGATTCCATAACTTAGGTTTTGGTGTCATTGTAGAGAGTGGGGGGGTCGCTGTGTCAGTAAAATATCTTCGAGACGGGTCACTGCATCTCGGCTCCAAAGTGCAACATAGCACGAAAGCCCTGGTTCTCAAAGACTGAGTACGGATGCAAATCCTTGGCAATAAAAGTTCCAATAGAGTTGTAATTCGCTTTGTCCTTTTTGATTTGGGTGGAAGCTCTGACATCGCTTGATCGATGGTCCTCTGGTTGGCAGCAACTACAACTGGACGGAAAATGGGTGGAAACGTAATATGCTAAACAGAAGCTAAAGTGCTTCCATACGCTAGCTAAGGGGTCGGCAACCTTTTACTGGCCTGGTGTGGCTCCGCATCAAAGTTAGATTTCTAGGTAAAAATAAAATAATCCTCATTTGCAGTAAAATAAAGCTCTGCTGATCGTTCAAACACACTTTCAACAATAAATGATCTTAAACGCTGCAATTAATATAGCCTATAACTGCTAGTTCACCTAGCTAGTAGCTAACAAAAAGGCAAAGAGAAAGATTCAAGATGAACATCCATAATTTGGAGACTTATTTGCATTTATAATCACTGCTGCTGGTTTCCTGATACATTTAATCTTCAATGAGAAACTGTCAAACACTAAAAAAACAGTGAAACTGAAGTCAGTTTCTCGTTCTCCAGCTTCTTGTTCGAATTGTCCCGTTCCACCTTAAATGGTGCAGCAGTTACATTCTCGCGCCTCAGGTACCATTTAAGGTGGAACGGGACAATTCGAACAAGAAGCTGGAGAACGAGAAACTGACTTCAGCCTCATAAAAAAGTAGAACATTGAGGAGTTTTGGAGTTTTTAAACACCTCAGTGTCACTGCTGGACTGAGAATAGTCTACCAATTAAAAATATCCAGACAACAGCGTCCTGTGACCACTGATGAAGGACTAGAGGATGACCAACACAAACTGTTCAGCAGCAGATGAGCTATCGTCTCTGACTCTACAAGGTGGACTGACAAGGTAGGAGTGTCTAATAGAGCGGACAGTGAGTGGACACTGTTAAAAAACTCCAGCAGCACTGCTGTGTCTGATCCACTCGTACCAGCACAACACACACTAACACACCACCACCATGTCAGTGTTACTACAGTGCTGAGAATGATCCACCACCCAAATAGTACCTGCTCTGTGAGGGTCCATGGGGGTCCTGACCACTGAAGAACAGGGTAAAAGGGGGCTAACAAAGTATACAGAGAAACAGATGGACTACAGTCTGTAATTGTAGAACTACAAAGTTCACCTATATAGTAAGTGGAGCTGATAAAATGGACAATGAGCGTAGAAACAAGGAGGTGGTCATAATCTTATGCCTGACCGGTGTACAGTACTGTGCGAAATCTTACTTTTATACACAGCACTGTGCAAAAGATTAATGCAGTAAACAGTAACAAGAAGGTCTGTTTTCAAAAAAGTTGATATAAAGTTGTGCTAGTTAGAAGAATGGAGGTTCAGTTCTAGATTTCCCTCTGATGCCCCCAGCTGTTGTGTGGATTTGTTACATTTTTTAAATTGAGAAATGATTCAATGGTATGAAGTGTTAGTCAAACCAGGTATTGAATGATAACTACAGTTGATACTGGGCTTCCTGGAGGAGCAGTTTGGAAATGATTTAACAATATGTATCTATATCAAAACTGCAGTTTTATATACATTCAGTTTGATCAACACTTATTAATAGTTTGTTTTATTTATTTTTTAGGACACTCTGCTCCTACTGTTGAAGAGTCTCCCTCTGGGCTGCTACTTCAATATCTATGGCTTTGGTTCACACTATGAATCTTTCTTTCCGTGAGTGAATTGAAATCACAGTCTCAGTTCATGAATGAAACACTTTCACACTGAAGGTGATTCAGGACTGGTTTAACGTTCAGGACTTTGTGTGTGTGTGTGTGTGTGTGTGTTTGCTGTCTTCAGGAAGAGTGTTGAATACACTCAGGAGACAATGGACCAGGCTGTGAAGAGAGTAAAGGAGATGGAAGCAGACATGGGTGGCACTGAGATTCTGCAGCCTCTGAAACACATCTACAGTCAGCAGTGCATCCCTAACCAGCCCAGACAGGTAACATCACTTACTTGTTCACTGTAATCTCATTCAGATATTAATCTGTGTTATGTAGGAGATGGTTAGGCAAGATCTTATACTTTTCATCTGACAAAGTCTTTCAATGCAAACAACCAAAACATCTCTACTAAAAATAAAAAATAAAATAATGTAATAAAAATGTAAAATTTGTTTGTAGCACCTGCCGTTTGTGAACCATTCTGTTGAAAGTACCACAAACACCCCACATACCCCACAGTTAGGGTTATCAGACTAAGGGGCTAGTTGTGACATTCACTAGGAAAGCCTGATTAATTGGGGCGGTTAATTCAATACAGTTCTTTATTGATTGAACCAGATAAGCTTTTTAGCCTGAATATATAAAAATGTTTGCATCATTAAAAATATATATGATTAGCAAAGGAGACTGTCTGAAACAGTAGCATTTTAACAGTAAAGCAAAATAGAAAATTTCAGTGCAGTAAAATTTAACTATATTTTATTTAAATGACATCTGTAGTATGTTTTTGATCTGGACCTGTAAATACAAATTTTGAAAATATGTTTCATAATGCTGTTTTGAGTTGAGCTGGAGAGGCAGGGACTACTTTGGTACTTTGTTACTTCTGCTGCAGGCCTGAAATGTCATTTAAACTAAATAAACTAAAAGTCAGAGTTTTGAGTTTTGGTTGCACCTCACTTATCGTTGGTTGAAACACCTTTTTTCCTTCCTCTTGGTCTTAAAAGTATGGACTTCTGTCATTGTTTACTTTGGGAAGCTTAGTTGTAACACTGCATTAAAACTAACCCTGCCACGAGACGGCTTTAGTCTATATTTTTAGTTCTCAAACCCCCAGATTTTTTGCACCATCCATACTTCAGTGATTGAAAAAGTGGGCCATCAGAGGGGTCCCTGAGGACGAGTTTGAGAGCCACTGGAATATATGCTTCAAAACTGTGTTATATTGGATGATAAAATATATAAAATATGTGAATGTGTGAATTCTGTGACTTGCACAGTAACTAAAAACACTTGTGATGAAAAAAGTGAAATTTTGCGTACGAAGATGATATGGGAATACAAAGATGACCAGAAGCACATTCTGCTTGAACCTGTTTAGCCACATAAAAAACATTTTGTTACATTTTACCTCATGTTGGGTTGTTCTGTGCTCTGAATCCTTTCACTGTCTAAAGAAAAACAAATATCTCCAACAGTAACTGGAGAAGGCAAAAACTTTCTTAACTTTTAATGTAAGTTCATGTAAAGAGATTTTATTCCAAATGTGTTTTTGGAGCATTTTATTCATCCACTTCACTATGTAAAAATAAAAATCAACAAAAATGGATTCTTCTTTTTGGTCCATCAGAATTTCAGAACTGCTACAAAAGTGTGATCTGATATTCATTCAAGTTACAGTAAAAAATTATAGCTGTATGTAACAAAGAACACACTCAGCATTTTACTTTTTCATATCTTTATTGTGCAAATACAGATATTTTCTCACAGCTGTGCTTCTGTGAACTTTTGTTCCAGGATTACAGGAGAGCATGCTTGAAAATATTGAAGTGCCTCTTTACTGATGATTTTGTCCTGAATATTCTGGCTTGAAGTTCTCTGACGTCTTTTTTTTCTTCCTGCAGGTCTTCATGTTCACTGATGGAGAGGTGTGGAACACCAAAGAAGTTCTTTCCCTCGTGAGAAACAACGCTGAATCTCACAGGCATGCAGACTTTATCGCCTAAAAAATGTACATATAACTAGAACTGTTCATGATACAGTTAAAAAACAACTGTGAAATCATAACTAGACTGACGGAGTGTAACTAGTTACAGAGCTACTCAGCTCACAGAACTGTCTTTACAAGTACTAATGTTCTATCACAGCAATACACTTTCAGTTCTGCACTGTGGTTGAGTAAAGTATGTGGAGGAAACTGCAGAGAAACTTTCAAAGAGATTGTGGTTTATGCAGCTTTTCACAGGCAAGCTGGTCGTTTAACTTACAAATTTGAGGGTTTATTTATTTGATCACTACAAGTAGGTCTTTGTACCTCCAGACAATACAATAAAAATTTTTTTGTTTGTTTTTTTCTACTTTTTGGTGTACTGGGGACGACTCATGAGAGAGTTATAATATATTGATTAAGTACTCACAACTGTGAACAGTACTAGTGAAAATAGTGCAAATCGTGTAGCACAGCTTTATAGAAATCAGTAATTTTACTGTCTTTATTAAATGACTGAGCTGCTGTTGTTTCAACAGGTGCTTCTCGTTTGGGATTGGTGAAGGTGCGAGCACCGCCCTCATCACAGGAATGGCTCGGGAGGGATGTGGCCATGCCCAGCTTATCACAGGCACTGACCGCATGCAGCCCAAAGTAAATCTGGCTAAAACTAGCAGTAATTATAATAATCCATGCTGTAATATTGGACCATGTTTTTTAAATAGTGTGCAAAACCCTGGGGAGACGTTTATAAGGTATAAACATTATCATGTATGTACACATGTTCAAATCAGCTGTTGATGCTTTTATACACACAAAATGCGCCACCACAAATGTTAAGTAGACTTTAATACCATTAAATGATTAAAGTACTTTATCACCTTACTGATATGAATAGTGTAAGTTAGCTATGATTTCATTTGATGTAAATGTGTAAACTCTAATATTTGCATTTCCATTGAACAAACTCTATACTTAGTCATGAATGTCATGTATTATTTAGAGTAAACACTTGTTTTCATTTTATTTATCTCACTTTTTACTTCAATAACAGTAAATGAAACAAGGTTCAGATCTTGGTGTCAGTTAAGCAGAAAAATATATTTATGAGCACTTTAAAGGTGCTATTCTTACTCTCTGCTGTCGGCTCTGCACAAACACATTCATCACTTTCCTTCAACATCTTTTACATTGTTTATTTACTCTTATTCACTCTCTTTCCTTCTCTCTTTCTAGGTAATGCAGTCTCTCCGCTATGCTCTACAGCCAGGTGTGGTTGATATTAGTGAAGAGTGGACGGTCCCAGTGGGCATGTCCGCCACCCGCCTTAGCCCACCCATTAACATACTCTTCCAGGGTCAAAGGGCACTGATTTACGCTCAGCTGAAAGGAGAGGTGAGAGCATTAATCTGATATTTACAGGGAAACAAGCTTCCACTATTCTACCCTTTTCCTTGAATCTAGTAGTCCATGAGCTTTACAACTATTTAAATAGATTAGAAACATTCAGAAATGAATATTGGTGACACAGCGCTGCTTTCAGTTATGAGTCTCCTTATTTAGTGAGTGAACTGATGACACAGCCACACTTCTTTCTGTCTGTAGAGTCAGAGCTCAGACTCTGAGGGGACTGTAACAGTGAAGTACCGTCTAGCAGATCAAGAAGTCACCAACACACTCAGCTACTCCCTCAAACCTGCTGAGAATACAGGGTAACATTCAGTTACATGTTCATTCTGTGATCTCCACTGTTTTCTCTGAGGAACAGTTACTTTTTCATTTCTTTCTCCTCTACTGATGTTATGACATCACAGTAAGAACAACTACAGCAGTCAGACTGAGCTGGATGAGTTTAACTGACTTCATCATAAAAGCATGGTAGTGTGTGTTGTGGTGGTGCGATTGTGTCAGGCACAGTGATGTTACTGGGTTTTTATTCACCTCAATGTCACTGCTAGGTTAAGAATAGTCCACCAACCAATGATATCGAGCCAGTAGTCAGAAACCGACCACTGATGAAGAGCTAAAATATGCTGAACACAATTTATAGTCTGTGTTGTCTCTTCTCTATCTTTACAGGTGGACCAACAAGGTAGGTGAGTTTAATAGAGTGGACAGTAAGTGTACACAGTGTTTCAAAAATAAGCAGCACCTGTGCCTGATACACTCGTACCAGCACCACACGCACTACCATGTTGATGTCACTGCCACATTAGGAATGGTACACCAGCCGATACCTTGGTGATCTTAAGGTGGTCCCTCTCCATTGATGGATGGGGTCAAAGGGGGTTGGACTATAGTTAGTAACTGAAACCTATAAAATGCAGCTATGCAGTAAGTGTATCTGATAATATGGCCAGTCTAAAAACATGCTAGCATTTACAGTCATTTGGCTTCATCACCCTCACACAGCTTGTACACTGTCTGTTTGTTCAGACTGTCCATCCACGGACTGGCTGCCCGCTCTCTGATCCGCTCTCTGGAACGGGAGGAGCAGAATGAGGGAGCTGAGAAAGAGGCTTTAAAGGCCAGAGTGGTGGAGCTCAGTGTGCAGGCTGGAGTGAGCAGCTCACACACAGCCTTCATTGCCGTTCATAAGGGCAGTGGAGAGGCTGTGAAAGGACCACTGCTGAGGAGGAGAGTTCCTACAGGAGGTTAGTTTTGCTTTATACAAAACTTCTGATCTCATTGTGCTTTTGTTTTGAGCACAGACACATCATGGATAACACATGGAGAACTTAGTGTCCTGTTTTTATGTGCTTCCATTTAGGGATGTTTCTTATGAAGAAAGCAAAACAAAAGGGGTTCATGGGTGGCTTCCTCAGAAGTAAGTAACAGAAAATGCTAGTTTCTAAATGTTTAATTCATTATTGAACACAGTACTGCTCTTGTACTCATTAGTCCCTCACACAAGTCTTCATTTTCTTTTCTTTATCGTATGGTTAAAAACTAAAAGCAATCAGTTATCATTTAACAGCGCAGAATAAGCTAAGAAGTCTTGTTAACCCTTTAACAACCAGTTCAACTAAACCAAACTACATACATTTCATTTTGTAATTTGAAGCACAGGGGGATCGTAAATCCATCTCCAACAGTACATATTATTCCAGTTGACTACAGTGAGCATGTGAATCAGTGTACATCCACAAGGGGGCGTCTGTCTTATTTGAAAAATGACATTGAAGACATTGTCTTCTCATGATATAAGCATCATTCTCCTATAAATATCTGTCAGCCTTGTTCACAGTCTGCTGTGTAGAGGATAAAGATGTCTGTGACCGTTGAAAAAAGAAAAGTGTGTTTGATCAGGGCCCAGTTTCCCAACAGCATCTTAAGGTCTTAAGAGTTAAGGTCATCTTTACTGGTAGAGAGAGTGTTCAGCCCAGATCAGTTTTGATTTAATCTTAATGTGTCTTTCTGTTTCATTTAAATCCTTTTATATTAGCACATTTAAATGCATTAAAAATGACTTGTAACACATTATATCACTACAGTGACTGGTAAGACTCAATGCACCATACAATTAAAAACATGTTGCAAACTCATAAAAGCAATGCAAATTCAGGAAACACTTTAATCAACATTACTACACCAGAGCTACATTTCACAAACGTGCTGCAAATACAGAAAACACACTTCACATCCAGTCACGACACAACAGAAGTGAACCACAACACAACGGAAATGTTTCTGGAAGACTGGAGATGGAATATCTGTGACGGAAAAGAAGTTGGTAAGTTGATAAGACCACAGAGACTCACATTCAGTGAGCTCATGGCTCACTTTGCTAGTTAGTTAACTATCTGACATGACTCAGCAGTACTATGGTAGTTATATCTTCTTGCTATTTTAACATTTGCTGTTTCAGTCGTGCTAAAAAGCTACTTTTGTGAGTGAGTTTACACGTGGGACAAAACAAAGCTCAGAATCTTAGACACACCCAGGTTTCATACTTCAGGTTTGGTCTATAAAGCAAAAGAGCCTAGCTTCTCATTAAGCATGTTTCTCTGAATTTTAATACCAAAGATCAGTATTTCAAAATTTTCCATTTCAGTTTTCACTCAGACATGTCCAAGCTGAAACATGATAGTGCACTTTCAACCAGCACAACTCAACAGCCATGTTTCTGTTAGGTACAAGAAAAGTGGAATTAAAGGAGGATTAATGGAGCACCTCACCCATCACATGTAAAATTCAGTTATGTTCACATGTGGGAGTACAAACTTGTTATGGTTTGCATGAAATAAATCAATAAAAGATGTTTTTTAAACCAGCAGTACAAGAGTTTTTACAGTCAGTGGGGGATGGTACCATGGTTACCATGGTAACTCTGATAACTGATAACTTTTGGAGTAGAAATGTTCACATACTTTGAACATTATGAACATATGATTACTTTTACATAAGTAAGATTAGTATTAGATTTCTTACAGGAACATCAAATTTAAAAAAAAAAATCTATGTACATATTTTTTTTCTATTTTTATCTTCCCTAAGGTTGTGGTCCACCACGGATGCTCAAGGGTAAATGTATATAAGTTATTTTGCTTTGACTTTGAATGGAGTAAAATTGTGATTTCACATCTTGTGTTAATACTAATACAATATTACTTACTTGTAAATGTTTCTAAACATATTTATTACTTATGCAGTACTTTTTAATGTATACATTTGTAAATAAATATTTATATTTTCTTTTTTCTATTTTTGGCTCACCAAGGGTGTCGCCAAAAAGTGGTCAAGGAAAAACTTAAACTGAAGGGTAAATTAAAAATTTAATGATAATTAAAAATGATGTATTTAAGCTATTTTCATAATCTGCATGTTATGAATGGAGGGATGGTTTAAATGAAAAGCTGACACTGCTGTTTTAAACTAATAAATTTAAATTAATTCTCTCTCTCTCTCTCTCTCTCTCTATATATATATATATATATACAAAGGTGCAGCACCAATGATGGCCATGGGTAAATATATATAGCGTATTTTGCTTTGACGTTAAGTGGAGTAAAATTGTAAATGCTAGTCTTAATTACAAGATTGGTATTACTTACTTATAAATGTTTATAAACATATTTATTACTCATGCTGTATTATGTAAACAGATGTAAAAAAATATATCTTTTTTCTGTTTTTATCTTCCCAAAGGTGGTGCTGCACCAGAGATAGGTAAATGTGCATAACTTACTTTGGTTTGACTTAAATGAAGTAAACTTATTCCAACTGTAAATTGGAATATTTGGTTCTTAGACATGATTAGTTACTATTTAATCAATAACACCCACTGTTTCACACATACTGATATCTACTGATGAAATAAGGAACCAACAAACAAATTTAAACAGCTTCAACCTTAGATAAGTCACTGTCTCTAGGTCAATGTCAAGCTGCTGATAATGTGTTGCGCTTTCAGTGCATACAGATTTGACAGGTTTGACTGTTCTTTTATTTTATGTGTATATTTTTTTCTCAGAAGATTGATAATAGGCTTGTAGATTACATTAAAGATTTAGTGCCACTACATAGTGACAGTCATTAATCTGCATGTTATGAATGGCAGAGTGGTGGTTTAAATGAAATGCTGACACTACTGATTAATTCTCACCTTAGCTGAAATGGGGTTTTACAGTCAGCAGGGGCTGTTACTGCTGTAACTCAGATAACTGTCACTGAGTGCAGGCCTAAAAATAGATTCTCCATTTGAAGGATTTCATTATTTTTAGTTAAGGTTTGAATACTTTTGGAGTAGAAATGTTCACATACACTGAACATGCCAACTTTCCATCTTTATGCATATGAAGCATTATTGCTTACTTATGCTTATGAACATATGATTACTCTTATATAAGATTAGTAACACATTTATTACTTATTCATTTCTTTCTTATTACGAATGCATGAGGAAACTGTATGAGAACGCGAGAGCTGAGGCGAAATGATCTATGAATGAAATAAAAATTGGTGGTGAAACCTTCGTTTCCTCACGTTAGGTAGATTAGACAGTGCACTGTGTGGACCGGCTGCAGGGTTCTGTGTGGTGATTATGTTGTTCAGCATGATTAGTTAGACAGATTTTGCAAAGTAAATGTTAACATCAGTGATATTACTGTTCAAACACTGAAGTGATTAAATATTGTCATGTTGACTGGCTTACACAGGAATACAGTAACACTTCATTTCTGCTTTCTGATGGCTGTTCTCACATCAAACTGTACAGCACACAGAATAAATTTTAATTTTCTCAAATAGCAGATAAATCATTATCCTGTAGGTGTTTTATCATTTTGGTTGACGTACCCCATTTTTGAGCACTTGCCTGTTTAAGGGTCTCTGCATGGCCTTGCATGAAAGCTTGACATTGAAAACAAAAAGCTGATTGCATGAAACATGAGGAGGAGTCACCGTAGCATGAAAAAGAAAATTAACTAAACCTAAATATGTAGTGAGTAAAATATTTACAAAGGCAAAAAGCAACACTGTCACGACTGCCAACAGAGTTAAATCCACCGAAGTTTAAAGTTAGCCAGATAAGTAAGAAATACTGCGTGGTGAGACGCAGCCCTGGATCGAGAGTGCTGAGAAGATTGTAAACTGTGATTTATTAGGACCTTTAATGAGCATCCAATTATTAGCAATACACAAAATAGCCAGTTATACATTTACATAATGTAGGCAGTGTGTGGTTGTCATTGTTATTAGTTAGCCTTTAATTTTGGAGTAATTCAGCTAGCAAGCTGGGGGTGGTGATAAACTAATCATTGGTCCATGTGAGCAGCATCACAGTCAAAGAATATTCCATTAGCAGCTGAAGGTTTTGTCATGACCTGGCGCAGAAACGCGTAATTGTGCTCTTACGAGGCGATCACAAATGTACGTATGTCAAGTATTTTACGCTGTCTTTAAAGGCACCTCAGCCACTCAGGTTTTAGGAGTGGATCCATCCATTCATTCAATTTGAAGTGAATTTAATCAAATTAACTCAAATTCAGTTTTCCGACTGTATTTGCTTTATTTGCTCTTATCTTTTTTTTAACATGCTACAGTAAGAAAGCAGCAATGTTGGAACAATGAAGTGAAAGGGGTTATTTCTGTTTAATATTTAAAAGATTTGTATTTCAGATCAAAAGATGACCATGATACCAAAGCACAGAATGTCAGCTTATATTTCTGCCGATGGTTTCAAAACAATCCATACAGGAAAAAAGGGTCATTTGTTGTGCTTATTTTTGTGGTTAGTTCTTAGACATACAGTAAAATATGTGTGCATGTGCCTCTGTAGAAGAGGACTCTGTAGGCCCTGTGGAAGCTATTAAAGACCCCCTGCTGCAGCTCATCTCCCTCCAGAAGGCTTCAGGCTGCTGGGAAATGGACGGTGCGCTGGTGGAGGTGTTTGGGAAGACAGAGGAAGAGGTGGTCAAGCAGACCCCCGCACAGGTGAGTGATGTATTGAATGTAAGGTGTTTGTCAGCAATACAGACTATATGATGATCTTGTGATCTACTGCTGGAGTTTGATTATTGATTTGGTGAACGTTTTTATTTTATGATCTAAAATTTAATCTCAGATTGTACTGAGACACTTGTATATACCTGTATGTGTCCACTATTCATTTCAGTAGTGAGCTTGGTGCATGATGCATACAACATGGTGAAATCTGTTATGTGAGACTGAGCGAGATGACTTACTGGCTTGTGCTGATCATTGATGCACATTCTGAAAATGATAAAAGTCTCCATTTTATACTCATTGGGGGTTTGAAATCCTCCAGGAACCTAAATCTGTGTTTTATTTCCATGTATGTTAATCTATACCATCATATGCAAAGTTTAGACATAAAATCAGCCCAATGATTATGATTTATGAGATGCTAATTTATAATAATGGGAAGTTTTTCATTATAAAGACTTACTAAATGCCTAAATGGACCAAATTAGTTCAAACTGCAGTCCCTCATAAAGAAAAAAATATAAACACAATTAAATATTCAGACCTCAAATATTTGCAAAGATCATGATATGATCTATTCCAACTAAATATTTAGCTAAATATAAACAAAATCATCATATAGAGGATACATTCTGTTGAGAGGGTCTGTCCCAAACTGTAACCTCTAAATTTTGGCTTGTGAAAATAATATATTTTTTACATTGTTTTTAAAAAGATCTTTGATTTCTTGTGAAGTTGAATTTAATTTTTAAATAAAAACTTTTTTTTATTTTGCCACACCCCTGCATTTTAGGTCAGGAAGTGAGACTGCATCTCTCTTCCTCATGGTCACATGACCAGCAGTTAGATCTTAGTGTTTTGTGTTCCAAAGTCTGAAAATCAGTGTCTTACGTTAAAAATTGTCACTACCAAAACACACATTTTCTGCAATTTAGTAAAAGTTTTTCTGCGTTTTACTGAAAGATTATTATGATCTTATGTGTTCAGCTGTTCAAAGCCATATTTTCTGGTCGTGTACTGGCTAGCATTTTTGAGTTCTGCTCAAAATTGCCACTACTAAAGCAGTGACTACTGAACCATTTAATAAGGTTTCAGTAGTGTTATGATTGTTTTGGTAGTGAAATAATGGAATGTTCAGTCATTTGTTTTATTAAAAGTATAGGGTCACTTAAAGGATTTTAGTCTAAAGTCCAAGTCAGAAGCAAAGTCAATGTTTTCAACTCTTACTTTCAACCAATTCAGTAGAATGATCCATAGATTTTTTTCAGTGGCAGAAATGCTTGTTGTTTCTTAGCTGGTGTGTTTTAGTGCCTGTTGTTTTGAGTAATTCAGAATTTTCAAATCACTCAAAGCCCATGTACAGTTATTCCAGAGGCCTTTAGCTACAGATCAGCTACAGATGACCCTTAACAAATTATGTCATGACATTACATTCCCAATCCCCCTTAGTCACATTAGAACTTACTGAAAATAACTGATTTATGCTGGTTTATACTGGTCTAGGGCGGCATGGTGGCGCAGTGGGTAGCACTGTCACCTCACAGCAAGAATGGCCTGGGTTCGATTCCCGGGCGGGGGACCTGGATCCTTACTGTGTGGAGTTTGCATGTTCTCCCCGTGTCTGCGTGGGTTTCCTCCGGGTACTCCGGTTTCCTCCCATGGTCCAAAAACATGCAGTCAGGCCAATTGGACATGCTAAAATTGCCCCTAGGTGTGAGCGTGTGTGTGATTGTGTATGTCTGTCTGTCTGCCCTACGATGGACTGGCGACCTGTCAACCACCGTGACCCAGAAGGATAAGCGGTTTAGATGATGTATGTATGCTGGTCTACTGCTGATAACCAATAGGACCATTAAAATATTCATTATGGTTAATGGTTCCAGCAGTCTTTTTGGCAGGTGGACAATGAACTAGAACTAAAAGCGTAAGTTCAGTTGATTCATGTTTAGGTCAGTTCTTGTTTTTTAATGTGCAGTGGGAAAACACCCTTAGAAACCCTGCAATGAAATATGTAGCTGGTGCACAATTATGTGACAAAAATTGACTACACAATGTTATGAAGTTATTGACCTGGGAAAATCAGGTTAAGAGTCTGTTTTTCCAATTGTTTGGTTAAATAAGTCTCAGGATTGGTACAAATCCTGTTGTACCACTGAAGTGCTGCCTCCTTTATCCACCTGGATGTAAATTCTTTGCTGTTATGATGTACTGCTGACTTGTCCTATAAGTTTTTTATAAAGGAGGTACTCTGACAAATTTTCTTGTAGACATTTAAGTGCTGATGTTTCTGATAGTTTTTAAAAAATTGTATTTATTTTATTTATATGTGTGTATTATACATTTTTAAATGTGTACATTCAGTTAGAAGAATGTTCGTAGGCAGTTCTAAGTACTTGGTATTTATATGTATGTATGGGTGATGTATTATGTTGTATGTTGTGTGTGGTGTTGTGTTCAGGTTGAGATGGGAGTCTGGGCTACAGTTCTGGCTCTGATCTGGTTACACGGGTTTAAGATGGACGCTCAAGTTGAGTGGCAGTTTGTGGCCATGAAGGCAGTGACATGGATCCGCAACCAGAAAGGTAAACTCTCCATTCTCACCAGAAATCACTGATCAGAACCCAAAACAGTTACACTCAACACAACAAACATTGTTTGTTCTAAGGTCTATTGATGATGATGATGATTTGCGTATGTGTGTGTGTGTGTGTTTCAGTGGTCAGTCTTTCTGAGAGTGTTCGTGTGGGTAATGATCTGCTGGGCTGCCAGGTTAAAGAAGAGGATCTTGGACTCTGAAGTCTTCATACATTCTTTCTCTAAAGCTGCTGTGCCTAATGCAGACTTCAGAAATCCTTACAGCCCACACCTCATTTACTAATGTTTACACAACCACTGGTGTTTATTTTAATTTTAGCAAAATTATCCAGCAAAATTAGTTTTACATTACATTATTTTTTTTTAAGTACAACCCCATTTCCAAAAAAGTTAGGATGCTGTGCAAAATGTAAATAAAAATAGAATGTAATGATGTGAAATCATGTAAACCATTTTTGTCTACAAAGACAACAAATCAAATGTTGAAACTGAGAAATTTTATTGTTTTTTGAAAAATATTTGCCCATTTTGAGTTTGATGCCAACAACATGTTCCAAAAAAGTTGAGACAGGGGCCTGTTTACCACTGTGTTTTATCGCCTCTTCTTTTAACAACACTCTGTAAGTGTTTGGGAAAAAGACATCATCTGGATGGCAGCATATGTTGCCAAAACATGCATATATCATTGAGCATTAACGGTGCCTTCACAGATGTGCACGTCACCCATGCCATGTGCACTAATGCACCCTCATAACATCATGAATACTGGCTTTTGAACTGTGCACTGATAACAAGCTGAGTAGTCTTTAGCCTGGAGGGCACAGTGTCCATGATTTCCAAAAACAATTTCAAATGTTGATTTGTCGGACCACAGCACACTTTTCCACTTTGCCCCAGTCCATTTTAAATGAGCTCAGGCCCAGAGAAGGTGGCAGCATTTCTGGATCCTGTTTATATATGATTTCCTCTTTGCGTTTAAAAGTTTTAACTTGCATTTGTGGATGCAGTGACGAACTGTTTTTACAAACAGTTTTCAGAAGTGTTCCTGAGCCCATGCAGTGATTTCCACTACAGAATCTTGTCTGTTTTTAATGCAGTGCTGCCTTAGGGCCCAACGATCATGGCCAGCAAATACTGTCTCAGAAATACTGAGATTTCTCCAGATGCTCTGAATCTTTTAATGAAATTATGTACCACAGATGATGAAAAGCAAAAGTTCTTTGCTATTTTATGTTGAGAAACGTTATTCTTGAATTGTTGCACTATTTGATCATGCAGTCTTTCACAGAATGGTCAACCCCTCCATCATCTTTACTCAGCCTCTCTGGGATGCTTTTTACTGACCTGTTGCCAATTAACCACCAGGTGTTTTTTAAATATTACACAACTTTACCAGCCTTTTTTTGTTGCCCCCGTCCCAACTTTTTTGGAACGTGTTGTTGGCATCAACTTCAAAATGGGCAAATATTTTTCAAAAAAACAATAAAATTTCCATTTCCAATGAAATATAGGACTTGCTGATTTGCACATCATTGCATTTTGTTTTTATTTCCTTTTTTCATAGCATCACAACTTTTTTGGAAATGGGGTTGTAATATTGCTATTCAGATGTGAATACAGTTTTTCTTATCTTTGCATGTTTCAATCATTATGCCAAGCTAAAGGGCTTATTTGTTTTATTTCTGACTGTTTTGTGCCTTTTTTTGTCTGTTCTGAATAGATGAGATACAAGATATGGAGCTGTTACATTTAACAACTGGAGCTAACTATCGCAATATTTTTAATAAATATGCAAGAATCACTTCTGCAAATAAATGTTTTGTTTTTAGAAAGAGTGAAACATTTTTCATCCTTTTGAAAATCTTGAATAAATGCCACACAACATAAATAGGCTATAACTTCATTAACATTCTGTAAGACAAAGAGAATTAGAAAACTAAGAAATACTGAGTTGAATTAAACTGACAAATATTGTTTTCCAGGTAATAAATTGTCTGTAAGAAAGGTTGTAGATACACTGAAAATTCCAAAATCAAGAGTGAAAATGTATGTATATCTTTGGCTAATCTCAAGTTCACTAACTAGCTCATTGTCACTGTGCAAAGAACAACAAGTATCTCCAAAATGGTAACTGCAGCAGAGGGCAAAAAAGTTCTTTACTTTTAATGTAAGTCAATGTGAAGAGAATTTATTTCAGGTCATTTTGGAGCATTTCTACTGGTCCATTCATCATGAAATCTTGACTCGATGTAAAGGACAGCCAACGTGTTCAAATGATGCAGAAAACTGAAAATTGACAAAAATTGAGATACATGTTTTTCTTTGGACAGCAACAATATGTTACTACAACATATTTACTGTTTGGTACTTAAGGCTTCCCTGTTTTCTGAAAGAAATGGTCAGAAGTTGTTTGCCCAGTTATTGCTTTCTCACTCTCTGCTCCTTTCGTTTCTGAAATCCTGAGTTTGGTTCATTTTAACCAGTTCAACATTGGTGTACAGCCACTAATGATAGTGTGTGTCGGAAGATCAAACCACTTTTGCTTTTAAGGTGGGGGTGAAGCAATCATGGGACCAGCAGGGAGATAAGCAGAACTTATCATGGAAGATGCCGTCTCATATTGTTTATTTCTATAATAACAGAGAGTATCAAAACTAGAAACCAAAATCAGTTTATAGCCAAGGCTTTTGTAGGACATCCAGGGAAGGCCCAGGTTAGTCAGGTTCATAATTACCTGTGGTCCAACACCCCTGCTCACATCATCCTCATTCTGTTCTTAAGAATACTGTAGCATAGGTGAGACGTGGGCAAGATTGCACATATAGGCAAATGCTTTTATTTCTAAACAGACACAACAGGCAGCGAGATGCCCAGTCCAGGGCTACCCCAACACAAAACACAGAGATGGAATTGCAGAAGGACACGACAGGGAGGGTACACACTTGTAACACACTGTAAACCCACCCTCCTCAGTCACAATTACACCAATAACTAAAGCTCCACTAATAACATCACCAACAACAACTACTTTAACAAATGTTCTTCTTCAGTCTGGAGCGTGGCGCCTCCTGAGAGCCACTTTGCATGGCCACACCCCCTAAGCTCCTCAGGGCAGCGTGGAGCATGACAGATGCTACAATACTGATTTTGGAGCAGCTACTGATTTCCTCTGCTCTAAAGCTGAAAGAGGGTGGGATGTTCCTCCACATGAATTCAGCTGTTTAAATTTAGAACATAAAATATAAGAAACAACAACCTGAGACTCAAAGAATCAATAACCTGAGAACTATTCTGACTGGACTGGACTCTGTATCAGCAGATACCAGATCTAGTCCTATATGTTTCCTGCTCAGTTCCTCTGTAGAGCATAGTGGTGGATCTGCAGGTTAAGGGTCATGTGGCTACAGTGAGCTCCACTCTGCAGTATGTGAATGAAGAAGCACCCCCTGGAGGCCCTGTTTGTCTTCTCCATGCCCACAGCTGGTGTTTGATTTACACACTGTTTCACTGGTTGCTTTCAAGAGCAGATTGTTCGACTCCTTGCGTGGTTCAAATAGATTTGTAATGAATATCAAATAAATGAGTTCCCACTTTGCCACACCTCTGGAGTTACCTTGACTACTGAAGATAGCTGGAGTAATAAATCAGCATAGACACTCGTACTCTCAGACTGGAATTTCTTTCTGAGAGTAAAAACAATATGAACCTGTAGAGCTCCAGACTGAAGTGTTTTGTCTGTACTTCAGGCGCGGGAGGAGTATGATGATGCGATTGCTTCAGGAGATCAGGCCTTTCTACTGGAGGAGAGTGACGAGAGTGAGGATGTGTTCAGGCTGAGTGTGGGGAGTCTGCCTCCAGCCCAGAGTGCTGCTGTCACCTCCATCTACGTCACTGAGCTCTCTGTGCAGGCTGACCACGCCCTGCGCTTCTGCCTGCCTGCAGTGCTGAACCCCCGCTACACACCACCAGGTACCAAACTGCTCCAGCTCACTGAAAGACACACGCTGCACCTTTCCATCATGAACCAAACACACCGTCCTGAACAACACGACACCTGGCCTGTTACACATTACAGCTTTAATCAGGTCTGAAATTATGATCTGGACCTGAATGCAGTCTGAGTCTGACCCACAGCACCAAGTTTAGTATCTAGACCTGAATGTAATTTGAGTTTACAGTTCAAACTTGATTGTAGGATATAGAAATATAAGGAAAATAAGGAATCATGATAAACAAACATCAATTCGCCATCTATTTATACTGTAAATATCTAAAATGAGCTCTTATCTCTGGTTCCTCTGTTTTTCTCTCAGGTACAGGTGGTGGTATAGTGTCAGAGATAACATCATCACCAGCAGGTGTTCCCTACTCTCTCTCTCTCACTGCCCATGTGAGCTCTCCCAACCCCATCACTAAAGTAGAGTCCAAATGTCCTCTTGAGCTTCTTCTGATGCTCCTCAATACAGACCACACAAATGCAAATGTATGAGTGGGTTTAAAAAGACAGAATGTACTAGGGTAAGACTCAACACTGAACTGACTGTAGATTACTTTTTTCTGGAGAAATAAAAATACATTTAGGTTGAACAACATTTATTAACAGTCTTTGCTGTCTCTACGACACTCTGCTCCTCCTGCTGAGAAAAGATGAGTCTCCCTCTGCGCTGCTACTTCAACATCCATGGCTTTTGAACTGAGACTGTGATATAAATTCACTCATGGAAAAAAGGATTATATGAGTGAATATACATCACATTCTAAGTTCATGAATGGGACACTTTCAGAACAGAAGTAGATTCAGGACTGGTTTAACATTTAGGACTCTCCAGCAGCACTGCTGTGCCTGATCCACTCATTCCAGCACAACACACACTAACACACCACCACCATGTCAGTGTTACTGCAGTGCTGAGAATGATCCACCACCCAAATAGTACCTGCTCTGTGAGGGTCCATGGGGGTCCTGACCACTGAAGAACAGGGTAAAAGGGGGCTAACAAAGTATGCAGAGAAACAGATGGACTACAGTCTGTAATTGTAGAACTACAAAGTGCACCTATATAGTAAGTGGAGCTGATAAAATGGACAATGCGTGTAGAAACAAGGAGGTGGTCATAATGTCATGCCTGATCAGTGTATATTCACACACACACACACACACACCGAGGGGCAATTTAGCATGTCCAATTGGCCTGACTGCAAACCCACTCAGACACGGGGAGAACATGCAAACTCCACACACCCTGGTCGCCCGGCCAGGGAATCGAACCCAGGCCCTTCTTGCTGTGAGGCAACAGCTCTATCATTATTACAAGTGTATTTGGAAAATTAATGCCTTGCTTATATTTATTTTTTTTTTCCTTCTCCTTTTCTTTTCATACCAGTTGAATAATTTGTGCATATATTCTATTAATACGAACTGAACTGATTATTGCTGGTCTGTTTATCAAGGTTGCTGTACAAAATGTATTTGCAAAGTCTTTTCAAACTGCTTGAAATAAATAATCAAAAAACAGCCTTTTGTCCATGCTGGGGGGAACTAACAGACGAGCCAACTGATCTCCCATTGGCCATGCTGAGGAAGTTTTGTGAGGGAGGCTGGAAACCGGCGACCCTCTATTGCCACTTTGTTAAATGGAGCAGGCAGAAGTAAATACTAGGTCATCGCTACTATTTACGGCCAGATGTGACGATGCAGTGATCAATGTTCCACTGATTATATGTACCCTGAGTCCTCAGCAGCTTTAAGGCAGAAAGTAAACTGGTTTGTCACTGGTTGTCCTTCCAGACTGTAGTGCACAGTCACAGTTCCTTCATCGTTCCCAGAGCTCTAAGAAGGTTACACAGACAAAACCTGATTGGGTTAGTACATATGCAAGAAAAGCTTTTTAGTTAAAGGTGCAGTACAGGTTTTCTTTGTCAAATTAAGTGAATGTCTTCTTCTAGTGTTTGTACATAGCCCTGGCTCTGTAAATGGAAAACGGAGCATCTTGGTTCGACAGGCAATTAGCAACAGGGGGTGCTCATGCTCATACACAGGACAGGGGAATGGGAAGCGCTACATGCTGAACTCCACCCATCATCAAGAAAGAGAGATGACCAAGAAACAGCCAAGAGGAGAAGATCTGAAGAAGAAGTATGGAGAGAAAAGTTCTTGGATCAGGCAAGGGTGTTTCAATGGTGAAAAGGAGTCCAAGAGTTGACAGTGAGGCATTTCAAGGGCGCAGAGACCCCTGAAAGCTGGCTTCCTGTTCGCATTTTCCAGCATAAGCCAGCATAAACTATCTTAGGGTAGCACGGAATGCATGCTGGTCTGTGCTGTTTTTCTATTTTTCTGATGAATTAAAAATTGTGCACTCCATTAATTATATGGTTGTTTTTGGTTTTGAAACACATGATGAGATGGTACAAAAGCATTGACAGTGCTTTTGTGTAACATTTTGCAAACTTTTTAAGAGCTGGTATTACTGTTTACCGTGGTGATATTTGTATACAACCAGAAAAAGCATCCATAAAAGCAAGTCTACTATGAAACTTTAACATCAGTAGGGGTGGGAATCTCTAGGCACCTCACAATCCGATTCGATTACGATTCAGAGGGCCGCAATGCGATTATAAAACAATTATCGATGCATCTTGATGCATCTTTTTTTCTATACAGGATTTGTATTTTCTCACTGTGTGAGGACTTAATGATCCATAATGAATTTACTTCCAATATCTTTCGTTAATAAATCAAATGGAAGTGATGTGGCAAGTGAACTGGAAGGCTCTCATTCACTGCACTTGTTTGGAGCACATGAGACACTGGCTGCCACTCATCTGTGATAAAATGTGCTGTTACTGTGAAATAAGATGGGTGTCCACGCAACTTGGTGTTGCAGCTGCAGTATGTTGCTTGGTAACATACTCGGTTCTTATTTCTGGGGTTTTAATTGTTCCTCCATGGCTGTGCCTTGCCTTTTTCTGTTTTAGTTTTCCTGCTTTTTGGTACCTCACAGTAAGGTAGTTCGCTGCATACGGCGACTTTGCGTTATTCCAACGTTTAGTAAATAAGCCTGACTGTTAATTTCAGTGTTAACTTCAGCTGTGGGGTAAAGTTCATCTCCATGAATACCTCTTACCCGTCACTTTCCGGTATGCTTTAACTCTGCTTTGGGGAGACACTTTGCAGAGATTGTGTCTGACTAGCTCCAGTGTCTGTGATGACTTTGAACCTTTCATTGTCCATTACGGTACATCGTCTTCTTGAGGTTTAAAATTAAAACGCTATGAAGCGTCGTCGGTTTCTGAGAAACCTCGATTCTCAAAGCGCGTCGTGTTGATATTATGATCAAACTACAGTGCTGACGTTGAAATACGATACAGTGACGTTTCATTATGACATTTATTTCCCAGTAGAGCGACGAACCTCACAGTCCGGCGCTCTGTGAAACGTGAGCGAGCGTAACTGAGGCTGCGCACTTCTACACTTTACACTCTACACTAATTAATGCACTTCTAGTGGCGCTGCACTGTCTTTATGTACTATTTAGTGTTGTAATGAGCGGTTTGGGACGCAGCCTGCGTGTTTTGAAGTCAAGGCTGACGCTGCCGCCAACTGAAGCCGGCAGGCAAAAAAAAGTTCAGGCTTTTTTAAACATGTATTACAGACAAGAACATCTATATTAAAGATGAGTACAGACAAATATATTCAACATCATCAACTAAACACATTCATTGTAGTTTTTTATTTTTCTTCCTCCCTAAAACACAGTAAGAAGGACGAAGCTGAATGGCTTCCTATTCACCAGCTTCTTCGAGTTTTCTCGTTTCTCCTTAACTTTTTGGTGCCTGAAGCTGCACCATTTGAGGTGGAACAGGAAAATTCAAACAAGAAGTTGGCTGATGCATCATTCAAGGTGGAACAAGAAGCTGGCAAATAAGCTGACTTCAGGTTGGTGTAAGAAGGTGCTAACGTTAATCTATTACGAATATCTACAAGGATTAAGGAATGCTACCTACAAAGCATTAACCATCATTGTAAATAAATAAATACTACATAAAGTTAAGATCTCTGAATAGACTATTCTATGGAGCCCTGATGATGACATCCTGTATAAATAAAAACAGTGCGTGGCCACGACTTAGTAAGGCGTGGGAATGATATAATTAAGCCATGGCTGTGACTTAGTAAGGCATGGGAACAAGATCATGGCTTACTAAGTTGTGGCCACTCATTAGGATCTCGTTCCCACGCTTTACTAAGTCGTGGCCACCACTTAATCATCTCATTCCCACGCCTTACTAAGTCGTGGCCACGCATTATTTTTATTTATACAGGTTGTCACCAGTGGGGCTCCATACTATTCAAAGAAATAAGCTTAATATAAAACCAGAGGAAAAACAATCACATCAACAGGTTTTCTGAGCTTCAACAACCACACGGCCTTATCTACATAAACATCACACAAACAATATGCATCACACAAACGTGAGCGTGGATCACTACGTTCCCTCCGTTATATAATCCTATCACGCTTTCTGAGTGCAATATTCTTTAAATAGCAGAATTTTGGACAGTATTTTACCTAAAGTGTCGCTCTGTAATGGTACTGAATGCAGCCCAGCAGCGATGTTTTAGCGTTTGATCGAGGAACTGCACCGGCTTTCTTTTGGGAAACTGATTTTTATTCACTTCTAATTATTTAAATTCGTGACTTTGTGTTTGTATTTATGAGCTTAAGACTTTTCTTGAGGATTTTATTATTTTGTTTTAAAACTGTTGGCTTAACATTAACTCAATGTACAAGCCTACAGCAGGACGCCCATAGTGTTCAGGCTGGAATTGCACATGTTTCTTGAGTGACATCTTTTGTAGAACTTTCTTTTCTGGGTGACATCATAAAGGGCACATTGTCACTGATGATGTCATTGTGTGGTTGGTCACGTGACCATCACGTGGATGATGACGTCACCAATCCAAGGTTATATATAGGAGTGAAAAACCTCCTCTTTCCACTGTTACACTTAAGCGGTGCAGTACTGCGCTCTTTGTGATCATCACTCTGTGAGAACTGAAAGCGTTGTTTATTGTGCTGTTTTTAGTGCAGTGTCCTGAAAAATGGATATAATAGAAGAATTTGCAACAAGTCGTTCGATTTTCGTAGGACAGTTAAGCAGTGCTGTCGATCATGAGCAACAATTCAGATTTCTTGCAGAGTAGGCAGCACGCAGAAAAAAACAGGAGAAAGTGGAGCTCGCGTTGTTTTATCTAAATCTAATGATTGCTAAAGAGCTTGATGAAGTCTATAGAGGGCTGAGAGAGCGAGAGAGGGCTGAGAGTGCTCTTAATGTGGAGAGGGAGCACCTTGAGAGTGCTCTTAAAGAGGAGAGGGAGCAGAATGCGGCCATGCAGAGCTGCCTGGAGGACCTGGAGAACGAAAACTGCCTGCTGAAAAGCACAATCCTCAATATGAAGAAGGAGATGCTGAATGAAAGAGATACGTGGAGAGCAGAAAAGGAGGAGATGATGAGAGAAAAGGAACTTGCAGAGGAGGAGATGATGAGAGAAAAGGAACTAGCATGTCCAACCGCAATGCCGTGATGGAGCAGAGGTTGAGGGATTTGGTGAGAAAGATAGGAAGGAGCAGAAAAAGAAGGCTAAGGAGTTAAAAAAGTAGAGGAAGAGAAGAAGTTGAAGAAGATGCAGGAGATGAAGTCAGGAAAAAAGGAGCTTCTGGAAAAGACTGTCTGGGCTGTGGAGAAACAAAGGGAGAAAAGCAAACTAATGAATGAATGAACGAATTAATAAATAAATAAATAAGGTGTCACAGCAGATCTTTTTTGCAAGTTGGTATTGTATAGTGTGTGTTGTTTCAACTTAGCAACACAGGTTAAAGATACAGATGACTTATTAACCTATATTCACTTCCGATTATTTAAATTTGCGACTTTGTGTGACTTATTATTTGTTCACTTTTCCCAGTTATTGTCCACAACTTACTTATTTAAGTTAACAGGGAGACTTGACATTAGTTTTCAAGTAAAGAATATGTAAAAGTGTTTCATGTTTCAAATTGTGAATTACAGTTATAACAACAAACATCACTTTTGAGGCAACATCTCACTTTTATTTTCTTGGATGAAAAGTTGAATACAATAACTTTTACACACAAAGGTGTAAAACAAAAAGGCAACATTCCAAACAGGTGCTATTTCCAACAGGAATATGATGGAAAACAGCTTCAACGTTCAGTTTAGTGTAATTGAAGGAATAGTTCAGCAAAAATCAAATGAATTTTCCCCTAACCCCATATGTAATTGACCAGTCAAGACATGTTTGTCTTGAGTCCAAATTTTGCTTCTTTAGTTTATAATGGTATGAATACCGGTTTACTATGGTGTGACTTCGTACACTGCTGTTTAAAGTGCTGGTCTGTAGCGTTCAGCCATGTGGTGAAGTTATATTCATTTTTATAGTTCATATTAAGTCTTACTGTACTTTAAAGCGTCTGGCCGACATAAATGAAGACCTGAATGCATTTTGAGTGTGCTGAGAGAAGCTTTTGAACATGTAATTACAGAGAAAATGTGGGGGACAGTTGACCTCTAGTGTTTGTTAGCATCGTTTGCCTAGCAGCTCCAGATTTAAACTAAAAAGCAAAATATGTATGTGTGTGCATGTCAAAGTAAATACTCCCTTATGAGTATCTGAGTGTGTGTGCTTACATTATCTTAACAATCATATATAAAAATACATTCTTTGAAGAGACATGTCTAGAAGCTAGTTTCTAGAAACATCCTAAACCTTGAAAGGAAGACTTGACATTAGTTTTCAAGTAAAGAATATGTGAAAGTGTTTCGTGTTTCAAATTGTGAATTACAGTTTGAATCTCAGAGACCTACTCATTACACAAATATATAGATGTGGGTGTGTGTCAAAGTAAATGTTCTAGTGTATGAGTGTCCGCGCTTCCATATTCACAAAGACATGTCAAAAGTGACATGTTGAAAGCCAATATAAACCAAAACATTAAGACATTTGACTAAATCTTGAAATATACATTGCCAAGACCTGCTCACTGCATAAGAACATGTGTATGTGTATGAGAGAGAGTTTGAGTGCAGATGGTTTGCTGAAATGCAACAACGCATTGAACAAAATTCTACATAACAAGAACACACATGACAAGTCAAGGGCAAAAGTTTGAAAAAGGCAATTTAGCAAATATTTAATTCTTCAGTGCATTTCTTTCTTGCATTTGTGTGAGTGCATGTTTGTGTTCAACTAAGTGTGTCGGAGTGTGTGCATTAGTATCTGGCTGTTTACATAATAGTATGTATATTCAAGAATGTGTGTGCATGTGTTTACCCATGTTAACAATGAGGGAAAAAAAATCTTACAAGACAGAACTAAACATGTAAGTTCCATCATAATGAAAACATTCAACAAACAAAGCATGAAATACACATTTCAATCACTAACAGCTGGTGACAGCCAAGTAGCCAGATGATTCATAGTTTGTACCTTAGAAGCTTGTTTTTCAATCCATGTATTCGTGCAGAGGCTTGGTCTGGTTTGATCATCACCACTCGCTGTAGAAACTCAAAGCAATACTTCGTAGCCTGTGAATACTCGCGATTCACACAAAAGATAATACCCATAAGCATGGCAAAGCTGCATGGCACGTCTTTGAGGTTGTGTAGTACAATGGTCTCCTCCACCACAACTGCCACACCGAAGTTCTCTCGAGGAAAGGCATCCTGTAGAACACCTTCATGGCCTATCAGGAGGCCAACTTGCATCCCGTCCATAGCCACCACCATCAGATATAGTCTTACATCACACATCCTGTATGCATTTGCTAGATTTTCAAAAAGGTAGTGTTGCAGACCATCAAAGCTGCAGTCCTTCTCCTCTCATTTGTGTTCTACAGGATGTATACAGTACAGTGAGAGATGAAATATAAAACATAGCGACAAATTTTAGTGTCATCAGATCCTGCACTTACATATTCCTCAAGGCAGTCCAAAAAAAATGTTCTGTCTTCCACGTCGATGATTATCTTTGTAATGGTTTACTATAGTCTTTTCGTTATATGAGGCACAACTGCAAAACTTACATCTCCACTTTATGCACAATTGCAGCCAAACTTCAGTGAATTAGAACTAAACCTCTAAAACAGAAAATTCATTATCAGAACAGATAAGGGGTACATCAATTAAGTCATATGAACTGCAAACATAATGGAAAGAATCATTTATAGCATTGAAAAAAAAATCTAATTTACACAATTTTCCACTTACCCTAGATCAGTAGAAACATGTCTGAAGTGCAAATTGTCATTCTTTAGTTTAGAACTGGAGCTGCTAGGCTCACACTTTTTAAAAAGATGGTTCTTTACACATTCTTTATTAAAGATATAATTCTATGTAGAACCATTTGCATGCTTAAATGGTTGTTCGCGTGGTGAAAATGTTCTTCAGATTGATGCAGAATATGTTGTATAAGGTTGTATACAGAACCTTTTGAAAATGATTCTATAGCACCAAAAAGTGTTCTGCTATTGTTGTGATCTCTTGTAACAATTGAAGAACCATTCTTGGTGCTGTATAGAATCGTACGCAACACATTCTGAATCAATCTGAAGAACATTTTCACCATGAAAAGAAATATTCAACCATGCAAATAGTTCTTTGAGTGTTGGTGGATCTAAACCAATGTCTTTACTAAAGAACCCCTCAATAATCATCTTTTTTTAACAGCATATGTTATGTCTATCAATATGTGCCCAAAACCTTCTCTCAACACACCCAGAACACATCTGGGTCTTAATGTCACCCAGCCTACTCATTGTGGTTTAATACAAACTTTGATTTAATATAAACTGTTAAAAATGAAGAAAAATTCACCATAAAGATAAAAACTGCAGACTGCCATTTTAAACAGCGGGTGTTACGATGAAGTTTATTAATTTTTATGGTTCAAATAAACAAAGTCTCACTGTCTTATATTAAAACATGGTTGTGTCTTGAGCGGGCTGAGAGAAGTTTGAACATTAACAGAAATGAAATTGGTGACAACTTAGTTAGCTTAGTTGATGACAAACAAACAAACAAAAAAAAAACCCTTCAGGCTTTTGTTTTAAAGCCATTTTGTAAAATTATAGATGCAACCAAACTGTGCTGCCCTCCAGTGACAATTTTAAGTGTACACAGGTTTTGCTCAGCTGTAGATTAAGCCCTTAGATCTCGTCATGGGCGCTTTTCCTTTTCAGAATAAAGGGGGTGGGCTGACTGTCTCACTGTGCTGGACTGGGCTGGTCAGAGGGCTGGGCTTCCCGGTACTGGCCGCCTCTTTGCTCCGCCCCTGCTGATGAAAGCCCTTGAAAAGCAGGTAGCCTACATAGTGAGCGTGCTGTGATTGCATGTGTTCATTGTTTTTCTTCTCTGATTCCTGAGTAGTGAAACAGTCTTGACTGACTGCAGTGAGTCGCCCCGGAGTGGGCGGGGTTATGCAGCCCTGCAGACTCTCACTGTGCTGTACTCATCTTCCTCATTTGAGCTCATCTCAGTAAATGAGCTGCTCAGTCACTGTGCTGGGAACGATTAGACATACGAAGCTGAATCAGACACAGCTTTAATTCAGCTCCACTGCAGCTGTCAGCTCTACATTTAAAGGTAGGTTCTCTTTCACTTTCGCTTCACTTGATCTGGGTTTGATGTGTTTTCGAGGTCACTGACTGACAGTAAGGGCTGGTTTTCTGTTCTTAGTTCACTAAACAGTCTGATTCTCGTTCACTGAGTGAGAAAACTTCGCTCTGGTAAACTTTGTTGTTGGTGTTGCAGAAAATCAGGTCCCGCCCACGTTGTGGTTCTGCAGCTGAACAAGATGGTGAACTGCGGCTTATTGACCGACAAGAATGAACCAGGTAAGAACAGAAGCTCTCCTCACCCTTTTCTCCTGCTGACACTGTTTTCTTTACGTTTCTTTAAAACCCCAAATAAATAAACGGCAGAGAGACACGCAGGTCTGAAAGGTCGTTGATAAATCACACATCCGCCACTAGATGTCGCTGAAACTGAGGTTTCACTGAGGTTTATCTTCCTGACGGAGACCAGAACAGTTGAAACACATCTTCCTCTCAGATATTTTAATATTCAGTATACATATGTATTTCATAATATCCATCGAAATGATGAGCAATACAAAGAGTAATAGACTCCTGAAACATTCAGAGCTTTGGAATATCTGTTACATGTCCATGTAGCTTATATCTCTTCTTCTTTCTTTCTTGTTACTTTATTTTTTCATTTCTCTTTGTTTCCATTACTGTATATATCATATGCTGCAGTTATACATTACTATACATAGCAATAATTTACAGTTTATTTCACTACTATCTTGTTAATTTACCCTTTTGTTTATTGTAGTCATGTGTATTGTAATTGTTCTGAATAATTGCATTACAACAGCATTAATAAGAATACTACTACTACTACTAATACTACCACTAATAATAATAATAATAATAATAATAATAACAAGAACAGTATGTAGACTATATTCCATCATTATGTTATGCAGCCTTCAGGGGCAGCAATTAAAAGTGATATATCTTTCATTTAAACACACTTAGATTAAGGTACCTTCATCATCTTTAAAAAATAAAGTAGTGTTATCTGTTATTGACCCATTTCTGCCATGTAACTTTACAGGGGTATCATTTAGCCCAAGTCAGTGAACTTTATGGGGAATTCAGTCATTCAGTCAGCTGAAACTGTGGTTCAGTTTCCTGTAGGTCTTTGTCTGAAATTACTAACCAAGTCCTTCCTACATATTTCCCGCCCAGTTCATCTGAAGAGCGTAGTGGTGGATCTAAAGGTTAAGGGTCATGTAGCTACAGTGAGCTCCACTCTGCAGTATGTAAATGAAGAAGAGCGCCCCCTGGAGGCCCTGTTTGTCTTCCCCATGCCTGCAGAAGCTGCTCTCTGCCACTTCAGTGCCAAGATTGCAGACAAGGAGGTAATGGCGAAGGTGCAGGAGAAAGAGAAGGTGAGAAAGAGGAACAAAGTCACCAGACCAGCACTGATCATATACAACTTAGCATGACTGCTTTAGAGCACTGATAGTGTTTAAAGTTTTCCAGTGATTCAACAAAAAAAAGCAAAGATCACACCTGAAATCTCAGCATGTTTTCTGTTAGCGTGTACTTTTCACTACAGCTGGTGTTTGACGTACACCCTGTGTCACTGGTTGCTTTCAAAAGCGAACTGTGCAAGATGAGCGATAGACATTTATAATAGTGATAGACGTGTAAATAGAAAACAGATGACTTTCCACTTTGCCATGCTTCAGGAGTTACTTTGACTACTGAAGATACTGAAAATCAGCATACACTCTCACACTTTCAGACTAGAATTTAGTGTCATAATATTCTTCTCTCTCTGAGAGGAAAAGCAACATGAACCTGTAGATATGGTTGTCACCAAGTTATGGGCTCCAGGGCACAAATGTTTGGTAAGCGTTTACCTGGCTACCTTTTTGGGTGGTCAGGGAATGTTTGTATGATATCACAGCAGGTTACATTAGGTCTATGCAGCACCACGATGGCAGCATACTAACTGCCGTGTTGAGCACATCACTGCCATAAACGCATATTTTTTTTCCGATCAGGGCAAAACAATAGCAAGATTAGGCGCACATTAACAAGAGCACAGTTTAACATAAACCCAACAACCAACAACATTTCTCTTAAAAATATGTGACCACTATTAACAAGTAAAACATTTACGTCAATTAAGACAACATAAATTAAAATTGTACAGCTGAAGGTTACATAATAAAGACAAAACAGCAGCAAATTTAATAACCGTCAAGCATCCTAAAGCATACTGCCATGGCAGGGGTGGATTTTTTTTTTTCATTTATATCTTACCTCTGATGACATTATGTGCAGAAGTAGACAGCTCGCCGATCACTCCTGACAAGGATGATATAACTTTTTTCTTTAACTCAGGTGGCTGATATTTTATAAGTACATTCACAGGAACACCAGCTCACCACTAAAGAAAAAACCTGAAAGCTTGACTGAAGTAATGGAGGACAGTTGAGTGGTTGCTAAGTAGTGATTGGAGGAGGAAATGAAGCAGACATTTAGGAAACTCTTGGGATGATCTGGGCTGTTGCGATCATGAAATTTTAGCTAAAGATTAATCGCCAAATATACTGAACAACAATGTTAATACATTGTTTTTTTGGTTTTGCTCCCATTTTGCAGCTAAAAAAAAATTATACTAAAAAAGAATATTTCCTAAAAATGTATTGCACTGCTACAGGCAAATGGTGATCACACCAGATACTAATGTGGGAATTCAGTTTCATGACCCGCCCTGTTTTTTGTGGAGTTTCACTAAAACTTTTCCAGTAAAAAGTGTTGTGTTTATATTTTTGTTTAGTGTCAATAATTGCTGTTTACAGTTTGTTCATTTTATGTTCCCAACTGATGACAGACACAGCTTGAGCTCACATAAACAAACATCACTGCTGCCCTCTAAAGTTTTTATAGCCCCAAATCAAAAGTTAGATCTTTTGTTGTTTTATAAGACTCATGGTGGGTCTCAATAAACGTGTTTTCTGCTTTATTTTATTTACATGTATTTGATGAAAACACATCAAATTTACATTCTGTTTGTTACGATGTAAACATGTGAAAATAGTAATTGTGGTCAATTTAAATAATTACTATTAGACAATTATGTACTATTTTTGACAGGACTTTCTGTAGAGCTCCAGACTGAAGTGTTTTGTCTGTACTTCAGGCGCGGGAGGAGTATGATGATGCGATTGCTTCAGGAGATCAGGCCTTTCTGCTGGAGGAGAGTGACGAGAGTGAGGATGTGTTCAGGCTGAGTGTGGGGAGTCTGCCTCCAGCCCAGAGTGCTGCTGTCACCTTCATCTACGTCACTGAGCTCTCTGTGCAGGCTGACCACGCCCTGCGCTTCTGCCTGCCTGCAGTGCTGAACCCCCGTTACACACCACCAGGTACCAAACTGAAAGACACACGCTGCACCTTTCCATCATGAACCAAACACACCATCCTGAACAGCACAACACCTGGCCTGTTACACATTACAGGTTTAATCAGGTCTGAAATTATGATCTGGACCTGAATGTAGTTCAACTCACAGCACCAAGTTTAGAATCTGAACCCTGTAGAACTGCAGCTCGACAAAACTCTGTCCCAGCCTGACTGAACCTGCTGTTTTTTTTTTAACCATTTACTCATGGACTTCCCAGCAGCACAAGTGGTTCCAGTGTGCCAGATTAAAAATGTTTAAGGTAATAAAAGTAGAGAGAAAGAATAAAGTTGAGGGACACACAGCCAAAATCTACTAAAAGTGGAAGGCTATGAGAAACCTAAAGATAAAATTTGAACCCGAACAGAACTTATAAAAATATTTGAGTAAAGATATCCGAACCCATCCAGAACAGGTTTTGTCAGGTTCAGTGAAATATTTCAGTCTTGAGTACACATAATTATTTTAAGCACTGTACTCTCAGATATATGTAGTAATATATAAAGTATTGCACTATATACCTTATCTGAATGTAAGGAGTCATGCTGAACAAACTAAATGAGCTCTTATCTCAGGTTCCTCTGTTTTTCTCTCAGGTACAGGTGGTGGTATAGTGTCAGAGATAACATCATCACCAGCAGGTGTTCCCTACTCTCTCTCTCTCACAGCCCATGTGAGCTCTCCCAACCCCATCACTAAAGTAGAGTCCAAATGTCCTCTTGAGCCTCTGATGTTCCTCAACGCAGACCACACAAATGCAAAGGTATGAGTGTGTTTTAAAACGCACTCACTCAGCACTCACACATCAGAGAAACCTGCTGCCTGTCTGCTCCATATGATTCAATCTCTCTGCACCACTCACATTCTCTGATATAGAGGGTCAGTTTTGATATCTGCACAACCTCAATCTGACTGACATTCACAACTCTGTCTAATTCTGTGTGTGCATGTGTGTATGTATGTGTATATGGCTATGTGTTTAGGTGAGTCTGTCTGCAGGTCATATGTTTGACAGGGATGTCGAGCTGTTCCTATATTATCAGAACGCCCACCAGCCCACTGCTATAGTGGAGGCAGGAGAGCCCACAGCACAGCCAGGTAAACTAAACACACTTTCAGTCACTTCAGTTAAACAAACAAAAGCTTATTGACTTAAATGAGTAGTATTGGTACGTTTCACTGAATATAATACACTAGAAAAAGTAATGTAGCTTCTTTCTGCAGGCCCCCTAGTGAACATTCTGCCAGCAGGATACAAATCAACTTGGACATTTTACATAATATAATTAGAGATGCACTGATACCATGTTTTCCCTTCCAATACTAATACCTCATCCTTAAAAATATTCCTATACCGAGTACAGATAACGACACTAACTCTATCTAAGGTAACTAACCTGTAAGATGCTAATGGCATTTACTTGTTCAAATGTATATATTGCTTAAGCCTATTTTTTGTTCATTTACTATATGAGTGCAGTCCTAATGGTATGTGTGCTATTTTTACACACTATTAAGTATATTAGTATGCAGTTTGGGATGGGGAAATAATAACACAGCGGAACATTTAGGCTATATTCTCAAGTATTATGTCAGTTAGTATGCTTTAAAAGTCAGATTTATAAGAGATAATAATAATGATCCAAAATAAAAACCTGCTTTACTGCCTTTGCTGGGTCAGTTGGATACTTTTAAGGTCATATTTGGTCAAACGTGTAGTCTCATCTTCAGAGTCTGACCAAATCGGACTGAGCCATAAAACTGCTGCAGTAAAAAACAAAAAAGCTGTTTAGTGGTGATGGTGTTTCGGAATTTAGTGTAAGGAGTTGGAGAACGAACTTCCGGCTGTACAGCGAGTGAGCTGAGCTCGTTACTGTGACGTAGCAACAAGCTGCTTTTTAAAAAACTATAATTATTTGGAAGGAATTGCTAACATTAAAACATATTAAACGACACATTCACGGCAATTTATTAATTTCTTACTTTATTTATTTAACTTTTGTATAAAAGCAATAGAACACTCGAGGCCATGTGTTATCGCGTATAACATCACAGCTGTGATGATCTATGGCCAAATCGCAGCCGTGATGTTATTTTGCAATAACACACAACCTCTCGTGTTCTATTGCTTAAGTATCCTTAACACTGATACCCATACTGCTTTAAAGAGCCTGTATCGGCACTAATACAGATACAGTATCGGTACTAAATATAATCAAATAAAATATTGGCACCGTAACTTTGTTATCAGACTAACTGAACACAATTTTAGTCGGTTATTTATTGAACAAACTTAAATGAATAATATTTTACAGAATACCGTAGACTTCTTTCTGCAGGCTGCCTAGCAGTAACTCAACTGGCTTGGATATTTATGTGAAATATAGTAACTATGTTGAGCTGCTAGCGAGCTCAGTGGGGGTGAAGGTAACTAAAGCTTTCTTAATTTCAAAAATTCATGTACAACTCCTGTAATAAAAAATAGCATTTCAATACCAGATGCTTTCTAAATGCTGACTTGCTTGCTCACCCACTAAGATAAGGAGGTTTTGTAAATCATTCCCAACAAAATATATTCCATAAATGTTATTGAAGAAAACAATAGTTCAACTGAGGGACCTCCAGAACAGGTGGAAACTGTATTTTATGGCTATTGTGAAGTCATGGATAAATAGAAATAAACATGAACTATGAAACGAGATGTAAATATGACCAAACACTTCTGGATTTTTTATGTATCTGACAAGAGATGATGTTTTTAATTAAGAAAATGTTGTTCATTGATGTTGGTGCTGGATAGTGAATCTTATTTCATGTTTGCAAAAATCTGATAATCCAAAGAAAAGTAACCTAGGAAAGTAGTGTATTCAACTGGTGCTACCATTTTTTGGTTGTCATAAATTGACATATATTTCGTCGCTGTCCAAAGAAAAACATGTCTTTCTCTTTTTTTATCTCATTTTTGTTGATTTTAAGTTTTGTGCATCCTTCTAACATGGTGGCTGTCCTTTACATCATGTGAAAATTTCATGCTCAATAAACCAAAAGAAACGCTTCAAATATCTATAAAAATGTCTTCATGTTGACTTACATAAAAGTAAAGAAAGTTACTATTTTGGAGATACTTGTTTTACTTTGGACAGCGACAATTTGTTTCCTGAAGTGTTATTAATCACACTTTTTCTTTTTTCCGGTCTGTCCTTTTACTTTCTTTCCAATACACATTCTTTCATTTCTCCTTCCTTTAGGAACTCTGATGAGAGACCCTGTGGTCATGCTAAGTTTGTACCCAGAGTTCCCTTCAGCGCTGATGTCATCTGTAACATCTTGTGGTGAATTTGTGTTCATAATGGACAGATCTGGCAGTATGGGCTGTCCGATGCATAATGGATCAGGTGCACAGATGCGCATCGCGAGTGCCAGGGTAAGACTCAACACTGAACTGAAGTGAAAACACTGAAAAAATAAGCTCCATCAGAATGGATTTATTGCAGTAGTTAGAAATAACTTTGCTTGCCATTTAAAAGCTGTATTTGAACAAGTGAACTACAGTCACAGCAACATACAGCGCATAAACATAAACTCGATGCCTGGAACTACTGATGATTAGGAGTGTCAAACAAAGAAAATATAGACCTATAGATAAGTCAACCAGCAGCCGACCAACAAAAGAAAATTTCAAAGTTTCAGTTTCCCTCGAGAGCCTCCACTGTAACAAGAATCAACTAGTTGTCCGAACAAGAATGAGCAGCTACAATTCCAGAGTTGAAAGCTTTGACTGTACATATGATGAATATGTTTATTGGTACGAACAGCCACTTTTGCTCTCTCTGGATTCCCCCTATGGATTTAAAGTCAAAAGTTTAAAATAGGGGTGTGTTTAAACAAAGGCATTTCAGCTAACCTGCCCTGGCAGTAAATAGCAAGGAGACATATTGAAAGTAAACAGAACTTTCATTTAAGCTAATTTGCTCAATGTCCATGTGGGAAGAGTTGAGCCACCCCATTACATTGGCAGCCTCTTCCCCACATGCAGAACAACATGCCAGGCAGCAACAAGAATTAAAATAAGTGTGGACGTCCCTGAAAAAGATAATGTCTATAAGGCAGCATATGTCGCTAAAATGTGTATATATCTTTCTGCATTAATGGTGCTTTTACAGGTGAACACAGAAGTTACCTACTAATAACCTGCCCATAACATGACAGACCCTGGCTTTTGCACTTTACGCTGGTAACAATCTGGATGGTCCTTTTCTTTTTTGTCCCAGAGAAGACAATATCCATTATTTACATAAAAAGTCTGAAAGGTTGACGCATGTTTCCACTGTGCATCCACTAATATCAGATGAGCTCAAGCCCAGAGAAGTCGGCAGCATTTTGGACATTGTTGTCCTAGGGCTTCTACTGTGCATAGTACAGTCTTACTTTGGATTTGTAGATGCAGTGGCAAACAGTATTTATTGATGATGCAGTGACATTCATCACAGAACCATGCCGGTTTTTAATATAGCAAAAAAGCTCATGGGCATTCAGTGGTTTTCAACTTTGCCCTTTAGATACTGAGATTTCCCTTCATCTTTTGATATTATTATGCGCTGCAGTGGCTGAAACATCTAAAATCCTTGCAAATGTTGGTTGAGAAATATTGTTCTTAAACAGTTGTTCTATTTGTTGATGCATTTTTTGTAAAAGTGATGAGCCTCAACTCATCCTCACTCATAAAGTGCATATAAAAGCCTTACCTCTATGTCCCTTTTATACCCAAGCATGATTACATCACCTCTTTAAAATGTTTTCTGAACATTTAATGTACCTAGTTGTAAAAATGTGTCCTGTGTTGCATGAATCAATTTCTGAATGAGTGTATATTTGTGAAAACAATGAAGTTGATAAGATAAAACATTAATTATCTTGTCTCTGTACTGTTTTCATTTAAATACAGGTCAAAGTGGATTTACAGATCACTGCTTTCTATTTTACCTGCTGTCTCAACTTTTTTGAAATTGAGTTTGAAGAATATATGAAGAATGTTTTTACTGGACACTGTGTCAGACAGAATTGTAATTTGCCACTCTTTCCAATCAGAATATGTATTTATACAGTACTGTGTGAAATCTTATACACAGCACTGTTCAAAAGATTAATGCAGTAAACAATAACAAGAAGTTGATATCTTTTGTGCCAGTTAGAAGAATGAAGGTTTAGTTCTAGATTTCTCTTTGATGCCCCCAGTAAGTATATACACGTATATAATGTATATATATCAAAACTGCATTTTTATATACATTTAGTTTGATCAACAACACTTATTAATAGTTTGTTTTATTTATTTTTTTAGGACACTCTGCTCCTACTGTTGAAGAGTCTCCCTCTGGGCTGCTACTTTAATATCTACGGCTTTGGTTCACACTATGAATCTTTCTTTCCGTGAGTGAATTTATATCACAGTCTCAGTTCATGAATGAGACACTTTCACACTGAAGGTGATTCAGGACTGGTTTAACGTTCAGGACTTGGTGTGTGTGTGTGTGTGTGTGTGTGTGTTTGTGTGTGTGTGTGTGTGTGTGTGTGTGTGTGTGTGTGTGTGTGTGTGTGTTTGCTGTCTTCAGGAAGAGTGTTGAATACACTCAGGAGACAATGGACCAGGCTGTGAAGAGAGTAAAGGAGATGGAAGCAGACATGGGTGGCACTGAGATTCTGCAGCCTCTGAAACACATCTACAGTCAGCAGTGCATCCCTAACCAGCCCAGACAGGTAACATCACTTACCTGTTCACTGTAATCTCATTCAGATATTAATCTGTGTTATGTAGGAGATGGTTAGGCAAGATCTTATACTTTTCATCTGACAAAGTCTTTCAATGCAAACAACCAAAACATCTCTACTAAAAATAAAAATGTAAAATTTGTTTGTAGCACTTGCCGTTTGTGAACCATTCTGTTGAAAGTACCACAAACACCCCACATACCCCACAGTTAGGGTTATCAGACTAAGGGGCTAGTTGTGACATTCACTAGGAAAGCCTGATTAATTGGGGCGGTTAATTCAATATAGTTCTTTATTGTTTGAACCAGATAAGCTTTTTAGCCTGAATATATAAAAATGTTTGCATCATTAAAAATATATATGATTAGCAAAGGAGACTGTCTGAAACAGTAGCATTTTAACAGTAAAGCAAAATAGAAAATTTCAGTGCAGTAAAATTTAACTATATTTTATTTAAATGACATCTGTAGTATGTTTTTGATCTGGACCTGTAAATACAAATTTTGAAAATATGTTTCATAATGCTGTTTTGAGTTGAGCTGGAGAGGCAGGGACTACTTTGGTACTTTGTTACTTCTGCTGCAGGCCTGAAATGTCATTTAAACTAAATAAACTAAATAAAGTCAGAGTTTTGAATTTTGGTTGCACCTCACTTATCGTTGGTTGAAACATTTTTTTCCTTCCTCTTGGTCTTAAAAGTATGGACTTCTGTCATTGTTTACTTTGGGAAGCTTAGTTGTAACACTGCATTAAAACTAACCCTGCCACGAGATGGCTTTAGTCTATATTTTTAGTTCTCAAACCCCCAGATGGCCCAGTTTTTGCACCATCCATACTTCAATGGGTGAAAATGTGGGCCATCAGAGGGGTCCCTGAGGACGAGTTTGAGAATCACTGGATTATGTGCTTCAAAACTGTGTTATATTGGATGCACCTACAAGGTGCTTAAAATATGTAAATATGTGTGAATTCTGTGACTTGCACCTGTGACTTGCACAGTAACTAAAAACACTTGTGATGAAAAAAGTGAAATTTTGCGTACGAAGATGATATGGGAATACACAGATGACCAGAAGCACATTCTGCTTGAACCTGTTTAGCCACATAAAAAACATTTTGTTACATTTTACCTCATGTTGGGTTGTTCTGTGCTCTGAATCCTTTCGCTGTCTAAAGAAAAACAAATATCTCCAAAACAGTAACTGTATAGGAGAAGGCAAAAACTTTTTGTAGTGCCTCTTTACTGATGAATTTGTCCTGAATATTCTGGCTTGAAGTTCTCTGACGTCTTTTTTTTCTTCCTGCAGGTCTTCATGTTCACTGATGGAGAGGTGTGGAACACCAAAGAAGTTCTTTCCCTCGTAAGAAACAACGCTGAATCTCACAGGCATGCAGACTTTATCGCTTAAAAATATATAACTAGAAGGCTAAATATTCAGAGCAGTTAAACTGTTCATAATGCAGTTAACAACCAACTGTGCAATCATAACTAGACTGACAGAGTGTAACTAGTTACAGAGCTACTCAGCTCACAGAACTGTCTTTACAAGTACTAATGTTCTATCACAGCAGTACACTTTCAGTTCTGCACTGTGGTTGAGTAAAGTATGTGGAGGAAACTGCAGAGAAACTTTCAAAGAGATTGTGGTTCATGCAGCTTTTCACAGGCAAGCTGGTCGTTTAACTTACAAATTTGAGTAATTTGGTGTATAGGGGACGATTTATAAGAGATTTGTAATACACTGCTTAAGTACTCACAACTGTGAACAGTACTAGTGAAAATAGTGCAAATCGTGTAGCACAGCTTTATAGAAATCAGTAATTTTACTGTCTTTATTAAATGACTGAGCTGCTGTTGTTTCAACAGGTGCTTCTCGTTTGGGATTGGTGAAGGTGCGAGCACCGCCCTCATCACAGGAATGGCTCAGGAGGGATGTGGCCACGCCCAGTTTATCACAGGCACTGATCGCATGCAGCCCAAAGTAAATCTGGCTAAAACTAGCAGAAATTATAATAATCCATTCTGCAATATTGGACCATATTTACTAAAGAGCGTGCAACACCTTGAGGAGACGTTTATAAAATATGAACATTATTATGTAGTTTTATACTTTATTTTTTTATTTACAGATGTGGATCGCCTAGAACTGCTTTGAGCACTTGTGACTAAAATAAAATAAACATATGTGCACATGTTCAAGTCAGCTGTTGATGCTTTTATGCCTACGAAATGCGCCAATCTTGAGTAGATACAGCCCTGAAAACCATTAAATGATTAAAGTACTTTATCACCTTACTGACATGAATAGTGTAAGTTAGCTATGATTTCATTTGATGTAAATGTGTAAACTCTAATATTTGCATTTCCATTGAACAAACTCTATACTTATTCATGAATGTCATGTATTATTTAGAGTAAATGTTTAATTTTATTTATCTCACTTTTCACTTCAATAACAGTAAATGAAACAAGGTTCAGATCTTGGTGTCAGTTAAGCAGAAAAATATATTTATGAGCACTTTAAAGGTGCTATTCTTACTCTCTGCTGTCGGCTCTGCACAAACACATTCATCACTTTCCTTCAACATCTTTTACATTGTTTATTTACTCTTATTCACTCTCTTTCCTTCTCTCTTTCTAGGTAATGCAGTCTCTCCGCTATGCTCTACAGCCAGCTGTGGTTGATATTAGTGAAGAGTGGACGGTCCCAGTGGGCATGTCCGCCACCCGCCTTAGCCCACCCATTAACGCACTCTTCCAGGGTCAAAGGGCACTGATTTACGCTCAGCTGAAAGGAGAGGTGAGAGCATTAATCTGATATTTACAGGGAAACAAGCTTCCACTATTTTACCCTTTTCCTTGAATCTAGTAGTCCATGAGCTTTACAGCTATTTAAATAGATTAGAAACATTCAGAAATGAATATTGGTGACACAGCGCTGCTTTCAGTTATGAGTCTCCTTATTTAGTGAGTGAACTGATGACACAGCCACACTTCTTTCTGTCTGTAGAGTCAGAGCTCAGACTCTGAGGGGACTGTAACAGTGAAGTACCGTCTAGCAGATCAAGAGGTCACCAACACACTCAGCTACTCCCTCAAGCCTGCTGAGAATACAGGGTAACATTCAGTTACATGTTCATTCTGTGATCTCCACTGTTTTCTCTGAGGAACAGTTACTTTTTCATTTCTTTCTCCTCTACTGATGTTATGACATCACAGTAAGAACAACTACAGCAGTCAGACTGAGCTGGATGAGTTGAACTGACTTCATCATAAAACCATGGTAGTGTGTGTTGTGGTGGTGCGATTGCGTCAGGCACAGTGATGTTACTGGGTTTTTATTCACCTCAATGTCACTGCTAGGTTAAGAATAGTCCACCAACCAATGATATTGAGCCAGTAGTCAGAAACCGACCACTGATGAAGAGCTAAAATATGCTGAACACAATTTATAGTCTGTGTTGTCTCTTCTCTATCTTTACAGGTGGACCAACAAGGTAGGTGAGTTTAATAGAGTGGACAGTAAGTGTACACAGTGTTTCAAAAATAAGCAACACCTGTGCCTGATACACTCGTACCAGCACCACACGCACTACCATGTTGGTGTCACTGCCACATTAGGAATGGTACACCAGCCGATACCTTGGTGATCTTAAAGTGGTCCCTCTCCATTGATAGATGGGGTCAAAGGGGGTTGATAAATTATGCATAGCAAAAGATGGACTGTAGTTGCTGTATGTTAACGTTTATCTTTAGTTGGCTTTATCACCCTCACACAGCTTGTACACTGTCTGTTTGTTCAGACTGTCCATCCACAGACTGGCTGCCCGCTCTCTGATCCGCTCTCTGGAACGGGAGGAGCAGAATGAGGGAGCTGAGAAAGAGGCTTTAAAGGCCAGAGTGGTGGAGCTCAGTGTGCAGGCTGGAGTGAGCAGCTCACACACAGCCTTCATTGCCGTTCATAAGGGCAGTGGAGAGGCTGTGAAAGGACCACTGCTGAGGAGGAGAGTTCCTACAGGAGGTTAGTGTTGCTTTATTATAAGACTTTTGCTCTCATTGTGCTTTTGTTTTGAGCACAGACACATCATGGATAAAACCTCGAGAACTTAGTGTCCTGGTTTTATGTGCTTCTATTTAGGGATGCCTTTTATGGGGGCACTAACGCCACTGTCGGGTTTGGGTGCCATGAGAAGTAAGTAACAGAAAATGCTAATTTCTACATATTTAATTCATTATTGAACACAGTACTGCTCTTGTACTCATTAGTCTCTCACACAAGTCTTCATTTTCTTTTCTTTATCACACACTTAAAATCTAAAAATAAAAATTAGTCAATTAGTGCAGGATAAATTAAGTAATTTTGTTACCTCTTTAATAAGCTGCTCATCCAAACCAAAGCACAGGGGGATCACAAATCCACCTCCAACTATATATAGTATTTTATTTGACTGTAGTGAGCAAGTCTGTCTTGTTTAAAAGATGATATTTAAGACATTTAACCTTGAGCCTTTCTGTTTCATTTAAATGCTTTCAATATTAGCACATTTAAACGCATTAAAAATGACTTTTAACACATTATATCACTACAGTGACTGGTAAGACTCAATGCACCATACAGTTAATAACATGTTGCAAACTCATAAAAGCAATGCAAATTCAGGAAACACTTTAATCAACATTACTACACCAGAGCTACATTTCACAAACGTGCTGCAAATACAGAAAACACAAGCAACATTAGAAACGCTTCACATCCAGTCACAATGGAAATGTTTCTGGAGGACTCTCAAAAGAGCTAGAAATCTGTGTTGGAAAATCTCTGACAGAAATAAGTTGATCAGACCACAGAGTCACTCTGAATGGCTTTATCTTCTTTGACTGTCTTCTGGAAACGTTTCTGTTGCACTGTGACTGACTCTGCAGCGTCTCTGAAGTTGCATGTGTTTTCTGTATTTGCAGCGCGTTTGTGAAATGTTGTGCAGGTTTTGTCATTTTGATGAAAGTATTTTCTGAGTTTGCAGAGCATCTATGAGTTTGCAGCATGTTTTATTATTGTGGAAAGTGTTTGTAAAATGCAGGGCTTATGTTGTCATTTTGATTACATTTTTTCTGCGTTTGCAGCTCATTTTTTATTTGCAGTTTGTTGGGAATTCTCAGGCACAGCAAAACACAAACAGCTTATCATGTGATTATGACCCCAACAACAGGGACGCCTCAGAGAAGCACAGATTTTTAAAGTCACTTGTGTCAAAGCATTCCTTTCTCATGAGGTTTTATTCATGACATCACTAGCATTTAGTTGAAGTTGACTCGACTTTCATCACATAACTGTCGACTTAAAAAAAAGCTGCGCAACTCCTAATAAGGCATGATTCATTATATACTGTTTCAAAGATAAAATTATAGTTTTCCAAATGTAAAGATGTAAAAGTAAATTAAAATGACATCTCTAATTAACAATTATAATAATAACAATAATAATAATAATAATAGTAGTAGTAGTAATAATAATAATAATAATAATAACTTTATTAATAGAGCACTTTTCATACCAGTAGCAGATCAGTGCAAAAAAGAATTTTGATTTAAAGCTTAATTAAAGACATACATTGTCAAATCTTTCTTAAAAGTGTGTGCTGAGCTTGTCTGTCTAATAAAAGGAGGAATTGAGCTCCACAGATCAGAAGTATAATAACTGAAAGCTTCTCTCCACATTTCCTGTATTTTATGGAAGATATTTGCACAAGGCCAGTATCTGCAGATCTAAGATCTCATGTTGGAACAGAAACAGTCAGACATTCTGTGAGGTACACAGGTGCTTTAAGGCCATTTAGAGCTTTAAAAATTAGTAAAAGAACAAAACAGGAGTGATGTGAGCTCTCTTTTTGTTTTTGTTAGGATCCATGTTGCTGCGTTTTGTATGAGTTGTAGAGCCTGTATTGTTTTCCTAGTAATCCCAGTAAAAAGTAATATACAGTAATATATACAGTAATAATAACAAATGCATAAACACATTTCTCTGCATCACTCTGAGATAGACAAGGCCAAATTTTAGCAACATTTCTCAACTGATAAAAAAAAATACTTTTGTGAGTGAGTTTACACATGGGACAAAACAAAGCTCAGAATCTTAGACACACCCAGGTTTCATACTTCAGGTTTGGTCTATAAAGCAAAAGAGCCTAGCTTCTCATTAAGCATGTTTCTCTGAATTTTAATACCAAAGATAACTGACATACTTCTAGAGTGGAAATGTTCACATATATTGGACATTTGCATTATTGTACTTATGAACATATGATTATTCTTACATAAATAAAATTAGTATTACATTTCTTACAGGTACATCACTTTCTTATTGCATATACATTTTTAAAAAATATGTTTTCTCTTTTCTACATTTATCTTCCCAAAGGTTGTACTCCACCAGCGATGCGCTTGGGTAAATGTATATAAATTATTTTGCTTTGACTTTAAGTGGAGTAAAATTGTAAGTATAGATCTTGTACTAATACTAATACAATATTGGTATTACTTGTAAATATTTATAAACATATTTATTGCTGATGCATTACATTTTTTGTATACATTTGTAAAGAAATATTTATATTTTCTTTTTTCTATTTTTAGCTCACCAAGGGCGCCTTCAAAAAGGGGTCATGGGTAAATGTGTATAACTTATTCTGATTCTACTTGAGATGGAGTAAACCTGTTGGAATATTTGTTTCTTAGAAATGATTAGCTATTATTCTCTGTTTACATAAGATATAATAAAAACTGCTGTTTCATGCCTACTGATATCTACTGATAATAAGGAAACAACAAAATGAAACAGCTTTGGCCTTAGATAAGCCATTGCCTCTAGGATAATGTAAAGCTGCTGATAATGATATTGTGGTTTCGGCGTAGAATAAGACGTGGGAAACATTGAACAGAGCAGCAGGAGAGAACCACTGCTGAGTGCCCATGAATACAGCAGGGTAGCAGGCAGGTCACCTTTAGCCACACAATGCCTGTTCATGGTAGTCACACAACCCCACTGACCAGCCCCACAGCCCAGCACGACAACACACAAACAACCCATATCACCCATTTTAACTAACATCAACAACATATTTACATTAAGTTTTTCCCTACCCCAGTGCGACGCCACCCAAGAGCCTGTGCACATTGCTGCTCTGCATTTCCACGCTCCTGCGCTCCACAGCAGCGCGAGCCAATAGCGGGACACTACACAGCCCCCACTTCAAAGGTCAGCTGTTTCTGTGACCTCAGAAAGTCTGAGACTCATGCTGTCCTGCCCTCCTACCCCGAAGTCTCTCCGCAGCAGTGTTTCGGAATGCCCTTTCGTTCTGTGCTCCTGCTGTTTGTACAGAAGCTTGATAATAGGCTTGTAGAGTACATTAAAGATGGAAACATAATCATTTTTATTATGTAATGCCACCACATAGTGACAGTCATTAATCTGCATGTTATGAATGGCAGTGTGGTGGTTTAAATGAAATGCTGACACTGCTGTTTTAAACTCATTAATTCTCACCTCTCTTAGCTGAAATGGGGTTTTACAGTCAGCAGGGGCTGTTACTGCTGTAACTCGGATAACTGTCACTGAGTGCAGGCCTAAAAATAGATTCTCCATTTGAAGGATTTCATTATTTGTAGTTAAGGTTTGAATACTTTTGGAGTAGAAATGTTCACATACACTGAACATGCCAACTTGCCAATGCATTTAAAATATTATTGCTTACTTACACTTGAACATATGATTACTCTTACAACCCCGTTTCCAAAAAAGTTGGGACGCTGTGAAAAATGTAAATAAATGATTATGTGCAAATCATTTTAACCCTATATTTCATTGAAAATGCTTCACAGACAACATATCAAATGTTGAAACTGAGAAATTTTATTGTTTTTTGAAAAATATTTGCCATTTTGAATTTGATGCCAGCAACACTCCAAAAAAGTTGGGACGGGGATAACAAAAGGCTGGTAAAGTTCATTCCAGAGAGGCTGAGTCTTTCACAAGTAAAGATGATGAGGGGTTGCCCACTGTGTGAAAGACAGCATGATCAAATTGCAACAATTGAAGAATAATGTTTCTCAACATAAAATAGCAAAGAACTGTTGCGTTTCATCTTCTACGGTACATAATATTATTAAAAGGTTCAGAGAATCTGGAGAAATCTCTGTATGCAAGGGAGAAGGCCAAAAACCAGTATTTGCTGGCCATGATCTTTGGGCCCTCAGGCAGCACTGCATTGAATGCAGACATGATTCTGTAGAGGAAATCGCTGCATGGGCTCAGAAACGCTTCTGAAAACCACTGTCTGTGAAAACAGTTTGTCGCCGCATCCACAAATGCTAATTAAAACTCTTAAACACAAAGAGGAAATCATATATAAATAGGATCAAGAAATACTGCCACCTTCTCTGGGCCTGGGCTCATTTAAAATGGACTGAGGGGAAATGGAAAAGTGTCCTGTGGTCTGACAAATCAACTTTTTTGGAAATGGGGTTGTACATAAGCAAGTAAGATTAGTACTAGATTTATTACTTTCACATTGCTTTCTTATTATGAATATATTTAAAAAATATATGTTTCTTTGTTCTTTTTATCATCCTAAAGGTCCTGTATCAATGTTGGCCTTGGGTAAATATACATAGCTTATTTTAATATCTTATACTAAGACAAGATTGATATTACTTACCAATAAATGTTTATAAACATATGTATTACTTATGTATTACTTTATTATGCATACATGTTTTCTTTGATCTGTTTTTATCTTCCCAAAGGTGCAGCAGGTAAATGTATATAGCTTTTTTGGCTTTGACTTTAAGTAAAGTAAAATTGCAAGTACTAGTCTTGTATTAATGTTAATACAAGATTGGTATTACTTACTTACAAATGTTCATAAACATATTTTTTACTTACACCTTATTACATATACATTTGTAAACAAATATATTATTTCTTTTTTTCTGTTTATCTTGCCAAAGTTGGTGTTGTGCCACAGATGGGTAAATATATATAACTTATCTTGATTTAACTTTAAATGGTGTAAACTTGTAAGTTGGAATATTTGATTCTTAGAAATTATTAGTTACTATTTACTGTTTACACACAATATAATAACACCCACTATTTCACACCTATTCATATTTACTAATGAAATAAGAACCAACAAATAAACTAAGTTTCAACCTTAGATAAGCCACTACCTCTAGGTTACTGTAAAGGTGCTGATAATGTGTTGCACTTTCAGTGCATACAGATTTGACTGTTCAAACATTCTTATGTGTATATTTTTTGCTCAGGAGCTTGATAGTAGGTTCTTAGACTACATTAAAGATGGAAACAATCATTTTTCATACCACTCATGTTACGAATGGCAGAGTGGTGGTTTAAATGAAAAGCTGACACTGCTGTTTTAAACGCAGATTACTTCACACCTTTACAGTCACCGGGGGCTGTTAATGCTGTAACTCAGATAACTGTCACTGAGTGCAGGCCTAAAAATAGATTCTCCATTTGATGGATTTCATTATTTTTAGTTAAGGTTTAAATACTTTTAGAGTATAAATATTCACATACATTGAAAATGCCAACTTGCCATCTTTATGCGTTTAAAGCATTATTGCTTACTTTTGAACACAATTATTACTCTTATATAAGAAGATTAATTAATATTAGATTTATTACTTGTGCATTTCTTTTTGATTATGTGTGCATTAAGTAAATTATTAGTAAATTATTTTTTCTACTTTTGTCTTCCCAAGGTGGGGCTTCACTAATGGTCCAGAGGGGTAAATGAATATTACTTAATTTGCTTTGACGTTAGGTGGAGTAAAATTCTGAGTTATTAGTACTAATTCAAGATTGATAATATTCACTTATTAGTGTTAATAAACACAGTATATAAAAGCTTCCATTTTAAATTTTTGTGGATTAGAGCATCTACTAAAAAGGTAAATGTAATGTTTACAGACATAAATGTGTATTCAGTACATGGTCCATCGCAGTGCTCTGTGAAAACCTGAACATTATTAAAAGTAGCTAGTGATGTTGCTGCTTCAGCACTGGGTGGGCGAGCGGTGCTGATTAATGAAAAATCTGTGTAAGATCGAGAGAGCTGAGGTGACATGATATGCAAATAAAATAAAAACTGGCTGCGCTACCTTAGTTCCCTCATGTTAGGTAAATTACACAGTGCACTGTGTGGACCGGCTGCAGGGTTCTGTGTGGCGTATGTGTTGATTAGTTTAGACGGCTTCTGCAAAATAAACATTAATGTTAGTGATATTACTGCTCAAACACTGAAGTGATTAAATATCGTCGTGTTGGTTGGTTTAAACAGGAATACAGTAAAACTTCATTGCTCTTTTCTGGTGGCTGTTATCACATCAAACTACAGCACACAGAATAATTTTCTCAGATAGCAGCGCAGCCATACAGTGACGTGAGACAGACAAATACGAACATATGCCAGTGAATGGCAACATTAGTATTACTTACTTGTAAATGTTTATAAATATGTTTATTACTTATACATAACTTTCTTATTAAAAATATCTTTTTTTCTGTTTTTATGTTTCTAAAGGTGGTCATAAACGAATGAGGGTCAACCTGGGTAAATATATGTAATTTATTTTGCTTTGACTTTAAGTGGAGGAACATTGTCATTTGGAATATTTGATTCTGGTCAGTGGTTAGTTATTATTTTCTGTTTATACACACTGCACACTTACTGACATGTACTGATAAAATAAGGACCCAACTGACGTATCTAAACAAGCTAAATTCTATTAGCACCTCTATGTGATTTCCAGTCTAATTTAGCACCAAGCTAACACTGCTGTATGTCCATTTTTCATGCTGTGGTGAATCTGAAATGGCATCTTAATCCATAAGTAGTGCATTCTGTAGCAATGAAAATACTAATTCCTGCACCCAAACACTGCATAATGTCTAACAATACAGTTCCATATTGGACAAATAGAGCATTTTTTGGATGTTGAAGCCAGAATGTAACATAATATACATGGCACACTGTGTAGGAGGGAGGCTGCTGTTTGGGATTTAGCCTTGATTTGATGCTACTTAAGGCAGATCTGACAAAAACAAGTAGTAAATACTTCAAATCCTGTGATATTGAATAAAGGTGTTGTTTAGCCTGTTAGCTAGCTGATCAGCCTGGTTCTAGTTCAGAAAATAAATTGTCAGTCCTGCAGTTTAAACAAAACCGGGGGCTTACTCAGTGCCGACTCTGCCTAATAAGCAACGTTAAGTGGTTGCTTTGGGCCCCACGGGCACCAGGAGGCCCCCTAACAACTTCTGGATTATTACTGTATTATTATCTTGTCTTGTGGTTGGTGGAGCATGTGCCCCTTTTCCCCCTTCATGACTAATAATTTAACACAACAACAGGTGCTAAAATAATGTGGATTAAATTTTAACAAATGCGTCATTAATGATTCGTGCAAGTTTAACCGACGGTGTCTCAAAGACGGCTCTCACGTCCCACCTCATTTTCTTGGTCCTCCAATCACTGTTTAGCAACTGTTTCTATGCGTGCCAGAATGTTTTCTACCCATTTACAAAGACAGAACAGAAATAAAAACATCTTTAGATTAATCTGCATGATTAACATCACCATCAGCTGAACACGCATATCAATGACAGTGCCTGCTCAAAGATGTTCATTTTTTCATTCTATTTGACGGTTAGTTGATTATTTGCTAGTTTGACTGAATAATGATCCATGTGTATGAAAATACTCCTGCAAAAAAATCTGTTGCAGATTTTTAAACCCCTGTATTTTTAGCTGGTATGCTAAGTCTTTGCTGGACTATTCAAATTGTTATTCATTTGAAATGGTTCATTTGAAACATATTGGCTTTTACAACACTGGCCGTGTGGTTACTTTATTGAGTACATGAAGAAAATTAACTGATAAAGCTCAAGCCTAGGACACCAGCAGGGCTGATGGCCTTTTTAACATTTTTAAATTGAGAGCAGAGGATTTTTTGGGATGGTTCTCTTTGTTTTGCCATCATCCATTTTGAAAATACATTTCTGTTACAGCCTGTCTTGTGGTAGCAGGCTTAAAAACGTGTTTGTTCTGACCGTTGACTAGTTTAATCACATTTTATTGGCTGCCAGCTGCCATGAGAATCAAGATTAAGTAGTCAGAATTATACACTGTGTGAAAGTAATTCTGTTTAAATAAAGCTTCAGCCACTGTTAATTAGCAAGATATTGTGATATTTTTATTCGGCTATTGTGTTGTTTATATTAGAGCGTTGACAGATGGTATCTTAAAATAACACTATTTTGATAAAAGGCAATCTAGCAGTGTAATATGGTGTGATATAAGATTCCATGTTATGTTCTTTTTAATACTGGTTGTTGCTAGAGAGTTAAAGAGTTATGCAGTAGTTGGTGTTTCATCAATTTGGCCTCATTCTTGAGCACCTGCCCATTTAAGGGTCTCTGCATGTCCATGCATGAAAGCATGACGTTTATAAGGAACAGCAGATCCCCTGAAACATGAGGAGGAGTCACCTTGAAAAAGAAATTTTAAATAAACCTAAATATGTAGTGAGTAAAACATTTACAAAGGCAAAAAGCAACACTGTCACCACTGCCAACAGAGTTAAATCCGCTTGAAGCTGGATAAGCAAGAAATACTGCGTGGTGAGACGCAAAACTGGATCAAGAGTGCTGAGAAGATTATCTGTAATTGAAACTGTGATTTATTAGAACCTTAAATGAGCATCCAATTATTAGCAATCTACAAAATAGCCAGTTATACATTTACATAATGTAGACAGTCTGTGGTAGTCATTGTTATTAGTTAGCCTTTATTTTTACAGTAAATCATCTAGCAAGCTGGTGGGGGGTGGCAAAATAATCCTTTTAGGGACCCCAAAAGGCTAAAGCCAGCCTTGTTCTTACTTCATCAGTACAATCATTGGTCCATGTGAGCAGCATCACAGTCAAAGAATATTCCATTAGCAGCTGAAGGTTTTTTCGTGACACAGTAATACAGACTTCCAGTCTTATGAGGCGCTTACAGGTGTATGTCAAGTATTTTACAATGTCTTTAAACGCGCCTCAGCCACTCAGATTTTAGGAGAGGATCGATCCGTTCATTCAGTTGGAAGTGAATTGAATCAGTATTTGCTTCACCCACTGTATTTGCTTCATCTGCTTTTGTTAAATATTCATAAGACTTGTATTCCATATCATGACCATGATTCTACAGCACGTCAGCTTGTCACCTTTTACTTCTGGCGATGTTTTGAAATAATCCATACAGGAAAAAAGGGTCATTTTTTGTGCTTATTATTTTTGTGATTAGTTCTTAGACATACAATAAAATTTGGGTGCATGTGCCTCTGTAGAAGAGGATTCTGTTGAAGACCGTGTAAAGGCTGTTAAAGACCCCCTACTGCAGCTCATCTCCCTCCAGAAGGCGTCAGGCTGCTGGGAAATGGACGGTGCACTGGCGGAGGTGTTTGGGAAGACAGAGGAAGAGGTGATCAAGCAAACACCGGTACAAGTGAGTGATGTATTGAATGTAAGGTGTTATAAATAAGGTGTAAGTAATACAGACTGTATGATGATCTTGTGATCTACTGCTGGAGTTTGACAGAGAAATTTACACTTAAAGTAAAAACTTGTTCTTAGTTTTTATTTATTTATTTTTAAGTTTTTATTTTAGGAGCTAAAACTTAATTCCTTGGTGTGTGGGTGGTACTGAGACACTTGCAACTGTATGTGTCCACTATCGGTTTTATTAACAATGTCCAAAACAGTGGAGTAATGATGTGGATATGTTAACGTTACCTCTTCTGTCATTCCCAGACTGTTTTTTTAGCTGATGTGTTTAAGTACATCTTATGGAAGCCTGTTTCTGTCATATAGTGTATTATAATAATTGAAAGGAACATTTCCCCCCTTAGCATCTCAATTCTGACTTAGTAATTCTGACCTAATTATGACATAATATTCCATAATAATGACTTACTATCTCATAATAATGAGAACATTGGAGTCATTATTATAAGATACTAAGCCGCAATTATGAGATAGCAAGTATTGTATTATAATACAGTAAGTCAGAGTTATGATATAGTATGTCAAAATTATGAGAAACTTTCTTTATGAGATTTCATTATTATAAGATAGCAACCCATAATAACGAGATGCTAATTCATAATAATGGGAACTTTTTCATTATTCAGACTTACTAAATAGCTAAACAGACCAAATTAGTTCAAAACAATTAAGTATTCAAACCTTTGAATTGTTATTTTTGCAAAGATTAGAGACACTATGCAGCTAAATATATACAAAATCATTATAGGGTATTTTCTGTTGAGAGGTGTCTGTCCCAAACTCTAACACTCTTCTACTTGTGTAAATTTTTTAATAATATTAGTAATAATAATAATAAGAAGAATTTATTCTAATGTTTTTTTTTAAATATTGTTTTTAAAAAGATCTTTTTGATTTCTTTTAAAGTGAAGTTGAAAGATTTGATTTATCATTGATTTAATTTTTAAATAAAAAAACTAGATTTTTTATTTTAGCCACACCCCTGCATTTTAGAGGGGAAAGTGAGATCTCTGTCCCTCATGGCCACATGATGAGCAGATAGAGCGCATTGTTTTGAAGGAAATGTGTCCCAAAGTCTGAATCAGTGTGTTACCTTAAGAATTGTCACTACCAAAACACATATTTTCTGAAATTTTGTACAGGTTTTTATGTATTTTAATGAAAAGTATTATGATCTTATGTGTTTACAACTGTTCAAAGTCACGTTTGCTGGTCATGTTAACAGTTATTTATTAACAATTAATCCAGAGGCCATTAGCTACAGATCAGGAAAAGTCAAGGAAAGCAGATATGAAAATTAATGTCATTCAACTTTCTAGAATCTGCCTACATGACTGAAACAATGGATCACCTCTAAGACACAATATCATGACATCACATTCATAAGCCTCTTTAGCCAAATTAGAACCTGCTGAAAACCTGGTTTATTTGGTTTATGCTGGTCTAGTGCTGCTCTGGTGCTGGTCTGGTGCTGGTTTAAGCTGATTACTCAGTATGGTCATACTGGTTGACCAGCATACCAGCATCCAAAACACAACATATTCTGTTTTTTCTAGCAGGGTAAGGTAAAAAGACCATTAAAATATTACTATAGTAATTACTATGGTGGTTCCAGCTGTCTCTTTAGCAGGTGGAAATGAACTAGAACTAGAAGTGTAAGTTCAGTTGATTGATGTTTAGGTCAGTTCTTGATTTTTAAAGTGCAGTAGAAAAACACCCTGATAAAGTGAAATGCTTCCCTGCAATGAAATGTGTAGCTGGTGCACAATTATGTGACAAAAAATAACTACACAATGTTATTAAGTTATTGATCTAGGAAAATCTGTTCAAGCTTTCTGTTTTTCTTGGTTAAATAACTATCAGGATTGGTACAAAATCCTGTTGTACCACTGCAGCGCCTCCTTTATCCACCTGGATGTGAGTTCTTTGCTGTTGTGATGTAACATTGACTTGTCCTACATTTTTTATAAAGGACAAGCTACTCTGACAGTTGTCTTGTAGACATTTAAGTGCAAATGTCCCTGAGATTTTTAAAAATTTGTATATATTCTGTTTGTATGTATGGATTGTATATTTTTGAAGGTTTACATTCAGTTAGAAGAATGTTCTTAGACAGTTCTAAGTACTTGGTATTTATATGTATGTATGGGTGATGTATTATGTTGTATGTTGTGTGTGGTGTTGTGTTCAGGTGGAGAAGGGGGTCTGGGCTACAATTCTGGCTCTGATCTGGTTACACGGGTTTAAGATGGACGCTCAAGTTGAGTGGCAGTTTGTGGCCATGAAGGCAGTGACATGGATCCGCAACCAGAAAGGTAAACTCTCCATTCTCACCAGAAATCACTGATCAGAACCCCAAACAGTTACACTCAACACAACGAACATTGTTTGTTCTAAGGTCCATTATTAGGCCTGTTATACTGCAGTGAGGATGATGATGATGATGATGATGATGATGATGATTTGTGTGTGTGTGTGTGTGTGTGTGTTTCAGTGGTCAGTCTTTCTGAGAGTGTTCGTGTGGGTAATGATCTGCTGGGCTGCCAGGTTAAAGAAGAGGATCTTGGACTCTGAAGTCTTCAAACATTCTTGCTCTAAAGCTACTGTGCCTAATGCAGACTTTCCAACCTACACCTCATTTACTGATGTTAACTGGTTTGATTTTAGCAAAATTAGTTTTACATTATCATTTTTAAGTAATATTGCTTTTCAGAAGAGAGTACAGTTTCTGTTACCTTTGTATGTTCGAATCATTATGCTATAATTAAGCTAAAGAGGCCTATTTCTTTTATTTCTAACTGCTTTGTGACTTTTTGTCTGTTCTGAATAGATGACATATGGAGCTGTTACATTTAACGACTGGAGCTAACTATCGCAATATTTTTAATAAATTTGCAAGCATTACTTCTGCCAATAAAATGTTTTTTTTTGAATGAGTGAAATATTTTTCATCCTTTTAAAAATCAAGACTAAATGCCATACTACATAGATGTCATTTCATTAACATTGTGAAAGACAGAGAAAAGGAACTTCAAAGAAAACTTGAATATTGAGTTGAATTAATCTGACAAATATTGTTTTCCAGGTAATAAATTGTCTGTAAGAAAGGTTGTAGATACACTGAAAATTCCAAAATCAAGAGTGAAAATGTATGTATATCTATGGCTAATCTCTAGTCCACTAACTAGCTCATCATCACTGTGCAAAGAACAAGTATCTCCAAAATGGTAACTCTGCAGCAGAGGGCAAAAAAGTTCTTTACTTTTAATGTAAGTCAATGTGAAGAGAATTTATTTCAGGTCATTTTGGAGCATTTCTACTGGTCCATTCATCATGAAATCTTGACTCGATGTAAAGGACAGCCAACGTGTTCAAATGATGCAGAAAACTGAAAATTGACAAAAATTGAGATACATGTTTTTCTTTGGACAGCAACAATATGTTACTACAACATATTTACTGTTGGGTACTTAAGGCTCCCCTGTTTTCTGAAAGAAATGGTCAGAAGTTGTTTGCCCAGTTATTGCTTTCTCACTCTCTGCTCCTTTCGTTTCTGAAATCCTGAGTTTGGTTCATTTTAACCAGTTCAGCATTGGTGTACAGCCACTAATGATAGTGTGTGTCGGAAGATCAAACCACTTTTGCTTTTGAGGTGGGGGTGAAGCGATCATGGGACCAACAGAGAGATAAGCAGAACTTATCATGGAAGATGCCGTCTCATATTGTTTATTTCTATAATAACAGAGAGTATCAAAACTAGAAACCAAAATCAGTTTATAGCCAAGGCTTTTGGAGGACCCCCCCATCTAGGGAGGGCCTGGGTTAGTCAGGTCCATCATTAGCCACGATCCAATGCCCCTGCTCATGTCATCCTCATTCTTTCTTACATTCTTAAAAATACTGCAGCACCTGTGCAGTAGAAGACACAGACAACAATTCATATACAGGCAAATGCTCTTTTATTTCTAGACAGGCACTTCAACAGGCAGCAAAATACCCAGTCCAGGGCTACCTAGCACAAAACACAGGGAAGGGGTATCGTGGAGGGACACGACAGGGAGGGTACACACTTGTAACACATTGTAAACCCACCCTCCTCAGTCACAATTACACCAATAACTACAAACTCCACTAATAACATCACCAACAACAGCTACTACAACAAATGTTCTTCTTCAGTCTGGAGCGTGGCGCCTCCTGAGAGCCACTTTGCATGGCCACACCCCCTAAGCTCCTCAGGGCAGCGTGGAGCATGACAGATGCTACAATACTGATTTTGGAGCAGTTACTTATTTTCTTCTGCTCTAAAGCTGAAAGAGGGTGGGATGTTCCTCCACATGAATTCAGCTGTTTAAATTTAGAACATAAAATATAAGAAACAACAACCTGAGACTCAAAGAATCAATAACCTGAGAACTATTCTGACTGGATTGGACTCTGTATCAGCAGATACCAGATCTAGTCCTATATGTTTCCTGCTTAGTTCCTCTGTAGAGCACAGTGGTGGATCTGCAGGTTAAAGGTCATGTAGCTACAGTGAGCTCCACTCTGCAGTATGTGAAAGAAGAAAAGCGCCCCCTGGAGGCCCTGTTTGTCTTCCCCAAGCCTGCAGCTGATGCATGATTTACACCCTGTTTCACTGGTTGCTTTCAAGAGCAGGTTATTCGACTCCTTGCGTGGTTCAAATAGATTTGTAATGAAAATCAAATAAATGAGTTCCCACTTTGCCACACCTCTGGAGTTACCTTGACTACTGAAGATAGCTGGAGTAATAAATCAGCATAGACACTCGTACTCTCAGACTGGAATTTCTTTCTGAGAGTAAAAACAATATGAACCTGTAGAGCTCCAGACTGAAGTGTTTTGTCTGTACTTCAGGCGCGGGAGGAGTATGATGATGCGATTGCTTCAGGAGATCAGGCCTTTCTGCTGGAGGAGAGAGACGAGAGTGAGGATGTGTTTAGGCTGAGTGTGGGGAGTCTGCCTCCAGCCCAGAGTGCTGCTGTTACCTTCATCTACGTTACTGAGCTCTCTGTGCAGGCTGACCACGCCCTGCGCTTCTGCCTGCCTGCAGTGCTCAACCCCCGCTACACACCACCAGGTACCAAACTGCTCCAGCTCACTGAAAGACACACACTGCACCTTTCCATCATGAACCAAACACACCGTCCTGAACAACATGACGCTTGGCTTCTTACACATTACAGCTTTAATGAGGTCTGGAATTATGACCTGGACCTGAATGCAGTCTCTGTCCGACCCTCAGCACTGAGTTTAGAATCTACACCTGAATGCAGTCTGAGTCTGACCCACAGCACCAAGTTTAGTATGAATGTAATTTGAGTTTACAGTTCGAACTTGATTGTAGGATATAGAAATATAAGGAAAATAAGGAATCATTATAAACAAACATCAATTCGCCATCTATTTATACTGTAAATATCCAAAATGAGCTGTTATCTCTGATTCCTCTGTTTTTCTCACAGGTACAGGTGGTGGTATAGTGTCAGAGATAATGTCATCACCAGCAGGTGTTCCCTACTCTCTCTCTCTCACTGCCCATGTGAGCTCTCCCAACCTCATCACTAAAGTAGAGTCCAAATGTCCTCGTGAGCCTCTGATGCGCCTCAATACAGACCACACGAATGGACAAGTATGAGTGTATTTGAAAATGTACTAGGGATTGACCAATGTGGGAATTGTGAGCTGATGCCAATATCTGAGACCTTTCATGTGCATTCATAAACATTTCTAGAATATAGAGATTGAGATTACATATATTACCGTTACAGAGAAATATAACATGTTTAGAGGGTTAACAATGCAGTAAAATGAATAAAACTATCATTTTATGTGATTCTATGTGTGTGTGTGTGTGTTTGGATGAGTTGGTGTGTAGGTCATATGTTTGACAGAGATGTTGAGCTGTTCCTATATTATAACACGCATCAGCCCACTGCTATAGTGGAGGCAGGAGAGCCCACAGCACAGCCAGGTAAACTGTTTGTTTGAGATGACATGTCAGATATTGTTTTTTTTCTTTGAAGAGTACTACACTGTAAAATGAGCTGCTGTTAATTAAAGCACTTCACTTAATCTAAAAGTGCCACGCTCAAACAAAACACTTAAAAATACATAACCAACTAGTTCAGTTACACTTTCATAAAAAAGGCTACATGTGGCTGCTGTTGTTATCTTGTAACTTGCTTTGCTTTACTTCATGTTATGTTGTGCTAAAAGCAATTATGCGGTATTTCAGCCTAGATTTCTACAGAATTAGATTGGTTTCTCTTTTTTCTGATAATCAATGTCTGATCCAGCATTTTATGTCAGTATAAGCCTGATTCTGATACTGGCTGACCGCAGATCGGTGCTATCTCCACTGTTCACTGAAACTAAACCTTCTTAAAACAGAATTTAAATCACAATGTGAAATCAGTGGCTGGTTGTGCTACACAGTGCCAGTGGGTTGGGGGGTGGGGGTTTGGGGGTGGGGGGCAGGCAGGGGGACAGGCACTCTCTTTCTTGTCTTACTGTTTTTGCTTCCTTTCCTCCATTTATTTTTCCTTCCTTTAGGGACTCTCTTGGGAGACCTTGTGGGTCATGATAAGTTTGTACCCAGAGTTCCCTGAGGCACTGATGTCATCTGTACCATCTTATGGTGAGCCTGTTTTTGTAATGGATCTGGCAGTATGAGCTGTGCAGCACATAATGGAACAGGTGCACAGACGCACATTGACTATGTCAGGGTAAGATTCACCACTGAACTGACTGTAGATTACTTTTTTCTGGAGAATTAAAAATACATTTAGGTTGAACAACATTTATTAACAGTCTCCCTCTGCACTGCTACTACAACATCCATGGTTTTGAACTGAGACTGTGATATAAATTCACTCATGGGAAAAATGGATTCAATGAGTGAATATACATCACATTCTCAGTTCATGAATGAGACACTTTCAGAACAGAAGTAGATTTAGGACTGGTTTAACATTTAGGACTCTGGTCTGTGTGTGTGTGTGTGTGTGTGTGGTGTGTGTGTGTGTGTGTGTGTTTTCTGTCTTCAGGAAGAGTGTTGAATACACTCAGGAGACAATGGACCAGGCTGTGAACAGAGTAAAGGAGATGGAAGCAGACATGGGTGGCACTGAGATTCTGCAGCCTCTGAAACACATCTACAGTCAGCAGTGCATCCCTAACCAGCCCAGACAGGTAACATCATCACATGCAACATCTTTATTGAACAAAACACAAACATTTACTTAAAGCTGTAGTTCTGTGAGAATTGTAGCAGAACATATGATTGGAGTTCCTCTTTATTAATAATTTTATCTAAATGGCTTGAAGTTCTCTGATTCTTTCTTCTCTCTCTGCAGGTGTTCATGTTCACTGATGGAGAGGTGTAAACACCAAAGAAGTTCTTTCCCTCATGAGAAACAATGCTGATTCCCACTGGTGCTGTTCATTTCTTATTGTTTGTAAAGGTTTTTTTTTCTTATTGTTAAGTAAACTGGAGAAGGCTGTCATTTAACTCTTTACATGGCTAAAGTTTTATCACACACTTCTATGACCTAAGAATAGCTCAAACTGTTTTCACTGAGGTCCCTGTAGTTGCTGAATAATAAGCCTTAGTATGTAATGAGCCTGGGATATTAAGGAGTTATGCTACTACTCAAAGGCAAGCAATTTTTTTATCTCTGCAGTAAGGCATAAGCACCTCCAGGCCATACCACAGGTTTTTTGACAAATGGTCTATAGTATATAGTTCATAAGTTAGGGTTGGGTTAGCTATTAAAGTACTTGTATAAATACTGCAAATAATGGCACGTAGTGCAGCTGTGTACAAACCAGTGATTTTTCTGCTCGTAATATATGACTTAGCTGGTGTTGTTTCAACAAGTGCTTCTTGTTTTGGTTTGGTGAAGGTGTGAGCACTGCCCTCATCACAGGAATGGCTCAGGAGGGATGTGGCCACGCCTAGTTTATCACAGGCGATGACCGCATGCAGCCCAAAGTAAAGCTGGAGGCGATTGTGTCAAACTGTAGAAAGACTAGCAGAAACTAGGAATCTATACTACAGTCTAGTCATTCGATAATTAAAAGATTTCATTACCTTAATAACATGACTGGTAGTAGTTAATGATTTGATCTGGTTTAATTTAATGTAAATAATTTATTACATAATGTACCTGTAACGCTTTTCCTCTCACGCAGCTAGCAAGGTTCTGCATTGTGTATTGATGGATAGAAAGAGACCCGGGAGCGCAGAACTGGCATATCTGCTGGTGGCGCTGTTTTATTAGCAGACTTTTCTTTTTTGGGTCACAACAGACAGGAGTTTTCATCTTCACAGAACAAAACAGTACTGTGTTAAACAAGCTCAGTTTAAAAAACTGGTTCGGACAGAATGAGTTACATAGCTACTAATACTAGTCTCTTTGATTTACAGACTGTCTCTGCACTAGAGAACACATGCAAAGCTGAAATTCGCCACAAACACAGAACGCCCATGAAATACTTTTTTTTACCTCCTATACATTTCAGTAACTAACATTTTAAGAAATAAAATTCTTAAACTGCATTTTTTAGAGAGAGCTGACACTGCATAAAGTAGAGAAACATGGCTGATGCCGTAAATCTCACATCCAGATTAACTTGCAACTTTCAAGACAAAAATCACAACGGTATTGCACAAATCATTTCTACCAAACAAGTGACAGAGATTACTACATCTCTAATCTACACAAAACATCACTTGATGTTCGATATTTTCCAAGGATTAACAAGGATTATTCACAGAGACAAAAATCAGCATAGTTCACCTTCACAGAACAAAACAGTACTGTGTCTATAGGGACAGCAACGTCACAGCAAGGAACAAGTGGAACGGTGAATGCGCTACTGGTCTTAACTGGGAATAACACCACTTTACAACCTCCTCCACTTTGGGTGAAGGCATCCTCGCCTTCTAACAGTACATCTAATACCTCACCAAGAGAAATAATAATCAGTAAATAAACAAAAAAACAAAACACAACTGTTGTAGGTGAAAGAAGTATTGCGTGTACTGTTGGGTAAGAGTGTATGTGTTTTACTTTACTGCATGTCTTTGCTTTGCTCTAGCCTGTTTCCAGATCAGGCACCCTCTCTATCTTTGCTGAGCTGTGTCGGTTTCAATGGCACACAGTTCAAGGGATAGCTTATTTGGGGCACGTCTCTCTGGCAGGATACCATCTTTGAGACACTGTTAGTGGACTTAAAGCACCCTCTGTGGCAGGAATGCCTCCAGAAGTGTTTGACTGAGTCACATCCAGCTTCACCAGGGCATCAAACTCCACCTCATTTGACTTCCCCTCACTGGTATCAGTATTCGTGGCAAGGTCTATGGCATCCACGGACTCATCGACACATTCCTCTCCCTCCACCGCACTGTAAGCCTCATCCTAGTCTTCTGTGTCACCTAACCCACTGAGCATGTCGCTTACATGTGGTTGAGTAGAATCGTCTTGCAACTCATCTCTGTCTGATCTTTCTTGGTCGACAGCAGGGAGAAACATGCACTGGGTTAGGAGGTTCTCATGGAACACCCTTTCCCTTCCATCCTCCACAGAGTGGACGATACACTGGGGTCCCTCTGACTTTTTGATAATGCTTCTTTTGTTGTCTCTTTGCCTGCCCGGACGTGTGGTTGGCCTTATCATATGCATGAGCTAGGCACTCACGGAGGCCTCTGGTATACTCTGTGTACTCACAAGCGCCTCTGGTGGATGACAGGCCAAACATCAGTTTGACTGGCAGTCTTGGATGTCTCCCAAACATTAGGAAAAAAGAACTAACCTGTGGAGTCATGGACAGAGCAACTGTATGCATGAGTCATCGCATCAACATATTTGTGCCATTGGGACTTCAAGTGGGGCAGCAGTGTGCGCAACATGTTCATCAGTGTTCTGTTGGACCTTTCAGTTGTGCCATTCCCTTGCGGGTGATATGGAGTGGTGTGGAATTTTGCACTCCACACACCACACTTTAACATCCTGAAACATTTGTGGTCAATAAAAGTGCCCTCTAATCAACGCAAATGTCCGATCAACTCCAAAATGACCAGAATCATTGTGTAGAGCAGTCTTTGCCTTCACTTTTCTGATAGGACTAGCTGGTCCAAAACTTTACCTTGGCAAGCTCTTATTTGCCGGTATAGAATGCCATCCTTAACTAACCTCCTCCACTCCTTTAAGAGAAGGCGCTTGTGCAGTTTTCTCTCCAGCTGCTCATCCCTTACAAGCCTGGCACCACGCTCTTTACAGTGTAAAACAACAACAATCACTGGTTCAGCTTTTTGGCTCACTCTAATTTCCTGTTTGGTCATTGCAGGTAAAACATCAGTATCTGTCCCATCGAAAACATCACCAGCTGCCAAGTCTTGATCAGGTTCTTCAGGACATCCAGCACTTTCCACCTCACCTGGAATCACCCCTTTATACGTTCGCTTCCTGTAGGGGTCTCTGTACTGCACACTGGCAATACATGCTGTGGGCACATGTTCAGTGCTGTCTGTATCTCTCCATGTGACAGCCTTGATAATGCATCGGCATTAGAATTGCCTTTCCCAGGGTGGTAGTGAATATCAAAATCAAACATGGCCAGCTGTGAGACCCAGCGCTGCCCAGTGGCATCAAGCTTAGCTGTGGACATTATGTATTTGAGGGGGTTATTGTCTGTCAGCATTGTAAACTTAGTGCCATATAGATGCCCATTTCAGCACTAAAAACTCTAATTTATGAGCAGGGCAGTGCGTTTCAGCTGGGCTGAGGCCCCTACTCCCGTATGCCATTCTTAACCACTAACCTCCTCCACTCCTTTAACCACTAACTTCCTCCACTTTTTTCAGGGTCTGTCCTGATACCATCAGCCGATACCACATGGCCAAGATACTGTACTTCCTTCCTCAGTAGCTGGCATTTCTGAGGCTTCAACTTTAAGCCATGCTCTCGCAGCCGACTGAACATAACTTGCAACCACTCTAGGTGCTCCTCAAACGTTTTTGACAGGATAATGATGTCATCAAGGTAGATGAGCAAACTCACAAAATTTAGGTCACCAAAACAATATGTCATCAACCATTGAAAGGTAGAAGGGGCGTTCTGCAAATCAAATGGCATATGGTACGCTTCAAATAGACCCACAGGAGTGCTGAAAGTGGTCTTGTGTTTGTCATGTTCAGCAACTTCAACTTGCCAATACCCACAGGTGAGATCAACAGTGGAGAAGTATTTGGCTTGCCCCAAAGCCTGCAGTGCATCCTCTATTCAAGGCAGGGGGAATGCATCTCTAGTGCTACAGGAGTTTAGTTTTCTGTTGTCTAAACAGATTCTCAGGGATCCAGCTCTCTTAGTGACTACAATGATAGGCATTGAATAAGGGCTTTTACTGGGGCGAATTACACCAGTTTCCTCCATCTCCTCAATGGCTCTTCTAACCTGTTGGTACTGGGTTGGGGGTATTTTTCTGTATGGTAATCGGAAAGGTTTTGTGTCAGTCAGTGGTATTTCATGCTGCACTGTCTTTGTGTGCCCATAGTCAAGAGCATGCTGAGAGAAAACATCTGCATTCTTGACTATCAGCTCCTTAAGGTGGGAATGCTGGTCTTTGTTCTCAAAGGTGCAGCTACTGAGATCTAGCAAAGAGAAAATGGCTGTTCCTCCCACCGTGGCCTGACCCACGTCTTTTTGTACTTCACCACTACGCCCCTCTGGAAAGCAGGTGTTCTTTTCATGCTTGGAATCATTCATCCTGCCTTCTTCACCAACATTTGCTGACACACCTTTTACTACAAATGCGGCTGCAATGGTTGTATGAGGCTTAAGAGTACCAGGTTTTGTGAAGAGGTTTATCACCCTAACAGGAACAAATCCCCTTTTCACATGGGCCAGAACACGAGCTAAAATCCACCCATCTGGAAGCTTTTGGGAGGGCAAACTCTAAATTAAGGCTGTGTATGGCACACCTTTAGGTCCTCTGTATGTCTTACATCACAGATCTGTTTCTTCACCAGGAGGGATTACATGTTTATGATGTCCTGCAAACCTTACAGTTCCAATTTTTCCCTCTGTTTCTTTGTGGTCAGTTTTCACCACATCTATTAATGTTGACTACCATTCTGGAGGACTGGCTTCACTCTGGAAAAGGAACTATATACCATAAGATGTCTGCAAATGTTCCTTAGAAGCATGAATGACATTGGTGCCTATGAGTAAGGGAACACTTTCTGTATTCTGTTTCTGGAACAAAAAGCTGGGACATTATTAAATGTAGTATCAAGGAAATGGAGGTTAATGTTCAGCACACCATAATGTGGAACCGGCTGGCCTGCTGCTCCCTCTATGGGGCTTGAGACGCTGTGAACAAAGCTGAACAAAGCATGTTCTTTCCAAAACTTATCAGTGATTATTGTGACTTGAGATGCTGAATTAATGAGAGCTCGACATACTGTTCCATTCACAATCACTTCTCCTTTGTTATTAGGGCCCATAAGTGGTGTGTCTTTGCAATTTTGAGTGAGAGCTGCATAAACACCAGGGGGATTTTGCTGACAACCCATGGTTGCCCCAGTGACCACAAGTTCTAGGCGTTTAAAGTCTGGCTAGTCTCTGCACCACTCACTGCTTGGCCTTGCTCCTGTCCTGGCAAAATAGCCTTGCAATAGCATGCAATATGACCAGGTTTCCCACACCGGTGACAGATTAAATCTAACCTGTTCTTAGTTAAGGTTGGCGTCTGCTTGTGCTCTACTAATGGGCTACTAGATTTAGCAAACTTGGCCTCAAACTGAGCTAGCCCATTCAACTGTCCTTCTTGGCTTAAGGCCAGCTTTTTCACAAGCTCAGTAAGTTCTGACAACTCTGGGTTTTGTTTATCAGTGTACTCAGGTTTTGGTTTTAGGCTATGTTCTGTTCTTTGTGCATGAACCTGGCCGATTGTCTTCTTGGACTTGGCCTGGGTCTGGAATTGCATAGCCTCACGAGCTAGACTGCGTAGTTCTGCTTGTAGTTGTCTAAATGCTGATAATTTTGACTTCACTGGCGCTATTCTTGGGTAAACTTCCTCATCATTTAAACCCCGGAAGAACTGACGTATCAACTTCACATCTCGGTCTGGGAGGGGGTATGTTTCATTCTGGGATTCCTCAACTGCGCGCAAAGTACCCTCCAGCGCAACAGCATATGAGCAGGGTGACCCAGCAGGTTTTTGGCTTCGCTCATAGAAGTCTGCAAGGGGGTCCACAGATGTCCTGTGCATCGCTATATTTAGACCTCAACTCATCAAATGCCCTTACTGGTGTCTGCTCATGGGCAGGCAAGTTCAGCACAAGCTTTCTCACTTCACCGCTCAGGTGTTGTACAACTGTGGCAAAGGCGAGATGAGGGGGGAGACCACTAGCGTCTAAGAGATACTGCATATCCTTGATCCAGTCATCTATGAGGATTCTACTTTCAACATTGCCACTAAATCCCTGAACATTCTTCAATTGATGTGTTTGTGTAAAACCATACTGGGGAATGTGTTGTGTAACAGCAGGCATACCCATGGGACCTGGTGTTGGGGGAGGACTACTCGGCCAGTACTCCTTCAACCTTGGCTAGGAGGGAATCTAGTTGAATCAACCGACAACCAGGGAGTACTGGGCAAGGGTTCACTAGTGGGAGCTAGCCAGGGTGGAGGGGTTATTTGAAAAGCACCCTATATTCTTCTTTTGTCCCTTTTTTCCTGTTAGCTAAACACAACTGTGAGCTGCTATGTGTGAGAGTGAGATGTAGCATATTAGCTAGGCTGCTATGAATCCCTTTAGAAAAAAAGTGAATATATATTATTCTAGAATTCAGTTCGAGCAGATGACCAAAGACCAAAGATATAACCCTTTTCCTCTCACGCAGATCCCTAGCAACAAACATTTTAAGAAAAAAATTCTTAAACTGCATTTTTTAGAGAGAGCTGACACTGCATAAAGTAGAGAAACATGGCTGATGCTGTAAATCCCACATCTAGCTTAGCTTGCAACTTTGAAGATAAAAATCACAATGCTAATGCACAAATATTACTAATTTCCACCAAACAAGTGACAGAGATTACTACATCTCTAATCTACACAATTAGTAGATATTTTCCAAAGATTGACAAGGATTATTATTCACAGAGACAAAAATCGGCATAGCTCACCTTCACAGGACAAAGCAGTACTGTGACTAGAGGGAAGCAACGTCACAGCAGTGGAATGGTGAATGTGCATACCGCCACCTACTGGTCTTAACTGGGAACAACACCACCTTACATTAATGCTGCTTTTTCTTCCTGTCTGTATGTAGTAGTTCATATGATTGCTGATTCGTTTCAGAACTTCATATGGCCCTGGTCACTTTGCCAATAAACTGGTATCTGATGTGGGCAGCAGAATAAGTGCTTTTTCACCTGCCATTCACTCTTTGTCCCTTGCCGCTTTGTTATGTGATGTTAGGCGTCTCCATGTTCTCCATGTTCTCACAAACCATCTCCATCAGTTTTGTCATCTTTTTTTCATCATTCCCTTATTCCCTTAACAGTTTAAGTTTAATAATAACTTGCTTTAAACACAGGTTCACAAATGAGTGTTCCTGTACTATATTGCATCTGTAGGTCTCTGTTCATAAACATAAACTTGCCAAAATGAATTTACTATAAAACTAAATGTTTGTATAAATTCAGAAAAAAAACATGCCAGTCACAACTGCATATGTGTACATACACTATATTGCCAAAAGTATTCACTCACCCATCCAAATCATTGAATTCAGGTGTTCCAATCACTTCCATGGCCACAGGTGTATAAAACCAAGCACCTAGGCACGCAGACTGCTTCTACAAACATTTGTGAAAGAATGGGTCGCTCTCAGGAGCTCAGTGAATTCCAGCGTGGTACCGTGATAGGATGCCACCTGTGCAACAAGTCCAGTTGTGAAATTTTCTCACTACTAAATATTCCACAGTCAACTGTCAGTGGTATCATAACAAAGTGGAAGCGATTGGGAGCGACAGCAACTCAGCCACCACGTATTAGGCCACGTAAAATGACAGAGCGGGGTCAGCGGATGCTGAGGTGCATAGTGTGCAGAGGTCGGCAACTTTCTGCAGAGTCAATCACTACAGATCTCCAAACTTCATGTGGCCTTCAGATTAGCTCAAGAACACTGCATAGAGAGCTTTATGGAATGGGTTTCCATGGCCGAGCAGCTGCATCCAAGCCTTACATCACTAAGCGCAATGCAAAGCGTCAAATGCAGTGGTGTAAAGAGCCGCCACTGGACTCTAGAGCAGTGGAGACGTGTTCTCTGGAGTGACGAATCACGCTTCTCCGTCTGGCAATCCGATGGACGAGTCTGGGTTTGGCGGTTGCCAGGAGAACGGTACTTGTCTGAATGCATTGTGCCAAGTGTAAAGTTTGGTGGAGGGGGGATTATGGGGTGGAGTTGTTTTCAGGAGTTGGGCTCGGCCCCTTAGTTCCAAAGAAAGGAACTCTTAATGCTTCAGCATGGATGAGCGAGTTTGGTGTGGAAGAACTTGACTGGCCTGCACAGAGTCCTGACCTCAACTCAATAGAACACCTTTGGGATGAATTAGAGTGGAGACTGCGAGCCAGGCCTTCTCGTCTGACCTCACAAATGTGCTTCTGGAAGAATGGTCAAAAATTCCCATGAACACACTCCTAAACCTTGTGGAAAGGCTTCCCAGAAGAGTTGAAGCTGTTATACCTGCAAAGGGTGGGCCGACATCATATTAAACCCTATGGATTAACAATGGGATGTCACTCAAGTTCATATGCGTGTGAAGGCAGACGAGTGAATACTTTTGGCAATATAGTGTATTTCTATATTGTGGTCTATTTACACAAAGATTGGTTAGAGTTAGGAGTTTCTCCCATCATTTATGTAGGAATAGGCACTTCCAAACTTTTATGCTGTTTTACTGTCATTGAACCATATGCTTGCACTGGGTAGCTATGTCCAACACTTCAAAATAAAGTGCGTGCTGTACCCTGATTGCTGTGCATGCATTTCAGGGTTTAGTGAATCGCTCAAATAACACATCAATTTGAGGTCAGTTTGGACTGGTCCGGATACATTTATGCCTAATAAGGCAAAAACCTCCTTAAACTGCTTGGATGTGAAGTTTGAACCCTGGTCTGTCAGCATTTCCCCAGGTATCCCTACCCTGGAGATCAACTGTATTATCAACTGGATCGAGGTGACCTCCCCATGGCTCAGAGTGACCCAGCCTTAGCACTTCCTGCCTTTAGCCTTGTGGTACAAGTTCTTCAAACTTCCCTTTAACTCTGTACAAAATGTTCTCCTTTTAAAACGAGTTGATTCTCAGTCCTGTCTGTTATTATCCTTTACACATTTTAGAAACAGTGGTTTGAGTGACTTCTTGTTGTTGCCCTTACTATTTAGGGTTTTTTTAATTGTTCCTCCACGACTGTGCCTCGACTTTTTCTGTTTTCCTGCTTTTTGGTACCTCACAGTAAGGCAGTTCTTTTTTGGCTTCATTAGCCACATTTTTCTGTTTAGTTTGAAGCCTGATCGCTAACATTGCCTCTGCCTCATTCAGTTCTACAGCCAAAAGATCTATTAAGACTGGCACATCTCTATCTAGAATGACTGCATACGGCGACTTTGCGTTATTCCAACGTTTAGTAAATAAGCCTGACTGTTAATTTCAGTGTTAACTTCAGCTGTGGGGTAAAGTTCATCTCCATGAATACCTCTTACCCGTCACTTTCCGGTATGCTTTAACTCCGCTTTGGGGAGACACTTTGCAGAGATTGTGTCTGACTAGCTCCAGTGTCTGTGATGACTTTGAACCTTTCATTGTCCATTACGGTACATCGTCTTCTTGAGGTTTAAAATGAAAACGCTATGAAGCGTCGTCGGTTTCTGAGAAACCTCGATTCTCAAAGCGCGTCGTGTTGATATTAAGATCAAACTACAGTGCTTCTATAATGCGGACGTTTCATTATGACATTTATTTCCCAGTAGAGAGACGAACCTCACAGTCCGGCGCTCTGTGAAACGTGAGCGAGCGTAACTGAGGCTGCGCACTTCTACACTTTGCACTCTACACTAATTAATGCACTTCTAGTGGCGCTGCACTGTCTTTATGTACTATTTAGTGTTGTAATGAGCGGTTTGGGACGCAGCCTGCGTGTTTTGAAGTCGTTTTTTTTAACGTGTTACAGACAAGAACATCTATATTAAAGATGAGTACAGACATATAAATTCAACATCATCAACTAAACACAAGAAAGAGAATAACATTAGGTAAAATAAAAAAACTACAATGACACATTCACTGTAGTTTTTTATTTTATTTTTTATCCTTTATCGTTTATGTCTTTAACTGATGATGTTGAATTTTTATATCTGTAATTATCTTTAATTTGGATGTCCTTGTCTGTAATATGCATGTTAAAAAACAAACAAACAAACAAAACCCTTCAGGCTTTTGTTTTAAAGCCATTTTTGTAAAATTACGGATGCATCCAAACTGTGCTGCCCTCCAGTGACAATTTTAAGTGTACACAGGTTTTGCTCAGCTGCAGATTAAGCCCTTAGATCTCGTCATGGGCGCTTTTCATTTTGAGAATAAAGGGGGTGGGCTGACTGTCTCACTGTGCTGGACTGGGCTGGTCAGAGGGCTGGGCTTCCCGGGAAAGCAGGTAGCCTACATAGTGAGCGTGCTGTGATTGCATGTGTTCGTTGTTTTTCTTCTCTGATTCCTGAGTAGTGAAACAGTCCTGACTGACTGCAGTGAGTCGCCCCGGAGTGGGCGGGGTTATGCAGCCCTGCAGACTCTCACTGTGCTGTACTCATCTTCCTCATTTGAGCTCAGTAAATGAGCTGCTCAGTCACTGTGCTGGGAACGATTAGACATACGAAGCTGAATCAGACACAGCTTTATTTCAGCTCCACGGCAGCTGTCAGCTCTACAAACGCATCAGTGTCTCCACAGACCAGAACTTTCGTGTTGATCTGGGTTTGATGTGTTTTCGAGGTCACTGACTGACAGTAAGGGCTGTTTTTCTGTTCTTAGTTCACTAAACAGCCTGATTCTCGTTCACTGAGTGAGAAAACTTCGCTCTGATAAACTGTGTTTGTTGTTGGTGTTGCAGAAAATCAGGTCCCGCCCACGTTGTGGTTCTGCAGCTGAACAAGATGCTGAACTGCGGCTTATTGACCTCCAAAAATGAACCAGGTAAGAACAGAAGCTCTCCTCACCCTTTTCTCCTGCTGACACTGTTTTCTTTACATTTCTTTAAAACCCCAATTAAACAAACGGCAGAGAGACACGCAGGTCTGAAAGCGTGTAACTGAAATCTGAAATGTTTTAGAGAACAAATGATCGCTGTTACTGAGGACTGCGGTTTACAGCTCACCTGCGTTAAAACGAAACTCAGCTGTAAGGTCGCTGATAAATCACACATCCGCCACCAGATGTCGCTGAAACTGAGGTTTATCTTCCTGACGGAGACCAAAACAGTTGAAACACATCTTCCTCTCAGATATTTTAATATTCAGTATACATACGTATTTCATAATATCCATCGAAATGATGAATACAAAGAGTAATAGACTCCTGAAACATTCAGAGCTTTGGAATATCTGTTACATGTCCATGTAGCTTATATCTCTTCTTCTTTCTTTCTTGTTACTTTATTTTTTCATTTCTCTTTGTTTCCATTACTGTATATATCATATGCTGCAGTTATACATTACTATACATAGCAATAATTTACAGTTTATTTCACTACTATCTTGTTAATTTACCCTTTTGTTTATTGTAGTCATGTGTATTGTAATTGTTCTGAATAATTGCATTACAACAGCATTAATAAGAATACTACTACTACTAATACTACCACTAATAATAATAATAATAATAATAATAATAATAATAACAAGAACAGTATGTAGACTATATTTCCATCATTATGTTATGCAGCCTTCAGGGGCAGCAATTAAAAGTGATATATCTTTCATTTAAACACACTTAGATTAAGGTACCTTCATCATCTTTAAAAAATAAAGTAGTGTTATCTGTTATTGACCCATTTCTGCCATGTAACTTTACAGGGGTATCATTTAGCCCAAGTCAGTGAACTTTATGGGGAATTCAGTCATTCAGTCAGCTGAAACTGTGGTTCAGTTTCCTGTAGGTCTTTGTCTGAAATTACTAACCAAGTCCTTCCTACATATTTCCTGCCCAGTTCCTCTGAAGAGCATAGTGGTGGATCTGCAGGTTAAGGGTCATGTAGCTACAGTGAGCTCCACTCTGCAGTATGTAAATGAAGAAGAGCGCCCCCTGGAGGCCCTGTTTGTCTTCCCCATGCCTGCAGAAGCTGCTCTCTGCCACTTCAGTGCCAAGATTGCAGACAAGGAGGTAATGGCGAAGGTGCAGGAGAAAGAGAAGGTGAGAAAGAGGAACAAAGTCACCAGACCAGCACTGATCATATACAACTTAGCATGACTGCTTTAGAGCACTGATATGACATTTAATATTTTAAAACCTATCCAGCCACAGAGAAGCACAGCAGCATGTTTTCTGTTAGCTTGCACTTTTCACTACAGCTGGTGTTTGACGTACACCCTGTGTCACTGGTTGCTTTCAAAAGTGAACTGTGCAAGATACACATACCACAGAGATGAGCGCAAGACATTTGTAATAGTGATAGACGTGTAAATAGAACGAGTGTCTGCCTGGCTACCTTTTTTGGGTGGTCAGGGAATGTTTGTATGATATCACAGCAGGTTACATTAGGTCTATGCAGCACCACGATGGCAGCATACTAACCGCCGTGTTGAACACATCACTGCCATGATCGCATATTTTTTTAAAAAAAAATAAAAACAATAGCAAGATTATGCACCCAGTTTAACATAAACCCAGCAACCAACAACGTTTCTCTTAAAAATATGTGACCACTATCGTACAGCTGAAGGTTACATAATAAAGACAAAACAGCAGCAAATTTAATAACACAAACCGTCAAGCATCCTAAGCTAAAGCATACTGGCATGGCGTGTGTGGATTTTTTTTTCATTTATATCTTACTTCTGATGATTTATATGCAGAAGTAGACAGCTCGCCGATCACTCCTGACAAGGATGATACAACTTTTTTCTTTAACTCAGGTGGCTGATATTTTATAAGTACATTCACAGGAACACCAGCTCACCACTAAAGAAAAAACCTGAAAGCTTGACTGAATTAATGGAGGACAGTTGAGTGGTTGCTAAGTAGTGATTGGAGGAGAAAATGAAGTGAACATTTAGGAAACTCTTGGGATGATCTGGGCTGTTGCGATCATGAAATTTTGGCTAAAGATTAATCGCCAAATATACTGAACAACAATGTTAATACAGTTTTATTTGTATTGTATATAATACAGTAATATTTTTTTCAGTGTCAATAATTGCTGTTTACAGTTTGTGTTTTAAGTTCATTTTATGCTCCCAACTGACGACAGACACAGCTTGAGCTCACATAAACAAACATCACTGCTGTCCTCTAAAGTTTTTATAGCCCCAAATCAAAAGTTAGATCTTTTGTTGTTTTATAAGACTCATGGTGGGTCTCAAATGTGTTTTCTGCTTTATTTTATTTACATGTATTTGCCTCAACCCAACTGATGAAAACACATCAAATTTACATTATGTTTGTTACGATGTAAACATGTGAAAATAGTAATTGTGGTCAATTTAAATAATTACTATTAGACGACTATGTAATATTTTTGACAGGACTTTCTGTAGAGCTCCAGACTGAAGTGTTTTGTCTGTACTTCAGGCGTGGGAGGAGTATTGTGGTGCGATTGCTTCAGGAGATCAGGTCTTTCTGCTGGAGGAGAGTGACGAGAGTGAGGATGTGTTCAGGCTGAGTGTGGGGAGTCTGCCTCCAGGCCAGAGTGCTGCTGTCACCTTCATCTACGTCACTGAGCTCTCTGTGCAGGCTGACCACGCCCTGCGCTTCTGCCTGCCTGCAGTGCTCAACCCCCGCTACACACCACCAGGTACCAAACTGCTCCAGCTCACTGAAAGACACACGCTGCACCTTTCCATCATGAACCAAACACACCATCCTGAACAGCACAACACCTGGCCTGTTACACGTTACAGCTTTAATCAGGTCTGGAATTATGATCTGGACCTGAATGTAGTTCAACTCACAGCACCAAGTTTAGAATCTGAACCCTGTAGAACTGCAGCTCGACAAAACTCTGTCCCAGCCTGACTGAACCTGCTGTTTTTTTCTTTAACCATTTACTCATGGACTTCCCAGCAGCACAAGTGGTTCCAGTGTGCCAGATTAAAAATGTTTAAGGTAATAAAAGTAGAGAGAAAGAATAAAGTGGAGGGAAACACAGCCAAAATCTACTAAAAGTGGAAGGCTATGAGAAACCTAAAGATAAAATTTGAACCCGAACAGAACTTATAAAAATATTTGAGTAAAGATATCCGAACCCATCCAGAACAGGTTTTGTCAGGTTCAGTGAAATATTTCAGTCTTGAGTACACATAATTATTTTAAGCACTGTACTCTCATATATCATATATTGCACTATATACCTCATCTGAATGTAAGGAATCATGCTGAACGAACTAAATGAGCTCTTATCTCAGGTTCCTCTGTTTTTCTCTCAGGCACAGGTGGTGGTATAGTGTCAGAGATAACATCATCACCAGCAGGTGTTCCCTACTCTCTCTCTCTCTCTGCCCATGTGAGCTCTCCCAACCCAATCACTAAAGTAGAGTCCAAATGTCCTCTTGAGCCTCTGGTGTTCCTCAATGCAGACCACACAAACGCAAAGGTATGAGTGTTTTTAAAATAAAATAGAGAATATTTCTACTTTCCTTTCCTCGCTCACTCAGCACTCACACTTCAGGGAAACCTGCTACATGTCTGTTCCATATGATTCAATCTTATAATATTTTTATGTCTTGAACATGTGGACATAATACTGTGCATTTTCTTTCATGAATTATATAGTTTATAGCTGTTATTAAACTAAAAAGTAGGTAAATATTCTGTGCTACACTTTTTTGCAGTAAGTAGCTATAAAGGATGGCCCGATCACAAGCTGGAGAGGGTAAACGAATGAACATGCTTTTACTGTGATCTTCTTTATCTTTCACGTAGTAAAATGGATGACACAAGACTAATGGTGTGTAATATTTGTAGAACGTTTTTGTGATCTGTGTGAATTTCCAGTGTAGGTCTGCTGAACAGTTCCAAACCATAAACTCTGTGTATGAATGTCTGTCGTGTGTGAGCTGTAGCAGTCACACTGGCACATCAGCCATGTTGCGCAGAGGTAGTCAGTGTTGAAAAAAAGGGCTGGCTCATGAAATTGAGCAGTATTAGAGCGATTTTGGAGTGAGAGACAGCACTGACGCTCTGACTTTCTAGAAAGCTCTATGGAAAATTACACTGCCCCCTCCCCTCTCTGCACCACTCACATACTCTGATACAGAGGGTCAGTTTTGATATCTGTACAACCTCAATCTGCCTGATATTCACAAGCCTGACTAATTCCATGTGTGTGTGCCTGCGTTTAGGTGAGCCTGTCTGCAGGTCATATGTTTGACAGAGATGTCGAGCTGTTCCTATATTATCAGAACGCCCACCAGCCCACTGCTATAGTGGAGGCAGGAGAGCCCACAGCACAGCCAGGTAAACTAAACACACTTTCAGTCACTTCAATTCAACAAACAAAAGCTTATTGACTTAAATGAGTAGTATTGGTACGTTTCACTGAATATAATACACTAGAATAAGTAATATAACTTCTTTCTGCAGGACCCCTAGTGAACATTCTGCCAGCAGGATACAAATCAACTTGGACATTTTAACTAATATAACTAGAGATGCACCAATACCATGTTTTCCCTTCCAATACCAATACCTCATCCTTCTATTGGTAAAATCTGTGTTCTGTTTCACAAATAAAACATATTCAGCTTCACTAGAAGGCATTTACTTGTTGGATTTTATATATAAACATTTCTGGATTTTTATGTATCTGACAAGAGATGATTTTAATTAGGAAAACATTGTTCATTGATGATGATGCTAAATAGTGAATCTTATTTCACCTGTACACCTCCTTTAATTTTTCTTTCTTTAGGAACACTCATGAGAGACCCTGTGGTCATGCTAAGTTTGTACCCAGAGTTCCCTTCAGCGCTGATGTCATCTGTAACATCTTGTGGTGAATTTGTGTTCGTAATGGACAGATCTGGCAGTATGGGCTGTCCGATGCATAGAGGGAAAGATGCACAGACGCGCATCGCGAGTGCCAGGGTAAGACTCAACACTGAACTGAAGTGAAAACACTGAAAAAATAAGCTCCATCAGAATGGATTAATTGCAGTAGTTAGAAATAACTTTGCTTGCCATTTAATAGCTGTATTTGAAGAAGTGAACTACAGTCACAGAGTCAGAGCAACATACAGTGCATAAACATAAACTCAATGCCTGGAACTACTGATGATTAGACGTGTCAAACAAAGAAAATATAGACCTATAGATAAGTCAACAAGCAGCCGACCAACAAAAGAAAATTTCAAAGTTTCAGTTTCCCTCGAGAGCCTCCACTGTAACAAGAATCAACTAGTTGTCCGAACAAAAGTGAGCAGCTACAATTCCAGAGTTGAAAGCTTTGACTGTATATATGATGAATATGTTTATTGGTACGAACAGCCACTTTTGCTCTCTCTGGATTCCTCCTATGAATTTAAAGTCAAAAGTTTAAAATAAGGGTGTGTTTAAACAAAGGCATCTCAGCTAACCTGCCCTGGCAGTAAATAGCAAGGAGACATATTGAAAGTAAACAGAACTTTCATTTAAGCTAATTTGCTCAATGTGCATGTGGGAAGAGTAGAGCCACCCCATTACATTGGCAGCCTATTCCCCACATGCAGAACAACATCATGCCAGGCATCAACATTCCACAGTATTTTATTTGTATAAAATATTACAAACCCAATTCTAAAAAAGTTGGGACAGTATGTGAAATGCTAATTAAAACAGAAAGCAGTGATTAGTAAATTCTATTTGGCCTGTATTAAAGTGAAAACAGTATAAAAACTCAACATTTGATGTTTTACCTTATAAAGTTAATAGTTTTCATAACTATTTGCTGATTCCAAATAAAATGTCTGCAACATGTTGGGACAGGAGCATGTTTACCACTGTGTTACATCACCTTTCCTTTTAACAGCACTTAATAATCTTTTGGGGACTGAAACACCAATTGATCCATTTTTGAAAGTGGAATTATTTGTTATTCTTCAGTTAAACTAGTTTTTAACTGTGCAACCAAACGGGGCCTTTGTTGTCGTATTTTGCACCTCACAGTATGCCACATGTTTTCAGGAGACGTTTTCAGTTTAACAACAGCAGTCTTTGATTATGCTGTTGTAACGTGCAGAATGTTTCTTGGTGTTGTCATATTGAAATAAGTGTGGACGTCCCTGAAAAAGACAGCGTCTAAAAGGCAGCATATGTTGCTCCAAATTGTACATATATCTTTCTGCATTAATGGAGCTTTTACAGGTGAGCACAGAAGTTACCTACTAATAACCCCTCATAACATGACAGACCCTGGCTTTTGCATTTTACACTGGTAACAATCTGGATGGTCCTTTTCTTTTTTGGCCCAGAGAAGACAATATCCATTATTTACATAAACAGTCTGAAAGGTTGAAGCATATTTCCACTGTGCATCCATTAATTTCAGATGAGCTCAAGCCCAGAGAAGTCGGCAGTGTTTTTGGACATTGTTGTCCTAGGGCTTCTACTGTGCATAGTACAGTCTTACTTTGGATTTGTAGATGCAGCGGCAAACAGTATTTATTGATGATGCAGTGACATTCATTACAGAAGCATGCCGGTTTTTAATGTAGTAAAAAAGGTCATGGGCATTCAGTGGTTTTCAACTTTGCCCTTTAGATACTGAGATTTCCCTTCATCTTTTGATATTATTATGCGCTGCAGTGGCTGAAACATCTAAAATCCTTGCAAATGTTGGTTGAGATATATTGTTCTTAAACAGTTGTTCTATTTGTTGATGCATTTTTTGTAAAAGTCATGAGCCTCAACTCATCCTCACTCATAAAGTACACATGAAGGCCTTACCTCTATGTCCCTTTTATACCCAAGCATGATTACATCACCTCTTTAAATGTGTTCCATGAATCAATTACAAGAACAGAAATTATCTCTACTGTTTTCATTTAAATACAGGTCAAAGTGGATTTATAAATCACTGCTTTCGATTTTACTTGTTGTATGTTTTGCCACTCTTTCCAATCAGAATATGTATTTATACAGTACTGTGTGAAATCTTACTTTTATACACAGCACTGTTCAAAAGATTAATGCAGTAAACAGTAACAAGAAGTTCTGTTTTCAAAAAAGTTGATATAAAGTTGTGCTAGTTAGAAGAATGGAGGTTCAGTTCTAGATTTCTCTCTGATGCCCCCAGCTGTTGTGTGGATTTGTTACATTTTTTAAATTGAGAAATGATTCAATGGTATGAAGTATTAGTCAAACCAGGTATTGAATGATAACTACAGTTGATACTGGGCTTCCTGGAGGAGCAGTTTGGAAATGATTTAACAATATGTATCTATATCAAAACTACATTTTCATATATATTCAGTTTGATCAAGACTTATTAATAGTTTATTTTACTTCTTAATTGTTTTATTTTTCTTTAGGACACTCTGCTCCTCCTGCTGAAGAGTCTCCCTCTGGGCTGCTACTTCAACATCTATGGCTTTGGTTCACACTATGAACCTTTCTTTCCGTAAGTGAATTGAAATCACAGTCTCAGTTCATGAATGAGACACTTTCACACTGAAGGTGATTCAGGACTGGTTTAACGTTCAGGACTCTGATGTTGTGTGTGTGTGTGTGTGTGTATGTGTGTGTGTGTGTGTGTGTGTGTGTGTATGTGTGTGTGTTTGCTGTCTTCAGGAAGAGTGTTGAATACACTCAGGAGACAATGGACCAGGCTGTGAAGAGAGTAAAGGAGATGGAAGCAGACATGGGTGGCACTGAGATTCTGCAGCCTCTGAAACACATCTACAGTCAGCAGTGCATCCCTAACCAGCCCAGACAGGTAACATCACTTACCTGTTCACTGAAATCTCATTCAGATATTAATCTGAGTTATGTAGGAGATGGTTAGGCAAGATCTTATACTTTTCATCTGACAAAGTCTTTCAATGCAAACAACCAAAACATCTCTACTAAAAATTAAAATGCACTATTCTGTTGAAAGTGCTACAACTAACCCCCATACCCCACAGTTAATTCAATACAGTTCTTTATTGTTTGAACCAGACAAGCTTTTTAGCCTGATACATAAAAATGTTTGCATCATTAAAAATATATAGGATTAGCAAAGGAGACTGTCTGAAACAGTAGCATTTTAACAGTAAAGCAAAATAGAAAATGTCAGTGCAGTAAAATTTAACTATATTTTATTTAAATGACATCTGTAGTATGTTTTTGATCTGGACTTGTAAATAAAAAGTTTCAAAGTATGTTTCATGATGCTGTCTGCTGTTTTGAGTTGAGTTGGAGAGGCAGGGACTACTTTGGTACTTTGGTACTTCTGCTGCAGGCCTGAAATGTCATTTAAACTAAATAAACTAAATAAAGTCAGAGTTTTGAGTTTCTTCATTTTTGGTTGCACCTCACTTATCGTTGGTTGAAACACCTTTTTTTTCCTTCCTCTTGGTCTTAAAAGTATGGACTTCTGTCATTGTTTACTTTGGGAAGCTTAGTTGTAACACTGCATTAAAACTAACCCTGCCACGAGACGGCTTTCGTCTATATTTTTAGTTCTCAAACCCCCAGATGGCCCAGTTTTTGCACCAACCATACTTCAGTGAGCCAACACTTGATGACCAAAAGCACCTTCTGCTTGAACCTGTTTAGCTACATAAAAAAAAAACATTGTTACATTTTACCTCATGTTAGGTTGTGCCATGGGGTGAATCCTTTCGCTGTCCAAAGAAAGACAAATATCTCCAAAACAGTAAATGTATAGGAGAAGGCAAAAACTTTTAATGTAAGTTAATGTAAAGAGATTTTATTCCAATTGTGTTTGAGCATTTTATTCATCCATTCATCATGAGATTCACACTATGTAACGGTGGAGGCAAAGAGGCAGGATTCAAATGCAAGTTGCTTTTATTCAAATTAGAGTTAGAGTACAGAAACTGAGTAGAAGAAGTTTGAAAAACAGACAAGTCCATGACAAAAACAAACCAAACTACAAGATCAAAGAAAACAAGTTACAGAGTACATCCGCAATGCAAGACAAAGACTGAACAAACACAGGGGTATAAATACACTGAGGGAAAATGAGAAACACCTGGGACTAATGAGGGGCGGAGCACAGACAGGTGGAGCAGATAACAAGGAGGCAGGACCAGGGAGGAGACACAGAACAACAACAAAAGCACATGTCACAAGAAAACAAAAGGCACATGGCTACCATAGACGGGAAGAAACGGACACACTCAGAGGGACAAAAGGGGAATCCGTGACACACTATGTAAAAATAAAAATCAACACAAATGGATTCTTCCTTTTGGTCCATCAGAATTTCGGACCTGCTACAAAAGTGTGATCTGATATTCATTCAAGTTACAATAAAAATATAGTCATATGTAACAAAGAATATATGCAGCATTTTACTCTTCCATATCTTTATTGTGCAAATTCAGATATTTTCTCACAGCTGTGCTTCTGTGAACTTTTGTTCCAGGATTACAGGAGAGCATGCTTGAAAATATTGAAGTGCCTCTTTACTGATGATTTTGTCCTGAATATTCTGGCTTGAAGTTCTCTGATGTCTTTCTTTTCTCCCTGCAGGTGTTCATGTTCACTGATGGAGAGGTGTGGAACACCAAAGAAGTTCTTTCCCTCGTGAGAAACAACGCTGAATCTCACAGGCATGCAGACTTTATCACTTAAAAATGTACATATAACTAGAACTGTTCATGATACAGTTAAAAAACAACTGTGAAATCATAACTAGACTGACGGAGTGTAACTAGTTACAGAGCTACTCAGCTCACAGAACTGTCTTTACAAGTACTAATGTTCTATCACAGCAATACACTTTCAGTTCTGCACTGTGGTTGCGTAAAGTATGTGGAGGAAACTGCAGAGAAACTTTCAAAGAGATTGTGGTTTATGCAGCTTTTCACAGGCAAGCTGGTCTTTTAACTTACAAATTTGAGTAATTTGGTGTATAGGGGACGATTTATAATACACTGCTTAAGTACTCACAACTGTGAACAGTACTAGTGAAAATAGTGCAAATCGTGTAGCACAGCTTTGTAGAAATCAGTAATTTTACTGTCTTTATTAAATGACTGAGCTGCTGTTGTTTCAACAGGTGCTTCTCGTTTGGGATTGGTGAAGGTGCGAGCACCGCCCTCATCACAGGAATGGCTCAGGAGGGATGTGGCCACGCCCAGTTTATCACAGGCACTGATCGCATGCAGCCCAAAGTAAATCTGGCTAAAACTAGCAGAAATTATAATAATCCATTCTGCAATATTGGACCATATTTACTAAAGAGCGTGCAACACCTTGAGGAGACGTTTATAAAATATGAACATTATTATGTAGTTTTATACTTTATTTTTTTATTTACAGATGTGGATCGCCTAGAACTGCTTTGAGCACTTGTGACTAAAATAAAATAAACATATGTGCACATGTTCAAGTCAGCTGCTGATGCTTTTATGCACACTAAATGCTCCAATCTTGAGTAGATACAGCCCTGAAAACCATTAAATGATTAAAGTACTTTATCACCTTACTGACATGAATAGTGTAAGTTAGCTATGATTTCATTTGATGTAAATGTGTAAACTCTAATATTTGCATTTCCGTTGAACAAACTCTATACTTATTCATGAATGTCATGTATTATTTAGAGTAAATGTTTAATTTTATTTATCTCACTTTTCACTTCAATAACAGTAAATGAAACAAGGTTCAGATCTTGGTGTCAGTTAAGCAGAAAAATATATTTATGAGCACTTTAAAGGTGTTATTCTTACTCTCTGCTGTCGGCTCTGCACAAACACATTCATCACTTTCCTTCAACATCTTTTACATTGTTTATTTACTCTTATTCACTCTCTTTCCTTCTCTCTTTCTAGGTAATGCAGTCTCTCCGCTATGCTCTACAGCCAGCTGTGGTTGATATTAGTGAAGAGTGGACGGTCCCAGTGGGCATGTCCGCCACCCGCCTTGGCCCACCCATTAACATACTCTTCCAGGGTCAAAGGGCACTGATTTACGCTCAGCTGAAAGGAGAGGTGAGAGCATTAATCTGATATTTACACGGAAACAAGCTTCCACTATTTTACCCTTTTCCTTGAATCTAGTAGTCCATGAGCTTTACAACTATTTAAATAGATTAGAAACATTCAGAAATGAATATTGGTGACACAGCGCTGCTTTCAGTTATGAGTCTCCTTATTTAGTGAGTGAACTGATGACACAGCCACACTTCTTTCTGTCTGTAGAGTCAGAGCTCAGACTCTGAGGGGACTGTAACAGTGAAGTACCGTCTAGCAGATCAAGAAGTCACCAACACACTCAGCTACTCCCTCAAACCTGCTGAGAATACAGGGTAACATTCAGTTACATGTTCATTCTGTGATCTCCACTGTTTTCTCTGAGGAACAGTTACTTTTTCATTTCTTTCTCCTCTACTGATGTCATGACATCACAGTAAGAACAACTACAGCAGTCAGACTGAGCTGGATGAGTTTAACTGACTTCATCATAAAAGCATGGTAGTGTGTGTTGTGGTGGTGCGATTGTGTCAGGCACAGTGATGTTACTGGGTTTTTATTCACCTCAATGTCACTGCTAGGTTAAGAATAGTCCACCAACCAATGATATCGAGCCAGTAGTCAGAAACCGACCACTGATGAAGAGCTAAAATATGCTGAACACAATTTATAGTCTGTGTTGTCTCTTCTCTATCTTTACAGGTGGACCAACAAGGTAGGTGAGTTTAATAGAGTGGACAGTAAGTGTACACAGTGTTTCAAAAATAAGCAACACCTGTGCCTGATACACTCGTACCAGCACCACGCACACTATCATGTTGGTGTCACTGCCACATTAGGAATGGTACACCAGCCGATACCTTGGTGATCTTAAGGTGGTCCCTCTCCATTGATGGATGGGGTCCAAGGGGGTTGATAAATTATGCTTAACAACAGATGGACTGTAGTTAGTAACTGTAAACCTATAAAATGCACCTATGCAGTAAGTGTATCTGATAAAATGGCCAGTCAGTTTCAACTGCATAGTCAGATTAGCTAAGTATGCTAGCATTTACAGTCATTTGGCTTCATCACCCTCACACAGCTTGTACACTGTCTGTTTGTTCAGACTGTCCATGCACAGACTGGCTGCCCGCTCTCTGATCCGCTCTCTGGAATGGGAGGAGCAGAATGAGGGAGGTGAGAAAGAGGCTTTAAAGGCCAGAGTGGTGGAGCTCAGTGTGCAGGCTGGAGTGAGCAGCTCACACACAGCCTTCATCGCTGTTCTTAAGGGCAGTGGAGAGGCTGTGAAAGGACCACTGCTGAGGAGGAGAGTGCCTACTACAGGAGGTTAGTGTTGCTTTATACAACATTTCTGCTGTTACTGTGCTTTTGTTTTGAGCACAGACACATCATGGATAACACCTGGAGAACTTAGTGTCCTGTTTTTATGTGCTTCTATTTAGGGATGTGTTTTACGGCGGTACCAATGACAATGGTGTGTTTGGGTAGCGTGCGTGGAAGTAAGTAACAGAAAATGCTAATTTCTACATATTTAATTCATTATTGAACACAGTACTGCTCTTGTACTCATTAGTCTCTCACACAAGTCTTCATTTTCTTTTATTTATCACACAGTTAAAATCTAAAAGTAGTAGAATAATGGAAGCTTGTTTTTTTCTGTAAATGTCAGTTTAATTAAAGCTCCCACCTCTCCTTTCAGCTGAGCACAAACCAGTGCCCTTTGACCCTGGAAGAGTGTGTTAATGGGTGAGCTAAGGCGGGTGGCGGACATCTGAGCGGGTGGCTCTCTGGGACCGTCCACTCTTCACTAATATCAGTTATCATTTAACAGCGCAGAATAAGTTAAGAAGTCTTGTTAACCCTTTAACAAGCAGTTCAACCCAACCAAACTACATACATTTCATTTTGTAATTTGAAGCACAGGGGGATCGTAAATCCATCTCCAACTGTACATATTATTCCAGTTGACTAGAGTGAGCATGTGAATCAGTGTACATCCACAAGGGGGCGTCTGTCTTATTTGAAAAATGACATTGAAGACATTGTCTTCTCATGATATAAGCATCATTCTCCTATAAATATCTGTGAGCCTTGTTCACAGTCTGCTGGGTAGAGGATAAAGATGTCTGTGACCGTTGAAAAAAGAAAAGTGTGTTTGATCAGGGCCCAGTTTCCCAACAGCATCTTAAGGTCTTAAGAGTTAAGGTCATCTTTACTGGTAGAGAGAGTGTTCAGCCCAGATTAGTTTTCATTTAATCTTAATGAGTCTTTCTGTTTCATTTAAATCCTTTTATATTAGCACATTTAAATGCATTAAAAATGACTTGTAACACATTATATCACTACAGTGACTGGTAAGACTCAATGCACCATACAATTAAAAACATGTTGCAAACTCATAAAAGCAATGCAAATTCAGGAAACACTTTAATCAACATTACTACACCAGAGCTACATTTCACAAACGTGCTGCAAATGCAGAAAACACAAGCAACACTTCACATCCAGTCACGACACAACAGAAGTGAACCACAACACAACAGAAATCTTTGTGGAAGACTCTCAAAAGAGATGGAATATCTGTGATGGAAAAGAGGTTGGTAAGTTGATAAGACCACAGAGACTCACATTCATAAGCCCATTGCTCACTTTGCTAGTTAGTTAATTCACACATTTCTCTGCATCACTCTGAGATAGACAAGGCCAAATTTTAGCAACATTTCTCAAATGATAAAAAGCTACTTTTGTGAGTGAGTTTACACGTGGGACAAAACAAAGCTCAGAATCTTAGATACACCCAGGTTTCATACTTCAGGTTTGGTCTATAAAGCAAAAGAGCCTAGCTTCTCATTAAGCATGTTTCTCTGAATTTTAATACCAAAGATCAGTATTTCAAAATTTTCCATTTCAGTTTTCACTCAGACATGTCCAAGCTGAAACATGATAGTGCACTTTCAACCAGCACAACTCAACAGCCATGTTTCTGTTAGGTACAAGAAAAGTGGAATTAAAGGAGGATTAATGGAGCACCTCACCCATCACATGTAAAATTCAGTTATGTTCACATTTGGGAGTACAACCTTGTTATAGTTTGCATGAAATAAATCAATAAAAGATGTTTTTAAACCAGCAGTACAAGAGTTTTTAGAAATGTTCACATACTTTGAACATTTGAAGTATTGTACTTATGAACATATGATTACTTTTACATAAGTAAGATTAGTAATAGATTTCTTACAGGTACATCAAATTTAAAAAAAATCTATTTATATATTTTTTCTATTTTTATCTTCCCTAAGGTTGTGGTCCACCATGGATGTTCACAGGCAAATGTATATATGTTATTTTGCTTTGACATTAAGTGAAGTAAAATTGTAAGTGCTAGTCTTGTATTATTACTAATACAAGATTGGTATTATTTACTTATAAATGTTTATAAACATAATTATTACTCATGCTTTATTATGTAAACAGATGTAAACAAATATATTAAATCTTTTTTCTTTTATCTTCCCAAAGGTGGTGCTGCACCACAGATAGGTAAATGTGCATAACTTACTTTGGTTTGACTTAAATGAAGTAAACTTATTCCAACTGTAAATTGGAATATTTGGTTCTTAGACATGATTAGTTACTATTTAATCAATAACACCCACTGTTTCACACATACTGATATCTACTGATGAAATAAGGAACCAACAAACAAATATAAACAGCTTCAACCTTAGATAAGTCACTGTCTCTAGGTCAATGTCAAGCTGCTGATAATGTGTTGCACTTTGACAGTGCATACAGATTTGACAGGTTTGACTGTTCTTTTATTTTATGTGTATATTTTTTTCTCAGAAGCTTGATAATAGGCTTGTAGATTACATTAAAGATCGAAACATAATCATTTTTATTATTTAATGCCACTACATAGTGACAGTGGTGGTTTAAATGAAATGCTGACACTGCTGTTTTAAACTCAGATTAATTCACACCTCTCTTAGCTGAAATGGGGTTTTACAGTCAGCAGGGGCTGTTACTGCTGTAACTCGGATAACTGTCACTGAGTGCAGGCCTGAAAATAGATTCTCCATTTGAAGGATTTCATTATTTGTAGTTAAGGTTTGAATACTTTTGGAGTAGAAATGTTCACATACACTGAACATGCCAACTTGCCATCTTTATGCATATGAAGCATTATTGCTTACTTATGCTTATGAACATATGATTACTCTTATATAAGATTAGTAACACATTTATTACTTATTCATTTCTTTCTTATTACGAATGCATGAGGAAGCTGTATGAGAACGCGAGAGCTGAGGCGAAATGATCTATGAATGAAATAAAAATTGGTGGTGAAACCTTCGTTTCCTCACGTTAGGTAGATTAGACAGTGCACTGTGTGGACCGGCTGCAGGGTTCTGTGTGGCGATTATGTTGTTCAGCATGATTAGTTAGACAGCTTTTGCAAAGTAAATGTTAACATCAGTGATATTACTGCTCAAACACTGAAGTGATTAAATATTGTCATGTTGACTGGCTTACACAGGAATACAGTAACACTTCATTTCTGCTTTCTGATGGCTGTTCTCACATCAAACTGTACAGCACACAGAATATATTTTAATTTTCTCGGATAGCAAAAAATAAGCTGATTGCATGAAACATGAGGAGGAGTCACCGTAGCATGGAAAAGAAAATTTAACTAAACCTAAATATGTAGTGAGTAAAATATTTACAAAGGCAAAAAGCAACACTGTCACCACTGCCAACAGAGTTAAATCCACCAAAGCTTAAAGTTAGCCGGATAAGTAAGAAATACTGCGTGGTGAGACGCAGCCCTGGATCGAGAGTGCTGAGAAGATTGTAAACTGTGATTTATTAGGACCTTTAATGAGCATCCAATTATTAGCAATCTACAAAATAGCCAGTTATGAATTTACATAATGTAGACAGTCTGTGGTAGTCATTGTTATTAGTTAGCCTTTATTTTTACAGTAAATCATCTAGCAAGCTGGTGGGGGTGGCAAAATAATCCTTTTAGGGACCCCAAAAGGCTAAAGCCGGCCTTGTTCTTACTTCATCAGTACAATCATTGGTCCATGTGAGCAGCATATTTTTGCTTTTATTTGCTTTTGTACTCTTTTTAACCTTTTAGAGTGCTACAGTAAGAAAGCATAAATGTTGGGACAATGAAGTGAAAGGGGTTATTTCTGTTTAATATTTAAAAGATTTGTATTTCAGATCAAAACATGACCATGATACCAAAGCACAGAATGTCAGCTTATATTTCTGGTGATGTTTTTTAAAAAATCCATACAGGAAAAAAGGGTCATTTGTTGTGCTTTTTATTTTTGTGGTTAGTTCTTAGACATACAGTAAAATATGTGTACATGTGCCTCTGTAGACCCCCTGCTGCAGCTCATCTCCCTCCAGAAGGCTTCAGGCTGCTGGGAAATGGACGGTGCGCTGGTGGAGGTGTTTGGGAAGACAGAGGAAGAGGTGGTCAAGCAGACCCCCGCACAGGTGAGTGATGTATTGAATGTAAGGTGTTTCTCAGTAATACAGACTGTATGATGATCTTGTGATCTACTGCTGGAGTTTGATTATTGATTTTTTTTTTTTTTTTTGGTGAACGTTTTTATTTTATGATCTAAAATTTAATCTCAGATTGTACTGAGACACTTGTATATACCTGTATGTGTCCACTATTCATTTCAGTAGTGAGCTTGGTGCATGATGCATACAACATGGTGAAATCTGTTATGTGAGACTGAGCGAGATGACTTGCTGGCTTGTGCTGATCATTGATGCACATTCTGAAAATGATAAGTCTCCATTTTATACTCATTGAGGGTTTCAAATCCTCCAGGAACCTAAATCTGTGTTTTATTTCCATGTATGTTAATCTATACCATCATATGCAAAGGTTTAGACATAAAATCAGCCCAATTAACAATGTTGATACAAACTCCCAAACAGTGAAGTAATGATGTGGATATGGTAATGTTACCACCTCTCTCATTCTCAGACTTTTTTTAGCTGGTGTGTTTAAGTGCCTGTTATGGAAGCCTGTTTCTGCTTGGAAAAAAATGCCATATATAGTATATTATAATATTGTGAACATTTCTCTAACTTTTCGTTTCATAATTCTGATTTAGTATCTCATAATAGTGAGAGTTTCTCATAATCATGAAATAATATTTCATAATAATGACTCAATATCCCATAATCATGATAACATTGGAGATTAGTCATTATTATGAGCTACCACATCGCAATTATGAGATAGCAAGTATTGTATTATAATACAGTAAGTCAGATTTATGACAGTGTCAGTATTATGATACAGTAAATCAAAATTCTCCATTTTATAGCATTTCATTATTATAAGTTAGTAATTTATGATTATGAGATGCTAATTCATAATAATGGGAACTCTTTCATTATTAAGACGTACTAAATGCGTAAATGGACCAAATTAGTTCAAACTGCAGTCTCTCAGAAAGAAAAATTTATAAACACAATTAAATATTCAGACCTTAAATATTTGCAAAGATTATGATATGATCTATTCCAACCAAATATTTAGCTAAATGTATACAAAATCATCATATAGAGGATACATTCTGTTGAGAGGGTCTGTCCCAAACTGTAACCTCTAAATTTCTGCTTGTGAAAATAATATATTTTTTTACATTGTTTTTAAAAAGATCTTTTGATTTCTTTTAAAGTGAAGTTGAATTTAATTTTTGAATAAAGCCCTTTTTTTATTTTGCCACACCCCTGCATTTTGGGTCAGGAAGTGAGACTGCATCTCTGTTCCTGGTGGCCACATGACCAGCAGTTAGATCTCATTGTTTTGAAGTAAATGTGTCACAAAGTCTGAAAATAAGTTTCTTACATTAAGAATTGTCACTACCAAAACATATATTTTCTGCAATTTAGTAAAAGCTTTTCTGTGTTTTAAAGAAAAATATTATGATCTTATGTGTTCAGCTTTTCAAAGCCATAATTCTGGTCGTGTACTGGCTAGCATTTTTGAGTTCTGCTCAAAGTGAGCAAAAATTGTCATGTATTATTAGCTACAGATCAGGAGAAAATCAAAGTAAGAAAGCAGATAGGAAAATTAGTGTCATTCAACTATTTAGAACCAGCATAGACAACTGAAACAATGGTGGATCACCCTTAACACACTATATCATCACAATCACAATCCCCTTTAATCACATTAGAATTTACTGAAATTACTGATTTATGCTGGTTTATGCTGGTCTAGTGCTGCTCTGGTGTTGATCTGGTGCTGGTGTAGCGGATTACTCAGTATGGTCATACGGGTTGACCAGCATACCAGCATCCAAAACACAACATATTCTGTTTTTTCTAGCAGGGTAAGGTAAATTAAGATAACCAATAGGACCATTAAAATATTCATTATGGTTAATGGTTCCAGCAGTCTTTTTGGCAGGTGGACAATGAACTAGAACTAAAAGCGTAAGTTCAGTTGATTCATGTTTAGGTCAGTTCTTGTTTTTTAATGTGCAGTGGGAAAACACCCTTAGAAACCCTACAATGAAATATGTAGCTGGTGCACAATTATGTGACAAAAATTGACTACACAATGTTATGAAGTTATTGACCTGGGAAAATCAGGTTAAGAGTCTGTTTTTCCAATTTTTTGGTTAAATAAGTCTCAGGATTGGTACAAATCCTGTTGTACCACTGAAGTGCTGCCTCCTTTATCCACCTGGATGTAAGTTCTTTGCTGTTATGATGTACTGCTGACTTGTCCTATGTTTTTTTTTTTATAAAGGAGGTACTCTGACAAGTTTTTTTATAGACATTTAAGTGCAAATGTCCCTGAGATTTTTAAAAATTTGTATATATTCTGTTTGTATGTATGGATTGTATTATGCTGTATGTTGTGTGTGGTGTTGTGTTCAGGTGGAGAAGGGGGTCTGGGCTACAGTTCTGGCTCTGATCTGGTTACACGGGTTTAAGATGGACGCTCAGGTTGAGTGGCAGTTTGTGGCCATGAAGGCAGTGACATGGATCCGCAACCAGAAAGGTAAACTTTCCATTCTCACCAGAAATCACTGATCAGAACCCAAAACAGTTACACTTAACACAACAAACATTGTTCTAAGGTCCATTATTAGGCCTGTTTTACTGCAGTGATGATGATGATGATTTGTGTGTGTGTGTGTGTTTCAGTGGTCAGTCCTTCTGAGAGTGTTCGTGTGGGTAATGATCTGCTGGGCTGCCAGGTTAAAGAAGAGGATCTTGGACTCTGAAGTCTTCATACATTCTTTCTCTAAAGCTGCTGTGCCTAATGCAGACTTCAGAAATTCTATAGCCTACGCCTCATTTACTAATGTTTACACTACCCCTGGTGTTTACTTTGATTTTAGCAAAATTATCCAGCAAAATTAGTTTTACATTAGCATTTCATTATTTTTTTGAGTAATATTGCTTTTCAGATGTGAATAGAGTTTTTCTTATCTTTGCATGTTTCAATCATTATGCCAAGCTAAAGGGCTTATTTGTTTTATTTCTGGCTGCTTTGTGGCTTTTTGTCTGTTCTGAATAGATGAGATACAAGATATGGAGCTGTTACATTTAACAACTGGAGCTAACTATCGCGATATTTTAATAAATATGCAAGAATCACTTCTGCAAATAAAATGTTTTTTTTTTGAATGAATGAAACATTTATCATCCTTTTGAAAATCATGAATAAATGCCACACAACATAAAAAGGCTATAATTTCATAATTTCAGAGAGAGAGAGTTAGAAAACTGAGAAAACTTGAATATTGAGTTGAATTCATCTGACAAATAATGTTTCTTTGTGAAAAAATGTCTGTGAAAAAGATTGTAGATAAACTGAAAATTCCAAAATCAAGAGTGAAAAATGTATGTATATCTATGACTAATTAACTAGCTTATGTTACTACAACATATTTACTGTTTGGTACTTAAGGCTCCCCTGTTTTCTGAAAGAAATGGTCAGAAGTTGTTTGCCCAGTTATTGCTTTCTCACTCTCTGCTCCTTTCGTTCTGAAATCCTGAGTTTGGTTCATTTTAACCAGGTCAACATTGGTGTACAGCCACTAATGATAGTGTGTGTCGGAAGATCAAACCACTTTTGCTTTTGAGGTGGGGGTGAAGCGATCATGGGACCAACAGGGAGATAAGCAGAACTCATCAAAAAATCATGGAAGATGCCTCGTATTGTTATTATCGTATTATATTTCTATAAAAACAGAAAGTATCAAAATAAGAAACCAAAATCAGTTTCTAGCCAAGGCTTTTGGAGGACTACCCGTGTAGGGAGGGCCCGGATTAGTCAGGTCCATCATTAGCCACGATCCAATGCCCCTGCTCACGTCATCCTCATTCTTTCTTACATTCTTAAAAATACTGTAGCACCTGTGCAGTAGAAGACGCAGACAACAATTCATATACAGGGAAATGCTCTTTTATTTCTAGACAGGCACTTCAACAGGCAGCAAAATACCCAGTCCAGGGCTACCTAGCACAAAACACAGGGAGGGGGTATCGCGGAGGGACACGACAGGGAGGGTACACACTTGTAACACACTGTAAACCCACCCTCCTCAGTCACAATTACACCAATAACTACAAACTCCACTAATAACATCACCAACAACAACTACTACAACAAATGTTCTTCTTCAGTCTGGAGCGTGGCGCCTCCTGAGAGCCACTTAGCATGGCCACACCCCCTCAGCTCCTCAGGGCAGCGTGGAGCATGACAGATGCTACAATACTGATTTTGGAGCAGCTACTGATTTCCTCTGCTCTAAAGCTGAAAGAGGGTGGGATGTTCCTCCACGTGAATTCAGCTGTTTAAATTTAGAACATAAAATATAAGAAACAACAACCTGAGACTCAAAGAATCAATAACCTGAGAACTATTCTGACTTTAATATGTGCATGCATTATGGACTGGACTGGACTCTGTATCAGGAGTTATACAACAGTTAGTTCCGGCCATGCAAGCTGATTGGTTGAGATTGGTTTTTCACAAACACTCTATCACTCCGCAGAGATACCGTTGCTAAGCAACGATTTTGACAGCTGTAGGAGACGCTCAAGCCATTTGAACGTTTTCTTACTTTGCGCACAAACAAAAAATGGATACTTTTAAGATCACATTTGACCAACAGATGATTTGGTCAGACTCTGAAGGTGAGACTACACTAAATTCCCAAACTGTCATTACCACCACGTCAGCTTTTCAGTCAGCAGCTGTGACAGAAGAACACCTAAGCAACCTGGAATTAACCAGAAATGAACCAAATAACATTTGCCAAACAAAATGGGTTGTAAGATGCTTTACAGACTGGCTGGAACAAAACAACATTAATATTGATCTAGCAAAAAATGACAAAACTGAGCTAAACTTGATATTGCGGCAGTTTTTTTGCTCAGTCTGTACTTCAGAAGGCGAGGCTTACAGCATACTGTGCAGCGAGTGAGTGGAGTTCGTTACTGTGACGTAGCCATTAGCTGCTTGTTAAGGAAGTATAATTTGGCAGAAGGAACTGCTAACATTAAAACATATTAAATGCCACGTTCATGACCCAATTTATTTATTTTTTATTTTATTTACTTAACTGTTGTATAAAAGCAAAAGAACACTCAAGGTTGTGTGTTATAGCAAATAACTGCGACCAAATATGTTTCCTGCTTGGTTCCTCTGTAGAGCATAGTGGTGGATCTGCAGGTTAAAGGTCATGTAGTTACAGTGAGCTCCACTCTGCAGGATGTGAATGAAGAAAAGCGCCCCCTGGAGGCCCTGTTTGTCTTCCCCATGCCTGCAGCTGGCGTTTGATTTACTCCCTGTTTCACTGGTTGCTTTCATGAGCAAATTGTTCGACTCCTGAAGTGGTTCATACAGATTTGAATGTCAAATAATATCAATATCAAATAAATGAGTTCCCACTTTGCCACACCTGTGGAGTTATCTTGACTACTGAAGATAGCTGGAGTAATAAATCAGCATAGACACTCGTACTCTCAGACTGGAATTTCTTTCTGAGAGTAAAAACAATATGAACCTGTAGAGCTCCAGACTGAAGTGTTTTGTCTGTGCTTCAGGCGCGGGAGGAGTATGATGATGCGATTGCTTCAGGAGATCAGGCCTTTCTGCTGGAGGAGAGTGACGAGAGTGAGGATGTGTTTAGGCTGAGTGTGGGGAGTCTGCCTCCAGCCCAGAGTGCTGCTGTCACCTTCATCTACGTCACTGAGCTCTCTGTGCAGGCTGACCACGCCCTGCGCTTCTGCCTGCCTGCAGTGCTGAACCCCCGCTACACACCACCAGGTACCAAACTGCTCCAGCTCACTGAAAGACACACGCTGCACCTTTCCATCATGAACCAAACACACCATCCTGAACAACACGACACCTGGCCTGTTACACATTACAGCTTTAATCAGGTCTGAAATTATGATCCAGGCCTGAATATAGTCCAAGTCCAACCCACAGCACCAAGATCAGAATCTAGACCTGCATGCAGTCTGAGTCTGTCCCACAGAACCAAGTTTAGTATCTAGACCTGAATGTAATTTGAGTTTACAGTTTGAACTTGATTGTAGGATATAGAAATATAAGGGAAATAAGGAATAATGCTAAAAAAAATCAGGAATTTGCCATCTAGTTATACTGTAAATCTCCAAAATGAGCTCTTGTCTCAGATACAGGTGGTGGTCAGAGATAACATCATCCCCAGCAGGAGTTCACTACTCTCTCTGTCTCACTGCCCACGTGAGCTCTCCCAACCCCATCACTAAAGTAAAGTCCAAATGTCCTCTTGAGCCTTGATGTTCCTCAATGCAGACCACACAAACGCAAAGGTAAAAGTGTGTTTAAAAAGAGAGAATGTACTAGGGATCGATCAATGTGGGAATTGTGGGCTGATGCCAATATCTGAGATTTTTTATGTACATTCATAAACATTTATAGAATATGCAAACTGAGATGACATAAAATACCGTTACAGAGAAATATAACATGTTTAGAGGGTTAACAATGCAGTAAAATGAATAAAACTATCATTTTATGTGATTCTATGTGTGTGTGTTTGGATGAGTTGGTGTGTAGGTCATATGTTTGACAGAGATGTTGAGCTGTTCCTATATTATAACACCCACCAGCCCACTGCTATAGTGGAGGCAGGAGAGCCCACAGCACAGCCAGGTAAACTGTTTGTTTGATATGACACCTCAGATATTGTTTTTTTCTTTAAAGCGTACTACACTGTAAAATGAGCTGTTAATTTAGGCACTTCACTTAATCTAAAAGTGCCACGCTCAAACTGCTCAAACAAAACACTCTACTATCCAAGGGTTAAAAATACATAACCAACCTGACTTTAGTTCAGTTACACTTTCACAATAAAGGCTACATGCGGCTGCCGTTATCTTGTAACTTGCTTTGCTTTACTTCATGTTATGTTGTGCTAAAAGCAATTGTATGGTATTTCAGGCTAGATTTCTACAGAAGTGTATTTGTTTCTCTTTTCTGCCGATGTCTGATCAAGCATGTGTGACCATGCCCAGTTTATCACAGGCACTGACCACATGCAGCCCAAAGTAAAGTTTTCTTCTCTTTTTTTTAGGTAATGCAGTTTCTGCTATGCTCTACAGCAAGCCGTCGTTGATAGTAGTGAAGAGAGGACGGTCCCAGTGGGCAGGTCCACCACCTGCCTGAGCCCACCCGTTAACACACTCTTCCAGGGTCAAAGGGCACTGATTTACGCTCAGCTGAAAGGAGAGGTGAGAGCTTTTATCAAATTGACATTTACAGGAAAACAAGCTTTCACTTTTTCACTCTCTGCAGTCTGAATTCAGTGGAGTCTGACGCATGCGCACTACAGTGAATACATTGATTTTAAGTGTCTTCTGCGAAAGACATTATATGACCTTGACAGTGACTTGATAACTGGCAGACATCGGCTGCATGATCTTGTCTTTACTGGCACTAGACTAATTTTCCCTTTATGAGCACTACTAGCCCAGCTAGCAAAACTTAAGAACAGTAAAGATTCTAATATTTTAGCATATCTACTATACTTCAGTTTGCAAAAATGTATTATTTTACACAGGAAGCATGTATCAGTGTATCAGTGGGGGTGATGAAGCGGGATGCAAGTGCGAGTTGCATTTATTAAAATCGGATTTAACAGAGAAAGTCCAGAAACGGAGTAGCAGAGGGTGGTCGAACAGGCAAGTCCATAATAACACAAAATCCACAATGCAAGACAAGAAGATTGAACAAACACAGGGGTATAAATACACTGAGAGGAAACAAGAAACACCTGGGACTAATGTGGGGGGTGGAGCTACAGGCTGGTGGAGTAGATAAAGGGGGCAGGACCAGAGAGGAGACACAGAACAACAACAAAAGCACATGGCACAAGAAAACAAAAGGCGCATGGCGACAACAGAGGGGAAGAAACACACACTCAGAGAAACACAATGAGAAACCCCAACAATTAGCCAATTATTAAACAATTTGCCAATTCCCATTGGCAAATAGGAAAAAAATGAAAGCAAATAGAGGAACAATGCTGGGAAAAAGTACTGGCAGGAAATGAACTCCCTACAAATCTTTCTCTCTTCGTAGAGTCAGAGCTAAGACTCTGAAGGGACTGTAACAGTGAAGTACCGCGTAGCACAGGGGTGTTAAACTCAATAAGTCAAAGGACCATATTAGAAAATCTCAACAAATCCGAGGGCCAGACAAAAAAAAATGTTTTTATTTCATTTTTTAATGAGTATAATAATATAACCCAAACTGGCCATTGTTTATTCCAAACTTCAATAGTGAAACACAGGCACTTGTAGTAGACTTTGAAATATTACATGAACTTGAAATATTAAAAGTTTAAATGTCCCCAGGAGCTCAGTCTTTTAAACCTACTTATCTGCTTGAACTAGACACCTGACATCCTTTCTTTGCTACAAGTTCATTAAAACTTAGGCTCAGTTTCTGAGCTGCTGAGCTAACCTTAATTGTTTATATTGGTTGAACTGCAGCTGAAATGCAGCTAGTGTGTTTGGTGATATGACTGGTGGGGAATTGCATAGAATTGTGTAGAACTGAGGGGTAACTGCTGTCCCATATACTGTTGTTGGGGTTGGAAAGTCGGAGTAAACTTAATGTTGCAGTGCATGCTGGGAACTGTAGTGCAGTGCATTGTGAAACAGGCTAACATTAATAGAAAATTAAAATTAAAATTAAAATTAATAACTTCAGTGGGCTGGATAGGATTGTGTGGGCCTTGCGTTACACATGGGGTCTAGCGGATCAAGAAGTCACCAACACACTCTACTACTCCCTCAAGCCTGCTGAGAATACGGGGTAACACTCAGTTACATGCACACTCTGTGTTTTCTCAGAGGAAAAGTTACTTTTTCATTTCTTCCTCTTCCACTGATATTATGTCATGACAATAAGAATGACCGTAGCAGTAAAACTGAGCTGGATGGGTTTTGCTAATTTTGAGATAAATTGTGCATTCGTTAAAAATAATGTAATTAGTCTTATAATAAATACTGTCCATAAATATTAGCTAAGTGATCATTCCACAAGAATCTCCAAGATTTAACCTGGCTAGCCAAAGTTGGCTTACTCATGACAAATCAGCTTTACTGACTGCAATTTCAATATCAAGTTCTATACCAGACAATGAGCTAAAGCAGGACAAAGTAGCGCACATGTAACTAACTGACAAGCAAACAAACATCCGAACTGTGCTCTTTTTCCCGCTATTTTTTTTTCACAATCTTCAAACGATAAAAAGGTATATTCATTTTTCACAACAGCTTGTAGAGGACAGTATCAGAGGCAGTAAAAGTGTCATTAACAGCAACTTTAAATACTGCAAAGATTAGCTATAGCAGCAGTACAAACACTCCTCTGTTGTGCAAGTATATGCACGACTGAACGGCTGTAGTTTGTGAATTATGATAGCAGTTATGATCTCTTCAAAACTAACTTTTGTAAAGTACTAATCTTAATGGCTCAGTGCTACACTTATGACATGTTTTGCCATTGCTGAAGAGAACTATAATAACATTTGGAAGAGCTTCACTGAGGTTGGATATGACAGATTTATTTACAAGATCTGATTTAGTTAGCCGAGCTGGACGTTATGTTTTTCCTCAATGCCAAACAGCAGAGGTTTGCCAGTTTTTTAACCTCTTTAACTCTGTGGAACCACCAGTGGTTCCAAAACGCACTTCGTCATATTCTTTACTTCATAACTTTCATATTTCATAAGCTACATTGAAAAGGTGGGTGTCATATGAGAGCTGTGAAAGTTGACCCATTTTTCCACAAATCTGGGCTATAAACTATAAACAGATGGTGTCTCTTCAGTGATCTGCTCTGTAAAAATTATTTTTATAAAAAAATACGAAGAGCATTTAAGATTTTTGGCTTTCAGCAGTAAATTGTAAGCATATTGCATTATGTTTATGACTGGACTCCTTACAGTTTCCTCAATTAGACTTTCTACTATGGGTGGCAGATCTTTCAGTGCTGCTGCCCCCAAACTCTGGAATTCTTCATAATTGCTCTTCTTTGTCTTCCTTCAAATCTCTGCTAAAAACCTTCCTTTTCTCTTCTCTTTAGTCTTCTAGATTTTATTTATTTATTTATTTATTTTGACACTGTGTAAAGCGTCCTTGGGTTTGATGCTTTATAAGTTGAACTTATGATTATCATTTATTATTATCATAAAGCATAAGCTTTTACAAAAAAAACAAAACAAAAAAAAAACTTTACATTTATTTCATGCAGTTACTGAATAATTTGCCTTACGATTTGGGCATGTAAATTCAGATGGAAAAACCGAAACATACCCATGAGCATAAGAGGTTTTAAAGGATGAGGTACACACATTTTCTTGCAGAGTACAGCACCTGGCATTTTTATGTATATATTTTCGAGGTTGTACATGCAGTGAGATGTTCAGGTGGAGAAGGGGGTCTAGGTTACTGTTCTGGCTCTGATCTGGTTACACCAGTTTAAGATGGACGCTCAGGTCAAGTGGCAGTTTGTGACATGGATCCGCAACCAGAAAGGTAAACTCTCCGTTTTCGCCAAATATTACTGATCAAAACACAAAACAATTACACTTTACACAACAAACATTTTATTATAACTGCTAAAATGGTTGTTGCAGTAACAAAACATTCAAGAACAAGAAAGTGTAGAACTGTAATAAATAACTCACATTAATGAAACACTAAAGTTTGTTCTAAGGTCCATTATTAGGCCTGTGTTACTGCAGCAATGATGTGTATGTGTGTGTGTGTGTGTGTGTGTGTGTGTGTGTGTGTGTGTGTGTGTGTGTGTGTGTGTGTGTTTCAGTGGTCCATCTTTCTTAATGTGTTCTTGTGTGTAATGATCTGCGGGGCTGCCAGGTTAAAGAAGAGGATCTTCATACATTCTTTCTCTAGAGTTACTCTGCCCTCTGCAAACAGCTTCAAATGGTCTTACAACTTCTACTTTGTTTTATAATATATAATATATAATATAGGCATGCTACTCTAGTAGTTGTAGTTTTCCTCCTTTAAGTGAACAGAGGAAATGAATGCAAACATCAAAAACAGTTGACACCAGTGTATGACATTTGTCCATTAAAACCATACTGCAATAAGCAAAGAATGTTGTATGCAAATTACTGTATGCATTAACTTTTTAACTCTTTATTTGGATGGTCTACTATAGATGCTTTTTAGATGCTCAGCCATTCAACTAAATATCTATTAAATGCAACTGACCTTGAAGTTGCGTTTGAAAGATTATATTAAATCTGTCCCTAATCCTAACCTTAAAATAAAGTTTCTGTAGATCATCTTTAGGGGAGCATCCAAATAAAGTGTGACCAACTTTTTTCAAGCAAAAGGAAAGGTTAGAGGGGTTTTCAGTCTAAATCTCATTTCAGTTAAAAGATTAATTCTAATTCTTATTTAATTATAAAACTTATGTCAGTTTTATGCCCCTCCCTTTATTTTTTTTTTTACTAAGATCTCGAAATTGACTCTTGTAGTAACAGCACATAATTACATAAACATACAAGTAACAGGGAGAAAACACAGGACTTTTTCTTACACTCACCTAGAGTTTCTTACACTCTGGGTGAAGAGTGCTGAAAAACTGATGGAGTAAAATCAGATGATTTTTTTGTGTGTAGCTCTGTGTCATTTAATCAGTTTTAGAATGTGCAGATATAATAATTATTAGTATGATACATGCTGAGGCCTGACATTAAGCCCTAAAACGCTGCACTTTTTTTATTCTGTTACATTTCTCACTATATACTTTCTAACTTTGTCCACAGCTGAGGTTGTGTTTATGTTCAGTGTTATTGGGCAGGTCGTGGACGGTATACAAGATGTGGCAGCTTGTATGTGAGCGGCGGAGCCTCCAGGGGGAGCCAGTGCACCAGCTGCGTCTCGCTATCATAACTGTACACACAGAAAGACAAGATGGCAGCGCTCTGACGTGCGAGGAGGATATATTTGAATATTAGAAAGAGACATTTCTCTCTGTGGGGCTTGTGAGGTTTCCTGTGGTCTTCAGTACAGACTGGTCTCCGTCATCATGAGCGGTACTGCGTTCGTCTACGATGAGGAGATGACCCGCTACAAACTGCTCTGGACCGAGTAAGTCTCAGCAGAGGTGGGTTTCTGGGGGCGTTGGTCCTGTAACAGTTCGCTGGAAAACGTCCTTGTTTGTTGTGTGCAGTCCCGCCTGTGAGATAGAGACGCCGGAGCGGCTGACAGTGAGTTATGAAGCTGTGAAGAGTGCAGGTCTGGAGCAGCGCTGTGAGCCGCTGTCTGTCCGCCAGGCCACTGAGGAGGAGATTCTGCTGGTTCACAGGTGAGACCGACTGTCACGCGCTTCATACCTCACTGAGTTGGCGTAACTAAAGTTTGTGGTGGAACTTCGTGTCGTTATGTCTTTACATTAAATCTCTACACTCTTATCTCGTGTGGTATATTGTGATATTGTAACTTATGTACGACACTCACTGAGCACTTTATGAGGACCACCTCCTTGTATCTACACTCACCATTCAATCAGCTCCACTTACCATATAGGTGCACTTTGTAGTTCTACAGTTACAGACTGTAGTCCAGTTGTTCTGCATGCTTTGTTAGACCCCCTTTTACCCTATTCCTCAATGGTCATGACCCCCACAGGACCACCACAGAGCAGGTACTATTTGGGTGGTGGTTCATTCTCAGCACTGCAGTAACACTGATGTGGTGGTGGTGTGTTAGTTTGTGTTGTGCTGGTACGAGTGGATCAGACACAGCAGTGCTGCTGGAGTTTTAAACACTGTGTCCACTCACTGTTCACTCTATTAGACACTCCTACCTTGCTGATCGACCTTGTAGATGTGAAGTCAGAGACAGTAGCTCATCTGCTGCTGCACTGTTTGTGTTGGTCATTCTCTAGTCCACACGTGTCAAGCTCCAGGCCTCATGGGCCAAAACACTGCAGACCTTAGCATGTTGCCTCATTAAACACACCTGATTCAGCTCATCAGCTTGTTAGCAAGTCCTTCATGAACTGAATTCGGATCTCTGCAGCACTTTGGCCTGGAAGGTCCCCAGTTTGACATGCCTGCTATAGTCCTTCATCAGTGGTCACAGGACGTTGCCCACAGGACGCTGCTGGCTGGATGTTTTTGGTTGGTGGACTATTCTTAGTCCAGCAGTGACACTGAGCTGTTTAAAACTCCAGCAGCACTGCTGTGTCTGATGCAGTCAACAGCACAAACACTCTAACACGCCACCACCAACAACATCAGTGTCACTGCAGCACTGAGAGTGATTCACCACCCAATTAATACCTGCCTTGTGGTGGTCCTGTGGGGCTCTTAGTCATTGATGAATGGGGTAAAGGTGGGATAACAAAGTATGCAGAGAAACAGATGGACTACAGTCTGTACTTGTAGAACTACGTCTACTCGTTCACCTGATGGAACAAAGAAATGAGACACTGTCACTCAGTTGCTTTCACCAATAAAATATTGTCAGCTGAATTATTTGCGTAGGAGTGTTGAAATAAGATTGGGAAACAGTCAGTCACATGGAGGAAAAGCAGCAGCGTGTGAACATGCAAACTCCACACAGAGGACCCTGGTCGCCCAGCCAGGGAATCGAACCCAGGCCCTTCTTGCTATGAGGCATTTTCCACAATTAGTTATAACTAAATCATAAGCTGTGTACTATCAGTGTTTTCCTGTTGCAGTGCTGTGTATATTGATAGACCTAAGCTAGTGCCACTGGAGATGCTTTTTATCCACAGACTGTTCAGCACATACACACCGCAATTTACTTACCATTGCAGTTCTCTTACATTCTCATTCTACTTCAGACTAGACTATTAAACATGGCGGAGACTTCCTTTATCTCTGTCCATTTTGAGGCCATGATTCATATTATGTGAAATCTTATAAACTATTATCCAAACTACTGAACACAGCTAATCAGAGTGGTCTTATTTGTATGTGTTGGTAACTACATATAGTCTTAACATATTGTTTTTTTTTTTTTGTTATGTGTTGTATGCAGCAAAGAATATCTTGAAGCAGTGAAACAGACCCCTTACTTGAGCTTGGAAGATCTGATGACCTTCACTCAGCAATATGGAGACGTCTACTTCCATCCTGTAAGGATCACTCACTGTACAGGCACATGTGAAAGTTTGAACGCCCCTGGTCAAATGACATGTTTTGTTGATTTTCAAAGTGAAAATAAGTTCATACATCCTCTACAGAGAACACTCTTAAATATGACATTGTTCTGTAAATACTAGTGCATAATTTCTATTTATTTGAGTTTTAGATGTTGCAAAATTATATGTAAAATACAAGATGTACCGTAACATTTGCACAGATTTTATAGCATGTGTTAAATTTAGCCAATAAGCAGTAATTGTGTGAGGATGTGTTAACTTATTCCTTAAAATCAACAAAACATGCCATTTGACCAGGGCCACCCAAACATTTTCATACAACTGCTTTGTGTCCAGTCAAAAAAAAAAATCTCCTAAAATGCATTGTTTTATGTTTATTCATGTGTTCTTGTCACGTGTGTAGAATATCTACCATTGTGCTAAGTTGGCTATTGGGGCCACACTACAACTAGTGGACAGTGTAATGACGGGGAAAGTGAGAAATGGGATGGCCCTTGTAAGGTAAGCCTGGCTAGAATTCAATTCTTTAGTTATTTGCAAGTGTCTATGTTAATTTCTACAGTAAAATCTGAAGATGCCTGCTTGAGTTCTGTAACCGTTAATGAAATCAATGACCTTTTTTCCATTTGTCAAAATTCACAAGTGCTTTATTTTTCCCAGCCCTTTTCTTCTTTCTTTCTCCTGTTTTTCTCCTATGTTTTCTACAGGCCCCCTGGTCATCACAGCCAACGGAGTGCAGCCAATGGATTCTGTGTGTTCAACAATGTGGCCATTGCAGCTCTCTATGCCAAAAAGCACTACAACCTCAACAGGTAAAGAGTGGAGTAATGAGAGAATAGATGGAGTGAGCTGTTTAAAATGGAACTGAGCTGTTTTGTGTTGGCTGAGGAGGCTTTTGTGTGTATGTCTGCGTATGTGTTCAGGGTGTTGATCGTGGATTGGGATGTTCATCATGGGCAGGGAGTTCAGTACTGCTTTGAAGAAGACCCCAGGTGAGCTTGATTTTAGCAAATTAGGTGGGCATTCAAGACCTCATGCAGTAATGCACCAAGATCTTGTCAGTATAACCAAGCAGCTTCGCAATTTTTTCACTTTCCTTTTCTTTCTCTCTCTGTCTCATAGTGTGCTGTATTTCTCATGGCATCGCTATGAGCACCAGCGTTTCTGGCCCAACCTTGCCGAGTCTGACTACGATAGTGTGGGTAAGGGAAAAGGAACCGGCTTCAACATCAACGTGCCCTGGAACAAGGTACCTCTGTCCAGCTTCATATGTTCTAAAACTTGGAAGTAGCTTATTTGTCAGGTTCTTTATCAAGACTGGTCTCAGAGTCACTGATGAGTGACAGCCCTACTCTCTTAAAAAGAGGTGGTTCTTCCAGGATTCTCTATTTATTTGGAATCCAAATAAAAAGACATATGAATGGAAAATAAGTTTTATTGTGAATAAAATTGCAAATAAGTAAGCTTCACAATTCTGTTTAAGATAATATGTAATTTCTCAAGAAACAACTGAGTAACCAATTATTTAAGTGCTTCTTATCCCCTGACATATAAGAACTATGTATGAAAAGGGCTGTGATGTAAAATAATCTTGACATCTTGCACTCGAACTTCCTGGTAACTGTCTAATTTCAAATTCAGTGTGCTGAAGTGAAAGGCAAAACATCAGAACTGTCCAGTTACTCACTGACTGCACTGTAACTTGTGTGTCGGCGCACAAAATGGTTAAAGAAGTTATCATTTTCACAATGTTTTTTTTATCGCCTTAATATTGTGAATGGAGCCTTTTATTACTTGTTTTAAACAGGTCGGGATGACCAACAGTGACTACCTCTCTGTTTTCTTCCATGTTCTCTTACCTGTTGCATATGAGGTAGGTATCATAGGCCTTTGAAAGACTTTAGTTTGATGATCAAAGGGAAATTCCATCAATTTTCAAAAATGTCTGCATAATGCAGTGGTAGAGATATAAACAAAGTTGTTCAGAGTGCTTGATGTGAAATTGTACAATTATACCTTGTAGAGGAATTTAGTAAGAAGCTCTGTTTATAAAGCGCCTTTTACAAACCCAGGCATTCTTTACAAAGAGAAGGGAAAGAGAATTCTTAGAAAAGATTTCTTTACAGTGGTGGTAGGAACCAGGAGTCACAATGTCTACACCACAGATGTGGCCATTTTATAGTCATTTATTGAAAATGATGAGTCATATGTGTTTTCAGTGTAATACTGATATTGGTAAAACAATGGTAAAAAAAGTTTGTTGGGGACTATTTTGCTCAACAGCACTCTGTATTTACCTCTCCATAAAGAATGTATTCTATAACTTGTTTAGGCTAAAACCATATCTGAAAAAGAATGTAAAACAACTTTTAAAGCATCAGGCAGCATATTCGTAACCATTTATTGTAATAGGTTTCTGTGAGGGAGATTTTAGAGGAATTAAACTATTCAGATGTCTGGTTCCAAACTCTTCCACTTTGAACAATTCTGACATAAAACGTTTCTCTGGAATGGAGCATTCCACATCAAACCACTCTGAATGACTGTTTACACCTTAACCATTCAAATATGCAGAAATTTAGTAACTTTGGTGGAATTCCCCTTTAATAGTCAGAAATGTAAGCGTGTCTGATACATGCACCAGAGTAACTATTGACCATACTGCTGACTGTTGTTCCAGTTTGATCCTGAGCTGGTGCTGGTCTGTGCAGGGTTTGATTCTGGAATAGGAGATCCAGAGGTGAGAAACTGAAGTTTCTAGAGCAAGTTTTTCAACATTGTAATACAACAAAGTTTTTTTTTCCCCCTATAATGACATCCCATCCCCATCCTCTTAGGCTTAATCGATGTCAACAAAACACTCCTGCATTGTACATATATGTTATAGTGTGTGTTTGTGTATATATATATATATATTCTTTGTTAGCCCCCTTTTACCCTGTTCATGGACCCCCATGGACCCTTACAGAGCAGGTACAGTGGATCATTCTCAGCACTGCAGTAACACTGATGTGGTGGTGTGTTAGTGTGTGTTGTGCTGGTAAAAGTGGATCAGACACAGCAGTGCTGCTGGAGTTTTTAAACACCTCAGTGTCACTGCTGGACTGAGAATAGTCCACCAAGCAAAAATACCTGCTGTGTGAGGGTCCATAGGGGTTTAATCGGTTTGCTTGGCTTTTTCCCTAGGGTCACATGTGTGCCACTCCAGAGATTTTTGGCCACCTTACACACCTTCTGATGTCTCTGGCCAATGGCAGGCTGTGTGTTGTCCTAGAGGTGGGATTGCTTTCAACGCTATGAACCGAAATACACGCTCGTGTTCATGATTTTTTATTTTTTTTTGGTAGAAAATGAGTCCTCCTGTTTTTTCCATTAGGGTGGGTATAACTTGACTTCGCTTGCCCAGTCAGTTTGCCAGACATTGCAGACCCTGCTCGGAGACCCAACATCCTTATTGACTGGTATTGGCTCCCCATGTCACAGGTGGGTTTAGCTTTTTTTGTTTTTAGAAAAAATATATATCTTTCTCTTTAAATCCATTTGGCTTAGAGTAATTATAAGTTTGTATTTTGCTAATGTCACAAACCTTGTATCGCCATTTTTGTCGATTTTATTTATTATTTTTTTTCATATTTTGAAAACTCCAGTTTGCCTTTGGCATTGTGTTAAAATTTCATGATGAATGGACCAACAGAAATAGTCCAAAACTACTCAGAGAAAAATTGTTACATTATGTTTCGTTACAAATTAATAATATTTTTCTTTTACTGTAAAGTTAGTTTTTGGAGATACAAGGTTTTGTTCCGACAGCGACGTTTTGTACAAGCGTGTATAATTTAGCTTAACATTCGTTTTGTATCTTAACATTCCACTCTTCAGTGCTCTGGAGTCTGTTCAGAATGTTCGAGCTGTTCACCAGAAGTACTGGGGCTGTTTCGAACATACAGGTAAGTGAGTACTGCCTTAGAACAACTGACTTCTTGTCTTTGCTGAAAGGTACATTAAACCTTAACGATACATTAAGAGAATTGAAACAGCAGTGTGTGATTAGATATGCAAGCCACAAAAATACAATTTCAAATCACAGGATATGTTACTTATTGTACATGATTTGATATAAAAAGGTTTATCTCACACAGACCTGTAAATGTTTAAATAGCTTTTTCACTTTTCCTCAGGGGAATAACGTTGCCACATATATTGGTCACAATCAGCATTCTCTATACAGCCTTTACTGATTGCTGTCAAATCAATAGGTATTTTTGGCATATACCCTGCTTTTGTAGCTAAATCTACAGTCTCAGAGCCAAGCACCAAGCGCTGCAGAGTGGAAGAAGGAGATGGAGAGAAGAAAGAGGAGGACAAAACAGAGGAGAAGACTGAGGATATTAAGTGGCCTGAACCCTTACCGCGCCCTGCACCTCCTGTACACACAGTTGTGGTGATCACCACAGAACTTGATGGCTCATTGCCAGAGGGCTGTCAGTACCTGGGTGAAATAGCACAGACCTATATTGAGGAGGCAGAAAGACTCAGGTTAGCCATTTACTAAGCCAAGTGTGTAGCTCAACCAGTAATTTTAGTAATTTAGTAATTTTTTTGATTGAGAAAATCAGAATCTAAGAATCTGTCCTGTCCATCAATGGAAACAGTCCACCATAGGACCACTGCAGACCAGATATTGTTTGGCTGGTGATTTTTTTCTCAGCACAGCAGTGACATGTTAGTGGCACATTGTGGTTGTGCATCAGTGGCAGCAGCATCGTTAATGTTTTTAAACACTGTGTACACTTAATAGCCTCATTGACACAGCTCCCCTGTTGGTTACAGACCATAACTTCTCTTTCCTCATGCACAGTTTGTTTTAGTCATCCTCTAAACCTTCATAACTGATGGGCTTTCCTTTCTGACAACAGGACCCCTGTTGGCTGGAGATATTTTTAGTTGTTAGGCTATTCTTAACCCAACAATGACACATCATTATGCAAGCCTGCCACAGTAGTGTGCAAAAGTTTAAACACCCCCTGCTCAAATTACATTTTGTTGACCCTGAAGTGAAAATAAGTTGACATGTCATCTACAGAGAACACACATTTGTACATTTTAACATTTTAATTACTGTTTATTTGCTGAATTTAACATATTGGGAAAAAATAGATCATGATGTTATGCCACATTTTGTATTTTATGTTTTGTTTTTTCCCCAATATGTTAGAATCAGCAAATAAGTGGAAAGTGTGCACTGACATTAGCAGAATGCTGTATTTAAGTTTGTTCCCTGTAGAGCACTCATTAACTTTTTTTTTTTTTTACTTAGAAAGTGAACAAAACATGCATGTTTTTAATCAAAAAGTTTGATAAAAACAATATATTCTCCTTTCAGGAAAGAACATTTTGAAGACATGACTCACGAGAAGTCATTAGAGTGCCTCCAGAATGTTGTTTCAGTTTTGGAGAAAATCAAGAGCAAAGGGGTAAACCTGTTGAATAATTGTTCCGTCTGAATGCTTGAGATGTTTGTCATAATCATCAGAAATGTAAAGTGTACAAACAAGAGTAACTTGGAGAACCCAAGTGTGTTTCAACATGGGCCTTCATCAGAGTAGATGCTTAGATAAAAGCTCATGCAGACAGGAAGTGTCCTGTTTTCCTTCCGTCTGTTGTTACAGAATTGGTGTTTGCCTTTAGATTTATGCAGCATCTCTGTTGGAGAAAACTTCCCATCTTCATTTAATTTTCTGCATTTCACTTCATGTTCTTTGAGTGTTTTTATCTGATATAACAAATAACAAATACTCACTTTTATATTTTGCATATTGATTATACAGTTATAAAGGATACAAGGTTTTTTTTAGCAATGTGTGCAAGTTTACATCACTCTAAACTAAAACAGTTTGTACATGACATGCACAATCCTAACTGCCAACCATTGGCAGGTGCGTAATGGCTTGGTGGTGGTGCCTGATGTGTGTGTATCTGTGAGCTGTGCTGTACAGCATGCCTTAAAGTCCCTCTGTGATCGGTATGCACTTCATCTTCAATCATTCCTTCTTAATGTGTTAAAGTATTGTTTTAAGATCAAATGTCTTCTGAAATTCACACTAGACAAATACTGTGTGATGCTGAATGCTAATGTATACGATTTATTTCAGGGTCTTGGTGGTATTTGTGGGGGACGATGATGTTACAGTGGACATTAGCAGTGGGTGAGTATTTAATCAGCTATTCAGAAATTAGTGTTTTTCTCTCACACTGTTTAGACATAATGGACCTTAATCATCAGAGTTGCATAAAAAACAGAGATTTGACTGCCTTTAATGATGTATGAACTATTCTGCATCTGCTTCATGAAACTTTCTTGCAAGGAAAAACAGATATTTGAGTGCAGATGATTAATCAGCTTCATATCACATATGTAAAGCATGCCTTCGTGAGCCAATGGCTCTGCTCATAGGTGGAGTTTGAGGTGGAGCAGTAAGTGCATTGCTGTCTCTACTGACCAAACTTTATAGTGTACAAAAGCACACTGTAGTACATCTCTAAGTGGAACATGGAATAGTTGCAGTGGTTCAGCTTTGACCATACACAGTAATAAATAAGGACCATTGTTTGTTTCTCTGTGAGGTAGATTTAAAAATAAATAATAAATAAATAAATAAAACAAAGTATTTTTGTGTGTGTAGGAGAGTGCTTTTGGTGCAGTTCTGTAGTAAGGAGCCTGAAGGGGTGACGTCTCACTACCACGTGCCTGTGTGTCTGAGAAAGGTGTGTGATATGAACCATTGACAAGTACATTATTAAGACAGATTAGTTGCCTTTATTGCACTCTATGATATGACTGACTATCATTTTGTCTGTATTCATCTTTGCCCAGAATTCTTACATCTCTCTTAATCTCACTGAATTAACCAAGGCTATTTAAGTGTATGGAAATGTGGTGGCCTGGTAGTTTAAAGGCAGAATTACACTCTTTTTTGGTTAAACACCTCCTGTTTGTACAGAAGATCTGGTTATTCAGAGTTAAGGAGGAAATCATGTTTGTTTTTAATGTGCCATTTATATATGTTACATGTTACATCTTAAAAAATCTCCAAAAAATAGCAAGTTTATATTGCTGGGTCTTTGGAGGCCCAGTTAGCTGAAAAGCAGTGAACTATGTATGCTGTCTGCATGCTTAGTTTACCCAGCATTTTATTTCTTTTTTATTTCATGTAGAGTGTCTTGCATGTAGAGTGTTTAGCCCAACTTCACCCTCAATTATTTCTTTCTCATAATCATGATCTCTTATGTAAAAATGCAGTCGTATGTAAAATTTTGATGCAAAACTCAGATGACATGTTTTGCTGATTTTCTATGTAAAAATAAGTTAACACATCCCCTACTGAGAACACATGATTTGTGTTTATTTGCTGAGTTTAATATATTGGACAGTAAATAACTTAGCCATAACTTTTGCACAGGCCACATTTTATGTTTATTTTTTCCAAAATGTTAAATTCAGCAGAAAACAGTAAGTGTGTATTAAAATGTGCAGAATTGTGTTCTCTGTAGAGGATGTGTTAACTTATTGTCGCTTAGAAAATCAACAAAACAATGTAATTTTACAACTGTAAATCTGTTATTTTTTTAACCCTTTGATGCACAACAAAAAAGTCAAAAGTGACCCGACTGAGTTTTTTATTTTCTATATCTTTGCAATAAATTATTTTCATCGTTCAGGATTCCATGTCTTCCTCAATTAGCTTGTTGATCATCACAAATTCTATTCTTACTTTTTAAATAAAAATCATTTTATATCACTACGCTTCTAATGCACAGCATGAGTAAAAAATGACCCGCATTTATTTCCTATGTTATTTAATTCATGCAGGTATTCATTAAATATCTTGTTTTTTTTTATTACTGTACATAATTGATTTCATTCTTCTTTTCTTACTCTATGAAGAAAAATAATTTTTTGTATTACTACATAACGTTTACACAATTTGGGTCATTTTTGACCCAAAAAAGGTATTTAATGAAGAATTAGAATATTAGATGATACATTTATTTCAAAAGATATTGCAAAGAAACACTATTATAAATAATAAGGAATAAGGAAATCAATATGGGCCATTTTTGACTTGTGCATCAAAGGGTTAAACATGCTTTGGCACTTACAGCTTTACTGTACTTTAACTGTTTGCAGCACAGTCATTCAGTAACGATGGCAGAACAGCATTGCCATATCTTTGTTTTGCTTGCTGCAGGGTGGGCGCTGCAGGGCGAGTGTGATGCAGGCCATGCTGGGTCTGCTCCTGCCTCTGGCGTATGAGTTTGGTCCTGGCCTGGTGCTGGAGGTCCTGGCGGGCAGTGCTGGGTTGGAGGTGTCAGTCTGGGCCCAGATCAGCAGCCTGCTGCAGGGATTGGCACAGGGCAGGACGTTGACCCTACTTCAGGTCAGTCATTGCCATGTGGGTATGGTAGGACTATGCTATCGGAAATTTCACCTGTGCTGGCCAGATGTGTCTTGTCTTTTATGTAATAGTAGGTAAAGAAATGTGTAGCTGATTGAATAACACCCCATTATGTCTTTATCTTTTTTTATTAATTCATTTTTTTTCTCCTGTTACTTTCTTCCCTTTTTTAAATGCTGAATTTCTAAAAATTGGCCCTCAGGTTTTTATAGCCTTTTTAGAAATGTTGCGGTACAATTTGGTTGGTGTATTTTATCTGTTCCAACAAAAATAACAAAATATTCTTAGAAAAAACTAAATATTGTGATGCATATTGTATCATGAAAATGTCTTCAAGTATCATGATGTTATATTTTTGCCTTAAAGGGCCATATCCTGGACAACCAAATTATTCTCACTTTTTTGAAGTAATATGTGAACACTGTAAGTTTCACAATGTACAGTTCATTCTGCGGTCTGCAGAGTCCATATATGGAAACTAAGCTGCAAAAACAGCCTGTTTTGAATTCATTGTTTCTATGATGTTGCAAGAACCAACTAATTTCCACATATGCCCTATTCTACCTCTTCAGTCTACGTCAGTTTTATAGGCACAGTAACAAAAACAGCCTGTTTAATTGTAAGGGATAAAGGGAGGCTGGAAAATAGTCATGTGAAAAATGAACTGATCATTTTTGATACATAAAACTTAAGCTACATTAGTTTTAAGGGAGTTTAATATTTCTGTGTTTATAAAGCAGGGCTGTGATGGAGACATGGTGAGAGCTACATGTGCTTCTCTTTCTGGGTCTCCTGCTCCTTCTCTCAGTCCTCTGGGTCTTCCATTAGCTGAGGATGTGGAGGCTATAGAGTCACAGAGACTGAGACTGCAGGGCCGATGGGGTCTACTGTTAAACACAAGTGAGCTTTTTTTGTTTTTGTTTTTTCATGTTCAGAAGTACAACAGCAGCATTTTACTGACAGCAAATAGTCTCTCATTGCTTAATTGTCAGTAATGTTTCAGATGCTGTAAATTGTTCTTTAGTTGTGAGCAGTGAATGAAATGTTCAGTACAAAGCTCAAAGTGCATAATATGAATGTGTGTGTGTGTGTGTGTGTGTGTATATTTTCAGTTTCAGAAAGCAGAACAGAGAGTCAAGATGGATGAACACACTCATACCTCCCTTAGGTCACACCCAGATTACAAGACTACAATAACTATACTGTTATATTTTTATACAGTCAGTTTTCTATACAATTAAAGGGTCATTCTTAGTTACTGTCAGCTAGTTGTCTTTGGTGGAATGTGTATCTGTGACCTGAATTTAGTGATTACTGAAGTGCTGTGCTGTTACAGCACCCAGTCAAATCAGCAACGCATTTCTAGATTTGACTTGGGGGTGAGCCTCTCCCAGTGTAGTCAGTTCATCAACATTATGAAACACTTCCTGATTTACAGAAAAATGGTTATCAGGGAACATTGATGTAGTCTTCCTTTTTAAATGGTCCTTCATTCCAATAAAAATCATCTACTGCTTCATTCCATTTTCATCAAATAGCTGTTCATTTCTGATGACTTTCTTTTTGCATTTACTTCTTTTCCAAGTGTTGTAATATTTTGACATTTTGGTGTTTTTGTACTGGAATAGAGGGACAATTCAGTAAACCGAAGTGACAAAACAGGATTAATGACCTTTTTTTGCAGAAAACCACCGAGATCATATGACATGAACAAATATGAAAACGTAGACTACAATCTTATAGGTACTCTTGAGAGTGGTTTAATTTGACAGACACCATTCTAGAGAAACGTGCTTAGTCACAGTGATAGTGACAGGAACCAGACGTCTGAAGAGTTTAATTCCTCTAAAAGCTCCCTCACAGAAAGTTTTTACATGAAATCATTCTGAATATGCTGCATTGTTTAGTGATAGTTTTGAAAAGGTTTTTAGCCTAAAATGTATTTTTTAAAATACATTCGTGGCAGAAAGGTACGTGCAGGGTGGTGAAAGGCAAAACAGTCCCCAAAGAGAATTTTTTTTTTCATGGTTATCAACATTGCACTGGTTCACTGGTGATTTTGGATGGTAAACAAAATAGCTATATTTGTGTTGTGGACATTGTGACCCCTAGTTCCTATCAGCACCACTGTAAAGAAATCTCAGTAAGTTTCTCCACAATGAACCATTTCATACCAAACCACCTTGAATGACTTTTTCACCTCAACGGTGGAACTGTGCAGAAATTTCGAAAAATCGGTGGAATTCCCCTTTAAAACTTGGTTTCTTTGTGATCTTTAGAAGACGTGTATCGAGAGAAATGGTTTCGCAATGTATAAGAGACTTAAGTGACAATCCATACACTGCAGTGTTGTCATCCTACACGCGCTCTTGATGTGGTCAGGACGTGTCAGTTGGGGGCTGCTGTCCTCCAGGGTTTGTCAAGCTGGGATGGCGCTGTGGGTGGAGGCTGTGCAGCATCTGTGGAGGCTGGCCCTCATCCTCCTCTCCAATCACTCACACCCTGCCATTCGAGCTCACTCAGGCCTGTCCAGCCGGCCATTGTGCTCTCCTCTTTCTTCTCCTCCTCAGAAAGGCTGCCCCAGGTGAGCTGAGCTCAGGCCGAGATGTCCACAAATCCAGGCAGGGTCAAGAAGGACGAGGGCTTCCTCGGGAAGCTCGGAGGCACGCTGGCTCGAAAGAAGAGGTCAAAAGAAGGTAAAACGGCTGAATGGTTGCTAAACGAAGCCTGAAAGCAGACTTGAGTGTCGTATTGTCTCCATTCATCCTTGTGTCCCTGTCCGTGCGTCTGGAATTACACTCACACTTCTCCGAGCCGTCTTCAGGGTTCACAGCGTGGAGTGTGTGTGTGTGTGTGAGTGAGAGAGAGAGAGGGAGAGAGAGAGAGAGAGCCGAAGCTGAAGTTGGCTTCTTACTCGCCAGCCTTTTGCTCGAATTTTCCCGTTCCACCTTAAATGGTGCGGCAGCTACATTCTAGCTGAGAATATAACTGAGGCGCCAGAATGTAACTGCTGCATTTAAGGTGGAAGGGAAAAATTCGAACAACAAGTTGGCGAATAAGATGCTGCCTTCAGCCTGGGTGTGTATGTGTGTGAGAGCAGACTGCTGTGATTTCGGCTCTGCTTTAGCACGAGAAAGCTACAGCTGGACCTTTAAACATCAAACACTGTCACGTTTCTTTAAAGAACATAATTCCAGCAGCCGCTTCCTGCTCTGTTTATTGTGGTTCTACATTGGAAACAACACGGGAATAAATGCACATGTTAGGCTAATACAGCGCGCGTGAGCTGTGAGGTCAGAGCCTCCACTCGAGCCACGTACACTGACAGTGGAGCTGATTAAATGGACAGAAATAGAAGTGACACAATGCCCGGAATGCTGGACTGTTAAGACAAAAGCCGAATACTTATTTCTTCTGCTTTAACATCCCTATAAGTGTAACTGAAGGACCGGCAGCTTTGACGGCGAGTTTCTGATATTTAAATTCCTACTTACAGAGCCGTTTAATTCGACACTGCCCTGCTCTCCCTGTCTGTTGTGGGAACAGCTGCAAAGTGTGTGTGTGTGTGTGTGTGTGTGTGTGTAGTCATTCTTTTTTTGTCGCTCCCCCACAGACCCTGTAAGAAACAGAAATGTGAGCAGTGTTAGTCTCTGTAAACACAGACTCATTGACACCAGGCTGAGAGAGTTTAAACAGCAGGCTGTTTTCAGGCCCTCAGAGAAGCAGAAGTTTACAGTATTATGATGTTTAGGGCTGTGCAATAAAATCAGTCATATCGGTTTTAGCAGATATTTGCTTAAAAAATGTTGCATAGGACAGATGTTTGTATTTGTCTGATATTAGGTGATGTGTTTATTGTACTCTGGAAGAGCAGAATGTTTAGCTGATGGTGGGCTACTATACTAAAATATCTGCTTTTTTCATTTTACTGTATTTGTAACTCTACCGAAATAATGTTATATTTCTCTGTAATGCTAATCCAGGTGAATTTAGTCCCAATTTTGCATTTTATAAATGTTTATGAATCAGCATCGCTATCAGCATTGACACATATGTGCATGGAAAGTATTGGCCAACAGTTCCCATAGAGATGCATCCTTATTGATGTTCATGTAGCAAAGTGGCATCACAGTGCCCCCTTCAGTACAAATGGGCAGAGTATTATTCATATTTCTGAACTTGTGTCCTAGTTTTAGACAGTAGAACCTGTGCTGTAATGGACTGCCTGCCAGAATTATTGGCACCCTTACGAGCTAAATAAAAATAAAACAAATGACTTTTGGTTATCGGCTTGATCTCACAGTGAAAGATCAAGCTGATAATGCATTCTGAGGTCTCCAAGTTGCCCACAGACTATTTGGCTTGTGAGGAAAAGATCTTTGCTGGTGTTAAACCACAAATGTAAGTGCCTGAAATTTGACTCACAGAATCTTCACTTGGACCCAGGCTGAGTGTTCAGATGAGACAACATAAAGCTTTTTGGCTTTAGAGATTAATTTGATGGGAAAAGAGTGAAAATAGCCTCATCCCCACTGTGAAGTATGGTAGTGGGTCTATGATGTAGCGAAGCCGTTTTCTTCCAAAGGCCTTGGGAGGTTTGTTTGGACACATGGTTTTATAGACTTAAATATTAGCAGACTGCATCACAGTCCGGTTCTCTCTACCAGGGAACAAAGACAAGGTCATGTTTGGATCTTCCAGCAGGACAATGATACAAAGCAAACCTTCAGTTCTACACAAGAAAATGCAGTGGCCATTCCAGTATCCTGACCTAAGTCTCCTAGGTCTCTGAAGGATCTGGAGATATTTTATTTGGAGGAACAGATGCCTTATGTGTTTTCTCCCCAGCAGTAAAAGACTGAAAAAAACTCATAGTATAGTAGTTATGATGCAGTAGGAGCTCACAAGGAAGAAGGTAGAAATGCTCATAGTATGCTTGAAGGCACCAATCTTTGCTGTCAGAGGGTCTTTTTTTTTAAAACAGCAGGTCCAAACCACTATTACACACTTCTATTACTCAAAGCTGAACTATGTATGATTTTGGTGATTTGGTCCTCTCTGGTGGAAATGTGTAATTGCACACAATGTGCAGAAGAACTTTTTGTAGCATTGGTTGTGCTTCACACCCCCATGAGAGGATGAAACTGATGACTGCGAGTGAGATCTCAGTCAAAACTTGGTGCAAGGTGTAGTAAAGTGTGTATTCCAATGACGTAAGTGAAATAACTACTATTGTCATCATATCTTCATCAATATAATGTTGATTTTGCATTTGAAACCTAAACATTGAGTCAGATCTTCTTTTTGCGCCTGTGCATGTGACATTAATACGTAAAGATATTTGATGTTGCCTGAAAAAAGTCCTGTGAAATCCGACCCAACACCTCTGACTTTAAATTATTATTTCAGGCTTTGCAGGCTGACTCGTAGCAGTGCACGCACTATTTTGATGTGTTTTTTGTTTTCCCCTGACTTATTAATGGTACTTCTCTCAATTTTCAAATCTTTTCAAATCTTACATAGTGCTGCTTTAAGAATAACTCAGTTTTTATTGTTGTCCATAGTTATTGAATAATAAGCCAGAGGATGTATTAAGACTGGATTTTAAGGGGTTAATACTACAAAGTTGTCTCATAACCATGAAAAAGGCCACAAATTAATGTGAAAGGAATAGCACACTTTACTATTGTACAAATAAACGTCCTGGTCCTCTCAGATAAGCATGGAGGAAGTGTGTATCTGTAATGTGTCAGAATCTTTACCCAAGTGTCACACGTGTCACTATAAATGCAATTGCATAAATGCAAGTCATTGTCTTCCACATTCTTGTAATGATAGAGTTTATTAACTGTATTGTCTACAAGTGCCCCTGAAAAAAGTAAGTGTATTACTTTTACTCTTTAATCCTGTATATTTAGTTCTATGCCTTTCATTTAGAAACATACACAAGTATGTTGCAGCCTAATTATCTTGGGTTTTTTTTTTGTAGATTTATTTGTGCTTATGTTGCTTATAATTTATGTTTTTAAGCTGAATCAAATTCTGCTTAAAACAATTTGTGAATGTCATAATGAAACAGGCCATTGGGACACTGTAACAGGCAGGGGTAGGCAATATGATATGTTATCATTATCAGGATAAATTATGCCACAATATGCTTTTCTGAGTATGTCATGGTCAGAACTTTTAGAACACTGAACAACTGCATTTCTCATTAAAAAGATTAGGCAACCTGTAAACAACAAGCAATGTACAGTGTATAGTAAGAAATATCTGATTGAATGTTTACCGGTTATCTTGTTTTATTTATTAATTTGTTTCCAATCATGTTATTTTCCTGTTTCTTCTTAAATAGTTTATTTTTTATAATTCTGAAAAAAACGTAATTGACTCATAGTACTCAAGTTTTCTATAGGTTTTTTATGTTTTGGATTTGGTCCATTCCAGTTTGTTCACAAGCAGAAAAAGAAGAAGTAAATATTGTGACACATACCATGTATCGCACTGTTAGATTTTGCTGCGTTTCCCACCCTTAGTGATAGGGGTCAGCAAGCTAAATTTACAGTAGCAATAGGGGATCACAGTAAATGGGCTTGTTGGTCACCAGTATTTGGCCGCACAGCGAATGTGTTAACATGTTCATAAACTTAAAGAAATACACTAGCTTTTTTTGACTGGTTTGGTGAACACTGCTACAGAACACAGTAACATAGTCTGTAGCCTCTAGAAATAGTAAGAGCTCAGTGTTCTGAATGAACTCAATTCTTGTTTGGGTTCACACTTTTTAAAAGCCTTACAATACACTGCTTCCTATTTTCACAGTAGTTCTGTTTTGAAGGAATGGCTGTTTTTACTGTTAAACCAGGTAGCGTTTAAGTCTATTCAACTTTTATTCTTACAATTGCAAAATCAGCACAAATTAGTTTGACCTATAAAGACAGCACATATTTTCCTGTTTAGGCTCACAAGTACCCTATCTCCCCATGCATCCCCATGTTTCATTGTTTTCCAATATGTTAAAAACGAATAAATAAAGAACAGAAATTCTGCAGTGAAATTTGCTGAAAAATACCACATTTAAGTGTGTTCTCTGAAGAAGATATGTTAACTTATTTTCACTTAGACAATCAACAAAGCATTTCATTTCATTCATCTAAACGTCATTTGGCCAGAGGTCATACGACCACATTCGACTGTAAGCCTCTTCTTCAGGAAGTGAAATAGCAAAAACTGATCCTTGGTCAGCACTTTGAGATCACAGCCTGCTTGTAAGAAAGCAGGAGTAGTATTGATTGGTTTTGGCTAAGTGGTGGTCTGTGTAGGCCTGTGACAGCGCAGTTAGATGCAGCAACCCTGTTTGGACTGCAGTCATTGCTCAACTGCACTTTGCTAATGGACTTGAACATGAAAGTGGTTTCAGAAGATTATGGCTGCAGTGCTTTTAGGAGATTTATAGCACCTCAGTAAGGGCCTTCAGATTAATTTAAACATTAAATTAATTAGTCAGGGCAGCACTATGCACAACACATTGCTAATAGAATAAGCAAAAGATAAACCCCTTAAATCCTAAGGGCTCTTAGTGACGCCCGCTTTAATGATTCGCTCTTGTAACTATATATTGTCACTATTGCACAAAAACCTTGTTCCTCCATTTGTGTCTTTGTTACTTTGCATAATTTGCAAACTTCACTCTTTGCATTATGTTAAAAGTTAATGATAAGTGGACCAACAGAAATGGTCCAAAATGACTTCTTGTTACATTAACTTCCATTACAAGTTAAGAATATTTTTTCCTTCTACTATTGCTATTTTGGAGATACAAGCGTAGTAATTACAGAGTCATTTCTAGTGGTTACAAGTTAATAATTGTATCATAAGCCTATAATTCCTAGAGTTAGTTTTGATATGTTGACTGTACTCATTTTAGGCTTACTTATGAAGATTTAACAAACTCTAAAGACTGAAAATGGTTAAATTCATCAATTTGTTCTATTTATTAACAGCAAACGGCACTAGTCACAGCTGTTTGATCATTACACAGCACTTTCTTATACACACGCCAACACCAGAATGACTGATATTATTGAGAATTTGCACTCTACCTGTTCAGAGACTCTCCTCTCTGAGTGTGCTGCTGCTGCGTCCTTTTGGCTTCATGTTTGTTATGGTCCGCTGGTGTCTCCCTCTCCCCTCCTCTCCTCTCGCTTCCCCTAGTGAAACGGGATCAGTGAAGGGTGGGGGGTTGTGACATGGACAAAAATATCATGTACTGACACTGGGTCCACTGCCATAGCCTCACTGGCAGCAACCCACCACATGCACACACGCTCACCCCCAGACTTTCATACACGCGCCTGTTCTCTCGTCACTTTTCTTGAAGGGACCTGCTGGATCCAGGACAGTTTTTTATGATATGGCTGGGCTGCTGTGTGGGACTAAGAAAAAGAAGCAAGGTAGAGTTTGTGGCGTAGAGAGTGCTGACTTATAGATTCATTTATTTTGTGTTTCGTTGTTTGATTTTGCTTATATGATATCTTAAGTGTGAATATTTAGCTGTTTGTCTGTTTGAATAGGCTGTTTGGTACAGCTGAGTAGTCTTCAGAGGGAATGCTGAATATACTTATTGATCGTATTATCCTTTAGCTCTGCTGTGGGGATTGATATTGGACTCCTGTGCACAAATTTACTGTAAATTTTGGAATCTCGTGATTACTGTATGCTCAACAAGCTGTAATTGCTTATGGTTGTCTGTTACGTTTCAAATTAGTGTCTGCCCAATGCTCGGAGGTCCAGAGGTATTTATCTACTACAGTCACTAAGGGAGGAAATAGCATAATTAGCATGAATGTTTAGACTGTAATTATGAAGGAAATGCTGATTTGGTGCAAGATGCATGCTCCCTCTATAGACTGTTTACTAGAAGACTGTGATTAGATCTGAAATGTGTAAGAGCAGTGAAGGAGGCAGTTGCTTTATGGGCCTGAGCTGACATTCTGACAAGTTGGAGCTGAGAGGTTAAATGGAATGAACCTGTTTTAGCTTCCGCTACATGATTTCTTACCTCACAACCTTAAATGGACCTTACAGACTGAGCCTTCGTCTTAATAACAGGTCATGAATCAGCTTTTAGGGGTTTGGGTTTGGGGGTAATGAGAGCAGCAGCATTCTCTGATGTGTATCTGATACTTCAGTCTGACTCCACTCCCTATAAGAGGCTCTGGTGTGGCAGCAGATGAAGTAGTTCCTGCTCACTGTGTGAACTCCAGTGAGGAAATGAGTAATTAGATTACAGTCCTGTTGCTATGGACGGATGTTAGTGACCCCTACAGAGAAAAGAGAAGAGAGAAATATGGACAGCTGAGGGTGGGGTATAGTGTAACTATTGGTTACTATTGGTTGTTCTGCTGCTCTGATCATGTTCACCACATCTCTTATCTAACTTATTAATTGAGGAAATGGTGGGCTACCACAGGAGCTTTAAAGAGGTGGATCTGACAAAGGTCTCATAAATACAGAAGTGGTGTAATATAAGAGATTTCCACTCCTGTAGCTGCAAATGGACTGGAGCACAGTCTGCAGCAAGCATATTTTGCTCAAATTTTGTTCCAGCTAAAATAGTGCATCCTAATTTTGAAATTCGAGCATCAATCAGAGTTAATGAATGGATATGTGGTAAATCACAGGGAAGGAAAGCAGTCAGCAAATCCCAGAACGTAATTTTCTCATTGCAGTTACATTTTTCACCAGTGGGTGGCGCATGTGCTTGTGTTTGACAGAAGTAACAGAGAAATTATGAACTGAAATATTAAATGTACAGCAAACATTTTTGAACATCAACATGTGACCACTCAGTATAAGGTGTGACTTTCCTTCTCAATGTCCTGTTTTCTCTCTGACCTCCTGTGATACATAATGAATACCTAAATAGTGATTTCATTATTCGAACACTGACACCTGGAACAGGTAAATCAGAACAGTTTCCAACCTGCTCTCTGCTCTTTGTGTATCTTTAGTGAGTGACCTTCATGAAGAGGGTAAGAATGCCATCAACGCTCCACTCCTCCCCTCCAGTGCTGACCTGCTCCCAGAGGACATGCTGCTAGGTAACACACTCCTCCTTCCTCATCAGTCACACACAATTACTGTTTACTCCCCCTTAAAACGAGAGGACTTCATTCACTTACGCCGTATCCACATCGGATGAATTCTCTGTGCTGGGTACAGCCAGGAGTTCAGTGATTCTTTCAGTGCAGTTTCACTCTGACATTGAAGTGTGCTTTGAGTAAGACAGCAAATGCCGCCTTGTCTTGCTTCTGCAGTTATCTGCTTTGTTAGATTTCCACCAGATTTTCACAATATCTGTATAATTCAATTGCTGAGATGTAAACAAACTTATTTTCAGTGTTCAGGAATGGTACATTGTAGAGAAACAATTTTTTTTTAAAGTGGTGTTGATAGGAACCAGGAGTTGTATTTTTTTTCCTATCCAAAATGACCACTGAACCTACACGTGTCCTTTTTTTAAAGGTAATGTTGACAATGAAAAAACAATTGCAAAATATGTTTTCTTTTTGTAGTGTTATGCCTTACACTGGCTTGTGTGTACCTCTCTGGCATGAATGTTAAAAAGTATGTTTTATGCCTAAACCTTGCTGCAAGACTAACGTAAAAACAAACCTCGCTGTTTGCACAAAAACTCTGTATCTCAACTTTTTTTTTTTACTTTAAATCCAGTTACCCTTTGCATTGTGTTAAAATTTCATAATATATGGACCAACAGAAGTGGTCCAACATTACTTAGAAACAAATCTATTTGTTTTAACTTCTACTAAAGGTTAAGTATGTTTTTTCCTTCTCCTGTAAAGTTACAGTTTTGGAGATGAGATGTTTTGTTTCAACAGTGACTATATGCTGTTTGTTCTCTCAGTTAAACTCAGAGTTAGTCTTGCTGCTATTTCAGCTTCACATCTGAAAATGTAGGCCTAAATATATTTAGAAGCATTTATTTAGAAGTTCCTCATGTAAAATCATTTGTCTTTGGGGACTTTTTGACGGTAGGCAGCAGCTGGATGACACAGAGCGGCGACTACACCCAGTGTTCCTCAGAGTCACCACTGACTCACAGCGCTAGGAAAAGATTAATCTGAGCTTAAGCACTGACTCATTAGCAAAACTTATATTTGGGAGTGAAGGGATGGAAGGTATGTTTATGAGTGAGAGAGTATATACAATATGTGCATGTGTGAGTGTGCGAGCATTCGTGTATCCTTTTTCTATATTCTTACTCTCTTTTATAGAGGAGAACGCTGAGAGGAGCATGTTGGATCCCACATCTAGAGAGGATCCCAAATTTAAAGACTTACAGAAGGTATGTTCATTATCACTTTCATACATTTCTCCATGTACATTTTCTTTTGCTAGCTGCCACCGATACTAGATGACAGTATATTCAGAGGCTTTTATCTGTACAGAACAACACAGGCCAAACAAACTTGTCTCACGAGCCAGACTCAGTTGAATGATGTTTTCTAAGACAAATACTGAGGCCATTAGAGGCCAAATTATGATGAAGCTGCTCATTGAATGCTTTTATTCTGTACCCAGGTTCTCATCGACTGGATCAATAATGAGCTAGAGGAAGAGAGGATCATTGTTAAAGATCTAGAGGAGGATCTATATGATGGACAGGTTCTTCAGAAGCTGTTTGGTAAGAGAATTTATTAGGAGAGTGTGGGAGACATATTTCATTCTTAAGGATTTAAGTAGTCTAATTCACATAAGAATAAAGTGTATGCTTATGAACTTAATGAATCGATGAGGAGTGGAGGGTATACAAAAAGTACATCAAATATATAAAAGTGGAAAAGGTACATAAAAGTCAATATCAGTATGTCCTTAGGAAATGGAATTTACCGTATTGTGGATACAGTGAGAAGCCTAAAAATAGTGATCCACAAATATCCCCACTGCCAACACAAAAAAGAAAAGAAAGCTTTGGGTTTCAAAACTTAAAAAGGAACGTTATAGGATTTTTGTACTTTAACCCCTTAACACGCCCAAAGTTTTATTACACACTTCAGTAATCTAGGAATAACTCCATTATTTTGCATTGAATTCCCTGTAGTTATTGAATAATAAGCCTTAGTATGAATAAACCTGGAAGGTAAGGGGTTGAAGATATTATGCATTTTAATAATAACAATAATAATAATAATATTTTTTGTATGTATTAGACATGGCCCCAGCATCATTTTACAGGCTTTAAATACTTATTCATATTACCAAAAAAGTACTTGAATGCTCATTCTCAAACCACACTTAAAAACAATTAACTAGAATTTTACGTGTGATCACATTTCAAAATGTATCCACTATTTGGCAACAGTGTATTAACAATGTATACCAGTGATGATTAGCACAAATGACCCAAATTCTACTTTGGTGTAAAGCAGGTAGCCTACCAAGTGGTACTCAGATAAGAATCACTATACTTACATATTTGAGATGATCCATCAAACTTGTCCTGCTTCTGTTATATACCTTGTGCTCCCACACATGATTCTTTTCGCTCAAGGTCACACAGAGACCTGGCATAGTTTTATGATGTGTTCAACTAAAACAGATACTTTATTTACATTAAACATTTTCCACATATTAATAATAACTATAAATTATAAATAATAATAATAAGGTGGTTTTGGATGACATTTTGTGTCATTTAGGCTACAGTTTTTGTGGCTTAACCCCTTGCATGGCCAGGGCCCCCAGCAGGTTCAGAGTTTTCTTACGCACTTATACAACCTAAGAATAGCTCAACCAGTTTGTGCTGAAGTCCCTGTAGTTACATGACTGGGATTTTAAGGGGTTAGAAGACAAAGCTTTTTAATACAAATTAGAGAAACAAATGGAGACAAATCAGACAAATACTCCAGTATTTAAATTATTCGGACCAGCCCTAACAAATTGTGATTTGAGTTCTCATCTCCCCTGAGATTTAAATAAAATGCTTATGAACTTCCATTCTATCCATTCGTTCAGCAGGGTTTGAACACCCATGGTCAAATTACACGTTTTGTTGTTTTTCTAACTAAAAATAAGTTAACACATCTTCTACAGCAGACAAACTTAAATATTGCATTTTTCATTCATTTTTAGACCACAATTTTCAATTTACTTATTGTATTTAACATGTTGGAAAAAATAAAACTTAATATTGAATGTAAGTAAACAGTAGCTGTGTATTAAAATGTGCATAAGTGTGTTCTTTGTAGGGGATGTGTTCATTTATTTTCACTTAGAAAATCAACAAATCATGCAAACTGACCAGGGGTGCCCAAACCTTTGCATACAACTAGTGCAAACTTACACTATTTGTTCTTAGGTAAGTACAGAATCTACATACACTCAAGACCACAAATGTGCAAACACTTCTGTGGTTTAAGAACACATCATCAATCTGGCTTAGACTTTTTCTTAGGACCTTTCTCAAGAACAAATTTAAGAAAACACTTAGGAAGATATTGGTGAATGAGGCCCAATGTGACTAAATCACCATGTGTGTGTCTTTTCTATGATAGAGAAGCTGTCAGGCCGTAAGCTGAATGTAGCAGAGGTGACTCAGTCTGAGATCGGTCAGAAACAGAAGCTGCAGACTGTACTGGAAGCAGTAAATGAACTGCTCAGGCCTCAGGGCTGGACAATAGAGTGGGCAGTTGACTGTAAGTACGCACTGTAAGGAACATGTTCCCACTTATACACACATGTGGTTCGTTTAGTCAGATGACTGCAGGCCTAACTGTCTCACTTCGGTTTCTCTTCCTTCAGCCATCCACTCTAAGAACCTGGTAGCCATCGTGTATCTGCTGGTGGCTCTGGCCATGCACTACATGGCCCCCATCAGACTGCCTGAACACGTCTCTGTGCAGGTGGTGGTGGTTAAGGTGCGTAAGCATGTCTGAAGAACAGATAATGTGCTCATCCTATATCGAATAGCTTTATTTCCTCACAAGTCCTTTGTTTTCTACAGAAAAAGGAAGGAATCTTACAGACCGCTCAGGTGACCAAAGAACTCACAACCACGACAGAGTAAGTGCCTTTACGTAGTCGATTACTACCATCTAGTGGTCATTTTAGAGTTTCCATGTAACACCAGTATTACCTCTTCCTCTTCTTTTGCAGGATGATGATGGGAAGATTTGGTGAGTGGATCTGTTGGTAGTAAACTAAAATATGGTGTGTGTGCTGCTATGAGACACCCTGTAAAACCTATAACAATAATTTGAAAGTCAGAGGTGTCATCTTGGATTTCGTGGGAGTTTTTTGGACCATGTCATACACCTTTATGCATGAACATCACATGCACAGGCTGGAAAAGGAGGTCCAGCTTGATGTTTAGGTCTCAAATGCAAAATCAACACTATACTGATGAAGGTATGATAGTTCACTTACACCCTCAGAAGACACGTCCTTCACAGTTTTCACTTCTCTTTGAATACTCTTTCAACACACTGAAATCATTATACTCATCCTGTCACTGAAGGGCCCCTAAGCACAACCCATGTTACAAAGTCTTCTTCTACATGTTACATGCAATTACACATTTATACTAGAGAGTGTAGCTTTAATGTAAAGTAGTTTTTTGCAAGCGATTCTTTCATCATGGAATTTTCACACAGTGTAAATGACATCTGGCAAAACACTACAAGATGTTCATCTGACACTGACTATATATTCAATATTCACTCTACTACTAATTTTTTGTGACTGCAGAGAGGGATGCCTTTGACACCTTATTGGACCATGCACCAGACAAGCTTAACGTGGTCAAGACGGTAAAATACTGTTTGAAAGAATATTTTTTACAGCACAGCTCTACTGTATTATAGATACCTTCAGGTGGTGCAATTTGTAGAATTGATGATATTGATTTTTTGTCTCTTTCAGTCCCTGATCACGTTTGTAAATAAACATCTGAACAAGCTGAACCTGGAGGTGACTGAACTGGAGTCACAGGTGAGTCACGCTGCAAAATTTTCACACTCTTCAGGAACATATTCACTTAATAATTTGTGGGGGGCACTTTTAGTATTTATACAATTTTATTTTTGTTCTAGATGTCAGTGTTATTAAAAAGTTATGGAAATGTCTGCATATGTAGACACCATGCCTGAAAGACCTTTTAATAGCATTTATAGCCTGTGCTGGAGCACAAAGAGCTTTGTACATCTGTTAATATGTAGCCCTGAGTGTGTGTTTATGTCTGTAGTTTGCAGATGGTGTATATTTGGTTTTGCTGATGGGTCTGTTGGAGGACTATTTTGTGCCATTGTATAACTTTTACCTCACGCCAGAAAGCTTTGAACAGAAGGTGAGTGAGAGACTGAACAGATGACACAGTGACTCCATTTAATCCTAATTCACAAAAATGCCTCAGCTTGTCATGCTAAACAGCTAGAGGTGGCACGATACCACTTTTTCTTTTCTGATACCAATATTGAAACACTGTATATTGGTTGATACTGATACTAATCCAAAAAATAAAACTAATGAACTTCAAAATGAGCCATTTTTTATCAAAGCCAAAATGAGCCATTTTTTATCGAAGCCCCTCATTTAAGATGAGCACAGGAAGAAATACACAGCTTACATCATCACATCACACAGTGTGCGTGAGTGCTATTTCAGGACAGATTTGTTACAGGACTAGTTCAGATTATTCTTTTTTTACCCCCACTATCAGATCCAGTATTTTCTTCTGATATGGACCTGATTCTGATACCCATTTATACCAATGTGCCATCTCTACACAATTTATTAATGTGAGGTGTAAGAAAGTGACATGTTTTTCTGTGTCTTTTAGGTACATAATGTAGCATTTGCTTTTGAGTTGATGCAGGATGGAGGACTGAAGAAACCCAAAGCTCGACCAGAAGGTAAGAATAAGCTAGATTTTTAGTTAAAGCAACAGATTTAGACAGAAGTATCACTGCCTTAATGTAAATATTTCTGTTAGACTTCTGTAATATTGAATGGAATCTGCCCACAGATATTCCAGACATTAATTACCTATAACGTATTATCCAATCCGTCCACTAGATGGCAACATTTGTTTCATCATGTAGACCATATATATAGTTCCCTGCATTTTTTTCTGTACTGGTAGGACAAGGGTGTTCAGTCTTATCTGTAAAGTGCCGGTGTGGCTACAGCCTTTCATTCCAAACAGGAGGAGCACACCAGATTCTAGTTGTGTACTCAGTTGGTCTCAGCCTTCAACAACTAATCGTGTGTTTCTGCTTCATTGGAATGAAAACCTGCAGCCACTTCAGCGCTTTGATAAGATTGGACACCCCTGCTGTGGGATGTTTCCTTTTTGGCTAATTTAAACTGCACTCTTTAGTCACTGTTGCAATCTGGATTCGATATCTTCAAAGTTGTTTGTATGAATTGTAGATGTGGCTGTTCTCTATACTCATACTATGATCTAAACACCTTAGAAATTACATTTCATTATATTGAGTCAGTTAAGCAAAATGTAAAGGGTAGAAAACCACGCACATATCAGTGTTATGAGCTAAACAAACTACGAAAGGAGCCACAAGGGTTCTTTGAGCGATGCCAAAAAGTAAAGAACCTTTCACAGGTTTAAAGAACCTTCACATAATGTTAAGCTTTTATACCAACTAACATTATGTGGATGCTCTTTAACCTTTAAAAATGTTGTTCACACTCCCATATCTCATTTAAAAATGGTTCTCTAAAGAACCATGCATTGAAAGGTTCTTTGGGGAACCAAACGTGGTTTCTATTATGGCGTCATGCAAAGAACCCTTTCTGACACCTTTTAGTTTTAAGGGTGCTCTGTACATTAACATTAGGAGGATCAGTCTCCATTGTTACCTGCTGCACATGGATGCTCGTGATTTTACATTACACGGTTGTTTAACTGTGGAGACTGTAATGAGTCTGTATTGGACAGTATCCTAATTTCCTCATCACAGACCTCACTGTGGTGTTTCATGGGGTTCGGAGAGAGAGGACCTGTCTTCATGCCCTGATAGTCTGTGCCGCATTGTCCTGCCTTACAGAACTACATGAACGTTTGCTCATGTTTAGTCTTCATTCTTTTAATTTAGCACTGGGTTGTTTATTCTTGTTGTTTTTTATGTGCTAAAACTGCCTGTATTTGTTGTAGATGTTGTGAATTTAAACCTGAAGTCGACTCTGAGGGTCCTCTATAACCTCTTCACCAACTACAAAAGTGCCGACTGAAGGAAGAAAGAGAGGTTCTCAGCGACTGAACCCTTGCCTTGTGCCTCTCTGATGCCGCACACACCACTTATATTTAAGAACGCAGTCTTTTATGTCATCTGTCTGTTTTGGAAATTTGAACGCTGTTGTCCCAAAAGGACGTCACTGCAGAAGCTCAAAGGTAGCTCAAATACTGTATTGTACATAACCCACACAAACAAGGCCCACTGCTGTTTACAATGCTAGTAACTGCTTCACTCTGAATGTTTTATGACCTGTATGCTTTGTGTGTTGTATGAGAGATATTATATCTTTATTATCACAATAATAACGCTGAACGTTTTTATAGCCTATTGTTTTTATATCAAATTGAATTACTTGTTCGGTATTTATTTCTCTCAACTACAAATCTCAATTCCAAAAAAGTTGGTATGTGTGTTATAGCAAGTGAAATGCTAATAAAAACAGGAATCAGTGATTTGTAATCCACTTTGACCTGGATTTAAATGAAAACAGTACAAAGACAAGATATTTAATGTCTTCAACGTGTTACAAAAAAGGGTTAAGGGCAATTTTAGACTAGGAAGGTTGTTAAGTGTTTAAAAAAAATCTTAAACAGGTGATGCATTTGTAATCCAACAGTTTAAGAACAGTGTTCCTCAATGAGAAACTGCAAGAATCTTAGATATTTCACCTTCTACCATGTGTAATTTCATCCAAAGAAAACCACAACTGAATGGCCATGCAGTTAAAAACCTTTATGTGTCTGTGACAGATATCACCACATGGGCTCAGGAATACTTTGATAAACTGTTGTTAATAAATACTGTCACAGGATCTGCAAATGCAAGTTAAGAAGCAGGGGCAGTATGTCAACAGTGTCCAGATATGCTGCTGATATGCTGCTGACCATTCTGGGCTCAAGCTCATCTGAAACGTACAGATGCATAGTGATAACCTGTGTTGTGGTCTGACGAGTCAACATTTTGAGATTGTTTATGGAAATAATGGATGTCGTTCTCCAGGCAAGTGAAGAAGAAAAGGACCAGATTGTTACCAGCGTAAAGTTCAAAAGCCAGGGTCTTTTGTGGTATTAGTGTCCTTGACATGAGAAACTTGTGCATCCGTGAAAGCTTCATTAACGCTTAAAGATAACATATGCTGCCTTTTAGATGATGTCTTTTTCAAGGATATCCATGCTTATTTCAGCATGACAACACCAAGCCACATTTTGCATGTTACAGGGGCATGGCTTATCAGAGAGTGTGGGTGCTTGACTGGCCTGCCTGCAGTCCAGACCTGCCTCCTGTTGAAAACGTGCCACATAATGAAGTACAAAATATGACATGAAAGACCTTGTATGGTTGTGCAGCTGAAGATTGTATAATGGAAGACAGCCACTGTCACACTGGACCAGTTGGTGTCTTCTGTCCCCAAATGGTTATTAAGAGTTGTTAAAAAGAAAGGTGATGCAACACACTTGTAAACATGCTCCTGTCCCAACTTATTTGGAACATGTTGCAGGCATCAAATTTGGAATTAGTATGAGGAAAAGGTTGATATGGTAAAACATCAAATCATATTTTTCTAGCGTTTGAATTTAATACAGCCCTGACAGAATTGACAAATTACTACTTTCTGTTTTTTATTAGCATTTCACATACTGTCCCAGAACTAAAGTTTTTAGAACAAAAGTTTTTGAAATACAGGTCAACCTCATAAGGTTCACCTGAGAATTTTCAAAAGCTTAAGGAGTGTGTTGTCTTTGGTGCAGAACACTATAAGTGAAAATAGCATTCTGATCATTCTTTTATCAGTGCTTATCAGCAGGAGCAGTTAGAAGTCTGATCACCCTTGGTTTTTGTCCTTTTATGACCACAAAAAAGGATTCTTGCCATTTTTCTTTCAGGTCATAATATGAGCTAATACAGCCACGTTTTGTATTCTATCCATATTTACATATACATTTTTATATTCCATGCACATATGCATTAATAATTCACTTCAGTGTGTGGGGTCTGCCTGGAGAAACTTCATTGGAGAGTTTGCTCACATCCATTACATTTATAGGCTCATTTTAGTCATAATGTGTCAGTCAGAGAGAGAGATTAATTATTTAATCCAGTCTTGTATTTTTAGAGACGTTACATCCTCATCACATTCCTTTCTGTGATATAATGCTTAACTAAATCACTATAAATGGGCTAAACATTCAGCTTAATTTAGTTTTGTGATGCAGGAGTTTGGCTGGAAACCTTGCTGCTTCTCGGTTAAGGTGAACACTGCAGTTCTAAACTCATGTTTATTTGAGGGCTTAATCGTGCCTTGTCTATTTGCTGAGTTACCATGGTAACCTCCCTGCCCAAATTGCTGCTGCTTCCTTGTCACAGGGACTCCGACTCTGCTCTCATGCCTTATAGAGAGAAGGAGAAGGAGCATTCTGGAAGGAGTGTGCTGCATTCTGTGATCGTTCTCACAGAGAAATGGGTAGACTAAGCAATTTGAATAGTAAAACTAGCTAAATGTTGAACATTTATGTATTTAGAGAAAAAAAGTTCTCACAGAATACACAGATGATCTTACTTGTGAAACTCAGTGACGTAAATATAATAAAAGTTGGTTGCCAAGGAAGCAGAGACGATGCAGGCGCTGCCATTTAAAGAAATCAGCCTCTTGGGCTGCAAGTAATGCACTGTGGAAAATGATTTATACTAGTTTTGTTCAAGTCAAACAAGTTATTTGATTAAAAAAAAGTAAAGCAAATTATCAGTTCAGATGAAAAAGGCAATGTTCTTCATCAATCCTTCATCAGTCTCACAAACACTTCAAATCAATCTCTACCCTTTTGTTCTTTACAGTGCATATATGGTTCAGAATTAAAGGGACTGTATTATGGAAGCAAAATATCAATTTGTCCTCACTTACTATGGAATTTAAGGTACCATGGTTTGATGTACTGTGTAAATGTGGTTTCAAAATGTACCATTCTTGAAAATAAATTGCAGTATATAATATAGAGTACACATATGGATACTAAGTTGATTTTGTGACATCATAGAAACCAACACATTTCCAAATCTGCCTATTCAGTCTACGGCAGTTAAGCTCCAGCCATTCACATCGAATTTATAAGGAGTGTTTCAGCCCATTCTACTTTTTGAATGAGGGACAGTACAGGACAGTCAATCAGAACAGATATCATTTACATAAGTAAGTTAAACAGTCACAGCAACAAAAGCAGTCTGTTTAATTCATTTACTAACATAAATGAAAAAAAAAACACCATCACTATTCATCTGCTCTGTACTGAATAGAAAGCACACTGTAAACTGGAAGTGCTCTGTAACTCTACTGACTTTGATATCACTATAAACAGCTGCACTTAAAGTCACACAAAATTTCTTCAGAGCAGTTTCCGCTTATACTACACCACCGAACCAGAAAGAGGAAGCGCTGTTTCTTCACTGTCACTTCCTTATTGAGAGAAAAGCATCTTTCAGTTACTCATACTTATTCTTTGCTCGTCCTTACAACGTTAGCCTGGAAACATCTTGTACTGCTGACCACATTATTTTGCCTCAGAGTGTGTGTATTCCTGTTTGTGCTGGGGGAATTTGATCGTGACAGTATTGACTTGCAAAGGTGTGCAGAAAGGACAGCTGAGGGCATAGGGCAGGACCAGCGTCTGCACGCTGCTGCAGCAATCCTGAGAGGTAGGCCTGTTTATTCAGACGTGTGTTTAGACATGGAGTGAAGGCTTGTGTCACTGAGTGGCGAACAGGTCTGACAGGCATCAACACACACAAATAAACATCTCTCTCTCTCTCTCTCTCTCTCTCTCTCTCTCTCTCTCTCTCTCTCTCTCTCTATATATATATATATATATATATATACACATACATACATATACTATCTTGCCTTTCCTTCTCTCTCTATCTCTCTCTTTCTTACTTACTTTTTTCTTTTTTTCTTTCTTTCTCTCTCCCTCTGCCGCACTCTCTCTCTCTCTGTGAGGAAAGTTTTCACAGGTTGATGTTTTCTTTGTCAGTCTGTATTATGTCAGTGTTGGCTGGTATGTAAGATGTTGGAGTTTAGAGAGGAGGAGTGAAAGTGCTGCAGCCGGCATGCATTTCCACCGGATCATTTCAGACAGAGATGTCAGCACTGGAAGGCTCACAGCTCAGTGTTTGGGGCGACTCTGGCGACTTGTGCTGGAACACAAGTCAATTTTCATCTACATCAACATTCCTGAATGTGACAACTTCATGTATCAGCAATCTGGCAATAAATAAAACCAGATCAAATAAACAAAAACATCAGTTTAGGACTGTTTTCATGCACTACTTTCATTACCCAATTATGTCAGTCACTGAAATGCTTGGTAACAGTGTTGCAGTAAAAAGTCTGACAAAAAATGTGTAATAAATTTATAATATTAACAATGTAATGTGTAATTATATTTATAGTGTAATACATCAAATTTACATGATTTTCCACTTACCTCAAATGCAGTCGATCAGCCAAAACATGTTTGCTGTCAAAATTTTGTTTCTTTAGTTTAGAACTGTGGCTACAGGGCTAATCTCTCAAACCACATCCGGGTCTTAATTCAGGTTGTGCAGATGAGTCATTATGGTTTAGAACACAGTTTGACTCACTATATTTTATAAAAAATCAAAAACTTCTCTATCTAGAATAAAGAAAGTGCAGCCGTTTAGAAATGGAGTTACTTCTTTCCTGAGTAGAAAGTAACCAGTATGAAATTCCTAGTGTTTGTTACCACTGTTAGCCTGGCAGCTCCAGTTCTAAACCTAAAATAGCAAAGCTTGAAGACCAAACATGTCTGGTCGAATCAAGTTAGCTAACAAGAATGACTGAACAGTGTTTGTTGAATTATGTGTCTGTTTTTTCAGTTCTAACCAGTCAGACTACAAATAATGGAGGAAGAAAAAGTGGAATTTGACCAAGTCAGTGAAGCTTCTGCATCTTTTCAGGGTGAGTGCTTTATAGGGAGGATTTTAGCTTTACTCAACCACTGTTTTATCAGATTGAGTGAACATCAGACAGCATGTGCTGGTCTGGGCGTTCCTTATGAAGTCAGCCAATGAAGGATGAAATGCCTTCGTCTGTAGACTGCTGATGTATAAAATGTGATGCACCACTCAATAGTGTTCATTATGCAGGAGAGCGGAGGAAGATCATTCAGCCTGCATCTTTAAATGATCCCAAACTGGCAAAGCTTAAAGAGGTGAGACTGATTTTTTTTTCTTTTATCCTTCACTTTGTAACCATGATAAAGGCCTGACCTTGTCTTTGTCTGACCTCTGATTAACTCCTGAGAGAGGCAAGCAGAGCAGCCTAAATCCACACTCAAGTAAAAATGTTAATTTAAAATTGACTAAAGTAAAATTAGCGTAAGAAAAAATCATCACACTGTTCTAGAATATTATCCTCCAGACAGCATTCTAAAATCTTCTCTTTCATTCACACAGTTCTATAATGTTCTCCTCTATTCAAAATCTTCTACAATGTTCTTTTCTGTTCACATGGTTTGAATGTTCTTTCTATTGAAACTGTTCTAGAAAGTTCTCTTCAATGCACACTCTTCTGTGATGTTGTCATTCACACCATTCTAGAATGCTTTCCTCCATGCAGACTGTTCTCGAATGTTTTTTTCGCATTCATGGTGTTCTAGAATGCTATCCTCCATTCAAACTGTTCTAGAAAGTTCTCTTCCATGCACACTCTTCTGTGATGTTCTCTTTCATTCAACACCATTCTAGAGTGCTTTCATCCATTCAGACTGTTTTAGAATGTTCTCCTTCAATGACATTGTTATAGAATGTTTTCTTCCATTAATTTTGTTCTAGAATGTTCTACTTCAAGTACACTCTTCTAGCATTTTCCTCTATTCTTGGTGTTCTAGAACGCTATCCTCCATTCAAACTGTTCTAAAAAGTTTTCTACCATGTACACTCTTCTGCAATGTTCTCTTTCATTCATGCCATTTTAGAATGCTTTCTTCCATTCAGACTGTTCTAGAATGTTCTCCTTCATTGACATTGTTCTAGAATGTTTCCTCTGTTCATGCTATTCTAGAATGCCCTCTTGTGTTCAAACTGTTCTAGAACATTCTCCCTCATTCATACTCAGTTCTTTTACTTTATCAGTACTTATTCTGGAAGATAAATTAAACCTCTAAAATGGGATTGTTGGTATTTGTTAGGGCATGTTGGGTCAGTGTTCCACGATCTTAAGTCACTTTTTATCTCTTTTTGATATCCTTTTTATTTTTGAAAATTAAATTGCTAAAGCTTGAAAATGAAAGGTGTGAGGAACAGCAAGGCAGCTCAAGTGCTGAATTAACAGAACATTAGTAACTCAATGTAAATGGCTACTTAAAAAGTAGGTTTCTTTCCTAACAAATATAATTGAGTATTAGTAACAATATTGTAGCGTTCCCCGCTATTAAAGGAGACACAGCTTTTGCACTTTCATGTTGCTTTATTACCCAGCTGGCCACAGCCGTGCCTGTGTTTTCTCTAACAGTGCACTCTAGCCTCACTACATCTCCTCTCCCAGCCACCTGGACTAATCTGACTAGCGCTGGCTTCACAATAAGAGTCCTTGTAGAATAACCCAGCAAATAAATGCTGTAGAACAATTAACCAAGAATTAACATGTCAGCAACATCTCTTCAGCACGCTACAGTGTTATCATTTAAAAATGGTACAAGAAAAACAAATCCATTCAAATTCTACTTGACTACATGTATCTGAGTAAATATTACTACCCATGAGCTTATATGTGTACTTTAGGTTCTGGTGGGGTGGATCAACAGCACTCTGAAGTCAGAGCACATTGTGGTGCAGTCATTGGAGGAAGACATGTATGATGGACTTGTGCTTCATCACCTACTGAGTATGAAACTGGCATTTTGTCCTCTATATCTGTGTCTACATCTGCAGCAGTCATTAGAGAAACTTTTCAGATTGCTATAGGCAAAACACAGGTCATTCCGTGACTGTATGTTCATGTGTTTTTGCCTCAGGAAGGTTAGCAGGAGTACAGTTAAACGTAGAGGAGATTGCGTTGACCAGTGCTGCTCAGACACGAAAGCTGGAGACGATTCTGCAGGCCTTCGACAAGTACCTAGAACTTGACAAGAACCCCGAACCAGACACTTCAGCTAAATGGAATGTCAAACGTGAGTAATAAAATGATCATTAAACACATGATGCCATCATTGAAACAGGAATTGTACCACAGGCACCAAATTAACTGTACATAATTACAATTTAGAAACTGCAGACTTATTATTCTATTATTAACCCCCTTAAATGGCCAGGAGCTGCTGTTGAGTTCAGGCTTCCATTCCTCACTTCTTAAGAATATCTCATGTGGTTTACATTGCTCTCCATGTAATTAATGAATAACAAGCCTTAGAATGTAATAGGCCTGGGAATGTAATCGCAAGACTTTATTTGGTAGCTACTGTAAATTATTCAGTAACTATCCTAAAATATTCAGTAGCTACTATAAATTATTCATTAACTATAATGAATTGTGAAGTAATAACTATAAATTATTCAGCAGATACTATTAATAATTCAATAACTAAAATAAATTATTCACAACTAATTATTCACAACTACTAAAAATGATTCACAACTACTATAAATAATTCAGTAATTACTATGAACTATTCAGTATTTAGTATGAAACTACATGTTCTAAATTAGATTGAGAAATGGCCCACATATGGATCCTTAGGATTTAATGGGTTAAATTAAGTGTTGCGTATTGTATTACAGGATCATTTAAATTGATCAGAAAGATATACACTTACAGTGCTTTACATCATTTCATGTATGAAAGCCAGCTGTTCTATTTTCTGATTTTTACTGTAAAAGTCAGAGCCAAACCAGTGAAATTTTGATATGTAATTGTTGGCCTAATGAGCACGAGTGTTTAAATAAGGTTATGTCTTCTCTGCTGGTAAGTGATCCACAGCCGAGACCTGCTTGCCACTCTGCATCTGCTGGTTGCCATAGTGAAGCGCTATCAGCCCGACCTGGCTCTGCCCCTGAATGTCAGCGTGGAAATCATCTCATTTGAGGTGAACTTCATGAATATGCTAATGTGTTGGATGTTAAAATAAATATGTTGGTCAGATGTTGTTAGCTCTAGAGGTTATTGTTGTTCAAATCGAGTAGGAACCTGACTAACTTTCGCCACTGAATTTTTAAACCACAGGTCAACAAAAGTGGCATCAAATCTGACAAACAGATAGAATTCATCACATTGCAGAGGTATGACTATCAAATCAGATTGCGTCCCTGTTACGAATATATGACTATAATATACGTTAATATATAATTTTTTCCCATTTTTCAATTTTCCATTTTTCCTTATTCTTTTTTAATAGCCTTTGGAAACACTAGCTAACCTTAACCCTTTGTGTTTTGTCAAAATTTCATGATGAATGAACTAATGGAAATGGTAAAAAAATCTTCTCCTTACCATTTCGGAAGTATGAGGTTTTGTTATGACAGTGATAATATGTGCTGAATATCAGCTAAAGTCATTTACTTGTCTCATACTTTTGCTGTGATTCCAGTGAGGACGCAGATGGACAATCTAAAAGTAAGTCAAGGCATATAATATTACCTTGTTTTTTGGTCATTGACATGTCAGAGCACATATGAGAGCAGATTTGCCTGTTTTGTGACTCTTTCTTCAACAGAAGAAGACCCCATTGATGAGCTACTCAAACTCGATGCACATAAAGTTGCCACAGTAAAGAAGGTAGCACATCTCTGTACTACAGTTACGATCTAAATTCAAAAGCACCCCAATTATACAGTACGTTGACTGCTGATGTGTTTTGTAATTGCAGGCTATCTTGCACTTTGTTAATAAGAACTTGTCACCACTAAGGCTACAGGTTGCTGACATGGAGAAACAGGTAAATTAATGTTGATCATCTCACCAAAAACAGCAAAAAACTTTGGACTTCAAATGAAAGCTGTAAAAACTGATTAAAATAGATTAAATTTGACCTTCTCAACAAACCAGAAATGGATAGTTGGCAATTTGAATGAAGATAATGCATACTTGGGGCCCAAGTTTGTTCCCTGGTGATGCTAAAGCCAACCATGGCCAGGAATCCAAGAGAGCAAATTGTTGGCCTCGCTCTCTATAGGAGGGGGTAGGATGGCCCTCCCTCTCCCCACATCACTCAGTGCGATGCTAGCCAGGTGCTATCCAATAAAGTATTTTGGAATCTTTGAAAAGCTATGCATAGTTTGTTATTGTTGGTTAAGAGCATTTTATTGTTTGACAAGATAAATTGATTACCAATACAATAGACAACGACAGTCCAAGCAATAATGTAGCAACCCCCTAACAACCATCAGGAATACCGGAGCAACTGCCTAGCGACACCCTAGCAACCAAGTGGGATACCATAACAATTGCTTATCAGCACCTTAGGAGCCACTTAAAATACCAAAGTCACCTCTTGGCAGCACCCAAGCAACAGCCTAGCAACTGCTAAAGCTGTGCAATCACTCTGCATTTTCTTACAGAAATGCACTTTTATAGTTATTTTATATATTGCTATTGTGTGCATGTGCTACATAATATTGGTGTAATCAGTTTGCAGATGGTGTGATCCTGCTTTTGCTGATTGGTCAGTTGGAAGGGTTCTTTATTCCACTTTACGAATTCCATCTGTCTCCTGATGGACACTCAGAGATGGTGAGTATCTTAAACACATCTATGTTCTCCTTAAACAAAAATATATAAATAAATATGTTGGTCAGATGCTGTTAGCTCAAGAGATAGATGTTTAAATTGAGTAAGGACCTGATTAACCTTCGCTACTGAATTTTTAAACCACAGGTCAACAAAAGTGGCATCAAATCTGTCAAGCAGATAGATTCCATTTAAAATGTACAACATATAGATAAAATGTAATTAATATGTTGTTTCTTGCTATCATCATTTGGAGGAACCTACTTTCCCTTATGCAATGGAAACAATGAGCTAAAAATGTAATAATGGTCATATGACTTTGAGATGAGGAAGTAAAACCAGCCTTATAAGAAAGGAAGGAATCATGATTGTAGTGATAGCACATCATGAACATCCAATATACCTGTTCACTGTAATTTTAACTATTGTTTGTTCTTGGAAAGATGGTGTTTTACAGGCCTTTTGAGTACAACTATGGAACAATGTAGCATATTTACCCATAAAGATCATCCGGACTGCTGATATGTTCTGCAATCACTGAGCTCCTACCTATAGGAGCTGTGCAAAGTAGCCCACAAGCTGTATCACTTCTGTAACCTCGTGAATTGTTCTTTGACATGGCTAGTAACAATGACAAGTGTCTAAAATGGGGATAGTCCAGAATGCAGTGCAGGAATTACACAAGTCCGGAATGGTCATGTTCTTTGACTGACATATGGGCGTTTGATTAAATATTTTTTTAATGTTATCCATGAAAATGCGCTTCCACACCTGTGACATTGCATCATTTCATTATCTTTCAGAATTGTGTCCAGAATTGCCCTTATTATATTTAGCAGCTGTTGGGATTACAGTCTGCCATTATTCAGAACCCCTGGAGCATGCCTATTGTTTTCTGTTCATTTAGAATGATCAATCTGCACCCACTCATAATGGTGCAGGAGGCAGGCTGTATGTTGGGACGACAGATGTCAAATCTAGCTGTGACACCAAATATTCATTTAGGCCAAATGGACTGGCATCTGCACACTGTAACAGACCAGCTATTTTGGAACCTGTTCATCCAGGACATATGCTTTTCTGCTATTCAATTGATAATTTATTCAATAACAGCTTCTGAAGGTTACAGCTCATAAACACTATTGTCAACCTTCTTTATCTTTCTCACATCTAGCTTCACAATGTGTCCCTGGCTTTGGATCTCCTCAATGACAAAGAAATACAAGTGGCCAATGTTGATCCAGAAGGTGAGAGAGAAGCTAAACTTTGAATGTACTTGATTCAAATGTGTCAGTCGGTTGCACGTGAATAAAACGGTACATCAACACAGTTCTTGCCAAAAGTTATCCCAAAGACAGCAGTTGTGATGTAACATATTTTATTCATGTGCAACCAAATGAAACATTTGAATGATGTAAATTCAAAGCACATTTTGTTTTTCATTTTCAGTGTATGTACTACCATTCCAAAGTCTTTAATCACTGTTTTATTAATGTTAATTTTGCTGCAGAATGATTCTATTATGATAGTAGTGCTCTACAGTTTTATGGGTCTGAACTAATTTGTAGGAAAGAAAAAGTAAGATGCCCAGAATGATAAACAGAACCGGAGATGATTTCTTAATGACCGAGAAAGCTATAGACTGCTCAGAATGAATTTATAATAAAATTAACATCTAAAATGCTTCATATTTTAAACAGGCAGATCAAATAATTACTGTAAAACGGCAAATTAATAACGTGTTGCTGTTTCCAAAACACTTGATATATTTATTTCAGTCTACAGTTGTATGCAAAAGTTTGAACACCCCCAGTCAAATTACGTTATGTTGATGAAAGTAAGTTAACACATCCTCTACAGAGAACACTTACTTATGGCATTGCATTTATACTGCAAATTTTAGTGCAAATTTCTATTTATTTGCTGAATTTAACATATAAAATGTGCCATTACTTTTGCCCAGGCCCAGTATGTTAAGTTCAGTAAATAAACAGAATGTGTGTTCTCTGTATAGGATGTGTTTAACAAATCAACAAAGCATTTACCCAAACTTTTACACACGACGACTGTATAAGTTATTATGGAGTAAAATAACAAAAATTATTATTATGACAAGTGATTCCATTTACATTTTACATTTACAGCATTTAGCAGACACTCTTATGCAGAGTGACGTGCAAAAAGTGCTTTGTCTATCTAGAGAAAGTATCTTTGCTAGTTACCAATAGGTTAGAGAGAAAGCTAGTCCTGACCTCAGATAGTGCTAGAAACAAAAGTCCATGTTGATACCTAGAGAATAGAAAAAGAGATAAACTATACATTTCAATAAGTGCAGTACAATACATTACAATGAATACTTAACTCAATTCCAAACTTAAACGATTGTGTAAGCTGATAAAAAAGAGACTTTAAACAGCAAAGCACAGCCAAAGGAACATTTACATGCAAACAAAGTGTAATTTCTGTACCACCTCTCTGTTTTACTATATATATATTTAGCTGATTGCTTTGTGCTGTAGTGCCCATGAGCATTTCTGTGCAGGTAATGCAATGCTAATTGAGATTGCTGGCTGTATCGAAACCGTTTAACTGGCTCTGGGATGTGTCATGAACCAATTATGCAGCGTGTCAGCTGAGAGCGTGAATTTGTACTCACTGCTGGAGTACGTCTGAATACGCTGGCACTGGTATGTGTACGTATAACGCAAATGCCTTTTACCAGAGAAGAATAGAATAAGTCAGAAGCGCTTAGATGGGAATCACTCTCGCCTCAGAGGTCGTAATCGTTTGCGATGGTCTGTCTCGTCTCCGAGATGCCCCGACTTCTCCGTGTCACTGAGGGGGAAGGAGTGAATAGAGAAAAATGGAAATGAGGATGATTTGTATGCTTATCTTGCATGGCTGTTATATTGATCTTATAGAATGACGTATGGAATGAGAAACTGGACAGCTTGTGCTTGAATGTGTGCTTGATTGATTGACTGACTGTCTTGGCCCACATGTTTACCGTGTCTTTAGTATTCTGCCTGTGTACGTTTATATGTGCATGTGTGCTTGTTCTCTCAGTGCTAGACTCAATGACGTTTTCAATGACATCTTTTCATTCCACTCTGACAGATATCGTGTCCCAAGATGTGTCTGCTACACTGAAAGTGTTGTACGCCTTGTTCAAGAAACATAAGAACAAGTAATTCCCGACCAGCCAAGGCTACAGCCTCTGATTAAATTTCCTGTACACGTCTGGGTTAAGCAGCTCTTCATGTTAGAGCGCAACACTGGCTCTAATGTTCAGCTGCTACTGTGAACGGCATGAAAGCAGTTCAGAAGCAGCTGTCTAGACTGGTTTTACTCACATTAGTGTTAATGTACATGAGAAACCTTTCGCCTCACTGCACAGATTGGATATAACCGGGTATGGATGCTAACAGCATGTTTCACCTCATTGCCACCCTCTCTTTCTCCCAACCTTCTACTGTCCTATACATTCTCTCACTGGACCACTATCCTGTTCCTGATGAAGGGCCCTCAACCACCTCCCATTCTCTTCTCAAATAAATACCTCTTATCTGAAGGCTCCAGAGTGGTGTCCATCCTTTCCTCTTCTGTTATGTCACCTGTTTACGATTGACCTGTTAAATGGCCAGTAACCGGCAGCAAACCAGAATAACTTATTTAGTTTGTATCGCAGTTTATATAGTTAATGAGTAATAAGTCTTAGGATGTAAGCTACCAATTAAATGGAATCATTGTTTTCAAAAGTATAAACCAATTTTGTTGTAGATACTTGTATTAAATGATTCTAATATGATGCTGTAAGTTTCAAACAACTTGCAGGATACTGTAAAAATGAAGAAATCTTTGAGGATGAATAGAGATTTAGATATTGTAATGTATTTCCATTACCAGAGCAGCTCTATCCATTTGAGGGCCATATGCAGGATTTTTTGGGGGGCCCTTTCATCTGCCTAGGCACTTCCTCAGACAAACACATTATAAATGGTTCAAAAATAGAAGAAGTAAGAATAATTTGTTTAAAGCAAATATTTAAATGGCACAAACTTTATAATAAATCTCAAATCTCACTGATTGAATAGCTTTTCATAGTTCATAACAGTAAATTACAATAATACATAATTACAGTTTATTAATCAATAATGTGATGTTTTTTACTGTGTCATAACTTCTTGTCTTGTTCAAAATACTTTAAATTGTGAATTAACATTACAGTCTACACTGTATATACTACTACTGAATAACAGTTACTATATGACAAACGATTCTAGAGTGTTTAATGGTAGCATAATAAGCCTGGGATTGTATGGGGTAAATGAGTAGAAGGAGTTGTTGAAGAAAATGCAGTGTAGTAAAATGTTCTAAGAGGCATGTTTTTAAGCTAGTCATCAGAAATTACTATAATAACTGTTATGGAGATGATTTGCAACTGAGCTACAATGTCAAACACACCAAATGAATGTCACAGCATTAAAGTTCTAAAAACAAACAAAGAAACAAACAAACAAATAAATAAATGAATGAATGAATAAATTAATTAACTTCTCGCATGTGTTCATACAATATATTTGGATGATCAATATTGGTGTAAACACACTGTCAACAAACAAGTGTTGCATGAAGAGTGTAAAACAGTTTCTTGTGGTTGTTTTACACTGAACTTATCAGAGCGCTATCACAGATTATGCTTTGGGATGTGTGTAGTGACACACCTTGAACCAAAGTTTCAGCTTTCAGACAGGAAACCTCAGACTGCTGTTTTGATACATCCTGACATTTCCTCCCTTACAGAGAGGCACAAAACTCACTTGTTCAGAGCCGAACGCTTCTGTACCTGCAGTACTTTTAATATTGCAAGAAGATTTTTGTATGGTTGCTTATTTTGTACGTTTATCAAATCCCTAAAATAAACCATGTACTTGTATTAACTGAATTAATTCAAATAAGTGAACACATCTCAATTCTTTAAAATTGCTTTATGTAAATGCAGCAAGATTTAAATTAACAGGATTTACTTTGAGATTTACTTTTTTAACTACAAATAAAATCAGATATGTGGTGTTTTCAGTGGGCAGTCTTGGAAAATAGTCTTAGTAGATCCTCATATTTGACTGATAATGCTTTGATAAACCAAAGTGGTAAAATTGTCCTAACAGTTGCTTCAAACTAAATTCAAATACACAGTCTATTATAATTCACAGGATCATACAGTTTGTTATGGAAGCCCTAAAGGGCCATGGATTTGCATGTTTTTTTTTTTACTCTTTTTCTGTGATAATGCCTTTTTTCATTTGAGATCTTGAAATATTAATGTCATTATCATGACATAACAAAGGTTATCTAAATAAAACATGTTATGATGACATAAATATCTTAATATTTCAAGAGAACTTTAGTTTTGCTGTGATAATAAGTATAACAAGATCTCAAGGAAACAAATGAAAACTCATCACAGAAAAAACAGTAAAAAAAAAAAAATCCGAATCATTGGACCTTTAGGGTTCCTGTAATAAACTGTATACTGCTGTGAATTGTATTAGACTGTGTATGTAAATCTGGTTTGATGCTCTAAGCAACGGTTAAAACAGTTTTACCATTTTGGTAATTTTGAGAATATACCAAAACTATCTTCCAAGACTGCCCACTGAAAACACACCAAATATTGGACTTTATCTGTAGATAAAAAGTAAATCTCTTTAGGGCTTCTGTAGTATATACGGTGTATACTATATCAATGTATATCAATGTCATTTAAAAAATAAATACAGATCCTAAAAGGAAGCAGTGAACAGATTTTATTTTGTAACACTGGTAAACCATGCTCACCTTGGTCCAACCCTTCTTGTGCTATAATCATATGTTCTTAACGTGGACACATGCACAGCTACATGGAAACAAAGTAAAAAAATGCCAATAATAAAGACGTGATGGGGATTCTGATGATGCTGAATTATAGCTGGATGATTTGTAACGTTATTAAAGAAGAGAAGAGACACATAAATGATTTTTTTATTTAGATATCTGTAATCTGATGCTATCTGCTGCTATCATTTCTGCCTTCATGATTACCTTCTTCTTTCTCCCAGAAATGTTTCCCAGTGCCATAGCAAGGTTAGGAATCGCCCAGGAATAATCCATCATTATAAAATAAAAACAAAACCCACCATTAAAAATCACCTCAGATCACTGGTCTTCTTTACTGTGCGCAAGAAAGAAAGGATGAGGCCAACAGTAATTGATGTAGGAAAGCAGTAGTGGTGACAGCAGTCTCAGAAGAGTTGTCCTTAAAGCACTGAAAATCTGTCAAAAGAATGCCCAAACAAAGCCAAGCAGCCAGACCTGTAGATGTGTTTCTAATTCTAAAAGTCTGGTGTATTGAGACTAATTCTGGATCTCCACTGAGGTTCTAATTCGAGAACAGGGCAGCAGACATGACACAGCTGGCCCTGTCAGTGCCCTCTGGAAATACCCTTCAGATATGCTGCTGTAGGACTTAATGATGTTTCACAACCACAAGAGCCAGGAGAGTTTGTGTGGGGGCAGCGGTGAGGCCCACGTCTGGCCAGATGGATCAGCTGCTACTGTCTAAATGATTCAAAACATCAGAGAGACTCGAACCACAGAGGCTTTGAAGTATCACACCTCTCAACAGTGCTGGACACTGAATAATACACAATGAAACAATGAAGCACAAACAACAAATACTGTGATACATACAAATGCATGTATACTGTGTGCTTTTCCATTTCACTTATTTATTTCACTTAGCAAGAAATTAGCCACACTGGTACAAATCTCAAAAACAGTTGGAACAGTATGTGAAATGCTAATAAAAACTTGGAAACAGTACAAAAACACAATATTTAAAGTTTTACCTTATGAACTCAGTCAATGGGAGGCCAGTCTAGCACCATGTTGTTGTAACACATGCAGAATGTGGCTTTGTTGAAACGAGATGTATCCCTAAAAAAGACATAGTCTAGAAGGCAGCATATGCTGCTCCAAAATATTTTTCAGCGTTAATGGTGCCTTCACAGATATATTAGTTATCCATGCCACAGGCACTAATGGATCCCATACCATGACAGACCCTAGAATTTCAAGTATTTCTTTGTTGGCCTGGGGAACACAGCATCCATTTTTTATTTCTATGAACAATCTAAAGGTTGTCCTGTCAGACAACAAAACACGTTTTCCACTGGGCATTAATTCACTTCAGATGAGCTCAGTTATTTGCTGAATTTTTGCTGAATTTGCTGCTTTTTGGCAAGTGGCGAGTCTTAACCTATCCCTGCATAAAGGACTAGACCTTTCCTGGATGTTCCTATGATTGCTAGTCTTAAATTACTCCTGTCCCAACTTTTTAAAAAATGTGTTGCAGGCATTAGTTTCAGAGTGAGCATGTATTTATAAAAATGCAAAGGAAGTTCATATAGTAAAACATTAAATATCTTGTCTTTCTACTGTTTATGTTTAAATACAGGTCAACATGGATTTACAAATCACAGCTTTCTGTTATTAGCAAGTGACATACTGTTCCAACATTTTTGTTTGTGAAGTTTGTGAAAGTGAACATAAACTGCTTTTAAACACAGCTGGAAATAGTTATAAATATCTTTATTTCTCCCAACGGTAACAGTACAAAGTTAACAATTGCAAGTACAATTGAAATAAGGACTATACATTCTATCTAATAGCAAAACACCAGCTCACAGATATGTGTGTGTGTGTGTGTGTGTGTGTGTGTGTGTGTGTGTATGTGCGTGCGTGTGTGTGTGTGTGTCCTTGCATACACATGTGCATGCTGTGCAAGTGTGCGTGTGTGACCATACCACCTGCTTTAAGGTACCAGTAGCTACAGAGCTGCTGTCTACAGGTGTAGAGTTACTAAGGCAACTGTTACCAAGACAACCCAAATGAAAACGGGTGAATGGTGATTCTTCCATTGTGGTAAACTAAGCACTCTAATATTATTCCATCTTTTCATTTGCATCTCTAAGTCCTTCTTCCAACCAGGTCTCTCAGAATCGGCCCTTACAGCCTTATTCTCAAATTTCTGACTGTTTTATAAAATTGATATTCAAATATTAACTGCTTTTTTTATTAAGTACGAGGCCATGTAATTGATCATCGTTACTTCTGATCATCCTGATTAGTTCTGATTAAATTACTATTCTGCTGTAGATGCGGTTGAAATTCTCTGCTCCTCTTTTTCTTTATCCTCCACTGTCCATTCTCTCAGAGCTCTGAGAGTAATTTCCCACCTCTCTCCTGCCTGGCCAATTATTGCAGTGTAGGGAATGTCAAGCTCCAGCATGAGATGAGATGACATTGTTCCACTGAAGAAATCACATAATTGGACAATGGCCATATTTTGAATAGTAACTTTTCCCGCAGTGAATTCATCGACCATTTTTGAAGCTTATTGATCATAACAAGGGATTACAGCTTTGCACTCATTGCTCTGGCCCAATGTGAAGTAACTCATCCGGCAGAAGCTCACAGCTAGCTAGTAAGGGCATACAGAGAGCATTTTGTAACAGGGCAAGGGACTCCATGTATTGTTTTTGTGTTCTTTGGCAGTGAGCTAAGAAACCACATCATGTTGAGTTGGGGGATGCCAGTCCAAGCCACAACATTAAACTCTTTTTTTTTCTGGCCTTACACAGGATACCGCAATGTGTGTTCCAGAGCATGTTTTCGCCATGTATGCTCCAAGCATTTCAGAACATTGCTTAATAATACAAGCGTAGTTATAAAGTATATTGCATTGCTTGTAGATCATCAAATCAAATGTTTAAATTAGGGTGAAATGACAAAAACATATTATAGGGGCTCTCCAGCCAAAAAAATGTAACCATTGCTACATCTGTTGCAAATATGCTTACTCGTGTCTTGCAGTGCCAGAGTATTCTCTTTCAGGTTAAAGCCCCTTCTGATGATTTGTCTTGAAGGTGGGAGGAACATTTGAGAACCTATATTATGGTTTCTTTATTTTTCCTTATTAGCTGGTGAATGCAGAAGGACGGGAGATAGCTAATGTTACTGCTAGGAAGTCAGTTATCTAATGGGAGTCAGAGAAGTCTAGTAACTGTCTTCAAATCATCTCCTAAATGGAAAGAATGGATTACTCAAACATCAGAAATGACTCATCAGATGAGGATAACAAGCTAATAGCTAAAGTCAGCAGAGCAACTAGATGACTATCTAGATACTGCAGCTTGGCTCCTTTTCTCTGACTGAAAGGGTCAAAAAAACTGTTTCTGGTGTCCATTTTGTGCTAAATAAAGACAGAATGGCTATTTACTACTTTGTTTGATAACTGAGGTAAGAGTTACACTAAAGCTAACTCGGTAGTAGTTATTAGCCTATAGATCAGCGGCTAGGCTAGCGGTCAGGAATCGTTGACACCACAGGGGATTCCCAATCGTTGTAAAATGTATTTGCATAATGCACACTTGGTGTTGTAGTGAAAGAACACTCATGAATGAATGAAACATGAAAATGTTCCATAGGTTAAACTGCAGCCGAGAAATGTAGGTCCTCAGTAGGACTGTCCTATAAAGGATCCTTGTTTGTATTACATTATTTAAAACAGAACGGCCTGCCAAGATTGCACCGTCACATCATCAAGAAAGGAGTAGGTGCACAAAACTTTAATGGAGAAAAATCTGTTGATGTGAACAATAAGCTGGCAAGCAACTTGTTGATGAGAATTATGTAATATGCGGCAGGCAAAGCTATTTATTTGTAATTACTTGCCATCCTGCAAGCTAAAACTGTTAAACTCAGTAAAAGCAGGTGCATTTTACATTCTGTATTCAATTTGCACCCTCTTAAACAGATGCACAACTAAAGAAACAGTGGCTACTATATATTGTACCGGCCTTTTTAAACAACTTTCATTGGGTCAGATGTGCACCAAAGGATTCTGGACGGCACATGTCTGTGAAGGACACTTTGGTAGTGTCCTTGAAAACGGTCAAAATGTAGACTGCATTTCTCGGCTGTATTTGAAGGATGCTTCTGATTAGAACAGCCTCGGAAGATGTAGTGGTTTTCAAATGCAGCCCACTTGGGGCGGCTTTTGAAACGTAGCTACTGATAGCAAAATCTGAATTATAAAGCAAAAGTAAAGGTCAAGTAATTTCTTGGATACTCCATTTGAAAACGGGAATTTCATGAAAAACAAGATATAACCTGTTTCCATAAGACCTCCAATCAATCCTACATCATAATTAAAATGAAATAAACTGGTATGGCTGTTCACTCCCAGTGATCACAGCTGCAACAAAGTATAATCAAACAGGGACCATAAACTAGCCTTCATCGTTTATGAAATAACATAAAAGTACATTTAGTTCAGTTACTTAATTTTAAGGGTGAACCACTAATAACAAATAAGTTCTCTCAAACTCTCAAATATGAACTCAGAGCTTACTTAATTGATTACTGAATGTTTTAGGACTAGATGACCAGAATGTAGATGACCTTCTGGCACAAATTTGAATTAAACAGTAATTTTCCTTTTGTTTGCTGTGAGTACACTGACCGTCTCCGCTCACATGGATCACTTTTTCGTCAAAATCAATCGTGCTTCATGGCAATGGGCTCATCATAGTGAAACTGCAGTCAGAAACCTTTCATTTGACTCCCCAAATTGCATGAGGTGAAGATTTGCTGCATTTTTTCCACTGGAACACAGGTGGGGTGTCATAAATTACAAGATGGCAAGAGGTGAATTTCAAAATGGTGATTACCAATATTCAGAATTCACTAAAGCCCAAATCAGGAATCACTGCCAGTTCCAGGCCAGTTTTAGCACTGCACCAACAGCACTAAAACGGGATGTCTTTTGGATGACTACACTATGTGTGACTACACTACTCATACTACCACTATGCTCACTGTTCACTCAAAGCTCGTCCTTGTGCAGTAGCGCTCTTGCCTCAGTGGTTCCTGAGTGGGGCTTTAAGTATTTGCTTCTCATAATATTCCCTGACTAGTATACATAAACAAAGTACAAATAAATACTCCTACCACCACACAATTATAGTAATTAGTCCATATTAGTTCACAAGGCAGTGCAAACACTATAAATATATCCTCAAATGTGTCCATGAACACTCCTCACTTTATGATCCTCGCTGTGAAGTGGTCATGGTTGAAGAAAGCTACACTTGTTCCTTTACTCAGATAGACTTTGACATAGTTCTACTGAAGTTCTGTTCCAGCTCAGTTCACAAAGGCCATCTCATCTCATCTCATCTCATCTCATCTGTTCCTTCAAGATTCAAGCTCTGCAGTAGTTCCTTTAATTACCCAGTTCTGCTGGGTCTATAACAGCCCCAAGTATGTCAGTGATTCTCCAGTGTTTCTTGGGCTTGGTTCTGCAGGGAGGTCTTTATAGAGGAACTGAAGGGCTGTGCTTGAAGAGAATGGGTTGATAGGGAGGCACATCTGAACCAGTGCTCCTCGACAGCTAGCTTTATGTCTGAAGACTGGAGCATGAACCACACTGTACACCAAACTCTCCACTCAGGTGTTTTCTTGGGGTCTGTTAACTCTAAAAGAACAGGGAAACAAACACAGTCAGTAAGATTAAAGGGCAAACATTGTGCATATCATTGCTGTCAGAAAAAAAAATCTCCATTTGTTTATTGTAATTTTTTACAGAATTTGAAAATGCCCAAAAAAAAGACAAATGGACTGACAGAAATGCTGTAAATATTCTAATATCTTGGTGATCTGAAAACTGTTATTAATTCAGCTTGTAATAATGTGTAACTTCCAGGCAACCTGCTAGGCCACCTTTGGCTGCTGGGAGGGGCTGGAGAGCCAGGACTGAGTAATTAGGGCTGAGAGGTAGCAGCTGTTGGCACCCTACTTAAGGGGTGCTCACACGCTGCTCACTGCTCAGTCTTGGAATCATGTGGCTGCACACACATTGCTCTGACTCAGTCGGTAACCTTGGTCTTGAGTTTTGAGACTTTGCTTTTCTCAAATTGTTCTCCAGTGTAAGTAAATATTAAAACAATCTCTTGATTGTGTCTCACTCTCCGTGTTTAGGGAAAGGTGAGGGTGAGTTTACAGGAGGGAGTTTTTTGGATTCAGTTTTGGGGAGCTCTCGGTTTGAGTCATCCTTGTAAGTCTTTAGTTTGGACGGCCATTATCTCCTTTGGTCACAAGCTTCGTAGCACATTAGTCTGGCAACGTGGTGATTGAGGGTTCAATCCCCCCCCGTGACCAGTTACTTTCCTTGTTTATTGCGTTCTCTTTTTAATTTGTTCCTTGTCAAGTTTGTTTTCCCGGCTCATAGCCCCTTTTGTTTCTTCTCTGAATTGCACCTTTCTCCCGACCCTCAGTTGCTCTGTACTTGGGACCACCCTCTAGTGTCCGCCAAATGGTTCGCCCCACAGTGCTCTCAACTACTAACATAAGGGTCCCACCCTCACTCAGGGTGAACCCCCTGGCCTGTTACATAATGGTTGATATTTAGAGGTAACTTGGCACCAGTCAGACTGACTTGTGACTGGTATAACACCCTCTTATCCATTAAACATAGTGAAACATCGAGATCCATGACTTGGAATGCTGCTTGAACTTCCAGTAGCTGACTTACTGCTGTCACTATTTCTATTTGCATGAGATATTCCCATTTATGTAGTTTCATTCAGGATTTAAGCACTTCCAGTCACTACAATGAAAGTTTTTATAATAGGAAACAAGCTGTTGGCATTGTATGTAGAAAAACCCCACCTCAAACTATTGCAGTTACATAATTATATTTTACATATAAAAACAACCTTTCGCTTCCATTTTGGTCTTTGTGGTTAGAGTGTTTCACATTCATGCAAATGTGTGCTGAATTACTGAGTTACTTTTTAAAGTCCTAGTCCCACAAGCTTCTGATTAAACTTAATTACTGATAGCAAAGCAAACGTGTTTTCTGTAGTAAAGCTGACAATATCCAAGACTGTATTCAAGAAAGTTGGCAGTCTTGCTTTAAAATGGAGTTGTTGCCCATTTCTTGTAATCATACACAAAATCAAGCACAATTTCAAAACAGCTACTTTGAAGTGTGAACTCCTAAATTTATGAACTGGTGAGCTGACATGATTTCAATTTGTGATTTTCCATAATTGTATGTTTTTTGCTTTTGTCGAGTTTGAAAGACAAAGTATGTGCCAAGTAGATGGCCTGAGGAATGCAAATGGCAATGAAGCAAATTGTGCATGATTAAGAAACCATTAAACTTGTTTCTCCATCATTTCATATCCTTCAGCTTCACACATTCCCACCCACCCACAAGGCTGACGACCTTCTGGCACCATTTTTCAATTTCACAATGGCATCTTCTCATCTTCTTCATGCCCAATACCTCATTCCTCAACATCATTCCTTGTTGACAAAATCTGTAAATCTCTATCTACCCTTAATGTTCAGTCCTCTTTTTATACTGTTCATTAATACAGTTTCGTAACAGACTCTCTGCTCCTTCAGCATCTCTCTGCTTCGTTGTCTCCAAACCTGCTTGGCTATCAGTATCCAGTCCTTGGCTGTTTGATTATCTTAAACTAGCCAGGACAAGCTTTAGTCACAACAGCAAAAGCCAGAGTTTTTCAGTTCAAGAACAATACATACATCTATAACCCACACAAAGTGTTCTTCATTTCTTTCTTCTTAATCCCCCTCCACCTCCACCCACTTAGTCTTTCACTGCAGATGGTTCTATATGGAGGCTGTTTAATGGTAAGAGATGTCTGGCTATGGGCAAATTAATTTTACACTTATCTGGCATCGTGACAGCTGATTTTGTTGGCACAGTTCAAGAAAAGTTCGAAACTTTGAAAGGGCAGGGCAATCAAAACTATGAAAAATGTCGCTCATGTGCTTGTGCATGAAATTGACTTATGTGGAGGCATTAGGTTGCAGTAAGAAAGGAATGGGAGGGAGCGACAAGAAGCAAAGCAATTTGTGGCTCCCTGCAAGACCTCAGTCAAGCTGGTGAGTGGGTACGTGTAAGTGAAATCACTTGACATTACTACAAGAAGCTGGAGTGCACCAAGCCAAGCTTCCCCATCCTCCAGAAAAGACTCTCTCAAGAGCATTCAAAAGCTGATTCTAGCCTTGCTCTGTGCCTTGTGATATCAGAAGAAAATGAAAGTTTTAGACTAGGACAATCCTCTCGATCACCTCTCTGAAAGCAGTAGCATTTTCTTGAAGGTAAATGAGAATAATATAAGGAGAGATTATACACTATATGGACAAAAGTATTGGCACACCTACACATTACACCTAGGAGCTTTCATGACATCCCATTCTAAATCCATAGGTGTTAATACAGAGTTGGTCCCTCTTTTGCAGCTGTAACAGCTTCCACGCTTCTGGGAAGCTTTCTACAAGATTTTGGAGGGCCTAGCTCACAATCCCCTTTCTAGTTCATCCCAAAGGTGGGTGAGTGGGGTTGTGCGGCCAGTCAAGGTCTTTCACCCAGCCATGGCTTTATGGACCTCGCTTTGTGCACTGGGGCTCAGTCATGCTGGAACAGAAAAGGACCTTCACCAAACTGTTCCCACAAACTTGGAAGCATACAATTTTCCAAAATGTCTTGGTATGCTGAAGCATTAAGATTTCCCTTTACTGGAACTAAGGGGCCGAGGCCACCCCCTGAAAAACAACCCCATAGCATTATCCCTCCTCCAGGTCCAGAGTCCAGTGGCAGCGTGCTTTACACCACTCCATCCGACGCTCGGAATTGTGCTTGGTGATGTAAGGCTTGCATGCAGCTGCTTGGCCATGGAAACCTATGCCATGAAGCTCCCAGGACCCGGCATTTTTGTGCTGAAGTTAATGCCAGAGGAGGCTTGGAACTCTGCAGTTACTGAGTCAGCAGAGCGTTGGTGACTTTTATACACTATGCACCTCAGCACTCGGTGACCCCGCTCTGTAACTTTACGTGGTCTAATGTTTTGTGGCTGAGTTGCTGTGGTTCCTAAATGCTTCCAGAAGGGTTGCAGAACATAATCAAAGTCTCCTAGCTCAAGGGTACTTTCGACACCATTTTTACTATTTAGGACAAATTTTCTAAATGGACAACAAAGCACTTTTTTAAGTTGTTCTGGATAATGTAGGGGTGGCACGGTGGCGCAGTGGATAGCGCTGTCGCCTCACAGCAAGAAGAGCCTGGGTTTGATTCCCGGCCAGGCCACCAGGGTCATTTCTGTGCGGAGTTTGCCTGTTCTCCCCGTGTCTGCGTGGGTTTCCTCCCACAGTCCAAAAACATGCAGTCAAGCCAATTGGACGTGCTAAAATTGCCCCTAGGTGTGAGTGTGTGTGAATGTGTATGTCTGTCTGTCTGCCCTGCGATGGACTGGCGACCTGTCCAGGGTGTATCCTGCCTTCCGCCCAATGACAGCTGGGATAGGCTCCAGCACACCACCTCGACCCAGTAGGATAAGCGGTTTAGATTATGTATGTATATGTATGGATAAATATATAGATAGACGCGAGAACCCATGGTGCATCTTACCTGCAGTGTTTCAACATAAACTAAATGAGGAGATTCCCATCAGTTCAACATGTGAATATAGCATTTGAACTTAATGTTATGAAATCTCTTATTGCCAAATCTGTGTGATCTTGGTGTGCTCATGGACTAGGAGGCAAAAGTCCTAAGTATTACTTCTTATCATTTCAGATCATTTCTGGGCTGGGTGACTGTTCTCTTGAATCTGGACTTGTGGCTTTACAACCAATTCAACTCATTTTAGGGGCTACTTTTCATTAAACCATCACGTTGGTTATAACCAAATGCCAAAAAAGAACCTAGATCACTAGAGTGCTATGCTTCCTTTTCTCCCTACCTTGTAAATACACTAGGGGTATTTGGGAACACACAAATTGCAGCTCTTCCCTCGTTAACAACCATGTAACTGCACCATAGATCTTCTTCTCGGTGCTTTCCCCTGCATCGTTTAGGTTTATTGTTGCTCAGTATCTGAGACATGAGCCATAGAAGAATAAATGAAGCACTTAGGAAAAATTTTTTGGCCTTTACACTTGTCCTTCATTGGCCATTTCAGCACCATAGCAGCTCCCCTCATGTTTTGTCTTGAAAAATTGCTCGTTCAATTGGAGTTACAGCCACTAAAGAGATGGAGGCAAAACTCTGCATCTTAAAAATCCTTAACCAAGTAAATCTTCTGAGGTAGAGATGAGTTGTGGCTATCCAATCACAGTGCTATGGGGAGCCATTTAAAGAAACACTTCACTGAAAAATCTAATTTATCTATTTTGAACAGTTTTCTCCAAACATGGCCACTTGGCCAAGACAAGTTTGTTGTCTTAATTTTGTTTCTTTAGTTTTATACTGGAGCTACAATGCTAATATAATAGAAGTCTATGATATATTTTGGGAGACACAGATTAATTTATTCTCTATTAATTTTTAGCTACATTAGCCTCATAGCTCCAGTGTAAAACAACATAAGTAAATCACTTAAAGATACCATATGATGGCTAATTGATGATGTTTGAGAAGGAGAAAACTCCGACCCATTCATTTAGGTTACATTCCTGTGCATTATTTTCTAGGAAGAAGACCTCACCAGAGCACTTGCTATTAATCTTTCCCTGGGCGAATGAAGGCACTGGCTTGTGAGATCAGCACATCTGTTCACCAGGTTTACAAGTACCTACGCAAGACCCCACGAACCTGGAGTACCAAAGCAAGACCCCACGAACCTGGAGTACTAAAACAAGAACCTAAGAACCTGGAGTACCAAAACAAGACCCTAAGAACCTGGAGTACCTACACAAGATCCCACAAACCTGGAGTACCAAAGCAAGACCACAAGAACCCGGAGCACCTCTGCGATACCAAAAGCTTCAATGAGGGTAAGCCAAAAAAGTCCTTTTCTCAGGATTATTATTATTTTTTAATTTCTTATCAAACGAGTTCAAAAAAATGAAGAAGCTAAATCTGCACGAAAGTGACTCCCTCAAGTGCAGAACAGCAACTGTATGCTGGGAATTTTATGCAGACCTATGTGAAGCATTACAGAGACCTGTCTGCTTCATAAAGAAAGCATTCATACTAGATTCTGAGACCAAGGCATACATCACTATGGCTATCGGACATCCAGGATTCTCACACAACACTCTGCTTCTGTCCAGCCAGCACTGAAGGCCCACATTCCTTTTTGACTATTGACCTGGCTCCTTCAGCACCTGTTCTATCTGTGCCTCTGTTCATATCAGATATCTGGCACTCCTTTGGGGAGAAGTTGGTAGTTGCAGCCAGCTTTCCTCCCGGCTATCATTCCCAGTGTAGTGGACAAGTAGAATGGACTAATCAGGAAACTGAATTAGTTTCTGCAAAGGAACTGCAGTGACCACTAGGGAGCATGGTCATGGTTTCTCCTGTGGGCAGAGGAGGCACAGAACTCATAGAGGTCCATGCACTGTTAGGAAAAAAGACTTCTGTAGAGGTAGATTTTTGTTCACTAAAGTACAAACAGTATAAATATACCCTCAAAGGTACAAGTATGTTCTTTAAGTAAGTTTTAAACATACAGTACAATAGGGGTGCGGGAAAAATCGATTCTTAGATGCATCGCGATGCGGACGCGAACGATTCTGAATCGATTCACAAACGTCAAAAATCAATTTCAAATATTTAGAATGTAATGTTTACGGAACGCAAAAGTAAGAACTTGGAAGTGGGTAAGTGCAGCGCCCGGACAGTCTGCGGCGGCAGATAACAAAAACACACATGGATAAGCGAGAAATCTGACCGGCTCCCTCTGCATTAAAGCCAGGTTAGGTCAGGAGTCACAACGCAAATGTTAAGAAGAGACATTTTGTCCTTTCAACAAAAATCAAACCACCTTGGCAGCCACCTTGTCTCAGTATGTGCTGATGTCCTAGTAGAGGCTAAACAATATAAACGAAAATGCAGATTTACTTTACTCTGCTTTAAGCTTTCCCTATAGCCGCTTTCCGCCAGAAAACTTTTCTTCAGAAGTAGATGAGTTTCTCGTAAAATGCCTCTCAGCGTTCGACTGTTTTCCGAGACTGAAGTCGCTTCTTATTTTCCAGCTTCTTGTTCGAATTTTCCCGTTCCACCTTAAATTCTGACTGAGGCGCCGAATGTAAATGCGGCACCATTTAAGGTGGAACGGGAGCAGTGTCTCATGTGCTCCAAACAAATGCAGTGAATTAGAGCCTTCCATTTGATTTATTAATAAAAGATATTGGACGTAAATTCATTATGGATCATTACAAATACTTTGCTTTAGAAATCCTGTATAGAAAAGAAGATGCATCGAGATGCATCGATAATCGTTTTATAAACGCATCGCAGGCCTCTGAATCGTAATCGAATCGAATCGTGAGGTGCCTAAAGATTCCCACCCCTACACTACATGTTCATAAAGTTGAATATTTGCAAACTAATTTTTTTAAAATAGAAGGACAATAAAAAGGTTGGAGTCAAGACAGGGAGTCAATGCAACTTTAAAATGTATAATTGCAATGGAATATGGTGCGATCATGTTCCCTAACTAAAGGTAGGTCAATAATATGCTAGATCCAATATACAGACATACAGATCATAATATACTGTTATACAAACCATGCAGATTCCCTTCACCCCTGCAGCAGCACATCACCACTCTGCATTATTGACCTTCTAATTGAATACTCTTGTCGTTGTCATTGTTCAACTGTGTCTTGGTTATTGGCCAGTAAGTGTATATTATTCTCCCTGTATGTCTCTTGTGTGTTTGCAAAGTCTTGATGTACCTTAGATGTTCTGAGCCATTCACAGGGGTAATTGTTACTTTGTTGTTTATGGTTTTGTTTTGTGATTTGGTCTCTGATTCTGCCTTGCCTTGCTTACAGATCTGTTTTTAATGACTTGATCAAAGCTGTGTTTTTCTTTGCCAGCTCCCTCAATGTTTTTGGAATAAATTTGTTCCAAACACATGCTTATCTACATTTTGATTATCATCTCAGTTATTACGCCAAGGAGTCTCCAAGGCTTTTAAAATAACTAAACAGGGGTGCAAATTAATATGACTCAAAATTTTGTTTTCTAAAAAGAGGTCAGGGCTGAATAAATGTAGCAGATGATGCAAATGTTGGAAGTGATGAGCAAATCTCAAACACATAAAAAGTATATTCATTTGTTTGTCTGGATAAGGAACCAAAAAATAAGAATCCATTAGCACACTTACAGATGCACAGATTGAGGACTGAAAAACATCTTAGCTCTATGGCTTGCCTGAACTTGTTATCTTATGGGCTGGTTTTCTGAAGCAACTGAATAATTCCCGTTAATGATAAAATGTTCTTGGCAACTTTACACAGCACTTTTTTGTGTGTGTCTGTGCATGTCACCCCATCATCAGCTGAACCCCTCACAGCCTCTGAGTGCAGCAGAAAACTTAAGGAAACAGTGCAAATACTGCCAGATATTTGAACTACCTCACTCCTGTTAACATTAACAAGGGTTTATGGCATACATGAGCTGAAGTAACAACCAGTGAGAGAGTAAAGTGAGAAGAAGAAATGAGGTTTTCTTCTGACATACATGTACATGCAGTCAGAAGCAGAGGTGATGACAGGTGCTTTTGCTCAATGTTTGGTCAGGGTGATCGAGTGATGCTAAAATATTATTGATTACTATAATTTTTCCCTTCCAGAACATAGAACATGATGAAACAACATCAGACGTTGTTTACAGATGGGCAGAAATCACTACACTTCAATCGAAGATACAAGAATTCTGTCTTTTGAATCATATGACACAAGAGATTGTACTTAATGTGACCAAGGGCATGAACTAACAGCGTTAAAAAAGGTCAATTGTGATTTCAGGTTGATTTTAACAGTCCTACTGCCAAAGCAGAGATATGGACCCCAATCTCCTGCACTAGTCTACAATGTTATCCACTAAGTAAACACTTTTTACAGCAATTTTTTTTTACAGTATATGTTGAAATGTATTTTGTTTGTCATATGTACAAGAGTAGACTTCAATGTTCAATAGAGTTTAATTGATTTAGAAGCAAAACTGTATAGAATCCATTTGTTTATCTATTTGCTGTTAACCTATAATAATAATAACAACAACAATAATAATAATAATAATAATAATAATAATAATAATAGTAATGATAGTAATAAACCTTATGTAAACAGCACTTTTCAAGAAATAGTAGAAGGAAACATTTTAGAATAAAAAACTAGTACTAATACTAGTAATACTAATACAAATAACAGCAATAATGATAGACATTTCAAATGAGTAGAAATTAAAACGTAATAAAAATAATCACTGATTAAAAATAAATAAATGCAGTCATATTAGTATGAAAGTAAGTAAACAATCGAATCATGAAAAACAAAAGTAAAAATGTGTTTTCAGCTGGTTCTTTAAATGAACTGATGTTGTCTGTCTAATCTTTCTTGATAAACCATTCCATTTTTTGGTGCATAAACAACAAAAATATATATTGAGAGTATTTATACATATATTTGAGTGACATATATTTGTTGGGTCAACTTTAAATATTTATACATATTTTATAAAATATGTTTCAAATATACTGTTTTTCCATAGTGGTAGTATGAGGGCAAAAGGGCAGGGACTAAAGCTCCCTCTGGGGTCTATCTGTGCACATGTCTGAATAACTAAAAATAAGGGGTAATGACATCACAGAATTCCATTGACCACACTGAGAGGGAGTGTGTGTGTGTTTAAAACATCAACATTGAAGTGTTTGTGTTTCTTTTTTTCTACATGTAAAATGTTTAATCATCAATATTAGTCACATGGTCTGGTAATAATAATTAATGTACTATGGCCATTCTTATGAATGATTGAAATCTGTCCTTATTGAAGTGAAAAGGCTTCGAGGAAAGTGTCAGCCTTTACTTTATTTTCTATTCTCATTTGTTCAGTTTCCGAGTAACAGATATTTTAAGGCACTCTACGCAGGGGGTTTCGGCCTGGACCTTTATTATATGGGTCAGGATGTCACACCCTTAGATAATCACATTCATTTAAAGCATTTCACATTCATCTGCTCTCCAGGTTCCAAACTGCACCACTAATTGTGTCCAAAAGAAGCACTCCTGATGCCTTGTCTGTTTTATTTTGATTTGTAGTGTATTTTTAGCTGGGGTGATGGCATGTCCAGATATCTGACTGCCCCTTTCCTTCAGCCCAGTCAAATCCAGTTTCCTCAGCTTCAGCCTGAATCCCAGTGGACCCTTGGATGTTTCTAACTCAACCCATACCAGCCCATTTGGCTCTCTCTCTTCAGCTGGGCTGCAAAAACTGACCAGTGGGCGCAGCACCGGTCTGCATGGGCACTGACAGGGTCTCTAACCAGACTATTCCAGTACAGGCTTGTTCACTTTCCTCATTTATGGAGCAAAATATGTATAGCGCCTCAATTTGTCACCATGTAATCATGTTTTTTTCTTCTTCCTTCAATTTATGGGTTCCATTTACTATTGTGGACAGAAATTATTGCTGATTGCCCTCCTAGTGTCAGTGTATTCTACTCTACTGAGACAGAAATATCCTCATTATTTATTACAACACAGAATTTTCATCTGCTCAGATCTCGAGTGGGGGGGGTGGACAGAGATAGAGAGATAACCAACAAGTGAGAGAGAGGTGCAGAGAGACAGGAAGAACGAGGGAGGGAGAGAGAGAAGAGAGGAAGCAAGAGAGAAAGATGGAGGAAGAGAGAGACAAAGAAAGAAAGAAAGAAAGACTAAGTGAGATAAAGAGACAAAGAGAGAGATAGTGGGGGGAAAGGAGTAAGAGAGAGAGAGATAGCGAGGGAGAGAGAGAAAGAGAGAGACAGGGAGACAGAAAGAGAGATAGGGACAGACAGATAGGAAGGGAAAGAGAAAGGTAAAGAGAAACAGTGAGACAGAGAAAGAAAGAAAGAAAGAAAGAAAGAAAGAAAGAAAGAAAGAAAGAAAGAAAGAAAGAAAAACGAAAAAACTAGAAGAAGGAGAAAGAGAAGGAAAGAGAGAAAGAGAAAGACCTAGAGTGAGAAAGAAAGAAAAATGAGAAAGAGAGAGTGAAAGACACACAGGGAGAGAAACAGAAGGAGAGAATCAAAGTTTTCACCTCCAGCATATACAGACAGTCAGAGTCTGTCTCTGGACGCTGCCAACAGTGGCCCACATTGCTTTAGCAGCCCTGATGTTGAATCCAGGTCATCTCTCTGGTGTCTTTCACAGAGTCCAGCCTGACCCGAGCAGACAAGACCAATCAATTTACTCTGAGGAAGATTTCTGATTTCAGACGTCCCCCACACAGTGATGTTCATTAGCATATGAAAGGCAAGAACTGATCATAGATCGTAAGTCAGTGATGGAAGTCGTGGCCCAGAGCAGCAGAGCAGAGGTGAGGGACGAGGCTCACTTCAGCCACTGCTCTCGCCATGCGTTACGACACAGGCTGCTGAATAAAACAGAGCAGAGCACTTTAAAGCAATATGTTGAAGAAGTCGTGCAGCAGCGGGGGCTGCGTTCAGCACTGTGAAGTGAGCTGCTGCGGAGAGTCCCCTGTGTGCGGTAACGCTCGAAAATATTTGGTTAAGTGGTCAGGCTGTCAGAATGCTTGTGAATCTTAGAAGATATGCAGCTCACAGAGGCTTAGACATCACACGCTTTTTAAAGCATCCAGCATATACGCTACCATCATCAGTGATCAATCATTGATCGCTTATTTTTTACTGTTATTCAATTATAACTTATGTAGAATATATATAACAAAATATAATCCAACCATAAAGGGAAACGGTTATTAATTGGTAATTGATACTGTATGCTGTAATAGTCTTTTGCAGTATCCACCTTGAGATTTCATCAATACAAGACATTATGGGTATTTATTTCATTAGAACATCATTCTAGATGCCTTATAGCTTTCTCAACCATTTAGAAATTAGGAAACTAGGCACATCTAAAGTTTCTATTTATGTATTTATTTATTTATAATTTATTTATTCATTTTTTTATTCATTTTTGCAGATTCCTGTACATCATTTGTAACTTTTTAAGCTACTCAGTACTACCATCACCTTACACTCATTTTATCTATCTACACCAAAATTGAATTTACAGTACTGTGCAAAATTCAGAGAAATGTATTCATTTCAGGTTAAAACAGCCCTCAACTACAAGCTCTTCATTTTTCAGCATCAGGAAAAAAGCAGAAAACATGTAGTTCATAGAAAATAGAATGGCAGTATCTTCAGTGCCCATGCATTTTATTCCAAATATATCCTCCAAAGTTCAGTCTTAGCAGTTGGTTGCTTGTTTTTTTCACTTACTTTCCATTGACTTTCCCCAAATGCAAGTGGACTACCTTATATCTAATTTCCTCAGAAATATTTATTGAAAAATGTATAGCTTGTACTCAGTAGTAGTTTAAACTAGGAATGAAAAAGGTGGTCTCTTTGCACAGTGCTGTATATAATTAAAACAGTGTGTTTACATGAACATCAATAATTTATTATCGGATTTCGGCAGTTATCTGATTGTTTAAGTGGTCATGTAAACAGCATGCTAAAGAAACTGGGATTTTAGCTGAGTAATTGTTTATTTCAGCTCATACATTTTGTTTTTCTGAATTGTTTTGTTTTTCTACATCCGCAACATAAACAGAAGCAGAAAGTGAGGAGCTGCTCCGGAAACAGCAAACATTACACACTTTAATTCTACATCTAGGAAATGGTGATGAATTAGACCATTATGTGCAATTTGGAGCAAAATACTGTAAACTCCCAAAGAAGTATTGCCTAGTAAAGGGACTCTGTTACAAAGAAAACTCTAGCTAGAAGTTTAAATTCTATGTCATATGCTGCACTTCTTTGGTGAACTTTATATTTGCAAATTGCTCAGCAACTGCAGATGTGCAGGTTGTAAATTTAGAAAGAAATCTGATTGTTCAGTGACTCATGTAGGCTTGATGTTTTTTCATAATCAGATTACTGAAGTGTTTCTAAATGTAAAAAAAAAATTCGCCAACATTTTCTGCAGATATCGGATAATCATGTGCATGTAAACACTGATTCCAAACTTCTGAGCCATAGTGTACACTGGAAAACAGTACAGTACTGCTTTTCTGATTTACCGCACACACACTGTGTTCTCTGTTCCCATGCATTTTCTTTCAGCCAGGCCATATACTGAGGGGGCACACAGCAACTAACCGAGAGCAGGATAATGCTGCTTCCTGTCATCATTCCCAGGGGCTGCCTCTTCTCTTCTTCTCCCTATTACACAATACAACAGCAGCTTGCCATGTAAAGCTATTCCCAGTGCTTTCTCAGGCCATACCAGCAAAAGAAAAATGGCACGTAGCACCCTAATATAGAGACATTACGCTGGCATACTCTACTACGCTCCATTTCAGCTTCATGCTTCAGTTCCCAAGCAGACTGTCAGCAATAACACAATGCATTAGGTTGTATTTTAGTGGATGACCTTTCTTACAAGTCATGACCCCCTCCAGCAGATGTTTTCTTCAGAGTAGAGGCTGGTTTTGTTAATTCCCATAATGCTCTTTGAGGAAAGGGTTTAGCCCTCTCTGATGACCCCAACCAGACTGTTAGATTCAAAGCTATTTTACATACTGTTTGTGAGACAAAGATGAGTTCTTTAAAATCCTTTCTTTCACAGTTTTCTCTCCAATTTAGTTGTGTCCAGTTTCAACTGCTAGTTAGGTCTCCCTGAAACACATGATACCAGCAGCACTAGGAGGGTGAAGGCTGGCATATGCTTCCTCCAAGTCATGTGAAGCACTAATGTATCATTGGACAGCTCAGTGTGCTTGGAGGAGAGCACTAACTTTGTCAGCTAACAGATGCCTGTATTGGCTAGCATCACACTGAGTGATGGGGAGAAGAATAGCCATCATACCCAGCTAGAAAGAGCGAGGCCAATTATGCTGTCTTAGACTCTTGGCCACAGATGGCTGTGGTGCTTGTAATGCATTTTCAGGGCTCGAACTCACATCTGTCCCGATGATAGGGCACCTTTGTCATCCTTTTATGCATTCTTTGTGAAAATAACAACTACAAGCATCGAGAAAGTCTCATTTCAATGCCAGTGCTGGTGATTATATGGTACAAAGTAATGCATTACAACAATGTGATTACTTTTTCCTGTACCAAAATAATGTAACACATATGGAGGTAATTATGTTGCAAAATTTGAGAATTTATAGAATCTGATCTTAGAATTTGTAGAATGAAATCAGTACTTGTATTTTCAATGTGAGGACTTGTAGGATAAAAATCTGAATTTGCATGTTGAACTTTTCATGGACAAAAAGCATTCTCATAACTGTATTTTATATTTTAAGTCACAGATGTCACAGCAGGGGCGATCTAATGCACAGACTTAGTTTGGCAGAAGCCCAGGGGGGCAGAGTAATTCAGGGCCTCTGACTGACTGTTTTTTATGAGATTTCTTTATTTCCCCTCGACTCATCTACGCACATACACCACTGATTATCTTTAGACTCATGTCATTCATATCTGTGCCTGCTAATTGGGAGGATTTATTCAAAATATCCACTCAGGTGCAGACTGACAGGTGTATCAGATGCATACTTATAGCAAAACATATTAGAGTAGAGCTTAAAAAGAAAAGGACAAAGAAGTACCTTACATCTTTTTTAACATCAACATCAGCTAGCTCACAGGTTGGCTCCCAAAGCCAGTTAACATAACATGTTATGATTAGGCTGACTGCTGTCCACATCAGCAGTGATGTGGACTGAGAGGGACATTTTAAGAAATGGAATATTATTAAAGACGTTTCAAACAAGAAAAAGAGACAAAAGATAGAACAATAAGCTATGTTTATTTATTGCTCCATTGGAACAGTTCTGCAGTGTTTTAATAGGATTATATTCCCATTATAGCTTGTTATAGACCTCGTTGTTTTTATGGTGATGCTGAAGGTTTTACTGAGTAAACTCTACTGCACACAGGTGGAAAACCGCCGCAGCATCTTAAGGTGTGGTGAAATGTGACTAGGCTGGTAACAATATCTAAGGCAAAAAAGACAATTAAACTGACTGCCTTCTTAGTGAAACCTTGACTGGCTATTGCTTTTATCTGTCTGGTTCTGTGTGTAAGGTAATGTAGTAAGGAAGAAAAGATGAATGGCTGTGCTTTACGTTGGTGTGAGTGCCTTCATCAAAAACAATTTGTCCACATCACTCAGTTGTGCCATGTTGAGTTATACTGATTTTATTTACTTTAACTACAGCCATAAGGCCCATGACCACCTCACGACCAGGGCCCACGAGCAGTTCTAAGCCTCCCGGCTTCACTGCCACAAATGTATGATCTAAATACAAATATATTTATTCAAACAATTAATTTTTGGTGCTACAGCCACAAACCTAAGCTTGCAACCTTTTAAACATGACATAACAGTTAGCCTAAGCAAAACTGATTTGTGCGCTTGTAACCACTCCACGGAGGGATCAGAACTGGGGCAGGAGGCCGTGGGCATGAGATGTAATTCTTGATTAGATATAAAGTCTAAATTTTTGTAATTACGTGAGAGCTGCTGACTTACATTACTTGCTTTAATCATCTGTTTCCAAGAGAACAATATTAATTGTGTTTCCTCTGTATAGATTATGTGGACGCTACCTGCGTCAGCTGACTGTGCAGCTTGGACTGTGAATATGAACAGTGCAAGAAGTGCTGTAGACTCATCAAGCAACCTCTCAAAGTGTCTTTTCACGCCATGATCAGCTCTGTAAGCTTTACATTTTGTCCTTAAAGACTTTATTTTGAGGCAGTATAACCGGCTGTGTCTTGTTTAAATGCAGGGACAGTAACACGCCTTTTCAGTAATCTTTACCATGACAGGCTATTTGTTTTTAAATAATTAAAAAAAATAAATTGAATTTCTCTTATACTTTTCAGCTGTTCAGCAGTTGTGTTAGGGTTTTAAAGAGTAACATAGTGGTACGTTAATGAGTAGTGAGATAATAAGTAACCATGTTACTGTGTAAGAGAAATAATTAGTCATCAGTAATGTATAATATTTTTTGAGTAACTACTCCAACACTGCTCCACACACATTACTCTGTGAGAGGCCTTCTCTGTGGACCACTGTCAAATAAAATGGTTTAAAAAAGATAACTTGACTAATATTCTAGTTTACAGTCAAATGTTTGGGCATCCTGTTTTATTGTTTGTTTTTCCCTTCACAATTAATGTTTATTTGCTGAATTTATCATATTGTGGAAAACAATTAAACATAAAATGAGGCCTGTGCAAAAGTTATAGCACATATATATATATAATTGTTTTTTTATACATTTAACTCAGCAAAAAACTAAAATGATACACTAAAATGTGCAATTTTTTAATATTAGACATCAACATAAATTTAGGTTTGTTCCCTGTTGAGGATATTTGTTATTGTTCATTTGCACATAGAAAACAAATAATTTGACCAGGGGACTTCAAACATTTGCATACAGCTGTATTTGAAAATTCCATGTGTTCTATTATGTTTGGAAAAAAAATGACATGTTCTAATCAATGCTAGTCATTTTCTTCTTTTCTTAGAATGAAAAGTATTTAAATTAAGTATTGGAATGGAAGGAAGCAGAATGTTTTTTTTTTTTTTTCCAGCCAAGGAATTTTTATCCCATAAATATTCCACCAGGTCTATTTCAATCTGAATAGTCTGAAAAATGACAATAATCATTGTGATGAAAAGCATGGCTACTGACTCTGTGCTTCATGACCTGACAATGCCATTCTCTGAGGCTGCACCGGTGTGTTTAATGAGGGGCTTCTACAGACAAGACAAGCTTAATTAGATGAGAATTCACTCTCACTAAAGAACTCCTGGAACATCTGTCTCTTACTAAAGCCATCTTGTCAAGTGAGCATGTGTGTATGTGTGTTCTTTTTGAGACTTTGAGCATGGACGTGTGTGATCTCCCCTGATTACAAATGTCCAGTCCAACTCATATGGCCGTTTGTCAAAGCTTTCCTTTCATTAATTTATCACAGAGCTTCAGAGGCAGTGGCTGAGAGGCAGGAGCGCTCCTGTGGTGTGCCGAGGTGTCCCGGCCAGCAATCACACAGAGAAGCGCTGTCTCTGTATTAAGCCTTTAATTAATTATGTGCTTGTGCTGAACAACCCCGAGTCACTCCACATCTTTAATATCTTTCCAGTGTGTATTAGAGAAAGACCCTCCTAGCACTGCTCCCAATAAATCAAGGTCCTAGACAAAATAAAAGGGCCAACAGATGTGATGAGCAGAACTTCAGGAGGTAGATCATATCACAATTGACAGTCCACTGGGTTTCGCTTTATTCAGAAACAGCAATACCACAATCAGTAGGCCTCCTCTTCTAATCGAGCTCTCTTGTTTTGGGGTATTTGTTTACTGTTTAATTGTATGACCTGTATATGTCAGAATCATAGCACGAAAAAAGAAATTTCAAGTGGCTCACTCTCTAACAAGCCCTAGCTCTGATAACAGATGCACATACTGTTGGGGAAAAATAGGAAATTTATAACGACAGGTCAGATTCCCAGCGTGAAACATCTGGTTCAAGGCAAATTATGCAGAAGGCTGCTGTATCTTTGTCCCAGGTTTGTGTGCATGTATGAGGAACAGAAAGGGAGAGCAGAAGAAAGATGTACAGTACACTCTTAAAAAGAGAGGTTCCTAGACAGTTCTTGGCTTGAGTGTGCCAGTCTAAGGAAAAGATCGAACTAGTACAGAACTTTTCCATTATGTGGAGGATCTCTGTACATGAAAAAGGTTATTCAGACATGCACATCTCATTTACAAAAATGCTTCTTCAAAGGACCAGCCATAAAAAAGTTCAAATAAGGGGATCAAATACAGCATAAAATAGTCCTGGGCACAAGCATCTTCAGAGAGCCCACAAATAACAATAACACATAAGAAAAAAGAGAGATTAAATAGAAGCTCATATTTGTGCTCATGTGCTAATGTGTTTCTTTTTTGCGTTAATTGTTTTTGTGTAAGATTTTCATGTCTAAAGACAAACATGATTTGTAAACACAAATCGAGTCGTAATGCATTGAGTGCTAAATGATAGCATTTATAACATCCTGTTTGAGATGCAACAATAATATCCTACAAGCCAATAATAATATACAGTCATATGCCCCTGGTCAAATGACATGCTCTGTTGATTTTCTAAGCGAAAATAAGTGAACTCATCCTCTACAGAGAACACACTTCTGCACATTATAATACACAATACTGTTTATTTGCTCAGTTTAACATATTGAAAAAAAAACAAAACTTTGGCCTATGCAAAAGTTATGGCACATTTTATATTAGATTTTATATTTTATTTCTTTTCCATAATGTTAAACTTAGAAAACAAATAGAAATATGCAGAAATATATAGAAACAAATATAAATTAAAAAAATGCCATATTTACGTCTGTTCCCTATAAAGAATGTGTACTTATTTTCAAAAAGAAAATCAGCAAAACATCTAATTTGACCTGCCTTTTACATACGACTGTAAAACCTGAGTAGAGAACAGAGGTCATTTCTTCATTTATTTAGTCATTTGTGTGATGCAATGTCTTCTAATGTTTTTATCTAGTGGATTGTCCCAAGTATGTGAGCACCCAAGCCCCCTTGCAATTCGAAGCGTCTTGGCAATGACCCCACTGGCTTGGTCATTACTCCATCCCTGCTGATATTGATATCGAAACTGTGATAATGGGTCAATATCGATACCCATTTGATATTTTGCTTTAAAAGCTACTACGCTTTAAAATTAGCTGTTTTTCATTGGAACACTTCACTTAAGATGAGCATCTAAAAGTAGATTATCATACTCAAACTACTCAGACACTCTGCTACCCCACAGGAAGAAATACACAGCTAACAATTACATCACACAGAGTGAGTGAGTGGATTTATTCTTTTTTCTCCCTCTGATATCCAGTCCAGCATTTTCTGCTGAACTTGGCACCTTTTTGGCCCCTTTATTTTTAAGAGTGTAAGCAAAAGAAGGAAAGAGCAACAAAACATGAGAAAGATTCAGATTCAGCAACAGATGTGAAGAAGCCCTGAACTATAGTGTTGAGTAAAGTCGTGTGTGGTTGAACTCACCAGGCAATTGATGTGCTGTGTGCAGTCTGTGTTGGGCTGTGGGCCTCTGTCTTCAGGCTGTGTCTGGGCTGGTTGTGACAGTGCTGCTGTTGGTAGTGTGAGAGTGCTGCTGGAGCTCCAGGCTGAGATGGCTGCTGCGTCTGGCTCTCCTCCTGCTCGGCTCGTTGCCACTGACTGCGGGCTTGTTTGAGCCAGCGGCCCCCAAGCCCCCACTTTTCCAGGTACACCCGGCATACCTCGTAGTTCATGGCTGAGTAGTAGAGGAAGTCCAGCGCCAGCAGCACCATGACAAAAAAGCCATAGATCCACACGCCCACCAGCGCCGTGTAGTTACTGAAACAAAACACACACACTTTAATCTTTCTGTTTTCCAGCAGCACTGTTTATTGGTTTATTCGGATCTCCATGAGCTGTGTCACAATTACAATATATTAATAGAGCTGTTTAAACTATGTTCAATATAATATATGAATGATCACAATAAAAAATGCTACCCAATTACTTTGATCAATTTGATCAAATTCGTCATAGATATTGTGTTTTTAGTACATTTATTTGTTAGTTAATTGTATAGTGCATCAAGGCCTTGACCAACAATAAAACTGGTTTGAGTTGGCAGGTTGCCTTTGGGGGAGGAAGATTTGGTGGGGTTTACTTTTCTCATTTCAGCTGCCCACAAGGAACGTCTATTTTTGGATTTGTCAAATAATGTTTTTGTCCTACCACAGCCAGGCAGTAGTGCAGCATTTCTTACCCTGTAAAATACTGCTGAGGTACTTTTGAAGTGTTTGACATTTGGACTGACGAAGAACATTGCTTTTGTTTATCTGGACTGTTGCTTTGTTTCATTTTAATGAAAGCGTTTATTTCACTTGAATAAAAGCAGTTTAAACTGCATTAAAACGGTCACAAAATTGGTAACACTTCTTATGCTATCTACTTTAATGCATTTTGTGTTAGGCCACAAGAGCACAGCAAATCTCTTACACACATTATGTAATTAGTAGTACATCTCATCTGAACAAATGGAATTGAATTTCAGCAACAGAGCACTGGAGGTCCTTTGTTATTGTAAATAACAGTACAGCTGTGATTCATCTGCAGGAAGGAAAAAAATCAAACAAAGAAGCTCTGAGCATTGATTCAAATATACAATTTCAATGTTGGAAATTTGTTTCGCTCAAAAAGTCGTTCCATCAGTTGAGTAAAGTGGTGGTTGTTGTGAGTGGAATGATACCGTTATGGTCAGACATAACAGGACAGGTACAACACTTTTCAACTGATCATATGTATATATAGTTTTACTCATTTAGGAAGTCTACTAATTTATCTTCCCACAACACAGTGCATCCATAAAATGCACCCAATATAAAAGTGATCCATGCAAACTGTCCTACTGTTGGTAGCACGTTGACTAACATAGGAGTGTAGCCTTTTATATTGGATGCACGTGGCAAGCAGTAGCAGCACATAAAAAGTTTAGTTTGTTTTTTGACAAAGAAGCATGTATAAAAAGTATTGGGTTTAGTGGGGCATGATGATTGGTTGGTGGGGCAGTGCCCCACTAAATGACCCCATGAAGCCAGGCCTGGGTATGAAGAGTCATGCTTTATATGAGCAGAGTATACAAGATAAGCTATAAAAAAACTCTGGGCACAGTGATATTTATTCAACATTTTACATACTGTACTGCAATAAAGGACTAAATTTGCTGTTTTTCAAGAGCGCATATATGCATACATATTTTTAGGTTGAACATCAAAATATTTTTACAGAGTAAAGAAATAAGTAGTTTTAAGAGTGAAATTGATCATATCAGATGGATTCCAGTGGGTTTAGGTAGTGCCACAAATGCGTCATACAGATACATTGTACAATAGAGTGCACAGTTATCTGCTGCTTGGGCTCATGAAACTTCAAATCTTTCCTTCTGTCATCAAAGTTTGTCACTGAAGATTTGTCAACAATTCCTGAACACTTTATATTTAGATTAAATTTAGGACATTTGTGTGTGAATAAATCACTGATCTGGGGACAGAAGGAGTTTTAATGTCCCTGAGTGTGGTGTGAATGATCATTGAATACTGAGATTTTTTTTTAATGAGTGGTGATCCATGAAAAGATATCAAATACGTCAGACTTTAGAGCACTAATAAACCATTGCTTTTTGTATTCAGACCACTGAGCAAATGATTGTGTGCATTTTATATAAAAGAAGTTAGTTAAAAAAATACTCTGAAAATACCTGCCAAATGCACTATGCAAATAAGCCCTTAAATCTCTGCATGAGCATTTGTAAATTTGAGATTGTTTGTTTGTTTGTTTTGCTCCAATTAGTTTCATGTCTATTCCAGCAAAAATACAGAAAGCTGGGTTCAAACAGATTCCAATTACTGGTCAGGCCAAGAGGAAACAGCAACAAAAGGGATTAAATATGCAGAAGTATTTGCCGTACATCAGGAGAAAAAGCCAATTGGCCAAGTTAGTTGTAATTTCTACAAAGAACAGTCACCGACAACGTATAACCGCATTATGAGTTAAGTTGAAAGAAAAAACGCTGCCTCTCATGATATTGTGGGCTGTCTTTATACTTTCACTTGGGCTCATAATAGCCTGAGGAAACCTCTTTCTGACTCAAAGTTTAATGCTTTAAATACAGTATCTGCTGAATTATTATGCAGAGCCAGCTCTGACAGATGCTCTAGTTCCCTGTTCACTGCTGAGCTGATTGTGAATGGCTCTATGGGCATTTTAACCTCAGGGCACTGGTAAATATCACTGGCTATGTCCTGCTGACCACAGATGAGAATGAAATGGCTTCTCACTAGGTTGTCCTTCTTCACACAATCTTCTTCTAATGCCTGTGAGCAGAGTAAGTGAGTAAAGTCTGGTGTGGCCATTAGTGTAAGACTCATACTGAGTGGGAGACCACAACAGCATTGCAGCGTTTCTAGCTTGGCTGAACTGTGACAAGTGCTAGAATAACTTAACCAGATGGAGGGGGCCTGCTTTTTACAATGCAGGTTTTATATTGTCGTCATCTTCATATCTCTGAAAGGGTAACTGTACAGGTGGAAAAAAAATACTACTAAATTGTATGTACAGTGGGGTCCAAAAGTCTGAGACCACTAGTGAAAGTGCTTCTATTTTGCATGCTTTTTAAACTTATAACATAGTACTTGGTATGTCCTCCTTTTGCTTTAATGACAACAGACACTCTAGCTGCGATAGACTCCACAAGTTTGTGCAAAAGCCTCTGAAGAGTAAAGCGAATCCACCTGAGAGTCATCTGAACATGTATTTCAATGGAAGGTATAATCTTTTGAGCACAAATGCCTTAAAATAGACAATGGCAGAAATCTGCTTAAATATGAATATTGATCTAGAAAAAATGCAGAATCTTGAATATTTCTTCCGCTTTTCAACTGTTTACTTTTTACTTTTCTTTGTTTGAAATTTTTCAAAGTTCTAAAACTTGCTCTTGTTTATTTTCAGGATTAAATGGAGGAAAATCCCAGATTTTCAATGTGGTCTCAGACTTTTGGACCCCACTGTATGTTAATGTGACAAGATTTTATTAGTCTTTTTGAACCATTTCTGTTGGCTCATACAGCATTTATCCAAGTGTCCACACAATGTAAACAGCAGCTGGCATTTTCGAATGGTGTTAAAAAGAATGAATAAAAAATGTAATTAGGTTTTGTTATGACAGCAAGAATACACTTATTCTGAACTGAAGTCAAATTTGGTTTGAAGTCTTAAATATTTAACTAAAACTATGGGTGGATGTGGGATATAAAATATTGTTTTCATCATTTATGATTTAAACTTGCCATTGTTGGAACAAATAAAGTTGGCAGCTTCTTTGAATTGACAACAGCTATGTAGGCAATGGGATGCTATTCTAAGACCAGGATGAAATGTCAGCGTCTTCTGAAGTCCAGATTTAGCTCTTTATCTAATTTTGCTATCAGCTCTGTGTGGGATGCACTGTATGGACGCAGGCTGATAATCCTGCCATCTACGCCACCTGCATTCTAAATGTCATAGGCCTGAAAAGTCGATAAAAACAGGCCCTCCCTCTATCTATCCATCCATCCACCGGGAGCTTTGCTATTTCCTGTTTTAAGTGGGAAGGAAGGAGGTCATAATTTTATTTTGTAGTACAGCCAACAGTTAGAAAAGATGTAGTGGCAGGCTAAAGTGCATCATAGGTGCAGTCAGCCTCTGCTCTTTCACACTGATACTACAGTCATGCGATGGGGCACTGGCTGTGACTCACTTAGGAAGAAAATCAAAAGTACATCCAAAATGACTTAAAATCAATGGGATCCAATATTTCAACACCACGGCTTGTCTGTGTTTTTTTCAAATGAAATATACTCATACACCAACAGAGCCACACACCAACTCTCTCACTCTTTCAGGTCAATGTTTTGCTTTGTTTTAAGTGAACAAACCAGGGGCCTGTCTCACAAAACACTTTCATCTTAGATTTCCTGACTCAACTTCACAAATCCTAACCAACGGAACTTGTTTTGAAAAGCCGATAAACAACTTTCTCTGTTAACCCAGGTTTAGAAACTAAAGCTATGATTAATCATCATGTGCATGCATATAAAAGCATGATGTTTGTGATGAACCGCCAATCGTAAAACATAAGGAGGAGTCGAGTGGCTTATTGGCTGCGCCAGCTCACTGCTTTTCACACAGCAGTATGGGCGGAGACATCCGCTTAAATAAACTGTCAGCAGCTCACCTCAGCTTTTACATAAATTGTTGCATAGCCTACAATTAAACTACAATCTACAATTAAAATAATAATTCTGCTAGAGCCACATTTGTGCTTACTGGAGTACTAATTGCTTTAGACTCTTGATACCTATGTAGTAAGACTCCTTTCCTCCCCCAAAAACTTATGTTTTTCATGTGATTGATGCCACAAACATCACAAAAGGAACAGAAGTGAAGGTTTGAGTCTAAAATGTATTTTATAAACTACTTGTTTTGGATAGTAAATAAAATGGGTATATTTGAACTGTAGATATCTCAGCCTCTTGTTCCAATCACCACCATTTTAAAGAAATTTGAGCCAATAAGTTTCTCTACAGAGCATCATTTCGCATCAGTCCACTCTGAATGCCTTTGTTAACATCACCATCATTGAACTATGCAAAATTACTTACTTGTGTGCAAAACTATCCAGAGCGGTTGTGAGGTTGACCTGCATGATGGTTTGAAACTCTGTGTCATTGCAGCAGTACTTGAAGGCAGTGTTGTTGTGATGACAGCAGAACATGTAGGTCTTGTTGTCAGAGAGTCGAGGACAGTGGAATCCAAAGTGGTAGCGCCCCTTGTGGTCAGTGTAGGGTTCACACACCCGAAAATGAGCTGAAAGAGCTGTACGGGGAAAAACACTGGTTAAAGAGGCACTCGGGACAAAATGAAAAAGTAACCATCACTACATTGTTGTAAACATGCCTACTAGCATCCCATAGTAGTGCTACAATAGTTTCTAATTAGTCATGTTCTGGTTTAAAAGCTAGAAAAACCCCCTTCTGATGATATATCTTAAAGATGGGAGGAACTACAAGAACTTCAAAAACTACAATCACTGTGGGATACATACTTGAGGGTGGGCTGAAGCCAGATAGCTAATGTACTGCTAGGGAGATTGCGTGGTTGTATGACATATTTGTTTAATGCTTGCTGGGCATTGTAGTGAGACAACATTGATGGATAAAAACACAAAAAGGATACAAAACTGTGAACTCTATAAAACCGATGAGTCTGAGGGATATAATGCTGTGTTACAGAGTATTACATAACATGACAAATGAAATATTAATTGCTAGTTTTAAGCCAGAATGCCTCTTTGAAGGACCATTCAATGCAACGTATCAGGATCATATTAGCAAGCATGTTCTATGCTCTCTGTAGTTGGTCAAAACAAGCTATCACTCTATTAAGACAACTGTGGCAAGATCCAAAAATAAAAAGCAATGAGAAAATTCATCAAATTAAAACTGATAGAACTATAATATATGTGCCACTTACTGGAGTTTAAATGCTTACTTTTGCAGCAACTTAATTTTTTTCCAAATTTCACTGATCTCACCCAAATTCAGCAAGTTACAAGAGTCTTCACTCCAGCTACAGAGTGCCTGGAGAACATTAGATCAAATTATCCAAACTGTCTTTACAAGAATCAGATATTAAATTGGCACTGTGTACTCAGAATGCTCCTTTACGGTCTGGATTCCCTGAGGTAATGTCCTCGGCGAGGACTCATTCTTGTCTGAACAAAATATAAACAGTGACCAGACACTAAACCAAACAAGCTAACAGAACAACAAACATAATGAGAGGCACAGATTTGGCTCTGTTTGTGTACTTCTCATCAATCTCAATCTCCATCACTAAGAGCTGTTCTTTTCTACAGCCTAATTAGCTGAGAAGAGTTCATAGCCTGCGCAGAAAGCATGGCAAGAGGAACACAAGTCATTACCACTCAGATGAAAGTGCTGCAACACCTGCTCTCTTTGATGTGCTGCACTTGAGTTACCTGAAAGAAAACTTGTGGAGAATAACAGAGGAGTCATGGTGAAAGACTCTATTGCTCTGCGGTGATTTTGTCTCTAATTTGACCAACAAGAAGCTGAAAAAATGAGAGCTGTTCTTGGTAGGGTTTCAGATGAGCAATGAGCCAGAAAAACCTTCTGCAATTAGAAAAATCACACGGTTTGAAAGAGCATTCCACATACAGACCTGCTTCATTCTAAATATGAGACATGCTGCCTTAATGATAAACTCAAGATGCATTTATTGTAATGACTGTAATCATTAACACAAAGCGTCACACTTCTACACTACACTACAGCAGTTTTCTCTATATAGACCATGATGTTCAATGTGCCTCTTTGATTTCTAGTGAAGTCTCAGAGTGTCTGAAAGCCAAGAATGACTCACTCCTGCCTTAAAAAATTAAAGGGGAGTAGTCATTTGATTAAATTTTATCCGTGGCATCTGATCTTGTGAAGCCTGCAGTCTGACCAGACTCTTCTCTCATCATATAAATGGAGCAAGACTGCAGTTAGGATGATTAGTAGGTAAGGTTGAACAAAGATTCCATTTTAACATGATTATGATTTATTATTTAAATAAACACGCCCCCATGAAATGATAATTCATAAGTGTACTCAAACTGAATCTTTAATTAGCCTTTCTCAATTAGTAGTCACTAAAACCTACCAGTTGGACACAAAACTGGACAAGGTTTTGGTTTGCTCCAAGAAGTCATACATAAATATGGCAGTTGTCAGGAGCCACAACTCACAAGTGTAAAATTTTTGTGTGGTACACTACACAAAATACAGTGTTATATTCAACACCCAGAAATGTTTGAAATCCTGAGATCCTAATATATTGAGTATGTGTGGTTAATATCCCTCTGTCCAACTTTCCCAGTACAGACAGAACACAGACACAGTAGCGCAATACACAGTAAAGTGGGCTTTACATATAAAGGTGGTGTGGACTGCCCTGCTGTGGCTAACTAAAAACAATGGGCCTCTTTCACCAATATCTTCTTAAGTTTTTTTCTTAAATATGTTCTTGAGAAAGGTCCAAAGTTTGCAAGTGCTCTCTGTTGTTACCTAGGAACAAATCCCAAATAAAATTGGTGAATGTCAGAATCTTCATGAAAACTGCATAAGTGGGTTTTTTAATTTTTCTTAATAATGGTTGGTGAATGAGGCCCATTATCAATTTTTTTATGGTACGATAGGTTTTTTATCATTTTACTCCTGAGTATATATCCAGGCAATTCTAGCATGGCTGATTGAATTAATGAAGAGACGGACAGATGGAAAGACAGACAGATGGACCCATGACAGGCAGACAAATGAGCTAGTTTGATAGCTCAGTCATGCTTGCTACCTTAGCTTTTGCTTGGTTGTTAGCTTTCTCTCAATATGTTTTTCTAACTCAAAGAGCTTTTTGTTAAAGAACCTTTCAATGGATGAAGATAGAACAAGCATTCTTGTAACTGAGAAGTGAAAGTGTGAAGAACCTTTTTAAAGCTTAAAGTACTTTCACTTTATATTAAGGTTCTTAATATAGAAGTCTTTTCTCTAGAACCATACATCTGAGCCAAGAGCCATTTATGAACCGTTATTTTTAAGAGTGTAGGTCATTTAGCCCTTCAGCTATGTGAGTCTCACCTGCTGTGGAAAGTAAAAGCAATATGACGGCCAAGATGTTGAAGGACTGACGGCTGGTGACACTCATCTTCTTGTCCTCCCTCAGGGGAGGATGGAGGGAGGAGGATGGACAGCTTCAGCTGAGCTTAGACATCATGTTTCATGTCCTACTGACTCTGTTCATGGTTGCAACAGCTGACAGACCACCTGTTAGAATAGAAGATCCAGCTGGTCAGGTTGGATTCAGAGAGCAAGACAGTTGTGGACAGTAAGATCTAGGAGTACATCCAATTTTTTTCTACAAACACACTTGCAGTTGGGAACCATCAAGGTCTTCTAGGCCTTCAGAGAAAACTTATACACAGTGAAATAAGAAAAAATATTATATGTCTGTATTTTGAGTTTATTATGTTTAATATAATCATCATATTTGTTGGATTTTACCAGTGTTAAAGTACTGCTTTTGTTTCATTGTTAAGTTTTAGCTGGAAACAAAAGGGTTAAATCCTTGAACCACCTTATGCAAAATTATCCAATCATTTTTTCTCCATGGTATATAGGTAGACGTAACCAAGCAAGCTCTCCTATTGGTTTGGATTTTAGGAGCTGAACTGAAGGCCTGTTGTGTCAGATTAACCACCAACAAAACAGGAACTGACAGTGGAATCAACTAATCATGTTTTGATTTAAAGGGTGGGACCAATTGTGTGAGAGATTTTTGTTAGCGCTAACATGCAACTAAAATCCCTTAAGGATGCTAGCACAAATTAGCATTGCTTAAGCAGTGTTTTTTTCCTTGTCTTTGACCAAGTTTTGATATTCATTGCCTAAACTGAAGGCCTAGCTCTAATAATCACAGTTCGCCACTGCATACTCGCATATTCAAGGTCAGTGTTCTGACACATGCAATGTAATGAAAGACATATTGCACACTTGAAACACATTAGAAGACTTATTATGCTTTAAAAGCCATTTCCTATTCAATAAAGCTAACTATCAGCTACAATAATAGGCAAAAGGTCTTGTATAAAGACTCTTATTTTACACAAGGTACATTCATACTCTGTAGCAGAGTCAAGGTTTAGTGCATTTTCTCATACGCATATTCAGTGACAAATAGAGCTGTAATTCAAAGTGTCTACCTCAGTTCTTGCCACTGCTATTATGTGTAGTCATTTCCTAAAGGTATTAGAGGTCACCAAAGCTAGTAATTCCAGTCAAGTGTTCATAGGGACTCAAAGAGCTGAATATCAGCTCAGTAGTAATTGCATGCTATAACATGAGGTGATGCAAGGATATAGAGAAGAGGTCTTCAACTCTAGACCCTAAATCCAGTTTTCAGCACTGGATTCTGTCATTACTCATATCTATGACACAAGGAGGCCAAACAGTTACATTAACATGCTTTTCGATTTACATTAACAGTTCATTAGTAATTCTAAAATTGAAAAGCATAAACTAGATTCAAAGTCTGGAGTTGAAGACCTCTGATACTAAGTAAATTCAGATGATACAGAGAAGCTTACAGACTAAATACAGTACAGAACAAGCACATTTCTAGTCTAAACAACAGCTAAAATCCATTCTACTACTGAGCTATAACAGCTTGCTGAAATCTCGTTGCTGTCTGTACATCTGTTCCCAGTGGAGAGCAAAGGTCAAGTGAGCATCAGAAGCACTGAAACCTTTGAGTTCATCTTGCATCTAGAGACGATACCTTAGCATGACCTCTCTTGGGCTCTTATGGATAACAGAGAGTGTAACCCCTGAAACTGTGAGTGTGAGATGGTTTATATTGCATTCTCGAGGCTGTGAAGAAGAGCCTTGAAATAGTGAAATGCATGAAGGGAACTTACCAACAGTAGTTCTTATTTTACTTTGTGTCACTGTATGGACCATGGAATGTTTTTTTGATAGGAGGGACCAGGCATCAGAGCCCCAACCACACCTACACACCACCACCATCACTACACTGCAAAACATGGTATCTTGGCAAGTGAAATCATCTTTCTCTTAATTTTATTGCCTATTTTAAAGCAACCTGAATTACAATTGTGTATGAAATGAGTTATGTACATAAACCTGCCTTGACTTGCCTTACATTGTTATCAGGACGACACAGTGCATTTAATCCTCTTGAGTTTGGCGCTGCTTAGACAGAGCAGGCTGATTGATTAAATTCAAATCAGTGTAGGATTAAACCAATCAATCACAAGGAAGCAAAGGTCAAGTAGTTCATTTTTATTGTATTGACTGTGGGTACAGGCAGCCCCAGGCCTGTAGGTTATGTTAAAAGTCTCTATCTTCATTCAACAGAATGGAATAATAAACTCATACAATGCCCTCCACAAATTTTGGCACCCCTGGTAAACATGAGCAAAACAGGCAGTAAAAACCATTCTGTATTTCTGTATCATTTCGAACTTTCATTCAAAATATTAACAAAAACCTAACCTTTATATGAAGTACAATGATTAAAAAAACAAAATCTTATCAGGAAATAAATATTTTTCTCAAATTGGTGTGCCTCACAATTGCTGGCATCCCTACATGTAATACTTTGTCCTTTTGTAAAGAGTGTTCTCCTATAATGCTTAATGAAACTAGAGAACACATGGCGAAGGATCTGAGACCATTCCTCCATACAGAACCTCTCCAGATCCTTAAGATTCTGAGCTCCACACTGTGGACTCTCTTCTTCAGCTCATCCCACAGGTTTTCTGTGAGGTTTAGGTCAGAGACCTGGGGTGGCCATGACAAAATCTTAATTCAGCGGTCGTTGAACCATTTTTGTGTTGATTTTAAGGTGTGCTTTGAATCATTGTCCTGCTGGAAGATCCAAACTATGTTTAAGCGTCCTGGCTGAGGCAGTCAGGTTTTGACTTTATTACAGATCAGGCCTGGGTTCACCACCCTCCTCGTTCCGTGGTCCACCGTTTGCTTGGTGGCAGTTTACCATGACTGTGGAAGTTTACCACGACTTTGATTCTAAATGGAATATATGTTCCTTGACTTCTGTTTTTAAGAGGATGTTTCAAATCAATTGGTATTAGGTACAAATGCTAGGAATTTTCCTAATTTTCCTGCAGTAACTGTGCTTTCCTGTAAAAGAACTCTACTAATGAGGCAGAGATACAATGTAACATGAATAAACAAAAGCTGCACCTGTTCTTCAGTCTGTATCTTTAGTTTCCCTCGTGCTAACAGTCGCTGCTCTATGGATGAAAGAACATTTACCAAAGCTGTGTAAGCGTAAAGAAATATGTTTCTCCAAACGTTGGTTTACATGTGCTAGTTTCCTCCTCTGGGAGTGAAGCATAATGTTTTCCCCTGAGGTCTGTGCAGGCCTCACTCTTTGACTGCAGTATCAACCTCTTTTATTCAGCCAGAAGAGAAAGGTGTTCCCGCTCAACGCTGTCACACACGGGCTTCATTTGTCCGATATTTTCAAGCCTAGAAATAGTGCATGGACTCTGACACATGTAAGAGGGAGTGCAGTCTTTATACATAGCAAACAGAACAGAGCCTTCAGTACTGTATGAAATACGATATGATAGCACAGCATGACTGTAAATGCAGACAGTCCCTGCAAAGAGTGCTGGACCTACTGGAGCAGAAACTCGCTAATGTAAACACACACACACACGCAGAAATCCCTCACAGATGAAGGACTCTGCGTGGTTGTAATCAGGCGACAGATGTGACAAGAAGAGGAGTCTAAGGATTGTACACCCATGAGTATTTCTAAAAAAAATAATAAAATGGCAAAGACGCAGAGTCTAATAGTCATACTCCAGTGATACTGTAGCAGAGCAGAGATAAAAGCTGTGAGTGGGATGGGAACCTATAAGCTATAAATTTTCTATTCAATCTGACAACAGTTTAATTCACTATAACAATGAAGGCTTCATAATATATGAGATATTTAAACGTATTTCTTGCCACAGCAAATGCTGCTTCTTTTCTGACCTGTTGTGGAGCAATTTCACATTAACCAGGAGCCTTGAAATGACCCCAAATGGTCAATTATGGCAGAAATGATTATATTCTGGTAATATAAACATATAAATAGTTTTCATGATCAAGCCCATATGCAAAAGAAATATGTTTCCATATATTTTTCAAAATGTGTCATATTTGTTGTTATGTGGTTCCATATAGTTCCATTATGTTTGAAAATATTGTAAGATATTGAAATATATATTTACACACATACATTATTTAAGCCATTAATCCGTCTGGGTTGTGCAGGGCTGGAGCCTATCCCAGTGATCACTGGGCGGATGGCAGGAAACACCTGGGCAGGTTGCCAGTCCATCGCAGGGTAGACAGACAGACACATACCTTCACTCACACATTCACACCTATGGGCAATTTAGCATGTCCAATCAGTCTGACTGCATGTCTTTGGACTGTGGGAGGAAACTGGAGCACCCAGAGGAAACCCAGATAGACATGGGGAGAACATGCAAACTCCACACAGAAAGGACCCTGGTCATCCGACTGAGGAATCAAACCTAGGCACCCATACCCACTGCACCACAGCGCTGCCCAATATATACTTACATATATTAGAATAAAATTTTTTTCTTCTACATATGTGCATACATTTCAATATATCAACATATATGTGCATATATTGGTATATATTTCAATATCTATAATGGCAAAGTTAAATATATTTTAAAAACATCACTTACAGTGCACCCTGATTTTACATGTAAGCAAATATATATAGATTTAACATATGACCTGGACACATGGATGATACTGTAGTCTTGTTTTACATGGAACATTTTGCCAAATTATCTTGTGAGAGTAATACAGGGTTTTCCAGTGTCTATTCTCTTTCATGGTCTCCTCCTCCTCATGGTCTTGTTGTTTGAAGGGATGCTCAGATGCTCTGTCCTTTGCTGTTTCACAGCGTTTGTCATATATTTTCTTATTTGAGTTTTCTACTGCGTGTGAATTTGATTAGATTGCTACTGTTTGACTGCTTTGTTAAATAATACATTGTTCTGTAAGCAGCATTAGCTCTGTGTTTCCTTAATTATCACCGTGGCAACAAGGCCCTATGAAATACTGTCTAAATACACTGTGCTTAGTTATGGGTCTTGGCTATGTACTTCTTTAATTACCTCAATGGCAAGTGCTCTGTTATGCAGCCTATATCAAATGAAAAACCTGGAGCTGAATATATAGATTAGTCCCTGAAAATGAATGACATCCAATAGAACACAGCCCCCATATTCTCGGTTTATTCTGCTGCCATTATCAGGGTTGAGTCGCATCTGTTTCATCTAAACTGGTATAAAAGCACATGGTATAAAATCATCTACTGAAAATGATTCCAAACATGACATTGTTATAAAATAGGTCTCATTTAGATATTATAAGCCTACTGTGTATATTATAATACATTGAACCAACTTCCAAACATACCACCAACATTTTGTAAATTAAAAATGATGCTTAAACATAATTTTTCTATCAGTAATTTTCACTGTGAACTCAGCTTTAAGTCTTTTGGGGTATGTGTGTATCAGCTTTGCAGACTGTTTGGGAGTGATATGCAGCAGGTTTTCAGGTTAGTTGGACACTTGTGGACTGCAAGTTTCAAACAGTGTCACAGATTCTCAAAGGGATTGAGGTGGAGCCACTCCAGTGTTGCTTTGGCCTGTGGCACTCTTTGAAAATTCTTAGCAGACTGAAGCAGTTTCTCTTGCTTTATTTCCCTGTGTTTAGTTCTGTCAATTCTTGCTTCAGTTTTAACAAGATGTCCTGTTCCTGTTGATGAAAAGCATCCCCACAGCATGACACTGCCTCCATCATATTTCACTGTAGGGATGGCATTTCTTGAGGCATGGGCAGTGTTAGGAACAGAAATGAAACAAAAAACCCTCTCAGCACAACCAGTCTTTTAACATTTCCGTTTTTGCACTCAAACCCCAACATGATGTCCCTAAACCGGTTAGAACAAAAGGAAAAACTGTACGTTCTGTGTCTTTTATATAAGCTGTAGGCATAACATAATTAGATAGAAATAAAACTATTAGATCTTGCAGTTCTGTGTAGATTGACAAGCACATGTTTACACACACACACACACACAAACACAGGTCATGGACTTTTACTGTTTGTAGATCTGCAAAGTGCTTTTTTCATCTAATGTAAAAATGTGCCAGTTACTTTATTGTCTCATGGGTAGAAACCAATTATGTCCAATTAAGAGGCAATTGTGTTCCAGAGCTTTGGGGTTTGAATACTAAAGTAATGAGCACATTTCAGTTTTTGATTTTTATAAATATATATACATTTACAGACAAATAGCTTGTTTTGACTTTGAAAAGTGCTATATGAGCTCATATAGCAAAGGAGGGTTTGAATGCTTCTACAAAACACTGCACATGCTTGAGTGGCTCTCCTGTGAATACTGATTTGCAACTAAGTTTTCAAACAGTGTTCATATCATTAGTAATTTGAGGTACATAATGATGAATAAAAGTGCTCAGGTTCATTACTAATATGGACATCTTCTTCTTTCTCAGCACCGTTTGGGAAACAAAAAAATAGAGATATTTAAGTTTTGGGGGGAGAGTGTTTTTTTTCCTGCAGTTGTTAAAATGTCTCTGCTACACATTTCTGCTTGAAACTGCACTGCAGTTTAACCCCTTAAAAGGCATGGGCCTGCCTCCAGACACAAAGTTTTATTACACTCCTCTATAACCTAAGAACAGCTCAACAATCTGCACTGAAGTCCCTGTAGTTACTGAATAATATGCCCTAGTATATAAACAGCCTGGGATTTTAAGGGGTTAAGCCAATCATGTTGGCTGTCCTCTGTTCTTTTGTGAACGCTAGGTGAATCAATAATTGCTGGTTTGAATAGTCTACTATTACCGCTGAGAGCAGACTCAACATCTAATATGTGGAAAGCACTACAGTAATGATCTTTACGCAGCTGTGTTGTAACAGCTTAGCAAAAGAAGAAGCATCTTTAAAGTAATACAACTAAACCTCTCTACCTCCACACCTGCACATTTTGCCTACCAAAGGACTGTCCTTTTTTCCTATGAGTCCCTGGGGTGTCTTCAAACTCCTGATTTATTTCCACTGACATAGCTGACATGATATCCATTATTCATTTAACAAATTACAAAAAACTGTGTCCCTATAGTGGAGCCCCTGTCCTCTAAACTATGGGCCATTAGACAGAGCTGCTCATCCTTTATTCTCCCAGAGAGAGAGAAGTGGGAGCTACATCAGTTTAGCTGCTTAGATGTTAGTAGTGATGACATGGTGGTGGGCAATATCGCAGAAATATAATATCACAATACTTCAAGAAATGTTCTTGATACAGAATGTTTCATGATATTTGTTTTTTTTTATGAAATCTGAAATCTTGGAACAGGCAAAAAAGAGCCAATGGTGCTACATCTAAAAAGTACTATTAAAAACTCCGAGTACAAATGATTTTTATTTAATGTTTCATATACCATTGCAATAAATCCCATTAAATAATACTATTTCTGATCTTTTTGTAACCAAATATGCAGTGAGTCAGTGTTCAAGAAGTACTGATGATATCCACAATGTGCTCAGAAAAGCAAGCAAGCAAAGTTTATTTATATAGCACTTTTTACAAAAGGTGTTGTCACAAAACAGCTTTACAGAAAAAATCCGGGTCCAAGCCCCCATGAGCAAGCCAGTGGCGACAGTGGCAAGGAAAAACTCCCTAAGAGCAAGAGGAAGAAACCTTGAGAGGAACCAAGACTCAGAAGAGGAACCCATCCTCCTCTGGTCGACACCGGATAGCAAACAGTGTTAGTATAAAATATTTTAGTACAAAACGGGGAAAACAGGTGGAGCAGTGGTTAATTTGATTAGTTTTAGTTTATGCAGCAGCAGCAGCATCAGTGGGAGGGTCAGTTCAGAGGGTGAGGTTTGCACAGAAAAGCATATTCTGACACAATCTATCATGATAATGATAATTCCCAGCCCTATGAAGACAACATTCATATCCACACTTCTATATTGTAATAATAATAATGACAATAATAATAAAAAAAATCATATCTGCACTTTGTGATTCAAATTCCATAATGTTGTTTTTCTGAGGTGACTTCAATGTTCTAGCTAGACCTGACAGTTAACTAAGTTATATTTGGATTGTCTACATAGTTGATTATTCTATGTAAGCTGCCTATTAGATACAAACTATTTTTAATAAAGTGAAATATTAAACCCATTTCAAAATTACACATGAATGAATACTATTTTTTCTGTGCACACAACAACCTTACAGGTTCATCCTGCTACGCATGACATTTTAGAACCACTGCTTCAGACATTTCCATGAATGTTTGCTTACTCTTGCTAAGGCCTGTGTCAGTAACAGGGTCCTCTTATTTGGGTAACCATGTAGAACACAACCACAGTTAAACTTGGTTGGAGCAGTGGCATAGCCAAGGAGTGGCCAGTGCCAACATACGTTGAAGCATCGCCACCCGTCAGGCCCAGTCAGTGAAAGTGAGACAGTCATCCATCGTTAATAAAGCACCAGATATGTTTTATGGTGAAAATCTGCCATCAGGGTACCAATCAGTTATGAGAATATGATGAGGCTTCATTCAATAATTAGCATATCTTGCTGTAATAGGCCAACAGGCAAGTGAATGTGTGCTGGGTCCCTTCAGCAGTGCTGCTCATGAAGTATCATAGCTGCATTATGAAGTGAGCTAAGTGATGGCAAGATTAATGAACTACCAACAATTAGTCAGCTATAACTATTTCTCATGCTAATTACTTTTTATAGTTGAATACATGCATATGTTGTAGTTTTTCTATACAGCGTGGTCTGGCTAGCTTAATCATTAAACTCGTGTTAAAATGTAGCGAGGACAGCCTAAATTAAAACTTGACCTTGCTATATGAAATGTTTTCCTGAAAGGCAACACTGTGCACTGAAAAAAGTGATTTAATGTTATCTATTCAAACACAGAATTTCCTCATCAGTGACCAGAATAAGTAACATAAACACAGTTTTGTCTTTGTTTACTTTCGGCAAAAATGTGTGGATGTAATATTTTGTTCATTTGGAAATTATTTACATTTTTAGTCATGTAGTGAAAAGCTATGCATCATTTTTTAATGTGATTTTAATTCAGTAGCACTATTTTGTTTTGTTTTTTGTGTTTTTTTCTTAGCAGTGTGCCACCCCGGTCAAAGCTCTGGGGTTTCCCTGGCCACCCCATTCTAACATCCCAAGCTGCTCACTTTGTTTCCGTTACCGTCTCCTCCGGTAGTTTTCCTACGGTCCCTAAACTGGAGCGGCGGCAGGAGGGAACACAGTAAACTCAGCTGTGAGTTGACGTTAATCTTTTCCATATTACCGAAAAAATGAACATAATAAAGTGCAGTTCAGTAAAAGTCGTGGTTTCAGTAGCAAGTCATCGTTAATGTGGCTACGAAACTGTGTTTAGTCTGCTAAAACAGCGGAATTTCAAGTTTAACTCGAGCTTCGCCGTCTGTGGCCCCTCAGCCTGAACGTCTCGTTCTCTAAAGCCATTTCGCCTCAGGCCGTTACAGAAACTCCGTTTCTCCTAATGTACGAGAGCTGGTTCATGTTTTCACTCGCGCCTTTTTCAGTCTGAAACCTGGTGCAGTGGTCTAATGTGCTGAAATGTTTGATTTTTGTACAGACATGATGGTGTATCTGCCTGCAGCGCTGAGCTCGTTCAACCAGACACTTTTCTAGAACAGTCTCATCTGTGTTTGGTATAGGTGTGGTTTCACCCCGCATATTTATAAGTTCAGTTTATGTTTATGTGTGGGAATACTGGTGTTTTTCCACGGAAGACCTTGAGGGAGATAGCTATAACTATACATTTATCTGGAGTGTTAACTTGAGACCACAACTTCTTTTTCTTGTGATCTCAAGGTAACAAAAATGTTTCCTTGAGATCACAAGAAAAATAAGTTATGATATCACAGAAACAACTATTGTCTTCTCTCTGGACTTCCATATCTTCCTGTGGTTTGCAAGAAATAAATCAGTACATGAACATTTTGTTGTAATTAGTTATAGTCACCAGGCGCTGTTACCACACTTGATTCTACTGATTTCTCGCTCTGAAAGGTGCAGCCTTACTTTACTCCCCGTTATCTCATTATCTTATTGTTCATTCTCTTTTGTTTTGTTTTGTTTTGTTTTGTTTTTCTTCGTCTTGCTCTCTTTTTTCTTTAGACACCACCCCTGGACTGCGGATTGTACATTGGCAGATCTGCTAAGTTTATGGTTCTGGTAAGTAAACTACACCTGTGGCTTGAGAATCAACCTTTTATATGAAATCTTATAGGAAAACTATGTACGAAGGAAATATTCTAAATGTTTGAGTTTCCTGCATGTCTTAAATTTACGTAGGGTTTGGAAGGATTAAAGTTTCTGGCACAGTTGAGTCCTGAGCTCTTTGTAATCCATGCTGGGCCTTATGATAACATGCTTGCCTCAGGTCTGATATTGTTTAGAGTAGCGAATACATTTTTATCTAGTTCACTTTTATATCATCAGTATTTTAATATAAATAAATAAATAAGTCCTGCGGTTTGTGCATAAACATCATTATATATTTTTATTTTATTCAAATGGCTCATGTAATGACGCACATCCATCTGAGCTCTAATATTAGCATTACAGAACCTGTTTCTTTGACTCGTGACAAATAATTAATAAACTGCTGAGGCTAAAAATACCGTCAACTACGCTGACAGCATCTCTGTTAGACACTTCAAGCTTCGGGGTGAGACAGTTGACCTCATGAAAAAGCGGAGACCTGAATGTGTCAGTGCTTTAGATAAGAGCACAAGCTCAGTCTGGTTATTTACAGATTACACACTGAGAACACAGAAAAGCTGAACTTAGCATTTTCAACATTTTAATATGCTGTTGGGTGTCACAATATGACACATTTCCTCTGTTTCTTTTCGGAGTAGATCTCATTATCAGCTTGTGTTGCTGGCACTTTTCTCTTATCAAATCTCCCCTCTGGCACAAGCACTGAATACTGCTCATCCTCCAGAAACTGCATGCATGTAATTTTATTTGTACGGTTGTTTTTTGTCAAGTCAGTGTTCAATGTATGCTGTGAAGTGAAGTGCACCCCTTTCACACAGTGAGTTTAATACTCATCTTGTTAGCAAGGCAACTTAAACAACAGAGACACAAAGCGTTGTCCCTTTTATCTTTTTTTCTCCTCTCAGGACATCAGTGCTTTGGAAACTTGGGAAATTTGGTTTGGTTGTTTATTCTGTGTCTGCCTGCTCTAGTGCCTCAGCCAGATCTGTGGTGTTGTGTTGTGTAACTAATTAAAATTAAATGCAGATCTGCCTGCACTTTGGGATTTGGGCTCCACAAAAAGCACAATGTGTTTTTCCTACTTCATTAATGATGTCTAAATTACGACCTCCCTGCACTTGGTGATCTTGCAGGTAATTGATTGAATCCTGTGTAGGCCACTGAGATGGTTTTGTTTCAAAATGCATTATAGACCACTTTCAAGAATTTTCTTGATATACGTTGTTCGGAGTGGGCTTTACACATACAAGAAATATCAGTGCTATATTATGATAAATGACACTTATGGAAAATGTGTTTTCCATTATACATCAGCTGTTACTCTTTTCAAAAACTCTAAAATGTTACAAATGGATATGCAGCATTTTGGAATGAGTCTCTGTATTTTCTGATGGGTCAACCTGAAATTGAAAGGAACCTTTTTTACCATGTAAGTTCATGTGTGTGTATATATATATATAGCATGATTCTTAATATTTTAATTAAAAGACAAAAGTTTTTTCCATAATCTTCTAACATCTTTTTACTTTTTTTTTCTTTGCTGCAAACGTTTTGTCATGTACAAGGAACACAAAAGCACAAAAGCTACAGAAACATGAAATATGTCTAAAAGAAATGTCTCTCTTTTAATTTCCTCTTTCGTAAGCTAATAGAATAAAAGTATGTTGTGTTGGTGTTCGTTATGTTTTGGGTACAACACTCCTCGATATTCACTATCAGTCAGATTTGCATTTTTTTTTTTTACCCTTTATTTGTCTATAGCACTGAATGTTATGTCTGGACAGCAGTCTCTGTATTTGCATATGGACTCTGCCTCTGGTTCATTGTATCCTCATTACCCTGTAGATCCCAAAAGCAAATCACGACATGCCAATCAGAGCGTGGCTCTGTTCTAGCCATTTCCAAAACAGCAAGGGGAGGAGTTGGTTAGGGAGAATCAAGGCTAAAACTAAGGAGCTTCACTCTCTCTCATGCAAAAAGGGGTGTTACAGCTAGTTAGCTACGAATTCCAGACAATGTAGTGCCAAATAGCCACTGCTGTGCAATCAGTCTTCTCTGTTCTGTCTAACTTTTACAGCAAATAATCAAAGTCACAAAGGATGTATTCAGAAACACAAGGTGGGAATTCAGACATACACATGCAAGTGTGTCCAGTTTGGAAATCAGTAACAGCAGGCGAAGGTGTTGAATCTCTTTCATTGAGCCAATCAAATGAACGGCTGTACCTCTGGAAGGGTAACTTCACATTCATTCTCTTTAATGTGTGAGGGATGAACTCCCTGGGCGGGACTTTCTGCTGACAATCTTGGAGTGGTATCTGATTAGAAGTGATGGGAGCCAGTGGCTCCAATCAGATCCATTCTACCCACTTCCAAAGTTAAAATTTCCTGTCAGCCGACGTCCTTGAGGAGCTCAAGGCATCTGGTACCGAGACTACAGCTGTGGAAATTGTAAAGAAGAAGTGCAAATGACAACACAGGGCTCTAGAGTATGGTTCTTCAAGGGTTCTTTAGTGAAAACAAAGGTTCTGTATAGAACCATGAACACTTAAAAAACCATTTGCATGGTGAAATGGTTCTTCAAATTAATAGGGAATGTGTTATGTTGTTCTACATAAAACCTTTTTTGAAAATGGTTCTATATAGCACCAAAAACGGTTCTGTTATTGTTACAAGCTTGACATCATAACAATAGATGAACATATTTTGGTGCTATATAGAACCCCCGTGCGGTGAATCCTTCCCCATCTTCTGAAAGACTTAGGCCCTCTGGAAAGCTCTTTTTATACCCAATCATGTTACTGACCTGTTGCCAGTTACCCTAATTAGTCGTGACATGTTTCGCCCGTTGTTCTTTTTCAAGCATTGCACAACTTTACCAGTCTATCGTTGCCCCTGTCCCAACTTTTTTTGGCATCAGATTCAAACTGGGCATATAATTTATTAAAACCAAAATAATTTTCAGTGTCTTAGTACTAGTTTCAATTAGCTATAGAGTTTTTGCACATCAGCTATTGAGTGATTTGCACATCATTGCATTCTGTTTTTATTTATATTTTGCAGCTTCCCAGCTGTTTTGGAAATGGGGTTGTAAATGCTGTCCTGCAAGCAAAAAAACTGTTTAACTCACTGAAATTGCTTTTTATACTCTGTGTTCAATTTCTGGCGTACTGTATGTTTTACTAACGTTACACATTTTCATGGACCTTTAAAACAATGTGTAGTACTGTTTAGCTGTGGGCGTTTCATCCACCTGTGTTTCTCCAGTAGCCTCCTGAAAATCCAGGTCTTTCTGATTGGAACAGGCTTTGATGACATAGAAGCCTAGAAATGCAGCCCAGCTGCAGCCTGGCTGTTGGAACACAGCTAAAATGTAGTCTGCACATTCATTACATAAAATGTAGCTGATGGTAGTGACTGCTGATAGAAAAGTGCACACACTTAACAAATGTATTAGGGACTACCATAAGACTTTTTTTGATGCCGTTATTTTCATGCGTTTTTAAGAAATGAGAGAAGTAATGGAGACTGAGAGAGACTGGATTTGTGCAGGATGCAGAAATGTTTTGAAATGCCTTTGTTCCCAGTACAGCTGTAACCCCATCTCATAGCTTACTCAGAGACAGTTCTTTCTGACCAACAGTAGTGTCCTCAGTCTGTGAAATTCTTAATTGCATGATCTGATTCGAGCTGATTTTTAATGGGGATTTTATTACTTTATGAAAGCCAGCAGTGATCCGTTAGAACCTAAGCCAGGGTTTGATGGGTGTGGTACACAGACGCTAATGACGCTCATTGCCATGCAGGCTTCAGGGAGAATATGTGGGGCTAAATGAGAGTGGGAACCAAATGAGGTTAGTTACAGGCAGAGTGGATGGAGGGAAATGATTCAGTTACGGGCTTCCGCTGAGTTTTTGCGCTCCGTTGTCTGTTAAATCGCATCTCACTGCTGGAAGAATCAGGCAGACTGGTAATGTGGTGTGGTGACAGAGAGTTTTCTCTCATTTATCTGTTATATAAGAGACATACCATGGAAATTCTTAGTGGATACTAAATCTGAATATATACGTCAGCTGTGCATAACCTGTGCGTATAGCTTAATGTTAATTGCTATGGCTCTAAGATACATCTCTGTGTAAAAGTGAACGTCCCTTTCTCCCTGTCTCTCTGAGTTATATCATTTAATTCTGACTGGTGGGATGTTGACAAAAGCAGATGAAAGAAAAGAGTCAGCTGTAACAAAAGCAGCAAAAACCATTCGTAATGGCCTTGGGTGACAGACATCCCCTGTGTTTGCCACTAGCTTGCATACCAACAAAACATCAAACCAGGCTTGTAATTCCCAGGTGAAAATTAAAATAAAGACAGTGAAGCTGCCCCGAGGCTGGGCTCTCTTTCACGTGTGTCTCTTTCTAGGATTCCTTATTAATGAAATTCTACGCAACTAGGCGAGAGGGGCTCGTTACATTAGAATATAAAATGACCCCTGCAAATAGGAGCTGTTTCCTAAACTCAGGTTTAGATTTTTTCTGCACCACACCACTGCTGGGCTTTGGTCCTGTCAAAGAGGGATTCTACCAATTTTCCAATTTTCTCAAAATTTCTGCATTATTAAAACATTGATCAACCAAAGTCATTCAGAATGGTTTATTGAAAGGAAATAAGCATTTATAGAGTTTAATGCTTTTGAAAGATACTTCAGAGAAAGTAATGTGCCTGATATCTGAGACACTGTTTTTCCTTTATATGTATATTTATGGCTGAGAGGCACTTTTTTTGTTTATCATTATTTTATCATTTTCATCATTATATATAAAAAGTCAGAAGACATAGGTTCACTGGTTATTTTGGATAGTAAATAAAATGGCTATATTTGTGTTGTAGACATCACAACCTCTGGTTCCATTTACCACCGCTGTAAAGAAGTCTGAGTCTTTATGTTTCCCTTTAATGCAGTTTCACATTGAACCACTCTGAATGACCTTGTTTACATTTCAAAGATGAAATTATGCTGAAAATTTGAAAAATCTATGGAATTTTTAAAAATGTAACAGTATGCCAAACTTATCATTACAACTGCCAGTGGGGAAGTCTCAGGGGTTTCTAGGTCTTCAGAGGAGGCCTAATCATTTCTGGTAGCTAAAAATACATGCCTGTCATTTTTAGTTCATTTATATTCAGTAGAATCATGCTTGTATTTAAAGTCTGCTGGTGTTACAGTACTACTCTTGTTTCGTTGTTAAGTTTTGGATGGAAACAATTCAGCTCTGTCTACTGAGTCACTCTGTGAAACTGCTACAAGTTAAACTTATGCTAATATGTCTGTCACAGTCTTCAACATGGAATATTTTTTAGAAGATTCAAACAAAAAATTTTAATGAGAATTGCTGTTAGCTTAGTGCTAACAAATTGTTAGAATCCAATAGCACCCACAGAGGGGTGCTAGCAAAAATGAGCTTTATTGGAGAGGTGGGTTTTTTTCTGCAATCCATTGTATTCTGCTTCAACACAGTCTGATGGTTAATGTGTACACATTTGATCATTCAGTACATTCAGGTAGAAGCAATTTCTGAATTTAAGCAATATGCACAGTGGGTATTATGTAGATGTTGTTTAAACTTTCAAAAAGGTTCTTCACATTCACACATCTCATCTACAAAAGCAGTTCTTCAAAGAGCCTGTTACTGAAAGGTTCCTTAGGGAACCAGAAATGTTTTTCTATAGCATCGCTCCAAAGAACCTGTTTTGGCACCTTTATTTTTAAGAGTGTTACTGTATATTGTTAAAAAAAAATTCAATTGTGTGTGCTTAGCTTTGCTAACCTTTAGAATTGCTGAAAACTCCTGATATGTAGAACTTGCAGCGATCAGAATCAGTGCTGTAATGAAAGCAGTTCTCCTGACAAAGGCAGCATGCATACAGCTGTGCTTTGTGTGAGAATAGCTGTTTTGTTCAGTGGGTTTCTCTTTTGTAGCTGCCAGTATGAGGAAGCCACATGATTGTACAGCTTTGTTTACCACATCCAGCTGAACAATATTCACTCCACCCCACAAACACGCACATACACGCATGCTTTCAAAGAGATGCTGTTATCCCACCTGCTGTTTAACTCAGGTGAGGTCTGGAAAACAAAAAGAAAAAAAAGTTTTTCATACAAAGCTGTACATTAACTTAGCAACTGCTGAATGGGTTATGTTTGGCAAACAATGGCGAATCAGTCTTCTGAGATATGTACTTATGTTTGAAACCTGGCTTCACAGAGAATTCATAGGAAATTACTGGGAACTGTGTTAAGGCGTAACAAAAACAGCTATGCAGCCTACAGCACTAGCTGCAAGCTTTTGGGCTTCATGCATTTTTATGAACTTCCAATTGTGAGATCTTGTTGGAGAAAAAGAAACAAATCAGTTTTTATAGTCCCTGATGGACAGGTCAAATCTGCTCGTCAAGATAATTACAGTAGCTTGATTAAATCTGCACAAGCATGCATAAACTCTCGGGGGCTATCATGCCATTGCCAAACACCACCCTAAAGACTCTGCCTTAGGGCAGAGACTCAGTTAAACTGCAAATGTTCCCCGAGTCATTTTTCTAAGGCCATTTATGACTCTCTCTAACTTGATGTTTATTAAACTGAATTCATTACATGATCATGAGCTGAGAGGGAACAGAAACATATTGTCCCACAGTAGCGTAAGGGCTCACCTCACACTCTGTCCTACACTCTACAGAACTGCTGTGAATTTACAGGAGAAATACTGCAGTAATCTACTGTTGAGCAGTCTTAAGCAGCCTCTCTCTTCCCAGCATTTTTTACTTGTATTTTTGTAGCTGCAGGAGATTTTTTTTGTTTTAACATGTTTTTTCTGCCCCAAAGATATATTTGAATGCATTTTATGTGTTATGATATTCCAAACATGAGGGTGTTTTGTGTGTCACTTAAATAGTTCTTCTAATAATGTTGTTATTAAAAGGCTCATATGCTACGTTTTTTCCATTTTCCAACCTCTCTCAATCCCACATAATTAAACAGGCTGTATTTGACACTATTATCTCTATTCTGATTGGCTGCCCTGTATTGTGCCTCATTCAAATATTAGTCCAGGCTGTAGGCTGAATAGGTGGATATATGGACATCCCAAAATTAATTAATTTAAAATGGGCCATTTTTGCTGATGTGTTTCCACATATGGACCACATGGAGTGGGGAGTGAGTGGGATATTTACACATGACATCAAACTCTTTTATTTCACAAGGGTGGGGATAACTGCCATCTTTGTAGTCTTAACAACTGGTATAAGTGTCTGTAACAGCTGTAATCAGATGTTCATTTTAAGGCAGCATTGATAAACAGTCCTACGCTGTACACTGAAATAGTGTGATCGTTCTCTTAACTATGAAACAGTGTGCCTAAACATTCAAGCATATAATATCAAAAGCTAGCTAAGTAGTTTTGTGATGTTTGCCAATATCTCTTTACATAATGTAGCAAATCTGAGGGTCCTCAGACAGCTGTGTGTGCACATTGCAGCCTACATAAAATAAAACTACCAAACTGTCACTGGGGTGGTGCCCTCAGGGGTATGTCTTCAGTATGTTTAGTTGGGGACAATTGTGCCGTAATCCACTGCAACTATATTTTTTTAAGTTTTATTGACTCCACACACTCTGGATTGTCTCTGGCCTTTTTTTTATTGGACTGTTTTAAAATATAAGGTTATCAAATGATACAAATATGTACCTTTTCCCTTGGAAAAGTATTTAATGTACACAACTGGTCCTTAAAAAACATTGTTGTACTTTTGATGGTACATTAACATTGTTTGTGCCTTGATGAAAGAAACATATACCTGCACAGTACCTTTTTTCTGACAGGGTATATTACATTATATGACAGGGTATGTACATTAAAAATACAGGGGTATGAGAAAAAAGTACTCAGAAGTACTTAGTAATACAATACGAGTTCTGTAAGTAAAAAAACTAATTGATTTTTGCAGTATAAGCCAAGTGATGGTAAGAATCTACATTAGCACCTTCAGTCTAAGAGAATTCTCTCCAGGGCAAGTGTGGCATATTGAAAGTGAGCTTCTCCCTCAAAGATTTTGAGATTGCTGATAAGGATTTTCCCTGTAAAGAAGCTTGGTTTAAGTTTTATAAATGCTTAAACAAAGTTGTTCTGCAGTTTACCACAAACTAGAAATGGCTGAACAGAGCAAAATATTTGAAAAACATAATCTCCCAGAAGTCAGGAAAAATGACATGGCTTGTCTTCCTGACCTCATACTGCATGTTTTTTTTTTTCCTGTCCATGGCTCGAAATAGACTTGACTGAGAGCTTGCATGGCATCCAGGGAATGCTATTTGATGTGACAGTTTTACTTTCTTGTTATAAAAAGGGAAAAAAGTGAAAAACCAAATGTTGCTAAATGAAACCAGTGGTATGCATGTCCCACAAAGTCTTGAAGTGTTGAAATCGTGAAGTGCTGCAGAACGGGCCTGTGCTAGGACTTCCACTGTACAGTGAATAGTAAAGGTACTTAATGTAGCACTTAGGCAGGAGTTATACATAGTAAAGAAAATAAACTGTATTAGTTTGCATATTGTATTATATAGTCACTGTCAAAACCAAGGACAAAACCTTGTATCTGCAAAATGGTATATTTACAGGAGAAGGAAACACATTCTTAACTTTAAACAGAGGTTAATGGAAAAATATTTGTTTTTGGGCCAATTCTATCAGTCCATTCGTCATGATATTTTGACACAGTGTAAAGAACAGCTTGCGTTTTCAAATTCTTTAAAGGAAACAAAAACAACAAGTTTTGGTCCTCATAGCAACAACATTTAGTCATATTTACTGCACACTGAAAGTTATATTGTCACTGTTGGAAAAAAAAACTATTGTATCTCGAATCTCAGAAACGATAACTTGCAGAAAAAGAAAAAATATTTTTAATAAACAGTACCATAACACGATTAATAATAATGTCATTATTATTGTATATAGTAATGCTGCTTGACATTCATTATGTTGGTTTATGTAATGTTGTCATTTATATTTCCATGAACATTTTATAACCTTGCTTAATCCCTTAGAATTGAACAGACTGTTTTTGTTACCGTGCCCTTAAGACTGATATGTAAATCACCTCTCTTCTAATTGGCTGTCCTGTATTGTGTGTCATTCGAAAAGTAGGGCTAAAACATTCCTTACAACTGCAGCGTAAATGGGCAGGTCTAAACTGCTGTAGGCTGAATATGTGGATTTATGTAAATGAGTTTTTGTGACATCATAAAATCAATAAATTCAAAAGGGTCTGATTTTGCTGTTTAGTTTCCATACATTTACTGTATGGACTGGAGAGTGAATGCCATGATATGGTGATATGGGCCCTTTAAGGTGGAGCAGGTGGCCTTTTCAAATAATAATAATAATATCTGACAGTGACAATCTGCATTAATACCTTAAATATGCTATATACTTTTAGCAGTGTACATTTGTCTGTTACTATAAGTCTAAAATTATTTGTTTTCACTGAATTGCATTAATAGCACTTCATAAGCCCATGCTTAATGGCAGTTCACATAAAATATGTAAAGCTTTTCATATGGATGAGGTGATAAGATTTTCCTAATGGTAATCTATCTGTGTATAGATATATGCTGTAGATATTCTCCAGCTGCATATGAAAGCGCTGATTATTCATTCATTCACCTAATTGAAGCTTTTGAAAAGATGGCCTGGAAAAGAAACCTGATTTCCATGCGCACTCGTTGCTCTCCATCTAATTCGGTAATGAATCAGTATATTAATGCGTAACTCTGGTAGATATCAGTATATGATAGCTGAGAGGATGCTGCTGAGCAGAATCAGCCAATTACACATTAGTTTATAATTAACACTGACTATAATTATCAATACTGTTCAGAAGAGACCAGAGCCAGCTTTATATTCAGCTCTACTTTTAAAGGAGGCTATGGCTTGCTCTGTAAACTGTATAGATGTATCATTGTTAGAAGTATTTTTAGACATTATCACAAGGATTTTTGCCACAGCTTCATGCTATTACATTAAAAACAGTGCTGTCACTGTTATAACTGTTATTTTTACATTTAATTTAATGAAGAAATGATGGCTCTCTTTATAATCCTCTTCCATGTTGTAATCCCACTTCAAAATTTTATCATGATTAAGAGCTGCGACAACACAAATTTGATATGCCAGAAGCATAAACAAACTATATATCTGAGATATTAACCAACAAAGAGCTGCCTGTGTGTAAATGACCAGAAAAGATATGCTGCCACTCTGTCTGATACACTTCCATGGATAGACTGATGGGACATTGCTGTGACAGTCATAACGTGTTTGTTACAGTTGGATCTTTTCTCTGATAAACTGAGATCCGGCTGATATTCATGTTACGCCGCCTGTCTGTCTGATTCACTGGAGTTCTGCCACAGATAAACTGATGTGAGGTCAGTGTGGTGATCATATTACTGCTATTAGACAGAAAACAATTAGTCACCGCAAAACCATTCTCTTCACTCTGTGGTTACAGTAATGCCGTCTTTCTGCATCAGAACTGCTTTCAAGAGGAAATGGAGAGATAAGTGGATGCCAGTAATGCATTTCCAGTTTTTATTATCAGTGCAGGAAATCATGAGGTTCATAACCATCTTGCAAAACAATAATTACAGTGAAAGACCCGTTAAAATGTTTCTAATGCTTGTTTTAGATTCAAGATCAGCAAAACTCTGACATTATAGAAGTTTTTAGATGGTAAGGCAATAGGCTTTTCCATGCTCCACCCTCAAATGTGTTCTTTCATAGCAACTGTGGCACAGCTTTACAGAATGCTGAAAAAAAATAAATAAATTATATGTGTATGGCAAGTCACACTGGAGAGATCTGAAGTAGCTGTTTTTTTAAATAATAGAGCTAAAATTGGTGTCGAATTTGTTGTTGTTTTCAACATGGCTAGTTGTGATTAGCTACAATAGCATATATATAGTCCAGCACAGTGGCAAAGCTTGCTGGTTTGTGGAGGTATTTTGGTGAGGTTGCCAGTCTTATGATGTCAGTTTAATGTGCAGCAGTGTTAGCTTGCATGTAGCAGCATTCATATTTTGACTCCTTAACACCTCATAATTTAGAGGATCCAATGACATTTGGAGGACATATTTTTATACAGCAAATTGTATCAGGTTTGGAACCATTGGGACAAAAACAGTGATTTTTTGAAAAATGCCATTTGTGCCATAGAGAAATGTGCTAGTGAGTTCCTAACATTTTGTGGTCTGGTTTAACGCAGACCACAGAATGATGACACAACATCAGAGGTCTGTTAATATGAAAGAACACATTTGTCTGTGTTGTGTAGGTGAACTGAAAACATCACATTAGCACTAGAAACAAATGCAGAGAAACATGTTTTGGAAACTGCCATGCTTAACTCAAGAACTCTATTAAATCATACACAGCACTTTAAATGGCTCCACAAAGTAAAAGTAATATATGCTGTGCATAATTCTTGGTGACCTTAATGCATTCTTGTAATACACATGCAGTATGTGGTGATTAAGTATTGCATGTGTCATTGGTAATGTGCAGGGTCACAGTAAATAAATGAAGTCTCAGGAGGTAATGGGTTTGAGTTTATGGGTTTTTTTGGGCTGAGGTCAACCCAACAGTCCTTACCAAGGAGCCTCAGACTGTATGTGCTGTATGAAAAAGTGAACTACTGAAAGTTTTCTGGTAATGTCAAAGGGTGTTCAGAAGAACTGTAATTCTACCAAACAGTGTCAAAGTAGTAGGTTGATTGATGTGGCCAATGAGTGCTTTGCACCAGTCATAATGGCACTATTCAGCACTCTCTGTGGATTGACAGGAAGTGAGAGACTCATTCCTGGACTACTGTCACGCTCAGACGAACACTTCCAATGTGCAGGGAGTGCAGGCGGTCTGAGAGCGGAGTAATTAAGGAAGAATTCGTTATGAGGAGGTCATAACTGCACTTGAATCGTCTGAAATCAAAACATAAGGGGAATCTTCCAGCTCATTTTTATGATCACACCCAGTGGGCCAGAACACACTCTGACCATTTTTGTAGGATCTGTCTGGAAATGTAAAGCTGTACTCTCGGAGTACTTCAAGCGAACTCGCTGTGCTGACTGATTGTAGGGCTGGAGCTGTAAGAGCATTCCAAAGTGGTCAGCCAGTTCAAATGACAGACGTGCAAAGTGTCTGCTAGAGAGACGGCATTTTGGTTTTCCTTTTTTTTTGACACACTCAAAAAGCAAAGGAAAAAATACTTAATAGTTTTCTTTCTAGTTCTGTTGACTAAATTTCAGAAGAGTGAGGCACTGACTAGTGCCTGGTCTTTTATGTGGAAGTCATGTAAAAGTTTCGGTGGTGCTGTGGGTAAATCTGGAGGTTCTACTTTGGTTCTTTTTTTTTTGCGGAGTTCTTCTTTTTTACAACATTGTAGTCAAGCAAGTGGAACTTTGCTGCTTATGTGTTTGCTGATGCAATAAAGCAGGACGTGTTACAGTGATGTTATCATGAGTAAGGATTTTATTAGGCACAACACAAATCAGTGTAATGCACGTGGTTTATTGCTTCTATAAAATTGCTGACAACATAAAATATGATAAAATCTAACATTTTCAGTCAATACATAATTCATAAATTATTTCATTTATCATTAAGAATAATCATCTAGATAAATAATGATTCCATCAAGAAATTTAGTTCTGCTAGAGTATGTTTTGTTGCCAATCAACCATGGACTGCTGACAGAGGTCAAGAACATTCAGTTGCCAATTATTGTGTATTGTGGTCATTTCATGAAGTGTGTAACTTTTTGTCATATAATAATCAACATATAATAATATAGCACTGTTTAATGCAAAAAGCTTCACTTTGTAAGTATATTACCACCACAATGACAATGCTAATTTCCATTAGTGCCTCTATGCGATTCCAGTCTTGTTTAGAAATCTGACATTCAAGGCACATATTCTGTAGTCTTTAATATTGCAGTTGTATAGCTTACCGTATAGTAAGTCCTTTAATTCAAAGCCTGTGATATTAAATAAAGGGATTGTTTTGCCTGTTAGCTAGCTGATTAGCCTAGTTCTAGTTAAGAAAATAAGTTGTCCGTCCTTCAAGTTCTTACTTCATCGGTACACTCAGTGGTCCATGTGAACAGCATCAAAGGCATATGTATAATTCCATTGACTGCACATGGATTTTTTGGTTTCGAATGCTGCTGAGATTTTAGGACCGCATCTACCTCTTTTAGACGTAAGCATTTAGATCAGGGTTAATTAGCCTTAAGTTAGTAACAAACGATATTACACATATATGAGCAAACAAAGTGGTGCTTGTTTTTTTGGCTAGCATAAAATTAAACTTGCCTCTCATCAGTTCTGCCTTGGTCTGTGTGAATGGATAGTACTGCACTCCTGCGCACACGCACATATACACACATACACCTTTTTCAGACGTCAGTGACTCACCCACACGCAGAACTGAGGATTTCCTGCCAGTCCGCATTTAGATGTCTGTCAAGTGATGTGCTCTTCTCTCTCTCCCTCTCCTCTCTGTCTCTTACTCTCTAGGCCCTCGTCATTATCACTGTTGTCATTGTCAGTCTTTTTATAAGCAACTTTTCTTGTCATTGTGCATCATGTGCCCAACTAAAAGTGCCCAAATAAGTCATCCATCTATGCTCCACCTACAAGTGCTTTTTGCTGTAGTAGCTGTTGCAAGGTTAGATAAGCTCAGCAATAAACAATAGCAAAAATCTCCCTTCAACATAATGAGAAATTGCAACACCACTAAAAAAATATGGAAATGTTTTATTGATAGTTTGACTTTTTTGTTTGGTTATGTCGATGAAAAGTCATACACAGAGACATGTATGTATTGTTTGTGTCTGAAGGCTCATAAAGTCATACACATATAAGTTTGAACACCCACATTTTAGTGCATAATTTCCATCTGTTTGCTGAATTTCACATTAGGAAAAAGTAACACAAGTTATAAAATCTGCAATTCCTTTTGCACAGGCCACGTTTTTCCTGCATTATGTTAAAGTCAGCAAGTAAACAGTAATTATGCATTAAATGTGCAGAAGTGTTTGCTGTAGAGGATGTTTTCGCTTATTTTCACTTAGGAAATCAGCTAAATATGTCATTTGACTAGTATATCAATTTATAATTGAGCTAGCGATTGAAGGTAGATTCATAGTCGTTTTCTGACTGCCTAGTTTTGATTAACTATAACAACATAGTCCAGCTCAGTGCAGCATTCGAAACCAAAAACTCAATGGTATATAGCAAATCTAAACTCCAGCCTAAGCTCTCTTAGTTGAATGAGATTTTTGCCAACAATCTGTAAAGTTCATCCAGTGCCACGAGAGTTGCTACCAGATAAAGCATTTGTGGATGGGGCATAGGTAGCTCAATAGGATATAATGGGGAGAAGATAATTGAATAAGCACAGCATGCTTTCATCACTAGTGTTCAATTCAGACTTCTGGGGTTTTATGTCAGCAGGTTTGGCTGATGTGTCCTTTTTGATTCTAACAGGATAATCCTAGAGCATTTCTGTTCCTAGTCAGCTGAAGTGACTACTGATGTTGCATTGTCTGAGACTGTTCTCTTCAATAAATATTTAATCTTCACAAAATCTATGAAAGCAGCACGTCCCATGAAAGAAGCTTAATAGCTCTGTTGTGGTTTGAGCACCGAGCCTCTCCAGTAGTGTTGTTTGGAGGTTAATTAAGAGGAAAAAATTCTTAGTCATTCATTAGGTAGAGCCCTACTGAGAGGCAAATGAAAACTTCACTGCTCTTCACATTACAAGATCCAGTTCAGAAAACCGGGGACACATGCACAGGCGTTTTAGAGGGTAACATCAGCACTCTGAAATAAATAGGTCTATAGGGAACCTTTACAGTTTATATTTTCTTTATAAGGGATCATTGATGAGAATCATTGACTAGAACAGGTGGGATGTATTTATACTGTTCTGTTGATTTGTTGATGGTAAATACTGTAGCTTCCAAAATGAGTCAGAGATGGTGTGGTTATCTCAAAATGTGGCAATTATCAGGCTCATGAGGTCAGAGGACTTGTTTAAAAAAAACTGTCCCTGCATCAACAAATCAGGTCCATATTAACACTCTCTCTCTCTCTCTCTCTCTCTCTCTCTCTACTTTCTCTCTCTTTCTCAGCCAGTTTCAGTCTGTCTTTTGCTTTCATCCTCTCCGCCTCTCTCTCCCTATATGTCTCTGTATTACTCCGTGTTATTTCTATCATTCTTTTTCTGTCAAACTCTCTCTTTTTTATTTTTCTTTCTCTCTCTCTCTCGAGCAGTGTGTGTAACACTATCATTAGTGCAGCAGACTGACGTGGTGGAACACATACGCATCCTCCTTTTGTTTCCTATAAGAATTCCCTTGTGGTGTGTGTGTGTGTGTATGTGTGTATGTGTATGTGTGTGTGCTCCACTGAGCTTTTCCAACATGCCTGTTTCTAAGTTACCAGCCCAACACTGTCTGCCAATCCAGCCTAATTAGCTCAGCAGCTAAAAGAAAGCTCAGCACAGCGCACTAGTGAAGGAGAGAAAGAAGAAGAAAGAGAAACACACACCTTAAACCTCACACACACTCTCAACTGTTAACTCTTTCTCCCAAACCCCCAACGCCCCCCATCTCCTGTGACACACTAACAGCGAAATACTGGAGAGAGAGAGAGAGAGTAAGAGCAAGGGAGAAATACAGAGAGAGAGAGGGAGCAGAATAGGGAGAGGAAGGGAGAGAGAGAGAGAGCGTGAGTTTCACGCGTGACGGTAAAAGCAGGTGAGGAGGATTCACTTGAGTGAAAAAAGAGGAAGAATAAACAATATGAAGAACACTTGACCTAGTTTAGCTTTCGATCTTTCTGTTCTCTGCAAAAGCAATTCGAATAAAAGATGTGAATTTCAACCATCACCATGTTAACAGCAACAATTACTATTATTAGTAACTGGTTAGTTGCGTTACAGTTACTGTTATTATTACTGTATTCATTTCATGATTCCTAGTTCATATGCTGGAGAACTTGCCTCAGGTGCTTAAAGCAACAGTGCAGATGAGCCCTTTTGTCAAATGCTGTTAAAATCTTCATTTGTAACTGGGTTTAAGCAGGGAACAATGGATTTTTCCACTGTACCTGCAGGTTACCTATTGTCTTTATTATTATGTTTTTATTTATTTATTTATTTAGTTATTTTTATTAAAAAGAGCAATGTGTGCTTACCGCCATCTCCTCTGTTTACTCCAGACACGGGGGAATCCCTCTTACTGTCTTTCTCTCTCTCTCTCTCTCCTTCTCTCCGTCTCTGTCACTTACTCCTTTGTCGCTCCTCGTTCTGTGGTCCAGCGTGGTGGCGTGCCATTTAAAGTGGATGTGCCGGATTGTCCTGGAGCGCAGGTTAATATGAGCGCTTCTTTAGGGAGGAGAAAGACCAGCCAAGTCCTCAGCGCTGTATCCAAGTGCTCCGAGTGGAGTGCGTGTGAGTGGAGGGGGTGAGAGAGGAACAGATAAAGCTAATACTGAGAGAGCGAACCAGTGAGAGAGGGAGAGAGAGAGGAAGGGTTAAGGGGTGGGAGGGGGATGTGCGCTGAACTGACTGTTGAAGAGCTTGACTCCAACATATATGTGCTTCTTCCACTTCCTCCACGTGTTTAAAGGTTTTCGTTAACCTCAAGTCTGTTTATTCCTCAGAAAGCCTTGCATGTCCTCTAGTAACTCTCTCCACCCACACAGGCACAGCCTTAAAGCTCTGGAGATGACATTATGGCATTACTGTGGAGGAAAAGAAGAACTCATGGGGACAGAGAGAGAGGGAGAGGACCGTGTGTGTGATAGTCTTGCTGTGTGTGTGAGAGAAAGAGAGCAGAGCTTGAGACAGTATGGAGACATCTGATCTCTGATTTTCAGCAGAGGGCACTGTTTTTTTTTATATTACATGCAGTTCTAGTTATATAAACTACATAAGCTTGTCATGACACAGACAACCCTACATACATGTTTATAAATGCTTATTCCAATAGGCGTCATGTGTAATTAGGGCTACTTTAGCAAACTTTGATCAAAATCAGCAAATCACCTTTATAGTGAATGATGCATATTGGAAAAAACCTAAACATTGATGTAGGGTTATATCAGTTGTCATGACAAGCTTGTGTAGGTGTCATGTAGCCTTATGAACAGTATTCTACAGTTACCAAAAAGTGAAGTTGGTAGGAGAAAAAAGTATTCAGACTCAAATTAATGCAATGAGTACTTTGTTGCAAAGCTGTTGGCAAGCTTCAAGACGTAATCTGCTTTTTTGCAGCAGTGTGGTTCAGTTTTGGCCCATTACTCTTGACAAAACTTCTTTAATTCCTCAAGGTTACAACGGTCTGATGGAGTCTGATGGACTCCCAATTTCAAAATCCGTACATTTTCAGTAAGATTCAAGTCAAGAGATTGGCAAGGCCATGCCAGCACCTTCACTTTCTTTTTTTCTTAGAAACCAGTCTTGTGTATGTTTAGGGTCGTTGTCTTATTGAAACATCCATCTTCTCCCCAGATTCAGTTTCTTAGGTGATTAGGGTAATTTCCCAAGTACATTGCTGTGCATGTGAGTGGAGGGGGTGAGAGAGAAACAGATAAAGCTCCATTCATGTTCACAAAGGCATCACAAATGTTGGAGGATGACCTGAAAGCTGGAGGTACAACAGTTACTGCTGCTTTCCCTTCAGCCTGCAACTATTTTCCAGTGACTCTCTTACTTTCCGTATCATTAGTCTGAGAGTGGTTATCAAATCTTGCAACGCACCTGATGATTAGCTGTGATTCCATTAACTTTCCACTTGCATATTATCAAAAAAATATATACTGACAGAGATGTTTAGGGTCTTTGATAGGGCTCTGTAACTTTTTTCGTTTGAGTCTTATTTAATAATCTTGTCCCTGATAACTTTAGGAAGCTCCTTCACCTCCACTGTGATTGCTACTTGTTGAATGAAATCTTCCTAACTAATGATATTGTCTTTTGTGACACAATTCATATATATATATTTAGCACAAAATTCAAAAACATTGTATGTAAATTTGAAGTTCATATATGCACTGGAAATATCTTAAATAACAAAAACAAAAGTGTCTGAATACTTGTTTTTTGCCTCCCTGTTAAAGTGAAAACTGCAAGTGTGTCTCCACCGTAGCAAACATTCTATAAAATCATTTTTGTTTATCATTAAACAAATTATTGTGTGTATTTTTAATATCACTTGTCATAATGCACAAATAGAAAGTGGACACTGTAAATAGGCACTAGATACTACAAGAGTCTGAGCAAGAGCATAGTGTGATAACCTAATAACCTTAAACAATCTCATTTTATTTTTACCCTATGGGACTTGTGAGGTTAGCCACTGCATCTTGCAGCTCCCACAGTGTGGCAGGGCTGCTAATCACCCTTGCAGGAGAGTGCTGAATGTCTGAATTACCTGTTCATGTACACGGGCATCATTTTAATGAAAAGAATGTGTTTTATTTATATAGCCCTTTTCACAATGATGAGGTTGCTTTATATTGCAGTACAGTAGGACGGAAAGAAGTGTTATTCAAAGAGGAAAGTAGGAAGTAAGAAGGAGGAAGCAGAAAGAGGTTCAGGTAGGGAATTCCAAAGTTTAGGGGCTACGGCACTGAAAGCCTGCCACCTATTTTGTAGCAGCTGTTGCAAGGTTGGAAAAGCTTTACAGAAGGATGGCAAAAATCCAATTTAACATAATGAGTAATTGTAGCACACAACAGGTTATATACCTACATTTTGGGTGTATTATGGATCTCAGATGATATTTTTTTTGTATAGAAGTGACAGGTTACACTGTTAGGGTGGATCTGATGTTTTAGTTGTGCAATCTCACCCTACAGCTACAGCAAGCATGTCCTTATTTTAGCTATACAGACTTTGTGCTCTATAATTTTTTGTTAGGCTCTTTTCAGCCAGGTAGTTTGACTTTACTGATGTCACGTGACATCAGGCAACTCCTGTTTTTGCAATATTGTTAGTGTATAGCAACTAGAAAAATGATGTTAGCAAATATGATTAAATTCAGCCATGTTACAGCATCTAGTGGCATAAACTATGATATTAACTTAGCAAGTTAGTAAACAGCTGAAGCCAGTGAACCTTTTTCTAAGTTTCTGAAACAGATCAGATGATCTCTCCAAACCTTGGCTACACCTAGTTTATCCAATCAATATGACCTTTCACACCCATACAAAATAAATATCATTTAAAATTAGTAATGCACTCTATTGTACATATTTTCACATAACCTGAATTGTGCTGTACAGTTTCTTATTAGGTTGAACAGGGTTAGCATTCTGTAAAGCTTACCTGACCCTGCAGGACTTGCTGTGGACACAAAATGCATTTGCGGGTGGAGCATGGAAAAGTCAGTTTTGTATACTTGACAGCAACGATTGGCCAGTGCTGCTGCAGACGGACAGTGGAGAGGAGCTAAGTAATCCTTCCAAATCAGAGGTCAGCAGGTCACTTGCTACACAGTAGCAGCACTGAGTATCTACTTCCTTCTTAGCTAAGTATACCACTCAAGAACACAGAAATACTGAAAACATTTTTTTAAATAAAGTCTAATCTCATATGAAAAAATAAAAAAATAGACACTGTATAACAGTATATTCTTTGTATGACACATATGACAATAAGTTTCATTTTCATAGGGGATTGGATAAATGGAAAAAAAGGGGGCATTCCTTCTTCCTGATGTAAAACTTTGAAACCAGCAGAGAGAGAAATGCTTGTATCTATAACCTATGGAAACAGCAACAACTGTTATAATTAGAGAACAGTGGAGAACTTGGCTGTGCCCAGCGGTGTTCTGGAAGAAAGTTATGGACTTGCTACTGATAGCTACAGCCATCACAGACATTACATCCATAACTGCCATTGTCCAGATAAGCAATACACTTAACCCCAAGTCACCCCACATTATGTCCCTGCCAATGTTCCTGTGCTTAATGGAAATTGCTTTGGACAAAAGTTACTGTAAACGACAAAATGTACAGCATTCCTGTACAGTCCTTTGTACGTACTGATTTGAAATGCAAACAAACCCCTTGGGAAACTGCTTTACAAACTGTGTTATGTGACCCAAGCACCTTCAGATTGGGTTGCCAAGAGACAGCAGAGACTTTGTTGTTATAATTTTTTCAAGTATCTTTATTTATTTCTATTTTTAGAGACTCTAAACTGCACTTTGATATACATGTAACTAATGTAGTGATGTACAGTGTTTGCTAGAAATTACAAGTGCATTGTGGGATTTTCTAGTGCATTTAAAATCACTCTGGAATTCCCTTTTACAATTTGCACTTTATAGTAAAAATGGCCCAAGTATTCAGTAGCGCCCTAAAAGGCACATAGGGGTCTATTTCAGTCACAGTCGGAATTTCTATAATTTATAAACGTTGTAATATTGCTTGTGGGGAATTTTTAATCAGATCCAGCAACATTTGGAATAGAGAGTCAATGACTTATAACAAGAGAAGAGATGTAAGATGTGGACTCAACAGTGTAGAAGACCATATTGATTAAAAATCACAAGGCACTGTCACATCTGCTCCAAGGGACAGTCGTATGCAAAAGTCTTGGCGCCCCTGATCAAATGAGCACATTTTAATGCACAATTACTGTTTATTTGCTGAACTTAACATATTGGAGAGAAATAGCATAAAATGTGGCCTGTGCAAGAGTTATGGCACATTAAATAATATGTTATAGGCCTGTTTTTGTCCTACATGTTAATCAAATAAATATAAATTTTGCACTGAAAATCTGCAGAAAATGTTGTATTTAAGTTTGTTATTTCTAGAGGATTTTCCCTTAGAAAAACAACAAAATGTCAATTAACCAGGGGAGTTAAAACTTTTGCATACAACTGTATTTGGCTACTATGTTAGCCATGTTAGTTATGTTAGTAGTTAGTAGGTAGTTATTCTATTATTTTGTGCATAGTAGAAACTACAGCTGTTGAAACTTCATATATATGAATATATATAATATACATTGCAAGTTTGTTTTTTGTTACATTTTTTGATGTATAATGCTATAAATGTGGGGTTATCGCTGTGCCACTGGAAAAATATTTACAAACTGAGCTTTTAAAAGCTACCCGATTTTCTTCGAAGCACTTATCTCTTGGAGAGAGATTACTAAAGGAAGAGCTGACTTCTTTAGAGAAAAGAGCCCAGAGTGTTAGAACCCCTCCACTGGGTATTGTTGTTCTCTCTCACACCTCTCAAAGCAAATTTAGGTCATACTGTTCATCTTCTCATGAAATATTAAAGTTTAAAACTTGTCAAAGAAATCTTGCCTAATGGCTTTGTCACTGAGTGAAAGGAGCACAAGGCATGGAGGAATTATTATTCAAATTGTTGAGCACTAAACAGAAAGGTAGAGATGTTGCTAGCACACTGTTCTGATATCTTACAAGAAACTCACATATAAGTCATTTTACAGATATCATTTTTAATATCATTGTAAGAATGTTTACTAATTTCATAGACAAAAACTGTAGGGTTTTGTACCTGCAAGGGGAATCAGTTAAGTGCAGAGAAAGTAAATAATAAACTTTGGCCAACGTTAATAATGATTTCAGTTTTTGAATACTGGTGTCTCAAACAGTTAATTGATTACTCGAGTACCTGTGCATGTCCCTAATTTGTACAAGCTGCTTCAGTGCCTTTGACTCTGTGTCAGCCTGTTTGGCTGTAAAGATAGTTTGATTGTATTGCCTGGATAGTGTATTAAATATTATAGTTATGGAAGAAAAGCCAAACTGAGATGATCTCTGTAATGCTGAGTATTGTGCACAGCAGGCAGTGGTGAGTTTTTGAGCTGCAGCCTGTGCTGGCTTTGAGGATTGGCTTTCTGACTCTGGTAGGCTATAAATGTAGGATCATCTTACACTCAGAGCTATTAAACCAGAGAACCTATTTGATACAGATGTTCTGCTCTATATCCCATCTCCTTCCTCAGTGTGTGTGTGTGTGTGTGTGTGTGTGTGTGTGTGTGGGTGTGTGGGTGTGTGTGAGGGAGAGAGAGTTTGCTTTTGTGTGTGTGTACACACCATGTAGAATTTGGATAACCCTTTTATCTCAGTGTAGCAGAGTTCCATGGAAACTGCTGAAGCTCAGTCCACTGAGGCCTGTGGTCCTGCTACCGCCGCTCGTATACTGGAAGTGGAAAAAGTCAGCACATCAGCACATCATTTTCAAATCTTTATAGATCGCTGAAGTTGTGTCGTCATTCTGTAGTCAGTGTCATGAACATAGGAACTCTGGGTCTAAGCTGTTTTTCTCTGTGAGGAAAAATAAATGCTTTCTAAAATTGTTCTGTATTCTACCTTGTGGTAGAATAAAGTGCTCTGGAGCTGATATGCTTTGCTTTACGGACATTTTCCTCTGAATGTTGCGCAGGTCCTCTGAATTTCAAGGTTGTTAAAGAGACGAAATATGACAATAGCTACATGCAAAATAACACTGCTGTGCATTGAACTGACATCGTAAGACTAGCAATTTCGTCAGGTGCGGTACGTTTCCTTGGTGCTGTATAAAAGGTGCGACGCTTACGTGGGTTTCCAGGTTGAGGACACTGGACCTACACAAACTGTAAGTGTAACTGGATAACTGCAAGTTGATAACTGTAACTGGATAACTGTAATTTGATCAGCTAATGTGTATGTTTGCAATGTTTTAATTGTTTGCAAATTATAAACTATCTTGTGGATTTTTTCATATCACTTCAATGTTAGCCTCAATGCCTCAAAGAAGCAGTTGCGTTCTGGTGCCTCAGATGCCAGAATGTAATTGTTGCAACATTTAAGGTGGAATAGGAAAATTCAAACAAAAAGCTGGTGAACAGGAAGATTACTTCAGCTAGATGGATGAAAAGGAAGCAGAGGCTTTTTAGGTTGGGATCGAGCTTGTTTGCTTGCTTCCATGGCTGCGGCATGTTGTTTTTGCCTGCTATTGTGTTTCATATCTGGCAACCCAGGGTGTTGAAACCAGGAAATGGGCAGTGGGCGGGATCACAGGCCAAAACACAAACAGACTTTCTGCTCTGCAATGTAAATTTCAAAGAGGAACATACTGACTGTAGCACTGTTGTCAGAGAAGCCAGTATTTTAACTTGGCATGTTTTCTTAATCTCTGACAACATATCATGGTCATTTTATGATTTGCTACAGTCGATTTACATATTGCTCCTTTAATATTAGATTACTTTTATGCAACATCAAGTGCACAGGAGTGGCAGCTTGCCTGTTGCATGTATGTAGCATTATTTGTATTTTGAGTGCTAAATGGCCTCGTAATTCAGAGGATCCAGTGACACTTGGAGGAATGTAATTCCTGGAATTAATCTCTCTATGCTCCGCCTACAAGTGCATTCTTTAGTAGCAACAATTGTGAAGTTTGACAAGCTTGATAGATTGTTGGCAGAAATCAAGTTTAGCCTGATGAATTTAGATTGGAGTTTAGAATAAATACATTGAGTTTCCTGTTTAAAATGCTACAGTGTCACACTGGACTATGTTGTTGCAGCTAATTGAAACTAGGCAGAAATGACGCATACCTTCACACGCATAAAAAGTACATAAATAAGATTTTTTTTTTTTAATTTTTACCCGATTTTTCTCCCCAATTTAGTCGTCTCCAATTCCACCCGCTAGTTAGGACTCCCCCAATCACACGATGCTATCAACGCTAGGAGGGTGAAGGCAGCACAGGCTTCCTCCGAGACCTGTGAAGCCAACCACCGCTTCTTTTCGAACTGCCGCTCACGCAACGTCACTGGACAGCCGAACGCGCTCGGAGGAAAGCGCCAACCGCCAGATCTGTTACGTCAGCTAACAGACGCCTGCGCTGACTAGCATCGCGCTGAGTGATGGGGGGAGAAGGAGGGGCCATCCTACCCACCCAGAGAGAGCGAGGCCAATTGTGCTGTCTTGGACTCCCGGCTACGGATGGCTGTAGCATCACCAGGGATCGAACTCGCGATCTCCTGATGATAGGGCCAACGCTTAGACGGTTGCGCCACTCGGGAGCCCCCTATAAATAAGATTTTTAAGTTCTAACACTCTCCTTTATTTTGATAAAACAGTGCTGCTCTATAGCTGTATATTAGTTTGAATGGGATTTTTGCCAACATTCTGTAAAACTGGTGCTATGAAAGTACATTTGTGAGCAGAGCATGGATACATCAAATCAGTGCATTAATACTGATAAAATTCAATTTGAAACATATTGTGAGTGTAATAACCTTTCTTTGATCCATTTCCTATGGTAACTAACCACAGTACCTATTCCACACTCGAGTCCATATGTAGAGAATGCACAGTGGAAAGAGACAGTAAAGAAAAAAGACCAGAACTTGTGCCAAAGAGCCTATTTAAGAGCCAGAAACTGTCTCTTTCTTTCTCTCTCTCTCTCTCTCTCTCTCTTTCCTCTTTGTTTTTTGTGTTTCTTCAGTGTATTTTACAGGGCCTTTAATTCCTCTGGTCTGCAGTGATTAGAAGTGAAGAGAGAGTGTCATGGCTGCATAACTTATTGATCAGCCAGATGTAAGGAAGACTGTGAGCGTATGTGTGATCTCTAATGGAGAGAATCATTACTCACACTCTTCCTTTTACAGGCTGAGCCCACAGGCAGAGAGAAGCTGACCATATTGTGTCAGGCTGTCATGATCTCTGAGATCTGGAGCTCTCGTTACATTCTCCAGTTCTACCATTCCTCCAGTCACTCTATCCCTTTCTGTTCTGCATCTCACAACTGATGTTGATTTGAAATTTAGTGCCCATTTCGCCCAAGGAAGGGATTTGTATCATATAATTTTGGAGAGGAAAAAATGTTCAGTATGAGCAATATGAGGACTCGTCCAAGCTAAAATATGAAAAAGGGATTACATTACCGCTTGTACTGGCAGGATCTCGGGATGCTAAAGAGCACCACCAGCCTACAAATCACAGAGGAGAATGTTTTTTTGTTTTGTCTGCTCAAATTAAACACAGTCCACCTGGTCGTCTGTCTCCACTGCCTACAGTGTGATTCACAGCACACCTCCTCGACTAAATTCTTGAAGAGGAATACATACTGTACGTTCTCTCTGGGATGTGGCCCTTTGAAACACCATTTCTAGCTGCAGTATGAATATGAGATATGATGCAGCCGTGTTGTTAGGCAATGACTCTTCAAGTTGTCTGTCAGATGTCAGATATCACAGATTTAGACAGATATCAGATCTATTCTTTTGTGCATTCCTTTTGCTTCTTTAGTGATTTATGGTGTCTGAATGACTGTACCCTTAAAAAAGGTGACGCAAGGGTTCTTTGGAGTGAGGTCAAAAAGAACCACTTTTGGTTCCCTAAAGAACCTTTCAGTAGATTTTAGTTTTTGTAAATGAGATGTGTGAATTGGACCCTCTTCAGAACCTGAAAGTATTGTATGGGCTGGCAACTTGATTGCACGTATTAAAATTCCTAAAGGTTTGTGACTTGATGGTCATTAACCAAAGGTAAAGAGTGATGAGGGCTGAGTGGGTGTTTCAGACCGCTCAGTGATTGACAGTGGAGTAGCCATGGCAATGTAAACAATCTTGCTGTAACAGGCTTTTTTTGAGGTATATTTATATTCAGTTAAGAGTGATTGCAGTAACCGTCATGGGACATTTTAGTGACGAAAGCAAGCACATTTGCTAAGGCTAGGTGGATATGCTAGACAACAGATTACTCATGCAATGTGAGCATTTGCTGGCTATGTTTAAAGACTAGTTACTGAACAAAATGAGCTAAAAGAACTTAGCTTTCAACTTGCAAACTCTGCATAGCAGATTAGATATCCAGTGGCAGCAAGGGGAGAAATATTGGTACATTCCTGCAGGAGCCTGTAGTTAAAAGTATAAACAGATGACAAAAAAGTATAAATAGATAACAAAATGATTTGACAACCCCTTTAAGAGTGTAACTAACTTATCACCATACATATATGACAATAAGAGAATTGAACACATCTAATATTGACATTTTCGGATTAGCATGCATTCGTTTAACTTGGCCATAGTGTGATGTTAACAGACCTATGTAAACATAGTAATGCAATTGAATATTCTGATCACATGCACTGCATTAGATTGTCTTACTTTAATACTGTATAATTGGCATTTCTAAGTTGTGAGGGGTCTCTCTCTGGGGTTTCTATCAGCTGTATACATATTAATGACACCACAGATGATTTAATGGCTCTGTTTGTCCTCTTAGACCTGTCAGTCAAGTCCGGGTGAGAGGAGAGGGTCAGACGCTTACAAGCGACAGTGTTTTCCCGTATGAATGATGCAGCAGTGTGTGTGTTGGGCAAATGAGGGAATTAATCACCTGTCCTGGGACTAATCTAATGACCAAGAGTCTTCAGACTGGCTCCTGCAGAGCGAGACCACATAAATATCTCCTAATTAAATTATCGTCATCGTGTTTTTCATCCATCCATGAGCTTGCCCACAGAAACAGTTTCTGTTTATGTTTCTATAGTCAAACAGAACATTTTACTGTCACACAGGTGATTTTATTATATACTTGTGTGTGTGTGTGTGCGCGTGTGTGTGTGTGTGTGTGGGAGGGTGACACCATAGACTTCTGGACACATTTTGGAATCTGTGGGAGAGATGTAGCCATCTGGCAATAAAAAATATCCACTGACTTGTAGTATTCACTGAATAATTCATCGTAATATCATTGCTGTCATGAAAACAGAGAAAATCAGCGTCGAAGTCCAGAATTCAGTCTAAAAATGGTCTGTAACCAGGGGAGATGCAAGGGGATGCCATCCTGCCATTAAAGCCTCTGTGGCCTTTTTTTTTCATTTCTTCTGTTATCTGTAGTTCTTGTTTCTGCAGTGGACTGGCAGCAAAGGAATTCTCTTGGTCTGTTCTGTTAAGAGATTTTTTAAATGAACTTTTCTGCTGTTTTTTTTCTGTTTTTTTTTAGTTGGGTGGGACTAAATGTTGTGCAGGTGATGTCAGATCTGCCAAAGCACCAGTCAGAGTTAGCAGTATGTACACGTCAGCTACTCTGGCTCCTCTCTCTCATATGAAGTGACTGATCTCCCACTGCTCTGTGTCCCAGACAAAACTTCCAGCAAGTAAGTTATTTAAGCTTTTCTAAATTTAACAGTGCCTGTTATGAAGGTTTATTACATTGTTTGTAGCGTAGCTAGATGCAGCATCCTACTTGCGTTAGCCGCCTGTTGCAGGATCCGACTATAAGCGATTAACTTCATTTACAAGAGTGCGATCCACCTTAACTGTAGGAATAAAAGGATATGTAACCTTATTATTACATTAGCTCCGCACCCCACCTAAAAAAGACCTATAATATTTACCCATCATTGTACTTTGCAAGCGTCGTGTCCACAAATATGACCGGGAGCGTAACAGGAGCTTGTGTGGCCTCCATTTCAGAAGCATGGTCCAGCAGTAAGCTAGCTATAGATTACAGTAACATTACTGCTGCTAAGAATTCAAATACTGGACACACACATCTGTAATCTGCCCATCATAAGATGAGCTTGCATTAGCTGCAAAACATAATTAGCTAGATCTCTAAAATGACCGTTCGACAGCTTGCTCTCCATTTTCCACTTTTTTTCTCACCATTCAGGGACCAGTGAAGAAGAGCAAAGTGGTCTGTTTTTCTCCAAGGGAGGCTTAAACATGTAGGGCTGAAGCACACCAATTGGTGGTGTTGCTCACCTCTACCACTGGCTCTGGGTTGCTTACATTGTTTGTGTTCTGACACGCCTGCACAGTTCTGAGCCAACAGCAGCTTGGATTTCTGGAGCATTTATCTATTAAACTGTATTCATTTATATATATTTCTTATAAGAGCACTTATTCCATGGCATATCTTTACTATTAAAACTAAATTTTAAACATTTGAAACTACGGTGACAGGGGCTTTACAAAAAAAGTGAAAAGACCTTTTACTAGCCAAAAACATTCATTTTCTGAAAACATTCTGATAACGGCTGGAATATTTAATAGCATGTACTGTATATTTGCTGAACAAAATTTATTTGATGTAAATTCACATTTTAGTTTTAAAGATATTGGTTTACTGTGTATGTATTGACATTGATTGGTTGGTCACTTGATTGATTGATGTGTTTGTGAAAAACAAAAACAACGTTGTGTCATGTCTCAAAGACAGTTTTGTTTTAATCAAACATGGAATTGTCCTGTGTCTATTTTTCTTCTTTTATCTTTGTTTAAATCTCCTCCAGAGAGTGAGAGAGTGAGAGAGAGAGAGAGTGAGAGAGAGAGAGTGAGAGAGAGACAGTGTGAGTGTGAGAGAGTGAGAGCATGCTCCAGGTGCATAGTGAGATAATTAAGTGAGTCTCTGGCAGGAACATACTGAATTAGATTTTATTTGTCTTCTGTCCTCTGTAGTGGACACACATACACACACACACAAATGGCACATTCACAAAAAGAAAAGGGCAGTGAACGGAAGGAGACGTTACATTACAGTGTGAATCTTGAAAGCCAGATTTGACACCATTGATTTAGCCTGAATTAAATTGTTGCTCTTTCTCATGTGTGAAATCTTTCAGTGTTGACTGTATAGGTTTTTCTGTGTGTTTGTGGAAGTGTGCCTCTCTTTATGGATATAATCCTCACGTGTGTTTCATGCACATCCACATCTCACCGATGGTGCATTTTGTGCCACGAGTGGAGCATAATTAGAGCCCAGAAAGCCTGGATCTTTGATGTTAATAAAAGAAATGTTTGAAGACAGTGGGTTGTGTCATCAGAGCGGTCTAGTTGCCATGGCTAGTCTGACGTCATGAGGACCTGAGAAATGGTTTGCTCACTTACTGTTATTTTGAGCTCACTTTGTTTCTCGGCAGGTGATTGGGTGGCTGGGCTGCTCTGAACTGGAAGAGAGGGGTAATGGGGCTGATTGGACTGAGCCAGGCTGTTGCCTAAGAGATCAACAGTGGCCCTAGATTGCAACTGTACAGCACCCCACTCACAACTCACTGTGTTTGTCTGTTTTACAATCAATCGGTCATGCTCACAGCCCAAAGCCACTGAGGAGGAGTTGGAAAGGAACACTTTATTTCATTCTTGTAATTCAATTCTTTTACGTGGGTGACAGTGGGAATGAAAATGTCCGTTCCACTTTTTGACCCGCTATCAAGATTCAGCTGCTGCTTTCCTGAAGGTTCTGGCAAATATCAGTTAAACCAAATTGGCTTGAGGGTTGAGCTGGATTTCTGATGTGCTAACCTTTCGCAGACCACTCAGATGTCAGTGTTTGAAAACATTGCTTGGTCTCTACTGACTGCACTCACCTAGCCTACAGCATGTCTGACTGAGACATCATCTTCAAAAAAAAACATTTCCTTTATCTAACGGCAACAAGTCCGTAATGGCTTTGCAAGTCTACAGGGTAGCATTTTTGTGTTTAAAACGCATTTAGAGAGTTTAAATAAAATGGGCTAGACTGATTGAATGACAGTCACTCACTCACATTTATCACAGCAGCTTGTTGTTTCCAGAGCAGGCTGTTCCCCATGGCTTATCTCTTGTCACATTTGTAAAAATGTCACAAAAATAGAGTAAACAAACAGCCAGCTTTGTTTGGGAGATGACACCTGCACACAATTTGAAGAACATTCACTTTTAAACAAGGAATAGCATGTTTTCCCCTTGAGAACGGTGTTGTTCTTTGTCACATCCTTTGTCAAGCGAGCTGGGTGACCAGTGAATGTATAATGCAGTGAGGTAGAACCGCATGTCGCTCCATTGTGAGTACAGAGTGTCCTTCATGGTAGTATAAGCATGAATCATGTTCCTTACAGAAGTGCTGCTCTCCTGTATTGGTCATGCAGTCATGGAGTGACAAAAGCACTCCTAGTACTCTTAAGCTTTCTTATTTCTAATTAGAAAAGGCAGAATTCTTTTAAACCTTGAGGGGGAGGTGGTGGGTTTGTATTCTGTTGTTTCTCTACATTCAAGACCCAGACATCAATTAGCCCTGAAATAGCCTGTGCTGTGGAGTTGATTGGGTAACTGTGAAAGGAAAGAGGCAGACACCTGTATTTTCACAGCTGACATGAAGCAGATTCACTAAAAGGAGCGGAACCCGTGGTATCTGAGCTAGCAGAGAAAATTATGGGTTGCAGAGACAATGACATGATCCATGATTCCAGTCGATGGTAATGCATTAAAAAAACAGTCTAAATCACAACCTGGATCTTTGGAGAAAAAAAGTCATGTAATTTGGAGACAGGTGGCTCAGGTCTGGGTGTTCAGTTCATTGTTAGCGCGGCTCTGAGCTGGCTAAAAGTTTTATATAACTAATACTATTCAGTTTTATGATTCTGGACTGAATATTGAATTAAATAGCTCCAATTATTGGAGCGAGTAGATATGATAGCTAATAACTTACATGGCACCCCAGAGAACTCTTATTAGCTTAATGCATTTTTTAGGTTCCTCCTCCACTCTCTCGCTCCCGTTCCGTTTAGGCAGACTGGGCAATGTTGACCGTTCTTCCGTTCTGTCACCAATCACTGTCAATCTGAAACATCGGAGGGACAGCAGGAAAAGAGCAGGATCCGCATGAGTCTTCTCATGAATCATTTTAGTCAAAAACTCAAATGACCAGCTCTTAGCCGGGGGGAAACACAGGCGAGCAGGGAGGGGGCGGCAAAGGAGAAAGTCTGGTGGGCTTTCAAAGCAGAATGGAAATGTGAAGCAGCTGTGTAAGCTCCGCTCTCCGACTCGTAAAAAGCAATTTTGTATATTTTCATTCTTAATAACTGGGCTCTATGCCTTGCAGCAATTTACAGACACACATGCTGCGGCCATTATCAGGCAAACAAACATTCAAGTGGATTTAGGAAGAAAAACAACAGAGCACTTTAGCAATTATACGACACATGAACATAAATCTTTTCATTAGGGTTAGGGAGAGTTCATGGTAAAGAAAGGAACTGATTAGAAACGGTCGGAAATCCACTCCAAATTTAGTAACGTCTGGTAAAATCTCATACTGGAGATGTTCTAGATTGAAATTCTGCGGCTGTACACAGTTTAGGTCATATCTTGTAGAACATCATATTTCTCTGAAAATGAGAAAAAAAGCCATGTTGTATTTTAAAGAATTGTCTGGGTTGCCAGATATTTTCGGCTCCATTTGGTGATAAACCTTCCCCCTTCCTCCTCTATCAGTCCAGGCTGTTTCCATAGCAACATGACTGCTATCAGCTCGCAACTGCCCACAGTAAAGTAGTAAAGTACAGCAAGTTGAGAGAATTTTGTCAAACCTGAACTGCTGCCTTATAGGCAGCCACCCTTCGTATAACTGACTTCTTTTTCATCATCAGTGGCTCCTGCTTTTTAGAGAGCATTACGATGAAATTGTTGAACTGATCTCAGCGTATCAAAATGTGGCTTTTTATTAGAAGTGCAATGGTTTTGATGTCTATTCACAAGCAGCAGTTTTTTGTTCCCAAAATGATGCCCCAATAATCCAATAAAAACACACAAAAAACATTTTTTTTCAGCTGTCAGCTGATCCATTCATACCCCCCCCATGAACTAATTATTTCCTATCAACTGTTCTAAGGTTGTCGAGGTTTACATTCAAAAAGATGATGCATTATATACGTGATTTCCACAAGGATAAAATATTACATCAACACAATTATTGCTAAAAATAGGCTAACTATAATCATATGCGAATGTTTGAACACCTCTAGTCAAATAACGTTTTGTTGATTTTCTAAGTAAAAATAACACATCCTCTACAGACAACACACTTAAATTATTTAAGTGTGAAATTATTAAATTATTAATTATTAGATTATTACACACTATTTATTTGCTGAGTTTAATATATTGGAAAAACATAAAATATAATATAAAATGTGACAAAGCTTTTGCACAGGCTACATATTAGTTTTATATCAGCTGTACAAAGTGATTGGTTAAATAATTCAGATAATATATGGCCATCAGATGAGTTAAAAAAATGTCATAATATCAAAGTAACATCCATATCGTTGACTATGCAAGACACCTGTAGCAGCCCAGATTTACTCAGAAGATCTTAGTCAGGTTGTAGCCTGAGAAGCTATAAAATCACTGTAAAGGACTTTCTATCTGCTCTAGTAGAGAGGAATGGGGCAGGAGCAGAACGTGGAGCTAAGATAGCAACTATGTAAGTCATGTTACTATCACCACAACTCCCACATACACTGCAAAGGCTGTCTGGAGCTGCTGGCCAATGACATTAGTCATTTAACAGCCTGTGATAAGGCCTCTAATGTCCTGTTATCTAAACGATGTCTTGATAGGCCTGGGCTATTGTACCTGCGTCTGAAATGTATCGATACCATGCTATCAAGATGGCTTCTCAGGTACAGCTAATATCTGCACTATAAATTCTGTCCCTACACACCTTACACACTGTCCGTACACGCTAAATATGCAGTCAATAAAGCATGCTATTTATGTGATAATGATACAACTCAGCTCCACATAAGAATGTTGAGTAATTAGTCTGTTAGGCTTAAGCTTAGAATATCTCAGGCTTAGGCTTGGCAGATTGTGAGTGAAATGGGTCTTTGAGAAAGCATAGGATGGAATTTCAGGAACTGATCCTTTTTTTTTTAGAGGAAGGAAGATGATTGACAGTTGTAAGGACAGTTGCCTTTTATTGCTCAGATGAAAGAAGGAAGGATTTGATGGCAGGTATTGCTTAGGCAAAAAAGACCATATTAATGCCTCCAGCGATACAAGACCATATAATCTTTCGAGACATAGTCTGTGAAGAATGAGAAATTAGCATAACTCAAGACTCCCTTGCTTCATCTCATCGGGATATCTGAGGCGTTGCCATAGCAACAGGCATGTGGCGGGAGGTTCGGTGTTGTTAGGTGAGAGCTCACGCTCCAGGCTGTGAGGATTTCCCACTTTTGTTCCCTTTGGCCATGGAATATCAAATAACTCAAGTCTTCTCCTTAATGATTCATTATGGATTCAAGGAAGCAGGGGAGTCCACACACAGGCAGCCATCAGCCTCCATCAGGAGCTTTCACTGATGACAGAGATTCAGAGTGGTAGATGCAATGAAGTAGATGCAAACAAATAATATTAATTGTATTACTTATGACAGGCAAAATAAAAAATACATCTGTTGTATACGTACCTTCTTGGCTCCTGCAGCAATGAAATGAGATTTTCTGCTTTAAAACTAGGAAAACCCCTTCTTGGCGATGTATCTTGAAGGTGGGAGGAGCTTTTGAAAGACTACAAGTGTACAAGGAATTGACAAGCAATCGGGGTTAGTGCTATATCAGATAAATCAGTGGATAGATCAATAGATCAGGATATGTTGAGCGCCATAGAGATTCTGAGTAAATGTGTGATAAATTTGCATAATGCATGTTGGGTATTGTAATGAAAGGACATTAAAAACACAAAAGTACTACAAAGTTGTGAATTTTGTCAAAGCGATGTGGCTGAGAGGTATAATACTGCACTGTAGAATATTACATAATATAACAAATAACGTGCTAAATGCTAGTTTTAGGCAGAAATTTCCCTTTAACCCCTTAAATGGTCAGAACATGTCAGCAGGTCTGGTTTTTATGTATTTATTTATTTATTAATTTTTTAAAACACACATTCATAACCTAAGAAGAACACGGTTTTGCATTGGAATTGTTATTGTTCCTGAATATCTTAGGATATAATAAACCTGGAATTTTAAGGGTTAATAGTTCAAAAAAAACCGTAATAAGAAGTATTAAAAATTTAAAATATGATAATACAGTAAAACTGAATTGTTACAGATACTTTCAACAAGTGCGGCTACACACACTTTAAAACGTTAAAAATGCATAATGTATACAGGTAGGGAGAACGCAAGCAGGGTCTTTTCTTATTTAATACAGGCTGTATATGCAGATTTTGTCTAATTAAGCATTCTGTGTCAGAAATACGCTGGTTTTGTGGCACAAAAAATTAAAAGACTAACAACAATACAATAAAAGTGTAGGTCTGCCCCGAACAGTACATTACACAGCTTAAATACTTGTTAATATTTACAAATGAATACTTGAGTAGTCGATAAACAGATCTGCCGTTTGTGCTGTCAAGTTTAAAACCTATCAAAAGCACTTGCATGATGGAGCAGAGACCGAAGCAGTGTGGATTGGACACATGCTCTATTAGCTTCAATGGCCACATGGAAAGCGCAGCAGGTTGTTGCACTGTGATGCTTGTTGATGTCTGGCATGAGTTTGTAATGTATTCAACTAAACCACCCATAATATATTCATTTTCAAATGGCCCATATCCTGCATTTCTCTTGTAACTTATCTATCCTTGAGGTGCAGCTATAATGTTTGTGTGGCTTTATGCATCAAAAACAGTCATAATGTGAAATAAACAGGCTGTTTTCGTTACTGTGCCTTTAAGCCTAATCTATGCAAATGAACTCTGTTCTGACTGGCTTTCCTGTGTTGTGCTTCATTCAAAAAGCTGTCTGGACTGAAATACTCCTTATAGCCTCAGTGTGAATGGGTAGCTGTAGGCTGAATAGGCAGAGATCTGTAAATAGTTTGTTTTTTGAATGGATTGTTTCTGTGGTTTAGTTTTCATATATGCACTGTATGGACTAGGGCGTGAACAGTACATTTTGACTTTTACACTGTATACTACTTCAAACACCTTATTTAAAAAAAAAAGTTTAGGCTAGAATTTTTGTGTCTTAAAAAAAATGAATATGAAATAGAGAAATGAATACCAACATAAACAAAGACTATAATAAGCATTAGAATTAGAATGTAATCAAAGCTGAACACATTTGTGTGCTTAAAGGTGTGCTAATAATTAAACAGTGACATATGCATATGAGTGACCGAAAGTGTCGAATACTGCATGAAAAAAGTTCACCAACCAGTAATCAGCAACCCTGTTTATTTAACATTTCCGTTTGCATGAGAGTTGTATCTCCAGGGAAGAGAATGTAAAGGGCAACCAATAAGGCATGTCATTGTTTGTACAAATGCACAACAGCTTTCCCTGGAACAGGACAGCCCCTCATTACTTCCAACAACTGTGATGGGTATTGTGCACTATTGTTTTAGATTTGACCAGGTTACACTTTCAATAGTCAACACACCTTTTCTAGAAGCTTTAACTTTGAAACAGCGTGTACTAACTGTTGTAATTATGAAACGGTGAGAATTTAAATGCTTAATAAGCATAAGGGCTGGTTTAACAAACATATTAGCATAAAGGTTAGATTAAGGTGCTCTATAAAAGCTAAATACACTCTGCACTATAAATGTTCTGTGATGCTATTCTTGTCTTGCTATCTTTTCTCTGTACTTCTGGTTGGTTGAAATGGCCACTGCAGGACCTCTGACCTGTAAATGCCATGTCTGCCACTGCCTGGTGTTAAATGACCGCTCTGTAATGGCTGCCACTGGCTGGCACTGCTGCTGTCCTCAACCCCAGCCTCCGCCATCCTGCTGGCGCACTGGCTGCCAAACGCTGCCAAAGCTTGCCGAAGCTCACTAATGCAAGGAGTTGGCAAAAGCAGATAAGTGTTTTGGGTCTAAATCCTCCAACGCTACAGGTACTTCTCCTGAAGTGCTTGTCTTTCTTGCCATTTTTGCCTGGCTCAAATACTTTTGCTTTAGAAAAGAAGAAATAGAAGAGCAGGCGCTTTAACACAAATGAAGTTTGGAAAATGGCAAAGCATTACAGCTTGTCTTGCTAACTAGGGACAGGAGAAAAAATGTAAACAACATACATGGACAAAATGAAATGCAGCTAACCTTGCATGAAGTCAATCATGAGGATCTTCTTTTCAATCATACAATAAACCATCTTATTTTTTATCTTCATATACATTGATTTATTGAAATCAATCGTTCAAATGGTCATTTGATCTCATTTCATGTGATGCATCTTTAGAGTATTTATTGACTGTTTCCTGAAACTTGTTCCAGAAAGTTGAGACACTTGAAACTGTTGCAGATGAGTTGCAGCATGCTTTGCATTATGCAACTCTAGTTTCAGGTAAGCTTCAAGCAACTTAAGTTGCACAAAGTTTTGACGATTTAAAACCAGCCTTAATCAGCTGTAAAACGATGATTTGTTTGCACCCTTCCATTCAATACTTTGTGCAGCCTCCCTTTGCAAAGATAACAACTCTGAGTCTTCTGTAATGCTTAATGAGACTCATTTACACATGACAAAGGATCTAAGACCATTCCTCTATACAGAACCTTTCCAGATTTTTCAGATTCCGAGGTCCACATCCCTTTCAGGATATCCCACAGGTTTTCTGTAGGGGTTTAGGTCAGGGAACTAGGGTGGTCATGGCAAAACCTTAATTCTGTGGTTACTGAACCATTTTGGTGTGTTGGTCCTGAGCTTTGCTTTGGATCAGTACCCTGCTGTAAGATCTAATCATGGCCTAATTTAAGCTTTTTTACGTAGGCAGTCAGGATTTTATTTTATTTCTGCTTGTGTTTGATGGTGTCTTTGATACCATGTATGCGAATAAATTGTCCAGGGCCTTCGGAAAAAAACAGCTCCACAGCATCACAGGTCCACCACCATACTTCACTTTGGGGATGAGTTACTTTTCCGCATGTCTATCTTTGTGTCCATGCCAAACTCACCTCTGCTGTTTGTTGCCACAAATCTCTATTTTGGACTGATCTGACCATAAAACACTGTCCCACAGAAAGTTCCAGTAACCTTGGCAAAGTGTAGGTCCCTGAGTTTGTTGGTCCATGACAACAGAAGCTTTCTTCTGGCAACCCTCCCAAACAGCTTGTGGTTATGTAGGTCTCATTTGATTGTAGTTTTGGAAATGCTCTGAGCTGAAGACATAACTAATATCTGCAATTCACCAGCTGTGATCCTTGGAGATTCTTTTGAACTCAAACCATCTTCCTCACTGTGCATGGGGTCAATTTAGACATGCGTCCTCTTCCCAGCAGATTCTTAACATCTCTAGTTGCTTTAAACTTCTTTATTATTGCTCTGATAAAGGAAATGGATATTTTCAGCTAGTTAGCTGTTAGTCGTTTTCTTGTAGCCATTTCCTGATTTGTGTAGGTCAGCAACCGTTTGTTGCACATGATTGCTGTTTTCTCTAGTCTTTCTCATATTGATGGATGACCAAAGGGAATTTGGCCTGTGTGTGACCTCATATTTATACCTCAGTGAAACAATAAGTCATGGCTGACTATTTAAGTGTTACCAATTGCTCAGGTGAACTTTGAAACATGAAATGTGAATGAGAATATACTTCATTTATATTTAATTCAGAAGAATTTCTAGTGGTTCCAAGATTTGTGGAATAAGATTAAGGTTATTTCTCACAGTCATTGCACTTGTGCTTCAAATGAAGGTTCATTTTGTGTCAATATTTTGAATGAAAGTACAAAAGGATTAACAATAAAAAATGTTTTTTAAAGCCAGTTTTGCTCATGTTTACCTGGGGTGCCAGTATTTGTGGAGAGCACTGTATATGACTGAACAAAATCTGTCATGACAACTCATGACAGCATTTGACATCTGCTATGATATGTTTATGGCATGGTTATGTCAATGTAACGAAGCAGGGTTCAAGTACAATGTTATCATCTTGTTATAATATTGCATCATGAGCCTTCTACTGGTTTCCACCCTGGCTGCTTAAAACATGTTTTTTTAGGAATGGGTGTGAAAACAGTCACTAAAACAAAAGCGATGGAACCTTTCTGACATTTGAAAATGACTATTTTGATACATTTGTACGCTTCTCAATTAACTTTGCTACTCAGCCCGAAGGTTTGAGGACGTGCTTTTGCATCACTATAAGGTTGTTTGTTTACTTTGCAGAACGTCCCTGTTTCGTGTTTGTAAACACAGAGCCCACACCCGCTTCGCTGCATAATCTCCACCAACCTCTGTTCAGTCTCTGCAGTCGGAGAGATAGGACGTGGACCACTGGGAATATTATACAATTACCGTCCTTCAGCTCAGTTTGAACAGTTCACTTTGCAGCAAAGCACTCAAATTATCCAATTTCAACAATTCAGGTTTAGCAACTGAGCTCCAGAGCTTAGCAGAGACAGGCATAGTTGTGAACCGCATACTGATCCAAGCTCTGGGATAATTGCCTGCAAACATTTCTTATTAGAGCGGCTTGCCATTAGAGCATGTTTTGTAGTCATATTTATACAGCAGGACAGTCCCTTCACTAGGAGCTTAAGCTGAGTTTTACCAGCATTTGGGTTTTCACAGGACTGCCACAATCTCATAGATGTGTAGAAAAAGACTGTGCATCTGGGTTTAAATGTGGCCAAGCCTTTCGCATCAGGAGGCTCAGAGAGTGATATCATCTTATGATCTTATCATGAAAAGCCTGTGAGCGAGGAAGAGGATAGTCTTGTTTTTTCCCTCAAGAAGGCCCACTTTAGATTAAAGTGCCAGATTGAAAATAATCCCCTCTTTGTGAAATGCGGGTTTTCTCCAAAATGCCAGACGATGCGAGAGCAGACAAGCTGAGAATATAAATATGAATGCATTGTTAATGTCAGAAGAAAGCATTTGTCAAGGCAGTTTTGTTTTCATCAGCTTTATTGTATTTTCCCACTGATTCTCAAATATGACACTTAATTTTCCATTGACATCCAATATTCCAAAATGCAGCTGTTTTCCCTCATTGTGAGGGAAAGTACTAGAAGTTCTTTTCGTTTACGAACAATGCAAGTATAAGCAAGTGATTTTGAACTTTTAAATATGGTAAATATGGTTCTTTGTGTTGCTGATTGGTTCTTACATTCAGAGCTTGGGCTGTGAATTTTAATAAAGCACATATAAGCCTGCCCTGCTGTCTGCTAAATCCCAAACCTGTTCTGCTTCTTACAGATACCTATTATAGCCATAAAACCTATTGCTTCTAAAAAAAAACATGTGTGGTAAGAGTGCTAATGAGAACACTAGATGCCCCATACCCACTCCATACAGCACTAAACAGATGTTTAGACTGCATGGCACTTCGGTACAAGATAAAGGTTCGATGCTATACATCAGTAGAGTGGCAGCCGTTAAGCTAAAAATACAAACAAAAAATAAGCTGTGTATACAAGCGCACCCTCACCAGATTTACACCGCTCTAGGAGTATAGCCCCATCTAAGTCAGGGAGGAAAGGGGACATTCTGAACTACTGCAAGATTATGTGTTAGGCTTGACATTTGCACAGTATTTTGTCATTGAACAGCTTTCATTATCTGTCAAATTATTCCTGTTTTTAGCACCTAATTATTCCTCCGAATTAGTCTTGGTGAATTAAAAGCATGACTCAGATTTTACATCAGCCGTCACGATTAACTTCTCAGCCCGCTCTAAGGCCGTTATGAAACTGAATATCATACAATTATCATAAATGTTTAAGAGAACGCCATTGGTGGATCTGGTCGTGTCTTGATATCATTCTTATGAAGTCTGCATACATCATATAATAGTTCTAAAGGATAATCCTACTACTGTGCAAGATATTGATATCATTCATTAAGAAAAGCTAACAGTATCGTCAGCGTAGCTCTCAGACTGCTTTTAAATTACTGTATAAAAGATACGTTTGCCTGCCAGAAAAGCAGTTGAGTTCCACTTAGCATGGCCACATTTAGTTTGGAACGGAGGACATTTTGAAGGCCGACCACTGATGCTGTTCACTGCCCACTCCATGTAATCCGTATGTAGAAACAAAGCTAAAAAATATGTCAATTTTTTATTTGTTTTTGTGATGTCATGAAAACCAACACGTATACATATTTACCCTACAGCATTCATGTTGAAGTTATAAAGAGTTTTTCAGACCAGACTGCTTTTTGAATGAGGCAGCAATATAGGACAGCCAATCAGAATCAATCAGACATCCTTTAATTCAATCTTCAAGTCACAGTAACATAAACTGTGACTTCGTATCATTCTCTGTCTGCGTACATCATATAATAGGACTGTAATCCACCTACCACTGTGCAAGATATTAGTATCATTTATGAAGCTAACAGTATGTGGTGCTCAGGCTGCTTTTAAGTGACGGAATAAAAGCTACTTACATGACAGTAAAAGAATTGAGTCCTACTTGCTATGGTGACATCTAGTTGGAAATGGAGAACATTTTGAAGGCTGACCACTGGTGCCAGTCATTCCCCACTTATTATAATCCAGGTGTAGAAACTAAGCTCAAAAAACGCCAATTCTGAATTCATTGTTTTTGTGATGTCATAAAAACCAACACATTTACGTTTCCAACCTACAGCAATTAAGCCCCACCCATTTATGTTGAAGTTGTAAGGAGTGTTTCAGTCCAGTCCCGTTGAGTTATTCCTCCAAAATAGTGTTAGTGAATCAAAAGCATGACTCATATTTTGCATCAGCTGTGATAATTAACTTCTCAACCTGCTCTAGGGTCATTATGAAACTAAATATCATACAATTATTATAAAGGTTTAGGTTGGTGGATCTGCTTGTGTTTAGATATCATTCTCTTGAAGTCTGCATACATCATATAATAGTGCTAAAGTAAGGTGCAATGAGGTGCAGCCAGTCAGAACAGAGATCATTTAAATATATCAGTCTTTAAGTCACTGTAACAAAAAACAGCCTTCTTGATTGTAAGGCATAAAAAGAGGAAAATGGATATATAAAAAGCTATTGTAACTAGTTTTGGTACATTAACCCACACAAACTTCATAAGTGGACCTCCGCCATTGGTGGATCTGGTCATGCGTTGGCATCATTCTCTTCAAACCTGCATAGGATATTAATATCGGTCATTCTACAGTATATAAAGTCTACAGTATTGTCAGCGTGGTGCTCAGGCTAACTGAATAAACTGAATAAAAGATACATATGTAATTGCCTGCCACAAATACAATTGAATCTCACTTAGCATGGCGACATTTAGCTGGAAACGGAGGACATTTTGAAGGCAGCCTGCCACAAAGAATGACCTTTCACTGAGACTCCTCCTATGTCTATTTATACTGTAGACTGTGGATTGTGAATATGTTAATACCTGGATAAAGGAGCAAGCTGACCTTTAGAGGAAACCTGTCAGCAAGGGAAGATTTGCTCATTTGAGAACGCTGCTTCACTTGATTTGGCCTTAATAGAAGGGTAGTGGCTCATTGACTGGGTTAAGCTTTTCATTTCCACCTTTCTCTGCTCGACTAGCAGATATGCTCTGATCCTGTATCGTCTTTATCACCCAGATCTGTGCAGCCTGAACTAGCTCCATATGGAGGATATTATCATTTCTTACACACAACACACAACTGCTCTGGCTCAGGGGAGACTGTGGGTTTGTGTGTGTGTGTGTGTTACAGAATATAGCACAGGACGTCGTGCTGTGCTTTTGATAGAAAGAAGTTCTTTCCCAGACTGTTTTCTGTGTGGGGGGAGGAGGGAAAACCCTCTCTGTGTATAAACAGCGTCAACCTAGTTGATGTTTAAGTGTAGTATGTGATGTTAAAGAGATGAAATGAAACCATTTTCTCTGTTCTTTCTTGGTGTTTAGGACCCCAAATCTTGCAAAGCGTCCAAATCATGGAAAACCAAACTGTCCTTGCATTTTCAAAATAAAAAATGTTAATGTGGTATGTCATCGCTGTCAGATCACAACCTTGTTTCTCCATTTTTGTCTTTTTAATTTTTATTTATTTATTTGTTTTACTTCATTTAAAATGCCAGCTGCCATATACACTGTAAAAATGTTTTCAATTCTCCTGTGCGGGTTCTGAATGTTCTGATCCAACAGCAACAATATAAACATTTTAAAAGCTTCACCTTCCAGTCAGTACAATACACGTGTAGAAACTAAGGTTAAAATGTGCCTGTTTCGGATTCATTGTGTTTGTGATGTGATTCATTCATGTTGAAGTTATAAGGAGGGAACACAATAAAATGAAAGTAAAAACTTAACTCAGCAGTGCCCAAAACTGTGTCTGTAAGCATGTTATGACAAGAATTTGCATCAGCAAAGACCCCCTACAAATTTCTATTAGAAGCACAATTCTGAAAATGTTGGGACAGAAGGTGAAATTCACTCTAACCTGTATTTGAATGAAACAGAACAAAAACTAGATATTTAATGTTTTATTTTATCAGCTTCATTGTTTTTGTAAACCTGTGCTCATTCTGAAGTTAATACATGGAGCACATTCCAAAAATTTTGGGACGGGGCAGTTTAAGACTAGAAACATTATTAAGATGTTCCGAAAATATTTTAAAAGGGTGATGTATTCATGCTTTGGTGAAGGAGCATGCAAGAAAGACCTAGTGCTCTACAAGAAAGAATGGGTTGAGGCTCCCCACTTTGCCTAAAAATGCATCAGCAAATAGTCCAACTAAACTTAAAGCTGGCCTGCTTCTGTGATACGTATCATTATATATGCTCGGGAATAATTTGACAAAATATAATAATAAACAATAAACACCTGATGACTTGTATAACTGAAGAATGGCAAAGAAGTTCGCTTTCAAATCTGGATCTCTGTGTTTATTTAGTGTTGTTAAAAGAAAAGGTGGCAGCACTGAGGTAAACATGTTCCTGACCCAACTTTTTTGGAACGTGTTGCAGGCATTACATTTGGAATAAACGTATCTGTGCTGTCCAAAGAAAAACATGTATCTCCTTTTTCTATATGTATTTTTACATTTGTGCATGAATTGAGCCCGGCAGCTGTTCTTCACATTGTGTGAAAATTTCATGATTAATGGATCAACAGAAGTACCATAAAACTGCTTGGAATAAAATGACTTTACATTAATTTACATTGTAATTATAGAATTTTTTTGCCCTCTCCTGTAAAGTCACTGTTTTGGAGATACTTGTTTTTCTTTGGACAATGGCAAAACATTTGCAAGGAACAATGACGTTCATAAGGTAAAACATCAGATATTGTGTTTTTATACTGTGTTCAATTTAATACAGGTCAAACAGCATTTTCAGTTTTCGTTGGCATTTTACAAACTGTCCCAACTTTTTTGGAACTGGCTTTGTGTATGTTAGGTTGATTTTACAGTGTTGTCTGCAACAGTAGAAAATAGTCTTTCACTACAACTTCCAGTGCAACTCTCTCTCGCACACACACACACACACACACACACACACACACACACACACACTCGTCCTGTGTCAGGAAACAGGTGTCTGACTCTGAAGTGCAGCCTGAGGCCAGTAAAGCAGCACGTTCCCCTCCTCTACCTCTTAATTAGCACTCTGGATTAATTTTATTGCCTATTACTTTTTTCACAAGGACTTACAGAACGTTCACAAAGCAACTGCTCTCAGAAGGCATTCCAGTGACTCAGTTTTAAAAACAGCACAGGGCTTTTAGAAACCTTTCTAACAAAATATTACTGCATCCTGGAAATGCTGTAGGGGCCATTCTGAAATCCTCAAAGCAGAAAAAGAGGGAAGACTTAGTTTATGTACTATTTTAATTATGCATTATAAAATCTATATTTCTGCTTTGTATAGGATCTAACAAGTGAGTTCTTTCAGAATGTCTTGTTTGACTGTCACTAAGCGCAAGCAAGCTTTTGTTAACTGTGTCATGTCTATACAAATTACTAGATTTCTTCTTATAGTTTCTGTGTTTTTATGCCTGAGTTTGGATTAGGTCTAAACATGAACTAAACATGATGTGATTTTTATTGGTGAGGTCTAAATGTTTGAGTCGGTTTCTTAATTAATTGAGCTTGTTGATGTAATAATTTTAATGTAAATCACTATTTTTGATTCATGCATGTTTATTTATTTTTTCTTTAGTGCAGTCCAGCCAATCCCAACAAATTCTCCAGAATGTCCTAAATGCCTTCTGTTTGGGTTTTCAGGCTTCGTAATAGCTGGTTCACGATTCCTGTGATTGTCTCCATCCATCTTGTTGCTGGCCGTCCTTTTCCTCTTTTACCTTCAACTGTTCCAAGCATAATTGTCTTTTCCAGTGAATTAGTACTTCTCATGAAATGTCTGTCCAAAAAAGGGCTTCAGTTTGGTTATCTGGGCTTCAAATGAGGTAAGACAGAAGTGAGGCCGTCCAATGTACTCCAAAAAGTCTTTGCCAACACTGAAGTACAAAGGCAGCCATATTTTTCCCTTTATGCAATCATTATTATGAAACAAAAAAAAACTATATTATGTATATCACCACTGTCATATATGCCCCATATTTTATAGAATGAAAAAAAAAAGTTTAATTTATGTTTATGCAGCGCTTTTATTCATCCATTCAACATGAAATGTTCACACAATGTAAAGGGTGGATGGCATGTTGAAATGGTGTAGAAAAATAATGGTGTAATATAGTAACAATATGACAGCAAAAGAAACCTCAGTCACATTTTTTTCAGTGTTTCACTCTCAATTCTCCTAGTAGGACTGTTTGAGACATTGTAAGGGTTTGATATGACAGTAACAGGTTGTAAGAGTTGAAAGGAGCAATACTGAAGCAGAAGCAGTTAAGGAGAGCATCCAAGTTGATCTAAGAAGAAGCACCTTTAGACTCAGCTTGAAGACCAATTAAAAAAGTATGTGCCTTAAATCTTACGGGACTAAAAGAGAGGTGTTTGTTAGACACTGGCGAGGTAAAGGTATATGCCGTTGTCTGGGTTTTCTGTCTGGGATTGGAAAAATTGGTCATTGAGTTCTTGTCAGTAATTTTCTTGTAAGCTGTTTCTGGGCACTTAGCCAAGGGGACTCCACTGTGAGTAAAAAGCAGAGGCTCTGACTTTGAAGCAGTCTGCGTTCTGAAATGAGCTAGATACGGACCTAACAATAGCCAGTGGAGATGTATCTTTCTAATGAGGTTCAAGCTACTGGATTGATTGTGCGTTTCTACCTGCATACAACTCACTCTGTTCACTGCTTCGAGGGTCATTGATATGAACTGTGGCAGAGAAGTGTCAGTATCCTGGAATCATATTAAGACAGATGACTTGGCACAAATAAATAAAAAAACGTTCCTTTCCGCACCAGATCTAATTTTGAGACATAGGAATATCTGTTTGATGAAAAGGAAGGAGACAGATGAAGTTAGACGGCTCTTTTTGCAGTGAGTGGGTTTGTGTGCACCTGGGTAGGTTATTAAAGGGAGAGAAGAAAGAAAACACTGACTTCTTTCAGTGTGCTGCAGCAGGACTATGGATTACCCCCACACAACAGATCTGTTTACCATGTGTGAAAGGATGTGTGACATTTTATGTGCCTAGACAGGTTCTTATACTATAAATCTATAGTGTTAGAAATGAGAGAAAAAAACACCACTATATAATGTATTGTTGCTATCATAACCTCACCTTGTTTGGTATAGTATTGTTTCCTGGGTGGGAAATCAAACCCCACTCTGCTTCACTGGGGACCAGTGGTGTTACCCACTACACCAAGGGTCCTCAGCCCACCTGTTTATAACTAAAAAGCACGGAAAAAAAATCAACACAGCAATATTTGAGTGCCAAACAGTAAATGTATATCAGTGAATGAAAATAAATGGTTAGGCTAACTTAGGCTTGTTTAAAACCAGAAATCAGGCAGAAAATTGGTGAATTAAGTAGAATGCTTTTACAACACAGCTTTTTATAACAGTCGCTCATGAGTATACAACTGAAGGGAGTTTTTTTAGCTGATTTTTATGACAAAGTGCCATCACTGGCCCACTACAGACTCCCTCAGTATTGGCCCAAGGACCATCAAAGGGTGCTTCAGAGGCCCAGTGGTTGAGAAACCCTGCACTACACTATAACAACCGCAATATCTCCTGTATCTCTGGTACCTTGTACCTCTGAAATAGTAACTTTATAGTAGAAGAAAAAATATTCTCCGCTTTAATGTGTATTAATGTATCAAGATTTTACTGTTAAGTAATTTCCAAGTAAGACCACTCATATTGATCCATTCATGATGAAATGTTCATAAAGATGTTTTCAAATGGTATAGAAAAAGACAGTTTTGACAGTGACCATGATTTATTTATTAAATTATTTATTCATTTATTGCTAATGAATTCAGTTGCCACACCACACAGAGCTTGTTGAAAAGAGTCAAGGCCAGCTGGATTGCCAAGTCTGGGTTACAAAGCTTGTAATCAGCTTGTGCCCAGGATTAAGATAAAGTAAAAATGCATCACTTGATTTTTAATTTTATCTGTTAAACTATTTATTTAATTTTTTACATTTTATATGCTTGAGTATGTTTAAATGTAGATTCTTTTTGATTCTCACTCAGAAGTCAACAGTTTTACTCAAGTTTTTTTTAACCACTGTTAATTGAGTAAAAGTGTAGGTAAGACTGTAAGACACAGTACATTCGCTTATGTCTAGTTTCTCTGTACTTTTTCTAACCCTGCTCTTACTGTCATTTTCAGTGGACTGATGGACAAATGTTGCCTTGCCAAATAACTTCCATTTAGGGGTAAATCACACATTCCTGACCACATCTGGCCCTGAGCTCAATGATATGAGCCTCAAATAAACATGAGGAAGAAGATGAGACGGTTTTAATCAATAAAGTCATAAGTGCCAAAGTATCAGGCTAAGTGAGGTCCATTGTGCAGATATTCATGTAATCCTAACTAGAGTCTTGTACACAGACTGCTGATGTGTCACTAAGTCACTGGATGTGGTGATGATGCCTGGGTTAAACCATGGGAAGAGCCCAGAGGATCTAGTCATGTCCCATCTTGCGTGTTCCTCACCTAGCCCCAAAATAAACTGACTTTTGTGGAGTTTGGCCTCTTATCACGTTTTCCTTATAGAGACTCTTAATACTTAAGGGAATAGATACAGCAACTGATAATTGCCCTCTTGGGAGAAGAGGAGAGACTTGCATTGATTTTTAGACAGCCTAGACTTAATTGCGTTTGATTTTCAAATTTTTTCCAGGAAGATCATAGTTTTGTGGCTCTTTCCCTCTATATCTCTATTGAAGCTGATGAATATAAAGCTCAAACTGGTCTGGTTGAGTGATTTAGGGTGTAAAGAAACAGCTATCGTTATTTTATTAAAGATTAGTTCATTCAGGTCACATAAGTAGTCATTGTATTAAGTGAATGTTATATAGTGTAAAAAGAAGATGCTGCTGTTATTCAGTGTATTTGACAGAATCGTGCTCCTTAAGAGGACTAATTAGAGAAAAACTAAGTAGCTTACTGACAAAAGGAAGTTACATGACAGCCTTCAGAAGATTCTAGATGCACCACCCACTCCTTCATTAGGAAAAATACATCCTAATGGAGGCTGCAAAAGCAATTCAGACAAGCAGAAAATGCAAGGCAGTAGTCCTCAAATAAACTTAAGACCCTTCCTCCCCATATCTACTTAATTCTGCCTTACTCGTGAAACCACATACGAGCTGTGCTCTTCTTGGAAGATGTCGAGTATTTCGTGGAACGCTTTTCAGAGCTTGTTACAGTGCCCTTGATCTCTTGATTGAAATGATACAGATCGCAATGAAAAACCGACCGGCACAGAGAAAGAGAGAGAGGAGAAAGCACAATAGCTACTACATGCAAGCTCTGTTTCTATCAGGATTGTTTGAGTGAGGCTCTTTGTAGTCCGCCACTCTCTGAAAGGATTGCCAGCCAGGCCTGAGTCACTGTGTTAGATAAAGAGCTGCTGCACAGATAGAAGAACCATACAGCAAACATGCTAAGGAGTGAATAAGACAGTTAGAGAGGCAATGCAAACCCCCATAGAATTGATCTATCCATGAGTTCTTTTGTAGCAACTGTTTCTAGGTTGGGCAAGCTACAGAACACTGGCAAAAAGAAGCCGTTCAGCCTAATTAGAAACTGTAGTGGACAACTCAGTTGTTGTTGCATAAGAATGAATTTGTGGGCGGAGCATAGATACAAGGAAGGATTGCCGACCGGGCCAATGGGGTCCGTTCCCAGAAGCCTCTGATTGCCTGGTGACTAAGGCTGGGCATACACTACACAACTTTTAAACTTCTAACAGATTTAAAAAACCGAGCATCACACACTTAATATCAGTCTTTTACCGTCTATCTTGTGAGGTCTTTTTTGTGAGGGTGCACACACTAGACAACATGGCATAAGAGGCAACAGGTTTTGGCTATGTTAGGTGCAACCGTCTAAGCGTTGGCCCTATCATCAGGAGATCACTAGTTCAATCCCTGGTGATGCTATAGCCATCCGTGGCCGGGAGTCCGAGAGAGCACAGTTGCCACCGCCCCCCATCACTCAACGTGATGCTAGTCAGCGCAGGCGTCTGTTAGTTGACGTAACAGATCTGGTGGTTTGTACTTTCCTCCAAGCGCATTCGGCTGTCCAATGACCTTGCGGCTGTCCAGTTGACGTCATTATCATGTCATGCAAACTAAATTAAACTGGACTAGACTTTTTTGTGCAAACACAAGAAGTGCAGCAAAAATGCAAACTGGGGACAGTTACAGAGATGGGTGATGCAGATATCACACTGAGAGTTGGAGAAATATTTTTCTACGTACTGGCAGCTGAATTGATATTATAAAGTGAGCCCTCTTTGTGCTCAACAAGCAGCTTCTCTGTCTCTGCATCGTGCTGCATGCATGTCTCTTCGCCTTTTTTTTCTCCTAATGCTTTCATTGGTTTTTGCCTGAATCACTTGTTCAGTTCTATCACTGACAGTCAGGGGCTTTTAATAATTTTATATGTGGTAGCAGTCTATTTTATTTATTTAGTGATTACATTCAAGAGCTTTTCATTTTTTTATTTTTGCAATTGGCTGTATTTCAGTTGCCTTAAGCTAGACCTACACCACATGACTTTTTGCCCAATATTAACCCCAATTTGCTCCTTCCAACAATTTTGTATTGCGACCACATGACTTATGAACATGGTAAAAATGAAACATGTTTGCAAATATAGGAGGAGCCTCTGATCACTTTAGAAGGCTAAAGACTGACTCAATTCCTCTGTCACACTACCAGATCATCCATGCCATCATTTGTCATAAGAGGGCAAAACAGGGTTTAAATCTGGCTGAAGATTGTGTAGTGTAGGTTCACCTTAAGGCGACTCAGGCTAAGGCTGGGCACAGCCAACTCCAGATGCAAAAAGCTCCTGAATACATAATCACTAAATAAATAAAATAACCCCATATCCTGTCAACATATTTAAAAAAAGTCTATTAACACCAAAAATGTGCAGAAAGAAACTGCACATGAATTAACAAGCTATTGCACATTTTATTAAGAATGAATCATTTTGTTTGTTTACATTAGCTGTTTGTTAAAGTTTTTCTTTATGATATTTTTTGTGATATTGTCAGAGCATGGGGTGGACGCTCAAAAGTGTGACATGTGCCCTTGTGACCATGATTTAATCCCTGCACTGATACACAGTTTGGCATTATCCCACTGGATAGTGCGATACGATACAACACAGTGTCACATCCATGATCGCATTTTGTGAGATCTTATTTGACCACCACACAACTTCCAGAGAGCCCACCTACTTTAACGGTCCTGTCATGCAGTGGGACATGGACACAGGCATTCAAGAAGCTTATGAGTAGTTCAGGGTTAGGATGAGTAGCACCGTGCTGTACTACACTGTTCAGTGGAAAAACGTCTAATATGTCCTCACAAATCAGTTAAGTTTATTTGGCTTGAGCAGCATCATAATGACTTAAGAAGTATCGAACGGCTTCTTTTTAGCTTTTTCAGCAGCTTTAGTAACACACTCACTGAGCTGGGTCCTCAAAGACGCCAGGATTCAGCACTATTAAATATAATATTTCACCAGCACATCTCACATATGCTGCCATGTCCATCCAGCGCTGTCCGTATCCCACTGAGTGCTGACCCTTTGTTTGTGCCTGCAGGGGTCTGCATGGTGCTTTCCCTCCAACACAGAGTGAGTGAGCACGGAGCAGTCTGACAGCACTCCCCTGCCAAAGCCCCACGTCACTTCAGGTTAGTCCAGCAGCTTAGTCAGTCTCTCCCACAGAGAGGTGTCTGTGAGCGTGAGTGTGAGCATGTGTGTGTATGTGTGTTTGTGTCATGTTTCTGCCTCAGTGTAGTCATTTTCCCCTGTGTTCTCCAGAGCCTTACTGTCAGAGTAATTCTCCTAACATCCACTCCGCTGGCAGTGCAGGTCACTAAACAGCAGTGAACCTTCACTTCAGTTTTTTCTGTCTGGTTGTGTGTTTTTGGTACACGCATGGATCGGCAGGTTAAAACCAAATGGCATGTTGGATCTTATTTCTGTCATGACATAACCTACAAAACTATTCAAAACTGTTTTAAAACTATTTGTCTATCTATTTGTGGTTTGCAACTTCTTTAATGTCTTTTCTAGCAAATCTAACAATAATTTCTTCTTTTCAGAAAAGTCATTGCTATCTTGTGAGATGATTTTCAACATAGATTTGGCTCGAAATTAAATTGTTCCATTCACCTAGCAGCACACCTGAGTACTTAGTACAGGTGCTAAAGTGCTATAATGAATTGTATAAAAAAAGTATAACAAATTGTGTTTTATTATATATCTAGTAAGTTGCCATGAATTTCTGTTCTCATGCACAGCATTGTATATCAGCCATATCAGTTTGACACAGTTCATGATTTTATATCAATTTCATGTTTCTATTCTTCAGTGTTCTCTCACTACAATACCCAGCATGAATTACACCAATACATCATTCAAACACTGGGAATCCCTGTGGTGTCAACCAATGATGACTGCTAGCCTAGTCACTGCCACTGATCTGTAGGCTAATAAATACAACTAAATTAGCATTAGTTTAACTCTTATCTCTTATTTAACAAACAAAATTGTGAGGAAAACAACAGTCAACTATCTTTACTCAGCACAAAATGGACATCAGAGACAAGTTGTTTATCTTTTCAGACAGAGAAAAGGAGCCAAACAGAGGTCTCCATAGCCAGGTAGACCAAGGTAGCTGTAAGCTTTTAGCTTATTGTCCTCCCCATGTGATGATTCATTTGCCATTTGAGTAACACATTCTCTGCATAATAATGATGATTTGAAGACTGTTACTACAGTTACTACAGCTGCAGTAAGATCTGTCTCTCTCTCTCTCTGTCTCTGTCTCTCTCTCTCTCTCTCTCTCTCTCTCTCTCTCTCTCTCTCTCTGTCTGTCTGTCTCTCTCTCTCTCTCTCTCTCTCTCCTCTCTCTCCCTCTCCCTCTCCCTCTATATATATATATCTCTCTCTCTCTCTCTCTCTCTCTCTATATATATATATATATATATATATATATATATCTCTCTCTCTCTCTCTCTATATATATATATATATAATATATATATATATATATATGCACATATGCATGTGTGTGTGTGTGTGTGTGTGTGTATATATACAGCCTGAAAAGACCTCATTTCAGAACAGCCTTAAAGAACTCCTCCTCACTTCAGGTTACATCAGAAGGAGATTTTCTTATGCCGGCCTTACACCAAACGACTTTTCAAGCGATGTCACTGTCGCAGACAAATATCCATGTCGGGATAAAATCATGAGAGTCTTGTTAGAGTTGCGTCGCACTCGCGTCATCTTGATCGTTTGGTGTAAGGTGGTCCAGATGGTTGTCTTAAGTCAGTCTTTTTCTCGTCCTGACGCTGCGACAAAATCAACCGCGTTTAATATTATCATAAGTTTTAGGTCTTGGCTCATGCAAATAGTAACGTGCCAAGGGCGCGCGTGAGTGCTTGCAGGCGAGCGCAGGTGCGCGGCGCGATAGGAAGAGAGAGAGAGAATGCAGGCATTATTGAAGAATCCTCAATGTTTTTTTTCTGTTTTTTCTGTTTTCTGTTACAGTGGTTTCTTATTTTGTTTGTTTGTTTCTTGTGGTTTAGTTCATGACACCCAATCAACAATGCTGAATCACTGCATGTTCTGTTGATGTGTAAATCTTTATATCAAATTAAAAAAGTAACTGCACATTTTACAGGTTAATTAAAATTCTGGGTGATTATCTGCCAGAGTATACAGTTGTATAGTGAACTCATCTGAGCACCAGATCTTTACACACCCAGCCAGCATATCTTCCCATTTGTACCACTATAGAGTGGAAGGAAAAGTGTTTATCTGCTTGTAAATTTCCACCAGGTGCATGATGGGGAATAATCTCAAAATTCTAGTTGCATTCTTGTAAATAGTGACACTGCAAGATTCCTAGTCTTTGCAAAATCATAGTCTGTGACTAAAAAACATGACACTGTCTTTAGATGTGAGAGGGTGTCAGACCTTAGTCTTTCAAAAGTCTTTTCAAAGTCTTCTAGTGTACGGTTAGCATTAGTCTTTAAACTGGTAAATCTCACTCTGCACGCTGTAGGACCCGAGTAATATTTACAACGGATGTAATGATGGTTAAATGATGGCCAAAAATGTAAAAGACAAATTTGCTGTTTTGATGTGTCATTGATAATATTTAGGACAAGATGAAAGGGATAAAGTACAACTTGAACAAAGAATAAATATTTTAAATAACTAGTAAAATTAGTATTATCCTTATTAAAAAAGATATGATGGTAGTAACAATTCGGTAGCAATACATGCGGTAAAACTAAGCTTTGTGCTTAAATTTTATCTGGTTGAGAAGCTCTGCTGATATTCTTTACCACCTGTTTGTGTGTTTTAGTGCTCCTTTGAGGCTTTGGCAGAAGTAATAGCACTCTCGCTTCAATCAGGGCTGGGAATAAGACAATAAATGCAAGACAAACAGCAGCTTGGGCCACTGGAGTATTTCCCTTAAATTCACAGACAGGAAGAGCAGCAGGGAAATCATCTGTCCTGATGCGCTTTCTAAAAGGTTCCCCAAGGCAGCACCTAAGCAAAGAGCTCATTAATAGCTCCGGCGCTTTTTGTTTCAATAGGCAATGAATAAAAGGCTATTTTAATTGAACTGGGGACACATAAACGGATTTAGAGGGATTAAAGGCTCTATGACTGATGTGTGGACTAGACTGTCCAAAGCCACCTACTGCTAGGACTACCATTGCTTCCAAGCTTTTCAGAGATATGGTCAATTTGAACTGTTGCTTTCAGTGAGTTCTCATATGACTTCTTTTTGTTTCTGCTTACATCATTATAATGATGAATTCTAAATTCTATATAAAACCATAAGTCACTTTTTGAATAACTGCAGTGATGTATTTGTCAATGTCCAAATGGGACTTGTGCTCTCTATCAATGGTTGTGTATGAGGATTTTTTCTGTCAGGAAATATAATGAAGTCTTGTGTTTGGAATCAGTGGTGCACAAGAGTGAACTCCCCCAACGTTTTCTGGCCACTCAGCCATGATTGTCTCTGGGACAGACATTAATGCTCTGTGTTAGGGTTGACTGAATCTCTGCTAACCAAATCCTTTCTCTAAAGAAAGAAGACATAAGGCTATGAGCAGCATGAGCAGAGAAAGGTCCAGCAGTGCATCATTCTGAGCCTTCACAGAGCGCTACTCAGAGACGAACTGCAGTTTTGTAAATGGAAGCCCACTTATCACTTTCACATTCGAATGTACGTAATGCTCAGATTTAGAATCAATCTATCTGTGTCCTGGTTGCCAGCAATGGAACAGCCACAAGCTCACTGGAGCTCAGGAATACAAAGGAGATGCTCTCTGGAGAAGTGCTCGACTTAGTGAACCCGGGAGCCAGTTTTTGTAAATGCATTAAAGTCCTTAAGATTCCATTCATGGACTTCAAGGCTGGATGTAGGTACAAAACAATTATTTATTGTATGTTATGTAACAGTGGTGTTCCACAATCACAAATTAGCATGAATATGATGAATAGTAACAGTAATAAATAACAAATGATTACACGATAAACAATAACACAATATACAATGAACTATTACAATTTTATGTTATTAAGTATTTTTGTATTCGCCCAAAACTATGAACACGGTAAAGCAAGTCGCCACTGGACTCTGGAGCAGTGGAAACGTATTCTGTGGAGTGATCAATCACACTTCTCTATCTGGCAGTCTGATGGAGGAGTCTGGCTTTGGCAAATGCCAGGAGAACGTTACCTGCCTGACTGCATTGTGCCAAGTGTAAAGTTTGGTAGAGGAGGCATAATGCTATGGGGTTGTTTTTCAGGGGTTGGCCTGGACCCCTTAGTTAAAGTGAAGGAAATCTTAATGTTTCAGCAAACCCAGACATTTTAGACAATACTATGTTTCCAACTTCGTGGGAACAATTTAGGAAAGCATGACTGAGCCCCAGTGCGCAAAGCAAGGTCCATAAAGGCATGATTGGGTCAGTTTGGTGTGGAAGAACTTGACTGTCCCGCACAGAGTCCTGACATCAACCCCATCATTCCGAACTAGAACAGAGATTGTAAGCCAGGCCCTCTCATCCAACATCAGGGTCTGACCTCACAAATGCACTTCTGGATGAATGGGCAGAAATACCCACGGACACACTCCAAAATCTTGTAGAAAGCTTCCCAGAAGAGTGGAACTTTTATATTAATGTCTGGATTTAGAATGGCATGTCATAAAAGCTCCTGTGTGTGTAATGTGTAGGTGTCCCAATACTTTTGTCCATATAAGTGTATAGACACACATACACACATATACTTGTGCTTTGGAAATGCACTATATAAATAAAACCTAAATATTATTATAAGATAAAGGATACAAACAAAACCTGTACAAATAAAGTAGCTTACGAAATGAGCTCTATGACTGAACACAGCAAACTACTCAGAAAGGCAGTCTCAGAGTGCCTCTCCATAAAACTCCAAAGTAAATTGCCAGTGGGCCTTCCTAGAGAAAAACAGGCAGAACTGAGACGTGCAAACACAATAGGAAATTCTAACTCGGTGAGCTTCATTATCCACTTAAATAAACGTGAACAAAGAGTTTTTGAAAACAAAAGTAAGAAATGAGAGGTTTTACAGCTTCCCCACGCTGAAGCTTCACCACCTCCGCTCTCATCCTGCAGTAATAAGACGATGCAGTGGTACACTGAACGATTGATTCTGTTCTGTTTTTTGGCTCCAGATGTGTACGTTCTTTTTCTTTGACACATGATTAAGCAGTTGGCTTTTTTCCCCGCACTCAAGCACCTTAGACAAGATAATGGTACAGTAATAGCCCAGAAGCTGCTAGGGGGCCCCCTGGTGGGCATGGGGGACAGCTGCCTATGTTGCTTATTAGGCAGAGCCAGCACTGGTGTTTAGAAAAAAGACAAATAATAAAAGTCTGTGGATCGAACTTTGTTTCCTGGAATTGCTTGTAAGAGTTTATAATGTCTGTATGCCTGTACCTGAGCCAGCAAAACCTAGACCACCACGGTCTTTACTGGGCTCAACGTAGCAGCTTTTAAACATGAGACCTATTTGTTCCGACACATTAATTAAAAGGGTAATTAACAAGCTTAATTAACGCTCAAACAGAGCAGTTATAAGTGTTAACAAGCTTAATAAATGAGTACTTTGAATAAATGTGTTCAAATGCATTAGAACCTCCCTAATCAAGAACATTACAGTTTAATATTCACACAGGTACTTGCTACATCAGAGTGCTCAGTAACGAAACCAATAAAAGGCCTAATTTACAGCTGGAAATTGTTCAGGCAGTCAGAACTGCATTATAAATCTCATGTAGCTCATAGATTAAAAGAATACCTGGAAATCTTAAAAGTGCATGTAGTTTTCCAGGTTGTCTTGACATTTTCAGGCTGGATGTGCTCCTCTGAGTGGACATAAGAAAAGCTACATCCACATGGAGCATCTGGGAGGTACATTTCACAGCACTGTTCTGTCCAGACCTTCACAGTCATTAAAGCCACTAAACATAGGCTACACCATTAAAACAGGCACAGAGGCAGTCTTCAAACAAATCACAGACGTTTATGGTGACGGTGAGCAATGAGCTGGTCCCCGCTGTCAGGCTTGTGTTTTTTTCAGCTCATGCATTCATCTAGTTATTCAGGGCAGCATCTCAGTCTTTACTTCCATAGCTAAACCAGTGTCACAGTGTGTCCACTCCTCTGGCCAAAAGACGCTCGAGGTCTGACTCGATGTCTGAAATGGGGTGGTCAACAGGACAGTGTTCGATCTTAGAGCTGGATGAAGAAATGTAAAATCCAGCATATAAAGGGAACTCTACTGATTCATCACAAGTTATGCATAATTAAGGCGTTAAGATGTGAATAGAGCCGTTCAGAGTGGTTTGATGAGAATCACAGTGGTGGTGATAGCAAGCTGCGGCCAGCTGCACCAGCTGAACGTAAGTGACTACAGAATTTCGGTTGCACCACAGACACTTACGGTACATCTTAACTAGTGGTGCATAAAGTGATCTTACATCAAAACACTTTATAAAACATTACATGCAGTGAAATGGCTCACATTTCTCTCTTTTCAAGCTACAGTTACTTTGCTTAAGGTGTGTTGGTCGTATTAGCTATGATCTAAAAAGAGACTGTGTTTTACAATAAAGCAGTATTTTCAAAAATGGTGTCCATCTTTTGTGTGGATGTTTATTCTCTTCTGCTGCTGGAATTTTTCCGATATTTAAACTGGGTTCTCATGCACAATATTTTAACGGCACTTTATCAATGAAAAATCGGTAATGTTAGCAAGCTGCAGCTAATGTAATCGCTATTTGAATCTGCTGAATGACGAAAAGGTAGTTGATAGTTATGTATCATAGCTAACATCATGACCCCTATCATAGCTAATAATCTGTGTTATGTATTCTATGATAATAAGGGCAGTGTCACACACAGTCTGAGCACTAACAGAGCTGCTCTTATTGCGCTGCACGCAGTTGGCTTGTGTACTTGAACAGAGTCACCCACCAGCTTTTAGAATCTCCGATCAACGAAAACGGGTGCAATCTATCCTACAGAAGTGGTTGCCGTCAAAAACTGAAATGTATTTTGTTGTCTTGCATGTTCTCCCGTCAATCATATCGACCAGCCATTTTAACTGATTTTTTACGTCAGAACTTACACCTACTACAGGGTATGTGTACATTTTAAGTTAAAAAATAAAGCTACATTGAAACTATGTTACTTGGTACAAATGGTTAAATTCTAGTAGCTCATAAACTTGAACGTAGTGGCAGTTTACGTTCAAACTAGGCTACGATTGAACGTACGTTCAGCTGGTGCAACTGGCTGCAGACATCTGAAGAGTTTAATGCTTTTGAAAACTGCCTCACAGCCTTTACATCATTCCCTTACATTTTACGTACAGTGTGTGATCTCTGAGACACTGTTTCACAGTGTTTTTGAGATGAGGCTTTGGCCAGTACATTCATGGTGGAAATGTATATGCAAGGCAGTCCAGTTTCTGGGATTTACAGCCATTTTGCCATCAACATGAAGACATGTGTGGGTTTGCCAGTTTTTTGGACGGAAGATAAAATGGCTATAGATGGTTGTAGACATCACAACCCCAGTTCTTCTATGTGCTATTATAAAGTAAATCACTTGGAAAGTTTTTCTGCAGTGAACCGTATAACATCTAATTATTCTGAATGACTTTGTTTTTGTTTATTTTTCATTCATCACCATGTATTATCATAAGCACGTTGTCTGTTTTCTTTTGTTAAAAAGAAAACAAATGTTTTTGTTTTTTTTGTATGTAAAAGATTTCTCAATCTCAAAAATACCGCTCCACACAGAGGAAGGAACTTGGCTGTTACATCATCCAGAGGGTATAAAGTTTAAAACTTTCTTTTTTTAATCTTTTTGCTTTCTGCCTCTGCCACATTCTCTCTTGGGTAAAAAGTATGCTCTTCAACATTCATGCTTTTCAAAAAACACTGAACCTATGTGGATTCAGTGCACCAGCTGCATGTGTAAGGAATGGAACAAAGCAAATTATAAACAGAACACATACAAAATTACACATATACAGATGTACACTTTTTGTGGGTTTGTATGTGTAAGCATGTATATGTGGACATATACCCTCTTAAAAGTAAAGGTGCCATAAAGAAAGCACAAAGGGTTCTTTGGAGTGATATCAGCGAAGAAGCACTACTTGTTCCCGTTGCTTGCAGTGGATGATCTGTTTTTGTAAATAAGCTTTGTGAGTGTGAAGAATGTTTTTAAAGCTTAATGAACCTCTACTTACTGTAAAGTTTCTTTATCAGTTAAAGATTCACAGAACCATCTGTCCAAGCCAAGAACCATTAAGGACCTTTATTGTTAAGAGTGTTTTTGTAATTACGTTACCATATGTTATGACAACATATGCCAAAGACTGTTTGTCCTAGGGGTTGTTGTCAGTGATCTCAGTGAGTTCAGCTTCATCAGATTGATTGCTGCCTCTGTATCAGTGAGTGTGCTAGCAGCAAAGCCGTGAGTAGTCTTTGATCATCAGTCCACTCTCCACTTGTTTTCATAAGAGCATGAACCAGGGCCCCACACTTGGCCAGAGCCCTATCACTGAAGGACTTAACGGTCACTCTTGAAAACAATTTGCCTTTGTTATGGCTTTATCGCTCTGGATGAGTTGTATTTTCAGCTTTTCTTATGATAGTAAGTGTCAATTACTAAGTGACAAATGTGAAGCCCTTTATGATGATGGTTGAAACATATTCCAAGTAAGCCTCAAGTGTAGCATCCTGTTTGCACTCGTGAGGGGGCTCTGTGTAAGATTCTCTCTTTATCTGTGTCTGAGAGGCAGCCCCGTTATAGAGCATCAGAGAGTCTGTAGAGGTAGGACCGCATCTGCCCTGGCAATTACCAGCCATGAAAGAGACACTGTGGATAAAATCACCCTGCACAACAAACCACTGCCCCAAACCAGCAACTCCAATTAAAGAACTCTCAGAGAGCTAAACTTGTGGAGAGGAAGTGCAGTCTCTCTCTCTCCCTCTCTCTCTGTAATGGGATTAGAGAGGCTGCTGTGATCAGGCTGGGTGAGATCTCTGTCATGGTCCCGTCGGCCCAGATGCGTTAATTGGGGTATAAACAATAAAAGCCAGGTAGCACAGCTGACAAATGGCAGCGGGCTATTCAAATAGCAGCTTTTTTGTTTGATGTTCATTAAGCCAAAAGACTCATTAAATCATTAAAATAGTGATATGGCACACTTAACCCATGGAGCCCTAGGGGTCCGTATACAGGCCCGCACTTTAGTTCCTCACTCTCACAGTGACATACCTTACATTAGTCGTCACCAAATAATTCATAGTTACTGAATAATGCAATAACTTATAGTTGTTAGTGAATAATACATAACTGTAAGTTCTGATGATACAACCTGATGGTTGAAAATATTTCTTTCTACCATTCCACTGAACGCCACTTCTTTTGCTGCTATTTAACAACAACTGCCAGCATTGAAAGCATGATTTTGAAACAATGTTCAGGGTTTCATTGCTTCAGTTTTTTTTCCAGTGTTGCATTAATGCAATAGAATAATAAGCCTGCTGTTTAAGGGATTATAAATAAGGATGCACTGGTATGGGAATTGTGGCCTAATGCAAATATATATTTTTCATGTGCATATTTATTGATTCCAATTCAGATACATCTTATACATTTATAAAAAGTGTAAATTAGGACTAAATCCACCTGTATTAGCATTAATCTAGAATTGCTTATAGAAGTCAACACAGGTCCTTCACAACCAGCTGTTATTCGTGCTCGTGGAGGTATTACCTGCTATTAGGTTCATTTCAGCCACAGATGACTAATTTTTTGTCCTTTGAGCTTATTTTAAAGTGAATATCTGCTGGCGTTAAGATTCCAATATCATTGTGCATCCGTAATTAATAGGTACTGACTCAGTGAACCAGTGGGGTTGTTTGACTTACATACAGAAAATCTGTCAACATTAAATAGATGAATTGTGTTATTTTTAAGTATAAAGGCACATCTCAGTGAATGAAATCTATTAATTTTGATCCAAAGAAAATTCCGATCCAAAGAAAGCTTAGTAAAATACAAACAAATGTTTCAATTTTGTTCCATCAGCAAATGAACTTTATCTTGTGGTAACAAAGTCTGTATATGCTGATTCTATGCTGGATGAAAGGGTATGTGTGGCATAATTAAATTATTTACTTCTAAGTATATGTTTTATTTGTAAGTTAGGCCATTTGAATCTACACTGTAATCCGTGTATACAGGTATACAGAGCTAATTGAAATTAGTGCAGTGTATATATTAATTCACATTACATCATTTGAAGAAAAGTAGGCCTAAACCCCTCAGTTGTTGTCATTATGGAGCTGATGAACTGGAACTGACAGAGCTGATAGAACTGATAAGACTGATGGACTTTATCCACAGTCTCTGCTTAGCAGATGCCTTAAGGAGAACTGGGCATTCCTGCTAGTGGTCAGTATGAGTGACATCATACATGCTGACAGTGTGGATCATGACCCCTGGATATTTCCTCTGTGTGTAGTGGAACAAACCTTCTTTTGGGATCATGTCATGCTGCTCATCTGTCAAAAAGCATCAGTCATAACTCTGGTTCCTTCAGACCAGAGACCAAGAATACATGCAGCCATCTATGAGAAATTAACAGGATGTAGTGCCTCTATGAAACTTCAGAAACACTACAGTAGTGTTCATAAGGCTACATGACATCTACATAAGCTCATTATGACAACTGAAATAGACCTACACACATTTAGAAAGGCTTAATCCAATAGCCATGCTCTGTCTTAAAGGCTGCTCCTGTCAATTTTGATGTCAGGTTGATATGACACCGATGTCAGATACACTTTTTCTGACATTGGGCTGTCGTGACATTTTCTGGGATGAAATGACACAACTGACTTTGTATCTTAGTGTATATCACAGTGACATGATACTAAAAAAATGTTAGTCTTAATGGTCTTAAACCAAAAAGTTTTTCGTCTTAACGGTGAAATGAAGCTCGCTTTACCCAAGGGCTATAAACAGTGCTCACTTTCGTATAACCAGCCTGACTTAGCAAGCTATGTCATATAATCAGCATTATGTCACTGCGACATACACTCAGCTACAGAGTCTGACATTTCACTCCAGAACGTGTCACAACACAACCAAGTGTCAGAATAAAAATAATGTCAATTGACATGAAATTTGGCAAATGCAACCTTAATAATAAATGATGCCTATTGGAATATGCCACTTGTTATGAAGGGCTTATGTAGGTGTTATGTACCTACACTGCCCTGAAGTATTCTTGAAATGTCTTTACACATATTTGATTTCATTTGATCACTGTACACACAAATGATTCAATGTTTTAACTTAAAAATTAGTAAATAACCTGGTTGATTTAAAGTTTTGAGCTCACTGAACTTGTAATAGTGAGTTAACAAAATGTAAAACACAGATTATTATTCTGTTAACTTACTACTAGAAGTTAAATGAGCTCAAGATTTTAAAGCAACCAGGACAAAGTTGAAACATCAGATCATTTTTACAGTCTGTGAAGACACAAGAACCGCAAATTCTTTATAAAATATTTTTTTTTTAAAAAAGATGACACACATTTCTGGAACTTGCACTGAGTCTACACAGCAACTGGAGTAGTTTTTTATTTTAAATCTGTGAACTCTGCCTGAAAGTTCACCTTGCCCTTACACTCTCTGCTTGAGGCCTTGAGGCTACAGAGCTTTAGTCACACTCTCTATTCTTCAAGCACCATCACAATGGCATTTACCTTTAGAAAAAAAACCCCTTCTGCGCTGTCCACAGAGCATTTCTAAAGAAATGGCTTTCCTGCCAAATGTTTTATTGCTCAGCTGTTTACTGGAAAACTGCAAAACTATTTTTTCACATTCACTTAGTTTAACACACAGCAAACGAGAGAAAACACAATTAAACAGGCCTATTTTGATGAAACAGCTCAAGATGAAGCGTTTAAGCTGTGCTGGGAGAACGCCCGTAGACAGCAAGCAGAGAGAACTAAGCGGCAGCTGATAGCCAAGTGCTCAGGCGCTTTAAGACGCCATTCCTCAGGGCTACTGCCGGCTCACGCTGGTGATTCAGACGTGTCTGAACGCTGATGATCTCACTCTCCTCTAACCGTGTTGTGGTCAGGTCACAGCTGGGTCACCTTCTCTTATTCAGCCTCTGTTCAACTGCCCCACACACAAGATGGGGAACCTCAGGACTGATGGATCCATGACATTACTGCTGACGAGCCAATTCAAGCGATGCAGGCCAATTACTTCACTTTTCTTCTTCTCCCAGACTGGAACATGAAGTTCAGTTTGGCTTTAGCCTTGAACATACTTACTTATCACCCTGTGCATTTTTGTTTTGATTGCATAATTGACTGCTAAGATCACTTTGAAAGTTTGGCAGAGCAATATTATTTATTTGTTTAATGACATGCATATGCTGGTGTGACAGTCCAGTGCACCAGTCCAACGCACACTGCTCCCCCTCCCCCTCTCCCTCTCAGCAAATCGTTCATGAGTGATTTTGCCACTGTGGTATAATTATTCATCTACACAGATGGATATCGCCAGCTCCTCTGGGTGTCTTAGCAACTAGTGCTTCATAATAAGGATTTCACACTATCCATCGCCCACTCTTCATCCCAACGCTATGATCAGTAGCACAGAGTGGTGAGCTCTCACAACTCTAGTGACTGTACAGCTCCATTAGCATTATGTGAAGGGCACTTTAATGCAAAAGCCCAAAAAACAAGTGGTGACTGAAGAACAGGACAGTGGCACCTGACTAAATGGAAATGACACAGACTCTGTTTAAAAAAAAAATGATAAGCTCACCAAATCTAGACCATGAGGTCTTCAAATCTGGACCCTGAATCTGGATCTTGAATTTTTTTTGTATTATATATTTTTCTCTAAGGTTCACTTGTCATGAGTGTGTGAGTTTGTGTACCAAAAGCAGTCATAATTCATTTTGCAGTTTCTCTTTATCCTTCGAATTTTAATCATTGTATTTTTATTGCTGTGCCTTTAAGACGGATACATGTGAATGAGCACTGTTCTGATTGGCTACATCCTACATAGTGCCTCATTCAAAAGCAAACTGTCCTGAAAACAGTCTAACTTCTGCATGAATAGGGCTAAACTGCATATATATATATATATATATATATATATATATATATATATAATATATAATATATATATATATGAGATCACAAGCACTTTCTTGTTTGATATGTATAACTTGATATCCGTAGCAGTGTTTTTGGTGTCCTTATCTTGCTGTAGCATGAATTTCTTCCCAATTAGTCAATTAAACCCTGCTATGTAACATTGACATAATCATGCCATAAACATGTCATGGCAGGTGTTGTATGCTGTGATAAGTTGTCATGACATATTATGTCCAGTTATATTGCAGTGTCATTTTACTATTGCTGTTGTCATGATTTTTGTCATGTTTGACATCATATGTTATGACAACTCATGACAACATATTACATCTGCTATGACATGCTAATGGCATGGTGACATCAGTGTTAGGTAGTAGGGTTCAAGTAAAGTGTAACCAACATTTCTTTGTACTTATCAGTGTTGAGTTGTCTTCTCACAGTGGAAGGATGGACAGAAACAGCTGTGGATTTTTTCAGATCTGAAGCAACAGTACTGCTTTAAGTACTGTTTATCTGATAGTGACAGTTGTTAGGAACTCTATTTTCTCTCTAGCTTTTAATCATTTTTTCACTCCAGTTTTGGAAACTCCTGTTTTTTCTTTTATTTTCTTTGACTTTCCTCTTCCTTTTGCAAGTGGGTTTTTATATCTAATCTCTTCAGAAATATCACCTTTAGTCATTTCAGATTCAGATGAGGAAGAAATTTGAAAGCAGCAAAGGTGTGTTTGGGAAGTTGCTTGTGTAAATGTTGGTGTCTCTTTATAGGGCAACATAATGTCAGTGACTTCTTTGGGAGCAACTTTTGTAAGTTGTTTTAAGGGATAAAGTGGAAAATGTGATATCATACATTGGCTTTTGTGTAATGTTCTGTTAAATGTATGCTTTCTAGTTTCTTTTCTGACACTGAGAAATGAAGAACTTGTACGTAGGACCCTTTTGACTTGAAGTTAAATGAATGAAAGGGTGGTCTCTGACTTTTGCGTTGCTCTTTATGACATGAAAAAAACGATGAATTCAAAACAGGCTGCTTTTGCAGCTTAGTTTTATTAAATGGACTTACTCATATATTTACATACAGCAAACAATTTTCTTTCAAGAAAGGTTTTTCATCTGACTCCTTTCAGTGATGCAGTTCAACATTGTAATATTTACTATTTATGCTTGTCTAGGCTTGTTTTCCTAGTGAATCATTCATATTTAAACCAAACAAACGGTGAGAGCCATTATGCTAGAACAAGCCTGAACAAGACATTAGCACGATAAAGCAGTAGATTTTGGTCTGATTATAGTGAGCTTCTTCTATATATACCCTAGCACTGATTTTCTCCGTGCAGAATTTACTGTGTGCTCTTCTCAGCTTCTCCTTAACCACTAAAACCCAGTCTCTTCCAGGATAGATATTAAAGCTGTAGCCGTTCGGAGATTCGCTTTCTCCCAAAGCCAAGAGAGTTTCTAGATCCTTCTCAGAGTCAAAAAAGAGCTTTCCTCTTGACGTCTAATAAATTGCTTTTCCCGAGATTAGAAGGACATTGCCGAAATTCCTAACTGGAGATTTTGCGGCACATAAAACACTTGCCACCCTCTGATGCTGAGGAGTTGTGAGGTGCTGATGAGTTTCGTGACAGACGCCAGTGTCTGAGGAGTTAAACAAACTGAAAGCAATTTAAGGAGGTGAGAGGGAGAGCACAGAAAGCACTGCGGTGGTTGAGTTTAGAACAGGCCGTGTAATGGAAGCAAAGTAAAGGAATGGTGTCTTATAGACTGAGTTCATGTGCAACAAGCGGCTCTGCCCACCCAGTTGTGTCAGTCTTGTTCACTCAATCAGTCATGGGGGTGACCCATATGGAACAGAGTGTTCCACTACAAATGTTATAAAATAAATGACTTCTGAGAAATTTTGGGAAGTTCACTGCACACCGTGACCCACAGAACATCCAAGTTAGCAGTTTAGCTTAGTAGCCCCGACAGAGAGCATAATAGAGACCACGAGTGGGAAGAGTAGCCTGAATCCACACTCAAGTAAAAGTACACTTAAAAAAAAAAAAGTATTTTCACTGTCACAGTACTGTAAAATGTAATGCTCAAAATCTGTTTTTGTTTTATAGAAAAAACGTTAAATGCACTTAAATAGACAATATATTTACACCGTATTTTAAGATTGCTGTGAATTTTCAGAAGTAAATTCACATAAGCAAATTATCACCTTTATTCAACAGATATTGTGAAGTGTGTTTTTTAATGGTTTTTATTATTATTATTATTATTATTATTATTATTATTATTATTATGGTACAATATGAATTACAGTAAAAATCTGTATTTCTAAGAAATACTGATTTTTACCATCATTGAGAAAATACACTTTTATTGTTAACTGACAAGTTTTGTCTGGCATCCCTGCTGCCAGACTTTTTATTGTGTAATATTACTGCAATAAAAACATGACATAAAAGAAGTAAAAGAAAACTTAAGCAGAAGTACAAAAATACCAGGTAAAACTGGATCATACTACAGAAACGTCCGTTTTTGTGTCTCTTGCGTTTACAGATATATTACACTTGAAAAACATGTTAGGGTTACAATTTATTTATATTTTAAAATAAAACAATGTTATTTGAACAATTACACCTTCTTGAGCCATCAATTTTGTGTTTATTTTTCTGCAATTTCAACTGCAATAATCTATACATGGCTATGAAATATATGAATTAAATGACATAAAGAAAACAAATGCCAAATAAATATTATAAAATATATAATGAAAGTTGTTGTTTGCAGGAGTCATGTCACTGGTGTTACCGCATAAAAAAAAACTTTTATTTTGAAATAAAAGTCACACTGATAACATCACTTGACTTCCTTTTACCTATTTTCTGAGGATCTATGAAAAAACACATGGTAAGTCCACTGTGTCTTTTCAGTTATCAGAAATTTCCTCATTCAGCTCATGATTTCATATGAAGCTTTTAGTTGAAGTCACTGATATGACTTACTTTATTCTTAGGTAATTGTGAAAAAAGTTGAAACAAATGGATTAAATTACATATTTTAGTGGATATTCCATTATTGACAACGTGTTTAATTGCTCTTTAGCAGCCATTTTGTAAAATGCATTTTTCATTAAAAATGTCACAATAGAACCATTACCTTTACTGTCTCTGGTGTTACCTTTCTTATGTGTAACACCAATGAGGATTGGTAACAACACTGACACCTATGGATAGATAGAAAAGTGGACGTTTCCTTAGAATGACCCAACTACTTAATTATTGAGCAACTTGTAGAACTGCAGTGAAACTTCTTGGTACATTCAGCATAGAAACTGAGGATCGTTAAATGCTACTTGTGTATTTTTGATGCTGTCTTGGTTTAAATAACAAAATCACATTTTCAAAGCAAAGATATGACCTAACATAAAGAAGTGCACCACATAGCAATAACCAACATAACAGTAAAATTAAATTATTATTAACTGTTAATAACTGAATGAAAAGTAGATTACTTTCTTCACAAATATACTTTAATATAAATGGAAGTATTATCATTTGAAAATACTCAGGAAAATAAAAGTCCATCAAAACATTACTTGAGCACATGTAACTGAGTAATTCAACTAGTTATTACCCTCCTCTGATAGAGACAATAGACTAATAAACAAGCCATAATAAACTGTGAATGTTTGTTCACAATACATGTAGACAAAATGAATACAATACACGTGAATTGTAGCAGGCAGAGAGCCAAGTGTGCTAAAATCCAAGAACATTTGAACTGAACTGGCTTGTTTTCCTTCTGCTGCACTGCTTTGGCTGTTCAGCACATTTCAGAAAATCGCTGTGGACTTGTGACTTGAGCATTAATGTGTGAAATCACACTTTTTTCTAGGAGCAGCAGCTTAAAGAGGCTTTGTCCAGCAGGTGGTGTTAGTGAGTAACTGCAGCTTTGAGTGAAGAAATCTTGTGCATTTTTCAGTGTTTGGACAGCACTGTGTGGTACAGATAAAATCCATATCACAGTACTTGCTTTGGAACATATTGTTTGAAAATTTGGATTTGATATATTTAAATATTTCATATTAATTTGAATTTATAATTTTAAATCATTTTTAATAATATTTTTAGTAATTATTAATAATAGGCAGATTAATACGGTTAATGGACTCAGGTCTCCTGAGTGTTGGTACTTTATATTGAAGAACTGTCCCACAAACGTGACATAGCCTGTTTTCATTTGACTGCTTTCTTCTGTTTTTTCTTAAAATTTCACCAAAGGGAATCTTACACAGTGTACTTCTAACAGCATAGCAATGGAGATGCTGCTATTTTATAGAATAGATTGTCATCATTAGGGCTTGATTTGGGGATTGGTGGGGTTGGTGCAGGTGGAAGTGCAAGAGGCAGCCATCACCCATTTCAAAAAAGAGGCAAAAATCATCCTCCTTTCCATCCCCATGGGGTTAATGTTATGTGATATCACTTAGTCTGTTGTACGTATACGTTTAATTCCATCTATATGTGAGAAGATTTGTACAAGTTGTCTTGGATGTATTTGGAGCACCCCCACTTTCACCCACTTCTCTGAACCTGTTGGGAGCCCCTCCAACAAAAAATCATACATTAACAATTTCACCTTTTTTGTTTTCTGTTTAATGTTGTGCAGCTTTTTACATAAAAACAGACAAACCATGCTTTGTTTACATTTTAGTGACCCCTTTATTTTAAATACAGAGTTTCAAACAATATCACAGTATACGTGTATGATTTTTACAAAAAATGTCACATATACTGTTGTCCTTTGCAAGGGCTCAGTTGGTCACCTAGCACTATTTTAGAGTTGCCTTTTCTCTGCTAATGGATAAAACAAAAGGACAAATTACTGTAGTGCTGTTATTTATAATACAAGATAAACGTCTTGCGTGTAAATGTCTCAGCCTGCATGATCTCATTTTTTCCTTCAGTGTGCGTGTGGCGATTGTGACAAACACAGTCTCATTTACTGTCTCTTAATATGACAGATGGACCAGCTGGCAATGAGAGAATATACTACAGCATAAGCTGGTAAATGATTCTGTTTTATAGTTGAAACTGGTTTATGAAAATCTTGATAGTGACATGTAAGTCTTGGGTGTAGTTCCTAAAGAAAACACCCTTCTTCTGAGACAGGCATGAGCAAAAGATCAGTAAAGCACTATAGAGCGTGAATTTTATTTTGCACATTTTAACACAGCTCAAGCACAGACCCTGAATATGGAATGTGTGACTCGGCTAAGGGAGCGGCAATTATGTTTCATTATAATAGTGTCGGCCTGTAATGCTTCCAGCTAGCATGTATTACAGAAATAGTTCTTTCCTATACAGAGTGACTCCAACTGTTTACAAGGCCCCCTGTCTCAGTGTTTAAAGAAAGATAACCGTATGCTCATCACTTTCTGGCCTGCAGGGGGGCTGCTTTCGAAGGCTAGCAGATGGAGGTATATGGCTTTGTTTCTCCTTAGTGAAATCTTCAGTAGTTCCAAAAGCTATTCACAGCTCCATCCACATCAGAAACAAGTGCAGAAAGAAGTATCACAATCATGCTGCTGGCTTCTTTGCCTAGACCTGCATCATCAGAACACCAGCACCTGCTCCAAGTTTATTGATACGTTTCTTTTGTTCTGTTTGTACTTGCCAAGACTTTGTCTAGTCAGTGCTTTATTCTTTGTTCTTTGTTATTTACTGTACTTGTGTAATACTGTCTGTTCCACCACATATTGTGTTTTGAGTTTCACAAAAAAAGGATAATATGCTTTATTGCAGGGATTAGAAGGGAAATATTGTTGTTTTGGTACTTTCAGAAAATAAGCTGTATTTTCTTTTCAGCTCCAGCGTTCCACTCCCTCCTATCCAGTAGTTAACCAATTAGAGTAAAAGAATGGCTCTTCTATTAAATGTAAAAGTATTTACATTTGTTTTTGACTGATATAGCACAGGCTTCTGGTACAGCATAGAATATAGTGTATATATTAGGGCTACACTATTGAAAAGACAATATCAAATGAGTCTCTGCTGTAAGTTTCTTTTTTACATTCAGTTATAGAAAATAATTTTGAAGAAACATTGAGTTACACATGTCTCCTGGCAAAATGCCTAAAATGCCTTGGCTGCATTCATCAATAGCCTCTAAAGAAATCATACATTAGGCCTGTGTATCAATAAGATTTTTTCGTGAGTATTTTCGTGTTGGATTTTCTTGGCATTGCTCTGTCTGTGAAAGACATCAGCCAGTTGGCTGGTTAGTTCAAGGGGAATTCCACCAATTTTTAAAGTTTCTGCATAATTTAATTGTTGAGATGTGAATAAAGTCATTCAGAATTGTTCAATGTAAAACGGTTCATTGTAGAGTAGCCCCCCTCTGAGTCTTTACAGTGGTGGGGATCTTATGCCTGTACCTCTCTGCAATTAATGAATTTAAAAGTTTAGTTTTAGGCCAAAAGCATATCTCAGATCTATTGTAAAACAGTGTCTTTATGAGAGCTTTTAGAGGTGGACGTCTGGTTACCATCACCAACACATGAACAATTCTGAATCTGTAAATTCCTCTAGAATTAAGCATTTTACATCAAACCACTCCAAACTACTTTCTTTACATTGTAATGAGGAATTTTGCTTTAACTAATTTCAGTATTGAGTGCCAGCACAGTGCAGTGCACGTTTTGTGGAAAAAAAAAGTTATCACTTCAGTATGAGGGTGGGTGATATGGCAAAAATGTCATATCTTGAGCAAAATCTCCTTTGTCTTTCCATCTGATCTTGCTGTTGTCTGGGAGACACTACAGAGATATTAAGGAGAAATAGTGTGACCCATTTCAGCCAGTAGTAATATTGCTGTTAATATGAAGGCATAGCAGCAAAAACAGGGTATTATATACAAGGAATAGAGAGAGATGAAAAGTAACGAAAGACCGCCTTGGTACATAAAACCACATAAATCCTATTAATGAACCTCAAGAAAAAGAAACAGGATACTGGAACAGTGTGCAGTATGACCTTTATATCACAAACTTTTTAGTAGACCATGTAGTACATTAGGAAGTGCTTGAATATACCTGGTTGAATGTCGGCTTATTAGGCTTAAATTAACTGATTAATTTCAGATCATTCACCATGTTAACATCATCCACAACAATCACTTTCTCTGCACAAACAATTATGTTGATCCCACTGAACTGCAGTTGAAGAATTCACCATGATTATATTTCATGCTAAATGTACAAAACAGCTAAACTTTCATTGCAAAAAAACAGAGGTTGTCTATGTTGTGTCTTAAGCAGGACTGTTAACTCAGTGATGATGAATAAATCTAAAAGAAGGTCAGTCTTTGATCATGTCATTAGTGATGGTGTCATCCTCCTGTAGGTCCACTGTGATCTTCTTACCCACCAGTTTGAAGATCTTCTCTGGTGGTATTCCTTGTGGTTCTGCTACTTTAACTCCCAACATTTCGAGGGTTAGCTCTGTATCCTTTTGCACTGCCTTCTTCGCTACGACCGACTTACCCAACTGAAACAGAACAGTTGAATTAAAATTTCACAGTTAACTACCAGATGTTTTGGAGTTGCTGCTGTGGTAATGAGGGGGGGTTTCATTGATTTTTTTTACATTTTCTGCAAAATTAAATAGTTAAGATGAAAAACACAGCCATTCTGAGTGGTTTAATGTGAAATGCTCTGTGCTAGGAAAAACTTCAAAAAAAGTCAGCATTGTTTACATTGTTTTACATTGTTTATATTGGTTTATGTCTAGAGAGTTTAAGTCCTCACTTCAGTGCTCCCTCACAGAACATCATTAATTACAATAGTTTTAAATATGTTTCCTAATGACTGAGGCAGTTTCTTTTCCAATACATTAAGGGCAGAAGGTACATGCAGAGTGCTATAAGGTAAAATAATCCCCAAAGTAGACTGTTTTTAGCAGATTTACCACTATTTTACCATCATCAGTATTATACATCAAAACTCAGATGACGTGTAGGTTTACTGGTGGTTTTGGATAAATGAAATGGCTACATTTGTGCTGTAGACCCCTGGTTCCTATCACCATCACTGTAAAGAGATCTGAGCGAGCAAGTTTCTCTACAGTTAATCATTTTACATCAAATCACTCTGAATGACTTAATTATGTAGAAATTAAAAAAAGACAAAATTTGTCTTTAAGTGAAAGAAACTGGACAGACTTATTTAGCCATTTACATCTAATGTGATAGCTGATCATGTAGAAGCAGCTTTGTCAGTATTTACAAATCCGTCTGCACTGCTACACAGAAGTGTACGTTAGTTTAATTATATTATAATGGTTAGATTACTTGAAAAGGACAATGGAAGGGCAGGCTTTGCTACAGCAGGCATGTTCTTAAGAGGACCTGCAGGTGTTACTGTAATTTCTGACCTTTTTGTGGCAGGAGGCTTCGCAGGGCAGCATCTGCTTCACTGGAGAGCCCAGAGCAAGCTCCACTGTCCGGATCTCTCGCACCAGTGCTGCCAGTTCGGCAGGCTCTAGTGACGCTGCGTGGTCACTGCCCTTCCAGCTTTTGTCTAGGGTTACATGCCGCTCCACAACCTTTGCCCCCAGGGCTACAGCAGCTACAGTCACACTGATGCCCCCTTCATGGCCAGAGTAGCCGATCGGAATGTCAGGAAATTCCTTCTGGAATTCCTGTGTTGGAGAACAGAAATAACATTGCATCAGAAAGTTATGGTTATTCTGTTCTATTCTGTTCTACTCTGCTTGCTACATTTCAGTGCTGGAGTAAGAAGTAAATGAAAACAGGACAACTTTTGGTCAATTACATGACAGCAGTAGTTGGGGAATAGTTGAGACAAAGCATTTGAACCAAGTTTGTAAATATCTCTTAACTCAATTAGAACCAAAACAATCTAGCGCTTCTTCAACATCCCTGGGTCCTTCCCAGAACTCAGAACAGGAACTGTTACAAGATCATCATACAGCAAGCATACAGGGGTGTCACCATATGCATTTTAATTCTCATTTTTTTTAATATGGGGTTGTGTACAGTTAGATTTCATGTCTTAAATTACACAGATAATAATAATGAGTAATAGTAATAATCATTATTATTATTTAAAAATAATGCATTATAATAATATTATAAAGCATTCTTTTTAATTCTGTATTGAAAATGTATCGAATTGTAAAAACAGCAGGATGTGCTTGTTGCACATTGTTGCACCCCTGCAAACATTTTGAGCTGCATCCATCTCTATTCTTAAAAATAAAAACTGTCCAAAATATAGACATGTCAGTGTATGATTAAATTTTAATATAAAGTGCAGAACTCCCTGTCCCTGAAACTACAAAGTCAATAGTGAAGGAGTAAAGGACTCTCACGGTGATGATGCGCAGGTTGACGTGCTCTGTGGGCAGTGGATAGGCGCTGGTGCACTGCAGGATGGTGAAGTTTGGGTTATGCTTCTTCACTGTCCGATAAACACAGTGCATAGTCTCCATAGACTGCATACCACTGGATATCACCATAGGACGACCTGGGGACATTAGTCCACATGTGCTGAGCTGGACTTATACATCTCTAGTACAGTTTGCACCAAACTGCCATGAAAATAAATACATTTGTTGTACTTAAACATTATATTACATTTGATTATACTTGTGCTTATACCTGAAAACAGTTTCTACACAGGTTTAGTCAGTTTGCAGGTGGACAGTGGAAAAGTGCTTTGCTACTAACCACCTTGCTAGAAATAAAAATAAACAATGTAAATGCACCTTTCTTGGCGGTCTTCTCCAGGTAAGGGATGTTATTGGTGTCTGCAGAGGCCACTTTGAAGAAGGGCACATTGATTTCATGCAGGAATTCCACAGCCATCTTTGTTCAAAAAAAATGGTTAAAAATTTTATTTTAAAAGCATAATGCACAAAACAGGAGTGCCCACACTTTCTCTCTTAAGACCCAGACCAAAGTGGGATGTTCATGAAGTTTTTGAAGACTGCATGCCACCAGATATCACTATAGCGTTAGTTTGTGGTTTAGAATTATATGCATATAATTCTATATTTTCAAGGCAGTTTATTCTATAATATTCACACTGTATTTTGTTTGTAAAATATTTTTAAAATACAACGTTCTTTCAAAACTGTACATATATTTGCTCGTATTTTTTTGTTTTTTTTTTTGGACAGTGACGATATGAAATCTACACTCACTACATATATTTGTGTAATTGGCCACACTTTGGGCAGCCCTGCTTTAAAACAATGTAATGTTCATTTTGCTTTGATTAAATGTAAACTGCAGTCTTGCTGTAGAACATTTTGCTTTTGTGAGTCATAATTACTTCCGTAATAATTCCTTACCTCGTCCATTCCTGATGCAGTGAAGAAAATTCCCACTTCTCTGGAAAACTGCTGCAGTTCCCTGTACTGTTCGTGACTGAACTCTAGATGGCGCTTGTGGGCCCCGTATGTGTTTCCCCATGAATGAGGGGAGTTGTATGTGCGCTCTAGTGCACGCTTAGTAAACCTGTGCTCGAGCTCACTTTTCTGGAACTTAACACAGTCTGCTCCACAGTCCTAGGTGTGGGGGAGGAGGGAGGAGGAGGAGAACAAAGAGCAGGAGGAGAGAAAGGGAGAGAGAGTATATTACCTGAGTTACAAGTAGACAGTGACTGTCAGAAACTGGTCGATGAAAAATGATCTGATCCAGGATGGAGAGTGATTGTCAGTACAGTGAAAACAGTGGGTAAGTACAGTGTATGTGTTGTGTTTTGTTATATACTTGTTAATGGACTGCAGATATCTAGATTTTTGATATACTCTATGGACAAATGTATTGGGTCACTTGCACATTACACCTAAAGGAGCTTTTATGACATCCCATTCTAAATCCATAGGCATTAATATGGAGTTGGTCCCCCCTTTGCAGCCATAACAGCTTCCACTCTTCTGGGAAGCTCTCTACAGGATTTTGGAGTGTGTTTGTGGGAATTGTTGCCCGTTCATCCAGAAGAGTATTTGTCAGGTCAGACACTGATGTTGGACAAGTTCATTCTAAGTGTTTTCAGTGGGGTTCAGGTCAGGGCTCTGTGAGGGCCAGTCACGGTCTTTCACACCAAACTCACCCAGCCATGCATTTATGGACCTTGCTTTGTGCACTGGGCCTTCCCAAACGGTTCCCACAAAGTTGGAAGTATACAATTGTCCAAAATGTCTTGGTAAGCTGAAGCATTAAGCATTAGGATTTCCATTTACTGGGGTGTAGGCCCACCCCTGAAAAAACAACTCCATAGCATTATCCCTCCTAAACCAAACTTTACAGCTGGCACAATACAGCCATTCGCGTTCACATTCGCCAAAGTCAGACTCATCCATCAGTTCAGTGGCAGTGTGCTTTACACCACTCCAGCTGATGCTTGGCATTGTGCTTGGTGATGTAAGGCTTGCACAGCCATGGAAACCTATGTCATGAAGGTCGTGGCGCATGATTTTTGTGCTGATATTAAAGATATTAATGAGAAGGTTTGGAACTCTGCAGTTCCAAACTCTGCGCCTCAGCACTCGGTGACCCCGCTGTGTAACTTTATGTGGTCTGACACTTCGAGTTGCTGTTCCTCAACGCTTCCATGTTTCAATACCACTCACAACTGATTAAGGGATATCTATATTATGTACCAGGTACTTTTGATGTCAAAATGTATTTTTTTTTTGATGTAAACAGTGATGGTTGCTAATATGGATTAATCTATTTATTGATTTATTGACTTATTGACTCATTTGTACACATTCATTTCTATAGCTCTAATATTACAGCAAGTTATAACTACAGTTACAGTTCACTGCTGATTATGTAATTAACATATTTCAAAATGCATTCACATTATTGTGAGTTGCTTTATTTCTGTGAATGTACTGATCTGAGATTAAATATGACTTTCCTCATCCTAATTACATTTAAAAAGTTTTTATAAGCCTTCAAAACAAATAGGCTTGTAAAATTGCAAACCTGATAAACCTTATTCCTCTACAATACCTTAGCCATGCGAATCATTTTCTTGGCAATCTCAATGTCTCCTTGATGATTCTGACCGATCTCTGCGATGATGAAACAGGGGTTGGAGCCCCCGATCCTTCTTCCTGGACAAAGTTCGAACTCGACTGGCATCTTCAAAATTGATGATGAATTAATTTTGAGACTTTGATCCTGTGTGCTGAGACCCTCTCACTACCGAGCTGATGCTAACTGAAGGGGCTTTCACTAAGGTCAAGTGCCAATTTATAGGTCTCAAAAGTTCCGCCCCCTACACTTCCCACACTGCCATCATGGAGATTTGCTTCAAAGGACACATGAAATGGGAAAGGGAGTCTTTTTTAAAAAAAAAAAAAAAATTATTTATTTCCTTCCTTACTTACCTCAAAATGTACATATTCATGAAACCTGAATGTACATCAGAGAACGTCAGTACATTTTTAAATAATGTACAAGCATACATAGGTGAATATAAGAGGAACACAGAATACACAGCACTGGGCAAAGGTCAGTTAAGGTCAGAACCTAAGCTTATTGTTTAAAACCATTTATCTTGGCAATAATTGTTTGACCTTCTAAAAACACCATATACAATTACAGTAGATGCACAGCACAGATGATCTGATATCGCTATTCAAACGCACATACTATTCTTGGTAGAATCAGATACATTAGATATAAGCCTCAGATATATGCATCCTGTGTTGTCACTGAAAACTGTCCTCTCACTTTTTCTCATTAACACCCAGAAGTTATTGTTCAGTCTGTTTCTCATTATCACTAAATTTGAAAGATATCCTTTCTGCTGGTCTGTCTTTTTTTGATAGTTTTCTTGTCTTATGAAAACCAAAATGCTTAGATACAGCACCACAAATGTTTTTTGTCAATGATCATTTTATTTATTGAAAGAAAAAAGTTGTGAAACACCTATATCGTCTCTGTGCAAAAGTACTCAACTGCAGCCTAGTGCTTCCTGTAACTGGAGAGTCTTGCTGTGGAGGACCTTTGGCTCTTTTGGAGATAATGGCTCTCGCTGTGGCTCGCTGGAGTCCCCTAGCCTTAGAAATGGCTTTGTAACCCTTTCCAGACTGATATATTACAATAACTTTTTTTTCATCCCTTCCCAGAATTTCTTTTGATTGTGGCATACTGTGCTGCTTAATTGATCCCAATTATCAACTAAATTTGGTTTACTGGTTGATTAACTGAGGGGGCAATTACTTTTTCATACAGGGCCGGTCAGTTTTGGATAACTTTTTCCTTCCATAAATAAAATGATGGTTTAAAAAAATATGTTTACTGAGGTTGTCTTTGTCAGGAAGGGCCAGATACTTGTTCATAGTACTGTAAACAGGTAAAGAGACTGCTAACTGGCTTGTGAGCAGGCAAGTTTAGCAAGTGTACACGTACTTCCACATATGCTATCATAATTATAATTTGGTTTTATTGTTTGTTTGCTGCCAGTACCCTTACAGCACTCACCCATTATGCAGTGCCAGCATTTGAAAGACGCAGAGTTCTGCCTTGGCTTAAATCACTCTCTACAGGCTAACTATTTGTGAAGAGAATGTTCCTTAAATCCTTATTTAGTGGCTCATTCAAATGTATTTGATCCAGCAAGTGTGTAGTAGCCAGTGAACAGATTTTACTGGTTAGAGCAGTGAATTTCAAAGGTGAGTTAAGTCAGATATGCTAGATGAGAGAAAGCACAAAAATAGTCTTGTTGTGACATCCCCAGGACTGACTTTGAGAACCCTTTGGGTCTGCGGTCATCATCATGTCCTTGTCCTTGACTGACAGCAGTGTGCCAAGGTAGATGATGTCTAAATGAGAGAAATACTTCTGACAGACAGTAATCTAAATACCAGACTCATATCTAATATCTTAGATTAGCTAGATATCATATCTAGCTGATCTAAGCCAAAGGTATCTACATGCCAATGTGCCATCAACCTCTGTTTTTTCAATATGTACAAAGCATTAACTCTGTGAATCATTGTTAGCAATTGTTGGATCGGTGTTGTAAAAATGGACAGTTGCAGATCAAAGTCAAAGTGAACTTTATTGAGTCAGGCAGTCTTGCGTCACATGCTGTGGTAGTGTTTACCAGAAGGCAGAAGGCTTTTTTTAAACAGTCCATAGGCAGGGTGTGCCTATCTTGGTGGCTCTGGTGAGACAGTGTGACAGGTATAGATCTTGTATGGGCAGAAGTGGGATTCTGATGATTTTCTCTGCTGTTCTCACTGCTCTCAGGAGGGACTTCTGGTTTGTGGCGGTGCAGCTGCTATACCAGACTGGGAGACTGCTGGTCAGGATGTTCTCCATAGTGCCTGTGTGGAAAGTTGTGATGATAGGATGGGGAGGTTTGCTCTTCTTATCAGTTGTAGGACGTGAAGATGCTGCTGTGCCCTCTTGACAAGGGAGGTGGTGTGTGTAGCCCATGTCAGGTCGTCCGTGATGTGCACTCCCAAAAACTTGTTGCTTCTCACTGACTCCACAGCGTTACCCTAGATTGTAAGTGGAGTATGTACCATGTGCTTCCTCCCAAAGTCAACAGTAATTTTTTCTTGTTGACATTCAGTGACAGGTTGTTATTGTCACACCAGACGACGAGTTGGTTCACTTGCTCTTTGTAGGCATAGTCATCGTCATTGCTGATGAGAACCACCACGGTTGTATCGCCTGCGAACTTAATAATGTGGTTCCAGTTGTACTTGGCACAACAGTCATGACAGTGACAACAACAGTAACAGTAAACACAACAGTGTTTAGAGTGAACAACAGTGGACCCTGCACACAGCCGTGGGGAACTCCAGTGTTCATGATGATGGTTTTAGAGGTGTTTATTTCAACTCATACTGTCTGGGGTCTGTCTGTGAGGAAGTCCAGTAACCAGTTGCACAGTGGGGTGTTGATGCCTAATGTGCCAAGTTTCCTTACCAGGTGCATGGGGCTGACTTTATGGAAGGCGGAACTGAAGTCAATGACGACATAACTGTTCTTATTCTCCAGATGTTATTATGTGAAACATTAACCCTGTATTTCTGAAAACAGACATACTAAGCCCAAGAACTATAGACACACCAAAGAACAACAAACCACTTCTTGAGTTCACAGAAAAAAGGCTGATTTAATCTCTTAAACTCTAAGGACCCTTTGATGGGTCCAGACTTAGCTTCATAATAATTATAATAAGTATATTATAAGTATAATTTATAGTAGTTACTGAGGAATAATAACTGAATAAAAAAACCTGGAGATTAATTACCAGTGCCAATGTCACACTATTTTTTTTTATTGAAAAATAAAAATATGCTCAAATAAACCAAAGAAGGTTAATATGTAACACTAGTGGAAAGCCTATTTCGTGCTGTATAGTTATTTTTCAATATGTTGTTTAAAGAACCACATACAGCAGGTGCTAAATCATGGTGGAAAAACTATTTCCATTTAAGCAGTTAAGTGGCTTTTTTTGTTTTTCATGTTCTATTTATAAACATTACATTCCCTCTTAGTAAAGGCAACCTTTTAAACTGGCAAATCTCCCTTCCTTAAAATTTCACTATGAAAACAATCAATTTTCACACGTTTCAAAAGTAACAAATATATATTATAAAAACAAACATTTCATTTAAAGAAGTGTGGCTGCATTTACCTGTAAAACAATAAAGCCAGTTCTTTTAGTTTAATTATTTTTATTTATTGCTTCAGTTTTACAAACAAAATTGTGAAAATATATATTCTGAAATACCCTGAAAATAAAAGCAAAACCAATGACATGTTGATGAGCATTCAGTATGATTCTTCAGTATTTCATTTTCATCTCTAAGAGAACATTATGGTAGAGAAATTTTTGTCAGGATGGTAGAGAGATGTTTTTTAGGTTAATATGTCTCAACTTTGTCTGATACAAATCTGTTTTGCCAGTCTGTACAACTGCAATTTTAGCTGTTTTGAAATATACTCTCCTTATTATGTCTTGTCAGAATAATATTATACCAAATTAAAAAGCCCAAAGAAATTAAATTAACACCAACACCAACCAGCCACCAAATTATACATCCAATATCAAAAAGTAGCAGAAATATGTGGAAAGTGCATCTCGATCAGGTCATTTGCTAAAGTATGAAGGAAAAATTAAAAAAATTAAAAAGTGACATGAGGAAAACCTTTATTTCCTCTAAAAATTCATCCTGTCTATGTAGTCTTCATCTGTTTTAGAATTGGCCATCTTCTTCAGTAGTAAAATGTGATCTGCAAACTCCCAGAGTGCTCCACGGCCTGCAGGATTGCAGCAGGTATACTTGGCCGCAAAGACTGCCGCTGCCACGGCATGTGGAGGAACCCCACTCAGGCCAGCCCTCGCCAGACAGTCAATATCCTGCATGTCGGTACCTGAGGATAAGGAAAGCAGATGGGGTGGTCCATTGACATGAAAACACATGATAGGAGGAAGAGGTTGCACGACTAGTCATTTTTCTAGTCGACTGGTTGTTCAACAGTAGTCGACTAGTCATAATTTCCATAACTAAAGCAAAACTAGGTTTTTATTAGTGCAGTTAAGTATTGATTGACAATACTGCGTCAAATTGTGCTTCACATAACAGACAAACACAGACTCTAAATGCTACACTTTTAAAGATGAAAATAAATGAATGTGATAAAATAATAAAATATCTGCGCAGGACCTTACACTTCAGACTTTGGGTCTCGCACAGTGGATATTTAAACACAGAACAAAAGTGATATGAACGTCACCATGTTCTTTTAAAACAAAATAAAATAGTACCTTCCTTATGCAGTTTCCGTAATAAAAAATCAGAGCATCAACATGAGAAGGGTGTAAGCTTGATAGCTGTCAGGTTACAGTGCTCCCAGCTAAGGAAAAAAATCCTCTCACTTGGAGCACTGGTAGCTTGAATAGCCAGATACATTTTAGAAAGCTTGGCAAGATGAGGAAAATGGTCCTCGTGGTGTGCCCAACATTGCAAAGGATTTTCCATTATGGGAACGTGTGCTGTGTGGAAGTACTCCTGAACCTCAGAGCCACAGGTGCTGGTCCTCCTTCTTTTCTTGCTTTCATAGTGAGGTCCCAACAGTTCTTTAAAGTCCATCTCTAGCTTTATTTGTACACCTCTCTCCATCTCTTATGATCAGTGCTGCCCGTGAGGACAGCTGTGAAGAAAGAAAATACTTTTGGTAGCCTATGAACTAGCTGCTAAGTAGCAAAAACCTTGTTAATAAAGGTAGATTAATATATTTTTCCAAACTAATCTGTAGCTTCATCCTTATCTTGAGCCAGCTGAGACAGATGGGCCCTGGCCTTCTGTATGTTTTGAAGAACTGTAGATGCTTGAACCAAGGGTTCAACATGTGTGCCATAATAGGAATCATTTCTGCCAATTCAACAGACTCCATTTTAAAGTGTGTTATCAGCTGCGTCTGGACTGTATCTCTCAAAGTGCAAATGGCTACAAGATTACACTCTTTAAATCTCTATGATAGATGAAGGAAAGGCCAACATGTAATTCTCCATACATTATCTTGGTCACCTTTGCCAGAGGCTTCAACACTGGAAGAAGTTGTTTGATCAACTCCCACTGGAAAGGATTCAAGGGACAGAGATTTTTGGTACTATGCCGTCGTAATGGTTTTGTCAGCAAGCACTGCTTGCACTGGAATTTGCTGTTCCTACAGTCTTTTGAGCATGACAGATATGGAATTCCATCCCGTAGCACAGTTGTTTTGGAGCATCAATGCACAAGTTGTATAGCTGAGCGACAAAAAATGGCTAACAACACGCCTCACAGCATCGGCAGTCTTCACTATCACATGTAAATTCGATCCCGCTTTTACTGCAAGCTGCAATGTATGTCCTGAGCAACCAAGAAGATGGGGAATCTGGTCATAGAGTTCTATTGCTAGATTCTTGCTGCTTGTGTTGTCATGAATGACAGTCAAGCCCCAACTCATTAAAAAAATTCACTTAACTTGTGTGTGAATTCGACTGCAGTGTGTCTTTCTGTCACTCTTAATTTTAACTCCCAGGTGTCTGTAATGTAGCGAGCAGTGACTGTGATGTACGGCTCCATAGTGCAAAATGTCCTTAGATCAGTAGTGAGTGAGATACCATGACCTTTCATCTCTGCAGAAGTGCTTGCTTTAGAGCATTATACTGTAGGGGATTGTATTCCAAAGGCTAGCGTTGGATGAGATCTATGGAGTTATTTTGTGCCAAAATGTTTGAGAGAAGATCATGATGTTTGAGAGAGGAATGTTACAGTTTGAGAGGACAGTGGTTTTCTGAGCGCACAACTAATGAATTTGAATGCACTTGTCAGCACAAAGTGTGCAAGTATACGCCTTCAAATTGCTCAACAAAACACTCTGGTTTCATTCAAAACTTGAAAATCTGCACAATGTCTTTCCCTTTCAGAGCTCTTACGTGCAAAACACTCCGGTTTTCACTCAAAACTGGAAAACTTGCTCAGTCGTGCTCTTCACCTTCAAAACTCGTACATGTGTGCAAATCATTTCTGCTCTCAGCTCCACAGCGCGCTCTCGAGTTTCACATCTGCTCACTGTAACATGTCTGAACGTTTGTGTCAAAACTCCAGCCAATCAGAGCTGTCGAAGGGCCGTTCCTGCCAGTGCACCAATCATGGCATCTTTTCTTAAGCAGCTTTATGCCAATAGGTCATGGTACGTTTGTGGCTGTGGCATTGAGCCGGCTAGTGTGCTTGTAGCCTCGACATTAGATAGATGGTTTCTAGCTTTCTAGTATCAAATTAATACAGATGATTTATCAGTAATACTCTCTCATAAATAATAACGTATTAATCTAACTAACATTGGTAGCTCGGCCATTTGTTTCCTACCAGAGGCTTAACGTTAGCTAACTTCAAATAAATAGCTTAACATTAATCAACTAAGCTGACCTTAGCAAGGTTTCTTTGAATGTAGCTAACAATTTCTGACAGTATTCCATTGAAAAGTCCTAACTCTCCTATAGTGCTTGTGTGCATAGGCTCATCTTGTTAATCCTGTATATTTATCTTGTATAATGGCATCATCAAAAACAATACTGTTGCTGTGCAGTTTTATATGGACATAAACCTCTTGTCAGTGAGTACAGGGAGTAATATAGTTCATCCTGTTTTGTTTGCTAGACATAATACTGTTTTCTAAGGCCCACACATAATGTATTTTCCTCTGTATGATGTTCACACATTGGTTACTGTAAATCATTGATTAAAAATATCAAGCACACAAACTATCAGGGATATTTCTTCTCATTCTCAGCTCTTTGCTACCATCTCTGGATTTCCACCAATCCCTTTGAATAAGCAGTATACTCTAAAATCCTAACATAAAAACCGGATGATTCTGAAACTGTTAAAAAGCTTAATTGGCTGACTTATCATCTGTTGTCAGCATTTCAATGTGGTAATGCAGTTAATATCCTGTACACTAAGTTTAGGATATCAAAACACACTGACATTTGGCTTCAAACCAACCTACTGTTGATGGGTGCTAAATAACAACAGGAAAAAACATTATGTATGGGCCTTAGAAAAGAAGTATAGTATTATGTCTAAACAAAACAGGATGAACTACATAACAACCTATACTCACTGAAAAGAGTTCTTTTTCTCCACATAAAACTGCACAGCATCAGCATTGTTTTTGATGATGCCATTATACAAGATAAAGGTGAGCCTATGAAGACAAGCGCTATAAGAGAGTTAAGACTTTTCAGTAGACTGCTGTTAGACATTGTTAGCTACATTCAAAGGGACCTTGCTAACGTCAGCTTAGTTGATTAATGTTAAGCTATTTATTTGAAGTTACCAATGTTAGATTAATACGTTATTATTTATGACAGAGTATTACTAATAAATCATCTGTATTAATTTGATACTAGAAAGCTATAAACCATCTATCTAATGTCGAGGCTACAAGCACACTAGCCCACTCAATACCACAGGCACGAACGTACCATGACCTATTGGCATAAAGCTGCTTAAGAAAAGATGCCATGATTGGTGCACTGGCAGGAACGGCCCTTCGACAGCTCTGATTGGCTGGAGTTTTGACACAAACGTTCAGACATGTTACAGTGAGCAGATGTGGAGCTGAGAGCAGAAACTGATTTGCACACATGTATGAGTTTTGAAGATGAAGAGCACGACTGAGCAAGTTTTCCAGTTTTGAGTGAAAACCGGAGTGTTTTGCACGTAAGAGCTCTGAAAGGGAAAGACATTATGCAGATTTTCACGTTTTGAATGAAACCAGAGTGTTTTGTTGAGCAATTTGAAGGTGTATACTTGCACACTTTGTGCTGACAAGTGCATTCAAGTTCAGTAGCTGCGCGCTCAGAAAATCGCTGTCCTCTCAAACTGTAACATTCCTCTTGCTAACATCATGATCTTCTCTCAAACATTTTGGCACAAAATTAACTCCATAGATATTATGTAGCTTGGCTCAAAAGTGAAATATGTTTCTGAACCTCTCTCCAGAAATAGCAGATAGTGATCAAATATATTTTACAATAAAGCTGACGTACAAATTTGTTTTATGTCGTCTTCTTCTGTCCATGAGTGGACAAACTCCACGATGCTAGCATGCCTGTTCCCAGTGTGTTCCGTCTGGCTACTACCAGTGTTATTGGTTAGCACTGGATGCTTAATTTTAAGATGGTTATACATTGCAGAAGCAGTATTATTGTATTTAACTGCACATTTACACGGTGTGCAGCTGACTGTAGAACAGGAGTTGGCATAAGTGTTCAGAAATTAACTCAAGCCAACTATGCTAACAAACAGTGTCTTACAGCTACCACTGCTTGGCATTTGGTGGTTAGTTGTCACCATATAGAAACCTATGAGCCACACCTAGATAGGCTACATCTTTCCACTGCAGCCCTCGTTCATTCATCAGATGCTCCACCTCAGGCTGCTTACGTTCCACTCCGTACATGAGGGTGCAGCCTGCATCCTGGGCAAGTTTCTCTGCCAGGGCCTTTGGCACTGGGTCACCACTGGAAGAAATCAGGATCACCTAGCATGCATTAGGAACATAAGCAGACATATAATAAGCATGATGAAGTAAATATACATGAAGTAAATATTGTTGCTGTCATATCAAAACCTCTATTGTCTGTTTTGTTTGTTTGTTTGTTTTTTTACACCATTTGAAAATGTCAGCTGCCTTCTACACAATGTATGCATTTCATGATAAATGGGCCAATAGAAATGTTCCAAAAAAACTTGGAATGAAATCTTCTTAATCTAAAGTTAAGACATTCTTTCTTTTCTCTATAAAGTTAGATGTATACATTTCAGAGATATGAGCTTTCGATAGTAACAATGGCCCTATTCATCAAAGTTTCGTACATCCGATTCTGATCGTAAAATAAGTGCATGCCAATTTCACCACCAGTTATTCCCCAGTTTCATCTTTAGCATATCTGTACGATCAAACTCACATCTGGTAGAACTGTTTGTAAATTTGAACGTAAAATTTAACAGTGTGAGTAATGCCTGGTCTGCAGTTGAACAATTAAAAATTATTGTCACTAACATTGATAATATCAGCAATAACAGTAAAAATAGAAAATAACAAATATTAATACTAATATCTTTGCACACAGCAATCCTTGTACTGAAGTGGCTGCAACTGTTTTACGTGCATAATAAACAAATTGTGCGACTATACATTCCATTTACAGACTTTTTCATCCATTTAAAACTGCTAATAGTAAATATGTACACCCATCTAAAAATACACAGAAACTTACATACACAATCACTGTGCCATCTGAAACATCTGCATAAATTAGGCCATGCTTCATGAAACTGCTATGTTTATGAGGCCATTTGGGCCGTGTCCGCTGCAAACGATGTGTGAATAAGATTCTTGTTTGCAGGCGCTGTTTGCACGCACTTGTTTGCACACACTAAAGCTGATTCATCAGTTGCACTCACCGCTTGTTTTATCATCTTACTGCAGTTTTGTAATTTAGCAACAAAGTACGTAACTTTGATGAATAAGGGCCAGTATGCCTACAATCCCAAATCAGAACTGGGCACAGAATGGAAAATGCAAATAAAACAAGAAAGCACTGATTTCTACAGTTTAGTTTGATTTGTGCTTTACTGCAGACAGGATGGACACAAGGTATTTCATGTGTTGTCTGGTCAACTTCATTTCATTTGTGAATGTACAGCCATTCCTGCCATTCAGGCCTGCAACACATTCCAAAAAAACGCTGTGGTAGGGGCAATTTAGAGCTAATAATGAGGTAAAATAAAAAAAAGTGATTTAAAATAGATGATGCCAATATGTGTTTGTAATCATGATTTGGTACAAAAGCAGCAGCCAAGAAAGGCCTTGTTGAGTAAAGATGGGCAGAGGATCACCATTTTGCCAGCAAATGTGTGAGAAAATTATTGAAATGTAGAAAAAATAATGTTAATGGATATTTTGTCCCCTAGGTGGATAACATATTTAAAAGATTTAAGGAATCTTGAGGAACTTCAGTGTATAAGGGGCAAGGATGCAAGCTAATAACTGTGCTCTCTAACCCCTTGGACAGCACTGCAACAAGAAACGTCATTTGTTTTTTAAGCACTATAATCACATGGGCTCAGGATTATGTCAAGCACTATATTATGTAGTTACATCCACAAATGGAAGTTGCAAAAATCAAAATTAAAATGAAGTGTTTATTTTGAAAAATAAGAAAATACAATTCATGAGGCAAAACATCAAATAATGTGCTGCTATATTGTGTTCTGTCTAATGTGTTGTATTGTTTCAATGTAATACAGGTCAAAAGTAATTTAAGGTACTCTGCCAACCTTTTGATTTGGGGTCGTAAAAGATTTTTTGTAATTTTATTTGTTCAAATTGTGTGCAAGTTCTTACAATGACAGAAGTAGCTGTAAAATGTTACATTATATTATGATGGAAAATTACAACAGATCATAAAATAAGATAAAAAGCTGTTACAGTGCTATACAAGGACACACCTGCTTCTATCCCAGAACCCCAGCTTACCTACGCACGCACATACACACCTCTGTGTTCTCATTTTGCAGCATGCGTATGGCAGTGAGATCACGAGAGTTAATGGACACCAGCTGCTCTCCAGAGACTGAATAGTATATCTGTCCATCAGTCAAACAGCCAGACAAGGAGCACAGCAGCAGCCTGAACTCTCCTGGCTTTTCCCGTCCAAAGTAACCAAATCTGCGAATACCAGTAATAGATTGTCTTTGTGCGGCTGATAAGTGTCTCAAAGTGAACATATATGCTGTAACACGCTATAATTTCATGTGTTAGGTATGTATAACAACACAGATTTGTTACTCATTTAGACGTTTATAAAACTGAATTCCAGGCCCTAGAATTGCATTTCCTGTAAACTATTCTACATGCAAATTTATCTAAATAGCTCTTTAAAATGGTGTATCATTCTGTAGTCGGCGTCATGCACATATTTAGAATTCTGGGTCTAAGCAGGTTTTCTCTATAAGAAAGATAACTGACGTTTTGAAAATCTGAAAATCTCATGTCCAGTGTTAAACAAAAATTTTCCAAAGGCCGATATGTTTTGTCCTGCATACATTTTTCAGCGTGTCACTTGGTCCTAAAAAGTTAACTTAACTACCACATCTGACATTTTGCTGAGGTTGCCAGTCTTATAAAGTCAGTTCAGTGCTCATATCTATTGCATGTAGGAATATTCATATTTCGGCTTATAATTCAGATGATCTGGCGACGTTCACCTTAGACCCAGAGTTCCTGATATGAGCATGATGACAGCAGGACTTCTATTAACTATCCAAGTTAAATTTTAATCCAACCACAGACATTGTGCTGTATGCTGTGCACCCTAGTTTACAATGAAGTGCACTGTAAACACGTCAAAATTGTATTTTTTTGATTATTCATACATTTCCTTATTTATGTCAAGCTTATTTCAGTTTTGGTATGTAAATGTTTAATAGCCTACTTTAAAGACCCCCTAGTGCTTTTTTTTTCCCCCTACCTGAGGACCCTCTCTTCCGCTATAGGCCAGTCTATGTCCACATCAATATCCACACTGTGCTCAGGAAGCATCTCATAGTAGGCAATTCTCCCACCCTTGCAGAAGGAAGGATATGTATAGCCACATTATTTATGCAGACAAGACTTTAATCTTAATCAATATATATGCTATTTCACATTCTGTTAGTTTGAATTGTTTTCATAGTTTATTCCGGTATGTAATATCAGAATTGTGTATCAGCACTGTGTCTTGACTTCTTGCTGCAATCCAGTCATTGCATGAATTTGTAAATTTCCATCAGCAGCACACCTGATTTAATTTAACGAAGGACTGATTAGCTGAACTAGGTGTTGGATGGTTTTTGTAAATACTGAGGAGAGCTTCAGAAATGGTTAAGATAACACACATTTGTGTTTATTCTAATGTTAGCACTTTTTCAAACAAATACTTGCTGCCCAGATAAGCATCGTTACATATAATTTTTTCAGATGGCCTAAGACTTTAGCAGAAAAAAAAATATGTCACTGGGGCAGTACCCCTTTTGTCACTGAGTTGGCACCCTCAAAGGGACATCTCAGTACCCTTAGTCAGGGAACATAATTGTACCATAATCCATTTAAATTATATTTCCTAAGTTGTACTGACTCCACACCCCATCTCGCTTTTTATTTTATATTTTATTATTGTTCTGTTTTAAAACATCAGGTTATGAAAAGGTACAAATACGTACTTTTCACCTGGGAAAATTTATTTAAGGTATACAATTGGACCTTAAACCACTGTTGTACCTTTGAGGTACATTTACACTGTTTGTTCTTGATGAACAAAAATGTACCTGCACAGAACCTTTATTTCTAACAGTGTATGAAACATAGCGGATGTCTCAATACCTGCTGAAGGCCCTTCTCTAGAATTTCTCGCTTGGTGAAGTAGAAGGATCCATTCTCACAGATCTCTCCAGGCCAGTCCTGCCGCCGGGGCCTCTTAGCAGTGTTTAGGTTCAGAGGTGTGGGGTTCTTACCCTCTGCAACAAGATTAAAAACAGAGGGAACCAGTCCTCTGAACATGCTCAGTCTAAGTGAGCTCAATTTTGCTGATATTTACAAGATATTTTTACTAATCAAATTGAATGAATACAGTAAATAGATCATGTTTTCAACCAAGACACTAATGGAATCTATAGTGTTTTTAAATTGTACTTCCTGTTCTTTGTGTATTTAAACAACAATGCAATCGTTATTCTCTTCAACCCTGATGAAGGCCTTTGTGCGGAAAGGTCCTGGTTACTTATAAAGAGTGGAATTGTCCAGTCATCAAGGATTGTTGGTTTTACTCCTTTTTATCAAGCTACTTGTTAGACAGTGAAGTTGCACCAGGCCACTCTATCTAATCTATAGAGCCACAACTGACACTCCTTGCTTGTTTTCTTTTATTGTCATTTGCTTTGAATCACTGCAATAAAATAACACAACCTTGTTGCAGCATGCGTGATAAATGTATTGCAATGATGTTTGCAGTACAAACAGGACATCTGTCACTCATTTCATTTGGAGAGGTTTCTGTCATACCTTCTTTCTTCACCTCCGACCAGCGGAACTGGTGCCTGCGCACCACAGCAAACACAGAGTCATAGCCCTCATCAGTGATCATCTGTAATGCTTCTTTGATGTGGTAAGGGTGCAGACATGGAGACGTGGCCTGGATATGACACACAATGTCCACCTCTGGAAGACAGTGTGGAAAGGTCTGAGTGCTGGATTAGTTCTGACTGATGCATAATAACTATTTGTCAGATAACTGCAGAAGTATGCAAAAATGCCCCCGGTGAAATAATGTTTTGTTGATTTTCTAAGTGAGAATAAGTGAACACATCCTCTACAGAGAACACACATCAATATGACATTTTTCTGCAACTTTTTGTTCACAATTTTTATGTATTTGCTGTGTTTAACTTATTTAAGACTAAATAAAACAAATTATAAAATGTACTATAACTTTTACAGAGACCACATTTTACGTTTGATGATTTTTTGTCCCGCAATATCTTAATTCAGTGAATAAACAGTAATTGTATATTAAAATGTGCAAAAGTGTGTTTCTATAGAGGATGTGGTATTCGCTTTATTATGTTACTTATGTGATTTGTTATGTTAATTATTTTCACTTAGAAAATCAACAAAACATGTTAAAAAACATTTGGCCAGGGGTGCCCAAAATTTTGCATACAGCTGTACACGAGTGTTATGAACGAGAATATTGATGTGAAGGGGGAAAAAAGTTTGTTTTTCAATTTAATTATTTATTTTATTTTTAAATAGCTGAATTAACACCTACATCACCACAGACTAGTAGCCCGTCAGCTGTTACAGATCGCTCTCTATTCTGCGATAATATTAGTCTTTTAACTCCAGTTATGCTTGTTGAATGGCAGCTAAATGAATGGCAGCTAGTGTTTGACACTGTTAGCAGTCATCTATTGAATGACTAAGTAAATACACATGAACAGATATAATCACAGGCATATTTCAATAGTGACTTGCACGTAAAGGGAAATTCCACCAATTTTTCAAAATTTCTTTATAAATCAGTAGTTTAGATGTAAACAAAGACATTCAGAGTGGTGATGGTGAAATGGTTCATTGTAGAGAAACTTACTGACCAATTCCTTTACAGCGGTGTTGATAGGAACCAGGGGACATGATGTCTACAACCCAATTATAGCCATTTTATTAACCATCCAAAATGACAAGTGAATTTAAACATCTTCTGAGTTTTATTGTTAAGGTTAATGATGGTGAAGTAGTGATAAATCTATAAAAATAAAAATAAAAAAAATAAAAAAAAAACACCAGTTTTCTTTGGCAACTATTTTGCTGTACAACACCCTATATGTTATCAGATATGTGTACAAATATATTTTTTTAATGAATTATATTTCAAAGCTGTCATAAAACAATTTTAGGCATCAGGAAGCACATTCATAACCATTTCATGTAATAATTTTCTGTGAGGAAACTTTGAGAGACATTAAACTATTTAGACGTCTGGCTCCTATCACCACCACTGTGAACAATTCTTACTGTGTAAGTTTCTCTAGAACAGAGGATTTCACATCAAACCCTTCTGATTGACTTTGTTTGCATTTTAACCATATAGTTATTCGAATTGTTGAAAAATTGGTAAAATCTCCCTTTAATTGTTAGAAATTAAGCATGTGGTTATTTCTACTAACCTGTTGTGTAGTATTTTTGGTTACAAGATGCCAAAGAAAGTATTATGCTAAATGAATGTACCTGGCCTCAGTTTGAGGAACTCCTGTATAGTGTCAAGTGAGCTGGAGGAGTCTCTGGAGACCTCAGGACTGCGGCGAATCACCTGAGCCCCCCACTGTTTGGCCACCCTTTCAATCTCATCATGGTCTGTGGACACCCACACACTGATGACGAGAGAACACATATCACACCCTGGTCTCACTTTTTCAAATGCAGCTTGTAAACAGCTCTAAAAATCTATAAAATCTGAAAAAAAACAAAAAACAACCAAAAAAAAAAAAAATAGACTGAAGGTACTTTCTATAATAAATAATAAAACCTGTATAGAAATCATAATTTCAGTATACACTGAATCTAACCTTCTGATAAACTCAAAATAAACTATGGTGAGCTATGGGCTCACTATGTGTTTTATTTATTTATCTTACTTATGAAGATTTCTGTCTTTAGTTGTCTGTAGATGTCTCTATGTTAGATGATTGCGTCATATGTATGCCCAGTTGTGAATAAATAAAGTTTATTCAATTAAATTCTATAAACTGTTTAACATTAAAAAGTGAACCTTTGTTCTGAAACTTTGTCACCTTCTTTGTGAAAAAAAAAGTTTTTAAAGTCATCAAATGATACATCATTAAAAATGACAATTTAAAAATATGTTTTATGAATTTCAGTACTTCTTTGAGGGGATTTTTTGTCTTTGCAATGGAGGCATTTTCATGCATTATGTTTGTTACTTTTGTCAAAATACTTCCATTTTAATGCTGTAAGTTTGTTTTTGCTCCTTCTGCCTGTTCACTGCTCTCATTTGTATGATTTGTGAGAAGGTGTGGGCTGTATTAAAACAGTGGAGAGCTGATGTATTGCCCTTATTCCACATAATAATAAATCCTAATGCAAATGAACATCTAACTGCCCTTCTCTCATGATTGCCAGGCACCATTTTGTAGGCACAATACTGACTCGTGACAACTCACTGAATCTATTTGACATGACCATCTTTAAAACTGAATTGCTGTCAATTTGGCAATAAATGAGATGGATACACAGGTTTTATTATTTTATATTGTCACTGCATTGCCTGTCACCACGTAATTGGTTTGGCTATGTATGATGTAAAGCTGTCATGCTAATTAAATCCACACTCTTAGCAAACAAAGTTCTATATAGTATCATCTTATTTGGCTTGTAACAACATTGGAACCCTTTTTGGTGCTATAAAGAACACTTTCCAATAAGATTCTATATAGAACCATCTACAGCACATTCTTCGTCAGTCTGAAGAACCATTTCATGATGCAAAGAGCCCTTAAATCATACAAAGAGTTCTTTGAGTGTTCATGGTTCTAAACAGAACCATTTTGTTAACTAAAGAACCATCGTTAGATGGTTTACTAAGAGTGTACAACTTTGAAATGTGCATATTCCTACCTGTCCAGGAGCTCTGAATCCAGCGCTGCTCTCACAACCCATCCAAGCAGGGGAACTCCAGCTAGGACTTTGATATTCTTCAGGGGGATGCCTTTGCTTCCCCCTCTAGCCAGAATAAGCGCTGCTTTGTGGGGATTTGCCACTTTAGAAGTATCTTTACTTGCACTAGCTGCTGGCTTCATATTGTTCTCCATAGCTGACAGCAGAATGGCTGAAGAAGGTGGTTCACGAGTTTAACTCTGAGCCCGCTGTGGTACCCATGATGCTTTGTGTATGCTTAACCGGTCCATATTTAGTTACAGTAAGACAAGAATTTCGCGTGCATTGTTAGTATGCATGTTAGTATGTCTTAGTCATGCAAACTGTGCAGCAGGTTGGGTAGGTATTGGGTTATGAGAGTAACAGTCACCGTCACCCAGGTTTATTTCCTGATTAATAACCCCAGGCGAGGGTGTGAAAAGAGATATTACAAGCATTAGACTTGGGCAAGAAAAGGTTGGGTAGAGATCAATAAATCTAAGTTATGAATGCACCGTATGCGTACGCTGTATGTGTTCGGATTTAAATCTTATTACGAAATAAAGTTGGTATCGCTTAGGATCTTTTAATATGTTTTATATGGAAACGTGGGGCTCCTTCTGGATACCGTTGTTGAGCAAAGCAGGAAAAACTAATGCTACAGCGGAGTTTGATATCTGGCTGAAATATACTTGCTAAGAACAGAAGATCCTCTGAATAAAACAATATCTGGATCAGCTGGTGCTACAACTTTGACGCATACCAGCCTCGACCACGGTAAAGTTAGTTTTATTTTCGATGTTCGTCTTTTCGGCGCTAATAACATTTGATCGGACTACGGTAGTCAGTAAAGACTTACACATTCATGACAGTCCGACCACAGAGAGTGATGCACACCTGTTCTTTTGCAGTTTGGGTGACATTTAACGTACCGCTATTTTGCAGTTTGGGTGACATTTAACGTACCGCTATTTTGCAGTTTGGGTGACATTTAACGTACTGCTATTTTGTGTTAATACCATAGAACTGAGACACGTTTTTCAGTGGTAGAAAAATCATGCACTTCTAGACCACACCTACATCCATACACACGCCTCTGTTTTCCTCCAAAGCGTTTCAGTGCATTTAAGTACATATTTTAATTGTTCATGCTAACAATAGACACCGCCAGACAATAAAACGTCAACAGCTCCATAAACACTGTGTCCACGCACATCTGATTAACTGTGTTATTTGCTCTAAATTATGGTTAGAAATACACACCACTTTAATTTAGAAAAAGGACTTTGAATTAACCTGTAACTAAAATGTACTTGCCAATAATTGTCCTAATAGTATTGAGCATTCAGCTGTATTACACCCAGCACTACAAACAATTGTGCATGGTGCAGGTAAGTTTCAGCAATCATACACAACTTTTGAGTTTTGAATGTACTGCAATAATTACTTTATATTAATATTTGTATTTTAACCTTCAAAAGCATTTCAGCTGCATTAATTGCAGTGAACGCTGAATTTTGAATCTAAGCAGCATTTTAGCTACATTATATCCTCAAGTAAAATTCAAAGTTTGTGTGTCATTACTGAAACTTATCTGCACCAAACACTGCTGATTTAAGAGAGGGTGTTCGCGAAGGCGAAGAAATTGTTTGAAAGCGGCGGAATGAACTCAGCCCCAAACCAGTGAAACGACGGAATAAAAGCCAATAAAAACCTTCACTTCCCTATTTTCTCACGCTCAGTTACACAAGCACTGTCAATCTGAAGTGAATCTAAAGTCACATGAGCACATAAATCACCTTTAATTGTTCCCGAACACACATTCTTGTTCTTTCAGTCGTCTTCCTCTACAGTGATCACTTGATTGTCATATCCTCTTACTGCAGCAGTCAACTGTGGCTGGTAATGCAGCCAATCACAAAACAGGTAAATGCTACTGTATCAACTTGACAAGAATACTGATTTATATAGAGGTATTCATTGTAACACTGTGATTAGTGAAATGAACTAAAAACAGACACAAGCCGTCAATGTGTTTAATACTCCGAGGCTACGAAGCATTTCTCAGCACTATCAGGGGGAGAGAGATTTTAAATTTTAGAAAAGGGTATTTTGTTTTATTAAAAAATGAAGAAAAAATCCGTAAAGGAAACGCACTAAAATAGAACTATGTGAACAAGGACATAATAAGTAACATTAAAACACCGCAACAATTAAACAATTAACAAGACCGTTGTTGTAAAAACGCAATAGACCACTGTAGTCGTGCGTTCTGTAGTCCTCGTTATGCCCATATTAGGAACTCCGGGTCTAAGCCCCATTTCTCTATGGCCAGAATGAACAGTGTTTTCGAAAAATCTCCTCTATCTCACCCTGTGTTAAAAAATGTTCAGAACCCGATACGTTTTTTCCTGTGTACTTTTTTCTAGTAGCGCATATTTACACGTATACCAGTAAATAAAACCTCTAGGTATTTTGATAGGCTAAAACCCCTTTTCAAAAATACTACCCGTGTTGTATTTTTGAAAAGGGGCTGAATTTAGCTGCTTTTTCGCCAGCTTTTTGTTTGAATATTCCCGTTCCACCTTATATGGTGCAGCAGCTGTGACTAGCTATCACAAACACTAGCAAACGAGACAAAACACTGACCTGTTAGTTTTGTGAAACAGCAAAAATAAGTTAATGAAATAGAGAAACCTCCTCATATCGTGCCTTTCAACCCTCCGTGAAGCTGAAGTCAGCTTCTTTTTCGCCGGCTGCTTGTTCGATAGTTCAGAATGTGCCTGCTGGACCATTTAAGGTGGAACGGGAAAAGTCGAACAAAAAGTTGGCGAATGTCCTGAGAAAATGTCCTTAGAAAAATGTTGCCAGCATTAAAATAATTAGTTAGGATATTCTGAGAGCCTAAATCAGTTTATCAGGGAGGTAAATTTGTAGATCTTTTCAAATCAAGTTAAAAGGAAAGATCTATTGTGTTTCAGAGAGCATCGGATGAAGAACAGAGAACTGCAGGGAAACCTGCTGATTTTGTTCTGACTTCTTTCATCTGCCCTCAGTCTGTACATGGAAATGTACACTGACAAAACCTGCTTAAGGAGGCTGCCGGTCTAATGACGTGAATTCAATGCGCAGTAGCTTTAGCTCAAATGTGGCAATATTCATATTTCAACACTTTAACGACCTCGTAATTCGGAGGATCCAGTGGTGTTGGAGAGAAGAATGTTCATGAAACAAAACGTATCAGATTCTGAACATTTTTATTTAACACAGGGGGCGACAGAGGCGATTATTCGAAAACCCTATTCATTCTGGCCGTAGAGAAATGGACCCGGAGTTCCTAATATGGGCATTAGAGCATGGCGCCGACTACAAAATCGACTACAGTGGTCTATAAATAACTCAGCTAATTATGTAAACATCAGACTTATCAGATTATTTCCCCCAGCAAGGCAGGCTGGGAGTGTCATCTCGCCCCTGCTCTTGAGAGGACATGCGTTACCATAAAACCCTACAAGTCAGATTTTGTGCACTGTCTATGGTTTGTGGGTTGTTTTTCTCTTATTTACTTGACTCCAGCAAACGAAAAATAAAAATAACTAGAAAAGGAAATTTTGTGAGCGAACTTTAAATTGGCTTGAAAAAGCCAGCTAATTTTGTTAAAACATTAAAATGATAGAAAACGGTTGATGATTGCTAGAGTGTTGCTTAGATGCTGCTAAGCAGTTGCTATGGTATTCAAAGTTGTTGTTGAAGTGTTGCTAGGTGGTTGCTATGGTGTCCCAAGTTGTTGCTAAAGGGTTGCTAGGTGGTTGCTATGTTATTAATCACACTGTTACCCTAAATTTATAGATACCTTTAATCCACTGCCACTTTCAATTCTCTCCCACCGTAAATTTATTGTCAACTTAAATTCACTGCCACCTTAAATTTAATGATACCTTAAATCCACTGCCACCATAAATTTACTGCCACCTTAAATCTCCTGCTACCTTAAATGTACTGGCACCCTAAATGAATTATTTGATATTGTTGTGCATTAGGCTGTAAGTATGTGAGACTGTGTACTGTGTATGAGTGTCTGTGTGAGAGATGTGCATTGTGACATCACTTGTGGCAGTCAGACTTGAATGTCCCAAACATTCCGCCATTCATTTCCTATGGAAAAAATTATTGTCTTTGAACGATCGTTTTATAGCTTAGAAAAGCACAAGCAACCTAATCGGGTATAGGTTCTATGATTCTACAAAGTTTTGTGATTCTAGCTCAAAAACTGCGGGACGAGAAACATTTTATTTTTTAAACGTAGATTAATAAGATTACAAAGAACAGTAAGTTACGAACTAGAAATGGAAAGTTTATGAACGAACTTCAAGTCGGCTTGAAAAAGCCAGCCAATCACTTGAAAACGTTAAAATGGTGGAAGACTGTTGATGGTTGTTAAAGTGTTGCTAAAATGTTGCTAGGCGGTTGCTACATTATCCAAGGTTGATAGTAATGTGTTGCTAGGTGCTACCTTAAACTGCTACCAAAAATCCACCGCCAAGTTAAATTCAGTGCCACCTTAAAAGTAATCAGAACTTAAATTCAGTGCTACCTTAAATGCAGTTCCACCTTAAATTCACAGCCACGTTAAATTTTCTGCCACCCTAAATTTAGTGCTACCTTACGTGCAATTCCACCTAAAATTTAGTGCCACTTTCAATGCAGTTCCACCTTATATTCAGCGCCACCTTAAATTCACTACCACCTTAAATTTACTGATACCTTCAATTCAGTGCTTACATGCAATTCCACCTTAAATTCAGTGCCACATGTCAATACAATCAATTAATTTATTAAGAAAACAGGTAAATTAGCTTCTGCAAGCTTATTTAATGACAAACTAACACTGATAACATCCAAACTACCGTAACATATGCAACTGTTTACTTAGTTATCATCCCATATTATATCCTTACATACTGACTCTATCTATAGTATGCGTTTTTCTATCATTTTAACACATCAATCAGTCTCCGTAGAGACCGTCAAAAATTGCCATAGCCGACTATATTTCAAGTCGTCAAGGCGGGGTATTGGGTAAAGTTTTCAACTAGCAATAATCGCGCCTCGGATAAACCTCATAGGCTACGATACTGCCACTGCGCAAAGCTGGAGAAACAACCGAGACGCTGAGCTACAGACCGAAACGTTCAAACATCCCAGTGACGGTGAAGCTCACGAAGTACTTAAACAGCAGGAGAACTAATGTACACGTCATGTTTTAATGAGTCTGTACTGAAGAAACATTTTACTAATCCTAACATTTCGCTCACCGCCATTCCCCTTTAAATCTCTTAAAACACTTTCAGAAAAGCTTCACTGTTGCATTGTGGGAGACACGCAGGGCGGGACATGCAGAGAGAGGCCAGTGAGGAAGAGGCTGTGGAGATATTCTGTAAATATGATCGGTACAACTCGCCACTGATGGATTTAACCTCAAAATCTCTTTTAATCCGGAATCTGTTTTCTTTCTCTTGAACTCAGTGATTTGTAGTCCAGCTGTAAACTAAACTAAGGCTGCCGTTTCCTCTCTGTCTCCATGGAGACTGACATCATCACGGTTTTACTACAAATCTAAAGTTTTGTACAGAATTCAGCTTCACGTAGATGTTGATCTGCGCTAAAACACGTTACAGAAAAGTGCTGAAACTGCAGCGAGCGGCTCAGATCCAGTGAGTTTACTGTGTTTACACTGTGTACTACCTCAGTAACCGCTGTGCTCACGTATGTTATCTGACTGCGTGAACTCACAGATCACAGCATCTTAAATACCTCTGCACCTTATTCCACTACCTCATGCTCAGAAATGAGTGCTGTGTCGGCGCTGCACTGTCCTGTCTGTTTACTGTGTCTAATGTCTGTTTAATTTATCGTATTTATTGTATTGTTTCTAGCTTAATTTTTTGTTTGCACTCTTATGTCTGCACGTTCGCCCTTTGTACTTTTTGTTCCTTGCTGCACCTTGTTGTTCCTGGAGGAACGTAATTTCACTCCACTGTGTACTTGTACATAGACGGAATGACAATAAAAGCCTCTTGACTTGACTTGAGTTGAGTTTTCTTCTTCCGGTGTGAAGAGCACAGGCAGCGCTTCACCGCTAGATGGCTGTAAAAGTACACAGATCAGGTCTCCTTCTTCATGTCTCCTCACCCGCACTCAGCTGTGGTTTATATCGGTTTATATCGACTTCCAAAACTGTTAGAGCCCGACTCTCTCGCTTTTTTGACGAATACATGTAAAACCCGTTGTAGTTTTCTTTGTAAATTATAAACCGTTAAAAAGATAACAACACTAGACCTCTCTGTGCGGTTCGTTTTTCAATAATAAGTGGTTATCTTATCCCTAGGCAAGATTTTTTTTTGCAATTTCTTTACCAAAACTGTAGAAGTGAATGCCTACAAAGACATTCGTGTACATTTTATTAGTATAAAAAAGTTCATGGTATGAGACTTAGTTATAAGAAATAAAGATCCCAGACAGCCAACGACTCCGGCCCGAAGTTGGCAGCTCGTTCTCACTCGGCTCACAGTCTCGGTCAGTGAGCGGCGTTGGCTGTTAAAACGTTCTGCTTCATGCCGTCTAATGTCAGTGACGTCAGAGTCGTGCTGGCCTCATAGTCGGCAAACGCCCGCGGTACAGAGGCACAGAAAAGCCTTTAAAACGTTTTTCCTTCACCGTAAATACAGACATATAACAGAGCAGACTGAGACAAATTATTGGGGAAAAATGCATAAGCATAACTATAAATATATCACCAAATAGAAAAAGGTTTAAAATATGTATAAGACATGAATGTATAAGAGAAGTCTGCATGACTATTAATGTTTGAACTCAATGATGTGATTAACTGGTCCTTAACCCTTTACCACATACATGATAAAGTACATGAAAAAAGATTCCATGATTTTTCTTATTGAAAATGGCAGTAATCTAAAAGAAAAAAAAATGCACTTCATACAATGAGACATTTGCCACTTTTATCATCTAGGCATGAAAAAAACAAGAAAAAAATCCAAAAGAAAACAAACAAACAAACAAACATAACATAACATAACATATAATGACCATTTACACACAGATGTATTTTCAAAATACAGAGCAGGATGAAAATAATGATATTGGTAAAATCATTAGTAATTGCAAAGACCATCTTTAGTCGGAGATCAGAGATCACAGCAGAGAACTGAATTTTGCTATTGTCACTTCTGCATAGAAATAGAAAACGCAGAAAACACGTACAGCACTAGAAAACAAATGCTCTTTTATTGAACATGCAACAGTCGAGACCCGCCGCACGGCGCTACTCGGCCGGGGAAACAGGTTTTAGATCATTAAGGTTAATGTAGCTTTGTACTGAGCTCCAAAAACCAAGAGAGTAAATACAAGAGACTGACGGAATTTTTGACTAATTAAAACACGACAGAGGAGGAGCTGAGCAATCTGACCCCGCCCCCTGTGGGCTCAGTGCAGCAGCGCGCGCTTTCTCCAAGCGTTCGAGTTGACCGTTTTAATACACCGTACTCACAGCGTTAACGTTAGATAACTGTTAAAAAAGTTTATTCTAATCTCTTCGCAATGTCTGTCTTACATTATTTTCTCAGATTATGGCGTTGTGTGCCTGCCGACATCGGAGATTACAGCTCTGAAAACCGAAGATTTTTCGTCGAAAGAGAATAACGTCACTGCGAGTGGAGTGAGGAGTTCTACACGGGTAAGTCAGCTAACTTAAAACCCTGCGTTTAAAAGGTGAAGAGTAACGAGCGGTATGTATATCTATGGTAACGTATTCAGCTGTATCTCCAGTTCAGTCTGAGAGTAAAATAGAGTAAAAGTAAAAAAAAAAACTAAGCTAGCTAGCGTTAGTCTGCTGAGGCCCGCGGTTGTCGTGAGGCAGGAGCGCTGCTGTCTGGTTTCTGCAGTGCAGATAGGAGCTAATAGGCGTTTTTCACGCACGGAGGAGGGGTCAAGTTCCGGGGGAGGTTATGTGTAAACTTATTTCCGGTTTCCGCACCGCTCCGCTACGAATATGGCTGCATTTTATTTTTCACCATCTTTGGCTGAACTCCCATGCTTTAGGCAGGACGATGTGGTCAGAATCGTGGAAGAGCTATGGAGGACCAAACATGCAAAACTCAATAAGGGATATAAATTCTTTTTTGAGCAGTTTATTTCTGATTATGAAGGTAAATCGTTAGCTGGTTCCCAGTGTTGTAGTTAGCTAGCTAGCTAACTTACTTAATGTCACAGACAGGATGAGTAATGTTAGGTAGTTTCAGTATTCTTCAGATTTAGAGATCTTCAATTATGTGTCTGTTTAAGAAGTAAATAAACGGTGTCTAACATGATTTATTGTGTCACATGATTTCCTTCTCAGCGTCCAATGTTGTAGATGTAAGGGCTCGGTGTTACCAGTCCTTAAAGAAAAGCAAGGAACCACAAAGACTAGAGATCCAAAGACTTCAAAGAAGTTCGAAAGAGTTGAACCAGTCCATTGTTACAACATTGCAGTTCACAAACCCATTTTAATTTACGCAGTTAGATTTACTGTTTTATAAGCTAATTCACTATTAGGTTTATACTGAATGTATCACATATAGCCACACATCTTTCCAGTAACCACCTGCTATCACCTGGGTCACAGAAGTTCTTTGATGCCAGTCTTGAGGGTCTTGTACACTAGCCATGATTTTGGTCCATAACAAAAACCCATGCAGACATGGGGAGAACATGAAAACTCTACACATATGACTGTAGTACAAAGCTAAACGAAAATAAATAAAAGTGTAAAAATTAAAATGGGAGCGGACTACAGTGGTTGTTTTTGAAATTTTAGGGGTATATTTTAATAACAGCATTTCACACACAATGTAAGTAATGGTTGCCTCATATATACACTGTATATGCAGTGTCTTTCTTGGCTTGTTCTTCCTCCTCTATCCCCGACATATCCTGCTCCACCACCCCCTCCTCCTCATTAGTAGAGTCTCCGAGGCGGGCCCTCACTCTGCTATACACAGAGTCCCTTGCTCGTTGACTCCAACTGAAACGACATGGTACTGCGCCCCTTTTCACCCATGTTTTTCCCTTCGGTGTAACGTAGATGTCCGACGGGTTGAAATCAGCGCTGCACACATGCGTGCTGTTTCGAATTACTTTGAATTTTATCACAATTAACCATTTCTTTCTGAGCTCATCATCAGATGGAAATGAATGAAAAGCGGAAATGATTTTACACAGAACTTCCCAAACCGGAAATGTTGACCCTGGAAACGAGAGAAAGGCTCATCGTGTTTAGAGGAGAGGTCTTCAGATTGGGTCACTGGATGTTCTGTTTTTGTAGCTAATCACCGGGTGATCAGTCAGTTACATCGTAAGTTCAGTTAACTACCAGTGATTACACAATTTAGAGCGTCGACAGACAGACGCCAGGTTTGAGCACTCGGATTAGTTGTGGTAGTATGTTCTTACAGACGGGCGGCTGGCTTATGATCTGCATCAGAGCCACTTCCACTTCCACATGCACGGCCTTGGACTCAACAGGCTGCAGGACAGTAGATAGTCAGACGGTGAGGAATGAAGTACATGGGGAGACACTCATTGGGTTGGTTTGGGGCCGTCATGCGTTACTAGTTAAGTAGGTGCACTTACGCTTTGGAGATATCTGAAAAGCAAGAAGGGCAAATGATGACCGTTAAAATGAAATTTAAGGTATGAGCAGAACCTGTAGGCCATCAGAAACGAGTCCTTCTGACTCTATATGTTTCTCTGGAATGGAGCATTTTACACCAAACCCCTCTAAATAACTTTGTTTACATCTCAACCATTTAATTATGTAGAATTTTACTAAATAGGTGGAGTTCCCCTTTTAAAGCTACATTGTGTAGCCTGTGATTTTTCTACACAAACAGAATATGCATTCTTAACTACACTGATAATTCACCGGTAATGTCTCTTTAAATGGTATGTAAGAAAACCACATTCAGAAATGTGATGCAGTTTTGAACAATACTGTCAGATGCTGACAGTGCTGCTAACGGAGCTGTTCTTTAAGAGTTAAACACTGATAGTTCATGTTGTTTATTTCATTCATTAATTTACAAATGAAGAACAATTTATTATAAAGCAATAAACCACGCGAGGCTGTGCTTTACTGCAATTTTATCACAGAGAAGGAGGTTTTACTCCGCTTCGTGCTGCACCTTCTCGATGATAAAATCACACGAACGCACAGCCTCGAGTAGCTTATTGCTTTTATAAGACAGTGGCCAAAATAAAATATCATAGTACACATTTTTTCACTAAATAATCTAAGATATTATTAATAATAATTGTCATAAACAAGTATTTCGCCAAAGAAATGTAGTTCTGTTAAGAGTATGGTGTCATTGCCAAGTATCCATGGACTGCTAAGTCTCCCGTCACTGTATGTCACTGCGGACGTTTCATGAACTTCTTAATTTTTGTTATATAATAATGAACATATAGCATAGCACTACTCATAAGCACTCTGGTTACCAAATTACCACTACGAGTCTTATTTAGCACACATAACCGGTGCCCGTCTTCCCACACTGGGCTGAATCTCAAATGGCTCCCTGCTGCCTACGTAGTGCACTATGTATGAATTTAAATACTGGCTCTTGCATTCCAACAGTGCATAATATAGCTAATAAATAGTTGTTTGGGATTCGACCACCTCCATAGTCGACAAATAGTGCACTATTTGGCTGTAGAATCTAAAATTTCTAAACTTACATTTCACAATATTTAAGGAGTACAGAGCCATTTGAGGTTCAGCCTGGGTTTCATGCTACTTCTGACTGAAACACGGACATTTGGAACATAAGCCATTCAAGTAACACTCTTTAGAGACTTTTATATTGTAGTTTTACAGGAAATCATTTATACCTGTGATATTAATGATGAAGTTGTTTAGCATGTTAGATAACTTTTAGCCTTTTTGCTAACTGAGCAGCCTAGTGCTAGTTAAGAAAGTATCCTTCTAAATCAGTGACACAAAACAGTATTCATTACCTCTAATTTTAAGCACTCTGGAAATTTCTCTCCTGATTGTTTCATTTTTGTTCAAGTTCTTATAATTTTGTGTCATCCGCCATGTTTCAGAAGGGGCTTTAGGGGCCTGGTATGCAAACCTGCACAGCGCGCACCTCCCCCCTCGCCCGCTCTGTTAAAAGGACAGTTCTTGCTGCTGTTGTTGTTAGTTTAAGATGTGTCTATGTGTTGACTGTGTTTTATTGTGTTGGGGTGTGGGTTAGTTAATTTGTTGGGCTGTGGGTTTAGTGTCTACCATGCAGTGAAGTTGTATGGCTGTTTGTTACATACACAGGATAGAGACAGCACAGTACACCATGCAATTTTTAATAGACTATTTATTAAAGTACATTTGAAAGTACTTGAAGATACTATACAGGCTTAAGGAAATTGCACTTAAGGAAATTAACGGATTCATTTCAGATCATTCACCATGTTAACATCATCCACAACAATCACTGTCTATGTGCAACCTATTATGTTGATCCCACTGAACTGCAGTTAAAAAACTCAACAAACACAGTTTGTCAAGAGACACATTTAATGATTATATTTCATGCTAAATGTAAAAAACAGATACTAAAAAAAACTTCCATAGCACAAAACCAGAGGTTCTCTATGTTGTGTCCCTGTTTACAGTTAATCTCTAATGACCAGCCCCAATATAATAATTGCAGTAGCATTTCTTCTGCAACACAAAGCCTGCTCAAAGGGTCATAAAAGTCCAATCAGTAATTCTATTTGAGCAACATCAGCTCCATAGTCTCAAATTACCTAAACTCAATGTTGATATACCGCATCCCATGAAATGATATGTAAATAAAGCATTGAAATAAAAGCTTGTTCATACCTAGTTTTCATAAAACATGTCCAAGCAGGACTGTTAACTTACTAATGATGAATAAATCCAAATGAAGATCAGTCTTTCATCATATCATAAGTGATGGTGTCATCCTCCTGTAGGTCCACTGTGATCTTCTTACCCACCAGTTTGAAGATCTTCTCTGGTGGTATTCCTTGTGGTTCTGCCACTTTAACTCCCAGCATATTGAGGGTTAAGTCTGTACCCTTTTGCACTGCCTTCCTCACTACGACTGATTTACCCAACTGAAACAGAACAGTTGAATCAAAATAAAGTTTCACATTTTTGCAACATTAAATGGTTAAGATGTAATCACGGTCATTCTGAGTGGTTTAATGTAAAATGCTCTGTTCTAGAAAAACTGAAAGTCAGTTTGAATGCCTCACTTTAATGCCCCCTCACAGATCATTAATTACAGTAGTTTCAAATATGTTTCCTGATGCCTGAGACATTGTTTTGTAATTGTTTTGAGAGCACTTCTGACCTCATTTTTTAAAAATACATTCATGGCAGAAGGTACATGCAGGGTGCCGTAAAGTAAAATCGCCCCCAAAGTAAACTTTTTTACTGCAGATTTATCACTGTTTTACCATCATCAGTATTACACATACAAAATCAGATGACATGTAGGTTTACTGGTGGTTTTAGTAAAGAATATAATATAGTAAATAATATAATATAGTAAATTAACCACCACAGTAAAGAAGTCAGCAAGTTTCCCTACTGTCATTTTATATTAAATCACTCTGAATGACTGAATTATGCAGAAATTTTGTAAAATCAGCAAAATTTGTGTTTTTATTGAAAGAAACTGGTCAGGCTTATTTAGCCATTTACATCTAATGTGATAGCTGATCATGTAGAAGCAGCTTTGTCAGTATTTCCAGACACGTCTGCACTGTTACACAGAAGTGTACATAAGTTTAATTTTGTGAAAATTATTAGATTACTTGAAAAGGACAATGGAAGGGCAGGCTTTGCTACAGCAGACATGTTCTTAAGAGGACCTGCAGGTGTTACTGTAATTTCTGACCTTTTTGTGGCAGGAGGCTTCGCAGGGCAGCATCTGCTTCACTGGAGAGCCCAGAGCAAGCTCCACTGTCCGGATCTCTCGCACCAGTGCTGCCAGTTCGGCCGGCTCTAGTGACGCTGCGTGGTCACTGCCCTTCCAGCTTTTGTCTAGGGTTACGTGCCGCTCCACAACCTTTGCCCCCAGTGCTACAGCAGCTACAGTCACACTGATGCCCCCTTCATGGCCAGAGTAGCCGATCGGAATGTCAGGAAATTCCTTCTGGAATTCCTGTGTTGGAGAACAGAAATAACATTGCATCAGAAAGTTATGGTTATTCTGTTCTATTCTGTTCTATCCTGTTTGCTTTTTTTCAAGGATGCAGTGCTGGAGTAAGGGGTAAATGAAAACTGGACAACAACTTTTGGTCAATGGCACGACTGCACCTGGTTTGTAAGTATCTCTTAACCAAATTAGAACCAAAACAATCTAGTACCTCTTCAACATCCCTGGGTCCTTCCCAGAACTCAGAACAGCAAACATACAGGGGTGTCGTGATATGCATGTTGATATTAATTTTTTTCTGTTTGAAGGTCATGAGACGATGCACCTTGTGTATTGAATAGATTTAGATCTCATGTTTGAATTACCAAAAATAATATTAACCCTGTCAAAAGGCATTTTCTCTATTTTTTAAAACCTTCTTATAATGGCCTTTAAAGGCACTTAATAGAACATATACATGATATAATATCGTGTAACATGATACTCATACATTTCATATCAAAATGCTTTTATCTTCGTCACTGCTTTCCAAAGCCGCAGCAACAACTTCAGCGACTGTAAACTCTTTGCCTGCCATTTCACGTGTCTCAGATGTCGACTGAATGAAGAATGAGGAGTTTTTGGTGTGATGGGCGAGTCCTTAGTGATTTCAAGAGTGTCTATTGGTCAGTTTCACACAAAATGTAGACAGACACACAAATCCACCAGTTACACATGGTCAGAGGAAGATGACGTGTATCTCAACCCCTCTTCATAGCTTCATAACTCCAGATGTGAGTCACTTACGATCGCAAGATAAGATGGAAGAGAAAGGTCAGACTCATTCAGAAAACGTGTAAATGGTGTTTCTGTGCTGTATTATTGCAAAAATTGAGAAACATATATAGAAACATCAAATTTTATGCATGGGTGAGTTTCTGGTCCCCGAGGCTTCAATAATAGAAATAATAATTAATAAATAAACATAAAAGTAACATTAGCATTTTTTACTAAATTTGTATCAAAAACATATCGTATCATAAAAAACAGCAGTATGCATTGTATCATGAAATTTGCACACTGTTGCAAACCTTCAAACATTTTGAGCTGCATCCATCTCTATTCTTAAAAATAAAAACTGTCCAAAATATATAGACATGTCAGTGTATGATTAAATTTTAATATAAAGTGCAGAACTCCCTGTCCCTGAAACTACAAAGTCAATAGTGAAGAGGTAAAGGACTCTCACGGTGATGACGCGCAGGTTGACGTGCTCTGTGGGCAGTGGATAGGCGCTGGTGCACTGCAGGATGGTGAAGTTTGGGTTATGCTTCTTCACTGTCCGATAAACACAGTGCATAGTCTCCATAGACTGCATACCACTGGATATAACCATAGGACGACCTGGGGACATTAGTCCACATGTGCTGAGCTGGACTTATACATCTCTAGTACAGTTTGCACCAAACTGCCATGAAAATAAATACAATGACATTTGTTGTACTTAAACATTATATTACATTTGATTATACTTGTGCTTATACTTGAAAAACCTTTTCTGCATGATTGCATAATATACAGGTTTAGTCAGTTTGCAGATGGACAGTGGAAAAGTGCTTTGCTACTAACCACCTTGCTAGAAATAAAAATAAACAATGTAAATGCACCTTTCTTGGCGGTCTTCTCCAGGTAAGGGATGTTATTGGTGTCTGCAGAGGCCACTTTGAAGAAGGGTACATTGATTGCATGCAGGAATTCCACAGCCATCTTTGTTAAAAAAAAAAAATGGTTTAAAAAATATAAAATATAAAATGTCTTTGGTGGGCTGAGAGCCAAATAGACAAAACAATATATAAATAACAAAGGCTTCAAATAAAGTTTTTAAATTTTTAAATGTATTTTATGATGACACTGTGCCTTGTGATGGACTGGTGACCCGTCCAGTGTGTTTCCTGCCATCTGCCCAATGACCACTGGAATAGGCTCCAGCACTCACCGCGACCCAAAAGAGGAAAAGTGGCTTAGATAATATGTGTGTGTGCGTGCACGTGCGATGAACATGTGCTAAGTTATATACACGGACAGGCCGCTTCATTAAGTATACCCGCCTTGTATCTACACTTATTGTCTGTTTTATCAGTTCTACTTACCATATAAAATCATCTTGTAGTTCTACAATTGCAGACTGTAATCCGTTTGTTGCTCTGCAAACTTTGTTAGCCCCCTTTTTCTCTGTTCTTCAATGGTCAGAACACAGGACCACCACAGGATGACCAAAAGAAAGTGGGCAGCAACAGATGTTCTACTGTCTCTGACTTTACATCTTCAAGGTGGACTGACAAGGTAGGAGTGTCTAATAGAGTGGACAGTGAGTGGTGTCTGATCCACTCATACCAAAACAACACGTTAAGACGCCACCACCATGTCAGTGTTACTGCAGTGATGAGAATGATCCACCTCCCAAATAGTACCTGCTCTTTGGGGCTCCTGACCATTGAAGAACAAAGTAAAAGGGGGCTTACAAAGTATGCAGAGAAACAGATGGACTACAGTCTGTAATTGTAGAACTTCAGTGTGCACCTAAATGGTAAGTGGAGCTGATAAAATGGACAAAAAGTGTAGAGACAAGGAGGTGTACTTAATGAACTTTCTGGTGGGCCAAATGTTCCCATATGGAAGAAAGATATGTGTATATATATTGCTCACATTAATATATATATATATACATATATATGTACAATGTGTGTGCAATATATGTGATGTTATAATTAATCAAATTGTTTACATTTCTACATAATTTGAACACAGCAGCAGTCTTTTACATTTTGTGAAAATTTGATGATAAACCAATAGAAATCCTCCAAGATTACTTGGAATAAAATGTCTTTACATTAACTTACATTAAGGGTTAAGAACGTTTTTTTGCTTTTACTGTTGCCATTTTGGACTTTTTTTTGGACAGTGACAGTTTTTTGGACTGCTTTAAAACAATGTAATGTTCATTTTGCTTTGATTAAATGTAAACTGCAGTCTTGCTGTAGAACATTTTGCTTTTGTGAGTCATAATTATTTCCGTAATAATTCCTTACCTCGTCCATTCCTGATGCAGTGAAGAAAATTCCCACTTCTCTGGAAAACTGCTGCAGTTCCCTGTACTCTTCGTGACTGAACTCTAGATGGCGCTTGTGGGCCCCATATGTGTTTCCCCACGAATGAGGGGAGTTGTATGTGCGCTCTAGTGCACGCTTAGTAAACCTGTGCTCGAGCTCACTTTTCTGGAACTTAACACAGTCTGCTCCACAGTCCTAGGTGTGGGGGAGGAGGAGGAGAACAAAGAGCAGGAGGAGAAAGAGGGAGAGAGAGTGTATTACCTGAGTTACAAGTAGACAGTGACTGTCAGAAACCGGTCGATGAAAAATAATCTGATCCAGGATGGAGAGTGATTGTCAGTACAGTGAAAACAGTGGGTACAGTGTATGTGTTGTGTATTGTTACATGTTTGTTTATGGACTGCAGATATCTTGATTATTGGATGTATATATACCGTAGCATTGGCAGAGGCAATCAAAATTACCACTGCAGCTGAGGGGCGGGACATTTCCCAAACAGTAAATCCTGTGAGTTCATGTTCAGTGAGAGGAGCTGCAGCTCATGAATGTGGTAAAAAATGTTTTTACTGCGATACATGCGCTAAAGCACAGGGTCAAAGTTTGAATTTGCTAAATGTTAGTCTTAATATTTCTCATTGCTACCTTGCTATACTATGGTCGCAGTCACACCTACCTTGTTTGTTGTGGACCTTAGTTTGGTCCGTTTTGACGTGTGAACACCTCATCCATATTCGGGTTCACACCAAACAACCAAACTGTGGACTGATGACCCCTGCTTGAGTTTGCTGCTGGTAGGAACGCATTTTTATGATGTTCCACACCAAACGAGAGAATTCAACACCAGAGGCTGCTTTTCTCAGAGCACATCAACGCCATACTGCTTGCAAAATTTTTAACATTTTCATATTTACAGACTGGCATATAGTTCCTGCAGCATAAGTTGCTGTTAATTACAACAGACGAGCAATAAAATAACAGCAAAGGTTACGTGTTTAATTTTGGCACATGGATCACAGAATGTATTTTTGACTAAGCATCAGTGACCTAATTAGTTCAGTTCACATTGGTGAACCAACCATAAGGAAGCAGATATCGAAAAAAGTTTTAAAAAAAAAGTTTAATATTTAAAGAAGTATATAATTTAAAAAGGTTTATTATTGTTGCATACTGTGGGGGGAGAAGAAGCATAGACAACTCAAAGGTTGATGCCCATACTGTAGTTTTATTTTGAGTTGGTAGCCACAGTACAATACAGTAAAATCAGTCTTATTCCCTATATGCAAATGTGCTGTGCACAACCACAGAAACCTGCCTGGGGTTATTAATCAGAAAAAAAATGTGGTTGATGATAACTCACACTCTCAAAACCCAATACCTACCCAACCTGTTCAACAGTTCGCATAACCTGTAAACCTGTTTTGCCTTTATATCAGCATTTACCATATAAGTCAGGGATGCAGAACTGAACTTGGGAACGTTGACCGTCACTTATTATCTTATACAAAGACTGATATGAACGATATTACCTGTAAACATTAACTTGCATACTGAACGTACAAGCGAAAAAACTTTAATTACGTTAAATACAGTCCAGTTAAGCAAGCACAAAGCATTACGGGAACTACAGCGCGCTCTGATGCCACATTATTATTGTTTTGCGATTATTTTATATGTTCTATTTACATGTTCATATTTTCATGGTGGTAAAAATAGCAGAGCTGTTGCATCCTTGCAAAATGTCTGACCAATAAAATAAACCCACTGTCTAAATAGGTCCACACTAGCCATTGTGGTATGAAACCAACTGGACCAAATGAAAGATACAACATTACAAAAACTCATTGATCGTTTTATAGAAACATGTTACTAGCATGACATGAAAAGTAGTTTTAGTTACTCAGTGGCGTACTTGCGTTTTGTCACTCAGCCAACCGTGATTAACAAGTTTAACAACCCCCCCCCCAGATTTGAAATAAGATGTCTTAGAAGTGATTTATTAGTTTTTCTTGTACAGTGCTATGTATTCATTCATTCATTCATTCATTCATTCATTCATTCATTCATTCATTTCTACACATCCATTCCTACAACTCTAATACAAAAGGACATTAATGTGTGTCAGTTCAAAACTACAGTTACAGTTCACTACTGATTATATAATTAACACTTTTTAAAATGTCTTCAGGTACTGGTATTGTGAGCTGCATTATTTCTGTAATTGTGCTGATCTAAGATTAAATATGACTTTCCTTATAATCATCCTGATTACTTTTCAAAAGTTTTTGTAAGCCTTCAAAACAAAAAGGCTTGTAAAATTGCAAAACTTGATAAGATTCTTCTACAATACCTTAGCCATGCGAATCATTTTCTTGGCAATCTCAATGTCTCCTTGATGATTCTGACCGATCTCTGCGATGATGAAACAGGGGTTGGAGCCCCCGATTCTTCTTCCTGGACAGAGTTCAAACTCGACAGTCATCTTCAAAATTGATGATGAATTAATTTTGAGACTTTGATCCTGTGTGCTGAGACCCTCTCACTACTGAGCCACCGCTTAAATGAAGGAGTAGGGTATTAGTGCATGCTGGAAACCCTTCAAATGGGAAGGGTGTAACGTCTGCGTAGTTGCGTTTTGTCACTCAGCAAGCCGTGATAAAACGAGTTTCGGACAACGTCTTCTGAAGGTGTGGCTCCACCCCTGATTGGAATATAAGCCATCTTACAAGTTGTTATCTGTTTGTTCTTGTACAGTGCTATTTATTTATACTTTTTATTTATTTGTTTGTTTGTTTATACACATCTATTTCTACAACTACATCTACAAAAGAAAGTTATTGTGTGATGGCAGTTAATAACTGCAGTTACAGTTCACTGCTGAATATATAATTAACACTTTTTAAAATGTCTTCAGGTACTTGTATTTTGAGTTGCTTTATTTGTGTGAATGTACTGATCTAAGATTAAATATGACTTTCCTCATAATCATCCTGATTACTTTTCAAACGTTTTTGTAAGCCTTCAAGACAAAAAGGCTCCTAACATTACAAACCTGATAAACCTTATTCCTCTACAATACCTTAGCCATGTGAATCATTTTCTAGGCAATCTCAGTGTCTCCTTGATGATTCTGACCGATCTCTGCGATGATGAAACGGGCTGGAGCCCTCGATCCTTCTACTTGGACAAAGTTTGAACTCTGCTATCATCTTTAAAACTGATTATGCATTAATTTTGAGGCTTTTATGCTGTGCACTGAGATCCTCTTATCACAGAGCTGACACTAACCAAAGGAGTAAGTCCTGGAGGGCTGGCATCCAGCACAATTTGGTGATTTACCTGCTAAAACACACCTGATTCAACTCTGTTATCAATCTGTTAATTGCCAGGTTTAGTGGGTGTGTTTGAGTAGGTAAACTACCAAACTGTGCTGGACACCGACCCACCAGGACTGGAGTTGTGCACCCTGGAGTAAGGTATTACTGCATGCTGGAAAACCTTCCAAATGGGTTGGCCACAAGTCCAAAGTAGAGAAGTGTAATGTCTGACCAACAACAAACACGCTTGTGTGTAAATTGGGTCCATTTTAGCTCTTGTGGAGGGAAATCAGTTGAACCAAATGGAAAAGATACAATATCCACTATTGTGGATAGGTTAATAGAGACGTGTTATTAGCATTTTTTTTCTGGAAAAAAGTTTTGCCACACCACTTTTAGAGTAGCACCTTTTTGGGCTGTGGTGGTTGTTGAGTACAGTGGTTTTCTGTGATGCTGGGTTCCTCCTGGATGTAGAACAGAATTATGTTTTGAATTTTTTTTTTTTGATCTTGTGTATATTAAATACATGTCAGGCTAGACATATCGCTATGTCCATTTCATTTTTTTTTTATTTAAATAATCCAAATTGTAGATTTGTTAAATGGGCTAGATTCAAGTTTTATCCACAGTGTAGTCTATTGCAGTTCCTCTTAGTGTTTCATTTTAGTTGTCTGACAGTCAAGTGGGTATGCATTTGTGTAAATATCGAAATAATATCTTTTACATTAACTGACCTAAAGGTGATTTGTACAGATTTGCTATTTTTTGATAAATATGAAGTTAATATGAAGTTAATTATTTATTTTAAGAAGTTAATTATTATTTATAGATTGGTGTCTGAGCTGCATGTTTTTTGGGGCAGCGAATGTCAGCAATGCCATTATTTGCTTCTATTTTCATGCATTCATCAATAACAAACAACCATTTTCATATTGTAGCATATTAAAGAAATGTTCTGCATGTTTATTCTGGGTATTGTTCTCCTGCAGTTGTTCTATGGGTTTATTCTGGCAAAGACTCAAGGTGAAGGTGGAGCTAGTTTGCCTTCAGGGGATCGCTGGTGGCGCATGAATTTGGCAGGGCACCAGGTAGGAAGCGCCAGGAGAGGCCTGGAGCAGCAGAGGGAGGAAAGGCAGGCAGAGGATGAGAAGATCCTATGAAGAGCCGGGCTGGGTGGCCTGGGGGAGGAGTACACTCTCTGGAAGACTCGTGCCATCCTGGGCTGAAGGATGCAGCACCCCTCTCCCACATGCAGGCTAGCTGAGGAAATAGCTGACCTGCAGCAGTCGATAGGGTTGTCAGGTCTTTAACTTATGCCTTCCACGACGTCCTTGCCCAGTGCCACTACCAGCTCCCGATGTGACTTGCCAAAGACAGCAGCTGGAGCCGCCTCTACAACGCCCAATGCATCAACCTAAGATAAGGCGTAATAGTGGTACAGGGAGTTGGTCAGCTGCGGCAATTTAAGATGGTTGTGGAGGGATGGGAGAACCAAGCAAAGGTGGCACAGTTAGCCTTGGCACTAGAAGGGCCATCCCTGCAGGTACTGTTAGAGCTCCCTGGAGACGATATGGTAACTTGGCCCATGACAGCCATTGCAGTTTGGTGAGCAAGTGTGGCCCATGCACATTAAAGAGAAACTCAGTTGGAGAGAACACCATCAGGGAGAAGCTGGGTCTGCTTGCTGCCAACATAGAGAATATGGTGGGGCTCACATGAGTTTGTAGCAGTGGCCTGTGATACCATGGCTTTGGATGCATTTTTATGGGTGGTAAAACCATTAAGTCTCCAGCGGTTATGGCTTGCACGGTGCTTCTGACTTGCTTCTACGGTGGGCCCAAGAGTTGGAGGCAATTTTGGGAGAGTAGACAGGCTGCAGCCAGGTTAGTACAGTGGTGTGGGTGGACTGTAGTGACAGCGAGTGTAAGGAAGAAGAGGCAGAGAGGGCAGAACTAAACTTTCTCATGGAGATGCTAATAGCCTCGAGGCAAAGCCTGTGAGGATGCCAGGTAGTCCCTTGAACTGAAAGCCCTCGAAGTGGGAGTGGCAGACTGCTAGATATTTCAAAGACTTTGTCTGATGAGACTAGTAAGCAGCGGGGTTGCTGCTCTTGGACAAGGGGGCAATGTGGTGTCGCAGCCCACCGTGTGACCCATGATGCTTTGTGCATGCTTAGCCTTTCCGTATTTAGTTTTAAAGAACAGTAAGAAAAGATTTTTGGTTGCATGTTCAGTATGCTCGTTAATACTTTCCGGTTATGCAAACTGTGCAGCAGGTTGGATAGGTACTGGGTTTTCAGAGTGAATCACTTGACCAGGTTTGTCTCCTGGCTACTCAGGCAAGATTCTGTGGCTGAGCAAGAATGATTTTCATTTTCCTCGTACTCTAGCTGCCAAGTCAAGTTCAAATTGTGTATGCTTTTGGTGTACACCCCATGTTTTCAGGCTGAGATTTCCTTTACTGTGAAATGTAGTTAGTGTCATGTTTTTGTTTTTTTTTTAATGTGCAAACTTGGGGGCTCCTTCTGGACAGTGCTGTTAAGCAAAGCAGATGCTACAGCTGAGTTTGACTGATATCTAGCAGAAATGTACTTGCCAAGAACAGAAGATCCTCTTGATAAAAACACAAAAATATCTGTCCCATCCCTTGTGAGAGGGTGTTCGCGAAGGCAGGAGAAACTGACTCAGCCCCAAAACATTGCAACTGTTGAATAAAAGCCAATAAAAACCTTCACTTCCCTATTCTCTCACACTCAGTTACACAAGCACTGTCAATCTGAAGTGAATCTAAAGTCACATGAGCACATAAATCACCTTTAATTGTTCCCGAACACACATTCTTGTTTTTCCAGTCTTCTTCCACTACAGTGATCACTTGATTGTCATATCCTCTTACTGTAGCAGTCAACTATGGCTGGTAATGCAGCCAATCACAAAACAGGTAAATGCTACTGTATCAACTTGACAAGAATACTGATTTATATAGAGGTATTCATTGTCACACTTCGATAAGTGAAATGAACTAAAAACAGTTTTATTAGTCTTGTATTTGTGCACATCAACCAGCAAGCCTGCATTAATTATGTGTTGGTGTTCTATCCCAAACAGCTCAACCAGTGATCTTGTGCTTGCTATGACACATGCACACCATAAGCGTCATTGTTTTTTTACTAGGCTTCTTAACATTTCTCAGCAGGATGAAGGGGAGAGAAAACGGGGGAAAAAATCTATAAATAAAACACACTACAGCAGAACAGGACACAAAAGGTAACATTAAAATACTGCAACAGTTAACAAAATTAACAAGACATCAAACTCGGCAGATAATTTCCACCACCAAGGCATGCTGAGTGCCAATCTCACTCCCGCCCTTGAGAGACCACGTGTTACCATAAAACCCTAAAAGTCAGATTTTGTGCACTTTCTACAATTTGTGGGTTGTTTTTCTCTTTTTTCTTTTACTTGTATATAAAATAAACACAAACAACAACCAGACAATCTTAACATAAAACATTTATGTGCCTTAATTCATACAGTTCATTCAAAATCGGAACAATTGTAGCTGTGGTGTTTTTTGGTACACCCTTTATTAAAACTTGTCTTGCGCCATGGTCGGTATCACCACGAATTAAATACTTAAAAATAATACTGCATAACGTTACTGTGGAACTTTTAAAGGGGAACTCCAACGATTAAAAATCTGTTTAATTCAGTAATCGATATATACACAAAGTCATTCAGAGTGGTTTGATGTGAAATTAGTCCTTTTTTAGGGAAACTTGCTGACTCAGATTTTTACAAAGGTGGAGCTAGGGGTCCCAATAACCATGATGAACAAATAGCCATTTTATGTACCATTTTATTTATCCAGAACCACCAGTGAACCTACATGTGTTTACAGAGTTATATATATGATTTTGATGACTCGAAAACTTGAAAACATAAGCTTTATTTTGGGACTATTTTGTATTATAACACTCTCCATGTGTTTTTCCACCACCAGTACAATAACAAAGGTCTTCTAAAATATGTTTTAAGCCTAAACTTTGTTTTTCAACTACCACAAAGAACCGTGTCCGAAATGAAACTATCAATCAAACCCTTATTGACTTGTGAGTTTCAAAGTATGACATAGTTTAAATAGTGCAAGTCTTTCACGCTCTTTTTTTTCACCGCGTATATCAGTCTCCGTAGAGACCGTCAAAAATTGCCATAGCCGACTATATTTCAAGTCGTCAAGGCGGGGTATTGGGTAAAGTTTTCAACTAGCAATAATCGCGCCTCGGATAAACCTCATAGGCTACGATACTGCCACTGCGCAAAGCTGGAGATACAACCGAGACGCTGAGCTACAGACCAAAACGTTCAAACATCCCAGTGACGGTGAAGCTCACGAAGTACTTAAAGAGCAGCAGAACTAATGTACACGTCATGTTTTACTGAGTCTGTACTGAAGAAACATTTTACTAATCCTAACATTTCGCTCACCGCCATTCCCCTTTAAATCTTTTAAAACACTTTCAGAAAAGCTTCACTGTTGCATTGTGGGAGACACGCAGGGCGGGACATGCAGAGAGAGGCCAATGAGGAAGAGGCTGTGGAGATATTCTGTAAATATGATCGGTACAACTCGCCACTGATGGATTTAACCTCAAAATCTCTTTTAATCCGGAATCTGTTTTCTTTCTCTTGAACTCAGTGATTTGTAGTCCAGCTGTAAACTAAACTAAGGCTGCCGTTTCCTCTCTGTCTCCATGGAGACTGACATCATCACGAGCACAGAGCACGCGATGCGGTCTGACAGTCTGTCGTTTCACGGTTTTACTACAAATCTAAAGTTTTGTACAGAATTCAGCTTCACGTAGATGTTGATCTGCGCTAAAACACGTTACAGAAAAGTGCTGAAACTGCAGCGAGCGGCTCAGATCCAGTGAGTTTACTGTGTTTACACTGTGTACTACCTCAGTAACCGCTGTGCTCACGTATGTTATCTGACTGCGTGAACTCACAGATCACAGCATCTTAAATACCTCTGCACCTTATTCCACTACCTCATGCTCAGAAATGAGTGCTGTGTCGGCGCTGCACTGTCCTGTCTGTTTACTGTGTCTAATGTCTGTTTAATTTATCGTATTTATTGTATTGTTTCTAGCTTAATTTTTTGTTTGCACTCTTATGTCTGCACGTTCGCCCTTTGTACTTTTTGTTCCTTGCTGCACCTTGTTGTTCCTGGAGGAACGTAATTTCACTCCACTGTGTACTTGTACATAGACGGAATGACAATAAAAGCCTCTTGACTTGACTTGAGTTGAGTTTTCTTCTTCCGGTGTGAAGAGCACAGGCAGCGCTTCACCGCTAGATGGCTGTAAAAGTACACAGATCAGGTCTCCTTCCTCATGTCTCCTCACCCGCACTCAGCTGCGGTTTATATCGGTTTATATCGACTTCCAGAACTGTTAGAGCCCGACTCTCTCGCTTTTTTGACGAATACATGTAAAACCCGTTGTAGGTTTTTTGTAAATTATAAAACCGTTAAAAAGATAACACAGTGCTGCAGCTCCATAATAAGTTGTAATCCTGTCCCATTCAAGAACTTTTTGGATTTCTTTACCAAAACTGTGGAAGGGAATACCTACAAAAAACATTTGTGTACATTTCATTAGTATAAAAGGTCTAACGATGATATGAGACTAGATTATGAGGAATAAAGGAAGTGGTTTACACTTAGGCCCAATCCCATTTCTTATTTTTAACCCTACCCTTTGTTTTCGAATGTCATCTTGCCCCTTGGAACTGAGTTACAAGGGGTAGTGGCTGAAATCTCACCCTATAAAATGGGACAACGAATAAAAAAGGACCTTACTCAATTAACAGGCTACTAGCGGTGCTCTGTAGGCGACCCTGCCAGTCTGCAGTGACAGCAGAGGAGGGTGAAGTTCAGCAACCTCACTGCTGGTCTTGAGTTGAATTTAGGGAGTCATGTGCCTTCGGGGGGAGGGGTGGGGTGGGGATAAACAATTGTTTATTATCGTCCCACCCCTAATTCTGCAGTGATATGAAGCTGAAGTCAGCTATTCGCCAGATTCTCGTTCGAATTTTCCTGTTCCACCATTTAAGGCGGAACGGGACTTTTAGCCAGCGAGCTACCGAAACATCAGCATACTGGTAGCGATTTTTTAATGCTTGTTATGAAGAAAAGGACCATAATTAATTGAAACAACATTAAAATAAGATAATACAATGGGTATTGTAATGTTTTAATCAAGAAAATACTTACATTTGTGGGTTTCTTTGGCATTCATCTTGCCGGTTTTTCTTTTTCCTCAGAACACTCTGTTTGGAATGTGCCTCTGTACAACCTCAGTTTGGAGGGCCGTGTAGCCCTAAAACTTCCCACTATTTCAACAAAAATCATGACATCCTACCCTTAGGCGTGGGCACGCAAAACGGAGGGGTAATGGCTAAGTGGTAGGGGCAAGGAGTGAAGTGGGATAGAATAAGTTGCAAGGATATTTAACATGCTGTGATGTGTGAGCGTACACAGTCAGATAAGATATATAGAATAGAATAGAATCAACCACCAAACTCAAAGAGCAGTTTAGGTGTTTTTAGCTTTTGAAAGGCCCATATCCTACATTTTTCTTGTATTTGATTGTTTCCCCTGAGGTTCACTTATGACACCTGTGTGGTTTAGAGTAAAAACAGTTATAATTTATTTTTACATACAACCTCTCTTTATCCTTTAGAATTGAGCAGGCTTTTTTCTTACTGTGATTTTAAGACTGATATACAAACCTAATTCCAAAACAGTTGTGACACTATGGGAAATGCAGATAAAAACAGAAAGCAGCAATTTATGAATCTGCTTTCACCTGTACTTAAGTGAAAACAGTTTAAAGACATTTAATGTTTTATTTTATCAACATCACTGTTTATTTCTGTAAACATCTGCTCATTCTGAAATTGATTCCTGCAACATGTTCCTAAAAAAGCTGGGTCGGGGCGGTTTAATGCAAGGGACAGTTCAGTAAACATCCTAAGCACGTGGCGCAATCATGCTTGGATATAATAGGACCTTCCAGGAAAACTGTAGTCCTTTATGAGCAAGGATGGGTCGAGGCTCGCCACTTTGCCAAAATGTATCAGCAAAAAAACAAAAAAATCCAACAGTTAAAGGAGCAAGCAATTCCAACGATTTTAGGTATTTCACCCTCTGCGGTGCATAATGTCATGGAGAGATTTAGGGCATCTAGACAAATTTCCAAAAAACACAAGTGAATGCTCCTGATCTTTGACCCCTCAGAAGCTACTGCATTAAACATTGGCTTGCTTCTGTGATGGAGATCATCACATGGAATACTTTGACAAACCATTGTCAATAAACACCTTCTGCCGCTGCCTCCACAAATGCAAGTTAAGACTGTACTATACACAGCAGAAGCCATATGTCAACAACGTCCAGAAATGCTGCTGACTTCTCAAGCTGCTGGGCTCAAGCTGATCTGAAATAGACTGATGCACAGTGGAAACACATACTGTGGCCTGATGAGTCAGACTTTCAGAGATAGAAATAATCGACAGGGGAAAAAGACCATTCAGATTGTTACCAACATAAAGTTCAAAAGTCAGGGTCTTTCGTGGTATGGCGGGGGTATTAGTGGGTAACTTGCACATCTGTCAAAGCACCATTATCACTTAACACATTTTGGAGCAAACTGTGCTGCTGTTTAGGCACCGTTTTTTCAGGGACGTCCCTGTTTATTTCAACATGACACCAAGACACATTCTGCATGTATTACAACAGCATGTCTGCAAAATCAGAGAGTGCGGGTGCTAGACTGGCCTTCCTGCAATCCAGACCTGTTTCCTATTGAAAACATGTGCAAAGCACAACATTAAAGGACTCATATGGTTGCACAGAGGAAGACTTGTATACCGGAGGAAAATATGTCCCTGTTCCAACTTTTTTGAAATGTGTTGCAGGCATCAAATTTGGAATGAGAGTGTATTCACAAAAAACAATTAAGTTCATAAGACATGTGTTTGAAAAAAATCATGTGTTTGTACCATTTTCAGTTTAATACATGTCAATCAGAATTTACTAATCACTGCTTTCAGTTTTTTGCACATGTTTAACATTTCACATACTGTACCTTTTTTTGGAATTGGGTTTCTATGTAAATGACTACTGTTCTGATTGGCTGCCCTGTATTGTGCCTTATTCAAAAATAAGTCTGGGCTGAAACACTCTTTATAACTTCATTGTGAATCAGGGCAAAGCTGTTCTAGGCTCAATAGCTGGATATGTTGAAATGTTTTGGTTTTCACGGCATCACAAAAACAATGAATTCCAAACAGGCTGTTTTTGCAGCTTAGTTTGCGTACATGGACTATATGGACTGGAGAGTTAACAGTACATTTGCTAACTTTTAGCCCCTTAAGTCCATTACAGACCTTTCTCTCCATAGTCAATAAACAGTTTTCCCATCTGGTCTCAAGCAAACTACTTCAGGATAAAAGGGCAGTTAAACAGGTGGAGAAAAAGTGGAAATGATCACACATTTTCACTTGCTTGTGCTGCTCTTATGAACAGGAAGATAAGAAGATAAGAAGATATGAGAAGAAACTCTTATATGAAAATGTAAGGATGATTAAAATATGTAGGATTAAAATAGATTAAGGTTAAATTCCTTGCACATTATAATTTCAACTAATGAGAGACCAGGTGGCACAATCATCACCTCGATTAACCATGGCTGTCATAGGCTGTCGGTGACTGTCAAGACTTGTCTAATCATCTTAAAGACAACAAAGTCTGCCACATACCTGTACAAAGTGATAATGAATAACAAGCCGCAACATCAGATCATTTACATCTTTAGAATAGCTGTGCTTGAACTTGCCATGAATGTAGCCCTAATTTAGTAGATTTTCAAATGTCTTACCCTTTGCAAAACCATGCTGAGCATATAAACACAGTTAAAAACAGACATTTAAATGAGAACACATTTACATATATCCACCTATTCATGCAAGAGCGATTTAGCCTTGTCCATTAATGCTGATAAGGAGTATTTCAGCCTGGACTGCTTTTTAAATGAAGTACAATACAAGGCAGCCAATCAGAACAGCGCTCATTTACATACAACATTCGTAAAGGTTTAATAATAAAAAAGGTTAATTCAAAGGGATAAAGAGAAGCTGAAAAATGGTCATGATGAATAAATTATGGCTGATTTTGGTACCTAAAATCACACAGATGCTATAAAAGGATACAATGCAATAAAATATGACAGAAGTGTAGGATATAGGTCTTACAAGGTAACACTGAGTGGCTTCTATAATGCACTTAAGAACATGTGCCAGGCTCCAGTCCTTGCAGGCCAAAACACTGCAGACAGCACACTGCCTCATTAAACACAGCTCTTCAGCTAATTAGCAAGGCCTTCATGAACTGAATTTAGAGTGTTAGCTGAGGGTAAACGCTAACCTCCGCTGCACTATGGCATAGAAGGTCCCCAGTGTGACATGCCTGGTCTAGAATATGTAGTTCATACTTTGTTTTTAATGTGCAGATATCAGGAGCAGGCTGCAAAGTTTGATTCACCCAGTTAGCAAGCTCATAACATTTCGTGCACTGTGCACAAAGTTGAAGTGAAAGAAATAAACTGTGGAGAAAGAATGACTACCACAGATATGATGAGAAATGATGAGAGCAGGTGAGGTGTGCAACCCTGCTCCTGGAGGCCTGCCATGCAGAGTGAAGCTCCAACCCTAATCTAACACACCTGATCCACTTCGGCAAGTTCTTCAGCAGTATCTGAATATTGGAGTCAGGTCTGGTAGATTAGGTTATTAGGTTTGCAACTAAAATAGAACAGGTTTTGAAGCTCTGCAGCAGGTCAGATATGCAGGAACAGGCTTGAGCACCCCTGCATAGACTGTAACCTCATTAGTCCACTAAAAGTAAAAGTGCTCCTGGATAATCTACTTTACTGCATTTTCACTCTTGTACATCTCTCCACTGACTTCACAATCTCATAATATCATAACTTATAAATTAGTTTCATAGCTATCACTGAATAATTCATTGTAGTTACTGAATAATAAAACTTAGCAGCTGTCAGACAGATATTCAGAAAAATGCCCTGGAGAATGCGTGGTTCATTCCAGTCACTAGATAGCACTAGATAGATTTTTTCTTTTTTCTTTTTTTTTTTATACACCTGCTGGTTTCTGTATCTATTTTACTACCATTCAAATGTTTGGGTACACCTACTCATAGAATAGATTTCATTATTTTACTGTCAACATTTTAGATTAATAGTGAAGACATCAAAGCTATGAAATAATACATTGTTGCTGAAAAAAAATATGTTTTATTTTTTTCAGATTAACTGTAGTGTATTTTTATATGCAGCCACACTTGAGGCTTAGGTCACCATGCACAGTGCCAAAGTTGGCTGTGAAAGCTCCCCCAAGCATTAGACTGTGGATCAGTGGAACTGCGTTCTCTGGATTGATGGAGCTCCATTCAATACTGTTGGGATGAGTTTGAGTGACTAATCACCCAACATCAGTACCTGATCTCACTAGTGCTCTTGTGGCTGAATGCAATCAAACCCTCACGGCAATTTTCCAACATCTAGTGTAAAGCCTTCCCAAAAGAGTAGAGAAATTTGTAGACGTGTGTATAAATTTACACATATGTGTATGTAAACAATGTGTATACATTGCCACTGTTTTTCTGTAGGAATATTGGAATCTCAGGGCCTCTACTGCAGTGCATGCCTGTGTCTGTTTAGCTGTCGAGTTGTCAGTTTCATTTTCCCCACTGAGCTACAGTCGTCCGTCACAGTGACAGTGCACACTGGGGCTTTGAGCAATCCTAATTATGATGTCAGGACTGTGACTGACATATTAGAATCCTTCAGATCAGCAGAATGAGCAGCCGTTCCATTTTTCTAGAAATGAGGCCACATCTTTGACATGGCTTTCAGCTGGTCACCATTGTTTAAAAGGGTTCTAGCTCAATCATATAACCCACTTAAAACAATGCGGAAGTAAAAATGTTTAAGTAAGTATTTTCACACAGAAAATCAACAGAACTGTAGCATACGACTGTAGTATGACCAATAAGAAAAGTACTGAAAAGTAGACCTTTAATTTAGATTGCATGCATACGTCAAATTCCGAAGAATGTGATAATGAGTGTATTAATCAATGAATTATACTTCATACTCTGTACACTTAATTGTAATTTTGTATGTCACTGTTTTCCTCCCATCCTTTCTCAAAATCTTTTACTTTCCTTCCAGTCAGGTTCCAAGCCACAAGTTTTTCTAATTAGTAAATGGTATCAGAGTCACTCCATGAGATCGATGCCATACAGACATTGTAATTAGAATGTCAAGAAGTGACAGTTTTTGTCCTCCTCAGTTACATGTTGCTCGTATCAAAAATTAGATTTTCCGCTTCGGTAACTATATTTCAGTGTTTTTGTCAAATAACACTGAGAAGTTCAATCCCATCACACTGACGGAGTGGGTAGTGATGGGAAGGAATAATTAGCTCTATTGTCTATCTATTTTGTGTGATAGAGGATGTGTTAAGGTTGATGTTATTGATGAAGAAAACAAATGATCACTTTGACTAAAAGCAAAACTTACCAGCTCTTCAACTAAATATATAGATATAGAAAGAAAAAACATTCTTAAGTGTAAATGGAAGTCAATGGAGAAATGATGTATTTAAAATAATTTGAATAAGTGAGTACTTTGGAGCATTTAAACGGATCCTTTCTCAGAAAACTTCAAATTATGTCAAAAAATGAAAAATGACAAAAATGCAGATATCTATCTATCTATATATCTATATACCGATTTATCTATGTATCTGGATATCTTAACCAACTTTTAAATGATTAACTCTTCATGGATTATTGGTTTATTTTGATTGTAGAAGCTTATGTTTGTATCAAATGTGTTACTATAGTGCAGAGTTCATGGTCCAGTATACTAAAATATGCTAATGAGAGCATGTGCCAAGTGCCAGCACGAGCAGCAAGAGACGGCATGAAGCCCCAAGCGCCAGGATTATTATAGTTGACTACGACTATTTTTAAAACAAAAACTAGCAGTGAAAGAATGTGCTTTTTTCTTTTTCATTTTTTTTTTCACAGCTCTCAGCTCCAACTGACTCTTCCTGTTCTACACATTAACACACAGCTATTGGGCTAGCCCTGCCTTCACAATAAGAGTCCTTGTAGAATAAACAGAATAAATGCTGGAGAACAATAACTCAGAATAAACATGCACAACATTTGCTGAACACACTACAATATAAAAAATGTGCTATAGTTTTTGCACGAGCCACATTTTATTTACAACCCCATTTCCAAAAAAGTTGGGAAGCTGTGCAAAATGTAAATAAAAAAAAAATGCAATGATCTGCCCATTTTGAATTTGATGCCAACAACACATTCCAAAAATGTTGGGACAGGGGCAACAAAAGACTGGTAAAGTTGTGTGATGCTTAAAAAATAACACCTGGTGATTGGCATCAGGTCAGTAACATGATTGGCAGCACTGCATTAAAAACAGACATGATTCTGTAGTAGAAATCACTGCATGGGCTCAGAAGCACGTCTGAAAACCACTGTCTGTGAAAACAGCTCATCGCTGCGTCTACAAATGCAAGTTAAAACTCTAAAATGCAAAGATGAAATTGTACATAAACAGGACTCAGAAATGCCACCACCTTCTCTGGGCCTGAGCTCATTTAAAATGGACTGGGGCAAAGTGGAAAAGTGTCCTGTGGTCAACATTTGAATTTCTATTTGGAAATCATGGACACTGCGTCCTCTGGGCTAAAGACCACTCAGCTTGTTATCAGGGCACAGTTCAAAAGCCAGTATTCATGATGGTATAGGGGTGCATTAGTGCACATGGCATGGGTGACTGGCACATCTGTGACGGCACCATTAATGCTGAACAATATAAACAAGTTTTGGCAACATAGGTGCTGCCATCTAGATTGTGTCTTTTTCAGGGAAGACCTTGATTATTTCAGCAAGACAATGCCAAACCACATTCTGCATGTATTACAGCAGCATTGCTCCGTTTGAAAAAAGTCCAGTTGCTAAACTGACCTGTCTGCAGTCCAGACCTGTCACCCACTGAAAACATTTGGAGGGTTATGAAATGAAAAATATGACAAAGGAGACCCTGAACTGTTGAGCAGCTGAAATCCTATATCAAAAAGAATGGGAAAACATTTCACTTTCAAAACTACAGCAGTGTCTTCTCAGTTCCCAAACACTTATAGAGTGTTGTTAAAAGAAGAGGTGATGAAACACAGTGGTAAACAGGCCCCTGTCCCAACTTTTTTGGAACATGTTGGCATCAAATTCAAAATGGGCAAATATTTTTCCCCCCCAAAAAATCTAATTTCTCAGTTTCAACATTAGATATGTTGTCTTTGTAGTATTTTCCTTTAAAAATATGGTTTACATGATTTGCATATCATTGCATTCTATTTTTATTTACACAGTGTCCCAACTTTTCTGGAAATGGGGTTGTATTTTCTAATACATTAAATTCAACAAATGTTAATGATAAACTTTGATTAAATAGATTTAAGCTTGAAAAACACGTATTAGCAGATTTTTCTCCTTTATGTATAAGAGTATCTTTATTTATAAAATGCTCTTCATACCAGGGCAGCTCAAAGTGCCATACAGACAGGTGATAAAGTTTAACTGTAACAGAAGGAACTATGAGTATTAATTTAAGATCATGTAATACAATGACACGGATCAAATTAAAAAGATAAATACCAAAGAGATGTAGAATTTTAATCAAACGCTCAGTTAAGGAGACACACTGACAAATGTTTCTTAAACGTGTGAACTGAGCTTGACTGTCTAATAAAAGGCGGAAGTGAGTTTTAGTGCAGAAGTATAATAATAGAAAGCGGTCTCTTCATGTTTTATGTATTTTACAGAAGACATTAGCAGAAGGCCAGTATCTGCAGAAAAGAAGATACAGATTAAAAGATATAGCCAGGCAGTGCAGTACTTTCAAAATGGGACTTGTAAGATGTCTTTTTTGTTTCTTTTAGGATCCACGCTGCTCTATTTTGTACTAGTTAAAGAGGATGGATTGTTTTCTGAGAAAATGGTAGGTATGGCCTGGTAAATTTTGTGCACTCAAATGGCACTCTGTTCATGAAATGACTCACCACTGAACAACAAAATTCTGACAAAACATGGCATATACAGCGCGGTCCATAAGTAACTGTACAATAAGCATGCACAGAGTGTTTTATTTAAGATTATGCTATTTGTCCAATTAGTCATGGTCTCCTGAGTTAGAGGGGATTATGGTTCCTATATGTGCTGTGATTCTGAGGTAATTCATCCAATAGAAATGTAAATGTCCAGAAATTAAAGCTGACATTCTGCACTTTAATTTCATAATCATTACACATTTCATTGCAAATCTGGAATATAGAGTTAATATAACAAAAAATGTCACTGTCCAATTATTTGCAGTCTGCACTGAGCACTGTATACAAGATGTATCCTGAATAATAAGTTTGTTTTTCGCCGAAATGACAGTCTTTAAACACATTTGAAAGCAAACAGATTTGCCACTAATCAGGAGCAATGATTTTCACCTTTGAACAGCTCCAAAACCTCTCATCAAGAGAAAGAGAGCATCTTAGTAAGGAACAGTACAGAACTGTTGAACATGTGCGTCTAGCGGGTACCAAGTTCTGAATGCTCACCTTTTTGAGTGACAGTGCAATTTTATAACACTTCGTGTTGCTTGCTGGGAAAAAAAAAAGCTTAACAAACTGTATGTAGGTCAGTGCGAGAGGAGCTGTTAGGTGCTCTGCTCACCCCACTGACTACTGGAGGAAAGCGTTGCCAGGCGCAGAGGAGCGATGGTTCCTGACACTGCTGGGGTTGGAGACAGTAAAACCAGGTGAGTATGCAGATAACAGGATTACAACCTGTCCCTGTTTGCAATCACAGCTGAACACGGCTCGTCTGTTTCTGCTCTAATCTGCCTAAAGAAGACCTGTCCTCTTCAAACTCTGAGGCAGACAGGGGATTGGTTATGTGAGTAGATCCCCAGTGAACTACAGTATGTGCACTACTACAGGTGCTCTGACGCTTGGCTTGTCTGCTGTGATTCTGTCATAAAGAGCTTTATGCAGTAGTTATCGGCATATGTTAATTTATGCCACCAGCGTACATGAATGATATGGCCCATCACTGGTCAATAACGCTTAACGTGCGAAGAACCGAAAACATCTCAATAGTTTAATAAATTAGGTTTTTGGAACTAGAGTTTAATAAAATGTTTGATTACAAATGAAGCCGTTCAAGCTCTGCCCACAAATGTATTCTTTCATAGGAACTGTTGCAAATTTAGACAAGCTGGACACAATGCTGGTAAAAATCCTGTTGTAAGCTAAAGAGAAACTGTAGTTATCTTTGGCTAAAGTGGCTAAATAATATTGGGTTGCCAGTTGAAGATGCTACATATTTATATATATATATATATAGTTATTTAAATAATAATGTTAATTTTAAGAAATTATCATGTTTGTTTTCTTCAAATCCTGTGATTTTAAATTCAAATTAGGATGTCCATTTGGCATTGATTTTGTGGAATGTCTCATCTATGTTGTTGAAACTAGGCAGGTTGGAAAGGACAGCAAATTGCTAATGCTAGATTGATTAGCTACACAGCCAATAAACAACAAAACAAACAAATAAACGACATCTGATCAAAAAGTGTGACTTCCCATATGCATGCTAATATTTTTTTTGAAATAAATAACACCAAAAATCATAAATAATACCGAAAATCATCGGTATTTGGCACTGTGGCTGAATAAGACACGTCTGTCCTGAGCACATACCAACTGCAGTCCTACATGAATGCTTTGTTTTCTGTAGGTGTGGATGTTAAAGGAATAGCCAACAAGGCTGACAATAGTGACACCAGTTAGAATTACCTCATCTTGCCGCTTCCCAGCAGTTTTCATTTGGCAGAATAAATGGCTTTGTGTGTGGATATCAGGTGATCTGGAAGTTTCTCCATGCGTAAATGATCTGTCATGACATGGAACTGACATGAAATTCCAGACACAAGCGCCTCTGAGAAATCTATTGATTCTGACATGTGTTACCACTCACGTATGCAGTTCAGTGTAGCACTTGCAAATCCTCTTCAGGACGGTGACTCTCAGTAGCAATTCTTTTTCGTTTTATTGTTTTCACTGCTCTAAGAAATAATATACCCAATTCAGCCCATTATTTTACATTAAGTCCTTCCTGAGCTGAGCTAGGTGTGCTAAAGCATGGCAAAGTGCACTTTAAAACACATAATTGCTCTGACTTAATGTCTTTTTGGTTTACTTCACTACTTTAAAATTACTAATAAAATTCTAGTAATACATACTATTTCTTGTATAGTGCTGAGTTACTGAGGTACATCTAGTTCAATCCTACAGACTGAAGAGTGTTGTGCTCAAAAAGCTTCTCAGAATTCTAAACAGTTTTGTTGGTTTTTGTTAATTATGTCTTATTTTTCTAATTAATAAATATAATTCTCTTTGAAAAATGTTATTGTTGTGTTAGAGCATACTCTCCTGTTAAATGTGAAGTTTTGATGCATTTTGCATGTTTTTCTTATTCTGACCATGATGGTGTTTGTGTTCAGGTTCATCAGTTCAGCCTGGAGCCATAAGCACTAATAGACTGGCAAATATTCATTAAGCTATTAATGTTCTCAAAAATGGGTGATTATAGTCTAATTTAGGCCATTTATTCATTACTGTACAAAACAGTCCATTTCATATAATGGAGTTGTTTTAATTGATGGCAATACATTTACACAAGGAAGAATACTTGATTGAATATTTGATTTGATTGATGAAGTTAAACTAAAATTGCTTAAAATTGGAAAGTAACTACAACTCACATATAAAGTTATTTAAGCTTGAACTTACACTGTAAAAAGTGGCTCATCAGATCAACGTAAAAAATTACTTCAAGTGGTAACAAGCAATTGAACTATTTGTTTAAATTACATTGATTGAAAGAATCCTTCGTTCAAAGTATTTATTTAGGTTGAATAAAACTAGTTAATTTACTTGTTACCACATGAAGCATTTTTTTAGGTTGATCTGACGAGCCACTTTTTACAGTGTAAGTAACTCAGTTTTTTCGAGACAATACATTTGCATGATTTTTTTTAGGTAAGTTAACTAACTGAAGTTTACAGTGTGCATGATGTCACCAGGACTGGGAATCGATGCCATGACTTTTGAAATAATAAATCAAATTTCAACATTGAATCAAATGGTTCATTTGTCTAGAGTTACACTAAACCAATGAAAACACTACGCTAAAAACAGGAACTTTTCAGTGGGATGTTTTCTTCCGCATTCCCTTGCAGTCAACATCAGTTTTAGGTCTTACATGTAGGAACCTTTTCAAACTCGAAGCATTTAAATGTAAGCCATTAAACCCACAAAAGGCCCTTTAATGTATCCTTTGACTCTTAGCTCAGGGATGAAAATAGAGTGCGGCAGATGGCAGAGCCATGGCACTGTTTCAACATGAGAGACCAGGCTGCACCCACGCAATACCCACTGTGCCATGAGAGAGAGCCTGGCTTTGCTGGAAGAAATATATTTTTTTCAAAAATCATACTGACAAATGCACTTCCAGTAGCCGCTTATTCTGAATCTTAAGTTTCTAAAGAGGAGAGCAAACCCCAAACCAGAGCTGAATCACTTCTCTTTCAACTTAGAGGATTTATAGATTATAGGTATTATGCTGCAGAATGAAAATGTGGGCCTGGTTTCTAAGTATAGGGCAAAAACTTTTAATGCTCCATCCAGGATGATCCAGATTACAGCAAAGCGGAGTTTTGGCACCAGCCAAAATCCAAAAATCCACAGAGTGGTGTGAGTTCATTCAATCACTGATCAAAATGATTAAGGAGAGCATGGAACTCTTTAGTTGTGTGAGCATGAGAATGAAAGAAGTGTATCTTTTAAAAAATGCTTGGTGAGATTCTGTTCTTTAGTTCAGTGTCATCAGCTCTTAGTATGATCCGTTTGGACTGGGACTCATTAAAATGGGTTAAATCACTATTTCTCTTACGTCAGGCTCTTGATCTGATCGAGCAGAATGAAGATGTCACTTTGTGTTTAATCGCTTTTCTACCTACTGTCTTCCTCCATCAGGAGCAAATGATGAAATGGATAAAATAAGACCATTTACCATCACTAGGGTTCAGCAGAATTTGATCATGGGCAGGACTCTCAAAGACACATTGTATCCGGTATTTGCTTTAGAGAGACCGATAAGTGTTGTCTCAGCCTCTGTAACTCAATGGCTGTTTGTGTTTGACTTTTGGAACTTTTATATACCATGCTCATATTTGCCTGTTACAAATAGCATTAGTGTGAAAATCTTTAGCTTATTTTTAAAACAAGCAAGTTTATGTCACATACAAAAAGCTTCAAAATGGGGGTAGGTTGTAACAGTAGCTGGAGTATAAACATTTAAAAAAAATGTAAAGGCCATTTTTTAAATTTTCCCTTCATTTTGCTTAAATTCAGAGCAGGACAAACACTGATATTACATTCTAGTCTATGCCAAAACAACCCACCCTATCCTGGTCAGTCATGGCACTACAAGATGTTTTAGCATTTAGTGTATTTGAAACTAGCACATCAAATTAAACAGGAGAAACTGTTAATTTAGACCATATCAGCAATCTTTATTAATATGGGTGCTAACCAAGTCATAATCCAGATTTGAAATGCTACTTTCTTCTCTCCAGATCAGATTTTGTTTCACACTAAGTCTTTGAACGGCCAGTTTAGGAGGGTGATGTGTGTGCACATTAGTCATATCACCTTTGTGATATGACTAATGTCGTATCATCTCATTTCTGATTGGTGAAACTGGGGGTGTTACAACTTACCCCATGTTCCATACACTTAAACCACAAAACTAATCTGTTTCCTAGTCTTTATCTTTTCTATCTAAAGTGTATGTATGTAATGTTTGTTTCCTCGAACAACTACAGCTCTTTCTATTATGAGCAGAGTGTGCCTTGAGAGAAACAGAGTGAGTCTCACCAGCTGTTGCTTAGCTCTACAGTAGATGCTCTCAGAGGTAAAGAAAATCCCTACAACCTCTATAATCCTACATCTAAACCTCTCAAGCTATACTCGGCTTCACTTGTCCTCCAGCATACCTAACCTGCTGTACACCTACATGAAATTCTGAAACTCCAGATGAGTGTAGCGTTTCTTACTGTCCTTCTAAAATATTCAATGGACTGGGGTCCAGAGCATTCCTAAAGACCAGAGTCAGTCTGCCACAGGCACTTTGAGAGTCATAAGTCAGAGAGATAGTCAGTGTTGTGGTCCATTGGGTTGTGCAATGATTCCAAGCTAACGGTTAACGGTATTCATGCCTGAAATAACCTGCCTTGGAGCGTGTGAGGCGTTTTTCTCAGCTCGATTCCCTCCCGCTATGGCAGACTCGTTTGTGTCAGAGTCCTCCATCTGGTGTCGAACGTTGCCTCCAATCCTGAAATGTCTCTCAAATCACACCTATCCGTAGCCACATTCACAGCTTTTCCCCTGACACAGCAGGTCTGATGAAGAGTTTCAAAAACAGCCTTTATTTTTCCTAATCAGGGGATTCAAGCATGTTAATAAACAAAACATCAAGTGAAGCATTAAGTTTAATATTTGAAAAAACAGTCTTTATGAGGGAAGTCATTTCTACTTTAATAAATAATATAACAATTCAACTAGACACATGTTCAATAATAAGGTACAGCACAATAAGCAACACACATAGCATTGTTATTATGGACATTTTGAAATACTGTCACTGCATTTTAGACAGCAAATTGCAAACTGCAGTTTCACCAATATCCATTAAAACTATTAAAAAAACTTTGGTTCCATAAATTAATGAAGATGGCCCATAATAGAAGGTTTTTTTTATATATATATATACCTCCAACACATTAGTTGATAGTAAGAATGACATTCAGAACACTACATGCATGTTTGTCTTATACATATATATATGCATTTTTTTTTTTATTAAATGTGGTGATAACATTGTAAACCGTGACAAAAGGTTAGTTATCATGATATTAAATTTATATATTGGTACATGCCTAAAATCACTAGAAGCACAAGAAATTCAGATTTCTGCTGCTGAAGAGGGTGGAGGGTGGAAAAAAATGTTTTTGGTATATCTAATAACAATAAATTGTGACCTGGCAGGAAGAAATCAATCTCAGGTCTAATTGTATCTTCCCTTTTTTATGCCTTTGATCAATTTATATATCCAGAGATCAAATTGATCTAGACAAATATCCAGTAGGGGGAGCTCACACTTTACTGAGCTTTTGGCAAATGAACAGAGGAGGCTGCGAGCACATGTGGATGTCAGCTATCAGAAGACGGATTGCGTGAGGTAAGTATCAAGGTCATGATGTGATTGGGGAAGCTCAACCAGAGCAGACAGATTTTACGTATATTAAAACATATTAAAAAGGCAGGTCATCAGTTTTAGTTCATTTGCAGAACTGGCTGTGGTGATTTGTGAGTGGAATGGGCTGAAATGTTCTTCTGTCCAGAAGGCATACACTCACAGCTCCTGACCCCTGAGTCACACTCCCTGCCGACCTGCAATGCTGTATTCCAACACCCATGGAGAGACTCCGTTGCTGTCTTTCACACACACATGCCATATGTCCGTCTCTCTTCTGTATTTTGTCAGTTTGCCAGATAGACCGCCACCGGCCTGGCCTACTTTTCTTTCTCAGTCCCACTCACCCTGAAGACCTCTGAAGGCAATCCCTTCGTATGTCTACCTCTCTATCTCATCACTCCATCCCTCTATCTTGCTCCCAGCTGTCTCAGCTCTATGTGGCTGACTTAGGCCTGCCACTTTCCTCCTCTCCCATGAGTCTTTGAGGTAGTGCCCACTTTCTCCAGACAGCAATATTTGCATAACCATAAATCACTCACCATAGTGAGACGCACTAAACAACAAGGCTCCAGAGGACTGCCAGGCCAGCCAACTGCCAGGTTCCTTCCTCACCATCTGACAGTAACATGTTCTAGAATCAACACATCTGGCATTCTCAAACAGAATTAGTGCAGATGTCTAGAATTCTCAGAAATTCTAGAATACTGCTGACCAAAGCCTTGACAACAAGAGGAGCTGGGATTATGCAACACCCAATCCAAAAGACGAGGATAATCTGACCAGAAGTTCTCTGCACGTTTAAGCCTTTTCCGAGACTCAAGCACACAGAGGAACTCGGGAGAACCCGGAATGTGTGAGGCTCTGGGGATCTGGATATAGAGAGGGTAATAACTCCAGGAGAAGTTCCGGGAAACTCAGAAATTGACTAGCAGAATAGGAACTCTGCGAGCGATAAACATTAGTGACAAAACTATTGATTGCCAGCTTCATATTTACAGCCGCGCAGTGGGGCAAATGTAGTAGAATATATTACTCTGCACTGACAGAAATAAACCATTCACTGTCCCATTACTGGAAGATGGATGTCTCCCAGGCTGTTAAATTTTCTCAGGTGGCTAAAGCCGGCAGATTGAACTTGGCTGACTGCGATGTGTTAAAACGTGGAAAGCGCGAGCGAGACGCTTGCTAAACGCCGAGGGTCGTAAAAGTGAAAGGGGGGGGGGGGGTATAAAGTGCTCAAACAGCCTAAGCAACAAATGTGAAACCTCGTAAATCACGTTCCGGAAAGAAATTGAAATTTGTTGGGCACATTTAAAATAGATTTTTCCCCCAGAGTAAAGTAGTGACCCTAATCTCCCTTTTGACAGTAATCTGCGCTGGATTAGAATAAAACCACTTCAAGATTTGCATGAAATGAGCGGCGCGAGGAGCAGAGAGAGATAGAGAGAGAGAGAGAGAGAGCAGCTAAAGCTAACAGTCCGGCAGCTCCTCCACTCTTCTAGTGTTTTTGCCCCTCGCAGTCTCGTTCGCGTCGCCTTTTCCTTCGGTTAGGCTCGATCTCTCGGCGCTCTCCAGCTCTGAGGGAAGGGGAGGAGAAAGCAGGGCTGTCCCTTTCTCCCCCTCTCTCTCTCTCTCTCTCTCGCTCCCCCTCTCTCCCCCTCTCCTCTCCTCTCCTCAGCGCTTAGCTGTGCTGTTGTCGTCTGTTAGCCTGAGCGGAGCGCTAGCAGCTACAGGAACCTCGCGCTGCCAAGGCAACGTCGCGCGCACACCTGGCCGCGTCACGTGACCCTCTCTACCTGGGCGTGGATGGTGAGGCGACGGTTAGTGCTCAACCACGCTTCAGTCAGTCTGCTCGGCTAAACCGCCTCGTGTCGTCGCCTTATTTCCCCACAGGGCTCCGTGTCTCTCTCCGCACGGAACGCGCTCGCTCGCAGAAACTAAGATGTGAACTTTCCCGTACGGCGCCTTTTTGGGGATCTATCGCTCGTTCTGTGCGTTTTTTTTCTCTTCAGCCCACCGAGGGAGGAACAGAAATCTCCGAAATCTGGCTGCCTCGTGTGTTTGTGCTACTCCTTCTCTTCTTCTGCCAAGGTGAGTGAGGTGTGTGTGTGTGTGTGTATATGTATGTTCGTCTCTCTCTCTCTCTCTTTCTCTCTCTCTCTCTCTCTCTCTCTCTCTCTTTATGTCTGCATGTAGAAGGTAAAGTTGCAGAGACCCAACATTTATCCTGGTTCTGAATACGAACTGTTGAAGAACAAGGTGCGCTTGCAGAGGAAATGACAGCAGGAGCGAGCAGCGTTGCTCTGTAGGCTTTTTAACCGCGACAGTTCGCCAAACACGTCAGTGGAAGCAGAGAGGGGAGAGCCGGTTAGCCCACCTGTGGGTAAATAACTGTTGACTTCCAGCAGTCCAGCGTAGTACGGGCTACGTCTCGGTTTCATTTAACCGAAGCCGCTTCATAGTCACTCCTGTGAGTAGCCAGTACAGCGGCCACGCTGTTCTGAGAAACTTTCAAGTAACATGCTAACCACAAGCTGACCCCTTCACCCATATCTGAAATATGCCTGAGCACAAACCCGAATAGTGTCATGAAAGCGGTCAGACGACATACCTGAAAAGTGAGTTTTATGACTTAATTTATCATATTAAATAGCTTTTTGGTCACATGGGGCTGCTGTGAAGATAGAGATGTTAGATGTTCATCCGGGCTATAACCAGGTGTGGAACAGCGCAGTGTGACTTCATGATACTGTGAAGGAAAATTGTGACAGAGCATCGCTGAGAATCTGTTGATTATGTCGTCTTATGTAATTGCATTGTTTGAACACCAAAGCTCACATATGATCAGCACCAATCACCAGCTCGCTGCTGCACCCGTCCTGCCTCCCAGCTCTGGTGGTGTTAGTAAATTGTGCAACAACGTGATTAGAATGGATTTTTTTTTCCTTCTTCTTTCTATACTAAATTTAGTCATTGGACATAAATGGTTTAATGTTTGTTCTGTCTGATATTTCAAAAGAACATCAAGCTAGAGACTGAATTCTTTCTCACTGATACCTCATATGTCTTGATTCTGGTTCCCTCTTCATGCATTTCCGCTCACAGTAAGGCATTATGGTTGATGGAGCTGACCATATCCTTTACACAGAGCCAGATTCCAGTCGTAGAGTTTTAGTTGCCGCTGTTAACTCATGTGGAACAGTGTGTGTATACAAAACCACGGCGTGCATGGTCATTTGTTTGTGTGTGCATATACAAAACTCAACAGAGAAGCTCTTTTTGTACTGCTCTGCCTGCTGTTTTGTTTGTCTTGAGAGAGAGAGAGAGAGAGACACAGACAGTAGGTCCCATTCAGGTCCCCCCGCTGGACGTCTGAGGTTTTGCTGTCCTTCCGTATCTCTCGGCCCCTGGCACTCTGTGGCCTCACTGTACAGCCTCATTGTGACTCTAAATCGCGCCTTTATCCAAAAGTCTAATGGATCTCCCACCAGAGCTGACAGAACCGTACTGTAAAAGAGAAGCTGCATCTTCGGAGGATTATCCTCATTAAATGACATTAAACAAACGCTCTCGTGGAGGAGGAGGATTACAGAGCTTCTCTTCCTCCCTCCCTCTCTCTCTCTCTCTCTCTCTCTCTGTGTTTATATGTGAGGGTAAGAGTGAAGACTGGGAGTGGCACGATCGCTCTGCCTTCTTGTGAGCGGCATATACCCCAGACAATCTGTGCATGCATCTCTTTCACACACTCATTCATTCACTGCTCACACTCTGTCTCCCATCCACACGTACGTGCAACCTAAAAACAGCTTTCTTTTCCTCCTCATGGTACCTCGCCTCACTTTTCTGGCTTATCTGCTGCTCTTTGAGTTGATAGAAAAGACTGGCTGTTCCTTATCAGAAGCATGAAGCAGTGATAAATGATTTCTCAGTACAGTCCTCACAGCTGAGAACGACCCCATTCACCTTCAGTCACTGTGCTCTTTTCAAGCCTTTCTCCATAATGTCATTACTTTCATAATACATCCATTACTCACAATCATAAGCTACTGTGTCACTGATGCCGTTCCGCTAAAGTGACTGAATTTTTTTCTCCCTCATTTAGAGCTGAATAAACAACTAAATACCTGACACTGCAAACCACAAATAGGAGGGTGACTTTGTGTTTACTCAGTTTTGGTTATTCGTTTCTATCTACAAAACATTTTTGCAGCATGTCAGACTCCCTGTTTTGAAGGCCCTTATTTTCCATGTGTGTAGCATTACTCATCTAGAATGGCTCGCCGCAGAAGAGGCTATACTTTACTTCCTCTTTTAGTGCCGCTTAGTAAATCACTGTCATTTTGAGATGTGCTGAACTGCCTTGTTGTCAAAGTTGTTTAATTCCCTGTGACTCGGTTTCACATTAAAGCAAAGGAAGCCCACAAAATCGCACACTAAACTAACAATGTAGGTTGACAAACATCACCTTCAACACCTTCAAATGATGTTTCATTTACACTAGCCTGGCATCTTTTTTTGGACTCAATCTATTATTCCAGATTTGGCTGCTTTTTGAGGTTAAAACGAGAGTTGCTTTCGTGTGTGTGTGTATGTGTGTATATATGTATATATATATATATATATATATATATATATATATATATATATATATATATATATATATATATATATACAGACTACAGGTCACATAGCAACGGGTTTCGCCGAGCTAGTAGCGAACAAAAAAGGAAAAGAGAAAGATAGACGAACATTTGGACATGAATGGACCTATTCGCATTTATAAGCAGTGCAGTTGGTTTCCTGGTACGTTAAATCTGCAACGAGAGACTGTCAAACACTAAACAGTTGCGAAGATGAAGTCGCTTCTTTCTAATTTTCCCGTTCCACCTTAAATGGTGCCGCAATTACATTCAGTGTCTCAGTCAGAATTTAAGGTGGAACCAGAAAGTTCAGCAAGAAGCTGGCGAATGAGAAGCGACTTCAGCCTCGTAAAACAGCCGAAAGCTGAGAGACATTTTAAAAGAAACTATTCAACTTTTGAGGAAAAGTTTTCTGTCGGAGATGGAAGAAACGCGGCTATAGCTAAAGCTTAAAGCAGAGCAGAGTAAGTCTGTGTTTTTGTTTACATTGTTTAGTCTATACTAGGACATTATCACATACTGAGACATTCTGGACATTAAATGTTGCGGCTCCCAAGGTGGTTTGATTTTTGTTGAAAGGACAAAATGGCTCTTCTTATCATTTTCGTTGTGACTCCTGACCTAACCTGGCTTTTAATGCAGAGGGAGCTGGTCGGATTTCTCGATCATCCAGTAGTGTTTTTATGTGCCTCCTCAGACTGTCCGGGCGCTGCACTTACCCACTTCCAAGTTCCGCCCTTTGCGTTCCATCAACATTACGTTATAAATTAAATATTTAGAAAATCGATTTTTGACATTTGTGACTCGATTCAGAATCATTCACGTCCGAATTTTTTCCCGCACCCCTAATATATATATATATATATATATATATATATAATATTCAAGTTGTATCCATATAAAAAACATAAAATATTTTTCCCGGTTTTGGTCATTGCTCGTTCCTAGCTGTTGTCTAAGCGTCCCTTCTCGTGCGATAACTTCCAACCAGGGATGCTGCGACAGCATCTGAAACTTCTAGAAGGAACAGAGACATTCTTCCCAAATAGAGAGCAGCAGAGCAAATTGTGCTCTCTTGGACTCCCAGTCATGGATGACTGTGACATCACTAGGAGTCAGTCTCAGGTACCAGTGATAAAAGACCTGCCATTTTAGCCAGTAGTGACCCTTTGGGAGCCCACATTTTTGACATATCCATAAGGATGCAATGATTCCCAAAATTCATTTAGACAGAAACGTCTTGATTTTACACATTTTTCAACACAACAATTAATTTTGGCTGAAAATGTGCAGTTCATTAATATGTTATTGTTTCCATTTTCAGGTTATTAGAGGAATCAACATAATAAAAGTACAAGATGTGAGACTTATGTTGTGCTTTATAATATCCCAATGTAATGCTCTAGCCACAAGCTTATATGTTGGCACAAAGCTAACACTTTAGCCACAAGCTGCTAGTCATGATACAAGACAATCTGCTGTGATACAGATTGATACAGTGTGTTGTATTGTTACATACTGACTTGTCAGATCCTATCAGCAAGTTTGTAATTATCAGCTATCACAAAAGAAGTGAATTTCACAAGACACTTACAAAACACACAGGCTAATATGCAACCTTTGTAAAATTTTAAAACATTTAAAAATGTCCTGGAATGTTGTCCCACTTCACTGTGATGTTTCAATGTTAATTCTTGAAAATCCAAGTTGGTGTCTTTTCGTAAAAGGTAGAGTTGATGGCAGAGCCTTCTGGGCTTTCTCCTAAAAGGGACTAACTTGCAATTCTACTGTCTAATCCAGTTTCTCTGACTGTGGTGTAGAGGTCCCCCAAGACTAGAACTGAGGGAAAAGTAGAACGCTAGTGTATCTGTAACTGAACCATGCTAGGAAATGGCTAAGCTCTGACATATCTGCTGAGCATACTCAGACAATCTGTGAGCACTTTCTTTTCAGAAATAATGACTTTGGTTGTTAGAGATGTGTGGGTTTGTTTGTGTTCTTGGCACACAAAGAACATTTTCACAAAAAACACCTTTGCCATCACTTTTTACCTTGGGATGCTGTTGCATGAAGATTTGTGATAGGCCTTGTTGAAACTGATCCTTTTCAGGTGAATTGACATGGAATGCCCCCTAGACTACTCTAACAAGATACTAATAAATCATGCATGAAAATCAAAATTGCTAGCCTCTTAGTTTATGACATGAGAGCTGAAAGTGAAACAAGTTCTGGGCAGCGAATTCGTTCACAAGGAGACAGTAGCAGTTATGGTCAGTACCAAATGGTATTCATTTCTGTTCAGTCATTAGAATTTAGCAAGCATTGTTCAGATGTCTGCCCTTCTGTTGTCCTGTGTGCATTATTGCTTTAACAACTGTGCCGTGGCATCATTTGAGGTGTCTAAATTTGGCTTCTGAGATCTTAGAAGTGGTGGATATTTGCCTTTTTATTAATGTGTGAAAGCGTCACTCTATTTTCACACTCAATTTTTGAGCTGTTATGACCCATTTCCTGCTCTGAGAAGCTTGATAACTGCTAGCCCTTATCTGAAGTAGTTCTGCTCGGAACAGTAAAAATGGCCTTGAAATGGTATAGTTGGAAGCTCTTTTTTTTTTTAGATGGTCTTACTACCATTCAATAAGGCCCTATCAACCTCACTGCTCCTTTTTGTGTGGAGTCAAATGGTGTCTGCTCTGAGAGGTCAATTGACCTCATTCTAGGCCCTCTCTGGCCTGCCTGGGTGACAGATATATACCATGTGTCAGGGAGACTGGCGCGGCTGCCTTTTGCTGCTGAGCTAAAGCCAGATTACTGTTTCTACTATAGTGGTTCAGTGATGATCCAGGCCCTGGATTAGCAGCAATCAATGACCTATACCTACACATTGAGAGGAAGTAGATAGTGTTGGACGATATATCGTATATCAGTGTTGGTTTAGGACAACAGTATTGATTTTTAGTTTTTCTAGTATTGATAGAACAAAACTTGGTTGACTGCAGTGTATGTCATTTGCTAGAGGCTTCAGATCAGTTCAAAGTAGTGATGCACTGAAATGAAAATTCTTGGCCCAAACCGAAAGAGATTTTAAAAAAGCGCTCTTTTATTTATACATTTGAGTAAACTTTCTTTACATAAAAACTACAAGGTAATAAAGAAAGCACACTTTCATTATTGATTAAATCTACTTAAATCCAATGTTCTCAACAACAGAGAATAGTTGCTCATTTAGTTATACATTGCTCTTTGGCTAGTTTGGGAATTTTTTTCATCATTTCAAAACCTGTGGCTACACCTAGCGTCATTGCTAGCTAGGACTCTCCCTCTGCCTCTATAGTTTTCTTGTATTCTGCGTATATCAAGTGGGATGTTGTGTTTTGAAACCTGTAGTGAAGAAGTTCCTGAGCATTGTACTAGAGATGTAGGTGATAGGGTAAAAATGTAATATCACAATACCTTAGTTTTTGTGATACACAATATGTTGTGATATTTATTTTATATGATGTCTCATAAGTTGGAAAGACAAAGTAAAAAAAATCTATAAAATTTATACAAAATAGTCAATACACTGATTAGATTCACACACTGCATTGCACTAAATGCAACGAAGACTAATTATGCTTTCTTTGTAATCAAACATGCAGTTGGGAAGTGTTTAAGTATCTGAAATATTGACGATATATTCACAATAAATTCAAGATAAGTGTATTGTGACATATAGTGATGTAATTTGTTACAATAACAATAAATATTATCATATCGCAAAACCCTGTGTTGCACCTGCTCTTGATGCTCAACATAAATAGTGTTTACAAATATCTTGTCTAATGTCCTGCATAGAAACCATGAAATAGTTGCACACAGCCGACGCTGATGTTTAAACTGTGTGAACACGTGCTGACCAGTGTGGGAAAGGAAACAAGAACAGCATTTTTAATCACTGTTTCTCATATTCATAATCATTCAAGCAATTTGTTAAGTGTTAGTATTTGTTGTAGTCCTATTTAACCTTTAGGGTTTTTTTCAGTCAGCATTTTTGGCCTTACCGAGTAAGTTTCGTTTCTAGAAGTGTGGTTTCTGTGTGGTTGCAATCTTGTGTAAGCTTCCCTTTGTGTAATTTTTAGAGAGGAAAACGAAACGAAATGGTCCAATCAGAATAGGCACAGGCTTGACATGTAACAGTACTCAGGAGCTGTGGGTTTATTATTTAAAACACATTTAAGTATCTGCTGATACACTGTTGTGTTATATTTGCAAAATGTCACATTATTGATCATATTTTTTAGCATTATCCAGCGCTCTTTATTCAGCCTCTTAAACTGAAACCTTTCCTTTGTTGCTGATATGAGAGCAGATCAGACTCTACTCAGATGAAGAAGCAGAAGATTTTATGTCTTGTGCCCCGTGGTCTTCCCCTTTCCCACTTTCTTTATTCACTTATGAGCTCAGTTACATCTGATAGCAAATCCTCGTGGGAAATGGCAGGCATGAGGTGAGATCACATCCATTCTCACACTTCCCGACCAGCAGCTGTCCGCAGCTCTGTCAGCCCGAGGGGCCTGATCTGGTCTTCGCTTCACCAACCCTCCCTTGCTCGGCTCTTTCCTTCACCTCCCCTCCCACTCGTCCTCATTCTCCCACTCATTTACCCACTCACCATCCTTAGGTCTTTCACACTGTTGAAGATCACCATACACCTAATTCACAATGTTGCACAGCACTCTTGTAGATTTATTTTTTTGTCCATCTCATTCTTATTAGAGATGTGTGATATGCCAGTGGCTGATGTATTGTTCACTGATAAATGAGAAAATTTCATTTAATTAGTCTTGTATTGGGATTACAGCCAGTGATGGCAAGCAAAGTTCATTTCACATGTACGGAAATGGATAGCATGGTGGATAACAGCATCATCCCTCACATGGAAGAGAGAGGATTTAACCCAAATGTATTTGGGTTAGATTTTATCCAAACGTAAGGTTGATTAATACAAAAACCTTTACAGTTAATTGTCAGGTCTGATTTAGCCATGTCATGGCTATGTAAATTAAACAAAAATCCATCTTTAAAGTTGTAACTTTAAAGTTGTAACTATTCGGACAGGATTATTTTTCCGGTCTGTAAAGTTTATGTACATTGGTTTATGACCGATTATCACAAGAGGTCTGTAAAGTTTATGACCAATTCGCACATCTAATGCGAATTAATACAAATGAGAGTGGCTGCTCACTTTACGCACTGCCTTTACTAAAGTAGAAAACATGTCAAAAGATTAAATTTAGCTGTTATTCCATTTACCCAAACTATCTGTCTTGCTATCTTTTTTGAAGGTGTTACTATTTATGTTTTCCCTCTGTCAGTCAGGTGATGTAAAGGGGGATCAAGCCAACTAATGAATAACGAGAATTGTTGCCAATGATTAAATTTTAGTTGTTATTGATAACATCAGCCAGTTGCATCCCTAAAAATGACATTCTGTCTGAACAGGGCTTTACACTCACCGAACTTATATAGCTGATGAATTACACTGTGAACTTTTTTTTTAATGAAAAAAGTTATTGGTTATTGGTATACATATTGTCCGCAACAAGTTAAATATGTTCAAATTGAATGGAAGTGTGTGGGTTGGAGCTGTGCATACACACAGATATTTAAATAGCCTAGAGAATCATGACCTCTTGGTTCAAAGGCTCTGGTTATAGGCATGAAAGAGTTTATCAGTGCTGAATTAGGCTCTTATTTGGCCTAGCCTCATGGAGAAGTATGAGAAACACAGTACAGCTGTGGTTGTTGCTTCTCTTCCCATCAGCAGAGAATGAGCTGGCAGAATGGCATGCTGGACTGCAGAGATCCATCTGCACCCCTACAGTCACACACGCTGTACGGTACTGGACTGGCCTGTGTTTGGATGGGTTGCCTATTTTGTGTGGACCATTAAACACATGGTGGCCCATTTCTAACATGAAATCACTTGGACATGCAAAATAGTGTACAATACTGCTAATATTCTTTTTTCCGTTCAGCATTCTAATATAAGCAACCGTTCCAAACGCAGATTAGACATCCTTTGTTTTGGCAGGTTTCCAGGATGTTTTGTTGAGCTGAAAGAGAATGAAAGGATTCAGTACTGCTCTGTTTTTTTCTCTATAAAGCTTTTCAATAGGTCTTCATGCAAGATTTAAACAGAGGCTAGCAAAAGCCTCTTTTCTCAGCTTGATGTGTGCTGTGAAGTCCCTTTTTTAGCCAAACTCTGCTTTATGATTTTATGAAGGCTACCTGAACGTTCATAATGCAATTGAGCTGATGATGGGTTGACGCATTATTTTGGGGGAATGACTAAGCCCTCCAAAGAACTGATGCATTCTTAATTTATCGCTCTGTAGAAAAGAGATTTAACGCCTGAACCCCACTCAGTTGAGCTGATAAGTGCTAAATGATAGATCCACTTCATGTACCTGTCACCCACACTGCTGCCTTTGTTTCTGTGAGAACTCTCTCTTTCTTCCCATTTTGGAAGGGTATTAGGCTGAGCAGTGGAGGATGCGATTCATTTCAACAAATGTGAGTAATGCCACCGTTAATCCGCAAACAGAGCAAATGCCTCATGCCAAGATTATTTTTAATTATCATGTCTATAATACAGCTAATGGAAAGTCCAACTGGATCATGTCATCGGTATGGTAACTGTTTAGTGTGCCTATTTATTCGTAATTTATTCCCATTTTGAAATAAATGTGTCTCTTAGTGGTTAATTATGAAGAAGGAGAGCTTGGCTGGAGTCATAACTGCTGTGACAGATGGAGGAAGGGTCAGAAATCTGGCAACAGCTGGAAACGAAGGTCACACCAACCTGAGCGAGTGGGAAAAGAGGGAGTTTAGCTCGCATGGAGGAATGTATCAGTTGGGAGCAAAGGAGGAGAGTGGTTGTAACACTTGTGTTAAATGATTCATTCAAGTCTCTATAGCGCATATAAAAATTTCAGAGGGGCCCTTTGCTTGGACATGTTACTGACTCAGGAACTCAAAAAAGGAGAACTGGGTCAAGTGCAATATTTTTATCCCTTTTTATTGCCTCATTGAGAATGAAGTGGTGGTTTTGCTACCTTTCATATAACATTCTAGGTTATTGGATAATGTGACTGAAATGGGCCGGTTAACATTTGGGCCCTGTAACTTTATCTTGTTCAGTCTTTACAGCAGTAAGTTCAAATGCTGGGAGTAGGCGATATTTATTTAGATCAATAATATCTGAATAATACAATAACAGCTGGAACGGATCGGTATGTCTCACCCACTGCTTTTGCTTTAGTGGTGGCGTTTGATGCTAATGCAGGGGTCAGCCGTGTTAGGGCCTGCAGGGGCTGTAGAGGAAGGTCTGAGCTGCACGAGAGCAGGGGGTTGTTCAGCGAGCAGCACGTCTCAGCCAGAGGAGGTCCTGCTGTTCTGAAGGATCCCAGAGCCGACTCAGAGTGAGGGCCAGGAATTCCAGCTATGTCCATTAAACCAAACTCAGGTTAAGCAAGCATGAGAGCGCATGGATATTCAGAGTCTTGACTCATGCTGTCAGGGTTTCTTGTTTAGCTGACTTGTTTGCTTTACTTCTCTGTGCAGGTCTTTGTGTTCTCTCCTAACGATAATCATTTGTTCTTCTCATATTTGCATAGTTTTTTTAATTTTTTTTTAATAACGTTTGGTTCTTGTCTTATCTCTCTTTATCTCTCTACAACTGCTTTTCACAGCATGTATACTCTTTTGGCCTCTTTGTTCTTCCTCTCTCTCCTTCACAGTCCTGTTCGGATCCTCCTTCTATTCCAGCACTACTGCGCCCCAGGCTGGTATCTATCCCCAGCTTGGTACATCTGCCGAAAGTGTCATTGTAGCTGTGTGTTTTGGGTGTCTACAGGTGCCTCCAGCGAGCTAAGCTCATTCACAGCGATCAGAGTAGACATGCATGTCTCTGGACTGACTCATCTGCAGCACCACGGCTCAGCCACTGAATGAGAGTTCTCCACTTTCACTCCAACTCCAACACACACAGGGTTTTTTTTCCTTGCTTGTTAAAGATACGTTGTGCCTTGTATGTTTTACTAGAACATTGTATATGACTCTAAAGTCTTGTGATCTTCTATTGTGTGGTGTGTAATATGTGTTTTAGTTCACTATTAGCTGTGTTAAATACTATGCTTGAAGCTTCCTCTCTTCTCTCAGGCTGGTTAGTATATCTTTTGCATGTCTGCTTTATGCTTTATGCATGACTGTAAACCCAAACAAGTGGCTCCATTTAAGCAAATGACCTCACAGTCTGCGGCACAGCCCCTATAAACATGTCTAAACACACGCCTGCATGTGCCTGGAAGAGGCAAACATACCACCATCCCTTTGACGCGAATTCTAACGGTGCAGCACATGCTCAAAAACCCAGTAATAAAAAACAAGCACGTCTCAAGTCTTAGTATGTTGAGTTCCTGTGCGGTCATGGTATGGTTCTGCTCCGTAGTTAACTTTTCATTAATGTGTTAGCTCGCACGATTCACGTCACTGAGCTCTACATCTTTCAGACCTCTAATTATTGTGATTAGTGAAAGAAGGGCTGCGGGTGGGGTCAGGCAACCTTATTACTGAGCTCACAACACTGAAAATACAACCAGCCTTTGCTTCATATTTCCCTGTTTACTGCAGTAAACACTGCCAAATTGGTCTGCCTGATTTTTTTTTCTTTCTTTCTTTTTTTCGTTCCTCTCACTCATGCAGGGTGTGCATTGACTAGTGAGGAAAGCAAGACAGTGTTGTTCCAAGGCTGTTCAGACTCCTTAAGATCAGTTTGTTTGCTTGTGCCCTAACAGGTTGAGGACTTTTGATGCCAGAAGAAATTTTAACGTGACTTTGCATTTACATGTTACCCAGTCACAATGGAGATGTTAAACAGTCTCTTGGCATTGCCCTGTTGCTTTTTCCTGCTGTTACATGAGTTTTCACCCCAGCCCATTCTGTGTTTCTCTTATCTTGTGAATTTCTTGTGTTTCCTTTAAAGTTCTAGACTGGAATTGACAACACAGTGGCACAGCTGTCCCAGGAGTGGCCCCAGCTCTACTGTTCTTGATGAATTTTCTACTTGTTACATGTGGGTGCTGCTGGTGTTTGAAAGTCTCTAACAAAAAAAACTGTCAAGCCAGTGATAAAAGACTGGAACTTATAAAGCACCGAGTCCGCCGGATCTGTCTGTGTGCTGAATCAGAAACTTTCCTTCCTTCTTTCGCTCTTCTGAAGTCATGTTTTTAAGTGGTGGTTTAGGGTGGTAAGGATGTTTGCTCTTTTAGGAACATTCCACATTCCACTGGCTTTTATGCCTAATTAATCTGATGGAATTAGTTTGTTTTGAGTCGTAATGGAAAACCCCTGGCTATCTCTCGTGGACTCATTTTTCACTCTAGCATTGTTTGTATGTGTCGAGAATTACAAAGCCACAACTTTCTCTGGCACTATTTAAAGACTTGAAATGGCATCACTCCATGAACCACATGCAATCCTATGGGGGGAAAAAAGCCTTGAAAAGGCTGTGTAACAAGTGTCTCTCCCTCTCAAAAAACCACCAGGGGCTTGCCTTTTTTTGCTAATGATTTTCTTCGTGTTCACGAAAGGTAGAAGGCCAGTCTTCTTTAACTCTGCTGCTGGATTAAGAGACAGATTCCTTAGAGACTAAATGAGAAGACAAGAGAAGAAAGTTAACAGTCAGTGTGCCGTTACCCTCCAGCCCTCTAATGGAGCATGGAGACGCTTACAGTAGCATAGCTTATGCCTTCCATTTAAAAGCTCTCAAGTGTTATAGCTTTGGCGACATTCTGCTAAGCACTCTGGTGCCTAACAAGGTTAGCAGGGAGCTACCACAGACAATGCTGCGGCTTTTTCCCTTTGATTCCGAGGAGCAAATGTTACACTAAGTGCTAGTGTTAAACCCTTTCTTCAGGAGTCGCAACATTTTGACACTTGTGTGAGATTTTGGCCGTATAAAGATGGCCAGCAGAACAGGCTTGCGATCTGTGTTAGCTAGAGCCACTGACTGAAGTACTGCACAATAAAGAAGCTGCGTAGCAGGGCATTTGGCTAAAGCCCTGAATGAAAGAGCCAGGCTAGAAGCGATTGCCATGTCCAGGGCGAAGCGAGGGGATTTCTACCGAAGTGGGCAAAGCCTTGGGAAAACTGATTCGGTGTGAAACGCTTTCTGTCAGCCCTTGGTTTCGTGGGTAAGTGAAAAGTGCTGGAAGTGCTGTTGGGTTGAACTGCCTCCTCTATAAATACATGCTTTAAGTAACTAACTAAAAATACCCCCTTGCGTTGGATTTCCAATCAATCCCAGAGTGATTGCGGCGTAGGCTGGAGTGGCTAATGCTAGGGCTAGACCCCCTATTGGGGCTCAGCGGTAAGCCCTTTTTTCCCCTCACTCACGCTGATCAGTTTTGAGACCTAAGCATTCGATTTCCTTCAAAGTTCAGATGACAAGCACTCTGAACAGTACTGAACAGCAAAGCTCGGAGCATTTGTGGGGGGACCAGACGTTGGCAGCCTGTTGTATTCGTCTACCAACAAGACTGATCGATTCTGTTTGCTGTGGCTTGTCTAAGTGCAATATCTCTCTCTCTCTCTCTCTCTCTCTCTCTCTCTCTCTCTCTCTCTCTCTCTCTCTCTCTCTCTCTCTCTCTCTGAAAATAATCCCAACTTAAAGTGCACAATTCTTCAACCCTCCCTTACTCCGTTTCATACTGCCACTAGCCCGGGGGAACTGGGCAGGCCAAGCCACAGATCCATGAATTCCTCATAACGCAATCTGTTGGATGATCAATAATTCAATTCTATCTGTGAGCAGGCATGTCTGGATCCAATCTCACCTGCACCTCCCTAGCCCTCCCCTTAACAAGGTGGGCGGACTGTCCTTGAGCCAGGCCGAAATTTGTGTGTGTGTGTGTGTGTGTGAGGAGGAGAGGTGCTGCTTGTATATTTGCATGTAAAGCGGTGTTTGGCAGTGACATACTGTCTGTGTGCGCTCTCCCTGCAGGCGGTGTCTGTATATCAAAGGCATTGCTCTCATTAGACGCTATGGCGAGCAGGGGGAAGGTGGGCTGAGGCGGCTGATTATCAGGTTCAGGTGACCAGTGGGGACGCACTCCTGCTGTACCAGACCCTCTTATCCGGCTCCAGCAGTTAGCTGGGGGGGAGCTCACTCCTGCCGGGGTCACGGCCACGGGACAAGGACGCACACGTATCCCACCTCATTTCACACCCCCAAATACTTGCTCACCTTGTCTGTATCCAGCGCTGTCTACGCTTCTCTGCCTTTATTCTAGGCTATACATGTTTTTTTTAATTCACTCAGGTCATCCTGAGCTGACACCACTTGGAAAGGTTACTTCTTTGCTGAGGTTCTTTTGTTCAAGTTTGGCCAGCCACTGAACTCTTGCCCATCAACCACACTGTTTCAGTGGAAACCACAATAACTCAGCACAGTAGCTCTCTCTCTCTCTGCCTACCTTTTGTTAGTTTGTTTTTGTTTGTTTCTCTAGAATTTCTAAGTCACTTCTATTAAATATGCTGTTAAACCTGTATTAAAAACACCGCACACACATACACTTGCACTCACAGAACAGAAGAGAAAGAGAAGTCTCTTTGTACGCTTGCCGAAAGCTGACTCCAGTAGGGACTTTGCATTGGAGCAGAGATGTCTGTCTCTGCATTAATTTGGTGCTTTTGAAATATTATTTGGTCTGTTGTGGCCTCCACTCTGCAAGCTTTGTTTATTCTCCTGAAAAATACAAACCTTCACAGGTCTTTCCTTCCTCTTCCTTTGTTTACCACTCATAGTTTCAGTATCTACCTCATCCTCTTGTGAAAACTAGTTTGGTGTAGATGAAAGTTTTATTTACAGTGAAGGGTTTGGGTGATTTCTTTTAGATTGTCTGTATGTGTTGTTTTGGAGGTGGGGATTTTTTTTCTTGTTCTTTATGGCATATTGAGAGCACAGTGTTTCCTTTACATGACTCTGATGAGACCCCAAGGGAACAGAGACAATTTATTATAAATTGAACAATTGCTTTTTAAAGGGCAGACCAGCGCCTCTAGTTGTCCAGACACATTTGTTGCAATAATCAGAGGTTTAATTAATGAAGTCAGCTTTGAATATCAATTAGAGCACTTGAATCTGCATTCATGTGACAGAACAAAATAATGAATGATGAGGGTGTTATTGTTGCTGGCCAGTAATCATTTGTTTCTTTTGGCTGAACAAATCAGATTTTTTTCCCCTTCCTCATACTGAAATCCAAAACATGGCTCTATTATTTGGAACGGTATTGTTTTTTTAATGAGAGGTGAGCGGTCTGTGTTTTTGGACTGTTTTTAAACCTGCTGTGAAATGATTCTGAGTTTTTGTACTTCAGTGGAATGGAATGTATAATTTGGGCAGGAAAATCTGATTCCAGATCAGACTGAAAGGTGGACAAGCACCAAAAAGAGCAGCACTGCGGAGAAATGACAAACATCTCCAAGGCACTCAAGGCTGTCCTGGCATTTCTGTCCTCCTGTCGTCTCAGCCTTGGGTCACTCGGGTCACAGGCAGGCCTACCACAAAACATATAATCTCTCTTTGCGTGTCTTCTGGAAAACACGCACACATGCATGTCCGCTGCCTCAGGGCAACAATTATGTTGTTGCAGGTGCGTTGGTCATGATGAATAGATCAATAGAAATGGTCCAAAATTGCTTGGAATAAAATCTTGCTACATTAATGTATATAAAAGGTACGAACTTTGTTTTTCTTCTCCTATAAAGCAGCTGTTTACTTACAGCAGCAGTGACCTTTCTCTGTCTCTCCCAATCAACAGCTTTCACATTTTGACTGGACTGTAGATGTTAGATGTAGGGTTATTGACAAAAGATTGCACAGGGAAGCAGATTCCCCCTTAACACCAGAATATTTCAGTACTAAAAAGCCTCCATCATTGCTCAACCATGAACCAGCAGGGCCCTTAATTTGTCATTCTGGCCCAAAATGGCCACAGCTGCATTTGCCCCAGTCTGATGCCATATTGAAATGTGTGCTGCCCATGCTTTCTTTCTGTTCGTAGAGCCCAGGATGGTAGAGCAGTTGCACAGGAACCAATTAAGGCGGATGTTGCTCACTGAACGTAGCATAGAGGTTCGATTGTGAATGCCTGGGCCACTGATGTGGTGTCGTGGTGTTTGTGTCTCACTGTGCTTTGGCAGCTGTCGCAAGGGCAGTGTGAGATGACCAGCGTGAAAACCTCCCAAACCTGCTCACAGATACTTAAAGCAGGAAGACCTCCCAGAGTACACAGACACACGCTAATCCAAACAGCCACAGGCAGAAAGGGAGGAGAGACGTGGCTTGGGATTCAAGTATTTGTTTGTTAGGGTCATTTCAATAGAACGCAGAATAATTGTTGAAGGCTTAATGGTTAAAGTGGCTTGTGTGCAGCACCAGTGTTGACTCATTGTTAACATTAAGTACCTTCAAGAGGAGATGTATCAACCAGAGGTTTATCAACAAAGAGGAAGCAGAAGCAACAAGGAAGAAGCAGAAGCAAGCAGGGCTTAATGAGCATTTGTCTATTGTATTCAAAATTGGCCTTTGGTTACTATAACGGATCTAAGCGCAGGGAAATGGCACTGACCATTGCTTGAAAAATACCCAGAATGTTTGGCAGTGAGTCAGGACTAAGGAATGACTTCTATTGTTGCCTAAAAAGAGGCACACACAATGAGATTGATTTATTGTTTAAAGCTATGCTGTGATTCAGCGTGCTGTCCTGCTCTTCCACGGCCGTGTTTTATGTCTGTGTTACGGAAATACGCCTGTTTTAAACAGAACTTCAGCTTGAGCAGCCTTGTCCGCGTTTGGATTTATCCTCGGTCGTAAATGTAGCGTCTGCTATATCAGTCTTGCCCCCCCCCGAATGCCAGCTTGGCCCACGAATCAGATCTTTACCTGGGCGTCTCCGGCGAGCTGCCAGCTGCAGATGGACTTCCCAGAATTTGTAAGTCATTTTGGGATTACACTCCATCCGTCATAACCGAGATTCCAAGCTACAGCCAGGATCTCTCAGCTGGCACCTGCTGCTGGACTAATACAAATCCAAAGCCTTCCGGCAAAAAAGCTTTCAGTCTCGTAGGGCTTTTAACTTTAGCAGAAATCATTTTGGCTGGAATGGAAATCGCCTTTCCACATGTCGCTGCTCCAGTGCCTACGGTCTTTGACGTTTCCACACATGTTTTTGAAATCACATCACTAGCACTACTTTGGAGGGGCTATTGAGGTGTGCTGTGCATAGCTGTGACGTCCAGCACCGTGACGTGCCTCAGTCCACAGCTGTCTGCTGCCTGGTCAGTTTCCCCTGACACAATAAGCTGCTTGTTCAGGGGGAATTGACCCATATCTCAGCATCTCTGTGGTGCGCTGCACTGAAATGGCTTGTTCAGACGAATGATTAGTCCGCATTGTGACTATCGTAACTGCACTGCTGTTCTTAAATTGTCCTCTGTGGGAAAGCTGATCATTCTAGTCTAAGTGATTTTCTGATTTGCTCTGCGTGTGTGTGTGTGTGTGTGTGTGTGTGTGTTTGAGAACTGAGCATAATGCATTACATGTGTGACATTAAAAATGAATGCATAGCTCTTGGCTCTTGTTCGCATTATTACATTCACCAGGAGAACATTGTTTTACACGATCACAATGCGTGACACGGCAAGACTGAGTCAACATTAACAGCAATACTATTTCTGTCCTTTAAAATCACTTCACTTCTATCTGTCTGTCTGTCTGTTTATCTATCTGTCTATCTATCCATTGACTAGAAATCAACAAAAGGGTGGTCTCTGATTTGCACAATACTGTAAATATGTGTTTGTCTTTAAAACAGGGATGCATAGCTCTGATCCTGGAGGGCTGGTGTCCAGCACAGTTTGGTGATCTCACAGCTCATACATACCTGATTCAGCTCCTCTGTTAATTATCAGGGGTAATGAGCATTAAATATAGCAACACTGAAACTGTGCAGGACACTGGCACTCCATGACTGGAGTTGTGTACCCCTGCTCTAAAATGTTTGTGTATGTGTCTTAGGGCTGCAAAGTATCTATTAATTATCAACATTTGATATTTTCTGATGAGTGTTGTGTGACTAATCACTGGCTTTTCACACTGTCAAATAACTTTTTTTTTCCTTCTTCTTCTCTTCTTCTTCTCTTCTTGAAAATTGTGCAACCCTCTCTCTAACCAAGCCTTCTGGAAATGTTTAGTGTTCTTTGATGTTTTGTTATCTGGAGGCAGTTAACCACAGTTGATTTTGTAGTAATGCGAGCAATAAAAGAGGTTGTCTATGTGTAGCGACATGTTTGCAAAATATTTTGTCCATATTGTGCAGTGTATGTGCGTGCTCTTGTTGTGATTTTCTTCATTCTACATCTGCTGGGCTGTAATTAGTTTTAGCCGTCTAGGGGGCTGCAGGAATCTACAACTTTTAATAAGGCCTGGACAATAGGTCTTTCTCAAGGCCTTAATAAAGAAGTGTGAATCCATGTAGACAGCAGGTCTTAACATGTGAGTGGGGACAAGACTCTCATTATAGCGCAGCAAGCTACAGTTCATCTGAGCTTCTTCTTCAGATGATCTCAGATTCACTTGCTTTTGCCCAGAGCTAAGCTAAAGGCTGCACCATATATATTGCTCACAATCATGTCCTTTGCAGTACTGATATCGCAGAAGGGTGCTACATAAAAATGACCAGTCACAAGATACTGTGAGCACCCTGACCAATCACAGATGTTCTTTGGATGTATGAACAGATTAAGGCATTTGAATAATCTAATGAACATAAATAATTTTGATCAAAACTTGCATAGCCCTTTAACCACATCACATCATTCACTAATGTGTTGTCAGTATTTTGAAAGGTATATTACAGTGTGTTGGAAGGTATATCACAATATACATGCTTTCCATTGATAATTAGCTTAATTTGGGAACAGTTTATCTGGTTAAATTTGACTCCTTTAGTTCGATTATCACATTATTTACTGCTAAGAATAATGACATTTGCATTGCACTTTTCCCCCCAGTATCATTCAGATGCACTTCTGATAGCTCTCAGCAGTTGGTTCATTGGCTGCTTTATCTGACTGCATCAGGTTCACCAGGGCTCAGTATCTGTCCTGATTTCCCCCCTGTGATTCTGTAGCTGTTGCAGTTTTGTGAGGAGTTTTTGATCATTTTGATCATTTGTTTCTCTGTTTCTCCTTCATTGTCTCTTTTCAGGCGGGATCCAGAGCCAGGATCTTCAAAGCCCTTTTCTGACCAGAGTGCTCGCTAATCAGGGCAGACCACTGGGCTCTGATCCAATGCAAATCGACAGATTGCCCCCTCCCCATCTCTGCCCCTCCTCATTTCAGAGTCCTACCTGACTAGGCTTATTTGTCACATAGCTTTCACCCCTCACCACCACCACCATTAGGTTTTCGCTTGGCCACCTGACTCTCTCAGCAGTGGATATGTGTGTGTGTGTGTGTGTGTGTGTGTGTGTGTGTGTGTATATATATATATATATATATATGTGTATATGTATGTATGTATGTATGTGTGTGTGTATATATATATATATATATATATATATATATATTAGAGATGAAACGGTTACCGGGGTACCGGTTTCACGGTAAACCGCGGTAAAATTAATGACGGTTAGTAGTACCGTTTGAACTTTACAATATCGTTAAAACCGCGGTCGATTACCGCGGTGTGAAAAACTCGGAGATTCAGAGATATTTCAGCCTTCTAAGAAGACCAAGTCTGACGTTTGGTCATGTTTTGGGTTTTATAAGGATGCAGAAGGAAAGTTAATTGAAGATGACCACCCTGTCTGCAGATGACCACCCCGTCTGCAGAACAGGCCGAAAGAAAATAGCGGCGAAAGGGGGCAACACATCAAACCTTACGAGTCATCTTCGCGACCACCACCCGCTACCTGCAAGAATGCAAGGTTAACTTTAACGGAGAAGTCTGTGCGGACTTCAAAATAGAAGAAATGTCACGGTTTGTGTGGTTTAACTTTTGCTTATGGTTCGTTAATAATATAAAATGAAGCTTTTAGCGTCAAAAAAAACAAAAAAACAAATCGGTGAATCGAAACTTAAGCTTTTAACACACATTTCTGTGGAGCAGAGTCTCCAAAATGAGCTCTGAGTTAACAGTCACACAAGCTCTGGAACGAGACGCTGCAAAAGTTCAATCTGCACAGCTCCCCTTTCTCGTCTCGCTTGCAGTGTGTTTACTGTCTGAGAGGAGAAAAACACCGTCTCAAATCACTCAGTGTCCCCTACGTAGTGCGCTACTGTTCAAACACGATCATCATTAATAAGCAGCTGAGCTTTAAATAGGGAATTTGTAACCTGTTGTTAATGTTGATTATAGATGACTTAGTCGAACGTTTCCTGCACTCTTTGGGTGAAGGATTTGCTATTTCATGATCCACGAAGTGCACTACATAGGGAAGATAGTGTGCTTTGAGACGGGACCTCGCGAGTAAACGCTGTGTGCCTCTTTTAGGAAAAGCAGAGTTTCAGAGATTAAACTTCAGGAGTGTTTCTGCTGCAGCTCAGATGCGCGTTAATTTTAAGTTATGTTTTAGTTTTAAAATGCTTTTAGAGGAGCAGCTCCACAGGTGAAGAGAAACTGTGTGAGTTCTACACTGTCTGCAGCTCACAGCACGGTCACGCAGTTCCTCTGTGATTTTGGCTGTTTTTCCTGGTGCACTGTGTTGATTAGGGGTTCAGCGCCACAACGGCACAATAATGCTGCAGTTGCAGTTCGGACAGAAATCCCCCGAGTGCAGCACTTCTTAGAAGTAGTAATTTTCCATTAAGACCCACCTCAGAGTTGGTCCAGATTCAATTCTCTATGCAGGGAAATCCCTAATTATTGTAATTATTACTACTACTACTATTACTACTACTACTAATAATAATAATTATAACAGTAATAATAATAATAATAAGAATAAGAATAGTAATAATAACAATAACAGTAATATTAATACATTTGCTATTCTTTTGTTTACAGAGTATTACAAGTATTGTAAGTAATACAAAAGTAATACTAAAATTGTATTGACCTTATTTTTTATTGTTTATGCAAACAAAAAGTGCATATTGCTGCCAGTTCTATTTGTGTTAATATAAAAGTTGGTGAAACGAGTTTCAGTTTGTGTATCAGTATTTATTTTTTTATTTATTTTACTTTTCAACACATTTGAACAATATCGTGATAATACCGATAATCGTGATAATTTTGGTCATGATAATCGTGATATGAAATTTTAATATCGTTTCATCTCTTTTATTTATATATATATATATATATATATATATATATGTATGTGTATGAGAGTGAGACAGAGATAGAGGAAGAAGAAATCTGGAAAGAAGAGGAACACTCAGGTGTTGAGGTGTGATTCTTTTGTATAGCCTGAGGGGCATTCCTCCCCCAGCACCGTGTCACTATCTCTCCGCCTGGGTGTCTCTCTCTGGCCCACAGGCTTTATTTTCCCTGCCCTGGCTCATATTTTGTGCTCCAGCTGCACTTCTGTTCGTGTCAGTGCCCTAGAGGTGCAGAGCCCTCTCTCATCCCCAAGCTCCCTCACTTGCGCACACATTTGCGTGGTTGCATTTATAGGGTAAACGTCCAGCCCAGAGTTTCAGCACTAACGCATTTTTAACCTCCCTGAGCATGGGCTGTCGCGTGCCTCACACACGGCCAGCGGGGTCCCTCGTCTGATTTCTCTCAGACTCGCCTGTCTGCTGGATTCGTCTGATTTCCATCCGCAGAGGGATCCAGTTTGAGATTTGAGGAAAGGCCTGACTAGATTGAAAATCAAAAGGGTCCAGAATGAAAAGACCCTGCCGTCATCTCTTTAGGGCTGCTATTGTTGTCTGAAAATATGGTTTCCCCCTTCTCCTCCCACTCTCCCTTTTGTTTGTTTTCTCGTCTCCTGGTTTGTATCTGGCCGGCGATTGATAAGCCTGAATCCCTGACAATCCAAGAAGCGATGTGTATGTGTTTGGGAGGGCTGCAGCGGGTGTACTTGTTTATCTAGCTCGCCTTTTCCAGATGGCGCGCAGCAGAAAGAATCCACTTCCTGACACGCTCTCTTTCTCTCCCTCCTCATTATCGCCCGGCCGTGGGCTCTCGTAGGAATCTGGGCGAGTTTTCAGGGCCAGAACATATACACACTTGCTGCAGGAGGCTGGGAGGTGTGGCTCACTAGCAGGAGAGAAATGGCGAGGGAACAGGATGTGTGGATGAAAGAGTGCGTGTGCATAAGTGTTTTTTTATGTATTTACTTTTTTTTTTCCCACATTCGTTTGAGTGCAGGCATCCACTTATGCTAATGGTATGTTATGGAGGTTAGGGCATGGGTTGTTAGTCACATACCTAAATATGCTGATGTGAACTCAAAAGCTTGCATTTATTTGAAGTAAGATCAATTCATTTGTGTACTGTATCTATTAGAGCTATAATGAGCCACTCTGCTCGTAGGTGCATGCTGTTCCCCACACGGCTCAAGCAGCCGTTTGAAATAGTAACTCCTGCTATATAATCACACCCTTGTTTTGCCACCCAGACAGAAAAACAAACAGAAAGCCCTGCAGGAAATGCCGTTCATCATAGCTTTACCGGGTGTGTGTCTTATCAGCTGTTTGTCTGTGCCTGCTTGAATCCTAAAGGCTGTTTTCTTGCTCATTCATTGCCATGCATTGACAAGTCTGACCTAAAGTCCTCGGAGTCACCACATAGCTTGGCTGCTGTGATCGACTTTCTTTTCGTTTTGCTGCTCCTCTAGCTTTGAATTGATAGACGGTCAATTTGAGCGTGTGAGGATAATGGCAGTGTGTCAGTGGCCACCGATCCAGCCGTTATCTACTGTTTCCACTGCTAGCTAACAACCCAGAGAGGCCCTCACTGCAATTATCGGCCTCTTCACTTTAATGATGTGTTTACATTGGCTAGTGGTGTGTTTGGTGCATAAACATACCTTTATGCCCATCACTGTCTCTAACAGGCAGGCTGTCAGTGTTGGTGGTCCTGCTGGTGGATAGGGTCTTATTTCAGACAGCATCGTAAACATCTTAATGTAGTTTTACCTAGACAGGATAGCCAGAGCATTCTCAGTTTATTAATTATGGAGACACAAGTGTTATGTTTGCAACATCACTGACATGGTGAGAACTTCATTAGAGAACTTTATAACACTGCTTATATTGTAGAATTCTTTTGGAATCTCTTCAAGAACTCAAGGTAGAAGGCCTTTTAAGCAAAGACTTCTCATATAAAAGGAGTTGAATATGCCAAGTAATAATAAATAAAACATGAAGTTTTTTGTTTGACCAAAAGAAGCTCTTCACATATTCTCTTTGAAAGGAGTCTAAGGAAACAGGAGATTGCACTGCTTGTTTCACTCAACTTTCTGTTCACATGGTGGTGGGTGGAGTGTCTGGACTACAGCCGTGTTGGTGAGGAACCACAGGAATTTTTTTTTTTTCTTCTGAGTTAGCACTTTTGCTCTCAGACGTCGTCTGAGATTCAGTTGAGCTGATTTAAGCTGGTTGTTTTGAATGGATTTGATAGTAGCATCAAATATCACCAGTGCCAGAGCTTCTGTAGGCATGTCCTACAGCTCTTTCTGATGATTCTTTCTAAGGGGTCACAAGTAGGAGTGCAAAATCTCTTACCAGCAACAGATGGCATGTTGAGTGTTCATTTCATTGACCCAAAATGTCTCCATTATTTGGCATCACTTTGTATTGTAGATTTTCATAGGAGCACTCCTTTAACATTGCTAGTGAACTACGGACAAGACGCCTCCATTTTTCATTTAAAGGGGAACTCCACCGATTTTGCAAAATGACTTAATCATTCAATGGTTAAATGTAAACAAAATCATTCAGAGTGGTTCAGTGTGAAATGCGCCTTTCTAGAGAAATTTACCAAGTCAGAATTGTTCACTATTATAGTACTAGGAACCAGACGTCTGAAGCATTTAACGGCTCTAAAAGCTACATCCCATGAAGTTATTGCACAAAAACGGTTATAAATGCATTGCTTGAGACCTGAGACATTGTTTTGTGATAGTTTTGTTATGAAGTTTTGGCCTAAAACATTTTTAATATAAACTATTACTCCAGGATTACTTCTTTTTTTTTTCTGTCAAAACCACATTCTCAACTGAGATCAATGTGCGCAAGCTAACATGCTTTTGTTGTTACTAGCCTGTAGCTACAGCAGTTCAACACAGCTAACGCCGGTGTTGTATCCGATTCAGTTCACCTTCAAATTCACGTTGCCTTTGACAAATCAGGTCCTTGGGCGTGCGCATTCACTGAACAGATAACAACGCCAAGCAACACTGGAACTTAGAAAAGTGAAAAGGTTCAAAAAAGGTTTGTACAGCAACTGTATTTACCCAATCGGCGATGAACAGTATACATTTAGTATTCATCACGTACGACTGTTTACTTGAATTCAAAATAATATTTGTCATGGAATTTCAATTATGTCGTGTTATCTTTGGTGAATTTATATTGGGGATTGGGTGAAAACTGCAGCCCTTCAATCTCTTTGTGAACTTTTTCACTTTCCATAGTTCCAGTTTTACTTGCCGTTGTTTTCTTTTCAATGAATGCGCGCACCCAAGGACCTGATTTGTCAAAGGCAACGTGAATTTGAGGGGGAACCGATTCGGATACAACACCAGCAGCAGTTTTTGTTTACAGTTTATTTTTACACTTTTCTAACCTATTTTTGGAAGATGGCAAAGTGTGTGGAGGACACACTGGGTCTAGGTCTAGGTCTGTTTCCAAAATGTTGTAGAGCTATATTGATTTGAAACAGAATACACAAATGCCTTGCAGTGTCTTGAAGAAGAGAGAGCCAAAAGGAAGCGAGAGGGAGAGACTGAACCCGCTGGTGCCGAAACAGAAGAACCCAGGGCGAATAGAAATTGACGGTGTCAACAACAAACTACTTGCTACTCTGGTCGCTATGGTAGGACAGCGAGGTGCAACTGTGATCTATCGCAGCTCATCTGATGAATAATGTTACTTACATAAACTATGAGTTTTGCTGATGCCATGTGACGCGACGCTGTGTGACACAACGCCGCCAACCCAAACAAAAAAGGCGTGCAGGGCGGAGAGGTACATACAGGGCAGTGTAAGTAAAAAAAAAAAAAAATAGTACCCAAAGAACATGTTTTTTCGAACTTAGCACTATTGCACCATTATCAAGCGTGACATATAAAACCATATAAGACACACGTAAGTTCACTGGTCATTTTGGATAGCAGATAAGATGGTGATATTTGTAGTGTACAGATGTCTGGTTCCTAGTACTATAATAGTGAACAATTTTGACTCTGTAAATTTCTCTAGAAAGGTTCATTTCACACCAAACCACTCTGATTGATTTTGTTTACATCTACACGGTTGAACGATTAATTTTGCAAAATCGGTGGAGTTCCCCTTAAAACTTGGTTTCTATATGAGTATGATGGAGGAAGCCACTTTCTTTATCATCATCAAGACTTATCTTGTCAGAAATCACCCTAGTCACCCTTTTTAACTATGGTAGTCTTGCTATAGTTCAGACAACTGCCACTGCGAATTGCTTAAGTAAGTGCTTTTGAAAAAAGAATAATGCCTAATTAAATATCTAAGTACTACATGGAGGTCAAATTGGGGACAAGATCTTGTGGTTCTCATCTTTCAGTTTGACTTTCCAGCAACTGACTTGAATAAATAAACATTAGTTTAGGACAGCTTGCATTCTACCAGTCTGTAAACAAACAGGTGCTTGATGTAGTTAAGTTGGTGTTAGGAATGCAAAGGCAGTGATTTGTAAAGTTTGCTGAATTAGTTTTGACCAGCATGGTTTTGGTAAGCAAAAAGCTTAATTATTCCTGGTATCATACATCTCCAGAGGGAGATAAGATGCCCCTCAGGGACTCATGTGTGTGTATGTATATGTATGTGTCTGTGTGTGTTTCAGTCCTTGTGTGAGAAACTGACCTGGTCATGAATCTCTCATCTCGGCTTCCTGTAATTAACCACAGGGGATTACCAATCCCCCCCCTCTCTCTCTCTCTCTCTCTCTCTCTCTCTCACACTTGACTGCTGCTCATTCTCACATTTCCTCAGAGGTGAGCAGCCTGGGGGCTGGGGACAGTTCTCAGTCTGAACCCAGATTAAATAACCTTTTTGCTCCTGCCTTCAATAATGGGTACACAAATTAGCATCATAGCCATATGTAACATAACAGCACATTGAATCGCTTACTTGCTCTCCAAGTCCTGTTTCCTCTCTTACATATTTTTTCTTTCTCCTTTTGTGCACTCCCACCCTTCTCTGTCATAAATATTCAAACACAGATATACCCACTGACTTTTCATTCAACAGACACACCGGGCCTAGAGCAGTATGATCCCTGTTTTCCCCACTGCACTTCTCCCCGTACTCTACTCTCAACCTTTCACACATGACTTCCCTCACTCCTTTCTTCTTCTCAGCTATAAGCCAGAGAGGATGTGTCCTCTGGAGCCCTGTACTGCCTTGTGTTTGACTGTAGACTGTATTATGGCTTCCTGACAGAATGTGATCTGAATGGAATACAGTCCTTCTACTCAATGACTTTATAACAGGTTACACTAGAGCCCTCATCTGACTTTGACAGTGCTGTGCCTCTGAGGTGTCTGGGCAACAGTTAGTTGTCACAGTTTAAACTCTAGGACTCTGGGAAGGCTTGAGGTGGACCAGAATTATCTAGCTGTTTAAATTATCTCATCTAGTCTCAAGAGGTAGCGTAATTGCTCTAAATAGCCTCCAAATGAAGTTTTGCCCTAATTTTCTTTGTGGTGAGCATGCAGCTTGAGGTCCAGTACATAATTGTGAAGCAGCATTGGGCCAAATAGCAAACCCTGAGGAACGCCATAATAGCTGTCATTCGCACAATACCTTTTGCTTTGGTAGTGAAAGCTAATGGCTTGGGGTTTTGGAAGAGTGGTGTTAAACTTTTGGTGGTTACAGCCACAATTTGCTCCTCTAATGGCCCTTGAACATTTCAGCCTTTTTTCTCGCTTCTCTAAAGCACTTAACATTACTGAAATTGAAGCACACATTTAACAGACTATATCCAGTAAAACAGCTGGATGCATAATTCAGTTTTTGATTAGTACATATCTGTCATACAGTGAGCTCATTTACTCAACAATTAAGGAGTGACTTTGAGAAAGGTTTAACTTTGAGATTTCAGCCTTGTTCTTACTTTCTGGCATTTACTGATGTACTTAAAACTTGTATAGGACCTTCGGGAGTGACGTAATGACTGTTGTCTCTGCTCCCTACAGTGTTCCCTCCAGCCACTCACTCTGGCTTTAGTTCAGGTAAGATAATGGGGTACCACTCTGTTCCATCCTTCAACATCTGTTGCTCATGTTAAGTAGGCTCATGTCCTTCCTCTAAACGTCACGCTTCTTGAATGTTTTCTTCTCTTAGGGAAGAGTCTTAGAAGCTCTCTCTCTCTCTCTCTCTCTCTCTCTCTCTCTCTCTCTCTCTGTGTCAAATGAGGCTCTTCTCATTAAATCTTTCCAGAAGAATAGGAAATCAATGGTGCATACTGGTGTGAAAGAACATTTTTTTTTTTTCTCTTAATTCAATTTATCTCTCCTTATCTGTTTGCACATCTTTCTCTCATCGCCCCTCCTTTTTCTTCTCCCTCTGTCTCTCTCACTTTTGTCTTCCTCTCACTCTTGTCCTCCTGTGGATTGCAAATGTCTCACCAAGGGAGGACAAACAAAGGTAAGATCAGTTGCTTTCAGAAGTAATCTGCTTCTCGTTGGTGAGAGAGCGTGAGCTTGGCTGGACGTCCGCGGTTCTTTTGGTATCCGTCTGGATTGTTTAGCGTCCACCCCATGATGGGCTTCTGCAAAGCTTTATTTGGCCTGACACACATCTCCACTGCTCGGGCTCTGTGGAGAGTACAATTTGAAAAGTTTTTTGCTCTCTGGCAACCATTTAAAGATAAAGTGAAAGGCCACATCTCTTCATCTTTTCCTTGTCTTTCTACATCATCCTCTTCCTATGCTCTTGGTATAAGCCCTTTTAGCTGGCAGCGCTTGATTTTGATTAGGTCAGCCAGGCTGGGATGGAGCACAGTATGTCATGGAGAAGTTTGGCTAGCTTCAATCTGGCTGGAAGAGCTGCATTCACACTTTCTCCTGAGCAGCCGTAATTATTCTTCTGGGTTGTCTTGCGTCCTCCAGCCTCCCTCACACTTCCCAACATGCGCGCACACACACACACACACACTTATACTTGCTCAGAATTTTTTACTCTCCCACCTTGGCTCATTATGGTCTCTTCACCTGTAGACAAGGTTACACACACACACACACACACACACACACTAACACAGATAGGCACATACACACAACCACAGCATAATTTGGTGTGCTGGCCATCTTTCAGGCTGTTGTGCTGCTATCTGCAACCAAACAGCTTTGCTAACGCCACTCGGTCGAGTCTGGGAAACAATGCCTTCTCTTATTTATTTATTATCTCCTCAAACAGGCCATTTTTTCCCCCACTCGTACAGTTGCTTGTGTGAAGGAGGACAGGAGGCAGGGCTGGAGAGGGACTCTGTGTTTCAGGCTGTCCTGCACGTTCAGGCACAGCTCATTTCTAGAATAATGGATGTGCTAGCTGCAGCTGCCTGGCAATGGCTATCACTGGACTTATCTACAACGTACGTGCACACACAGACACACACCTCCCAACACACACACACACACACACACACACACACACATCTAAGGGCTTGAGTAGCCTGTGATGAATGGCTGTGAGAGTCGCTGTCCGCGATCAATAAGCTACTAGCACCCAGATGAGCGAGATGGGCCTAAATGCCCCTCCTTCTTTATTCCATTCTCCTCCCATCTCTTCCATTCCTTCTGTGTTTGGGACCTGGACCTGGCCCCTCTATGGCTAAAGGGTTTTGTGTTGCTGCTTTGACAATACATGATAATACATTGCGATGCAAAAATGTGACTGTACCAGCTGCATTATATTAATTATGTATCAAATGTAGTGACATTGCTTGTTTAACTAAGACAAGCCCAAGTAATTTGAATATTCAAGTATGTATTTGGTAAGTTGGTATTCTTTTTTTTTTTTATTCTTTTTTATTTAGTATTCGGAAGCCTTATCTTTTTTCCTTTATCCTTTTTAGATCACACCAGAATTACAGATTTGGGGGCTTATTTTGTTCTGTTTTGAACAAAACATTTTATCATAAAACCAATAGAAAATGACAAATACTTAACGATGGGCTTTAAAACATCATGTCTTACCTGGGCAATGTTAGCTAAAGGCTGAACACAGCGATGCTTCCCATATGTTTTTGCAAGTCCTCTCTTTTCTCTGAAAGACTGAGGCAAGATAAGTCAGTGAAATAAATATGATATGAGATAAATATGGAAAACAACAGGAAAAAAGAGAAATAGACATTCATTTGTTTGGTTATAGTTTTGGCTGTTGAATGACATTAAAGTGAAGAAGCTGATTTGCCCCCTGTAGAGCTAAGAGATGGAGATAAACAGAGACCACATGCTAGCTGATTTGTTTAGTTTATTCCTATAACATATGCCTTACAATGTGAGTCTATAAATTCCTGCTGTCAGAACATAACATATCTCCAAATTAATAACTTTACAGGAGAAGAATAAAACATACCTTAATTTTAATGTAAGTCAGTGTAACCAGACTGTTTCCCAAGTCATTTTGGGTCATTTCTTTTGGTCCATTTATCATGAAATTTACACACAATGTAAAGGGCATCAGGCTTTTAGATTATGACAAAAACTCAATCAACAAAAATGGAAATACGAGGTTTTGTTCTGACAGAATTAAGTATACATATATACAAATTAAGCATAAAGCACTGAAATAACTCCCCGAGTCGTTTATGTTAGCCTCTTAGTTATTTCACTTGTGATGGAGTTAATATTGGACCCCTTAATTATCCATTAAGTAAACCAGATAAACTGCCTATGAAAACAGATTTATGTCTAGAACTTATTTCTGTATTAACACTGCTCTCTGGGTAAGCAGAAATCCAATCAGACTCATCTGTCTGCTTATCTGATATAATGTAACAGCATATCTGTCTCAGGCTCTTTGAGATGTTCATTGTAAAAAAGGGATGTTTAAATGTATAAAACTATTTGTTACAAAGTGAAAAACTGGAATATATTGATTTAAAAACATCTAAAAAGAATTTGATTGGTTTTAAGGGTAGTATTGAGAGCAAGTTTTCAGTGCAGTGTTATTCACTACAGTCCCTACTAAACCTTTTAATTCTGAGACAAAAAATAACTTGCTTTCTTCCTCTTAGTCTAATGACGTTTCTACAGTATAGCACTTCTTTTGATATGTACAGATATGTGAGTCTAACATAGCCAAAACTGGCTGTATTTTTATTTTCTTTTTGTTACAAACTACCATTTTGAGAAAGAAACCATGAATAGGAATATACTTGGCAGTGACCTTTTATTGTTATAATTACTGAAGTGAATTCCATTCGGAATGTGCACTTACTTGCTCGTTCACAAAATGTAGCAGTACAAATACTCAAAGCCTCTGAATGTATTCCTGACGAGATGTTAGGAAAGATATGGGTAACACACACCATCACATTCAACATCATGCATCACACTTCCTGCTCTAGTGTCTCTGGTAGGTTGTGGAACGACATGGATCAGTCATGTTTTTCCTTCATTCAAATTTAGTTTAAGAAATCATGAGAATATCAAATTGTGAACCCAGTATTGCACAAAAAATCAAATCATGAGCTCAGTGTATCATTACAACTGTAGTATGGAATACTTGCAGTAGCTCATGGTACACATCCACTTGCACTTTTTTCTCACTGCATTCTGCTGTGCAGGATCCCTCTGTGTGGTGCCGGTGGCTGTTTCTATGTCATTTCTTTTATAGAGATGAAGAAACCAAATCAAACATTTATTTGTTTCCCCTGCTCTAACATACCATAACAATTAACAAGCTCTTCTTGAGTTGAAGGGGTTTTGTTAGAACAGGGTTACTTGGTGATCAGGATTTGGTGAGGCTCATGCATTTACACACAGCATCTCATAACACACACACATACACTTGTGCAAGTAGTGTATAGTGCACAGAATAAGCCTCTCTTTGCACTGATGGAAGAGTCAGACTGAAACTAGAGACTGGCTGAAAGCATCCCTTGCACTGGATAAGAGAGTGATGATGGCTAGAGTTACAATCAGAAGCCAGCTGGTACACACACACCCACACACACACACACACACTTTTTGTCTTTCTTGCTTGTGTGTGAGTGTGCATTCACATATCCACACATCCAGACCAGGGCAATCCATCAGCAACCATTCACGGGTCTTCAAAAGAAATTTCCCCATTACTGCGCATTCTAATCAGATGTTTTCCTCTATTCCTGGAGTGTGAATATTCAAATGCACTGACTAATTAAGCCTTCCAGACCATCATAACTACAAAAACTTGACTATGGAGGATTTTTTGGACAAAAAAAATCTTGCTTTCTGTGGTTGGGATTTAATGGGTTTGATGCTCCTTGGTACAGGTACTGGTGGCTAAAGTTCGGTAGCTTGAGTAAAGCTCCTGTTTGGTTTTTCACTTTGTGTAGCTACAATACATTTCTGCAACACCATGAATGTATCTTTTCTGTAATTAAATATTGGACTATTTGCTGAAGAAAATAATGTTGGTGCTTTAATTGGAACCAGTAGCCAGGCTGTAGTGATGACTAGGGTAAGTTAGCTTTGCATGGCTTTGTTTAAACAACAATTATGCACGAATGTTGTCAACTTAAACTTTAGTTAATTGGTTACAAGTTGAAAAGCATGTTGCCTCTTTTTGCCAAAAAAAGATATTTATATGTGAACTAATGCAAGAAAATGCAGAACTGTAATCTGATCTCTGTTTCTCTGACACGATGACTTTGTCATATGTTTCAAACTGGCTTGTTACCCATTTGTCCTGCAAAAAGAATCATTCTGGATCATCTGGATTATTTTTATATTTAATTAGTAATTGTATTCATTGATTCAAAGATGTACTTTGTCACATTGAATTATTTATATTCACTTTTAATTTGAATGTTTCTGTAGTACTGCATTGCTCATATATATGTTTATGTAATTTGTTTTGTCTGAAATAAAACCCTCCATAGGTGACTGTGCACTTTGTTTTTATTTGCAGTGCTGTAGGGACAGTGAAGGAGAATGACACAGGGACAATAAAACAAATCCCCCCCCAACCCCAATTGCCCACACCTTCCACTGACCATTCTGTAGCCGCCCCAGACCTTCACTTGTCCTGTCTGGAGTGGACTCTAAGCTGTCTGTTTGTCTGTTGATTGTATGGCCGCCAGCCACTGCACCTGTTGCCGTCAGCATGTTGTGTGTGAGCATGATGCTGCTCCGGTCACCTCTGCCATTGATGGGGATATGTGTGTGTGTGTGTGTGTGTGTGTGAGAGAGAGAGAGAGAGAGAGAGAGAGAGAGAGAGAGAGAGAGAGAGAGAGAGGGATTCTGCCTTCTCCAGACTGTCAGACTAACTGCCCTCGTGCTCTAATGAAGTCAGGGTCAGGTGTGTGTATGTGTGTGTGGACTCTAATGAAGGCAGGGTCAGATGCAGTGTGCAGCTAATTGGTAGAGTTTGCCTGCGGCTACTTTGGCTCAGTGTGATTGAAGAGTCCAGCTCTCTTTTCCATTCCAACAGAGAACACACACACACACACACACACACACACTCACACACACACACACACACCTGCTAATGTGTGCGTACAACAAAATGCTCTCATATACCTTAAATAGAAGAGCCCACTCACTCACTCTCTCACATACACACAATATCTCCCTTTATAAAAAGTTTCCAGTTCTGCTGCCTGAACTCCCAGCAACACAAAATTGGCATTGTATTTTAGAGACCTGCATAATTACATTATGTGATTGAGAATCAACAGGCATTGCACCAGGCTGTAGTTCTGTCTCTCAAATATTGTCCTGCTGCTTAGAGAGCACCTATCAGATCCCTCTTTTTGTTCTTCTTCTACTTGGCTTTGCTCTGTTTCCAGATGTTCATGCAGATCTCACCACAGCTTAACCTGAGCCAACCAAAGTCCTGATAGCAGTCAGTACATTTGGCGGCCATTGTGGCAAAGCCCCTGGACGTTTATTTCCAGTCGTTCAAGACCAGGCTCTTATCTTTTTAAATAGATAGAGACGCGTAAACCTGAAACTGAACACCACTGTTAGGTTTCAGAAATGTAATTAAAATCACTGGTGTAATCACATTTATGTTTGACGCACAAAAACGTTTTTTCAGGTTGTTCGTTGCACAGGTTGTTGCACATGGACATATCTCTACAATAAAAGAGTTTTTTCTTTTCTGCTTGCAGCTTTACCAGCAAGCCAGTTGGCTCTTTTTTAGGGTGGGACCTTGCCCATTTGAACTGTCCCATTCATTTTTAACCAGTGATCTGTCTCCTCTCTATTATCATGTCTTTGCCCTAAACCAAGGAGGGTAGAGAAACATAGACCCTATTTAGACCTGATCTTTTCATGGGACTTTGTTCTGGATCGTTACCTGATAAGATCATAACCATTGCATTTCAACTTGGTAATCAAATGTTTCTTTGGTTAGTCAGAAATCTGAAATCTGATTGCTGTATGGCACATAATGTGCAAATCAGCTCATATATGACAACCAATTGCCTCTGTTTTTTATTGTTTTTCCTGTTCTATCAAAAAGATGCTTGCTGTCTTGATGATCAAAATTTTGCATGCTGTTTTTTCATTTCCTAACACCAACTTACCCTTCACAGTCATGGTCCACGTGCTTTAAAACATGTATTGTAGTGAGACAGTGAATTATGGCAAGGCAAAATAAAGACTAACCAAACTGGTGCTTTTAACTAGCTCTGGCTTCTGAAAACTACTAAGTTCATTTCAGTGGAGAAACTCATTTTAAGAGCTGAACTGAAGGTGCAGGGATGCCTCTGTGCAGTTGTGGCAGTCCAGTGTATGTTTTTCCTCCATAGGCACAACAGCAGAGAGGTGTGTAGTCACAGAATTGGGAGGAGTTTTGGTCATTGAATGTGGCTTTGAGACATGGATGCATTTACACATGTATAATTTGGCTAAAATGCGTCTCTGCTGGCCAAACTGTCTGTAGGTCTTTGAATCAGTGAATCACTGTAGACTGACTCATACTGATCCTTGTGAAGGTCAAGTTCTGATTCAAGACTTAAGTCTCACAGGAGATATAATATACTTATCTGAGGCTGCAGGTCCTTTCTGTTATTGTTTGACACTGTAACCAGCTTCATAAATTATTAGAATTGCTGTTAGAATCATTTGACAAAAATAAACACAACATAATTGTGACCTTCGTTTTGTGTACATAACTCTCATGTTTCCTACACTGTTCCACTCGAGATCTGAAAACTGCTTCAAAGGCCTTTTTAACTCTCTTCAGTGTGCTCTTCAGCTTTCCATTAACAACAATATTATTTTTTATTGAGTAGTTACATTCCTATAGGGAGATGTTATTATAATCACAAAGGTAATTTGGTTAATATTTCAAGTTAATGAGTGCTGCAAAGTTGACATTAGTGAAGCGACCCTGCAATTAACACAGTTAATTAGTGTACACTGTGAAAATATACTCAACTACATAACTGTTTGGGGCCAAACTCAGTTATGTAAAGCTTCCATAAGATATTCCAGAAGCAGTGAGAGTGGCTGAAACGGAGAGTGAAAGTACTTTCGTGAAAGGTGCCAAGAAGCCTTCTTTTGTATGATGCTGTAGAAGAACTATTTCATTCCCTTTTTTGTGTGAAGAAACTTTTTAAATTTTAAAGAATGTCCACATAATGTATAGATTTTGTACCAGTTTACTAGAACAGTATGTCCAAGCCAAGAATCATTTAGGAGCCTTTATTTTTAAGAGTGTGGGAGAGACGTTTTAAGCGCATAACTGCTGTTGTAAATTCTCTTGTGAAAGGTATTGAAATGCTAATTGTCCTGGAGTTTGCCCTCTCCAAGTGGCCAAACTTGCCAAGCAGTGGAAAAAATGCTTTCAAAGCTAAATTTGGCTGTGCTAGCAAACTCTCTGGCTCACTCTCTTCTTCCTCTACCTTCTCGATCCTTTTCATTCTCACTTCATTTATATCCCTCCTTCTCAATCGCTTCTGCTCTCCATCTTGATCTTCATTCTGCATTTTATTCCCTTTCTTTCATCCGCCCCCCTCTTTTACTCTCTCACCTCCTCTCTGCAACCACACACAAACACACACTGATGATGGGAAGTTTGAGTAATTTTCTCAGTTCTGCTGGAGCGCAGCCAGAATAAACCCCCCTCTAGCTTAGTTTCTGCAAGTCAGACGGAGGGAGAGAGAGAGGAGTGAGAGAGAGAGAGAGAGAGAGAGAGAGAGGTATAATGTGAAAGAAAGAGATCAGGCAAGAGAAAAGCGAGTGTGTGCAAGAGAAGGGAAAGGTATAATATAAGAGAGAGGGCAAGCAAGAGAAGAGGGAGAGAGAGTGTAAGAGGGGACTAAGGGACGCCAGAAAAGGTGGTGAGCGAGAGAGAAGGGGGTCATAGAAAAAAGGGGGCTGCCATAATTAGCTGAGTCTCTCTCTCTCTCTCTCTCTCTCTCTCTCTCTCTCTCTCTCTCACCCCTCCACTCTCTCAGCTCGTTAAAGCTCTACCGCCTGCTATTGTTTCTCTGTCACATCCACACTCAGCTCTCAAGGGAGGGAGGGGGCGCTTATCACAGAGAGAGACACGCGCTGACCTCCCTCACCTGCTGCACACCTGAGTCTGCATCTGTGTCTCTCTCTCTCTCTCTCTCTCTCTCTTTTTCTCTCTCTCTCTCTCTCTCTCTCTCTCTCTCTCTCTCCCTCTCCCTCTCTCTCCCCCTGTGGCCTAGAAATTAGGCAGCCACCATAGCTTAACGGCTGCAGGCTCAGTACCCCCTCCTCATCAACAGCCTGAAGGCAGGCAGAGAATGTACAGTCAGAACGATTGCTTGGTTCACCAGTGTATATCTGCCTTCTGTTGCTTTGTGTTTTTAGAATAAAGAAAATACTCAACTCTTCTTCAGCTCAGTCCAGATTGTGAGGAAGTTAAGATCCAATTGGACATGCTTGTGGATGCTTCATTAGTTCAGTACAGTGCTGTGGTTGCATGTGTCCTTCATGAGTTTCAGTGCAGAATGATAACTAACTCCTCAGTAAGCTAACAGGGATGAATAAGAATAAGAACATTTCTCTTTTCCTCCCCTCTTCCTGGCTCTTTTAGGTTTTTCCTGCCACCATCACCCTTGCCTTGATCTAGACATGCACTGATCCTGAATTTTTATGGCTGATTCCTTTTCTGATGTCTTTATAGCCAAATTGGCTACAAATACCCAAAGCTCACACTGTGTGGGCTAAGTGAACACATGGAACACATTAGCACCTATACTTTGTAGCCAACAGAAAGTTGCAACATGAATAACGTGATTTGCTCTTTAATGGGCCAGACTGGCATTTTAAATCTTAAACGAAACATCATTTGCCTCTTTAAATACATCATAAAATTCCAACATAGATTGGCCAAAATCAAAATAACAAATTGGCTGCCTAATGATTGCTTGTTTGGAGCAAAAATTTGCCGATTCTGATTGTGCACAACCTTCGCCATTTGATGTCTGGACTAGATTTCTGTAAAGCTGTTTTGTGACGAAAGCACTTTGCTACAAATAAAATTAAATTAAAATAAATGAAGCAGAGTAAAGTAATAGGTTTATCTCGCAAACAATTTGTATTTTCCAAAGTTCGCAGGCATTTCATTCTCACAGTGCTGCATTTGTTTAATGAGAGCTGTGAGCTTAATGAAGTATGATGAAGAGCCTTACTGGATCTGGATTGCTGCAGTCAGATTCCAATCATTTATCCTTTTTACTGGATGCAGCAATTGCTACAGGCAAGCTTTCTTTTTCTATTCATTCATTCATTCTCACTCCTTTTTTATTGCTTTCTTTTGTTCTCTTGTTCTTTTGTTCTTTTGGTTCTTTCTTCCCTATTTTCTTCTTTCTCTCACTCTCCCTCTTTTTGATCATCAGATGTCAAATGTTAATTGTCACATATGATCATGAAGTATTCAGTCATGTAAATTTTGTAGTGCAGAGAGTGGAGCTTCTCAGAATTCATATACTGGATTTGTCAGACTCCTATTTTTTATGTTCTTGATAGAAAATGTTTTAAGTAATGTTACAACAAGTTATTGTCATTTTTGGTGCAATTTATCTTTTGTTATTTTAACAGTGCTAAGGTTTTGTGTTCAAATTTACCAGTTAAATCTGTTTTGCTAGAAGTCAGTAGATAGTGTCAGTTTATCAGGCAGAAGTTTGAAGTTGGAAGTGTTTGGTACAATGTTAAACTAGCTGCTAAATATCGCAGATCTATAAGTGGGATTATACAAATCCAGATAAATGCTCAGGATCTCATGATTGCTTGGTATTATCAAGTAACCTGGGTTCTAGTTTTAGAGTCTACCTGTTTGAGTCTTTGGAGCCAGAAGGCCACCTTCTCTCCACGCTTTCGCTTTCTAATCTCCGGCTTGTTTCTATTGTCTGTTCTTGTGCTCTCTTTCTCTCTTCTCCCCGTCTCTCTCTCCTCTCACTCTCTCCACTAGGCCGCTAAGCTCCGTGGTATTAGTGTTGTCAGAGTAGAAAAGGATGGGACGCGCCTGCCTCTTTCTACCAGGTGGTGCCTCAGCCCTTATTAAGCAGTGCAGCCTGGAAGTGTGTTGGGTTTTTAAGCAGCGAAAGAAATAGATTTGCATCACAGATTTAAACCCCTCTTTCCCCACCCTGTGTTCATTCTGTTTTCTGCTGAGCGTCACCTAGGCCTGCTCTCCCTCGAGCCCAAGCAGAGCAGTTCGTTGTAGTTGTCTTCCAAATCCACTTGGGGTCATAGCTGTCAATCACTCCTCTCGGGGCTCAGTGGGGGTTTGGCCCCTAAGCTAATCACTATGTTGTGGGGAGTGAAGTCAGCAGGAGAGAACGTGAACAACGTGAGCCTGATTTCTCTGCCCCGCGCTGTGTTTTGGGTCGTGTGCGTGTCCATGCGCGTGTGTGTATTTGACAGGTGACAAGCCCCTCTACAGCAGAGCTCCCCCCCTACTGTTAATCTAATTGGTAAATGAAGCATTGGCCCCAGACGGGAGGCTAGAAGAATGTAAATTACATTGAGAACACATTTTTGGTCTAATAGATTTTGTTCCCCCTTATCCTTTCTGCAGGGTTCAGAAGTAAATACTCTCGCGGATTTTAAATGAATCATTTTAGTCCAGCTGAAGTGCTTGACTTTGTCAAAGTAGAAGCATTTTCTAAAAAAAAAGAAATTATGGCTTCAAGCTATTCATGAGCCGGATCAGGTGAAGCTCATTATGCCAGTTTTGAAGACTGCAAATTACTTTATTTGTGCGTTGTATTCACCACCAAACCGAAGTGTGACATTCTGTTTTGTGCCAACAACCTTCGTGGCGCTTTCACTTTTGGACCTTTTTGAACATAATTCTTGGGATATTTTGCTTAATTGATGTCATATCTGGCATGTCTCTATGTCAGTGAGTCGACTGACTTTGTGCTAACTGTACAGAATTTATCTCGACACCACCCGTGTGAACACATTCATAGTTCATCTTAAAACATGCACATTTCACCTCTACAGAATGTACTATTTCAAGATTATAGCTATGCATCATGATCTTCCTCAAAACCAAGCTCAACCCCACACAAAACCACACAAATTATGCTTGTCATCGTTTTTTTCCACGTTCCATGAGCAACTGTGCGCACGGCGGGGCGGGAGTTATTATAAAACACCTCGCTCCCCCCCCTACCCTTCCCTCAGCCCAATATGAGCTCCTCTCCTCCACTATCCCATCACCCCCTGCGAGCTTCCAAGCTGTCACGGCAGCCTGGGCTGCGTCCCTCGTTGCCAGGGCGCTGCAGGACCAGATCCGGCCTTCAGGGCTGCCGACGCCCCTCACTCAAGCTGCCACAGACCCATCCCTTCCTGCACAAATGTTATCTAAATGCTAAGCACTTTGGCACTCACCGGCAGGATCTCTTTGTGCAAACGGTGGGCTCTGAGAGAACAGTGTGCCGATTTTTGAGTGTGAAGCGCTCGCTCGGTGTAATGCCTAGCGAACAGGAACATGAGCCTATTTCACTGTGTTTGAATTAGGGAGCCGTGAGGCACTCTTAGGGCCTGGCAAAGCTTTAGATACGGAGAGATTTAACACAGCCAGAGACACAGAGTACACATCATAAACAGATGGCACTCATATCGGCCCTCAGCAGAATGTTGGTTCAAGGCTTCGGTTGAAGGCAGATCGTGCGTCAAGTGATGCTCCAGCCAGTCTTACACAACCCACTTTATCCTCAGGATCTTTCTTGCATATCACTGAAATGTGAAAGTTTCTAAATTGTTATTTGAGCATGAGCAGGTCAGAGTAAGATTGTGAATTTGTGAGGAATAAGCTGAAGAACGCACAGATTAAGCTACAAATGTAAATACATTTTAGCTCAGGCGTTTAACGTTCTGTCTGAGGATGAGCACTATGTGAGCAGTGTATGGAAGCCCATTCCCACCAGGTAGAGGAGAAAAAAAACCCAGGGTTTTTTTTTTTTCCTTCTCTGTTTCTGGCAGCAGTATGTCAAAACTTTGCCTTAATATCAACTTAAATACTTATTTTCTCAAATGTTGACTTAGTATCTTGTAATAATGACTTTTGATTTTGTTGAAATAACTTGTTTTCCTACAATATTGACTTACAATGTTGAAGAAATTACTCATTTTCTCAAAATATTGACTGACTTAAAATAGTGACTTACTACGTCAAAATAATTTCTTAATGTCTTGTAAGTAGTAATATAATAAAAAATTCCCGGAATTATTATACCAAAATAATTATTTACTTTTCTTAAAATATATTAACTCATTATTTTCGACATTGTGTCTCAAAATCTCAAGAAAATAAGTAATTACTTTGTCATTAAGTCACTATCAATGCTGTTAATGTTATAGTAAGTCATTATTTCCAGATATTAAGTCAATATTTTTAGATACATCTGTTTTAAGAAAATAAGTCATTAGTTAGAGATAATAAGTCAATGTTTTCAGAATATTTTTAATTTCTTTCAGACACTAAATCAAGGAATCAATATTTCAAGATAGTAAGTAATTGTTTCCATATACTAAGTAAATGATTCAAGCGAACAGGTCGTTTTGAGGTACTAAAGCTATGTCAAGAAAATAAGTAATTCTTTTGAGACATTAAGTTAATATTTTGACATACAGCTGCCAGAAACAGAGAAGGGAAGAGAAGAAAAAAATCCTCCTCTACCCGACAGGAAAGGGCTTCCATAGCAGTGGCTGTGTGGTTTGTGCTGGTGGAAAAAGTGCTGTCCGGTTGCTTCTGATCGGGTTTCTCTCGCCGATGTGCCCCTTGCATAATCCTGATCATGTACCACAAAACCAGTTCTTCACACATCAGCAATATTTGGGGGCATAAAAATCGAAAGCTTGTATTTTTTTGTTTGCTGGAACAAAAGGACATTGCTGAGCTGTTCCAAAGTGATCGCCACAGAAAGCCCAGGGTAGCGAAGCAGCATTTTCATGTCAAAGTCAAGATGTGCGCATGCGTACAGACAGACACGCACACACTTCCTTCAAAAGAAGCTGGTGCTCATTCTGCAGTGATATCCAATATTTCGACCTTACATATCTTGTTACATATTCTGATATTGTTTCTCTCTTTCTGTCTTTCTCTCTTGCTTGGCAGGAGTGAGAAATCCTTGGAATACTTCTAGGCAAGAGTTTGTTTAAGTTCTAGATCAGGCCTGAGTCCGATTTCACTCCGAGTTCTGTTTTCAGGCTGAATAATGGCCCGTCTCACTGTTCTGAGGCTGCTGAGATGACTTTCTATATTTCTCCTGCGCAACAAGCCAGGCTGTGATAGCAGTGGTACTTTTCATCTCCCTGCCAGAGAGACTTAAAGGTTTTAGGGAACATAAATTGCCACCTCTGTAACCACTTTCCTAGGCTGCGAAGGTTGAGACTGCTACTCCAAAACACACAGCTCGCTTGTTGTTATACACTGATAGGAATGAACATTTTCCTGTTGGGAGCAGTTGAGAAGGAGGGAGGATATGACTATTACATCCTGAACGAACGCCATAGGAAGTCATCAACCGAACAGGAAGAGGAGACACGCATGTTTTCAGTCATGGCGGGGGATTGCTCCATCACTCCTTCCAATTGCCCTTCATGAGCTATGAAGAAACGCCCTAAATGCATTTCCGCTGATCGCAGATCATCAGACCCATGGCTGTGTTCACGAGCTCATAGACAAATTGCCAGCTACTTGAATTCACTTTCTCTCTTCACATACTTGTGCACAGCTGTCACCAGTGTTAGCGCTCTGGGCTACACGAGTCTCTTTTTATTTGGTTGTGTGGAGGAATATAAATAATGAAATGGAGCTGGTAATTGGCGGTTCATGGTAATTAGGCCTTGGCTGTCAGCTAAGCCAATGCCTTTCTCTTGTCAGAGGAGTCTGAACCAAGGACAGTAATTACTATTATCTGTGGGGGTTGTTGACACAACAATAATCCCGTCCTTAGTGAGCCTATCATGGTGCTACGTGGCCGCCCCCTTTTAGCATCTTTTTCAAGAAGGATTTATCTTAGCGTTAAAGCTAATTTTCCTACTGTGTCCTCACAACCTCCGCGGCACCGGAGAGAGCCTGACCCAGGTTTCTAAATTTTCTGCTCGGTGACTCCGAAAAGCTCGTCCATATTTTCATTAGACGAACAGTTTGACTCTTCCCTGCTAGCGGTGTGAGGCTCGACCATAAACAGCATTATCAGGCATCTCAGCAGGCTTTCTAATGCACCTGTAATCCTGTCATTTCATTCATGGGTACCTCCGGGGTTATTCTTGGATGCTGGTGGTGTATCTGCCTGCCTGTCTGCTTCTGTCTGTGTGAGATTGGATTCCCTTGACCTAATGCTCCCCCTCAAACCCACCCCCAGGGGCTAGCTTCTGCATGTGTTTCATGCGAGCGATACAGGGACCTGCTGTCGAGGTATGAATTTGAGCATCTGTTGATGAAGATTATGCTAAGGTTACGAAATATATATTTATACAACGGAGTATAGTCAGATTGGTGAAAGCGTGGGGTATAAAGCTTAACCACTGACCTTACTGAATTGTTGTTTGCCTGGAGTCAGCTTGCATTTGTAGTGGGACAGTTATGGCAGTACTGGTAGTCAACTTGGCTTTTGTTGATGTTTACCCGACCCTGGGGCCTCTATTTTAATCCCTTGTTGTTCACACAATGCCAAGATGTGTGGTTGAGATGGACCATGCACCACTGTTGATGGAGAAAGTTTGTTTTTAGCCTCTAGACACTGCCATCTTTCTTGTTGCTGGACTGTAGAGAAACGGTATCTAGCCATGGCCACAAAAATGGATCTAGCCTTGCATCTTGAAGCATTTCTTTAATACCATCACCCAGGTAGTCATCCAGAGCGTCCCGCCTCCAAGGCTGAAATGTATTTTAATAACTTTCTCTATCTGTACGCTGATCTGCTGTGAGACCTCTATCTTTGGTGCAGTGGAAATGGAGTGCTGGAGTGCAGGCCTGTAATGAATACTACATGTTTCTGGGAGATAAATACAGGGATGATGCACCACTTTCTGTGCTAGAGTAAGACAGAATTGCAGGTAGGTATTTGTGTGCCCTCCATGGTAGAAGAATTGTGTGTGTGTGTGTGTGTGTGCGCGTGCACGTGCGAGTGAGTGAGCTGAATGATGAGCGTGTAAATTGCATTGGATCTGAATTAAACATGCCGCACCTCTGCGCTTGCGGCGTGATGGACACTCAAACATATTGCAGGCTGAGAAAATGACTTTTTAAGTAGGGTATTTATGGGAAGATATTGTATTCATTTGATTATAATAAAACATCCATTGTGTAGGGAATGAATGGCAGGGAGAGCTGGCGACAGTTCAAGGCAATAACTGTCTCAGTGTCTGTGCCTCCAGCGCGGGAGAGGGCGGGCTTTCTAAGATTAGCTTTCTTTGTGCTCTGTAGATAGCCACAGCAATATGTTAAGGAGAAGTAATAAAGAAATATATCTGTTTTTATAGAGGCTTCATGACAGGGTTATGTTGGGAGGTAGCATAAAGAGCTGGGACAGGGTGTAAAGTGATATTATGGGCCATTAGACAGGGCAGATAGAAGAGCACTCTGTGGTAACCACCGCTGTTAGTAATGGAGCCCATCACTCTACCGCTGATCTTCCATCCACGCTGCTCCCGGGATGAACCCTTCAGAAACACGTCCTGACCACAGGCCCATCCCTCAGTGTATCACTCTCGCACTCCTGCGCTCTCTCTCTTTGCCCCCTATCTGAAATTGATACCGTTGTGAAATGGTGTCGCAGCTTGTTGAGGTCATTTGGAGCGCAGTGTTGATTGAAGTATTTGGCTTCCTCTTGTGTCACTGCTGTGAAGGTGAACTTGCACGTCTGTGTGTTTAAATGCTATCTTTTTGCAGCGTGTAGCCTCACTTTCTCCAGCTCCTGTTGTGGACAGAGCCCTTGGGACATTATACCGCTCTGCCACAAAATTTTGTCTTCCGACTGCTGACACTGACTGAAAAATGGTTGCGTAATCTGGAAGCTCCCGGTAACCCTCTGTAAACCCCCGGAGACAGAGCCTGTACACTAGGGGGACATTGGAGTAAGGATGTGTCGATCCAGGCTTTTTCTGTCCCAATACCAATTTCGATATCTAAGCTAAATCTAAAGCCACTACCGAGAACTGATCCGATACCTGTGCTCTTTTAAGGCAGACGCGTTTTATATTAGCAGGAGGGCTGATGTTCAGCGCGTGTGTGATGATCTCCTTTCTCTAACATACCTTGTTCATACAGTGAAAACTTTTAAATATGTGTCCAGTATTACAATATTAAAAAGAAAGAGGCCTGTATATTTAGTTAGACTACTGCACACAGTGGCACTGAATATAAAATATCAATAGCACAAACTTGGGTTTTATACCAGAAGCAATGTGGCACAGCAGCAAAGTGGAGTGTTTGAGATGCATATCTTTATACTCTATTGAGTGAGAAACTTTGTGGGAGTATTTTCTACATGTTTTCAGTGCAATATGGCTCATGGCAAATAGCAAAAATAGACATGTAGCTTAAAACTGTGTTTTATGTGCGTGTGTGCTCTTCTGCTGTTTGCCAAGCCGGAATAAAAGGCCATACTAATGAATTTCTCTTACCTGATGGCTCTTCCTTCTGGTTTAAAATGTGCTTCACTTGGCTTTGCTCTATTGGGGGATAAAAACAGAAATATACATGGTTATTAGGGATGCACTGCTAAGGGAATTGTAGGCCTATGCCAATATCCAATGTAATACATTTTCGTGTACAAATCAGCCAATACCGATGCCAATATATAACGTCTGTATATACACATTTATAAAATTTAGACATTCTGACCTGGTTTAGCATTACAGAGAAATATGACGTTTATCTGTGTAGGACTGTAGTAAATGCAGTAAAATTAATAAAATGCAGATGTTTTTGCTCAGTAGCCCAGCGTCAACAAAGCTTTCTGGACTACAATAAAAATATCAAGGATTGGTCAAATCTAAGCATCTGTTTTTGAGCAATTATTTGGCGATGCTGATATGATTCCGATATCATCATGCATCTCTAACAATTATGATGATGACATGCCCATCACTGCACACTGTGTTGCAGTGATCATTGAAGCCCTGTATAAAATAGCACTTTTACAATTTCCTAACGTCTACAACTAACCATGACTTCACTGTAGATCGGTCCCCGATGTCTGATCTATTTAATAAAGTCTGTATTGGTGCCGATACTAATCCAGTATGTGGTATTGGTGGATCACTGGCATTCCAGTCTGTAGACTAGGGGATTGTCCAGGGGGGACTTCCTTTAACGCTCTTGGTCAAATTAAGCAGACAAGGAATGGCAGGCATTCTGAACAGAAGCAGATGACTATTTTTTGTTTCTTTCCGGTGGTTTGCCTGCATGCTTTATTCCCTTCAGTTTTGATGGCCTCTGCCCAGTGTGCTGCAGCTGCCTATACTTTTCAGCGGACGAAGAGAACTGATAATAGTGCTAGATTAGCCTTTTTGCGGCCAAGGAGGGCTACTATCCAGTGCGTCTTCATTGGCCAGTGGCTAAAACAGTGCGTAAATCTCTTGTGCTGACTCAAGGAGAGGTGTTAGCATTGTTTCCATCCTGATGTGACTAGATCAAATCATACTGACTGCTTATGCTAAAGTTTCTGGCAGCAATGAGCCTCTGTGTGGTCATTCTGTTTAACTTGCAATTTTATAATAGATAAGCTTCTTAAGAATGGAGAGGAAAACAGTGGTCAGCCTCCTCTGTGTTTTAGCATTACAGGCACTTCCATAACCACTTTATGCTTTGGAAGGAGCTGTTGCCCGCCAGTGATGCAATTAGTGAAGTTTAAGTGGCCTTGTCTTGCCGCAAAGGTGAAAATAATTAGATGAATATGTGATGAATGTGCATACATGTACAGGTGAGTTTTAGTTAGTAGTGGGGTTGAAATTCTTCCTCAGGTATGAGTTTTGGAGTCAGTTTACACTGATATGCCACACATAACCGCAGATAACATGCAAGCCATGGTAACGTTAGCCCATTTGAAATGTGTAAAGTCAAGTTTCAAATGAAACTGAAAATGTGGCAGATTCTTGATCACCTCCTGCTGAACTAGACTGTTGCACCTGAAGTAGTCTACTTTGTTTTCAAGGCAATGGACATAAAGTAATGCCTGGTCTTTTGGGGTTAGCCTTAGCCTAACATAAATACCATAGCACCTCTGTTTTCTCTTGCAGCACCTAAGGAGCTGTCTTACTTGGGTCAGTTCCATCAGAGGAGGCCGTGATCTTGTGACCTTGTCCACGCAACAAGCTGTGGACCAGCTGGTACTGAAGTGTGGATGACTGTAGAATTTTCCAGATTCCAGCTGTGTCTGACAATCAGAGGCATGAGTGTATGGGACACACATATGACACAAATGAGTTGGAAATTGGAAGGGTCACCTTAGGTGGTGCAGCAGTTACTTTCATGTGTCTGTATGGGTGCCAGAATGTAACTTCAACTCTATTTAAGGTGGAACTGAAAATTCGAACAAAAAGTCGGTGAATAAGAACTTCAGCTTTGTACAAATTAAGACACAACATTTAGTTTTTGCAAGTGTTAGAAAGCAATATTGACAATATTGAAAGCGATATATATTTTGGCCATACCCCTCTGGATATTAGCCTCCCTCTGTTAAGACCAGACACCTGGAAGTTATTTTTAATTAGCTGGATAACATAAGCCAAAAGTCAGGACTGTCCAATAGGAGGAGACATGAGGGCCATTCTTTCTGGACAAACCTGAAGTTATAACTAATCCAGAAATCTTCCTTTTTTGCACCCCTGCTGTTCCCTCTATATTTTTCTGAGACCCAGTCTAGTAGTAAACACAACTACATATTAATATGGAGCCAGAGTCCAGGCTGCCACCAGACCCCACCCTCGCCCCCTTCGCGCCCTATTCTCACAACCACAGCCGTGTAATTGCATTTTTTTTCCCAAGATAGAAAGTCAAATGTGAACGTGATGAAATGTGAAAATTCGCCCTCTCCTCTCCTCTGGTGGTGGCTGGCCTTTCATGTCTGCATGTGGCGAGAGGAGATGAAATTAATTGGGTCACAGTTTAATAGTGATCTGTGCTCATGGGACACCACTCAGTCTGGGTTAGATTCTGCAGAGCATCAGCGCTCGCTGTGGCAGCCACCATGACACAAAGCCTCTCTGTCTGGAAATTAGAAAATCATAAGCTGTCACACTACAGCATCTCAGAGCTTCACACTACCTGCGTCACATAATGCTTAGGCCACACATCTTTGGAAGGGCATGACTCAAACTCCACCCAAGGAGATGTCTGAGACTTTTGATCACAATAAACTTCAGGCATTGGCAGTGAAAAGTTTGCCTGATCTGTGGAAACTTCAGGAACTTTTTTCTTCACTTTCTCGCATTCAGTCTTTAGGTTCACCTTATTCCTTTATTATTCCCACTCTCTTTTACTCTTGCTCACTCTGCTGTCATCTCTCTGTCTCTTTCTTTCACTCTCTCTGTCTGTCTGTCATGCTATCCCCATCTCTCTCTCTCTCTCTCTTTCTCTCTCTTTCTGTGCGGTATGTTTATGTCTCTAGAGGAGTTAATGACACAGAACATGGATTTGTGTCTGTAGCGTTCTGACCAGAGCAGTGCCGCCTCATTGGTCAAGCTCCCCTTTCTCTCTCCACACACACACACACACACCCCCTCACACACACACCCTCGCACCCTCTCTGTACCCTGGCTCCATGCCCTCTGCTCTCATCCATCTTCATCGCTCCGCCAGACGCTCTCACCTCCAGACGAGGCCATCCTCATCCTCACCTCCCCCTGACAGTCACTGATGACTGAGCAGCACCTCCCCGTACACCTACACATTCACGCTCACGCTCACGCTTACAGAAACATTCCCGGTCCGATCCGTCTTCATCCAGCACATGCTTGCCAGAGTGTTAATTAGACTTGGAGCCAGGAGACACAGTCATGTTATCAACATCGTCCTCTTTCATCTCTCTCCACTCCGTCTTTCTCTCTCTCTTTCACACATGCGCACAGCCCTCCTCTCTGGGTCTATGGAGAATGGTTCGGTGCGACGCTGTTTGCCGGGGTTGTGGAGGGTATCGGTGCCAGCTGTCACTGCAGTGGATTGCTGCCAACCACTGATATCTCTCCCTCTGCTCTTATCCCCTCGTTTAGTCCTTCATTTCTGTTTATTTATCCATTTGCAGTGTTTGCAGAGGCTGCATCTGTCTGCTTGCTCACTTTTTGCACACTTTTCTTGACTTTCTGTTAAGGGTGCACTGATCAAAGTTTTATGGCCGATATCGATGTCTTTAAAGCCAAATAAGTAAATTGACGTGTTTTTATTAGCCAAAGTTTTGTTTTTTGTTTTTTTTTCTTTTTCTAAAGTAACATTCCACAAAAACCATGAACTCGTTTATTTCTTCTATACCTGAAGCATGTACTTTACGGTGAAATGAACACACTTTTGAGACATCCTTGCACATCCTTGAAGCCAAGCATTCATCTCTACAGTCCTGCGTTTTCACAGAAACTATTGAATTGGATGTACATAATTAAAAAAAATAACTGTTAACAGACAGATAAACAAGTGTTCGACCAATGATGTTGGTTTAGAGTTCATTTAATTTTAGTTCATTTCCAGTAAGCAACTGTTTAGTTTTCAGTTTTTGCTTATCAGAATGCATTATAGTTTTTAGCTCCTCAGTTTAAATAAAACCAGGTTACATAGTGTTTAATACAGTCTCAGGTTACTAAATACACACTGATGCCTGGCCCCAACTATAAGTACTACATTCCACAGTCCATACAGGGAACACTTCTTAATATCTCTGTGCATTAATATAGAATTCAGTTGATGTGTTTGAACATCAAGTATTTTACAACGGCTTTAAACATGGCTCAGCCAGTTTAGAACTATCAGTTTTCCAAATAATATTTTAACGGCTCATTTCCTTGATTTTGCTTGCTGGTTAACTATTAATTGCCGACTAATGATGGTAGATTATTGGTCAAAAGAATTTACATCCTTAATAGCAACAGCATTCAAATGCAGGACATGTGTACTTAGCAGGATCACATTATTTACGTAATAAAATTGCAATTCAAATCAAATATTGGCTGGCTCCGATTGTGCACTCCTACTATTTCGCTCTTTTACTTTATTTCTTTGTGTGTGATGTGAGGGTACGGTAAAGCTGTGTGTTCTTTCAGTCTGGAGTTCAGAGCAGTTCTCCAAGGATCAGCAGCAAGGCCAGAAAGAGTGGAGAGGAGAGTGCCCTGTGCTGAAGTCCACACTATGAGTGTTAAACGAGGGCTGAACATGAGCAGAGGCAAATATGCACACTTTTACACAGACACTCACAGTAGCACACATACTTAGGCTTCAGTTCATTATTGTTTTTAGCATGCTCTCATCGACTTGCCCCTTCATTTCTCCCTGAGGGAATCCCAGTTGCCATCTTAAGGGCTGTTCCACTACTATCAACTCAAGTGAAGTTCATTAGACAATCCCTTGAGGGGCAAGTGCTCAGTCAACATAACTGTAGATATCAGTTTAAGAACTTGCCCAGGCGGCATTGCAATCTGTTACAGTTTTCTTTCCAAAACGGTGAAAACAGTAACATAAAATATTACGCGTACATCAGGTCATTTGATCTGTACGTGGCAAATGACATCATTTTGTTGATGACACTTTACTCTGCTAGGTAGTTAGCAAGCTAATTTTTGTCTAGCATATATATATTTTATAGCTTATGTTTGTATGTTATGGTAACATTAACTTTTTGTAAGGATCTTTTTTTTTTTGAAGGAAAGGGTAAAAACTGCCAACTGTATACACTGTAGTTGCTGCCAAGGGCAAGCATGTTCATGTTGAAAAATTCAGTCTCTTATATACCCTCCTGTCTAAGCTGTGAGTTACGTAGGTGATGTGCACTTCTGAGTCGTGAGTGAAAGTCAGTGAAGGTGTGTTGAAAACAGTAATGAAACAGAACCTTACGAAAACACACATTCTCTTGCTTTTCGCTCCACCACTCTGCTCCACGCCTTATTGCCCTGCCTTCCTAATATCCAGATATATGACGAAGAGCCTCATTGAGAACACAAGGTCAATCACATTCAATGTCAAAGTACTGAATTTCTGTCATCTTCCAAAAAGTGTTACAAATCTTTCTCAGATACTCCATTAACTGCTCATCTATGACCGTCTATGAAGCCTGTAGCCTCAAGAATAAAGTCATAATGGTACCCTCTGGATTTGTTGACCCTGTTTTTTATAATACTACCCGAATAATGTCTACCCTTTAGCACTCTTTACTGCAGTTTACTTGTTTATTTACCATTAAATCTTATTTGCCTTACACTTCCTATACAAACTGTTGTCAAACATCTGTGGTAAAAGGAAAAATTTTTTTTGATCTGAATGGTCTCTCATAACTTTAGGTTCACTCTGTAGAGAGCTTCACTCTAATCGCCTAAATCAGTGTTGCTCAAATCCATTCCTGGAGGGCCACAGCAACGCTGACACAACTCAACAGCTAATTATGAAGCCCTACATGAGCTGAATCAGATGTGCTAGAGTATAAACTGTGCAGGGATGTGGTCCTCCAGGAAGAAATGTAAGCGGCACTGGCCTAAACCTCATGATTTGTTTTGTAAACAAATTCTGGGGGAATCTGATGCAGTATTTTGCTACTGTGCTGTTTTTGTCATGGTTATCATTGCCTATCATAATCTATCATTTTGACATCCCTAGTTCTGTGCCCAGCTTGTTTCTCTGGCTCTGGCTTATGTGTGCATCTGTTTTGTCGTGGGCAAAGTGGGAGGGGGCTGGGGGTTCAGTTTTCCACTCAGGTGGAGAAATGAAGCTCCGTTCTGGTGCTTGGCTCCGTTTTCATTGTAAAGCCAGGATTTGAGTTTTGTTCAGTAATGCAGAATAGGCCGTATTCCATTTTGCAGCTGAAAATGGCTTTAACAGATCATGGAGTGTGACTTTCCTGTGAGGCTTTCTCCTCCGCTGCGCACTCTGAACGGTCAAGCTGGCAGAGAGTGGCTCAGCTCTGGGTCAGAGAGAAAACTGCTCGCACGACCCGTCTGACTACATCAGCTACACTGTCTGAAGTAGACCTGCTGTGTATGTGTGTACATATGTGTGTATGGTGAATGTGTGTTTGTGTCCTAGTCTCCAGAGGTGTAATTCTCACTTTGATATTTTCTGTTTTGTTCTGTTTTCTTCCCCCCCTTTTTTCTCCTTTTTCCTCCTCTGTCCCTAAGGGGGTGTGTGTGTGTGTGTGTGTGTGTGTGTGTGTGTACACTCTGTGACCTCCTGTCCTCATAGAGACCCTCTGGAGCCTGGCTGAGAGAGCAATAGCTGGGCCAAGTTTAGATATATGCTTATTCTACACTGCTTGTGCCAGGTGACCAGTTTCCTTCATGTTCTTCTACCTTTTTTAGGTGATCTTATTAGGGCTGTCATGATTAATCAATTAAGCTTGGTTACTCAATACCATAAATAAGTAATTAAAATGTATCTTCTTGATCTTATCTCAATCAGAAGTGATTAGCTGGCAATTTCCATGAGGTTGATGCATGTTTTAAACATGTTAAACATAGTTCAATTCACACTCATGAACAATACAGAGCCTGACAGACATCCACATTTTTTTTTTTTTAAGGATGATTTGCGTTTTTTAATTATTCTAATTATTCATTGCTACTCATAATACTCTATTCTATACTTCATTTAAAGAGCAAGCCAAATTTTCATGCTGCTTTTGTTAGTTTGCTGCTCATTGATTAATCCACAGTTCTCCCATGAGCAGCAACCCATGTAGTATACCAAAGAAATCCTCCAGTGTTAACATTACTAATATTGCTGACATCAGTGACATGTTTTGGTTGTAAATGACACTTAAGACTTTATGTACTTCAAAAACAAACAAATTTGTTGCATTGCAGTAGCTGGAAATAACTTTTTAATCAGGTATTATCAAGACAGTCATCACTATAACTTACCATTTAAAAGCTACATTTGAACCAGAGGGCTACAAATGCAGAGTCAAAGTTATTGGCATTAAAACAAATTGGTGGCATTAATCATTACAACTTTAATACAGCTGGTATTTTTAATTAAGTTTTTATACAGGCTTCTATTTTCTATTTTTTTTTTTTAAACTATGGTTTGTTATTGTTCAAAGTCTGTTTTTATTGTTTGGTTCATTATTTGATTATTGATTGAAAATAATCAGAAGATTACTTGATTAGTATTATAGCTAATCGTGACAGCTCTACTGCTTATGAATTTTGTGACTATATGCACACAGCATGTGTGTGCAGTGTAACATGATGAGATCTCCCAGTCTGCTAGAAGATAGACTGTAGCAGTTTGGCTGAGTTGATGTGTGTTCTGCCTGATGTATACTGACCAGTGAGCTGTTATGGCACTCGTGATGGGGCTGCTGTATTCTATGCCAGGGATTTGTCTTACACACGTAGGCACACACACACAAGCTTTTGGAGACGATGTGTGTATTGCCATCATCTGTGTGATGCCGTTGGGGGGTTGGGGGGGGCGGGGGGGCATGAACCATCTGTCTGCTTTTCAGCATTCATGTTCTTACGCATAAATACATTTCATATGCTGTATTTAGAGCTCTAGACCAGTTTTGCCTTGTTCTGGTTGCATAATCAAGAATGCAATGAGAAAAAGAATATGGCTTGGGTGGGAAAAGCTGGTCCTACATCTGGTGCAGTAACAGTGCGGTGACTCTGGTGGAAAGAGCGATAATCTAAGACCAGCTGTGTTAACTGTAACGGTGAGGGGTCACCTAGTTTCTGTAGCTCTAACTACTTCTTCTGGCCTTATTTTCTTGGTCCCACTTTCTGCCACTTGCCCTGCACTATAACTTCATCTCATTTCTCACATCTCACAGTTTTTCATGTACACTAAGGGGAAGGATGCCATATGTCTGTAGCTTACAACTACCAGGGGTAGACATTGCCTATTGCCCGAAGCATTTCACCATTAAAAATGTAGAGTTTGTGGACCAAGTGGCCACATTTTTTTCTTGTCTCTTTCCCTGTTTTACAAATCTGGTCGGACATGAAACTATTTAGACAAATCAGATTTTGTTTCAATTTGTTAACTGTAACTATCGCGATCCCCCCGCTCAGCTGGTCTAGATGCTGTTGGCTAAAGTTGGCTAATATAGTTTGAATTTTAAAAAGGTGTAAAATAAAATAAGCTGCTGTCACACCAAGAGACTGTCACAGCAATAGCTTATTAGTACCTAATGAAATGAACTACATTTGGATGACGCCAGTGTGGACCAGCTTAGCATGGAGACCACCATGGTGTCTGCAACAACAATGTTCTTATTAATGTAAAGTTTTTAATAGATATTTTCTTTTTAAAAGTAACACCTGATGGTTTTTGGTACTCAAGCATGTTTGTTAATTATAAATACAATGTATATACAATAAACATGTTTCTATTATTCTGGCCACATATTCTTAAAGATTGATTAGCTTTGTGGCCTTAGTGACCAGAGCAGATATTTCTATCAGTCCAGTTCAGTTTATGTATTAGTCATTTGTGTGTTAACACAGGGTCAACGGTACAATGGAATGTGCTGGGCAAGAAAAAACACTGTTTATACCTGACAACTACATTACCAAGTAAGAGTGGGAGATGTAACATCGTGTCACTAGAAGGCATGAAATTTAGCCTAGATTTTCCCTAAGATGATGTTCGAATAAGCAGGAACTGACAAAACAGTTGTGCCACATTTCCACCATGTTATATAAGACTATGAAAACTATGAGTGCAGTGGTTCTTTTTATTTAGTGTTTTCCGAAAAAAAATATTTAAGACCGAAAAATCAATCTGTAAAAATAAATGAAATGAACAAAATAATGCTGTTATGGGCTGAAAACCAGTTAGCTACTTGTTGATATGTAATGTATGCAGGTACTTTACACTTATTGCTCTTTAATTGGCCTTTTTAATAAAACATAGTTGCCCAGTGTTCTAGAAGTACTGTTGATACCTGTAATGTTCTCAGTAATGGATATTAGTCTAATTTATCACAGCCTATCATCAAATTGCCAACCTCTTCCCGGGAGGTGGCATGTATTCTACCTAAATAAATATTTTGAGCATAAGAAACAGAGAGAAAACGTAAAAACTCTGCAGTTTATTAACATTTTTTAGTGTGTTTATAGGAACATGAATGTGCCCCTAGCCGACAACAAATTCTCCTCTCCAAAACGGCTCAAAAAAAATCCCCACATTTCATACTTTCTCTGTCATCTCACTCCTCTGTTCGGCTCTGACCTAAGAAACCAAGTTTACATTGTGTGGGTCATATTGGAACATTCCTGAGCGCTGATCCAAGACATGGGGTATTTCAGCCCTGAGTGGGCTCAGCTATTTTGATCAAGGCACGGATGAAATAAACACAACAGAGTACAACAGCTTTTTTTCGGCCATGACCCAGCATTTAGTTCCAAGACCCACATTTTGGCATGGTCTCTTTCCCAGAGCAGGGAGAGGAATTCAAACCTGGAACACGAACATCAACATGTCCGCAGACAAAACAAGTCGAAAGTTGAACCCATAACAGCTCTTTTTTCCACCACTTAAAACCCTTATTGGCAGAAGTGGCTCTGAACTACTGCTCAGAGATCAGCTCACGTTGCTCTAACAGTGGTTGAAAGTTGGATTGAGGTGGGCGAGACAGATCCTAGACCTGTGCTCAAGGTCTTTTAGTTAGGGACAAGTTCACAGGCCTGTTAATGGAAGGTACTTTATTCCTTTTTGAAGAAATGTCAGGCTTTTTGAGGTCACGCACTCGTGCGTCTGCAGGATTTTGGTTCCCTCTTATGAAGCGACAGCAGCTTGCCGTTCTCTGTGCTGTTTCTGGCAGCTGTCACTTGTGTGATATTGCCCACAAATACAGCAGCGTTCCTTTTAAAACTGTCAGCAGCTACTCTGACACATCTTCACCGTGCAGATACTTTTATATGAGACTTCCTCTCCTCTTCACCAGTCACAGATCTCCGTCTCATTCTCTGTCACTCTCTCTCGTTTTCACTCCCGCTCGCTCACTCCTTGTCATCTTTCTCTCTCCCTAACCCCTCCTCCCCCCTCTCGCTGTGTGAGATGAAATTGGTTTCTCATCCATTAGTAATTTTGAAGCACTGGTTGGCTGTAGTCTGGACTGAGAGCAGTGTCAGAGAAGCTGAAAGTTTCTCATACACACTGTGTAGATTTCTATATGCACAAGATAGTGGAGTAGAGGAAGTGAGTTTAAAGAAAAAAAAAGAAAAAGAAGAAAAATGAGAAAAAGAAAATTGCTTTCTTTTTTCGTATTTAATTTTCTAGACTTTTTTTTTTTTTCGCGCTCCAACACTCAAATTAATTCCGGCAACTTGTCATTTTACATTAGAGCATGAAGTGGACTGGTGGAGGGCTGAGGAAAGCAATCTCGTCTTGTTGCCATGGGAGCGCTTTCTTATTGTGCATTTGGGTAAGGGAGCTGCTGCCAGAACTTCTACCCACCTGTTTCCGGTCTGCTTTCAGGAGGTAAGCAATGCTCCCAGCATGGGTAGAGGCTTGCACATGGAGGCCTTTTGCACACATATGATTTACCAGCCTGATTAAAATATGCATGTTTTGATTGGGGTGGAAATAGGAATTCGAATATGGTCTCCACGGCTTTGATCCTGCTCTGCTCAGAGCGTCTCTGCTGTCCTACGTTGTCCTCTCATCATTTTTCTCATAATTTTTCTCATAATTTTTCATTCGCCCTAGTATGGGATGCACTCATCCTTAAGTAGACTGGTTTCTTGTCAGGCTTATTTCAACAAACTAATCGACCTCCCTTCTGCCTGTCCTACTTTAAAACTTTTATGCGCCAGCACGAGAGAGATATTGGCCTGCACCCCAGCAGTAATCACACTGTTATATATTTATTTTGTTTGTTTTTATCTCTCTGTCTGCCTTATGGTTTATTAGCAACATCTCTGCCCCCGCACGCTCCAAAAAAACCCAAAAACCAATACTCTCCACCATTGTCTGATTGCCCCATCTTCTCTAAACCTCTGATCACCATCTGCCTGTGCATTGCAACTGTTCTGTTAGGGATCCTCCTGGCCCTGCTGTGGATTACTCTAGAGGCCAGCGTGGAGCGGCTGCCTGCTCGCTGCGAATGCACGCACACGTATGCGCACCCACCAGCGCCCATCGCCCCTCTTAATCAAGTCAGGCAAAGACACCTGTGCAAACAGATGTCCACAGGGACGGCTCTTGTTCATCGCTCAGTCGCAGCGCTTGCCCACCCACCTGGGCCCAGCGGGGGTCACAGGAAGCACTCCCAGGGCGAGCCAGGCCTCAGACGGGAAATGAGACGGCTATGGGGATCCTCCATCCTCTCACTCGCATGATTTGTGCTTAATACTCTATTAGCTCGCACGTGCTGCGAAGGGGTTCTGTTGTAGGGATAAAGATTTAGCCCATATGTTTCAGAGCAACAGTGCTGGGATCAGCTTAGCCCTGTCCGTATAATTGCATTCATTAAGATCTTAAAGACAAGACATGATCCTAAATGAGGACGAGATTGATATGTATGACACCAGACTCTCAGCAAGGCCTTGAGTCACAGAAGTGAGTGGTCAGCATTCTCCTCCAAGCGTGTTTAGCTGCTCTACAGCACTGCATTCACATCTCTTGGAGGAATCATATGCTTGCCTTCATACTCTTAGACTGACTGGTGTTGAAAAGGCCTTGATGCACTTGCAACTATCGGCCACCATTTACTGTCTGCGGCTGACCGTTATCCTTAGGTTGTGCTTTAGTCGGCCGTTCTCAGTGCCCATTCGGCCAATTCAGCATACTGAATCGGTGTCAGAGGCCATCAGTGAGAGGGAGCTCTCTGATTGGCTGTTCAGCCTAGTGAATCAGTGCATGAGACGAAAAATGCAAGCAAGGCAAGCATGACACTCTCAAGATGGCACTTTTATTCATCTACTCAGCGTATTCTTTCTGTTAAGTTTCTGCTGTTTCTTTGTTTCTAATCTGAGCCAGGCTACAGTGTTAAAAAAAGTAGATTAACCAGTTTCATTTAACTCAAATACTTTGAATAAACTATTGTTTATTCAAACTAGCTCTTGCTTGTTAGTACATGAAGTCATTTTTTTTTTTAGTTAAACTGGCAAACCAGTTTTCTAGTGCTGTTTGTTTGTCTTTCTGTGATAATGGGTCTTCCGTTTTTCTTTGAATGTGTAGTGCAATTTGCTGTGTTGAAGTGCAACTTTTCACGGAAGACGTGAGGTGACTGAGGGTGACGGAAGCCGATAATCAGTCGGCCTTGGTTGGTGTTAGTTCTCTAGCAGATGGGAATCGGCAGCAGCTAACATTGGACAGATTACAGAGTAAAGTCAGAAAAAAATCTTAAGAGGATTGAGGCACATCATTGAAAAATAAGAGGTACTTCACCTCTCAAAATTAAAAAAAAAAATCCTCCAATTTCAGGTTAAAAAAAGCAGTTCGTTAGTCTTCAGGCACAGCTCTTAAGCTCAATCGTGTGGTGAGAGTGAAATAAAGATGTCGTTGATTGTCAGTATGATGGACATAGCTGTAGTTTGAGTGATGCTGGTGCTTTCCTTTTTAGTACTCCACAGGTGTCGACCATTGTCTCAAAGAGAGAGAGGGGTAGAGGACGAGAAGGAAAATAAGAGATAGGGAGAGGTATTCATTTAACATCTCTAGAAATGTTGAATTGATGTTAATGATGTGCTTGCTGCCATGTGCATTTGTGTGATTGGAACGAGAACTGTCACTACAGAGTGCTGGCTTCTATCAAAGCTAGTTTTAATGACTGCCCTCTACACCTGTGAATGCTTTGTCGCTGGGATGAAACGCCTTGTATTCAGCAATGGTGGAAAGCAAAATGGAATCAACAAATGATTGTTAGAACATTTGATTAAGAAAAACTCAAGCTTTTTGAGCAATTGTGAAATTTTTATATGATTACGTAGGGTTTATGTTACAGCCTTGATTGCAATAGGACCCCTGCAGAGAGAACAGTCACATGCCATACACAGTAGAACCCGAAGACAAACACACACTAATTTTTGTACATTGTATGTGGGGTTAGAGCTGGGCGATATGGCCAAAACCTTATCACGATAAACAAAATTCATATCGTTCGATATCGATACATATCGCGATAAATGTCAAATCATGATTTCTTTCACGTTTGAAGGCTGATTTTGCTCCTGGGTGGTTAATTGTGGTTTTAAACTATCACTTATGGTCCGATCATGACAAACACTCGGCAAACAGTGGAACATTTCACTAAATCTGTGATGGAAGAGTGGGAGAAAGTTTCTGAGCTGTTTTTATCAGCTTGAAAAGCACTGCTGCAATTTTTGTAATAGTCATGATTTAAGAAAGAAAACAGATTATTTTTAGCAGTCTGGTGACGGGCGCTCGGCTATCCCGTTACAAATACTAAACAAGTGGCCAACAACAGTGCTAAACTCTTTAGTTTCTCAACAACGTCAACTCGGTTCGGTAGGTCACTGCCGTCACTCCTACCACATCCATGTCAGAGCAGATCACAGTATTCAGACACCAGCTAGCGACGACTGGGTTTCTCTATGTTATCGTAGTAGTTTAAGGGGTGAACCGCAGTATATCTGACGTTCGCTGTGTAAAAGCATTATCTGCAGTGTGAATCTCTCACACCAGTCACAGAGTCCTCCTTTTAGGTATGTTTAAACTGAAAGCGGTGATTTTGTGTCTTGTTTGATCTACCGTATCATCAGTTCACCGTGTTTTGCCGGAGCGCTGCTTCAAGTTAGCCAGCAGCTAAAAACAGCTAGCCTGGAGAGATAGCGCTCTCCCGCTCTCCAGTGCCTCACAGCTTCCTCAGTTTACTTTCGAACATTAACCCACTTCTTTCTTTCACTTTCGTTGCTCGAGAATGCACTAATACTAAAATATGACGGTTTGGCGCTGTAACACGGCGCTGTAGACGTAATTTAACACCGCTAAAGTTGTTAGGATGCACGGAAAGAGGTGAGTTCACTGTAGGACAGTACAGTTACACCACTGACCTCGTCACTCACACTCGGTCACAGGAGAACAGATCGCCGATAACATCCACTCAAACAGGGACTGTAGAACTCGGCGTTTCGGCCGTTGCTAAGGTATATTTGGCAACCCTTTTTTTACTCGTGGCCCCCTCCCTCTCTAATCAAGTCGAAAAACTCGGAAGTGCGCCCTCTCCTGGCGACAGCAGTGTAGTGTCGCTTTCCTTGCAGTAGAAAGCGCCACCAGGGCTTTCGCTAAAACGTGGAAGTGTGAGAATGGTGTATTATATCGAACATTTATCGAACCTGTCTTATCGCTCTATCGAGGAAAAGTTATATCGCGATACTTATCGTTATCGTTTTATCGCCCAGCCCTATGTGGGGTGTATGAAATCTTCAGTACTTTTAGGTAAGGAACATAATTTTACCATTTTCCTTTGCAGTTATATTTTTAAGTTAAATTCACTCCAGGTATTGTCTTTGTATTTAATTTTAGTATTTTAAAACAGGTTATGAAAACGTACAAATATGTCACTTTCTTCTAGAAACGTAAATGTAGTCTACCTTTAAAAGTTACAATATTGAACCTTAACAACATAGTTGTACCTTTAAGGATATATTTATATTCTTTGTTTCTTTGTATCTCAGTGGACCAAAATCTAACTGTACAGTAACTTTTTTTTTCTGACAGTGTGTGCAAAGTCAGAGACCATTCATTTATTTTGTTTTCAGTCAAAACGGCCATAAAGTAAAAGCTAATTTTTCAGGAGATATTTCTGAGGAGATTACATATAAGACAATTCACTTGTATAAGTAAGGGGGAGGTCAAAGAAAAAACAGTGAAAAACAGGAGTTTCCAAAACTGGAATACAAAATTATTAATAGTTACTGAGAAAATGTCACTGCTAACAACCATGCAAGACCTGGTAGACCAACAAAACTGTCACCATCAGATAAACTGAGCTTTCATCTCTGAGAGAGAGAGGAGAAAATCAAGCTCCACTCTTCCTGCAGATCTGAGAAAATCTACTATTATTTACAGAAGATGACTGCTTCTGTCCATCCTTCCACTGTGAGAAGACAGCTCAGCACTATGAGTCTGAAAGGATGTACAACTGTCATGAAGCTGTTACTGAGAAAAGAACATCATCTACAAATTAGTCAAAACCTAGAGGCTGCTGGTTTTCTCAGAACAATGGACTGACCACCCCAGAGTCCAGACCTCAACATCACCGATTGGATTACTTGGATTGCAAGAGGCAGAAAATGCAACCAACTTCTAAGACTAAACTTTGGAGGTGTGGAAAAATCCCTGCACATTTCTTTATAAAACTGAAAGCAAGTCTCTTGACAAGAATGGAAGATGTATAAAGGCAAAGAGTGGACACACAAAATACTGAACAGTTTTATATTATGCTTAATGTTGAAGGCTTTTGTGTAATTTTCTGTTAAGTATACACTGAAAAATGAATAACTGGTCTCTGGACCGTTTTGCACAGAAGGGTTGCTGACTTTTGCACAGTATTCTGTAAGTATCCAAGGCTAAAATTAGCTTCAGTAACAAGTAACAGTTTTCCTATAAAATCAGAACACACAAACACACTCACTCCTCTCTCTGACCATAATACGTTGTGTTTGCTTTGGAGCCACACCCTGAAAGCAAAGCCAGACTCTGGCAGCGTGTCCATATGAGCTCACGGATGCGTGCGCATGATTCTAGCATCATGATGTTGGCACACTCGCGCCACACCCAGTGGCGTGGTACACACACGCGCACGCACGTTTCCTCATTTGCAATTGATCTGGCTCTTATCTCGTCGGTAATCTGTCTGCTTGTTCTGGCCAGTGCAGGGATTGCCTAATGATCTATTGATCTCAGCATCGACCTCAATCAGCAGCAACAGGACAACAGCACAGAGGCACCCACTGACATTCACACCCAGCTCCAATCTCCCCTCTTCCACATTCTCCACCACTTTATCCTCCTGCCCTCCTCTCCCCTCCTCTGCCTTTCTCCTCTCCCATCTCTGCTATCTCTTTCTCTCTGCTTGCTGATCTCTCCTATTTGCTCTGCTCCACAGAGATTAGACATTACTGTGCTTTTAACATCTGGCTCCAAAGTTATTAATGCAATTGGCTAACTCTGTTAGGCTGACAGAGCTCCAAACCCAGCTCACGTTTTCCTCCTGGCGATGCAGGCCAAACAAGGACATGAGTTTATTACTATGAGTAGTAATCTGAGAGTTGTAACTGTGCACAGTCATGCTAGGCAGTGTTCACCAAGCAGTGAAAAGCAGGCAGTAGAGCTGTTTTTGGGAACAGATTTTGCTACGGAGTGAATAATTGTTTAAGTTAGTGTAAAAAAAAAAGTATAGGGTCCGAAGACAGGTCAGTACTTCTATCCGAGAGAATAGCGCCATCTATTAAACTGTGCTTTTTGGTTGAGTTTGCTCACTTTGCTAACCTTTAATTTCCTCTCCACTGAGTAGTAAGTTTTATAATGTAACTCCTGTTAATACAAAAGGGGAATTTGCTTTGGGTTGGCTGTTCAGAAGTGCTGTCCTGGTATAATTAGAAGCATTTTAGCCAGAACCAACCAGACAGAAAGATGGCAAATTTGATGTCTCTTGTTGGAAATTCTAAAACAATGCAGTCACTTGAGGAGTCAACATGAGGATTGTTTGTTTTGTTTTGTTTGATGATGATGGAGTAGAAATAGTGTAAAGCTCACCTGCAGTTTTCACTGGCTCTGTGTACCAGCATAGTTGACAGATTACATCTCTTAAAATAATCTTTTACAGAAAATGGTAATTAAGCATACACTGATATGGAAATTGTGGGACGAAGCTAATTTCTCATATGTTTCATGTAAATATTTGCTAATGCTGATACATAAATGTTTATAAAATATAGAAATTCTGACTGCATCTGTCTGGATTGAAGCATTATAGAGATTTATTTGTAGAGAGTTATAAATGCAGTAAAACAGGGATATTTCAGTGTTTTAGTCCAGTATCACCTTAACCTTCTGCTTTTCTGGAGTTCAGTAAACACAGTATCAAATATCGCTTTGAAATATCGATCAAATCTAAAAATCTGTCCGAAACAGTTTTTTTAAAAACCAAGGATCTGCCAATACTGATAGGATTGCACTACCATTATGCCTCCAAAATGATAATATTTATGTTATGTTTGACACAAGGTAAGTCGTTCTTAAATACCTCTAGAACCTTAGAAGAACTTAACCACTTTGTATTGTAGTTCCTGTAGTTTCTGAATAACATGCCTTAGAATGTAATAAGCCTGATGTTGAGGGAATCAGGGTTACTAATTTCACATTTTCACTTGAGTGCTTGTACCAGTGAAATTGAAATCGCTTGTATTACTCCTATCACCACATTTCTAAGGGTCTCCAGGCCTGTGCTTGAGAGATGTGTGTAAGTGTGGCTGTGTGTGAGCAGGTAAAGCCTCTCTCCACACCTCCCAATTCTCTGTTGAGTCTGAGGGAGATTCTTTACCAGCAGGAGGAAATGACCTGGTGTCAAAAAGTCTGAAGCTTTATTGGAAACATTTCTGTAGCCTGGTTTCTCAGAAGTCAGTTTGATTACTACTGCTCTCTCTGACCAGAGGGTGGGATGTATTATTGTACTTTTGTACAATAGGGGGTGGGTGTATGTGCTTGAGAGTGTGACCTGTGTAGCTGAACTCACAAACATGAATAAACAAGTTAATGTGAGGATTATTGCTGTTTGTGTGCGTGCTTGCTCGAGTTCAAGTCTACGTCTGAAGGGGCTAGAGTCGGATGCGTCTGTGTATGTGTTAGGGAGAGGAAGATGGACTCATACAGCAAGTCTGGGCACAACTGTTTGATACTGGCAAGAGAAGAAAGCCCTGGCATTCTGGGAACTGCATGAGTAGCTTACGTTATGAAATGTCCAAAATCCCCACCATCTATACAAACACACAGTCAGTGTGGCTCATGCAAGCTACTCTGCAGTTCCAGAGTTTGGCACTGGTAATGCATAGGGCTGCACCTAATGTTTGTTTCTCTAATCAATTGATCTATCAACGATTAGCTGATTAATCGACTATGCCTTCTGCCATTTTCTCCCCCTTTGCCCAGGTCCAGTTCCATCTGTGTGATAAATGATTTCATCTTTTTATGGTGCAACTAAACAACAGAAGCTAACACCAGCACTTCAAGTAATGCAGTCTGTCAGAGTGGCTGTGTATATGTATGATATGAACATTACAATGCATGCACGTCCCCAGCGGTGAAAGCGGCAAGCCGGAAGTCATTTGGTTTCAATGAGAGCCAGTGATGGCAAGTGGCAGGCAGCGTAGCGAGTGTTCAGTGCAATGCGAGTGATCTAAGCGACAAAATGAAGTTTTGTGCAAATGAACAGTGAAATGATGCGACGATAACCAGTACCCAAAGATGTTCTTACGTGTCATGGAACACACTGCATAGACTTTGGTTTCTGTTTCTTCTATTTTACATGAAAATAGAGAAGTTGATTATTGCTGAGGATAGTTCAGAATTATTAAACAACACTATCCCTCCAGAACATTAATGTATAAGCATTGTGCTCATTTGTTAAAAACATTGGCAGAATTTGATGAAATTAAAATAACCCGTTCAGTTTGTGAAAACATTGTTTTTGTTTGAGAGAGATGACTGCTCATTGTTGAAAACAGAACTAATTAAACATTTTCCAATTTAACAATTAGAACATTTTTCTTAATTTCTGTGATGAACATGAAATTGAAATGTTTAGTCTTTAATTGATAGCTTATTAGTAAATGATGGCTATAGGCTAATTGCCTTAATCAGTGCATTGATATTGAAATATGTGGTGAAATATGCTTTGTTGATGCACATGCATTACATGATCTGTTTAGTTAGATTGTGAACAAAGTGAGATTAGGATAGTTCAGCCTACTAGAGATTTCCTGTCAGGTGGAGCATACACTGGGAAAAACTGAGAGAAGTTCAATATTATCAATTTGTCTAATATAATCTATGTAGGCTGACTGCTAATTTGGTTGGTTCCTGTTACTAAAAATGTATGTTGCATGACCAGACAATTTGTTCAGACTTGCTGCCTGCCTACGCTCGATTCGGAATGCCTACCAATGACCGATCACCTGCTGGACGGGCAACAAAGAGCAGTTTAATCACCACTTACTGAGTATTATAGAGCATCACATTTCTGCTGTTTGCTAAAGTCAGTATCATCACTAAATACCTGACTTTGTTGAATTATTGCAGCCCTAGTAAACTGTTCAGTCCACTGATATGTAGTGTACAGTACCTGCTGGCTCTTGGCTGTGTGTTCACTTTGGAACAGCCACATGCATTCAGGAAGGACAACTCTTGGCCAGCAGTTAGAAATGGTGGTAAAGGAAGTTCACCTAAACTTTCTCTCTCTCTCTCTCTCTCTCTCTCTCTCTCTCTCTGTCTCTCTTTCCAGAGTCCATTCCATCTGCAGGCAGATTGGAGGTGGCAGAAAAGGGCCTCCTCATTGCTGAGAGAACAGACGCCGCTGCAATTAAACCTGACACCACCGTTTAGAGCCTTACACATACTCCTGTGAGGGCCTACTGGCAAGCTGCACTCAACTCACATGGGTACACAGAGAGAGCGAGAGAGTGGGAGGGAGAAGGAGAGAGAAAGAGGAAGGGGGCTGGATGGATGGATGGATGGATGGATGGATGAATGAGATAGAGAGAAATGCCCCAGAGCACAGTAAGAGGCTAGTGTTTTCAAACATGCCACAGCACAGCTGACCTCAGCCTTGCACTGACAGCACCAGCTACACTCAGACACACTCTCAGATCGTGTGTGTGTGTGTGTGTGTGTATATGTGTGTGTGCGTGTGAGCAGCAAGAATGTGTGCTTTTTCTACATTTTACATTCATTGACGCTTGAATGTGTTTGAGAGAGAGAGGAACTAAGAGTGACAGAGTCAGAGTCAGTTTGTGTGTATGGTTGTGCTTTAAGCTTGTATAATAGGGAACAGATACCATGCATGTCAATTTCATGGAAAACTTCTCTGAAATAAGAGACTGTCCTCAGAAGCAGAAGACATTTAACAGAAGATTACCCAGAAACCTCAACAACTGAATATATTATTGGTCAGTATGTAGTGGATTCACACTTTCCCTTTATTACACCTTGCCTTCTTTTCAGGACACTTGCTCTCAGTTTTTCAAAGAAATCTGCAGGGATATTTTTACTTGTTCCGTGAACGTCCAAAGTTCAGTCTTTTGCTGAAGTTGGTTGCATTTTCTGCTACTCATGGTCCAAGTAATCCCAAACACATTCACTGACTCATCAGTCTATAAAACCTTACTCCACATGTCTTTTGCCTGTCTCAGTACATACATGCTTTCAGTTTCATCCTTTCAAGCTTTGAGTTCAGTTTATCTGATGGTGACAGTGTTGGTGGTCTACCAGGTCTTGCACGGTTGTTAGGTGTCCCATTTTCTCTGTATCTTTTCAATTTTTACCCGGTTTTCTTCCCAATTTAGTCTTTGCCAATTCCACCCGCTAGTTAGGACTCCCCCAATCGCACACGACGCTATCAACGCTAGGAGGGCGAGGCTAACACAGGCTTCCTCCGAGACCTGTGAAACCAGCCACCGCATCTTTTCGAGCTGCCGCTCACGCAACGTCTTTGGACAGCTGAACGCGCTCGGAGGAAAGCGCCAACCGCCAGATCTGTTACGTCAGCTAACAGATGCCTGCGCTGACTAGCATCGCGCTTAGTGAGTGATGGGGGGAGAAAGGCAGCCATCCCACCCACCCAGAGAGAGCGAGGCCAATTGTGCTCTCTTGGACTCCCGGCTACGGATGGCTGTAGCATCACCAGGGATCGAACTCGCGATCTCCTGATGATAGGGCCAACGCTTAGACGGTTGCGCCACTCGGGAGCCCCTTTCTCTGTATCTTTTAATCATTTTATGGAAACTCCTATACTTATTTTCTTTTGACTTTCTTCTTACGTATGCAGGTGGAATATCTTACATTTAATCTCATCAGAAATATCTACTTCAGCCATTTTAGATGGGCATGAGAAAGAAATCCGCAGGGTAGTTAAGGTGAGTTTGAGTAGTTGCTTGCGTGAATGTTAGGATCTTGTTGAAGAGGAACGTACAGTATCAGCTTTGGGAGCAGCTTTTTTGAGAGGAGCTGAACTGTTTTGAAGATCAGACTGATAGAGTTAAAGTGGACGTACACAAAAGTAAAGAGTGAACAATTTAAATACTGGTTTGATATTAAACTTAGTGTTGGAGGTCCCCACCGCTTGTACTTAATGACCTCGAAATTGCTAGAAATTAAAGAATCAAAAGGGTGGTCTTTGACTTTTGCACAGTAGTGCATATTTATTGTTGAGCCTACTGCAGTTTAGCCCACTCACACTGAAGTTAAGAAGAGTGTTTCAGCCCAGACTGTTTTTTGAATGAGGCACAATACAGGACAGCCAAACAGAACAGAGATCATTTGCATATCTCACTCTTGAAAGCAGCAAAACAGAAACAGCTTGCTTAAGAAATAAATATATGTTGGAAAATGATCATGTTGGACTGTTTTTAGCACATGAACGTCCCAGGAATGGACCTCACAGAGAAAAAAGAGAAGACTTCCATTCTTTCTGGAAAGAGCTATGAAAAGTCATCTGTGATGCTAAAGATGGATGAAATCGAAAGAGAAAGAAGCGAGGGAATGTACGGGAGTCACTGAATGAGAGTGCGCGTTGGCGACTGTGGCAGATTACTGTTTGTGAGCGTTGTGGGGGTGTGTGTTACGGTTGTGATTTGTGCGTGTGTAATAGGGTGGAGATTCTATGGATGACTCTAAGTCTTTATTAGGAACTGCTCACAGTAAAAGACTTGTGAAAAGAACTGTAGGCTTTTACTACGATTATGAAAAGCCATCTGTGATGGCAGAGATGCTGATCTAAACTCATAGTTGTTCCCGCCTTTTATGGTGTATTTGTGTGATATCAATGTGCAGAGATCATTGCAGTTTGGAAAGCAATCTCTCTTTTTCTCTCTCTTCCAATCCCTCCTGATGGGTTTTACAAGCTGCCAATAATTCGTTGCCATTGCAAGAAGCTGCAGCCCACTCCCCCCCTTTCTCTCCCTAATACTAAAAATAATTTAGTGGCATCGGGAGAGGAAGCCGTTTTATCCCTAAATCTGAGCTGATGGGGGCTGGGGGGTTGGCATGGGGTGTATCGTATGGAATTAGACTGTGACAATCTCAGGGCCTATCTCAGTTCAGCAAAACACTGCTGTAATGCAATCACCCCACCCCCTACACTACTGCTAAAGCAGCTGCATTTTGGTGGCTTTAGTGCACTGTATGAAAACCTCACCATGAACCTGACGTCCTTCAGCCTGCAAATGCTCGACATCACACAGCAGCTTCAATGCCAGGCGCGAGATGCACTTTCTGAACGTGATGCAAATAACCTGTGACTGCGTTCAAACCCCACTGCGATCAATCACAAACACATCACATTCTGGCACCCTCTTCGCACGCTGTTCTATCAGTCAACACAGCAGATGATAACTTCATGTCGTTATGATTTATTCGTTTACGGTGACACTCCGTTTGGACGGTAATGATCGCCACCGTGCCCAGCAGGGACTTTATTGTTGACGTGACAGCGACAAGCTATTAGGAACATGACCAGAGGGCCCCATGCGCGGGCCTAGATTGAAACGAAGGAAAACAGAGGCTGTTAATTTCAATAAAGCCTGTGTGTGTGTATTGTGTATATATGTGTGTGTGAGAGAGAGAGGAGAGGATGCAGGCAGCAAATGAGACGGGCAATGAGGGAGTGGATTAGGGCCAGTTGGACCGTGTGATCACACGTGTTTTGGGGGAGGGTGTTAGGAAGAAGGTGCTGAAGTGGTGAGAGAAAAGGTGGAAAAGAGGTGATGGAGTGGGGAGGGATGAGAAAAATACTTCAAGTGTCACACATTTTTCTGATAAAGTGAGACAACGCTTCTAGGATCCCATTTGTTTCATAATATCAGTTACTGGTACATTTAGACTCCATTTAGAGACCTCTCTGCTTGGTTCAAACAGGTCTAGGTTTGTTGAAATGTCCTAGCTTGGCCAGCTTTCAACTACAAACTAATTTTGTAGCATGATTTCTTACAAATGCCACAAGTTGAGTAAATAGCAGCCAGTGATTATGCAATCTCAAAAATGCTTCTGCTTGAGTTTTATCTTATCAACAATGACGACAGACTCTACAAGCAAAAGCTCCATTACTGGTGTAATCTTGCATGTAGCTTCTTTAAAAGGCAAATGAGATAAGTGGGCTGGAAAATGTTTTTTGTGTATTTAGCCATCTGACATTTTTTTTTATTATTATTAGTCCTGTATTTCAGAAGCTGCTTTAGCTGCTGTGGCTAACCACAAGTGTTCTTGCAAAACTTCTTATCCAGCCCAGATTTCTAAATTACATATATGCATTAAATTTGTGCTCACAAGGATCTTAAGTTAGCAGAATTTTCTGCTTAATGAAATCAAAAGATAAGAAATGAAACTTTACTAATCATTTGTCTGTCATTTGAGTGGAGTGGTTGAATTCTTCAGATCACTGTAACGCGAGCTTATCTTGCAAATGTGGGTGGGTGGAGGGCTTCACAGAAAGCAGCTGTAGGCACAGACTGGTGTACATCAGGCTTCACAATGAAATACGTGTTGCCATTCTGGAGCTGGAAGAATCCCCCTCATCTCTATTGTCGTTAAGGCACACGAGCATGAAGATTCAGGAGAGCAGGACACTGATGAAGAAAAGCTCAGCAGACGTAATGAATCATTCTAATTGTCTACAAACAATATATAAAGTGGGCATTAATTATAGCAGCCGGAAATCCATGGCAGCGAGCGAGGAGTGTGGGCTGGGAGAGGGATTATGGAGGCCCAGTGTGGGCTCTGAGCCCCTCGCAGTTCGTTTGGTTTTTCTGTTTTTTGGTTTCCTGGTGTGCCTTAAGTGTCATGGAGTGATTCCACAGCTCTCTAGCTGCTCCAGCACTGCCTCTACATCACTTGGTTTGGAGGTTCCCTTTAGTGTTTGATGATCATTGTAAATCAACATTATTGATGAGTAAGGAACATTTATATGGATGTTAACATTCTGTTCCATAAAATGGAGCCATACCTGTTGTCGTGTCCCTTGTTGTCTTTAATTCTGTTTTTACGCATGGTGTCCAAGACGTGACTGGTAACTGCAACATGTGTTATTTGCTGCGTGTATGGGTGGGTGATAAGACAATATTGTGTTGCATTGTATTGTTATAGCTTATGTTGCATTAGACCACAATAAACCTTTCTGAGCATTGTGGATATTAGTACTTGCACAACACTAAACAGCTGCATGTTTTAGTAAAAAAGAGAGCCTAATTGATCTTGTTTATTTAGATGTAAGGCAGTGCAGTATGCAAAATATCAAATAAAAATCATTGATAGTATTTTTAAAAGTGCCACTATTAGAGGCATTCTGTCTGTTCCAAACAGAGATGGAGACTCAAGTCACATGTTGACTGACTCACAGCTTTACTCAGAATTACTTTTAAATGACTCGTGACACAAAGGGAAATTTAAGTCTGAGAGAAAAAAAAATTGTACCTCCAGCCTTAATGCGGTGAATGAATAAAACCTTCCACTTCCTGTCTTCCATACGGCCTTAGAGAACAAGTCTTTTATTACAAAAAACCTTTAGTGTGATGGATAAAACGAAACACTACATGCAATAAACGTAAAGTTTAAGAAAAAGAGGCACAACAACTTGACACTGTTGGCTTGGATGAAGTTTGTACAGCAAGTATGCTAAAATGAGACTGAACTAAAATTATATATTACACTTGGACTTGCACCCCAGATACTCAAGACTAGACTCAGACTTGCACCACAGAGACTCGAGTCTAAACTTGCACTTGTTGCGTCACAGAGATTTGAGACTAGTGTCAGACCACAGAGACTCGACTACTCCCAGACTTGAACCACAGAGACTCGAGAGTGATCTCAGATTCGAACCACAGAGACTCAATGACTAGACTCAGACTTGCACCACAGAGGCTCGAGACTAGTCTTGGATTACTCGTGAGTAGACTCAGACTTGCATTACAGAGACTTGAAGCTAGACTTGGACCATAGAGACTGGTGAGTAGCCTCAGACTTGCATGAATCAGCTTGTGAATATCTCTGCTTCTAACTTATCAAACCAAAATTATGATATTTATTGTCTATCATAAAAATGTATACACGTGTCTAGATTGTTTAGAAATAACAATTCCAAATATATAAAAACTAAATAATTAGCTTATACCCTGATATATCTAACATTACATTTTTTTTTTTTATATTGCCATTTTTTTTTTTGCCCCCACCCAGAATCCCCCACTTTTTTCTCCGGTGTCAGTGTGTGCTGCTGTGTGTGCTCTGGTGGGTGTGTGCCTGCCTGGGGCAAACTAGAGTCAGCCCAATGGGACTGATGAGGAAAAGACTGTCTGGTAGCCTCTCTCTCGCTCTCTCTTTCTCTCTCTCTCTCTTTCTCTCTCTCTCTCTCTCTCTCTCTCTCTCTCTCTATTCATCATGGCTGTGTTGCCGTGTTGGTGCTGGCCCTCAGCTGGAAAAACGTGCACAGCGTGCTGAAAGCTGCACCACAGGGGGTCACACACGCGCACACACAGGCTCACCGCTCTTATATGTTTGGGTTTATAGTAGCCTGAGGCCAAAGTGACACCTCATTTACATGTGCTGGAGTAGCTATGAGATACCACACCCTTCTCGCACTCTCTCTCACACTTTCTCTCTTTTTCTTCCTCTTTCTCTCGCTCTTTATCTTATTCTCTCTCTCTCTCCCCATTTTTCTCTTTATCTTAGTGAACTGGACACCTACAGTGTGTGTGAGTGCACAGGTGGCCACATTCACGTGTTGCCTAAAAGTGTGGGGCTAATTGTGACAATTCAGCTGAACACAAGTGCTGTTTGTGTACCATGATGCAGGCTCTCAACGGTTAATGGCTGTAGAAGAACAGTCCAGCCCCACTTTACAGTCAATTTTCAAACCTCAACCTTTGTCAACAAGTGCGCTCTCTCTCTCTCTCTCTCTCTCTCTCTCTCTCACACACACACACTGTCTTTCTCTCTCACACACACACTGTCTTTCTCTCTCTCCCCCCATTTCTTTCTCTCTTTCTCTTTCTGTCCTTCCCCCTCATTCTTCCTCTCTGTGTGATCCCTCTTCAAAAGCCTTTAGCTGGAGCAGCTGTTTATCTAGCTGCCCCGATTCAGATGGCAGATCTTTCTTCTCACACAGAGAGCCAACCTGTTCCCTCAGCATTCCCAGCCTCTGCGTGCTTGTTGTTTTCTTTTATAGGGTTCTGTATACGCGGGTTTCATTTTCATGGCTTTTCAGGGCAAAAAACAGGACTTACTTATAATGTTGAGGCTAATAGCAACATTGTCCTGTGGCTTCAAACTGAAAGGGCAAAACCATTTCCTTTTGGTTACTAAGGTAGAGGTTAGCAGTGGCTGCCTTTACATCGTTTCTGTTCTTTCATAAAGCTTGACAGACGCTCACGAAGCTACACAAATGTTTTCTAGCAGTTTTAATATTGTTTTGTTGTAGCTTGCTGTGGGAGATAGACCAGTATAAAAGGTGAATGATGTTGTATAACGATGCCTTATGGTGGATTTTGGCATACCGTGGCTACCGTGATGAGCTCAAAAACGGTGAACCACAGTCAGCACCTCAAAACATAAGCTTGAACAGCTCAAATAATTTTTTATGAACTCAACAAAAGGCATTTTAAACCAGAAGCGGGAACTACACCAGGTGCCACTTACAGAAGTCAGTGCTGCCTTTTGTACCAGCTCAGCACAACAAGCAGCACAGCAGTGCAGTATTTGGCACATGCGTAAGGTCTGTTTTCTGTCGCTTGCCACGTGCTGGCAAAACGTTTTGCATTGCCAGCTGTACTGCATTGGTGCAGATTATTCCTTCACAAGGAGTTCTTTAATCACTCTTTGTTGGCCAAAAAAAGATAAAACATTACCTGTTGTGCAAGATGAGGAAGAATGAACCAGCTTGTAAAACCCATCCAACAGGCAGAGCAGTAAACTTGGCGAACGTTAAATACCAACAGTGAAATATTGGTTTGGACAAACTACAAAGTGCCAAATCAAATTGAGAATGACTGATTAGGTAAAAACAAACAGGAGGAGAGGTTGTAGAAGAACTGGTTCCATAAAAGGGAGCTAAGGAAGCTACTAGAGTACCTGGTTGTATTTACATAATGAAGAAGGAACCTCACTTATCAACTTTAAAGTGCTCTTAAAAATTATATAAATAGTAATATTAATAAGAAGAAAAAGAATAAAAAGAAGAAGAAAATGAGAATTACAGCAGTAATTATTATTTTGTTGCTTAATATTATTATTTTTATTTTTTTTATTTATTTGTTTGGAGATCTCACAGCAGGAATGGCCTGGGTTTGGTTCCCTGGCCGGGTACTCTGATTTCCTCCCACAGTCCAAAGACATGCAGTCAGGATGATTGGCTGCGATGGACTGGCGACCTGTCTAGAGTGTTTCCTGCCTTCCGCCCAATGACCACTGGGATAGGCTCCAGCTCCCCCCGTGACCCAGAACAATAAGTGGTTTAGAAAATGTGTGTATGTGTTTGGAGATTGTGATAGTTATTGTCAAAACAGTGGAAAATAGTGTGATATATATTTGCACTCATTTTCCACATCCCTAGTTCTAGCTGTATAAATTCATTTGTGGTGTGTTTTCAAGGCTACATTTGCTTTGCTGTGTCATTTTTATATCGTCATTTTAATGCTTATCATAATAGAGCAGACTAACAACGCAAATCAAGTGCTGGCTCAAGCAACTACTCAAACAGCTGTCTTGTTAATGCTAGCTGGATAGCTAACTATCTAGTTAATTGATTACCAGCAACAGGCAACATTATTATAAGAGCTCATGGAGGACGTCTGGCAGAGATTTCCAACCAGACTCCACTAAGGCTACTATGAAGCACAGAAGTGGAAATGTTTGGGGCTGTTTCTGCTTCCGTGGTGTCAGTAAGCTTGTGTTCACTGATAAGATCATGAACTCTGAAGCGTACCAGTACATTTTGGTTGCAAACTTCCAGAGTTCTGCAAAGAAATTACTCAAACAGTAACAATCTGAAACCAGCTGGCTTTTGCACGAATACTTTGCCAAGAGGAAAATTACTGTCTTGGAATGGTCTGTTTAAAATAAATGGCACTTGATTGAACATTTTGTTTTCTAGCACAATAAACTAAACACATTTTAATATATGGCACAAATCTTTGGGGACCACTGTATAATTACTTGTCCTCACATTGTATAAAAACCTACCTCTGTGTGTGTGAAAGTTTACACTCTCCTGTTTAGGAGATGTACTTCGTCCTCATGCTTTCATCAGCCAGAGCCGTTAATAATGACTGGACATTAATGATTGCGAATGTTGCAGCTCCTCTTTTTCTTGCACTGTATCAGAGCATCACATCTCCACACCTTCTGCTTTGTGGCCCATCTGCTTTTGTGAGGTGTGTGCGATTGGACACAGATGTTGAGAGGTGTCAAAGCTATTAGCACTCGGGCGGCAGCTCTGAGAAATGAGATAGACGAACATAGTCTGGTGTTTTATTTTTTTCTGCTCACTACTACACTGATGAGTCTACCACTCACCACAGAGTGTCTCTTGCAGCAGGCCATTGTGAAACTTTGGGTGGGCCAGAGTAAAAGAAAGTCAGTTCTTCCTGAACTGGGGAAGTGAATGAGCGAGAACGTTAACTTTGGAAGAGAGGGTTAAGGAGTTGCATGAACTTGTTGGAGTTTGTTTGGCTTTTTGGAACGTTAATGGGATTAAGAGGGAAAGTTCTAGAGAATCTTGCTCTAATCCACATGCCCCTTGATCAAAGCTCTCTGATGACTTCTTAGTGTCCAACTCGTTCTTCTCGGCTCGCTTTCACTGTTTTACAGCATTGCAGACTTTTCTGATTAAAGATTGCTCCTCAGCAAAGGTTTGGGGGATACTGAGGAGAAGGAAGGGCCACACAAGACAGAGACAGGGATGGCAGGAGAAGGCGAGTAAAGACATGGAGAAAAACTACTGCTACTACTACTACTGCTGACCATAGGTGGAAAAGCTATTGGAGTTTAAATTATGTGGTACCTGGGCTAAAAGTGCAGGTCTAAGCGTGCCTTTAAACACTGGAGTGGAGCTGAAAGCCTCAGCCACTAATCTTATTTCCAACACCTCTTACTGCCTTTGAGCCTATTTTACCTAGACTTAAAGGGCCATTTTATTCCCCTGTAACTCGTGTGGTGGTCTTTGAGGGGGATTGGATAGCTTGTTGCTTGAGCCACATAGACAAGAAGCAAGTTGACATCTTTTCACTTTGTGATAATACCATGTGGATTGTCCTGTTGAGAAAACTTAATTCATGAAATGGCTCATCATTTTTTATGTCTCTGCTTTGATGCCAGAGGCTAGCAGGAATGTGTTAGGAAACGTTTTAAGCTCTTAAGTTTCATTCAGGGTTCTGCCTTGTGAACAGAGCAGTAGCTGTGGAAAACTTCCTTTTACCAAATAAGCTTTGGTTCTTATCTCCCATCCCGTAGAATGGTCGGAAGCTTTTGTGACATTTTGAACAGTTGACTTTTTTTCCTTGATCACCGGAATTTGAAGTCTGAGATTTAAACTCTCTGTGACACATATATTTTAAATGTTGCTGTTATTTCAACCATGTAAGTTAGATTTGAATGCCTTCACTGCTAAATTCATCGCTTCCTCATGCCATCTTACAGAATGAAACAAGTTGTAGCAAGCTTATCTCCATTGTGCGTACTCCAAGATCCTGTATCTAACCACACAGTTTGGAAAGGGACTAGTTTTAATACTGGGTTGCGAAAGCATCCAAGCAGACCAGCATTCCATTGCAGTCGAGACATGCCCTCAGCAAGCCTGGAATGCATTAGCCGGTCACAGATGAGAGAGGCGAACCGTTAGTGCCTGCATCAAATGTTATGCACTCTGCTGAAAAGTATGGTTAGATACCAGTTACTTTCATTGTGGTACAACTCTATAACAGGTTTCACCGGTTTGGTCAGGAATTGTCTGGATGAGAGCAGGTCTGATGGCGCAATTTCATGGGATGATAAAATACAAGTGGGGATGGATGGAACAAGGTGTTGCGCGAGTGAAAGCATTCAACCTGCGGCCTGCAACCTGATGGAAAAAGAAGAGAGGAGGCAGGGAGGTGCTGTCACTCTGAAAAGCTGACAGCTTTTTAATGTGTCTCAGGGACAGCATGGAAGCCAGCCTGAGTGGTAGAGTGAAAACGGTCATTGTGCCATCAGAACTGACAGTGGGCCCAAAAAACCTGAGTAGGGAAAACATTGTGTTTGTGAAAAAAGATAACGCGCATGGCTGTGAGGGCAGCGTTCCAGAGCAGATCAGCTGTGCTAGCCGCAGCCCTCTATTAATCAATGAGGGACAGAGGAGAAGTATTGCCAAACAGATCAATGAAAGAGAAACACTGCCAAATGCAACTTAAGCTGTGACTGAAAGCATTAGTTTGAGGAGCAGTTTAAGGCAAAGCTCTTTACGGCTTGAATAATAACCATCTCTCTCTCTCATTCTCTTTCTCTCTCACTCTCGCTCTCTCTCTTGCTCTCTCTCTCTCTCTCTCTCTCTCTCGCTCTCTCTCTCACTCTCCCCCCCACCACACTTGTTGTTTACTAAAGTACAGAAGATTAATTCTCCAATCTGGACATGAACTTCACATCAACTCTTAAACTACAGCTTTCCTAAGCACTCTACGTTCTATCCCTAATCACCATTGCACTAAATCTAAGTCAGACTTGTCATATACCCCTCAGCGATTTAGCATGAGTCAGTTTTGCAGTTGACCTCCAATCATGGTCTGAAAGACATGAGTTTGAGCAACTAAAATACACTAAAATGGAGGAAATCTCATTTTAAAATGTCATACATTTCCTCCAAAAAACCTTCAAAGCAGTGATTTTTAATGAAGGTGCACGCATTGCCACCGATATTCAGTGTCGACCTGCTGCTGTTTAGGGATTTTCAGCACTGCTCAATTTCTTTAAGTGCCACAGAGAGCGCCTTTCAGCATCTTTCTATTACTGCATTAAATTAAACCTAGAACAAAACCGCAAGAATCAATGGTAACTGACATTCGGCTTGAAAAGGCCAGTCTCAAATCTTTAAAGGGCTCGTATCATGGAAAAACGACTTTGCCTTGCTTTTTAAATAAATTAGTGAAATTAAGTTGAAGTAAAGCTGTTTTATGAGGTTAAAATATAAGGAAAAGATAAGCAGACAAATTGTATTTTGCCTCAGCTGACACTCCTAGCCTAGTCTTTTGTTTCACTTCATGTCTTGTAATTCAAAAATAAAGTCTTTTCTGAAGAGTTTGTAAGTTGGTACTAAATGTGATAAATTCACTAAACAGTTATGCATTTTTTATTTCATTAAATCTGTACGAGTATAAAATGAGCTTTGACTTATTGCTACTCTCACTGTGACACATTCTGTGTCATACATTTATGCATTTATGTGCTGTGCTTTGTGCTATCTGCTACATGACATCAGAAGTCAGTTATCACAAGCAATAACTAAAGCATTCCTTAATATGATTTGAATTATTTCTCACTCAAATCTCATTTAAACGAGAAAGGCTAAGTGCAGAAAGTGTGAATTCTCTCTCTTTTTTTAGCACATGGTTTGAGTGTGATTAAGTTGTTATAGTGCGTAGTCTTGTTTTCTGGAAAGAATTTTTATCTAAGTCAGAAGTGCAGACTTAAATCTGGTGGTACAGAATGTAAATTGAATGCAAATTTATGTTATTATGTAATTACGTTCAAAGCGAACTCTGCACTCCTAAGAGTTAATAGAATGCTAGAAATTCACTCTCGAGTGTGTCACAAGTCAGTTCTGTAACTGTGAATAAATTACTACAAGAGTGACACACTAGATAGTGAATTTCTAGCATTCTGTTAACTCTCAGAAGTGCAGACTTAAATCTGATGATACAGAATGTAAATTGAATTCATTGAGCAGCTCACATCATGTAATTATGCAATTACGTTTGAAATGAACTCTGCACTTCTAAGAGTTAGCAGAATGCTAGAAATTCACTCTCCAGTGTGTCACTCTTGCAGTAATTTATTCACAGTTACAGAACTGAGTTGTGATGTGTGTTCCTTTGTCGTCTTCCTGCTAAATACACACATCCTCAGTGTCTTAATGCTATCTGTAAGTGGGCAGGATAAGGCCCTAAGCAAATTCCAGCTGAGCGCTCTCCCGTCTTGTTTAGAGTGGTTGCTGTAACTTGCTTGTCTTGCATTATATCCCGCCATGCCTCCATAGCTGTGGCCCACGGGCCACTCTGACAGGAAATTGATGTGCTGCTCCTCTGGAGTCAAACACACACTTCACTCGGAAAGAAGAAAGAGTTCAGCTCCCCACTGAAGTGGAGCTGTCTGTCTTGTTGGCAGTCTGTATATTCGCACACGCGCACACACACTTTTTTCCACTCTCCCTCATGCTCACACACGCATTTTGTCTCCCGCACAGTCGCATGCATGTGCACACATATAGTTCAGATGTTAGGCCGGGCATCTGAATCGCAAGCTGCATTTAAACGGCAGGCCTGGCAGTATTTTCCCTCATGGTGGAGTGGCTGTCAGCGTTCTGTTAGCACTGCCATTTGTCCCAGAGCGCATAAAGTCGAGAAGCACTCACTCTGCCCTGCTGGAGGGATTCTTGTCTCTGTGGGAGTGGAGAGGCCAAGGGTCTTTCTTCATCGGCTGCAGGAGCGACCCATGGATGATGGAACTCGCCTGGAAAAATGGTGCCGAGGTTCCAGGCGCTTAGGTTTCGGGGCAGTGAAATGTTTTATGAGGTTTTAGAAGACATGACTAAATGAACCACTAGCAATGTCCTTTGCCTCTGATCTTGGTCAGAGTCCTCTAATATATAATATATGTACCGATAGAGATGTGCATTCTGAGTAATTTGGATCGAGATATCTGCAGGAGTTAGTGAATGGATATCCAGTGAACTGTGAGAAAGGAAAAAAGCTCTTGAAATTAAGCTGAAATTTACATAGCCAGAGCTGGAGTTTTACTTTCAGGTAATAGTGCTGATGTCAAGAGGCAAAAAAAATCAGAAGCACAAAAGTTTAGCAGTAAGCAGACAAATACATTTGAAAGCATGTTTTTATGAAAAAAATTAAAAGCATTTTAAAAAAGGCCGAGTAAAATCTGTAGTTTCATGTTGGATGAGTAATGGAGGCTGCCTCTTTAGATGCAAACAGTGGTAAAACACTGGATGCTGATGAAGACGGTATTTTCTCTCTCCAGTGAACAATGTGCTAGCCTGTTAGTTTGTCAAAGAAGTATATTTCCACTGTTTCTGGACCTAGGTGACATCATCTAAAGAAGTGAGCCTAGTTGGCAATAAAGCCATACTACAGCTGCCTTGTCAATCACAACCAACAGTGAGGTCATGGTTAGACACTCGTGTTTCAGAGTAGCGCAGTGTCATTTTCATTATTATTATTAAATGCCATCAAGTTGTTTCCGACTATATAGATAGTGTTCCCCCAGAATGTCCTGTCTTCTGTTTGGGTCTTCAGGCTTCTGAAAGGCTGGTTCATGATTCTTCTGATTGTATCCATCCATCTTGTTGCTGGTCGTCCTCTTCCATATTTACATTTAACTCTTCCAAGCATGATGGTCTTTTCCAGTGAACTGCTTCTTCTCCAAACATGTCCCAAATAAGTTTGGTTATTTGGACTTTGATTTAGAGCTGAGGCCTAATTAGTTTGAGGATCCATTTTTTTGTTGTTTTCTTTGATGTTTAAGGCACTCTCAAAAGTCTTTGCCGTCACCAAAGTACAAAGTCATCTATATTTTTCTTGTCTCACTTGTTTATTTATCCAGCTTTCACATCCATAAAGAACCACAGAGAAAATCATAGCCAGGATGATTCTGGTCTTTTGTTTGTAGAGAATCGTTGCTTTTTAAGATCTTTTCAAGCTCCTACGTCTTTGTCCTGCCGAGCGTCATTCTTTGTCGTACTTCTTGAGTGCTGGATCCTATGTTGTTAGTATATGAGTACAGTAGGCGAAATCTGTCCACCATTTCCACATCTTCTCCATCAATGGAAAAGTTAGCAAGTGTAAAATACTTAATAAAGTATGAGCAAAACCATAACGTTTTACAGTCTTGCTAAAACATAATCGATTCATTTAATTGTTAGTCTGTTTATTTTCTCCTTGTGCTGAAACAGAATGAGGACCCGAATAGTGATCTCAGTATTCAAATACTGACACCTCGAACAGTTAACTGAGTGCTCAAGTACCTGTACTCATCTATACTGTACTGATCTGTGTTTTCATGGATAAAATAGTCCAGTTTAAATGAAGGCATTCAAGGTAAAACCACTTCATTTTTAGTATGTGTGTGGTAGTGTGATGCACTGATTTTTGCAAGTGCTTTTTTGAAATGTGCTATTTATTGTGTATTGAATGTTCTACTTTTACATTTTACTTTGTGCACAATATGCTGCTCTTTTTTCCTCTGCTTTGCACATACTGTTTCTATTACAGCTGAGTGTAATAGCAGAGTACTCCAGTTTCTTATGAACTGAGCCTAGTTTAACCATGTTTTGACAAAAGGCAGCTAGATTAACCACAGCTGAAACTCTGCAGCTGGCACTGCAAATATTTCAAGTGGCTGTTGAGCTGTTCTAATTTATTCTAACTCACTATAAAAAAAAAAACTTTAATAGTTCCTCACCGTAGACATTTAAACCACTTTGACTTCTGAAAAAGTACCTCACTGCTACAAGTTTTAGTTAATGTCTTTCTGTCGGCTCAACGGCATGAATAGAGAGTACTGGGGTAAAATAGCCCGAACAAAAGATTAGAATGAGGTGTTCAGGTTTAAAATAGCTGATATCAGTCCATTAAAGTATGCCTGGACCTGCTTTGATACCTATCTTTTGCATTGGCCCGAGATGTCAAGCAGCACCTCTTTCTGTAGCGGGGGTCATAACGTTTTAGTCATTCTGTGAGTATATTCTGTTGAGGAAAGTTAGCAAAGCTGGAAAGGACTAGGCCTTTTCTTTCTCCTCCTGCATCGCTCACCACTCGCTCCATTGACCTCTGCTGTCTGCGACCTTATAAAGGCACCACTAAGAGGATTTGATTTTGACGACGAACATAATCCAGTCTGTGTCACTGCTAAATGGTTGAAAAAGTAACTTACATCCTCCAGCATTTTTAGCTAATGTAAGCATACAGTGTTGAATGTCCAGCATTTTTAGCTAATGTAAGCATACAGTGTTGGATGTCCATAGTAGGAAAGCTGTGTGCAGCTGTGGAATTCTTTCTGCAGCCCGAGGTCAAAGTCTGAATAATATTCGCTCTTAAGAGTAGAGCATTAAACAGAGTTGTTGCCTTATATTATAAGTTGTGATAAGGTGAAGGACTGCTAATATGGCTCTATTAACAAAACCTTATATATCGTTGATGGTAACTTTATAGAAGGTGAGGGGTGAAGGAGAATGTAGTTTAATGCATGTCAGTTTAACAAGATTTCATTCCAAATAGGTCTGGGTGATTTATGAAACATTTATGATATGTGTGTGGTGATTTAAAATCGGGCAACATTGTGAATGTTGCAGTGATTTAATGCACCAGTATGTGTTTTTTGCACAATTTTTGTGCGCAGTTTAGCTTTTTGAAGATCATGGCAACTCATGCGACCCCTTCTAGTCTCGTAAGAGTGTTTAAGCTTCATGAGAAAAAATAGAAACCTCATGTGATGATACAGAATGTAAGTAGCTGTACAGAATGGTGGATAACACCATAAGCCAACCCAGGAGAGCAGGGTTCATCTCCCCTTTTAGGCAGGAGTAGAAACAAGTCTCCTGATGCTGTACTTGTCTACCTTATTAAACTCTTCTAGATAAGAAAGTCAGTAGGTGTACAGAGGGAGAGAGGGAGAGAGAAAGAGAGGTTTAAGATTTAGTGACCATTTCATATAGCATCTCCTGTGGTGCGAAAGAAATATTTTGGAGATTGTTCGTCCTTGTGTTTATTTAGTGAAAGCAGGCCATAATTATTTCTAACTACTTCTACATTAGTTCTTTTTATAGTTAATATTTTGAATCTGCTTGGCAATAATTTGTTCACTTTCTGTCTTTGTGTTTAATCATTTCTGTTTAATCCAAATTATGGCTCTTCCTACTGAAAAATCACTCTTTTAAACCATTTGAGAAAGAATGAATAAATATACACATTTGCCAAAACAATGAAAAATATTAAAATATACTTTCAACCTACAGCCATTCAGCTCTGCCCATTTGCACTGAAGTTATAAGGAGTGTTTCCTCCGAGACTGCTTTTTAAATGTGGCATAACACGGGGCAGCCAATCAGAACAGAGTTTCAGTGAAAGGTTGTTCAGAAGAACCAGAACCCACCTTTAGGTACCAAAAGAGTGAATGTGTCTTTGTGTAATTTTTGCATGTTCACTATTTAGCTTTTCTGCGCTGTTCTTCATGATGCTGTTTGAGCATCTCTGCGTTCATAAATTTTCGTCTAAAGCTTTGGATGAAAGTGACTAACCGCATTGCTGAAAACAAACCCTGAAGACGATCTGGTGGAGGAAGCGTGAGGTGATATTTCTGCGCATGCCTGAGCTGTGATTGTTGTTCATAGCTTTTCATAGCTCGTCCTAGATTAAACTGTGATTACTGAAGCCATATGTAACAAAGGATTCAAGATCAAACCGTCATGTGTGTCCATTCTTTCTGGCTTTGTTTTAGGGATTCTGGTCATAATAAGGTCTGAACTTAAGTCGATTACAATGTTCAATAGAGCATCAGGATAAAGGTTTAGTGGAGAAAGAGAACAAGGCCTGCTTTAGGTTTCTTTGTCTGTTTTTTAAAGGGAGCATTTAGAGTTGTGTTGCTCTTTTATAAATTTCATATTCTGCTGTTCTCTATTCTCGGTTGTGTAAATATTTCAGATTTTTACCCAAATCCATGCTCCACAAAACAAGTCTTTCCCACAAGACAAGCCTTCTTAATAAACATCACATTGTGATCTAGATTTTAAGGCTTGTTTTATTTTATGCATGAAGCGCTCTTTTGGGATACAACTGTTTCTTGGCTTCATGTGGTATATTTGTGTGTGTGTGTGTGTGTGTGTGTGTGTGTGTGTGTGTGTGTGTGTGTGTGTGTGTGTTTTAGTTCTTAAACTGCATAACAATGAACTTTGCGCTCACACTGTATTCAGCACCAATCCTCCATTTCGCCCGACAGTAATAGAGCTTAAAACGTGAACTGTCAAAGAAAATAGAAGAGATGTCCACTTCCCTGACCACAGCCGCAGGCAGCTCTAATATACCTGACAGTGGAAACACTGTAGCCGTGTCTAGCTTCCCTTTTTCTTTTATCTTCTGAGCTTCTGCTGACACTAAAACATAAACACACATGCCCCCTTTCTGTAAATATATAGGAGTAGCCCCCATCCATCTTCTACCTCCCACTTTAACCCAAGCCATTCTTGCCATTTAATCAGCATTATTTACTGTTGCACAGATTTATCCCTCCCTTCTCCTTCTCTCATCATATTGGCTGCCTGTCAGTTTCTCATCTTCCCCTCCATCATGTGACTGCAGCTCAGATTTACCCATTTATTCCTTCTGTTAAAAAAATGCCTCCCTCAGCAGGATTTTTATCTGATTGTGCTCATGTGGCCTCATTCCAGTCTATCTGAGCTCCACCACTGTCATCATACTTTGACTCTCTGGCCATAGCAAAGAACTAGATTGTCAATAAAAAGTTCTGGGCGCTGTTCATAAAATTCGTTATCATGAAGTTTTCTAACTACATCATGGTATCAGGCGATATGCAGGTTTGCATTAATAAAGTTAATGTGCCTATGCTTTCTGAGCACTACTACTCTAAGCCAAAATAATGTCTTACAAAGCTGTGTTTATTTTGACTGGACTATTTTGTTCTGTCCTGCATCTCACTGAATTATGCCAAATAGAGCCTTACATGTGATTGTAAATGTTAACCAGACAGAAGCCACAATTCCAGGTCTTACAATTTATCATTTGTAAATGCTCTTTCCAAACATTCAAAGCACCTAGAAAATAGCATACACAGTTAACTTCATTTTTCTTACAGTTCACTTTATTTTGGTATCAATCAATACAGCTGAAACTAAGAAAATCAATATTCTTGTGTGATGTCAGCATTAATATAGACAATAACTGGGCTGTCCCAAATACCATTTTTTGGGGCTCTGTAGCTTCAGCAATAATCAACAGTGAATATTTGAAGCTTGTTGAAAGCACATCCGCTGCTTCGTGCACTGTAAAGTCAGAATCTCCAGGCTAGCAGCTTTACTCACAGCGCAGCTTCACTTTGTCTACCAGGCCCTCTAGCCTCTCTCAGCTCTGAGCTGGAGGAAGCACAATGCGTGCCTGGGTTGACCAGCTCTTCATGGAAGTGGTCTAACTCGAAGTACGAAGGGCATACATCGCGGTCCTAGTAAGAGTCCATTGCGACGAGGCACTGTCGCAGCCGCCAGGGTAATACATGCTGTCCAGCACCGCATTAGCGTGACATTGCATTAATAAAGTTAATGCACCTGTGCTTTCTGAACACTACTACTCTGAGCCAAAATAATGTCTTACAAAGCTGTGAGTGAGTGGGATGTCAGGTGCCCAAGCTGAGATGTTACATATTTTCACATTTAACAGTGCAATTAAAAAGTAAATGTATACATATAATACAAGAATGTGCTGACAAAATGTGCTATGTTCAGTTTTCAGTTTTTTAGTTTTTTCAAAGAGAAGAAATGTTTATGTTGGGCTGTTTTAGGTTCATTCTTACAAGGACTTTTATGTTGAAGAGCCTGAATACGGGAGTAGTGGTGGGTTTTCCTGAGTAGAGCAGAGGGCTGTGTTTTAGCTTAGCGCTGAAGAGACTGTTCTCAACGTGTTTGGCACTGTTAAAAAATAAACTGCATTATGGACCGCAAACTGGAGTAATCTAACTTTGTCCCAAGCATCCCGGACACCCCCACCCCCCACAAAAACTCTGAATATCCGAATTATATATTAAAACGTGACTACCTACCCAATGAAAGAGTACCCAAGTAGTCAAATATTTGGGTCCAGCCCTAGACCATATAAAGTCATATGCACAAGTTCAAATGCTGTTTTGTTGATTTTCTATGAAAAGTTAACACATCCTGTACAGGGAACAAACTTGCATTGCATTATTTTGCACATTTTAGCACACAATTTTATTTATTTGTTTAAGTTTAACATATTATAAACATAATTAAAAATATGCCTTTTATGTAACTTTTGCACAGGCCACATTTTATGTTGTATTTTTTCCCAATATGTTATTAGCAAATAAACAGTAATTGTGCAAAATGTGCAAAAGTGTGTTCTCTGTAAAGGGTGTGTTATTAAATGGCAGTGAAAATAAGTCTACTTTATAGTTCACTGTTGAGATGAAACTATTGAATTTTTGTTTTAGGAATCTTCCATAATAAGAGCACCTTACTGAAAGATTTTTCTCTGCTTGGCTTGTTTTTCTACCTCTGGGCCTCAAGGTGAGTAAGAGCCTTGCCATGCCAGGTTTGTTATGAGTGAACCCGCATTCTGGTAGTAACTGCTTTCTCTGTCTTTTTCCTGTATCCCCCACCACTCTCTTCTGCCTGGTGAACCATGCAGTCTTAAAAAGATGGTTCTTCAAGGGTTCCTTAGTTAAGATAATAGATCTATATAGAACCATGAACACCCAGAGACCCATTTGCATGATTAATGGGTTCTTTGCATGGTGAAATGTTTTTTCAGATTGATGAACATTTGGTCTCATTCACCAATATCTTTTTTTTTTTAAATTTGTTCTAAGAAAAAGTCTACATCAGATTGATGACATGCTCTTAAACTACAGACGTGTTCTCACCTTTATGCTCTTGAGTGTGTGTACATTCTGTTCTTACCTAAGAACAAATCCCAAATAAGAAAACATTGGTGAATGTCAGAATATTAGTGAAAACTGCATAAGTGGGTTTTAAGAACCTTTTTGAAAATGGTTCTGTATAGCACCAAAAAAGTCCCTTTTATCGTAACAGTTCATATCGTAACAGTAGCAGAACTCTTTTTGGGGCTGCATAGAACCTTTTTCAAAAATGTTCTATATAAAACCATCTATAGCACATTCTCCATCAATCTGAAGGCTCACTTCACCATGCAACGAACCCTTTAATCACGCAAATGGTTCTTTGAGTGTTCATGATTCTATATAGAACAACTGTCTTAAGTAAAGAACCCTGGAAGAACCACCTTTTTTCAGAGTGTAGGATAGCCCGACGCTGTGCTAGCCATTACAGGTGACAGAGGATTCCGGTTTATTCAGATTGATAAAGGGAAATAAAGGGAATAAACAGGAAGACGTTATCCTGCGTGCGTCCCGCAGAGAGCTGTGGTCTCCACACGCTCTGTAGTGCTGTAACATCTCTGTAAGTCGGGGCTGGTATGTGGAGCAGCTTTGCATGGCTGAATTTTGAATGGCAGTTTGGATACTATGTTCTACTGTGCTGGAGATCTCTGGAGAAGCGGCTTGCGGTGGCTCTGTGTAAAGAGGACTTGATTTGAATAAAGTTGTGTGAGCCTCACCGCAGCTTAGCGTGGAATCCCCCTGTCGAGGCGGGATGTTGTACTGTGCCTCTCTAAGGAGAAAGAGAAATGAAATAAACTGTCTCTCTCTCTCTCGCGCTCTCTCTCTCTCTATCGCGCTCTCTCTCTCTCTCTCTCTCTCTCTCTTTTTCTCGCTCTCTTGCGTTCTCTTGCTGTTTTCTCTCTCTTATTCTGTCTTGCTCACTCTCTTTCTCTCTTTTTCTCTCTCGCTCTCTCGCTTTCTCTTGCTCTGTTTTCTCTCTCTTATTCTGTCTTGCTCATTCTCTCCTTCTTTGTCTCTTTCACTCTCTCTCTCTCCTTTCTCACTAACTCTTTTTTTTTCTCTCTTGTTCTGTCTTGCGCTCTCTCTCTCTCTCTCTCTCTCTCTCTCTCTCTCTCTCTCTGTCTCTGTCTCTCCCCCCCCTCACTGTAAGTTGTAGTAGTGGTTGTAATGCCACCCAGCACAGCATAAAGAGAATAAGAGGAGAATGTGCGCTTCCTAACTAATCTAAAACAAATTAGTGCAGGCTTGTCGTCTCAGGCTGAAGCACAGAAGCAGCTGTGGTTAGCACTCGTAGCTGAGGTAGGGTGGAGGGGGCGTCTCTCCTAACACGGCGCTTAAAAAGCTGTTTGTGATTCAGGTAGGTGCCTGCCAGAGAAGCGGCCGCCGCACAGATGCTCTCATCAGTGAGAAAATTGCTTTACAGCTGCTAGCACTGCAGCCAAGACACCGTCACTGTGTTAAGTGAGTAACCTGGAGCCCAGTCATACAGTCATAAGCATCCTTTCCATTTAGAATTCTGCCATACTGCCATAAAATCTGTCATTCTCCACTGTGCCGTTCAAGCCATAGTTGTCATCTTCAGAGATATACAACCAGTAGCATATTGTCGCTGTTGTATTAAAAACTCGTCTTTCCAAAATGGTGCCTGTATGGAACAAGAGAAAAGACTCTTAACTTTAATGTATGTACGGCTGAATTTTTTTTGTTTTGTTTTTTTGTTTTTTGGTTTATCAAAAACACAATTTGAAAGAGTACAATTTTCACCTTGCAAGAGCTGCAATTTTAATTATATTTTGTGTTATTCAACATTGCCTCAACAAGTTTGTTTTTTCCATTCTTTGTGAAAAGTGCAAACAATTTAAAGGCTGGCTGGCATTTTCAAATGGTGTAAACATATATATAAATACTGAAAAAAAGGAGTTTAAGGTTCAAATGGTATAAACAAATATATAAATACTGGAAAAAGAGTTAAGGGTTCAAATGGTATAAACAAAGATATAAATATTGATAAAAAAGGAGTTAAAGGTTTTGACATGATGGTGACAAAGCTGGTATTTTCATTGCGTGGCTGGACCAGATGATTTTTCTTTACCGTAGTTGTTATATTAAAAAAGCACACGTTATTGATAGCCTGTCAGTATTATGCTTACAACTTATTGTTCAGGAATCTGAATGATTGATGATGTGGCAATGTATTCCCAAGCTCATGATCAATCTGAATTATAAAGGTGCTGGCTTTATTCTATGGCCCAGTCTGCATGAGGAACCCTATAATGGTATATTTTAAACCTGCAGTATTATCAGCTCCAGCTTTGGCTATTGGATTAGAGCGTGAGAGCTGTATTCAAGATTATAGCTGAGAGGGTGAGGAGGATTGGAGCTATAAATCCACCGCCATATAGGTCATGAGATTAATAGGTTATTGCGGATCGAAGTGTTGGGAGCCACAGCCATTTTTCATCCTCATAATTGGGAAGTGTTATACTGTTACAATGTGCCACTTTGGGTTTGTTTGGCCAGGACATTTTGCTGGAGTGTGATCCACATCATTTGGTGTGGTGTGGTGTGTGTGTGTGTGTGTGTGTGTGTGTGTGTGTGTGTGTGTTGTTCCAGTCAGTTTTGATGCTGAAAATATCAGAAAGATTGATGGGCAGCCTACAAGGTGGAAATGACAGTGGGATTGTTTACTGATCCTTTCACTTGCTCTGTGTCCAACAAGAGAGAAGAAATTTATACAGAGATGGATACTATCAAGCTTATAGGGCCCTGCTTTTGCACAGGTGCAGGTGCAGTGGTGTTATACAGCTGCTGTATTGAATATTTGGTTGGGTGAAAGTGCATTTTTTTTCTCGTTTGCACTCGTTTGCATGAACGCGCCTGCCTTGACGGGGCAGTGTCGCGCAACAGGAGGCGTGACCCTCAAAATCCGGCCTGCTGTGGGATTTTCAAACCCAAAATTGCGTTTGTGCTGCTGCCTCCACAGACCTCCTCTTAACGCAAACACCAAACGTAATTTTCATGACTTGAAATGCAAAATCGAGGCCCAGTTTCTTTTAATGCAGTTTTGCAGGTGTACCTTATTTATCATTCACTTCAATATAAATAGGAAATTACTAAGCACATACAAATGACTAAATTATTTTATTCATAACAAATGAGGATAATCAACTCAGATGTGACTACTAAATAGGAATTAAGTGCTATTCAGATGGGATTAGTTTTCCATGTGAAGGTGGGGTGATGCCAATTTATTGCAGGATGGCTGTAATGTTTATGACCAATTTGCATGAGATACGAAATTTAATAATAAATAAGAGTGGCTGCTCTGTTTACACACTGCCTTCAGAAAAGAGTTGAAAACACGTCAAAACATTTAATTTAGTCTTTATTTCATTTATGCGAACCATCTGTCTTGCTGCCTTAGGTGAATGCAGTGTCATTAGCATTATCATTAGCCTGGGAACTTACAGCCAACAGACAACATTGTTGTGTAAAAACATATTTTTTCTGCAGTTTTTACATATTTTAATGTTCTAAGTTGTACACGTGGGATAGGACAGTTCATATCTTCTTTATTTTAGCCACAGAGAACACAAATAAATGCTTCTTTGAGTGCTTTCATACTTAAGAAACGTTTCTAAAGAATATAATAGCGTTTTCACAGACATGTTAATTTTCACAGATTATTATAACCTGGGGTTATTTCAAAGGGTGGTTTTATAGAAAGAAAAAGTCGCTGGAATCTTTACTGATGCTTGAGTGTGCAGTCTGTAAAAATGACATGCTCGATTCGGAAGAGACTAAAAGAAAAATGCTGGTAAAAATCACATTACTTACATTACATCCATCTCCTCGCATAAAAGTAATCTTGTCCGAGTAGTGATTTGGACAGACACATATAATGTCTTCAACTAATACAGTTAATAAAATGTCTAACAAGTCTGATCTAAGAAATGAGCCAGGTTTAAAGCTCTTGTAAAATACTACATATACACACTCATGAACACACATCAGTTCAATTCTGTATTAATCCGCTATTCACTGCACCAAACTGTTCATGGATTAATCTTTGAGTTATATGTTGCCCGACTACTTTAGTGAGCTGCATTGATTGGCTGAATAATTATTTAATTCTTTTTAGTCATTTTTGTTTATTAATTTTGGATTTTTTCATTTTTTATTCTTTGGTTTCATTTGGCTTAGTGTCATTTAATTATTGGTGTTTTACTGCAAGCACCTCACAGGAAGAAGGGCCTGGTTTCAGTTCCGCAACTGGGCAACCAGAGCCCTTTCTGTGTGGAGTTTGCATGTTTTCCCCATGTCTGCGTGGGTTTCCTCCGCGTGCTCTGGTTTCCTCCCACAGTCCAAAGACATGCAGTCAGGCCAAAAGGATGCGCTAAATTGCCCCTAGGTGTGAATGAGTGAATAAGTGTGTGTGTGTTTGTGAGAGGATCTGTATGTCTGTCTGTCTGTCTGTCTGTCTGTCTGTCTGTCTGCCCTGCGATGGACTGGCGACCTGTCCAGGGTGTATTCTGCCTTCTGCCCAGTGACTGCTGGGATTGGCTCCAGCCCCCCCCACCGTGACCCCAGAGAATAAGTGGTTTAGAAAGTGTGTGTGTGTGTGTGTGTGTGTGTATTTGCTATAATTGCTTTTATATTGTTTTTAGGGTTGTAAGGCACTTTGATCTGTTATATTTTATAACACCAAAAACAGTAATGATTTTGCACCTTACTTTTTGCACCTGATGTGATCATGAAAATAGGATCCATTATCAGATAAGCACTGTGCTTGCTGATTTGGAATCCACTCAGCTCATATCAGTTAACACTCAGTTTTGCCACCCTCATGCTGTTCCATCACCTCCGTGACAGAACTTGACACATCTCCAGTTTACTATGGGAGTGCCACAGCCTGAGCTCCATTCATCATTACGCACATGATTCCAATAAAAGCGGAGACCCCATGTCGACGGAGTGTACGAGCTTTGATTCAAACCTAATTGGCTATGTGTTTGCCTCTGGTTGTACGGATACAACTAATTAGGCTCAAGAGTGATAATTAAAATGATATAGCATGGCCCGTTAAAGCAGGAAATGTGCTTAGCGATAGCAATTAGGGAATTTATCACCTGTAAAGATCCTTTATTAGGCTACATTTTCATTTTTTTTATCTTCATGTCTGCAGTAGAACAGTGAGAGCGTGTAAAATACAAAGGGCTTTTACAAAGAGGATTTTTTATAGACCTGTGAAGCTGCAGAGAATGTGCTGTGATCCTCGGCGACTGAGCGCTTATCTGAGTTAGTGCTCTTCCTCCAGCGGCTAGCTCTCACCCCTGCTGGAGCTTCCTCCTCATCTCCTCTCCACACACAGCACCATTAAAGTTTCATACGTACGACGCACCCTCACCGGGGGGCTCTGCCTTATTTGTGGCTCCAAATTCCCCTAATAAGAATTCTTCCACTAAATCCCTCCCAGCCCTCTGCATTAAGCATTAAACACATCAGTCTTGAGAGAGAAAAACACTCAATCTTTCCAATGAGAAGAGACAAAGAAGAGTAAAATATGTCAGTGTGTTTCTTATCTTTCGTTGTCCCAGTGTTGACTCTCTCTCTCTCTCGCTCTCTCTCTCTCGCTCTCTCTCTCTCTCTCTCTCTCTCTTATGTCCTTGCAGTTCGTAGACAGACGGTGTTTGTGCTGAAGTACCTCTGTTATGCACATTTTAGTGTTTTTACTGCTCTATCTCATCCACTTCAACTCAGACCTTGTTAATTAGCTGATTAGTTGAATCAGGGGCCGGGCATAATTTACAGCAAAAAGGCTGTTAGACACCAAACGTGATGCTAAAAAACGAAACGAAAATGCGAAATATTCCAACACCTTTTTTATGCATCAAAACTATGCACACCGGACATGATGGACTTTCGCTGTTTTCACACTGCAACTAAAACGAGCACTGGGCAGAATGTCTTCAAGCGCAAAAAAATATCCTTTGCTACTCACAAAACAGACAGATGGTGACATTGTGTGGCTATGTTCCAAAGCAAAAGGAGCACAGAGAATTTTACCCCGTCATTCAGCAGCTGGAACTTTGAGAGCTGCCACAGATATCTCAGAGTTTTGAGCCCTGTTTGTACTGCTTTTGGAGATGCTAACACCATCTGTGACAGAGCTGAGGGCAAACAAATTCTTTTGATGTTTGTGAAAAAGTTCTATTTTCTGGGACACAACCAATCCATGATCTTGGTTGTTGCCATGTCAACGCCAGAGACAACAGTGATTTGTCAGCAGGTTCCTGTCACTCAGATGTCAAACAAAAGGTGGAGAAAATGTTGCATTTGTGCTATCTGAAAAAAACGTGTTTGGTGGCAAGATCACCAGTTATACACGTCAAATGAATGTATTGATGTAGTAAACTGCATGAATAAAGGTCTTATTTTACACACAGTCAGGCTTAGCTGGCTAACTTTAAATGTAGTTCGATCTAACTGATTAGATCAACCAGTTTAAGTTGTAGATTATTTTTTACTAGGGGACATTGCCATGGCCACTTATGTTGTACTGGGAATTATCAATGGCTCTTGGTCAGGGCTTTGCTTCTGACCAATAGGACCAACCTAAAGGAGACAGCATATGCTGCATCCAAAATACTATCATATTAAGTAGTTTGGCAAAATAGTACACCAGCGTTAGAAGAGCCGTCATTAATATAGTATGTGTAGGATGGTAGATTGTGGTTTTGGATCCAGCTGTTAAATTGGTTTATAGTACACGCCTGAAGAAAATGCCACAGCACCTGCATTTCTACCCTTTTTATTATGTTTGTGCTGACACCTCTCTAAGTTTCATGCAGTTGGCTGTCATAAATGTCACACTTTCATGTGTACATGCACAAGTATTACTCAGAGACTGTATCTAAACTGGTTTAACAGGTAAAGTTATTAACCATCATCTTTAAAACAAGTTAAGCACTGCTGCATTTGTTAGGTTTTGTGAAGCTGACTTACCCAACGTGCTTTGCCAGACAAGCCCTGAGGTGTGTTAGAGCAGGCAAACTACCAATATATACAGCACAGGGAGTTTTCCAGGACCAGCGTTAGAAACCACTGCCTTAGACGACCATGCTTGCTTTGCACCACTTAACAAGCGGTTTAAACCAGAAACCAGTACCACAGCAAGCAAATGTTAGTTTGGGTAAAGTGCTGTACTTAACATTCCTGTGTGTTAAGCTTCACGGGACCTCACACAAACATAACCACACACATCCTTGACAGTTTTTAAATCAGTTTACCTCCCAATCCTCAGCTTTACCCATGGAGTGCTTGAAGATGTTCCCTCTGGACTCTAACCACAATTACGCCCTGATCGAAAACACATTCATCTTGTAATAACATCTAGCGTATGCTAATTGATGGAGGGGTGAAGAAGGCTTTGGGTATTAATCGGTCATGTGTGGAACGAGAGGGGCGACGCGCAGTGAAATTACATTAGCATAGATTCTCATTTCTAGACTCCTCGAGCTGGCTCTGCGATTGATGCTCTCAGTAAACTGTTGGCGGTGGATCCCCCTCTCTGTCTACTTCCCACTCTCTCTCTCTCTCTCTCTCTCTCTCTGTGTGATAAAGGGAAATGCAGGAGGTTTTTGAGCGTCTCGTCCTTGCTCACTCTCTCCAAGGTGGCCATCTCACTGTGGCTGCAACGGCGGCAGAGAAATTGGCTCTACTCAACGGAGCAGGACGCAAGATAGCTGAAGCGCAAGAGTCAATTCCGAAAAGAACTCCATCCAGAGTTCCATTCCAGGATTGAATCGTCAATTTCCATTCAGGCCTGCTGTCTGGAATGGAAAGTGAACGTGTGAGAGCGCACATGCACGTATGGGTAGTATTGCACCGTGTACGGTGGCTGTTCGCTTCTGAAGTAGCAATGTGATGGAGTCAGAAGTGGAATTGGACAGAGCCTGACCTTGGATCTGCAGGCCGATGGTGCAGGTGATAAATCCGTCCCGGTGCGCATGCTGCGGCCCAGCCGAGCCTGCTGGGGGCGGGTATAATTATCAACAGAAGGCTGCCGAGATAAAGAGTTTGGAATGAGAGAGCGACTGGCAGCCTGTGCCGCTATCTGAGCCGGGCCGCGAGGAACGGTGGTGGGCGAGAGATGCTAACAAAATGCTGCCAACAAAAACCCGGCTTTGATGTCGCCCAGGCCTGCCTGAGCCTGACAAAATGTCACCTTGTACACTAGACATGAAAGCACAGCCACCAGTCAGAGCGAGGGGTGTGTGTATATGTGGCTGCATGTGTGTGTGTGTTACAGAATCCACAGAATACTGAGTCATTCATCAGAAATACCCTTATTGCTTGTCAGACTGTTGTCAGATGGATGAAGCCGGTTTGTGATTTTATGAGAGGGCTAATTTCCCTTAACCCGCAAAAACCTCTCACCCCAGACTGGCAGCAGCTGCCATTTAGCCATATGCCATGCGATCCGGGCAGCTACTGAGAGGTGTGGATAATAGGCTAAGCCTTGAGCCCAGCCAGACAGGTAGGTGTCCTGAGGTGATAGAAAATACCTCCTGGCTTTCAATGTTTCGCTAATACCACGGTCCATTTTTTAAGGATTACAGTCAGCAGACGTGACTGCAATACCAACAGCATCCTGACTCCTCATCCCTGCCCTGCATGTTTTAGTGTTTTCCCTGCTTTAACATACCCACTTCAACTGAGTAAAGGGCTTGTTAATTAAGTGATTAGTTGGATCAGGTGTGCTGGAGAAGTGGTTCTCAATACCAGTCATGGGGAAAAACGAGTGCTCCCTAGCTCATCAGGTGATCATCAAGTCCTCCATTAGCAGGATCAGGTGCCGTCGGGTAGGGAATACTTGAAACTGTTCAAGGCAATGGGTCCCCAGAATTGGAATTGAGAACCACAGTGTTTGAGCAAAGGAAACATCAAAATTTACAGGGTACTCCAGGACCAGGATTGGGACCAAAAGTAATGGTCACAGAGGAATCATCTCCCGTAAGTGTGGCGGTTGGTGAGCAGAGGCAGGGGTTTATCCCATGTTCACCCTGATTACAGCGAGTCTGCCTGGGCAGCAGCTGTCAGCCATGCCTCTAGAAGAGCATTCTTTTCTGAAGCTCCACTGGTTTGAGTGACGGCTCGCTGATCATCGCACCGATTTCAAACTTAATTAACCTACACGTCAGCACGTCAGTTGCCCATATCGCCCTGCAGATGTTCAGAGGGATAGAGAAAGAGAGAAAGACAGTTAGACAAAGAGAGGAGTGGAGAGCAGAAGTTATAGTTTCAGTGCCCAGATTGCATCAGCAAGGCAACTAACACAACAGAGGATCAAACGTCGCTCCAAGTAGACAGTTCTGCATGGAAAAACTGTAGAACAGATGATGAAGCGTTTATTTATGGGGTAGATTATCACCTGGGCACAAGTGGGCCCCACTCTAATTCCAGCTGTCCAGCAGAAAAGCGTGGACCAGGTGCACTGAAGATAAATGCACCCATACAAATTGCTGGCCTAAACAAAACGAGTGACACAGCAATGATTGCAGCATAAGAGAAACGCTCTATATCACTGATGTTGCAGAAGCACAACAAACTTTGGTAAATCTGACCCCATTGTTGTTGGAGGGGCTATTGTTAGTGCAGAGCGTGGCCTGAGACTCCAGAAGTGCTGAGGGAAGTGAAATCACCCTCAACCCAACATTCCTACATACGGACAAGGGACAGTCGGTGACTGGCCGGTGCAGAGCAGCGGACGACTTTCTGCTCATTCACGACTGTGACATTTCGTGGAGGGTGGCACTCAGATGGCGGCTGGCCTCCACGCCTGTCGTGAAAAATAGCAGACGCATGCATGTTGATGTTGAGGAAAAAGGTCAGCGCTGTCTCAGTGGACCTAATCACCCGTTAGCCCTCTCTCAATGAGTGGCTCTCCTCTTTAGACTGCTATAACGAGGGGGGTGTGGGGGCTGGGGGATGGGCTGAGTGTATCTGAATGTGTGTTAACTTCCAATGAACCACCTGCCACGGTGGACAAGTATTTGAGCCGGAGAACAGTGTTTTTTGCTTGCCTCATTAGGTTTCCGTCCCTCTCAGCAGACTGTAGCGGGATGTATGTCTCGAGCTTATTCGTGAGGGACTGTTGCTCTGCCCCGTCTGTCTGTTTTTCTGTCTGTCTGTCTATCTTTCTCTCCCCTCTCCGCTGGTTAAAGCCCTCATTAGCTCTGAGGGGCCGCAGGGATTAACCGAGCACTGGAGTCAGAACTGCAGCTCAGAGCAGGGCCATCACGACTAGATAATGGTGTTTGTTTAGCCATTACACAGACACCTCTTAGCTGTGGGGCTCAGGGCCTCTGGACGCCTCCACTGAAGGGTGATGAATGTGGAAAGACAGACGCTTGGCTTAATCCCAGCACGTTAAAGACTTTGACATGGCCACAGCCTTTCGGAACCTGCATTACTCGCTGTGAAATGGTAATTATACTCCTATATATGTGAGACTGGATCTTTTGGATTTATGACTTCAAAACAAATTTTCTTGTGAGTAAACTGTAAAGCACATTCTCATGAATAGATTCTCTTTGGCCCAGCAGCTGCCGGTTTCCTATCTGTTACTTGCTCATGATGGCAATGGTCAAATCCATGAAGAACCAGCTCTTCAAGAAGCATTTAAATGAACACCAATCATGCACATAACAACAGCAAAACCCATAACTACTTTACTCTTGCAGTCTGTAGCTACATTTGTTTTCTCTGCAAGTTGCAAATGATAAAATTCAAATGGTTAAAAAACAATGTTATTTTGCTAACCAGCAAATTGTCTCCATCAAAATGAATTTTACCGCTAAAAACGCTTAGAAAAAGTATGACACATTACTTTTTTGTATATCCGAATGGTCACACTAGAGATCAAATTTCTATGCCATACGGAACTGTAAGAGTATTTTCCATTTAGAAAGGCTGTTTTCTGGCTACAGCTCTTTTTTAAAAACCTTCTTGGGCTCCCAAGTGGCGCAGCCGTCTAAGCATTGGCCCTATCATCAGGGAATCGCAAGTTCGATCCCTGGTGATGCTACAGCCATCTGTGGCCAAAAAAGCACAATTGGCCTCGCTCTTTTTGGGTAGGATGGCCCTCCCTCTCCCACCATCACTCAGTGTGTTGCTGGCCAGCGCATGCGTCTGTTAGCTGATGTAACAGAAGTGGCAGTTAGCGTTCTCCTTCAAACACTTTCAGCTGTCCAATAACATTACTGTAGAGGCAGTTCGGAAAAATGCAGTGGCTGGATTCACATGACTCGGAGGAAGCTTGTGTTTACCTTTGACCTCTTAGCACTGGTGTTATCGTGTGATTGGGGGAGTTCTAACTAGTGGGTGGAATTGGATATGACTAAATTGGGGAGAAAATTGGAAAAATAACCCCCCTTGGCTTTCTGTTTGTTGTAAGAAGTACATGAAGGAAATCTGTCATGTGACACTTAATTTGTGTTGTTATTATTCCCCAAAAAACAACAAAAAAAAAACTTAACAATGTTTCAGGTATCGTTAAACCTTTTTTTCTTACCATAAAAGTTGAACAGAACGTTTTGTCAACATTCGTAAAATGTGACCAATGTCTGCTTTCATAGCCTACTTCGACAAAACTTTTGAGACGGCGAAACATTATTCATAAAAAGTTCTTTGGATGGAAACGTGCAATCCTGTGTACTGTATATTTATGTATCATCACTGACTCTTGTTTCTGGCAGCGACATAGCTTGAGGGTATCTTTAGACTGTTTGCCCTAGTTTAAGGATACGTTTTCCAGGAACACAACAAAGTGCTTCAGGAAGTCTCTTTGGATGAGAGCATCCGCTAAATGCTGTAAATGTAATGCAACTCTCATAACTTACTTATTGACTCCCTCTGTACTTCTAGCCTGCCTCTGCGTGTGCCATTCCAGAGCTGAGCCACTGCCTGCATCTCAGCCATCGGCCATTGGGCTGTGAGCTGCTGTGTGCAAGCTGAAGACAGATGGCAGCTTGCAGAGAGCAACGAAACTGTCTCATCGGAGTAAAAAATGCTCTCTGACCTCCTGCTCTTCTTTCATAAGGCCAAACAAAGCCTCCCCTCTCTCTCCAGCTCTTGCACATTGCAGCTCCACTGCCATACCACAGGGAGCTGTCCACTTCAGATGCAAGGGGTGTTTAGTGTTCTTGGAGAGGTGTCTAAACTGTGGCTTTTAGGGCTCAGCAAAGAGAGTCACAGATTACGATCTCTAGCTTTTTTTTAAGTGACATTGCGTTCACTTAAGTATTGTTCTTGGCTCCGAAAGGCAGGGCCATGAGACTCGAGATAAGAGCAGGCTTTTGAAAGCAGCGTTTCATCAGAAGTGGATCAGTATTCCCCTTGAATCTGTGGTGACAAAGGAGTGAAACGGTGCTGTATTACTCCTTTGCTGCATGGCTCATTGGGCTTTATGAGCGCCAAGTGCAATCATTAAAGCCAATAAGGTGTGTAATAGATTTCTTCCATGACTTCTTAATTGTATGGAGTGTGTACAGAAGTGGTAAGGAGAGGACAGAGCAAGAGTTGAGGGCAGGCAGAGCATGCAAAGGAAGAATTTCTGCATCCTCTGCCATTCCAGAGTTTAATCAGTTTTTGTGTGTGCCAGCTGTGGCCCGAGCTTGCACATGGCATGCACACGTAAACAAAAATACGCACGCACGCACACACAAAGCAGAATATCTGTCAAGAGTAAGCTCATCCAGAATGTAGAGAGGCCTAGCAAGCTCAGGAGATTATCTCAGCATGCAGTGATCTTTGTGTGTGTGTGTGTGTGTGTGTGTGTGTGTGTGTGTGTGTGTGTGTTCTGCTTCACTTCACAGCTGGTATTGGGAATGGTAATATGGAAAGAGCAGTAGGACTGTAAACACTCAATTGGAAAATCAGGTCCAACAGTAATAAATACTCTCTGCCATGAGATAGAAACCGAGGGCTTTGGCAAAGAAAACACATTTTAAAAATGATTAATGTTGCCAGAGTAAAGCTGAACTGTGAAATTAACGCCTCTATTTTTTTAAAAAAATGCCATTATCACATTTTACTAGTTTGTCTCTTCAAACCATCAGCAGCTACTTGTGCACTGTGTGTTTCTTTGAATGGCTCTGCATATTTTACCTTCTTGTTTCGATACAGCTTTATATGGCAAGTTCTATGGGCTTTCTTGATAAACTTTTTTTTTGCAGTGCCTTGAATTTGTTTATCAAACTCTGGAGTCTTTTTTTTTTACCAGCAATTCACACCACAGGAAATATCAGTAATTGAGCAGATTACACTGGACAGTGCTTGCAGGAGAACCGTGTGTAAACCAGTGAGCAGCAAACTAACAAAAGCGACAGCAAAGTGGAAAGCTACAATTTCCCTCAAAACAAGAACAAGCCATGTTGTAGCAGCATGAGAGTGAGAGGCCTATGATAGCATAAGAGTTGAAACATGCAAACACTGTTTGATAAATATTACAAACTGCTTTCACCCAATTTTCATGTTCACTTTGCATTCACATTATTTTTATGTTCAGGTGAGCCCTACATTCACACAAAATAATGTTATTGCATTATTAAAGATAATAAATGAGCCCTTGCAGAAAGAGCAGTATATGTGACATTTTTTGTAAAAATCATTTAAGTTTCATATGGTATTGTTTGATGCCCTCTATTTAAATAAAAGGAGTCACTAAAATGTAAATACTTGTTGACTTTTTAATGTAAACATTTATGCAGAATAAAATAGAAAACTAGAAGTAACTCATAATCCAAAAAAAGGATGGAATGCTTAACATATGGTTTTCATTGGAGGATCTCAGATACATCCTAATTAATTCTTTGTCCACTTGTATTGGTAGAGCAAATGCTTTTAAATAAACTCCTAAGTCAGATTTAAACAAAAAAGACAAATACTATTAATTGGGATCACATGAAATTGCGACTAATTGACAACCCTAAGAAAATGTATGTATGCAGTTTATCCTATTCAAGGTTTGAATACCCCTGGTCAAATTATGTTTTGTTGCACACACTTTTAATGCACAGTTACTGTTTATTTGCAGAGGTTAACATTTTGGAAAATATAAACTGTGACAGAACCTTTGCACATTTTAGTTTTATTTATTTCTTTTTCCAATATGTCAAATTCAGCGAATAAACAGTATCTGTGCATTAAAATGTGTGTGAAGTGTGTTCTCTGTAGAGTATGCATTATGTTCACTTAGAATATCAACAAACTACATAATTTGACTGGGGCTCCCAAACTTTTGCTTACAACTTTATGCATAAAATTGATCAACTAAATTCATAAAATAAAGTTGATAAAATAAATAAGAAATAACCTTGCAGCTGAACTTGTAATAGGCTTACCTTCTCCCTACACCCAGTCATTAAGTGAGAAGCTTTGATCGACATGCATTTTAATCACTCATTTTGAGAGGAGCACATTGCCACACTCTAATGCAGAGTGTGAAGGCGTGCGTCACAGTCTAGTGACTACTTCACAGTGTAGTGTTTCTGAATGCCAGCCTATATGAGAAAGTGCTGAACAGTCTGAACATATTCAGCTTTTTATGCTCTACGTTCTGAAATGTTTTTTTAAGAATTCTGAAGACGCTGACTTACATCATGAAGTAGAACTGGCAGATCATTTTATGCTTGCGTCTAGATTTATACCTTCTTTTTTCCTCATCTTTAAGAACACAGGTATGTATTGCTAGGACTGCATTTGCAGTTTACACCATTGAATAATGCATCTGAATAGTCATTCCTGCTAAATACTGTACATTTGTAGATTCATGCTTAATTTGATCTTCATTTAAAACTGTGCTCTAATAGTTAGGGATGTGCTATTTATTTATTTATTATTATTTGTATAAAAGTCTGCTTTGGAGATGACTGTGTTGCGCTCTGGTTCCGTCTGTGCAATGTATGTTCATGAGAAACTGAGGACAGTAGAGTTCGTCCTTGTTTTATCATCTGCTGTTGTGTGCATGAATTTAGTGGGTATCTTTTACTAACTGTCATAAAAGCATGTATAGTTATTTGTTAGTTGTACGCTCATTAATTTTACTTTCGCAGGCATGGATTGTGGTTGTAATGAGTAATATGTCTGTAGCCTGTTGTGATTAGCACTTAGTCATTAATACTTTGGTTACATCTTTGTAGCACAGCGTCATGTAGTGCTGCTTCTTGTTGTGGCTCATCTTTGTACAGTAGTGCTGTTTCATGCTAAGCAGATGTTACTGCAATGTGTGATCTGTGGCATGTGTTTGTCTATCTTTTATTTGCTGTTTATTTTACAGCTAAAGACTCCCTCACAGGCATATGTGCCCTCATATTGACCACTACCTGTGCTGCTGCCTTTGTGGTTACAACTGAAGAAAGTTAATTCTTTTTTTTAAATCCCTGTGCTCTGACTAGCATTCCAGAGTGAATCACACCTATAATTCAGGCATTAGAAGCATCCCTAACATTGTTTATTTATGCAGTATTATTCAGTATGTCTGGTATTTTATGTTAAGCAATAGTGTTGTGGTTGAAATTCTGGCTATTTTTTGACCATTTTTATTGTAGTACAGAATTTGGAGATGTTTTATTTCTTTTTACTTTTTTATTTTTGTTATTTTGTTTTTTTTTTTACATTTCTACATTTATTTCCCTCGAAACTAATCTGGCAACCGTGACTACACATAAACTGACAGATCCACGTGTACCCTGAGCACTCACATGCAAACACACAAACATTGTGCATATTCCTCATGTTTCCCATGGAGGATGCTCATGGTAGAGCATTTAGGCCAAGGTGGGGGCGACTTGGCTTGTCTGAATTGTGTGAGTGCCCTTTGTAGAGGCTGTGCACTGATGTGATTGGCCTCTCTTGGGGCAGTGTGTATTGGTAGCAGCTGCCTCGCTGCCTCTAAGCGCTGGCTTGGTTGCCTTGGCGAGCTGCTCTCCCCCTCACTCAGTCAAATTGAAATAAATGAAGTGCCAGTCCCGACAGTGGGGTAATTGTTCATATGGAAATTGGATTGCTGTTGTCACACAAGCTTTTCCAAAGCACCTCTGCCTCCATTTTCCCTCTGCCCCCTCAGTGAGAAGGGCCTGCTCTGACATGCTTAACAACTTTAATTTCTCTTTTTTTATTGTCTACAAAATAACAAAATGTTCATTATCTTGGTCCTGTCCGTGAAACAGTTGTCGCTCGCGCCCTCTCGATGTGTGCTGCTCACCCTTGCTGTCATCTATCGAGTCCATGCTTTATCGGAGTTTAGCAGACCACCAAAACATGACTGATAGAGACAATCAATCAGATAAAGAAAGGCTGATTGGCAAATGAAAGTTGCCCCTTCTCCCTCACCCCGCAGGCAGTAGTTCAGGGCTGAGGATATTTTAATAGCTCTCACTTCTTTGTGTGTATGTGTGTCTATGATAGCCTTAGATGAAGTCCTCAGCTGTCATTATCGAAAGCAACATCTGAGTGCATTAGTATCCAATGGAAAAAGCGTCCATTACGCTTTCAATAGGAAATCTACTCGGTGTGGCCATGAATATGAAATGATATCCTGCTCATTGTTCATTGTCGTTCCTCTTTACAAATTCGACAGGCAGGTCCGTTGCTTTGTTGAGGCCTCTCTGCAGGACACAGGCTTTGCTAAATGCTAAGCTTTGCCTTTGAGAGTAAAAGTTTGAGCTTGGATTTTGAGGCTTTGAAGCTGACGCTGAAGAGATGGGGTCATGTGGACTCATTGCCATTGTAAAGCCCCTCACCTGCCTCCACAGGCTGCTGTCAGCAGCTGTTTTCGCTCCCAGAGACTCCACAAAGGCAAAAACAAGCATGCACCAGTTTAGCTCTGCTTGGATTTTTTTTTTTCCACAAGGGTCAATGCCAGGGCATCTGTCTCTTCCACATGAGAAATCCACAACCATTCAGGCAGCTCGCTGACCTCACCAGCCTCCAGAGGTGCATTCAAGCCCCCTTGCACATACGTATTTGACTGCACCTTGTCTGTCACTGCTTTAATGTGTGAGGCCTTCCACTGAAAGCAGGCCTATCAGAATCTCTTTCTTTCACAAAGTATATTACCCATACAAAGAAAACGTCTTGAGAAGTGTATGAGATGTAAGACACTGAACAGAACAGACAAGCACACAGACTATTAACAAGTATTTAACTAAAGGACAAATGAAATAAAAATATAAATATATATATATATATATATATATATATATATATATATATATATATAATTACTATATACATTATTATATACAGAATATTACAGACTGATAAGAACATTAAAAAAAAATTGTTCAGTTGTGTAAATAAGCATTATGCTACAGAGAAGTTACCCTGTAATGTAGTAAAAGTGATTTGTTAGACATGCAGCCCCCTGTGAAGTCTGGAGTCTAGACTGGTTGTATATGGAGTGATGAGCAGTGACTGGTTAAGGAGACGATACAGTCTTGTGTTTAAATCCTGTATGCTCTACAGCAGTAGAAAACAGTAAAAATGACTAGATGAGCTCTTCAGGCAATAAGATGCTAATGAATTTATCCTCACTGTTTCTCTCTCTCTCTCTCTCTCTCTCTCTCTCTCTCTCTCTCTCTCTCCCCTCCTTTTCATTTTCTTCTTTCTTTTTCTTTACTTTCTTTCTTTCTTTCTTTCTCTCTCTCTCTCTCTCTCTCTCTCTCTCTCTCTCTCTCTCTCTCTCTCTCTCATTCTTTCTATCTCTACACATATTCATCACTCCTGATCTCTCTTTGCCCTTGGAGTTGGCTTATATTAGCGCACATTTGCTTTCTTTCTCCCTTGCTCTTTCTTTCATTTCTTTTCTTGCACACCGTCTATCTCCCTCTGTGTCTTCTCTTTTCCTCCTGGAGGTACGCCTCCTGTTCTCCAGGATGATTATAATTTAACAGCATGGGCTTTCTGGCAGGATCGCTCCAGATGTGCCTGGCTCATTAGCAATTGGCTCGTTTCATTATTATTTATCGCCACCAATTTGCGACGGTGTTCGCTTCAGGCTCATTTTCCAGCCCAAAGTTAAATTTAGAAGTGGTAGTTTGTTTCCAGGAGCTCTACTGATGGTGATAAAGCTACGCACGCCTGTGTGTGTGAAGAGTGTAGAGAAGTCTGAAAGCGGATGGCGCCTCTCTGTTTTCCTGCTTTCTGACTGGATTGTGTAGCGCTCCGGTGTGACACCTGTGTCATTGTGCCGGCGTTGCGCTGGTTCTCCTGAAGCCTTTGATGGCGGGCGAGCTCCAGTCCCTGGGATTAGGAGTGTGGAAGAGTGATGAAAAGAGACGAAAAGCATTTGGGGAGTGGAGGCGTGCCAATGAAAAAGGGGGAAAAAAGAGAAAGTGTTCAGGATTTTTCATTCTTCACAGCGTTCAGTGACCCCCAACCCAACATCTGAAGGAAATTTGTATAGCAGCATACTTTGTTGGGCGAAGTGAGCGATTTGCATGAATAAGCAAATGATTCTTTGAAGTTATGCTCTGTAAAGTAAGAGAGAAGAGATGAATTTCTGTCGCTCTAATCATAAGATTCGCTCTCTCTTTCCTGAAGTTTCTGTCAGAGAAAAGTTCCCCGCTACATGTTAAAATGAGGAGACTTTTGTCTTTCTTTATGCTTTATAACAAGGCAGTGTTGAGGTATATTGGAGGAGGTAAAATACAGTTTTTTTCAGCAAGTAAACTTACCTGAGCTGTGTTCTATTTTTGTTCACTTTTTTTTTAAGAAATCATAAGTATAAGCAAATTTTGGCAAATCAATATGATGTCTGTCAGCCTGCATTTCTGTCAGAGTCGTTTCTGATACATTCACTGAAGCTTAGTGCCAATTAACTTCATCTTCATTGCAGACTTAGCCATGTAATTCAACCTCTAGCCAATTAGTGTCCCATCACTGATTGCCTTTTGTCATTTAGTTAATTGGAATAGACTTAACTTTTCCCATTCTGTTTTATAGCTCAGTGAGTTCTGTGAATCATGAGACAGTTGATGGATTAAGGCCCATGTGTCTTGACCTTTTGTCTTGCATTAGCAACACAAGAGATGTGTCAGGCTAATCGGATAACAGAAGACACATGTGTGATTTGTAAGTGAGGTCACCACCAGTGATCTATACGTCTGAGAGCCATTTCCTTTGTGTCCAGGAGGTTGATATTGAGTTAAGGTTTGTGTCTTGGGTTTTAACTCATGCTCTCTGTAAAATCCCTGATCTGTCTTCTTAGATTAGTGGTTGATCATTAATGTTGCTTCACAGACAGCTGAGACCTGAATCACAGGATGTTGGCTATTTTGTGTTAATGTACGATCAGCCTCCCTGACCCAGGTTTACGATTATAGGAGCAATAAGTTATTTCCTTTTACACCCTGATGAAATAGTAGGTATGAAGTGCAAGTCAGTGGCTCTTGGAGGTGTTTAAGCTGGATAAATGACTAACTGCTATACCAGCTGGACTCACCAAGTGACTACACATAATAATGGCTGTTACTATTGATTAGTAATTATTCATTGAGTAATATATCATTTAATTTTTATGACTAATCAGGTAATCAGGGTTTCTTAGGTTACACAATTAAAATAGACTTAACCGATCAACAGCAAAATATGTAAAAACTTTCAAAAGCAGTTAGCTCTTTTTGTGTTATTGTAAAATCAGCCTCCCTCATCCAGAGCAATTAGCCTTTTTTTCTTAACAACCGTATGAAATAGCAGGTGTGGAGTGCAACTCAGTGGTTCATGGAAGTGTGCTGGATAAATGACTCGCTTTTCTGCACCACTTGGATTCACTAAGTGACTGCACATAATAAGGGCTGTTGCTGTTGATAATACTAGTAATTGAGTAATCTGTCAATTGATTTTGTGATTGAGTAATCAGAATTCCTTTAAAAAAAAAAAAAGGCTAAACAATTGAAATGAACTTAACTGAAAAACAGCAAGCCATGCATGAACTTTCCAAAGTGTGTTTGTCGTTTTATATTAATTTGAGGTCAGCCTCCCTGACCAAAAATGTATGATTAAGGGACAGTATGTTATAGGCTGTTCCCAAAGTACTTAAGGAAAAAGATAAATTAGGGAGCCTTTAAAAACACGTCATAAAAAATGTAAAAACATTATTTGGCACAAAAATGCACAAGAATTGGTGTGTCCATCACGTTTCTTACCGTAAAAGAGACCCATTTAAGAAGTTGTTAAATAAATAAATGGTAATGTATCTCCATCTCGTTTTTTTTTTTTTCCCTGGATCATTTGAACATAGCAGCTGTCTTTAACCTTGTGTGATAGTTGCTTCACTGAAATAGAAACACTCTGAAATGACCTGGAATCAAATCTCATTGCGTGAACTTCCATTAAAAGTGAAGAGAGTTTTTGCCTTCTCCTGTAGAAGTACTGTTTTGGAGATTGAGATGTTTTTTTATCACATCATGAAAATCGCCAGCTAATCATCGTCAATTCAGTGAGAAGGTAAAAATTGAATCGATGACTTTTTAAATTGGAGAGAGAACGTCTTCAGTCGTCTCCAGGGGTAAACAAACAGAAAAGCACTAATTGCTGTTGCTGTAAAGAGCACAGACTCCACGTACTACCTTGGATCACTGTTTCAAACTGTTGTTGAAAATTGTTTAAGGGGGTGAATTAAAAAGGGCAGGCACATTTACCTGGAGAAATGGAATTTAAAATAAATGAGCTTCATGCTCAGAAGGGGGAGAAAAAGAGGCTGGGATAAAGCAGGGCAATAGAGGGACAGGAGTTTTTATGGAAATGAGTGTGTGAGCTGAAATTAACAGAGCCCTAGGGGGTGAATGGGTAATGAGTCGTGTGCATGGTCAAAGTTGCGGGGGAAAGGCAGGTTAGCATAACATAATGTAACACCCATAGTTGCTCAGTCGGGTGGGACTTCGTCAGGATTTTGAGTTTGACAAGTGTGCCTTCTAGGTTTAACTGTCTGACTGGAAAGAAGAACAGAGGCCCCACTGCTGCTGACGGCACCACCTGTAGAGTTCTCCAGAGGAGCACTGTGTGTGTGTGTGTATGTGTGTGTGTGTGTGTTGTACACTTATACGTTTTTCTTGTGAGTCAGGCAGTGTGTGCCCCCTCAGTTGTTTGTCTTTGTTGATGTGTGTGTGTGTGTGTGTGTGTGTGTGTGTGTGTGTGTATCTGTGACTTAGATTGCCTTGCTGTCATTTATATGTAATGAAATAAGCAACAGATGATTGACTGTGCTCGAGCAGCTGTGACCAAACTAAGATTAATGTCCTCAGAGAGAGAGAGAGAGAAAGAGAGTGTCTATGTGTGGGGGGGTGGTGGTTTTTCGTGGTTTAGTCAGTTTTTATGTTGTAGTCAGACATCTTAAATTTCTAAAGACTCCCTTGGAATCTATTAATGCTTAGCTTGAACAACTTGTAGCTTGATGAGAATACTAAAATAGAGATACAAAAGTCCTTGATGAAAGCTAATTTAAAAATATATTGGAGTCTGAACCAGGGGAAACACTGTAGGCATCTTTCCGTACAAATCTCAGATGTAGGTCTAGCCGCTCATTAAAAACATCATTTATTGTCCCAGCAGAAGCTGCTGGCTAGCATTGACCTTAGAAATGGTTTCAGTCGAGTGATTTTACAAAGTTATCATGACTGTTTGCTGTATTTTGCTTCTGAAGACATTTATTTCACTCATCTTATGTTTTTGTCCTCTCTTTTTCTCTTTTTCTTTCTTTCACTCTCCTGCAGAGATGGCGGGTTGGGTGCAGATTGTGCGTTGGGTGCAGATGGTCCTGTTCTTGGTGTGGTTTGTTTCTGCTGAGGACTCTGGGGAGTTCTCGGAGTTTTCCACCGATATGCCCATCAACAACGTGGTTCAGGATCCTGCAACAGGTCGCCTGTACCTGGGCGCCGTTAATGCCATTTACCAGCTTGATGTTTCTCTCAAGCTGGAAGCTAGAGCTGTGACAGGGCCAAAGAAGGATGCTCGTACCTGCACGCCGCCTGTCTCTACCTGCGTGACCACCGAACTGAAAGACACCAACAACATTAACAAGCTCCTGTTGGTCCACCCCACGAACAGATCTCTAATAGTGTGTGGGAGCGTGTATAGAGGCATCTGCTCGCTTCTGAACCTCAACAATGTAAACGAGCAGATCTACTACAGCGACAGCAAAGGCGAAAGGACATATGCCGCCAGCATTGACGAGAACGTCTCAGTTGTGGGCGTCATGGCAACATTCCAGTTAAAGGACGACCCGGATAAAAAGCCATTTGACGTCTTCCTGATTGGTAAGGGCTACGGTGGCCATGAGGACAACCCTAAACTCATCACCACGCGCATCCTGGAGAATTATAAGGAGTGGGTGGTGTTTGAAAGCATCGTGGAGGCCTCTCCGGTGCAGGCCATCCCCTACCCCCCCATGTACCAGCACCAGTTCCGCTTTGCCTTTAAAGACACTGGATTTGTTTATTTCCTCTTCTCCCGCACCCTGGGCGGAGCGGACAACTTCACTTTTGTGTCGCGCCTGTGCGAGAAGGACGAGGGCTATTACTCCTACACTGAGCTACAGCTCAGCTGCAGTAAAAATGGAGTTCAGTATAACAAAGTCCAGGCTGCATACATAACTGAGCCAGGAAAGGAGCTGGCTCGTGCCATGCAGGATTCTGGTCAGTATGGCACTGTTACAGTCTGGGATAAAGTGCTGTTTATAGTGGCCAGTCGAGATGGTGAGGATGCTACAGACTCCGCTCTTTGCATGTATCCATTAAAGCGCATTAACGAGAGGGTGGAGGACATCCTCAATGCCTGTTATACTGAAAATGGGAAAATTGGAGGACAACCAGCTGTGTATAGTCCCTACAAATCCATCACAGACAATCCTTGTGAGAATCGTCATAGTGTAAGTAGCACCGAAATTAATTAGGTTATAGCAATGTTTCTCCACCCAGTCCTCAGGGAAAACTGGACAGTCTGCATTTTGTGGTGTGTCTCGGGTTCTAGGTTTCTATACCTGTAACCCATGTATTAAGTATGCTTTATGGCTTGTTTCAAGTGTGTTGGGAGATGGTATAGAAGACTGGGTTGTAGGCCCATGAGGACTAGGTTGGGAAAACACTAGTTTGTAGGACGGAGTTGCCTCTGGAGATCATTCCCACATTACAGAGTGTAATTTTAACCCTGATTTCACACCTGACATAGCAAATAAAGTGATGTCTTCACGCATACTATTGCAAAGTGATCATCAAGATTAGTTGTTTGGAACTCTGCTCTGTTTTAGATTCAAACCAGTACACCTGGTTTAGAAATATATATGTTAAAGCCCTATTCAAGCAAGAAGGCTCTGAAATGTAATTTATAGGGGATCTGCCTGAATGATTCATATGGGATGAAGTATAATTAATTTCTACAAAATTACCACAGATAGCCCAAACAGACACATAATAGCCAGAATGTGTTATGCAACAGGTGCCACACTCACTAATAGTGCACAGGAAGCAGCGAAAGAGTAAGTGTTGTAGCTTACAGTAGGCCAAAAAGGGGAGGGATTGGGTATTATCAGGCTTTATTATTACATTAGTTTGAACAGGACCACTATTACTGAAGATGCTCCAGCTTCCTCAGATTAAAGAAGGTCATTCAGTACGGATTCATTACTGTCAGACTACAGACATTTCAGATTTGTACTGGATTAAAATCACAAATCTCATTGGTAATCACTTAAATCATAGTACTTCACCAGGTCAAACTAATCCAGCTTGAATAGGGTTTAAGAGAGAAGTCAGTCCTGTAAGGATGTGACCACTGTCCTGGCTGTGAGGTGAATTCTTCAGAGACTCTAATAAGGCTTGAAACTCTCTCTTTCCTCCATTGCAGAAGGACATAGTGGAACAGAACAGGTGTGGAGCAGAGTTTCTCCGATACCCGCTGGCCAGCAGGCCACAATTCGCCCTGCAGGCAGAGGCAATCTTCACCAGAAAAGGTCATGGTCATCTGACCGCAGTGGCCATCGCTGTGGAGAACGACCACACTATAGCCTTTCTTGGGAACAGCCTGGGAGAGGTGGTAAAGGTAGGCATTGGAGAGTAAAAGATTAGCAGTAAACATTTACTTCTAGATTCTTTGTGAAAGCACTGGTGTTGCTCCTGGAATGCACATTGTGGGTCTTAAAAGCCAGTTGAGGCAGACCGATTGGTTAAGTTTTAAAAAAAATGCAAGGAATGGTGACAAAATAGTGTCTAATTGATCATCTACCAAAGATTTACATAGCCTGCATCCAACAGGGTAGAAAAAAGGAGGATTTTTGGCAGGTGAGATATTCTGTGTAGTAATTCTGTTAATCTACCTGCCAGAAGAACTGCACATGTATTGCAGTTATTGGGATGCCCTATTGCAGGCTTGGTAAACACAGCGCATTTGGTTTGTAGACAAATCTACCATGTTTGTTTTCCAGAAACACGTAAATTGGATAAAAGACTACAAGCTTATTGTGATCGTAGATTAGATCTGCTTCTCTAAGACACTTTCTGAGTACAGACACCAACTAATTACAATAAATTTGTTTTTAGATGATGAGTCACTTCTCACATGCAGCCATCAGTTTTAGGAGTGTACCGAAGCCTCCCTTACATGGATTCTCTCCTTCATTAACAACAGAACTCTGGCAGACAGAATGAAGAAGAGAAGCCTAGATTGGAATGGCTGGCATCTTCCTTTCACTCGTCTAAGTCTTACTGATAGCACTACTCCTAATGAAGAGTCCAAGAGGCTATTTTTGGAGTTTTAGAGCAGATTCCTGGAGGTTGTGGTCATTAACTGCTTGTAGACCATTAGTTTGGGAATGACATTTTGTCAGGTGTGTCTCAGGTGCGTAGGATGCTGTGTGTGGGTTTTTTCGTGGTGGGTAAGGATGACGGATGTGTCTTGTCCCATGCTGCACTGTATAATTGTAACCTGCTCCATGTCTATTGTTCTCCGACTCTGCAGGTTCATTTGTCAGGCAATCCGGAGGTGTGCATCAGGGTTCCCGGGGACACCATGGGCAGTCGCGTGAATAAGAACCTTTTCTTTGACAAGACCCAGAGCCACCTGTACATCACTACAGAGAAAAAGGTGCTGCACTAAAGTCATTTATCATGGCATTAAGTCTGTGTGTGTTTGTGAAAGAGTTAATTTCTTTGCCTGTCCATAATGTTCGATGCTGCAGGAATATGTCCCGTCGTCTTCCACTGTGTACACCACCCGCTGATGCGGCATGTATGGTTCCATAATGATATCTAAACAAAAGGATATGGCTAAAAGTAAGACTAAATCAAAGGTTTTCATGCTGTTTCTGTGGGTGTGTAGATCACTAAGGTGCCAGTGCAGTTATGCCATCTGAAGACTGACTGCATGTCCTGTATGGCCCAGAAAGATCCTTACTGTGGCTGGTGTGTCCTGGAGGGCAGGTGAATATTATTTATTATGTGTTTGACCATTAAATGTGAGGAATAATGCAAATTCTATGTTGTAATTTATTTACCAAACGCAAACAGAAAAAATGATCATGTAGTCTCATCATTTGTCACACATACTCAACATATTGCAATACTTATTAGTCAGTATATGTTGGACTAGACCTGCACTGCAAAACATGATATCCTGGCAAGTGAAATCATCTTAAATCTAGTTCATATATCAGATATTTCTCATTTTAGGATTGTTCTAAGTACATTAGGATTATTTATTTAAATACGTATTTGTAGACACAAAATGATCTGCCACTAGAATAATAATAAATAATTTCTCTACATAAAATGTCTTAATACAAGTTAAATCAGATAGAACGGGGTGTCCAATCTTATCCGTAAAGAGTCAGCATGGCTGCAGGTTTTCATTCTAACAAAGCATTTTGTAATATTCTTACTACAGTACTAAAATGAGTCAGATACATTGACTAGACTTAAGGTGTTTTCACTTGCCAAGATATCCTTTTTTTGCAGTGTGATCTTAGATTAGAATTTAAATCTGCAGATTTCTGAATATACTCATGCATGTCTAAGCGTGTCAAACTGAATATTTTACCATAATAGAGGGAAATCACAGAATGTGAAAACGTCTATGAAAACCTTTTTTTGGTATCGCAGGCGCCCACACTCTGTACAGCCCATAATGAGAGATTCTTGAAAGGTTTGTGTTGAGCGCGGGTGCAATGTACAGAAACAGGCTTTTCATAGAGCACTTAATTCACTGATCCCTCACATTTTATCATGCCAGTAGAAACGTGTTTTGCTCAGTGATTTTACATATATTTTAACAAGTAATAAGTTAGTGTCACACAGTGAGACTTCATTTAGAGAACATTTTGCTCAAATGCTAACATTTGTGAATGGTGGAGGTGTCAGTGAGCGCAGACTGAAACTGTAGATTGGAACAAAGTGAAAGTTTGAGTTTGAGGTCAGTTGTACAAAGCCAGTCAATAAGGGTTTCTCACTGGAACTTGTGCTGTTTACAAAAATAAATCACCACAACACTACAGACTATATTGCTTATTCTTTATTGTGCTTACACACAACACCAAACAGACAAGCTTGTTAATCCGGCTTTTATTCTATTAGTTCTTTCCATGCTTAGTCCCATTTGTTGTCACCCCAAAGTCAGCTTTAAAGAATGCCATAAAAACATACCGTTTACAGTTGTGTTCAGAGGTTTGAATACCACTGGTCAATTACATGTTTTGTTGTTTTTCTAAATGAAAATAACACATCCTCTACAGGGGACAAACTTAAATATGGCAATTTCTGGGAAACATTCGTGCGCAATTGCTATCTATTTGGTTAAAAAAAAACACACAACAACAAAAAAACACTTTTGCACAGGCCTCATTTTATGTTTAAATTTTCCCAGTATGTTTTATTCAGCAAATTAACAGTAATTGTGCATTAAAATGTCCAAAAGTGTGTTCTTTGTAGAGGGTGTGTTAACTTATTTTCACTTTGAAAATCAACAAAATTTGTAATTTTGTCATTTTCGCATACAATGGTGTATTACTTCAATCACCCTCCCTCAGGAATGAGCTCACTCAGTAGAAATTAATAATTGATGTAAAGTGGAGCAAAAGTCAGACGAGTGTGGGCAGTCCTGGTTTTAGATGTTTTTGAAGGGAATGTATAGTTAATACATAAAGAGTTAATATCGCTGGTTTGGTTTTTGCAACTGTAAGCACTAAGACTGATAGTATATTGACTGACGCCACAGCTTGCCGTTTTGTTTTCTGTTGTCTAGCGCTTTCAAGGTTCGGGAATTCGCGGGATTAAAGTTCGCCTCGTCACAAAGCAAAATGTAATACTGCCGAATACAAGCTAATACGTTTTTTGCATTCTCCTGTTCTGCATTTACCTGACACGAATGCCAGCCACTCGTCAAAATTATTATTATTTTTTTACAGCCCGACTCTTGTGACCCCCTGCTAAAGGTTATTTGTTATTTCAAACTTACCTTTCCCTTTTAATTATTTCATTTAACCCTCTTCCACAAATATTGATTGCAGGAATTAGAGCTGAAAGTTGTTTTTTAATAGCATTCCATTTTTTTGTAGACTCTCCACGTGCAACTATAATACATGAAACACAATTAACGCATGCCATATGGCAGCAAACTGCCCGTAACTCAAATTGCCATGATGGAGTGAGTCGTGGGTTGAGCCTGTTCTATCCCTGCACTGTAGATGTACAAGGAGGTCCGAGTGCAGTCGAGCTGAAGAGAAGAATGGTTGGCTGTGGAGCTCCAGGAAAGAATGTGTTAAAATAGTCTCCTTCCATCCTCCTAACCTCAGCTGCAAGAAATCCCAGCAGGTGAGCGCACAGGTGTCACAGACACAATTACCACACTTATTTTTAAACTTCCCTACTCAAATAATCATTAGAAAAGCTGAGCATGCTGATCTCTTGCATCTACCTAGCTATTGCGCATTAAAGCCATATGGTGAATGTACAGAAAGCATATAATGCATGCTAATGCAGTTTTGTAAACTGCGTTTGTAATTGCTTACACAATATGCATTGTTTGTATGTCTTTTATCACATATGGAGTATTCTATCAAGCCTCCATTTGTTAAGGGGGAATAATGGAAGCTTACGAAAAGCCTATGCAACCTCAGTTGTAATGAGGCAGGATTTAGTGCATTGTTTTTTTGCACATGATGTGTGCAACCAATCAGTATTTGACTCTTGTTCATTCCACAGAGAAATTGCAGGAGACTGAGCCCAGACATTATTTTGGAGCTCAAGACAGCAGGGGCTTGTCAGGGCTCTCACATAGATTGCCAGTTCATTAAACCTGCTCTCCATCTCCCAATAGGTTGAGATCAACATCCCATCCCTGCCCAGCATCAGAGATTTTGACAGGATTCAGTGCAGAATCGGCTCATTCCAAAGTAAAGCCGTGATGGTCGACTCCATGGTGAAGTGCCACCTTCCTCCACCTCATGAGCTGCCAGCTACACCACCACACCAAGGTACGACTCTAAAAGCATTGAATATGTATATACAGTCAGGTGACAAATAAAGGGAAAATAACAACATAAAGCATCCTAGGCTACTTTCACACTGCAGGTAAAAGTGGCCCAAATCCAAATCTCTCATCAAATCGGATTTTTTTGTTTGGCTGTTCACAATATCTTTTAAATGTGACCTGCATGGGACATTAGTCTGAACAGATCACGCTCCTAAACTGACTCACATGTGCAAAAGAACAATGTGCTTCACATGACGCGCTCAGCCAGAGGTAAACAATTATGACTGCCAACGAATGCAGGTCTGCTCCCAGAGGTTTCAATTTCATCTTTGCCAGCATCACAGAAGTGATTGTGAAGCTTCACTGACTGACAGCTGGGCTCATCACCCTGAATGTGTTCGAGCTCGCTGTAAAAAGGGCATGGTCACTTCTTTGGTTCATGTCCTCAGATTCTTTAAACTTTGCTTTCAAACTGTGGTTTGACACTGCATCCTACAGTCGTGTTCTCTCTTTCAAAATCTCTTCAAACAAGGATGAGGGTTTGGATGAGTCTCTTCAAATTTATTTGCACAGAAACATTACCTCAAATGTTTATGAGGTCTCAGTAGTGCAAAGTTATGGCGAATGTCGAGTTGGATTGATGTAAAAGCCTGCGTATTGGATACGTATCGCATTTCAGTACCACATATGAAAGTGTCCCAAATCGGAACTGAAAAGGTCAGAATAAATGTGTTTTTTGCTTTTCACAGTGCCACGCAGATGACACATCTGTGTCACATATGAAGAAAAAGGTCAGATTTGGGCCACTTTTACTCGCTGTGGAGCCTAAGTAAGGCTTCTCAACAGCTTCAGTGCACCTTGGCAAAGATTCTCAAGGTCTCTAGAATTGTGCTGGAGAGATGGGTCACCACTCTTGAAAAAGATGTTCCCTCAGCTTGTGTTTTGATGGCGGTGGTAGAAAGCTCTGTCTAACACCTTGGTCAAAACTTCCATAGTTGTTCAATTGGGTTGAGATCTGATTACTCTAAAGGCCCGTGCATATGATTTACGTCATTTTCATGCTCACCACCATTTGGTGGCACACAATACAGACCAATGTGGGCTAAATTTGTTTTGGTTAGTGGACTTCTCTCAGTGACGCTGATGTGTTTAAAGTGCTCATATCCCATATTTTCCATTTATAACATTTGTATAGTTTTGTTTGCCATGGCCATTTTTCAAACTTTCTTTACAGTTAGGTTGTTTTTGTGACTGTAACTTTAAGACTGACATGTGTAAATGAGCTTTGTTCTGATTGCCTGCCATGTTTTGTGCCTTGTTGAAAAAGAAGGGTGAGGCTAAACTGCTGGGGGCAGATGCGACAGAGTGAATTCAGAACAGGCTGTTTTGCTTTTTTTCATACATGGACTGTAATGTAACTTTAATGATGTTTGCATACAACATCAACATTCTTTTGAAAAAAGCATGGGGAAGTTTTTCCTGGATATGGGCCCATTCTAGCAATGCCACTGTGCCCAGTCCACTTGTACCAGTGCCATGACCATGTTGTTTTACTGTTTATATGGTGTACATAATGAAAATGGCCAAAGATTGTAGGTTAGAGATCTGCACGGGCATGATATTAAAGCCTGAACCCAACCCTAACCCGACCAGGCCTGACTGCTACGGGTACATTTGGAACTTAAACTCGCTTGCATGGACTAACAGAGATAAGTTCCTGAAAACGCAGTTTGACAGTGGTTTTCTTTGTTGCAATTGCTTCATCAACAGAACATGTCATGCTGGCATAAACTGGTACTTTACACATCTGCAGTACACTAACAGTAGTTATCAGTATATTTTGTGAAATTGCCTATCATATCCTGCGGAGAACAGCATCCAACCTCCTCTGATTAACCGTTAGCCCTGCTGTGCCGATGTTTTTCTCGCTATTGCTGCAACTGCAGAAATGCTGAACATACTTTGGGCTTTATAAACAAGAGGAAAGATCCACTATGACCTTTCTCCAACTCAACTCATCGCTCTCATTGTCCGTGGTGTAATCGCGACTGCTGTTCTGCTGAACTTCTTCCCTGGTTTCATTCACAGTTTCCAACTCCTCAAACTCCGGTCATTAGGAAGCAGTCCTGAGCTGGACCCAAGCCCGATGCTGTACATGAATGAAAAGCCTGATATTTTATCAGGCTCCATCAGGCTTCAGTCGGGCAGCAGACGTCTAGTGTAGGAACACTATGGGTATACCTAATAAACTAGCAGCTGGTGTAGAAAGCTACAGTGTGTGATGGTTCAGCTTGTGAAGGTATTGTGAAAACACATTTCCTGAGTGTGATTTATTTCTCCTCATGTTTTGGTCTCCCTGTCTAGATTTCGTGGCAGTGCCGCTGAAGGTCTTTGTGAATGATAGTGTGGAGGTGGCCTCTCGCAACTATGAGTTCTACAACTGTGCGGCAGCCATCCGCAAAGCGGAAAATACTCCGTGAGTGGGTTCTCCTCTCTCCTCCCTGTGTTGGCCAGTGTGTCACGTTTGTGCTGACACTGGGGTGTGTGTGTGTGTGTGTGTGTGTGTGTGTGTGTGTGTGTGTGTAATGAATACGAGCATCTGTATGGATGAAACTAAGGTTTACTCATAAATTGTGATGCATGAGTTATACTGAAATTGAATTTGCTTCTATAGGGAATCCTTGCGTTTTCTCTTTCCTTTTTTCACCCACACACCAAGAGCAGGAAATTGCTTTAGTTTCCTATTCATTTATCAAAAGCAAAAGGTGATCTCTAGTGCTTTTTCCTGCTCCCATAGAGTGTTTTTTCTGATTTTTTTTTTTCTTTCTTTAAGGCACTGTGGAATATATCTGATGAATGTGCATTGTTTCTTGGGAATTGCAAAGATGTATTATTTCCCCTCAACATTTACACACTGCTGAAAAATGTAATTACAGATCTGTGGGGTCTGTGTGCTGATGCTTCGCTCTCCTTTCCCACTGTGGGTGTATATTTAAATCGCTCTCTGCTGTTTGCTGTGTAGATGTACAGCGTGTGTGAGCAGACTGTGGGCGTGTCAATGGAATACTGCTGACCACACCTGCTCGGATTTGAATGATGCTGAAATGGGACCCAACATCATCAAACACAGACAGGTGCAAAACTACTAAACCTCATGTGCTCATTCTTTTGTGCAAGGCAACTGTTTACTCTGCTTGCAGAGGTTTATGGAATATTGCTGTGAATTCACCTTAAACTGCATAATCAGCGCATGTCAGAGGTTTAAGACATTTGGGCCTCATTTACCAGCTTCTTTCTCAGTTTTATATTAAATTGTTCTTCAGAAATGTGTGAAAAAAGTGTGTGGAAATTGTGTTCTTACCTAAGAACAAATCCCAAATAAGAAAACATTGGTGAATTTTAGAATCTTAGTGAAAAGTGCTTAAGTGGGTTTTAAGGTTTTCTTTTCTGAATAGCAGTTGGTGAATGAGGCCCAATGTTTCCAGTTTCATAGCTACACATCGTCACTGTCAGAACAAAACCTTTAATCTCCAGAAAACACAATTTTACAGGAGGAGAAAAAAGCATTTTTAACTATTAATGAAAGTTAATGGAAAAAGTATGTATTCCAAGTGCTTTTGGATCATGTCTGTTGATCCTTTGGTCATGAAATTTTGACAAATTTTGTCAAAAAGTTTGAGCTATAGAGACAAGGTTTTGTGCCGACAATGACAATATACATACTGAACTCTACTAGATTAAAAGACAGAACTGCAAACTGAAAAATTGCTCTCCTTATTCTATCATTACTAACATGATTATATGTGTACAGTTGAATGCAAAAGTTTGGCCACCCCTGGCTGAATTATACATTTTCTTGATTTTTGAAGTGGGGAAAAAAGTAAACACAACTTTTTAAACTCTTTAAGAAATGACATTTTTCTGCAAATGTTAATGCCAGTTATTTTGTACTTGATTTAAAAACAAACAAACAAAAAAAAAACACACCCTTCTAAGTCAGTATAACAACCCCATTTGGCAGACATCACAACTTACACATTTAGTAGCAAGCAGGGAATCTGTCTATTCTTATATTAAGAGTTGTCACGCTTCTAGTTCTTTGATATTTTTGGCCATCTTGTGTGCACGGCGTGTTTAAGATCTACCCGAAGATTAGTTTCCAGGTAGCTTATCTCAATGTTATTTTGCATACTTCAGACGTTGGGTTTTGTGGTAAGATTGCAGATTATGAGAATCTTTCTGGTGACTCTTCCATGCAGGTCATGTTTATGTGAGCAACGCTGTACAGCAGAATGGTGCACCACCACTCCTGTGTCAGTTAAACCTTCCTGCAGGTTCTTTGCTGCCTTTCTGGCCAGAATACAAGCAGTTCTATCTGTGTTTTTTTTGGTCTTCCAGATCTTGCCTTTACTTCCACAGTTCCCCTCAACTGTCATCTCTTAATGACATCTCAGACAGTGGAAATTGTGAGCCTGAAGCACTTTGATATCTTTTTATGGTCTTCCTGCTGCTTAGAGGAGCTCATGGGTGTTGAGTTTTAGCACAGTTTAAAGAGCCAAAGAATGTGTTATGCTCCGTAATTGTCATCAGCTGACTCCTGATGGCAATTCTTGACCTACATAAACTTAACTGTCTTAATGACAGTACACCTGTCACAATTACTATTTTTTTTATCAGTAAAATCATCATAAAAATATTACTTTGCTGCAGAACTTGTGTTCAATAAAATATGTAATTTGGCCAGGGGTGCCTGAACTTTTGCATACAACTGTGTTTATCATTTGTACAGTCTTATATATTTCCTGTTTAATAACCAATTAGATCATTAATTTGGATTTTTTATATACATCTAGACAGGAATTTGGAACCTTAAGTTATAGAGAGCTTTAAGAGCTTTTTCCAGGTGGTGTAAACTAATCTTGATGTTTTTAAGCATACTGTATATTTGCTGTTAATTCTTCTGTAAAGTAACATTTAAAGCTGTGTTTTTTTCCACCTGTTTCAGGCAAAGAACTGTCCCCGGTTTGAGAACCCAGACCCCACCCTTATTCCAGTGGGATATAAGACTCGCATCAGTTTTGAGGGAGTAAATCTGGGGGCCTACAAGGTTAGTTGTGACATTGTTATATTGCTAGCCATCCAGATATAGGTAGGCACTTGCTGTGATGAATTGCATCACTAAGATTTTGTGAGCATATTGAGGATGTTGTCATTACTTAAAGAACACCAAACAACTGCATGTTTCATTAAAAAGAGATTAAGAAGAGTCTCCCAAGTGGTGTAGCTGTTTAAAGTTTTGCCTTATTTTCGAGAGACGGAGTTTGAATCCTGATCATGCTAAAAGTCCAGAAGAAAGTAAATTGTCCTGCTTAACTGGATGTAGAGAAATGCATTGTGTGAAATTTTATTTTAAAAAATCACTTTAATCATGATTTTTAATTGCATTTTTAAATGTCCCTCTTTTGTTTTGCAACTTCCCAGAAAAAGTCCAGAAAAAAAACAAAATATCATTATGCATGCCATGTATCATTAAAAAGTTTTTAAATATTGTGATTTTTGCCCATCCCTTCCATCAAGCTTATCAGTTTAGTTCTACTGCTTTAGCTCATATATATATGCTGATCTGAAACCTACTCATACCAGTTAACAGCAATTTCTGCCACCTTCATGTTGGTCACCTCTGTGACAGAACTCTGTAAACTCCAAATTATGCAATGATTCCAATAAAAGTTCATAAGATGTTCATTAGAACATAATCAGTTCAGGACTGAGAGAGATGGTGTAAGATCAGTATTTACCTTTTGTTTATTCCAGTCTTGATTATAATATTGTAAAACCAACTTCTGCTTTGTAGTTCTTGTACAAAGTGAGGCTTCATTGACAATGCTGCTGGTGTTGGAGTCTGTTGAGTAATGTATTAGCTCAATATTAGCTGTGTGGTTATTGATGTTCCAGGGTAGAAAGGTCACCATCAGTACACACTCACTCCACAGGCACCTACTCTACATAAAGTATTAGTTCACTAATTCATCTGAATTATTGATGCTGCAGGACAGAGAGTTCACCATCGGCACAGAGCTGATGAAACAGTTTGAAGATGATGTGAAGGCTGAAGAGGGTCCGTTTTATTCCTTCAGTGGATACATGGTGGGTACACACACACACACACACACACAGACACATCTCTCTCCCTAACTCTCTCTCTCTGTCTCTCTTTCTCTCATATACAGTCACAATGTAGTTGATCTACACCTTTGACATTCTAGTCATCAGTAATCCAACTGGCAGTCACTTTCAACTTGTGTGTCCTCCACTCTGTGGTCATCATTATTCTGTTAGAGTGGTTTATCTCAGCTTGACCTGGAGCTCCTCAGCATACCCTATCACTCTCAATCCTTTAAACTCTAGACTTATTATTCAGTTATTAATCAGTCACTACAATAAATTAATCAGTATCAGCTGCCATATGTAATATGAAAGGTATGTAGTTATTAAAGTGAGGGATTGAAGTCAGAACCTGCCCACTGTCCAGGAGAGTTTAAAGGGTTTACTGGTCTAAATTGTAGATTATTATTTATGGAAGACAGTTTTACTGAAAACAAAAAGCTGACTAGATTTAGATTTAGCCCAGTCCAGGTCCTGGAGACTTTAGCTCCAACCCTGAGACAGCGAAACATTTGAGTCAGCTGTGTTGGATCCAGGGTGGTAGACCTCCAGACCAGGATTGGTCACCCCTGCAATAGAAGAACCACTTTTGGTTCCCTAAAGAACATTTCAATGGAAATGAAATGCGTCATTGCACAGAACCTTTTTGTAATGTTTAAAGAACCTCCACATAATTTAAAGGTTCTGCAGCCAAGAACCATCTAGGAACCTTTATTTGTGAGAGTGCAGCTGAAGTGAGATGATGTTTTTTTTGAGAACTGATGTGGGTTCAGTAGTGATGGATCCACCTGCACCAACCGCAATAGCACCACGGGGAGTTTGAGATTACGGCACCCCCTGTTGGTTAAACACCAGCCTGTCATAGCTCTGCTCAGTGAACAGCTCTTTGCCTGCCCGAGCCCCTGACCACGGCAGGGAAACAACATCTAGCAACACACACCAAGAGAACAGGCCTGCAGCTACTCTCCTCCACCATCAATTCTCTCAACTGTGTTTGACTTACTGCCAGATGCGTTGAGAAAGTGAGAGGGGGTCTGTGAACAGCAGAGTGCCTGCATATAGGAGAAGTAGACTCTTATTCAAGTGTGACTGTATAACAACACAGGCCTCATGTAGAAGCAAGAAATTCTTTTAACGGCCTGGTTGGGTCTCTCTCTGTCACCTGTTGTGTGTAGTTTTCCTATGATAAGACTCAGGAGGCCAGCATCTTATTCCACATTAAGGAGAAAAACACTGACAAGAAGATTGACAGCACACTCAATGGTAAGTGTAGTGTCGGTAGGTGTTTAATTTGCCTTTTTGTTGCAATCAATATGGTCTGTAACTCTCTCTTCAGTATTCAGTGATTTTGTTTGATAGTTTTATTTTTGCATTTTCTTGAAGCACTTTATTGTCTGACTACAGTGGAGCGTTCAGTCAATGTTGTTCTTGTGAAGCTTATTTTATTATGATGAATACCTCCTTGTCCTTCTCTCTATAGTCACTCTGTATAACTGCTCATTGGGCCGGGAGGACTGCAGTCTGTGTAAGAACGCAGACCTGAAATACCAGTGTGTGTGGTGTCCTCAGACCCGCTCTTGTGTGTTTGAAAAAGTGTGTCACACCCTCGAGCCGCAGGAGTGCCCGGACCCTGGCATCTCAGCTGTAAGCTATTCTCTAAAACACTGTGTTTTCAAACAGCATTTAATATTCCCACTCTTCATAGAGAAGGTACCAATACTTACTGCTTTTCTACTCAAACTTCTGCTGGTTAACTTTCAAACTGTTATTCTACAATAAGGTTTTGTCATGCCAGTGTATAGTCTTATAACTATTATAAGAAAATTAACATTTGCTGTAGTTAATTTAGTAGTAAAAATAAAAGCGTAAAATAGGATTCTTTGGAGTAATTTTTTTGGAAAGAACCATTCTGGAACCTGTTTACAGGTTAAAAAACATGTGAAGATTAAAGATTATTCTTGCACGTCCAAGCCAAGAACCATTTGGGACCTGATGGATGGATAGATGGATGGATCATTGGATAGGAACATAAAAAAAAACTATGAATGTCATAAACATATATTAAAGAAGTAGTTAAGTGAAAAATCTAATTTGCCCCAAATGAGATTTTCCCCACTTACCCCAGATGTAGTATGTCAGCCATGACACTGGCTTCTTGGAGTCTACCTTTTGCTTATTTAGAACTAGAGTTACGAGGCTAATGTTGCTAACAAACACGAGAACTCAGCAGTTACCCAAATCGTTTCTAGAAAATACTTCCTCAAAACTTTTGTCCTCCTCTATCTATCTGCTCAGGCCACATCCACTTCTTAATCAAGGTTGCACAAACTTCTTGATGTGGTTTACAATGAAGTATGACTTACTGTGAGCTATAAAAATGAACAAAACTTCAAACTTGCTACTTGTAGCCATTTTAGACAACACCAAAGCTGATATTCACAAAGCAGGACTGATCTTGGATCAAAGATGACTGTCAGTGACAGATACTGATTCTAGATTAGCACTGCTTCTCATGCGGTGGTATGTTAATACAGGCCCTGTTGTCTAAAGTGGCTGTGAATAAAGACCATGTTGTCTAAAGTGGCTGTCCGCAGCATTCAGATACACTTGTTAGGTTTAGTTCATTTTCACAGGAAGTCATGCTTTGTTCTAAATCACACTGACAAGTCTATGTGACCTTAATGAACACCTGGTTTGAATTGATTGAGAGAGGTTTTGGTGATGTATTTTAACAGAAAATATTTGGGCTATTTGGGTGACTATAGAGTTCTAGTGTTTTTTAGCAATGGTAGCCTTACTGCTACAGTTCTAAACTAAAGAAGCAAAGTTTGGACTTCAAACCTTAAGAACTGACAATATCCATGATATCCTCAGAAAAGCATATTGTGGCTTATTATGGCGTAATTTATCACAATAATGACAAATATTGTCATGTTGTTCACCCCTAAAGGCACTTAAATTTTAAGTTGACAAGAGTGCAAAATATGTTCATTAAAGTTGAATAAGGTAGTTGTTAATGAAGCGAAGCTGGGGTTTCACATTTTTAAATGTAAAGTAATGCAGGCAGCATAATTTGAGTTAACCAAGTAAGTAGCTAATTCTTATTTACAGAGAACTGAAGAGTACTATAGTACAGAGATAGTGTAGTGCTACGTAGTACTAGTGCTGTTTAAGAGTTTATAGAATGTTTACTTTAGGTGGAGTTTCTTTAAATTTTAAAGCTCTAAGACATTTTAGAGTGCACTTTAATAGACTTTTTGTTTCTCGTCTAGTGCATAATATATAGTATGCGCAGTAATATATTTGTGATTCTGGATCTGCGCTAATGTTTGTATTTCTTTCACTCTCTCTCTTCCTTCTAGATTATCCCCCGTTATGGTCCTCTGAAGGGAGGAATCTCTGTCACTATTAAGGGCTCTAACCTGGGTATTCAGAAGGAGGACATTGAGAACATCACTGTGGCAGGAGTTCCCTGCATCCAGCAGGAGGAGAAATACTCTGTTTCTACCAGGTAATAGTTCAAGAGTGCAGGGACAATCATGAGGCTTGATTGATAATGTATATTAACATACATTAACATACATATGTATATTGTGTATTACAAATTTTGACTGTGCATACAATGTAGAACCACAGACAATGTTGAGACACAAGCAACTGACATGACTCACGTTAAGCAAAAGCTCTGTGTCTAAGCAGAGTTGTAGATAAGAGGCTGACAAAGGTATACAATGACTTTTATGCTTCTTTATTCATTCTGATTATGTATTAAGTCACACATGCCTAAAACAAAGATGAATGAGTTTGAGCGTGGTACTGTAATAGGATGCCACTGTTGCAACAAGTCAATGCATGAAATTTCTTCCCTCCTAGATATTCCACAATCAGCTCTAAGTGGTGTTATTGAAAAGTGGAAGCGTTTAGAAACCACAGTAACTCAGCCGCAAAGTGGCAGACGATGTAAAGTTACAGAGCGGGTCGCTGAGCGCTGAGGTGCATAAAAGTCATTAACATCAGCACAAAAACTGTGAATTGGGGAGCTTCATGGCATGGGTTTCTATGGCCGAGTAACTGCATGCAAGCTTTACATCACCAAGCACAATACCAAGTGTCAGACAGAGTGGTGTACGCCTTCATTGGACTCTGGAGCAGTGGAAACATATTCTGTGGAATGACAAATTACGCTTCTCTATCTGGCAGTCTAATGGACGAGTCTGGGTTTGGCGAATGCCAGGAGAACATTACCTGTCTGACTGCATTGTGCCAACTGAAGTTGGTGAAGGAGGGATAATGCTACGGGGTTGTTTTTCAGGCGTTGGCCTAGACCACTTAGTTCCAGTGAAGGGAAATCTTAATGCTTCAGCAAACCAAGACATTTTGGACAATTGTATGCTTCCAACTTTGTGGGAACAGTTTGGGGAAGGTCCATTTCTGTTCCAGCATGACTGAGCCCCAGTGCACAAAGCAAGGTCCATAAAGGCATGATTGGGTGAATTTTGTGTGGAAGAACTTGACTGACCCACACAGAGTCCTGACCTCAACCCCATGAAACACCTTTGGGATGAACTAGAACAGAGATTGTGAGCCAGGCCCTCTTGTCCAACCTTAGTGTCTGAACACACAAATGCTCTATATATATATATATATATATATATGTGTGTGTAAAATATTACAGTAGCAAAAATGTTTGAAATGCCTGTCATGAACTTTGGAACCCCAACAGACAAGTGTTTTTTCTCTGTAGTTACTGTGTGTAATATGTGAGCGTTAAGCTCAAAGGAATCGAACCATGTAAACCTCCTCGTCTCCCTTAGTAAAGGAAAGCAAAGACTTGTATAATAAACTCAGGACTGTGAGCATACAGTCAAAGCTAAGGAAGTAATTCCAGCCCTCACCTCTCCTCCACTGTTGAGCTGGGACGTGCTAGCAAGATCACACGCTGGTCTTTTAAGCTCCACTTGTACAGCATGTGGTGGAGGGTGGTCTAGCTTTGTGTCTGGCTGGCTGCTAACAAGCCTCTCAAGCACCAAGGACTATGTGGAGTGTGTGTGTGCTTCAGGCAGAATACAGTGGGCTTTGGCATCAATGTGGTGCATAAGCAGTCACAGCACTGGGAGGCAGAGCCTGCAGCTAGTGAAGGCTTATATAGTCTCACTACAAGGGGCAGGTAGAAGACCCTTACAATGGATTATATAGTAGAACTCCAGCTTCTGTAGTTCAGTACTATATTGCTGCCTCATGACACTCCTGTTACCCTATTCTGCTGCCATCCTCTGCAGTGTCCTCTAAAATATCACAGCAGCGTTGCTGTAGATGTACAGTACCTGTCAAAAGTTTGGATTGAATGTATGATCTTAAAGGGCCCATATTGTGGAAAACTGAATTTCCCCCCACTTTGTCAAATAAGTGTTTATACTATGTACATACACACTGCTAAAATTTCAAACTGTTCACAGCTCCTACAGTCCTTATACAGAAATAATGCTGCAAAACAGCCTGTTTTTAATTCATTGTTTTTTGTGATGTTATAAAAACAAACACATTTACATATATATATGTAGGAAGAATGAAATGTAGAAAAATATAGGATATAGGCCCTTTAAAGGTATTTTCAAAGGTAACTTTATTGGAAATCCCTTCTAACAAGTAGTTTTCAGCAGCTAACAAGTGCTTAGCATATGTAGGAACCTCTCCCACTTCTGCTGGAAAAGCTTCCCAGGTGGCTTCTCATGAAGCTGCTTGGGAGAATGCCAAGAGTATGCAAAACTGTCATCAAGGCAGAGGGGGCTTCTTTGCGGAAACGGAACTAGTGAATTGTCTTGGTGTGTTTAATACATGTTTGGTCACTGTATAATTCCATATGTGATTTGGGTTTGTAGTTTTTATAGTCATTAATAGTGATACAAATAAAAATGTGACAATATGAAATATTCCACAATTATTTTTTCACACCGCAACTATACAATTTACAATTTACAATTTTTGTAACACTTTATTTGAACCCTGCCACATACAAGTATATACAAAAGTCTGGACACCCCTTGAAGTGTTCTGTTGGTTTTCTGAGTAAAAATAATTTAACACATCCTCTACAGAGAAGACACTTCTGCACATTTTAATAAACAATTACCGTTTATTTTCTGAATGTAACATACTGGGGGGAAAATAAAACATGAAATGTGGCCTGTGCAAAATCTTATATGTTAAACTTACCAAATAAATAGAAAGTGTTTACTAAAACTTGTGTTGGTTCCAACGTCAGCCACAACAGTGATTGGTCAGGTGAATTTATGGTGTCTGCAGAAGTTCACAAACATTAAACAGGAGGTGGATAAAATAATGTTGCAGTTTTGCCATTCAAAAATCTAATTTGTTATTTATTTAAATTCATGGGCGTCTTGAGTAAATCACACACACACACACACACACACATCTTGTTCACTAAAGGCCTTGATTCTAAAATAATGAAAACTGGTACTCTGTATTGGAGAGTAACGCTAATGTATCTGTTCGTCTTGCACAGTGTTGTGTGTGAGATCGGCGCAGTGGGCAGTCCGCTTGAAGGAGCAGTGGAGGTGGAAGTCAAAGGTGGGAAGAAAGGCACATCATCTGTCTTCTTTACATATCGGGTAGGTCACAAAACTCACACATCAGGTACTTCATTGCAAATAATGTTGCACTATATAAGTTTCTTATTCATTCTCAAATGCTGTCGTATGTCTTTATGAATTGACATCACAGTCTTGGAATCAGATCAGACTGGATTCCAAAGTACCGGAGCATAGCTTGCAGTGCTGGTGACAGCGTAGTGGATAACAACATTGCTCAGCACACAGAACAATGAAATTTACTAAGTCACGTTATAACTACAACAGACAAGGCAAAGAAATGTCAGATGTTTATGATTTCATGAACCTTTGTTTATAGCTCTCAGGGCTGCTATGAATGACAGTGTCATGATAGCTTAGTGGCTAACACCATCACCTGATGGAGGTTCAGAGGTATGCCATTATGCCACAGCTATACCATTAAGAATCTTTGGGTGAGGCATTTAATGCTATGTTCGTGCATCATCCACAAACATGCTTGCAATTACATATTTCCACTAGAGAGGTCTCCACATCCCTGAACTTATGTAGTGCAGCATCAAGTGCCACCAAGGTCACTACTTTTTACTCCTTTATATCCTTATGTAATGATGGTAGGTGGATTGCAGAGCACACTGGGGCTTGAATTCAACACATTTACTCAGCTTCTTTCTTTATGAATGATGGCAGTTGTATTGAACTTTTAGCACCGAAGGAAGAGAAATTCTCTTTTTTTCCTTTTCTACTGTGTGATGTCTGAGAAATGCAGAGGTCCAGAAACACCTGCTTTCTGTCATGGAACTCACTTTTTCACTCTCCTCATCTTGTCTGTTTTACTCTGTATAACTGTATTCAGTGCGTGAGCCTTCAGCCCAGAGGAACTGACCTGTGCAGCCTCCTCTCCTAGTAAAGGAAAGGAAAGTGAAGGCTGTGTTTAATAAACCCATGTGTGAACGGACGGTGAAAGAAATTCCAGCCCTCACCTCTTTTCCATTGTTGAGCTTGGATGTGCTAGCAATATCATGCTGTGTTTTTTTTTAAGCTACACTTGTACAAACTAAACAGTGAAAGCTTCTAGTGCTGTGGGATGATGTGCAGTGTCCCCACTGTTTGATATTTAATCTGTCAGGTGAGCAGTGCATGCTGGTCCTAATGCATTAGCAGATTTTATTGCATCAGTATTATAGGCAGTTAGCATCGCTCTATCCCTCCCACAAGGCTTTGCTAAGGCTATGTGTTTACTCAGCAAACTGACAGTGCTCTGAGTTTGTGTGCAAGTGAGTGTGTGTGGGGTGTGAGCGAGAGAGAAAGTGAGTCTGCCTCAATGTCAGTGCAGCCTAGGGGATATGAGACTAGAACTCAAGGGAGTTATGATACAGTTATGAGTAGGTGGTAACACAGTTTAATGTCTTTCACTGCCAGTTTTTTTAGCTACTGCTCACTCAATTAGCCCCCAACTGATACCCACCCCCAGGATTTCAGATTCAAAGGCTACATTTAGAAAGCAGGCTGTAATGTTTCAATCAGCTTAGTTTTGTAAGTCCTTTTTTTTTCCATTACCTAATCGGATTTGTATGTTCAGACAAGCTACCTGCTTGTGATCGTTTGCTGAAATGCATGTGAATGTAATCCAGATTGGAAATGAATGGAAGTGATTCTGTGTGGTTAAATGCACACTTAAATGTATGATACTAGGTGATTTATGCAGATTCTTAGGAAGAGGCAAATGGTTACTAAATTACAGACAACAGTGGTAAGACAACCTGGTGGCTTTGGACGCTCATGCTCAAGCACTTTTGTTCGTCTTATTTCTTCTAAAGACTTTCTTTTTATTTGCACATCCTTGTAGCTGTGGGGAAGAGAGGCTGCTGAATGACGTAACGTGCTGTAATATATTGTAATGTCGTATTATAAAAGCACTTCAGAGCTGGCCAGAGTTATGCCACTTTTTTTCTACACTCTCTCATTGATTTCTCAGGACCCCAAGCCTTTAGCAGTGAGCCCTAGTCGAGGTCCCAAAGCGGGAGGGACGGTCATCACCATCACCGGAAATCAACTCCACACAGCCTCTAAGGAAGACATTGTCATCACTGTGGGTGCAGTGCCATGCCAAGTGTGAGTGCCGCGTTGCATCATGGTGGATGTAGTTTGTGTAATTGCCTTTATTTCCCATAGAGCTGTACTTGTACATAAAAGTGAGTCGGCAGATTCGGTGGAAAGTAATTACCCGTAACTCATAACTCATCAGAGTTTTGTGTGTGTGTGACCTTATTTGCCTTGCTGCGCTCTCATGCTCTGCTTGGAGATTTCACATTCCTCTTCTCTCATTCAGAATGTCCCAGTTATCTTAACCTCTCCCCTCAATTTTCTTCTCTCCTGCTTGTCTTTTTACTCATTTCAGTCTAACTGTTACTTGCCACTCTTGCTTAAAGGCACAGTTTGGAGAAAAATCTAATTTACCCAATTTTACCCTTATCCTGAATGTAGTTGATCTGCTACATGTTTGGCGTCTGAAGTTAGCTACTTTACTCTTACGCTGGAGTTATGAGGCTGTAGCTAACAAGTAATGGACAGAAGTAAAGCCACCAGTTTGAATTGTGCAATCTACGAACCTTAAATTGTGACACATTTGCTTTAAACCACTAAGTTCTTAGGTAAGCTCAAATAGATTTGCTAATGTGATGTGGGGCACTGTTTAACATATTGTCAGGGCTGGCTCTGGCCTTTTAGGAGCCCTAAGCAGGATTTTTTTGGAGGCCCCTATTTTACAAGCTGTTGTAGTGTAACATTAGAGGCTAACTAATAAAAATGACAACACAGGCTGTTTTAATTATAGAAATTGGCTAAAACTTGCTAATTTGTGTGCTGCAGATGATGGAAGCTCATTTAGGGTTGTAATAAATTACAGTTTGATTACAAATAACCTTCTCAGCACTTTCAGTCCGGGGGTCTGTCTCACCACACATGATTTCTTTCTTGCCCAACTACCTTAAAGCGTAGTTTCTAACCCTGCTGACTGTACTTTGTACATATTTAGGTAGTTTGAATTCTTTTTTACTTCTGATGTTTCATGTGACTGGCTGCTCGTCATAAACATCACGCTTTCATGTGCACGCATGAGGATTAATCACAGCCTGAGTACCTAAACCTGGATTAACATAGAAAGTTGCTAAACGAGTGAAACGAGTTTGCCGTGGCTGTGGTTGTTTAAGCAGAAATTTAGACAGAAAGCTGAAGTTCATTTTAGACAAGTGAACATGTTAGACAGAGAGGAATTTATTTTCCTATTCAGACACGCACACCACTGTGGTCACTTTCCAGTTAAAGTACTTGAGCATGAATCCTCACACTACACTTGTCTACTGTTGCAAATTGCTAGAATAAAATACGAAATGCAGCAATTCGAGACAAATATGTGTATTTTCTAAATCATCCTGGTGAAATACGCCAGTGAAAGCATTGCTGCAGGATTATGCATGCTGATTATGTTGATCAGTATAATTAGTTCAGATGGCTTTTGCATAGTAAACATTCACTAACTAATTAACTTAATATAACATCAGTTATTTATTTGCCAGACATTACAGTAAGTAAACATTGTTGAATCAGCTTACATGAGAATACAGTAAGATTTTTTTTATTTTTATTTGTCTGTCAGCTGTTGTCACTAGTACTCGAGACTGGTCTTGTAAGTTAATGGTCTTGGTCTCTCTCTCTCTTGACATTATCTTGGCTTGGTCTGGTCTTCTGTAAGGAAGACTCGGAAATAGTTTTTCGAGACAAGTTAAGTGTGATGCCTCCATCTGAGGTAACTGGGAACTTTCTGTATTTTTAAATTCTGAAAAACTCTTAATCAGGTCTCAGTTTTGTTTTGACTCTGACTCGACTATTACAAAATCTTAGTCTTGGCTCTGCCTCGATGTGGCCAGGTCTCGGTCTTGACTTGGACTCGTCTCTAGTGGTCTTGACTGCAGTACTTGTTGTCGCATCAAACAGTGCAGCACATAGGTGTTTTAGTCCTCCCAGTCAGGAAAATGGCAGTGTGGTCATACAGTGACAGATGGATGATTTAGACATGTGTTTTGCACAATGCTAACACCAAACATGTCCTGGCTGATTAACCACGTTTGGTGCAAGGGTAAAATTGTGCAAATAATATCTTTGTAGAACTATTCCTTTAATGCATTTTCCTCTCTGTTTCTCTGTCAGTGAGGAGTTTGGAGAGCAGATCACGTGTAAGGTGGGAAAGTATCTGCAAGAGAAGGTGCCCTCTGACCTCCTCCCTGTTACTGTGCGCTATGGGAAGCACACCAGCACTCAGGTCTCTGCAGCCTTCCAGTTCTCCAACAACCCCATGATTACTGAGTACCAGCCCAAAAACAGCTTCGATTGGTAAGTTCGTTCTGCATCCTCCACCCACCGCCTCTTATTTCTAGTTTGCTCTTCTCTTTTTTAGAAGGCTAGAATGTACTCTATGCAAATGCAGAATGCTTGTGGACTTGGAAAAACAGATTGTACTTGAACAAAGAACAGAGGAAAATTGCCAGCGTTAGATTAACTCCTACAGATAAAAGCTCCATTTCTGCTTTAATCTGTAGGAGTAAGAAGTTTATTTATTTTTTTTAACACTGTGGGTTTTACTGAACCTCTTATTGTTAATTTACTGGACCCTGAGAGAAGTGAGAGAAGCTCATGTGGTTTTTGAATGATCATGAGTTGCAAAAAAAAACACATTTAGTCTCAAGAAACTTTGCTAAGCTTTACTTGCACCCTGTTACATAACACTAACATAAACATGTCATGGTAGATGTCATGTGCTGTCATGAGCGGTCATGACTGTTTGTGTCTAGTTATATAACAGCGTCACGTTACTATTACAGGTCATTGTTGTCATAAAATTTGTCATGTTTGATGTCATAACTGCTGATGAGAACACACAGCGAAAATGAGCATGTGATGTAAGTTGTCATGACATCAAATGTTGCGCCATTCCTGACTATTACTGGTAATGGTAACAGGACACTGTTGTATTATTGGACATAATCTGTCATGACTGCTGGCAGCATATGACATCTGCCATGATGTGTTGATGGCATGATTATGTCAGTGTTATATTGCAGGGCTCGAGTGACTGTTACCAAACTTTTTAATGCAAGCATTTTACTCGCCAGTTCATCATGAAATGTTCACACTATGTAAAGAACAGTTGGTGTTTTTAAATGGTATAAAAAAAATAGCATCATTTTTTCTTACACAAGTGCTGACAGTCACTGCATTCTTATCTGTTTCAGTGGTGGGAGGAGGATTATGGTGATGGGCTCAGGATTTGGCCTCATCCAGAAAGCCACTATGAGAGTGATGGTTAAAGCTGATGAGGGGCCTGTGCAAGAGGTGGGTGATATGGCAATAATATAACTTCAAAAAAAGTTTTTATTGTACGTTATGTTGCAATATTTAGTGTTTTTGAGGCTGAATAAGTTACAACTACAAAAAGGAAAAGAAAAAGTGCCCCTTTTTAAAAATGCTACCAAAACCTATGAGTTGTTGGTAGTACTGCGCTGCATTAACTCCGCGTAAGCAGGACTAATTCTGCTGTCTTTTTAATGAAACATGCAGTTGGCCAGTTTTTAAGGATATCCATGATATTCTCAGAAAGGCATATTGTCACGTAATTTAAAATGATAAATATCGTTATCTTGCCCAGCTCTAACCTGGGCTGAAGCATCAAGCTACAGTAGAGGTATCCACAGTGCACCTTACTTTAGCAAATCAGCTCATAAAGGGGAGGAAATGTTTGGTCCAGATTCTCTCTTGAAGATGAATTGCTCTTTGTTTCCGTATGTTTTCTTTCCTGTTAGAAACCAAGAATCGTAGCAAGGGTTTCTCCTGCTCACATCACAGTTTCAATTATTTGATGTGGCAGACACTTAATAACTTGTAATTCCAAAGCTGTCATAAACAAAACATGGAGATTAAACAAGCATTTATCTCGTGGAAAAAGGGAAAAAAACTTGATGAATGTTTCATGTAATCTTTCTTATCTGAGGATAAGCTTTTGAACTCACTCGCTTCTTCTTCAGCTTGTTCTCCTCTAGCTGCCGCCTCCCTCCCCCTTCCCCCCATACACACCCACACTCTCTCTCTCATTCAGTCCCCCTCTAGCCACACTGAATACCAATAAGTCTAAAAGCTCTGCAGCCTTCTGCAAGACCTTACTGAAAAATGAATACTTTTGTAAATATATGTAGAATATATAGAAGTGTATTAAGAGTGTAATTGGAATGCAGGGTATACTGCGAGAGGTTCAGGAGGTCTCCACTATGTCGAGTATGTGTGCTCTGAGTCACACTCGGAGAGCAGTAGAGGGAAATAAGTGGAGAAATCTGATTCACTTTCATTTAGAAGCTGCATTAATACATGGCTGGATGTTCTGCTTGATTAACACAGAGGGCAGCCGTCTCTCTCTCTCTCTCTCTCTCTTTCTCTCTCTCTCTCTCTCTCTCTCTCCCTCTCTCTCTCTCTCTCTCTCTCTCTCTCTCTCTCTCCTCTCTCTCTCTGTTTCTCCTCTCTGGCTGGTAAGGCCATGACTAAATAGCCCTCAGGGTCTTCTCGGCAGTATCGGCAGAACAGAGGCTGTTCTCACACAGCTGTAGTGGGTGTATGTGTGCGTAGACACTTTACTCTCCATTTCTTTTTTTTCGTTACTGTGGGTTCTTCTGTCCCCTTAGTTTGTTCAGGAGGCTGTGAGTATGAACGACTCCATGCTGCTGTTCCTCTCGCCGGCCGTGAATAGAACGTCTGAGAGCCAGACGCTTACCTCCATCCACCTGGACAACTACACAAAGGAGCTCGAGCTATTCGAATATCACACAGATCCCATCTTCTATAAGCTCTCCAAGGATGTCATCATAGAGAACAGCGTGTTCATTGTCACGGTGCGTCTTCCCAAGAGATGCAAAATACACTGGTCATAAAAAGTTTGAGAACACCTTTCCTTCTTTTGAATTTTTTCCAAGTAATGTTTGTTTTTCACTCTTTTCAATTAAATCACCAGTTAATTACACATACTCAAAGATATTAAAGGGTTGAGATGCAAACAGCGTTATTCAGAGTGGTTTGGTGTGAAATGCCCCATTCTAGAGAAACTTACCAAGTCAGAATTGATCACAGTGGTGGTGATAGGAACCAGACATCTGAAGAGTTTAATGCTTCTAAAAGCTCCCTCACAGAAAAAAATATTGCTGAAATGGTTGGGGACACACTGCCTGATGCTGGAAATAATGTTTTATGATTAAAAAAAAGTTACATATATCTATAATGTTTACCATTGTAAACATTACATATAGAAACTCAGAAAACCAGTGTAGATTCATCTGTTGTCATGGATAGTAAATAAAATGGCTATATTTGTGTTGTAGACATCATGACCCCTGGTTCCTTTTACCGGCACTGTAAAGAAGTCTGGGTTGGTAAGTTTCTCTACAATGAACCGTTTCACATCAAACCACTCTGAATGACTTTGTTTACTTCTCAACAAGGGAATTATGCAGAAAATCAGTGGAGTACACTTTCAAATAAGAAAAGGTATCTGCATACTGAATATATTCTGAGTATATTCTGCAACACTCAGCTTCATGCTTATGAAAGTGTCTTCCTCAATATGAACAGCAGACTTGCCTAAATAATTATTTGCCCCTTTTCTTTTCCAAACTATTGTTAAAAGCTCACATTGAAACTCCTTTGGCCCAAAGATGGGTTAAACAGCTGAAAGGTTTAAGTGCTGATGAGTGCTGACATCACAACAAGGAGATAAATGTACACTGCGTTCACATTGGTTCACTCATCAACTCGTTTTCTGTTCACTACTTAGTGTCATTGTGTTTGCTATGTAATAAACTGACTGGAAAATGATAATGGAATGGCTGAAAGATTTAGTCAGAGAGTTTGAACAGCACTCCTACATGGCTACCAGTCTATATAGTGCTCTGTTTCTGTAATTAGAAGTGAATTTGAATGCAGCATTAGAAATGGCACAGATACAATACACCAGAAGTAGCGAACTCCGGTCCTGGAGGTCAGCTGTCCAGCACAATTTGAGCCTGGCATTAGGTGCTGAGCTGTGTGTTTGAGTGGGAAAATCACCAAACTGTGCTGGATTTTTATGAAAACAAATGGCAAGATTTGAACAAAATTCTGTTTAATCATTTATCATAAACTGACAAGAAAACATACTAATTGAAAATCTAGTTGTCACTAAACCTTTGACTGATGATGTCACTTTGTTTGCAAATCATATGTCATCTGAGTATTTATCCTCTCCGGTGTGTTTTTGACCAATTTCAGCCTAATGTTGAGTATTAAGTATTTAACTACTGATAGGTATGAAACAGTGAGAACCAACCTCTGTAAATATTTCCACAAGTCGTGATCCTGAACTTATGGGGATATTTTTATTATTGAATATTTGATCTGATTCCCAGCTGGTGCTTGTTTGCCTGTCCAGGGCTGGGGTTTTTCCAAAGCCATGACTGCTAAGGAGGCGCAGGCGTTTCTGGGCGACGTGTCCTGTAACGTGAACACGCTTCAGGACGATAAGCTGTTCCTTGACCCGCCGACCACCACGCCTAGATCACGCTCTAAGAGACAGCGGCGAGACGTCACGTCTGAGCTCCTCGACCTCCTGGTGGGTCAACGCTTTACAGCAGTTACAGCTGCTCCAGCACGGACTCTCACTCCTGAGCTCTGACCTTTGTTCATTTTTGATCACTCAGTGGTTCTGTGTATCAGACACGCTCTGACCATTTCTGTGGTGTTCAGATTAGCATATGACGGTGCTAATGAGTGATGGTTGTGAGATTCCTTCGTGTTTGCATGCATTACAATTTGGTTTAACATTTTAGCCCTAGCCCTAACAGCCCTATTATTTGGTAATATGCAGGATTTACAGTATCATATGTTCTGTTGTTTGATTCAGCGCAAACTCAGCTTTTCAGTTATACCAATTTTTGAACACAAATATTCAATATAAATGATTAAAAAGTATGCAAATGTTATAACACCCTGTACCATAAATGGACCTACTAGATGGCATATTTATTCCTCTGACTGGCTTTCAAGCGTTGGCTATTAAATTAATCAAGGACAGAAAAAATGACAGATTAGCCTGTATCTCTATCTGGACAGTACAACACACAATAACACAAGTCTATCAGAAAGCTCCACTTTTCTACTTTAATGTGGAATTTGTTTACATCAAACAAGTTGTGAAGTTATTTAAGTTTAAAGAAGACATACAAAGGACAGTAATGTGTCATTTTTTTCCTGTAATGAAGTGAATGAGTATAAGGAAAAGTGCATCACAGTTCTTGTTATCACATTAGTTACAGATGCAATAAGAATTTAATGACTTGGGTTACTCATATGTGTGTAATAGAACAATATTAACTGTGCACAATGACTTTTCATTTTCATAATGCGTGAACTCCAAGAACAATCTGTTAAAACAGCTAAACACATCACACCTACAGCTACTATGAAGATGATGTATAAAGACCCCCTAGCTAAACAAGAAAGAGACACAACCTTACCTAAAAAGTCCAGACTCAATTCTCATTCAGGACCAGCTCTATAAAGTTTTTGTTTATTTACAAAGAAATTATTTAGAGGAAGCTGTTTTTGAACTGGCCAGTTTCTAGGTTATGAAATAGCATTTGCCAGTCATCATTTTAATCCAGCATAACTGTCTGGATTTTTCAGAGCAGAGACATGGACATGGAGTGATATGCCTTTTAAATGGAATTTGCTGTGATCGACTGTTTATTTCCAAATCAGGTTTAATTAGGTATTTGTGTGGATTTTAGAGATTAACTTGGAAGTCAAGTAATGAGTAGTGAGTTTCCAGAAAGTGAAGTAATCTCATTTAATTTTTCAAAGAAATATCAGTCATTTGTTATGGTTTACAGATTACTTTCCTTTGGAAAAAATAATCTCACAACTCATTACATTACTTCTGCGTAATCCCAGCACTGGTTGGTAGCAACACATTCGGTCTTAAAGGGGTAACAAAGATACTTTGTTTTGAGTTGATGCTAATCAAAGCCTTGATCTGTTTCTGTTTTCTGCCTCAGATTAAGTTTGGTAATGGAGAGTGGGTTGTTGGTTCTGTACGCTATGAGAGGAAGTACGAGGTGAAGCTGGATAAAATTATTATCCCTGCAGTTGTCGTCCCCATGCTGCTGATCATAGCCATCTCTATAGTCTGCTACAGGTAAACAACTACATCTACCACCTCTCAGAGTTAGATCTGTGTAGCATGTCATCTGTGCTAGTATGAAATCTTATTTACTGCTTGTTTATCTCTTTCTTTCTCTCTATCTCTCTTTCTCTATTTCTCTCTTTCACTCTCTCTCAGGAGGAAGAGCCAGCAGGCGGAGCGGGAGTATGAGAAGGTCAAGCACCAGCTAGAGAATCTGGAGGAGAGCGTGCGTGACCGCTGCAAGAAGGAGTTCACAGGTCGTTACACAGCATTATACACATACTGTACATACATGAAAAAGATTTAACAAACTCTCACACCGTAACTGTCTGTATTTCTCTGCAGATCTGATGATCGAGATGGAGGATCATACGAATGACCTGAGTGAAGGACGTATCCCCTTCCTGGACTATAAGACCTACACAGACCGCGTCTTCTTCCTGCCCTCGAAAGATGGAGCCAATGACGTGATGATCACCGGAAAGCTGGATATCCCAGAAGCCCGCAAGGCAACAGTGGCTCAGGCCCTCAACCAGTTCTCCAACCTTCTCAACAGCAAGACCTTCCTCATCACTGTATGATATAATAATAACAATATTAACGATAATATTGATAACATTTGTCAGTTTAGTTGCAGAATCTCAAAGTGCTTTACACAATAAAAATAGGCCAAGCATTGTAAGGCAAAAATGTTATGGTTTAATGAAATATAATATGTACTGTATAAAATATATAATGAAACATTATAAATTACAGATTATAGAAGAATACAACTCACATACACATTAGGATACAGTTACTCATTTAGCTGATGCTTTTGCCTAAAGCTTCTTACATTTGCCAGCTGCTGGGTCAGTCTCTCTAGGGCAATCTCACTTAAGTGCCTTTTCTCAAGGGCACAATGGCAGTAGCCATAAACTGGTTTCAATCCCATGACCTTATGAGTTAATTTCTCTGACCACTATACTTCCAACAACAAAGTTCCTCATTAAACTACTAATGGAGTTTGTTACCACAATTGATGCAAACTTTTTTAGTCAGTAAAGTGAACGGTATTGATTATTACTGATCATTATGTCCTTTGAGTCTTTTGAACAGGCCTGCCATCCTAACGCATTTAAGCGCAGTGCTTGTCTTAGTTGTAGAAAGTGAGATGCAGTTATCTTAGTAAAATCACAAAATTATCACAGTTTCACTTCTGGACAATTACATATTAATGCTTACCTCATTTTGTATGTCTAATAATATGGACACACACATCTTAAACCTACTCAGTGAGTCTTAGCTTTCATTATTTCTCAGTTTCATCTTCCTTCACTGCATAAGCTAGTAATTAAGTGATCACACAGATAGGAAACACTTTACTCTCTTTCATTAAAACACAAATTGCCCTGTTACTTTAATGATATTAAAGAGTCTTGACACTGTTATTATGTCCGTTTTATTTACTGTCTGATGGACTGTTTGCTCAAAGCGAGCATTTCTGCCAGTTATGAAAATGACACCACAATTGGCTCAGTTACTTTAATCATGCAAGAGATTTTAGACTTTGCGCATGTGCAGAATACATCCCCAATCTATCTGCATCTTGTGTGGTGGGGGATGTTCTAAATTCTCTCTTTTTCTCTCTCTCTCTAGTTTATCCGGACTCTGGAGGCTCGTCCAGACTTCAATGCAAGAGCTAAGGTGTATTTTGCGTCTCTGCTGACTGTGGCTCTACATGGAAAGCTGGAGTACTACACAGATATCATGAGGACACTGCTGCTCGGGCTTATGGAAGAATACGTGCAGAGTAAAAACCCCAAACTCATGCTGCGCAGGTGAGCTGACACCACCTCAAACACCACTCCACACATATTACACAGAAAGAAACCTATTAAATTGTAAAAAATGTTTTGTCAGGTCAATGTAAAAAAATATTTCATGTTTCAAGCAATTTAACTGGTTTCAAAAGACTTAGTAAAACAAAATTTTAGTTTAAATGAACTAAAGCAATATTTTACATCAGTTATATCCTCAAAAATGCTTCAGATCAACTTCTGCCCTATTCCACATTTTATAGTATAGAGTATTCCACTGAATCATACAATAATAATAATTTTATTTGAGCATACATGTAGTGTCACTTTATGCCTTTTCTACTAAGGAAGCTTCTTTGTTAAGATAAGGTAATGCTGAATTTTCTTTTTCAGAGACTGAATCTTGCATTTGCTTTTCTGGCTGTTCTGCACCTCTGCAGCTTTGGCAAACATCCCTCATGAGCTTAGATTAGGATCGGATAACAATAGATCTGGCTGTGCCATGTTCACCATTATTTTAAGCCAATTGTTGATCTGCCACTCTTTGCTAGTTTAATTATAATTCTCCTCAATCAGCTGATGATCCACAGTAATTATCTCCCTCTCTGATTATCCCATAAGTGTTCATTAGCCACTAATCGCTAACATTTGGAGCATTTTGAGGTAAAAGAGCGAGCAGTAATTGGTTAGAAAACAAGTGTGTGTGTGTGTGTGTGTGTGTGTGTGTGTGTGTGTGTGTGTGTGTGTGCTTGGTGCCTGTGTGCGCACATTTTTCCTCTCAAGGTCAGAGACAGTGGTTGAGAGGATGCTGTGTAACTGGATGTCCATCTGCCTCTATCAGTTCCTAAAGGTAATGCGGACTCTGGTGCACCATCAGTAGTTTTTATCTTTATGTGGTTGTGTCAGGTTTAAGATTACTATCTCAGTAACACTCTCTTTTACAGTCCCATAAGTTTTAGGTATTATCTGGGTAATTCCAGGGTAATAGATAATAATTGTAATTAACATGATGGAAAGTTTCAAGACAATTTAACTTAATTACAGTGAAATTCCTAACTGTCTAAGCTATTAAGCTGATAAAGACATGGTAAAACACCTAATAAATATTTGGAGTTACAAGGTGGTGAGTGCAAGCATGCACTAAAATTAACTGTAGTGTCACATGTAAGTGTTTAAGCAGGAAAGTAAATCAAAAAATGCCTCCAGGTACTTGGTAAATTATATGGTATACAATGATGGCACAAAATACAAAGATAGTGTTCTGAAGTGGAAAAAAAGGAACTCAGTAAAACTCCAGTAAGAATTATTGCTTTCTTTAACAGTCCAGATTCATTAATTGGTAATAAACAGATACTTACTATGTAAAACTCTGTTGTCTATTCCTGTGCAATCTTTTTACATCAAATTACTGCCCAATATTTTTACCCAAAATAATTTCACAGTACTGTGGAGTTTGTGCCACATACTTGCGCAGTTAATACATACAGCCTTTTTGGCATTTTAGTATAATTTAGTTAGACTGCCATGGAACTTACCATGTTACCAAAAATAATTACCTAGCACTTTGTTGTTTGTACCTCACGTTTACCTGGTAAATACCTAGAACCTAAGGAACTGTAAAACAGTGTGCTACCACTATTACTAGAGGTGGCCAGTATGACAGTATTTTATCAAATCATCACAGCACACTTTTTCTGAGCAACGTGGATATCGTCACTACTTGAATGCTGAACAGCTGCATGTTTCAACACAAACAGAGCACAGTTGTTTGTGTCTGATTATATTTAGCACAGTGCAGTAAGTGAAATGGTAAATAAAAATGATTGTACTTATAGTTTAAAGTGTGGCACTGCTGTTGCACTCTAGCTGTTCCAACTTATAAAACCTCAGAAAAACAAAATTTAATGATACATAGTATTTATCTTAAAAAAGCCTTTGCGTTGTGATAATGTATTTTTGCCCTATTTCTTACTTTTTAACAAACTTAGAAGGCCTGAGATCAGCACTGTATACCATACTTTACTGAACTACATGTCTTCAGGTTGATTACAGAAAATGAGAGGTTGTATTTAAATATGATCATTAGCGTATTATAAAGATAGTAAATGTGGCATTTTACCCCTCATCAGAAAACACACAAAAGGATTTCAGACAGTCATGGTGTGCAAGCTAAATTATTCTTATTTGCTTTGGTCTCAGGTGCATCATCTTTGGACCCTTAAAGGCTGTTAAAGGCTGATGAGTCATGTTTTTAGCCGTTATTATCTTGATAATCATGATTGCCATATTTAATAAATGTCAAGATTTCTGGAGTCTGCTCAGGTATTATTAGATGTCAGTCAGCACAAGAGATGGGAAAGCTAACCTAAATTCATACCAGAGCTTATGTGAGGGAAAAACTGAATAGAACTGGGAATCCGTTGAGTCAAGTTGCATTTCACACTGTGAAAGATAGACTGCCTGTTCTATAATTAATAAAATAGATAGCTATAATCTACCTCCAGACGTCAGTGGGAGAAGAACAGATGATTGCTGACAGAAAGCTTAAACCATTTTTATAAGAGGGTGTATGTGCATTGTTTGTTGTATCTATAGGACTCTGCAGGGGAACCACTGTATAAACTCTTTAGAGCCATAAAGCATCAGATAGAGAAAGGCCCAGTGGACTCTCAAGTGAAGAAGGCCAAGTACACACTGAATGACACGGGCCTGCTTGGTGACGATGTGGAGTACTCCATGCTGGTAAGGTCTGTGTGTGGGTGTGTTGGTCAGGAGTCCTGATCACTTTAAAAAGTACAAGAAGCAATATAAAAGGTTTTTACTTGTTTATTAGTGATGAAAAATCATAGGGCAATAATATGATTTTGGAATATTGTAATCGATTATCATCAACTATAATAATATTTAATTAAGTATAGAGTAACTTTTTTGCCAAAAACATTAAAAATCTCATTGATCATCAGTTGTTTACTTATTAAAATAATGAACCATGATTAATTACATTCATTTGTACAGTTAATCGTGTCATTTTTTTTCTCATATTTGACCCTAAAGAGAGATTTTTCCATTTAGAAAGCAGTGTATTTTGTTATAGCTATGAGTAAACAAAATATTTTCTTCAGAATGTATGTGCTACCCTCAATAATTCAGCTTGAACCTGAAAGTCAATAATTTATAGCACTAATGAATTATAAATGCTAACTTAAACACCACTATAAATTACATATGCCAAAAGTTAACTCTAATAAGTTTTTAAAGAGAGAAATGATTAACGCTGCTAATTTTTAATGCATTTTTCTAGTCTGGCCCTTCAAATCATAGTATTGCAGACTGAAGCCCAGCTGCTTGTACGCTGTATGTTCCTATGAAAGAATACATGATTGTAGCCCTTTCTTTCAATTACAGCTTCTAATGCCTTTTAAAGCAGTACTTTCAAGACCTTTAACAGACTATAGTTGACAATGCTTGCTGGGGACCTAAATCAACGAAAAGCAGTTTTCTCAGTGGTGAAAACATGCAGCCACTATTGCTCTCACTGGATGCTGGTGACGGAAGTTAGCAACTGCGTTCACTCTGTGGAAATTATTTTCATGTTCAGGTTCTTGTTCTTGAAAACAATGTTACTGGATTATTGAAAGTAGTAAATACATTCTGATGCTTATATTATCCACTCAAGCAGCTATAACAAATGCACTGCTAATTAAATTTGCACAAAGACAAATGAGGTTAATTGTGATTGACTATGTATTGAATCTTTTTCTAAGGAATCATCAAATCATTGTGAGGTCAGAGATCTACATTCCTAATGTTTAGGGTCAGGGTTGGTTCCCCTTCTTTAGCTTTCAGGGTCATAACCCTTGACTTGTTGCTCCAGACCCTGCAGGTGTTGGTCCAGGGAGAAGGTCCTGATATTACTCCAGTGAAAGTGCTGGATTGTGACACCATCTCTCAGGTGAAAGAGAAGATCATTGAGCAGGTGTACAAAAACCTGCCGTACTCCCAGAGGCCAAAAGTAGAGAGTGTCACACTCGGTAAGTCGAGCAGTGTTTTGTCTGTGTGACTGTATGTACTGTTGATATTTCTTGCTTTGATGCTCCATGTTGAATGGCCTTGCCATGATTCAGCTGGTGATTTGTTTGTGCTTTAGGCATGAATCGCTGACTTTTTCAAATGGGTATTGATGCTAGAAATATAGAGCGATTTCACGCTTCTTGCTACCTTCTGAAAAAAAATGGAGAATGCATGTGGTATGTCAATATATCAGAATCAGAAGAAAATGCAGCCTCACTATTTGAGGCCAGTTTTCTGTCTCGCATATAACAGTTTTTTTTTCAAATCCTGGTTTGGTGTGTGTTTATGAAAAGCACGATTAATTTGATTTAAACCATTTCAGATTGATTTGGGACAAATGCCAGCACAATTCAATCCAGTATTTCTGTTAAAGGGTTGATGCGTTTGAGTTGGCAGGAACATTGCATGATGCAATGTACTGAGTCATTACAGCTCTAGTCGATGCTGTAAAAACATCCCCAAAACACTCCAGATTGAGGTATGACTTGGGCAGAGGTGAGCGCCAGTGAAACATAGGGTTATTCACAGATTGCTTCTCGCTCACCAATGTGTCGGCCACTTATGTGTCTCCTAGTCACATGGTAGAGTCGGGTGATTAGCATTCCCTGCTGTGCGTTGCTTTTCTGACAGTGTTGCATGTCTGGTTGTTTGAGTAGACGCCGCTACGGGCTTCACACAAAGGCAGCTAAGACCTTTCGGTCTACCTTTCATACTTATATAGCAGGACATAGGATGTTACGAGTGCCTCAGGAGGAATTTTAAAAAGTAATACATTTAAGAAAGCATTAAGAGGTGCCATAGAGAAAAGGTAACAGTTACTAGTTTATACTTGACTGCTTAACTGCAAGATGTAGGCTTACACTTCAGTTATGTCTTTCATAACTACATAACATATAGGCTACAATAGTTTCATAGTACCACATAATTTATGGTACTTACTGAATAATAAGCCTAAACGTTAATAACTGAATGATAAGTGTAGGGTCAAGAAGGTTAACCTTTCGAAGCTTGTTTGTCCGCATCCTAAGACTTATTATTTAGTAATTACATGGAAGATAATGCCAACAATGAACAACAGTGAACAATGTATATAGTCACTTTTGTAACAAAACCTCATATCTTAAAAATGTTCTTAGCTTAAATATACATGAATGTCACAATAGTTTAATGGGTAGTACTTTTGGACCATTTTTTACTGGTCCATTCATCATGAAACGTTCACACAGTGTAAAGGACAACCAGTGTTTTCAAATGGCATGAAAACATGAAAACAAAAAAGAGGTGTTGATGTGTCAATGAAGATATGGGCCTGCCTGCAGATACATGAAGATTAAGGAGTTCATGTTAGCTTTAACTTACCCAGCTTTAGAGGCTTTATGTTTGTTTTGGCCTGTGCAGTGCTGTAGGTCGTAGTCATAAGGCTACATGGCACCTACATAAGCACATCATGACAACTGACAAACCCTCATACATATTCATAAAGGCATCTTCCAGTACCCGTCGTCAGTTATAAACAGCAGAGTTGGCGAATTCAACCTTTTATAATAACTAAGGCCTATTTGAATAAGTGTTTATAAATGTTTATGTAGGTTTATGTCAGTTGTCATGAAGGGCTTATGTAGGAGTCATGTAGACTTCTGAACACTGCCCTACAGTAAAGTGTTGCCCAATACTCTGAAAGGTTTTTTTCTTCCCCACAGAATGGCGCCCTGGCTCTACAGGCCAGATTCTGTCTGATTTGGATGTGACCTCCCAGAAAGAAGGCAGATGGAGACGCCTTAACACACTAGCTCACTACAATGTGAGTATCACTCCTGAAAACTCACAACATCAGCTTTCAGTAGCACTCCAACTGCTCAGCTTCAGAGATAACTTTGAAATGCAGCATAAAGACGTGTCCCTATTTATGTGCCCATCTTTCAGGTTCGAGACAACGCCACGCTGGTTCTTTCCAGGGTTTTGCACACACAGCAGTCATATGACCAAAACCACGACAACCATGAGGAGAGTAAGTGGAAACTATTCTCCTTTTAAGATCACTACTTTGGGTTTAGGAAGCACAGACTTTGCATGCATACATACACTCTGGTATGTACACATTGCTTTGTGGCTCTCAGTAGCGTACAGATGAAACACATGGACACCTGCTCACTAGGCCTACGAAATCCTTTCTATTCCCTCTTAGGAAATGCCTTGCTGGAGGATGATAAAGTGTTCCATCTGGTCAGGCCAGCAGATGAGCTGGACGAGATGAAGTCGAAGAGAGGCAGCATTAAGGATAAGTCCATGACCAAAGCCATCACGGAGATCTATCTCACTCGCCTGCTCTCGGTCAAGGTAGACACCAGCACCACTATCCCAGATACCCACTATCACACACATCAAACCCTGTGAAGATATTACAATGAAGTTCCAACCAAACGAGGACCTGCATCAAACCTGCTGTGAAATCTCATTTCTTTTCCGGGTAGAAACAAAATGCAAGATTTAACCCTTAGACCCCGAGATGGAGTTATCAAGTGTAGTGATGTAATCATATATTTAATTATGTAGTGAGTTACAAAGTGAATAACATTTCGATTTGATTTACATTTTGTATCAACAATTTTGAGTGAACACTAAGCTTTTTTTCTGTTTGTATCGATGCCATGCAATGATTAAAAAATGGCAAAAATGTGCATAAATTTTTTTTCTTTCCACACAAGACTTTATGCAACTTTTATCACATTTAAATCATATTAAAGGGCCCATGTCCTGCAATTTTCTTGCATTGTACTTTTTATATATAATATAAAATTAAATTTTTACATGATCATTTTTAAACTCCTTTCATTTCTTAGTATTAAACAGGCTACTTTATTGCTGTGCCTTTAAGACTGATGTCTATGTGTGAACAGCCTCTGTTTTGATTGGCTGCCCTGTTTTCTGCCTCAATGAAAAAGTAGTCTGGGCTGAAACACTCCTAATAATTTCGGGCTAAACTGCTGTAGGCTGGAGAGGTGGATATATGTAAATATGTTGTTTTTTGTGACATCACAAAAACAAAATTTAAAATTCCATATATGGACTAAATAAATAAATACTTTTTAAAAAGTTGAGGAAATTCTGTTTTACATGATATGGGCTCTGTAAAATACCTCCTCCTACTCCATCAAACACTCAAATATGGAATCTGCACTTGTTTCAATGAACTATGAATGAGAAATAATTAATATCAAATTTCAACACACTGATAACTGAGACTCATGAGGGTTAGTGCTGTCAAGTATTTTGTAATTTATGACCCTCCTTCAGTGGCTCCGCTTGCTTTAAATGGATCGTGCATCAGTGCCGCATCTCCTTGTATATGTAATCTTCAGAGCTTGTTTTGAGCAATTGAAATGTGTCTGAATTTTATCTGCCCAGTTTGTGGAAATACAGTCCTGTCTGATGTGTAATCATGTATCCTCTACAGTAAATTGGGCAATTAGCATAAGTTTCACCTTAGGCAGCATTACGTGAAGATTTGAAGCACAGCAAAGTAAACAAGGGGACTGCATGTGTTCTAGTCTGTCTGGCTCTCAGTGTAAATCAATATATTTTCAAGGCAGCTGTGCATGACCATGTTGGATACCTCTGGCATAAAGATTAGCCTGGCCTTCTGTTGAGTGTGCAAGGGTTATGGCCATCTGACATTTTCACAGCTTGACAATCAAGCAGTAAAATGTCATCATTTTCCAATGTGTAACAATATTGTTTCAGAGACATGAGATCTCAAAATTAGGAAAGCGAGAGAAGTTTGCTTTTTACTTTATCATAATGCTACAGTTTTAGAAGTATGCATGCACCTGTTTTATAATTTAATAATACATATATAGGGCATTTCCAGTTTGTATGTGTTGTACTGGTTTATAAGTATTTCGCTTTGTCTTCACTCAGCCCTTAGGGGTGCTTTCTCTATTCCCTTCCTCTGTGTCCTGAAGAATGTCTTTGCTAGCATAATTTGTGCAGACTAAGTGTTTTCATTTTCCTCCTCAGTGTGTTTGTGTGTGTGTGTGTTTGTGTGTGTTTGTGTGTGTGTGTGAGCTCTGTGTATGGTCCATTTAGAAGTCCTTTTAAGTTTGTGATGTTCTGCTTGAAACAAAGTAAGACACTTTGGTCGTGAAGTGACATCATATGTGTTTTGCATTTCTCAGCATTTGTGTCTGTGTGTCTCATAACACTCCTGTTTATGTGTGTGTGTGTGTGGTTTCAGGGCACGCTGCAGCAGTTTGTGGACGACTTTTTCCGCAGTGTTCTCTGCTCAGGAACCGTGGTGCCGCCTGCTGTTAAATACTTTTTTGACTTTCTGGATGAGCAGGCCTTAAAACACGAGAACGTGGATGAGGAGACCATCCACATCTGGAAGACCAACAGGTAAAAGTGTGTGAAAGAGAGAGAGTATCATCAGTGCAGAGTGTTCATGCATTTCATATTAGAACAGCAGAAACTACACACTGTGCACTTTATACATGTAGTACTGATAAAATTCAATATCTCAGTATGTTCTAAATAGTTCACACTATCACAGTAACAGATGATGTATAGATTTGCATTAATAAAGTTAATGATCCTGTGTGTCCCGAGTAGGGGGTTATTTTGCTATAAAAGTTGCGATCTTTTAAGGTGGGGATAATGTTTTTTTGTGTGTTAAGCAAAAAAATCTCTCGCTAAATAAATACAGTTTGGTTGGGTGAACCTGGTCAAATGACATGTTTTGTTGATTTTTCTAAGTGAAAATAAGTCAACACATCAACACATTTCTGCACATTTTAGAGCACTATTACTGTTTATTTGCTGAATTTATCGTATTGGCAAAAAAAAAGCTACAGCACATTTTATATTTTATGTTGTATGCATATACTACATTGCATACTAAAAACTAAAAAAGTGCAGTTCTGTGCTGTGTCACTCTTGATATACTTTTTTATATTAAATTTACATTAAAGTTGTTCTTACTTCTTACCTCCTTTTGATGATAAGCAAATTTATCTTGAAATTAAATAAAATAATTTTAAACCCAAACTATTTATGCATTAAAAAACAATTTAAAAGACTTAACATTAAACAAGACAACGTTTAGTTCACTAAGTACAAGAAAAGATTGTTTATAAAATGTTTATTATAGGCTAATAAAAGAAACATTTTATTATCATATAAGTATAATGAACATGGTTATTGTTCTTATTGTTTTTTAGTCAGTGATAAATGAAATATCTGTAGCGTTTCCGCATTTGAATGTTTGTTTTTGTTTGTAGTTTGGTTTCAATTAAAAAGCTTAAATTGTTTCTATGAGTTGTTTGATTCACAGTATGAGTTTAGTCATGAATGCACTAATTCCAGGAAATATTTTTGACACTGAAAGTATGTTTTAGCTAAGATATTCAGCTTTCATTTGCTGTTTGATGGGTCTTAACTGCTAACCAACTCTGCTCTCCCCTACTGTTACTCTAAGCTAAAAGAATGTCTTAAAAACTGTGCTTGTTTTCACTGCTGGCTTTGTTTTTTGCCCTTGAAATTATACCAAAGGGAATCTTACTCTAGAGGGTAAACAGACTCCAGATTTCCAGAAAGGAAACTTATTATTTATTGCATTTTTTAAGTATTGCAACACCCAGCAAATGAAACACATTACAGTTAACATTTAAGTTTTGTTATCTATCAGTATGGCTAAAACTAGGGGTGGGAATCTCTAGGCACCTCACGATTTGATTCGATTACGATTCGGAGGGCTGCGATGCGATTATAAAACGATTATCGATGCGTCTTTTTTTCTATATAGCATTTATATTTTCTCACTGTGTGAGCTCAAGTTTCGAGTTCAAGTTTATTTGTCATTTGCACAACATGTCAGGACATTTATACATTGAAATGCTTGTGGTGAGGCTCTGCTAATCACTCTACGGAAAGTAAATAAGTAAAAATAAAAATACAAGAAAAAACAACTGAAATATATTAAATATACACAAAATATGCACAGAATATAGAGACAATATACATTTTAAAGTGACTAAGTGACTCAGTGTTGTTATTTCAAAATGACTTGGTATTTTTAAAGCAAAGTATTTGTAAAGATCCATAATGAATTTACTTCCAATATCTTTTTTAATAAAACAAATGGAAGTGATGTGGCAAGTGAACCAGAAGGCTCTCATTCACTGCTCTTGTTTGGAGCACGAGAAGCTGCTGCTACTCATCTGCGATAAAATGCACAGTTACATTGAAATAAGATCCAGTGGTAATGGATGTCCACGCAGCACATGTTACAGCTATTCTACCCGTTTTCTTTAGTGATTTTATAACTTTGGTTTTGGTCTCGTTGTAGAGACGGGGGGATCGCTGTGTCAGTAAAGTATCTTTGAGACGGGTCGTGTGCAACATAGCGCGAAAGCCCTGTTTCACAACGACTGAGAACCGCCGTGCAGACTGCAGGTCACATAGCAGCGATGCGTTATTCGCATTTATAAGCAGTGCAGTTGGTTTCCTGGTACATTAAATCTGCAACAAGAGACTGTCAAACACTAAAAAGTGGCGAAGCTTCTCTTTCGAATTCTCCCGTTCCACCTTAAATGGTGCCGCATTTACATTCGTCGCCTCAGTTAGAATTTAAGGTGGAACGGGTAAATTCGAACAAGAAGCTGGAGAATAAGAAGCGACTTCAGCCTCGGAAAACAGCCGAACGTTGAGAGACATTTAACTGATCTACTTCAGAGGAAAAGTTTTCTGGCGGAAATGGGAGGAAAGCGGCTATAGTTAAAGCTTAAAGCCGAGTAAAGTAAATCTGCGCTCTCGTTTATATTGTTTAGTCTATACTAGGACATCAAGCACATACTGAAACATACTGGACATTAAATGCTGAGGCTCCCAAGGTGGTTTGATTTTTGAAAGGTCAAAATGGCTCTTCTTAACTTCTGGGTTGTGACTCCTGATCTAACCTGGCTTTTAATGCAGAGGGAGCCGGTTGGATTTCTCGCTCATCCAGTTGTGTTTTTGTTATGTGCCGCCACAGACTGTCCGGGCGCTGCACTTACCCACTTCCAAGTTCCGCCTTTTGCTTTCCGTCAACATTACGTATAAATTAAATATTTAGAAAATCGATTTTTGACATTTGTGAATCGATTCAGAATCGTTCACGTCCGCATCGCGATGCATCTAAGAATCGATTTTTTTCACGCACCCCTAGCTAAAACTAAAAATTAATACTAGTATGTGACACCAGTACTGGTATAGATTATATTTCATCCAGCACTGTGTGTGCGTGTGTGATTGATTGTTTTAGACTCACTCATGCATTCACACCCTCACTCATGTCCTGCAGGAGTTTGACCCGCTCTTTTATATTCAGGGTATCTCATCTCCTCATGGGACCTCGCTGCATCAATTAACGTCAGCTCCGTGTTTGTTTATTCCCACTGATGAGTCGTCGTGGCCGCAGCAAGATTGACGGCCGTTAGAGAGACGTGAATGAGGATGATGAGCAATATCATCAGACCCGCTCACTTCACACGCTTGTTTTGTTCGCTAAACCAGCAGAGACCGCTCCTATTAAATATGAATGTGCCAAAGAGCCAAACAAACATAGTAATTACGTCCCTGGTTAATTTAATTGTGCTGTTATTACACACTCTTTTTATTTTGTTGTTGTTCTCTCGCTGCGCAGAGGGATGCGGCTAGCCGGTATATATTCCAGAATTGCCCATCTCAATTAGTTCGCCTTTAAAACGCATGACAGAACGCAGGGGCACGAGCTATTTCGGGCCTGTTTGTAATTCTCTGGCATCGCTACAGTGGATGGGCTGTGGAGTCTCTTGTGTGTTGGGAGTTTTTTGTGTGAGGTTTTCTGTGGGCACCGGAGTGTGTTTGTGTGTGTTTGTGTGTTTGGGGGTGGTTGCGTGGGTGCTGGAGCGTGTAGTGAGGTTTTCGCTCAGCGTGTGCCCATTTGTTTGCTCCCAATGTGAGAGTTCAAAGAAAGTGTTGGTTAAAATGTGTAATTTTCCTGGTACAGTAGAAATGCACTCTCAGGTCAATGATGAATAGCAGGGGTGTTCAGAATTCTGTTTGTGGCTGCGGGCGTTGAATCCGAGGAGCTGATAAGCAGCGTCATGCTCAGCTGAGTCACAGTCATTAAATCTCCTCACAACTTTCTTCATTCTAAAAGCTCGCCATTTTAAGACACTCGGTCATCAGGGGAGTTACAAACAGTTCTGGACCTCCTGCTCTGTTAGTTTGGGCCACAGAATCTAAAGCTATGTGCTATGGAAAAGTGCCAATTACTAAGTCTCCTCTTCTCTTCTCTTCTCTTCTCTTCTATTCTTCTTTTCTCTTCTGTTCTCTTCTCCAGTCTCCCTTTAAGGTTCTGGGTGAAACATTCTGAAGAACCCTCATTTCATCTTTGATGTGCATGTGACAGAAGTGGTTGATGCCTCGTTATCGGTCATTGCTCAGACCTTCATGGATGCCTGCACTAAATCTGAGCACAAACTCAGCAGGGTGAGACAAATTGGCTTCTTTTTTGCACTCATCCGAGACCGTTTTTGCTTTTTTTGTTAACTATCTGAGGATAGAATTTGAGAAGAAGGTACTGGGCCTAGATTGATATAAAAGGGAAAGGAGTCTACAAATCAGAGTTCATGGAGAGTGCTTAGATTTCAGCCAAAATGGAGATTTTGATTGACAAACATTTTGATTGACATTTTTCTATTTTAGGACTCACCCAGCAACAAGCTTCTCTATGCAAAAGAGATCTCCACATACAAGAAGATGGTCGATGAGTAAGTTGTGTTACTTTGATCACCTGTTATGGGTGGTTATCCTATATTAGACCACGTATTCAGTAAGGACAGGACTAATAAAGAATAGAGATGCACAAATCATCATTTTTAATGGCTGATTCAAACTTTTTTTTGAGCCAATTTTTATTGCCTTTTTTTTAATCTGGAGCTCACACTGTTAAGGGTAAATGAAGACATAAAACACACTAGCATATATCCAGTTTTTTTTTTATTAGCCAAACTAAAAACATTATTTGCTCTTTATTGGGCCAAACAGGCATTTAATGTTTTTTAACCCCTTAAAATCCCAGGCTTATCACACACTAAGGTTTATTATTTAGTACCTACAGGGACTCCAATGCAAGCTGGTTGAGCTATTCTTAGGTTATAGAAGTGTGTAACACTGAAAGTAAGAGGCAGCTGGCTATTTAGCACAATGAGTCATGCATAATTATGCCATGACAGTTTGGTACAGGCATAGCGAGTGCACTTACCCGACTGATGTTATTTACCTTATAAAATGCACAGAGATCTGCTTAAATAAAATAACAGTAATATTATTAAAATTAAAATAACAACAATGATTCCAATCTTTGATGATTTTGATTGTGCATCCCTAATAAAGAGTAATTATAAGATTGATATTTCTTAATTATTATTTGTGATTGATCATTGAAGTCATGTTGGTTAGATCCACTTCATGGTAGGTGATTTATGACACTTATTCTTGAAAATAAGTAGACAACTCATGGCCTCAGAGCAACATTCTTATGCTAATGTGAGCTGACATGAGTTTTGAATTCAGTACGATGTATAATGTAAGCAGTTTTTCAGAAAATGTTTCTTCACTTAGCTGACTGTTAGGTCTTGCACCAAAACTTTCGTCTATGATGTTTAAGGGAAAAGCATTGCTTAACTGTATAACACATGACAGGACCACCACTTCTGTAAGCACAATATGCCTTTTAAACATTACCTCATAAAACTCATTGATAACAAAGTGACTGTGTAAATCTTGCAGATACTACAAAGGAATTCGACAGATGGTGCCAATCAGTGACCAAGACATGAACACTCACTTAGCTGAGGTGTCTCGGGTGAGAATACCCTCTTTCTGCTCAACTCTGTCTCCTTAACTGAATACTGTGGGATAGTGAGTGAAGGGGAATTTCTGTTACTGAGTGTGGTCCTGCTTAATGATGTCCCTTTGTGTTCCGTAGGCTCATACAGACAAACTGAACACACAAGTGGCTCTCCATCAGCTGTACCGGTATGCGAGCAAATACTACAAAGAGGTAAACATGCCTACACATTGTGCACAATATATCATTTGATAATCATTATCATGATATTGGCCTTTGCAGTACTGGTATCGCAGAAGGCTGTAAAGTGAAAATGACCATGCTGTGAGCATCTTGACCACTCATCAGTTCCAGATGAGTGTTTCTGTGGAATCTGTGTATTCAAATGATCAAACAACAAAAGTAAATTATATTAATCAAAATAATACAAAATAATGTTTCGCAATAAACAATACACATCATGATATTTTGACACACTGACAAAATGTGCTAGTAGTGTTTGCTGAAAAAAATATAGTGATGGTCTACACTTCACATAATGTGTTGCACTTAATCCGATTAAACAGGACTAATTATAGACGAATAAGATCTGTAGACCCCCCAGTCACAGGTGCGAACCATTCATTTGAACAAAGCATTAGTTCTCTTCATGCCATTCAGCCATAAGAACAATTGTGAGTTCAGGCACTGACATTGGACAAGAAGGCCTGGCTCACAGTTGACATTCCAGTTCATCCCAAAGGTGTTCAGTGGGGTTGAGGTCAGGGCCGTACAGGACTTCACTTTGTGCGCAGGGGCACAGTCATACTGAAACAAGAAACAGCATTCCCCAAACAGTTGCCACACAGTTAGAAGCTTATAATTGTCTAAAATGTCTTAGCAAGCTGTGGCATTAACTTTACCCCTAACTGGAACTAAGAGGCTGAGACCGAACCCTGAAAAACAGCCCCAGACCATTATTTCTCCTTCACCAAACTTTCCTGTTGGCACTATGCATTCCGGTACGTAGTGTTCTCCTTGTTCATCAGACTGTCAGATAATGAAGTGTGATTCATCACTTCAGAGAACATTTCCACTGTTCCAGAGTTCAGTAGTAGAGTGCTTTACATCACTCCATCAGATGCTTAGTATTGCGCATAGTGATCTTAGGCTTGTGTGCAGCTGCTAGGCCATGGAAACCCATTTCATGAAGCTCCTGATGGATAGTTCTTGTACTGGTGTTGTTTCCAGAGGCAGTTTGCAGCTGTAGAGGACAAGCAATTTTATGTGCTTCAGCATTTGGTGGCCTCTGTCTGTGAGTTTGTGTGGTCTACCGCTTCGTGGCTGAGCTGTTGTTGCTACTAGGTGCACTTACAGTGGACCAGGGCAGATCTAGCAGGGCAATTTCACATATTGACCTGTGGCAAAGGTGGCATCCTCTGACAGTGCCACAGTTTAAAGTCACTGAGCTCTTCTTTATGAGCGACTCTGTTGCCAGTGTTTGTGTATGGAGATGGAATGATCAGGATCAGGAGGAGTGTCTAAAAACTTTTGGCCAGATAGTGTATTTTGCACAGCATCAGAATACTACTATTTTGTCCATACCGTGCAGAAGTATTCTCGAAATGCATTTTTCCTCTGGGCAGTGCAGGACAGCGCACTGTGGTTACTAATCTGAACCCAGAACTGTCCATACTCTGGTCGAGTACCTGTGTTTGTTTACCATCACACAACAAAACTATGAAATAAGGTGAGATCTCTGGAGGTTGTGTGATTCACAAGATTTCTCATGCAGCGCTAGTGTTAACAGTAAACACAATCAACAGCGGCAACAACTGAGAAGTTTCAGATGTACCTTTTAGTCCACATTTGGTTTTACATGAGCGTCACAGACAGTGATTCTGGCTAGTTCGCTCATGGTTTTTATTTACTTATTTATTTTTAAAATGGTTTCTGTTTGACTTGACTGATCATGTATGTGACTATTGGATTTGACCAGTCAGTGGTCTGCAGTAGTGGTCTATTTCTATCTCCACCCATACATTTTGGATCAGTACTCTTAGCCCAGAAAGAAGGGTAACCAAATTCGGCACGGGTACTCAGGTACAGTACGGTTCGCTTGGCAGTAGAAATGATGACAAAACGCTTGGTCATGGGTTTGTAACTGTACCTTACTGCACTGTACTGCCCTTTGGAAAAACACCATGAGTGTACATCATGTAAGTACAGTTTTCAAAGTCTACTGCCTAGTACCCAGCGACATAAGAAAGCGCAGCAATACTTCTACATCTTTACTGTGCAGGTGGTGTAATGTGACACCTTTTCTCATACACTGACTCATTCAGCTCTCTTTCTGTTTCCATCCTAGATTGTCCTGTCTCTGGATGAGGACCCTGCAGCACAGAGTAAGCAGCTGACACTGCGACTCCAGCAGATCGCTGCTGCACTCGAGAACAAAGTGACAGATCTGTAACCCTGCCGTACGGAGATAGAGAGAGAAACAGACAGAGAGAGAGAGAGAGAGAGAGAGAGAGAGAGAAAGAGAGAGGCTGGAATGGAATCAAACCGCCAGAGGTCATGTCGGGCTCAAGTCTCTGGGGTATGAAAAGAGGATACAAGAAAGAAAAAAAAGAACAATTTAATGAATGAAGCCCTCAGAGTGTAATTAGCATTATAACTATAATCAGATGTTCAATTTCTTCCTGTGTAGAGAGAAAAAGTTTTAAGAATTGTATTATATATTTTTTTTATTGTGCAGTCTTTATGCGGAAAGCTTTATAAGGAGAAAATAACTTTTTAAATGGACAGCCTTGTGTTAATTGTGTTTATAAAGCCTCTGTGTATATGTGGGGGGGTTCTGTGGGAGTGGGTGTGTGTATGTGGGTGGGTGGTTGAGTGTGAATTGACTGCTAATTGCTCACACACAGGATGCCTAAATTCTGACCCAAAGGGAGTTGCCCACTCATCTGTATGACCCTGTTTTGTGTGCGTGCATGCGTGTGAGCGCATTTGGTTTTACGTAAGCTCACTTTGGGGTCATAACTTACGTGTTGTCCAACCAAACATCATCTGATGGACCCTGACTGGCAGGAAGGAGAGGTGTTTTCCAGCAGGTGGTGATTATATTTTTCTGTTGATTCTCTGAGCGGACCTGCTGGTCTGATGGGGTCAGCTTCCATCAGAAGAAACACTGGAAAAGCCAATAATATGATTAATAGCACATTTCTTTTACATGCTCTTAACTCACCATAACAACATGGACCAACCTGAGCACAAAGAGATTCTGTTTAGGCAATAGCATTTCAACAAAAAAAAAAAAAAAAAAACAGAACAAAAAAAGTGTCCATTGATACGAGGCATGTCATTTTTATACATAGATTTATGTGTCATATTTGTACAACCTTTTTGTTATGGTTCATTTCAGAATTATGGTTATTATTATATTGTGCAATGAAAATTTCACTTATGATAATGTCTTATGCATCTCATAAATGAATGGTTATATTTTATGGTTCATGGTACCAAAATGTAATGTTGATGACAAATCATTTCATAGATAACTGCAGCAGCCTTGTTTTTCCTACGAGAATAGGTACGATACTGCTGAATCAGACGGCACTTTAAAGGGCCCATATCTCATCATCATAAATTTGCCTCACACTTTTGTTGTAAAAGATGTAGCACACAGCATGTAAACATTTGTTAAAGTTTTAAAATGTATCATTCACTCCTCAGCCTATACGGTCATATATATAAACTAAGCTGCCCATTTTGGATTCATTGTTTTTGTGTTGTCATGAAAATCAGCACATTTACATTTATCCACCTACAGCAGTTTAGCTCATGCTGAAGTTCAGCCTGGACTGCTTTATGAATAAAGCACAATACAGGATAGCCAGTCAGAACAGAGCTCATTTACATATGATTCTTAAAGGCACAATAACAAAATCAGCCTGTTTAATTCTAAGGGAGAAAGAGAGGTTGAAAAAAATGGCCATGTAAAATGAATTATGACTGTTTTTCAGTACATAAAAGCACACAAATGTCATGACTGGATTGAAGAAAAATATAGGATATGGGCCCTTTAATAGAAGTTGTCCTGTTACCTTAAAGCTGCCCATTTGGGTTTTTGTCCAGCAGGTGGCATAAGTCAGCTACTAAGGCTCAGAGTCAGTCGGTCGCACATTTTTCAAAAGCTCTGAGCTCCAACCAGTATGTTATCACTGGTGATGTTTTACCTAGTACGGTATTTTTAGGGACCCTTTATTAAGTGACAAGCTCCTTTAGCCTTTGATGCACAAAAACTCTGATAGGCAGCTTTAAACACGAATAACATTTCATACTGCAGTGTGTATTCAAATGAATTTTCCAACTGTGTAAGTAGCATTTCATAGCACTCTTAAATAAGCAGCTGCTTTGGTACTAAACAGCTAAACAATATGGTACTTCTGAACTGAGCTGCGTTACAGAATTTTAACTGCAAAAGAGCGTGTCCAGTTTATAAAACCTGCTGTCCTTTTTTTTCTTTTTCTTTTTCAATGTTTGTTCATACTACTAAAGTTCATAATGTATGTACCAAATACTGCAATACACAGCAATCCTTCTCAGTTTTGAGTATTACAGGTGTTTAGGTAGCCTTTTTGAAGCTGGTGAATATTGCTTTTTGCTGTTGATCCAAAAGCAGTTCTTTTGCTCTCTTATAGCGATTGAGGTTAGGATTCAGGTCAGGAAAAAACTGGTCCTAGATCACCACGAATCCTTTTTTGAGCCTCTTATTGAGCTGTATCTCTCAGGGCTTGAGCTGCCCTTGATTTGACTGCCAGATGGCTGGATTCTGGCCTTCGAATGGTGGGATTCCTCCTTAAAGCAGTGGTGGTCTGCTCGTGGTCTCTCTGTCGCTGAGCGGTATGAAGAAGCCTTGCAGCGGTTGGCACTGCCCACTCGATTCCCCTCTGCTTTAATGAAACCAGCGGGAGACGCGTTTGATCTTAATTGCATGCAAGCTGCTGACACCGTGCTTTTAAATACGCTCACAATATTCCTTTTTTTTCATTTGAATTAGGAAGCCGTGACCCAAGCCCCTACAGCTCGATGTAAAGCTTCTTTAGCCTTTCTTTCACCAAAACGTGCCTTAATGATATTAAGTGTTACTACTATCGTTAATTATATCGATAATATCGAGTGGCAAAATGGCAAAGTTTTAGAGCTAGGGTGCTTGCAGTGTCTTTGCAGCTGTGGTGTTGACCGTGAGTAAGTGCAGTCGTCATGCTAGGATCATTTGTGCTGTAGCCACAATGTGCCAATTAGGTTGATCTTGAGTAAGGGAGGACGAGGCAGTTTTTATAACGTGCATATCTTTTGGGCGTCCGTGGTTTGTGTGTGTATGTGTGTGTGCGTGTGCACTTTTGTAGACGTTATATTGGGAACAAGCTCTGAACTAAACGAAGCCGTGGTGAATGTAAAACCATTCCCCCTGCCCCCAAAGCATCTGCCATTCCGCTTTTATTCCTAAAATTTTTAAGAGGAGGATGTGCAACAGAAGTGTTGACTAGCGCTAGTGTGTCCCACTATTGTGTTTTTTCCCATAGACCTATAATTTCTATGCTATCCCATAGTATGTATGAAAAATATCTATACTCGACAATGACCTTCTTACTGCTGTGCAGTTATTTTTATTCCTTCATGTCCTTATGATAATAATATATGCCTTTGTATTAAAGAAGCAAATCTGTCAACACTGTATTTCTTGTGTAATAATCCTATGCATTTTGAAGTCCAGGAAAAGAAATGCCAGTATGTTGTGGTGTTATCGAGATGTTTTTTTGGTTTGTCCTTTATCTTCCTTGTGAATGTGTAGTGAAGTAAGATAGTTGGGACTGTACAAGGTACAGTAAAGGCGGGAGACTATAGACTAGCCGTGGCTATTCCAGGCCCGGCAGCTGAGAACAGCTCTTACATGCCTAATCTGTTTGTACTGAAGTGCTCACCACTCAGTGGGGGGCAAGGCTCGAAAACACCTTGCACCCTTACGTCAATAAAGAGACACTTCCATTTCATCGCCTCTTGCTCTCGTCCCTTTCTCGCTGAACGAACATTTGCCACCTTCACAATCTTCAAGACGGTTCAGTTGCCATCGAGCTGTTATGTGACCTGTAAATGAGTTGCTTTTCTTATTAAGATGTCATCAGAAGCTGTCACTTGGGGGGGTTTTGGACACATAATGTCACTGCTTACCTCTAATAACCTTTCAAATAGCCCACATTTCATTATAGGAAATGTGCCAGTGACAATTTGTTACAATCTCATTCAGCTGAGGCGAGACACTACAAGTGAATAGGATCATTTTTCAAACAATAGGCATCACAGAGAAAGAATTTTACATAAGATTATTGAAATCTCATTGTTTTATTGTTTGATAAACATTTTGTAGGTCATTTTGTTGTACAGAATCTAGTGTAAATCTAGCTATGAGCAATATGTAAGAAAATCAGTCTTCAATAACCTTGGGCTTAAGCATTAACTTGGAGGTATTCTAAAAGCTGTGATTTTTATTTTGTGATAGGATGATCTATTTAGACTCTACATGAAACAAGCTTTTCAGTGACAAATGACATGACATGGTTGTGCGAAACAATGCAGAGCTAATCCTTCATTAAAGTTGCTAAAAGGCCAGTCACAAAAGTGGAACTTCAGCTGATGATGAATTGTTATATAAATGATTGTGATTAACAATTTGTCCTTTTTTTGTTGATCATTGTACGGAACTATTAAAATATAAGACTAAAGTGGCCAAATTGGCTGATTAGTCAGTAAAAAATTTCAATATACACACACACACACACATTTTCTAAGCCGCTTATCCTTCTTGGTCATGGAGCCTATCCCAGCAGTCATTGGGTGGAAGGCAGAATACACCCTGGACAGGTCACTAGTCCATCGCAGGACAGACAGACAGACAGACATATACATCCACACACACTCACACCTAGGGGCAATTTAGCAAGTCCAGTTGGCCTGACTGCATGTCTTTGGACTTTGGGAGGAACCTGGAGCACCTGGAGGAAACCCACACAGACATGGGGAGAACATACCAACTCCACACAGAAGGGACTGTGGCTCCCGGCCAAGGAACCGAACCCAGGCTCTTCTTGCTGTGAGGTGACACCATACCGCCCCATAAACCTCAATACATATGTTTTATTTATATGCATTTGTCTTTACTCAACCCAGTTCACATTCTCTTTGTTGTGACATAAACTTAGGATTGTTAAAGATGACAAATGTGAAAAATAATTGCAAATAGCATAAATAATTGTACATAATAAATAAATAATAGCGGTCAGGCGATGATGTCGTAATTCTGGCAAGCCTAGTTTTATAAAATATAGTTAGACAAGAGTGGACACAAAGTCACAAAAGATGCCAAAATAAATTATTTTCTGTTGAGTTTGGACATGTGATGGATACAATTTATCTAAAAATTTGAAAAATGATTGATGGGACCAAAATCACCATTTCTGCCTATCATGCCTTGCCATAAATTCCAATTTTGATTTTGTATTCAAGAGCTTGGTGAATGTGTGCAGTAATATAAAGTATATAATCAATATATTGGTGCATATTTGAATATGTGCAGTAATATAACATACAGAATGCTTAAAAGCCCTGTGCAAATACTCCTGCTAGTACTGTACGCCACCACAGGCTTCTTTGCTGCATTAAAAATTCTAGTCAGAATGTTACATTATTAGATTCCTAAAATGAAGAGAATCTGCATCTAAAGCAGTAAGAGTTATGTAGAGAATAAACAATTGGGTGTTACCCAATTGTGAGACCCCCAGCGATGGCCCGGAAAAGTTTGTCTAAAGAGAAATTAATTAAATCACTGGAAAAAGGGGAGAAATAAATAAATAAATCCAAAAAGATGAAAGAAGGCAATGCCTGGTGCTTCGTTCTCTAATAAACCTTGGAGCAGATGAGAGAAATATCAAAGAGAAGGCTGACTCCCATGAAACCAACGGAGCGATACAACACAAGATATACACCCACCATCCACCCCCACCCTACAAAAGTGAAGAGGAAAAAAGGAAATCTTCAAGGGCCAGAATAATTACGTTCTGTTACTCGGAATCCCTTGTGTGTATCATTGTAGACAGACATCTGGTGTCAGAAATGTAGTTTCAAGCCTGATCATGTGATTGTAGTTTGTAATTAGAAGAATGTGGCAATCTCACAGTCAAAATCCATCAAAAGAACTTTGATAATGCATTGAATGTTAGTTAATATGTATTGTACTCGGCAGAAGTCAGAGACCACCCTTTATTTAACTTCCAGTCAAAGTGGCCATTAAGAACAAGTTATTTATTTTTCTGTCAATATATATACATATTTATGTCAGAATATATTTATATATTCTGACAGAAAATATTCTGATATATATTCTGATATATATTCTGATGTGTGTGTGTGTGTGTGTGTGTATATATATATATAATGTATATATATACACAAAATTGGCAACACAATATAAGTATAATTTCAAACCTGTTAGTATTTAATTAGTTCACTCTTCTTTTTTTGGCATCTTACTGCTTTACCTCTTCCATGCTTCCAATCTTAAAATGAACAAAGTACAGCTGCCCAAACTACCCAAACACATCTAAGCTGCCCTGTGGATCCCTTTCCCACGTGCATAAAATGGCCTCAGGAAATACACTGTATGGACAAAAGTATTGGGACAGCTACAGGAGCTTTTTTAACATTCCGTTCTAAATCCGTAGGCATTAATATGGAGTTGGTCCCCATTTCCAGCTACAAAAGCTTCCACTGTTCTGGGAAGCTTTCTACAAGATTTTGGAGTGTGTCTATGGGAACTGTTACCCATTCATTCAAGAGCATTATTCACAAGAGCATAGTTCATCCTAAAGGTGTTTGATGGGGTTGTGGTCAGGACTCTGTGCGGGCCAGTCAAGTTCACCAAACTCACCCAGCCATGACCATGGACCTTACTTTGTGCACTGGGGCTCAGTCATGCTGGAACAGAAAAGGGCCAACTGTTCCCACAAAGTTGGAAGTGTACAATTGTCTAAAATGTCTTTGTTTGCTGAAGCATTAAGATTTCCATTAGCTGGAACTAAGGGGTCCAGGCCAACCCCTGAAAAACAACCCCATATCATTTTCCCTCCTCTACCAAACTTTACAGTTGGCACAATGCAGTCAGACAGGTAACGTTCTCCTGACATTGGGCAAACCCAGACTCCTCCAACAGACTGCCAGATAAAGAAGTGTGATTGATCACTCCACAAAATACGTTTACACTGCTCCAGAGTCCAGTGGCGCCGTGCTCTACACCACTCCCCCTCAACGCTGGCATTGTGATCTTAGTTTTGTGTGTAGCTGCTCGGCCATGGAAACTCATTTTGTGAAACTCCTAACGCACTGTTCTTTTGCTGATGTTGCTTCCAGGGGCAATTTGGAAATGAAAGACATGAGAGGGTGGTCTCTGACTTTTGCACAGTACTGTATGAAGAAAGGAGGTTTACTACTGCCACCAGAAACGTCTCACTTGATCAACTCTCATGCTCTACCGCGTTTCACATGACTGCTCAGTTTAGCAAATGAAACGAATATAAATACAATCCAAAAAAATCTAGAAAATAACTTGACTTTCTCATGCTGAGTGATTTAAACACTTGTACGCTTTTTTCCTCTCACTGAGAAGCGTCTCTCACCGGAGACTCAGACTCAGCAGGTGAATGTGTGTGTGTGTTAACTGCAGTCGTGTCTAAGGCCTCATACCTCATTCTGATCAGATTTAGTCTTTTCTTCCTCCTCTTCCTTAAAGGGAGCACACGCCCACGCACATGCTACAAGCAGCAGCAGAGACCCTAATTAAACTAGAGAAGCAGAAAAAGCAACGTGACAGTTGTCGTGATTAATATTACATCGGTTGACCACAAACAGATGCTGTGGGTGTGTGTGTGTGTTCAACGCGTCAGCGCGTCCCATAGGTGTGTGAGTGCGTTTGAAGCCAGCTTGTACACTGACTCCACTCCAACATCTCTCTCCCTCTCTCTCTCTTTCTTTATTGCCCTCTCTTTCACTCTCTCTCCCTCTCTGTCTCTCGCTCTGTATTGCTCTCTGCATCTATCTTTCCCCTCTCCCTCTCACCATTTGACTCATACCCTGGCCTAGTCCTGTATTGACCTGATATCAGTTTGGTGCACAAGATCAGTGTTTCCCTCAAGCTAAAACTGAATTGGTCACAGTGAAAGTAATATGTGTCAGTTATTCTCGGCTCGGGTAACAAAGTGTCAAGTTGTTTATCATCTCCTACTGGCTTTTTCAATGTTTATATCTTAATATGAATAAATGACACAAAATAGGCCAACAACAACAACGATAATAATAATGAATGCAGTAAAAAAAAGCACTCATGATTTAATTTAATGAAGTACTGATTAACCAAACCAGGTATTCATACAAAATAAAGGCAAATAATACTGAGCTGCGACAGGAGAAGCTTGGAAACGGTTAAGTGCACACATTAACATACATAAAATCCACTTCTCATTGTACTAATGTTATTTGTATTTATTCTAGTTTTTCTGAAAAAATAAATTTACTGGCCAATTAAATAGAGTTTTAAATCTAATTTTCTCAGGTGGACAAAACTTTTGTGCAATACTGATGCATTATATATATAATGCATCACTATTGCACAAAAGTTTGTTTACTCATGTATTATTGTTAATAATAATAGTAACAATAATGATAATGAGAAGAATAATCTAACATTATTATTATTATTATTATTATTATATTTTAGTCACCTGAGAAATCACTGGTAGTTGAGGAATCCTCCGCCAGTTGGCGCGCTTTCTTACCGGATGTGGTCACTGTAAAGTGAACCCCGTGTTATCCAAGCACAACGCAACACAGTGAATTCCAACCAATCAGCGCTCAGTGAAGGAGGGTCTTTGAAAACTAGCGCGGTCGCCGAAGAAATATGGCAGGAAATAACAGAGCGTGTGTGATGTTTACAGTATTCACTCTTGCGGAGAGGCCGCTGTAAATGAGCGGTCCGTTATCAGTAGTTTATAATGAGCGGTGCTGTCTGTTCTGCAGCGGTGCGGACGGAGCTCCTGGAGCCGCAGTGACACGGACAGGAGCGACGGGGCCGCTGCTGCAGCCCCCCAGAACAGACTCGGGCAGGTGTGGTGAGTACTGAGATAGTCAGGGCGGTCACTGGCGTCCTGGACAGGAGCTCTCACTCCAGACAGTCAGCCGGAGCACACTGACTCTCGGGTCAGCGCGCTGAACGGCGCCCCACAGTGTAGACACGGCCGAGCCGCCATCCTTAGCTAGCTGGCTAGGCGCTAACGTCAGCGTTCGGCATATCAGCTGCATTTAGGCCAGCTAGCCTCGTAACCACAACAAACAAGGCTAGTGGATAACCCTAGTAACGGCTGCTCGTGCTCTTCGCTCTCGGAGAGATACGGGACTGGTATTGTTTTTGTTTGCTCCGTTACTCCTGATTTATGTTTACTCGTAGAGCTCACACACGCTAGGAGCTGCGGTAGAGGCGGCCGTTAGTGGACAGAGTTCTCTGAGGCACCAAACAGGCAAGCCGCTCTGTACAGTGTAGCCCTGTTGACAAGACGAGCCGTCTTCAGGTGGTCATCCCTGTGTTCCCCGAGTCCTTCAGTTTCTCATGTACATCTCTGGAAATGGCCCGGGGCCTTGTGTTCCTCAGGCTCTGTGATGCCTGTGTAGTTTTGTAATGTTCCCAGCGTCCCGTGATCCCTCACTGACATTTTCAAAGGAAATGGGGCTAGCTCTGTGTTCCCAAGTTGCTTCAGTCGTGTTTTTTTCTCAGCGTGAAATAAAAGTAACGTCTATACTTCTCATATAGATAAGAACTTGCATATTCTGAAGGTGTATGTTCAGTCAACAAAATGTGAAACTGTACATGTACATGCTGCTTTCAAAGAGATTCCTTCATTAAAACACACTGACTGAACAATGCAGTGAGCAAAAGAAAAGAGAATGGGCAGCATTTAAGTTAATGTTTTAAGGTATAATTTTATTTGAGAATCCCAATGATTTCAACACTGTAAAACATTGTCAAAGTTGGTATTTGTGCAAATTGTCCCAGTAACGTTTACAACATGGCCTTGTCAACATGCCCTCACCTTTTCCTTGTTGGGGAATCTTTAGTACAGTCTCATGTTTGTTACTGTATTCTGTTAACTTACTAGTAAGCAAGCTAAGGCCTACACAACGAGGAACAAGAAGAAAAGAAGAGTGGTGCACCATGCCTAAACCAGGCAAAGCAGTTATTCTAAAAGCTTATGCACTGTACACTCTGACTTCTAAAAAAAAATAAAAATAATTACAAAGTTTGCTTAGCTAGCTCACTTATCTGAGCCTAGTTGAGGCAAAGTACATTCTTGAAAATCTGCTCCTCTTTGTGTGGAGGGTATAACACCATGTAAAGAGCTGCTCATTGGGTCCTTGGGACATAGAGCCATGGGAGCATACAGTTAGGATCTGAAACTCAGTTTACAATTACTGATTTTTCACGTTGCACGATTTTATGCAGCTCACTCAAGGTAAGGCAAAAGCTCAAAGCCAAAAATTATTGTGGTATGATGCACATCAGGTTTCTGATATTCAGAAATGATATTGATATTCAATATTTTATGTTTTGAAATGTTTGGATTCTACTGAGCAGTAGTTATATACTACACATATTTGCTTGGCTCAGAAAAATAGCAATTTTATTTCAAAACAGACATTAAAAAGTAGCTTACTCTTATGCAAAATAGTGATCTTCTAAAATGATGCGAAAACCTGAGCTGCCTATTATAAAACCTTATACAGTATGTTTCCGTATTCATTGGAATTACAAAGCACTGTTAAAACACATCGCTGTTGTCGGAAAAAAACCTCGTGTCTCCAAAATGGTAACTTTACAGGAGAAGGAAATTTGGGTCTTGTAGTCCAGTCATCATGAAATGTACATACAATGTGAAGGGTAATAGGCATTTTCAAATTGTGTCAAAAACTGAAAAATGACAAAAATGGAGATACAAGGTTTTTTTCCGACAACAGCGACATGCAAAATCTTCACTGGATCTGACTCTGTTTATTAGCTATAACTAAGTTACCATTTCAGTTTTTTCATGTGTCGTGGTTTCTCCAAAAGACAGCAAATGAGAAACTCTTAGAAGAGACAGATGAGTCTATCAGCAATATATGTTTAAATTTCGGGATACTGTTTTGCGTGTCCATTTTTGTTTTTCAATGTTGTATTCAAATTTTTACACTGTAAGTAATAGAGTAAACTAACGAGTGTTGCTCTTAATACATATTTCACTGTATGGCCATATGAGGGAAGATTTGGTCTGTCACACTTATGTTGTCACCTGATTGCAGTTATTTGAACTAATTGTGGTTATTTTGGTTAACGGCATTTGTTTTCCTCAGTCATTGGAAGTGCATTGGGCTGAAACAAATAAAAGTAAATTGTAAAAAAAAAAGATGTAGACAATATGATTGAACACAAAGAACACCCATTCTAACTGGTGCTACACTGTATGGTCAAATGTCTGTGTTCTGCTAGCATCCACCAAACCCAGATCAGACAGCCAGATCATGTGTCGTCACGTTTCCTGAGTCTAATGGTGGCATGCTTTAGAAACCCATTTCATGAAGCTCCTGATGCTCAGGTCTTGTGCTGATGTTGCTTCCAGAGGCAGTTTGAAACTCTGTAGTCACTGATGCATCAGATGATGGATGATTTGTACACACTTTAGCACTCAGCAGCTGCTCTGTGAGGTTGTGTGGCCTGCTGTTTCATAAGTGAGCTCCTAGGTGCTTCCATTTCACAATAATAGCACTTACAGCTGACAGGGGCAGATCTAGCAAGACAGAAATTTCACTAGCTCATTTGTGGCCTAAATTTAAAGTTATTGTGCTCTTTCGAGACCCATTCTACTGCCAGTGTTTGTCTATGGAGATGGCATAGCTGTTCTTTCTTGATATTATACAGCTGTTAGCAATGAGTGTGGCTGAAATACCTGAACTCAGTAATGTTTGTTTAACTATTTGCTTGCTAATAATTCCATTATCTCAGTAATAAGAGAGAAGTTTAAGCTTTGCTTGACTCTACAGACCATTTTATGTAACAGTAGTTATGTGAGTGTGTATGTGCACAGAACAGTGCGGAGTATAATTTCATGCCAGTTCAACCTAACTAGCATCCAAGATAGCTAATCAGCCAGTTTGTCTGTCTTAGGTTTTTTGCTTTAATAACTCCATAAAAAGCACAATAAAGTTTAATTGGAGTTATTTATTTGACAATTAATCGTCAGGTACAGTTTCATGATTGTGACAGGCCTAGAGAAGATACAGTTGTTGTAATGTAGTTATATTTATGTTTTCTCTTGCAGGACAGATCATACGCTGATCTCAGCACCAGGACATTACCATGTACTGCAGACGAACTTCATCTGAAATGTCCACTTGGCCCAGCAGCAACAGCATTACAGAGCTTCTAGGGGCACTGTGTGACTGCAGCCTGTCAGGCGTGTCATGGAAGCGTCTCTCTTTGGGCGGTGCCTCAAGGGAGGTGTTCCGCCGCACCCTCCGCAAGAGAGCCTACGGCGCACTGCTATCCAAACTCTTTCAGGACAGCTCCTTCAAAACCAACTCAACAGCAAATGCATTGGCTACCACGCCTGCTCACAACAAAATGCTGATGATTTCCTTCGACCTGCGTGTCTCTGGCCGCATCGAAGAAGCGGAGAGACTCGAGGTCCTCCTGGCGCAGCTCCATGAGGTGGCCCTTTCGTCCGGTCTGGCTGAGCTGGATTCTGTCTTGGAGTTGCTGGTGCAGTTGGCCGGTTCTGTTCCTCCACCAGCAGTGTCCTTCAGCAGGGACTACATGCGGCGGGAGCGGCCTGTGCTCCGCAGGCCTCCCCTGGGTGGCTACCTGAGCCAGGAGATGCAGAGGCTAGAGAGCAGGGCCTGGGCTCTGGTGTGTGAAGAAGAGTGGGGGGCGTTTGGGGGTGTTTGTAGGACGTTAAGCCTGATGGACGCTCCACCAGGGACTGGCCTGCCAGGCCTGGGCAGGAGAGCAGAAGTAGAAGAGAAGTTTGAGAGGGAAACCAGGCTGTCCCTGTTTGGAGCTCTGCAGCACTCGAGGACATCAGATATGGACATCCGGCTGGACTTGCCACCTGTGCCCAGCAACGCAGAGGTCACTGGACTCACTATTCGGGTACGGCAGTAAGAGTTGAATTTGCAAGGTCAGGCAGATCCAATTCCACATTAGTTAATTCTTTTGGATTCTGCCGAATGCACAGATGAGCTGAAACTGAACTCACTTAATTTATAATTGACTTTCATTGATAGGCCTTCACTTTTCACTGATAGCATATTTTTTCCTAAAAATTGCGTTTATCTGTCAAATGTTTAATATTACCCTTTTACATTTGTGCTAAACTGATGAAATTGAGCCCTCAAATGGACCACAAGTGGGCTCTTTTTACATCTAGCGAATCTGTGTAGGCTGTGAATAGTGCAGTTAGTGAATTGTAACACTAACACTAAGCTCCCTCTGTTGTGGTCTAGAGGAGGATGGGTACCACTTCTGTTGCCTTTTCCCTTTGCCACTCCAGTCTTTGCTCAATAGGGCGCTGCACCTAGATTTCTATAAAGCTGCTTTGTGGTGATGACCTTTGTAAAAAGCGTTGTATAAATGAATTGATTTAAAAATAAATTGAGTATCCTGCCTTCCGCCCAATGACAGCTGGGATAGGCTCCAGCACCCCACCGCGACCCAGAAGGATAAGCGGTTTAGATGATGTATGTATGTATGTATGTATGTATGTATGTGTGTGTGTATAAATTGAATACTTTTGGATAGTTTTCGGCTATTTTGGTTGTAGGTTCCTCAGTGTTTGGATCAGTCAGAGGATGAAGGGTTCCAGTCTGCCTCCAATCTGACGCCAGACTCACAGTCTGAGCCCAGCCCTAGTCCTGAGGTTGACATCTGGGAGGCCCTGCGCACATTTGTGCCTGGCAGGCGCCGCTGCTGGGAAAACGTGGGCTGGTAAGACCCAGTAACAATGTATTTATATGTTAATATGTTAATGTTTGCACCATGCGCAAGGCATACGTGCATCTGTACTACATAATAATGCGCACAGTTTGAGTTTTGATACAGTTTTGAAATCTGCAGCCAGGATTCAGTTACGTTTTTAGTACTTTGTATGTTACAAATGTTAAAAATTATTCTACAGAGCTGTGATAAATAAAAGTAAAATAAAATTGTTTTTACACCTGTCACACCTCCCTCTAAAAAACAAACTCAAACCACTAGAATCCCTACACGCAAAATAATAATAATAATAGTAAGAAGAAGAAAAAATTTAAATAAAATGAATAATAATGAAAAAAAATTACAAATAATTTAAAATATTAAAAAGTCCAGGCCTTTTGAGTGTTGCTGTGTATGTAGCGTAACCCCTCTCCCTCACCACCCACTTTAATAGGCTGCGCCCTAAAATATAATTTTGATCACTATCAGTGGTTTCCACAAAAGACGATATATGACAGATCCTCTGATGAAAGTGATGGGTGTGTCGGTGGTAATTTTAAAGTTTCAAATTTGATTTTTTGATACATATTAAATTGTTACACCCTTAATCTTTAGTGTGGTGCACTATTAAAAATAAAGGTGCTAAAAAGGTTCCTTTGTGCAAGGCTGTAGAATAACCACATTTGGTTCTCTGAAAGCTTTTCAATGTACGTTTCTTCAGAGAACTTTTTTGAAAATGAGATGAATGTGGACAACCTCTTTTAAACCTTTTAAAGTTTCTTCACATTCAAAAATATCGTTTTCTAAAATGTTTTTTCGGTAACCAGTGGAATCTTTGTGGTGTGTGTGTGTTTTTATTTAAAGAGTCTGTAGCCATTTTGCCTCTTTTGTCCTTAACTGACTCTATCACTTTCCCTTCTGCTCTTTTCCTGCAGTCCCCCAGGTCAGAAGGAGCCTCCCTATCTGTCGGAAGCAGGCAGGGAGGCGTTTGATCAGCTGTACCGGCTCTGGGAAGGAGAAGTTAGGAACATGATCTCGTCTCAGACTCCCTCTCCTCTGCTGCCTCTACCTCTGGACTGCCAAACTCAATTAGTTAAAGACCTCCTCAATGTGCTTATAGGGGTGGCCTCTGCTACTTTCCCTCTCAATGAGGTAACTTCACTGTGTTCCTAAGTGGAATGGAATCACTTGCACATTCTGGAAAATGTCATTTATCTCACTGTTTATGTCCCTGGAGATGATTATGGAGATAATGAATGTATCTGTATGTTGGTAACAGTGGACTTCTGAGTGTATGTTTTATGTTCCTTTCTGCCCACTCTATTCTAGGTGAGCGTGCAGTTTGATGTGCGTCCGGATGTATGTGTGTCGGGAACGTCCCCGGAGAGTGTGTCGCGGCTGTTAGCAGAGCTGGCGCAGTACGGCACACATTACCTTCGTCTGAGCCGTTTCTCTCTGGGCACTGCTGATAAGAAAGGCCTGGTGTTTCAGGTAATGGCTTCCCAATCAGCATTTATAACCTTGGTTTGCTTCAAGGACAAGTTGCCGTTTACCGCTGTTCCGGAGACCACTTTTCCTCACAATCCCAATTTGTATCGAAAGCTTTTTAAGAGAAATGGGAAATCTAATCTCACTGTATTTATTGTGTGTGTGTGTGTGTGTGTGTGTGTGTGTGTGTGTGTGTGTGTGTGTGTGTGTGTGTGTGTTTATGTAACAGGCCTTCACGGGTGGTCTGAGACGCTATCTGCACTACTACAGAGCATGTGTACTGAGCACACCCGCCTCACTCAGTCTCCTCACCATCGGCTTCCATTTCCGCAAGCTGGGACGCCAGCTCAGGTTGGAATCTCTTGTACCGTTTTAACAGCATTGCTTCCATTTCAGTCATACTGATGGGACATGAAGATCTGGCAGTGGTTAGTTAGCCATGTATATTTCAATTTTTACTGATCTCTCTTGGAGTAAGAAAAAGAGCTTAAAGTGGAAAAACATAACTAGTACTACATCTCTTGTGGTCATGCCTGCTCACCTGCTAGAGTGGTGCCACAGTGGTCTCTAAAGCGAGATTTCCTTTTTTAAAAAAAACCTTTTGATGTTGCATCTTGAAGCTGGAAATAAAATTTGAAAGACTACAGATGCTTTGGGGTGGTTACTTCTGGGTGGGCTGTTTATTCCCTTAACAAGGAGAACCGTTTGACCGTCAGTTTAGGTTAGTGCTATAACACCAAGTGAGGTATTTATTATGCTGCATTCGACTTGGCTTGGAAGTAGGAAGTCAGAGCTTGAAATTGTTGTTTTTTTACCTTTGTGCATTTGAGCTGCAAAGTGGGAAAAACATGTTATAGATACATATGATGTGTCATATGATTTAATCAGTTATTACTTTATGTCAGCTGATTTAAAGCAAATCACATTTAAAAGTAAAAGCTGTTTTTTTTTGGTTACTGTTGATGGTGTGATTTGACAACTTCAGTCAAATGCAGCATTAGCCTCTAGATCAGTGGCTAACAGTCAGGGTTTGTTCAGGGTTTTTTGGTTGTATGGTATATTTGCGTAAAGCATGCTGAGTATCATAGTAAGAGTAACAGTGATGAGCAAAAACATGAAAATGACACAGGTTTGTCAAGTTGAAGCCTGAGAGGTGCAGTGCTGGGCTACGGAATCCTACGTAACTCAAGAAATAACATCTTAAATGCTCCTTTTCAGCAAGAATAGCCATCACCTTAAAGTCTTAAAGCATTAGTATAAAATATTGTAATACAGAACAGGGGAAAAAAGGCAGAGCAATGGTTAATTAGATTAGTTTTAGTTTATGCAGCAGCATCATTGGGAGGGTCAGTTCATGAGGGTGAGGTTTGCACAGCATTGTACAGCATGAAGCTCAATGGTGGTCAAACCGGTCCAGAAGGCTGGCGAACAGTGGCACCCGATCAAGGTAGAAGAAGCAACAGTATCAGACACATAGGATGGGCAGCTGTTCAGCTTGGCAAAGAAAAGGAAAACACACAGAGAGTTAGTTCTGTAAAGAGTGACTTATCACAGATTACAGTATTAACAGCAGCACGTCTGGTTATTACAGCCTAACTAAAAACGCATGAGAGCGGTGGGACGACAGCACCAACACTACCGGTTTGCCACAATACTCTATGACCCTGAACCCCCAGATCTGCACCTTTTATCTAACAGGGAAAACTAATTACCAAAGGCTCGACTGAAACAAGTAAGTTTTTAGCCTAGACTTAAAGACTGAGGCTGTGTCAGAGTCCCAAACACTGACTGGAAGATTATTCCAAAGTTGGGGGGCTTTGTATGAGAAGGCTCTCCCCCCTGATGAAATTTTATTAATTCTAGGTACTAGTAGTAAGCCAGCACCTTGTGACCTAAGTAGGCGTGATGGTTCATAGTATGAGAGAAGTTCACTCTGATACTGAGGGGCGAGTCCCTTTAGAGCTTTATATGTCAGGAAAAGAATTTTTTAATCAATGCGAAATTTCACTGGCAACCAGTGTAGGTTTGATAAAACTGGGCTGATATGGTCAAACTTTCTGGTTCTTGTGAGGACTCTGGCTGCAGCGTTCTGGACTAGCTGAAGCTTGTTAAGGCTTTTGCTGGAACGTCCAGACAGCAGGGCATTACAGTAATCCAGCCTTGAGGTAATAAATGCATAAACTAGCTTTTCTGCATCCTGTAGAGATAATGCATTTCTTAATTTAGCAATATTACGGAGATGCAGGAAGGCTGTTCTAGTAATATTCATTATATGTGCGTTGAAGATCGGGATCTATCATGACACCAAGATTTTTTACAGATGAACCTGACGCAACTGTGAAACTATTTAAGTTTAAGTGTTAAAATAGACAGTTTGTTTGTAGCAGCTTTTGGACCAAGAAGCAGAACCTCTGTTTTATCTGAGTTAAGTAGAAGAAAGTTACTTGACATCCAGCCTTTTGTGTCTTTTATACAGCCCTCAATCCTGCTAATAGATACATTGAATAATAGGTAAATAGCTCAGTTACTAATGTAACGTACAGTAGTGACGGTCCTGCAATGTTAAGATTCAGGTTTAAGCCTTTATTCAAAACTTTTGGTTAGATCTGTGAATCCCGCAAAAACGTTGTTGTCATAAATGAAAAACCTGTGAGAGATGATGCTTATTCAGTATTCATGCCCTCACTGTGTTTATCAGGTATCTATCTGAGCTGTGCTGTGTGGATGGAGCTGCGGGTGCAAAGCAGGCTACCTTCCCTGTGGTAAGTAACACACTTGAGTAGTTCAGAGCAAGTGCAGTCATTACTGCATGCATGAGCTGTAGTGCTGTTTACAGATGTGTTTTTGTTTCTACAGGGTGTGAAGCTTCTTTCCTACCTGTATAATGAAGCGCAGAGTAACTGCAGTAATGAGAACTACCCTGTCCTGCTGTCTCTGCTGAAGAGCAGCTGTGAGCCCTACACACGGTTAGAACATCTCTCTCTCTATCTCTCCCTCATCTCTTCAGGTGACATTTCTGTCCTCAGTGTCTAAATGACACCCTGGGAATTCACCTCAATCGCACTTTGGTATCTTTTGATCAGTATTCTGTTTCAATAATGTAGAGGCTCCTTTGGGGCGGTTTGTGAACACGCTGCGGTAACTGATTCTGTTTCTCTTTACTTTCAAATCAGTCTTTTCAAAGCGCCATGAAAACCTTTAGGGACAGTTTTCCAGACTATGGTATAAATTGAGCTAGTTACAGATAGAGCTGGGCGATATGGCCAAAAATGTTATCACGATAAACAAAATTCACATCGTTCGATATCGATACATATCGCGATAAATGTCAAAACATTATTTCTTTCAAGTTTGAAGGCTGATTTTTGCTGCTGGGGGGTTAACTGTGGTTTTAAACTATCCTTTATGGTCAGAACACAACAAACACTCAAACAGTGGAACATTTCACAAATCTGTCACAGGAGAGTGGGAGAAAGTGTCTGGTGAGCTGTTTTTACCAGCTGTAAAAGCATGGCTATTTTGTAACTCATAATTTAAGAAAGAAAACAGATTATTTTTAGCTGGTGCCGAGCGCTCAGCTACCCCGTTACAAACGACATCACAGTATTCAGACACCAGCTAGCGAGGACTGGATTTCTCTATACTGTCGTAGTAGTTTAAGTGGTGAACCGCAAAATATCAACACCAGATAATCAGAGTCCTCCTTTTAGGTACGTTTAAACTGAAAGCAGTGCTTTTGTGTCGTGTTTGATCCACAGTATCATCAGTTCTCCGTGTTGTGCGAGTGACGAAGCGCCGCTTCAAGTTGCTAAAAACAGCTAGCCTGGAAAGACAGCGCTCTCCCGCTCTCCAGTGCCTCACAGCTTCCCCAGTTTACTTTTCGTTTAAATCAGGGCTGTAATGAACATGAACCCACTTCTTTCTTTCACTTTCGTTGGGAATGCACTCGTACTTAAATATGACTGTCCGAGCGCTGCAACAGCGCTTTAGTTCTTAGGATTGTGATTGTGATTTAACGCTGCTAAAGCTGGTTAGGATGTACAGAAAGAGTTGAGTTCGCTGTAGGACAGTACAGTTACACCACTGACCTCGTCACTCACACTCGGTCACAGGAGAACAGATCGCCGGTCGTTCCGCTCAAACAGGGAATGTATAACTCCGCGTTTCAGCCGTTGCTAAAGACTCATCTTCCTCGTGGCCCCCTCCCTCACTAATCATGTAGAAAAACAGGAGAGGAATTGCGCCCTCTCCTGGCGACAGCAGAGTAGTGTCGCTTTCCTTGCAATAGAAAGCGCCACCAAGGCTTTTGCTGAACGTGGAAGTGTGAGAGTGGTGTATTATATCGAACATTTATCAAACCTGTCGTATCGCTCTATCGAGGAAAAGTTATATCACAGTAATTATCGTTATCGTTTTATCGCCCAGCTCTAGTTACAGACTTAATCCTTGAATAGTTAAGTGAAGTCTAAAATACAAATTTCTCATGCACTGTATTACTTTGAATTATTTTCTTCTACAGTGCTATGACCTGCTCTTAGAGAGTTATTGATTTTGCTCAGACTAAGCCAAAATATTTCCAAGATGGTGTGTGTAATATCAACTTGTTAGGAAATGCTAGAGTTGATTTAGAGTGTTAGTTAACCCCTTGCTGAAAAGAATTATTCTTAGCTTAACTGGTAACATTCCCTCAGCCACATTAATTATGTAACGACTGCCCTCCATAAGATCCATTTGGTACAAAGCCATTGTTCTTAGTTTAAACACAAAGAAATCATTAAAGAAACATTTTGTCACCGTCCTTTACTAGGTAACTTGCCACTTCTATTAGTGAAGTTTGAAACAGACCTCATTAAGCACAAACAGCTCTGAAACAAATGTATATAGCTGTTTGTAGCACCACCTTATGTTGATGCTAAACACGACCGCACATTGATTGGACTTCATTATGAATTCTAAGCCTTTCTTGTTCTTGTTGTTGTGATGGCACATTACTGAACACTTGTTCTAGATGAGCAGACTTGCTTGTGGCTGTGCACAGAATGCCTTTCTGACCTCTGCTAAACTTTGTGGCAAAGAGAAGACTTAATATTTGTTTTCATAGCAAAACTGCTGAACCAGTTCAATTTGTTGTCAGCCATTTCCATCAAGTGTTCTGTGCAAACTTCCAAAGAGTCACTATATTCCATAATAATTTTGTTGGTGTGTGTAGGTTTGTGTCAGACTGGGTGTACAGTGGGAGTGTTCAGAGATGTGTATAAAGAGTTCATGATCCAGGTTAATGAAGACTTCCTCAGCTACAGAGGTGAGTGAGTGTGTGTGGAGGAATCATCTTATGCTGTGTTCATGACAGCTGGGAACTCAGGCTTCACAAGGGAAAGTCTCTGCTACTACCACATTTGTAGCTACAGTACAACAACTAAAATGACAACTAAAATGAAAAATAATGGAATTCCTTGCCTTGAATATATTGTCAACCGATGTCAGTTGTCAAGGACGCTGTATTTTGTTGCAAATAGTGTAGTCTACATTCAGCAATGATTTTAGTAAATTTGTTTTATGTGAAAATGTTTATTTGTTGTCAGCTCAGTTTTGTCCTATTTAAAGCAGACATGATCAATAATAATAGTGTATTTTTACATGTATTTTATATTTTACCTTGTAAATTTACATTTAGTATGTTTGACAAAAACAAATAAACAAAGCAAAAAAAATGTAAGTTTTGGTTTTTGGCCAAGAATTTTCTTTCCAGGGCATCAAACTGCAAAATTACACTTTGATTAAAAAGATTCTAGAGAATCACATAACCTTCGGATTATCCTGCAACACCTGCACTTAGCAATATCATACACAAAAAAAAACTGCATAAAAAATTACTTCTTGTTTTGTGGGCGATAGTGTTGCAATGATGTCACAGGATTGCGACTTGGTTAAGTCAGAGCTCTTGAGAAACTCAGACCTTTGGAGCGGGAAGTATGAGTCGGATTGCTGTGGAAATGGATTTTTCCTACTTGGAAGTTGAAAAATTCTCAGTTCCCATTTAGCCATGAAAGCAGCATAAATATAAGTAGTTTGTGTGGTTTTGTTTTTTTGCTTTGATGGCAAAAATATATATTTTTTTATCTACAAAGAGCTCTGATACAAATGCCTATAGCTCTCTTTCTATACTCATTTTTTGTTCATACCAGGCACAAACAATGGTTGGAGTTCATTACCAATTCTCAGCGTCGGTCTCTCCCTCTGTCTCCCTGTAGATAAACATTTCTGGGTGCAGGGCTACACTCTGATCTCAAGGGATGCGGAGGACTGCGTGCCTGTGTTCCTCCGACACATTGCTAACGACGTTTATGTTTGTGGAAAGACCATCAACCTGCTCAAGATCTGCTGCCCCCAGGTCAGCTATTTATAACCGAAATCTGTTTTAGGAGCATGTGGCTGCAGGAAAGAGGCTCTGCTAATTCCACAAAACATTATCAGGATGTTATATCATAATTATTACGATCACAAATCATTGAGTTCTCTCCTTTTTGAGTGTCGGTGCTTATCATGGTGTAGCATGGGACAAAGTAGAGAAGCTGGTTGTTTTTTTTTTCTGTAAATGTAGGAACAATTAGCAGAGGTTGTTATGATTATTTTTATGTCACAATACAATGGTAAGCTTTTCTGCACATATTGTGGATATCATCAGGACTTTAACATTTTTGTATTGAACTGAAATTTATTACAAAAAGAGCATAGTTAGTCCTGTGTGTGTGTGTGTGTGTGTGTGTGTGTGTGTGTGTGTATATATATATATATATATATATATATATATATATATATATATATATATATATATATATATATATAAAATGGTATATAACAGTTACAGAGAGGAAAACAGTATTTGGAACACTGTTTCCATAACCTATATTGTTAGAATGCATGTAACATTAAATCTGAAGCCTAAAGGACTGACCATGCAGTGTCTGACAGCATTACATCTTCTGGTCGGAGTTGCCGGTGCCGCGGATCGCAGTAACATTCTCTCTGCGTGAGGTGGAGGAGATAGAGAGAGACTGTGCTGTGTACCGAGGCCGCATGGAGACCATCGCCAAACACAGTGCTGTCAGCAGAGAGGAGCAGGTACAGCACTTACACTCATTGCAGCAGCTATAGTATTAGTATTTCCTGTTTCCAAAGCTAAACATGTTTCTGAATTTGATGTAAGTTGCAGATATTTATGAGTGAAGTGATATCAGTCCACTCTGTGGAAGTGTAGTCATGTGAAGTTGTTTATATTAAAGTGAATGTTTCTGTGCACATATTCTCCTGGGCCTTGTTTGTCTTTGTTCTATTCATAAAGCTTATGTTGGGGAGCTCCAGATGGGGCTAAATGTACCACTTCTCTGTTAAAGCTCTCAGTAATATTGATATCGTAGCTTCAGGAGAAATGAAGACTATGATCCATTAACACATTTTCAGCAGAAATGCAGGACATTGTAAGCCAGAGGGCTGAAATGTTCTCTTTTCTCTTTATGACTCTCATTGTCCTATTCTCTTTTCCTCTCCTTTTCCTGTCTCTCACTCACTCATTTCTCTCTCACCCTTCTTTCTGTCTCACTGTCTCTCATTTCTTTTTTTTTGCTCTCTTCCTACCAATCTATCTCTCTCTTCCTCTTTACTGCATATTTTTTGCCTTCTGTCTTGTGTATTAGGTATTGCGTACAGAGTTGGCACGCCAAGAGCTCATCAATCAGGTCAGAGAGTCGGCAGCCAAGACGCTGGAGAGCATCCGAGGTCAGAAAAAGTCACCTGCATCATATTTATCACAACACCTCATCTCTCCTACACTCCAGCAAAATGAGGTATAGGCAGTTCTTATAACGGATTTTGCTCTCCCGGTAAAATATGCCGTCGGATCTTTTGTACCTCAGGCAGAAGTATGAGACAGTGGAGATGGGAAGTTATGGCCACGAGCCAAATGTGTGCCCAGAAGTTAATTTGTTGAAAGAGCTCTACAGTTCTATTACGGTTTGTCGAGTGCAAAAATTCATACTAAAATCTGAAGCTCCACTTTCCATCACTCCAAAAGCACAATTATAGCTTAAGACCAGTCTGTGATATTGCACTGATTAGATCACACTTTCCACTGGTAGAAATCAGGCACTAATAATCACATGAAGCAGAAAAGCAGCAGGAACCAAACAACCCAGAATGAAGTGAAATGAAAAGAAATGTGAATTAATGGGCTAGTGGCTGAGCTCCTGCTGCGCTCTCTCTTGCCCCCTGCAGGCCGCCAGGTGTCACAGCGTCTGGCTGAGGAGGTGAAAAAGAGAGAACGCTTTGAGGAGTTGAGACAGCAGCTGGAGCTCGACCAAGAGGTGAGAGACACACACACACACAGAGTTTCGAGAGAGTGTGAATGCTTTGCTTTATGAGGATATGAAAGAAAGGAAGACCATGTTGTGCGCAAAAAGCATGCTCATTACAGCATTCATTAATTGTTAGCCAAACCAGATCCTGTCCTATGTCTACCTCATTTCTCTATAAGTCAAATATATTCATATATGAAATTTTTACAAACTGTGGAAAAAAAGAATGTTTCTGTAAATATGTGTATAAGCTTGGTGGAGCTGCAATGTACACATCTCCAGTTTTTCATATTTTATTTCTCATTGTACTGTGGTTTTCTGTGTGTTATGGTAATGTGCTGGATTTACCAGCAGCTCTAACTTCCAAACTGCAGGGTAGTTACTCCTGTCTGGGTAATTTTGTCTGAAATCCCTGACCAATTAGAATCACCCCATTTTCCCCTTTGAAAGTAACAGCAGGCACCATGTCAATTTGCACAAAATTTCAAGTGGTGATATTTGAGTGTGCTGAACAGATCGCACCGTTAAGTGCATAGTTTTATATGGTGAGATAAGTTTAAAATATATATATATATATATATATATATATATATATATATAATAATTTATTTATTTATTTATTATTTTTTTAAGAGTAGTTCTTGCTCCCTTCAGTTCTTACTAATGATGACTGTGTAACATCGTGCTATTGGAATATTCATAATGCGCCCACTTCAAAGACACCACACCTCCAGCTGTGATAAATAGGCCTGCTTGCTCTCAGGGGACACTGTGCATTCTACATTTTTTTGAACTTGCAGATTAGTAGGTTTCAATCACTTTGCTCTGTTTTCTCCCACTGTTAAAGTGGAGGCTTTTAATACTGACAGTGACATAAATAGTATTAGAAGTTAAACGTAGGTAAGCAAATGTCTTATTCGGTGAGCATATACATAAGCTCTAAATAATGGCGAGAATGGTGATTGTGTTTCCAGTGGCGCAGTGCTGCTAAAAGGAAGGAGCAGGAGGATGACTTCAGCTTTGCTCGCGAGCTCAGAGATAGAGAGCAGAGGCTGCAGGCCCTTGAGGAGCAGCTGGAGCGCAGGGCACGGTAAGGCCAGCAGGAACGCTCTGCATACAGGTCATGTTCACATTCACTTTTGAAGTGGCAAAAGTCTGAGTTTTGTCTAAATTTGACAAAGATCAGATTTTTATCCAAGCTGTGTCAACACACACATCTGATCTTCGTGAACCAGATTTGAATCATTTGTGCCCCCTGCCCGTATGTCCATGCAACTGTAATGAGACCAGTCAGATCAGAGAGGGGGCAAAAAATTTGAATGATAAGATTTGTCATGTGAACTTGGCTTTAAATTCTCACTGTGCAATTATATGCCTTTCTCAGTTTACAATATTCAGTCATTGCACAGAATGAAAAGCACTCATTAAGATTAAGAATCAGATAACCAGTATGGTGCAGTTATCACACTGTGTCTGTCTGTGTGTGTTCAGCATGGACCTGATAGCACAGTATAGTCGCCTGTCTGAAGAGGCTGCAAAGAGAGAACGGAGAGCTATGTGGAAGGTTCAGAGAATGAGGCTGGATGAAGCCAGAGTGAGCTTTCTACAGCAGGACCAACAGGCCATACAGGTCAGAACTTCTTTAACAGGGGCATCCAATTCCAGTTCCTGTAGGGTCCAGCACAGTTTGGTGCATTCCCAAAAATGCCTACTAAACCTGCTAGCTAATAACGGCGTTGAATCTAGTTTGTTTGAGCAAGGAGATCACCAAACTATGCTGAACACCCCTCTGCTACATATTGTTCTTTTGAAAAGATTTTTTATTCAGAAAAAAATGCAGTCCATGAATAGGCTTAATCCCTGCTCAGAAAACCAGACTTAAATGTTTCAGACCTAATGACAGTGCAGTGTTTTTTGTGACTCTGCTTGCTTTCCAGGCTTTGCTGAAGAAGTATCCTTTAGGGCAGCAACGCCCTACTCAGGAACCACATCAACATGAGCAGGTTTGAGAGATGCTAGACATTTCAGTTAATATGTCTTTCTGTATGTCTGCATGGCCTGCATGCAGTGTTTTTTAATGTTAGTCCTGATGGTCATCCATATTTTGATATTATACAGTACATTTTCTTGCTCCAACATATCTGATCCAACTAATCGGCTAATTAACACAGCCCATCAAGAGTTAACGTTGGTGTGTCGGAGCAGGAAAAACTGTAAGTTGACTAGGACTGGGGTTGGGAACTACTGCTCCAATGAATTCTCCCCTCTTGCACTATAGGAACCGCATACTTCTGAACCACCGATGAAAACCCTAAATGTGACTGTGAAACCCACTGTTGGTTCGGAGTCAATCCCACCTCCTCTCTGCCCATCGCCACCACGTGGACCTTCCATTTCCTCCTCTGCAGCTGCTGACGTGCTCATCTCTGATGAGATCGACATTACAGACTTCCTCCCTAAGCCACCGCGTGTCCCGGACAGTAAAGCTATAACGCAGGCTCTTCAAGACATCGGCTCCGACCTTCCACAATCCCTGCCACAGAATTCAGACTATGACTTCTCCTCCCCCTATCCTCATGAATACCTTAAGCCTCGCCCTCGTCCTGCGCACCCCTCCGTGTCCCACACTGAGATTGGGGAAAATGTGTCTGAAGCCCAAAGTTCGGTGCCATTAGCAAAGCCTAGGGCAAGTGAATATGGCCACCCCTCACTCAGCTCACTGCCGCTGGAGAACAGTGCCGCCTCAGGGCATAGAAGCCCAGACGTCCTGTCACAAACCAGCTTGACTGAAGCAGAGCCAGCAGGAGAGACACAACAGAAAAATGTGGCCGCGAACCAAAGGCAGGAGGCAGACGAAGAGGCCAGAGAAAGGAACTTGGATGGAGAAGGGAAAGAGCCTTCAGCATGCAGTGCACATTCAGAGCCAAAACAAGCAACAGATGACACAGCAGACGAGGCCAAACAGAGTGAGCAGCTTGCTCAGCCCCCTCATATGACAGCTAAGGAAACTCCAACTGAGCTGCCTCTCACCAGTGTCTGCAGCCAAGACTTAGGTGCTCCAAGCAAAAATAAGAACAGCGTCTCAGGGCTAACTAGTCTTCCTCCCACCACTTCTGTCCAAGGCCATGCTTCTGATGCCCATATAAGGATTGGAGAGCTTGTCTCTGAGGTTACCGCTAATCTCCCCACGCCCAATATTCATGGCCATGCTTCAGATGCTCATATTAAAATTGGTCAGCTTGTTTCAGAAGTGTCTATACCTAGTCCATCTCCTAATGTACATGGCCATGCCTCTGATGCTCATATTAGGATTGGTGAGCATGTGTCTGATGTAACCACGCCTACCCCCTCCCCTAATGTCCATGGCCACGCCTCTGATGCTCATATAAAAATTGGACAGCTAGTTTCTGAGGTAACTGCCCCAAGACCGTCCCCCAATGTCCATGGCCACGCCTCTGATGCCCATATTAAAATTGGAGAGCTTGTTTCGGAGGTAACAACCTTGACCCCTTCCCCTAACATCTATGGCCATGCCTCTGATGCCCATATAAAAGTTGGCGAGTTTGTATCAGAAGTTGTTCCTTCTCGTCCTCGTTGGAGCAAGCATGGCCACTCTTCAGACAGCACACTAAAAGTGGGCTGTGTGATGCCAGAGACTGAACCCTTTCATTCCCCCTTGCCGGGCAGTGCTTACGGTCACTCTTCAGACTCTAGACTGGGTATAGGGTGTGTGGTTACAGGCAGTGAGCAGCCCAACCCCCGATTGCCAGCCAACACACACGGTCACAGCTCAGACTCCACACTAAAGGTTGGTTGTATTGTGTCTGGATCAGATCCTCTTCCATCCCCACTGCCCGGTAGTGCATACGGACATTCATCGGACTCAACACTCGGGGTAGGTTGTGTAGTGAAAGGGGCAGAACCCCCTAGACACCCCCCTCTCCCAGGCAGTACTCATGGTCATTCCTCTGACTCCACACTGGGCATGGGCTGTGTGGTACGGGGGGTCTTGCCTGGAAGCTCATATGGCGAAGTCCTTCAGACAAGATCAAACTTGACCACAGAAGGAAAGGACAAACAAGAGAGCATAGAGACCCAAGGTAAGAACATGAATGTATTGTTTAAGCTGTTAACTTTGTTTTGAAGGAAGTTGGACTAAATATTCAGATCTCTGTTGTAGTCATGTTATTTAATACAACTGGTTTCAAGTCAGCCATGTGATGGAGCTGTTTGTGAGTTTACAGTACGCCTGTAGCTTATGATTATTTCTGTAATTGATTAACATATCAACTACTGTTCGATTAATGAACTAATCTATCCATTATGGCTTGTTCAGTTGCAACAAAACAACAGAAGCCATATACCGTAGCTATATCCATAGCTGTGTTTCATATTAGTTGACTTTAGTAGACAGAGCTGTATATAATGGCTTAAAAAATGTTGTGTGGAACTCATGTAGATGCATACTGTATTTTTCAGTAGTTGCCTCTAAAATGTTTGTGGGCTTTATAGGCTCCACAGCAGCACCTCCAGAGCTGCTCACTCTGGATGAGGGTCTTGCTGCCTGGGCTCAGGGGCTGGGTCTGTCCCCTGGAGAGAGCCCAGAGGATGACTACCTCCTGAATCTGGCCTCTCAGTATGAGGCTGAGCAGTATGAGGATTCTTACAGCCTGATGAGTGAGTAACTTTCATTTACAGGTGCTCTTCAAAGCTTCTAACAAATGAGATAAAGACAGGCTAAATGTTAAATAGGTAATAACTAAAGAAATGGATGAACATTAAGAATGTATGTGATTGTATGTGATCATTCTAATGAAGTGAAGTCAAAGGGGTTGCTAGCTAATGCTCTGCAGTAAACAGTTGTTTGTAATCATTGTCTCTGTGCTGTTGTGACAGTGATGAACTTAAGCTGCTTTGCATTCTGTTAACCTATTGTGTAAAGAGGCGTAACAAAACACTCCAGGTAGCAAATGAGTTTTAGGTGTAAGTAGTTTATCTATTTTAATATCAGGCTTGTGTTTCATTTGTTCTTAGTAAGAGAAAGGGGGATCCCTGGATTTTCCACAGTTTATCATTGAAAGGGTGTGCAGGGTTGTGTAAGATGGCATAGATTTTGTTCAGTAGGGCTGTATAATATGGGCTTGAAATGTGTTTTGTTTTTTTTGATACATATAAAAGCAACAAAAACCATTTTTCTTTATTCATTCATCTTTATGTACGCACACAAAAAACAATGAATATATATTTAACTCATTAAAAAGCTCTTTATGGAGATGCAGGTTTGTGACAATGTCATTATTGCTTCACACATTCAAAGCACAAAATTGGGCATGAGAATAATGGTAATATTTGATGCTTTTTTGTTTTTACAGACTAGTAGTTCAGGATGTGGTAATTTTTGAGCTGTGCATGTCTGTTTTTCTTTTTGCACTTGGCTGTTTAGCCAAAAGCTTACATTACTGGCTTTTCCTATGGGAGAGCCAGGTTCAAGCTTTTAATGTTGTATCATGGAAACTCATAACATGATGCCAGTAAGAAAAAAAAAAAATGCTATTTATCATGCAGCATTCTGTCCATCACCCTCCTCTCACTCACTCTCTCCAGATTGTCCGGTCACTGCCCCACCACTGAGCTGGCCTTCCTTATCAGTTTGTTTAGTCAGCCAGTATCCCCAGCTTTCATACTCGCAAACCACAATGCTGAGTAATGCTCTGGCTGTCTCTGTCTAGTAGAAAGTTCAGCACAGCCTGCTGCACACATTGAATGCTGTGTTTCCTCCCCTCTGCCTGTTCTGTCCTTTGTGTATTGGAAATGTCCATTGTAGCTGAATGGTGAGAGTTCGCAAAGAATTTAAGACAGAGATGAGCTTATGAAATGCAGTTGGTGAGCAGAGGAATGAAATACCTACACAAAATCTTATATCTGCTGTCGAATGTTTCACTCATAAACATTTCTGACTGTGTGTGTGTGTGTGTGTGTGTGTGCGCGTGGTCAGTGTCTGCCCCTGATGCACAGCTCCTGCAACAGGTAACGCGTGGCCCGAATGGTTTGCCAGTGGACGCCTCCCTGCACTGTGCCACAGACTCCACTGCGGTCCAGCTCAGCGAGATGATGCCTCTTCCTGTGCTTATGAAACACTCAGTCACAACCCCACTCATTACACAGTAAGTGTAATCGAATGTCAGAGATCTTCATAAGTGTAGTAAAGTTCCAACATGTTATTTTTTTAAACCTTTTGCTTGCGTTTGCTGTAGAAAACAATAAAGAAAAGCAATATATTAACTCTCTTTCCCTTAATGGTTTAGGTTAAAGGGGAATTGCACAGAATTTCAAGATTTCTGCATACATAAATCATTAAGATGCAAAGTCATTCACAGTAGTTTCACATGAAATGTATCCACTCAGAATTGTTCAGTGTTGATGACGTTTAATGCTTCTAATAGCTACTTCACAGAAAGTTATTAAATGAAATATCAGCAATATGCTGTTTGATGCTTCAGAGGCTTGTTTTGCCACTATTTAACCATTATCAAGAGGACATATGAAACTGTGAACAATATCATGTTAAATCGCTCTGAATGACTGTTCGATGATTAATGATTGCACAGAAACATTGAAAAATGAGTGAAATTCCTCTAAATTAGAGTAGCTTTGTTACATTTACATAGAAGTTATTGTTCGTGCTGAAACATTTTTTTTAACAAGTAATACTAGTACGTGTAATCATGAACAAAAAGGCTATTATTGAAGTCTTAACTGTTCCAGAAGCCTGTCTTAAGCATCAGGTTTAGCGAAAACTGTAACCCTCCTGACTGATTTTATTATGTTTTTGCATGTGTCTAGACTTACCTCCTCCTCAAGGGCTTTGTGTGCCAAAATAAATGAATTTGAGTGGTGACTCTTGAGTGCTGAGCAATTTTCCCTCTCTCTCCTCTTTCAGTTTGTCTCTGGTGAATAAGGCGGTGGTGGATTACTTCTTTGTGGAGTTGAGAGTGGAGAAGCACTTTGAGGCTTTGAGGCACTTCTTGCTGATGGAGGATGGCGAGTTTGCTCTCTCGCTCACTGACCGCCTCTTTGAGAAAGTGAGGATTCGCACAGAACATCAGTGGGCCGGCAGCCTGTCAGACTCCTCTTTAGAGAATTAGCCTGGGGAGGGAACTGATGTGTGCAGCTCGTAGGATGCCGTGTCTTTCTGCTTAAATTCGCGTGCGCCGTGCTTACTTCAGTAATGGAACTTGTGAGGTTTCCATTAAGCAGATACGCAGTGGCAGCAAAAGTGCTGCTGAGAGCTATAATTGTTCTGTTTCAAGCAGTTACAGTTATGACTGCACAGAGCTATGAGTATTGCTTGATAAGTGCACCAGTCAAATATGTGCGCTTTTGAAAAGGTTACTCATGTATTGTGTTTTGTGTGTGTGTGTGTGTGTGTGTGTGTGTGTGTGTGTGTGTGTGTGTGCTTTATAGCTGGGCAGCGGTCAGACCCCCGGTGAGCTGTTGACTCCTCTGGTGTTGAACTCCATTCTGAACAAGGCCATGCAGTACAGTCTCCATGGCGACAGTGAGCTGGCCGCTAACTTCACGTTTGCACTGCGCTACCTGCCCGAGGTTTTCCACCCGCACGCCCCTGACTCGCTCAACTGCCTCGAGCTCCGCTACAAGGTCAGACTGATACAGGTCCCCTGCTAACTCTCTTCATTAGCGTCTCTGTCTCTCATTCCTCCACTTTTCTCCGTTGTTAAGGTTCCTGAAATGCCTCCGTTATAGGCTATAGAGTCAGAGAAGAATGGATGAACCCTTTCTTTGTGTTTAACCTGCTTTTATGAAAACGGGAATCATATGATAAGACGTGTTATAATGGATGTTTTGATTTCAGCACCTTGAATACTGAAAAAGAATTGTTCTCTGTCTCTTTTGCACTTGTTTGTTCTCTCTCACTCACTCTCTCTTGCTCTTTCTGCTCCAGGTGGACTGGCCATTAAATATAATAATAACAGATAGCTGTATGAATAAGTACAACCGGCTCTTCTCCTTCCTGCTGCAGCTCAAACACATGGTGTGGTCTCTGAGCGATGTCTGGTTTCATCTCAAACGAACAGGTGAGCATCTGTAAACATACTGACTCTTATTATTTGCTGTATTGTAGGATTCTGACAGTTGTTGGTGAGATCTATTCCATTTTTTCATTTTGTCTCCAGTGATGAACAGTTAGACAGGCTCTCACTTTATCACTCACTGAGAAGATCTGGATGTTTGCTTTAGAGATCCTGCTCCCCAGAACATCACAGCTGAGAGTTTATTCTCTCTGTCTCTCTCTCTCTCTCTCTCTCTCTCTCTCTCTCTCTAATCTAAATGTGTGTGCGTGCGTGCGTGCGTGTCTCTATCTCTCTATATATCTGTATTTCTCTCTCAGCCCTGGTCAAGGGAGCAGGCAGGTCAGTGCAGTTCCGGCAGCTGCAGCTGTACAGGCATGAGATGCAGCATTTTGTGAAGGTGATTCAGGGCTACATCGCTAACCAGATCCTGCAGGTGTCTTGGAGCGAGTTCACTCAGAAACTCAGCAGTGCCAGCGACCTCGACACCATCCACCGCACACACGCAGAGTACCTCAACAGGGCCATCTTCAGGTGGGAACAACACACTACACTACACACACACACACACAAACACGCGCACACACACAGACTCATTTATGCACATGTGAAGTACCCAAATGGGGCCATCTTCAGGTCAGAATTATGTGCTGCATTTCTGCAGTTTGTACCATTTTCATCATCTGAGATGCATGTGGTGTGTAAAAGGGCTTGATTGATATGAAATTGTCTCCGTTACTGACTTTAAGAACTTGAGGAGTTAATCTAAGGGTTTTAGTTAAACAGTGCTTTAGTATCAAGTCATAGTGGTCAAATATCTTTAAATCTACAACAACAGCATACAAAGTACTTTAATAATGTAAATATTGTAGCTCTGGGGTGGAGCTTCTCAGAATTTTAGCAGTTTTGTTGATTTCTGTTATTGAGCTCTTATTTTCAGTTCTCTTCACATAAAGTTTTGACATATGCTAAATGTTATGTTTGGATGCATTTTATCATGATGGTTTAAGTTCTAATTCCTGCTTGTTTTGCTGAAATAAAGGTAAACAACTGGTGACCACTGGATTAGCAGTGCTTGCAAACGCTTAGCAGCTCATCTCTCTCTGCAGTGTTAGTAGGAACCACGTGTCAGTGTCTACAACACAAATGTAGCCATTTTATTTACTATCCAAAACAGCCAGTGTACCTACACGTGTCTTCGAGGTTTTAAAACATAATGTTGGGGACTATTTTGCTTTGTGATGCCCTGAATGTACCGCTCAGCCATGGATGTATTTAAAAAATGCTTATGTCAAAACATCATAAATATCATAAATCAGGCATCAGCATATTCATGTAATAACTTTCTGTAAGAGAGGTTTGAGAGGTATTACTTTTCAGACGTCTGGTTCTTACCACCACTACTGTGAACAGTTTTGAGTATTTCACTCTGAGCATTTCACATCAGACCACTCTGAATGACTCTTTATATCTTTAACATTCAGTTATGTGCAAGTTTTGAAAAATCTGTGGAATTCCCTTTTAAATAATGCTGACTTTATTGGCCATGCATATTGGTTGGGTCGTAATACAGAAAAAGAGAGTGTACGCTGTATTGTTTTGAGTTAAAAATACTCAGAAGCAAGTTCATGAGAGGAGATCGATTGTAATATTTATTGTAAGCTAGTGATTAAATTTCCTTTCCTCTCTCAGATGCTCTATAGAGAAATATATTGCTTTACTTTGCTTTTAAAACATTCTCTTGTCCGTGCTGCATTACAGGGCTCTGCTGACAGAGAAGGCTGCTCCAGTGATGAACATCATCCACAGCATCTTCAGTTTGATCCTGAAGTTCCGTGGGCAGCTGATCGCACAGTCCTGGGAGAGCCAGCAGGGGGAGACGGTGCACCCCAGCTTCATCGCCATGCAGCAGTCTTACAACACCTTCAAATACTACTCACGCTTTCTGTTCAAAGGTAAGTAGACACACCCCATTGCTGTTATCACACAAAACAAACATATGTTAAGCTCTCTTTGGTTGTTAATATAAAGGTAAAGCTGATAAGAAAAGAGATTTACCTTTGGAAAATTCTGCACACATCTGAAGAGCAGCATAAAGTAAATGTCTGTGCTCAGTCTGGATGTTTGTGTGTCTGCAGTGGTCTCCAAGCTGGTTGACAAAGGCTACCAGCCACATTTAGAAGACTTTCTGCTGCGCATCAACTTCAACAACTACTACAAAGACTCATGACGTTTTGGCTGTCTTTGTGAACTGCTGATGAAATGGGCTTTTCCTCTAGCTGCTTTGGCACCAGTGTTGACATCAGTAAGGCTCTCTATATGCAAATAATGTGCTTATCAACATTGTAGTTGCTCTGCAATGTGAGTCCATGGTGCTGCTCTAAGATATTTTGTGGCTATTCTATACCAAGCTAAGTGCAAGTTACAAAGGTAACACTAGTTAATGTCTGTACAGTCAACTGAAGAAATGTGGAATTCAACTGGATTCTGAGCAAACTGTAATGCATTTTACAGTTTGCTTTCTTAGCAACAGAATTAAGTTCTAAAATTTCTTCATTTTGTTTCATGTCTGTAAACTGCCGTCTCCTGTTCTGGTCATAGCGTTCTCCTCTCATTTTCAGAGCAATTGCTTACACTTCTATTGCCAAATCAGTATCACTGTCAATCTACATTGAGTCCAACATGTCTCACTGCTGTGGTGTTATATGTGAATTAAAATAAAATGCTGAGTTTCACGTTGCATCTCACATTCATATGAGCAGACGATGAGCCGAAACAAAAACTTTCAGAAAAGTTAGAAATCGTCACATAGCTTTATTAAAGATGTTATTACAGTTGTTTTTAAGAAAAGACAAAGACATACGTGCAAAGCCTTCAAGGCAATAGACATTGCCAAATTAAACTTCACCAAAAGTGTTCTTCCACCGAAAGCAGTTCTGCTCTGAGAGCTTTTTTTCAGAGTTTATTCAAATGCTATTATTTGCCTTTTTAACCTCCTGATGGTACAGTCTATCAACAGACAAAACAAAAGATGCTGTTTTTTGAGAAACAGACATGTTTACATGCACTTCAGTCTGTTCTAGTCTTCTCCAGGCTCCAATAAACAACACTGAAAATGAGCCAGTTCCTGTCCACCCACTGAGCCCTCTCTTAACAGCTTGCTTTTGGTTCAAGCATATAACTGCCACCATTCTTACATAAGCCAGTAATTACTGTTTGGGAAAACAAAATCTCATGTATATTCTGCTTTTATGTACAATACTGAAGTGCACCAAACTAATTTTCCTTATATATTGCAGATTACAGCAGGAAAAAACATGCCCATAGGCACGCATCTTTCAATTCAGCCAAACAAGCAGATTAAACAAGAATATTTAAGAAGAAAAAGCCCTTTAGGAGAAACAGCGTAGTCAGGGAGCCACAAAAAAAACCTCAATGATGCGCTCGCTTGGAGAGAAGTGATTCTGAAATGAGCTAACGGATCTATATTCACTAGATCATCCATCTTAAAAATACAGCTACAGTATTTTTAGTATTCACCGCCACCAGAAAACATCTTATTGACTTTATCATTGAGTGTTGCAAAGTTTAACATGGACAGCTTTTGAACCAGGAGGTTTTGTGCACTAAATCTGCATTTGATACTAAACTAATTACCAGGAGTGTCATAAACCCAACTCACTGTTATTTAGTGTTTGTGGAGTATTTTAAACCCCTTATAAAGTGATTGTAAACTGCACTTTCAACCTAAATGTGCATGCCATTCACTGTAAACAGAGCACTGCGCACAGTCCTACATACGAAATTAAATGTGGATTAATATTAACACCTATTTAGTGTTCTGGAATTGTTTTTTTTTGTTGTTTTTTTAACAAAGGAATGTAAAAGATGTTTTACTTAAAATGACCTGAGGAGAATGTACACAATGAGATTAATGAGTAAAAATACACTTGTTATTCCTTCATGTCAGAGAAAAGTAATTCAGCACAGGTTCAACCACCTTCAAATCCTTTTGGTCAAGAAGCTGTCTTGCAGCAAACTGTCACCCAAAATGCACACCCATATACACACATCCATACAGCCAACAGGGGACAGTTCTTACTTACAGGGAAAGTCTGTTTAACAACTTGCAGCTCACCTCTGCTCTAACAGCACTGGACTCTGAGAAGGGGATGCAGACCCTGATTCAGCATCTGCATAATAACCACCCATAGCATGGAATTTAGCTGGATTACAGTACGGTATTTTTTAGTTTCACGTTACAGTACCGTTATGATGAATTCTTTCTTCAAAATTACAATCTACTTACATTAGTGCAATTTACCAAACTCTTACGAAATGCTGTCTTGCAAGACAACTCTGGAAAGTGCAGTTATACTCTGTGCTTAAAACATATGTTACATATTTTAATACCAGTAGAAAATGAAGAGAGCAAGTCTAGCTAAGCTGGAAGGTCTAAACTGATGCCTTGATGCCTAGTGATTAATAACATCTGCATAGGCTTCCTTTTACTGCTACTTAGCAGATGAATTGAAACTATGAACCTAAAAGCCCTGGTGAACAAAGACCAGCCTATTAAATGTATATAAGAGGACTCCTGTACCTCTTTACAGAAAGAAACAGTCTCAATGACTCAGCAGCCAAAAACACTGAACCAAACTAAGATGATAAACTAGAAACGGCATCCTTTTAAATCATGCTCCTCAGTACAGACATAAGATGAGATACTGAGTGAAGAGGTCTTGTGAAAGGTCAGACCTCAGTGCTCTTAAGAAGCCCCCCTCCTTTCTTCGCCCTTGTAATCTCAGTTCTTATTGAAGACTGGACAGCAGCCATTAAGACCATTTACTGTCCCACTGTCCTGTACGATCAGCTCTAATGAAGAAGAGCAGCTACAGTGTAAAAGCTGCTTTAAGGCCTAGACAAGTCAATCTGTGGTTAAGTTTCTTGCAGTGGCATGTTAATAACATGCACCTCAGCTGATCAGCTGCCAGTTTAATTTGATAATCAGGGCACACTGTAAATACCAACAACAATAATTTGCAGGATTCCCATCTAAACTTACTGATTTTTCTGTATATTACCATAGGAGATCCATGTGTTCTTCAGCAGAAGTATTTAATTGGTCTGTTCTGCATAAACTAATGTAAATTCACTGTATACCCAAATCTCTAAACTCTTTGTTAGGTGTGAAATTTCATTCAACGCTGCTAATTGTTGTTTAAGAGCAAAATTGGTGTGTTGAATCCAGGCTTATGGATTAAAGTAGAGCAGAGAGTCAGTTTGAATCTGACTCTGCAGAGTGCTGATCTAGGGTCTCCTCCCACAGTCTTCATTAAGATATGAGAGGTAAAAGATGAGCCTGGATCAGCACTCTTCCTTTGAGAGGGCTAATAAATCTAACTGCAGGTGGGGAGTGTTCAGGCCTCAGACTCCAGATCCTCTTGTCCTCCTCCATTAGCTGCCTCGCCCGTCTCACTCTCCAACAACAGGAACTTCCCATCATTGGTCAGAGGCATAGACTTCATCAGCTGAGCTAGAGCCTCTGGGTCCTAATGCAGGTGGTGAAAGTTTAAAGGTTAAACCAATAATGTAGGTATAATGCAGTGTGATTATCCTAACATAAACATTAAGACGTTAATTACCTTCTTTGCTTCTGTAATCTCCTTTCCTAAGTTTATTGTGTAGCAGATCTATGGAAGAGAGGGAAACAGCATAAAAAGCAAATCTAATGATGAACACATCCTACACAAAAAACAGAAAACAACAACAAAAAAAAACAATATTCTAATATTCAGACATTAGATATTTACAAGGATTGTGTTTTGATCTATTTAAACCCAATGCATTATTTGAGACAGTAATAAGATAAATATATATACAAACATCATTTATAGGGTTTTTTTTTGTGCAACTGTCCTAAACCCTAAAACAACTTCGGCTTGTGAAAACAGTATTGTTTACAATGTTTTTTCTTTTAAAAGATCTTCTTTGATTTCTTTTAAGGTTGAAATATTGTGATTAATCATGAGTGTGATTTTTAAATACTGTCACTATCGAAACATATTTTCTGCAATTAAGTAAAATTTCAGCAGAACTGAACAGCTACCTTCTCTCCCTCAGTGTTGCTCTCAAAGATGAAGGCGCTGAAGGAGGGCTGTCCCTCCTCCGCTCCTTCACTCCAGTCTCTCCCCTCCACCACGAAGCCCATCAGCCTGCTGTTCTCCTGGTGTGCTGCAAACTGAGTAACATCCTTCAGCTGGAACTGATGAAAAGGATGGAAAGAAAAGAGAATGCAGACAGGGAGATACAGAATAAATAAATTAGACTTGGACATTTTTGCTGACCCTGGATCACATAACTCAGTCAGGTCAGAGACTTCAGAGATGCAATCTATCCTCAATGACATTTAAGTGTAAGGGAGACTCACTTACACTTATTTTAGTGACCTGTGTCTGAGGATCGATCAAGCTGTTGGACAAAAAAAAAAAATTAAATGTTTTCTGCCTTTCTATTGTCAGTATATTTCCATGTTGATTTTAAATCTAAGGTGTGACAGTGTCTCTGTGTCAGACTTGCTCTGAATTCCAAACTCACCGGAGGCAGCTGCTGGTGACCATCAGGTGGGACTCGCTGGTTTTGAAGATGTTGTGTATCGCTCGAGCCGCAAGCACCTGCCTCATTGCCTCATAGATCACTTCCTGTGTGTGGCCTGAGCGCACGGCCATAGAGCCCAGAAACCGCACAGCGAACACCTGCTGTAGCAAAGAGTCTGCACACACACAAAGAGAGCGAGAGGATCAAGACACAACACGACATTCAACCAATCTTCATAAAGGGAGCCAAAGCACAGCTGAATTGAGGTCTTTGAGTTCCATTATGGCGTTACGTGGCCCTTTCTGACCTTATCTATCAGCAACAAATGAACAGCTGAAAAGAAAGAGGCAGCTGTGATGTCTCACCATCAGCACCTGAAGAGCTCTCCTCTTCTGTCTCGCCAAAAGGGTTTGTGCGTCTGTGCAGTAGGGTCATGAAAAAAAAAGTCAGGCAATGTTAATAAAGCACATATGACGGTAAGTAGTGACAGTAGATAATACGAGCTCTAATTTAGCTCTATAAACTACATAAACAGAGACCGTAAGAAATGTGTAATATACAAACAGAATGATTAAGGGCTGATACTGTCTAAACAATGAACAAACATGGATCCCTAAAGGTGCATTAACCTCAGCTCTGGACTGAACTATAATGCCTGTAGTGAGTCACTATTGGAAATCCTTTTGGTCTAGGCTAAATTCCTTAATCTAGAGTTTGAGAAAACAATATGTTTCACATATTGGCCGCAGTATCTTCTGACCTCCCTCCAGCTCTGTTCTGGTCCTGGAACTCAGATGCAGGCAGCACTATATCAAACTGGATGGGCGTTCCGGGGGCGATCAGGTCTTCAGGCTCTGGGACAGTAGGGGCCTTCTTAACACTGCTGTGAGCTACTCCACCTGGTTTAGCCCTACAACGACATTTTGAGATTTAATTCAGAATAATCCATTTTTCTATATTAAAAAAGAAAATGTAAATGCAAAGTGGTGAATTTCCAGCAGTTATAAGTTTGCAACTGTCTTAATTTTGCAAAGCATACATACACCTACCTAGGCTAAAGCTTATTTAGCAACATGTGAGTATGAGCTGAGCCAGTTTTTAGCAACTGCAAAAAAAAAGGCTAAAATTGAACTTGGGTTGTATTTTAATGAGGGCGTAGTAAACAAAACTGCATATTCCTAGCCAGTTCACATGTATGCTATATGTCATTGTATCTACAGTCCAAGAAACTGAAATGTGAAGTGTCCAGATTCTCTACACGCTGTGTTTTGGTGCATTCACCTCTTCCAGAAAGCATGTAATTCTACAGACTGTACAGATTTGCTGCTAACATCGAACAAACGTCCCTCCACTCGAAAAAACATTCACACTAACCCAGCCTTCATACTTTCACTGTCACAGCTGCAGTTTTACAAACAGATGTCTCTGAAGGACAGGACAGCAACGTAAAGTCACATATCGCCAACATTAAATATCTGTGTTCATGACAAATACAGTAGACTCCTTTCACTCCTTTTACTCTTTTTACTCTAAGCTAACAGGCTCCAGTAATATTCAGTGAGAGGCTTAAAACTTTCACTGAAGGAATCAACATTCAAACTGCACCATACAAATGGAATATGTCACCTCAATGTCTGTTACAAGCATCAAGCGTCTGTGTTTAAGCTAGAGAGCTCTTACAGAATGTAAAATAGTTCTACAGTATCTTGGTGCTAATGTAACTGTGGCATTCCTGTTAGGATGCTAACACAAACAAAAGCTTCTTAAAAAGACCTGTTATTGACACAGAAGTGCATGTTTGTTCAGAATTTTCATCATACAACTTTTTTCTGTAAAACTACACAGGCTGTATGCAAAGACCCATTAACAAATCATGACAATGATCACAAGAATTTCTGCCCCTAAATCTGAACGGTCTATCCTGGGAGTTGACTCAGTTGTGTTAAATCAGGAAAATCTTCTGCGATCTGACTCTCTTGAAGAGTTTATTTCATGAATAAAGCACTGAAATATAAAAGTGTAAATAGACGTTATCGTAGTATCATTCTGACCTGTCAGGGTTGGGGGAGCCCTCTGCTCTCTTTTCAAAGCTGGTGATGGGAGTGACCGCCTGGATGGCTGTCTGATTCAGCCTGATGGCCACTGCCTGAGAACAAAGAACAGAATCTATTCACATCAGGTCAAATAATAAAAAAAAAGCACATTCAAAACACAACATACTGAACTAAGTGCTGAAAATCAGATTAAAATGAAAAAGGGAAAGTACATTCATTCAATGAAATAATGATAAAATAAGACAACCCACACAACAAGACAGTACAGAACAACACTGACCCAAAACATACATGCGAGCTGAAACGGTAAAATGCAGTAAAATCAAAAGCAATAAAGTATCTAAAGAAACTAAAATAAACACTGTAAAAGAAAAAAAAAGAAAAAAAACAACAAAACATATAAAGGCTCAAAATAAGACTCAAAGGAAAAGACTTAAGTAACAGAATAACTGAACAGACCTTATACTGAGAGGTAAACAGTTTCATCCAAAGGGAATCAGTTTTTTTAGAATCTCTGTAACTACATGGTAAGAACATTATTACAACACTGATAGCACAGGTAAATGAGGGAGGGTCCATTAATCAGTGTCCATACGTGTTAAGACAGGGGTCACCAACCTTATCCACAAAGGGCCAGTGTGGCTGCAGGTTTTTATGGTATTCATTCCAATCAAGCAGAAGCACTGAGTAGTTATTTGAGCTCCTGCTTGGTTGGAATGAAAACCTGCAGCCACAGCAGCCCTTTGTGGATAAGACTGGGCACATTCTGCTTTAAGGCACACTGATCTGTGGACTAATTAAGCAGTGATCCAGGACAATCACTAGCAGCTGGAAAATGATGATCAAAGTCCATTTGTATATTTGCTTTAGAACATTCACACACCCTCTCTCACAGACTGGACCACAGCTCAGGCTTTGAGGTCTAAACTTAAGGCCCTCCTTCACTAAAAACCTTGCCCATCAGTGCAAACTGAGGGACACCAGCTCTACTTTCCACCAGTTTATGTGGTCAAATTAGTGAAGTATGCAAATTAGCAAAGTTAGCAAAGGTGTATTTTTAGAGGAAATATCCATCCTTATCCTTATCTACGCTTAGCACAGCAGGCATGTCTGTCCACATCTGTGCTGATCAATGTGCCTAAGGGACCGTGTGAAGAGAGGCAGTACCTCAGGGTTGTCCGTCAGGTAGATCTGCCTAGAAATGTTGTTGATGGTGCAAATCCACTGTGAAGAGGAAACAGACAATATAGTTCATTTACTTCAAGAAACAGTTTGGCAGAAAATCAGATTTGCATGATTTTCTACTAACCTTAAACACAGATCAGCCAAGACATGTTTGGGGTCCAAGTTTTGCTCCTTAATTTAGAACTGGAGCTGCCAGGCTAACAGTGCTAACGCTAGAAGTAAATAGTCACCTAAACCTTTTCCAGTAATACATGTCTAAAATCTTAATATATTTGCTTGAACTTACATTGATAAGCTATGAAAACATGTATAGAAACAAAGAATTAGGTAAAATGTCATGGATAGACCATATTTACACCTTTAAGCTAAAATTGGTGCCACATTATCAACCCACAGAACGTCCCGCCTTCTGATACTACAAACTCTGGTGTGTTGTAAAATGTCTCTACGCAGCTATGTAGTATTAGCACAGTAATACCTAAAGCTTACTTACTGTAAGAGAGTTAGTTGCACATTGTATAATGATAAACCTATAAAAATGCTATTTTGCAAAAACAGACCAAAGAAATCTACAGGCAGTCTGATATTTTACTACTGATTTCCTTTTAATGCAGACACAAGCAAACTTTTGGCCCTTGACAATGAAGCACAAACTATCAAAAGAGATGTTCAAGTTACTCAGCAAAATCTCTGTGTATGAGGTGACAATTTTTCAGCTGATGATTACAAGGAAGATCTTCAGCAAGATATAAAATATACAGCTGTACCAAGTACATTTTTACAGATGACAGCTTAATAAAGGAAATCTGAGGTAGGCACTGTTTACTTTATCTCCGTCTGTGTTGTTCTCACTTACTGTCATGCCACCGGCGGCTAAGAGGACAAGGCTGAAGTTGGCTTCCTCTGTGGCAGCTTCTTATTCCAGTTTTCCATTCCACCTTAAATGTTGCAGCAGTAATGTTCTGGTGCTTGAGGTGCCACAATGTAACAATGCACCATTTAAGGTGGAAAAGAAAATTTGAATAGTAAGCTAATTTCAGCTTCAAGCTACAAGGTGGTCCAGAAAGTCACTTTTGGATTTAGCATCCGACTGATGCATTTCTTCATGTGTATTTATGTGAGTTATTTGTGCAGAAAAATTAGTCCTCAAACTCGTAATCAGACATTGATTTTCTGAGTACACTCGCTGAGCTTCTCTACCTATATTACCATATGGTCCGTCAGTGTTGTGGATTCCTTCAGCACCGTCTCAAGTAACTTTGCATGGAAATGGTGATTCTGATTATCCTAAATGACTCCACATAGACATTTTTCTGTTATTATAGTTCACAGTGAGTCATATTCTGCTCTAAAGCACATTGAATTGTCTGCACAATTTAAAACCTGATTGTGTGTTTATTCAAGCTGAGAGCAGTTTTTGGGCATGTATTTGCTTAAACAGTTTGGGTGACTATTGACTTCCAGTGTTTGTTAGCACCATTAGCCTTGTAGCTCCAGTTCTAAATTAAATAAACAAAACTTGGACAACAAACATGTCTTGGCTGATCGACTGATTTGGGGTAAGCGGAAAATCATGTAAATTAGATTTTTTGCTGAACTATTTTTCTAAGCCGACTTCAACTGTAGAGTTCAAAATATGGCATGAAGTAGTAGAAAATGTTAAAGTAACACACCTCTTCATATTCCCTTTTGCTCTCTGCTTGAAGAATCATAGACCTGGAAGTAGAAAGCAGAAATTAACTAATTTCATCACAGTAATAATCTATGAAAACAATAAAAGACTGCAAAGCTGCAATTAATTAAGACATGGCTAACGCTGAAGGACGTTTGCCGGCGCCAGATTTGTGACAGCAATTGTGTCCTGTCAATACTTATAAATACCAAAGAGAAAAGACCATCACTGGAATATCAGTCTGTCTTTTCAGAGTCTTCTTTGAACTGGAGCTGCATTCAGTAGCATCTGTCAGCCACTGTTCTGTGTTCACTGCTTGTACAGCTTGTAACAAAGCAGAGTGGATATCACAGGAAATGTCTGTATAATTATTTCCTCTTAGATTAAACAAGCTCTGAGGAGGTCTCTCTATCTCTCCCTCTCCCTCTCCTTGGCACGCAGCCAGCATGCTGAAGCCCACTGCGCATCTCACTTGTCCTCACAGTTAGCAAGACACTAATATAGTGACAGGAAATTGATTTTGGGGGTGTTGCTCTCACAGGACGGATGCTGGAGATAAGCAGTTGTGTGAAAAGCAGATCAAAAATAGCAAGTCAATGAAAAGGTTACCAAAAACACCTGATGATCCATCACACATTTAACAAGCTCTCTTATTCAACTACTTCGTCATATTATACCTTAGTAACCATCTGACATTAGCATATTATTCATATATATAGATGTAAAACTGCTCTGGATAAGAATGTTGAGTATCTTGCACTTTGACAAGCTCTAGCAGCCGAGCACCCGACTCTTGAGTATTCAGTCAGCCAATAAATTATAGATGGAAGGACAGAAAGAGAAAGGTACGCTTCAGGAGAGGAGTAGAAAGAGACTGTGAAAGTGTGGTGTGCAGCAAAAAATAAAAGGACAGCAGCAAAGAGAGGCCTACGACTGGATGAAGTTTTTTTTTCTTTCAAGTATGCATCTTCTTTCTACCTGAGTGTACTCTAAATCTATATCCTGCACTGTAATCTCATATGGTAACCAGCTTAAAGTTTAAGTTACATAGAAAGCCATTTCACAGGAACATCTACACATAAGGTTTTTCTCCATTCCGGCCACCTCAGTCTGTTTGAAAACAAAGAGTGGAATTTATTTACATTTTTAAGTAAAATATAGTTGTCTTAATTTGGAAGCTAAATAATGAACACTCACTTGTGAGTATGCAAACCTCAGTTCTAAAAGTTGGGACAGTCTGTGAAATGCTAATAAAAACAGAAAGCAGTGATTAGTAAATTCTGTTCAGCCTGTATTAAATTACAGTACAAGACACTTCATAATCATTTGGGCACTGCAGACAACAATTGATCCGGTTTGGAAAACACAATTTGAAAGCAGACAGGTCAGTCTAGCGCTCACACTCTCTGACTATGCAGCCATACTGTTGTAACATCCAGTACGTGACTGCTGTCATGATTCAATTAGCAGGGAAGTCCCTGAAAAAAGACGTCATCTAGTAAAGAGCTTGTGTTGCTCTAAAATGTGTATATATTTTTCAGTATTAATGGTGCCTTCACAGATGTAGACGTTATCCCATTAATATCCCCCCATACCATGACAGACACTGGCTTTTCAACTTTTTCAACATCCATTATTTCCATAAAGTTTGACCCGTCAGACCACATTACACTGTGCATCAATCCATTTCAGAGTTCAGAGTTCAAGCTCAGAGAAATCAGAGGCGTTTCTGAACGCTGTTGGTATACAGCTTCTGCTGTACATAGCACAGTTTTAATTTGCATATGCAGCAGCAAGCATGTTTACTGGCAATTGGTTTGTCAAAGTATTTCTGAACCCACATCCTGATAACCATCACAGTAGCATGCCGGTTTTTAATGCAGTGCTGTCTGAGGGATCGAAGGTCACAGGCATTCTACAGCTTGTGGTTTTTGGCCTTACTTTTTAATGCAAGAGATTTCTCCACAATTCCTAAATCTTTTCATGATATTTTGCACTGCAGAGTTTTGACACATTGGGCCTCATTCACCAATATCTTTCTAAGTTTTTCTTAAATTTGTTCTTGACAAAGTCCTAAGAAAAAGTCTGTCAGATTCATGACGTGTTCTTAAACCTCAGAACTGTTTGCACCTTTGTTCTCTTGAGTGTGTGTAGATTCTGTTCTTAACTGAGAAGAAATCCCAAATAAGAAAACACTGGTGAATGTCAGAATCTTTGTGAAAACTGCTTAAGTGGGTTTTAAGAAGAAATTTCTTCTTACAAAGAGTTGGTGAATGAGGCCCAATGTTCTTAAACCATTGGCTTGTTTGCTAATGCAGACTAAGCCTTTCCTGGATCCTCCTTTTACACCAAAGCATGATGACATCACCCGTTTAAGATGTTTTTGAACATTTTACAACGTTCCTATACTTAAAGTTCCCCTGTCTCAACTTTTTTGGAACAAGTTGCTGGCATCAGTTTCAGAATGAAGTTGATAATCAAAAAACAGTAAATATCTTGTCTTTGTACTGTTTCATTTAAATGCAGGACAAAGTAAATTTACTAATCACTGCTTTCTGGTTTTACTTATATATAGTGTCTCATCTTTTTCAGAACTTAAGTGTTGCAATAAAGTCATAAATATCTGTGCCACTAAGAGCAAGCACACACGTTCACTGATGGAAATGAACCCTAGCGATCTTTACAATTCTTTATACTGCTTTACAAAGCATGTTTAAAGTTAACAAGCACTTTAAACATCTGAAATGTGGAACTATATACTATATATATTAATATTCTGCAGTGTCAGTGTTTTGACTATGTAAGCTAGTCACCTTTCATCAAAACATGAGCAAGTAAAATGTTCCCACATGGCTTTTGCACTTTGATCTTTTTAACTCTATGCAACTTGCCATGAATGACATGCCACTAAAAGCATGCAGTACCTGTGACGTATTTCAACTCGCAAATGTAATCAAGTCAAAAATTCCAGCGCCACTAAAAGCAACACATGCTGATCTGAATAAAGCCTATCTTTTTAAACGGCCATTTACACCATCATCATCACTCACGAGCACTTTTACATGCTCAGAGAACAACAAGAACACTACCATGAACATTCTTTACTGGCTGCTATATGGCGCAGACAGGAGACGGACACAGCTCTATTCTTTTCTCATGCAAATGTAGGCAGTTATATTCTCAGCTCTGAAGGTGGCAAATGGTTCGGTGTTGGCTTAAAGCTGTGATACCCACTGCAAGACACCTCTACACTGCCTAACAACACTTTCAGAGGTGTGCCCCACAGTGTATTACAGGTTTTAATGTATGCACAAACAGCTTATTGCCATACGTTTTCCCAGTAGGCGATGTGATCTGAAAGCAGTAACGTCTGTCCTCGCACTCCACGGCCATGACAGAGCTGTTGTCCAGGTCCAGCACCATGCCCCCTGCCACAGCACCACGTGGCTGGCACATCAGGTTGCCTCCTTGCGTGAAGAAATACAGCCGGTCCCAGGCTGTGGTCACCAGCCCAGTCTTACTGCAGAAGAATACAAAGATACAGAGCAAGAATTAATAAAGGGAAGGATGTAGGGACACTAAAAAAGTCTGAAATAATTTAACTTGCAATAAAAAGTTTGGATATTTGTAGTTTGATGCTTTTATTTACCAATTATCTTGGGGATATACATTTTTAAAATGTATAAAATGATTCAATTATGATCCTCCTACAATGGAACTTCATTTGTATGACGGCATAAAAAAATAAAGAAATGTCTGATATACAGAGCTGCAGATTATCCCATAATGACTGAGAAAGTTCTAAAACATTGAGAATGAAGTTATACTAAAATGAATGTACAGAATGCATCTTATTTGAAGCATAGTCATCAAATCCTAGGCAGACAATGTTATCAATGAAACTGTAAGTAGATCATTACAATATTTTATGTATCACTTAATAAGGTCTTGGTGTTTCCCTAAAAACTTGAAATGAACAAAACATCCTAAATCAAACACATTCTGGTGTCTTATTGTATTGTATTTACATGGTTTTCTGAATAAATAACAGCAATTATTAATATGACAAGCGATTCCTAACTTTTAAATGGTAGTGTACGTTTCTGAAAAAATGCTTTTTAACTCTTTGGTTTCCCATATTAGGAATGTGATTTCTCATCCTTTTTATTTTCTGTCAAAAAGTACCTTTATGAGCAAGAAAACAAATGCAGAGATGTACACTTCACATTTCAGTCATTTTTTATTGTTAATTGATTAAACCAATCAATATTAAACCTTCAGTGATCTTAATTCTGTTCTCAATGTGCAGAAAATATCTCATAGTAGCACACAGAGAGCTCCCACTCCATATGCTGATACGACATTTCACCATGCTTAGTATAGGCAGGCATACACCCCTACACTGGGGGCAGATTTTAATCTCTTTAAGAGGGGATACTGCCAAAGTTTCGTAATGTATTGCTGATGAGAGGTTAGGTTTGATAGGGTTAATGATAACAAATACTATTATGGGATGTTATATGGTGATATGTATGGTGGTATGTGAGCTAGGAAATGTCCCTCTTGTTGGAGTCAGAGAAACAGTGGATACTTCCCTTGTTAAAAGCCATGTCGCCAGCAAAGCAGCAAACAGGTAACTTTTTGTCAGGTAAGTTTTTTTAAGGAAAACATGCACGCACACACACCCCCTCCACACACGCACACCCCCTCCACATACACACACCCACATACACACACACACACCCACATACACACACACACCCATGCACACGCACAAAAGATTACAGTGTTAAATAAAACACACAATGTAAAAGCTGTTTACTTTCTAATGTTGAGGTAGCCTGCTTTCTGTATGAGCGTGCGGTTGACCGGCTCCAGGTCGTGGTCAGGCATGTAGACTGTGTCCTCCACTGACAGCAGCTCTCTCTGAGTCAAACGCATACTCTCTGCCTCTGCATCTAACTGAGCCTGGATGCTTCAGAGAGAAAGAGAGACACATGAAACAAAGCTCCTCTGTATAAATGTCACAATAACAAAGCTAAAATTTTCAGTACTGTGCAAAATTGGAGACCAACAATCATTTTTCTAATTTATGGTCAGAAATGATTGTTTTTCAGTGTCTGGGGAAAAAAAGAAGCTGAAAACACATTTAAAAAAATACACAGAAACCTTAACAACTAAATATCTAAATTTTCAAGTACTATAGATACTAGGGGTGCAGGAAAAACTTGATTCTTAGACGCATCGCGATGCGGACGTGAACGATTCTGAATCGATTCACTAATGTCAAAAATCGATTTTCTAAATATTTAATTTATAACGTAATGTTGACGGAACGCAAAGGGCGGAACTGGAAGTGGGTAAGTGCAGCGCCTGGACAGTCTGAGGAGGCACATAACAAAAACACCACTGGATGATCGAGAAATCCGACCGGCTCCCTCTGCATTAAAGCCAGGTCAGGTCAGGAGTCACAACGCAAAAGTTAAGAAGAGACATTTTGTCCTTTCAACAAAAATCGAACCACCTTGGAAGCCGCAACATTTAATGTCCAGTATGTCTCAGTATGTGTTAATGTCCCTAGTATAGACTAAACAATATAAACGAGAGCGCAGATTTACTTCGCTCTACTTTAAGCTTTAGCTTTAGCCGCTTTTCTTCCATCTCCGCCAGAAAACTTTTCTTCAAAACTAGAAGAGTTTCTTGTAAAATGTCTCAGCATCCGGCTGTTTTACGAGGCTGAAGTCGCTTCTCATTCACTTCTCGTTCTAATTTTCCTGTTCCACCTTAAATTCTGCCTTAGGCGCCGAATGTAACTGCTGCACCATTTAAGGTGGAACGGGAAGATCTGAAAGAGAAGCTCAGAGAGTTCATTTTCGCAACTTTTTAGAGAAAGACAGTCTCTCAGCAGATTTAACCAACCGCGCTGCTTATAAATGCGAATAAGTCCTCCAAATGTTCGTCTTAATCTGTTTTTTCGTTCGCTACTGGAGAGGCCAGACTTCGGGCCTATGTGACCTGCTGTCTGCTGTCTGTTCTCAGTCGTTGAGAACCAGGGCTTTCGCGCTATGCTGCACACTTTGGAGCCGAGATTCAGCGTCCAGTCTCGAAAATACACCCCCCCCCCTCCCCACACCACACACACACACACACACACACACACACTCTCTACAACGAGACGAAAACCGAAGTTCTAAAATCACTAAAGAAAACGGGAAGGACGGCTGTAACGTGCTGCGTGGACACCCATCACCACTGGATCTTATTTCAGGGCAGCAGCGCATTTTATCGCAGGTGAGTGGCAGCAGTGTCTCTGAGTGAGAGCCTTCTAGTTCACTTACCACATCACTACCATTTGATTTATTTATAAAAGATATTTTAGATATTTAAAGCAAAGTATTTGTAATGATCCATAATGCATTTATATTATGGATCATTACAAATACTTTGCTTTAAAACTACCAAGTCCTCAGACAGTAGGAAGATGGAAATCCTGTATAGAGAAAAAAGATGTATCGAGATGCATCGATAATCGTTTTATAATCGCATCGCAGCCCTCTGAATCGTAATCGAATCGAATCGTGAGGTGCCTAAAGATTCCCACCCCTAATGGGTACTATACTTGCTTTCAGTTTTTCAATAAATCTACAGGGATCCTTTTCTACACCTCTGAAGTTCAGTCTTAGAAGTTGGATGCATTTTCTTACTATCCAAATAATCCCAAACACATTCAGTGATGTTGAGGTCTGGACTCAGGGGTGGTCAGTACATTGTTCTGAGAACACCAGCAGCTTATTTGTTTGATCTGCATATTTTCTTCTTTTTTTGTCTATTTCCTTTTCTCAGTAACAGTTTCTTCACAGGTGCACATCCAGTCAGACTCATAGTGTTGAGTTTTCTCACAGTGGAAGGATGGACAGAAAATCCTCTGGATTTTTTCCGCTCTGGATCAAGAGTGGAGCTTGATTTTCTCCTCCCTCTCAGAGATGAAAGCTTTAAGTGCTGATGGTGACAGTTTTGGTGGTCCACTAGGTCTCGCATGGTTGTTAGGAGTCTCGTTTTCTCCATATCTTTGAACTCCAGTGGAAAACTCCTACTTCTTGTACTTATCTTTAACTTTTCCCTCCCTTATGCAAGTGGATTTTGTCTTATATCTACTTCCTCATAAATATTCCCCAAAATGTAAGTGAAATGTTTTGACTGGAAATAAAATTAATGAAGGCTGTTCTCTGACTTTTGCCCAGTACTGCATATAAATATCTTGCATATATAAAACACTCTATTTAGAAACCTGACTGTTTACCTTTGAGTCATGCTGCTCACAGAAGCCAAGAAACTGTCCATTTTCTTGGAAACCAGCTCCATCCCTTTCTTAAAGAAGTTTATCTGTGTGAGGGAGGTAAGAATGAAGACAGAACAGCATATGCAGCTGAGAATGTAATAATATTTGAGCGTGTGTCATGATAAATTTATAAATGTTTGGCTATCATGAATTTATGCCATGTTCTTTCTGTTCCTCAGATGAAGTCACCCACGTAAGACCTAGGATCATCAGCCCCTACACTGTATTATCTGCAGATACAGAGGAAAAAACTAAAACTGCTCTCAGACCTGTGCTTGTGTGTATCCCAGCAAGGGTTCCAGCATGGCTACTCTCTTCCTGTACTGTAAGGCATTGAGAGCACAGTAATACTGCATAGAGGCCTGGTGCTGCTTCCTCCGGCAAAATGCCACCTCCCGCACCACCTCTGCTTTCAGCTGGGGGCAAAAGATACACACAGAGACACACATACATACAAGCACAAATATTATATAAATATCAGTTTCTGTTGTGTAACTGTCATATATATGTAGTCTTCATCCCCACTTAACATCAAGCAGAAAAAATATGATGAAACCTGTTTGAGTTACCCACCTTTTCATTCTCCCTCTTCTTGGGGAGTCTACTGTATTTAACCATGGCTGCCTCGTGCTCTAAGGAGGAAGGGGAAAGATATCACTTCAGATGATATGGTCATTTTGTTCACTGTAAAGTGGTTAAGTCACTCACTCTGTATGCATGACACCTGAATTCAGAGCCGGCTCAGGAGATCGTATAACTAATATTAGACTTCTAACACTTCATTCCAGCCAATCACTCTCACTGGGTATATGTAATGTAATTTGATCTATTTTGTTATCACAGCCCTTAATGATGTGCTCATCGCAGAAATTCTGCAGTAACTGTAAAAATAGGACACCTTACAATCACAGAAAAATGTCCCCATCCTCTTTTTAAGATGATTTGTCCTTACCATCAGTGGCAATTCCAAATATCTCTTTCAGTGTGCTTATCTCTGTAAGAGACAGTACAACAGAAAAGTTCCAAAATAAGGAAATATTTGTTGTCAATATTTAGTTATTTTACATTTCGTCTCAGAAAGCTTTAGTGTACATAGGCAGAAATGCAACTTAGATTAAAACACAACAGAGAAGCACATTTGATTAGTTTTAGCATTAACACTGCCATACCAGTCAGGTCCTTCTCTCTGAACTGCACCATGGGAAACACCATCCTGTCAGCAATCTGAGAGGCCAGGTCAGCATGCAGAGCATTCAGCTGAGAGACGAAGAGAGAAAGAGAGAGATGAGAACTATAGAAAATAAAATAATGACTACAAGCCTTACTGACAACACTGCGATATGAAAAGCTCAGCAGAAACAAAACAATGCACAGTTCGTTCTGCTATTATCTAAGACAACCAATAATACAGGACCCCTGCCTAAGCTATAAGCCTGAATATACACAATGTCCCTCAAACCCTTACCTAAAGAAATACAGTATGGTTTTTAACAACAGGTGAGAGGACTCTGTGTTCAGTGCAGTAGTTTCTAGCCCACAGTATCTAAAACCTTGACCTTGGTGGCTGGGAAAACACATGCCATCTGTTACTGTGCCCCCCTGCTGGAACCCCACACTTTCTCCACCTGCACTGCTGCTGGACGCCTCCACCCAGCTGAGCTTACTCACCGCCCGCAACTAATTACACTCAAATATATCATCACCATCATAACACAACCTCATAACTCCAAACTACTAACTGTACTGGGGAAGGAAAAATCATTCTTCTTTATTGTACATTCATTTAGCAAGAGTTTTTTTCCAGATATTTTTTTAACTATTTCTGTTGCTCCATTCATCATGAAATGTTCACACCATCTAATCAGTAGCTGGCATTTCAAATTTTTACAAAACTGTAGTTACGAGGTTTTGGCATGACAGCTATGATATGCTAGACCTACAAACACACGTTTATATATACCCAACACACATTCAGATAGATGCAATCTCAGAGTCAGATGCACATACAGACTCAGCAGGCAGAGCCCTCACCTCTTCCACGGTTCTGGCAAAGTGCTGAAGTGTGCTGATCACCTCCTCATCTCCCCTCCCCAGAGCAAAGTTCTGCAACATCAAAGAAACCCTAAAATTACTCAAAGTCCAAAACACTGAATAATTCAGTGCTCATCTGTCAGCCCACAGTCATTCGTGACATCTCTGGGTCATAAAGAAATCTTTTACAGTCACAGTTAAAATTTAAAACAAGGCATCACTGCTACATTACGATTTGAAATGGCTGATTCAGCATTATTCTGACTATGACAAAGAGCAACACACACTCGATTTTCATCTGTTACTGGTTACATTATAGAACACAAAGACGTGTTACCTGTTTCTCATACTCAAGTAACTGTTTGGAGAGCTGTTCTGTGGCCAAAGCCATCTCATTCTAAAAGAGAGAGAGAGAGAGAGAGAGAGGTGAACTAGATATGATTTTTGCAACTTGACAATGTGATTATTCCAGTCTTGAGTATAAGTGAATACATAGAACTGTCATACAGTCGTATGCAAAAGTTTGCACACTTTAGTGCACAATTTCTATGTATTTGCTAAGTTTAAATAAAATCTAAAATGTGCCACAACTTTTGCACAGGCCACATTTATATCCACCTTCAGCAAATTGTAAAGTTTTAATTGATGTGGGAGAAAACTCAATAGAGTGTAATATTAAATCATCTTGGGTTTAAAAACTGTAATGCTACATGGAAACCCAAGTATTAATATTTTATTATTAATATTTTTGATGTGTATTAATCTCACTATTAGACTGACAGACTACCAAAATGCATTTCTGCCTTAATTCCTATGATCTTTTTGGTGAGACCAAGTCTACTGTCAGTGGATGTATTGTGATGAAATTGTGATGTGATGTGGTTGGACAGATTAGTGGATAACACAGTCGCTCCACACCTGAAAGCAGACAGAAATCAGAAACTATATTCGAAATGTTGTTTGTCTACAAACAAAAAGACACCATCAGCCAAATATGATACAAGACTAACATTTTTTTGTTGTTGTTGTTGACTTATATACTGCATAGGTCCGTTCTGCTTTGATAAAAGGATTTTGATAAAAAGATTAACGTAAGGTGAACAAAGTGTGATCTTTCTTTGGAGGAATAATTTGTAGTCAAAAGTAAAAAATAGTAACATAACAGTATGTCATATTGCAATACTTATATATTGCGAATTTTTAACTACTGCAACTAAATCATATCATCGTATCAAGTGTTGTGATACTATTGCACTGTCAGACCTGTAACAATTTGCAGCCCTACTCAATAATGCTGCCAGTACATGGTATATTTCTGGTATATACTGTAGGTCCATAGGATCCTCTGTCGAGGCACTGTGAGTATGTGTACAGTGTGTTTGTGTACCTGTGCCCCAAACACTCTCTGCATAGACTGCAGGAGCTGGTTGGTGTAGTCTGTGAGAGTCCCTGCATCCTCTTCAAACACACTGAGCAGTGAGCGAGTCTGAAACACACAACACAGAGCAAATAAGACACACAAAATCAAGCAGAGCAGTCATGCAGACAGCTCAGTGAAAGACTACAGACATGGGTGAAATGTCTTTAATACCTGCAGGTGTGGGTGTGGTTCAAGCACAAACAAAAGGAGAATATAATTAGGCTTCTGCAGAACTGCATGTAATGTGGTTAACCATTTAAACCCTAAGGGCCTGCATGTGGGCCCACACCTCAGTTCCTCACTCTCAAGACATGATTTACATATTACAGAACAATTCCTAGTACAAAGCTCCAACTCCAAAGAGGTTATGATAGTACATGACATGCAAATAAAACCAGCAAGCCGTGATTTGTAAATCCACTTTGATCTGTATTTAAATAGGTAGCAAAACAACAAGATATTTAGTGTGTTATGAATTTCATTGTTTTTTGTAAACATACATTTACCACTTTTCCAAAAATATTCCAACTTTAAGAGCAATGGGCCTCATTCACCAATATCCAAGTGTTTTCTTAGATTTGTTCTTGATTAAGGTCCTAAGAAAAAAGTCTAGATCAGATTTATTACGTGTTCTTATACCGCAGAATTGTTCACACCTTTGTGCCTTTGAATGAGTGTAGATTCTGTTCTTACCCAAGAAAAAATCCCAAATAAGAAAGCATTGGTGAATGTCGGAATCTTTGTGAAAACCATGTAAGTGGGTTTGAAGAAGAAATTTCATCTTAAGAAGAGTTGGTGAATGAGGCCCAACGTTCTTCAAAAAGCACTGAAGCTATTTCACTCTTTACTGCGCATAATATTATCAAAAGTGATACAACTGAATTCCCATGACCTTCAATCCTTCAGACAGCAATGCACTAAAAACTTGCATTTCTGTGATGTACATCACCACATGGGCTTGACAATACTTTGCTAAACTTGTCGGTAAACGTTGTTCATCCCTGCATCCACAAATGCAAATTAAGACTGCACTCTGTACAGTGGAAGCCATTAGTCAATGACTTCCAGAAACGCTGCCAACTTCTCTGGGCTCAAGCTCATCTGAAATGGACAGATGAACAGTGGAAACATGTATTGCAGTCTCACGATTCAACCTTTCAGACTGTTTATAGAAATAATGGACATGATGTTCTCTGAGCCAAAGACGAAAAGGACTTTTATTCAGGTTGCTACCAGCATAAAGTTCAAAAGCCAGTGTCTGTCATTGTATCAAGGGGGGGCATCACATTTTAGAGCAACATAAGCTGCCTTTCAGGGATATCAATGCTTCTTTCACCAGGACAATGCCAAGACACATTTTGCAAGTGTTTTAACAGCATGACTGGGTAATCAGAAGTTGCAGATGCTGGACTGGCCTGCCTGCCTCAAAATTGAAAACATAGGGCACATGTTATGAAGTGCAAAATAAGACAACAAAAACACTGTACAGTTGCACAACTAAAGACTTAGAAGAATGGCAAAAAATCCACTTTCAAAACTGAATCAATCGGTATCTTCAGTCCCCAAATGATGCTTCAGTGTTGTTAAAAGGAAAGGTGACATAGCACAGGGGTAAAAATGCTCCTGTCATAATTTTTTTGGAGCTATCATATCATATAAAGTAAAACAACAAATATCACATTCACACATACTGTTTATGTACCGTTTTCAGTTTAATACAGGTCAAAAAGGACTTACTAATCATTGCTTTCTGTTTTTATTTGCATTTCACATACTGTTTTTTGGAATTGGCTCTGTAGTTGTGTCTTAAGTCTTCAGACTAATAACAGAATAATAAGCATAGAATAATAAGCGTAGAGCTCAAGGTGGAAGACATGACACTTCAAACTTGCCAAACCTGACTAATTATGGCCACTCTTTTAATTACTTAGAACTGCAAGATTACACACACATGACAGCAGCAGTTATTCAAATGAACTCAGACTATAAATTACAGCGCTGTTAGAAAGAAAGTTCTCATTTTAAGGAGTCTCATTTTTAACCATAATTGGACTTAGAGATATCTGGATTAGTTTGACTATCTGGATCTTATTTCAGTGTCACAAATATTCAAGATAGCTTGCAATTCATCAGCAGGCCTGAGTTCCTGTGAATCACCAGAACACTCGTGAACAAGTTTAGTCAGCGTGCTCTCTGCACACTGAAGGGTCTGTAGCAATAACTAGGAGCAGCTGATTGTGCTGTATTATGCAATGCTTGATGTAGACTTTCATAGTTCTGAACTTTTTGCGGAGGTCAAATCTGCAAAAACAAATCAGTTCGGTCAGCTAACTAAATTGATGAGTGTATACTAGTCCAGACATCTGCATCTACAGTTTTAAAGCTAAAACACAACCTAAAATAGACTGATCTAGTAGGCTACTTATCATAGTTTACTTTCTCTAGTTTTCCATTTGTAGCTTATCTACAGTAGACAAACAGTAGGAATAATGTACTGGCCAGTGATGTAACTATTTTAAAGTGGTACAGTGGTGGGTAGGTTACTGTCACCACATGTGTGAAATATCTTGCCCTAAAAGAAGAACTTTCCCCCTAGAAAGGGCCACAACTCATCAGCTGACCCTGGACTGAAGGTCTAAATCTAAGTCTACTTCTTCAAATCCAAACCCTCACCCAACTGCTCACCATCATGAAACATGTAATAGACATGTTAACATGTCTGGCACATAAAGTTTCACATGTTGATCCCTATTGCCTACTCTCAAATATGCTGCTAGTGAGACAGGTGTCGTCTATGAGAACAAAAAGCCACTGTTCACTGGATACAGAATGAAAGACAGAGAAAGAGTCTGGAAACTCCTGAATGATAAGACTCCACTTGAAGTTCACCATCACGCCACAACGGAAGCCAAATGAAGAGCTAAAGAGGCAAAGTTCAAACACCAAATATGTCTTGACTTCACAACATACACGTTTAAATGCATTACTTTTCAGCATCTGCAGATATGGATAAAGAAGAGTTTGGTCTAAACTAAACAGAATCATTATTTCGTTCTCAGCTATTTTTAAAGCGATCTAAACGGTTAGTTTTTGCTTTATTACATTGTGAGCAGATATTACATTATGATTGGCTTATCCAAGCCACAAGATACAACATTTCAATGACATTTGAAATGCCAACTGAGTGTAAGAGGCCAAGTCAGGGCTTCACGTGGACATTTTTGAACAGCTGTTTGATTTACCAAACCCCTCCGACAACAGTGTGTAGCAGCAGTTCTACTCTGACACACTTGACCCTGCACACCAGGAGATCACAGAAACGGGAATAGTGTGGGGTCTCCACAACTGACTTTGGAAACCTCCAGTGAATTTACTCACCATCCACTTTACCTTCCACTCACTTCCATTCACTGCTTGCTTTATGAGGTCCATCTACCTTATAGGTCCACTGTATACAGTACTGTGCCAAAGTCTCAGGCATCTGAGATAACTGCATGTAAAGCTATTTATCTGGGCAGTTTATTGGTTACAAACCACCAACAAGAATAAGAATAAACACAAATACATACATTGTGACTGTATGTGCATGAGTGTGTTAGTGTAACCATTTCCAAAGTTTCAAAGCTCTTGTAACTATACTCTTCTAACTCAATATACAAACATTCTTCTTATGCATTTCTGACAATTTTATTTGTTTTTATTCTAGTTTTTATAGTTTATTTCTATATTTTTATAGTTTATTTCTATATTTTATAGTTTCACCATGCGCTTACTGCTGATCAAAACAGTTTTACATAATCATTTCAGCAGGGACAGTCAGCTGGGTGATGGTTTCTCAGTGCAGTATAGCGTAAGTGTGCGGTGGTCTGTCTCCAGTCTGGATCAGACAGTGTTTGACAGTCAGTCGTTCCCTGTCCGTCACACAGAATAACATTCAGCTAGTCCAGCTAATCAGGCCCCTCCCAGACTGCCAGACGGGGCTGCAGGCCCTGCGCTTTTAGACTGATCGCATGAAAATAATACATTTCTAGCCGAAATGTCTTGGAAACGACTCAACATGGCCGTTATGGAAAACGCAGCACTCTGCTCTGCACGGATCTGCTCATTCGTAGCTCGCTGGAAAGTCGTAAACAACTGAGATGCAGGATGCGTCCACTCACTCCCTCACTCGCCTCCTCCTCCGTGGCCTTTACTCCAGGAAAACAAGCAGAAGCTGCTGTTTAATACTCTATCGAGATCACCCAGTCGTGTCCTGTACTCTGTACCAACAGCAGCCTGTTCTGATCGCTCTGTAAGACCAGAATGAAACACTAACCGACCTCAGTGAGCTCCATCAGCGCTGTCTGGACAAACGGGACCAACAGTTCACGAAGTCCGCAGCTAAATTACCCACAAACTGCGAACACAGCCTGTAGTACAGCAGACACTGCAGCAGAGAAGCGTCTGTCCTACCTGCGGACTGTCTTGTAGAGCTTCTTCTAGCAGTAATTTATGGACGGCCGGCATCTTGCTAACAAGTGATGGTGCTTGAATTACTGAAGATGTGGACTCGGTTACCCAGAGAGCAGTGCGCGACCGGTCAGCGAAAAGACCCGCCTCCAGACCGGTCATGATGATTTAACGTGAACATTTTTAAGGTTATAGTAACATCAGAAAACCTCGATCGTTTAATGAACACACAAGTGAAAGTATCTCAGACTCCATTAACGGAGCTCCATCGGCACCAGTACTGATTCTGAACTCTGGACTTACACAGACTGACACCGAGTTTCTCTCGTCCATTCTGAATGTGATCCAGCAGCGCCCCACACTGGACGATACAGTCACAGTGGACGATGCAGTCACACTAGATCATTCAGTCACAATGGAGGATACAGTCACACTGAATAATAAAGTCACACTGTATAATATGGTTACACTGAATAATACAGTTACACTGGATAATACAGTTACACTGGATAATACAGTCTCGCTGAATAACAGTCACACTGAATAATACAGCCATGCTAAATAAAACAGTCACATTAGATCATACAGTCACACTGGATAATACAGTCACATTGGATAATACAGTCACATTGGATTATAGTCTCACTGGATGATACAGTCGCACTGGATAATACAGTTACATTGGAGTATAGAGTGTGACTGGATGATATAGTCACACTGGACCATGCAGTCACACTGGATCATACAGTCACACCGACACCCCTGATTCAGCTCAAGAAAACAACATTAGCTAATCGGTGGTGCAGAAAACGTGAAAGCGTGCGGTGGGGATTGAGAACTGGAGGAAACACAGACAGAGGCTCTGTCCTAAACAGTCACTCATTCACTCCTACACTCATATGAGCCCTCTAAATTAAAACCCACACAGTCTGCTAGACACAAATCTGTCCAGTCTGCCAGCTGACTGAGGCGGCAATTGCAGATGAAACTTTGCCATTTGACCAAATCTGGCACCACATTATGAAAAAATTACGCTGATTAATGTGTGTTGTCCCTGCTCAATTAACAAATAGAGTTAGCGATCCTACCAGTTCCTCTCTAGCTAGCTAATATGTTTTGCTCTTGGTGAGCAAGTATCGGTTAGCTAGGAGTCTAGCTACACAAAGTGAAAGATTTCTGATCTCTGAACTTTTTTAAAAAGAGGCCTGTGTAATTGCAAAAGTAGGCATTGGCAAAGCTGTACAATAAAATTTAAGTTCACAGCTTACGTTTGTATGTGAAAATGCTCTCTTGTACCATCTTCAGGCCACTTAGCAGATGAAAGCTTATGGAGTCAATAATGGGTCAAAATGATTTTCAACTTGTAAACTATATTCACAACCAAAAAAAACATAGATCAAATTCACTAATGCATAAAAACATTTTGAATATATAGGAAGGATTTTTGAATGTTTAAAAAATTGGCAATTGTAAATGAAACGTTGTGAATGTGCGGGGAGAGGAGAACTGCGAGTGAGTGGGGGGCGGCACGCGAGTACCGAACACCGCCAAGGGACGCGAGTGACGGTGGGAGGAGGACATCACTGCCAGAGAGAGGAGGACGACGATGACAGCCATGAGAGGCCCGAAGGCGGGAAATGACTCCCGAGCTCGGCCGTCCGTGTCGAACGAGAGCAAATTAAAGTGGCCTCACTGCGGGACCGGACTGCAAAGTCAAATCTCCATAGTTTTTTGTTCTGTTACCTAACATGTACACATACCGCTAGAATCAGATACCGATATGTCCACATATGCCCTCGGTCGAAGCGCCATTAGAGGCGGGTACCAACAGCTTACCAAAGCTTTGACTGACAGCAACAAGTCAGGGTTGTGGTTGGATAAGTCAAACTTACTGATTGGACCAGTTCAAGTTTCCTATTGGTCCTTCAATTTGCCGTCAAAACAGGGTCAAAAATCCGCAGCTGTAAAAAGAGCTTCACACAAACAGAAAGAGAGACGTGTTCGTGGATTTGTACTGTCACACTTGGAACTTAAAACTTTTTAAATGTATTTTTATGGTCTGGCACAATGTAAATCATTTGAGTAGTACTGATTCACACATTCACAACATTTCATTCACAAATCCAATCTTTTTTACACATTCAAAAATCCTTTCTATATATTCAAAATATTTTTACGCATTTGTGAATTTGATTTATTTATTTATGTTTTTTTTGGTTTCGTATTTGCAGATTCCAAATTATTTGTTAATGTGTATTTTACGTGTATAGTTGCTCAAACACAACTGCAAATTTCAGTACATGTGTGAATATTGTTTTACAAGCTCAAAATCTTTTTGACCCTTTTTTGACTCCATGAAAGCTTTCTTTAGTAAGACTGGAAACTGCAGCATGTGTGCTCCACACGTTGCAGTGCTTTGTGAGTCTTTGAGCTAAGGAGTTCAATTTATCATTGACACAGTACAAGTACACTATTTCTGGAGTAAGGATCGATTGAGAACACCACCCTGACTCTAATTTTATGCATCACACTGGGAAATAAGTTTAGTTGGGATTAAGCTCCTAGTCTGTTTTCATGCCTAATCTATCTGTTACCCCAAAAATCTAGCTGTGTTAGTTACTCTCTTAAATGTAGCGTTCAGTTTAAGTTAACCTGCTGAAAACCTTCATAAATTATAAAAATTATTAATTTGAAAATAAAATGTCTATAGCTTGACATCCTAAGTATTCCATGTTTAGAAAGTAAGCTATCAATGATATATAATCTCCAGCTCCACACTGCACCACTATGTGAGCGCAGTAGGACTGCAGATAATGGTATAATGTTGGTCACTTCCAAGTTGGCCGTCTCATGTCATATGTCCTCAGTGTGACTACATCAACAAGTGGCTCTTTGTCTACACCTGAATCTCCACTACTCGTGATCTGATCCAAGTAATTCATTTGAATGCTGCTGTTATAATGTGGGACCCAAATATCCTCTTCAATAAGAGTGTGAAATCACCTCTCTTTGTGTTCTACTCGCTCTGAATGACGTATGTCTTGCATGTGGCGTTTGTAATGTCCTGTAAAACTGTTAGTGCCACTATAAATTATTCTTTTTGCAGTTGTCATTTATGGATAACTGCTGCTGTAAACATGAGAAAAACTCATACTGCACTTTTCTTACACGGCAGATGCTTCTTCATTGGACAGAGTTGACAAAAGAGGATCCACAGGTCTGTGCTTTACAACATTGATGGAGTTGTTTTCAGTATCTTCTCCAAGGGTAAGTACACTCTTCAAAATAAAAGTGCCAAAAAGGGGTAGCAATGATATAGAAGAACCACTTCTGGTTTTCAGTGGATGGTTCTTTAAAAAACACTATTTGTATATGAGACGTGTGAGTGTGATGAATGTTACAGTTTTTTCCACCATTTTTCAATTGTTTAGAGGTAAACAAAGTTATTGAGAGTGGTTTGGTGTCAAATAGTTCATTGTGAAGACTTACTGGCTCTTATTTCTTTACAGTGGTGGTGATAGGAACCAGGTGTCACAATGTCTGCAACACAAATATAGCTATAAATATAATATATTTTATTATCTAAAAACCACAGGTGAACCCACAAATCTTATATAATATAATGCTGATGATGTGAAATAGTTATCAATCTGAAATACGTTTTTGGAGACTAATTTGTCTCAAATTAAGCCACATGTATCTTTCCACCATGAACGTATTTTGAAAAAAAAATTCTTTCATATCTTAAAACTATCATCTCAGACATCAGGCAGCATATTCATAATCATTACACGTAATAACTTTGTGAGGGAGCTTTTAGAGGCATTAAACTCTTCAGACGTCTGGTTCCTATCACCACCACTGTGAACAATTCTGACTCACTGAGTTTCTCTAGAATGTAGCATTTCACATCAGAACACTCAGAATTATCTTGTGTACATCTTAACTTTGCATCTTATAGTTTTGAAAAAAAGGTGGAATTCCCCTTTAATGAACCGCCACATGATGTAAAGCTTCTGTAGCAGTTAAAGTTCTTTCCTAGAACAGTGTGTTCAAGCCGAACTGTTTAGGAACCTTTGTTTTTAAGAGAGTAGTTCCAAACACCAATCAGATGCCCATTTGAGAGAGTGGGCTAGTGTTAACTGTTTTGAATGAAAAGCCTGTTTGTGTGGTGAGAGTGTGTATCAGGCTGGGTGAGATATTGCAGGACACAGTATAGTTTTGTCTTTTTTTTCCTTGTCCAGTGCTGTATTCAGGTCAGAGGTTATTAGTGTGACATATGTAACCTGACCGTTACGTTTTCCTGCACTGCTCTTTATTGTTCAGTGTAATGCTGAAGGCCTTTTGCTATTCGCTAATCTCCCTCCCCATCACCCCCTGTTTCCATGGCAACCCTGTCAGGGTGGAGGAGACCAGCAAATCATGTGAGTGCAGAGCATCTCACTTTCCCTCCCTCTCTCTCTCTCTCTCTCTCTCTCTCTCTCTCTCCCTCTCTCTCTCTCTCCCTCTCTCTCTCCCTCTCTCTCTCACTCTCTCTCTCTCTCTCTCTCTCTCTCTCACTGTTCCACTGCAGACCATCCCAGGCTGCACTGGAGAGGGATTGAGTGAGGGAATCAGTGCAGTGGAGAAGTGCCATCTCCAGTCATCCTTTTTTTTTCTTTGCCTCCCCCTTTCTTTCTGCCTTTTGGCCACTCGTGCTCTGGATCTTTCCTTCCAGCGTGCTGTTCTGTCAGAGTGGGATGCCAGTATGGGTTGTGGAAATTCTTCTGCCACTAATACCACAGCGGGAGGTGAGTGTATGAGTGTTTCAACAGCATTTTTTCTGAATGGACACACACTGGACACTCACTGATGTGTGTTTGTGTGTGTGAGTGTGTGGTGGATGCAGGTGGATCAGGTGCCGTGTTGATCTCTGCGTTTCAGTAAGTCAGAGTGTCTGAATGAAATGTTTCCTCATAGAGAAGCTAATGTTGAGTGTAATGTCCGGCATTAATCACATCTTAGCTACCAAGTCTGCTAGCAGCGCGTGCTGGTAGGAGGCTTTATATGGAAGTGTAAGGGAATGTGGGGTTTTGGATAGAGGCTATTTAGTTTAGAGCAGAGACGTTTAGAACAGTTGCCAAGGCGAGAGTTACCCAATAGAATCATGAGCTCTGTCTCTTTCAGCACAGCACAGTGGGAGATTCTGCTCTGTGTTCAGCAGGCACGAGCCTCAGTGAGCGAGCCAGTGGTATTTGTGGTCACACACTTTGATTTATGAGGACAGTGAGTGTGTGTGTGTGTGTGTGTGTGTGTGTGTGTGCGCATGCATCTGAACGTGTGTTTGTGTGTTAGTTTTTGTACTCTTTTAGGACAAGAATGAAAAAAGGGCTAATATACAATGTTAGACCAACATGCTCCATATAAATGTTAATGTTGTATTTTGTTAAAATTGAAAGAATAAAATATTACCTATATAACAATAATAATAATAATAATAATAATAATAATAATAATAATAATAAATATATTACCTTATTATCTTACTACATATAAGCTACATGCAAAGTTTGTTATTATATATATAGCCTATTGAACGTGTGTGTGTGTATATATATATATATATATATATATATATATATATATATATATATATATATATATATATATATGCGTGTGTGTGTTTCCTTATTATGTGCTTGGTTTCTGTAGTCATGTGTGTATTTGCTGCCCAGCACTTTCTGTTTACTGTTATGAGTGTCAGTGTGTGATGTTACTCATCCTGGCTTTGACACTTCTACTTTCAGTCCCTTCATCCTTTAAACTTCCTTCTCCCTTCTCTATCCACTGGTTCAACCCACTTCTTTCACCGTTCTGACAAAGCAGACACTTATTTGATTGCTAAAATCTTTCTCTATTGTACTACACTGCAGGCGAGTATCTCGGGCCCTTATTAAGCTTAATGTTGCATGACTTAACACCTTAAACTGAAAGGAACTTAAGCAGATCCAGACTGGCCTTCAGTTTCATAGTAATTGTAGTAATGTGTAGTAGGTACTGAGTATTTCACAGTAATTACTAGTTAATAAGTCTTAAAATAACTGAACAACAAGCCAAGAGTTTAAGAGTTGTACTTTCCATGGCAAACCTGAACAGATTTAAGTTAGCTGTTATTAAGTGTGTTGCAGTGTCTTAAAGCCTTTGGATTATGTGTTGCCTTGGTGAGGTAATTACAGTCGAAACCTTCCTACAGCACAATTGCTGATTGTTCTTATTCATGCTACACAGAGGAGCTGAACTGTAATGACCTTATCAGCCTGGACCAGCCATGGCTATGCTGTTCAAAACACTGTCATTAATTTTACCTAGAAAGCCTTGTGTCCAGTCTTTCCCGTCTTCAGAAACCATTGGTTTTCTTATGCAAGGTTGCCTAGATACGTTTTCTGACCCTCTACAAATGACCTAGTTTCTTCTTCCTTCTTCCTGTTGTCTTGGTCTACTTTCTTTCAGAATATAAACATTGGGTTGAGTTTGTGAGAAAGACAGTGGAGAGGTCAGACTTTTTCCAAAACTTTGGCTTATTTCTCTGTGCTTCCAGTCAGATAACTGTATAAGCAATATACTCATAAGCAATGCAGAGTTTACATGGGTGAAGACAAAGACTCTTCAGATGTTTGAGAGGCAGGCCAAGGCTCTTAAAGCTGCTTGGCCATGATGGAGGCCTGTGGCAGAGTGACTTTCTGAGGCGCATTTGCACAGCTCCAGTCCTGCCAGCAGTGCTCTGAATGCTCTCTGTGGTGGAGATCAGAACAGTGTGTGAAGAGGCTCTGTTGTTTTAGCTTCCTGTCCCAGTCTCACACTGGGTCACTGTACAATCACACATTTGTAGCACTAGGGCAATAGTACCCCAGAGCATCAAGGCTTAGATTAATTGAGGGACCATTAGCTGATTGAGTTTTTTAAATGTGACCACTACAGTAAAACTACTGGACATCTTAATCTGTGACTGAAAACTGGTGGAGCTACTGAGTGACTCTGCAGCATTTGTGTAGGAGCAACCCATGAGGGGGTCTTTTTCATTGTTGTTTAGGAGGAAAAACGGATTAGAACTAAGCGATTTTCTCCAACAACACACAGTGGTCAGTCAGCTGGATGATTTTGAATTTGTCTGATCTGTGTAATGATTTCAATGTTTTCAAGTCACAGATTCCCTCCATTTCTTTATTTTTTTCAGTGTCAAGAAAAAAAAAATGAAAAAGTGTATTTAACAGGAAATTACTCAGACCCCTCAGCAACTAAATATAATATCTTTTTTTTCAGTATTTAATGTATGCACACTTTGCTTTTATTACAGCAAAGTTCAGTCTCAGTAGTTGGTTGCATTTCCTGCCCTTTAATGATCCAAAAAATCCCAAACACATTCAGTGATGTTGAAATGTGGCTTTGTCAGATCTGAAGTGAGAGTAGAGCTTGATTATCTCCTCTCTCTTAAAGATAAAAGCTTTCTTTATCTGATGGTGACAGTGTTTGTGGTCTACCAGGTCTCACGTGGTTGTTAGGGGTCCTATTTTCTTTGCATTTTTTCAAAACTTTTATAAATTCTTGTTTTTTCACTTATTATTTTTTTTTTTGGCTTTCTCCTTTCTTATGCAAGTGGATTGTCCTGTATCTAATCTCCCCAGAAATATCTCCTAAACAATGAATAACTTGTATTTAGTGGCTGCTTTGACAGGGAATTAAATAAATGAGGGGTGGTCTCTGACTTTGGCACAGTACTGTAATGTGAACCATTGTGTTTCATATTAGTGCGTTTATTTATCCCACAAAGCCTGCACTTCAGGTAAAGAGCAAACAAATACATTTGGCTTTAAGGAATCAGAAGTCATTAAACCTGATGATCAGTGCACCCATACTGAAAAATACAACTGCTATTTTGTCTGACTGACACATCAGTTGGCCATTTTCAGAGAACAAGGCATCATTTTCTTTGGTGTTTCACTTTATAAAGCTAATGTATATATGTCCATTAGTGAATGCATGAAATTGCTGAAATGATCTGGATTGATGATGACTATAGAATCTGCTGGTTATACTGTGCTCTGCCTCATAAGTCAAAGTCAAGCTTTTCTGCTCTTAGACACAGTGGCATGGTGATTAAAGCAGGAGGCAGCACTAAGAGGACTGCATGAAGAGTCCTTCAGCCTCTATATAGCTCAGAAAAGGCCTCTCACTCTCTCTCTCTGTCTCTCGCTCTCTCTCACACACACACACACAAAAGTTGAAGTCTGACTAAGTTGCTCTAAGTTGTTCTCATGGCCGTTTAGAGGAGAGTGGGCACAACCTACCACATTTAATTTTTTGCTTTTTAATTTTAAAGGTATTTGAGCAAGATTAAGGTTATTATACAAACAACCTACACATTAAATTATAACATAAACTTTGTTTCCAACACCTGATATCTACAAACAGTTCAGCCAAAAGTGGCAAGAGTGCAAATGTTACAACTTACCACATAGGTGGAGTAAACTATAACAGATGGAGGGGCTGGTTCTAACAGTCACTAAGGAGTTTGATAAATTAATTTAATTCAATTAATTCAACGCAATTAATTTAATTCAGATCTATGTTGTTTGATCCAGATTAGGTTTCCAACCTAAATGCATAAAGATATATACATCAAAATAAATATGATTAGTGAAAAGAGGTGTGTCAAATTTGGCAAATATACTAAATAAATAATCAATATCAGTAAATATCAGGGCAATAATTTTTTTATTATTGACATGAGAGCTGTAGCATTTTTTGATGAATCTATGAATAAAAACTTTCAAAAATTGACGGTTTTGAATTTATATGGACTCCTCTTGCTGTTTATTTCAGGAGACTTTACAAACTGAATGCAACACAAAAAATGGAATTAAAATGCGGACTATTCAGACGCAATGGAATCAAAACCATACACGCCGGACGTGGCGCAACATTTTATTAAATTTCACCAAGTTGTTTTTCACCAAGTTGTTTGCGCAGAAAAAAGACAGGCAGAATATCTATGAGAAGGTCCTTTGCTTATCAACTGTGACTTTGTGCTTGATGACTTTCCACTTTGAAAAATGTGAAAAGAGCACTGAGGGTTTCTCGACCTCATTCAGGAGCTGAAACGTCATGATCTCATTCACTCACAGCTCGGATCTCTGAAGCTCTCAGTTTGAGCTGGTTTTTGAGATGCAGTTCCACATGAGACGAAGCATAAAACAATCAGGCAGGATGTCTTCAAGAGCAAATAAGATTTCCTTTATTCCTCATAGAACGACAGGGACGCGAGAAGTGGGGGTGCTGGGGGGGGCTGATTTCAGGATTGCAACTGTTAAAAATTATAATAATAAAACATTCTGAACTTTATAATAGCTTGAACGTAGTAAAGACCCATGTGAGCCTGTTTTAGAGTGGAGTTTGTATTTTTATATTTTCAAAACCTGCAATAGCTAAACTGTTTAAGTGAACACCGTATTTTCATTTCAGTGAGCTGAAAACTGCTCAAACACATGCAGGTTGAGGTGCAAAGAGGGAAAGCTCATGCAGTTATAGGCCAGTTCTGAGTCCCAAAGCGGCCTAATAATGTTTTTATACTTTACAATAATAATCTATAACGTTTTATCAGCCTTTATATCTCCCGCTCTGTGTGAGTTTTCAGTGTTAAATCTCACCGCGTGACTGTCGGCATAACACAATTGGTTTCCGTGCCACATACCAACAATTTGATTGGTTGCCACTCAGCTTATTTGCATAAAGTTTGCCCAGAACAAGAGAGCAGAGAGAGGATGTATGATAAATGATCCTTAGCACAGCTGCTCTGTCATTCTGGTTGGCGTCATGTAAATGCCAGAGATGACAGTGATTAGTCAGTGAGTTCATGTCGCAGACAAAAGTTCACAAAAATCGAACAGAGGGCGAATAAAATGATGTAACACTGTATTACAGCTAAAGCTGCTGTGTGGAGGTTGTACTTACTTACTCTCACTGTGAGTCGTTTACATGCTTTAAAATAGTGCTATTATACAGACACAAGGACAAAGATAATATAAATAATATAATATAAATATGAACTTACATGTTATTTAAACACAACTCAGTGTGTTTAACACTTTTGATTAAAAAGTACTTTTATGGTACAAAAATTAATCTTGAGAAATATCGGTATCAGATCACCCTTATAAAAGGTTTATGGATAATTTAAAATTTGTTTATTTTTGGTTATCGATTAGATCATAAACACCATAACATCATTAATAAGCAGTTATAACACATAAATAAAAAGGAAAACAGTGGCCTGTTGCTTGCCTAATAGTGCGCCCACATTCATTTAAACTGTTAAACAGTAGATCTTGCTGATTACTGGACTTACTTTGTCTGTCTTTGTTACTTTAACCTGTCAGCTTCATTAGATATTCTTGTTCAATAGATTGAAAAGGTCACTGTTGCCCATTTTATTTATGTGTTATAACATCTTATTAATGTTTTTAAAACATTTATATCGTAATAATAACCGTTAATGAGCTAATCTCAAACCGTTCATAAACTCTTTTTAATTATAGTCTTATTTTAGTGGTGGTATGATATTATAGTGGTACTAATATATCTGTCTGATTGCTCACAAAAGTCACGGATAATGTTGCTATGGAAATAAGAAAAGATGACAAAAAATTGTTTTACTTCAGCCTGTTTACCTACATAAAATATACATGTTATGGTTTACCCTGTGTTAATTTGTGTCCGCCCTCCCCTACAACTGGTGTGCTTTTTGTCTGATTTTCAGACTGTGTTTTTTTATGAGAAGTGATTAATTATGCATTTCCTTTTTTGTCTCTTTCCTGTTAACAGGTCCTGCAGAGGCTGCTAAGGATGTGTAAGTTTTCTGCATAAAAAAGATCACAAATGAGGAGAAACTTCTATAAGACACTAAAAGATGTGATATTTCACACTGTAACACGAGATCTAGGGCAGAGATTACTTCGAAGTATATTCAAAACTTATTCCACAAGATTTATTCATTCATGACTTTGTATAAACCGTACAAGAACTAAACTGAAGGACGTCAGTATCTGCTGTTCAGTGGTCCTCACGCTCACAGTTCAGGTCTCAAACTACTAAAAGATTATTTTTGAAAGACGACAAAGATCTGAAAACTGTGTGAGTGTTGGATATAGTGATTATCAGAGACTCTTTAGTGATGTTTTAGTCTTGCACTCACACTCATACATACACACATGCATTCACACACAACACCTCCAGTGAATCTCTGTGGGCACTGTGACGCTTGCTAAAATAAATTCCTAAGAGAGATGTAACCACGGCCTGCTCCAGCCTGTGTTCTCCCTGATGGTAAACACGGATGTGCCTGCGTGTGTTCCCCTGCAGCTCCTGAGGGCTCTGAATGCACCCGGGCCAATCAACACTAATTACTGAACTCTCCAGCACTCAGCACATCAGCACTAGCATTTAATCTCAGAGAGGCCCCTGACACCACTGCATAGACGCTGCTCTGGGAACAGACCTTCTGATTCAAACTCTGAACTGGACATTAAACATGTCTCGTACAATGGCAAATCACTCAGAGCAGCCAAAGAGTGCATAATGACTGAAAGTATCAACAAATGTAATATTTTGTCACAAGCAGGATGCAGTTTTGTTTTTCATAATGTTGCTGGTACACCAGCACACTGAGCCTGTACCATAACACTGTGTTCTATTCTGTGCATGAGTGGATTTTTTATTCCTGTCTCAGTCATATGTTACCCCAGCATGGCCATCTTAATGTCACTGCAATAGCAGATTCATTTCTGATGGGTGGATTGTTGGATGGATGGATGAATGATAGACATATGGATGAACAGATGGATGATGTGATGCATGGATGTATAGATGAATAAATGGATGGATAGATGGTTGGTTAGATGGAGAAATTTGCATTTAACAGATTCATTGATGGATGGACGAATCAGTGAATTGATGGGTTAATGGATGGATGGAAAGACAGAGGGATGGATGAATGAATGGAAGGATGGATGGATGTAGGGACAGTCGGATGAATGGATGGATGGATGAAGGGCTCACAGACAGGTGAGTGAACGGATACATGGATGGATGTTGGAGAGGGAAATCGATCAATGGATGGATGGAAAAATGAATGGATGGATGGATGGATTGACAGAAGGACGGATGGATGAATTGATGGATGCCTGGAGGGATGGATATACAGCTGGATAGATGTACGGAGGGACAGATGGATGGATGTTTGAATTAATGGATGACTGAATGGATGGATAGATGAACTGTCAGAAGGATGAATGTTTAAATAGAAGAATGGATAGACACATGGATAAATGGATGTATTAATGAATGGATGGATGGATGGATGGATGGATGGATGGATGGATGGATGGATGGGTGGAAACAGTGACAGACACATGGAGGGTTGGATGAATGAATGAATAGATGCCTGGATGAATGGTTATGCAGTTGGACAGAGGGGCAGATGGATGGATGAATAAAGAAGTGGATGAGTTAATTGATGGGTAGATGAATTGACAGATGGAGGGATTAATGGTTAACTGAAGGAATGATGGATGGATGGATGGATGGCTGGATAGAAGGACACATGGATGAATGAATAGATTAATGAAAGAATGGATGAATGACTGAATGGATGGATGGATGGATGGGTGGATATAGGGACAGATGGACACATGGACGGTTGGAGGAATGAATGAATGGATGCCTAGATGAATGGTTATGCAGCTGGACAGATAGACAGAGGAATAGATGGATGAACAAATAAACGGATGAGTGAATGGATGAGTAGGTGAATTGACAGATAGAAGGATGAATGGTTAGCTGGAGGAATGGATGGATGGATGGATGGATGGATGGATGGATGGATAGATGGATGGATGAAAAACTAACCCAAGCTCTTCTCTTGCAACAGGACAGAAGAGCCCTCAACAGATGATGAGAAAAGAAGGTCAGTGAGAGGCTCCTGTAATAGAGACATTAGTAAAGCTGCTGTAGTCTCAGAGGAGATAGAGTGTGTTTGACTTTGTGTGTCTCCTGTAGGAACTATGGAGGAGTTTATGTTGGACTACCAACAGATCTGACCACAGTAGCAGCCAGCCAGTCTAAATCCACACGGAAAGGTAAGCCTGGATGCTAGCTTCTGATTCTAAATGTGGACACCACCAAGAGAAATGTGATTATTCAGTGACAGTGTAGCCTTTCAGCAAGAAAAAATGATATGAAGCCTTGATATTGATATTAGATACATGATATTAGTGTATCAAACTGCAGTATTATACAAAACTCAGCGCTTAAATACTTTTATCATTTTCTGTCTGTTGTTTGAAATGATGCTCTCAGCATTAAGCGTGTGAACAGGGCCAAAGCATGGCTGAATTGATTATCCATAATAATTCAGTGAAATGGAAAAATAGAGTGGTATTGCTCTGTATGCCATTACCACTCGATTACACAACACAGACAGAGCCTGATTGAGACAGGAAGTCAACATTTAATGTACTTTCACTACTAATTTACACATTTGAGGCCTTGCGTCATACAGAGACACTGTAGACAATAGTGTAGTCAAATGCAAATGGGTATAAAACTACATTTAGACACTTTAAAGAGGAACGATCTTCTGCACGTATATGACACCCTCAAATAATCAGATCTTTGTTTGTGATAGTTCACACTTCTTATACGCATCAGTTATGAGATTTCACAGCAATTATCAAAGAATTGGTGCTGCATGCAGTTCGAAACGACCTGAGTAAATTGTAAAAACTGTGTATTTTAAATGCTTTTTTTAAAAGGCCCTAGTAAGAGGGAACCGCTCACATTATGCAGAAGCAAGATGATCAGAAACACAGTGAGCCACATTCTGTTTATCTGGTCAATGGGACTGGATTGAAGCGATTAATGATTCAAAGAGTCAAAGTGGCCTACACTAGGGGTTTGCTGGACATAAAATACTATGCATAACACCAAATTTCAAGTAAAAATGGCCATTAAATACAAGTTATTAATTTTTCAGGAGATATTGCTTGACATAAGAAAGAGGAAGGAAGGGGAAAGCCAAAGGAAGACAAGTGAAAAAAAACAGGAGTTTCCAAAACTGCAGCTCAAAGAATATTAAAATATACAGAGAAAATGGCTCCTAACATCCATGCAAGAGCTGATAGACCAGCAAAACTGTCACTATCAGATAAACAGTGCTTAAAGCTCTCATCTTTGAGAGGAAATCAAACTCCACTCTTTCTTCAGATCTGATAAACTCTGTTTCCGTCTATCCTTCCACTGCAAGAAGACAACTCATGATTCTGAAAGTATGTGCAGCTGTCAAGAAGCTGTTACTGAGAAAAGACAATAGACAAAAAAGAAGAAAGTTTGCAAAATAAACAAAGACATGGCTGGTGTTTCCAGAACAATAGACTGACCACCCCAGAGTCCAGACCTTATCATCACTGGATGTGAATTTGGGATTATTTGGAATGTGAGAAGAAACAGAAAATGCGTCTTTAGAAGAGTGGAAAAATATCCCTGCAGATTTCTTTGAAAAACTGAACGGAAGTCTTCTAAATAGACTGGAAGCTGTAATAAAGGCAGGCAAAGAGTAGACACACTAAATACTGAACAGTTTAATATTATAATTGATTGTTAATGCTTCTGTGGAACTGAAATATTAATGTTAAATGTGAATTTTCAGGTTTTATTCTGGTGAATATCTTGTCCTTAATGGCTGTTTTGACTGGAAGTTAAATATATAAAGGGGGTCTCTTACTTTTGCACAGTACTGTATGAAAAGGGTCCATACCTTTGGATGTAAATAACGTGCTTAACTTACTTACTGAAGGTACAGTTTTGTTTGATAGTAGTGAAGCGCAGCAGATAAAAGATCTCACTGAACCAGATGGAGCTAATTAGTCTTTTAAAACACCACAGGGTGCGGAAGTGGATGTGTATCTGTGTGTGAGTGTGTGTGCGTGTGCCCTGACCACATCACATGGCCTGTCACCATCTCTTTAATGACTTTTTAAAAGGTTTCCAGAGAACATGACAGTCGCTCCACACACACACACACACACACACACACACACTCAAGCTTTCTGACAGTCCCTGTGGTGCATGAGTCTTCCAATTAGTGGCATCTGCTAAATCTCAAATCAGACTCAATCAGATCTCATATTCTTCATCAACTTACATAAGCGCTGATGAGCCCATTTCCTTCTCTTTCAGACTAGCAAACTGTAAAATGGAACAGCAGGAAAGCGTAATACAGGTAGGCCACTTTGTGTGCATTTCCATAATGCAAATGGCCTGGAGGAATAACAGTGACTGTGCAGTCATTAGCATGTTTTTTTTCTCTCCCATGTACAGTTAAGTATGTAAACACAGGAGCTTTTTATGGACTAGCGGCAGGTTGAGAGTTGACATCCACTCAGATGATCACTGAAAATGACCCCTGCGGATGGGCCTATATGGAGTGGGGCTCTGTATGGATCTCGGAGATCTTGCCTGTGAGAGAACCATCGCTCTCTAACTGTGTTTTCTACCTGGCTCAGAGAGGTTTCTAGGAGTGGAAAGCCCTAGAGGAGATCCTGGCATTTAAATGGCACTGGAGTCAACATGGCAGGGCATTCACAGCTCAGGAACCCTCCTGAACCTTGACCGCGATGAAGGCACGTCAACACCCAAACCAGCTCCGGGTCTCTGCAATAAATGACTTACCTGCATCTCTGTTGTAGGAGAATAGCCCTATAGCAAAGCCATCTAAGGACACAGACATTTAGCTCAGAGGATTACAGCTGTAAGTGATGGTTATTATCACTGTATGGAGTGAAAGATTAGTCCAGCTTTATGTATGTCTTCACAGAAGCTGTCAAGCGAAGTGATTTTCATCAGCATTCATGATCAAACATTAATATACACCACATCACCTCTTTAGTACAAATGAGCTATTTTGAAATAGACAATAGTGTAAGAAATTCTTATAGACTTATATATGTACCACTTTCTTGCTGTATTTATGCCATTTCAAATACATGACTTGCGATTGTAAGTTAAATTGTTTGTGTCCGCCACAGACTATGTATAATGAAGATCTGAGATTTGAATAGCTCTATGCTTCATTTTGTCTGTTTATGTACACATTCTTGAGACAGAGAAAAAGAATTTAGGAAAGCTTTCCTGGAAAAAATGCAAGTCTAGACTAGATTCCCATAATACACATATCTACGTAGTAGCTAAATATATGTCTAATTAGTTTACCATTAGACATATATGTCAAATATGTCTTAACACATATTAGCCATATATGTGTATGATTAGTTTCCTATAAGACATATAAGCTAAATATGTGTCTCAACATATGGTAGCTAAATGTATGTCTGATTAGTTTCCTATAAGACATATAAGCTATATATATGTCTCAACATATAGTGGCTAAATATGTGTCTGATTAGTTCCCTATAAGACATTTAAGATATATATATGTCTCAACATATAGTAGCTAAATATGTGTCTGATTATTTCCCTATAAGACATATAAGATAAATATATGTCTTAACATATAGTGGCTAAATAAGTGTCTGATTAGTTTCCTATAAGACATATAAGCTAAATATATGTCTCAACATATAGTAGCTAAATGTATGTCTGATTAGTTCCCTATAAGACATATAAGATAAATATATGTCTTAACATATAGTGGCTAAATATATGTGTGATTGCTTTCCTATAAGACATATAAGCTGAAGTTCCAGTATGGCTCTTTAAGCATGTGTTATAAGGAATGATGCAATTGTATCATCATGTTTTTATAGCCTCAGGAAGATACAGCCATTAAAGTGTGATAAAAATGAGAACTTTACTGTGTTCCACACAGAAAACAGTTTGAAAAGAGAGAACCACATTTTTAAATGTCTAATGCAATACACAGATTAATCCACTATTCAAGAGTAAAGGAGGCTTCATGTCTTTCCAACAGCTGTTTTGTTTATGTTGGTTTAAATGGAGTGATACCTCTATAGTTGTCTTAAATTCAGTTTTTGTCTTTCATAGACTGAAAATCTGCAGTTCATGCTTTGCAGCCATATGAACACATTCAAGACTGCCAAAGATTAGAACAGCTGGATGGCATTTTTACTCTGAAATAGCAAAGGCAGCAATCAGCAGATGGTTCTTTTTGAGAAGGCACACATTTGACCATTTATAACTCGAAACACACGGTTCGATCTCTGTTATTTTCTGTCATTATAGCAGTCAGTAACAATGTCGGATGCATTTACTTCAGAAAGGCGTATATAGACACACTACTGTGCTAAAGTCAGAGACCAACCTTCATTTGTTTCATTTCCCATCAAAATGACTGTTAAGTTCAAGGTTATTTATTTTTCAGTGTCAGGAAAAAAGCGGAAAAATATATGAAAGAGAAAATCACACATAAGCCTCAACAAGAAAGTATTTATTGTGTCCCCTCTTCGCCTTTACTACAGCTTCCATTCTTTTCAGGAGACTTGCATTCAGTTTTTCAAAGAAATCTGCAGGGCCACTCTTCTAAAGTTCAGTTTGGAAGTTGGTTGTATTTTCTGCTTCTCACAATCCAAATAATCCCAAACATGTTGAGGTCTGGACTCTGGGGTGGTCAGTCCATTGTTCTGAGAACTCCAGCACGTTCTTTGTTTGATTTGCAAATGTTCCTCTTTTTTTGTCTGTTTTCTTTTCTCAGTAACGGCTTCTTGACAGCTACACTTTTTTTTCAGATCTGATGTAAGAGTGAAACTTGATTTTCTCCTCTCTCTCAAAGACGAAAGCTTTAAACACTTTATCTGATGGTGACAGTTTTGTTGGTCTACCAGCTCTTGCATATTTTTAGGAGTCCCATTTTTCTGTATTTGTCTTTATTTAATATCAGTTTAAACTGGAAATGAAATAAATGAAGGGTGGGACTCTGACTTTTGCACAATGTTAGGTGGGAACGTGTTCATAGTGTTGCAGTACATGGGCTGCAGAGTTTCAGTCTATATAAGGTAAAGATTTAACAATTCAAGAGGTATCACTCCACTTCAGAATAGAATAGATTTCCTCATTGAGTGTACATCAAGTGTCTCAAACAATCAGACCGACTATGACCATATTAAGTGCAGCACACTAACATAGGAATATAATGCAGTATACATCACTGTACAGAGTAAAAGGACGGATGGCAGAAAGTTAGACAGGATTTAGAAGGAGAAACTGCTTCTGTGCTTTTAAAGTGAAAATCCAAATCTGTGCCCTGATAACAGCATTACTGTAACTCAGTACTGTAAGACATTTGAATCTGGAGCTCAGAACCACACCAGGCCTGTGTTGTGTATTCACTGCTAGCTAAATGAACAGAATTAATAATGTAGTCAATGTTTGTAATCACAGCTGATTTGTAAGGAAAGAGATTGTGGAAATCTGTAGTAGTTGGAAATTTCTTTTATGATTTGAACACTGTTGTAATTTATGCATGATAAAGTGTGATCTGTCTCTAAAGGGAAGCTAGCTAGTCTAGTCTTATGAGGATGTACTGCTCTACTTTGGCACTCAGTTTGCACCTTCTGTTTGCTGAAACTATTCTTGGGTGCGCCAGCCGTGGCATGAAGCCACAAGCAGGCACTGCATGAAGACAAACATTTTGATGCTTCCTCAGGTATAGAATCCTTCTCTTTGAAAGTGATATTGTAAAATATAAATCAAATTTCAACTGTTAAATGTATCAACCCCTTACGTTCTTTTGTGTGTCCACATCCGAAAGCTTATTATTACCTACAGGGAAAAATAATGCACACTTTTCAAGTTATTAAGCTATATGGAGTGTGGAATGGACCTACAAAGAGGGCTGTGGAAGATAAGAGGTCAGAGACCGCCCTTAATTTAATTATTTAATTTCCAGTCAAAACAGCCAATAAGGGATTTATTTTTCAGCATCAGGAATAACAGCAAAAACATTTAACAGAATAGTACACACAATCTTCAACAGCTACATCTAATTTCATTTGTTCAGTATTTAGTGTGTTCACTCTTTGCTGTTTTACTGCATCCATTTCTTGCAGGAGACTTACTTTCAGTTTTTCAAAGAAATCTGCAGGGATATTTTTCAACTCCTACAAAGTTCAGTCTTTTTTTCTTATATCTGGAAACTAAATAAATGAAGGGTGGTCTCTGACTTTTTCACAGTACTGTACTTAATATATAAGAATGTGCAGAAACGTAAAACAAACAAACAAATAAATAAATAACGTTAAGAAATAAATATATGGGTCAATGATTACATAAATAAACACACTAAGGTAATCATTGACCCATACATTTATTTTTTAATGTCATTTACTTATTTATTTATTTTATTTATTTATTTATTTTCTTATCAAATTGTAACATATTTTCCCCAGGAATGAAATATAATCTGACACATATATATTCACACTATTAACAAAATGAGTGCACTTCAGTGAAACTGAAAGACACTGAAGATTTTTTATTCATGTGCAACCAAAATACACATTAGAATTTGAAGTAAATTCAATGCATCACTTTTTTCACTGTAGTTAGGAGCATCCTCTAGTAGCACATTTAATTATAAACGTTAAGGCAATCATTGTCCCAGAAGCTTTTCCCCTAGTGAACCAAATTCCTCTGAAGGCTGATATATTTGACCAAGTGATCAATAACTAGGCTGTATTTCTGAAGAGTAAGAGATAAATGTCTTTTGCCTGTGAAGGTCAGAACACCTTCTGCGGTCTCCAGTGGGCTCATCAGCGTGTTCCTCTGGGTAATAGAGGGACTTCAGGGCTCTGATCAAAGCTCAGTAATGAGACGTCCAGGGACAGGGATGAATGCACCCACGCAGTATAGGAGCAGCTGGGAAAATATCTGCACCATGGTGAAACTGGATTGCTGAGAACTGAGGCTGATATAAGGAGATTACAAACACACACACACACACACACAGGCATGTATACATGACCAGTGGAAAACACACTGAGATGAAGACAGGTGGGTGAGGTTTGTGGGGTCTGTTGAGCGTGTTTATGCTGTGTGGTGTACCTGACCAAACACACACTCTCATAACACAATCATCTCCTGCAGCCGTTTTGCCTGCGCTGCTTTTCACTGCAGTCATCAATCAAGAGTGGCATTTATCCCTCCCCGAGCTCTGCTTCCGCTGCTACTGAGAAAGATCAGTGGCGCTGATAAGAGTGCTGAGGGATAAAGGCTGCATTGTGCAGAAGGGCAATAGTAATACAATGTAAGACTTCTCATATGTAAGTGCTGAGTAGTACATAGTTGAAAGAACACACATAATATGTTTTACACTTTACGCATGTTTAGTCATTTTAATTAGAATTAAAATGCAAACCTGTAGCTTTCTCGCTGTTGTGCAGCAGGTGTCAGCATTGCCCAAGAAAAAGTTTTCGTGAAAACACTTTGGATATTTTTTTTCTTCCTGTAGGACTTTCTCTTAGGCGTAGGTGAAAGCACAAATTTTCTTTTAGATCTCATATTAAATAACTGATTACCCAGACTAACATATCAACACCAAAACTGTTACTTTTAAAACGCTTATTGTGGATATCATTCTTTCTGAATTCAGTATAATCCAGTAAATGTTGATCCCAACAACATGTTTCAAAAAAGCTGCAATGGTGCAAAAAAAGACTGGTAAAGTTGTGTAACGCTAAAAAACACCTGGTGGAACATCTCACAACTAATTAGTTTAACTGACAACAGGTCAGTAACATGATTGGACATAAAAAGAACATCCCAGAGGGGCTGAGTCTTTTAGAAGTAAAGATGGGGAGGGATCCTCCACTCTGTAAAAGACTGTGGGAAAATAGTGCAACAATTCAAGTATAAAACTCTGCCATGCAAAGACAAAAAATCTGTAAACAGGAATTAGAAACACCACCTGATGGACTGAGGAGAAGGGGTACAGTGTCCTGTGGTCCAACAAAATTTGAAATTGTTTTTGGAAATCATGGACCCTGCGTCCTCTGTGCTAAAGACCACTCAGCTTGTTATCAGTGCACAGTTCAAAAGCCAGTATTCATGATGGTATAGGGGCGCATTAGTGCACATGGCATGGGTGACGTGCACATCTGTGAAGGCACCATTAATGCTGAACAATATATACATGTTTTGGCAACATGTGCTGCCCTCCAGATGACGTCGTTGTCAAGGACGGCTTGTTTATTTCAGCAAGACGATGCCAAAACTATATTTTGGATGTATTACAACAGCATGGCTCCATAGTAAAAGGGTTCGGGTGCTAAACTGGCCTTCCTACAGTCCACATATATGGACTACATATGTATGTATCCATATATTTGTAAATATATCTACATACTATGTATGACTATAGATGATGGACAAGAAGGCCTGGCTTGATGTTCCAAATCATCCCGAAGGTGTTCAGTGATGTTGTGGTCAGGGCTCTTTGCAGGTGTTCCTCCACACCAAACTCGTCAAGCTATGTCTTTATGGATCTCGCTTTGAGCACAAAGGCACAGTCATGCTGGAACAGGAACAGGCCTTCCTCAAACTGTTGCCACAAAGGTGAAATTAACATTACCCTTCACTGGAACTAAGGGTCCCAGACCCTGAAAAACACCTTCCGACTATTGTCCCTCCACCACCAACTTTCACTGTTGGCACTATGCATTCTGGAAGGTAGCGTTCACCTGGTATCTCCTGGCAAACCCAGATTCATCCATGAGACTGCCAGATGGTGAAGTGTGATTCATCAGAGACCACATTTCCACTGGCCAGTGGCCACTTGCTTTACAGCACACCACTTTATACCACTCTAGACGCTTGGAATTACACATAGTGATCTTAGGCTTGTGTGCAGCTGCTTGGTCATTGAAACCTATTTCATGAAGCTCCTGATGCACAGTTCATGTGCTGATGTTGCTTCCAGAGTCAGTTTGGAGCTGGTAGTGAGTGATGAAACAGAGGATAGGTGATTTTTGCGCACAGTAATGTGGTCTACCACTTTGTTGCTAAACTGTTGTTGCTCTCAGATGCTTCCATTTCACAATAATAGCACTTGCACATGTAGCAGGGCAGATATTTCCCAGACTGACTTGTGGTAAAGGTGGCATCCTATGACCCATTCTACTGCCAGTGCTTGTCAATGAAGATTGCAAGGAAGTGTATTTGATTTCATACACCTGAACTCAGTAATTAATAGGGGTCTCCACATACTTTTTGCCTTAATGCAAATTTACAGGAGAAGAAAAAAAGACCCCTAATAGAAGTTAAAGTAATTTTGTTTGCTATAGGTCCTTTCTTTAAGATTCTTTAAGAAATTTTAACAATGCAAAAGATGTTGTTGTGCATTGGTGAACACTTCCAAGAATTTTATTTTTTTCATGATACACCTCATCATCAAAAGCTTTACACATATGAGAAATATCATTCTATAATGATTGATATAATAAAATATCTATACATTTATTTGCTTTTTTCCTTTTTCTATAGACACATTTTCATTAAAATAGTATTCAGTTCACCTTTTATGTAAAGATACTTTAGTATCGATCTGCCCATCTTTACTTTCTCTCAGAAGAAGCAACAGCGCCAGATATTCTTGTTGAAGAGTTCAGTTACACGTCGGAAATGTTTCTCTGAGTCAGACCCCATTGAAACAGACAGATGCAGCAGAGCTGCATGTAGTTAAATGCATTCTGATTGGCAGTAATGGCTGGCTTTCGCTAATCTAGCTAAACAGGCCTTTGCAGCAGTGTTAATCACAACACAAACCCAGCCAGGCAGCCTTATACACTAATCAAGCTCCTTATTAGCACAGTGTTTGTAAGATTAGACCGCAGAGCTCCATACGGACGCCAGTCTGACCGAAAGAAGAGAAACAGCACTGGGGGAAATTAGAGTTAAATTTGCTTGACTGCACTTCCTTCTTGGATTTGGCTGAGCTGCGATGCTGAGGGAAATTTTAAATACGTAGCATGTTTTATATATGGCCACTACAAGTATAAGTGGTTAGGCCTTAAAACGGGTTATCAAACATTGACTGTCTTCCAGTAATCTGTTACAAAATAGTGTGAAATCTTTTGCGGTGGTCTTTGCAGACTATACATGTCCATTTTGGAAGCTAGTCCATAGCACCAGATTTCTTACCACAGTGTTTCTACATTCAGGAAACATTGATTATACTTTCTTCTGCTGCTCCAGAGCTCCTTGTATGACTGTGCTTCCAAGCAGGTACACAACCCTTGTCCATTTAATTACTGTTTATAAAATGTGCAAAATTTGATGCTGGATTAGCGCTCTACATACATTCTGATTACATGAAATCCCAGGGTTCCCTCCTCTGTGGAATAGCTTCTGGTGGACCAGGCCTATGTTTGCTTGAATGCAGCAGTTGAACTTGGCTATAATTCAAAAGGTCATGGGTTCAGCCCCAGCTGATGTTTACTGTCATTGTGCGCTTAAGCAAAGCACTTAACCCCAGAGGACCTGTCCCTGCAGATGGTGGATATAAGTCACTTTGAGCAAGTGTAAGCTAAAAGTAAGTGTATGTCGGTTATCACTGTTTGCTTGTTTTAGCCACCCATTAGTTTGTCTCTGTCTATATGTATGGTGAAGCGGCATTGCATTGAAATTATGTTACCTACCTTGAATATTCTGGTGTGACTTGAGAATATAAAATTGGATTAGGATTCTGATTTCCATGCTGGTCTATGCTGGTTTATGCTGGTTTTGCTGGTGAGCAGGCATGCTGGTCTATGCTGTTTTTTCTAACATGACTTGCAAAATTATTATGTTTGTGAGATTGTTTGCTACACTAATTATAAAGCTATCAGGCATGTTTCTGTGTTTTGTCACGGCTAATTTGTGGATTTGTTTATCAACAGGCTATCAAAATTTTCACTTCATTGCAACTAAGTTTCCTAAGTGTTCAGCATTTTCCAGGTTACAATTGCCTCAAACAGCCATTCACTGTAGGCTCAGATTCAAATTCAAGAGCACGTGTGATGGATATGGTCACCCTCATGCTAAAGCTTTATTCACAGCCAGTTAAATACTTCTCCAGCTTTGCCCCATTCCAGTGTCATTACACCGTCCCTGTGTTCTTTCCATCCAACATGTCATGGCCCAGACCCATGCAGAGCCCTTCAGTGGCCTATAGCCCTACACCACACTCAGTATGCTTCCAATTACGGACAAAAGCAGCGAGGCGGTCCCTCGCAACATGTGGTTCCATTTAGAGCAGGTGAAACAATGTAGGAAAATAGATCCGTCATTCGTTGCATTCCAGAGGTCAGGAGAGAGCAGCGTTAAATCATAGCAGACTAATCCTAGAAAGGTTGGGGAAGAGGAGAGGAGGCCATGTTGACCTCGGTGGGTATAGCACGTCAGAGCTCTGCAGGAGCCTGATGGCACTTCGGGCCTCAAGATCTGTGATTTCAGTATCATCATCATAGAAATTTCTTATTTATTTATTGTGCAACATAATGCTGATGGAATTTCTGTTATGCTTGAAGCCTGGGAACCTGCAGCTCATTCCAATCCTGACCCCCTGGGCCGGACCGCCCAGGTGTTTCTCTTCAAAACATCTTAGGAAGTATCTAATTTGATTTGGGGTAGTAGGAAAAGTTGCTTTTTTTAACCTCAGCCTGCAGCCTCAACGTTTCCCACAGTACTGAGGCTTAATAGCATCTAAGCCTTAACTAATGCCAGGGGTGTCCAAACTTTTTCTCAAAAAGGGACCAGATTGTATCATGCCAAAATACCTGAAAGCTGAAATATTATTCACAAATGATTTAAAATATCATGTTTTCAAAATGTCAGCACATAGAGGCATTGGAACCTTCTGTGTGTTACCATATTTCCTATCACAGGATAAAAGATGCACAAGGTTTCTTTTAAAATATAAAATAAAGATAATTTTGCTTGTTTTAAGAAATGTGCTTGAAACCAGCAAAATTATCTGCCAGTATAGTGAGATAATTTTTCTTGATAAAATTACTTAAGACATGTAAAAATGTCTAGAAATAAGCTAGATAATCTTATAATAAGAACACAGCCATCTCAAAATAAGAAATATTAGATTGATGAAAGAGCAGATTAAACAGCATAAATAGCCACATTTTTGTTCTGCCTTAAAGGGTTAATATTTGCTGAACTATCTAGTTTGATCTGATAAGAAGCTGGTGCTGTAAGACTCAAGTAGCTTGCAGTTGCTTTCATTTCTCTGCCTTCTCCTGAATATTTATTGTATCATCCATGCTTTGTTTCATGTTTATTGATATTGAATTCATTATAGCCTTTTGGAATATGAGGCACATGTTAAAAATTATTCTAATTTCCATCTCGCCAAATGTCTAGTTTTCAATGTTACGTCTGTGCGTTATGACTGTAGTGTAGTATGGCTGTAAATGTCATTCAGTAAATTAAGCTGCAGGTGTTGTCAGAGGGTCTTAAACTTTAGCTAACTTTGTTACCACAGTGCAGTGCATTACACTGTATGTTTACAGTACTGCTGCCGCCATCAGGTAAAAGGAAAAACTGCAACGTACTGGCTTGCAGGCTAGTTGTAACCCACCCTAAAATAGAGGCCATGGGCCAATTAAAATCTGCCCATGGGCCGCATTTGGCCCTGGGGCTGGACTTTGGACACCTCTGACTTTTACAGTATTCAGTACAAGAATCCCTCTTTTATATAGAATGATCAAGGAGAGACAGGGCATCTTTGGTACATATTTGATGTCTTTGTTTTACAGCTAATAGGTCCTAAGACTAAAAAAGAATGAAGGCAGGTGATAAACACAGAAACTGAACATTTATTGCTGTAGCTGTTACAGCTAGTGACAAATTGACGTGCTGTTAAGCTTATAGCAGTAACTCATCTAAAAGTTATGTGGCATGCTGCCGACTACTTTAACAGAAAGCCAAAAAAACACTCTAGGATAGGGATCCCCAAACTTTTGCAACTCATGGCCCACACAACTGACCACAAAAGATTTCATGGCCCACAAAAAAATGTATTGCCAGATGTAAAAACACTATTCAAATAATTTTGAGTTGAATGTAGCCTATCAAATTTCATTTGACTGTATAGTCACACAACAAAATAAACACAATAAAACCTCTAATGTTTTCTGTTTGCAGCTATTTATCCATAGTGGATCAATTCCATATGATCAAAAAGAGAACAGTTTTACATTGACTAGCATTGAATGTATGAACATCTAGCTACATCAGCTACATTGGTCAGACCAATCACTGAGCTCAACTTCAATATTTAGGTATTTAGATTGCAATATTTGTCACTTTGAGAACTGTTGGCTAAGTTAAATGTCTACATATTGTAATGAAGTTTTTTTTTGTTTTAGTAATAAATGACTGCTGTCGGCCCCCCCTAGCAGCACAACCACGGCCCACTGGTGAGCTGTAGCCCACAGGTTGAAAACAGCCCTAGGACAGTCTAAAACATTCAGGCGTAACAATAAAATACACCCTGTTTTTGGCTTAGCCATTGATGGTTATTTGCTAGCTTTTCCTATTGGTATGTGTATCTATTACCTGATTAGGCTACCTGAAGGCCTGCTACCTTGCCCAGGAGTCTAAACAGAGTTGGCTGCGGTGGTGATTAGCACATTGCTAGCCACAGTTATAGCAACTAACCTTTTTCATATGCTCCAAATAGCATAATGAGAAACACAAAAGTACTCCAGAGTCATATAGCAAGCCATGCTGCCAAAACCAACTCGAGTCTCCCTGTTAAAAATGCAGCCACTCCATTTTCAGTGGCCTCTCTAGGCACGCTCCCCCTCCCCTCACATTCCGTGGTCCACTCCAGGTTTTTATACTCATGTAAAACCAGAAATTAAAGTTAACGTTAATTTGTTCTGCAGTCTATTTTCTCTTTAAGCTAATGAACACAAGGAATGTGCCCTGTTTCCCTCCAAAAAAAATCCAGGGTCCATTCTTATTGGCTCTCTTAAACTGGCTGCTTTCTTTTACTTTTTCATTTCATTAGTGAGAGACGAAGGGTAAAGAATGAGGAGTGTGTTGGATGTAGTGTTCCAAAATGTGTTTTTATAAGATCATGAATAGCTGGGCACTTTGATTGCTGATTGGACTTAATATCAGGAAACAGAACATTACAGGCCATTAGACTTGTGTTCCACGACTGATTACCCTTATGAGCACGCCACACTATTATACAGTCATACATCTCTCTCTCTCTCCTTCTCTCCCTCTCTCTCTCTCTCTCTCTCTGTCTCTCTCTCTCTCTGTCTCAATGCCATCTTTGCCTCAGTGCCATGCTTCACTGCATAGCAGAGCGAGTCAAATAAAATATGCAGCTGGCTATATCATCATCTACACCAGAGGTGCCCAACCCGACTCCTTGAAATATAGTGTCCTGCAGAGTTTAGTTACAGTTTCAGAGTAATAAACCTTGATGTTTTCTGTAACTTGCAGGGTGGCTAAAGTCTGTTGTACTGTAGATCTCCGGTAACAGGGTGGAACCTCTGATCTGCATTCATGTCGATTTTCCTTAGAACTAAAATGTATTTTATAAAATGTATGTTGTTTGCAAGTAGTACTGATAATTGCAGCAAGGCATCATCTTTTGTATTTGAAACAAAAAAGCCCAAAATCTTATTAAACATAAGAACTTGATTTTGTTTAAACTGAGGAGCTATCAACTTATTTCCTTAACAGCTAGATCTAGACTGACTAGCTCGGTAGATAGGTAACAAGTTAACAGGCTCCTTCATTAATATTTAGAGTTAGGCTTTAAGTTGTAGTGTTTGCTGAAGGACATACCAAGAATATATCAATTGAATGTCCTACACCTTCAGTTAAGCAAGAGCTGCCAGAAGTAGCAGGGGAAGTGAATGTGCACCGCCATTAGCTTAGTGTTCTAAAAACCCCACAGAGGCATTATGAGACAACCAACTGCTTAAAAAGTGAAGGCATCTTTATTAAATGTTGCTACATTATGTGCAATTGATGCATGTTCATTATTATATGATAAAACTTCATTTAAAAAGGTCCCTGTTCTGCAGTCCATGTATGCTTGGCAACCAAAGCCTACTCTAAATGAATTACATTTCTTGGTGGAAGAATTATTTATTACACTATTAATTTTTTCCAGGATTTTGCCATATTTACCACTAATTTTTACAGTACAATTCTGCATTCATCATTTTATTGGGAAATCAACCATTTTAAGATTCATCACATTTTAAAACTTTAAAGATTTAAAGGTTTTTTTTATTTTGTGTGTGTGTGTGTGTGTGTGTGTGTGTGTGTGTGTGTGTGTGTGCGTGTGCGTGCGTGTGCGGGCTTGTTTGTTGAAATGCCGGACTACTGAGGTGTTGCCATAAATGTTACTGTTTATTGGTATTGACAGATGTTTTTGGTCATGTTTGTGCAAATAATAAGCAGTGAAAATGTCTGTGAAATGTGTATTTTTAAAATGCATATTTGAGATAGTCATCAACGGTGAAAACATGGTGAATAAATATGTTAATTGATATGATTTTTGTTTTAATTAATATATTTACAGGTCTAGTAAAATGAAAAGTCTTTTTTTCTGATGTAAATTTCCAGTAAATTACTGGCTGAGCTGCACTATTTTTACAATTGTTATGTGAAAATACAGGAGATTACTGAATTTCAATTATGACTTCTAACAGTAAGTGTACAGGAGAATACAGCTACATCACTGCAATCTTGCAGTCCAGGTGACAGTGAAGTCACAGTATACAGTTGCTATTTTATGGTTATTTGCGTTAATATGGTATTGTAATTTACTGTGAAGATAATACAACTAGTAGCCAGTCATTTACTGTTATTTTACAGTGAAATCATTACAGAGTATTTTCAAAAGTACATTCAATTATTTATCATAAATTTGTGTATTTGTATTGTGTGAAAGGAGTAAAGGCTCCCCTTGACAAGGATGGAAGAGGTCCTAGTGGCACATACCTGGTTGAAGCATTGCCGCCTACTTAGTGGCATCTCTAACCATGTAGGTGTGAGCTGGAGGTTAAGGTACCAGCCTTGTGACTGGTTTGATCCCCTAAGCGGACATGAATGAAGTGCCCTTGAGCAAGGTACCCAACCTCCAACCGCTCCTTGGGTGCTGTGGATGAGGCTGCCCACTGCTCTAGGCAAGTGTCCTCACTGCCCCCTAGTGTGTGTGCATGTGTGTGTTTCACTGCATTTGTGGGTTAAATGTTGAGGTCAAATTCCTCTGTGTCGAGCACAATTGGTCAGTGGTTCTGTGAGATCATATTGTTGTTGGTGTTTTATAAAGGCGATAAGCCAATCAAGTTTGACAATGATTTCACCAATAATTTCACCACAGGGCACTAACGGGAAACAAACCTAAAATCATTCAACTGGTAAGAATCAACTTGTGCAAGCCTACAACCTCCTACTGTTCTGAATTAATTAACCATGTAAATGTAAAGTTCCATTACATTACATTACATACAGCTCTGCCAGTTTGCACTGAAGTCCCTGTAGTTACCGAACAATGAGGCTAAGTATGTAAAAAGCCTGGGATTTTGAGAGGTTAAGTCTATTCACCAAGGTTTGTAGAGTAGTCAGTGAGCTAAATCTGTAGTCCATTTACCCTAAATCTGCTTCTTCTTGTACCCTAACCAGCAGAGAGGCTTGGGACACAGCCAGATCTGCTGTGGTTTGGCAGAACATGCTTTCACTGGGTAAACCCAATTAAGGAACTAATGAACTGCATCTTTCAGGAGAGATTGCAGGTATCTGCATTTAGAGCCAAACAATGTTTGTGGTCCCCAGACTTAAAGAGTTAACCACAGCCATTTATCATGCTGTTTGTGCTTCTACTTTAACCCTTTGAATTCACCACTTGTGGTAGGTGTTGATTAATGACTGACACTCCACAGGGCTCCAGTAACATTAACATGTAATACATGTGCACTTAATGAGGTGGCTTGTGCAAACCACACGCAGAACATGACTTGTAAAGCCGTTGTTGATTACATCAGTTTCTGGTTTACTGGCTCTTGAAAATCGGTTAAGATTCTAGTCTTTCATGTTATGAATACTTCAGATTCTTTGTGTACTTCTCACTTTTTTCACTTTTTTTGCAAGTCATTTTAAAGAAGTAATGAAATAATGACATCATTTTTTTCATCAAGTTTATGGCTTTGGTGATACAGCTCCAGCTCTGTCCACCTTCCTTTAATCAAATTGGTAGAGCTAAAATTATTTAGTAAAATTAGAGAAAGTATTTTACTTAATTTTGCTGTAATACAATGGCTGGCATGAAACAAAGTAATGGTGCACATCACTGGATCATATGTGTCCTTAATTTGTTTATGACATTATTTTAAACTCTGAAAAATTGAAAAAGGTTTTTGGAGGAAATATACTGGAACATTCCTTTGGAATATGAAGGTTGTTGTCTGCTTTGACTTTTATTTTTTTTTTCTTAAGAAGTTGACTTTTAATTAATTTCTTCCCTTTACTACTTACATTTGATATGGAATAACCTAATTAATCAATTTGTCGCACCCGGTTTCATGTAAACTGCACTGAGAAAGAGAGGAATTCTTTTGGAGAATAAAGAGACTGAATTCCTTTTTTGTGGTCTTGGTGGAAATGAGGCTTGAAAAAACCTTTTGAGCTCAGTGATTAACTTTATGTTAGTGAATGTAACTCATGGGCTGAAAAGTCTTATTGTCCTCACATACTCTGTATTTAATTTCCTACTTAGATCTGCGGAAGGCACCATGAACAGGACTAAGTATGATTTACAAAAGAACCAGAGCTCTTACAGTCATGAGTGATTGGTGAACGCAGGCCCTTTGGTCTCATATTGAAATGTCAACAAAATGAGCAAAATAACCGCCAGTGTCTCCCTGTGTTTCTAATTCCAGTCAACGTGGTGTTTCCTTTCATCATGCACAATACATTAATATAATGCACAGCAGATTCAAAAACAAGCTTAATCTTGAAAATGCGCAGTGTGGTTTTCCCTTTCAACCCTAAGCACATTATTCCCTCCTATAGTCTCGGGAGAAAAAAATAATGTTACTTAATGGAAGTAATTAAGTACACTATTTGTGTTTTTACTTGTTTGCTTTTCATGAAGAGGTAAACAAGTAAACAAGTAAACAAACAAAATGAGAGAGCCAGAAAGCCTAAAATAAACCTAGCTGCAGTTGCTCTGTAGCTAAGGTAATTTAACACCTCTATTCAGAGCTTCAGTAAATAAGATTTTACATCAGAAAACACATCCTGCACCTCAAATATCTTAAATAAACCTCAGGTACTGTCACAGCCTAGATCCACCTTTATCAACCCCTATAAACACCCTCATTCCTTTCTGCTTATTCCTGTAACTCCTCCTTGTGTTCTGCTTACTGGTAGTGAATGGATGAGGGCAAAAATCCAAAACAAAAAGCCATAGCGGACAGTGTGAGGACCTGCCTTTGTTTTGGGACAAAAGGCCCCCCCTTCCCAAAAGTTAGCAGGAGAAGTGATGGGTGATGAGATTAAAGGCTTATGCAAGAGCAGGGATGCCAGCCTGGCGCCCACCTATAATGCCCCCTGCCTGAGGCAGTACGGGCAGTGAGGGGCAGGATTTCATTGCTTTCCCTGAAGAGAATGTGGAACAATATGCTTACCAACCCAGAGCAAACAGTAAATTATACTGGGGTCACTCATTTGACCATTAAACTCAGTTCCTCTGACAGGTTTTAGCTTCATGTCATGCTCCAGTTAAATAGAGGAGCCTATTTTGAACCATATTTATTCAGCATTTAGTTATAATTATGGTGCAATCTAAAAACCACTGGTGTAATCATGTAATCTAAAACCCCTGATGTAGTCTTAAACTCAAGGTACAGTCCTAATGCCTGGTGCAGTCTAAAACCCTTGTGCAGTCCTAACCCCTGGGGCAGTCTAAAGCCCTTAGTTCTGTCTTAAACCCCTGGTGCAGTCTAAAACCTCTAGTTCAGTTCTAACCCCTGGTGCAGTCTAAAACAACTAGTTCAGTCTTAAACCCCTGATGTAGTCTAAAACCCCTAGTTCAGTCCTAACCCCTGGTGCAGCCTTAATCCGTAGTTCAGTCTTAAACCCCTGATGTAGTCTAAAACCCCTAGTTCAGTCCTAACCCCTGGTGCAGTCTAAAACCACTAGTTCAGTCTTAAACCCCTGGTGAAGTCTAAAACCCCTAGTTCAGTCCTAACCCCTGGTGCAGCCTTAATCTGTAGTTCAGTCTTAAACCCCTGGTGCATTCTAAAACCCCTAGTTCAGGCTTAAACCCCTGATGTAGTCTAAAATCTCTAGTTCAGTCTTAAACCCCTGATGTAGTCTAAAACCCCTAGTTCAGTCTTAAACCCCGGTACAGTCTAAAACCCGTAGTTCAGTCTTAAACCCCTGGTACAGTCTAAAACCTAGAGTTCAGTCTTAAGCCCCTGGTACAGTCTAAAACCTCTAGTTCAGTCTTAAGCCCCTGGTACAGTGTAAAACACCTAGTTTGGTCTTAATCCCCTGGAGCAGTCTAAAACCCCTAGTTCAGTCCTAATCCCTAGTACAATTTAAAACCCCTAGTTCAGTCTCAAACCCCTGGTGCAGTCTAAAACCCCTTGTTCAATGTTGAATCCCTGGTGAACTCTAAAACCCCTGGTGCAATCTTAAACCTAGTGGTGCAGTTTAAACCCTTAGTTCAACCCCTGTGCAATATAAAAGACCTGGTGCAATTAAACCCCCCTGGTGCAGTTTTGAAATAAAAGACCTAAACATTCTGTTTGAGCCTGTGTATGATGTTAATACATAAAGACATTTAATGTGGACCAAAAAAACTCCCACAAAGTCAGACCCAACACCTGTGATCTTTAAATGGTTATTTCAGACTTTACAGAGTGACTCACAGGAGCGCACACACCACATTTTAGAATTTTCTTTTTTTCTCATACTACTTCTTTCAGATATAACAACACATCTTATATAGTGCCCCTTTAAAGTCACTTGAATGTAAAAAACAAAGAAAAAAGCATAGTCTGACTCTGAATTCTGTCTATTAGAATATTTACTTTGTACTTGAGTACTGACATTTAGACACTTTTTGACTTTAACTCATTTAAATGTTTATAGTTTATTTTTCCCATGCCTGCATTTATGAAATGTTGTGGGTTCATGCCAGTTTCCCTCCTTTCAGTGATGCACACAAAACTACTTTAGTGCTAATAGCGCCCCCTTGTGGAGAATCTCCAGTCTGCTATTGCTCCTAAACACAAGAGAGTACTTGAGGGAGTGAATGAGCAACTAAGTGAGTTACAAGCCAGGTCCATAAGGTTTGCATTTAAAACAAATAAAATGTGTACCACAACATACTATTTTGAATCCATCCAAGTCAAAGTGATTCTCCATGCTTGCCCTTGAATATCACTGAAAATGCCCTAAATATCCTAATTCAAAAACAATCTGCTGCTTGATTTACTATGAAACTGATGGAATGGGTATGGTCAACCTCCAGAACGAAGCGGAAAGGTTTGCTTGGGTTGCGCTGTCAGAGCGGACGTCAGAGGTGTCTGTCTCCGCTCCAAACCCCCTCATCACCCCTCTGCCTCCCCAGAGACTGCACTTTATCTCTGCTTCTTGACTGATGCTCCTGATGGCTTTGGCTCTGTGCTCTGCAATTGTGGGGATGTGGGGGGAACATGCCTCAGACAGCGTCTCCAGATGAGAGCAGGATCTGGGCATGGGCCGGGCATGGCTGTGGCTGGCCTTAAAATAGTCTGCGGCGGGGCTGGTATTTCATAACTGTGACCGGGACAGGCCTGAAACAGGATCTAGCTGCTGTCTACGCACATCTGACATGGCCGTGGTGGAAATGAGAACGACTAACCCATCTGCCCTCAAGAGACAGGAGTTTGGCTTCAACAGTAGCAGCAGCACAGCGGTCATGAAAATGGGTAGCATTTGCTCCAGTGCAGCTCCTGTTGGAAATCACTCTTAATGGCACAAAACACATGTAGGTTAAAGTTCTGTCTTGCATTAAAAATGCATATTAGAAAAGTCAGTAAGTAAACACAAAAATCAGTCTCTAAATCTTTTATAGTAACTGTTGCAAGGTTGCAAAAGCTTTAGAAAATGTTGTCAATAACTCCATTCAGCCTAAAGACAAACCAAGTGTGCCTCTGTGTGAGGTAACTGGAAACTGAACTTTTTCTATTGTTATTAAAAATCTACAAAACCTTCAAACAGAATAAAACAGTCCTTTCTCTCTTAATATGTTTAAATAAAATCTGTTCTGTGCTGATTGAGGATCTAATTGATTTTTCCACAATGGCTTAATTGTGTGTTATTTGTTTGTTCATGTTTGTTGGTTCTAAAATTCGGTAACACTTTATTTGGATGGTCTACTATAGATGCTTTACAGATGCTCAGTCTGTCTTTAACTAACATTCAACTAAATATCTATTAAATGCAACTGAACTTGAAGTTGCATGTGAAAGATTCTATTAAATCTGTCCCTAATCCTAAACCTAACCTCAAGGCAAAACCTACACCTTTTCCTATACCTAATCTTAATCTTAATGTTGTTGATAATCAACTGAATATCACCAGAAAGTATCTGTAGATCATCTATAGGGACCATCCAAATAAAGTGTGACCCAAAACTCAAACATTCCTGAGGCCAGATCGGAATGTTACTATCACTATGTTTTCACTTTAATTAATATTGAAAATGGATACATGTTGTTGGTTCATACTCATTTGACTTTGTGTGGTGATTCTGAATAAGTTTTAGAGAAGAAGGTACAGAGAATTTCCTCACCATGATTTGCTTCTTAACGTTATAGTATAAAGTTGGACTAGGATGATGACTTGATATTATTAAATAATTAATAACATTTTAGCCTATACAGAATTGAATCGTTGAATATTATTTGTTGGGATATATCATGATAATGATGTGCAATAAACCACAAATAAAGTTTTCCATTTTCTTATTTTTATTTTAAGATTAGAGGACTTTAAAAATCTTAATCTGGTCTCAGTCTTGTCTTGGTCTCGTCACTAATGGTCTTGATGACAACACTACTTTCATGTGCACACAAAATAAAAATTGCATGAAATGAATATTGCCCTCTATTTGTAAAAGTTATGACCTACAACTTCTACCATGTTCAATGGGAGTTTCATATCATCCGCATCAGCTATTTCTGGTCAGACTGAGTGCTGCTAGACAAACCCTAAAGCTAAGACATGGAGATGTCGCAGTCACGACCTACATGTTTTCATTTGTTTTATCACTGAGGTTAAAAGGGTGGAACGTGCAGTAGGTGGAAAATATATGCTATAAAATGTGCCCTCTGGGTTGTGCACAGGTGATAAATCCCAAAGAGTTTATGAGAATCTGAGACATACAGGAAGTGTAATGATGCTGTCTCCACCCTCGCCTATGGTCATGCTGCTCTTAGTCTGTATGCATGACTAGGTCTGTGCATGTGTGGACTTGTATGGCTATGCTTGATACTTTTTCACCTAAATTCTTAAGACTATTCAACTATTCAGTCAGGGTTAAGAATATTTTGTCGCAATATCATTGAAGTCTCTATAAGTCTTTACAAGTATGGTTATACATAACGTTCCTGTCGTAACTAAACCTTGCATCTTCAAAAACTTTATAAAGAGGAAAATTGGTAACACTTGAACCTTAGTACATGACATTGACATCACTGTGCCATAAACATGTCAGGGCTTATGTCATATGCTGTCATGACAGATTTCGATCAGTGTCATGTTACTGTTACTGGTAATCATCATGACAGATGCCATAATGTTTGATGTCATGACAGCTTAATGCAGTTAACTGTCAAAAATATTGTTGTGACAGTGGTAATGGTAACACGACACTGTTACATTACTATGACATCTGCCATAACAAGAGTTGTAGTCAAGATCACTAGAGGTGAGTCGGAGTCGACACCGAGACTTGGACACATCATGTCAAGATCAAGACTTTGTAGTAGTCGAGTCCGAGTCAAGACAGAGAACAGATTGAGATTTTTTTCATAATGTGAAAATAAAAAGAACAAACTGGAAAAAAACATGAACTTTGTTTATAGTTAATTGTACATTCATTATCATTCATAATTCATGATATACATTAATAAACAATATTATATTTTACAGTATATTTTGTGAAAATGTAACATTAAATAATATAGCATAAAGATTTTATTAATTGTTATTATATTAAAAACTTTGCATTGACTTAGACTAAGAGGCAAACTGGGGTTATTCTCTGCCTCTTCTTGTCTAAAACTTATTCTGAATCACTGTCTAAAGTCTATTGAATATAAACCAAACATCCACACACACATCCATTTTTATTCTTAAATGAAAACATAACATTCCAATCTGCCTTCAGATGGTTTTCTGATAAGCTTTCAGATGTTTTGTAAATAAACATCAAAAAACAAATAATACACACTTAAGCCATCATAAAAAGGATCAATTAGGACCACAATCAGCAGTGAATAGATTTTACTTAAACGTGTAGAGAAAAGACTGTTTTATTCTGTTTAACAGTTTTGTTGATCTTAATTTATAATAGAAAAAAGTTCAGTTTCCAGGTACCTCAGACACACTAGGCTGGTCTTGAGAACAGTTTCTGAGTCCACCTTAGCCCAAGACTGAGACAAGATAGAGTACAAATGATGTCAAAACTGAGACCAGACTTGAGTAATACAACACCAATGCATACACTGATGTCATGACTTTCATTCCAACTAATTTACACCATTTCTATTGTCAATTTATCATGAAATGTTCACACAAAGGCCATATTTCAAATTATGAACTTTTGATACAACAGTGACAATTATTGCGAATATGTGTGCGTGAATGAGCGTCTTTATAAAATGCTGTGTCTACCTTTGACTGAGTATCCCTTCTCATCTCTTATCCTGTTATTATGTCTTCTCCTACAGCTCATCACTGATCGCTATGGCAATGCAGCCTCCAGCACTACACCTGGGTATTCACACCTGTTCCACACTAACGCAGTCTATTCTCACTCACACCTGTTTCAGCTTCAGCTATTCTCTGCCCTCTCACTGACCACACGCTCCATTTGAAACGGTTGTTAATCTTCATGTTTTACAACATTCACAGGTGAATCAGAATGTAAGAATGCTTTGTAATGGCTCTGCGAACACTTATGCAATGCAGTTAACCCATGTAACATGGAAACATATCAGAGACAGTACAGGAGGCTCGCATGCTAGTCTGGGCCTGCATCGCATCTTTCTCTCTGTCTCCTCCATGCAATCTGATAGCTATCGTCACTCTTAATCCCTGACCCCTCTCTGACAGATGTGTCAGGATAAAACACTTTAGCGTGAGCGGCAGTCTGTGTGCAGAGTTATGCAACCCACTTTACTTCACAGCACACACATGCGCACGTTATGACAAATTTGTTTAACAGACAGTCTTCCCCTCCGAGACAACATGGTGTAAAATACTTAGTTGTTGGGGGCCGTCGAGATGAGAAAAGTAAACATGAGTGCAAAAACAGAGTTAGTGTAGCCTCAGTGGAGACAGTGCAGGGCTGTTTTCCATCTGAGTTTTTAGCAACCTAAGCAGTGCCAGCTCTACCTAACAGGCAACATAAGCAGCTGCTTAGGGCCCCACAAGCTTTTTAATTTCTAATCTCCTTTACTTTGTTATTTTTTAAAAGATAATTTGAATGATCTTTGTCTTTCATCATTTGTAAAGCACTTTGAAAGACCACTGTGTATGAAATTTGCTATATAAATAAACTTGCCTTGTCTTAAGATGCTCGAGTGAGGTGGCAGAGCAAATGGGTAATCACGTCTCAAACAAGAAGGGATGCATCTGGAGCCAAAAATGGGGAAAATAGAAAATATAAAGAGAAAATGTTTCAAGATAAAGGTATGTTTTGTTTTTTTTGTGTGCTAATGTTGTGCCATTTGTTTTGGCTTGTAATTGGGCAACAGTACAGAAATAGTCAATCTGAGATATGTCTAATGATGTAGGTTACATAGAAAGGTTTCAGCTTCACAACACCTAACAAACACAGACACGACTGACTCATTTTACAACTGCAATCAACAAGCAGTTCTCTTTCAGTCCAGGTTTAGATACTCAGGCTGTGATTAATCCAGGTTTAGGTACCCAGGCTGTGATTAATCCAGGTTTAGATACTCAGGCTGTGATTAATCCAGATTTAGGTACCCAGGCTGTGATTAATCCAGGTTTAGATATTCAGGCTGTGATTAATCCAGATTTAGATATCAGTGTGTGTTAACTAATTTTCACTTAGAAAATTAGCAAAACGTGACTTGGCCAGGGGTGTTCAAACTTTTGCATACGACTGTATGTCCAGAAGTTTGTTGGCACCTGCTGATTAAGTAAAACAACAACCGAAATGAGGAGTTTTAATAAGGAGTTTGTCCCCTTTTGCTGCAGTAACAGCCTTCACTTTCTTGAGGCTTTACACTAGATGTTGTAACATTGCTGTGAGGATTTGATTGCATTTAGCCACAAGAGCATTAGTGAGGTCAGGTTCTGATGTTGGATGATTAGTTTTGCATCACAAATGTCACTCCAACTCATCCAAAAGGCATTGGATGGAGCTCCATCACTCCAGAGAACACAGTTCCACTGCTCCACAGTGCTGGGGGGCTTTGTACCCCTCTACCTGACAGTTTGCACTGGGCATGGTGACCTAAACTCATGTGCATCTGCTTCAGAGAATTCCATTTTATTAGCTGCGCTTTATACAGAGATAATACAAGTTGTGTGTGCACAATTTAACACCTGTGTCAGCAATTAGTGCACCTTAAAGTAGCTTAATTTACTAATTTAAGGGATGTCTGGATACTTTTAGACATATATATGTGTATGTGTCTTGGCTTGATTGGCACCAATATAACAGCAGTAGTTCACAACCTGTCCTGGAAGCCTGAGCTCTTTTAGGAATGATTTATGAGAACTTCAAGATTCAACAAGAGTTCATTGTAGTACATGCATTCCTTCATGGTTCTTTGGAGAACCTCTTTGAAAGCACACTATCTGATAGAGAAAGAGACCAACCACAGAACTCCAACACAGCTCTCACTGGATGTGTGGTCATATGCACCTAACACACTCTTAATTCATTTTTACATCACCATTTTCCAAGCTCTCATTAGCCCTTACAACTAAGGGCTGTTTTTGTTACAATGCCTTTAAGCCTATTATATGTTAATGATCTCTTTTATGATTGGTTGTCCTGTATTGTGTCTTATTCAAAAGGCAGTCCAGGTGGACTCCTTATCATTTCAACCATAATAAGCAGGGCTAAACTAGGCTGAATAGGTGGAAATATGTACGGGTTGGTTTTTGTGACATCACAGAAACAATGGGCCTCATTCACCAATAACTTCCTAATTTCTTTCTTAAATTTGTTCTTGAGAAAAATCCTAAGAAAAAGTCTTAAACCACAGAATTGTTCGCACTTTGTGCTCTCGAGTGTGTGTAGATTCTATTCTTACCTAAGAACAAATCCCAAATAAGAAAACACTGGTGAATGTCAGAATCTTAGTGAAAATTGTGCAAGTGGTTTTTAAGAAGAAATTTCTTCTTAAGAACAGTTAGTGAATTAGGCCCAATGACTTTAAACCAGACTGTTTTTGAAGTTTAGTTTACATATATGGACTGTATGGACTGTGGAGTGAACGGCATGTTTTGAAACTTTGTTTACATACTACATAAAATTCTTTTATTTTAAAAAAATCTAGGAAAATTTGGTTTTCCATAAAATGGACACTTTAAAGTCTTGAAATTTTTTCAGCTCTTAAGATTTCCACTTTGATTCCAAAGAAGCTCAAACCTGAGATAAATGTGTTTCCACCCGCAACCCAGACCATGCAAGATAACAGACCCACTGCATGTATAGACCTGTATTATATATCTCAGAGCATTAAAAACGTAAGCAAATCTCTAACTGCTAGTGACAGCTTTTTCCTTTTGCCTGCCACAAAGAAAACATCACTTTGCTGTCAGGAGTAAAACAGTATTCCAGCCTATAAAGAGAACACAGTGAAATCTCTCAGTTCAGCAGCATAGGGAGGACAGTACACTCTAGCACTGGACCCCCTTAAAAAAATCACTATCACTGAACTTCCTCAGTCGCTGAGTGCTTTATGTCCTGCTCCGTTGAGACAAAGGTGGTCCTGAGTGCGAGAGGTGAAAAGCTGCCCGTGCATACGCTGAGAGAAATATGCAGCCCCCAAGTTGCTTTCTCCGGGCCCCTGTAATATACCATATGTGCGCCATCGGCGGAAAGTAGGTCAATAAAACAAGTATGAAAACCCTTACTGCTACAGAGTCTGCTGCTCGCAAGGAGCCAAAAACAGCCCATGTTTCCTGAGTGTGTGTGTGTGTGTGTGGAGTGGGGAGGGGGTTCATGCTCCTCTCCTCAGAGAGTGGACCTGAGGTTGAGGCGCTCAGAGGCTGTCAGCGAGTCAGGAATGCACTCGCCTCTCACACGGTAGAATCAGATGCCTCGGAACGGCGAGGAATTAAAACAAAAAATGGAGGGAATGAAAGGGGGGGGGGAACCGAATGAGCGGGAGGGCGATAGAGAACATAGCATTCCTCTTTAATGAAGTCAAGCAGGAGCAGCAGATCTGAGCAGGGAGGGATGTCGATCCGAAAGCTTCCAAAAGCACCTTGAACATGATAAAGACGGAGCGGCTCTTATTTATGGAACTGCCCCCCTCGCCTCCCTTTCTTTCCCTCCTCACCAGGGAAAAAAAGAAAGGATTAATGACTGTTGTGAATTACTGTCAGAACATCAGAAGACACTGGGCCAAGTTCTGGAGCCCTAAAATAAACCTAATTTTAGCATGAAAATCTTTCTTGGAAAGTGAAGGGAGGAGAGAACTATGTCTCCACATTCCATTCTTTAAGGTCTGTTTGTAGTGAGAACAGGTAGTACCCTGATACATTTAAAAGCACTATATTATATGTGTATATCATCAATATCCTAAAAAAAATCTCATGACTCATGAAGATTTCTTAATCTTCTTAATTGATGAATGGACCAATAGAGACTTTTCTGTTTTTTATTCATATTTTCCCATCTTGTTTTTAGCAGAAGAGTTACGATATACATGTACTGGCTACTTTATTAGGTACAGCTACCTTGTATCTACCCTCATTGTTCATTTTATCAGGTCCATTTACCATATAGGTTCTCTTAGTAGTGCTACAATTACAGACTGTAGTCCATCTGTTTCTCTGTTGGCCCTCTTTTACCCCATTCATCTAAGGTTAACACCCTAACAGGACCACCACTGACAGGTATTGTTGTGGATCATTCTCAGCACTGCAGTGACACTGACAGAGAAATGGCATGTTATTATGTGCTGCAGTGGATCACTCACAGCAGTGTTTCTGGAGTTTTCAAACACCTCAGTGTCACTGCTGGACTGAGAATGACTTGAAACTGGTCTGATGAAGGACTAGACTATGGCCAACACAAACTGTGCAGCTATTGTCTCTCACTTTACATCTACATGGTGGATCCATGGCCAGAACTACCATCAGGATGACTTGCATGTGCACCCAGGAGCGTTGCACGCTGAAGGGCCATTTTACTGACAAGGACTCACAGCAACATCCTAAATAACGTATCTACCTCCCAGGCACAGCCACAGGTAGGACCAGACTGATCACAGGTCTACCCAATCAAAAGAAAAAAAATATTTTTTTAAGAATCAAACTTGATTAGTTTTCTGTGTGAGTTGCCATGTATTGTGGCCAAAGAAAATCCACTCTTCGCATCATTCCTAAACCTCCAGAAAACCACTTGACTGGTCCCAAGTCTGAACTTATTTTCTTAACCAGCAAACCAAATGCTGTTTAGCATCCATTACTATCTGCAGCTACCTTGTTCAAGCTTTAGCAGCACACTATCACTTCGGACACTGACAGAGTAGAGTGTTGCTTTCTACCCATTTCCAAAACCAAAAACAACTTTTCAAAATGTCAAAGACATTGCTGTGTCATTGTCTTCAGTGGTTTGTGGATTTGGAACTTAACAATGCTCTTTTACTACAGTCACTAGGCTATGTCAAAGCAAATGTGTAACTTAGTTCTGAAGATAAAGTCATCAAAGGTAAGACAAAAGTTCTTCAATATTTTTCTTGCCCAGCATAGCAATATGAGTAGCCTTCTATGATTGATGGTTTTGGTTTTTAAGTTTGCTGTTATTGGTTTTTTCTCGACTTTTAGTGTCACTGCTGAGAATGGTCCACTTCAATTGCTCAGTGGTGGTCCTGTAAGGGTCCTGACTGGGGGGGGGGTTAACGTAATGTTGACAGAACACAAAAGAACTTTGCAAAGTGCGGATGTGCAGCGCCCGGACAGTCTGTGGCGGCACACTACATTAAAAGCTAGTGCAGGGGTCGCAACCCAAATGTCAATAAGGGTCATTTTGTCCTTTCAACAAAAATCAAACCACCTTGGGAGCCACATCATTTTGAGTCCAATTTACCATCTTGGCTGTACATGTGTCTCACTACGTGCTAATGTACTAGTATAGGCTAAAAAACATGATATAAAGAAAACGCAGACTTACTTTGCTCTACTCTAAGTTTTAGCTCAGCTGTAGCCGCTTTTCTTGCATCACCAGCTGGAAACTTTTCACGTCTCTCAATGTTGTACTTTTTATGAGGCTGAAGTCGCTTCTCATTCTCCACCTCCGAATTTTCTCGTTCCACCTTAAATGGTGCAGCAGTTACATTCTGGCGCCTCAGGCACCATTTAAGGTGGAACGGGAAAATTCGAATGAGAAGCCGGCGAACGAGAATCTGACTTCAGTTTCACCAGTTTCACCTGTGTTTGACAGTTTCTCGTTGACGTATCAGGAAACCAGCAGGAGTGATTATAAATGTAAATATGTCCATTCATCTCCAAATTATCGATGTTCGTCTTCAATCTCTCTCTTGCCTTGTCGTTAGCTACTAGCTAGGTGAACTAGTAGTTATAGGCTGCATTAATTTCAGCGTTTAAGATCATTTATTGTTAAACTGTGTTGAACGATCCGCAGAGCTTCATTTTACTGTAAATGAGGATTATTTTATTTTTACCTACAAATCTAATTCTGCTGTGGAGCCGCAGGTTGCCGACCCCTGAGCGAGCGTGTTAGGTTACATGTTTCCACCCCTTTTCCGCCCGATTGTAGTTGCTGCCGAGTACCATCAAGCAAGCGATGTCAGAACTTCCACCAAACTCGGAAAGGACGAAGGGATTTGCGTCCGTTCTCAGTCTTTGAGAAACAAGGCTTTCGCGCTATGTTGCACACTTTGGAGCCGAGTTACAGCGTCTATCTCAAAGATATTTTACTGACGCAGCGACCACCCCCCCTCCCAAAACCGAATCACTGAGGAAAAACGGGTAGAATAGCTGTAATCTGCTGCGTAGACATTCACTGCCACTGGATCTTATTTCACCATAGCGGCGCATTTTATCGCGGATGAGGGGCAGCAGCGTCTCATGTGCACCAAACAGCAATGAATGAGAGCCTTCCAGTTAACCTGGCATATTGCTTCCGGTTGATTTATTAATAAAAGATATTGGAAGTAAATTCATTATGGATCATTACAAATACTTTGCTTTAAAAGTTCCAACTTGTCACACAGTAAGAAAATAGAAATCATGTATAGAAAAAAAGATGCATCGAGATGCATCGATAATCGTTTTATAATCGCATCGCAGCCCTCTGAATCGTAATCGAAATGAATCATGAGGTGCCTAGAGATTCCCACCCCTAGTCCTGACCATTGTTGAGCAGGCAAGTCAAAGAAGGGCTAAAAAGGTTTACGGAGAAACAGATGGACTACAGTTTGTAATTCTAGAGCTACAGTGGTCACCTATATGGTAAGTGATAAAATGGATAATGAGTGTTTGAGATTTATTTTATGTTCCAAGTATTACCTAATTATAGTTGAATAGCTTAGATTTCCAGTGTTGTTTTATTTATCGCAAACTTTATCTTTCCTTCAAAGCTTAGGCTTAACGGAATAGCATCATTCACCTCTTTGTCCTATCTTCCACAAAATGAAGAGCTATGTTTTCTTGAATCCTAGTTGTGTCTTTAAAGCATCCAATGAACATGAACCAGACAGATAGTATGTCACATACAAGGGCTGAATCCTTCTGGCACATTCCTGATCACATTCACAGACACACATCTCACCTTCATCTGGGCTTCATTGGCCAAAAAGAGGTGTAATATCTCAGTTATGCAACTAAGTCAAATAATAGCACTTCTAACTCAGTGTGGGCCTGATGTAGATACCTCATCCTCCATCAGGGTCAAGCCCACTGTCTCTAAACGTTTGGGTGGGCTAAGGGAAAGACCTGCAGTGGAGGAGCTTTTGTTTGGGGTTGGGAAACAGGCTGAGAAGACTTTGGACCAAGTGACAGCTGTTTATTGTTGTTAGAAATGCAGCACTGAGGAGCCCCTGGAACACATTACGCTTTTGTCACTCTGCTTGCTAAAAACACAGACGTTCACTAGTCTCTCACTGCAAACAGCTCTTTGTCTGCCTTACACTGGCATCTCACTGACGTTGGCTGAATGCACAAGTGTTAATTTGGGTGTAATAGTCCAAACGTATCAGCCATTCAATCAAATAAGGCTAAGCTTGGAAGCCTGACCACTGTTCCCCATATATTGCAATCATCACTTCCTAATAACCTAACCACAAATTGAACTAAACAAAAGGGATTGAGAACAGTAAGGCATGTGAAACATGCTGAAAACAACATTTAAGAGGTGCAGGCATGTCTGAGAGCCAATAAGATGGTGATTATATTGAACTGCAGCCCAACCATAGGCCTTGTTGTGTGATAGGAAAATAGGCCTGTTAATTTAGGCCTCAGTCAAACGTCATTGACCAAAACTCACAAGTAGCAAAGAGCAAGACGGAGACGGAAGAACTGAACTGTTCCATATCTTAAGTAATTTAATCAGTCACGTTGTCTAGCATTGTTTTAGGTACACTATATGTATATATATGTATATAAAAGTATGTGGACACCCCTCCTAATAATTGAGTTTAGGTGTTTCAGCCATATTCATTGCTAATGGGCGTACGACATCAAGCACCTAGCCATGTGTTCTCCATAGAGAGTACTGGCAGTAGAATGGATCATACTGAAGAGCTCAGTGACTTTAAATGCAGCACTGTCATAGAATGCCACCGTTGCCACAAGTCAGTTCCAGAAATTTCCCCGCTGACTGCTGAAGCCCATAGCACATACACATTGCCTATCCTCTGTTGCATCAGCCATTGCAGAGTTTTTTTATCTGCCTCTGGAAGCAACATCAACACAAAATTCAAGAAATGGGTTTCCATGGCTGAGCAGCTGCACACAAGCCTAAGATGCCCAAGACTATGCACAATTGAAGCATTGGCTGGATTGGTGAAGCATGCTACCACTGGAGCAGTGTAGCTGTGTTCCCTGCAGTCTAATGGATCTGGCAGTCTGGTAGACAAGTCTGAGTTTGGCAGATGCAAATAGAAAGCCACCTACTGAAATCCAAAGTGCAGTAAAGTTGGGTGGAGAAGGATCAATGGTCTGGGACAGTTTCTCAGGATTTGGGCTAGACCCCTTAGTTCCAGAGAAGGATAATGTTAATGAAATAGCATACACTACACATTTTAGAGAATTATAGGCTCCCAATTTTGGGCCAACAGTTTGTGGAAGGCCCTTTCTTGTTCCAGCATGACTGTGCTCCTGTGCACAGAGCAAGGTCCATAAAGACATGGTCTGAGTGGCTTGCACAGGGCCTTGACCTCAACCCCAGTAAACACCTGTGGGATGAACTGGATCATTTCATTGTGAGCCAGGCCTTCTTGTCCAACATCAGTGCCAGACCTCACAAATGTTCCTTTGACCTAATGGGCGCAAATTCCAACAGACACACTCCTTGTCTGTGCCTAGTGAACTTGGTTTGGAATAGGATATCGAACAAGCTCATATAGTTGTGCTAGTCAGCTGTCCACATACTTTTGGCCATATAGTGTATACTGAGGAGGTGGAGTAGTCAAATCAGGGATGAGGAACTTCAGTTCTGGAGGGCCAGATTCCTGCACAGTTTGGTCATTTACCTTTTTTTTGCCATTTTTTGGCCTGTCTCTACAAAACCAACACAAAGTTTGCTTCGTCCTCTATGGTTCAAATGAAGTTTTATTGCATAATGTTTCTTTGAATGTTTTTTACAACGTCTTTCACTAATGGCGTGAGAGTTAATTGCCCATTTAAAAATGCAGTACATTGACAATCTATTAAAGAATATTTTATTTATATTTTGGAATACTGACAGTATATAGAATATATTTCATTTTATAGCGGAGTAATCATTAATAATGTCTGTTACCTACAAAAACATTACAACTCTGTACTACTCTTTCAGTTCCTGTTGGTTAAAAACAGTGCATTAATAGGAGGAAGGCTGGTTTATAGATGCTAAAAATCACTGCAAGATCTCAATCATTCCAAATGGTCCTGAATAGCACTCTTTTGTCCGGCTTCCTGTTCGGCTCTCACAGCTTTGTTCCCCCATCTACACCTAATGCAGGCCAGTCCAGTGCAGCCACTGTATGGCCCCCAGTGCTCGCACAAGCGGAACCACCCCACTTTGATGTGGGCCTTTTGGCCGACTGGTCGGCAGCCCTTGATCAGTGCTGATGGCGGGGGTCTGAGTGTGTTTGTGATTTACTGTTCCCGCTCGTCTCGTGCTTACTTTCTGGCAGCGTGAGCCAGACGCCCTCTCCTTTAACCCGCACACCTGTCTTTGGGACAGAACCGCTCCCTTTAAGGCAGATCACCGTACTGGGGCCTTTTCAACAGCCTGCAAGCTTGCTTTCACAACTAATCAAACCCACATTCCCATAACATGTGTCTTTTGTCGCTGTGCCCACACCAGAAAGGCCCCGGCCAAAGCTGTTCAAGATTAAACGGCTCATGCTCAGTGTAGCTTTATGCTCAATCTGAGGTGAGGCGTTAAATGGAGCAGGGTGGAGGACTGGGCAGGGCTGCACTGAGAACACGGCTCGCTTTAAAACAGCTTTCCTCTCATACTTGTGTTTATATGGGGCACGTGAAAACAGGCGTGTCATCCGTCAAAGGAGGGCTTCACGTGGTGGTAATGAGTGTTAAATGCGCCAGGTGTGAAATGGCCGCCTGGAAAAACACTGCTGCAGTGGATCAGGGTGATTACTGAATGGGCTCAGTACATATCAGTCTTACACAGTCCTTCAAAGAGGAATTCCACCAGTTCTTCTAGATTTTTCTATAAATTGAAATTTAAAATGCAAATAAAATCATTCAGTAGTAAGATATGAAATGCTTTGTTCTAGAGTAATTTGTTGATTCAAAACTGTTCACAGTGTTGCATCTAATAACTATAAGACAAAATGGTGACTAATACATTGCTTGATGCCAGAGACATTGCTTTATGATGATGTTTTTGTTTTTTGAAGGCTGTTTTGTCTTACAATGCCATGCATGTACCTCTCTGCCATGACTAGATTTAAAAATAGGTTTTTAGACGATATAGACATTTGTTTTCAGATTTGCCATTATTTTGCCATCATGAAAATTACATAGAAAAAAAAAAGAAGTGTAGGTAAGGAGACGTAATGGAGATTCTCCTGAAATTCCTTAACAGAAATAGCTTAGACAAAGCGAGACACAAGATACTGGTGGGATAAGGGAAAGAAGAGAGTTGAGTTGCAGATAAACATTTCCTTGGAGGAGACTCAGTAGCAGGAGACCCATATGATACAGATCAAAATTTTCCTTCAAAGTTTCAAAATGTACTATTCACTCCCCACTCATTACAGTCATTACAGTCCATTTATGGAATCTAAGCTGCAAAAACAGCCTGTTTTGAATTCAACATTTTCATGAAAAAAAAAACAAAAAAAACATTTACATAATTCCATCTATTCAAAGTGCAACAGTTTAGCCCCACCATTCAGACTGGAGTTATAAAGAGAGTTTCAGGCTGGATTGCTTTTAAAATGATGCACAAAGATGAATTAAGATTAGAAAAATGAATTAAGACATTTTTGGAGCATAAGATCACACAAACGTCATAGGTGGATAACAGGTAGAAAAAAATAAAGGCAAGAAAAAATTGGGATATCAGCCCTTTAAGCAAGAGTCTCCCTTGTCTTTCCATCTGATGTTACTGTTGTCTAGAAGAAACTGTTGAGATTAATAAGATGTCTTTTTGATTTTCTTTCCAGTGAGTGTTTAATAGACCTACTCAGAAAAAGTTATTTAAAAACTTCTTGTCTTGACTGTTCAAGTGGAATTTAAAATCGCCTGGATGTTTGTATGTGTGTGTGAGGAGGTGTACATGTGTGTTAGTCTCCCTGTGCTAACACTCTGAGAGAAGAAAGGCAGTAGAAAATGGAGCTGGAGTCACATTCAATTATCCCAATTGGAGCAGACAGAAAGAGTAGCCAGACTACTTTATGTAGTCTGTTCTTAGTTGCACACCAACTCAAAAGCACTAAAAGCTAATGTGACCTTAGCCCAACACTTCCATCAGTGCCATACGCATTGGCTTAGTTAGGCGTGATTGCGACAATTAGCATTAACTACATAAATGCGACTGCAATTATTAGCTGTGCAGCTAATATGGTGCTGAGGTAATGGTTTTTCCTCATCACTTTCAGTAGAAACACTGCACATGAAATGCTGAAATCATTGTGCACTTGACTTTATGTAAAACATGACAGAATCTACACTATTGGATTGAGAGCTGGGCCTAAAAGCATTTTACAATCTTCAAAAAATGTGTGTTTTGAGTACTCAAAACAGCAAGCAACCAGGACGCTCCCATTATAATCAACAAAGCTGCCTACACCAGCCGTGAATGGCAGAGTGTGATGCAGTGAGAAATTTTTGACAGTGAGCTTATTTCTATAAAGTTGCCAGAGTGGAAGGTATATACTTCTTTTGTGCCACTGATTGACAGTAATACTTGGCTGGTTAGTTAGACAGACTTAGCAGATACAAGTGAGCAGTTATAACTGAGCTGCCCAACACCATAATGCTATATACTTTATTTCAATGCTTGCCATTAGAACATGGTTTAAGAGTGTAATGAATTTAAATTATTGTTTATCACCCTCAAAATTATATTTTTTTGTTATAGTAAGCTAGTTTGCCTTTTTTATCATTGTATTTGATATATATATATTTATTGTATATACATATCATACACAATATATACATGTACATACATATACATCAGTCAATTATGTGGCAGCAATGCAGTATATGAATTCATGCAGATATGAGGTAGGAGCTTCAGGTAATGTTCACATCAACCATCAAAAGGGGAGAAAAGGTGATCTCGGTGATTTTGACCCTGGCATGATTGTTGGTGCCAGAGGGGCTGGTTGGAGTATTTCTGTAACTGATGGTCTTCTGGTATTTTCACACACAGCAGTCTCTAGAGTTCACTCAGAATTGTGCACTAAAGAAAAAACAACTAGTGAGCAACAGTTCTGCAGATGGAAATGCCTTGTTGATGAGAGAGGTCAATGGAGAATGGCCAGACTGGTGACAGAAATTCTATGGTAACTCAGATAACTACTCTGTACAATTGTGGTGAGCTGAAAAGCATCTCAAACCGTGTAAATCCATGGACACAGCCTGCCTTGTGTCAATAGTCCAGGCTGATGGAGGTGTATTGGTGTGAGGAATGTTTTCCTGGCACAATTTAAGCCTGTTAATACTGACATATTATTGCTTGAATGCCACAGCCTATTTGAAGATTTTTGCTGACCATATGCAGCCTTTCTACAAGTTACCCATCTTCTAGTGGCTACTTCCGGCATGATAATGCACCATATCACAGAGCAACATTTGTCTCACACTGGTTTCATGGACATGACAATGAGTTCAGTCTTCTTCAGTGGCCTTCTCAGTGACTGAATCTGAATCCAGCAGAACATCTTTGGGATGTGGTAGAACAGGAGATTCACAGCATGAACGTGCAGCTGTAAATCTGCAGGAACTACATGATGCAATCATGTCAACATGGACCAGAATCTCAAAGGAAGTGCTTTTTTGAGAGTAAAGGGAGGCTCTGCCCATAAGTGTGTGTGTGTATATATATATATATATATATATATATATATATATATATATTTATAGTAATTCTGCATGTACAGAAAACTTGTGCTTCTATTTTTGGTGCTTGTAGTGTGTGTGAAAATATTCAAGGCCAGGAGGAAGTGCAGAGTAAGAATTTTATTGTACAGTGCAACTACTTCTCTTTACATATAATCTTGAATTAGTGAGGACGAGATGCAGGCCATGCATTGTCAACTGTTAAACTAAAACTGCTTAAATTTAAACATTTCAGCAAGATATTACAGATATGACATTCAGAGTCCTTTAAACTTCAGCAACACTTTAGCTTCAAAATCCTCATCAGTGACCTTGGCTCTTTTTGGGGTGAGAATCAGGTCTGAATAATCTCTCCACTGCTGCAGTGCTGTTGCGGCTCCACAGCAGAATTAGATTTTTAGGTAAAATAACAATCCTCCTTTGCTGTAAAATCGTTATAACACACAGTTCTAACACAGTTTTCACAAGAAATGGTCTTAAACACTGGAGCATAACTGCTAATTCACCAACCTTTAATGCTGAAGATCAGCGTGCAGACTGCTGGACACACAGCAACACAGATAACGAAATGGCAAAGAGAGAGATTTAAGACGAACATCAATAATTTGGAGACTAATGGACTTAATTGCATTTATAAGCCCTCAGCTGGTTTCCTGATACGTTTAATCTGCAACAAGTCGCAAGACTGAAGTCACTTCTCATTCGCCAGCCTCTCGTTTGAATTGTCCCGTTCCATCTTAAATGGCGCAGCAGCACAATATAGCGCCTAAGGCACCATTTAAGGTGGAACAGACAATTTGAACGAGAAACTGGCGAATGTGAAGCGACTTCAGCCTCGTAAAAAGTCGAACATTGATAGACATTTTACAAGAAGCTCACAGAAAAGTTTTCTGAGATGCGAGAAAAGCAGCTATAGCTGACCTAAAGCTTAAAGCCGAGCAAAGTGAGTCTGCATTTGCGTTTATATAATATTTTAGCCTGTACTAGTACATCAGCACATACTGAGACATATTTACAGCCAAGATGGTAAAATGGACATAAAATGTTGTGGCTCACCAGGTGGTTTCATTTTTCTTGAAAGGACAAAGTGGCTCTTCTTAACATTTCGGTTGCCGACCCCTGAGTTAAGCCTGCTAGTAAGGGGTGATCAGCGCATGACCATTTGCTCAAACTGTCTGCAGCTCAGTCAGTATTGCACAGTCACCACCAGCCCAGTTAACGGCCGTGTTTTATGGTTCAGATTTCAGATTTAAAATTATTTAACAAAGTCGTCTTTCATCTGTAGCAATCACTTGTTGTAGATTTTGCACTGAGCATTTAAAGTCCTCCCACACACTTGATTTCTCAGACATCTTTGCACTTTTAGCTTTGTGTGTCTGTGTGTAAAGGAGTGCAGTTTGTTGCACTCTGAGGTGAGGTGATGTGGATGCCTAAACTAAACCAGCCATAACTTCATTCATTTTGCATATGCTGCATATAGTAACAATTACTGCCCTTTTTAAATGCTGTTCTTAATTAAATGTTTTGTAGTTTAGGCTGCAGTTTCTGGCTGAAAAAAGAAACTTCTGAATACTAAACAGAGAATTGAATGCCACTGTTACAAACACATACTCTAGTGTTTGGATTATTTGGGCCAACACTAGAAATACTGAAACCATATGATGTTGCTCCATATATTTCTCATGTTAGTATACCACTTCAAACTCATTAACATTAACCAAGATTCTACTTCACCTTCTCTATGGCTGAATGTTAAGAGTTTGGGCCAGTTTCCCAAAAGCATCTTAGTGCTAAGATCATCTTTGGGTGGAGAGAGTGTTCACTGTGATGCTTGTTCTATCATTTATGATTCATCCTTGTGCTAATATGCTTTTGGGAAACTCAGCCATGATCTGTAAAAAATTAGAAGTTGGATCAACTAAAACAATTTAGCACATCTAGACCTTCTAAATGAGCTCAGTGAAGATTAATTGCGACATTTAGATTTAATACATTACAGAAGAATTCCTTACTCTGTCCAGTCATTCATTTTTCCAGAGTATTTAGCTTGGAGATTACAGATGATTGCTAAATAGCATGTTTTTTGAAGTATTTCCTGTAATACAGAGAATGATGCTTAAGCTTTTAAATAGCAGTCAGCTGGTTACTTGGAATATTTAAAGAGTTCACATTAAAGATAGTGCATTAGTGAGATGTCTCAACTGTGTCACTTCTCTCTCTCTCTCTCTCTCTCTCTCTCTCTCTCTCTCTCTCTCTCTCTCTCTCTCTCTCCTTATCTCTCTTGCTCTGTCATTCCATGTGATGGAGCGGGTGATGATGGGACAGAGCAACCGGCTCTCTCTGTGACTCTGCCTGTGAGTGGAGGTAAATTACATAATGAGATCAGAAGGTTAACGTTAGTGAGTGACCAGTTTTGAGCGGAGGAGCAAGGCGAGCCGAGCGAGTCTGCAAACCATTCCACCTCTGACAGGCCTAAATGAATGGGCCATTTCTTTAATCCAGACCAGAGCCAGCCCCAATGCTTCAAATGGTTCAAATTCGGCAAACCGGCAACCCCCCTCCTGAGGCTTTTCAAAAATAAATCCCCAGTCACTCTGTTAAACGAGTGAAGGAAAATGAAAAATGAGCGCTCCTGGCCCACGTAAGGCGAAGCTGCGAGCATGGCCCTGATTGACTGGCTGCAATCAGGAGGGGCACGGGCACATTTCTTAAAAGAGCTGAGATCAAATGGATTCTGTTTCTGTGGGTGAGCCTGACAAGACCTTAGTGGGCCTCTCAAGTAAGGTCAGAAAGACAGAGCTAGGTTTTATTGTGCAGAAAAGTTGTACAATGTAGTTGTAAGTTCACAAATGTAAGGAATAGTTCAGCAAAATTTGTTTAAAAAAATAAAAAATTCAGGCTTCAGGATTGATGCTATTTTTTTTTAGCTATATGATGTGCACAGATGAAGCCCAAAAGGGCTTGAGCTTCTGCTCTTCTGCCCTCCAACTGCACCAGTTGGTCAGCGTGCATAATATTTATATCTTATACAGCCGTCGCCTTCTTTTATGATCTGCTTCAGTGAGGCACAATTGGCTCAGCCTCACCCCAGAAATAAAGCTCACGGGTTAGCTTGCACTCCACAAGTTTCACAGATCATGGGTGCTCTCTAGATTTTGTCTTAATCATTTTCGACCTGTCACATATGCACACATCACCCCAGCGTCAAAAAGGCATTCATAAGTGGTGCAGCTACCTAAGTGTTGGCCTTATCATCAGGAGGTTGCATGTTTGATCTTGATGCTAAAGCCATCCGTGGCCAGGAGTTCAAGAGAGCACAATTGTCCTCACTCTCTCTGGGTTGGTAGGGTGGCCCTCCCACTACCCCCCATCACTCAGTGCGATGCTAGCCAATGTTGGCATCTATTAGCTAACATAACAGAGTTGCTGGTTAGCATTATTCTCCAAGCATGTTCAGCTGTTCAGTGATATTGCAGTTCGAAAGATGCAGTCGCTGGATTCACCTGACTTGGAGGAAGCTTGTGTTTGCCTTTGACCTCCTAGTGCTAGCGATATTATGTGATTGCAGGAGTCCCAACTAGTGGGTGAAATTGGATATGACTAAACTGAGGAGAAAAAAAAAAGAAAGTGCTATTTTGAACAGCAATCACACATAATGTCAGGGGTGCTGATAACTTGCTTAGACCAAGATGTTCCTTATTGTGTATATGTGAGACACTGTGGAGCTCTCAAAGAGCCCACCAGCTCAAAGAGAATTATAATGAACTAATTTAGGCCAGTAATGTAATGTAGTGGATAACATCTTCACCTGATTTTGAGTTTGGAGTTCAGTCCCCTGATCTCAGAGAAATGTGATTTTAGCATGGCTGTTAAAGCCAAGCAGTGGTGGGCACTGACAAAGAACACGTACCCGTTTACTAAACCAAAAACATAAGAGGAGATGTGTGGGATCTGGACAACGTTGGCGACTGCATTACCAATTAAAACTGTCAAAAATCACACAGAACAGGCGCATCTGCATGAAGGTACGTGGCTATGTTTGCTAACCGCAGCACTGTGAATGTTAAAGTGACTGTGCGCTTACTCCTGAATACATAAATCCAGATGCATTATAATCATACATTTACTTTCCCTGTTGTTCGTTTCTTCTTAGCACTATTAGGCTGCCTTATATAGCCTTCAGATGCTTCTTTCTGAAACTGGTATGATATGGCGCAGTTAGTAACTTGTCAGACAGCAACAGTAACCAAAGTGGAGGGGCTTAATGAAGGGTTACTTGGTTCGACCTGTCGGCCTCATAAAGAAGCTAGAAGCCTAGCTATAGCTGCAGGACTACAAGATTTCGTGTTGGACGGCTGTAACACTGCACTGCCTGCAGTGTCGTGTGTGTCTTCTCTTTTTTCTTACATTTTCTTACATATTTTCTTTATTCTTATAATTACTTCATGTACTTAAACATTTTGATGAATATTATTTTTTAATAAATAAGAAAGTTGTGCAGCCATACAAATTGTTCATCAAAATAATACTATAGTCATTCTATAACAGCTGGAATGATTCATAGTGCTTTTACTTTTGATGTTTGGATGTGTTTAAAAGGGAGTGGTTTTGTACCTTAAGTCAAGCTGACATTTGATTTTTTTGCCTATTCCTTTAAGGCATGATTTCAAAATCATGACAAAAGGGCCCTTACATTATTTAATTAAACAGGTGTGTCATAAATTATCGCTGTAGATAAAATCCTATGAATAACAACCACAGCAGCACCTTGGTACAATACTCTATTGACTCAATACAATGACCCCTTCAGTGAAACAGCACAGACTGAGTAATTTCTCATAAATCCATCCAGACTAAATTAAATGCAATAGGCAAGTTACAGTATGTACACAAATATTTGGAAGAAGAGTTTGAGATCTAGGCAGATAAATTCTTGAGATGACTGTATCACGTGCAGGCTGTAGATTTATGACCATTCCAACACTAGTCATGAAGGTTCTGCATGTTCATGCAGCTTTACGTTTACCATCAGAATTCTCACAATTTAGTATTTAAGCTGTGAGTAAATAGAAGTGCAGAGTTTTAAAGGTTGTCTTTTCACTGTGGTGCATTGATTTAGATGTGTACACCATTTCCACATGAATGAATTAGCATCAACACAATTATTGCTACAAATAAAGTAAATAAACTATGTTAATGTATTGTTTATGTTTACTTTGAAACTGATGTTTAATGAGTTTTATGTGGAAATGTTGTACACATAAGAAGTAAACTGAGTTAATCACTCTTTGTAATGTAAACAATATGGCATGTTCTCATGCAGATTGTCTCTGTTTAAACTGTCTCTTTAGACTGTCTCTTTTTAAAACCAGCTTTTTTTGTAAGTCCTTTGTTCATTTCTGTCATTCTCTCAATCACACCCTCATTTCAATCCCACTTTCTCTTTTTCCTCTCTTCCTGTACCCAGTGTAGAAGTACCTACATGTGTCAGTCATAAATCACTGAAGTCCAGAGAGAATCGTGTCCTAGTTGACCTCAGTAATGTGACCCTCTGTCTGAGGCCGGCTGAAGACACACAGATAAGCACAAACACAGCACTGCTGTTTACACAGAGCTGCTGAACATTATGGAGCGCCTGTCACTTTTCCCAAGTGTGTGTCAGTGAGTGTGAGCACAATGGGAGCTCTATAAGTCCAGCATTCTCCTCCTCTCCCTCTTTGTCTTCAGAGTTTTGCAGCATTTTGGAGACAATGGCTGAGCGTGAGTGTGTGGCGGCGGGTGATGGAGGAGGCCACCTGAGTAAACGGGAGTTGCCTGCTCGGCCCGCCGCTCAGATTTATGGGCTGTTTCCTCCGGGCTGGAGGGGCAGTGCTGGAGCACTCGGGCCAGACACACTCATCAGCTGTTTTGTACAGACATTTAACTTCTCACGGCAGTGAGTGTGTGTATGTGTGTGTTTGTTTTTGTTCATTTTCGGGACAAAACTACCAGAAATTGTAGGGAAACCAGAGAAAAGCAAGAAGCTTCAAAATTGTCATAACTTTGTAAAAAATTTTTTTTACTGTTATCATTATTTTTTTTTAAAACAAACCTGTAAACAAACCTGAGATAAAGTTTATGGTATGGTCAGACAACATTGAAAACATTGAAAATCTGAAAGTAAAAGCTTTAGAATTTTGAAAAATTTAGAACAAAGAAAAGTTATGAAAAGTAAACTGACAATGAATTGACTACGTCTTTGCCTAAAAGGGTCAGGTTTTCACTGTTCATACAACTCTCAGGTGGATTTGATCTACTCATTAGAGGCTTTGGCAAAAATATTTTTATTTAAAAATTCTACTTTTTGACTTAAATTGTTATGATAATAAAATATAGAATTACAATGAATATAGGTACTTGTATATAGATAATACATATCGGACAAGGTTTGGGCACCCTGGCCAAAATACATTTAGGTTTGCGAAGTGAAATGGAGTAAACAAAGCCTCTGCAGCAAACTGTTTAAAGAAATAACATTTTACCACAAATTTTAGTTACTTTATATTTGTTTAACATAAAAAAAGAAAAATAGTAACTATTTGGACACCCTTCCAACTGTAAAATCTCAGAATCTTTATCAGCTTGTTAGACCTTAATTGATTCATTAGGACTGATTCTGCAGGTCAAAAATTGACTTTGTGCTAATGCTCACGCCCATGGGCTCCTTTAAGCAGCTGGCTCTGGATCAGACAATGAAGTTGATTGATGCCAACAAAGCAGGGAAGACTATGATAAAATGATAGAAGTGCTTTCTATTTCCACTGTCTTGACAGTAATTGTGGAAGTGAGTCAGAGATAGAACTGCTCATATTCTGGCTAGAAAGCCAAAGTAAAACCCCCATATAACAGCAGAGAACCTTTAGAAAGGCTTAGATGACACATGAGTGGTGGTGCACCATCCCATGTGCAACATTGCTTGCAAAAACATGATCTACATGGAAGAGTCATCAGAGGAAAATCTTACCTGTGACCTCATCTCAAATGTGGGATGATGAAGTAAAAACTGAACTCTTTGGCCACAAACACCAAAGGTATGTTTGGGGACAAAAGCAGCATTTGATGAAAAGAACACCTCACTAACTGACTTCTACAACAGGACAATGATCCAAATCATACCTCAACCATCAAACCAACAAGTGTAACAGCACTAAAACAAAGGCAAAACAATACATGTTTTCTGAAATGGACAAAATTTGTATGAATGACTTGTATGAATATTACAAGTGCCATCTTCTAAGATGAAACAAATCTGATAATTTGACATCAGTGTTTATTCATCAGGACTCAAGCATATAAGAAAATGCTTTGACTTGGGTTGGGTCAAAGGCTTTAGATCAGAGGTGCACAACTCCGGTCCTGCATTTCCTTGTACTACTGAAAACCTGTCGATTCAAAATATGACAGCGGAAGCCAGTGGGAGCTCCTTTCAGCATCTGTCCATTGGATTTGATTATCCTGTTTTGAATTGTACAGAGTTATGTTCTTGCTTATTAGCAAATTATGAATGTAAACTAATGAAAATGTACAGACTACGCAAACAATGCTCACTGCTCTCTCTCACACACACACTCACACACACACACACTCACACACACACTGCTGATACACAGATTCTGTTGCATACGCATAGCTTGTATGATCTCCATAGACCTTCACAGAAAAGCCTTGCTAGAATAGGCTGCTTGCACATGAGCCTAAGGTCCCCATACCCAGCTAAAAGGGTATAAAGTCCCCTGGCACTGGGCTGTGGAGCAGTGAAACTGCATTCTCTGGAGTGATGGAGCTCCATCCAGTATGTTTGAGATGAGTTGGAGTGGTGTTTATAATCCAGAACGAATCATCCAACATCAGTACCAGATCTCACTAATGCTCTTGTGGCTGAATGCAATTGAATCCTCACAGCAGTGTTCCAACATCTAATGTAAAGCCTTCCTAGAAGAATAGAAGCTGTTACTGCAGCAAAGGGAGGACAAAACTCCCTATTAATTCCCTTGATTTCATAAGAAACATTGATAAGCAGGTGTCTACGAACTTTTGGACATATAGGGTGGGCTTGACAGACATGGATTAAGCTTAGTCCAGGACTAAATTGTAACATCACTGATAATTTACTATTGAAAAGCTTTTGTAGTCCAGACTTAACCTTAGTCCATGTCTGGGAAACTAGCCCATAGTAAATGTCCTATACATTGTTCTTAGAGCATGCATTTTACAGTGTTGTATGATGTTTTTGAGGCTTGTTCAGGAGCCAGACGTCTCTCAAGAGACTTGCTCTCTATCTGCTTTATCTGCCAAGAGAAAATATGAAAGGATAAATATGCCTGTGCTTGTTGGTCAGATACAGTACTCTGGAAGGGCTCAGAGTCAAAACTGGTCTCATGTTTTCTTCCAATTACAAACTCACTTATTCCGTTTCACATGCACACTGAGTTTGCTCTATGCACTCATACTCAAATACAAAGACTCTCTCTCTCTCGCTCTCTCTCTCGGTATGGAAAGAAAAACAGCCTTCTCCAGCAATGAGAGAGACACATTGCCTGAGTCAACATTGCCTGAATTGAGAAAGTCTTTGACTAAAGCCATTCTGTAGATGTAGGAAAGAAAGAAACAATGTTACAATGTTCATCTAGGCATATATACACCAAGCAGGAAACAACTGCATTGCTGGATGCACTGAAATTCAGCATTTGCAGCATCATTGGATTCCTGCATCGTAGGGTTGCTCACTGCAAGAAGCAGATCACACCAAGCAAAGAGACCTCGAAAATGTACGTTAGAGCTTATTTTCGTCTGTCGAGTCATGTTGACTGGTCTAGAATTATGAGCATGAGATTCTTGAGCTAACTTTGCTTACTTCTCAAGACAAAACGACAAATTCTCTGGATTTCTTTCAATGACAGAAGCAACACTTTTAATGGTCTCCCTTGTCAGAAGATGGCAAGACATCCATTTTTCCTGTAAGAAGACAAGGTTCAATAGAGTTTTTTGTTCTGCGAAATATGTGTGTGTATTTATGAACCATTGCTAATGAGAAACTGTTTGATAGCCATTGTGCTATGTGAACAGCACCCTCTGCACAGCAAATGAACTTGTGTGTGTGAGAATATGGCCTGTGCTCTCTTTTTCTCCACACAGTAAATGAGTGTGGTGAGTGTGGCTTCGATGTACGTGTGAGAGGGAAATGCCGAGGAGGTGCAGTCAGCCGCTGACTCTAATGGGTGCGAGTGTCTCTGCTAGCGTTAGCAAGCCTGCAATTCTGCTGCCCCACATCCTCTAACGTCACAGCCCACGTCCCTCCAGCCACTTGTGGTCTTCATCCAGGAGGACCACTTTCTAAGGTTTGGAGCAATTTCAATGTTAGGTTAATTCCTCTGTTATTAATCTCAAGACCTATTTGGCACCATTCAGCACTATGATTTATTCAGCTACTGCTATGATGCTAATATGCAAGTTATGGGAGGAGCTGAAATGTGGGTCCACATACAGGCCACTTGCAGTGTTAGAAGTTAGTGCTGTCTACCACTGTTGTGTCTTCACTGCAAAATGGTCACTGTAAGGCTTTTTATTTGTGTATTTGTAGCAGGTTGCATTAACCTGTACGTTCTCAGCTCATCATATACAGAGCCTGCTCTCTCTCTCCTTTTCTCTCTCTGCATGTGTGTGCATTGGAGTGTGTCTTTGTGGAAGACTTGGCAACAAGGCTCTGAGTCTGGGAGTGTGATCATGCTATGCTTCAGTTTCATTAATGATAGGCTGCAGAAAAATCCCAACGAATCAGTTCCCACAGTGCAGAATAACGGCAAGCAGACACGCATTCCGCAGAAGGACACAGACTGCACTCAGACACTAATGTGCATGCAAACATGTACACTCTCTCAGCCTCACTCTTACTTTCTCTCTCACGCTCACGTACACAACCTCAAAGGTCAAACACACATTTTGGATACTTTTTGGATATTGTCGATTTTTACTGTTACTGGCAGCTTAGGGCCTTTTTTATACTTGAAAGTTTGGACCAAGTTCTGAACCAAGGTTCAAGTTTTCTGTTACATTGCATACATTTAATCCAGTTAGTTTTGGATTAACATTGCAATTTAGTGAGTGCACTAAAGAACTTTGCATGACACACCTATGTCCAGTCATCATCACCTACATGAGCTGTGTCTGTGTGCTGACATTGATTGGTTTGTAGAGGAGTTTGCATCTGACATCAGTGTGTTGTCAGTTCGGCGGGCAGCCTTCTCCATTTGAATGGAGAAACATGAATGTTCTCTTTCTCATCCTTTCAGTAAAGTACAGTACAAGTTTCTGCATTTTTATGCTTTTTTCATGCTGACCTTTGACTTGTTCTGTTCCCCAAATTACCTCCTCTCCCAGTGTGCTACTGTGACTCATTTTTACTTCTATCCTGGTCCTTTTTTGACAGCCCACCTCAACTTCCTGTAATTGGTCCAAATGTCGAACCATCCAAAAAAGAGTTTTCACACTGCAAGCGAACTGAACCATGGTTCAGTTTGATCTGGATCAAGACCACCTCTTTTGGTCGGACCAAAGTTTGGTCCTTTGTTCTGGACCATGGTCCGAGGCAAGTTTCACACCTGCTATTTTGATTCAGACCAAACTGAAAAGTCTAAACTTTTGGACCTAACAAGGTAGATGTGAAAGCACACTTAGTCACACAGTATGCTCCTGTATATCCACAGTAATACTGGATTTACAGCTAAAGAGTAAACAAAGTGTGCTAGACATATAATTGCAACAAATGATAGGAATTGCTGAGAAGATCAATTTAGTAGCCAGTACTTTATTGTACACAACAATTACAGGTGATGTTTACTCACTGGCGTGAGCTGCCAAAGTCTAACCAGTGCACTTCCATCAGGGCCTGATATCCAGACAGCCCATGCAATACTGACCTCAATTCATAGAGGCTACACTCTGTACACACTGTAACTATAGTTCTCCACCTCTTACATACACACCTTCAGAGCCATATTAATGTACTTCATAGTTAGTATCTTATTTTTCCATTATGTCTGATATGCTTAAACTTTAATTCGTTTTTTTCACAAAATTTTACATGTTTTGTGGTTGTGTTGTGCACAATGGGAATACTACACTTTTGTAGAGATTTAAAGGAATTCTGAGATGGTTAATGTTAACTCACTATGAATTATACAGTAAATGTTTAAGAATTGTGAAAATGAAAGTTAACACATGCTCTACTGAGAACACACCTTCTGCACATTAATGCACAATTACAGTTTATTTCTTAAATTTAATAATTAAAAAAAAATTCCAAAACATAAAATGTGGCCTGTGCAAAAGTTATTTTATATATTTTTTCCCCAGTATGTTAAACTCAGTAAATATTTATAAATTATGCACTAACATTTGCAGAAAATTGCCATATTCAAGTTCTCTGTAGAGGATGTGTATTAAATTATTTTCACTTAGAAAATCCACAAAATGTCATTTGAACAGGTGCTCAATATTTGCTCAAACATTTGCATTTGACTGCATGCATTACTGTAAATAACAAACATTTTATATACACATATGTAATAATGTACACTATTTGGACAAAAGTATTGGGACACTCCTCCTAAGTATTGACTTCAGGTGTTTCAACCACACTCATTGCTAAGAGGCAGATCAAATTAAGCACATAGCTTTCAGTCTCAATAGACAAACACTGTCAGTAGAATGGGTCGTACTGTTGAGCTCAGTGACTTTAAACATGGCACTGTCATAAGATGCCAGCTCTGCCACAAGTCAGGTTGTGAAATTTCTGTTCTGCTAGATCTGCCCCAGTCAACTGTAAGTGCTATTATTGTGAAATGGGAGCGCCAAGGAGCAACAACAGATCAGCCACAAAGCAGTAGACCATGCAATGGGTTTCCATGGCATGCAAGCCTTACATAACCAAGCAAAATGCCAAGCATAGGAAGAGTGTTGTAAAGCATGCCGCCACATGGAAACATATTCTGTGGAGTGATGAATCTCGCTTCTCTATCTGGCAGTCTGATGGACGAGTCTGGGTTTGGTGAATGCCAGGAGAACATTACCTGCCTGATTGCATTGTGCCAACTGTAAAGTTTGGAGGAGGAGGGATAATGCAGTGGGGTTGTGTTTCAGGGGTTGGCCTAGGACTTTTAGTTCTAGTGAAGGGAAATCTTAATGCTTCAGCAAACCAAGACATTTTGGACAGTTGTATGTTTCTAACTTTGTGGGAACAGTTTGGGGAAGAACCTTTTCTGTTCCAGCATGACTGAGCCCCAGTGCACAAAGCAGCTCCATAAAGTCCTGGCTGGGTGAGTCTGGTGTGGAAATACTTAACTGGCCCTAACAGAGCCCTGACCTCAACCCCATCAAACACCTTTGGGATGAACTAGAATGGAGATTGTGAGTCAGACCCTCTCGTCCAACATCAGTGTCTGACCTCACAAATGCTTTTATGGATGAATGGGCAAAAATTCGCACAGACACTTCAAAATCCTGTAGAGAGCTTCCCAGAAGAGTGGAAGCTGTTATAACTGCAAAAGCGGGACCAACTCCATATTAATCCCTGTGGATTTAGAATGAGATGTCATAAAAGCTCCTGTAGGTGTCCCAATACTTTTGTCCAGAGAGTGTATGTGCAAGAGTGTTTTCTAGAAATCTACTAAAAAACATGTTTTCTCCACTATTTGATCAGGCAAAATGTTCCTGAATACAGTCTCTGTTGGTTGAATCTTGTGTTGTACTGTTTTTTTTCACTCTTCTGTGGATATGTAAATAGTCAAAGAGATTATCTAAATATAACATAAAAGAGACCGATCTATGCCAGAATATCCCACACACGCTAGAGGTAGGAATGTCTCTGGAAGAATAGAAATCTTGAAATCTTGATTTTGTTCTGTCCTTTAAAAACAAAGGTGCCAAAAAAATTCTTTAAAGTGATGCCGTAAAAGAACTACTTTTAGTTCCCTGAAGAACCTTTCAGTGGATGTTTATAGAACCATTATAGAACCATGCGTTCAAGCTAAGAACCGATTATGACCTTTTAGCTTTTGTGAGTGTACCCTTACTAGGTCAGCAGCTGTGCTCCCATTTCAGCAGCATTAAGAGGATGAAGAGGTTTGGCTTTAAGTGGACCGTCGGTTTGTTTCGTTTTTCTTGGGGGTTGTTTAGCTTAGAAGTCCATTTATTAGGATAGTAAACTTCCGAGCCACGCTGGAATGCCAGCCACATGTTTGTGCGTTGAAGTGCCGGCCAAAATATTGAGAGCAAACAAAGCCTTCATGGCTCCCGTGGGGAGCAACATGCAAGGGACCAGAAGGCCTTGCGGCACTGGAAGATTCATCATCCCCAAGCTCAGAATGCTTAAGGAAGCATGGCATACGCTTGCTGATATAGTCTTCTCTCTGTTCCCTACTCATCTCTTCTGGCCTGAGGGAATGTTTGGGAATGGCACACAGCCCCATGGTTGGATGGGGTGGTATGAATATTCTTGAAGGCACAGCTCAGGTTCTGATCTGCCACTATCCACAAAGGGAAACATTTGTCTGGGGTGAAAGCAGTGGAAAAAAAAATCATCTCCCTGTTGCGACCTGCCAGTCCCAGTTGCTGCTATTTGCTTGCAGTGAGCTTTGTGGCTCCTTTGCCCATCAGGGTTTTGGTAAAATCCAATCTGACCGTGGCCGCCTGTGTGAATGCCAGCAGTGGAGCGGAGATGAGCGGAGACACACGTACACACACACACACACAGGCACTTGCAAGAGATGAAAGGACCTGCAAGCTGTAGCATGCTGCTTCTCCCCTTCTCCCCTCTCTCATAAACCAATGGGTGGGCCCTCAGACATGCCTATCATTCCAGCGCTTCAATAAAGCTAGTGAAGTGGTGTGTATGCATATGGATGGTGGCTACCGAAACTTGTCTATGCTGACTGATAGCTGAGCAGTTAAGAGATAGGGAGGAGTTCAGCTGTCAGCAGAATAATTGCTGACTGTGTGGTTTAGGTTAATCCAGCCTAGATGGTACATCAGTATGCAGGGGCATTGCTTATTGCACACATAGTGATTCTTCATTAACCTACAATTTCATTTTTTTAGTGATTTGTCATTAACCTTAACATTTAAGACTTTCATTCAACTGACAAACTGATACTGAGATGTTCATGATTACCAAATGAATCTATAGGCTAAGCACAAAAATACCATATACAGCACTGTCAGAAGTCAGAGACCACCACTTATTTATTTAATTTCCAGTCAAACTGGTTATTAAGTTACTCATTTTTCAGCATCAGGAAAAAAAATTACAAAGAAGCCTAAATATATTGTCGCTGTCCAAAAAAACCCAAGCATCCCAAAAATGGCAGTTTAGCAGGAGAAAACTTCTAATATACACTCCTGTGCCAAAAAATGGGCCAAGCTCAAAATGACTAAACATTAAGCTTTTAATGGTCATTAAACAAACAAATCATTAAACAAATAGATAAAGTAACGTATTACGGGATAGCCTTTTTCTTTTGTCTTTCTTTCAATGTTGAAGTATTGTGTGTAAACCTGCAGACAGACTTTTGCCAAAATGAAGAGTCAACATTGTTCCACTCAGCACTGATGGCTTCAAACAGTTAAAAACACTGCCGAGCTAGTTTGTGTTTAATGTGAGACCAAATATTCTCAGTAGGGTTTAAATCTGGACTCTGACCAGCCCAAAAGCACCAGTAAAAAACATTATATTGTGGGTTTGGCCCATTTTTTGCACAGCTGCTGTGCTCAAATGATCCAGAAAAAAAATGGAGATACATTTTTCTTAAATTAAATATATATTTTTTTTCAGTATTTAATGTGTCCAATCTTTGCCTTTATTACAGCTTCCAATCTTTTTGGGAGACTTGCTTTTATTTGTTTCAAAGAAAACAGATGTTTAGTTTTAGTTCAGTCTTAGAAGTTGGTGGTATTTTCTGCTTCTCACAATCCAAATAATCCCAAACACGTTCTGTGATGTAGACTCTGGGGTGGTGAGTCAGTTGTTCTGAGAACTCCAGCAGCTTCATTATTGAATTGCATTTTCTTTTCTCAGTAACAGCTGATTGACAGCTACACATTCTTTCAGACTCACAGCATTGAAGAGTGGAGCTTGATTTTCTCCTCTCTCTCAAAGACAAAAGCATTAAGTACTCTTAACCTGATAGTGACATTTTAGTGGTTTATTAGGTCTTGTAGGGTTGTTAAAGTCCTGTTTTCTCTATATATATTTAATCATTTTTTGACCTCCAGTTTTGGAAAATATCTGTTCAATACAAGCATAATTATTATAGCTGCTGTGGGCCAACAGCTGGTCTATTTTTTCTATTGTCCTGTGCGCAACAGTTAAACGGATGTGTGTATTATATATTTAGAGAAAAATGTATTTATTGTATTATATTATTTATTGTATAGCTTGTCTGTAATGGTATTTATTGCATTGTAATTGTATTTATTGTCTGCCTGCACTGTTGTATGCTGCTGTTCTGTGATGAATGTAGCACTGTGTCCTGGAAAAACATTTCGTTCCTCTCTGAACACATCTGTGGCAAGAAGAAATGACAATAAAGCTGACTTTGGCTGTAACTTTGATAGATTTTCTCTTGACTTTCCCCTTCCTTATTCAAGTGGATTATTTATGTATAACCTCAGAAATGTCTCCTAAACATGAATAACGTGGCTATTTTTAATGAAAATTATGCATATGGAAAAGAAATACAAATATATTGTTTGAACCCACAATGTATTACAAACACTAAAGTACATAAAAAGAAAAAAAAGAAAAAAAAATTGGCCATTTTTAAATGTATTTGATAAATGCACTTAAATTCTTGGTTGCACTTTTTGTTCCTAGCAAAATACTGTTTGTTTCTGATTTACGTTTTTGTTCCTCAAACTGGTTCACAGCCCTGAGAAGTAGCGTAGGCATTTGGGCTAATAACCTATGTTTATATTACGAAGGATCTGGAAAAGAAATCATTAACACCAAATGTTGACACAACAAAATTAAAATTCATTTTTAACCATAATCTCCCATATACTTTCCAAATGGGAGTACCAATCTGTGCTATTAGTTGTCCCCATTTCAATGATCCATTCTCATCGTTAATGACCTGAAAACATTCTCCGCCATAATCACAGCAAGTTAACCCATTACCAGTCACACAAATGGACCATTTCCCCTGTTTCCTATCCCAAGAAAATGTAGGAGCCTGTGCCGTCATGTGTTAAATGCAGAGAGAGATGCAATTGGACATGAATGAAGTTTGACTCGGTTCCAGATCATTGACTGGGGAGTGGCCTAAAGGCACGGCTCGTTGGGCCCAAACACAGCACCAATTAAACCCATTTAAAGCCAGTTAAACCCAATTAAAGGCTCTGATTCTCCTGCTGGGAGCACTCAGTGTGTAAGTATTGGGTCAGGTTAAGGGTATATTGCCCTGAATGTGACCCACTAACCCTCACACTGAGCACACCTTCTAATCACAGGTTCATTAAGCATTCCACAGAGCGTACTCTAGATCAGTGCTACACGATACTGCAATAAGGATGAAAATGACAAAAATGAGGTTACGTTCTTAAAAATAATGGTACCACATGTTGTTGCATTTATTTGATATGTAAAGAAAATGATCTAAGAAGTTTTGATTAGTATACCATACAAACTACCTTTTTGATCAACAAAACGAATGAATAGGAATATTAGTCATGCATCAGTCACATTTGATCATTACTCTGATTAAATAAATCAATAATAATCATTTGCCAATCTGAACTGCACTCTGAATTTGCTTATGTGCTCATGCCGAAAACTTCACAGTTCATCTGACAGTAAAATACACCTCATAAGGCCTGTGCATAGACATTTTCTGAGGCAGGGACCAAACATGAACTTTATTTTATTTAATTATTTAAATTAATTATTTGAATAATATTTAATTTATTGTATATTGCAATCACTCTTTCAGATAAAACCAAACGTAGCATTAAGAGTTTTTCCAAAGACAACCAAAAATATTAATGTTAATATCTATGCAAATTGCCAGCAGGCAAAGCCAAGGTGTTACTCACCCATCTATTTAGTCACTGTGTAGAGCCCACTATAAATCTGTTTTTACAGTGAAAAAAACGTGTAACATGTTTGGTTATTTTTAAACATAACACAATATAAGATGTGATGATTTCTTAAAGCTGAACTACATAAGTTTTTTTTTTTAACTGAAAAAAGTCAGGAGAACAAACATACTAAAATAGTTATGTTTTCACTGCTGTGAGTCACTCTGTAAATCTGAAATCTAATTTTAGTCAGAGGTGTCGAGTTAGATTTCGCAGGAGTTTTTCAGACCACGCCACACGGCTTTACATATTAACATCACACGCACAGGCTCAAATACAACATCCGCATCGATGTTTACATCTCAAATGCAAAATCAGCATTATAGTGATGAAGATATGATGACAAAACCGGATAATTCACTTCCTTGGAAGACACGTCCTACACTGAGTTTTGAGTTCTCTTTCAATGTGCTCGTAGTCATCATATTCATCCTCATGGGAGGTCTGAAGCACAATCATTGTTACAAAATGTTCTTTTGCAAGTGGCATGCAATTACACATTTCCACCAAATCCCCAAAATGTACATGTGCTTTAAATTTAGGACCAAAATTTTGGTGAGGTCCATTTTGCAGAAAAGTGACCCACAGTGACTAAACTTACTGCTGAATATGTGTATCACATCAACTGCTAGTTTTCTTCTTATATGGTAAGCTGAGCTAGTAAAATGGACAATGAGTGTAGATACAAGGAGGTGTACTTAATGAAGTGGCTGGTCAGTGTGTATACATATGAAAAAAATCTGAGGAAGTCTGGATTTATGTGTGTCTGTAAGATTAAAGACTTACTTTTTGCATTTTACAGAGAGGTAACATGTAGATATGAAGAACAGTCATTCCCCTCTCTCTCTCTCTCTCTCTCTCTCTCTCTCTCTCTCACATGCGCTCTCCCTTTCTTCTTTCTTTCTCTCTCTGCAGGAGACTGTAATGAGAGCCAGATTGCCAAGGCTTAGGCAGAAATATAGATCTCACAATTACCAGCAATTCATTTGGAATCTCGTCTGACATTTCATCTACACAGCTGTGTTTGGGAATTTTTTTTTAAACCTGTGAATATTGGTCACGGAACAATAAATCAAAGGGTTTTTGTCGGGTGGGATTGACATGTTGGGCCTCAGCTAATCAAAGGCTTGGCAGGAGACCCTGGCATTAACAGTGCAACGGCAGGGGCACTGAACCTCAGCATTATGATGAACATGTGTGGGGTAGTTATGTGTTATTGCCCTCACCCCACTAGCTTGCAGTTACATGGCTAGTGTCAATGAAGCACACACAAACACAGAGAGAGTTAGATTAAGGCCTGAGCTGGAATTCAAAGCAGCACAGTCGCGTGATGAATCTGCCAAATCAATGAGCTCTGGAATTCAGGTTTTCGAGCAAAGAGCTAAAAATGGGCAACAATAATGGCATGACTGCAAACGGGGAGGGGGGCAGAGAGTGGAGGGTGATCAGAAGGGGGAGAGAAAGAGGCTAAATGGGTTAGAAATTGAAACATTCCTCTGTGAGTGTGTGTGTTTATGTAAAATGATTCCACACACTGCAGGAATGATGAAGAATGCCCATAGGCTACTACGCATCCTAAAATCAGACTACTTCCTTTCATTCTTTCTTGTGTAACCAAGCATTTTTAGGTTCACTTGAACTTATGCAACTAACACAATTAAAGACTCTGCTGAATGCAATCTGTGACTGAAGAGTGCCCACCAAAACGGAAGAACACTAAGTATGACAAGCCCTGAGGATACACACAGTTAATACACAACAGCACGGTGAGAACATACATCATGAACTACGCTCTTAAAAAAAGATGGTTCTTTAGTGAAGAAATTAGTTCTATATAGAACCAAGAACACCCAAAGAACCCTTTGCATGATAAAAGCGTTCTTTGCATTGTGAAAGGGTTCTTCAGATTAATGGAGAATGTGCTATAGATGGTGCAAAAAGGCTATTGTTATAGGCTTGACGTTGTCACAATAGCAGAACCCTTTTTGGTGCTCTACAGCACATTCTCTATCAGTCTGAAGAACCCTTTCATGATGCATGTGAACCTTTCGATCATGCAGAGGTTTCTTTGAGTGTTCTTGTTTCTATGTAGAACCACCAACTAAGAAATTTGTAAGAATGTTCTTAAATTGATTCTCAAAAAAAATTAAGAAGTTTTAAGAATATCTTAACTAATAATCTTAATAATAATGATTTCTTTAAAAATATACATTGTTTTCTTATGTAGGCTATGTTGCATTTTACAGCTTACCATAAACAATGTGAGATACATTTTGAATTTGTATTAACCGTTATTTCAGTTATTTAGCGTAATCTGCTCAGAAGATGGAAGAAGAATTACGATGGTGGAAGAAATAGCCAACAGGAAAAAAAAATCTCTTTGGAGATACAATAACTGTGGGTTGACTGCGGAAAGCAAGAGAGGAGGATGGGCAGACATAGCAGAGGCAGTGTCAATGTTTGATAAATTTAGATGCTTATCTTGTCAACTCGAGAACATTTAAGAACATTTTTCAAGAATACCACTTATTTCATAATTATTCTTAAGAAAAAAGCTAAGAAAAAATGAACGAATTCTTTAGAGGTCTTTTGAAGAATAACATTTTTTTGTATTTTTTTCCTGGAGTATGAAAACACACATTTAGAAGATTATTTTTCTTAAGACACTTTCATGAATCCAGCCGCTGGTCCTGGAGGTCTACTTCCCTGCAGAGTTTAGCTTCAATCCTAATCAAACACACCTGATCCAGGTTAATAAGGCCTTCAGGGGCATCTGAATATTAGAGCCAGGTGTGCTGGATCTGAACTCTCCAGGGTGGTAGATCTCCAGGACCAGGATTGGGCAACCCTGATCTGGTTTGACGTTCAACACCTCAAATGTCGCTGACCCAAATGGGCAACCATGCACTGAGCTGGATAAGAAGAATCTTAACACGTATTTATCTGTGTTAGATCTTTGCCATCCTGACTACTGTTACTTAGATACCTGCATCATCCACAGAGGAGGGCAGTGGGCTTTGCGAGGCATTATCCATCTTCCTTCGAGAACCCATTAGAGTAAATCTAGCTCTAGAATCAATATTCTTTGCCTGCCTTTGTATCATTGTCAATGGTCATGTGCCAGTAGATGGCTGTAGTCTGTGAATGAGAAAGCCAATGAATAAATTCTCTAATTGCCCACACCACAGCCTACGACTCAGGATCAAATGCAGATCAATGCCTCTGTGTGTAGGTCAGTGCCTGACTAGCAAACACCAACATGTCTTTGACTCCCTCTTTATCTTCCACCAGCACAGCACCAACAGCCTTTTTAAAGGCATCTATGTCAACTTAAAAAGGGTGCACTGAAATAAGGCTTCGTAACAAAACATAACAGCTGAAATGTTCACAAGACACTTGCTGTGAGTCAAGTATTGAGTCTATGAGGTGAGAGTCCAAGTCAAGTCTTAAGTCTTTAGTCATGAATCTTAGTAATTAAGCTAAGTCTGCTATGTTTTTATACAGAATGCACTAATATTCACACTGTACATTGTATAGCCTTGTATTATGGCCTCAGTTATAGCCTCCTGTTTGTGATTGTCCTGGCTACATATTGGAAACCTGACGTAGACAAAAAGAATCACGTCTTGCTCTGTTCCTTTTACTTTCACTATCAGATATTCAGTAAACCTCTACATGAAAAACAAAAAATGATGTCAACTCATTGTCACTTAGGTCTTACCTGTAACTTACACAAAAAAATCTGTAATTAAAAAATTACAGTTACTGCTAATTCATTTTTAATTTTTAGACAAATGGACCAACAGAAATGACCCAAAAAAAAGACGTCTGGTTCCAATGACTTACATTTAAAGTAAAGTATGTTTTTCCTTCTACTGTAAAGTTACCATTTTGGAGAAGGTTTTGTTCCAACAACAGTGATATATTGCATGAAGCACTTTGGTCATGTCCATCAGGTTTTTCTAATCAAACATTATAATAAAGGTCTTTGAATCTGCCCTGAACTTGACATTGCTGTGAGCTGCAAGTGAATGGCATTGCAGTAACTGACTGCCTAAAAAGTGACCGATAAAGACACACCACATCAAGTTCGGAGTCAAAATCGTGGCCAGTCAGTCAACATGTGACTCAAGTGCGACTTGTGTCTGGGTTGCTGACTTGAAACCCCATCATAACAGAGGTTATCCAGATTCTTCTTCAGTGTTCCTTATGTCTGGTTGACAGTACAGTCTAAAAATGCCACATGATCTCCAGCAAAGTGGTTCTTCTTTTGGACCTCCTGACTGGAAACTTGCTTGTCAAATGTGCAACTGTAAATCTGTGCTGATGTTCCACTGAAGATCCCTGAGAACAAGTTGTATCAACCTGAGTGTGACTGAATGTTACAGGAGAGTTTGTGAGGCATTTATTTCTCTGTCCCGAGGCACTTTCGTCTGCCAGTAGCTGTTAGAAAAATCTAACGAAACAAACCAGAGCCTGCCAGTGTGTCCAGTGTATCATCCACCGGATGGGGAGGGTGACAGTCTTTCACTGTCAAACTGTTCAAGCATCTGTAGTCGACAGAATCTCTATTCACTATGTTTCTTTTTCACCAGTGTGCTTGGACAAGGCCCACCGGCTACATCTTTCCTCAGTGACTCCATTTGCCTGGAGATCTGATACTTGACCCTCTTTCTCAAGTGTGATGTGATATACATGTTGCTTGATAGGTGCATTGTTCATCATCAGTGTGTCACTGTTATACACTGCCAGTGTCTTGCTTGAAAGAGCTGAGAAGTCTGAGGGAGAGGTCTAGGACAGGGATTCCCAATGCTAGTCCTGGGGAGTCTATGCGCTACCCTTTTATCCCTACCCAACTGATCTGATCCAGCACACGTGGACTGAGCCAGCACTTGTTGATTAGCCAAATTTAAGTTGAATCAGGTGTGCTAGATGGGGGAAAGCACAAAAATGTAGGGGGGGGTCTGGTCTAAGTCCACAAATCCAGACAAAATCACAGAAATTCACCCAAGCCTGATCCTTATCTAACTGTAATGTCATATTTAGTATGATTCAGAACCTGGGCACAAGTCTGTTCATTTTACACCAAATAGACAGTAAGCCATCACTAGGCTAGATGAGTCAGGAATGCTTTATCATGTGACAATAGGCTGTGTGCACAGGTAGACTAGCACTGTTACTAACGTTGTACAGATGTTTTTTGGCAAAGTTAATGACCAAGGAGGCATGATTTTTTAATAGGAAGATCCAGCCCAACAGGAAAGTTTGGCATAGTCTCTCGTGCTTCAATAGTTCAGTGCATAAATGTAAGGTACTGTGATGATGTTCATTGTTTCTTTCAGCTGTCCTTTTACCTCTTGGAGGTGTGCCAATAGGCCCTCACCTCACCTCCCCTCATGGCTGCTGTGTCAGCCAGGGCTGAGGGCCAGACATGGACAGATTCATTATGGTTTCACAGTCTTCTAAATGCATGTTAGGTGTTAACCTTCTGCAGCCATGTCCTTCACATCCACCTCCAAAGATACACTGGAATGGGCCCCAAGATGATGAGCCAATCTATGCTAGTCATTTCTGCTCTTGCCCTAGCCTCTGGATCTCCTCTGCCATGTGTCTCAGGTCCTTCCTCATTTATCATATTTTTCCTTAATGTAGACCCCTTTTTCAGTCACAGGGTAAACAGGAGACATCACTCCATCAACTGTGTTAGCACAGCAAGTAAAGTCTTTGAATAGTCCACTTTTAGGCCCAATCCCATTTCACCCCTTGTCCCTACCGCTTAGAGCTTACCCCTCCGGTTTGTGCACTCACGCCAAGGGGTAGGGTGTCCCAGGTTTTGTTGAGATAGAAGGGTAGGTTGAAGTGTTAGGGCTACATGATCCTTCAAACGGAGGTTTTTCAGAGGCACAATCCAAACGGAGTGTTATGAGGAAAAAAAGAAAAACTGGTAAGATGGCTGTGTGAGCAACCAAAAAACCCCACAAAAGTGAGTTTTTTTCCCCATTACAAAATTCTAGTAACCATTGTATTATCTTTTATAGTTTAATGTTATTTTAATGCATTATGGTCTTTTTCTTTATAACAAGCATAAGTCACTAGTAGTATGCTGCTGTCTCAGTAGCTAGCTAGCTAAATTTCCCGTTCCACCTTAAATGGTGCAGCATTTACATTCTGGCACATCAGATGTCATTACTTTATTAAAAGAAGTACCTGTTAATGAAGTAATGTTTTTTTTTTGTTTGAGGGTTGTCCATTTTTGTAGGGGAGGATTTCAACCACTTCCCCTTGTAACTCAGTTCCAAGGGGCAAAGAGACACTCAAAAACTCAAAGGGGTAAGGGGTAAAAATAAGAAATGGTATCGGGTCTTATTACGTTCCTAACATTTTCACCCCAGCTTGTAATAAAGCATCCTCCATGTCTGTCAGTTCTTGCTCATTGCACTTCACTCTCCACACCAGTTCTTCTCTCTTTGAGTTTCTCCAAAGTCAGGAAGACTCCTGTGGATCAGACTGCTGATCTCAGGTGCATAGACCTCCAGGCCTACTCATGCAATTCACATGGGTGGGCCAAAGGCTACGTCTGAAGTGGTCCATCAGCTGCTTATTTGGTAACCAGCCTAAACCACAGCAGGCAAGTGTTTTTCTTTGTCCAGGTTGGTAGAAACCATGTCCCTCTGTGAGAGCTGCTACCTGCAATGTTGCCCACTCTTAACCTTTGACAAGTTTGGGCATGTCACTGAGCACACCATATTCTCAATGTAGCAATTCCCACAAAATGCAAATGTATATTCACATCTCTGCATTTCATGAGTTTAAATAAGAAAATAAAAATAAAAGAAACCAATCATTGGTTTTTGGGTTCACATGAACTCATGCAACCAGCAAAATAAAAGAACAGAGACTGAGCTGTGGGGAGGAAGAATGGACTTTACTGAATGCAGTTCATGGCTGAAATGAGCAAGTGTCCACAAAAGCAGAGGAACATCTTTCAAGTATGACAAGCCCCAAGTGGGACAAATACATACGGCCCACAATTGCATAGGGCAAACTCGCATCATAAAATACAATATAACAAAGTCCACTTTATTTCTTTCAATCTGTAATTTGTTTTTGCTGAGAACAAATGGCAAAAATATCTTCGACAGATGTTTCTAGAGCTGTGTTGTGGCTCTGGTGATGGTTTGATATACAACAGAAACAGAAGAGAGGATATGCAGTCACACAGATGTACTGCTTCCCTCATTTCCCATCCTGAGACAAGACAGTTCACCTGCATGTACTCCTGCTCAAGTTGTTTTCTGAGAGCTACTTTTGCTTGAATGATTACCCAAGAAAGTGTTCTTCATTCTTGAGAGTACAGCCTTGTTTCTTACTGCCATCTCAAAGGAATAAGAAATAGCACGGCAGTATGTACAGTCTGTTAACACGTTCATGTGCAGAAGGGAAACTCTGAAGCATATAAACATGTGTTAAGAAAAAATTCCGTTAAAAATCAGTGAGCCATGTTTTTGCACGGACCATGAGTAGAGATAGCTCTGTTAGTGGCTTCCAGGTTGAAAAATGTGCAATAGTGCAGCAGATTGTGAAAGAGGAAATGTATATTTTTATGAAAATATTTATTGAGCGCAGTTGTGGCGGAAGTCTGCGGATGAAGTCACTGTGTGTGCCATGTGTGTATGGTTAGGGTGTCTCTTTGTGGCCTTATTTCTTTTACCCGGAGAGAAAACACAACACACACACATACACATAGACTGGACGGGTGTAAAGCCACACTCTGCAGCGAGCGAACGAAACCGCAGAAGAGGGAGCAAGCAAGGATTTGGCCCGGGATGAAATGAAAATGACAGAAGGGGGAAGTGGAAAAAAGATGGGAGGTCACATATGTTTGAGGAAAGAAAGGACGAGGGGGGAAGGAACATTAGTCTAGATCACAAGCGGAGAAATAATTTAGCACAACTGACTCTTTTCTCTTTCATCTCAGACAGATGGGCTGAGAGAGCAGACTGCACTCATGATGGGAATGTGTCTGCACTCTACAGTTAGACCGAGGAAAACTAGACTCCGGTCAACCAGAGCGCTCTGGAATTCTCAGCCAAACCAAACTTGGGCTAGCTAGTTCTGGGATTTTCAGCCAAACAAGAAAAAGCTCAGTGCGATGGTGCCATTAAAAATAAAAATAAGAAAATGAACATAAATACTTTATGGAATCAAAACTGTTGGTCATTTCGATAAGTTTGTTTTGGATACGTTTCAATTGGCAAGGATGCCTTGCTAAGAGTATATTTTGTCCACTATAGTATAAAAGAGGAATCAAATTTTCAAAATGAATTGTTAAGATGTAAACAAAATCTGAGTGGTTTGATGTGAAATGGTTCATTGTAGAGAAACTTACTGACTCACACTTCTTCACAGTGGTGGTGATAAGAACTAGGTGTCAGCATGTCTACAATGTAAATAGCTATTTTTATTTACTATCCTAAACAACCTACACATTCTAATGAACCTACACATGTTCCCTGAGTTTATTTGTAATTTTGATAATGGTAAAATGGTGGTAAATTAAATAAATATATATATTTTTGGGGGGGGCTTACACCCTGAATGTACCTCTCCACCATGAATGTATTCTTAAGCATGTTTTATCTTATCTCAAACCTATCATAACACAAAGTCTCAGGTAACAGGTAGTAAATTCATATCGAGTTCATGTAATTATGTAAGTGGGGGTGGGAGATAAAGGACTGAGAGCTTTTAGAGGCATTAAATGCTTCAGATATTTGGTTTCCATCACCGCCACTGTGAATAATTCTGACTGTGCATTTCACATCAAACCACTATAAATGACATCTCAACAATTAAATTATGCTAAAATTTTTAAAATTGGGTGGAATTCTCCTTTAAGTTGAATGTAATCGTTTATATTAAAACTAACTCTAAATTTAACCTTAACCTCTCGCACTGGCATTGATCACTCCTGTAATTTAAGAGTAACTGTTAGCATTGTTTCCAATGCAATAAATGAATTATAAGCCTTAAGATATATTAAAAGTCTTGGAGTTTAAGAGGTTAAGTTAAAGTCAAAACCTCAACCTGATCCTCATCCTAAACCTTACCCTAACATTGCCCACAGTTCCCGAGTTTCACCAGATTGTTTGTTAACAATTAAAGAATCTGTAGATAATCTTTAGGGGACTGTCTAAATAAAGAGTGGCTGGAGCCTTAAAGTGATAAAAGTGTGCAGAATTATCTTATAAAACAAAGAGATGGTTATAATAAACTGTTGTCTGTTTTCTGGTGTGTGTGTGGGGTGGGGTGGGGGTGGGGTGGGAGTAGCACAGGTCAACAATAGGAAGTGAGCTGATGGTAGTTTGTAAAACAAAATGTGACTTTTCATCATTTTCCTACACATTTCAGAAATGTCCATTTATTCCCATCAGACCATTTTTACTCACAATTGCTGAAAGGAAAAAGCCCATGTGTCACTGAACACTAGCATATATTTACTTACAGATATCAAGATGTTTAACAAATATAACAAAGAAACATTTAAATTACAGGATAACATTAGAACATTTAAAGGTATTTCAGACATGCTTGGCTTCTTTTGTTGAATATATTGTCCACTTAGCGCTGATAGGCTGCTTTATGGCTTTGTTCTTGTGTATCTGTTCTGTTTCCTCTCCGCTAAAACACCATCATCTCACACTACATCACTACTTAATGTTCTGTGGGTAACATAAGGTTTAATTCCAGAATTTTCTTTCTTATTTAACTTTTAAGAGAAAAGAACAAGGATTATTGCAGTTTTCAGCATGACTGAGTTAGCAAAGAGCAGTTAAAACCTTGTCAGCCCAAGAAATCATGTGGACCTGTGTAATAGGAGGTGAAGTAGCAGCTAAATCCATACACACTGTACATATTCAACATAAAGACAGACTAGCAGATGGCAGAGAGAAGTGTGCAACCTGTTTTCAGAATGACTCCTGGATAGCTGCACAAATGACCTACCATTTTTTTTTTACAGACGTGTGTTAATGCCTTCATTAGTCTACAATACCACACTTTAGAATAGGATACATTATGCTGGCATGGAGATTGACACAATATTTTGAATGAATATAATCAAATAAAATATTTTTCCATTACTCTGCAATTAGATTAACAAGGACATTGTTGCCTCTCTATGTGTGAAAAGTTGTGACTCTGTGTTGAGATGCTAGTGAGCAATGAGGGGGAAAACAATTCACATCTCTCCACAAAGACAGCCCTGCTGAGACAAAACAGCACAACTGCAGCTCTAAATTAATGAATTAATGTATCAAAATAAAGTCTCTAATTATAATAAAAGCCAACCACATCTGCATTATGCAGAAATAATGGACTCATTTTACTGAAATAATGGGAAGTAACTAATGTCAGTAATAAAATCAGTACCCATCAAATCTTTATATATACTTAAAAGTGTACAAAGTTACTAGTAAAGTTACTTGTAAATTACTTCACCATTCCACATAATATTTTACCATGATAAGCAGATTGTCAATGGCAGTAAACTGCTTTGATACTGTTTAATATTATTTTTAATGAAGGAAAATCTCATCAATTCAATTAAATGATCAACGAGGAATCAGTCAGATGTTCCCAGAGATAAAGCATTAAAATAGCACATTGATTAATTTAGTCAACACTTATCATTGTTATTACCATCTATGGCAACGATAGATATATTTAGCTGGTAAGAGTACTAGCTGAATCTGGGAAGCACAAAATGACAAAATATGGTCAGTTAAATTCAGATTTTACCTTACTAACTGTAGCCACTGTTCCCATCTGCAATTTCCATCTCTCATATCACATAATCTCAAACTGAGGGAGCAGAACTAACCTTCAGCTGCTACTATGCTGCTCATAGTAAGATCGCTGAATAATTTGGGGAAACTGGCATTCAGGACCTCAGAAGGGCAGGCAGAATCAGAAAAACAAGTTCACTTGAGTCACAAGTCTGTGAAACTAGTAATTACCTGTCCCTGAAATAAATGTTTCAGAAGAAACAAAATTCAGAAGAGATAGCATGAAGCTGGCATAATTCTAAGAATTACTGCTAAGTTAAACCACTGCTAAGAGAGCAGAAGGCAATTTCTGGGCCAAAGAAGAAAAAAAAACTGAACATTGGTTCTTGAGGCAAAAAATCAATTGCTGTAGGTTCAACCCACAGAAGAACATGAACACAGTGTTGTTTGGAGATTGTTTTGCTAGGTTTCTATACTGATTTTCAAATCAGCATAAAAACCTACTGTACAACACATGACATAAAACATCTACAATTATGAAAAGAGACTATTCCAATGCTGATCATACACTCACCAAGCACTTTACTAGGAGTACTATACTAACACTGGGTAGGGCCTCCCTTTGCTTCCAAAACAGCTTCCGTTCATCATGACATGGACTCCACAAGATGTTAGAAACATTCCCTTGAAATTCTTGTCTATGTTGACAGGATTGCATCATATAGTTCCTGCAGATTTTTCAGGTGCACATTCATGCTGTGAATCTCTCGTTCTACCACATTCCATAGATGTTCTATTGGATTCAGATCCAGTCACTAGGAAGGCCACTGGAGAGCACTGAACTCATTGTCATGTTTATGAAACCAGTTTGAGATGAGTTTTGCTTTGTGACATGGTGCATTATCATGCTGAAAGTAGCCATTGGAAGATGGGTAAATTGTACCCATGAAGGAATACACATGGTCAGTGACAACACTGAAATAGGCTGTGGCATTCAAGCCATGAGTGATTGGTATTAACTAGCCCAAAGAAATCATTGCCCACACCATTACACCACCTTTTACATCACATTTACACTCACCATCCACCCACCTTGCACTTCCACTAACTGGCCACTTTATGTGATCCACGTCCATATAGGTCACTGTATACACCCAGAAAAATGAAAGAGTTCTTTGGCATTCTTTTTGATTCCCGAAAGAACCAAGAACCTTCCAGTGGATAGCTCTCTAAAGTACCATTTTAGTAATTGAGATGATTGAGTGTGAATACATTGAAATATATATATATATATATATATCTATATATATATACATATATATATATATATATATATTTTGGGGGGGTGGGCGATTTAATGGAACACTAACCCTTTTTGTATATATACTGAAACAACAGAGAAACACATGAAGAGGAAAAGCTTTTAACGCGGTGTAACAGCAGGACACCCAAACAGACCCTCTTAATGAAATCATTACTGGCTCCAGCTGTGATGATGCAAGCATGAAAAATACATGTAGTAAACAATGCACCTTGTTATGTAAGATCATTATTAAGAACAGAAGACTTTGTTAACTACACATCAAGTTGAAGCTAATGTGGTTATGTAACATAACAGGATGCGGCCTAACATCGGAAATCATTATGAAAGCATCAAGATACATCTGCTTCAGTTGATGCTGCAAGTGTAGTGTCTGCTGTAAGAGTAGAGCCTGGGGCAACTGCTGGACACCTTCCGTGGCAAAAATGCTTGAATTTAAGAATTACACTGTTGTTTACACTCACCATCCACCTACCTTGTACTTCCACTCACTGGCCACTTTATGTGGTCCGCCTACTATATAGGTCACTGTATACACTCAGAAGAATGAGAGGGTTCTTTGGCATTCCCTAAAGAACCTTTCAGTGGATGGTTCTCTACAGTATCTTTTTAGTAAATGGGACGAGTGAGTGTGAAGAACCTTTTTAAAGTTTAAAGAACCACCACATAATGTAAAGGTTCCAGGAAAAACCCTTTTTTTTAAATCTTTAAAAAGTTCTTCACACTCACACATCGCTTTTTCAAACACGTTTTTTAGGGACTCCAAAGTGGCTCTTCTATGGCATCACTCAAAGCATCCTTTGTGGCACCTTTTTTAAAGAGTGTAGGGGTAAAATTACAGACCGTAGCTCATCTGATGCTGCACAATTGATCAGCTTCAGTTTACCTCAATCAACCCTGGTCAGTTTCTGACCAAAGGAACACTGTAGACCAAATATTATTTCAGTGGTTGATTGTTCTCAACACAGCAGTGCTATAGTAGAGATATTGTAGTTTGCTGGCATTGCTGGGGTTTATACACACAACACTGTCACTGCTGGCCTCAGAATGGTCTTCTGAGGACAGAAACTGACCACCAATGAAGCTGTATCTTTTTTTGAGGTACAACCAGTATCACTAGGCTGGTACCCTCAAAAGTAAGTCTTCAATAACTTTATTTAGAGAACATAATTTAGCATATTGTATTGCACTGTTTTGGTAACACTATTTTGAGTGGTCCTTTATAGATGATTAATGAGCTTTTAACAGAGTATCAGTAAGAAATCAGCAACATATCTGTGAAGTAGCAGTAGTGAAGCATCTGAATACTTTGAGGTAAATATGTTAAAGATGTACTATTGATACTTCGATTAAGTAGATGTATTGTTGATATGTTACATGAAGTGACTTATTATGTTACTTCCATTAAGCACAACCTAACCTTACCTAATCTTACCCTAATCCTTACCCTAACCTTAATATCAACATTAAATCTAATCCTAAACCTAAACCTGGCCCTAATCCTAAACTTAACCTTATCCTCAACCAAAAACCTAATCCTAACCCTCACCCTGGCCGTAATCCTAACCTTAACCTTAACCTAAACCTAATCCAGTTCAGCTCCAGTTACAGAATGGTGTCAGCAGCACGTCTATAACAGCTTGTTGAGGATGTTGAGATGTTCTCCATTAGACCTGTTACATGTTCAGTGACCCCTCAGGTTAACATCTACACATATGAACTTGGGCACTCTGAATAAAGTGAAAATGAATTTTAATGCAGTTAATGAAAAGACTTAAGTTAAGTGTTTATTTCCTCTACAAAGGACCACTTGAAATAAACTGTCACCCATTTTTTTTTGTTCTTGCTCAGGATGACTTTTATTTAGAGACGCAGTGTTATCAAAAGGTACAAATACAGACTTTTGTCCTGGGAAAGTAAATGTAGTTTGTCTTTAAACTCATTTAATGTATGAAATTTGACTTTAAAGACTTTAAAGACTTGTTCTACCTTTGAGGGTACATTTGCACCTTGGACAAAATTCTACCTGTACAGTACATTTTTCTGATTGTACATAGTAAATGTTTCCAATAAAGTGGCCAGAGAAAGTATATCTTAGCACTTTATCAAAAAGTGATGATAATCTTACTTAAATGAAGTATAATATATTATATGAATAGTTTTTGGAATCATATTTATTTGCCAGTGGGCTAAAATACGAAAGGCGCACTTGAGGTAAGCTGTATAACCTGAATAACTGTATGTGCAAAATGCTAGGAAGGAGGTTTATCTCATGAATAGAAATGTTAGATTTATGGAATACTTTCAAGATATCTTCACTTGCCAAGATATTTTTCTGTAATGAATGTGTTCTATCTGTGGGAAGTACAGTTTCTACCTTGGAGAGATTAGGAAGTGTCTTACCCTCATAAGACACAATGCATAATATAAACAGATTAGATTTCACTGGGATATTCTTCACTTTATGAAGATCCCTACTGAAACCTTTACCACAATAGATCTTGTTTTTCTTCAGCCAAAGGAACTCTTCCAACATGCCTTTGTGAATGATTCTCAAATTCCCAGCTGCTTTTATTTCCCCCGTCATAGATGAGGACATAAAATTACTTACAGACACTCTTTTACTGCTCATTCTAAAAAAGATAAATATATTGCACAATATTAATGCTAAGAAATATGAACTGAAAACCAAAACTGAAAACCAATTTTTGCATTTTTGTTTATACATCCATACATATTGCATATTGCACTGCCACTTACAGTGTATAGTCATTTGGTTCATTCACTGGACATGACATGCACCACTGCATTGGCAGTGGCATGATATTTATGTGATTTTATTTACTTATTTTTGTACTGCACAATATTTTATTGCTGTTTTAGTATATTTTATTAGACATCTTCTTCTATTTATGCATCTGTATATATGACAATACTTGCTCTTGTTTTGATTTTTACTGTACTTTATCTATCTATCTATCTATCTATCTATCTATCTATCTACATATACTCCAGCATGGTACAACTTTCTACTGTCTCTGTTTGTGTCAGTCAGTGATGTTCAGTCTGGAGTGTAAAGAAGCTCTGTGTATTATTCTCAACCATGATTAAATCTTTATTGTTTCCCATCATTAACACTACAGGACCCCAGTAAACCTTTCCTGTCCATTCACAAACATGAAAGATCAAAAGAGGATGGGAACTCACTGCATTGTAATTTGGCCAGCACATAATTTTATTATCAATTTTTACTTTCTGGTATATTTCATATTTCCTTTGTTAACCTACGTTGGCCTACGTTCCTTTTTTACTGCATGGCTGCTAGCTAATGATATGGGAGTGGATGATACTATGGCTTTATAATCAACCAATGAAAATGTAATACTTTAATGATTTTCTTACAAGGGAAACTGTTTATTTGGCTGCCTAGTCCAGTACTAGGGGCAGCGCAGTGTCACCAGCAGGGCACGACAGGGAGTTCCCAGTTTGCCCTGGGATTTGAGCCCACGTCTTTCCAGTAGCTGGCTCACCTCTCTTTCCCACTAGGCTACTGTCCACCCCCATTATCCATTGTTATTACCTGAAGTTGTGTGTACTATTTCTGTTTCTAGCAATTTATTTCTACAGACTGCAATTTTAAGCATAAACCAACATGCTAATAAGCTAAGAACACATTTACAGTTTTTGAATCATTTCACCATAATATAGGGTTAGATTTCTGTCACATTTTTAAGATCTGTTCCACTGATAAAGACATTCTTTTACAGCCTCTTTTGCTCATTTTTACCAAGGTGCCAATAATGCTGGTGGCCATTCTGTAGATTCTAATTCAAGACTCTAATTCTAATTCTAAGTCCAGACTCCAAGTGTAAGTATTGTATGAATCTACTCCAGTAAAAGCCTTTAAAAGTGTGTTCTATTGCTCAGACATTCTGATTGATGTGCATTTAGCCATTAAGCCCAAATGTTGCTGCTGGGCCAATTATCAGTGGGGGCGGCGTCTCTGAGATTACAGCTCCATTTAACGTGATGAAAAGGATAATTGCTCATCTGAACTCACCCGAAATGCCTTCTTTAACTCTCCTACTGCAGCCTACAGATCTGAACCATTCTTGTGTGAGTATAGACATTGACTCTCTCTCTCTCTCTCTCTCTCTCTCTCTGTCTGTTTCTCTCTGTCTTCTGTCTCTCTCTCTCTCTCTCTCTCTCTCTCTCTCTCTCTCTCTCTCTCTCTCTTTGTCTCTCTTTCTCTCTTTCTCATCTCTTTGTTTCACTCATTCTTCCTTTCTTTATCTCTTCTCTCTTTCTCTTTCTCTCTCTCTCTTCGCTCTCTCCTCTCTGTCCCTCTTTTTCTCTTTCTCCCTCACACACAGTCTCTCTCTCCTGTCTTTCTCTCTTTCACTATTTTTCTTTTTCTTTCTCTTTGTTTCTTTCTCTCTCTTTTTCTATTTCTCTGTCTCTCTCTCTTTCTCTCTTTCTCTGTTTCACTAACTCTCTTTCTCTCTGTTCTCTGTTTCACTTACTCTCTCTTTCTCTCTCTCTCTCTCTCTCTCTCTCTCTCTTGCTCTCGTGTCCAGTGTAGTGAGTCATTGCTCAGTTATGAGGGAGTAGGCATGAATGAATGAGAATGTGTTTATGTGGGTCAGTGGGATTCACATTAACCTCTGACCCCTCTACTACTCTCCGCACTGCGAGAAATCACCAACACTAGCATTTGGAGCGCTCCACGGCCATGCTGGAGAAAGCCTTTGTGTTCACCATGTTAAAGCTGCTCTCATGATCACAGGGTCAGAATAGGGGTCACAGAAAGCCACATAGCCATTCAGTCCGTTTGCACTACAATGTATGTAATGTCAAACAAACAAAAACAGAGATTTTTTATATCTGATCTGTTTTTTCTATGTCAAATGACCTTTCTTGTCTCTATAACTCTACGTAAGTTATTTGGAAGTCAGTCAAATGAAGCTGAGTAGAGTAAGGCCTTGTTCACACTAATATATTCTCATGTCAAAAAGTTGTCCATCTGCAGTAGCGTGTGCTGTAGTGTTTTATATTGTTTTTAAAAAGCTCTCCACCTACATTGAAACGGTGAGGCAAGTGCATGCTACCTCAGCTATGAAGTTCAGACAATTTCCACCAAGAGGTCTCAGGGTGTGCCAGCAATGATGGCTCAGCTCAGTGAAGAAAAACAAGTCTGTGTTGAGCATGTAGAGGTCTGTCGTATATCAGTGAATACATAGTGCTTTGTCTTGTATGCAAGAACACAGCTATGTTTAATTCTAAAGAGTGGCCAAAACAGACAGCACCCACAGCAACAATTCATTTAACTCATCCTCCACTTTACAGGTGTTGGAGCTGGGATCACGTGACAATCAGGGAGCTATTACAGGTGGCCGGGTGATCAGGGTCCTTTCTGTGTGGATTTTGCATGTTCTCCCTGTGGGTTTCCTCCCACAATCCAAAGACATGCTGTCAGGCCAATTGGACATGATAAATTGCCCCTAGGTGTGAGTGTATGTGTCTGCCCTGCGATGGACTGGTGACCTGTTTCCTGCCTTCCACCCAGTGACTGCTGGGATAGGCTCCAGCACACCCCCCGCAACCCAGAAGGATAAGCGGTTTCAACAATGTGTGTGTGTGTGTGTGTGTGTGATCGAAAAAGCCATGTTAGTGTGACAAACAAGAAAACACCTGCCCATACGTAACCAAGATGCTGCCACGCATTTCTGTGGGGTTTACAGGAATGTGTTATTTTGACTGCAAGTTAACACCATGAGTTAAACAACACAAAGAGCTATTGACTTAAATTAAACTAAGCTGAACACTTTATTTTGTACAGTGTGATATAGCTTCTTTAATTGAGGCCAGAAAGCTCTGAATGCCCTTTCAGTCCCAGCCAGCTGACCTCACACAGAGGTCAAGGTCAACCTCACGTCTCTCGAGGTCCATCCCCACACTGGCTGTGGAATTTCCCTTCCCAGAGCCTTGTGTTAACCTCAAGAACGAAAGCAAGTCCATAGCAGTCCCTCAGTGAGCTCCACGTTCATATTTTGGTAGGTGAGGGCCGAGGCAGGCTGAAGTCAGGCGTAAGGAATGCGAGGCAGCGTGTTAATCTCTGCTGCTCGGCACACAAGGAAGCGTATCATTACTTTATGATTGATGCCTGTTTGGAGAGAAGGGAGGCATTCATTACCGGCTTTGATGTTGTCACGACTAAAATGCTTTAACATTTAAGCACTGAGAAGGGCTCTGAAACTTAAAGGGGAACTAGGCTTGCAGGTGCGGCCTGTAGAAGTTGCTCGCCACATTTCGTCACTCAACGTTCTGATAGAAAGCAGAATAACAATATTCAGCCAGAACTGTAACAGACAACCGCCTCCTAATTACTCACTTCTGTATTCTGTCTAAAACAGGGCATTAATTCTCTGCTTAAATGTGTGGGTTTTCCGTAGGCTCAGAGCTGCAGGCTCAGAAAAGCATGAATTTCAAGATAGACCTTTTAATTTGGACTAATTTATTGATGGCTCCAGGGCTTTCACATTTTACTGATCATTTGTCCTCAAGAAATGTAAACATGTCCTTAACAATATGACCACATCATGAACATTAAGTGTCTACCTTATCTTTTTTGCTTGTGTCTCTCTGTCAGGTTTAAAAAAAATCATGTAGTGAGAAAAAGAACAGCGAGTATTTATGAGAACTCTACCTTAACGCATTAAGAAAGCTTTATCAGGGATTGGCTTCATTTTTTGGTTCATTGTTATAAAGGTGGCCTCAGTTTATCACATCTGAAACATTTAAATGCGCTCAATAGAAATCAGTCACTTAAAAAGAACTTCTAAAGAGCTTATCTTGATGGAGCAGGTCGATTTAGAAGTAATAAAATGAGGAACAAACATGTTTTTGCTCAGTCCAACATTTTCAAGGTGCAACTTTTTTCTAGTGTGTAGCAGACCAACAGGGCAACATATTGCTGCTATCGAAACAAAACCTCCATTTTTGACGTTTTTCAGTTTTTGACATAATTTAAAATTACCTGAAGTCCCTATACTATCTGTAAACTTCATGATGCATGAAACAAAGAAAATGACCCAAAATGACTTGGAAAAAAGTCTGGTTCCATTGACTTACATTAAAAGTCAAGTTTTTCCTTCTCCTCTAAATTTCTCATTTTGGAGATACAAGGTTTTGTTCTGACAGCAGCGATATATAACTTGATTCAACAACTGAGCCAGCTGTGTGAAGCATGTTGAATTAGGAAATTTGGAAACTTAGGAAACTTTTAAATAATGTTTACTGTCTAGTTCTTTCTATATAGTGTTTTTCGCTTGTGTAAAAAAATCATGTAGTGAGAAAAAGACTACTGAGTATTTATGAGAGGTCCACCTTCTCAACACAGTAAGAAAGCTTTATCAGGGATAAAATAAAAAATAAATAAAATGAGGAACAAACATGGTTTTGCTTTTTTTGTTTTTGACATAATTTAAAATTGCCTGTAGTCCTTTATACTGTATGTAAATTGCATGATGCATGGAGCAAAGGAAATGGCCCAGAATGACTTGGAAAAAAGTCTCGTTCCATTGATTTACATTAAAAGTCAAGTAGGTTTTTTCCTTCTCCTCTAAATTTCTCATTTTGGAGATACAAGGTTTTGTTCCGACAGCAGCGATATATAACTTGATTCAACAACTGAGCCAGCTGTATAAATCATGTTGAATTAGGAGATTTGGAAACTCAGGAAACTTTTAAATAATGTTTACTGTCTAGTTCTTTCTATATATATATTACTGAAAAGATATATTCTCTTTTACTCTGCAGTTCTTTTACTTTTACATGTTGCTGTAACAGTGATTCAAATAACTAAATACCTGATGATTCAACCATATTCAACTTTTTTCTTCTCTTCTCTGTCTCTCTCTCTCTCTCTCTCTCTCTTTTTCTCTCTCTTACTCGCTCTCTCTCTCCTTCCTCTAACCTGTCTTCCCCTTGTCCATACTCTCTGTGGGACCCTCTTTCATTTCTGCTCTCTGACCCTCCTTCCCCTCCCCCTCCGAATGTCCAGACAGGTTTGGGAGAGTTGCGTGCGATGGAGAGAGGGATAGTCTTTCATCAAGCCCGCACAAGTGAAAGGAGGGAGGGGGGCAGGCCACTGAGATGGGGATCACTTTTCAAAGAGCTATCTTTTCATTTGTTTTTCCTCAACATTTCACTGCTGGTTAAGACCAAAATCCCCTCCTCTTTAAGAGAAGGAGAGGGGAGGAAAGCAGCAGATGGCCGTCACTCATAAAGGGAGTGCAATGTTTTTCAGGGGCATCTCCGCTTTGATTGTGGGAGAGTTCTCCTTTCTGGCACAGCAGCTAAGGAAGATATTATCTCCACCAGTGAGGTATTTATGCACACTGGCTCTTTACCTTCAGTGAACTTAAGCAAGGGTTCATCTGAAGTCACTAGGTGACTGCTTTTGACTGAAACTCAAGCCCTGTAAAATGGCTTCTCTTCCTCATCCTGTTAGCTGTTAAGTTGATGAGATGTCTATGACTAAGACCCCCCACTTAAAGAAAATGTAAGAGTACAGAGTTCTTCTCTTCTTCTCTGGAAGAGACTCAATCCGAAACGCATGTATCAACCAGAGAGCTGTCAGAGAGCTGGCCTAGCAGCAATCTTTTCACATTAAAAGAATTTTAGAAGGAATTGTAGTTGATTGTCAACTTTTGCATTGAACTTAGTGATTCATCATTCATCATTACTTGACTGATACATCATTTCCACATGAATAAAATACACTAAATGACCAAATGTAGGTGGACACCCCTCCTAATGATTGAGTTTAGGTGTTTCAGCCACACCTATTACTAACAGGAGTATAAAATCAAGCACATAGCCTTGCAATCTCCATAGACAAACACTGGCAGTAGAATGGGTTGTACTGAAGAACTCGGTGACATTAAACATGGCACTCTCATAGGATGTCACCGTTTCCACAAGTCAATTGTGTGCACTGCTGGATCTGCCCCAGTCAACTGTAAATGCATCCAGGAGTGATAACAGCCCATCCACAAAGCAGTAGACCATGCAAACTCACAAAGCAGGGCCGCTGAGTGCTAAAACACATAGTGTGTAAAAATCACCTGTCCTGTGATGCATCACTCAATACAGAGTTCCAAACTGCCTCTGGAAGCAACACCAGCACTGAAAAGAACTGTGTGTTGGGAGCTTCATGAAATGGGTTTCCATGGCTGAACAGCTGCACACAAACCTAAGATCACTATGTGAAATGCCAAGCGTGTGGAGTGGAAATGTAGAGTGATGAATCACGCTTCACTATTTGGCAGTCTGATGGATGAATCTGGGTTTAGCCAATGCCAGGTCAACGCTACCTACTATAATGCATAGTGCCAACAGTAAAATTTGGTGGAGGAGGGATAATAGTCTGGAGGTGTTTTTCAGGGTTTGGGACACTTAGTTCCATTGAAGGGTAATATTAATGCTACAGCACACAAAGACATTATAGACAATTAAATGCTTCCAACTTTGTGGCAGCAGTTTGGGGAAGGCCCTTTCCTGTTCCAGCATGACTGTGCCCCTGTGCGAGTGAGGTCCATGAAGACAGATTTGATGAGTTTGGTGTGGAGGAAGTCCAGTTTCCTTCACAGAGCCCTGACCTCAACCCCACTGAACACCTTTGGGATGAATTTGAATGTCAGTTGTGAGCCAGGCCATTACGTCCAACATCAGTGCCTGACCTCACAAAAGCTTTTTGAGTAAATGGGCACAAACTCTCACAGGCACACTCCAAAATCTTGAGCAAAGCCTTCCCAGAAGAGTGGACACTGTTATAGCTGCAAAGGGGGGTTGCTCCATATTAATGCCTATGGATTTGGAATGAGAAGTCCAACAATCTCATATAGGTGTGATGGTCAATTGTCCACATACTTTTGGTCATATAATGTATATCAACACAATTAGTGCCAAAAGTAAACTAAAGAGCAATTTGTTGAAATATATCTTTTTCATGTGGAACAAACAAATAAAGCAGTAGATTCAATGAATTACATTTTTCAGTGAGGGTGTACAAAGGTGATAATCAAGCTTTGCTATCTTGAGCAGGTGGCCACCCAGGGTAGAAGGCCAGTCTATATGTTGAGTGCTTACATCACCATAGTGTGTATTCACTTCATGAGAAAGTGCAAAGTGCAGGGATGAGGGGGTCTCTGGCCTGTGGGAGATAACCTCACTCCTCAGCACTTCATCATCTCCAGCCCCACTGTGTTTTATGTGACAGCAGGGCCATAATGGAACCAAGTCCAGAAGTCAAAGCTCGTAAAAACGCTTTACTGACAGGGATGGACCACCATGAAGACAAGGTGGTTTGGAGCTTTAGTGTAGCAGTGAAGCATCAGAACATATAGCCATACCATACTCTAACACTCATCACTCTTTTCCCTCGACCTTCACATCATCATTCTCCACTTCACTCACCAACGTCTCTTAACTTATAAGGATGTCATTGGTTATAATACAGTTATAAAAAGTGATTTTGTAAACTTTTTGTGTTTTGTATATTTTTGTATGTTTTGAATTCTTTTTTGTACAATGTTCTTCCACTACAATACCCGGCATTCACAAAATCCCTCCCACAGTCATGAAGTAATCCACTGATGTAGAGGCTAATAAATACAGATGTGGTGTTCAGCTTTCTAGCTATAATGTAAGCTATCTGGCTTCCTTCTGCATTGGCCAGCTAAAGAGGGAAAAAAAAGCATTTCTGGAGAAAACAGGTATCTACCCCAAAGCACTTGTAGTTTATCAAAGGTTTTTCCTGATACATCATCTAAATAGGGATTTCCTAGGCTTTAAACTGGAAAATCTCATTCTTGGGACTGTTGTGGCATCTCTGGAGGAGCCCAGTATGTTCACAACAGAGGATTAGATTTTTCGTTTTTCAAAGTTCAAATTTGTTCTGCTAGCTGACGAATGCAGAAGGAAGCCAGAGAGCTAACACTATTGCCAGGAAGCTGAATATCACGTCTGTATTTATTTGTCTCAACATGAGTAGTACATAAGTGGATCATTTCTTTATCGCAGTGGTGGGGGATTCCCAACGGAAGTATGACGTATTTGTGTAATGCATGCTGAGTATTGTAGTAAGAGATCACTGATGGATGAAAACACAAAAAGAATACAAAATGAATACAACACTGTCCTACAGAGTATCACATCGCAAATAACACAGTAAATGCCACTGTTAGGCTGGAATGCCCTTTTATAGTTCCACATAGACATCTGGATGTTCTGCAGTTTGACTGAAGAAATTATTCTGAAAAGTTCCAACTAATACATTTAAAAAAAGTCTGTGCTAAAGTCCTCCCTTCTGTTTAGCTCCTCTTTACGTTTGAATCAGAAGTACAGTATCTGATTAGAAGAGCTATTCACAAAAGTGTGTGCATGAGCCATGTTGTCATATAATAAATAATCCAATATTCAGTATATGGTCAAAAGCATGTAAACAACTGATCATCACACTTATAAGAGCTTGTTGGACATAGGATTCCAAAACTATGGGCCTTCATGCGGAGTTGGTATTTCCTTTGCTGCTATAACAGCTGCAACTTTCCACAAGATTTTGGAGTGTGTCTGTGGGAATTTGTGTCTATCCAATCAAAAGAGTATTTATGAGGTCAGGCACTGATGATGGACGACAAGGCCTGGCTCACAACTGAACTTCCAGTTCATCTCAAAGGTGTTAAGTGGGGTTGGGGTCAGGGCTCTGTGAAGGCCACTGGAGCACTTCCACACTAAACTTGTCAAACCATGTCTGTGAGGACCTCACTGTGTGCACAGGGGCACAGTCATGCTGAAACAGGAAAGGCCCTTTCTGTTGCCACAAAGTTGGAAGCATACAGTTGTCTAAAATGCCTTTGCATACTGTAGCGTTAACATTACCCCTCACTGGAACTAAGAGGCCCAAACCCTAAAAACAGCCCAGACTATTATCCCTCCTCCACCAAACTTTGGCACTATGCATTGCAGTAGGTAGGGTTCTCCTGCCATTCGCCAAATCCAGATTCATCCATCCAACTGCTAGATAATGAAGTGTGATTTATCACTCTAGAGGACATTTCCACTGCTCCAGAGTCCAATGGTGGAGTGCTTTACATCACTCTAGCAGACACTAAGCATTGCGCATAGTGATCTCATGCTTGTGTGCAGCTGCCCAGCCATGGAAACCCACTTCATGAAGCTTTTGTGCTGCTATTGAGGCAAAGGTGGCATCCTATGACAGTGTCATGTTTAAAGTCACTGAGTTCTTCAGTACGACTTGAGCACAGTGGCTGATGGGTGTTGTCTTTTAAATGTGCTATATAAATGAAGGTGACTTGATTTAACCTGACCCATTCTACTGCCAGTGTTTGTCTATGGAGATTGCAAGGCTATGTGCTTGATTTTATACTCCTGTTAGCACTGGGTGTGGCTCAAACACCTGAACTCGATCATTAGGAGGGGTATTCATGTACTTTTGGCTTTACAGTGTAAAATACAATATGTATTATGATACAACAAATTCTGTTTCTTGTGTACCCTTTTGAGATGTCACTGTGCACCAAATGAAATCTGACTGAAAAAGTGAAAAACTCTCCTATATGCATTATACCATCTCCAGACCATTTCACTTCAAAATCAAGGCCTTTTGTTGCTTTAAGAGGAAACCTAACAAGGTTGTATGAATGATTGAATCGATTTATATAGGGCAGGGCAGAGCTCTTTTTTGGTATAAAATTTTCCCATTACTCATAAGCTTGGTGAAAAGAGACTTAACTAGTGCCTGTGTATACCAACTGTGTCCATGCTTGCCCATAACCCTAGCAAGCTTTTCACATTAAAAGAATTTTAGAAGGAATTGTAGTTGATTGTCAATTTTTGCACTGAACTTAGTGATTCATCATTCATCATTACTTGACTGATACATCATTTCCACATGAATAAAATACACTAAATGACCAAAGGTAGGTGGACACCCCTCCTAATGATTGAGTTCAGGTGTGTCAGCCACGCCTATTACTAACAGGGAGTATAAAATCAAGCACATAGTCTTGCAATCTCCATAGACAAACACTGGCAGTAGAATGGGTTGTACTGAAGAACTCAGTGACATTAAACATGGCACTCTCTTAGGATGTCACCATTTCCACAAGTCAGTTAGTGAAATTTCTGCACTGCTGGATCTGCCCCAGTCAACTGTAAATACATCTAGGAGTGACAACAGCCCAGCCACAAAGCAGTAGACCATGCAAACTCACAAAGCAGCGCCACTGAGTGCTAAAACACATAGTGTGTAAAAATCACCTGTCCTCTGCTCAATCCTGCTCAGTCATGGAAACCCACTTCATGAAGCTTTTGTGCTGCTATTTAGGCAAAGGTGGCATCCTATGACAGTGTCATGTTCAAAGTCACTGAGTTCTTCAGTATGACTTGAGCACAGTGGCTGATGGGTGTTGTCTTTTAAATGTGCTATATAAATGAAGGTGACTTGATTTAACCTGACCCATTCTACTGCCAGTGTTTGTCTATGGAGATTGCAAGGCTATGTGCTTGATTTTATACTCCTGTTAGCACTGGGTGTGGCTCAAACACCTGAACTCGATCATTAGGAGGGGTATTCATGTACTTTTGGCTTTACAGTGTAAAATACAATATGTATTATGATACAACAAATTCTGTTTCTTGTGTACCCTTTTGAGATGTCACTGTGCACCAAATGAAATCTGACTGAAAAAGTGAAAAACTCTCCTATATGCATTATACCATCTCCAGACCATTTCACTTCAAAATCAAGGCCTTTTGTTGCTTTAAGAGGAAACCTAACAAGGTTGTATGAATGATTGAATCGATTTATATAGGGCAGGGCAGAGCTCTTTTTTGGTATAAAATTTTCCCATTGCTCATAAGCTTGGTGAAAAGAGACTTAACTAGTGCCTGCGTATGCCAACTGTGTCCATGCTTGCCCATAAACTTAACGCATGTAAAATCCATTATATTAACAGCTATACCTTTCCTTTGCTACTTTCCCATGAATAAAATTCCCCAAAATTCCACTGTTAACGTGCTCCAAATTGGTCCCAGCCTAAATGTTTTTCCCCTTTTAGATCGTGACATTTAACTTCATTTGAAAGAGGCTGAGTCCGGGAGACAGGAAAAGTGAATGGAAAGCAGGAATGGGGAAAGGGAGAAAAGAATCCTTAATCACTGAATCACTGCCCTACAAAAACACAGAGGCAGACACAAACGGAGAGAGGAGGAATGTAGCTCAGCTGGGAGATGCATTCAGACGGTCGTGCTTTATTTGGATTTACAGAGCTGGGAGGTGGGGCCCGAGACACAAACCAAATTGAAGGATGAGCAAAAACCAGCATCACTTGCAGTCCAGTGACTGGGAACTGCTCCCACATCTGTGAGCTCTGACCAAAACTCCTTCCCCTTTCTCTCTCTCTGTCTTTCCCCTTAAGCACTTAAAGCAATAATGTGGGGGGGGGATCAAATTTACTCAATTTTCCCCTTACCCCAAATGCAGTCGATCAGCCATAACATGTCTCAAGTTTGCTTCTTTGGCTTTGTAGTAGAGATATGAGGCTAATGTAGCTAAAGTAATTGAAGCTTATGCCCACCAATTACCACTGAGTAAACTGCGTGCATGCCTAAATCGCCACATACTTGGTTATGTAATGTCAATGACTTACTTATGTGGTTTCTGACACTGTGTGACATACTGCAATCTATAGTTTCCATACATGGAGTTGGTAGTGAATGGTATGTTTTGAAAGCTTTAACCCTGTTTACACTCTACATCAAACCATTTTATTTCAAGCCTCACAGAAAAAATGCTTGAATTTCACATGTAATAAACACATGGTTTTTGCACACTTCTTGTGTTTTCACATGTTTTGTAAAACACAGTTTGGGTCCTAAAATCTGATTGGCTAAGACATTTTCGAAGCCACTGCAAAATACTCAATACAGGCACACCTTTGACCACCTCACAATGACTGAACAAAAAAATCCTTGCGCTGTTAATGGAATAATCTTTATTGTGCTGCTTGCATGAAACACTGAGTGTACTTGTGAAGTAAGAACTCAGTTTTATTCAAACTGAAGGGCTGACAACTTATTTTCTCAGCAAGAACTAGCCCGATCAGCCAGCTAACAGGCTAAAAGATAGCTGAACAGGCTGAACAATGACACTTCCATGCAGAGAGCAACTGCTATAGAACTTCTTCAAAACAGCCCTTCACTCCATGTGCTTGTTAATGCGACTGAGGCCACTGGATAAATGTAACTTAATATTTTAACTGGAACTGCTGCCTGGATGTAATAGCACTTGACAAAACTGGAGCACATACATGCAGTGATTTAGTGTTTTCATGTCCCTTGCCAGAAGCATGAAGCACAGTAATATACAACAGAGTAAATCTGTACGCAAACTTTGTCGCACAAGAACTGAATATGACAATCCAGCTGCTCACTGTTGTAGCTGTAGGGCGAATTTATTCCTTTTACTGGTTTAGGAGACACAGGCTGCAGGTTAATCTTCCTCAAGGGCGATGCTGCTGCCAAGAGTTTTTGGTTGCAGTACAGCATAGCATGACAAGCACCTAAAGCAATGCAGATCTGTGTCTTAAAAAACTCCAACATGTACATTGAAGTGTACTGCTGGAATTCCTGAGGACTTGAAGAGACGCATATTCACGAGAGCAGGCCGGCCATAGCTGGCCAAGACACACACAAGAGCAGAGAATGGGGAAAGTAGGTTAACCACAACACCCAATAGCCCAATGTGATCTGAATGGCTTGGCGAGGGGATTCTTTTAACAGTTGTTCACTGGAAGGCAGGTTTGTCACGTTGTGTGTGTGGATCTGTTTTTGCTTGTGCTTTTCTTCATGAGCAGCAGGAGGACTCGCTGCTATTGACTTTCACTCCAAGCTTTTCTTTGAAGCTGTTTGGCTGATTCGGGAAAAGTGTGAGATTACAGCTGATTATTTTCTTAAGTGGACCACACACACAAAGAGAGGACTCATCAAAAACACACACAGACACACCCACACACACACTCATAGATGCATGCAAAGATCTGATTCATGACCCACACATACAAAATACATTCTCTAATCAAAGGCCCAGCAAACTAGGCCTGCAAGTACAGCTAGTATGCTCTGACTGTACTGCGGTGTACAACCAAAAAACAGACACATCTGCACTTTCTCTTTTCCTCTTCTCTCTCTCCCCAGGCTAAGTCTCCCTCTCCCTCTCTCTCTCGCTCCCTCCCTCCCTGGCCTCTGTGGTGGTTTGAGAGGGAGCCAGACATTCCTGACAGGATTGCCGCCCAGACGTCCAGCAGCAGCCAGTCAGCAACAAATTCCAGAATAGCAGGGCGGACAGCTAAAAATAGAGACCAGAGGGAGAGAGACCGAGAGAGAGAGAGAGAGTGGTAAAGAAATAAAGGAAGGAGGGAAAGCGAGAAAGTAAGTAAGCTAAGGAGAGAGGGTCGAAAGGAAGGAGGAGAAGGAAACGAGATTCGATTCCATCGCCGTATACAATGTTATCACAGCCCCGCATAAAACATGAAGCGCAGCTGGGTTCTGGATTTGTGACCTTTTTGTGAGTTGGCTGGGTTGGCCTGCACTAAAACAGCCATTCAGCTTTCTCAGACATTCACACACACACACACGCTGCACTATAGCAGGCCAGTCTCAGACTGTCCCAGTGTTTATTTGTCCTGCCTGAGGCAGCCTGCTCAGCTTTCACGCTGGACCGAACCCCTCAGCGTGGAATATCCTGCCTGCTGCTGTCTTCAACCTCACCAAGTGGCTCTTACACCAACAGTTCACAACTTTCAGCTCCACAAAAGCTCTCCACAAACCTTTCACTCACGTTAAACTAGTGCAGAGGTGCTGGTCCAGGAGTACTCCCAGTCCTGCACATCATCACTGTCCAAAGAAAAACTCTCCAAAAATAGCCACTTTACAGGAGGAGGTAAAGATGTTCTAAGCTTTTAATGCAAGTTAATGTATAGAGTATGATGTGGCATCGGCAGTGAAGAAGAACCAACGGATGCCATTATGTCTGCTCAAGAAAATGCTCTTTTATTGAACAAAGCAGCGGGGGAGGTCACTTCTAGCCACACAACTTCTCAGTTCACTCTGGTTATGACAAAATTAAAACTGGTCAACTTTGTACCTTTTACATAGGTAGGTAAGGTTGCCACCTCAGGTTTGTTACGTTCCTGGACACTAAATTTGGTGGATGGGTGGCTCTGCTCATGCAGTCTGAGGTGGATAAATGTCAGCTCAGCTACAGAACCTATTCTTATCATGTTGCAGTGCTGCCTAGTGTCTGAACATGTAACCAACAGTGCATATTTCCGAAACAATTGTCCCAAAGTTGAGGGTAATCTGAACCAATCAAACCCATCTTTGTATACACATGGATTGATTGGATAAATAGAAGCAGATTAAACTTCAAAAGAATACTAACATATGAAAATGCTTAGATTCCAGGACATTATGTGTCCAGGAATGGAATAAATTTTTCCTGGACAGACAACCAAAATCCAGGACAATCCAGGAAATTCCTGTATGAGTGGCAACCCTAGTAGAAGGTTTGCAAAACACATACACTCAACAGTTCTGTTTATATTGATAAGCATACACATAGGTTATGGAATTTTACTTCTTGTAACAGTAAAATGCTCCAGTAAGCTATCAGATAGTCCATAATACCTATAATAAAGACCGCTTAATCAGTGTCTTGTATCATGACATGTTGCATAAATGAAGAGGGCATTCAGTGCTATTGTCTACTTATGGGTCATGATTCCTGAATGAACTTTGGAGCTAAGACATACATAGCAATGTGTTATGTCATGTTGACATACGTAACAAGTTCAATTTTTGTTGTTATTAATGTTAATTCGATCTGGAACACTTATAGATGATACATTTGGATTTGTTCCTAGCAAGATACAATTTGTTTACAGTTTTTGCCTTTGTTCCTTGAACAGGTTCAGAAATATAAGTAGCACTTCTCAGAGTTGAGTTTCCCTCACAGGTATATTGCGGTCCTGTGTACCTAAAGTGAGTGTTAAATGGATTAAATAATCACTTTCCTAGAGGAAAAAGGGGAATACCCAACTAAAAATACTGAAGATGTACCCTTTGAGAGTACTACCCTAGGGAATGTGTTTGTACCCAGAAAGATAATTTTTTTTTGTTCTGACAGTGTATTCCAACACTTGGGCAAGACCAATATGCTGATATATTTTTGATATCATGATACATTATGTCACAATATGCTTGCCTGAGTTTAAGGGTAATGTTAGATTTATAATTATATAAATTTGTATTATCAATTATACCAGTTATAGAGAGTTTGAGAACAACAACCAACAACCAGTTGTTTTATTTGTCCTCCTATTCTCAGTTTAAAGTTTTTCCTAGGCTGTTTCATAGTCTTAGTTTTTCATAGGCTGTTTTTTTAGTGTGGGACTCATTTCACTGATGCATCATGTCAGTTCCAACTGGTTCACAAACCTCAAAAAAACTACAAATCATGACACAGATCATGTATCATGAAAATGATGTTATACTTTTGCCATCTCGTCTACCCTTACCAGCAGGCCTAATCCAGCCCAAGAGTGGCCTAATCCAGCCCAAGAATGACATGATCATTATCTGATGAGGTTTAAGTATGTTGAGGTAGAGAATGGTTGAAATTAATCAGGTCAGTGGATTGCCAGAACTGAAGACGAGAACAACTGTGTTAGAACAAGGAACTTGCACATGCAGGGCAGAAGTACTCCAGTACCAGGATTAGGAAACACTGCCCTAATGCTGGTGCCTCAGCATCGTCACCTTCACCTTCACCATTATGAATTCCAACCCTTTCCCGTACCCTCGTCACGTCTGCTTTTGGTTGTACTCGTGGAAAGTTCTTGCTCAAAGTCCCCGAGGCCACGGCTGCACCATGGTCGTCTCTGGCCCGCTCTCAAGGGCCCTTGAGGTCGTTCTTCAGTTTCCTTGCCTTTATGTGTAGCCTGCTGAAATATGAGGCTTCTTTTGATGTCTTGCTCAAAGCTGAAGGAAGTGCCCACTGATGTATTGAGCACAGGCTTCCATATCTGTGGAAAAAAGCGAAGGGGGAGGTGGGGGGGGTGGGGGTTGCTGTGCCCTGATCGTGAACCCTACGCTCTGTGTTTAATGGGGGTATCAGAAACAGTGCTTTACCACAGTGAGGTAGTAATGGGGGTTGAATGGGACTCGGCTGCTGCCTTTTAGCCTTTTATTTGAGAGCTCAGCAGGAAGCTAGGTTTGGGAATAGAAGAAAATGGTTCAAGTTCAGGTCAGTTCTGGGTCAGTGGTGAAACCGAAGCACAAAAATGGACATCGTGTTTCTATTTGGTTGTAGAAGAAGCTGCCTGAACTGCATTCTGATTGAAAGTCTTATATAGTCTTATACTGGCTGTTCAGAGTAGGTATCGGTTCTCTTCCTGCGCACTCTTGTTAGCACACTGACTCACCGGTGTGATCGCTGACTCACATAACCACATCCAGAAGAGGGGAACACCTGGGAGAGCCGAGACAGCTTATGACTGAGCTGTGAGAGTGTAGGACTGCCAGACTGGATCAGAATGAGTCTTACTCATGCCTGATCTGACCCTAGATGTGCACTTGGTCGACAGCAGGGATGTAGAGCTCTAGTCCTGCAGCGCTGGAGTCCAGCACAGCAGTGTTGCGCAAGTTCACGAGGTGTTGTTCAGTTCTGGATCATTTTCATTAACACAGACAAGTTTTACCCTTAAACTGCAGGCATATTATTCAGTTATTATTCTTATAACTTATTATTCAGTAACTAATGAACATCATACATTAACTACTTAATTATTTAGTAACGTGTAAATGATTCAGTAATTACTATATAAGTAATGTCCTTATTAGTATGGTTACTGTACTATACTGTACACAAACTAACAGGACCTATATCCTTCATTTTTCTTGTATTGTCTCCGATGAGGTCCACCTATGATGTTTGAGACATGCTGTTGCTGTTACTGTGCTTTTAAGACTGAGAAATGTAAATAAGCTCAGGCTACTCTAACCAGCTCTGCTAAGTTATATAGTTATGAAAGTGAGGAACTGTAGTATGGGCTGTAAGTGGGCCTGTTTTGCAGTTTTAGGGGTAAGGCCAGGTTTGTGGAACACAATAAAGTTGACCTTACATCAGCATGAGTGAATGCAGTCTCTTAATCCACAGTTAGAAGGTCGTTATGCTGTTTAGGGATAGGTTTTGCTAACACAGGGAGATCGGCCAGGCCTGTTGGACTCTCCCTCTGGCTGAGCGTCTTGCTGCTCGTGCTGCACGAGCCAGAAGTGTTCTCCTGCTCCTCTGCATCGGGCTCCAGAGAGCCGCAGCCGGCCAGCCGCCCACTCCTCCACCCGCCGCTGCAAATGTGGATCGAATTAAAGTCAGCCCAGGCCGCCATCTCCCCCCCAGCTGCTGACTCCTCCTTCCAATAGTGGCCTGATCGCTCTCCTTTCTTTCCCTCTCTCTTCTCTTCTAACATGCAATTTACAATCCTGCTCTCTCTGGCTTTTCCTGCTTCACAGAAGACAAGATGGTTTTACTTGTATAACATGAAAGTACCAGTCAACCAGAGTTTTTAACCATGCATGCTTTTTTCTTTGAATATGTTTAATGCGTTTTTGTAATTTACACTGTTTTTGTGATAGAAAGAGACAACTGAAAATCAGACATGTCTCTGTAAGCTTTTCCCTTAAAGATAAATGTTTTTGTCTCTGCTGAAATGTGAGGACATATAATCCATAAAGTCTTTCTTCTAACTCCTCCCTGTTGTTTTTTTGGCATCTTCTTCATTTTCTTCATCTCCTTGTTCTACGTACTTTATGAAAGCTGCTTTCTAATTCATTCAGGAATAGCTGTTTTAACATGAAGGCAGGAGAAATCATTCAATCACCGTGCCAAAAAAAGCTCACAGATGCAAAAGCTGCTTTGAAATGATCCATTTATTGAGCTGGTTTTACAGTGGCTTGGTTTTGCCATACATAAGAGATGCTGACCACTTACCACTTTCAGCTTTACCATCTAAACACAAGCATCAGCGCCTCAAACAAACAGTCAACCAAAGCCTGTATAACACAATGATGTAACTGCAGCCCATGCTCTCTCTCTCTCTCTCTCTCTCTCTCTCTCTCTCCATGTCATTACGACTCACATCTAAATACATTCACTCCCACACAGTCTTAGGCGAGGCATAGAGTGGCGTTACATCAAGCAAAATGGCTTCACCACCAATAAATAGAGTATAAAAACACAACTGTTATCATTATCAAAAAATTAAACATGATCATAAAAGATAGCAAAGGCACTGAAACAAAAACCACCTCGGCAGTCCAGGTTTTTTAAATCAATAAGGCCAAAAAGAAAATGATTATTGTGGCTTTGGCCAACAATAGTAATGAATCGTAACAAAAATAATCAAAAAAATAATACTTAAATAACATAATAATACTATCTTTTTATTGTCAATAACAATATCCAGTCAAGTTTTCCTATAAGTAGACTTTCTGCTAACTAACAGATATGCACCAGTTAATTCCAGTTTGGCAGAAAGCATGTTTGCAGCTCATCAATTCATCTATTCATGTGTGGCTTCATGATCGTCCTTTCTTTGCTACCACTCTGTGGTGAAGGTGAACTGTGTGCTGACCGACCGTGACAGCACAATGGCACTTTAGGGCGATTTACAGTGTGCTCAGAGTTCATCAGCAATGGAGACCAATAAGCCTGAACTGAACCTCGATGTGGGATTAGACCACTTAAGGTGGATTCTGGCATCTTTGGAATAGTAGCTCCAGAATGAAGGAGCTGCTGAAATTTGCCTGTTGTATCAGTGGGAATTCACCTAGCTTAGAGTACCTCCACTCGGCTGTTAAACACTGTCCACTATCAGCTCAGCTGTGCATTGGTCAGCACTAGGACGAGGGGGCTGTAGGCATCAGAGTATGAATGCTTTAGGATCAGTGTTTGCCTCATACAGTAGTAAACTTAATTACTGTATATGAACAGGGACAAGGTGTCAGACTAGCACTCGTACTATGAGACGTTTCAGATATTTCGGCCCCGGTTAGATTAGTGACTACCACATCCATATTTCTGCCATGAAATAAAATAAAATAAAATAAAATAAAATAAAATAAAATAAAATAAAATGATAAAGGTTCAATATTTTGGAGAATCAAAAACTGAAGCATAATAAAACGAAATACTAACATAGTATAATTTCTTCACTGTGAATCCAGTTGACAATACAATGCAATACAAAAAATGCAATACAATACGATACACAAAGGGTGTCTCATTTTTCTCTGTACCCAGGACCTCTGTTGCACAAACTGCCTTCATATGTCCCACAGATGTCAGTTAGTTTGTTGTTTTGGGGACTGAAACTGAATTGTGGTTTTGGAGATTGATCTATTTCAGCTGTCCTCCTGCAATTAATTGTTAGAGATGATGATGGGCCTTAGCTGGGGGTGAACAAACAGGAACTGAGGAACAATCTCCGCCATGTGAAACAATGCTGGCTCATTCACAAGAACTTTCTCTTTCAGACTTCTAGATCTACAAAAAAAACCAAAACACTTCCCATTTACTTTCTTAATTTCTACCTACCTCATCATGCTAAGACTTACAAACATCTTTCTCAATGTACAGCGGTATAAAACAGCTGCCACCTATTTCCAGTATATCATTCACAAAACCCACTTACTGGAAAGGTATTGCACCTACCATTCGTACCTACCACTATTAACGTCATTTTCTAAATCCCTCTAAATCTGCCCAACATCTACACTCACATACCTTCTACAACAAATTCTACAGAATCTCAGTACAATGTTAAGGCTAAAGCTAACAACCACACTAACACTATTCTAGTTAAGAGCAATGGTAAAAGTGAAGGCCCCACTCATTTAAGTATGTATTGCAGCAAAGTGTCTCTACATTCAAACAAGATCTAGTACAAACATGCCACTGCAAAGAGCCTTTGGAATTTGCTGGATCACCACTGTTTTGAAAACAATTATGTTTACCTCCTTTTTTTTAAGTCCTCCATGGGGTCAGTGCTCCAGAGCTCACGGCAAACTGAGTGATAAAATGAGTTCACGTACTGTGATCAGTTACTCTCCATACTGGTCAATCAGTAAGCTGTGCTTTTCTGCGTGGACATAAGTAGATATAAACAATGAGTGACTTCAGCTCTCCAGGAAAAACAGTGGAAATATCTAAACTGCCTGTTTTAGCCTGTTACATTCCTGGGAACTGAGAGTGCGTCTGAAAGTGCTACCTTGTGTTTAAAAAAACAAAAAACAAAGAAAAAACTGCCTGCTAAGGTGAAGATGTCCAGAGGGCTTAAAAAGCAATTCAGTTCAATCAAGAAACCACACAGGCAAAAACCCAGAGAGGAAAAACAATACACAAGCACTCTTCTAAGAGTCAGTCAGACACGGACAGGCCTTTTAAAGCCTTTGAGGATAAAACCTTAGGCTAGGCAGCAGAATAGACAGAAACAAAGTCACTGTGTGAAGGATTCAGAGAGGTCAGAATGGGTTAGCAGCTTTAGAAGCTGCCCTTTCATCTTCATGTAGGATCAGCACCTGCCATCGAATCGTCAACCTTTAAGTAAAGCGTGGAACAAAAAACCCTCATCACACAACAGTGACTGAAAAACCAGAGGTTTCATTTCTTCAGCTAATAGTAACCTCTAAGACGTGGTGGGTAAATGTGCCTGTAGAAAAGGCTTTGCACTTTGAGGTCCTGGGTCTCTCAACATTCAATACAATACACAACAGCACATCTGGTGATGGCTCCACCCGGTATCTCTCTCCACTTTAAGGAAATGACATACATAATTCCATATGAATTAAAAAAAGGCACTTCCTACATATATTCCCATACATATGAGTCTAGATATAAGACCAGTAAGAATTTGTCATGATATATATGAGGCCTCATGTCTCATGTATGAAGTCTTAATGATTAATAACTAATTAAATAGCATAATAATTATATATGTCAGTTCCGTTTGAGTTAAAGGAGAGATTGAGATTCCCACTCTTCCAGTACAGCCAGACCACACCAGTTCTGTATCGCTAACTACGCAAAATATTAATAAATAAATGACACTGACAGTTCTTTATGAGCAAGACCCTGGTTTTCTTTTTCTTTTTTTTACAGGAAGTAAAGATCACAACATGTGCTCTATGTGAGTTTTAAGGTGCTTTTGTAAACTCAGCTTGGCTCTTTTTTTGTTTTAAGAGCCTTCCACTGTGTGGTGTCTATGTGTGATTCTAACTCAACTTTTGCCTTAACATGTAAACATTTGAACTCAGCACTGGTCTTCGTGAAGATTGACGGCAGACAGGAGTAACTAACTTTACCTATCACTTTACCTATTGGAGACTTACTTTACTAAGCTGGCACTGGTGTGATTGTATGTGTTTGGTAGAGTATAAACCCAATTCAATAAGGTCAGCTTCCTGATCAGATTATCCCAGCATCACACTGGTCGTCAGAGATACACGAAGCAAACACATCCACACGCGTCCCTCTCTGCCTCCTCTCTCTTTCTGTCTTCTATCTCTCTACGACAGGTTGCTGCTTATGTCCAGGGCCTGCTGGTACACCTGAGTCATGTCGTCCAGGTCTCCCAGCAGGGAGAAGCTGCTGTTGTCCCCAGGAGAGCCCTGCCCTGGAGCGGCTCGTCCGAATTTCCCTCCGTGCAGGGGTGGAGCCGTTTGGAGCCCTTTGAAGTTGGCCAGCTGGAGCAGGTTCTCCGCAGACACGCAGCCTCTGATGTTGGGCCGCGGGGCGATGGGAGGCCAGTCCACTCCACTGAAGGAGCTGTTGGTTAGGACGCTGCTGTCTTCACCCACGATGCTGGACGGGCGGCTCTGGCTGCGTGACAACCCCGAATCGGCGGACGGCGGCTCCCCGAGAACGCTCATGGAAGGCATGGCGCTGTAGGTGGAGAATTTGCCATTACGCTTCAGAATGCCCTTCCTACCTACGGCACGTTTCGGTGGTGAGCTGGCAACGAGTGGAGTTATGCTGCCACCTAACAGGTCGGAGGACTCGCTGCGCTCTGGAGAAGAATAGTACCCTGATTCCCGTTGCTGATTGTTCTTCAGGATACCCTTCTTAGGCAAGACAGGCACCATCTTTGCTGGAGAGCCTCCTGTCAGTGTGGGCTCCTCTTCTTCTCGGCCAGCAGCAGATCCCGACTCCTTCTCTGCTTCTTTCGTCGCAGGCACCAGCTCGATGTCCTCCAGGCTGGGAGAGCGCTGCTCATCCGAAGGCCGTGTCTTCAGGATTCCTTTAGGTCTCTTTAGGCCCAGGTTGTCATCGCCTTTACAATGGGGCATCCCTCCATCGTTCTCCTTCTTGGATTTCTTCAGCCGCTGGCGGACCAGTAGGAGCGGTTCAGGCCGGGCGCCTTTGGCTGCTCGTGGCTCTGTCCGACTCTGCCAGTCGATGAGGCGAGCCAGCATGGGGGAGCCAGTGTCACGTTGGGTCTCGCAGTCACACACACTGCTCTTCCATCCCCAGTTCACCCACCAGTGATTTGCAATGTCCTCCACCGTAGCCCGTCTGTCTGGGTTCACCATCAGCATCCAGCGAATCAGACCACGCGCATCTGAAAAAACATGCAGTTATGTGCGCTTTAGGATAATTGTCATTTTATCATATATATTAATTGTACACTGAAACCACTCAGCATGTAAGGTGCTCAAACAAAGGCAACACCAAAACCATAAATATATGTCATCATCTTTGAAACGATAAACTGCTTTGTAACACTTTAGACATTATGTAAATGTCATGATAATATCACATCTGTAAGTTACTCATTTAGCATCTAATTAAACTTTAAAGGCAAACCCTGGGTTGCTTACCCCCTCCCTCACTTCATTCATTTTTTTCTGCACAAACCACAAACCAAATATCAAAGTATGACAAAATATTTATTAATTTTATTGTCGTGAATAAAATACTTTGACAGATTTACACTATTATAGTGGTTTTGAGTCAAAATGCTAGGTTGCTAGACCCAAATATGGACAAATGGTTGATGAAAACACCCATGCATTTATGAGTTCATTTATGACGGAATCCAAGTAACACAGAAGAAAAAAAAAAGCTGTACCACAACCATAAATATGTCTCATTATTTTTTAAACTTATAATATTCCAGGCTTATTACATACTAAGGCTTATTAGTCAGTAACTACAGGGACATCAGTGCAAACTGGGTGAACTATTCTTAGGGTATAGAAGAGGGTATTAAAACTTTAGGCCTGCCGGTGGGCCCTGGCCTTTTAAGGGGTTAAATGATAAATAGCTTTCAGCCCTTTCAATCATATATATTTCATTTTGGACTCCCATCCCAATCACATCTTGCCAGTCTTTTTAGGCTGCAACAGATAAAACGGTTCCTCAAACAACAGCCCTGTACCTGATGACTGAGTGGGTTCTCTGTATTCTCCATTGCTGATTTGGCGGATGAGGTTCTTGTGATCTCCCCCATCAAATGGCATCGTACCATAGACCAGAGTATAGAGCAGCACTCCCAGTGCCCAGCTGTCCACCTGCAGGGAAGAGATAACACTGGCATCTGCTGACTCTGGACAATAAGCAGTATAAAAGACTGCAGAACAAAATCCACATTCCGCACTGCTTAAGAGAGGCACTCTAAAGATCAGATATCACACGAGGGGAGAGAATTGCTCTGACCAGGTCTTCCTGGTGGAAGTTGTTGTCATAGACACAATCAGGATTTATTATTACACCAATCCACGTGGTGTATTTAAGCTTTTTTCGCTTTTGGCATGGTGGTTGAGGTACAGTAACACTCTTGTCCTTTTCTGCTGTGACAACCAGACAACCAAGTGTGCAGTAATTCTGTGCACTTCTCAGATAAACACCACTCATGCTATCAGCCATTTCCTCCTGCTTTTTGGACCTCCTGTTATGCAAGCTCACTCTCTCAGCACACACAAGGCAACTTACATAAGGCCTACAGCTACGATAAAGGAACGAGGAAGCGTAAATAAAAGATAAAAAAATGCTAATAGAGGCAAATCTAACATTGAGGGCAGACTTGAGATACCTCGAAGAACTCCAAACCTTTCCACTCTCTTATAGGCAAAATCTGCTCATTAAACAAATCATCTGTTGATGGCTTGCCAGGCCCAGCGTGGGTGTCGGGTCAGAGGAAATCAGATAGTAAGTCTTGAGTGATTAGACTTCCTCACAAATTGTTTTGCTCAAGGCCTTCCTCTCATCAGTCAGAGTATGGAGAGATTCTGATCACGACAAGGTGACACAGCCATTGTGTGTGCTATTTATTCCCCTTTGCTGACTGTAATTTGTGGCTTTTCCCATAAGAGTACCGTAATTTTGATTACAATCTCCGAGTTGCAGTATTTTTTTTTGTACCCGTAGGAAAATTGCAGCAAATTAAAGCAAATTGAAAGCCTCTGCTTTTGGGTCTAAAAATATGGACTGAACTTGTTATAGAACACTGAACTGCCACATTCTGGCATTTTGGGAACGCCTAACAATTGCTTTGTAAACAGGGTAGAAAGCGTTTAACTGGAGTCGTGCTCTCTCTTCTCTCTTTCTCTCTCTTTCTAGCTACCACAAAAAGTGCAAGGCAGAAATACAGACAGAGAGAAATGCTCTTGAAAACAACCATTTTTAACTTCCTTGCCTGTGGAACTCATTTGAATGCCTTCGTAAGGACGTATCCAGGCAGCAGCAATCATAAAAACTTCAAAGTCCTCACAAAGCATCTCCATGCTGAAGTGCTCTTTTCAAATCAGTCTTAGCTTTTAGCACATGATGACGCTCATCATCCACAAGTAAGAGGGAACTCTCATCTCCTGATTAGCTGTCTGAGATTCACTACGCATCCCCAGAAGTTAAGGGAGAGGATGTAGCTGATTTTAGATCAGCGCTGGAGGACTGTGGCTGATTGTGGAACATCAACTAGAAGAGTTACTAGAGCTATGAGGCTCGAAGGCTAAAAGGCTGATCTTAGATCGTGGGTCTGCTTTGTGGGTCCGATCTGGGGGCTGGATAATCCTATCAAGGGGCAGCTTAATGCCCCCGTAACTCTCTCTGTCTGCCTCATCACACACACACCCCGAGAGGAACAGCCTGGAGATTAGTGATGCTCTCTCCAGTGATTTACCATACAAGTAACATATGGCTTAAACTACATTTTTAGTTAATCACAAAGTGAGTCAAAAGTCATTATACTGCCCTCAATATGCATCTGCACTATGAAGGCAGTAGAGTAAAGCATGTATCATTTTATCCTTTCATAGAAGACGGATTTTGCGTGGATTGTATTTGCCTTACTTTGCTTTGGATAAAAGCATCTGTCAAATAATATACATGAATGTAATGTAAATGTAAATTTCTTACCTCAGGGCCCCGATAAGGTCTTCCATTGACAATTTCTGGAGACGCATACAGCGGGCTGCCACAGAACGTCTGCAAGAGCTTGTCCTTATGGTACAGGTTGGACAGGCCAAAGTCAGCAATCTGCTCAGACAGATATATTGTTACTTGCACTGCTCATCAGTGTAGCGAGACATCCTAGTCATTATGATGCTGTATTATTGTTTTCATAAGACAGATATACAGGTATATTTCACACAAGAGTGAATTCTGTAACATAAAATGTAACAATTATGAATTGAAAATTAACCAACATTGTCTCACCTTTATATTACAGTTCTCATCCAGTAGCACATTTTCCAGTTTCAGATCCCTATGCACCACTCCATTCTGGAACAGATAAAAACCATAAACCAGGTTATAGTTTTAACCTTGTCACTGATGCTTTTGCTCAAAGGGTCTTTTGAATGGTATCTATAAAGGCACTCCCTCCTGGATAAACCTGGTCTTAAGTGCCTTGCTCCAGAGCACAATGACAGTAGCAGATTTTAAAAGCTGGGATTAAACCATGATCTCTTGGTTCATAGCCAAGTTTTTGAACCCTTAACCTTCCATTACCCAGCTATAAGGAGTCCTGCATAAGAGCCACAGGCAAAGATAATGAGGGATTATTCGATGTTCTAACAGCTAAAGTATGTAGCTACGTAAATATTACAACCTCCTTGGACAATACCACGTTATTATATTTACTGAGGTCATAGGCAACATATCGAGATCAACCAACTAACATCTGTGCCGTAAACACACATCTGTAATTACAGACTAGAGCGAGTTATGTTCTCACACCAGCTCTGGATTAAAACCCGGCTGTGTCATTAGCGTTTCTTTTAAAGCAGCAATTAACATGTGGGAAGCAGGGCCAGAAGCACAGCCGTTCGAGATTAGGATCGCGAGTTCCGTCGCAGTTGAGTTCATTAGCGATGTGGCTATGCACCATGCACTTCCAACTTGGACGGCATGAATGGGAAAACACATGTTCTGCATGCTTCTGACCCGAGCAGATGGGCCAAGAGACGACAGCTAAGCATGGTACATCGTGTGTCATCTCAACCCAGCCTGCAAACACGAATGTGCCAGTGCTGATGCCCAGAGTGATGATAGTGACTCAGTCCCACCCTAGTCACCAAAGGTCACCAGTGAGCTTCTCCAGCCAGGGAAATGACATCATCTGCCTCTCAGCTGTGGAGAAGATGTCAATAGTGCAGCCCACCCAGCGCTGAATTTGTGTGGGACCTGGCTCCGAAGTGAACGCAGCAGGGGGATGGAGCCGCTGCTGGAGGTCTTACCCTATGCGCACAGTGGAAACCGGGGAGAGATCTGATCCATGGAGGGGAACAATAATGAAAGACTGGACAGAAAGACAAAAGTGGAAAGATCCCAGAGAGTGCTTACAGGCAGAATGTTTGCAGTATGTGTGGCCTGCTCAATTCTCTCTCGCTTCGGGCAGCCCACCAAATGAGTACATGCTCTGTGACAGGTTAGCGTATTACTCCGCTGAAAGCTAAGCTGAATGGCTAAACGCACAACTCAAGATGGAAAGCTGCTTCCCATCAGGCTGTCATTTGGAGATTCCTCCTAAACGCAAGTGGGCCAAAGACAACATGCTCGCAATAGTGACGTATTCTGTGTGTATCCCAGAGTCTTATTAAATAACTTCACGTGCTGCTACGAACGAGTATACAAAAAAGGTCACAGGGCTGGTTGGAGGGATAGCCGAGCCCAAGAGAAGACAGAGGAAGGAGCAGAGGGAAGGTAGAGGAAATCTATAATAGCAAAAGAAACAGAATGGTACCTTGTGGCAGTAGTGCACAGCAGAGACAATCTGTCTGAAGAAGTGTCGTGTCTCTCTCTCTGTCAAACGCCGACGCTCACTGATGTAGTCATACAGCTCCCCCTTACTGGCATACTCCATCACGATCACAATCTTGTCCTTATTCTCGAACACTGTAACACAAAACAGATAGAAGATACTTCAGTGAAAACAGTCTGCAAACCGTATTCGCCTAAATAAAACCTCTGATCTACCCGCTCTGTATTTCTGTGGATGTGTCCACACAGCATGTCATGTAATAAATACATGGTGCAGAATATATGACAAATGTTCAGATGAAGAGAAGCACAGCCACAGAGGTAGCAATTTCAAAAGAAGTGCTCTAGTCAAAAATAAAACTCTCTCAACCTCCCAAGTTCACTGAGGTTGAAACAAAAATGAAAAAATAATAGATTCTCAACATCCAACAGACATTCAGAAAATAAAGAGAAAGTAAATATTTTTGACTGGGCAGCTCGCAGAGTTCACAGGGTCATGACTAAAACCACTAATGAGCATGAGACTCGGGAAAAGCCATAGACGAGCTTGTGGTGTAACGACAACAAACACAGCAAATTACAGTGAAACGTTGCGATTTCTGCAGCAGAATGCGGTTGTTTCTGTCAAAGCCCAAAAATCCCCAAATCTCCTTTTAAGGAACACCCCACCCAGCGGTGTGCCCCAACAGGCTGTGCCTGTCACTCGGCCAGGGAAAGAAGTACATCCTGGCACTCCACTGAAGCTCACATCTGCCTACTCCACCTCACATGCATGCCTTTGCAGCAATCACATTTACAGGATTTTACCCTTACTACTAGAGGTAGCATGGCTACTCTTTTTTACCAGTCGATTAGTTGTCATTTACCACAGTAACTATTTACCAATGACACTGTAGGCACAAACACACAGAAAGTCACTGTCAGATGACACTGTATAACATTTTGAAAATAGAAGTATATCAAGTAGTTAAAACAATAGTTGTGGCCACCTTAAAGCCTGAATTTATGTAAACTTTTGTCCATTTTTATAGATCAAATAGACCATTCTGCCATGCTGTAGGTCAGATAGGTATGTCATAAGCAAACCACATAAGGCAGTCTATTTGAGATTACTTAACAGCTTCACAATACTTGAGGCAAGTGTGTGTTCGTTTAGGCATGCGGTTTACACAACAGCTAATTGGTGGAGTACAAATTTCCATTATTTGTTAGCTGCAGTGCAAATTAAAGATGTAAACGTCAGACACCAAACATCTCTTGGCTGATTGACCACAAATGGAGTAAGGGGAAAACTGCAAATTAGATTTTTTTTTGGAAAATTGTATAAACTTGATTTTTTGCCAAACCATTCCTTTAACTACTCAGCAGGAAGGCTGAGCGCTGGGCCTTCTGGGGATTGTGCAAATACAGGAAAGAGAGAGAGCAGAGGAACAGAAGGCAGGGAAGGAAAGAGAACACGGTGCCACTGTTCCCTTTGCAGTAAATCATGCACTTCGCACCACACTGTGGAATATAGCAGGCGGCTGTTAAGTTCCACAGCTCTTCTGTAAGCAACTGTTTGCATGTTGATGAGGGGTCACAATTCAAGGCCAAAGCATTGCTTATGTTTCCCAATAACTCACTTGTCAATTTTTGCACATACCCCTTTTGTCCTTCATTATTTAATGCAATGTATGGCTGATACTTGACTTGGCAAGGACAAAACATCAAGAAGGTAAAACTACGTTCTTCAGTAAGGGCAATAGTTCTATATAGAGCCATGAACACTCAAATAACTAACTGAATGCATAAACGGCTCTTTGCATGGCCAAGTTGTTCTTCTCTATGATAGAAAACTAGTTGTATATGGTTTCGTTGGAGAACCCTTGGTTTTACACAGCCTCAAAAAGAACACGTTTTAGTAAAATATAAAACGATTTTTGCTAAAAGTGTACCACAACTAAATGCTTTTCTTATTTCCATCAGTGATGGTGTCCATGCAACAAATATTCCATAAACCTAAGACACACAAAGCTCTCCTTTCTTTTTATGAGTTGAACAGGTTATTGCTGTTTTATGCATGGCACAAACATGCTTAACTTTTATTTATTTAAGGCCAGAGTGTGTTGCTATAACGGCATGACACCAATAAAGCGCGAGGATAAGAACACTTTGCTGGAATGTGCAATGACATGTCCAGTATGTACCCACTGGACTCCTCTCCAGTTTCCCACACTCTAACCCTGCAAAGACATGAAAACATGGCCAAAGGCACACTAAAGTTCCAAAATCCCTTTAGAAGTCCATTTAAAACACCCATCTGATTCTGATTACCTCTGACCTGTGCTAAAATCATCTTTTGTGGTTCCACTGAGACCGAATCGTTGTCTCTGGAGGTGCTCCCAGTCCATGACCTGGCATGACATGGGGAGACTTTTGAGCTGTCTCAGTGTGTATGTTCATTAGCCATGGCCTCTAACCCCTTATCCCCACTTCTCTCAGCTTCACAGGGGGATAATTAGCCAGATTACATAACCTCGGCTAACAGTGGGCTGCTGGGCTCCTCTTGCCCGTCACTCTGCCCCTTTGTTCAGCCGCTCTACTTACAGTGCTGCAATTACTGTGCATTGTTCATATGTCACTCAACCCTTTTAAACTCCATTACACTTACACTCAGCTCCAGTCTGGGCAGCAGAGCTATAATTAGCTCTACAAGAGCGTGCGCTGCAACCAGCTCGCCCGGACACCTTTAGGTTGGTCCAAAAGTACAACTTTAGCCAGAGCTACCAGCTTAAGAGAAAAACGTTTGCAAACGTTTGGAACAGAAAAGAGAATGAGTGTGGCTCTTGGCGGGTGCTGCATTACAAATGAGATTATCTTATAAATTATGCCTTAAGTGACAAGCATATGCGTGTATGCTAGTGGGCTAGGATGCGATTAGCAGGGAAAAGCCCATTCACACTCGCATCTGGTTCAGCTTTGCCTCACACATGCACTTAATGGCTGACATGGGTGTTGCCGGATATACGTCTCTGTGTCTATACATTTCCAGCGCTATTTTGGTAGAAGGCCAACCCACAACAGTAAACACAGTTTAACAAGGTACACCAGAAACCACACAGCTTTCACAAAAGAAACGGTTGCCGTGGTGATAGCAGACGAAGCAGCACACGCACAGACTGGAGGCCTCACTCTAGAGGCTTGTTTGGAGGGGTGTTTTCTCCTAATCATCATTTCAGACACTCTGAGCCAGGCCAACCACAACACGGGCTGAATTACGACACCGCGCAGAGGCAAATATAGATCCTCTTCAGATGTGCACCACTTAATAAACACAGTCTCTGTGTAGAATCTGCAGAAAATGGCAAAGTCAGCTAATGTGGTATGGGCCAGGCCCGACGTGGCACAGTAACACCCATATTGCAAAGGGAGTAACATGAGAAAGGACACAGATACAGATAGCAGCAAACTGCAGTCCCACCAGGATCTCACAGCTTTTACTGTGACTGTTGAAGACTGCATTTGCAGTGGCTTTTCTCAATATTTGCAGATATATTTGCATTTTGTTGTGTTAGGAAGAGGCTTGGAACGGATCTGTCAAAATTTGTGATGACTGTGGGCCTGACAGACTTTTAAAATGTGTTTTTAATGTAGCCTGGTTAGTTCCTGATAAAAACAAGAGACAGATTGTAATTTAAGTTACTCTGAGAAGCCATTACATACAGATTTGAGGTTTAAAAATATTTTAACACTGTTAAATTCTCAAGGAAAAGAAAAAAAAAGTGCTCTGAAACTTAACTTGGAAGGATGTCCAATTGCATTGTGCGACTTTGAACTAGTCCAGGGAGATTAATATGATATTTTGTTACTGTCAAAAAAATCAGGATTAATAGGATTATTGATTACATTGTGCCCCCACCCCACCCAACGCAACACAAAAACACGCACAGAGTTTGCAAGGCAAATGGCATGTTGCACAAAAGATTCACACTTCTAATAATTATGAAACCACTTATTCGATGTTTAATGTGGAAATAATGCAGTGATGGGACAAAATTGCAAGCTCTTGCAAATTTTGTGAGGGCTGGTTGAATTTGTGTGAACTGTGATTGCAAATTCCTGGAACGAATGAAACTGCCACTAGAAGGCCACATGTCCTAATGCAGTGGTTCCCAATGTTGATCCTGGGACATCCCTGTCCTACCCATTTTGGCATTTTCCCTACTCTAAAATACCTAATCCAACTATTAACAAGTTCTTCCCGAGTTAGAGGGAATGTGTTAGAGCCGGGAAAACACTCAAATGTGCTGGGCAGGGCACCTTAAGCACCAGGATTACAAACCACTGCCCCAAGGGAGGAAACACACTGGCTATTATTCAGAGTCACTCCTTTGTTTATTTTTAACTGAGCCCCACACTGACCCATCTGGCTTAAGTATATGCATATTAACGCACTGAAAAAAAAGAGTAACTGTACTGTACGGAACTGTATCAGTAATTCATTAGTTGTGAAAAGGAGGTCATTACTTATTCATTGGAAAATAATGTTTAATTCATTGCCAAGTCACAGACGCTTTAGTGCATTAAAGTGAGAGGGAGAAAGCCCCTCTCCCTCCAAGAGCCGAGTCTGCTTCCCAGCTGCTCCGACTGAAACCACCAGCAGATGTCTGGCCTCAAGATCAAGAAGACAGAGAGGAATAAAGAAGAGACCCCTTAGATGTGTGGAAAGTTGCCCACAGACACCCCACTTCAGCGCACACAAAGACACAGACATCTGCCTTTAACACACACACACACACACACACACACGCACACACAAACACACACACATAAATGCATACATACACTCCACCACATACGCACTTCCAAAAGTACACACAGACACACAGATGATTAATAACATCCAGAAGGAGCTACGGTTGAGATCTAACAGTGACATCTTGACTCTAAAACTTTCCATCATGCCACAGACTACACCAGGTGCACACAAACTGGCACGCAGACAGATCAGAGTAATGATAAAACAACAAATAAAATGAAGTCATAAATTATGAGACAACTTCAGTGGTAAAGATTTTCCGCCCACGTGGGTGGAGGTAATATGAGGCAAAGAATTATAGATATATGATTCTAACATAAGCTAAACATAAGTTATACATAAACTTAAAAATAAAAATTTGAATGCATGGATGGACAGACAGATAGATGATTGGATGGTTTTATGAATGAATAAATGTGAAGACAGACAGACAAACCTTCATAAATAGAGATAATGTGGGGGTGTCGGAGTGACGACATGATCTCAATCTCCCGACGGATGTGAACCATATCCTGTTCATCCTTGATCTTTTCCTTCCTGATTGACTTTATAGCAACCTGCAGGGATGAAACAGAGGAACAGATTTAGCATATAACTCTGCCATCAAGCCACATAAGAGTCAGTCACCATGTACTATTAACTCATTAGATCAAACAGAACATATACTGACTTTCCAGCTTTTTTTGTAAACGTAAACATAAGTTGATACATTTTAATCACATTTGATGTCTAATTCAATCTCACTCTATTCAAAACTCAATAAAGTATTGTTTGCTGTGAAGTAGTGCATAACAGAAGCGTTTTTTATGAGATGTGTAGCCTAAATGAAGATTAGTTTGAAATACTGCAGTGTAAAATTAAGGAGTGTATATGGAACTTTTCCTACATAAAATGCAGGCTTGTTATTCAGATAATCTTAATACATTATTAGAAATGCACCCATATGGGAACTGTAGGCCAAGGCGGATATCCGATATTTTTCTTGTACAGATCTCTTAATGCTGATGCTGGTACGTAAACATTCTGACTATATCCATCTGCATTAGCATTACAAAGAAATAGATGATTATTTTTAAAGGCTTACAAGGTTAGGTTTACAGTAAACTAGTAAAAAGTAGATATTATAGCACAGAAGCCCAGCATCACTGATCTTCCAGAATACAGTTACTACTTCAAATGTTGGTTTGAAATATCTGTCTGATGCTGATATACATTTTTAAAGCATACTGATATCATTGTGTATCCCTACTTATTATCAGTAATGACTTAGAAACTAATATGTAAGTTATGTAGTTCTGAAAGTGAGGAACTAAAGTTTGAGCCCACATATAAATCCTTAGATTTTAAGGAGTTAATAAACAGTCGGCAAGAAATTCAAGCCACCCTGTCTAACCTCAACTGAAGCTCAGAGACAGAGGAATGTGCCTGATCCAGCAAGCGCAGATCTAAAAGGGATGCCTACACTTCAAACCCAGCCATTTCAGACATTCAGTGTGTCATTTTCAAAGCTCCTCAGAGAAAATGAAGGTGTTCTGTTTGGGAAAGAGCATGGCACGGGGTGCAGTAATAGAGGCTGTCTCTGTGTCTTTACTCTGCTGTTGTGGACAGCAGGGATTGGTGAATGCTTTCTCACTGAGACCTAGGACTCAAGACAGATTCCCCTCTAATAGATGGATCAGATTGCATGGTAGAGAACACATACCACATGTTCCAGCATATAGCTTCCCCACTTTTGGATAAGCAGAGATTTTCTAGATGATCTAATGTTAACATAAGGGTATAATATGTAAAATGAACTTCCATAGCATATTACTCAAGCAGTGTAACAAAGTTAAGGCCCTGTGAATCTCCTGTGATGCTGGGAGGGCCCTAGTTCTCCATCATTTTAAAATGATCTCATTGGTTTTGAGCCCTCTCTGATCAGTGTGACATATTTCTTTAGTAAATACAATGTCAGAATACATTACAGTGGTTTCATATGTTAGAGAAACGCATCTTAATTACATGATGGAAGTGCACCTACAGCAGAACCTCTCAGGAGTAATCAGACTGGAAAGCCTCATGTTATTGAATCTCTCCTCCAGCATGCTGGGGAGGACAGGTTGGGGGAATAGGTAATACTGGAGTCAGACACATCAAACTTCTCTGAGTCAGGGTACTGGATTCTGTTTCGTCGTTCATATCCTGATAAATATGTGTATGGATGGGGAAGCTGATACTAGAACAGCATGCTTGCTCTTAGATATTCAATACATGTTGGTCCTCATCTTCAGTGCAAGGCACCCAAAAAATCTACAGTACTAGTGAAAAAACAGAAACTTTTATAGCATGCTAATGTGTTGCTGCAATCTGCATTGAACTTCTGGAATTCAAGGCTATGACAATTTAAGAATCGCACTTGTGTAAGATCTAGATACGTTGTTTGGCATTTGAGAGAGAAAGGTGGAGGGGAAGAACTCATGCTGACTGATGGGTGATGTCATATACGGGAAAAGGAAGTGCCGGCAGGGATTTCCTGCCTATCTCGCACTCCCACCCATGTGTTTCATGCCCAATTTTAGAGCTAACGGAACAGTGTAAAGTGGAATTAAAAACATTTGCATGGAAAAAGGATATCCTATATAACCATCGTAACCAAGAGATTTTTATTACGTCAAACAAAAACTGACTATTCTCTAAAGGGATGTTATTTTCCAAAACAATATGCATTTGATACTACAGTTTACAGAGCTTAAACCCACTATTTAAACCCAAATGCTTGGAAATGCTTCCAAATAATCCATATTTGGATAACTAAATAGTCTTATTTCAGTTTTCTGAAGAAACAGAAACTTTCTCTTCAGTTCTCTTTTTTCTTTTTGCCACAAGTGTCTTTCCAAAAAACATATAGCCTGTTTAATGGACTTATAGCTACACTGAACTGAGGAATAAGAATCAGGTAATGATGGGAATTTGTAGAAGTCCACAGCTGACTGTAAAAGTGCATTGCTGCACATGTCTGTGGCACAAAAAGGATGCAAATTTGCCAAAACACTGTACCTTACGCCTGTTGAGTTTGTAACCACCCACCTTATTTATTGTGCCTTATTTGAACATTTAATCGGTTAATACCTCTTCTTCAGTCCTTACAAACTCACCAGATCATAAGTCAGAGCTTCAACATAGTAACTTAAAACCTCCCAGAGCTCAGAGCTTTTTGCTTTTACTGCATACCCTATAACAGTAAGGAACTTAATGACACAGTATAAGTCCTGCCTATCCGTCTTCACTGCAAGTCTGTCGGTGAATCATCTCTTCTACTCTAATGATAGGATGGGAAGACAGACAACTGTAGTGTTTGCCAAAGGAGGAGCCCAGTGCACCAGAGTGCCGCTTTCCTCCGAGAAACGAAAACCACATGCTACACAGAGCCGAAGGTAAATTATCCAGCACATCCCTATAAGGAAACCCGACCGGAATGGCTCAAAACTTGATTACGTGGAATAAAAAAGTATAAATAAATACATAAATGGGGCCCATTCCCTGCACGCTCAGTTGAAATCCTGCAGAATCTTACGGTCTTTATTGGTAAGCCACAGCGAACTGTTTTCCATTACCTCATGAAGTTTATCTACAGCTCAGGTATGTGCCTCCTGCCAGCCTCACAATAAGAGTGCAGGAATGTGAAAGAACCAGAGAGGGGCCCAGTGTGGATACTGCTCTCATAGCACCACTTCCCCTTCAAAATAATCAAGGAGGTTTTTTGTACTAAAAGAGCTGTAGTCTTGATTTCTGCCATCTCGAGTAAAACAATTTTGGATCTGATACAGATCTGGTACTAGACTGGAGTCTTCTTGACCAAATGTTCCACAACCCAGGCAATAGCATCCAGTTCCACCTACTGTTTTGCCCTCTATGTAGCAGATCTATTATCAAAATGGGTTTAGTCCTTTCTTTGGTATTTTGTTTTCATTTAGGCACCTAATGAAAGAACTCTGGTATATGAAGTCCTCAGTCTGCAAAAAGAAATGACTGAGGCCAGCTGGTTAGTTGTAGCAACTGATCCAAGCCATATTACCTGAAAAAAGAGCAGAAATTATACTCAAAATCCCTGACGTGAACTTTGATACAGCAATCGGCAAAATTATGGGACTGGAATAATGGCACTCTCATGTTGGATTTTGATGGAAATAATCATCGTCAACCTAAACAAACTAAACACATGGACAAAATATTTCTTCCATGGGAAAATGGAGATTGAATCTGAGCCTCCTGGATAAATAATGACCATGCTGAAATCTGTTCAAAACAGAAAAGAATCAAGATACTGTCATGTCTGCTACCAATCCACTATAAGAAGTAGGCCTATGAAAAATGCTGTGCCTACAGCGACTTGAACAGTCTAAAAAGGAATCAATTCTCAAAACATCCGGACTTGGAACTTTAATGGACACCAGTCCTTTTCCCTCCTTGTAGGATCCAAGTCTAGCCAACTAATGTAACTCCACCACCTAGCAATCCAAACCTTATGTCTTCCATTCTGGGCCATTGTTTAAGCACCCCACAGCCCAGCTTCTGCTGTCCATCAGTAGATCTCTGCACGCATGTGTGTGTTTATGCTTTGTATGTAATTTAATTCTGTACTTTTACAGTTAGTTAACTCTGTCTGACATAGCTTAGTGGATAAGCCTGAGAGTTGTTAGAGGTTAATGTTATTTGCTGTCTATTTAAAGCTCTGTATTTAGCATAGGAATGGTTATGATGATGATTTTGATAGAGGTTTTTGGTCCTAAATCAGCACTAATGGCAATCCATGCTCTGCTCTTCTCCCCTTTGAGCCCTACACAGGATATTAATTTTCCACGGCATTTTCATTTCCTGTTTAAGATGGCCTTTCATGTGTCACTATCTGCCTTCAGTCATGCTATCACCACAACCTTTTCCTTTCTGCCTCTTACACACACAGCCAGTCATCGTCTGCATACCAGTGAAGGCATACAATCACAGACAAGGGTCTGCATGAATGAGCCCCATGTTAAACTATAGGAGCAACATTTAGACACATTAACACACACGTACACCAACAGTAGTGCGTGTTGTGCTGGTACGAGTGGATCAAACACAGCAGTGCTGCTGGAGTTTTTAAACACTGTGTCCACTCACTGTCCACTCTATTAGACACTCCTACCTTGTCAGTCCACCTTGTAGATGTAAAGTCAGAGACGATAGCTCATCTGCTGCTGCACAGTTTGTGTCGGTCATCCTCTAGTCCTTCATCAGTGGTCACAGGACGCTGCCCACAGGACACTGTTGACTGCATATTTTTGGTTGGTGGACTATTCTCAGTCCAGCAGTGACACTGAGGTGTTTAAAAACTCCAGCAGCACTGCTGTGTCTGATCCACTTTTACCAGCACAACACACACTAACACACCACCACCATATCAGTGTTACCGCAGTGCTGAGAATGATCCACCCAAATAGTACCTGCTCTGTGAGGGTCCATGGGGGTCCTGACCACTGAAGAACAGGGTAAAAGGGGGCTAACAAAGTATGCAGAGAAACAGATGGACTACAGTCTGTAATTGTAGAACCACAAAGTGCACCTATATAGTAAGTGGAGCTGATAAAATGGACAATGAGCATAGAAACAAGGAGGTGGTCATAATGTTATGCCTGATCGGTGTATGTGTGGACATACTTGTGGAGTTTTGTAAAGGTACATAAACCATCTACTTGTGCGCTTTGGCATATCATCACAGTCAGAACAAAATGTCATATCTCCAAAAAACTTTACAAGAGAAGGAAAAAAACATTCTTCTCTTTCAAAGTAAGTTGACAAGATTTTATTCAAAGTCATTTTGGAGTCATTTCTTTCGCTTCATTCGCCATGTAATTTTTGGCATTTTCAAATTATGTAAAAATGAATAAATTTCATTTGAAAAACCCAACAGAAATGGAGTTACAAACTTGTTCCAGCAGCGACAATATGCAAACCCACAGTCTGTCATATTCAGTATCTCTTCCACAACCTCCTTGACCTTCTTTCTGCAGTTTCCATTATGTACACAGAGAGAGCTGCTAAAGTAATGCAGAGTAAGGATGTTGCATAACAGTCTCTGTCTCTTTTCTATCTGCCTGTGCAGCATGCCTGTGGGTCAGGGGTTATGAGCTTATGGTACCAGTCTGAGCAAAAGCTTGCACCCACTCCACTTACTGCAACATGATGTGCACTCACTGTAGGCCAACCAGGTAAAGAGGTAAAGTTGAAAATCCCAAGTTGCGTTAAGCTTTATACATATACAGTGTTTCTGCAGTAGGCACACCCTTACTGAACTATATCTGCAAGCAATACTTTTTTATGTGACTCATGAATGACAGTCAGTGAGGTCGTACGGGGCCATGGTGATAAATTCTGTCACATATATTGAGGATTACAGTAGTACTTAAAGAACACTGAACAGCTGTTTCAGTAGAAGGAGAGCACCATTAATTCTGTTTAATTGGATACAGTGCAGCATAATTTGTGAAGCGATGAATAAAAGTCATTGTGTTGATGACAGTATTTTTAAAATGTGGCTCTACTGGATCTGCTTTTGTCTGTTTCATTTTATCAAACCTTAGAAAAATGACATATGTATCGTGTATCATGAAAATGTCTTGGTGTTTTGTGATGTTATATTGTTGCCATACTGCTCTTTCCCAACTCCAAGGATTCGCATTAGCAGTAGTCAGGGTGGAGCCTTTAAGTCCTCAGCCTCTGCCACTATATTGTCTTGTGGCTGCAGTGTCTAGGATGACTATCAGTGCCGTTAGGCTGAGGCTCTCTAAAGAAACCTCTGTCCCCACGAGAGATAACACAGGAATGTATGACTGTGAGTAAGCACTGGTGATAACAAATAACTCCTGGTCTGGACAATAGCACACACACTGACACACACCCACACAAGTCCACACAACACTCTTGATTTTTGTTTTGGTCCCTCAGGCAACAGTACGGCAACACAATCAACTCTGTTAAACACATTGGCTGAGAAAAAACTAAGGTGAAAGCTAAAACAAATGAATGTGAAAGTAAAAGCATTACTCTGTGTGTATGTGTATTACAGATGTCATTAATTGCCATGGCCCACATTCGTTTCCTAACGCAAAAACTGCCAACAGGACACACAGAAGGCCATGGCGAGAAGGACGAGTTGGTGTACATCTGTCCTCAGAGTTCCAGTTTATATTTAGTTTCATTATCCAACATTAATACACTCCCGTACCACCAGCTGGAGGAGAAACGGACACAAACTTGGTTCTGGCACCAGGCCCGAAAACATACCCCAGCCTCAGTGTGTGTATGTGTTTGTCGGGGTGGGTGATGTATAAACAAACACTGCTCCGTGCCAGACAGCACTGGTGGTGCTGTGATTTAAACAAAGGGAGGACTACACAACCCACCCAACCATAAGAGTTTAAAGGGCTCCCAGTGGATCTGGTATTGCTATAGTGTCATAACATACCACATCAGTGATTCGTGTTGCCATGGAAACGCATGTCTTTCATGGTCTCTTAACCACATGCACCCACCCACAGGGATAGACTAGACTTTCATTAATACATAATGCAGCCCATGGTCAGAGATATGTGTTGAGTGCATGACTATATGCTGTGTGCGTATGGGGTTTGGGTGTGTAAATGAGAGATGGGGAAAGAGCTGCTCTGGTTTGCGTGCAGTTTGGCTCGTGAATGTGACACTCCACCTAAAAACATGATGTCATTTTTTTTTTTTCAATTTTATGACTTTATCTCTTATTCTCTGTTTTTCCTTTTTCTATTGCAGGGGTGCACTGGCCACTACACTAGGGCCACCAATCCAATGAATCTTGTGGTCAAAACATGTTTAAAAACATTCAATTTACAATAAAAAAGCATGTTGCCATATTAAAAAACATTCAGGTGTTGCCCCACATCCACTTGTTTTTTGGTTTCACTATAAGCTGCGGTTGTGTTTTTGAATATTGCCTTATAGCTACAAATAACTTTCAGTGAAGAATGAACTTGGGGTGTCTGCCTCTCTTGGAAACTGACTATATGCTCGACAGGACATCACTTCAAAATCCTACCAGCCACACTGGCAGGAAAGTCGCACTTTAATAACTAAGCCATTGTGGCAGCCTACGATCCTCAGTGTTCTAGAAAAAAGTTGTCACTTGCCATCTCGTTAGCGACCATGGTGGCAACAGTAACGTTCCAGTTTGTGAATTCTGGCAAAATCTGACTTTATGTAGTTAGCTCCATGTCTGATCAAAGAGGCCCTGGGTCTTGTGCTGATTTTATAGATAACTTGATTAAGTGAAGGTTATACAGAGATTATAAACAAGCAGTGTCACTGACATCAGAGGCCCTAGAAGACTCCAAGCAGGGTGGGCAATATGATATTTATTGCTGTCATTGTAAATAACATCACTTTATGTTACAATTTGCTTTTCTGGGCATGTCGTGAACATCGTCAGTACTTAAAGAACACTGAACAGGTCATGTTTTAATAGGCGAGCCATCACGGCAAGCTGCGAAGAAAGGCTCAGAGTTCAAGATAGAAGCTGTCTCTAGCCGCCACGTTAGCTATCATGGTAGCAATATTAACGTTATAGTTGGCAAATTCCAACACATCTGATTTGAAGCACTTAGTTCCATGTCCAATAAAACAGGCTCTAGATATCACAGAATGAAAGAGAATGAAAAGTGGTTGTTTTGTTATTAATGGTGGATATTTGTGAGTATGTGAAAATTCACCAGGTGATGACCCAGTTTCAAAAAACCTCTTATTGTTAGATCACCTTAACTGGGAGAGAGAGTGTTCAGTGTGATACTTGCTCATCTTTGTGGTGAGCTGCTTCGGGAAACCTAGCCCTGGTGGTGCAACTTTAGTGGCCAACATATCCTACAGCATCAGCATGTACTGTATTTTGTTTACTTCATGATAATTTATGTGTGCATCTGTTTGTGGATTTGACCTTCTTTCTGTGTGTGGAGGAGAAGTCAACAAATAGGCATGCCGTACTGCCACATGGGTTAAAATGCAGCAGTGTCTAAACATGGATATGCTGAGAACTGAGATGCAGTAACACTGACGCACGCATCTACACACGCATTGCACTGGACAAAGCATACTGGGATTCTCCCCCTGGCCTCCCTCACACATGGAAATATCACCTAGTGCAGCCAAGCAGGCGGCTTTTCCGAAGTCAGATCCTGCAGCACGTGCAAATCCTCCCTCTCCATACAAAGTCCTCCTGGGTTTCAGATGCTGGAGCCAATCTAGGGAACTGTGATGAAGGTCATCAAAATAACCTGTAACCAATGCACTGAATCTCATTACTGATCAAATGGCCAGACAGCTGCTGTGTTTGCAGATGACCACATCAAGCAGACATACTGCACAAGACACACCGTGCTTGACCCACATACCCCAAACACCAGCAACCTTGAAGTCCACGTCTGAGGGGAGCTATTTGTGTATTTAGGGACTCGCATGAGGCGAGGCAATGCTTTGACCATGTGGTACTGATATTAGCTTACTTACGGCTCTTCTCTATAGTTTCTCATGGTCTTGGCATGTCGCAGGACTCTGAACTCTTTAACCGTGAGAAGGCGTTTTACACGTGCTGACTGGAGCACTGGGTTTTTCAAATGATGCATTTCATTGAGGCCATTAGAGGCATCGGTGCATCATCACGGGGATTTGGAGCAGCTGTGTGCGCTCTTCATGTGCGTGCACTATCACTTTCCCAGGTCAGCGTGTGCTCTGCGCATCCATGGTTACATGCAGGGGCGTCACTATGAATGGGGGGACTAAGCTCTTACTAAGAGGGTCTGAGGACATGCTCCCCAAATGTCTGTTCTTCATTTACTTTTTGAGTAGAGTATCAAAAAAATGGCTATTTGGTCAAGTTGGCACACAGTGGTTCTGTTTCTTTGCAGTTTTTTTAAGTATGGATCTAGCATGACTTGAATACTGTATCTGCCCACTTACAACAGATCACAGATCAAACAAAGGCATTAGTCAAGCAATGCTATCTCTTCTCTCTTAGATAAGCTGCAGCTCCTAAATCTGTCATTCAGTTATTATTGGTACAGTCTCAGTTTGTGCAACCAAACAGAGTGTGATTTAGTTAGTTGTGCTTACATGTCTAGGTCATTTGACAGCACAAATATATATTGTATATATAAATGTACACACTTAAAAAAGATGGTTCTTCAAGGGTTATTTAGTGAAGAAAATGGATCTATATAGAACCAGGAACAATCAAATAGCCATCTTCAATGGTTAAAGGGTTCCTTGCATTATGAAAGAGTTCTTCAGATTGATGGATAATGAGCTGTACATGGTTCTATATAGCACTTTTCTGAAAAGGATGCTATATAGCACCAAAATGGGCTTCTCTACTGTTACAAGCTTGATATTGAAACAATATCAGGACCCTTTTAGGTGCTATATAGAACCATTTTCAAAAAGGTTCTATACAGAAGCATTTACAGCATATTCTCCATAAATCTAAGGAACCATTTTTAATAGTGTATATATAATGTAAACATGTATACAGTGAATGTGGAGACAAGGTGGCACAGCTGAACAGTGAAGAATCAATTAAAAGCACTGCTGATGATTTGAACTAATAATGTACACTCATTTAGGGGGCTCAAATGTGTAACGCTGTGCATGGGACCCTTGGAGACGCGGAGCGCGAGCGCGCATCCTGACAAGAGTCCTGCCGCGCGCGTTGTGCACGAGAGAACTCCCGAGAGGGAGAGACGGGCGCTCGAGCCAAGCACAACACATTAGCCTCGTCCAGCAGCTGCCGCTGTTCAGCGCGCCTCCTCACCGCCTTCACTGACACACAGAGAGTAAAGAAACACGGAGTGGTGAAGGGGGCTGAGCTCACCTCTCTGCCGGAGTGCCTCTCGATGGCCTTCTTCACTTTGCCGTATGTGCCCCTCCCCAGCGTCTCCAGCAGCTCGTAGCGGTGCTTCAGGTTGTGCTTGTGGTGGTGTTTCTTCACGCCGGAGCCCCGTCTGCCCTCCGCGGAGTGGGACGGCGGCGAGGCAGAGAGCGGCTGCTCCCCGCTCGGTCCGCCCGCTGAGGGCTGAAGCGCTGCGGCCTGAGAGCGGCACTGCCGCTGAGGCGAGGAGGCACAGACATCCATCACCAACCAGCGGGGAGATCGATTAAGAACCCCCCCTCCTCCTCCTCCTCTCCCTCCTCCTCCTCCTCGGTTAAATGTCTTTCTGAGCTAGTTTCTCTTTCAAAATATCAATAATAGGCTATAATACTAATAGGCCTAATTATAGTATATATATATATATATATATATATCAATAAATAAATAAATAACGACGAAATGTTTATTTATGTTAACATGTAGGCTTTATGATTGTCGCTTCCCTCATATCAGGCCACTGTAATCTACCTATAGCCGGCTACGGTAGGCTATCTAAGAGCTACTCTCTAGGCTGAGGGACAAGCAGTGCGGGCTAACGCGGTCACTACAAACCACATGTATGTTACAAGGCATATTAAACACGCAGAGCTAACTAATTAACACGGCTATGAAATCAGACTTGGAGCAGACGCTGCGCGCTGAAGACGCCCCCCGTGTCCACTATCTGGATTTCATGCCTCCTCGCTGCAGTCCGCCACAGACACATTAGCTAGTTAGCCTGAGAAACGGACAGAAATAAAGGCTGTGTTTGCTCTCAGAGCCCTCAGAGCGCACCGCCGACACCTTTCTCTTCTCTTCTCCTCCTCTCACTCTATCAGACCATCTCTGTCACACAGGGCGGCGCGCAGCCTACGACCTACCGCTAAACAACAGTTCACCGAAAAACCGAAGCCATGAGCTGGAAAAAAACAACAACAAACGAACGAGAGAAAAACCTCAACCGTCATTGCTTCCCGAGAAAGCAGCGACGAAGCCGGCGGCGGCGGCGGCGCGTGTCCCTCATTCTGTCCGCCGCTGCGGAGCGGCCTGGCTGAGCGGAGCTCCGGCCGAAGAGCGGGGGGTCCGTGACCGGGAGAGCAGGGGCTGAGGGTGGAGGAGCCGCGGGGTCTTCACTGCTGCCATCATCTCTACGGACTCCTCTGTGCAGGCCGGCTCTGTGTCTGTCTCTGTGTGTGTCTCTCTCTCTCTCTCTGTCTCTGATCTGCTCAGGTCTGCAGAGGGAGACGCGTATAAAGAGCGCGAGACAGGCTCGAGCAGGAGGCGGAGCTACAGCTCCAGACTTCACAGTGTGGGGTTTTTTATTTCTGTTCGGGGGCTTTCCTCTCTCACAGAGCACAGGCAGCCAAGACACCCTTTACTCAAGTACACTCAGGATTAGTACTCAGATCATAAATAAAGATGGCTCTTCAAGGGTTCTTCAGTAAAGACGGTGGTTCTATATAGAATAATGCACACTCAAAGAACCTCTTGCATGCTTAAAGGGTTATTTGCATGTTGTAGTGGTCCTTGATGGAGAATGTGCTGTATATGGTTCTGTATAGCGCCAAAAGGGGTTCTGCTATTGTTACAATGTCACGGCTGTAATAATAGAAGAACCATTTTTGGTGCTAAATAGAACCCTTTCAAATAGGTTCTATATAGAACTGTTACAATGTACAGCACATTCTCCATCAATCTGAAGGACAATTTCACCATGCAAGGAACCCTTTATGCATGCAAGTGATTCTTTGACTGTTCATGGTTCTCTATAGAAACTCTGCCTTTATTAAAGAACCCTTGAGAAGCATCTTTTTTAGAGCATACTTCTGTGCTATATCTGCAAAGAATCCACTTTTTCTTCCATTTCAGCAGTTCCTATTTTTTTTCTCTTCTGTTCTGTTGGATCAGCACCTGGACCACTTTACTGTATCTCACAGTGTTCACTTTCAAGCTTTAGCACTTCATTTTAGAATAAAAGTAGCACAAAAGAGGAAGAACAGCACCTACAGACTGGATTTCCTGCTGATCGATGCTGGACGTATCAAGAAGTTTCACTGCAGTTCTGTAGGGGAGTGCTTGGGTAGGTTTTTGACCTGGTACTTTTGTCCTCCTACTCAGATTGTTTTTGGTTTGGCAGCTTTCACTTCTATGTGAGCCATTATTTCATTAAAGTAATGACACTTTTGCCTTAGTACAAGTTTAGGCTTCTCTCCTTTCCTCTACCCCCTTATCATCCAATGTTGTGACACTGAAATAGGCAATTGCAAGTTTGTCAGTGAAACGGCATAAATTATCATCTTTAAATGTGGCCCTGTTTACACATTTGGCATTAGAATTTAAAAGACAAGTGTACAGTGCCAAGGAAAGTCTTGGCCCCTCTCCTAAATTTCCTCTACTTTTGCATATTTTTCACACTAAATATAATCAGATCCTTATACAAAATCTAATGATAGACAAGGAGAACATAAGGAAACACAAAATACAGTTTTTAAATAATCATTTCATTTATTGAAGGGAAAAAAGATTTTACAGCTATGTCATCCATATGAAAAAGTAATCCTCCCAAAGTTTTTGTGCCACCTTTAGCAAGATCAACTGCAACCAAACACTTCCTATAACTGGAGATCAGTCTTTTACATCGCTGTGAAGGCACTTTGGCCCACTCTTCTTTACAGAATTGCTTTAATTCAGCCACACTGGATGGCTTTTGAGTATTAACTGCCGGTTAGGGTCCTGTCACAGCGTAACACTGGGGTTCAAATCAAATCACTCCAAAACTTCAATTTTGTTTTTTCTTTTTTTAAGACACTGAGAGGTGGACTTGCTCTTGTGCTTTGGATCATTGTCTTGCTGTTAAACCCAAATGTGCTTGAGCTTCATATCACAGACTGATGACCAGATGGTTTGGTAGAGAGCAAAATTCATGGTTCCATCAGTTATGGCAAGTCGCCCAGTCAATGAAACAGCAAAGCATCCCCACACCATCACACTACCACCACCATGTTTGATTGTAGGCATGGTGTTCTTATGGGATGCTGTGTTAGCATTATGCTACGAGCAACCAGATCCCCGTGTTCCAAAAAGATTAACTTTTGACTCATCAGTCCACAGAACAATATTCATAAAGGCTTAGGGGTCATAAAGGTGTTTTATTTGCCAAAATCGTGATGAGCCATTATGCTCCTCTTAGTTAGCAGTATTTGCAACTCTCCTATGGATAACATTTTTGCTCAGTCTCTTTCTAACGGATCGCTGACATTACCTGAGGTGAGCGAGGCCTTCAGTTACTTAGATGTTCCTCTAGGTTTTTTGTGACTTCCTAGATGAGTCGTTGCTGTGCTCTTGGAGGAATTTTGGTAGGCTGGAAACTTCTGAGAAGATTCACCACTGTTCCAAGCTCCGAGATTTGGAGATAATGGCTTGCTGGAGTCCCTTAGCCTTAGAAGTCTTTGTAACCCTTTCCAGACTGATACATTTCAGTAAGATTCTTTCTCATCTCTTAGAAATTTCTAGGATAGTGTCTTGCTTGTTGAGAGCTGGTAATTTACATTACATTGCAGGAAAGATTCTATTTAGGTGATGTTTAGATTCAGCAGGGCTGACAGTAATCAAGCCTTGGTGTGTCTAGTTTAATTGATCCCAGTTATCAGCTTAATTTGGTTAATTGGTTGGTTGAGTAACTAAGAGTGCAGTTACTTTTTCACACAGAGCCAGTCAGTGTTAGATACCTTTTTTCCTACAGTAAATGAAATGTTCATTTAAAAACTGTATTTTATTACAGTGAATTTATTACTGATGTTGAAACAAATAAGAGTGATGAGGATGCAAAAACAGAAGAAATCAATGGTGGGGGTGACACTGTAACTGCATTGGTGATTGGAATATGTTCAGATCTAGCTGGTCTGATCCCCAAGTGTATCAAGCATGTGATCGGATCTAAGATGAACGAGGCCCAATGAAAACTGAGGCTTTTGGATGGAGTAGTTGATGACTGAAATAATCTTGAACAAAATACATGTGGACTAGCTGGAAATGTCTTATAGTCTGATTTATAAATCATTCATCAAGAAAGCACTTGACTTAACAGAAAGTCAGAGTTAAGACAGATTCTCACTCTGTAGAGTTTTAATGGTCTCCACAATATCAGTCTCATGGCCACAGTGAAGTTTACTTCCAATCCTAAAAAAAAACACACTTGTGTGCACACACACAAACCCATACACTCCTCTCTGCACCCCAAATACACTCATATGCAGTGCAAACACACTCCAAGTTAAGAATGTCTCTGGAAATCAAGGCTCTTTTCCTTTGTTTGCTTCTGTTTGGATTTAGTACAGTGCAGTTCCCCAACTGATTGGAGCAGAGGAAGTCTGAGTCAAACAGTCTCCAAATTGAGCGAGTTGTGTCCGTTTGATCTTAGTAGCTTCAGGAATCCGGGGCATTTGGTGTTTTGGTCTGCAGTGGGTCAATAGAGCATAAACTGAAATAGTAACTCTCTGTGTATGTGTGTGTCTAAGATTTGCATCTCCGTCAAAGCTTGGCCTTACATGCACCCTGGTATCAAATATCAAGAGTGGAACACTGTCATCTAGCGATGGAAATGCAATAGTCAGTCATACGCTGCCAGTTCTGCATTCCTCAGGGGACATCCAGGAGTGTTTAAAAGACTGCAGTAACTTAGTCATAAAAGCTAAATGCAAAGCTATCTGCAGTAACAAAATTAGAAAGAGTGCTCGCCGCAGGTCTTTTCAGAAAGCTGTGATTAAAAAGGACAACTGGTTCTAGAAAGGAATTAAATGTACCAGTAAAAAGAAATCAGAGATGATAAAATGAAGATCTTTATCCACAAGTATTCATGCTACTTAGAAGGTGTTATGTGAACTTTCACTGATTATTGTTTTTAGGAATTACAGTAAATCCCAGAGGAAAAGGCAGTAATAACTGAAAGTACGTACCCTGGTCTGTAGCAGGAACATTATTTTTACATCACCAGTAAATTTCCCATCTCTGATTGTGCAACCAAAAACGTATATCTACAGAAAAGGCACTTTATGTAACAAACTTTGCAAATATAAAAGAATTATTTATATTCTCCACTGATATTTGAAGCTTTTCTTTTCTACTGGACCCAGAACAAAGATTTCTTTGAAGATATTCTATTCAGGTATTTGACCCCCTGCAGGCATTTGGCACAGGCTGCTGACTGCAATCATTTCAACATCATCAGCAGTGTCGGCACACAGAAAGGGCAGCTGAGCAATGTACCACTCAAACATAAGACAGAAATAGTTCTTCCAAAACAAGGCTGAATTAAACTATAAGGATTAATCTTTCTTTTTGGAAGAGACATTTGGAGCACCCCTGGTCAAATGACATGTTTTATTGATTGTTTATGAGAAGATAAGAAAAGATGTCCTCTATAGAGAACACACTTCTGCACATATTGGGGAAAAATAAGATATAAAATGTGGCCTTTGTATATTATATATATATATATATGTATATATATATATATATACATATATATATATATATATATATATATATATATATATATATTAGGAGTGCGGGAAAAACTCGATTCTTAGATGCATCGCGATGCGGACGTGAACGATTCTGAATCGATTCATAAATGTCAAAAATCGATTTTCTAAATATTTAATTTATAACGTAATGTTGACGGAGTGCAAAAGGCGGAACTGGAAGTGGGTAAGTGCAGCGCCCGGACAGTCTGTGGCGGCACATAACAAAAACACAACTGGATGAGCGAGAAATCTGACCGGCTCCCTCTGCATTAAAGCCAGGTTAGGTCAGGAGTCACAACGCAAATGATAAGAAGAGACATTTTGCCATTCAGCACAGTCAGACCACCTTGGGAGCCACAACATTTTATGTCCAGTATGTTTCAGTGTGTGTTAATGTCCTAGTATGGGCTAAAAATATAAACGAAAACACTGATTTACTTCGCTCTGCCTTAAGCTTTAGCCGCTTTTCTTCCATCTCCGCCAGAAAACTTTTCTTCAAAACTAGAAGAGTTTCTTGTAAAATGTCTCTCATCGTTCGACTGTTTTACGAGGCTGAAGTCGCTTCTCATTCGCTTCTCGTTCTAATTTTCCTGTTCCATCTTAAATTCTGCCTTAGGCGCCGAATGTAACTGCTGCACCATTTAAGGTGGAACGGGAAAATTCGAAAGAGAAGCGAGTTCATTTTCGCAACTTTTTAGAGAAAGACAGTCTCTCAGCAGATTTAACCAACCGCGCTGCTTATAAATGCGAATAAGTCCTCCAAATGTTCATCTTAATCTGTTTTTTCGTTCGCTACTGGCGAATCCAGATTTCGGGGCTATGTGACCTGCTGTCTGCTGTCTGTTCTCAGTCGTTGAGAACCAGGGCTTTCGCGCTATGCTGCACACTTGGGAACCGAGATTTAGCGTCCAGTCTCGAAAATACCCCCCCCCCTCCCTTCCCAACACACACACACACACACACACACTTTCTCTACAACGAGACGAAAACCGAAGTTATAAAATCACTAAAGAAAACGGGAAGGACGGCTGTAACGTGCTGCGTGGACACCCATCACCACTGGATCTTGTTTCAGGGTAACGGCGCATTTTATCGCAGCAGCGTCTCTGAATGAGAGCCTTCTAGTTCACTTGCCACATCACTTCCATTTGATTTATTAATGAAAGATATTTTAGATATTTGAAGCAAAGTATTTGTAATGATCCATAATGCATTTATATTATGGATCATTACAAATACTTTGCTTTAAAACTACCAAGTCCTCAGGCAGTAGGAAGATGGAAATCCTGTATAGAGAAAAAAGCTGCATCGAGATGCATCAATAATCATTTTATAATCGCATCGCAGCCCTCTGAATCGTAATCGAATCGAATTTGCCTAAAGATTCCCACCACTAATATATATATATATATATATATATATATATATATATATATATATATATATATATATATAAATTTAATATAAACTCAGCAAATAAGTAGAAATTGTTCTTTAAACTTTGCAGAAAAAATGCCTATATTTAAGTGTCCTCCCTGTAGAGGATGTGTTAACATCTTTTCTGCTGCTTATCCTTCTTGGTTGCAGGGGGTGCTGGAGCCTATCCCAGCGTTCATCGAGTTCTAAAGAAACTTACAGACTAAGAATTGTTCACAGAGGTGGTGATAGGAACCAGACATCTGAAGAGTTTAATGCCTCTAAAAGTTACTCACAAAAGTTTATTACATGAAATGATTATAGTATGATGTCTGATGCCTGAGACATTGTTGTACAATAGTTTTAAGAAGTTTTTTTGTATTTTTTTTAAATCCATGGTGGATCTGATACCTATCTGTACCACTGTAAAGAAATCTAAAAAGGCAAATTTCTCTATGATGAAACATTTGACATCAAACCACTCTGAATGACTTTGCCTACATCTCAACTGAATTATGTGGAAATTATGAAAAATCAGTGGAATTCCCCTTTAACCTTAACCACTCATGTCTAACATTAATCTCAGCACCTAAGTAACAGAAAAGAAAGATTCGCTTGTGTTTTTCTTACACTTTCTGCACTTTTTCTCACAGAGACTGGCAATTCATCTGGACAAGGTCACTGCTCTGGCATTTGACTTTCCATGTGTGTACATGGAGTTCCCACAAAGAATAAAAACATGTACTCACATGCTCATACACAAACACAGAGCGATGTTTTTCACTGACACCCTGTTTACGGGCATGGTGTGGAACATTGCTGACATGAGTTCACACGCACATCTTATATTCTGAACATTGACAAGAGGGATCCACCTGCTCCAGAGACGGAAAATGCACTCTGCTGCCAGCCGCCGAGCGAGGGAGACGAGAATAGTGCGGCTGAAAGGTTGTCCACAAGAGGACATGCGGGCAGACATGCGGGCAGACACACTGTCAGACGAGGGAAATAGAGGCAGCAGGCAGACATACAGGCAGATAGGCTATATTAATGTGGCTTTAGTGGTCTTACATATAACTAGTGATATCACAACTAATGTTCAGCCAACGATCCAACTGCTGTCTGATCACCACCATCCTCATTTTTTCTGTTTTATTTTGTACATGCTGAATTAAACATGAAAGGGGTGTCTGTTTTTTTGTTTGTTTGTTTCTTTCTTGTTTTGACACAACTAATACAACTCATCTCTTCATTTGACTAGCAGCATCAGGCATATTAGAGCAAACAGTAAGCTCCCCTTTGTGTGGGAGCTTACACAGGATCTCATCTACAAAATGTGCCTAAAGCAAACAAAATAATAGAATTAATCTGTATTACCAACCTGCCAAAAACACTCAACAATGGTATTCTGAAGTGACCAGTTACAAAGCAATCAGTTTCAGAATAATCTATCTGTTCATAAATTTGAACTATTAATGCCAAATGACTGCTATAAATGAGATTTTAAAAAGACGTTTTTAACTCACTAGATACACAAAGCTGAAACAGCTGAGGGTGCGGCCATGTGGAGAACACTGTTAAGCTAGCCCAATATGTAAAGTAATATTCCAAAAGTTTTTCAAAATGACTGCATAGTTAAATGGTTAAGATGTAAACAGTGTCAATCTGAGTAGTTTGGTGTGAAATTCTCTGTTGTAAAGGAGTCAGTCAGAATTGTTCACAGTGGTGGTGATAGGAACCAGACGTCTGAAGAGTTTAATACCTCTAAAAGCTTCCTCAGAGAAAGATATTAGACCCAATGGTTACAAAGACATTGCCTGATGCCTAAGGCATTGTTTTACAATAGTTTTGGCCTAAAATGTATAATTTAAAAGTACATCCATGGCAGAGACATACATGTAGGGTGTTATCCAGAGAAAACGCTTTTTTGTTGTTGTTTTATTTTACCACTTTTTTTACCATTATTAACATCACAAATAATCTCAGAAGACATGTAGGTTCACTGGTGGTTTGGGATGGTATATAAAATAGTAATATAATATTTGCAATGTGGACATCGCAACCCCTGGTTCCTATCAGGACCACTGTAAAGAAACCAGTGGACAGAGAAATCAGTCAGTAGGTGTCTCTACGATGCATCTCAAGCCACTCTGAATGACTTTACATCTCAATGACTGAATCATGCAGACATCTTTAAAAATCAGTGGAATGCCCCTTTAATACACCCAGCATCTATCAGCGTATGATATTTAGTTTGTTTGGCGCTGTTCTTCTCTTTTTGTGCTGCTTTTAGTCTAAAATGTGTCTTAAAGACTAAGGGGCGACCAATCTATTAATCACTGATTTACTGAAGGAAGGTAAAGCCTCAGTGCTCCTCTGAGGGAGGACGCTTTAATGATCTTCGTGTGCTGTGTTTATGTTCTGCTGCCACCTGCTGTACAGCCTGTTTTAAAGCACTATGTGACTGGAGAGCAGTGGTCACCAAACCTCGTCCTGGAGATCTACTCACTTCCAAACTGCATCTAACATGCTGCCTTCGCCTTACCTAACACTGACTTATGAAGAAGTTAAAGAGCTGGGAGGGTGTGGCAGATTATTATATAGAACCATCTCTATCCTGGTCCTTGCTTTTTTATTTCCCTTTTGCTCCCGTGCGCGCTCTGTATTTTTACTTGACCTCTTTTTAAAGCTCTTTTCTCTCGTTTTCTGTGGGCTATATCGGTACCTCCTTGCTTGTTGTGTTCGACTGTCAAACATAATTTCCACCATTGCTGTTTAATCTTTATCCGTTGCGATGTGTATCTATGCCTTGTCTTGTTTTGAATATTTTCCTTGTTCGTTGTTGGAACTGGACTCTACAGGAAGGTAGATCTCCAGGACTGCGTCCAAAACCACACTCTACTGTACCACACACACTGCACTAACGAATGGACTACTATTGGTGGTGTACTAATTGTGCCATACTATTGAGTGTGGTAGTGTGCGATTTTGGACGCAGCCTTGGCGAGTCTAGCGCTGCTTGTCGCTGATTGGCTGACTGTCGCAGCTGTGAGCTAACAGGCAGAGGACCGACTAATTAATGATGCCTAAAGCGTGTGCGTTCCAGCTGCGTTAAGTTCTGAGTGAAGGACCGTTCGGCTCTGTGTGAAGGAGGACCATGGCGTCGGTGAGAGAGCGGGCAGCAGCGCTGAACCTGGCAGGGAAACTCTACAGCCCCATGCACCGGCCTGGGGGTAAGACCAAGCGCTCAGGACACCAACCGAGTGAACTCCTCGTCATGATAGGAGTTTAAAAAGTTAAATAAGTTGCTGCTATAAATTACATAACATTTTCAGGAATTGAGACTGATATAAATAGATAATGTTAGGTCATCTCTAAACACATTGACAGGTTGATGTTTTACGATTGGCTAACTAGCATGAAAGGTTAAAAGGCAGAGATTTTTTCTCTAGGGGTGGCATATCTGTATCAGTGATATCAGTATTGGGCTGATATCTGCAGAAAGAGCTGGATCGGATACTTGATGGGGGGAGAAAAGAATCTGACACTATTCTGTAACAAATCTAGCCTGAAACAGGGTTCAGTCCTGTGTTTCCAGGTATGTATGCTTACAAAGTCCATTGTTTCTCAGGCCCTGTTTTCCCTCCATCTCCATGTACTTCTGGAAACAGCCCTGTTTTCAAGGCCCTGTATTCCTTGGGTCCCATCTACCCTCACAAAGTTTTCTAGAAAAACATTCATACCTCTGGTATATTTACAGATCTACATATTGTCACTGTCTAAAAACAAACAAACAAATAAACAAAATGGTAAAACATTCTTTACTTTTAATGCAAATGAATGTAATGATATTTTTTCCAAATAATTTTGGAGCATTTCTATTGGTCCTTTCATGAGGAAATTTGACCCAATGTCAGGGACAGCTGCTGTGCTCAAATAAGTTTTTGTTTGTGTTTGTTTTTTGGGTACAGTGAAAGTATTCAGTAAATGTTCAGACAATGTCCAGTAAATAATGTCTGAATTTGCAACAACAACAACTAAGCAGGTGGGTTACCTAATGGTACCTTCACAATACAATTCAGAATCTTTTGTTCTGTAGATCACCGGATGGCTGGTAAACCATTCCAGTCCAGCATCATTTGGAGCAACATCATCGCCCACCTCCAAGCAGAAGTGAAGGTGAAGCGGCGACGTCGCTATCTGAAGTCTCACACTAACTGCTTTCTGGGCTCGGACGCTGTTAACGTGATTGAGACCTACATCAACCAGAACAAGATCTTGGGTGACATTATTGTCCCTAGGGCTAAAGTGGTGCGTGTGTGCCAGGCACTCCTTGACTGTAAGGTGTTTGAAGCAGTTGCTTGTAAAGCATTTGGGAAGGAGAGTAAGCTCTCCGTGTTCCAGGACAGCGACAGCAGCTTGTACCGGTTCCTGGGTGCGAAGAATCCTCCACTGAGCAGTGCTGAGAACTCCCTTCCCTCTTCTACAGAACAGAGTCAAACACACAGCCAGCTGTACAGGTGAACCTCACCTACACTAACCCCACACTGTCCCAAAGCCAATCTGGCAGCTCAGAATATAGATCTGTTCTCATAGTGATGAGTTATGTAAAAACAAACCTTTTGAAAAATGATTGCTGTTTCTTGTATACACACAACAGCTTTAAACTGAGTTATAGAGCTTTATTTGCTTCACTTTCCTGGTCTGTTCCAAAGTGCACACTTGTACTGAAGTGTCCCATTCCTCATACTCACAAGAACACACTAAACAAGTGTGTCCTGCAGTTGAACGCATTGTTGACATTCAGAGAAATCACAAAAACACAAACCAAATTGTTGAGGAATTCCTCTATAATTAAATCATTGGGATGTAAACAGAGTGGTTTGATGTAACGTGAAAATGAGTCTGATTCCTTGATGCTGCTGATAGGAACCAGGGGTTATGATGTTTACTACAGGAAGTCATTCAATTTACTGTCTAAAACAAGCAGTAAATCTGCATGTTTTAAGTTTTTATATGTAATGGTAAAATAATGGTAACCAAATTGTTGAGGAATCATGGACAACTGTGACTAGCTGACCACAAAGACATCACAGTTAAGGAAGATCACAAACCACAAGTGTGGACTCTGGACAGACCATCTCTTATTGCTGTAGGCCACTTTTTGTCAATTTGGAATCAATTTTGAACCTCCTCTCCCAATGTTGCTAACCTCTGGATTACCATACAGGCAGGATGACCCCGTGTTCTTCCATAGTACTCCAGTGAAGGCAGACCACATTATGGACCTCCTCCTTGAGGAGCCTGACCTTAGCCCCAGCTTTCTGCAGACTGAGACATTACCACAGTCAGGTAGCTTTTGGCACACTTTTTGTTCATGCAGGCACAAGGTTGGGCAAGGGTAGTCCTCTCTAAACCATTTTAGCTTTTAGTCTACCACAAAAAAGTAACTACACTGCTTCAGGTTGTAATTCTATTTGTAATTCAAATGTTTATTGCTTCTCTCTCTCCTTCAGTGGTCAGTCAGGTGTGGCAGGAGCAGACAGTTCAGCGGCTTCTACAGCTGATCGAGCTCCCTCTGCTGGATGGAGTGTTGGACTGCAGAGAGTGTGATACTCCTCTATCTGGTGCTGACAATAATACGCCAGACCTTCTCTATACCAGTAACTACCTGGACAGAGAAATACTCAGGGCTTTTAAGGATTCACAGTAGGTTGTAATCACTTTCATGGGATTGGGGTCAGTTATCAGTAAAGACAGGGCATCTGAACTTAAACTTGGCTTCAGTTTTACTGATTTTATTTTTAACCTTCTGATTGCCTTTGAGTTTATTTGGGAGCGGACTGTCCTAGGTTAGAGTAGATGTTCTTTCTGTCCTCCTCTGCAGAAAAGATGAGTGGCTCTCAGCAGCATTAGACCTGCTGGACTTCCTGCCAGACCAGTTGGTGGTTGAGGTGAGCAGGGAGCTGCCCAGCTTTTCGTTGGAAAATGATGAGGGTGATGAAGGCCATGGCCCCTCCACATCCATAGGCATTGAGCAGTGCAAAGCACTACTGTTTGACATTCTGACAAAACACTATGGACAGGCTAATGTCCAGCCTCTCCTCACCAGTGCCTTGAATGATGTTTACACGCAGATTACTGAACTTCTGGGTAAGTTAGCACTGGGGTGACCAAAAACATGGTTTATGGTTATGCTAAACTAGGGCTCATGGGGTGAAATATAATTTGCAGGGATTATATTGGTACATGTGACAGTTGTTTCATGCCTCCCATATATAACACATTGGTGAGCACTGATAGTTTTTATCTATGTATTTTTTTTCCTCTATAATTAAATCATTGGGATGTAAACAGAGTGGTTTGGTGCGACATGCTCCGTTCTGGAGAAATTTGAGTCTGATTCCTTGATGCTGCTGATAGGAACCAGGGGTCATGATGTTTACTACAGAAATAGTCATTCTATTTACTGTCTAAAACAAGCAGTAAATCTGCATGTTTTTATTTGTAATGGTAAAATAATGATAAAGCTGAAATTGCCTTTCAGTGTCCTGCATGTACCTCTCTGCCATGAATGGATTTTTTTTTTTAAATACAGTTTAGGTCAAAATCTCAGAACCATGGTAAAACAGCTTCTGAGGCATTTGCCAGTGTATTTGTACCGAGTCCGTGCAATAACTTTCTGTGAGGGAGCTTTTAGAGGCATCTGGTTCCTGTCACCCACCACTGTGAACAAACCTGAATCAGGAAGTTCCTCTAGAATGGAGCATTTAACGTCAAACCACTCTGAATGACCGTGTTTACATCTTAATGTAAATTAACATTACTTTTAAATAAAACTATTTATTGATTGGATCATTTGAAAGCCTTTATTCATTATAACAGCCAGAAATCAATCATCTGGAACATCCGAGTTGTTTTAGGGTGCTCAGGAAACAAAATCATTTGGTTGTTGGCTCATTTGCATGCTACAGTCTTCTGAGATCAGTATTGCAAGGGGCAGTATTGCGATAATGATTAACAAATCATAATGAATTGACAAAAGCAATTCATAAATGGGTTTCATTAATGCAAAAGCTTTTAAACCTTTTAAACTTTGCTATATTGGTCTTCAGTGTTGAATAATGCATTTTTTAATTCCTGAAAATGTATGTGGCAATCACTACTCTTTCTCTAGTGAATGGGAAGTTTGAGGTAGCTCTAGAGGTGCTGCAGCTGTGTCTGAAGTTGCTTCCTGTGGACAGCAGAGAAGAGCTTTACAGGCTGCTGAGATTCATGTCGCTGGCTGCAGAACCAGTACATGTCCGTCTTCATAAAGAGGTTAGGATGTGTAATGATGTGTGTGATCCTGTTGTGTTTCTGATCATATTTTTTTTTCTTTAGTATAAATGTTATGCCTGGATTGTTATTGATTTTCCTTGTAAAGCTTGTAAAATACTTTGAGACTTTGCTTGTTTTATGAATTGGAGGTTCCAGGCAACTGACAAACCTTGGCTCAGTGTTCAGTTGTGCCTGAAAATGAACAAGATTGCTAAGAAATCTGTAGGAGCTGCATTGAATACTTGAGTACTTTGCATCATATGGCCATGTATTGTCTGTCAGATTATCTGACCTGGGGCCAACAGAGAATGCAGCTGGATGGCCCAGTTGGTTACAAATGTGAAATTAGTCTGGTCCGTTCTAGCATGCTGGACCTTGAGGTGGAGGTGAAAGTAGTTGGTTCTAATGTCAGTTCTCAGCTTTAGTTGTATTTCGTTCTTGTGCTTGATTTAGCTTACATTTCCTTCTTCTTTAAATAATTTTCACTTGTCTTTCAGACTGAAAATCGGATGATGGTAAAGAAGACCTTTTCTAGAGCTGTAATACAAAGCAAGTGTCTTCCGAAGGGCAAAGTGGACCTGCTTCTGCTCTTCATGCTTGATAACTATCAAGAAATCTTCAAGGTAATAAAGACTATATCCCACTGTTATGATTCCCACAAACATATGCTGTGTGCTTAAAATGCACATTCTCAGATTATATTAAAACATTTTAGTTTTACCATGTGGAAATTACAGAACTTTTTATACACAGCACTTCCATCACAGGCCTTTAGTTGGTGTGTGGGTGTGTGTGTGTGTGTGTGTGTGTGTGTGTGTATCTTGACAGCAGTAGGCCTACTTTAGAGAGCATTCCTTACATCTCCTCTCCTATTAGACAGTCTTGACTTAGATTTATATCAAGAAATCTCACTTTATACTGTGCTGTCTTTTAATCCTTCATCTTGATTATTGCTGGATGTAGCTTGTGTTGTGTATGTATCGTTGTTTACCAAGCAAGATGAATAATCTTATTAGATTCCAGGTTCTCTGCACAAGCTGGTCAGTGACAAACTGGATGACCTTTTAAGAAAGAAGAACCCCAACACACACAGTATGTTATTTCACAACTAAAAACTGCTGTCATCTCAAATGTATACAGTGTTTGCTTTGGTCATTGTTTAAGCTCTTATTTACCACTTTATTCCATTCCTGAAAATTTCATACAAGTACAGTTATGTTGGCATTGTTTTTGTTCTCTTTCACTTTGTTTCCAGGTTATGCATTCTGTCAGCAAATTTCAAGCAACTTGTATGAGAACACTGTAAAAGAACTGACGAGGAACGAGCTGTTTGTGCTGCTCAGGAATATCGATGAAAACGCAAAGTATTCCACAAAGGAGAAGAACCGTCTGCTGGCACAGTTCCACAAAGGCCATCCTGATGTTTTTGCACAGTATTTTGGGTCTAGACTGAGCACCATCAACTTGTTTGAAGTGTAATTGTCTTTTTGTTTTCCCCTGAACATATGATGTGCTGTGGTGTGTAAACATTTTATGTGTAAAATCAAATAAATGTTTGTAAACTATATTTTGTATATTGAGAGAGCAGGTAATGTAAGCCAGTGACTTAATTTTTACAAATAACACAATAAAAATACCTACCTCCACCTCCTTGCAGTCTCTCACTGTAAGGTTCAAGGGTTCTTTAGTGAAGACAGTGGTTCTATTCAGAACCATGAGTTCTATATAGAACCACTATGCTTATGTGGAGTCTTTGTGTGGTGAAGTGTTTCTTCAGATTGATGAAGAATGTGTTGTATAGGGGTCTTTATAGAACCTTTTTGAAAAGGGTTCTGTTGTTAGTGTCAAGCTTCTAACAATAGACGTACCTTTTTTGGTGCTATATAGAACAATTTTCAAAAAGATCCTATATGAAACATGCATAGAACTACATGAGCATGAAATGGCTCTATATAGAACTCATGGTTCTAGATAGAACCACTGTCTTCACTAAAGGACCCTTGAAGAACCATCTTTTTAAGAGTGTGTGTGTGTGTGTAAGAAAACACGGTCATGCTAAGTTATCATGGTGCACAAGTTCTCTCTGACCTCACCAGTCTGTGTCTGGACTCCTGGTCACTTAAATCAATAATTCAGTGGAAAATCAAATTCCCAGTTCACCCTAAATGCCGTCTGTCAGCCAAGTCGGTCGATAAGAAGTTTGCTTATAGGTTTTTTTATCTGCGGTGCCTTATTGTTGAATTCTTAGCCAGCTGTTCATCCTTCCACTCTTTACGCGTTTCAAACGCTGATTGGCTCGTCCTCAGAACGCTCGCCCAATCAGGGCTCAGTGCGTCGCGTCTGAGCCGCAGTCCGGAAAGTGCTCTCCGCTCTTAGCGGCTGATCTGGGACCTGTTCCTCGTTTGTCTGTCCGCATATGCGGACGAGCTTCTGCGTGAGCCGAGCTTTTCCTAGATCAGCTCTTAGGAGCAGCTGACCGCGTCCTGCTCCTCCAGTCTCCTCCCCGGCGTCCCCCTCCAACATTTACCGCCACACGGACAGACTGGGCTTGTTCATGGTGCGGGGCTTCGAGAGAAAGATGAAGTTCCTGGTAGCGGTGACAGTTATCGTCGGGTCGGTCATTTTCCTGCTCTTCCCGAACGGCTCCGAGGCTGACGAGAAGAAGAAGGGGCCCAAAGTCACGGCCAAGGTAAAGAAACAACGGCGGACCGAGCGGGCCTCTGCAGCGGCGCCGGAGCAGAGCGATGTGTAACACGGCGCTAACACCTCCAGGAGCTGTTAGAAGAGCACAGAGTGACTGATTTAGTTCAGTGTTTATCGGCCCTGGTCCTGAAGGCCCACTGCCCTGCACATTTTTGTGCTTTTCCTGCTTTTACACACTCACCTTTACCCATTAATGGGCTGTTACTGAGCTGATTAGCTGGATCGGGTGTGTTGGGAGCAGGAAAAACACTATAACGTGCAGGGCAGTGGGCCTCCAGGACCAGGGTCGAGAAACACGGATTTAGCTGACATTATGAAGCGTGTGTGCCGCTAACTAGCTTAGCAGTGCACCAGCGCTGTGCTGCGTTAGTAGAGGAATGCGCTCAGAGCTGAGGGCGCAGTGTTTTGTTAAACGAGCTGAAAGCTAAGGCGCCGGTAAAACCAGTCCGCTCGACGGTAGCGATTGCATGCGTTCATCATTCGCAGGTCTGTGTGCTAAAGGTTTATTTGAAGCGGAAATGTGCCGGTTACTCATTTCGTATAAATGTACGGAAGGCGTCTGTGAGATTTGGACGTGTTAATGGTTTGTAATGGCGCATAGGCCACGTCTGCGTTAGCTCCCTCTGTGCGCCATGATGTCCAGGTTCGCCTGGCCCGGCCCTCTGACTGCCGTCAGCATTTCCCACCGGTATTCAGACAAGCCCCGCCTCCTGATTGGATGGCAGGCACTCGTCTCCTGCGCTGCGACTGGCTCGGAGTTCATATTTCAGGCAGTCTGAGCGGAAGAGGGCGGGGTTTGTGTGAATACGGGTAGGAAAAGAACTCTTTTTGTCGTGGAAAAAATCCCCACAGCAGCGCTTCTGCGTTCTCACACATCACCGTCCTGCAGTTATACAACCCGGTGTGTGTGTTTTTGTCAGTCATACTAATAACCAGTGTTTTCTCTCAGGTGTACTTCGACATCCGGATTGGAGATGAGGACGTGGGCCGCATTGTGATCGGCCTGTTCGGAAAAACAGTCCCGAAGACCACAGAGAATTTCGTCGCTCTGGCGACAGGAGAGGTGCAGATTACCGATTACATCATGTACGAGTGAATGAGCATGAACAAACACAAAGACGACGTAGACTTACTGCTCTTGTCTCATCTCAACAGAAAGGATTTGGTTACAAAGGCAGCAAATTTCACCGCGTCATCAAAGACTTCATGATCCAGGGAGGAGACTTCACCAGAGGGGATGGCACTGGGGGTAAGAGTCTCATCCAGAGCGTCACAACGACCTGAGATACTGTGTCTTTAGTGGATGTGTTTGTATATTGTAAACAAGCATCACATTGCCTTTCATTGAATATTACAGAAAAATTCATGTTAATCTATCTTGAATGAGGTTACTTTGTATAGGTGTCTCAGCACCTCTTTACCATTCGCCTTTCAAACACTGTAGGTGTACAGTTTGGGCAGAACACTAGTATTGCATTTATGTTGCTATATACTGCAGTATGTTAAAGTGCATTGGTAAATCCATAATCAGCAACCCATAAAACAATAATTTACTCTTTTGGATTACATCAGTACTCTGATCAAAACAGTGTTCCCAGATGCTCCCTGAAAATAGTGAACATTTTGATTGTTTAGAGCAGCACAGCCCAGTTATTTATTTATTTATTTATTTATTTATTTATTTATTTAGGATAAGGCCAGAAAGTTACCCTAACCCCTCTCCCTCCATCAGTGATAGGTTTTTGTACTATGTATAACTAATTGCTTTCTCGTTTTCCTTTTTAAAATAGTAATTTGAAGTATTTTAGTAATAGAATAGTGTGATGTTTTACAAATGTTTTATAACCTTGATTTGAAATCTACCTATCATTTTGATTTTTGCTTTTTTTTTTTTGGCCTTCAGCCTACCACAGACACTGCAGTTTAGCCCACCAAGGCTAAAGTTTGGGCACCCCTAGTTTAAAGGGCTCATTTGCATATTGCAGCCTACTGCAGTATCAGGAGAAACCAATGTTAAGATAATGATAGCTATATATTGTGCTGCCAGAAACATTTTGTTCTAACTGGCCTTAAAATAGCACCTCTAAATAATAAAGATTACAGCACAAGCATAACCTTGGTCCTCACTAAAGTTTTTTTTTTATTAGGAAAGAGTATCTATGGTGACCGTTTCCCTGATGAGAACTTCAAGCTGAAGCACTACGGCCCAGGCTGGCTGAGCATGGCCAATGCAGGCAAAGACACCAACGGCTCTCAGTTCTTCATCACTACTGTGCAGACACCATGGCTTGATGGCAAGCACGTCGTCTTTGGCAAAATCCTCGAGGGCATGGTGAGTGGGTTTTATTTGAAGGGAGTAGAATTTGGAGAGATTTTCGAATTCAAAAAAAGCCAGCTGTACATCGCTGTAATACTGTGAGGGCATTTTGTCATCTAGCTCAGTGGTAAAAGTGCTGATCTATGACCGTTTTCTTTTGTTGCTGCTATTTATTGCTGTGTATTTGCTGACCTTTTCTACAGGACGTGGTGAGAAAGATTGAGACCACAAAAACAGATGGCAGAGATAAACCTCTTAAAGATGTCAGCATCCATGATTGTGGCAAGATTGAGGTGGAGAAGCCTTTTGCTGTCGCAAAGGAGTAAATCACCCTCAGGGGTGAAGCAGGACTGTGGGTTTCTGGGGATTTGACAGGTGTGCTGTACCACTAGTATTGTAGTGGTGCATGTGTATGTGTTTGGGGCTGTATATCGGGGTCCCTCCTGTTCATCTCTACACCTGTGGCAGTCCGCAGAGCGGCATAGCTTGGGTCCATCTCGAACAAGCATTCCATGTGGTTGGTCAAACTGATTTAACAACTGCTTTTTGTAAACAAATCTCCAATAAAGGATCCAGGTTTTGTTACTCGTTTTGTTTCCCTCACTCTCGATGCCTCCTAAAATCATTAAGGTAAGCACCACAGAACATGGACAGAAACATTCACTCATTTATTTTACAAAGTGTGTAAACAAAATGACCCAAATTTGAAACGCAGCTGTACTGAATGGAGAGCACTGTACATGATTTTTTATTTATATTTTGAGAGAAAAATCTGCTGCACCAAGTTTGGTTTATATCAAAAGTCAAATGTCAGCCACACACAAACCACTGGTGAGATCTCAGGCTATCTAAGACTTACTCCCTGTATAAGTGCAGTATTCTGAACACTCTCTGGTATTTGGTGCACAGTATTGATTTCAAAAGGGTCACTTCAAATAAACCAATACTGATTAATTTAGACCTCACTGTGAAAGTGTCATAACTAATCCCAGTCTGTGTGATTCAGTTACTGCAGAGACTCAGATTAGTTACATCGCTGGACTCGTGTGAACAAATGAATCATACAGGACAGCTTACGTCTACTGGTCCATGTGATAGTATGAGCATTCACATGTGTCCTTACAGACATGAACAGAACTAGATCACCTTCAAAACATTTGCGATGTTGAGGGCACGCTCTTCATCTCTTAAGACAGCAGGACACCACAGTTTCCTCAAGGCTCCGAAAGCAAGAAGCATCATGAAAAGTGGTCGTGTGTCAAATCTCTCAGGTCCTCTGTGTCTCTGGCAAAGAGCTTAGGCTGCCTCTGTCTATGATGATGGAGGGGATGGTAGCATGCCTAGGCTGCCGTGGAGCAGGGTTTATGCTGGGTTTGGAACAAGGCTTAAAGCTCACTTTAGTGTCTCTGGGGTAGAGGCCCTGCAGGACACCAGCCACTACCACATCTGGGAGGTCTGTACAAAAAAGTTGAGAATGTCAATTTATTTAATGAATGCATTAAAATGTGATTAACTTGTGATGAACAATCAACACAATTGTTTAATGAAGCACAATTAAGATTTTTTTTTTTGTTGTTTTTTTTTTTTGCAATTTTGACTTTATACTGTTCCAGAATAAGAAATGACAAACCAAACAAGCCCATATGAATGGAAGGATAACATTAAACAGTCGGCCAACAATGACAACTGTCTCCCAAAAATCACAAGTCTCACGATTGTGCTTACAGAATGCTTGGCTGCAGTGCTCCGGTCTTAAATTATTACTAAGTACAAGATAAAAGGGCCATTGATTCATCAGCAGTTCAACGTTCAGTTGACACGTCTGTGACAGAACTCGGCACAGTTTTGGTGATTTTCCTGCTCTTACCACACCAGCTAAACCTGGTCATTAAATTGCTGGGTTGAATCAGCTGTGTTTGAGCAGGAAAATCACCTAACCATGCTGGACTCCTGCCCTCCAGTACTGAAATTCACCAGCCCTGCTTTAGAAATGATTTGAAAATTGTTGCATAGTTGTGATGGTCAGCGTCAAAGGGTCAAACCACACACAACATGCTCCACCAAATGAGTAGGGGCAAGCGGTTCCACCTCCACTGCATGCAATGGCAATGCAGCATCATGACTTCTTTGTTCATTTATAAGGGCCACTTTTTCAGCTTTATGCTGGTACACAACCACAGCCCGAGAAGCCCATACTGTAAGCAGTTTAATGTTTTCTGTTTTGTTTTTCAACAAATGAGCACCTCAATGAGCTGATAAGATTGAATCAGGTGAGTTAACTGTGCAGGCAGTACATAGCTGGCGTTGGGCTGTCTTTCTTAAGATGCTGTTTAAGACTCTGCTATCTACATTTGTTGCATAAGAATGGTATAGACCAGGGGTCGGCAACTCAAACGTTAAGAAGAGCCATTTTGTCCTCTCAACAAAAATCCAACCACCTTGGGAGCCACAACAGTTAATGTCATTTTTATTGAAGTAACGTTTTACCGTCTTGGCTGTAAATATGTCTCAGTATGTGCAAATGTCATAGTATAGGCTAAAAAATATAAACGAAAAAGCAGACTTACTTTGCTCTGCTTTAAGCTTTAGCTATAGCCGCTTTTCTTGCATCTCTGGCAGGAAACTTTTACCCAAAAGTAGAACAGTTTCTTGTAAAATGTCTCTCAATGTTCGATTTTTTCTGAGGCTGAAGTCAGCTTCTAGTTCGAATTTTCCCGTTCCACCTTAAATGGTGCCTTAGGTGTCAGAACTGCTGCACTATTTAAGGTGGAATGGGAAAATTTGAACAAGAAGCTGGCAAATGAGAAGCTGACTTAAGTCTTGCGACTTTTTTAGTGTTTGACAGTTTCTCATTGCAGATTAAACGTATCAGGATACCAGCTGGAGTGCTTATAAATGCAAATCCATTCGTCTCCAAATCATCAATGTCTGTCTTAAATCTTTCTCTTTGCCTTTTCGTAGAGACTGTTGTCTGAGTTGCTGTGTGACCCGCAATCTGTGCGCCGATCTTCAGGGTTAAACGTCGGTGAACTAGCCTCCAGCGTTGAAGACCGTTTATTGTTGAAACTGTGTTGAAACGATCGGCAGAGCTTTTTATTTTACTGCAAAGGAGGATTATTTTAATTTTTACCTAAAAATCTACTTTGGCTGTGGAGCCGCGAGCAAAGACCCGCATGTTGCCGACCCCTGATATAGAATGACAGGTAAAATATGTAGAACTAGACATGCAGAGCTGCTCACTACTGTAAAAACTAAAGTAGCTGTCCACAACAAAACTGAAGAGAAATGCTGTTTTGATGGTACAGGGACACTCAGTGATAAACAATGCCAAGAAAGATGTCTAATGTTTATGATAATAATGTATATGTTACCTGAGTCTGATGCGAGGAGATAGGGGTCAACTGAGAAGCCCACCACTCTCTGATGCAGTAGCTGACAGCTGCAAGAAAGAAAGACTTCTACTAGTGAACCAAACTTTGAACTACTGGATAATAGAGTCCAACAATTTAGCAAATTGTAGTTGATGAGCACAAATGGAGGAATCAATCTCTTTATGTGTGAAGTCCACTCTGGTCCATAAATAGTGGCACCCTTGATTAAAATGAGCACAGATAAAAGGGAGGAAGAGAAGAGGTCTACTATATAAAAATGAAGCTTTGAACTGCTAATGATGTCTAACAATGTACCAAATTGCACTTAGTGGAGACAAATGGAGGAATCAAGCTCTGTATGTGTTAAGTACAGTGTGATTACTTACACCCATGAAGAAAATGAGATAAAGAAGCTCATTTTCAAGAACCTGTTTGTAATATGTATGAAACATTTTCTCTTTAATTCAAACTGATTTCACCTTCTACTCACAGGAGAGACTAATGTAGACTAACAACTGAAGTGTATTAGGTTATTTTAGCTACCCATGAGCCATGGGTGTTAAATTACATAAGTAGTGATATAAGAGGTACTACAAGGACGTAAGGGGACACAATCAGCACCGCCCACCGAATTACGGACCCAAGAATGATTGTCCTGCATTGCAGGTAGCCAGGGCAAACACTGCTCTGACATAGCTCTTTCATTTAGAGAACTACTTATGTCCTCATTTTTATATATAGGAGTTGTCATTTCGGAATCACAATCTAAGGCTATATCTATGCTATGTCTCATGTTTTTGTCCTAGTACTTGGTGGAATTCATATTTTGCTGCTTATCTTAACAATAGCCAAATGCAAAAAAACTGCAGATAGTAACTGGCACCATGTATGAGGTCCTTTTTCCTTTCATGAATCCCAGTTTTTACACCAAAAGTTCTATTTTTGTGCTCGTCCAGCCATGCTACTCAGTTCCTGTCAACATTTTAATGACAGCAAGCAAACTCCAGGCATGTGATTTTGCTGCAGGTATGCTCTCATTAAGAGTTGTCCTTGTGCAACCCTTGCCACTCTTTCACTGGTTTTATAATTGGTGTCTTGTGGCAGATTTTGAAACTTTGTGACCTAAATACACACCTAAACTAAAATTAATCTTCTTCCTGGTTTAAAGCTGTTACTGATATATAAAACATTTTCATCATACTTTCATCATACTATTTGTTTAGCGGTATGTGCTATGTTTCTGCTTTGTTTATCTCTTTATTTGACCGTCCTTTGGCTCTTGGTGAAAGATGACAAATGGGATTTTACACGTTTTTACTACCATTAAATGAAGCGAAAATGGAAAAGGAAGGCAAAATACAGTTTTTGTAAAGAATGCGATTTACTTAAATGAGCAGAACTGTATTCCAGGTAAAGATAAGAGGGTAAGAAGCCCCTCTGGTGAAACTTGCATCAATGCATCTATGTTTTACAGAATGTATACTTTGTTTCAAATCATTTCTAGTCTTTTTCAAAAGTATAAAACGAAAAAGTATATTTTCAAATTAAATTATCAGTTTATGTCTTATCGAATTTACTTCTTTTTAATAAGCTATTGCAAAAGACAAATAAGAGTAACATAAAAAAATCTGAATTTTTGTTTATTATTAGCTAAACTCTGTCTTAGATGAAAATCTAAATAATATTTTGTTGATTTTCAAAGTGAAAATAAGTTAACACATCCTCTACAGAGAACACACTTAAATAGAGTATTTTTCTGCAAATTTTAGTGCACAATCTGTTTATAATCTGTTTATTTTGAGTTTAATATATTGGGAAAAAAATCAACATCAAATATAAAATGTGACAACTTTTGTAAGGCTATATGGTTTTTTTTATAAACGGCAATTGTGCAAAATGTGCAAAAGTGTGTTCTCTGTAGAGGATGTAGAACGTTTCACTCAGAAAATCAACAAAACTTAAAATTTAACCAAAGGTGCCCAAAGATATGAATATAACTATATTGTGCAAAAGTTTTAGGCACATTAGAAAATTAGAAAATTTATCTAGGCAACACGTGATTATTTGCTCTAAAAAAAACACTAATATTAGAATAAATAACAATAACAATAATACATTTATAATAATAATAATTACATTAAAAATTAATGACTTTATGTGTTTTTGTTTAACCGTATCCAAACTTCTCCTCATGGAAGCCCAGTATTCATATAGTTATCATCCAATACCTGGTGACTATTTAATACTTCATTATGTTAAATGGAAAAGAAAAATTAAATGTTCAGTGTTCAGGAGAAATCTGGAAATAAACTTCTAATTAGAACTATCTTGAAAACAAGACATTCTTGTTACTTTTTACTGCATTTATGTTTATTTCCATTTACTTTAAAACTATATTGTGTTCAGTGCTCACTGGTTTTGTCTTTTAACAATACAAATTGTCAAAATTACAATGTTTTGTTCTGACAGCAACAATATATTTAGTGTAGGATTATATCTAAAAGCATGTGACAGATATAAAATAGAGCTTACTAATTCTGCACCTCTCTCTACGTATCAACATGAGTAATGAAACTACATCCTGCATGTAAAAAAACTGAACTCAAGAAGACTCTCACCTGTACCCCTGTTCTTGAGAGTCGTTCCATTCTTCTTCACTAAAAGAAAAAAATCATGGCATGTGAATTACTGTATGTTTGAAGTGACAAAATCTGATGACAGCATTTCTGTCCACTGGTAGGTACAGTACATACTGGAAACTGCAGATCTTGTTTGCTGAATGGAAGTGTTTCACCTGAAGGAAATCCAGCAACTCCTGGGGAACCACTTCATTCTGATACAGGATTACCTACATGGAGAAAAGAGCACTAAAACATAACGTCTTGACTGTATACTACAGAGGTAAAGGAAGCAGTTAAGGAAGGTATGGTGTGATCCCTGTTGTACCTGTATGTAATCCTCCAGCTCCTGCCGTCTCTGCTCCAGTGGTTTGGTGCGCAAGTGCTGGTTCCTCTTGCTGGGGAAATCAGGCGGCTGCACAATCTTCTTGAGCTTCCGGTGTAATGTCTGGAACTCACTCTGCCGCCGCAGAACAAAGTGTTTCCTTCCATTGAACAAAATCTCCACCCTGAAGAGCTACAATAAATATAGAAAGCAAACAACAGGTCAAAACAAGTGGAAGAATAAACATATACCATGACTGTCCATTTTGAGGGAAGACCAAAACTGAGAAGTGTGCCCTCTACTGAACTGATTTGGTTATGACCACCTCGAAATCTAACCTGAAGTACAGTAAACAATACAACCATAAAAAACATCTGCATGATGAAGTTAATGACATACAATGAATGCTTCAAATTGTCTCTTTGATATTTCAAAAGAAGTCAAACTTCTTGTTTTTTAAGGTGATGACCAGTCAGGCTACTTTGAATGGGATGATGAGGCAGCTTCACAGCAGAAAATGTAAAACAAGCTACTTCACGCCCAGAGTATTACAGCACAGGTTAGCAACAAGCCCTGCGGCACCTGGACTCACCTTTCCCATTGTACATGACCTAAAGAAAAAGAGCTTAATGAGTTTTTTGTGCCTGGTTTGAAACCTTACCAGCTATGGCTCACCAGTGTTCCCTTCTATCTGGTACCTACAGAATTCTACAGACTATTTTCTGAACAGAGAAGAGGAACAAGGCCTACAGCTGCTTGATACAAATAGAAACCTGAAATGTTTCAGACCCGTTTATTATAGTGTATACTGGGTAGCATTTCAAATTGTAACCAAAATGTTTAATAATGATACTATGAAGCGAGCATAAAAGCCAAAAAAGAATCGCATTTCAGGCTCGTAAACACATTTGCAGTTGTGGACATTGGAGTCATGTTTGGGTTCCAGTAATAGCTGGCAGAGATTTTATGTCCTTGAAGTCTTCGCTGACTTACACTGGAACTTATGGTACACTGTGAATAAACATTAAGGTGGCCAAACTTTTTTTCATTATTTAGTAACTTGTTTGCACAGCTTTTTTGAGTTTATTCAACTTTTTGGACTTAAAAATCAACACTGACAAACAGTGGGCCAAACTGCTTAAGTTAGTTTGACACTTCTTTACGTTAACTTAATTTACACTGGGTTCTAAAACTAAAAAATGGTTATTCTTCTAATTACTAATAAATTTCAAGTTTCACCATTTCACAAGTTTCACAATTTTCCACCATATCTTTTAATGACACTGGGCCAGGACTGGCCTGATTCTGGTAACTTAAAAAATTTAAATTGTGATTATTACTTGCGCAAAAATAACTATTATTTATTTTCTAATTACATAACGTTCATCCTATAATTAAAAATACATTGAAACATTTTATTTGGAAATTATTTTTCTTCACAACCAATTACTTTTTGCATATGTCTAAACTGCTTTCTTTATTAATCAAAAGCACAGCTCAATCACAGATCAATCAAAAGCGTTTACTCAGATGTAACATTAATTCAGGCAGAGCATAGCAAAAGATTCAAACAAGCTTATAAGAAAACCAACTTGTTCTTTCTCAACACTTTCCTCAATAATTTAAGGTAAAAAGAACAATACCACTCACAAGAGATCAGGCAAGCCCAATCCCAGTGTAGACAGTACAACATAGGTGAACGCAGCTGAGCAATCAACTTCCACAGGTTTAAAAAATAATGTGCATTATCATGTATGAAGCCTCTTTGTACTGTATCATGTCTTGTAAAGTTAACAATTCTTAAAGCTCACCTGTGTTCATCTGTATGCATGTCTGAACTGATTACACCAGAAGTCAAACTATACAAAATTTGCACACAACTCAGACACACAGTTGGAATAGAAAATACAATCAACAAAATCATAAACAGTTAAAATGGTGTTTACAAAACAACTGTCATACTCAGTACATCATCGTGCTTATATGTATAAACCATCTTGTATCTACCTTGTATCTACACTCATTTTCCATAAAATCAGGTCCACTTAATATATAGGTGCACTTTGTAGTTCTGCAATTGGAGACTGTAGTTGATCTGCTTCTCTACATAACTTGTTAAGCCAATTCCACCCTGTTCATCAGAGATCAGGACCCCTACAGGACCACCACAGCGCAGGTATTATTACTTTTAGAATTTCATTCTCAGCACTGCAGTGGTGCTGACATGGTTGTGTATATGGTACTGGTAGTAGTTTGTCAGACATAGCAATGTTTTTAAACACCTCAGTGTCACTGCTGGACTGAGAATAATTCACCAACCAAAAATATCCAGCCAACAGCGTCCTGTGACCACTGATGAAGGACGAGTGGATAACTGACACAAACTGTGCAGCAACAGATAAGCTATCATCTTTAACTTTATATCTACAAGGTGGCCAGAAGGTAGGAGTGTCTAATAGAGTGGACAGTGAGTGGACAGTGTTTAAAAAGCTCCAGCAGCACTGCTGTGTCTGATCCACTCATACCAGCACAACACACACTAACACACCCCCACCACATCAGTGTCACTGCAGTGCTGAGAATGATCCACCACCCAAATAATACCTGCTCTGTGGCGGTCCTGGGGGGTCCTGACCATTGAAGAACAGGGTGAAAGGGGGCTAAGAAAGTACACAGCAAAACAGATGGACTACAATCTGTAAGTTAGGTGGACTTTAAAAAATGACCAGTGAGTGTATATGTAGAGTATGTGTGGGAAAGAGAGAGACAGCAAGAGAATGAGAATAACCTCTACCCTATAATGCTAAATATACTCAGCGCTTAACAGATGTAGACGTCTCTGGTCAATTTCTTTTTCACTTGCAGCGTGTGAATGTGGATTCTTCATTACTGCATCTAAAATGAAGAAAAACGTAAGAAAAATTACTAATAAAACATTCACCAGACAAAACATAAGGATGCAAATAATCCTGAGAAAATAGCAGACAGTATGAAAATAATAATAAATCTACAAAGCAATAACAAAAAAGAGAGGTATGTGCAATAGAATACAAAAATGAGCAGGTTTTGTGAATAACAATGTACTGTGTTTTTTTTCTCACAGTAACACAGAACCTTGAAAGCCATATCACTTTTATACATTAGTTTTGCGAAATAAAAAACAAAGCAAAGCAGGTGAGCCACTGTTTCAAATACAGGTTAAAATTTATGACATTGGCAATGTCTAATGCTAGAAAATGTAGTAAAATGTATTTTGAAATATGGATTTATATTACAAAGAGCAATTCTATACTACAAATGAAAGTACCTGGGACAAGCTGTAAGAGGCCCAGGAGCAGCAGATGGACGGCTGTAGGAAGACAAAACATTTAGGAAAGGTTTAAAATACTAATTTCAACATTTGAAACAGATACAGGCACATTTATGTTGACTGCTTTTGTTTAAGCACCCAAGCCTCACAAATCCAGTAAAGATGTTGCTTGTATACTTATACAGAAATACTTTTCTCCCTGGCCTCTTTTGGGTTTAGGTTGTCAGCAAGGAGCAGGGTGGACAAAGTACACAATTTCTTATTTGTTGTGTAAGACAATTGTTACTTATTTGAATAAAATCAGAAACACTCTTGGTTAAATATTAGTTAAATAAAGGTAGTCAATCAACATTTGAACGTATTTGCTTTTAAAAGTAAGGAGACTTGTGTGGCCACAGACATGAACAGTTAACTCTAATGCCTGCAGCCAAATAGGCCTCCTTTACAGAGAGTAAATAAAAAATCATGAATTTTGAAAATAAATAAACAATAATACTGTGTCTAGTAGGGGTGGGAATCTTTACGCACCTCACGATTCGATTCGATTACGATTCGGAGGGCTGCAATGCGATTATAAAACGATTATCGATGCATCTTTTTTTCTATACAGCATTTATATTTTCTTACTGTCTGAGGACTTGGTAATGTTAAAGCAAAGTATCTGTAATAATCCATAATGAATTTACTTACAATGTCTTTTATTAATAAATCAAATGGAAGTGATGTGGCAAGTGAACTGGAAGGCTCTCATTCAGTGCTCTTGCTTGGAGCACATGAGAAGCTGCTGCCACTCATCTGTGATAAAATGCGCAGTTACAGTGAAATAAGATCCAGTGTCAGTGGATGACCACGCAGCACATGTTACAGCTATTCTACCCGTTTTCTTTAGTGATTTTATAACTTTGGTTTTGGTCTCGTGGTAGAGAGTTGGGGGATCGCTGTGTCAGTAAAGTATCTTTGAGACGGGTCGTGTGCAACATAGCGCGAAAGCCCTGTTTCACAATGACTGAGAACCGGCGTGCAGATTGCAGGTCACATAGCAGCGATGCGTTATTCGCATTTATAAGCAGTGCAGTTGGTTTATTTGCAAGCTAAATCTGCAATGAGAGATTGTCAAACACTAAAAAGTTGCTAAGATTAAGTCTCTTCTCTTTCAGATCTTCCCGTTCCACCTTAAATGGTGCCGCATTTACATTCGGCACCTCAGTCAGAATTTAAGGTGGAACTGGAAAATTCGAACAAGAAGCTGGAGCGACTTAAAGAAGCGACTTCAGCCTCGTAAAACAGCCGAACTTTGAGAGACATTTTACAAGAAACTGATCTACTTCAGAGGAAAAGTTTTCTGTAGGAGATGGAAGGAAAGCGGCTATAAGCGGCTTAAAGCAGAGCGAAGCAAGTCTGCGCTCTCGTTTATATTGTTTAGTCTATACTAGGACATTAACACATACTGAGACATACTGGACATTAAATGTTGTGGCTCCCAAGCTGGTTTGATTTTTGTTGAAAGGACAAAATGGCTCTTCTTATCATTTGTGTTGTGACTCCTGACCTAACCTGGCTTTAATGCAGAGGGAGCCGGTCGGATTTCTCGATCATCTATTTGTGTTTTTGTTATGTGCCGACACAGACTGTCCGGGTGCTGCACTTCCGCACTTCCAGGTTCTGCCTTTTGCTTTCCGTCAACATTACGTTATAAATTAAATATTCAGAAAATCGATTTTTGACATTTGTGAATCAATACAGAATCGTTCACGTCCGCATCGCGATGCATCTAAGAATCTATTTTTTCCCGCACCCCTAGTGTCTACATTGACTTTAAAAGCAAAACCTTTTGTAAGTAAAAACATAAACAGAATACTTTTACTTTACATTGTAAATAATGCAGCTTTTTGTTGTTAATTAACCTTAAAATAGGTTAAAACTGTAAAACATAAATTATTCTTGTGTTAATTTGATGTTTACAAGTTCTATGAACTCAAAATTTCAGGCTAACCTGGTAGTGTAATAAAACCTTTACAGTGTAATTCAAGTAACTTTTAATGAAGAGAATTTCTACTTTTACTCAAGTTCAGAATTTTTGTACTTTGTGCACTCCTGGCGAGGAGGCTCCTGTACCTACAAATGTGGCGAGTGGGTAGGGGGCCTACAAGCAGATGAGAAAAAAAAATACACTGTAACAGGACTTTTAAAAATATATGTATTTTAAACTTTGGTTGTATATTATATAATAGGGTTTCACCATAGAAGCAGCTGTATGCATGCACCCCCCAGTAGAAAACATTTAAAATGTCACAAAACTGTTCTTTACCAATGGTTATTACAGTCAGTCAGTGTTGACATTTTGTTAAATTTTAAAATATTAACTTCAATCAAAGACACTTGCGCGATTACACTGGTATAAAAATGAGCAAAAACATCAGTTTCTGCTTTTCAGTCCAGCAGCAGTCACTCGAATTTACTCGCTTAAATTTGAGTCATTATTCATCCTGGGTTAGCATAAGTTAGGCGAGCCGGTCTTCCAGCAGAGCTGTTAGCCCGCTAATGTTAGCTAAGCCTGTGCTAAAGTAGTTAGCCAACAACTCTGACAAGTGTAACAGTACACCAGTTTATTAGAAAGAGCAGAAATGAAATTCGAAACCGTCTCAAATTTAAAATGGTAATTTTTAAAAGGTCTTATGGAATTCTTATATTTTGTGAGAGCAAATGTTTATCTAAAAGAGGTGACTTGCTAGCCTATCACAGCATGTACCGGCTAACTAGCTAGCAAACTGTTAGCAAGCTATGTTCATTTTCGTTTTAACATTTTAAGAGTTCAACATTCACAAAATATAGGATCAGGTTTGGGTAAATGTCAGAATAAAACACCACTGGTACCTCAAATAAACCAAACATCACTCACCAGTCATCGTTGTGAAGCCTTCAGAAGTTCCTGCCACGGTGGTGGATTGTTGGTGACAGCTCTGAGATCTGTTTTTTTGCCGACACTTAATTTGCTGAGCCTCAGCCGTACCGCTACCCAAGTCCAGGTGCCAATGCTGCTGCCCAGCCTCTGAGGGCCAACTCTTTATGTCAGCTGTGTTATTGGAGCATGTAATTAATCTAATGGTCAGTCTACTATAGGGCAAAATTTGCTGAGTCCAGGTATAGAGAGTGTAGGATATAAACCAGATAGGGTTTTTTTCTGTTCATGAACTCAGAGCTGTTCAGTAAATGAAATCATCGTGAGAACAGTGGCTGGAGTTTTTACAGTGTACTTACTTCCACTTTATATTCTTGCTCAGACCAACACGTTTCACTTCTCAGCTGTCTCACTTTTGAGAAAATACGGCTCTTTTACTTTCCACTTGTCAGCACAGATTGAGAGAAAAAGAGAGACCTATTCAAGCAAGCTTTGACAAGTTAGAGTGAAAATGTACTCTATTAACTGAATGAAGGAAAAGTACACGAGTGTCTGAGTGCTGAGTCTAAGGACCAGGGGGCTATGACTTATACACACAGAATCTTAAAAAGGTAGACTCCACTGGAGATCTAGAGGTCTCTACAGATTCGACATAGACCTTCTGAACTCAGATAGATGAGTACTGTGCATTAGTCGGGGACCACCTTTTCATTTATTTAGCTTCCAGTGCAAAAAAAGAAAGAAAGAAAAAAACAGAAAACATATACCTAACTGAAGATAACACAGAAGCCTCGACAAGTACATATAACATTTTTCAGTATTTATTGTGCCCACCTGCTTTTGTTACAGCATCTATTCTTTTTGAAAAAAATCCTTTCAGTTTTTGAAGTAAACCTGCAGGAATATTTTTTCAAACCTCCAAAGTTCAGTCTTAGAAGTTAGTTACATTTTCTGCTTCTCACGATTCAAATAATCCCAAACACATTCAGTGACGCATCAGTCCATAAAAACTTTAAACTTCTGTTTGAGTGTTCTAGTTCTTGACAGCTACACATCCTTTCAGACTCATAGTGTTGAGTTGTCTTCTCACAGTAGACGGATGGACAGAAACTCCTGTGGATTTTTTCAGATCTGAAGTAAGAGTGGAGCTCCATTTTCTCCTCTCTCTGAGATGAAAGCTTTAAAATCTCAGATTTTTACATAAGCTTACGTAAGCCTTATTATACAGTAACTAGAGAATTCAATGAAAACTGGTTGAGCTATTATCAGGTTATAGAAGTGTGTAATAAAACGTTTGGCCCACTGGCCATTTAAGGGGTTAAGATAATAATGGTAAGATAATGACTGTTGTAAGGAGTCCCATTTTGTCTGTATGTTTGCACTCCTGTGTTTTGTTTTCCTTTGATTTTCTTCTTCTGTATGCAACTGGATTGTCTTCTGTCTAATCTCCTCAGAAATATCTCATTTAGCCATTTTAGATGCACCTGAGAAAGAAATGCAAGACAGCTAATGTATTTATTTTTGGTAGCTGCTTGTTTGAATGTTAGAGTGGACAAATGAAATGTAAATAGATTTGATATTTTAGTTGGTGTTGGAGGCTTTTGTGTAATATTTTCTGCTTTTTGTCTGACCCTAAAAAATAAATAACTTGAACTAAATGGTCATTTACTGCAAATTAAATAAACAGTAGAAAACAAAACCTAGAATTTCAGCAGGCAAACACTCACATGATGAGCAGTGTGATCTCTCAGCGTTATTAGTTAAGTGAGTTGGAGGAAGCCGAGCAAAGCAAAGAGCACTCTTCTGTTCACCGTGCTGACAGCGGACAGTCTGTCTAGCAGACACTGATCTCTGTGCTCTGGAGACACTACAGGAATGCGATAAACAGCAGGACTAGCCCATAAACTCTGGGCTGAAGCTGCTCTTTTAGGTTATCTTAAACTTTTCTAAATAGATCCTGACCTTAGTCAGTATTAGCTCTATGTGAACAGACCAAAGGGAAGGTCTATCATTAACAGGGACAGCAGTCTTCCAAAGCCAGCTGGAAGCTGTGGATGGGCTTGCAGGAGAGTATGGCTTTCTCTGTGTTGTTCTTAACCCTGAGAAGAAAGATTTGGGGGAACACAGGCTATGTGTAGGGCGCTGTGTGTTTTGGGTCATGAGCGCTGCCCGTAAAGAGCTCTATTCAGCCTCTCCGTCTCCTTCCCTCCCACCCTCCCTCTCTCACTGACATACTCTCACACACTCTGTCTCTCACTCATACACACAGAGCAGCCATTGTCACCGATGGGCAGATCTGGACGCTTCCGCTAGGATGAAGCCCTATCACACAGGAGACCCCGTGTCCACACACACATATACACACAACTCCAATGTGTTCAACATACAGGCACCATACAGTAGAGTGGAGTCAAACATGGTCAACAGCGCACACAGTCAGAATACATCACTGACGCCTCAGTTCTAGGATGCAAAACGGTGTGAATTCTGGATCTCCAGTACAGCTGATTCTAGAATAAGTGAGGTACAACACTGGCTGTTTACACGCAGAGTGTTTGTTCAAATTGTGGATTATTTCCTTTTATAGGGGGGCAGAAAACACTTTTTAAATTCAATTCATTCATTTATATTGTATTTTATTTCTTTTTTATTTTATTCATATATATAGTCTATTTTTCAATATTCTGTATTTCATTTCAATATTTGCTGTTGTCGTTAGAACATTCAGAAAAGGAATTGACAAACCAAATGAACCAGAGTGAATGAGGAGACAACATTCTAGAACAGGCTTGCCCAAGGTGGTACCTGCGGGCCAAATCAAATATCCTTGCAGGCCAACTTTGGCCCGCAGGTTCCACGTTGCCAACCCCAACTCCCACCACTGAGAGAACATGTAGTTTTACACAAACCCTTATTTTTTACCTGCTTATTTTTCTTTTAATATTCAATTCTTTAAGCACTTTTATTAAAAAAGCATATTGTTACTGTCAGAACAAAAACCTTGTATCTCCAAAAAAGTCATTTTTACAGGGGAAGGAAAAAAACATTATTAACTTTCAGTGTAAGATAATGTAACAAGCAATTACAGGTTAACTGAGTGGAACTGGTGGTGGTACACAGACAAGAGGAGACTTAGAGACCACCAGTGGGAAGAAAGAGTGCCTTGTATGTTAGGAAACCACTGGAGTTTTAAGTGTTCTCAATGAGAATTTACTGACAATGTGCAAATACATAAGGCTTTCAAGTTGCTAGCTAGCTGTTTTGTCACCAACCCACCATAAATACTACTCTTTGGACCCCCCAAGACAAATGGTTTGCACACCTGTTCTAGATCATTCCATTAACCGAACACATTTATGGCACACCAACCAAATGTTTCTGTTTGTTTGTGTTTGTTGGTGTTTGTTTGGTCAGTGGCTCTGGTCTTTAATGTTAACCATAGGAACAGGAAGCTCATTCAGGCAGATATCAGCAAACTCAGTTAAAGGTAAAAGACTTTTTAATTTAAGACATCTTAATGCTACTTTAAGAAAATGTGCTGTCATGTAATCATGAACATGCGCCAGCCACACATATTATTATAAAGGTGGTGTTTAAAGCAGAAACCTTCACTTTATGAGTAGAATGTTTGTCCAGTTATGCCCTGCTGATTCAGTAATAATACATACATAAATACTTTCTGAGTTTGGAAGCTGTTAATTAGTCTGTGTCATGATTGGGCTGCAACTGGTGCCCGGCTGCTTTAGACAGCGACAGAATAGCATTCCAGCTTTGAGTGACATCAGCACCTTCCAGCATGGCTGTGATTCAGCTGTCTCCCACAGGGCTCTACTTTTAGCCTGACAGATAAACATCTTACATACAAACAAACATATGCACACACGTTTGTTTTTATACTTTGTCAGGGCATGAGATATATATCTATCTTTGTATGAAGCATTTTACAAATTCAGGAACATTTCACTGGTAGCTTAGATAAAGTATGTTAACATTTTGATTTGGTTTTCTAAATAGTGAAGACATTTTTGTCCTGAAAATATACAAAAACAAATACACATACAAAGCTTATCTAAGCATTTATGAGTGACTTGATACATACATTGCTTAGTTTATGCTTGCCTAAGTCAGAGAGCTCAGCTTGGAAACCAGCATATTTCCCTGTTGCTGATGGCACTGACACGTGTTTTGACATGTTCGCTCCAGTGGAACACGCTTCAGTGTGCCATAAATATTCATTTCCTAGAAAAGAGTGTAACTAGAAAAATATTAAAAAACATGTCGCTTATTCAGAGCATCACAAATGAGCAGCATCATATCATGCTTTTAGTGCTTAAGCATGTGTTTTTTGAGAGCACAATAACTTGCTTTCTGCTGCTCTTTGGCTGGGGCTTAAGCTATGGCAGTAGCCCAGAGACATGGGCAGGTGGCCGAATGTGTGACCCAAACAGACTGCCCAGCGGCCCAGCTACACACAAAGAATCTCAGAATAGTAGTGCTGATCCAGGATCAGATTACTCCCAGTATTTGCTACTGTGAACTGCATCCTGTAAGTCAGATTCAGAAACAGTAAGCTGATGCTACTGGCATCCTATTGTTATACTTAACCTGTATCTATGTCTCTAAAATCAGGGTTGCTTTACAAATACCTTGTTTTAAAAACTCATGAAAGGAAAAAACTATTTCCACCACTCCCAAACTCAAATATGGCATTAATTAATGTCTATTTTATTCACACCGTGGTCAGCGTCTGGCCACAGCACTGCTGGCTGGATATTTTTAGTTGGTTTAGTTTAGTTAGACTATATTCTGAACTAATTTTAATAAATTAAATACAAAATGAATGACTCTTATCAGCCAGGTCTTTAGGCATTATCTTAGAATTTAATACCACTAGTATTAAAGGTCAGACATTTTTTTGACTTTACATTTCTAAAATCTATTTTAAGGCTTTGTAAGACTTTTTAAGGAACCCACAACATTATGGACCTCTGTCAAGAGTTAGTCTGAGTTAGTTTGAGGAACTGTGCAGGTTTGTGTATTTAGACAGCTGAGCCTTCACCTGTTATTGTGATCACTTTGAAATGTAACCCAGCCTCTACTGTAAATATAGAAAATTAAGTGGTGATATTAAAGCTCTAATAAAAGTTCTGGAGCTTTCACTGAAACATATTTGAACCCTCTCATCTGTTCACTTCCTGTGAAGCCATCCTAGATGTTCCTCAGTTCACCACACAAATTAGGCTGAAGTACTAAGACTAGAAAAGTCCTACATTCTATTTCATATCTAACCTTTCATATCTAAAGAGACGTGTAAAAGTGTTTCAGCTCTATTCAAATAGTGGATAACTGCCACAGATAAAAGCAGCTCCCGGACAGACAGGAGCCACATCAGTCTTATCACAGCACTGAGGTGTTAAGAGTCGGTTTTCAAGCCTAAGCCTGCACTCTTAGAAAAGATGGTTCTTCAAGGGTTTTTCAGGGAAAAATGGTTCTCTATAAAACCATGAACACTCAGAGAACCATTTGCACGATTAAAGGGTTCTTTGCATTATGAAAGGGTTCTTCAGATTGATGGAGAATGTTGTATATTGTTCTATATAAACTCTTTTCAAAAAAGATTCAAAAAAAGGTTCTTCTAAAGGTTCATCGTAACAATAGCATAACCCTTTTTGGTCCTATATAGAACACTTTTCAAAAAGGTTCTATATAGAACCATCTACAGCACCTTCTCCATTGATCTGGGGAACCATTTCATGATGCAAAGGGTTCTTTGAGTGTTCATGGTTTATATAGAACCATTATCTTTACTAAAGAACCCTTGAAGGACCATCTTTTTAAGACTGTAGGCTAACAGCACTGTATCAACACTTACACTGTCATTTAAACTAACACTAGGCTTACTGCTCGTCTGTGAGCCCGTCAGTTCTTCACGCTAAGCAGTAGGCGTTAGGTGCACTTACTTTGCGTAACTTGCCCGATTCATCCACTTCCCTCTCCAGGGAGGGTATGGACACCTCCAGCATCGCCCCGGACTCCGAACACAGCCCTCCGCTCTCACAGCTCCACAACCACAGTGCTGTGCTGCCCGCCCGGGGTCACGACCTGTCCGCCAGCGGGTCACAGACTGTCTCTGGAAAATAAAGTGAGTAAAAATAAAGCACAGCCGAGCAGGTCACCTCAGCGCACAGGTCCGAGTCTCCACACACACACAGACAGAGAGAGCGAGAGAGCGGAGAACGAGCGCGTCCTGCAAAGCCCCGCCCACAACACACCGAGCAGCGCGCTGATTGGTGGAGCTCTCACAGCGCTGTAAACAACCGAAAGGTTTACCAGCGTTAAAAGTGATCAACAGAACTGAAGTGAATGCTTTAATTCTTTAATAACTTACAGAAATCAGGAATAAAAATGAGCTTTACGTGCCACGTGACAATCAAGCGCGGCCTGATGAAGCAGAATTGCTCATTCATTATTCGAAATAGCGACTTCTTCGTCGTATCTGTAAGCTATTGCTTAAAACAAATCGGTTTGTGTCCGATCATGAGGTGATCATGAGGACTGCTGTGACTAACACTGCTCATGCTGAAGCAGCTATTTCATTCACGTCAATGACTGAGTGGCCAAAATGTCAGTCTAAAAAAAAATAATTCTAATAGATGTTCACACATCGTAACTAAGGAAAAACTCAAAAAAAGAAAAAAAAATTCCAGAAATCTTGCACAACTTAATCTAAAGGGGAAATAAACAGTATTTTCCTTCTCTCCCCAAGTTTATAAGGTCTCTGACACCAAATGCTCTGCTGTTTGGGAGCTGCTTCCTCTCTCCTTAACCACTGCAAGGGAAGCTACAGGACTGCTCGGAGGTCAGCTCTTAATGCCTTCTCTCATTCATTTACACACATCACATGATATGTTGTAACACTCAGCCATTGATTCATTTTCCTGCTGACTACAGACACTTGTCAGCATATGAGCAGCCTCTGCTTACAGACTCCAGTGCCCTTCCCACAGCAATAACACTATAAAAGTACTCTAATATGTATTTATACCATTTCAGAACTGCACAAAGGCAACTTCAGCAGGTATGAATAAAGCTCTTTTTTTAATGTTTAGGTTATGTCCCACAGCTCTGTTGAGTACTTAAAGTGGCTGAATTTACCAAGCAAATCAGACAGGGCCAGGCATCGGTTAAAATTAGAACATCACTATGTTGCATAAGTATAACAGAGAGAGAGAGAGAGAGAGAGAGAGAGAGAGAGAGAGAGAGAGAGAGACCATATCCTCCAAAGTAAGAACATCAGCAAACTGACCATGTGCAGACGGGGCAAAGAGGAAGTTTGCAAAGGTTAAGGACATAGTCCAAGAGACTCTCTCTCTCTCTCTCTCTCTCAAACACACACACACACACACACACACACATAACCTGACTCCTTCAGTAGTACAAGCCTTATCAGGCGCCCTGTATACAGTAATTACATGAACAAAGATGTCTATCTTCATGTGTAAATAAAACACTACACATTAGTGAGCCAGTGAGGTTTTAAAGAAACAAGTAGGCCAAAGCCACTGTGTATGGATACACCCTTAAAAAGGAGTGGCTCTTCAGAGGTTCTTTCATATGGCTCATATCCTGGAGAAGCAAATGTTCCCTGATTTTATAAAAATAAATAAAGTTTGATCTAGTATGCAAATTTCCAAGTTGTATGATAAAGTTTCAAAACATGTTCATACAGTCAACATATAGAAACTACAGACCACCCCTTTAATTCACTGATCTTGTGATGTCACAAAAACAAATACATTTACATATATATATACCTATTCAGCCTTAAGCAGTTTAGCCTCAGCCATTCACACTGAAGTTATAGCAAGAGTTTCAGCTTGGACTGTTTTTTTAAAGTGAGGCACATTACAAGGCAGCCAATGAGAAGAGAGCTTGTTTACATATAATATCTTAAAGGCACAATAACAAAAACAGCCTGTTTAAATCTAAGGGACAATGAGAGGGTGGAAAAATAGCCATGTGTAAGTGGATTAAGTGTGTTCATGGTACATAAAACCACACATAATAAGTGGACCTTGAAAAATGTAGTGTATGGGCCCTTTCAACGATTCCTCTGTGATGGAGAAAGTGCTGGATGGTTCTTTGAAGCATCATTTGTAGCACCACATAAGGCTCTACTTTACAACTCAAAGAAACTTTGAATCTATATGGTAAATGGAGCTGATAAAATGGACAAGAGTGTAAAAAAAGGAGGCTATATGTTATGGCTAATCTGTGTACTTCTGTGAATGACTTGTCAATAAAAGCTAGCGATACTGTGCTGTCACTGCAAGCTAAAACAGACTGGCTGTTGGAGTGGATATGTGTGCACCAGCACGGAGTTTTATCTAAAAAAAAAAGTCTCTGGCAGTGTGACTCAGCACTTAGCCAAGCAGCTAGTCTGACAGCTAACTTCACCCCCTTTTATTTATATGAGGTATGTGGCAACAAGTAAATTAACTAGTTTTATTCAACCTTAATAAATACTCTGAATGAATGATTCAATTTCAATTAAAGTAATTTTTGAGTTGAATAAAAATAGTTCAATTGCTTGTTACCACATGAAGTAATTTTTTTAAGTAGATCTGACGAGCCACTTTTTACAGTGATTACATGATTATCGCCTTTCTACTCTAAAAAGCTGGAGTATTAACTTCTTAGAAAAAGGCTGCTGCCTGCAGCAGACCGTTCAGTTGTCACATATAAGAACATATTTCTGTCTATTAGTGTTATTTTGGAAGTTGCAAGAGTGGCCAGATATTTGCAATTGTTGTTCCCACACTTTTGAAACTAATTAAACCCAAATAAATTGTTGCTTTGTATAGTTATAGCTAGTAACATTAAATAGAAAGAAGCACTAACCTGCCCTGATAATGTTACAAATGCAGCTTACTGTATTACCATTTGCTGATTTATGCTACGTTATTAATAGTCTTTCTTATTTCTGCTTAATTATCATCACATCTATCGTTATTGCTAAAATATTTTTTGCAACCTGCAGATCAGAACTCAAGTGACAGACAATGGAAAGGAAAATAACTGCCAGTGTAACAAGCAATAAGACTGAATTTCTAACCTGATTATGTACATTGACTTAAAGCATCATGACAATACAAGAACATTAATTGCACTTTGTTTACCTAATTTTATGTTTATATTGCTGTATGTTGGCTATTGCCTCCTGATGTTGGACCCCATCACTTGTCAGACCATATTTCTGCCCCTGCCTACAAGCGTAAAGTCTTGAATTCTGCAGCTTTGCAATGTGGATGAGTGCTCAAACCCCTTCACACCAGTGTGTTTAAACTTGAGCCCTCCTCAGTGGAAGTGTGACAGCACATTTGCACAGCGTTGTTGGAGAACAGGAATTTTTCCACATGAGCAAACAGCCAAAGTGGTGTTGCCATTTTGCCCACCTCAAACAATTCTGGGACCACTGAAACACAAGGAGAACACCATATACAGTACACAACGCAGATAAGAACTTTACAGGGCTTTATTTGCAGAGATGTCTGTTCACAAGTATTAAGTCTTAATTTTTAGCCCAGTTTACAGTAGCAGCTGCAGGGCTGAATAACAATTTGAATGCTTCTGTAGTTGTTATCCAGCAGTTTAACCAACCACGAGAGCTCACTGAGATCAAACAAGCCTTAGTCTCCTTCCAGAGCAACGAAGAACAAAATCATATGGTAGAGACACACGAAGGTTGGGGCTGTATAATTTTTTAAATTGCACATATTGAAACAGAAGGATCCCAGGATCAGTTCCCTCTTCGCAGTGATGTGGAACATTCCCTTGTCACACAGAGGAACAAGAGCCAACTGAAAGTGTTTCAGTTCTGTATATTAATTACATACTTTTACTGGCCACTTTATTAGAAGCCACTACCTTGCTTATGTTTACAAACTGTAGCCTGTTATACACAGTTTGTGTTAGTCATCTGTCTAGCCCTTCATTAATGGTCAGTTTCTGACCACAGAGCTGCTTCTGGCTGGCTATTTTTGGGTGGACCATGTTCAACCTAGCAGTGACACTGATGTGTGCAAAAAAAAAACCCCAAACAACTCGTGACTTGTGCCAACACCAGCTGAGTGGATAAGATTGGACGTTCACTGTATATTCTTATTTATTGTTTTATTATCTGTACTTTAACATTGCTAAAATGTTTCTCCTGATCAAAATGAATGAAGTACCAAATAGGTATCCATTCTCATGTAGGTCATATTCAGTGCCCTTCACAAATATTGGCACCCCGGTGATCACGTGCAAAATGCACCTTTATTTAAGGTAGAATGAGTGAAAGAAAAAAAATAGTCATAAAATATTTTTTTTTCTTATCTTTCTCTTCCAAAGGTTAGAGGTTAGATTTTTTTAATATTTTGACTGAACGATCAAAATGATAAACAATAATAGTTGTGAAGGGCGCACACACACATATAAATAATTACTATGTTCACTATAGACAAAAGTATTGGGACATACCTCTTAATCATTGAATTCAGGTGTTTCATTCAGTCCCATTGCCACAGGTGTGTAAAACTGAGCACCTAGCCATGCAGTCTGCCTTTTCAAACATTTGTGAAAGAATACGTCCTTCTAAAGAGCTCACTACATGGTACTGTGATAGGACACCACCATTGCAACAAGTCAGTTCGTGAAAATTTCTTCCCTCATAGATATTCCACTGAAAGTGTTTAGGAACCACAGCAGCTCAGCCATGAAAAGGCAGACCACATGAAGTTACAGAGCGGGTCACTGAATGCTGAGGCACATAGTGCATAAAAGTCACCAACGCTCTTCTGACTCAATAACTGCACAGTTTCAAATCTCCTCTGGCATTAACATCAGCTGTGCACCGGGAGCTTCATGGCATGGGTTTTTATGGCTGAGCAGCTGCATGCAAGCCTTACATCACCAAGCACAATGCCAAGCGTCAGATGGAGTGGTGTAAAGCCACTGGACTCTGGAGCAGTGGAAATGTATTCTGTGAAGTGATGAATCTCACTTCTCTATCTGGCAGTCTGATGGATGAGTCTGGGTTTAGCAAATGCCAGGAGAATGCTACCTTCCTGACTGCTGCAAAGTTTGGTAGAGGAGGGATAATGATATGGGGTTGTTTTTCAGGGGTCGGCCTAGACCCCTTAGTTCTAGTGAAGGGAAATCTTAATGCTTCAGCAAACCAAGACATTTTGGACAATTGTTTGCTTCCAACTTTGTGAGAAAATTTGGGGGAAAAGTCCTTTTCTGTTCCAGCATGACTGAGCCCCAGTGCACAAAGCAAGGCCCATAAAGGCTGGGTGAGTCTGGTGTGGGAAAACATGACTGGCCCTCACAGAGCCCTGACCTCAACTCCATCCAACACCTTTGGGATGAACTAGAATGGAGATTGTGAGCCAGGCCCTCTCGTCCATTGTCTTGTCTGACCTCACAAATGCTCCTCTGGATGAACGGGCAAAAATTCCCCCAGCCACACTCCAAAATCTTGTAGAAAGCTTCCCACCACAGTGGAAGCTGTTATAGCTGCAAAGGAAGTCCAAGTCCATACTAATCCTATAGATTTAGAATTGGATGTTATAAAAGCTCCTGCAGGTGTAATGTATGTCCCAATACTTTTGCCCATATAGTGCATATATAAATAATGCCAGTTTTTTCCTCTTTTAAATTATTTAATTCTATAGTTGTAAACTGTAAACTTTTTTGTTTACAACTGTAAACTTCTGAATGGTAACATCTGAGTAGGAAACACAGTCACAGCAGACAGAGAACTAGAGTATCTTTAAAACTATTTTTATTGTGTTGCCCAACAGAAGGTGCGCTTAAACAATATCTACTGGCTGGGTTGGAAGATTAAAAAAATACAGTCTAATAAAGAAAATGTCACTTTCTGATCATTTATGGCAGTTAAAGGGACTATCATGCCAGACTCATGAGAAGGACCCTCAGATTGTGGTCCATAAGGGTCCCCTCATGCATTCCTGACACTACTATCTGGAGACACAAGCCTGAAACAAGGAAAAAAAATCCCAACCCACTTTATGAACCGGTGGAAGGAGACAATTATCTTCAAATACAAGGTCAGCTGTAAGCTCAGCAGCATCTGAGAAACCGATGACTGTCGAACACCATTATTGATTATTACAGGTACAGAGATATACAACAAATACCATGATTATCAAAATCATTTCTGGGGAAAGAAAAAGTGATGTTTAAAAAAAAAAATTCAATAATTGTTTGTTGGCATAAACTACACAAATGATGGCCATAAGATTTATGACGCTTAACGCAAAGCAGAGACAGTATTGTGGAGATGCAACAACCAGGGAACTCCAGTCAATCACTGGCTGGCAGTTTAAGTGCTTAAACATGTTTCAACCTCAACACTTCTCTTTCAAAATGTACTTTGTTAAACTGACAGCTATAACATTTGTAGAGTTTGAAGGTTTAACTGCATAACTAATAAATGAAGTTTAAGTCCAGCCTGTGTGAATCATGATTAGTTCCCAAATATGACCTCTGTACCTCCAAAGTGTGGAATGTCACCTGCATGATCAGGTAAAAGCCATTAGATGTTGATATTCAGGTTTATAATGTAGGTAATATTGTAGGTACTGGACTAAGTGAAAAAAACGGAGCACTGCTAAAGTGAAAAACTAAATGAGGGCCTCTCAAAAGTGGTATTATAGTAGATGCTTTTCTCTTAACCACTCCATTTTGGCTTTAAGGTAAACCGATGCACAGAAACGCAACTCGTAGAATCCATGGTCACTCTTGTGGGACTCTATATCTGATTAGCTGACAAATGTGACATCCAGTAAAAGAGTGATGCAGCATTTCATCATCCACTCACCATTCCAAGGCAACTGATGGAACCCACCTTGTTCTGAGAAAGCGGTTTTGGCTTGTCTTTACTTGCAGTTTCATTTTAAGCAACTACACATTTCCTAATATGTAACCTCCCACTCCTTGGAATCATTTCACTGAATCATTCTTAAATGTTGAGGCGGCCCAGTTCCTCAAAGTGTGAGCAAGCGCCCTCTCGTTGACACTTCTCCCTCATTAAAGCAGATTCTGGATAACACTAGGCATGTGGAGTAGCACAGAGGGAGAAGACCAACCTCTGTGCGTTTTGAACACACCCAGATATATCAGGGAAAACAGAATGGAAGTGAAACCTAGTTAAGTGCATGTGTGGAAGGAGAGGGCCCCCTACTGTAAACGATTAGCACTGCTGATGAGTCAAATATCAAGAGTGCAACATGCCTCCCTCTGTGTGGTGTGAATACTATTCACACTAATGGCACCTACTATCTCTGAACATTAACATAAAAACAAAACCAAAACAAAAATAAATTTGCATACACATGAGGAAGACAACACCCACCCCACCACCATGCATGTACATCCCCTAGCAATAGCTTTGTCAATACGAAAATATAGGTGGAGGTTAAATGAAAAATATACAATTATTAATACAACTGTTAGAGTAAAGAGCTGTAAGTTTCTGGTGATTAATTAAAAAACAAAAAAACCCACAACTATCGATTGTTTCTCTCTTTCCCTTTGCAACGCATCTCTTCTCTTGGTTTATAGGCAAGAGGTAAAGTGTATAGAAAAGGCAGACTCAGTCTTAAGCAGGCCTGTGTATGTGTGTATCTGTGGGGTCACACTCATGCGATTGCTTTCGCCTCCGGCAAAAACGCCTCCCAGTACTTTATCAGCTGGAAGAGAGGAAGAAAGAACAATAATAATCATTCACACACATTTATTCACAGCAACCAACAAGTTATATCTTCAAAATAGCACATCAGACATACAGAAAACTTTTTAGACAATGTTACCTGTTGTTGTGATTGTAGCAGAGACTCCAGATAGCGAATAATTTGCTTCTTGAAATCCCGAGATTTCTCTTTCTGTTACAATAAAAGCCCAAGTACAACCATCACCTCATCATCTGTGATTACAGCTAACTAGTATACAGGGATGCAACAACATTGGGATTGTGGGCTGATGCTGATATCTAATATTTTAGTACATATCTGCAGATGCATAAATAAATATAAAAGTAACTATAAACAGCAAAAATTAGGACTAATTCTACCTAGATTAGCATTCTGGAAAAATTTAGCATTTATTCCTATAAGCCTACAAATGCTTATAACCTAAAGGTTGACCATTTCCAATGTCGATACTGTGATTCTAATCTCATCATGCATCGCATCACATCACACACAAACACACACACACACACACACACAGTCATGCTGCATGCCTACCTCAAACCTGATGACCTCTTTGCGTACGGTGGCAGAAACCCTCTCAAAATCTCTTTCGTATTGACTGACCTTGGCCTCCCACTGCAACACAAAACTCCAATAATCACATCAGACCTCTCGAGAGGTACCAAGTAAAGTTACAAAAATAGCTGTTTCAATCAGCATCACACTCTCATGTGCTAAAAGATGATGATGCATGTATGAATGAAGGTATGGATGATAAACTGGATCTGCCCCTGTTCTTACAGCTCTCAATGCAAATCTTGCATCGTAGTACTGAGGGTGTTTCAATGTAAGCATACATGTAGACTCAAGAAACCACTCATGCAAACTCTTCAATTTTTTTCAAACTGTGAAGGGCGAGGAGTATAAGCAGTCAAATGGAACTATTTGGGGCAAGTCATCTTTATCTTACTTCATTTACGAGTAAATGAGCAGGATTCATGAGCTATTTTGGGCAGGATGGGTAAAATAAGGTAAGTGGTAATGGTTAATTTTGAAAATGGACAAGATTTGAACAAAAACCCCGACAGCTTAACAATTTAGGTGCTTTTTGTGTCGCAAGTCAAATTCCTCTCTAAAGTGCAACAAATTCAACAAGCAGAGTACAAAAAATTTTAAGTACAAATTAAAATGTTGGTTCTGATCAGGAATCAGGTTTAAAAAAATAAATAAATAAATAAAAAGAAAAGTTACTGCTGACTGCTTTTTCAGCGAATCTACCCTTGTTTCTGTAAAACACAAAACCAGATGACTGTTCTAGGCAGCCCAGCTGTGTTGTGTGTGGTTTGTCCTTCGGGTCAGTGTTACCTCAACAATTTCGTCCTTGGCCTGCTGTAGTTTGTCTGGTTTGTTGGCCCACAGTAGCTTAGCCTCGGTCTCTCTCTTTTTCTGCAGCATGTTCTGAGCGTCCTGCCATCGCTGCCACGCCTTCATCCTCTGGTCAAAGGAAGCCTGGGCAGGCACACATGCACACACATGGTTTGAGCTAGAGCACACTAGGTCGGTTTCTGGACCACAGACCTATTTTATGTACTATGACAGTCCCCCATGTCCAGCTCTCAGAAAGCAGAACACACACTAAAAAAGGCTTTGGCTGCAAAGTGCTAAAATTCACAGGACTTGTAAATCTGGGACAAGAGGTTTGTCGGTGTAGATAAAGTTCACAGACATTTCATAGTCCATTTTAACTGAACTTAGGTGTGTGTTTTGGTATATATGAGCCTCCATACCCTGACAGCCCCTAGCAGGCGTACGTAGTCAGCAAGGAGCTCAGCAAAGATGAAGAAGTCGTTAGAGGCCTGGTCCTGATGAAGCTGCTCGATGCGATCTTCCACCTCAGCCAGCTGGGACAGAGCTCTGGAGAGTGCAGTGTTATCCTCTGAGCTGCCCAACATCGCCACACTCTTAGCAAACACTGCTGTGCTCACGGACAACTCTGCAACCAAACAACACACGTTAGTTAACACTTGTTTTCACTATTCGACTCTGTGATGCTGAGCATATGAGTAAGCACTGATGTTAGGGCTGTGTTCAAAATAACAATATGGCAAATATATCGAGGATAAACTTGTGGTGATAAGTGCATCAATACATTGTGCTTGTCCCTTAAAACTAAAAAGCTTTGCTACACACGTCTTCATTTCTCCTTGTTTACTTGCTCTATTTTCTTCTTTCGCACACTCAGTTTTCACTGTTTGCTGGAGGAGTCCCTTTAGATTGAGTCGCTGACCAGCATACTTACAGACACACAGACATACTACACACTTGTAGAGCTGACTCGTTTTGTAGCACTGTTAAAAAACTAACACGCGTTAGTGAACATTTTTGTTGTTCACTGATTGTTTTGCAGCAACAAATGCTCTCACACATGCATGTGTCCAAATACTGACTATGGCCTTGGTGATTAAAAGCGCAGAAAGTTGACTCCTATGCCTGTCTGTGCTCTGACCAGGTCTCTTGCTCCTGTTTAAAACTTACCATAAACCTTTTAGCTAAATATTAACAGAAAAAATGTCATGATCATTCTCCCCAAGCTTATTTATTTATTCATTACTACAATTTTTCAAATTTTAAGGTTATTAGTGACCAGAAGTGTCTGTTTTGTCATCATATTGCTTTGTAAGGTGCTGCTCGTATTGTGACAGGTATCATATTGCGAAATTGCTGACAATATCCAGCCCAAACTGATACCACAAGCCTATCCACAACCCTGTAAAGATACCTGAAATGAAAAAGCAGTCACAACTACCTTTCCTGTGGTTGACAAGAGACTCCACCATGGCATGCAGCTTCTTTAGCTGCTGATCCTCACTCTCAACCTCCTGTAGCTTCTCCTCAAACCACTGAAAACACACACGCATACACATATTAACACACACAGTCACTTATAATTAGGGATGCATCAATACTGATACTGGTATCAGGTATCAGCCTGATACTATGCTCATCTACTCATACCCATAAAAAGGTACCGAAACCAACATCCGGTGCTACCGGATACCATGTGGCGTAAGCATAGATTAATTGTTAAGGTACACTGTGCTCATTTACACTAACAACGTCTTAATGCTAAGTATGTTACTGAGTGTGTATTGACATAGTTATTAGCAAGTACTAAAAACATTTACTTGTACTTGACCTGAAAAAAAAAATTGTTTGGATGCATCCCTACTTATAAACATATTAAACCTCTGGTGCAAAGAAAAAATATGGTTTTAAGGCCTCATTCAGTGGTATCCACATATATTTGAAAATTTGTTTTTCCTGTGCTTAAAGCAGTTTCAGCATTTTCAAGTGGACAGGCAAAACACAGCTTTTTGAAAACTCTGATATCACGCTCTTGACTTGCACTGCTCTGCAATTTGGAGGCTGATAACATGCTTTTAACTAAATGTAGCGTTCCTTTTTCATTACAGCATCATGCTGAGGCATCAGGATCCACAGCGATCAGTTCTTTTGAACAGGGTGTGAGCTTGATTATAAACATTAAACATCGCAATGATTCTAAAGATGTGTGGCTAAGATTCTGTGATCATTAATCAGACTTTGTGAGAAATAACCAAAGTCAGATTTTGAGAGAGAAAAAAAAAAAATCATAATGGAGTTACCAGTACCAGAAAAACTTCTCTGCTTTACCAGGACCCTGAATGTTTCACGACCATGGCAACATAAACATCCCCATGGCAGAAAGCATGTTTTTTCTGCTTTTTCAAGTATTTACTTTATTGTCAGAAACTGGACTTTGAACATTACATATTAAATTACAGAGGTCTGACGGCAGGCATTAAGTCAAACAAGCCTATTGTGACTGCAGCATGGTGCAGTCACTTTGTCATCATCTATGTTACGTGACATGCATAGTCGTAATGTTCTTGAAGTTAATGAAATCAAATTTTATCTGGTTATATAATCCCTTTTGAGCTGGCATGCTTATGTGAGTGTTTGAGTAATTTTTGCATTTGTGAAGACGGAGACATTTCTGAAAACAAGATACCCAGTTATGTGTGGACGAGGCCAAAGAAAGGCTTCTAACAAGCTTTAAGGGAGTCTAGAATGAGTTTTCTGTCAGATGCAGACAGCGTTACTTACAACATCCGATTCGTTCATTTTGATCGTCATCTTGCTCACTGCGTCTGTTGCCTTGTTGATCATCTTCAGGAATCCAGCTCCGCTCAGCGCTTGTGTACTAACTGCTCTGGGTAACTAACAGAACACACACACACACGCGTGCGCATCATTATGGTAAGGCCTCACATAAACCTTTCTACTCTCTAGCTTTAAGGCATTTCAGAGATAATTAGCAACATCAGGGAGAGCATTACCTCCTCTTTCTCTAAAAACTCTCTCACATCTGGGTCCTGCAGCAGAGACGGATGTGACACGACTCTCTGGAGGTACCTGAGGACCACATGTGTGAGACACATACAAGATACATATATAAGAAAATTTTTCCATCAATTTGATAAACATCAATCTCTGTCCTCACTCAAAGAAAAAAAAATAAACTAGTTATAAAAAAGAAAAAGAGAAATTGCTCAGTGAATGACCTTTCGAGAGCAGCTCTCCTCCTCTCAACAAACTCAGCTGATGAGGGGTCCTCTTTACCAACCTTCACTTTCGTCATTCCTATTCAAAATCAACACATATCTAGTGTCAAATTCAAACTGACCTTAAAGGGTCATTTCATTTTCCCCCCCAGAGATTCCCTTATGATGTTTGCATGGTTTTCAAAAAGGTAACAATTTATTCTTAGATTTTAGACCTTCTCATTATTCCTTAGTAATCAAACAGGCTGTTTTAGTGACTGTGCTCAAGACTGATATATGTAAATGCTATGTTCTGACTGGCTGTCCTCTCTTGCACCTTATTCAAAAAGCAGTCCAAGCTGAAACACTCCTAACTTCTGTGTGAATGGGCAGGGTTAAACTACTGTATAGGCTATATATAGCCGGATATATGTTAATGTATTTGTTTTTTGTGACACCACAAAAACAATGAATTCACTGTTTTTGCAACCTAGTTTCTATATATGGACGTGTGGGTGAACATTCTGTTTATGTAAATTTAACAATGTTTACATACTGCATAGGTCTTTTATTGCAACAAAGTGAAGGAAATTCAGTTTTACATGATATGGCCCTTTCACAGACATATAATTATGGAATCTGTTTCATTTGAAAGTTCCCCTAAAAAGTCCTTACCCAGAATGCTCTTCTCTGGTGGTGGGGGCACAATATATCCGTTCTGTGCGTGTTTCTCAGAGAGCTTCTCATACAGACCAAGGAAATCACTGAAGCGCCTACGCACTGTGAACTGCTTACTGCGGAACATGGACAGCGATGTCTGTGTAAGAGAAGCAGAGCCAGCATTGGAGTGACACAGGTATATTATATGCAGCTCAGTGTAAGAGCAGACAACATACAGCTTGGACTGTCTGCAGTCTGCTTGAAACCATCATATGAAAAGAACACAACATGCACAAGTGCATTAATGTAAAATGCTTGAGAAAATACCTGTGTTGAGACTTTGTAGGCCATATAGGCGTTCATACCATCACCTGCAAGGAGGGGGCCACAGTGAGTAAATCTAAATGCTCAACACATATCAGAACTTCTCTGACACAGTTACACTACTGAGATGTCCATGGACTTATTTACTGCAGATTAATACACTCATAAAAGGTCACTGTAACAGATATCACCAAGACTATAGAGGATACAAGAGGACATAACAGCTCAACAACAGTGGCCTACTTTCACCCTCAGAGGGATGGAGGCAGGAAATATAAACTAGCTGCCATAAGGCAAAAGGGGAAGTGACATGTGCTCAGAGTTTCTGTTGACCATTGTGTTGCGGTCACATAAATCAAACAATTAAACTGTCCACGGGTTAATGTTTATATTTCCCTTCACGCACCAAAGGGTCAACTGTCAAAAATAGCTTACTGTCATGTGTGGCTCTGACACTGTGCTTAGGCAAATAATTTCCTTAGAGGTAAGCCAAGAGGAACGGTGGGGGATGGACTTACCAACTTTCTCTGGGTTTGTGACTGAAATGTTCAAATCAAATGTGTCCTCTTTCTCCTCCTCCTCCAGCTGTAGTATGAGTAATGTAAGAGTGTGTACGAGAAGGGAGAGTGAGAGAGAGAGAGAGAGAGAGAGAGAGAGAGAAATACATTTGGTAATCCAATTTATGAAAGCTCAAAAAGTTAAATAGTTTTCCAGTTACCGCAAACATAGTCCATCAGCCAAAAAAAAACAAAAAAAAACAAATTTAGCTTCTTTAGTGCCGGCGCTATGAGGCTAACATTGCTAACAAATGAAAGAAGTTAAAAGTCACTCAAATCTTTTTCGTAAATACATTCACAAAATTTCTCTCAACCAGCTCAAACCGTATCCAGGCTTTCATTAAGGTCACACAGCTTGACTTACTGTGAACTACAGAAAAAACAAAACTTCGCCATGTAACTTCACATCGCAGGCAGCCACTTCGGTCATCATATGTTGTGCCAAATTCTGACTTCACATTCACGTGCATCACATGGACACACAGATGGTAGACTGTATTCCCAAGTAGCATTGTTAATACTTTTAAACATATGTTCAGTTTGGAAATTCAACATTAATAATTATTTATAATTAGAAACAACAGAAGTTACAAATGTAAATCTGTAGCGTCCATATGCCTGCATAACGTACATGCACTTAAATAGGAGGTTGTTGTTTCAAATGGATGGCCACTGTGTTTAGCCAAATGTGAAGTTTTGTTCCAAAGTCATACAGTGCCTGAAACCTCTTCAACAAGTCTGTGTGACCTGGATCTGGTTTGAGTGGGCTGAAAGAAATTTTGGTGATGTATTTAAAGAAAAGATTTTGTGACTATTGACTTCACGATTGTTAGCAATGTTAATCTTGTAGCTCTAGAGCTGAACTAAAGGAGGATCAAACACGTTTTGGCTGATCAGCCACATCTGGCTAAGTGATTTTTCACCTTTCCTTACATGCCAGTATAGCATCACTATCAATAGCGTTTGTGCATGTCTGCATGTGTTGCGCTTGTACAGAAAGTGAGAAAACTGATCCTAGATCGACTCACTGGTTAAGCCATTATGTGTTTAAGTAGAGTGGAATCTAATCTCACACCACGCTCTGAGTGCCATTATGAGAGGTGGGTTGGTCTGGATTTCATACCTCTTCTAGTGTTTTAGGCTGAGGTTTGGAGGTGCTGGCTGAGGCCGAGAGAGAGGGAGCTGGCGCTGAGGGCTTTGCTGCTTCTCTCTTCCTTCGGTCATTATGAGGGCTGTCCAGAGACAGCTCAACCGTAGCCTCTGAGAGGGAGGGAGAGGGAAGGAGAGGGAAGGGGGAAAAAAAGGAGAAGGATTTTTGAAAATTCAAATGATTCAATGCCTCAGTTCCCTGGAAGGAGAACGCATCAGACCATCTCCAACATAAAAGGCAAGAGAATAACACTACTGAGAAACACAAAGCAAATAACACCATCTCATGCAATCACCACACCAGCAAGTGTTATGTTTACTTCCTATATGACCATGAAGGTTCATGCACCCTTACACACATTCGTTGGAGCTAAATGCTTTCATCAGCACAGTGAGGGCCAGGTCAGTGTGGAGGAAGTTTCTCCTGCTCTTCCTGAACTCAAAGAAACGTGCTGAAGTTGCATTTCCTTTACAACCTCTACAGGAGGGGCTGCGCACTTACTTTCTCCCTTTTTCACACACATACACACCACACACACATCTATAAGCACCACAAGAAAGGATTAGAAAAGCAATCCTAAAATAAAAAAGGAACGCGAGTTCAATGTGTCAAAGACAATTAAAAGGCTACCAACGCTGCATACCTGCAAACAGATCTTCTTCATCAGAGTGTAATCCGTTGGTCTTTGAGCTGGTGTTCACGTTGGATTTTGCTGCAGCGGGAGCAGAAGCAGCAGCAACAGGTGGGACTGTGAAGGCCTCCTCAGTGAAAAGATCAGCTGCAGCATTATTAGACTGCTCAGGTCGGGCTGCCTTTAACTCCGATTTTGCCTCGGTGAAGAGCGATCCTTGTGGTTTCTTAGTCACAGCTCCCAGGGGCTCCTTAAACAAGTCCTCATCGTCATCATCACCAAACAGGTCAGCGCTTGCTGGTTTCTTTCCAGGTGCAGTGCCACCTTTAACGTCAGTGGGCAGGTCTTTAGCAGCACCTTTCGGAGGCTCTTCAAAAATGTCCTTCTGAGACTTTTTGATGACGTCATTTTGAGGTGCGCTGAGGACCTCCGTACTGGCGTCATCCTTCCCTGCACTCTTCTTGATGACATCGCTCTTTGGTGGTTGCTCACCAAGGTCCAGTAAAGGTGCACTTTTTGCATCAGTCACTGGTGCAGCTCCAGACTCGCCTAAAGGATCACTGAACAGATCATCCGGCTCCTCACCAGCAGCCTCTTTCACAGGGACAGCAGCCTGAACTTTACTAAGCCCTCCACTCGCTGCCTTCTCTGGTTCAGCACTCGTCTTATTCAGTGGGTCCTTGAAGGAATCTGCTGGGGGTTCGCTGAAGATGTCTTTAGGAGGCTCACTGGAGCTCACAGGAAGTGGAGGATCCATCGGAGAGTCAGAGAGTGTCTGTAGGAAACACAGTCAGTGTCTTAATTTAAAATAACCCAAAATGATAACATTAGGCTTTGCTTTTGTACTATTATGCTCAAACTACTAAGCCTTGTATGATGGAATGAGAAGGATTCACCCGAAAAAGAAAACATGATTCAAACACATCCCTTCAAAACTGTCACAACAAGACTTAGACGTGTAACATACACTCAGCAGAGCTTACAGGAAACCCGAAAACAGAGCTGTATAAACTAAAATTAGTAAATCGTTTCAACACTCCTGGCTAAGCTGCACATTGTGTTTCAACTATCCGGGCTCTTCCTGAATGAAAAACAGCAGTTGCAGCGTGTGAGCACATCTGAAGCTCACATGACCCGGACCTCAGCCAGCTTCACCAGATCTGTGGACATGACGAGAGAACTTTGGCCATTCACTTCCCACCGCCTCTGCAAACCACTACGCCCAGGTACTGAGTCACTTAACTGGCAACAGGCTTGCAGGAATACTTGAGAAGAGGGAAAGGAAACGCATTTTGCTGAACAAGAAACTGTACACACTCGTTTCTTCATAAATCACCGACGTCTGAGAAATCTCTGATTGCTCAGCATAATTCTGGACTGCGCTACTGGTCATCTGTTGCACGCAGTCCAGTCTCGAAGTAAAACCATTTAAAGAAACAACAGGCCTGGAATGATTAAGGGACAATTCAAGTTCATAAGTGATTTACAAAGAAAAGCAAATATGGGGCAACCAGTTGCTCAGCTTTGGGACCTCTGGTCCTGATAAACAGGACACTGTTTGCACTGCCAGGGTCACATTCCTAACCACAAATCCTACAAATGATGGTGTTTGTACTCTGCAGGGCCAAAAAGGCCACGAAAAACTGGCGGCGGTAACTTAGTTAACTAGCAACAGGGTCCCTCTTTGGGTCCAACAGCAACAGACTTCTGAGTAAATTCTCCAGAGATCGTCTTGCAAGACAGTTAAAACAAGTGGGAGTACAGGAGCGAGTAAGTTAGTTAGCTCGCTAAGTTACCTTATCAGCTAGCCAGCTCGCTATCCTTTAATTCATTTTCTTAAAAACACACCACGCCAGTGCTACAGACACAGCTAGGTTAGCTAACCCAAACGACGAAGTCAGTTTGAGGAAATGTGAGGCACACGGCTCCTCACTGGCGCTGCTGTGAGTGACATTACAAACACAGACAGACGGAGCGGCTCTCGTCCGTTGCTAACAGCTTAGCCGCCGCTGGAGGGTTTCTTCGGTTAGCAGGCAGAGCTAGCAGCAGTGAAAGTGAAGCGGAGCAGGAAGAGAGAGAGAGAGAGAGAGAGACAGAGACAAACAGAGAGAGAGAGAGAGAGGAGTTCGAGCCTAAAGTTTAGAGCCTCGGCTAACGTTACAGCTCCGTGTACCCGGCCTGCTCCAGAGCAGCACGGCTCTCTCTCAGCCACCCGCACGGTACTCACACCGCCTGTGAAAATATCCGCGCCTTCTTCGCTGTCCTCCTCATCCTCCTCTAAGTCGGGCTCCAGTTCCTGCTCCTCTGACTCGGGGAAGGGAGGGGGACTCCGCTCTGAACTGGCCGCCATCTTCACTCAGTCTGCAGTAGACGGGCGAGGAGGAGGAGGACACATAAAAACTTTGGTAAAGACGGGAAAAATCACTCGCAGGAGAGAGCGCCGCCTGCCGGCCGGAACTGCAGCTGCAGCGGCCTGCACCAGTCACACAGTCACAGGGGGCCACTGTGTGTACACAGAGTTTCTGAGTACAGGAGATCAGAGAGAAGTGAGAAATAATACGGTTTTCGGTTTTCAGATCATATTATTCGGGTAGTTATTATTTTAGTTGCCACGCATGCTGCAGTTACAGCCTCCTGGTTTTTATGCAGGCATAGACAGCAGAGGTAAACATCAGAGGAGTGTCCAGTCGGAGCGGAGGTCAGGGCGCATGGTTGGCGCTGACTGGACGTTGGAGTAGCTTAAGCACATTTCACTATGATACTGCTTTGACCCAGCTTACTAACTACTAAAGTTCCTGCATTAAATGATTAAACAGAAACAACTGAAACGTATGTTTTATCTTTTACATTACAGACCTTCACAAGTAGTGCAGACGTTCTCATACTAACATGAAAAGACAGTTTCCCAAGTCCCCTAAAACACGTACATAGATGCTGGCTGCGCCCCAATCTGCATACTGCGCACTTGTACTTGTGTTCTACCTAGAACGCTTAGCTCGAGTCGCGCACTCGGAGCGCAGTGAGAATTAGAGTGTGCTGCGCTTTTCTCAGCGCACTGGACTAGCTAGTGTACAAGTACACATAATGCTAAAAGGAGCACAGCCGCAGTTAAAGTCAACTGAGGAATCACCCACAATTCCGCGCTTTGTTTACAACTGCGAAGCTTCAGTGGCGGAAGTTTCAGGGTGGACTTTATGACCTGGTTCGCTCCCGAAACGTTTTTTTTTATCGCTGCATGTCGCTGATTCGCAAACCCCTTCAGCGATGCTGTGTGCAGCTACAGGAGGCGGAGCCAACGGCTGCGGCGTGATCGCGGTGTTAACCGCCACAGAGATCTGATCCTCCATGTCTCGACGGAGTCACGGAGACGAGGCGAGGCAGCCGCTGCTCGGCTCTCAGTCAGAGGACCCGGACAGAGACCCAGAAAACCACGGTAGGGGCTGAATTTAACACACTGTGGCGTCAGGGCACACTTAGGCTCCCATGATGCTTTGCTCGTGCTTAGCCGGGCTGTATTTAACTGAGTTCTTAAAACGGTGAGTAAATGTTTTCGGTTGCAGTTTCCAGCATGTGATGTTAGTGTGTAGCGTGTAAGTGAACTCTGGAGCAGTTCGGGTGGGGACTGTGTGAACCGCCGTCATCCAGGTTTGGGTTCTGATTCAGAACCACCGACGGGACTCAGGGAGCCCCACGATAGTACTGCATGTTCAAAGAACGTAAAAGTATGAAAATAAGAGGTGATTTAGAGTGGATCTATGTTGATTGTTGTTCTTATGTGTAATGTTTGTGCAGTAATATCATTTCTGAAGTACAGTGTTGTAAGAGGAGAGTCCAGCTCATTAGATATAGCACATTGGCGATAAGGACACCACACCGTTCATAAGACTACAGTGTTGTTGTTGATTAATCAAATAAGATACGCTGGCCGTCTAGTAAATAGTAAATAGTGTGATTTGTGTCCTTTTTTCAATGTATTACTTTTTCAGTAGCATAACAGGACAGCATGGGACTGTGATGTGTTCCCCCCCCCCTCAGCTGACTCTGCTAACTTGTATTTTGGAAACAGGTGATGCTCCCTCTGAGAGCAGTCCAGACTCCACTGATGACCGGAGCGGTGACCAGCCGAAGCTGAACTATGAGGAGGCTGTGGAGGAAGCAGGTGTGAGCAGGATTTCAGCTGAATTCTTGTATCTTCTGTAGAAGGTCTACGAGATAAAGCTTAAAGGGGAAATATGCAGATTCTTCTAAATGTCTGTATAATTCAGTGGTTGAGATGTAAACAAAGCCATTGAGAGTGTTTTTATGTGTAATGGGTTATTGTAGAGAAACTTACAGACTTGGATTTCTTTACATGGGTGGTAATGTCTGCAACCACCAGTGAAAATACACATCATCTGAGTTTTAATATGTAATGTTTATATTGATAAAAAAAAGTGCTAAATATGAAAAAAGTTTTTTTTGAATGGGGGGTGGGCACTACTTTGCCTTACAACACCCACCATGAATAATAAAAAAAAATGTTTTAGATCAAAACCTTACCACAGAACTGTCATAAAACAGTGTGTCAGGCATCAGGCAGTGTATTCATAACCATTTTGTGTATTAACTTTCTGTGAGGGAGCTTTTACAGGCTTTAAACGCTGCAGACCTCATCACCACCACTCTGAAAGGAGACATAAATAGTGTATAACAAACTTCAGTTCTTATGCTGATAGATGGCAGATGTATTAAGGAGTGTCACTGCAGTCCTATAGGGCACTAAGTTTTTTGAATTGGAAACTTTATTCTGCACTCCTACTCAAGTCACTTTGCGGTTGCTGCTTTTACTTGTGCATGAGTCATTGTTTTGCTGAAGTAACAGTCTTTTCTCCCTGATGTGATTACCACCCTCACTCACTCACACTGACCTTGCTCGTCCTTTACTCCATCCTCTGTTCTCAGGGTTCGGTCTGTTCCATGGCCTGCTGTTGCTGGTGTGTGGCTGGGCCAATGCCAGTGATGCAGTGGAGATACTGTGTGTGTCCTTCTTGCTGCCTACGGCCCGCTGTGACCTGCAGCTCAGCTCTGCAGATATGGGATTACTCACTGCCAGCATATTCCTCGGTCAGTCACAGAAAATTAGTCAGCAATCTGTTACATTTCAGACTTCCGTTTAATAGAGCAGTACATTTTATGTTGCTTGTTGGTCACGTGCTACTTGCCTATTGCAAGCTCAGTGTTACAAGTTGCAAGATTTAGCTTGAGGGTTTAACACGGTATAACCATAAAATGAGTTAAACATTTAACAGTGCCATGGCCAAGTTGTTCATACTCTTCAGCTGTTCAGCAGGTAGGCTAATCTACAGTCACCTGAGGTTGTGGTCGTGTTCAGCAGGAAAAACTGTGGCATAATATAGTAATAAGGTTAATTGCTCAGACAAGTGTAGCTGTTTTTCTTGTTAGATAAGTTTCATATCAGCTGTTTGTGCAGCCGATAAGATCAGACTAATAGAAAAAGTTTTTCATGTCTTTCTGGTGTGATCTGCACACTGTCTACGTCTTATTGAACGTCTTGCTGTGTTTCATTGCAGTCATGTTTCAGACACTGGAATGAAGGAAAAAAAAGGAAATGGTGACACTGGCTCATCAAATTTAGTTCTGCATTTAGCTAAGCTCACTCCTCATGACAGGAAAATGACCTAAAATGTGCATAGTAGATACTATTTAGTTCACTACTCGTACCCAGGTACAGTAACATGTTTATAATAACAAGGACTTTGTATCATAATTCAGTACATTTTATGGTTCCAACCAAATAGCTTCACTACTACCAAGTGTTTAAAAATTCTGTTCAGTACTGGACTTAAGTACCTCAGTAGTCAGTCTTAGCATCAGTGAACCAATAAGCATGCTTGTTCTGAAATCTAGACTGCAGATTAGCTGTCTAGATTACATTCTGTAAGCATGTTATTAACACCAGCACTGCTTTATTAATGAGGCAGTCTGTTACAGGTAGTAAATACACCCACAACCAGCACCTCACACTCACACTGTGTAATTTTGAAGAAGGTATTGAAAAGGTATAGTTCAGAAAGCAGTATAGAAATTAAGGTATTGATATTAGTGTCAGTATTGAAAATTTGCTGAATCCGGTTATCAGAATCTTTGAGAGCATCTAATTAGAGAAAGATATGATAGATTTGTCCATACTAAAACTAAAGTCTGCGTGACAGTAGCTCTGCAGGATCATAGGTACTTGGATTACAGTTGTAAGCAAAAGTTTGGGAACCCCTGGTCAAATCATGTTTGTTTAATTTTTAAGAGAAAATAAACAAATTCTCTACAGAAAACATACTTCTGCGCATTTACTGTTTATTTGCTGAATTTGCCATATTGAAAAAATAAAGCATATGCAAATGTTCTGGCACACTTTTTTGTTTTATGTTTTATTTTTTCCAATATGTTAAACCTGCCATATTTGAAAAACACCAATACAACAAGTCATTTGACGAGTAGTGTTTAAACTTTTGCATACGGCTGTATACAGCCACTAGCATAGGCTGGATTATAAGTTTACATTGTGAACTTTATTTTAATGTACAGCAGTTTTCAGTATTGGTGTAAAGTGGCATTTTTTTCTGTGCAGGAATGATGCTGGGTGGGTATATGTGGGGGTATCTGGCTGATCAGAGAGGCCGTCAGAGGGTGCTGGTCATTTCGCTGGCAGTGAACGGGACATTTGGTGCGGTGGCTAGTTTAGCCCCGAGCTTCTGGCTGTTCCTGCTGCTGCGGTTCCTCAGTGGAGTGGGGTAAGAATCCCTCAGAACATTCCGACACGGCTACTGTCCTTCAGAGTTAGAGGAAATGATCATGGAACTACCCCCATATAGGGCTAGTTTTCTGGCCACAGCCCAAAACCAGTCCTAGACTAAAAGTGTTATTCAGTGGAAAATTCCCTCCAAAAGTAAAGTTATGTTAGGCCAGGGGTGTCCAGTCTTATCTGCAAAGGGCCAGTGTAGCTGCAGATTTTCGTTGCACCAAAGTAGGATCTCACATCATCAGTTGTTTAAAGACTGAGACTGATTGATTAAACGAGTGAAATCAGGTGTCCTCATCTTGTTTGGAACTAAAACTTCCACACCCCTTGCGGATTAGATTGGACATCCCTGATATGGGCTGTTGCAGCACAAGATGTACTTCCACAGAGGTTTGATAAAAGTTTGAATTTTCTTTGTGGATGAGACAAACTACTATAGCTAATCTCAGTTACCACAGATAAGTAACAGTGTGTTTCATCTCTAGTGTGGGCGGATCCATCCCAGTTATCTTCTCCTACTTCTCAGAGTTCCAGCCGAAGCTGCACAGAGGGGCCATGATCAGTGCTCTTGCCACTTTCTGGATGGCTGGAAACATTTTAGCAGCAGGTACAACACTGATATTGGATTTTTTAAATGGGAGTTTGATGTACTATCTATTTGTCTATCTGTCTATCTATCTATCTATCTATCTATAATGTAAACATTTGTTAAAGGTTCAAAACATCTCTTTTTTATCACTACATGATTGTGATGTGACAACCATGAATACATTTACGTATGACCACATATGAGCATTGAAGTGATAAAGATGGTTGTTACTGCAGACTCTCTGTAGCACAGTTATTCAAGCAGAAGATGTGTGGAAAACAATTGAATGTTGTGATGATCCAGACAGCGAAAAGGAGGGTATGAAGTTTATTTTTTTGGTATGAAGTTCGTCTTTCTTATCTCAGTGTGTTAGCCGGTGTTGATTGTTAAAAATGCTGATGTAGAAACAAATAATGACAGTTTTTGGTGCATGTAGCAGAGCTGTAGTTTTGAATTTGAACCTAATCTGAGTCTGGAAAAAATTCTCAACCCAAAAATGACCACCACCAACCAGACACTGAAGAAAGTCAGTATTCCATATGATGTTAACCTGTTAAGTTACCTTAGCATCAATGTAAAGCTAGCTAGCTATGATGACAGCCATTATCAATTCATTGATGAATAAAATAAAATAAAATAATTCAATTCAAAGTCCAATATTAAGTTGAAATTCTACTTCAACAATTAGTTAACCTTGGATCTTGGTGCACGATGTTGCCAACAGCACAAGTGACACCAGTGTGCCAGATTAAGTAATAAATATTACAGTAATAAAACTCGGGAGAATTAATAGCATAAAGAGAAGAACTGAAGTGTGGGTAATTGCAGTCCTTTAAAGGTGGGAGACTACGAGAAACCCAGCCTAAGCACAAAATACTTGAAAAAGGGTGTCCAAACTCCAGCGTTGGCATTTGACTACCCCTGGGTTCAAAAAAGATATTATAAGCTCTAATATAAAACTTCACAAACCCTAAAAAACACAAAGACAGAAATCAGCTTAAATCTGTTCCTAATGATGATAATTACCTTTTTTATTTGTCCAGCAACTTAAGTGGTCTATAACAAAAACCACTAAACTGACTGAGAAATATGCTGAAATGAGAATCATAAGAAGAGAGAGAGTGATGGAAAAGAAAAAATAAGAGTAAGCTGGAGTGGGCTATGAGTTTGCAAATAACGTGTACAGATTTTTCAGTTGTTTCCTGTTATCTCTCTGATGTGGCCTGACAGCTTTGTATCCAGCTGAGCTCTGTGCTCTGTACCTGCTATTACACTCAGCAGAATGTGTGTGTGTTTTGTTGGGGAGAGCTGGCACTGGCACACTGATGAAATGCCTGGCATTCATTCCTCATGCCAGCAGCCAGTGTGTACATGGAAAGTGGGATGTTGAACTGCTTTGCTGCCTTGCTTTGTGAAGCAAGTCAAACCAAAAGAGTTTGGAAATCAGTCCCCAAGCAGAAAATCAGAGTAGGGGAAGCATGCAGCCCTGATGCGTTTGTATGGATGTGTTTGTATGTACTGGTGTACAGGTGCAGCCTGGTTAGTCATCCCCAGAACATTTCTGCACGTTGAGCTGGGCTGGTTGGATTTCCAGAGCTGGAGATTGTTTGTGGTGCTGTGTTCCATCCCCAGCCTCACCTCAGCCTTCATCTTCAGTCTGGCCATGCCTGAGAGCCCCCGCTTCCTCATGGAGGTACACCCATGATCCTGCCTTATGTGTGTGTATGTACATATTTAGAAACAGGATAATATTATTATTATTATTATTATTTTTATTGAATAGTACTATGAATAATGGCCATTTTGACTGGTAATTAAATAAACGAAGGGTGATCTGTGACTTTTGCACATGAAATGAACTTTTTTCCCAAGTAATGTTGTGTTTTTCAAGTTTGTACATGTTTTCATAGTGTTCTCTAAACTGATTGGGATCTAAAAGGAACAGGATTGTATAGGCATTAATGTGAAAGGAGCACAACTCAACTAGAATTTAGGTGCTCATGTCTAGATGCTTTGATGTCTGGTCTTGATTGGATTCAGTTTTCTGCCACTGCTCTGCTTTGCTTTATTTACTGTTACTGCACTATCGAATAGTTTTGTCAGTACCATTTAACTAGCCACAACATTTCACCTTTTATAGCATCATGCTGTTTTTGAACATATCCCAGGTGCAAAGAGCTGCAACTTTTGTGTCTTATGTGTCTCTGTTGTTCACTCAGGCTGGAATGGAGGAAGAGGCGCTGACTGTGTTCCAGCTGATGTACAAACTTAACCACAGAGGAAGCCGCAAACCTTTCCCAGTATGAATATGCTGTAGTCTTATCTTGCATTATGCTTGCTTATGATAGAATATTTACCATTAGGTATAGTGGCTTACACATAACGAATAGTGTCTGGTACACATAATGAAAAGCTGCTTCTAATTAATGAATTCAGCTACTTCAAGGTGCACCCATTGCTGACACAGGTGTTCAATTGTGCACCCACAACCTGTATAATCTCCATAGAAAAGCACCACTAATAGAATTGAATGCTCTGGAGCAGCAGCACATGAGCCTAAGGTCACCATGCCCAATGCCAAATGTCGACTAGAGGGGTACAAAGCCCCCAGCATTGGGTTGTGAAGCAGTGGAACTGTGTTTTCTGGAGTGATGGAGCTCCATTCAGTACCTTTGGAGTGGAGTTTGTGATGCAGAAGTAATCATCCAACATCAGCACCTAACCTCACTAATGCTTTTGCAGATAAACACAATCAAATTCTCACAGCAGTGTTCCAACATCTAGTGTAAAGTCTTTCTAAAAGAGTAGAGGCTGCTACTGCAGCAAAGGGGGGAAATTCTTATTAATACTCTTGATTTCAAAAGAAACACTGTATAAGCAGGTGTCTGCAAACTTCTGGACATTATAGTATAAGTAGTAATCAACAGTGCCAGAATTGGTCATTCCTCATGGGTCACTGAAACTGGTCTGAGTCTGCCTGTCACAGTGCCACTCCAGACTCAGTCATGCAGGACAGTTTGGTCTGGTCTGGTCTTTCAGCTGGATGGAAAGATCTAACAGCTTTGTTGAAATGAACATTGATGTGTGACTCTCGCAGCAAAAAGCAAAAGTTTCACTAACTTTTTATGAGTTATCATCATAGCTCTCTTGTCATTCTTTTTTTCTAGCTACATGCTGAAGGCACACATTGATTACTACTGAAGCTTACTGTGTTTGTGTGTTTAAAGGCGTCTGGGCTACTCATTAACCGTAAAGATGATGAGGATGAAGTGGAACCATTCAGAACGCGTAGATGCTTTGAACATCTAACCTGTTCTTTTAAACGGGTAGGCTCAGCTGTCACATCACTCACTCTTGTGCTAGATAGGTTTAGATGCAGAAGTTATTAATTTAATATTTACATAGGATCATATGTTTCTGATTTTTTTATGCTCAGTGTTATTTTTAATATTCAGATTTAGTGCTGTGACCCTAGAGATCATAATTTGAAGAAGTAAATGAATTCTCTGGCAACAGTTTTCTGCAGTTATGGCAAGAGAAAAAGGGTCTTGAATTAGAATAGAATGAGGCGGAAACTGAGATCAATCTGCAGTCCAGAATATGATACGGCCTCCTTACGGTTTCTCATTTTTCTCCCATGCCCCAGGGACTGGCTCCAATCAAACAGCTGTTTGTTAGTCCCTTGTTGTCCAGGAGCATTGCCCTGCTAATCATTTTCTACTGCATATCATTTGGGTATGTGTGGGATCTTCTCTACTGAAATTAGGACTGTTGTCTAAGGTGTAGGCTATTGAATGTATCATCACTGCTGTAACAAAGCTTTGTGTTTCCAAAATGCTAATCTTACAGGAAAGGGAAACATTCTTAACTTTAATGTACATTAAGTACAAGTAACAAGATTTTTCCATATAATTTTCGACCATTTCTGTTAATCCAGCTATCATGAAATGTAATAAAAAGAGTAGGTGGTATTTTCAATGGTCAAATTTTAAAAAGTTTTTGACATGACAGTGAAAATATGTTACATGTACATAGTACATTCAGTACATATACTAATGTAAAATCATTTTTAAAATCATTCGTAGGTACTATGGTTTGTGGATGTGGTTTCCTGAGCTCTTCAAGAGAGCTGAAGATGGAGGTTCTCCGTGTGCCAATATGTCTCGACCTCAAAGTCAAAAGAATGAGAGCTGCTATCCAGTAAAAACTGCAGGTGGGGTATTTAAAAGAGCTATATGTTGACATAGAAAAGTGCATAGTACAAAGACAACACAACACATGACTGTGAAACATTAGAACTTGGTAAATCAAGGCTGGAAAATTATTATTAGATGACATTGCTTTGTTACTATTATGAGACGTATTCATGACATCATTGTCATTGCACAAATCTTCACTGTTTACAGTTTATATGGAGGGTTTTGTGACGGCAGCCTCTAACCTGCCTGGAAACATCTTCACCATCCTGCTGATGGACATAGTGGGAGGGAAGATCCTCCTCGGTCTGTAACCGTTCAGCCTTTTTTTAGTAGTAACATTTGCATTTGCATAAAGATCTTGCACAAACCCCAGTACTGGGATGCCTGTTTAGTGCTGTTAGCCTAATGCAAAGTAATGTGTAAAAGTCGGAGAACATCCTTCCTTTATTTCATTTCCAGTCAAAATGGCCATTAAGTACAAGTTATTCCCATTTTTCCAACTTCTGTTTTTTTTCCACTTATTTTCTTTTTGACTTTCTTCTTTTCTTCCTTATGCAAGTGATTATCTTATATCTAATCTTCACAGAAATATCTCCTGAAAAATGAATAACTTGTACTTATTTATTAGTAGTTATTTTGACTGGAAATTAGGGATGGTCTTTTTTGCACAGTACTGTACTTGCGTGTCAGAATAAGAGTGCTGGTTTTGGCCATCTATTCTTGTGGTTACACTGATGCCTGAAAAGGGAAGTTTGAATCATAATCTGTGCTCATTAGAATGTGAAATATTGAAACTTATCTTAGATCAGTACACAAACGTTTTTCACGAATGTTGTCTGACTGCTCTCTTTCTCAGCTGGGAGTCTGCTGGTGTCCAGCGTGAGCGTATTCCTGATTTATGTAGTGAAGACTAAAGGCCAGAGTCTCTTAATGTCCTGTGTGTTCAGTGGGGTCTCTGTCATCTCCTGGAACGCTCTGGATGTAGCGGGTACTGAGCTTTACCCCACACAGTTACGGTAACTATCTTCACTGGCACTATACTGCAGACGTGCACTGTACACTTCTCTCTCAATCACACTAATATTGAAAATTCAGAATATTTTCATTTTTTTAAATCTAGCAATAGCATGCTTTAAAACATGATTCTGTATTGAATAAATACCTTTGACATCAATTCAGTGTTATTTCATTGTCTTTTAGCTCCTCTGCATTGGGCTTCTTCACTGGAGTAGGCCGAGTGGCAGCAATCATGGGAAATGTAGTTTTTGGCCAGTTGGTGGACACCAACTGTTCAGTGCCTATACTGGTGGTATCAGCTTTGCTGCTGGCTGGGGGTCTAGCATCTCTACAGTTACCTCAAACCAAACAGACAGATTTAACATGAAACACAGGCACAGTTAACATGAGACAAAACACATACACAGACTTACCAAACACACCTGAACAAACATGAAGGCTGAATGAACACTAGTCAGTTTAAAAGCCTGTGCCTCCAGCCAGACCTAACAAACAGAACTTTATTGGAACACAAGAATTTGCTTGCAGCTTGCCTTGATTTCTAGGCGGATCTTTTGATTGGCCTTATTGAACCATCAAACATCTTCCCTTTGAGAAAGAGGAAAGGATGTTTCAAATAGAGATGCACCATTCAAGATTTTTTAAATGGACAGTTGTGATTCTGGTTTCCAAATTGGCTGATTTTTATTAGCCTTTTTTAATCTGAAGCTCACACTGTGTGGGGTTCCAGCACTTTTACTTATTGGCCAAACTTGCATAATAAACATAAATATTTACTCTTTAAGGGCATTGGCATTTACATTTTTTTTAAATAACATAAACCTATTAAACCACTACATCAAAAGTAAGGCAATTGGCTGTTTAACACAATGACTCATGTAATGATGCTACGACAGATGGTACAGATGTAGCAGCAACATTCAAATACAACACAAGTGCACTTACCTGACTCATGTTATTTATTTACCTCATAAAATTGCAACACAAATCAGCCAAAATAAAAACAATAAATTGTCTGATTGCCGATTTCATGTTTTTAGCATGTTGGATTCCAGTCTTGGCCGATTTTGGTGCATCTGTAGTTTCAGATATGTAATTTCAATCACATCGCTAATAACATATCCTCACAAACACAACCCAGAACCAAACTTTAGGTAAGTTACAGCAGTCATTTAGACCTTTTTCTGCCTCTCATGTTGGACCAAGCAGGTTCCAGTCTATTAGTAAAATAAAGTGGGATTGAGTTGGTGGCTGGAACTGAGACCAGTCTGAAATGCACATCTTGCAGCCAAGACCAAAGCCTTCATTCGGTCTCACAAAGACAACTCGTTTTGCATCGCTGTCCATCGGTGTCTTATAACTTTGCATTGCACAAATGCACTAAATCTAGTTTAGATTATGAATGCTGAATTTACTTTTATATGATAATTAATAATGGGCATTTTTTTGGATAATAAAACATACAACAATGATGTTCTTAATTGTACTGCATTGTTACAATAAAAGATGTACCAGGGTGCTAAAAACTGATGATATGGTTGTCTTTATTTCCAGAGAAATTTTAATTATTATTTCGCACACATAAACAGAACAGACTCGTAATGCTTCAACAACTTTATTGTGCCCAACTGGAACAACCTCCATTTTAGGTAACCATGGCAACACTTGCAGACCAATGAGGTAGAGATTTTTAAACTCTAAAAAGCAGCTGGGCCAGGCAACAAGCTCAGCACAACAAACCTGATCGAAAAGCAAGAGAGAGGGGCAGAGAGAGACCGGCAGAAGGAGAGGCAGACAGACCGACAGACAGACACACTGACGTGACACTAGGTCTTTGGCACACAGCTTTAGAGTCCAAATAAAAACAGGGAGTTAAGTTGCATTTGATGGTTTACAATAGATAGGCCTAGTAACACTTAACTCTACATTCAACAGTAACACAAGAGTACAAGAAAGGAAATTAAAGGGTCATGCTCTAGATGACTCTGCCTGCCCCATTCTAGTGAAATACAAGAGGGGAATTAAAACCACCGTCTCCCCTGTTTCCCCAAGTGCAAATTAAAAAAAAGTGCAACAATTTGATTAAAACTATGTACAGTCCACAATCTCAGAGGTCAAAGTCCGTTCCAACGTCGTTGCCATGTGTATCTGACCGTTGACAGCAAGATTGCTGCTAAGCAGCAGTGGCATTCAAAGATGGAATACTTAATGAGTGGATCTGCTGCATAGCCAGGTCATGCATCAACCATTTTATGTTACTTGTTAAAATAAAATTAAAACAACTGTCAAAATCACAAACATCTACCCCAGGTAGTTAGAGAGAGGAGAACTACAGGGCAAATACTAACTAAAAAACTACCAATTCGGGCCCATGCCTCAGCCGAATACCGCAGGTAGAAGGACTAAAAACAGTGTAAAAATGTCTGAAATGAACTCCAAACTTGAAAATAAAAAGGCCAGCAGACCTGCCAAAAATAATAAGAATGTAGAGGCAAAACTTTTGCCTTCCAACATAAGAGGCTTGCATGATGAATACAGATGCAAGGCGTTTAAAAAATTAAAACAGAAAAACTGTGAAAAAGCTCTAAAATCAGGAAGGCATTTTTCTATTTGCCACCTGCAGAAATTCGGGGTTATCTCCATGGTGATGGTTGTCTGGGTAACTGTGCAAATGGGTCACCATCACCCAGCCCCTCTGTCTGCATAGTGCCTTAGTGAACGAGTAAACAGCAAAAAGAGAAAGCAGTGCAATACTAGAACTTTCTACAGTGATCCTCTCCTGGCTCTATCAGCTCAGGGAAGGGGATGGCACAGTTAATCTCCCTCAGCCCAGCGAGCTCTCAGCCCTCTGGGTTAGCAGCAGAGTTATGGTTGGCGCTGCCCATTCAGCTCGAGTTGAGGCTCTTCTGGTTGCGCATGAGGGGCCGGTGACTACTCAGCACGTCCATGGAGTGCTGCCAGTGCCAACAGGAGCGGCAGTAGTACTTAAAACAAGCCTGAGAAAACGACAGGGAAATATGATTTACAGTCATAATCAGACACCTGATATTTGTATATACATCAGATTTAATGTAGACTAATGCACATTCATCCTTAACAATGACACCCTTTAAGGACTTAATTTCACAAATACAGCAGATTTTTCATAAATTTTAGATGTCTAAACACATTAACAGTCCTAAAGAATCAATTCTGTAAACTTGTTTGAATATCATCGCTGTTTCTTAAGTTTTATTTCCTGACATCATTTGAGCAACACAGCTGCTGCACACGTTGTGTGAACGTTTCAAGCTGAGAGAAATGGTCCAAAATTACAATTTTATAAAGTATCTCCAAAATAGTAACTTTACAGGAAAGGGCAAAAATGTTCCTTACTTTCAATGCAAGTTAATGAAAAATATTTTATTCTAAGCAATTTTTGATCATTTCTATTGGTCCAATCTTCACTAAATTTTCACACAATGTAAAGGACAGCTGCTGAGCTCAAATGATGCAGAAAAGTAAAAATTACACAAAATAGAGCTATGTTTTTCATTGGACAGCGACGATATACAAACGCATACACACAGACACACACACAAACAGCAAGCCATGTAAGAGGAGAACAGAGTGAAGGGACACAGCACCTCCACACTTTTATTCTCCACAGGTTCACCTGTGTAATATAAATGTGTAGGGGGTTTACAGTGTGAAGTCATTAAAGAAGTGTTATTTTCCCATAAAATAGCAAAGGTCAAGCAATCTGGGGTTGAAATAATAATAAATTGCATCATTTTTTTCTTTTGGTAAACAGTGAAAATGAGTCCCACAGACCCCAACACCACACAAGGGTTAAACAAGTTATATCAGGTTTATAAAGTGTTTTTTAAAAAAACAAAGTGTAGCTGTGCTCAGAAAGCAACGTTTATTAACTTTATTAACTTAAATATCATCTTATACAGTGATATATTCAGAAAATATTGTGCTATAAATGCTATCAATACCACCTGCTAAGTGTACTGTAGCAGGGCTCAGAGCATCTGATACTGCATAGCATCACTTTCTCACCTGGTCTCTGCAGAAGAACGGGCCTGGCTGACGATTACATACTTGGCACATGGAGTCATCAAGGTATGGGTCAATCTGAACCTAAAACAAGTCGAAAACAAAAGTATGAAGAAGCAGATACAGCTGAGAGAGAAGAAACTTTGACCATGAACAAGACTGTGCATCTTGTGTAACTCCAGATAATCCTGAATGCAGACGACATACTCTGCTCTCTGTACACAACTCCTCTCTCACCTTCTTGGTGAACTTTGCGGTTTTGATCTCCACAAACGCAGCGCTCACTGCTTTAAGGTAGCTCTTCTGGTTCCTGAACGTCACACGTCCTGATCCTGCAAAAGCCAGATATCATAAACTGAACAACCATAATGTAATTCCCATGATACACGGACAGACTGCGATGACTGAATGGCAGACCTATTGGATATTTGTGCTTGTCTGTGTCGATCCCAGCGTAGGTGACCCCTCCGAACAGTTCCTCCATGATGTGGGCCAGAGCTTCAGCGTTCAGCATGCCGTGCAGAGCTCCCACAAACACAGTTCTGCTGGGGAAGAGCCGTAGGGAGGGGCAGCGCACAAAATTACTGTCTGTGATCACCCATGGAATCACCTGCACCTGTGTGAACAGGAAAAAGAGTTTTATCATAGTCCTTATTACAGCTTGAAGTATTTGTTCAGTCTGGTTTGGACACCATTTCACAAATATGTGTCAGGTTCAGATTTCACAAGCAACCACCCCGCCCACTTTTAACAGATTATACCTGGCATTTCCCTCACTTTAGTTTCTCGGTTTACTTTATTCTTCCTCCCTACTTTCATTACTTTGAAACAGTTTTTTATCTGCCATGATGGAGTCATTCATTTGTGTTGCTGACAGAATTTATCATTGAGGTCCACGAGGCCCACACATAGAATGGATTTAGGGCAATAAAACATTGAATCAATTCAGGAAGTTTAGTTTAGTTTATTCAGTTTAGTGCAGCCAAAAGGATGTTAATGTTACATTTGTTTGGCCAAATATTTATTTATATCTTACATGTAATATGTTCAAGGTTATGAAACAGAGTTGTGTAGTAAACAGAACTAACATCTTCTTGTATCAGCATGAGAACAGTGCATCACAGGAAGTATATCCACAGTAAAAAACTAGGGATGTTGTTTAAAAGCACTGCTTGATGAACAAATTTAACTGTTATATAACAGTAATTTAACTGATGTTATCATTAAAAGTATCAGATTTTATTCAGCACTTAGGGTGATCTGACAAAATTTTGTTGGACTGAGGTCAGTTGTGCACTCAACACTTGATGATGTGGTTTGGTGCGGACTCGGATGTTATTAATTGTATTGTGATGGTCTACCTTACGATATATTTAAATACAGTGGTGATCCCTTAAACAGTTATAATAAGTGTGCATTACTTTGACCAAAACTGTTTACGTTTGAAGCTGAAATATGTCATTTAGAATATTCTAAAAAAAATAAGTATATTTTTCAATGTGATACTCACATCCTTGCAACGTATTCTTTTGCTAGACATCTTATAGTAATACTCCAGATAATCGCCGGGATGCAGATGGCGCTGGGTGCAGGCCTGCAGCAGAGCCTTCACTGATTTCTCAGACTCAAACACCAGGTACACATAACCTACACAGAACATTTAGTCTTAATGTGCATGCTGACAAATGCATTGTGTGCTGCAGAGCAGCTGCCATTAGCCGAGACCACTGTTTGAATTTCAAATAAGTGTATATTAAGTGTTCAAGTGTATAGATACTAATCTCAATCTCTTTATCAAAACAATGAAACTCATGAGGATATATGCTAAAGAATGCAAAGGGCCAAAACGTTACTGCATTACCACAAGGCTGATTACCTTGAGGAGGGCATCGAGGGTGCTTGCCATCCTTGCCAGGCCATTCCACCTTTAGGGGTCCAAACACACTAAATGTGTTCAAAAGACTGGCTGTAGAGACAGACACATTCATAGAAACATAGTATTTTTAACAATGAATTTGAATGGTTTCTGTGTGTCTGCGGATTAACAAATGGAGCTGAATTTCGTGCAGCCGTCAGGCAGCTTTGTAATGAACGTACACAGCAGACATCTGGTTTTGACACACTGCACGTGTGAAAGATATGCAACCTTTCTGTAAGGGAATCACTAAACTGTGCTGGTCTCCGGCCTTTAGTTCCCCACCCTGGATTCAAGCAGCTAGACAGATTAGTGTCAAATTTTGCACCTCACACAGGTGAATTAACTATCATATCATGTCATGCTCGAGCCATTTGTGTATATCGTCAATGTCGAATTAAAATGAAAAAAGAAAATTTGCAGGAGGAGAAAAAAACATTAACCTTCAGTTTACATTAACAATTAATAACATTTTATTCTGCTTCATTTTGGACTGTTCCTGTGACACCATTTATCATGATTTTTTGAAAAAAAAGAGCAAAGAGCAGCTGGCATTTTCAAATTATTAATTAAAAAAACAACGAAAAAGGAGACACAAGATTTTGCTCCACGTGTGTGAGTGTGTATGTGTGTGCACTACTCACCCTCTGTGACGTCCCACGGCACTCCACCAAGGAACACTTTACAGGAGTAGATGGGGTTTTTGTAGTTGCGTGGAGGCAGCTGTCCAGCCCAGGTACAAGTAGCTTCATTTGTTGCTATGAGGAGCAGTGAATCATGCATAAATCTAGTTAGATTTTAAGGACTTAATGCCAAAAAACTAATAGCAGCATCAATCAGCTGCAACCACAATTTAGATTCTTACCAATGAAATCTATATTTCATGTCATACAAATTTAAATCATTATGTATCGGGCATCAACTACAAACAGGCCTATCATGATTCAAACAGTGATTCTGTCTGACACTGATTGTCGTTAACGTTAGCATGCTGACAGAAGAGTACCTGCAGCCTGCCTGTGTAGCTGAGCCTTCCTCTCAATACTGACGGAGTGGTCTGGTGACCCCAGGGTGTCCCAACTGGGCCAGGGGGATGATTTTGTCCAGCACTTGGCCAGTGACCCTTCAGGCACAACAGGGAGAGTGGGGGCAAGAGGAGAGATGGGCTCCTCTCTGTGCCCTATGCCCAGCTTCACAGCATCCTTCTGAGTGCCAGACAGGAGGAAGTTCATAGGAGGTGAGATCCGCAGACTAGACTGCAAGAGGAAGGAAACTTTGTGAAAATTGTGTTCAGTGTAACAAAGTTTCAATAATGTGTGGTAAAACATCACTGTCATATTTAATTTAGATTTTTGCGGATAATGAGCTGCCTCAGTACCCTAAACGGATGCTTTATGCAGCATGTTTTTGTTCTGTGCCTACAATGAAGGCCAGTCCAGGTCACTCACCAGGTAGTCTCTGGCTCCCAGATGCCCTTTTTTGCAAAGACACCTGCTTACAGGAAAATTTTACTTAGGAATTGACTCTAACTGTTTCGTGCTGGTTATAATGGCTCAAATCATCCCTTTTAGCTTTAGCAATCAGAACTGAATGAATACCTGGTCTAATAAATTTCTTAACAATTTCTTAACTGAACGGTGAATCTAATTTTTCAGATTCCTCTGATTGTTTCAATAAAAGTGACAGAGCGCCTTAATTATGCATGGCCCACGCTGTGGTTGTGTTACAACCAATTAATTGAACACGGGGAGCCATTAATCAAATCCACATGATCCCCTGTTTGAATCCCTGTCTAATTTTTCAGTCACGCACTAAGTGCCTGTAATTTGCTAGAAAAAAATTAACATCGTCACTCAATAAGAAGAGTTGATTCTACAGTCACTGATCTATGAACCCAGATGACGTTGTATCTCCTGGAATTCGATGCTGCTCACCAGGTGGTCGGATCCGGAGGAGATGCCACTGGTTTCGGAGTCGACGGGGCTGCTGGATCCAGAGTTTAGCAGAGAGCGAGACTCTATTGCTGGAGTAATGCGGGCCAGGCTGGGGAAATGTTCCAACAGGTCCCCTCCGCCCAGAGAGCCTTGGCTCTGATAGCCATGTGGTCTGTCCAGCGCATTCCCCAGAGGACTGGTCAACAACCCCAGCACTGCCACACACAGAGAGTACAGACCATAATGTGAGACAGTGTATGTAATAAATGCAAAAGTTTAAAGTACCTGAGAAAATTATATTTAAAAATATATTTAACTGGGCATTTCAAGTTTATTTGCTCAGAAAAGACAATATAAGAAAGAATACACATAACATTAATACAGTAACTGATTTTATGTCACCATTTCCAAACTTTTCTTCATGGCAACACAGTATTAAATTAAATCAGAACTGCTGCTGATGGAATTGAACAAATTCATGTGATGGCTGGGGGCATCAAGGAGAACACGGGGAACAAACCTTGTGTTCCTCTAACCAGCTTTTAAGATACTGACTACATTTTTGAAAACAAGAAAGTCTTGTTACTTTTAAGTAGGTTTATGTTTATTTGTATTTGTTGTGATATGTTACATAACAGTTAGGATTGTGTATACACATATTGTCGCTGACCAGAAGAAAGAGCATGCATCTCTAAAACAGTAGCTTCACAGAAGGTGGCAAAACATTGTTACCTTTTAATGTAAGTTACTGTAAAATCTGTTTATTCCAAGTGATTTTGGAGCATTTATACTGGTCCACTCATCAAAACATTTTCACATAATGTAAAAGACAGCTGCTGTGCTTAAGTGTTGTAGAAAAACACAAAAAAATGGAAATTCATGCTTTGTTTTGTTTTTTGGACAGTGATATTAAGAATATTACGAATGAACTTTGACTAAATGATCTATCATATACGATAATAAAGGAATGAGTAACAACAGAACAACAAACTGTCAAATAATACGGAGAAAATTACTGTTAAATATAACAGACATCCACCTAATCACACTATTTAAGCACATAGATGATTTGATGCGTAATAAAGAAATCTGTCAGAGAGAGAGTCATCCTGGAGTGACATTAGCCCTGAATGAGACAGCAGAATTGAGCTGGTTTGGGTGCTGTGCTGTGCTAGCGTCTGTGTCATCTGCTCTATTAGGAGAATTGGGGCAGAGCAAATGTGAGGCACATAGGGACTTTACATTCAGACGCGTGTATGCGCTAAGGACAACATCCAATCACAAGCATCAAGCACAGTTTAACATGAGGACGAATGTTTACTTTCAAATATCAGACTAAAACACTCCCATTCTGATAACCACATGTTTTGGTGACCTGAACAAATGTTAGTGAATCAATAGAACAGCTAGCTCTGGTGTGTTTGGCCTGGCTCAGGGGAAAAGTGATTAGTCACGCATGAGTTAAAGATATGAGACAGCACTAAGACTGAGCTCACACCTTCCAGAATGATCTATCATCCCACTAACACATACTCACTCTCTCTCTCTCTCTCTCTATCCCTCTCTCTCTCTCTGTGTGCCCCTATCTCTCACAAACACACAGACACACAAATTCCAGAAAGTCCAGAATCATCTATCATCACGGCAGCACTAATGTCCATACGCACATACACACAGACCTTTAAAAATGGCTCAAAAATACACAAAAGAGTTAGAAAGAATGACTAACCCCTTAAATTCTGGCTTTATTATTCAGTTATCCATTAATCTGAATGCTTATCATCCAGTACATTTTGGTTCTCAGGGTTAAACACTTACAGCTGGTTTCCTGGACCCAGATAAAGCTTAATTCTAGACTAAAAAAGGCTTTTCAATAGTTCAAGACTAAGCTTAATCTGTGTCAAGGAAACCAGCACGTAATGTAAAGTAACATGATTAAGCATTCAATCGGTGTGCGCAGATGGGGGGCTGTGGTACTCACTGGTCGCAGGGGAGCAGCGCTGTGCTGGAGGTTCAGACTCAGGGCAGCTCCAGGGCTGGTCCCAGCAGGGCAGGCCGAGAGACTGCAGGCCCAGGCTGAGCTCCGTGATGTCCGGCAGGCCAAGGGGAGCGTCCTGCTCCTGGCTGCAGAACGGCATCCTGCTAGCCACAGCAGAGCATCCTGTATCTGGCAGGTCTACAGGGAAAACATACAAGAGATATCATAAAAAAAAAACAAACAAAAACAGTCACATAAAGGAAACATAGATGAAAGCATGCTGGAGACAAACAAAAAACAAAAATCTAGTTTGGCAAAAATGAGCTTACGCAGACCTAAACATAGTGTTTCGTGCCCAACCAACCAGGAAAAAAAACACACGTACGCAGTTCAGAGACAACCAAAGTAAGCAAAATGATCTAAAAGATCAGAACTCAAGAGACCAACCTGCCACGCTGCCCGTCGAGGCCTCCATGAGCCTCCGTGAGCATCACTGACTTGTTAAACATGTGACTGTTACAGTGAGTCTCTCACTGCCAGAGCCATTCCCCTCTCTAGCACATCAGATTCCCACTACCACGTCCATATCAGCAGCTTCGCTCACTCCGAAATACTTCCTCAACACCGTATGTGTGTGCAGGCGTGCGATCGGGATGTTGAGCTCTCTGCTGCGCTGCTCTCAGCAGCTGAGCTGCATCACACCACTGATCTGAGGACGGAAGAGCAGTAGTCTCTCTCTCTCTCTCTTGCTCGCTCCCTCCCTTCTCTCTCTGTCTATGCTGAGTCAGGCCTGAGGCTGGAGGCTGGCCAGGTGACAGGGAGGGAGGGAGAGTGAGCGAGAGAGAGAGAGCAGAGCTAGCTCCTGTAATCACTGTGATTCAGCTGGTCTGAGTGAACAGTTTTGTTTTTCCTTTCCAGTGAGTGGACCTGACACACCCTGCCTTCACTCAATCAGCAACAAACACACAGGCATGAGGGACCTCATTCTTCTTTATCTGAGCTGCGTACGTACAGCCAAGCTCTACAGTAGGGTTGGGCAATACGACAATATTTATCATTATCGTGATAAATTACATCAGAATATGCTTTTCTGAGCACGCTGTGGATCTCATCAGAACACTAAACAACAGCATGTTTCATTACAAAGAGCATACTTAGTATCGTTTAACTGCATTTAGTGCAGTGCAGTATGGGAAAACTGAAAATTGAGAAAACATGCACATGACTATGTTTCTAAAAGTACCCAGAAACCCTTTCTAATCAGCTACTTTAAGGTGCACCCATTGCTGACACAGGCATTAAACTGCACACAGACAACTTATATAATCTTAAAGAAAAGCACTGCCAGTAGAATGGGACACTCTGGAGAAGCTGCACATGAACCTGTGATCACCATCATCAATAAGGGGTATAAAGCCCCCCAGCACTGGGGTGTGGAGCAGTGAAACTATGTTCTCTGGAGTGAAATTCCTTCAAACTGTAATTCCTTTGGCATGAGCTGGAATGGAGTGATCCAGAACTAAGCAGCAGTTTAAGAAAGGTACCATCCCAAATTATACTATTTAAAGAACACAGCACTCAGGAGGTTAAAGAGGATTATATAAAGAGGGGAACGTAGCAATGTTTGTGCGATGTTTATGTATAGATATGGCTATCTGGTTGTTGAAGCACAGAACTTGCTGGTGTAATAGTTTTTGCTCTGGTTTTGTTTTAAGCTTATTTCATTTTATAACCCATACAGGGTCTCTTGACCTGATGTGAACTGCAATTATAATATTTATTTACATTAATTGTTAGTTTTGGGCAAGTGTGCACTGTGCAACTGCAGTCACACATTAATCCAATCTGGAATCTTCCCCTTAGATGAACATCTTCTTACTGTTTTGGGGGGTCTGCATGTCATACATTTTTATATGCATGAAACTTCTAAGTAATTCACACACTGATTGGTTTACTAATGCAAGACCAGGTTCCTACCAGAACCTTCCCTAAACTCAGTGGTATTGTCTTGGTATTGTCAGACTGAAATTTTCTGCTGCTGCTGCTCCAAGCAGCAAGCTAACTAGCAAATTCTCATTTATGAAACAGAAATAACAGAAACTGGCAAAATGTCAGAAATACATGCAACCTAGGTACCTGCAATGTATATGTAAGCTAATAATCAAAATAAAGAAATCTACTGGCACTCTGCAGTCATTACAGACTCAGACTGAGCTCTACTGTTGGACGTAGTCCTTACACTTCGCATCTGATATGTAATTGCATTGATAGGAGATTTTTATCACAGTTAGTTTAACATTAATGTCAAGATTTTTTTATTTAGATCATAAAAAATGCTGATGTATTTGATCTGCTGTCTCTTTACTCAGTTGGATCACATCACTATCTGTAAGCATTTACATAAATGTAAATATTACGTCACTCAGGCATTTCACTCAGGCATTTCTTATAGCTGTTATCAACTTCTTTATATATGTATATATATGAAGTATATGTACGAGTGTGTGTGAGTGTGTACATGTAAATGGTGAACATCACTTGAGTAATAAGAAAGTTATTATGGCCAATTTAATCATGAGAACTCATCATATCTCTATACATGCGTATCTGCTTACAAGCGAATCTTGACTGCTTCAACATGAGAGACGTGCAAATGTACTGCCGCAGATTAAGAACAGACAATGTGGCATCTATGCATTCATATGTATGATTTCAACTAGCCATCACACTAACCTGTTGTTGAACATTATTACTAGAGCAATTTTAACAAGAAATGGTGATGATTCAATCACTGTCTGTCTAGAGTTAGACTAAATAAACCATTTTATGAGGTCCCAGTACGGTTAAAATGCTGAATACCTACACAGCTGCCTATGTAGGTGATGGGGGGCAAAGCAGCTCACTCGGTATTGAGCCATGTCCATAGTGTAGCTTTCTATAGCATTTCTTAAATATGGCTTTCCTCTGGCTTTTTTGTCAGATTCAACTTATCAAATCTTTGAAAAAAACAAACTATTTTGATGTATTGTGCCAAATATCTACCAAAGTAGTGCTCGTAACTGTCATCCTACAGCAACAAGACTGCAACAGACGCTTGTTTCAAACTACAAGCCCATGCACACAACTGCCATGTCTACTCCTACTGTATTAAACGCAGTAAGGTACAGTTGACCGTGAGCATGTGCGCACAGTGGCAGGGCTGTGTGCGACTTGAGAGTCTGGAATGGAATACTCACAGGAGCAGCATGATTCAGCAACAACTTAAAACAAGAAAACCAGCTGACAAGGCCATTCTGATGCCAGATTCAGGCATTTACAAGAGCACCAGGTTTGGAAAGTACATGTGCAGGCACTGAAACAGCTGTAGGAAACATATGAGACACTGCAATAGCTCAGTAGCTAAACATCAGATGAACCAACATCTTGTTGCTGCAGCAAATTTTTTTGACGGTTTTGAGAGTTCGTTATTAGAGCAAACAGGCTGTACAGCCAGCTGGGTCACACAAAACCCAACTTAATAGATCTACTATATTATTAAAATACTTCTTGTAACACTATTATGTACTGAAAAACAGGAACCTAAAATATACAAACTACCTTGTACAAACTGCTGTGAATTTACAGCAGAAACACTGCAGTAATCTACAACGTTCTGTAAGTACAGTAGACCACTGTGCATTCTGGGAGATACACAAGTTTCTTGCCAAAGAATTTAAGATTATATTTTACAGCATTATTGTATTTTACGATTATATATTCTAAGATGATTAGCTGTTTTTTTGCAGAGCATACTAAAAAAGTGACCCATCTCTGAATACTGTAGCAATGTGGGAGTTCCCAGCCTTTCTTGTGCTTTTGTTAGCTGCTTTTATTTTTGTTTTATTTCAACTTACTTAAAGACTGGTGCACGTAACTGAGATCTTGTGTCTAAAGAGCTACATTTAGCTAAAATTCAACAATATATAATGTTTCCCTGAAACCTTTGTCAGTAGTAAGGTATCTATAGTAGACTACTGTATTATGTAATTACAGTATGGTGCAATGGTGACAAACCTGACTGTGAAAACTACAGTTAACTTCTGTAACTTAATAAAATGGAGCAATGCTCTGTAACTGTGAACTGCAGCACAAGTTCAGCAAATAAACAGCACTATACTGGAGAAACTGCTGCCAGTTAATTTTACAGTTATTTTTTACAGTGATGACCTGTCCAGGGTGTATCCTGCCTTCCGCCCAATGACAGCTGGGATAGGCTCCAGCACCCCACCGCGACCCAGAAGGATAAGCGGTTTAGATGACGTGTGTGTGTGTGTTTTTACAGTGATACTACATACTATCGTCATAGTTGGTATCCCTCCTGAAAAAACACAGCTGGTCTAAGCTGGTCTCTGCTGGTTTACGCTGATTTAGGCGGTGACCCAGCATTGTCATCCTGGGTTGACCAGCATACCAGCATCAAAACACAACATATGCTGGTTTTGCTGGTGACCAGCCACTCTGGTCTATGCTGTTTTTTTACAGAAGCAATCACACTGTGAGTACCAGCAGATTTGGAGCTGCGTTACCTGTCAGGTAAGGATGAGGATGAGTTAGACTTTGGACAGGTTTGGTCCAGTCCCCTGTTAGAGAGTTCCCCAGCCAAATGCTCATTCTGCTGAAGACTTCTTTATCAGCATGGCTGTCATGGACATGCAGAGCTTCATTCTAGTCAGAGACAGAGTTATGGACAGTACAGCGTTTTTACCACATTAATTTGATCCATATTCACCAGAGGATTACAGAACAACATCACACATTTCCTCAAACTGAGCATTTAGCTAAGTCAGGAACTTTTATTATCTTAAAAGGGTGACCATTTCGAGGTTTGAGGATAGCAGAGAATGATTACGTCGACCATCACTTTCTCACAAGAGCAGTTGCTCCTCACCGTAGAGAAGGAGTCAGTAAAAGGGCACATGGCGGCTAATGAAATCAATGTTGAGGATGTACAGAGACTCGCAGGCTAACACGGCAGCTCCCATATCGAATTAGTACAGAACTGATGTCTAAGAGAAAAACTACGTAAAAAAAAAAAGCCACTCTGGGTCTTAAGCTTAAACACCAACTGTACTTACCCAGGAGAAGGCCATGTCTCACTGAGCTAACATCACACATCATCCTGAACCAACCGCCACCTTGATTAGACTCAGACGCTGCACGTCCTCTATTGTTGTTCTACGCGCCCTCAAAGGCAGCTTTCGGTTTAGCTCGAAAAAAATGACAAGAAACAGAGAATGTTCGAAAGACGTTACAGCTACTCTGATTAAAAAAGTAGAACGTGTTCTCAAGACGTACAACTGCTTTACTAACTTTATTTTGCCCAATTAAAGGGTCCCTCATGGTTTAAATGAAGTGCTGAATACCAAGTCAAACCTAAGTCCGCCGAGTGAGCCTTTTTAAATGAAAACAGCTCTGATCCATGGCACGTCTGAGGCGTTACCAGTAATGCTATGAAATTTGGGCCTTGTACAACAGTTGAAGAGCTTAAAGGCTTTTCTTTACTGTAATATTACTGCTGTCATCTATTTTTCTTTTTACCTTTTCATTAACATTGCATTTATGCATCACCCTGGCACATGCCCGTGTACACTAGAATAATAAAAGCACTGAAAAGAAAAATATCATAAATATCGCTGATGTTAATGACAGGACAACCATTATGAACATGGCTGACAGCCAGTACATAACAAGGTGCAATTGGTGCTTTTAGAAAGGCATATTACATGTTATTTTTATATTTTTGTCATTCTTTTCGGCATCTGAATTAATTAGCAGGCCTACAAATGTAACAAACCAGGAACTAACAAAAGTTACAAAGGAGGTTTGGCTGGTTTGACACATATTTTTTGTGATTGTTACAAAGAATTTTAGAGTAATTTCCTCCATTAGCATGAGTTTAGTTGGGTTTGTCAGTTCTTTATTGTAAACATTACAAAGCCAGCAACTAACGTTATAACATATGTTTGCCTGAGAATGCTACATCAGTGCAGAGTCCTCACTGCTCATTCTCCATGACTGAAAGTAAACAGGGTTAAAGTAAACAGGTGAAATATTTCAAGTATTACAAAGATTATTAAGAAAAACATCCGCTTGCATACTGTAATGAAATTACTTCATTACCTTCCACCACTGACCATTCATTTACATTTTCTCCACAGCGTGTGGAAGCAGATACCTGCCCTACAGTCTTGAACCATCCCACTGAAATGTCTTGTATGTCATTTTAAAATGAAAATCAGATGTAATGTTGGCCTGTTTCTCTACAGTGAAAGTCTGGTCCGCCATTGAACTGTTTGAAACAGAAGCACTGCAGCTGTTCCCAAAGCTATAAAGGGACCCCCACACCGTATATATGCTTCAAGTATATATGCTTATCTATATGTCTGTAGCCTATATAGTGTGTTTATGTGGCTATGAGACTTGGCTATGTGCAATAAAAACAAGTATATTCCTTAACAAAGTATTAGACAAAGTAATTGTCTATGATTCTATACATATTTGTTTAATACTGGCCTGACTTTGGGCTGAATGTACTGAAAAAATATACAAAAAGTACACAAAAAAGTATATAAAAAGCCACTGTCCAAAATAGTATAATTTAGGGAGAACTTCCACTTGTTCCATTAGTGCTCTGAGATCAGGTCGTGTTCTTTCTGGCGTGATGCAGGCCTCCGTCAGAAGTTCCATGACCCGCTGACTGGGTTTTATATCCTCACATGACGCTGCTCCTCTAACTATTTGCAACAGTGCCCTCTGTTGCTGGAGTTGTCATGAAGATGTAGGGCAGACTCACATTGTTTATCTTGCTGTGCCGCCATCAGTCTAGAGACACAATACAATGGTGATGTTTGAGTAGTTTGTACAGATCCTGTCCTCTGCATGGGTCTTTATCACCAAACTGTGACTGTTTCACACAACAACAACTGGAACATTTGTGTCAAAATTTTAATTCTGTTTAGGTTTTACTGTAAACATGTGACAATAAACACATTTCCTGTAAAAAAAAATATATATACCTGTGAAAGATATTATATACACTTATCTAAACTTTAAAATAAAAAATGTATGTTATGGACAGGCACAGAACTATTTCACACCTTTTGACTGTTATTTTTATATAATAAATAACATAAATAAATTGCAAGATGTATGCAAATCGTGTGTTTTGTGTTAAACTACAGGTAATGCACTCATTACTTCGAGCAAAGCCACTATCAAATGAGTAAAATACAATATATTAAAATTAGTTGTAGGCTATAGCATTTTGTTTTTATTATTATTAAGATTGAGTCAAATATAATCTGTCTATGTTAATCTAATTTGGATATAATTTATATGAAATTCAGACACATCTGCCTTGAGGACACGAAAGTGCATGTTTACCGACGATGATGCGCATACGAAAGAACTGCCTTGAAATATCGCTTCTACTAAACAAACTACCATGTTACTACTCTAGACCAGGGCTCATCAGTTCTGATCCTGGAGGGCCGGAGTCAATCTCAGTTTAGTGATTTACCTGCTTAACACACCAGATTTAACTAACTAATTTAGCAGTTAATTACCTGGCAGGGAAGAGCAGGGAAATCACCAAACAGTGCTGGACTCTAGCTCTCCAGTACTGGAATAAATGGCTGCTGCTCCACTCTAGAATCTTACCGAGCCAGGTGTGTCATGGACCTCTGTATATTATGGCCACTCTTAGCACTGCATTCAAAGAATTCTGCCTGGTACTCCTGAAACACAGTCACAAATGATAAAAAAGGACTAGAGGAGAAGCAGAATACAGATAGGAGTGTTTGTGTGGTTTATCACCTCAGCCAGTTTCTGGCCCTGTCTGGAGGTCACTTGTCTCCTTCCCCCTTCCTCCATGTCCGTCTTATTGCCTAGTAACATCAGACATGCTCCCTCAGCCATGTTTTTCTGCACAAAGGATGGACTCACATTAGAATAACCAATTGTGCAACCAGAACACAGTCCACAAACTGGCATGCAATATTTTGTATTGTCAGTTAATCTTTCCAAATCACTGGACATCTTTATGTTCCAATTTGTTGTACTAACCTACCCGTAGGAATGCAAAACTTCCTGAAAATGCCTCATTTGCATCTCAAATTGGCCTCACCTGAACTTGGTCTAGCCAGTTGCGCAGTGCTGTGAGCGAGGTGGCCTGAGTAACATCATACATGGCCAGGATTCCATCGGCCTTGCGGTAGTACTGCTGAGTGATGCTGTGGAACCTGAGACAGAGGAAAGAAGAGCTCTTCACTGCTGAAGTGCTTTTCATTTCTGCGATTTAGATTTACAGAAATATTGTACTTGACTAGCCCTTTAAAGGGGAATTCTACCAATTTTGAAAAAATTCTGAATGATTAAATAGTTAAGTTGTAAACCAAGTCATTCATAGTAGTTTGGTGTGAAATGCTCCATTCTAAGTTAGAATGGAGTCAGAATTGTTCACAGTGGTGGGGACAGAGTTTAGTGCCTCTTAAAGCTCACTAATAGAAAGTTATGATGAACATGAATTTTACTTGAATATTACATGATACCTGACACATTGTTTCACACTAGTTTTGAGATAAGATTTCGGTCTAAAACATGTCTGTTATATACAGTAATGGAGGAGAGGTACAAGCAGGGCATTCTAAGGCAAAATAGTGCCCCCCAATTTTTTTTTTTTAAGGTTTACCATTACTTTACCATCATCAATACTACAAATAAAAACTCAGAAGACGTGTAGCTTCACTGGTGGTTTTGGATAGTAAATAAAATGTCTATATTTGTATTGTAGATTGTGATTCCGGGCAGCACGGGGGCGCAGTGGGTAGCACTGTCGCCTCACAGCAAGAATGGCCTGGGTTCGATTCCCGGCCGGGCACCAGGGTCATTTCTGTGTGGAGTTTGCCTGTTCTCCCCGTGTCTGCGTGGGTTTCCTCCGGGTACTCCGGTTTCCTCACACAGTCCAAAAACATGCTGTCAGGCTAATTGGACATGCTGAATTGCCCCTAGGTATGAGTGTGTGTGTGTGTGTGAATGTGTATGTCTGTCTGTCTGCCCTGCGATGGACTGGCGACCTGTCCAGGGTGTATCCTGCCTTCCGCCCAATGACTGCTGGGATAGGCTCCAGCACCCCACCGCGACCCAGAAGGATGAGCGGTTTAGATGATGTGTGTGTGTGTGTGTGTGTGTGATTGTGATTCCTGGTTCCTATCACCACCACTGTAAAGAAATCTGAGACAGTAGATTTCTCTACAATGAACCATTTCACATCAAACCACTCAGAATCTCCATGTTTACATCTTTATGATTGATCTTTAAAGAAAGTGGTGGAATTCCCCTTTAAGCTCTAGGCTTATTAAGTTGGCTTGAAGCTGGTTCTTTGTTTTATTCTTATTATTAACCAGGAATAGCAACCACCTGGGATATCATAGTAGTGGCCTAACAACACCTTAGCCCAACCAACCACTTAACAAATACTAAGCAAAGCCCTAACAACAAGCTGGAATACAGCAACCACATGGAATGGCTATATAAACCCAATGTAAAGTTTGTTCACAAACTTTCCTTTTCTAGCAATTAAGATGTTATCCAGTAACTACGACGAATTATCCATTAACTGCTATAAAACTAATGTGTAGTTATGAGCATGAAGAAGGGAAGTCTGGACCCATCAAGGGGTTTAAGGGGTTAAAGCAGTAATTTATTCCAGTTTTTCTCTTACCTCTCCTGTCCTGCTGTGTCCCAAAGTTGAAGAGCAATATGGGTGGAGCCAAGCTCCAGACTCCTCACCTGGAAGTCCATTCCTGCCAAGCAAATGCAAATGATTCTTTGTGTTGGGAGAAGCTGCTCACCACTGCATCTAACCAGTTTTGAGTTATCTTGCTTGGGATAGGTTCTTCTTCTAGGCAGCAGAAGCAAGACCAGTACAGGCAGGTGTTAGAATTGTGGCTTACCTACAGTAGCGCTCATTTTGTTAGGGAAATGGCCTCTGCAGTAGTGGTGAATGAACGAGCTCTTGCCCACTCCTGAGCTGCCTAAAAACACCACCTTAAACACACGCTGAGGGTCAGCCTGAGAAAGAGAACAACAGGGTTACTGAAACAGAGAAAACTGTACCATGGTAGGCATAGAGAAGACATAACTCATAATTATTTTAATATTTGGCATTTGATTAGATCTGGTAATGTAGAATGACAGTAGTTCAACAACCAGAAGGTACTGTGAGAGAGAACGATCGAACTCAAAGAGGTGTCATTCAGGCCAGTTTAATCTTCACTTTCTGCCATGCAAATTTCTAAACTTCTGTATTTGCATGTTATATAATAGCCTAGCAAATTCTTTCTTTCTCTCTCTGTCTCTCTGTCTCTCTCTCTCTCTCATAAAAAAGGATGCAAAGCAATTTAAAAGATGTACAGAAATACCGTTTTGCTGTCTAGTAGCGTGACAGCTCTCTGGTTGCTCTCTGATAGTTGTGTTGTCTCTGCTGCAGGGATCACATCAGGTGAGCCATTCTTCAACTGAGTGGCAAAACTGAGCTGCCTTAAGCGTCAAGGAGAAAACATACCAATCCTTTAGAGCATACTCCTCAGGCCAGATACAAACAAAAGCACAGCACCGATCAAATATTGGAGTGCACTTACTTGGAACCAGGCTTTATATTAATAGTTATGGTTGTACACTGCATAAATTGTCTAATCACTTAATATTTCAGTATGTCAGTACTGTCCTATCAAAACGTTTTACTTTTCTCTTTTCTTAGACCATATAAAATGCTATTTGTCCTTCGAGTAAACATTTTGTGACAAATGGATTGATAGAGAACTTTGAATGCAAGTCAATATCAAGACTTTTTCCCAATTAACTTTGGTCCATTTACCATGAAATTTACACATAAAGGGCTACTTGTATTTTTAAATTATGTAAAAAATTAAAAATGCCAAAAATGGAGATATGAGGTTTTGTTCTGACATGAAAGATGTGCTATTTATGCATTTTAAGAAGTTAATCATAAGTGAATTGCATATAAACCTTTTGTTAATTAAAATGGTACTGCATATATAAATACTTTGGTTCAATGGGTTAAATCGTATAAGAAGTTTGTGAATTTCAGTGACGCACCTGCTGACAGGCTTCTTGGCCAGGAAATAATCCCCAATTATTGATCCTTTCTTCTCTAAAGGTCTCTTCATCTTAGGTGTCTATGGAACAGTCCATGAGACATATTTTGTCTTTAGGTGAAATCAGGAGTAGAATGCAAATCATTCACAAGAGACATAACTGTACACTCTTCCACTGAATAGCTATGAATAGTATCTTACTATGTACAAGAGAGGGTTAAATGTGTGTTTCTTAGGGCGCTGACCTTTGGCTTTAATTGTCTTAGTAATGTGTCTGTGTGTGTACATGCTTGTGGGTATGCATTTGAGTCTTGTGCAATAAGGACACGGATAGGGAACTGTACCTTCAATAAAGACTTTTATTGTGCACTGTGGTGGTGCTGGAAAACACACCCATTTGTTCATAACCTGACTAGTTTCAGATTTACAAACTTTGTCTCCGTTTTGTTCATGATAAGTCCGATTTTTTCATTTGAGAAAAAAAACAACCTGACACAGAGAAATCAGCAACAAAAACATAAATTAATAAATTAAATTCACATTATAACTGTGTGCCACGAAATGGTACAGATACATAATGGACAGACATAAAACGGATAAAAAGATAAATAGATTTGTCCTGTTATGTCACTAATTTTTACATAACACCTAGCAAACTGAGTTAGAGAAGCAATCATTCAGAGCAACTGGGCCAACAGTCTCATTTATAGTGTTCCCCCAAGACAAATAGGAGTTATCTCCTGGGTGGAGTTTCTAGTGATGGTTATAAACATGCTGGAAAAGCAGTTGGGTTTCCAAGTAGTTCAGAGTAAAGTTGGGGTGGATTGAATGAATAAGCAGCTCCCATCCCAATGGTAAAATCAGTTATCTAGCACTCTAGCTGTGAAACACACTGATATTTCTTATGCTAGTACATCCTGAGCCTTTTTGCATATTTTAAGTGTCACTCTTTAAATAACAAAAATAATCTAAACTAATGTTATAGTGAAATAATCAGGGAGAAACACTGTTGAGCTTTCTGTAACAGTTAGAAAAGAAAAGTTGTTTTTTTCCTACTTATCTATTCATACAAAACAGAGAACAGCGATTACATTCACAGCTCCAGACTGGCCTTCAAATGTGTCCTACCCTGTCTTTCCACTTAAAAGGAAACCCATCACATGTCCTTGACTTCACAGCAGTTATGTGTTCATATTCTCATAGTTGTTCATTGTTTTAGCTTGGGACTTCTGCCTCTAGATAATGAAACGTCTTGTAGCTTTCAAGTAGGTGAAAGGCCACGGAGGGCCAATCTGACTAATGCATCTGAAGACTCATATCAAACCATTTGGTTTCACAGATGCAGATTAAACCCAGTCCTTAACCAAAAAGACTTTTTAACAGACTCACTGGAAAACTGAAATCCTTGTCTGAGTAACAGGGATCAGGTACGCCATATCAAATCCACACTTTTGCCTTATGTCAAATAAGCATCAATCGTCCACAAGCTCATATCACAGCAACGTGCAAAGACTGTGAAAGAAGGTGAAGATTCACTGGTTTCTGCTGACCAAGGACAGACAGGCACAGCGCTGCCCACAGCATTACGTCAGAGACTAGGAGCAACCTCATCTGCACCAGCACAGAGTCCGGCTCAGTATGGGTAAAAGGAATACACCCAGGGTGGGTTGCCATGCCCACAGTTGCACTGTGAGTAAGGGAGGATAGGAGGCATGAAGGATTGTCTGTGACTAACCCTCTTCTGATCCTGGTGTGCATCTTTCTCATCCCGCAGGCGCTTGTTCATGTCCCTGAGAAACAGATAATGATGGAATTACATCAAAACAACAATTCAAAGAATTTATAAATCATCTACTTTGGTCTTTGGCTGTTTCTGCTGTTGTATATTTGGCCCATATAGTGTTCTTTAAGTGCTGAAGAGAACCACAATATGCTGAGAAAAGCATACTGTGATGCAATTTACCACAATAACCATAAGACATCATCATATTGCCCACCCCACTACAAGGTAACATGTTTGGTGTCCTTTAGAGGCAGAACCTTCAGCATTAACTTGAAAACTGTCTCTAAATTAGCCTAGTTTAGTTAGTTGTAGTAGGCCAACCAAATTAACCTTTTTTTCCCCATTACACCAGCCACAATGACTGTGGCCCCTCTTTCCCTCCAATCCCTCCATCAATGGAAAGGGATCACCTTAGGACTACTGCTGACCAGATATTATTGAGGTGATTTACCATTCTAAGCACAGCAGTGACACTGATGTTGTAGTGTATGTTGCACTAATAAGAGTGCATCAGGCACAGCAGTGTTACTGGAGTTTTTAAACATCTCAGTCACTGTCGGGTTGAAAACCAAAAATATCCAGCCAACAGTGGTCATATGGTCAGAAACTGATGGACTAGAGTAGGACTAACACAAATTGATTGAAAAAGGTGAGCTATCAATATGTGTAACTGTACACTTGCACAACTGTTCAAAAGTTTGGAATTAATGTTTTCAATAATATCAAACCAATATGGTTGCATACAAGTGAATAAAATGACTAACATGCTTATCCTATGAAACATCCTATGAAGGACACTAGGAAGCTGTAAAATTAAAGGGAAGGTAAATATTAAGTACGTCCAGAATGATGAACACAACTGTAGAAAATTCTAAAATGACTGATAAAGCTGTATAGCATCAAGAATTCAGTTCTAATAAAATATTGAGAACTAATCATATTTCAAAAGTGGAACTCAAATCTCAAGGCAAAAAAAGTGATGTACAATGTATTATTTATCATTTAATAACTTTCTGTTCATATAACTCTTGAAATATTTAAATACTGAAAACATCTAGAAAATATCTTTTGGCAAAGCATTTATAACATTTAAATTCACACTGTAAACATTATTATTCTACACAGAAATTGTCAATATGGCAAGTGATTCCAAACTTTTGTGTGCGGTAGTGTAGCAATGTGGCAGGTGTGTCTAATAAAGTGTCCAGCAAAGGACTGAGAACAGTCAATTACCTAAACAACATCTAGTCAGTTGTGGTCTTATGGTGGTCTCTTACTACTGGTGGACAGGGCAGAGCAGGGTGATAAACTGTGCACCCACAGATGGGCTACAGTCAGTAATTGTAAAACTGCGAAGTGCACCTACAGTAGTTTTTTCTGATAAAGTGGCCAATCCATGCAGATACAAGGCATATGTACCTAACAAAGTGGCCACTCAGTGTATATATGGGCTAAATTCCAGCAGAGGAACTCCCTTCTCTGTGTGGTCTGTTATCTTGTTCAGAGGTTATCCGTGGGCAGGCCCTGAGAGAGCTGCTGACCTTATTCAGAGCTAATAACACCCTTTTAACTACACATGATTTCCTTGTCCTACACACTGGCGAGAGGATATGGTTCGGTCCATGTGCGCACTGTAGAATACTCCCCACCTTATCTCACTGATAAAAGCAGATAAAACTGAAATGGGCCATGTCCTGTACAGACACACCACTGACACACCTACACACAATTACGTGTAATGCAACACAGCCAGGCAGGCCTACCTGAGCAGATCCAGCTGCCTCATCAGGCTCTCTCTCTCTTTCTGCATGTTTCTGGAGACTTTCAGCACTTCCCTGCTCAGAGAGAGCAAAATGGAAGTAAAACATATGGAAACCAAATGTAATAAAAAACAAAACAAAACAAGAACTAGAAGTGATAGAGGAGCATTATTCAATAGGAAAATCCACCTTGGTTTATTGTAATTTTATTGTTTATTGTAACTCATTTTAGCAATTCTTACAGTCTAAGACAAGTGTGAGATGGTCGAAAAGTAATGAAAATATTCAAGAACATATTTTTCTGTATGTTCTTACAACAAGGTTTTTGAATAATAATAATAATAATAATAATAATAGTAATAAAAAACTCAGCTTTTTTCTTAGGTATGTAGTTAAGAAAAAAAAAAGTTACACTTAAGAAGATTCTCTTTCTTAAGACACTTTTGTGAATTTGGCCCCAGATGTCCTAAGCATTTCACGCCTTTTAAAGGTACCTCACAGAAAAGTACTACACAAAATAGTTATGAATATGCTGTTTGATGGCTGAGAGTTTGTTTCACAATAGTTTTGAAGTAAGACTTTGGCATAAAATGTATTTCCTTAATCTATTCATGGTAGAGAAGCAAAATAGTCTCCAAAGAAAACTTGTGTTTTCAAATTTACTGCTATTCTACCAGATGACATATAGGTTCACTGGTCATTTTGAATGGTATATATTTTATATATATTTGTGCTGTTTACATCGCAGCCCCTTGTTCCTATCACGACCACTGTAAACACTGTAAATTTTGAAAAAGCTGTGGAATTCCCCTTTAAAGGAACAGTAATAGTTCGGGACTAATTTACACAATTATCCCTAAACCCATATAAAGTGGAATGGCCAAGACATGTGTGCTGTCTGAAGTTTGCTTTTTTAGTTTTGCACTGGAGCTATGAGGCTAATGTGGAAGTTTATAGCCACTAATTAGCACTATTTATCTCCATATTAAATGATAATTCAGGTAGAAAGCCTGGGCATTTCTGGGCTGTCTCTCACCTCTGCTTGCCCTTGTGCTGTTGTGTGATCGTGTCCTGCAGCAGCTGTAGCTGGCCCAGGGCTCTCTGCAGCTCCTCCCGGCTCTGCTCCAGCTGATCCCGCAGCTCAGCATTCATTTGCTGCAGCTTTTGGTTCTGCCCCCGCGTGAGCATCTGCTCCCGACCCAGCGCCTCGATCCTAGTCTCCAGCTACAGCAGGAACAAAAGAGTGTATGTTCTTTTGGAACTAAGGCTATGAAATGGGTTGGAAATGAGTGAATGAATGTCATGTTTACCTCTTTCTGTTTGGTAAGTGTGAACTCTAGTTCCTGCTCTCGTGTCCTCAACTCCAGCAGCAGCTGCTCCCTTCTATCTCCCTGCTTCACACTGTCCTTCATCAGAAAATCATCATCAGTATTATTATCATGCTGTCCATCAAAGTCCTTTATCAATATTTTAAAGATAAATTAGGGCAACTGTGGTCTTGGAGGGCCAGAGTCCAGCACAGTTTGGTGATTTCCCTGCTCAAATACACCCACTAAACCTGGTAAATAATTGTTGAGTTTGATCATGTGTGTTTGAGCAAAGCAGCAAACTGTGCAGAGCTAAAGCCTGCTGGATCAGCGGTACCTCATTAAATACTACTAAGATTTTCTCCCCGTTCATCAAGACCTACCAGAGCCTGTCGTTTTTCTCTCTCTTCTTTGATTTGGCTCTCCAGATCTTCATAGAGAGAGCGCACCATTCTGTCATGGTCATCCTCTCGCCTGACAAATGGGACAAAACCATAAGTGAGGTAACACATGAGCACTAATTTAAAGAAATATCCAGTCCTGCTACTGCAACACCACAGGACAGTCCATCAGCATTTGTTTAGGTCCAATTGTTCATGTGCAACATTGCACAAGTAGAGGCACCAATGCAGCCCATGAGGTTTATGGAATTGCTTATTGTTGTGATCAGGAGTTGGGTCTGGTCAACATGTTTTACACTGTCTGAGACAAGGTTAGCAGTTTCTCCTACAAATCCAGGAGGGCTGTATAAGCAGAAGTCCAGTGAGGGCTAACCTGCGCAGTGCCTGTTCCAAACTGTCCCTCTCCCTCAGTGAGTCCTGAAGATGAGCGACGGCATGAGAGAGAACTTCTTCCAGCACACTCAACAACTCTGGTTTGTCCCTCTGCAAATCACACCACAGAGAGCACAGCTCCCACTGACTACACACACACACATACACACACACACACACACACACACACACTTATGAGTAAATCTACAACAGAACTCATTGATTTTTATAAAGTTCACTTGCATATGTGGTTTCTGACACTGAAGTCATACTTTTCTCTAAAACATTTGACAAAATTACACTATATAGCCTATATCCACTACATGTGGACACTGTGACACTGCCATAGGATGCCATCTTTGCCAAAAGACAGTTAGTGAAATCTCTGCCCGGCTAGATCTGCTCCAGTTAACTGCAAGTGCTACTATTGTGAAATGGAAACATCTAGGAGCAACAATAGCCCAGCCATGAGGCAGTAGAACACACAAACTCACAGAGCAGGGCCACTGAGTACTGAAGTGCACGTAGCATGCACAAATCACCTATCCGCTATTAAATCACTCACTACAGAGATCCAAACTACCTCGAGAAGCAACATGAGCAGAAGAAACGTGCGTCAGGAACTTCATGAAATGGATTTCCATGGCGAAACAGCAATTTGGTACAATGCCAAGTGTCAAATGGAATAGTGTAAAGCACATTGCTACTGGACTCTGAAGTAGATGAAATGTGTTTGCTGGAGTGATGAATCACGCTTCACTATTTGGCACTGTGAAAGATGAATCTGGCATTGGTGGATGCCAGGAGAACACCCCCTACAAGAATGCCAAATGCCATAAGTAAAGTTTGGTGGAGGGAGGATAATAGTCTGGGGCTGTTTTTCAGGGTATTTCTCGGCCCCTTAGTTCCAATCAGGAGTAATGTTAATGCTACAGCATACAAAGATATTTTAAATTATTATATGCTTCCAGTTTTGTGCCAGCAATTTGGGAAAGCCCTTTTCTTGTTCCAGCATGACTGTGCCGCTGTGCACAGAGTGAGCTCCATAAAGACATAATATGACGTGTCTGGTGTGGAGGAACTCCAGTGGCCTGCACAGAGCCCTGATGTCAACCCACTGAACACCTTTGGGATGAACTGGAACGTCGATTGTAGGCCAGGGCCTCTCATCCAACATCAGTGCCTGACCTCACAAATGCTCTTTTGATTGAATGGGCATAAATTACCACAGAAACTCTCCAAAATCTTGTAAAAAGCCTTCCAAGAAGAGTGGAGGCTGTTATAGCCACAAAGGGGAGGGGGCAACTACATATTAGTGGCCATGGTTTTGGAATGAGATGTCTAACAAGCTCATAAAGGGGGTGATAGTCAGATGTCCAGATACTTTTGGACACATACTGTACATTGCATAGATACAATGTTAAGGCATTATTTTATATTTTTGTCCCTTATTGTACTTTTGTCCATTTATAGATTTGAAGCACATCATGTTTAGCAGGCTAAAAAAGTCTTTGAAGCAATCACACAGTGCTGAGATCTAAACTTCCATTACTTCCTAGCTATATTAGCCTCATAGCTCCAGTGCTACATATATTCCACTCACTCTTTAAAGAGTTTATCTGCTCCGAGCTCCATAAGAGTCTGTGTGAATCTGATCTCTGCTGGATCCACTCCCCTCTCCTTCTCCTCACACTCCTCCACTCCTACCAGCTCCCCTGAGAGAGAGAGAGAGAGAGAGAGAGAGAGAGAGAGAGAGAGAGAGAGAGAGAGAAAGAGAGAGATATAGAGAGAGTTCTATACAAAGCCTGTTGGCAGTTTCCGTGTACCATGGCACTGTATGTCACAACAAACACAAACCAAGGCCTGTGTGAAACTCGAGGGGAGTGAGGAATCCATTTCTGTCTCGATCCAAACTCTCAAACACAGACTCCAACTGCTCTGGGGTCAGAGGCAGCTCTCCCTGTAACCGCTGACAACACACACCAAGACAACGTGGTTACAGCATGAAACACAACACAGACAAATGAGCTTCATTTATAATTCTTGACAAATACACTACCGTTCCACTGTTCGGAGCCACTTGCTATACTAGTAATCTTATTACTTTACAATAACATAACACTACTATACAACAATAAGTAACAATAAACTTATACAACAATATTACGCAAAATAACATTTACAATGTAGTTTGAAATATTAGACATCAAAGGTATCTACAAAACAGTAACTTTAGGAGAAGACAGGTCTTTAATTTTAACACAAGTTATTGAGATTTTTTCCAAACTTTGCTCAAATGATGTAGAAAAGGGTAAAAATGGAGATGTGACAGTGAACCTCAGTGTCAGTAGTGTGTAGTGCTAATGGATTTAGAGCACACCTGCATGTCTCTCTTGGTGATGAAGCCCTTGCCCTCTTTGTCACACAGCTCAAACAGCTCCTTGGCTTTACTCATGCGGTCCTGTTGGACAGGGCCTGGAGCCTGGTCTCTGTTCACTCCACTGCTAGGGGAAGGTCTTCCCCCTCTGCCTGGCATGGGGCTCCTTAGCCTGGGCGTACATGGAGATGTCTGACCACTGCCCTCACCCTCCAGCACCTCTCCATCCTTCAGCCAGCCTGACATTACTAACAGAGAGAGAGAGAGAGAGAGAGAGAGAGAGAGAGGCTGAATAAACTTTCTAGGTACATTTACCTCTATATCTTGTCAATGTAACCCAAACTAAACATTAAGCTCTCACTGTTACTATGTACCTTTTACTCAATATTCTCAGAAGTCTTTTCTAGGAATAAGTGAGTTCTGAGTTAATAAATGATCAAAATTGGCTTTCTCTGGGTAAAAAATGCTGATCCTAGCAGTGCTCAGTGCTGAGTAAGAGAAGCATGCAGGAACAGTTAAAAACACCAACCAGGAACCTGAAAAGCCCACGTCAAGCGACTGTGCTGACCTTATGGAAGCATGTGGCAACTCCGAGAACTACACCACTGCAGACTGCTACAATCTCACCCTGGCCTTAATGCTTTCAGAGTAAGGGACTTCTTGAAAATCCTGTTGCAGTAGGCCAGAAATGCCATTTTAAAATTAAACATATTTGCAAGAGAAATCTTGATGCACAATCATATCAGAATCATATCCGTATCAGCTGATGTTTGCTTTAAAAAACTACTGGCATCAGATAGATGTTTAGATTTGACCAATGATTTAAACCAATATTTGATCATGTATTTCGTGTACTCCAAAAGAGCAGAATATTTAAACGACACCGGGCTCTTATTTTTATATGTTATTACGTGTTTTTTTATTTATTTTACTGCATGTTACCAATGTAGAAAAAAAATGTTTCCCCATAATGCTAATCTAGGCAGATATAGTTTCTATTTCTACATTTTATAAATGGTCATGTATCGCCATCCGCCCACATATTCCATATCTGTGCATCTACATTTATTTGTCTGCCTGATATGCTGTTGGTCCTCCATGTGCTGCCAAAACAGCTCCATCCCACCAAGGCATGGACTCTACAAGACCTGTGAAGGTGCACCAAGACGTTAGCAGTAGATCCCTTAAGATCTATAAGTTGTGAGGTGGAGCCACTGTGAATCAGACTGGTTGTTCCAGCACATCCCACAGATGTTTAAACTCTTTGTCATGTTCCTTAAACAACTCCTGAACAATGTGTGCAGTGTGGTGGACTGCATTATCCTCAAAGACGCGACTGCCATCAGGGAACACCACTGCCATAAAGGGGTGTACCGTTAGGTATGTGTCAAATTGATGTCCACACACATGCCCGCACCCAGCATAACACTGTCCAGCGCATCACTCTCTGTCTACTGGCTTGTCTTCTTCCCACAGTGCAGCCTGGTGCCATCACTTCCCCAACCCTCCAAGGTCCAGTTCTTCTTCCATCCCTCCAAGGTCCAGTACAGATGCTCCCCACAAGCTTCGCCAATACTCTGACCCAGCCGTCCGGCCTAAGGATTTGGCCCTTGACAAAGACACTCCAGTCTTCACGTCTGCTCATTTCTCCCAAATCCAACACGCTGACCAATGAACTGGCTGTTTGCCTGCTGTCTAATATGTCTGAGACTTTTATACGTGCAGTTATTGCAAGATATTCAACATTACTTGCTTCGTCTGTAAGTGGTTATATTGTTGTGGTTTATAAATGTGTATTTTTTACTTTTTTATAAAGAACTTTGTCTACTGAAAATCTTATTCTATTGGCAAAACATTTTACAAAAGATTTTACTCAAGAAATAATAAACCACTTTTTAGTTAAAAAAAACTTAAAACAAGTACGAATGTCTAGATCTTAAGATCCCTTTTTTGCACAGAAGCTGCGTTATTTAAGCTACTGCATGATTGCAAACATACATCAGTGGCAAGACACTCAGTCTACTTTAACCATGCAGAGCCAACAGAAGGATTGTTCATGCTGTTACCTAATAGCTGTAATGGAACGACAAAGTAATTCGGCAAACAACTACAGAACCCTCTAAACAACACTAAAAATGTGTGTGATCTCTTCTACAGAATACCAGCATAATTAAGTGGCAGTGTGCTTCGTTGTTTGAACTGAGGCTTTAGGGAGCTCTGCCCTTAGTAAATATCGATGTGTATGTACAGTAACAGTCACGCGTCCCAGCCAGACCATTTCAGACAGGTTTAGATTTAATTCACAGCTCACATAAAGTTTTGTAAAATCAGTTAACTCAAAAGCACTCGATCGTTATTTGGTTAGAATGGTACTGCAGTGTTGAATGAGCGACGTGTTTGGTGTGTGTTGCAACACTACGCAATTGCAGCAAACACGAGAGGGGAAAAAAAGCCAAAAATAGTATGAAACAGCTGGGAATTTCCCAACACCGAGCACAGATGGGACAGCAGTTACTTCACCAATCAAAGAATCCAATGCATTCCCACCATTCAAACATTTCTCTCTGCTTTTCTCTTTCTCTCTGATTCAACCTCCCTCTCTAAAAAGCTCCATATGGATATGGACAGCAGAACCCTGTGGTCATGTGACAGGACTGTGAGCTGTGTGCTGACAGGGAGTGGGTACAGAAACAAAGGGAGATGCAAATAAAGCCTTAACGTAGGTTTGCAGTCATTACAAACCAAATAAAGTAATGATTTCCCCTCAGCACCCATGTATATATATTCTCTCCTTTCTTTTCTTCCTCCAAAGCTCCACGACATGGACAGTAGAACAGGATGGTCATGTGATGTGTGCTCACAGCCAGTGGGTACAGGAACAAAGTGACATGCAAATAAAGCATTTACACAGGTTTGCATCAGACACTGTCCATTACCATTAGCAGCAATCGTAGGCTGAGACGTGGGCGGCTGACCTGAAGTGAATGGTAAAGAGTTGGAGAACTTCAGCTCAGTGCTGAGCTCGTACCTGGGGACATCTGTATGCCTGTGTGCAACCAGAAGGGAGAGGGCACTGGTGTCCTGGAGGATGGAGTCCAGCACTGTTTGGTGATTTCCATGCTTAAGTCCACCTACTAAACCTAGTAAATAACAGATGGGCTGAATTTGGTGTGTCTGAGCAGGAAAATCATTAAACTGTGCTGGACTCAACAGGGCTGGACTCCTCTGGGAGGTCCACCCCTGAGCTGCTGGTGGAGAGAGAGTTTTGTGGCTAAATCTCAGGGTGGACAGTGCAGATTCTGACCTAAGAGGAAATGTCGTTAGGGCCAAGTGTCCTTGCTCTGACTTTTCTTTAACCAACTGCTGTTGTGGCCTTTCTGTATCCATAACTCCAATATAGCATTGATTGATGAGCGCCTGAATGGCACCGTGGCTTTTCCTGGTTTAATGAAATGATGGTTTAAATAATAGATATTAAATTATTACCTTTTATTTAAATAATATATGTAACATTTAAAAAACGCTTTAATAGTTAGTCCTGCGGTCAGCACAGCCATGTACTGAACATGAGAGCAACTTGTCTGTATTTGAATAATTGAAATCTGGAGGGTTCTCATATTGGCTTTGAATATTCCATGATGCGCAGGTTGTTTTTAGCTTATGTCATGATTTTGGCATCTAGTTTTTAAAAGTACAATTCATTATTTGAGATTTTAAACAAATCACAAGTTTGCTGCTGTGTGAGCTGACTAATCTGCACAGACCCTGATAAATTTGCGAGTCATTGTAAACTTGTGATTAAATGCTTAAACAGCCAAAACTGTGCTAACTAGAGCCAACCAGAGACAGAACGCACCATGTAGACAACGTCCAATGGTCATGCAATGCTCACTAACAGCCTGATGACATCTGACAGTTGGCATGGTGTGTCAGGGCCCTAATACAATCACACCATAAATACATTGTTTTTAGCTACAATCAGACAGAAAATAATTTCTACCTGTTAAACATCAAACTACAATTACATGTATAATAGCATTCGACTCACTTACCATTTTTAATTCTGTTTAATTCAGCATACAGTGTAGACTGAGATGCTGTAAGCTGGACACTAGAATGTATTATAAGACATTTTATTCAAAATTTCAAGCTTTTTGGGATTTTTTTACATGATAAATAATGGACTGAAATTACTATTTACAATAATTCCTGCACACTTAAGACAGTCTTAAAAGACAGTTCTTCAAGGGTTCTTTCGTAAAGAAAATGGCTCTATATAGAACTATACTAAAAAGAGTTCTATATAGCACCAAAAAGGGTTTATCAATTGTTACAAGCTTTACATCATAACAAGCAGGACCCCTTTGGTTCTATATAGAACCATCTACAGCACATTCCCAATCAATCTGAAGAACCCTTCCACAATGCAAAGGATTCTTGGAGTGTTCAAGGTTCTACACAGAACCATTTTCTTTACTAAAGAACCCTCTAAGAACCATCTTTTTTAAGTGTGTAATGAAGCTGTCTGCCTGAGATTCGATAACCACATCTCAAATATGAGGCATTCAGGATGTTGATTTTATTATGAGTTAATTCTTAATGTTTTACAGGTTCCTCAGTTATCATGAATCGTCTACGGCTCTGTTTGTTATTCTGAATACATCTTCACTGTTCATAGCCTACAAACTTGAAATCTGTTTAGTTGTAGAGTAAAAGCCTCATAACATAACTGGTTTGTACACTTATCTGAAATATTTTTTATTGAAAATAATGATGCCAAAGTTTTGAACTGTGATTTAAACCTTTTGTACACTGAAGTATTTTAATAGTAGATTATTCATACATTTCAGTAGTAAATGTCTGATAGTCCCTGCTTTACATTACCAAAGCACACTGAACACTGGATCTTGTGGCAGGCAGTTTTCTGGAGTTTCTGCAGTGCTCAAGGTTAAATACACACTCACACTGCTGAACGACAACAGACAGACAGAGTCAGACATGACCAGCTTAGAGCCTCTGAACCAAACCTAAACTGAGCAGTTCAGAGCAACAGAGCAGTTTGGATCATTTACAGATAACAAAGAAAGTCACATCACTCCAGCTTCCACTGAAAAGATGAGGCACAGAGTGAAAGAGGCCATAAAAGTTGTTTCTCTTCTGTTTGCTGCTGAAAAGTCATGACCAAGAACACAAGACTACAGCAGTAGTGCGAGGTAAACGTGTCCTAAAACAACCCTCAGCCAGTAAACAGAACTGTGTGCATCTGTTTGTGTGCGTTGATGTTTTGTTGAATCTGCAGTTGCAGACAGTTTAACCGGAGATAAACCACTGAAACTCAGGAATCTGTTTCGACTGTGGTTCTGACAGAATTCACTGAACAGATCCTTCATACAGGACTGAGACGGTTAGCGAGTCAGCGAGTGAGTGACAGTGTAGATCCTGGAAAGAGGATCCTGTTCGAGCCATACATAATTCACGAGCAGCTCACAGACTCCTCACACACTTAATCTGCTCCCTGTGAGCTGAAACGCTGAAATTCTGTATTCACTCTTTAAATGATCAAATTTACAGCATTTCCAGTGTAAAACTGGCTCTAAACTCACCTCTGGGGAGTTGGGGGACGCGCCTGCTGCTCAGCACAGCCACCGCAGGTATTCTCAGGTGTTCTGCGGCTCCAGCGTTTCTCTCTCTCACTCTCTCTCTCACTCTCTCTCCCACTCTCTCTCCTCTCTCTCCACACGAGGGCAGAAAGAGACACGCTGCGGGATCTTTTTTTACCGTAATCTTCCTCATAGCGGCCTCACAGCGCATCGTGCTGTCAGGCTCACACCTGGCATTGATTTCACAGCTTAACGCGCGTAGAGATCATATCTTGTTCGCTCCAGATTGAACCGAACTTTTTAAAGGTGCTTTCTGAACAATGAGATTTTAAATGGAAGCCCGTTTCCGCCACTGGAGAAAAATATATAGCCATTTAGAAAGTCATTATGATAAAGTTTTCCATCATTATGACTTTATATTTTATAATAATGACTTATAATGACTATTATTACTTAATATATAATAATAATTAATGACTGTCTCATAGTAATGAGAAGAGTTTCTCATAATTTGGAAAAAGTAAGTCATTATTTTGAGATAAAAAGTCATTATTATGAGATAGTAAGTCATTGTTATGACAATGTTATTATTATGAGATAAAAAGTCATTATTATGACATGAGTAAGTCATTATTATGAGATAGGAAGTCATTATTATGAGATAGTAAGTCATTATTATGACACAGTAAGTCATTATTATGAGATAGAAAGTCATTATTGTGAGATAGAAAGTCATTATGAGATGTTCAGCCATAATTATTGAAAACTGTCTCATAACTATGACTTATTATATGTCAATACATTTCTCTCCAGTGGGGAAACGTCCTTGGAACTCACAGCTCCGCTTTGCGCCCGTCTCTGAGTCTTTACGGTAGGCAGGGTCTTCGGCCGGTTGCTATGGGAGACGTCGTCGTCCTCGTCGCCGGGCTCACCGCCGCGCTTTTGTGCGCTTGTTTATGAGCAGAGTCAGTTCTGTTCACAGCCGATAGCGCTTCTACAGCCTCTGCAGAGCTCCTCACTCGATATGTAAGGTAAGCTGATGGTTTCACTCAGAGGGACTCAGATAAGTTGGCGGGCAGCGAGACAGCCTGTATTAAACATGACGTTAAATCTCCTGTCTAGCCCGCTAGCCTGCTAGCTGTTTGTTTAAAGTTAGCCAAGTTAACGGTGAGGAGGAGAAACTGTGGAGTTCATCTCAGGAAGAGGGCTGTGGGATTTTACTCAGGAAATATACTCATATTTTGTATATTTTACACAAGAAGGTCATGAAAGAGCAAGATAACGTCAGCTCGGTTAGCTAACTTGAATGTGTGCGCGATGCACCGCGTCAACAAAACAACATCTGCTGGGTCTGTTGAGGTTTAGCGGTATCTTAGAGAACGAGAGGTGAAGGCTGCGTCGAGATTTCTAACCACCCACCCAACCTACAGCTGCCGGATAATTACTGTTCGCTGATAAAGTTGATTATGCTAATATTACATTAACTTAAGTGTGTAATGTTACAAAAGTATTCAGAACAAACTGAAATGAGTGAGTTTCACTGCTGTGCTCGATGCTAACTTACTTAGGTTAACACTGTTTATCAGACATAAGCAGGGCTGGGCAATATGACAGTATGACAGATTAGCCCCACAATATGTCTCAATATGCTTTTCTGAGCATATCGTGGAAATTATCAGTACTTAAAAATCACTTACCAGCTACAAAGAGAGCACAGTTCGCCCTGTTTAACTGGATTTAGTGCAGATTTAGCACAGTGTGTAAAATGTTGTATACAAATAATTCAGTTCATAGTTTATGGCATTTTATCATAAAAAATAAATATCGTGGCATGTCATGTATCATAAAAACCTTCTTGTATTGTGATATAACATTTTGCCATATCGCCCACCTCTAGACATAAGTCAGTTAATGCAAGGCCAGCTTTGACTCATCCAGAGTTTAATCCGTTTCACTCTGTCATCGACTGGCACACTGCGCCTCTGTCACCTCCTGACTAACTCAGATCTAGTGGCGCTCAGAGATGTGTAGATGGTTAGGAAAAAGTCAGAAAGAATCTGTTGTCCGATACAACTATGTATTTCTCATAGGCTTTGTGTAGTGTGCGTGAAAGTAAGAGTCAGAAAGAGATTAGAGGGAACACAGAAGATGTCTCTCTCTCCGCTCAGTGAAATTAAACCTTAATCCCCAGTGTGACCTCTGCTTGCCTGTGTAACCACCTACATGTGTAGCACCTTGAATAACAGAGGCTGGCTGTGACTCAGTTATAGCACTCAGAACGGTGTGTGCCGATGACCGAGGGAGATGAGGCCAGTGTGACAGTGATGTGTACAAGTGGTTATCTGCAGGTAGGGAATAAGTGACGACTTGTGCATCACTTCAGCGATGGTTTGAGAGATCAGCAATGAGCTTTTTGAAACATTGAAAATGTTGAAAACGTTGAAGCCTTTATTTTTATTTTTGACCCTGTTGTGTGTCTCATTTCAGCTCAGTGGGACAATACGAGATGACCTTATCTGTTAAACTTGACATCACCAATCGTAGTCTGATGGGGAGATCTACAGTCTACAAAGACTCTTGAATAAACCTGATTATTACGCAAAAAACACAGTAATTGGGATAGAGTTTCACTAAGTAACCAGTGCTTTTTCAAATATGGCTGAGGCTGGAGCCATATAGACGACTGTAATGTGTGCAGCATTTAAACAAAAGACAACAACATTTTTCTTTTTCTTCAGTTCTTCAATTTCACCCCAGTGGAAAAATTCAACAGGACAAGAAAAAAACTTACCATAGGAAAGAAACACTATATCATCAGTTGACATGCTGTCCTGCTCTGACGAGAAAAAATATTTGACCATATTGATTTGAATTCTAAAGCTTAAATGGAGAAGTGCTGAGACAGTTTTCCTCATCTTCCATCACTGTCAAGAGGAGTATCTGGGAAACCAGAGCCACAGTGGCCAAAGGACTTACTAAAGCCCCCAACGTGAGCTCCTGGCTGGAGCTGTGGGGCAACACTGAACCTTGAGATGCTCCAGACCAACAATTACTCGCTGGTCCTGCTGATCCAACTGGCCCTTCTGGCATTTGACCTATTTGTTAATTCCTTCAGCGAACTTCTGAGGGCAGCCCCGGTCATACAGCTTGTGCTGTTCATGTAAGTAGAAGAGGGTAATTTGAAGGAGTGATAGTTGGGGTAAAATTGTACATAGGAGTAAAAAAAATAAATTGTATAAACTGTGGATCTGTGCAGCCAAACATTTATTCACTTCAACAGTTATATTTTTTACTTAAAATATTTTTTAACTGTACATTTTAGATATATGTTTTAGATACATACATTTTATTTGTTATACGATGTTTAATTTTCTCCTCTCTTCTTTCTCATTCATACTGCAGAATCCAGGATATTGCCATCCTGTTTAATGTGATCATCATCCTGCTGATGATGTTCAACACGTACGTGTTCCAGGTCGGGCTGGTGTCTCTGCTCTTGGAGAGGTTCCGAGCATTGCTCATGCTGTCTGCTCTCTACCTCACCCTCAGCATCTGCCTTCACTGCTGGGTCATGGTAGGTCCCCTCTGAGAATTAAATTAAATTGTAAACAGTAATAATTATCTTAAATTGAAACATTTAACCTCAATCAGTGTGAAAGGTTTTACCAGTATGTTCCAGCACAATAATCACAAGTTTCCTGACACTGTACCACATTTCAGACACGCTCCACTTCACCTGTTTCCAGATTTTCAGATTAATTACACTGGGGAAATCCTCATGGTCGCCTAAGCCAACAGCTGTTTAATTTCACAGTGCAGTTAGTAAGTAATTGGACGCTGACATAGTTTTTGTTGTTTTGCCTCTTTACTCCAGCATATTGGACAGCAGTGACTATGAGGTTAAAAGTGCAGAACGTCCGTTCTAATTTGAAGGTGTTTACATTCATATTGGGTGAACCGTATTGCCCTTTTATGCGTAATCACCTTATTTGTGGGTACCATATGTAATGTGATAAATTAAGTTAAGCTGTTCATTATGTTGAGTTGTTTCAAAATGTATGTAATTTGTTGCAGATCATTTGAATTCTGTGACCAATAAACATCTGTAATGTAGGTCTATAATGCAGATGTTCTAGTTCCTGTTTGTTTCTATGGCTTTTTGCTTCCAGCCGTGTCTTAATGCTTAGTGAGTGATTCATTTGACTGGTTAAAACATTGCATTTTTGTCCTTTTGTCCTTGACCATTGTTACTTAGTATGATTTGATTGATGTCCCACTGCAGGGACAAGTGCCAGTGACTGGGTTTTGAGGCATTTGGTTGTATCTGAGCAGTTAAAATGGTTACTTTTGCATTTGCATCCTGTGGAATCATAAGGTCATAGAACTGTATTGTTCTCTTTATGGTAATTTTACATACATAATTTTGACACATATTCGATAAATCTCTTTGTCCTCAGTAGTGCTCATAGTTTGTTCTGCAGCTTTTCTTCATAATTTAAAGTACTACTGATCTTCTGTACAGGGTTTATTGTTTCTAAGATCATTGGTGTATTCTTGCTTCTTACTAAACATGATGCAATGATTTGGTAATGTTTCGATTTCATTTATTCTGGTTTTTAAGCTAAGCTTCATGATAGCTTTCTTTACTGGCATTGTTGTTCCTTTGGCTTTCATGTTTAGAGACAAAAGCAGAACTCCAAATGTAAATGCCACATCTAGAATCAACTCTAGACTTGCTGTTAGCTCTTAGCTCTGAGTTCTCTAATAATATTAGTTCTCTTGCATGAACTAATATTCATTGTTTCAACTCAGTGTGTTAAGAGCCAAGACAGAAAAACTTTGTACAATTATTTACAGACCACACAATATAATTAAACAGCCTTTGGTTTTAGCAGTAAGTGAGGAATTCCCTTAACATGATACATTTCCTCCACTATTTAAAAATCTAGATGTGAGTGAAGCATAACAGTATAACCAGAAACCACATTATCATTGTGGCTTTGGCTTTACAGAATCTGAGGTGGATGGATTCAAATCGTTTTGTGTGGACAAACGGCTTACAGGTCCTCTTTGTGTTCCAGAGACTAGGTAAGGAAGACATGACTAAATGTGCTTTTTGAGTTCTCGGCCAAAGTTAGCGTTGGATTGTCTGCAGTCACAAAAAATAATGTCAAGGCTTCCTTAGTTCTCTTTCTCTGTTTGTTTCTTACATTCTGACTGTGCAGCTTTCAGATATTCTTCTCAAAAGCAGACATAATTGATTAATAAATAAAAAATAAATAGAAAATGTTATCATTTAGGAGATGTTGAGACTTAAGTAACAGATTTTTTTGTTATGTTTTATGCAGCTGCTGTGTTGTATTATTACTTCTATAAGCGCACAACAGAGTACCTTGGAGATCCACGATTATATGAGGATTGTCCATGGCTTCGTGATGCTTTTGCCCGAGCTCGACAGTGACTCAGGCCTGAGGACCATCATGAAAGAGAAACTACAATCTTATGAGTCTAGATGGAGGCAATTGTGAGATTTATGAAGACATTATACTGGACTGATACAAAACAAGGATCGACATCAGTGGCAAGAAACAAAACTTGAACTTGAGCAGTAAAATAATTAAGGGACTCTTATGTGGAGCCTGAATGCACACAAGTATGGAGCACCTTACTGCACCAGCAGCTTTTGCATAATCCTAAAGAGCCAGTGAGACAGTGGAACCAGAAGGTAAATGTAAGCATTTAAAAACAATTCATTTAATAGTAATATTAAACATAATTCATGGAGTAGATCCAAGTAAATCTATCCAGTTTCCAATGTTTGTGTTTTGTCACTTACCAATTAGGCTACTTAGGCCTGAAACTGTAGTTTTTTTCCACTTAATTTGGCATCAAGAATATTCAGGTCATCAAGTTTTACCAAATGAAGGTGCCATTTAAACTGCTGATATTTATAGATCTGTCTCACAGCGTGTGAATATTTTATCAATGTCTTCATTCTCTAGTTAGTATTTTTATAAGATTTTTATTGATGAAAATGACTGTCGGTGGGTCTTAGACTGAAATAGTGGTCTTCAGTCTGCCTTTTCACAAACTAGAGTGAGATTTTGGTCAATGGAATTTATTTTACTGTCATTTTTGTTACTTTTTTATGTTTGATGATCAGAGTAATTCTTCCTTTTTTACACAATGATTTGATTATGACCATCCAACTACATTTGAGATTTTTAAATTAAAGAACATTCCTCAAACTTTCTGGTTGTCACCAAAACATGACCAATGTGCCTCACTCCTGATCGTTCTGTATGTTTGCAGTCGGTACATATTGTAATACACAGTAGTAATATTACAGGATTGTCAGTGGGACTGTCTTCCTCTTATAATAGTTAACATAAATGTTCAGCGTAGCCATTACATGGTCTCTGTGATTAGGTCATCAGTTTTCACTCAGCTGTGACACTGTTTCGTGAATGTCATTTCAGCATCTTTACATGTTCAAGTTGTATCAAATAAATGTTTTTAAATTTCGGTATCTTGACTGTTTATGCAAGTGTTCTTCACTAATGTAGGAGCTATTACGCTATTACGATTAAGCCATATATATATATATATATATATATATATATATATATATATATAAAAACATAAAAGGTCATGGACCATTGCTCACTTGGCCAGGGACAGGTATGTACACTTCTTGAGACACTGGATAAAAGTATATGCTAGATGTTGTAATGTACACACAATTATTGTGAAGGGTTACAGGCCATGGCCTTCGGAGGCTGGCCAAGAGTGTGGCACTGACAGACTGCTCTATTCTTATCCGTGAGATTAAGATGGGATTGGGGGTTTAGGCGCTACGAAAGGCCTTCCAGACGCTTATAGCCCAGTGTTTTCAAATACCCAGCCAACACGTCCCACTGACTCAGAGCCGGAGAGGTAGGGTGTTCTGGAACTGCATTTCTGGGAAAATGGACAATGGCTTAGACTCAATTACGAGTGAGACAGGACAAGGTTTTCCTACCTTGATAAGATGCCTCTAGATATAGCCTATAGGTGACCTGCCCCCAAACATGTTTCTTGACTAAATATGTGAACTAAACGTTGCCCTCAGTATTTGATTCACAAAAATATTTTCCCACCATCATTTAAGATCATTCAATGACTGTAGCTGGCTGGGAGCTGAATTTAGACATATAGATACAGAAAATAGACCCAAACCTAGCCCTAGACTACAAGGAGTCTTTTTTTCTGGAGAACATCCAATGTTTAGCTAAACTGAGCCAAGCTATTTGTTCCATAAAGACTAAACATGGTCTGCAAGGGTAGAGTACATTAAAAACTACGCATGCAAAATTCATACAAAATCTTTTTTATTTGTGAAATCAATCCCAGTTCCCGATATCCTGCCAGTGCAAAGTCCATTCCCGTTCCCAGTGCGTGTGGTAGAGTTTGAAGCCCGGAGAGAATGCCGAGCCACCGGAATGTTCTTCTCGACCCGTCCCCCTGTGTATGTGTAACCTCTGGCACAGAAACACATGGGCCAGTGAGACTTACAGCGAAGAATATTCTGAGCTTTGTTTCACATACACAAGAATATGTGGCAGATCAGTGCTAATGTGAGTCTGTGCCTGTAAAATACAACCTCTTTAACAGCAGCAGTATTCTCACATTTCCCTAGCTGACATTGCATTGACTATAAAAGAAGCTCTTGAATGAATGGGGGTTTCATGCCATTATAGCATGGCTTTGATATATATATATATATATATATATATATATATATATATATATATATATATATATATATATATAAATGCAATAAAGTACATAGCATGAAACACAAAAATACACTGTGAAGTAACAAAAGCTACCAGTGTGCCAAACCCAATTATTTTATCTGAAGGTAAGTCCAGTAGTGTTACAGATGACATCAGATGGAGTTATTAGCAATCTGTCTAAGCATTCAAAAAACATTATCGTTATTCCAGTGTCCAGAGATGCTGAATGCATTTGACAACTTGCAACTCTGTCTGTGAAATCTGGGTTAGTCAACCAAACTACTTGTGCTATTATGGTTGAAATAAATTATAAACTTTTGAGAATAACACTGTAAAACGCTGTGATCCAACTAATTAACATACAGCTTCATCAGCTAAGATTCACAAACTGTGACATGTTTAAATTCTCACCTTCAGACATAAATTCCAACCCAAAGTAGCAGGAAGAGAACCCCAAAGCCCATGAAGAGTGATGCCACCAGTGAGATGAGCAGCTCTTTGTATACATCTCGTGTGTATTTTGTGGATGTTACCTCATACCTGGAGCAGAATAGGTTAAGGAGGAAACCTGCAAACCAACCAACGACTGATCTTACTCAGTGTTATTACAGGTCATTAGGAGCGAACCTCTACCTTTTCTCTATTTACCTTCTTTCATTTATCTCAATTACTACTTATGCACTACCTGTTCATTTTTTTGGAAGCTAAGCATCATTTCAGCACTTCAGATGAGTCCTTCTTATTAAGTACTTATAAAGTTTGTGCATCATGCCACTCTGAACTGTACTGTAAAGGATACACAAAGAACCATGCTGTGAAGAACATGCCAATGGCGAGCAGCACCACTGTGAGGTGGGGGAACACAGCCGGGTTCACCGGGCTGGTGTATCTGGTCATGGCTTCCAGTTCCTGTACAGACAAAAGAGGAGACAAAATCATAGAAAGCATTAAAAAAAAGAAATCATGCTCCAACTGATGTACATACACTCTGTGCAGTTATATTAGGCTGCGTCCAGAACTGCACATTACAATACTAAACAGTACATCAAAAATATTACACCACCAATAGAAGCCCATTCATTACTGTATTATGTGTAGTACAGCAGTATGTGGTTTTGAACGCAGCTTTCTGCTCTCTAACACTCAACTTAATTAAACTCTACCTGACACTCAAGACTGGAAAACATATGCTGCGTCCAAAACCGAACACTACCAAAATATGCATACTGTACTATTGTATGCACTTCTAATGGTGGTGTACTCTTCTTGGCATACTCTTTAGTACGGCAGTATGCGGTTTTGGGCGCAGCTACACTCCAGACGCTTCACTAGTAACGTTACCAGAAGATGCACAAATTAATCTCAATAAAAATCATAAATGTGTCTTACAATTAAATTCACTCTAGCCTAATAACACTTTCCTGTCGACTTGCCAGCAGCAACTCTGGCTCTGAAATCCCATTATGATTGTCATTTCTGGTTTCTGGTTCTTTCATGAGGCTCTTTCCTGCATATTATAATCTACATGTGTTGGACTTGCATAAAAACTGGACATATAACAGTTAATTCCCATATAGCTGCTGTTTTCATCACCCACCTTTACTTTTGTACACGTATGCATACGATTAAGGTTCTTATATTACGCCTTTTAAAGGTGGAACATATATGCATGAATAAAAATTGTGATGAATGTAGCGTTAGTGTATTTTGACTGAGCACCAAAACAGATTCCTAATGCTTTCTAATGCAGCTACATGGTGAATAAACGTGATTCTGGCTCGGTCAGTAAAGACCAGCGCAGGTGAGAGAGCACTGTGTTACTCATCGCCTGTCAAGGCAGTGAGCAGTAACGTTAACTGTGAGTCAGTTTCTCACAGTAAATGGATAAACAGTGTAGTGTACTCGTCCCTGCGGTGAGAACCGAGCGGTTTTAAGTTTTAGGAGCACAGCTACGTTACTGAATCTCGCTCCAGCGAACACAGCCCAAGACGATGGCGTTACTGTGGTGGCTAGCAGGCTAGCCTGAGTACAATGACCAACTTTACAACCCTAATACAAAATGAGACAGGCAGGATGAGGTGGACACACTCCTCGGCCATTCAACAAACGACCTGCACTGACAAATAAATATTTAAAATTGTATTTACACCACAAAGTACATCAAAACCTACCATGACGGCTAGATCGGCTATCCTCGCCAACAGCTCCAGGAAAAGCCACGTATGTGAAGACACCAATTCTCGCGAGATCCTGAGAACGACTGATGGGAGTAAAGCATTTCATATTAAAAGCATTTTACTACGGAAATCACCCCGGTGTGTGCTGAACAGTAATAACGTTAGAGCTAGACGTGGGAATCCTGCTGAAAAAAATCTGAAATTATATATATATATATATATATACATGGACAGAAAAATTGACATCCCATTGTAAATCCACTGTGGTGGGAAGCTTTCTACAAGATTTTGGAGTGTCTGTTGGAATTTTTGTCCATTCATCCAGAAGAGCATTTGTGAGGTCAGACTCTGATGTTGGACGAGGGTCTGGCACGGAATCTCTGTTCTAGTTCATCCCAAAGGTGTTTGATGGGGTTGAGGTCAGGACTCTGTGCGGGCCAGTCAAGTTCTTCTACACCAAACTCACCCCATCATGCCTTTATGGATCTTGCTTTGTGCACTGGGGCTCAGTCATGCTGGAATGCCCAAACTGTTCCCACAAAGTTAAAAGTGTACAATTGTCCAAAACGTCTTGGTTTGATGAAGCGTTAAGATTTCCTTTCACTGGAACTAAGGGGTGTAGACCAGCCGCTGCCCCTTGATAGCATTTGCCCAGCAGACGAAAAAGAATTGTAAAAAGTTTCATTTCAAAATGCTCTGCATCTATTAGTAACACTTGTGGATGTATCAAGTTTTATTCATTACTAAATATGGTATTGATAATATAACATTGTTATGTCTTTTATGTAAAGCCCACTCCTAATAACGTAAATCATGAAAAAAAAATTCTTGTACGTGGTCTATGATGCGCTCTGGAACATAACCCTTAATATCTGTCACACCTACATCAGCCCCAGGGATGGCACTTCGACCAGGAAAATGGGCTCTCAACGTACTTACTAACTAGCAGGTTAGGAGAGTAAAGTGGTGAAGCAGAATCACACATGGATGGCAGATAGTTTGCAACCTTAAACACAGTCTGAACATGGTAATTTGACTGTTATGGTTTTGAAATGTAAAACATTTTACAGTAGTTTCCTGTAACGGCTTATAAACAGCTAGTCCACCATTTCTTTTGAATTTTAAAAGGGAATTATGTCAAGTCGCCATGATTTCTGGCTAAGTTCTGATTGCGTCCACTTGGTCCCTCGCATCGAAATGACGAGGACAAGTGGACGAGGGCCTCCTAAAACAGTTAAAACCGGCTCTGAAACGTGCGGTGAGGGTCATTCAGCATTAACTATCACAGACAGATCGAATATTAAATTCGCCAAGCCAGCCCAAACCTCTGAGTGCAGAGTTTCATTTTATTGACATTTGAAAACTTCATGAATAAAGTAACAATGTTTCACAATCACACAGCAAGGAAATGGTAGACTGAGTATTACATACTGTCTAGCTGACACAACCACAAAGGACAGAAAACACACCCCCTCCCCCAAACCTCTATCTTAACCACACTGAACACATCTACCCCTGCTAACCATCCTCTGACTGAGACATCACCCACCACAGTGTGCGCCATCCAGACTGTCCTTTGCAGCTGTAGCAGCTAGACTTGACCCTGAATAATGCAGCATGATGATTGTTGTACCTTCAACCAAAGCACATAAAAAGCACAGGCCTGTGAGAACAGTAGCACATGAATGTCAGCCGTTTTGTTTTAGCAGAGTTTCTTTAACAAGAAAAAAAATCTCTGAAGAAATAAATATTACATTAGAAGGAACAATCAAATATAATTTATGATGATAAAAACTAATGCTACCTCCACCATGAAATGGCCCAGAATGCTTCCTCCTCAATGCTGAAACTGCTGAAATACAGGATGGGGGTAACACTAACTACATAATTATGCAACACCAATAAATAATTCTGCATTAAGATTCCTATAGTATGTTCAAGCATCACCTGCAATGTTTTTTTTTGGGGAAAACATAACAAGGATGCAACCTGTGATTTGCTATTTACTCTTTGAACAACTGCTACTCAAACAGATTAGTTTGCATCGCACAACCCACCATAAATTTTACAGACTATTTGTCATTTTCTGTTGTAAACTCAAAATAGATGAAAATAAATAATACAATAACATCCAAACTAAGCACAAAGTAAAGTCTACATTTTGTCTGTCATTACAACATGGGAGGACACGTAGAGAACATGTGCAGTTACAGTGTGTAATTACAAACTCAAAAGAAGCAAAAACAAGAGTAAGTATGGCAACACAGTCTAAGCAGCACGGTTCTTTGAAAGGATAACTGTGATGGGATTCTCATGTAGCCATACTTGTCACACATTAAAATTTACAGATTGTTACCCTACTGTTTACCTGTGATGTAAAGGCAGGCAGAAACGAGTACTACATTGTACAGTTCATGTGTCTTTGCAGTTTGCTGTTACTGTGAACAAGTTTTTTTTTCTTTTTTAGCAAATGTACTGATACCTTTCCTAACATTTAGCAGATTGGTGTGCTTAACAAGTGGACGGGATGCTTTGATTATTACCACAACAGTGGAAATTTCACTTGGGTGAATGGAATACCCTGTTTTGTTTAATAATGTCAGAACAGTCTGGTTTTGATTAGATACTGATGTAAATGTATCATATTACACTGTGTTTAAAATTTCTACATTCAACCAAAACTTGGAGATCTGGAGGAAACAAACTGATGTTTCTACATGCCTAAATTTATGGCAGCATATTCCAGACTTTTTTTTTTCAAATTATTTAAGACACAACACAAATTCAAATGCAAAATGTGTAGTTGCATTTGCATTTCTGTGTGTAATTGGTCGAAATATATGGAAAAGCAAGAGCTTGTTAACAATCCCTGACCATTTGTAACAGGTGTGATAAAACAGGGAAAGCACTAAAACATGCAGGGCAGTTTTCGTCTAGGTCTAGTGTTTCTCCAACAGCCCTGTGAGCCTCTGCCCTGAAGCCAGTCACTGTGTCACTAACAATGGTGCTTGTGCAGCCACAAGGTCTCCTAGTTGGTCGTAAGTCACTTTCACGCAAACAACATCGAATGACGCAGCACAGAATTATCCACGGCCTGGTTGGCAAGTGTTAAAACGTCACTAGCAGTGGTTGCCATTGTTGCCTCAATACTGTAAACAAGTGTGCCATTACCACAAAAGTTTAAGCTGCTTCCAAAAACACATTATTTTGCTATTTAGTATGGTAGTATGAGGTTCTGGATGCAGCCTTAGACTTTCTCTGAAAACACTCCCCACACTTACAAGTCCCTTCCAAGGTCCCACCCACCTCACTGACAATGAAAACGCAAATGCAAACAGGGTTGCAAATGCATTATTTTGTCAGAGCTAAAGTGCGACAATGAGGGAATAAAATTGCAATTGCAAGTGCAACTGTCTTACTAATAATACAATAAAAATGAAATCTCAAAAGCACTTTGCATTTGCATTTTTCCAGCCATTATACAAAAAAATGCAAACGCAAATACACTTTGCATTTGAATTACATTGTAAACAATGCACACTCACATGGGAAATTAATGTAAATACACATTTGAATTAGCATTTTCAAATCTGCATTTGAATTTGAGTCCAGAATACGCTGCCATACATATATTAGGTTTTGCTGAAATATGAAAGTCTGATTGTCATGATTCACTGAATCTGTTGCACAACAACAGAAAATGTCCTGGGGACGGCCTGTCCTGCACAGTGACAGACAATCCGCACCTCAAGACACTTGATCCAGCTAATGAGGTAATGAACAAGCACTTCATGAGCAGAATCAGATACATTAAGGCAGAAAACAGTTGAAACTATGCAGGACATAGGATCCCAAAGACCAGAGTTCAGAACCATTGAAATAATTCCTTAAATGGGCTTCAGAACTACAACGTGTATACGACTTTGTGTATAATTAAACCCATGTACTTCTGTTAGTAGGATATCTTGTTCACAGAGTTCAAACTGTACATGCAGTATGTGCTGTAAGATTTTCTGTGCTGTTAAAAAATAAATAAATAAATAACATTAAACTGAATTACACACTTTAAACAGACATGTCCTGTTTGGATATTTGGCAAGCATAGACTTTCTTGTCTAAAATTCTTTTAACCCCTTAATATCCCAGGCATACTACACAGGCATTATTATTATTAAGTAGCTACAGAGCCTTCAATGCAAACTGGCTGAGCTTGCCTTAGGTTACAGAGGTGTGTAACAAACCTTCGGGCCTGCTGGTGTGCCCTGGCCATTTACGGGGTTAAAACGTTAAAAGTGGGTCATGCAACATTCTGGTAACTTAACAGAAATAACTGGATATTATTACGGACGGGCGCTTGTGTGTATTGTATTTAGCTATATTCTGATCTTTGGGGACAAAAAAATAAATATTGGAAGTGTATACAGTATGTGCAACATGGTTAAACGTTACCAAGTGATTACTGATCTGAGATTTTATATTTATATTCCCTCTCATAACCGTTAACTGTATTTAAATAAGCATTGAGTAATGGAAGCTGGTCCAACATCAGCACACAGCATCAAGGCAACGTCTACACATTGCTACAGATATATGCAGAGAGGGTGGGGGCAGGGAGGAGAGCCGAAGAGGCAGCCATCACTGCGTCAGAGCTTGGAGGATGTCCTTCACGAGCATTGTACCAATCACCATCTTTTCACAGTTCACCGTAAGCAGGGCCCCTGCTCCCTCCTTCCTCGTTACAGTCACCAGCACAAGGCTTCCGCTGCTGACGGTTTTCCCAGCAAACCTGGAAACAGGTGAGGAAGGAGGAGGAGGAACAGGAGGACTGAAGTAAAGAAAGTTCAACAGTGCAACAGGCCAGAGATATAGAAAAGAAAAGAAACAGGCAGACATATGAAGAGCAAATTTATGCACTAAACCATAACTTTACATACAGTATTACCCCTTAAACTGCCCATATACGAGGTAGAGGACTGCTACCCGACCCAGCCTAAGAAAATATCGGGTTTTGAGCTGACTGCACGCATACAACATTGCGTTCTGTTTAAACTTGTTTTATTTTTTTTTAATTTTTACCCAATTTTCTTCCCAATTTAGTCATTACCAATTCCACCCACTAGTTAGGACTCCCCCAATCACACGATACTATCAACGCTAGGAGGGTGAAGGCTAACACAGACTTCCTCGAGACCTGTGAAACCACCGCTTCATTTCGAACTGCCGCTCACGCAACATCACTGGATAGCCGAACGCGCTCGGAGGAAAGCGCCAACCCCCAGATCTGTTACGTCAGCTAATCGAACTCGCTATCTCTTGATGATAGGGCCAACGCTTAGACGGTTGCGCCACTCGGGAGCTGGACTTGTTCTCTAATGAGCGATTTTTTATTTTTATGTTTTTATGTAGGATTACATAATTTCATAGACCTACACACATTCTCTTTCCCTCTCTCTCTCTCTCTCTTTCTCTCTCTCGCTCTTATTCTCTCTCTCACCTATAGCTGCATTCGAAATAGCTTTATAGTTTGAGGGGTGAAGATGGCCTTTGAATGAAACCAGGTACTCCAACCAGGTAAACCAGATGTAGCCTAAGTTCAGCAGTACATCAGTCTCAGTGAAAGCAACGATAATAAGAGGGATGTGTTGGGTTGGTGAAAGGTCACACTGGATCTTTCGTCTTGCTTGATCATCTTACCCAAAGTGTTATAGGGAAATTCCACTGAATTTTCAAAATTTCTTCATAATTAATCTCACAGGAAGTTAATACATGATTATGAATATGCTGTCTGAAGTCTGAGACATTGTTTTACGATAGTTCTGACATTTCTTTAAAAAATACATCCATGGCTGAGGTACACGTATGGTGTTATAAAGAAAATGGTCCCCAAAGAAATTTTTTCTTTAGATTTACCACTACTTTACCATAATCAACATTATATATAAAAAACATATGTAGGTTCACTTGTGGTTATAGATAGTAAATAAAATGGCTATATTTGTGTTGTAGACATTGTGACCCCTGGTTCCTATCACCACCACTGTAAAGAAATCCGAGTCAGTCAAGTTTCTCTACAATCAATCGTTCTGAGTACAATCAGCAATTCTGCAAAAATATACTAATAATAAATGCTGTTTATAGTGTATTGCAGACATGAAATACGTTCAAGTGCTTAGTAACAAAGCAAAGCACTTAAACCATGTCTGTGCTAATCTATCCACTAGCGTGTGTGAGTGGGTTTGGTTTGGGTACAGATTTCCTATTAAGCAATAGCAGTCGGGCCTAGTTAGGTCTCAAAGTCATGGGCATGGGTTGGGTTTGGCTGTCAGTTTCATGACTGTGCAGACCTCTAATATGAGCTAACACTTTAATTCCTCATAACTACGTAACTACATAACTACAATTACAGAAGTCTTAAAATATAACTCTTATGATTATTAACTGAATGTTACCCCCAAGTGTCTACATACACTAATACAATACACAAATTCATTATACAGCCATTATATCGCCATTTCACCAAATTAGTACTAAAAGGCCTTGAAGATAGATGAATAGTGCTGAATGAATCTCCTGAGAGCAACCATGTGTATATTTGTGTACACATAAATTTCAGTGAAAGTTATGGTACTCACAGTATTTTGAAATGTGTAGGTTTTTAATGTGATCTACCTGCTCTCTTTATCTGAACCACAGGGTACTCTGCTGAGGTTAGCCGTGGAGGTGACTCTCTCTACGATGGCGTGTTCGCTTTGACACTTCTCCCCCAGGGTTAGCTTCTCTGAGATCTCATTCATTCCCATCAGCTGACCTGCAAGTAAGTGAACAAAACATCACATGATCCACTATACAAAATCAGCACTCATGATTGGTACATCCAATAGTGCAGCAGAGCCAGTGCACCTTAAACAGAAAGGAGGACCACTGGTCATCATTAAGCACATTCTGTTGAGTCTACAATATAAAAGAATATAAAAAGGTACTAAAGTTAGTGTCACAGACTGACTGGGATGCATAAACTCTAGAAATATGTTCTAGAGTGACTACATGTCCTAAAGATAAGCACTATAAAGGAATTTCCAGACTTTGGTGATTATTGTGCTTCTTTACAGTGTCCGTTCAGCAAATCCCCAATGTTGTATTCACTCTTAAAGTGTTTACTTGTGTCCAGCTTAAATAAACACTGTAGGTGTTATTTCAACTCAGAGGATCTTGCTGTGCAGTCATAACAAAACAGCTGTTTGTTTTGCGTTGCTATTTCTGATTCTGGGTCTGTCGCTTATATGACACACACTGTACGTACAGGTGGTGTAAAAGTCAAAGACCATCCTTCACTTTTTTAATTTCCAGTCAAAACATCCATTACGAACAATTAATTCATTTTCCAGGATACTTCCTAAGAGAATAGATACAAGATACTCCACTTGACTAGACTCAGAAAATCATGAAAATATATAGAAAATTGTAACTCCAGGCAACCGTGCAAGACCTGGTAGACCACCAAAACTGTGACTATTAAACAAACAGAACTTAAAGCTTTCATCTTTGAAAGAGAGGAGAAAATCAAGCTCCACTTTTGCTTCAGAGCTGCAAAAATCCACAGGTGTTTCTGTTCATCCTTCCACTGTGAGAAGACAATCAACACTATGAGTCTGAAAGGATGTGTGTGTCAAGAAGCTGTTACTGAGAAAACGAAATAGACAAAAAAGAACATTAAATTTGCATTACATGGATTTCTTTGAAAAACTGAAAGCAAGTCTCCTGAAAAATGAAAGCTGTAATAAATGCCAAAGGGTAGACATACTAAATAAAGAAAATGTTAATATTATATTTAGTTATTGAGGCTTCTGGGTAATTTTCTGTTATGTTCTGTTTCTTCTGACACTACAAAATAAATAACTTATACGCAGCAGCCATTTTGACTGGAAATAAATAAATAAAGGCCTCTGGTTTTGCATCGTACTGTACACTTTTGGGAAATTGGGCCAATTTCCCAAAAGCATCTTAGTGTTAAGATCATCTTAACTGGTAGAGAGAGTGTTCAGTGTGATGCTCACTCTGCTACCTAAGAATCACCTTTGTGCATGTTTTTGGGAATCCCAGCCATAGTATTTCTTTTTACATACTGACCTATATTATTATAAGGTGACTGGTAAGGTACTATATTAGAAATTGAAACAGAGCATCTAAGTATTCTTAAACACTGCTGCAGAGGTTTAAAAGTACTTAGACGCTTCATTTCCTGTGTGGGCATTCCCGGAGTGCTTCCTGCTGGACTGTGTGTGGGACATTTCGGGGCGTTAGTGGCTTCACAAGGCTCATTCCTGGTGGGATGCAGTGGACTGTTCACCCAACGTTCCGTGAAACAGCAAATGCACAGTTATGGTCACTGTCACCATGGCAATAGCTAGGTCTGACAATGAGGGGAGCGGCTAGAAGCAGAGGGAGCAAGATAAGAGGGGCTGATGATGTGTGTAGTGGGGCGGGTGGGGGTGGGGTTGAGGCAAGTGGCAGACTACCAGCATAAAGGAACCAGGTCCGTAGGAGGAACTTACCATGTAATAGTGTCTCTATTGGACAGCAATAGAATAAACCCACACAGAGGGAAAAATGAAGAATATGACAGAGGTTTAAATATATACAGTCATTACTTTCAGCTGGTGTTGACAGCCACACTGACGCAGGCCAAGTGTTGCTTAGCAGTTAGAGTTTAAACAGTGAGACAGAATGAATGATCTGATGGATGGTAAAACTTTGCTCTATGTAGCATGTAAATGGCACAGCAATTATAAGACACTTCTCTACATGCTAGCATAGAAGATGCAGCATGTGAAGCAGTGCTACATGCTAACATAAGAGCAACTGCTTGTGACCAGCTTGCCTGAGACTAGACTGAGTAAGGTGCAAGGAAAGTGAATAAGCATTATGTATTTAACTACATCCTGATCGCTGAAAAACAGTTAATAAACCAGAGCTAGAAATAATCCAGCAGCATTTGATGGATGTAAAACGAGATTTACTTCAGCACAGAAGAACTGCCAGGAAGATCTGTGATCTCACCTTGCTCCTTCTTAAACTCGTTCTCTGTCAGAAAGGTAGGCATCATCAGCTCTCCCACTGGTGGTTGGATCGACACAAAGAACTTCCGGGTATGAGTGCTGATAAAAACAAGATCAAACTCATCTCAGCAACAATAATCCCTGGTGTTCCTTAAGTGCAAAATCAAAAATACTTGAAATAATAAAAAAATAATAACAAAATAAAAATACTAATCAATTTTATAATTTAATTCACTCAGTGATATTTAAGGGTAAAATGTTCATGGAACAAAATGTTTGGAACTTTAACCACAGAATATTGTGGTTACAAACTGGCATTTATTTTTTTCCACACAGAAAAAAATGATTTAGGCCCAGGGCTCCTCTGGATGCTTATTGTGACGTACAAGAAGATGACACAACATCAGAGGTCTATTAATAGAGTTATAATAAAAATGAAAGTTAGTTGCCCACCAAAGCTGGAAGTTGGCTGCTTGTGTGGAGTCGCAGAAATCAATGCCCATTACTACATTAAGTGACTCGCCTGCAGGTAACATCTCTGTGAAAAAAAAGCAGATCACATGAGACAGACAAGAAATACTCATCACGTTTCACAAGGTGGGTTGTTAAAAAGGAAATTCCACCAATTTAAAAAAATTTAGAGCGTAATCAATTGTTGAGATGACATCACTCGGTAGTTTGATGTGAAACTGTGCATTTGAATGTACTAACTCTGATTTCTTTATAATAGCGGTGACAGGAACTAAGGTTCACGATATGTACAGTGCAAATATTGACATTTTATTCACAATCCAAAACTACCAGTGAACCTACACGTCTTCTGAGTTTGTGTGTATATTCACTGGTAGTTTTGGATATATAATGTTTATAATAGTCCCCCCCCCCGTGACCCAGATGGATAAGCGGCTTAGAAAATGTGTGTGTGTGTGTGTGTTTATAATAGTAAAATAGTTGAAAATTCCCCCCAAAAAACTTCTATGAGCATTTAATGTCACAACTTTCTGTCAGGTAGCATTTAGAGGCATTAATTAAACTCATTTCTCTAGAACAGCACATCCCATATCAAACCACTCTGAAAGACTTTACATTTCAATTATTTAATTACACAGAAATTTGGAAAAATCTGTAGAATTCCAAAAAACAAAACTATTAATGTAAACTAAAGGTCATCATATTGTGTGATTATGTATTTTAATATTTACTCTATATCAAACTTGGGGAAAAAACTGTATTCATGCAAACACCACTAGAAGAATGTAACATTATGATACAGGCAACTATACTGAACAGAAACAACCACTACACCTCCTTTTAAAATATGACCGTATTTTCTATGGCTGACCAATTTCTGGAAACTCCTTGATCCTCATGCCAGACTGCAGTTTGGGCTCTTCTATGTGCAAGCTCTTGGCCTCAGAAGTAGTGTTGTTGGTGAACTGGATCTGCACAGCCACCATGTGAGGGTCAGGGCTGAAGGGCTGTCTGCTGAAGCAGTATTCCACTGCTAGACCCTCGCCTGTGATGCGGTGCAACAGCTCATACATCCTCAAAGAGCTGGATGGGGCAATAGTCTGAAAATATGAGAAAAGAAACCAGGCTTCACAAAGGTGTAAAGTAGAAAGCACTGTTTAGACAGTTTGTCTAAGAAAAGAAAGAAAGACAGAAAGACAGATGTGGTATAGGGGACTCACGGTGGGGGCAAGTACAGTGTCGGTCAGTGACAAGCCCTCTAGATCGGTCACCAGACTGTTGGACAGGAAACTGTTGACAGGGGTCACTTGAGGTGAGGGCGTAGGCTCAACTGAGGTAGAGAATATCAAAGTGTTGTTAATGATGGCAGATGTGTCTCTTCGCAGTAAATATTTAATTCTTGCTTTATACTAGATACGCTTATGAACCATCATTCAATAAGTGGACAGACTGTACTTACAGTCATCCAGATCTAGTAGTGACATTTCCTTGGTCTCTTTCTTGCTTTCTTTTTTGGTCTGCTTTGGAGGTGGCTTTGATACAGCTGTCTGTAAAAACATAAGAAAACAAACAAAAACACAAAATGATTGATCAAATATATTTTGCTGCTAGTGGCATCTTCTGTATGTCTCAACTAAACAAAATAAAGATGAAATCAGTGAACTCATAGTGCAGTAGGAGAAGGAAGGAATGTATTACATAGCAAATAAAATGGTCATAGACCTTGTTCATTCTAATATGAACTGCTACATTTCAAACTTTAAAACAAACATTAAATCATTAAAAAAGCAGAGTATTATTTTATTATCTCTGCAGTTTTATGACACTGCCCATGCACAAGGGCAGAACATGCTTTTTTTAATGTCCAAGCTAGGCTGTTGCCATCACCATAATGGTGTGATCAGCCAACCTGGGTTATTAACATGTCAATTCTCTGCGTTCCTAGAGTGGTCAGTGACATAAAAAGGTCGGCAACAGACAACACAGACAACAACATATAAACATATAAACTTTGGTGATGTTGGAGCCACAATTACATGACAATCAGATACCTATGGGAGGATGACAAAATTCATACAGCAATAGGAGCAGTATCAATCTGTCTAGCCCTGGAGAGGTCTTTCAAAAACATGGAAACGGTATTTCGGTGTGAATGGAAGCCCAATATAGAGAAAAAACTTATTCAAATGTGTTCATATTAGTGCAAACAAGGCCACTGGCAACTAACACCAAGAACTTTTATAGTGATGTTAATGTTGTCCTTAACTAACTACAGTATCCTTTGGAGCACTGAGAGCTTTACTGAGAGAAAGAAAGAGAAGAAGCCACAGCACACTTGTGGGCACCTCTTGCCAGTCTCCACTGAGACCAATCTGCCCCAGGCTGTTGTCAATAACTTCCTCTTGCTGCAGGGTGGTGGGAAGGTGTGCGGGGGAATGGGGCTATGGAGCAGTAGTAGGTGATGGGGTTACAAAGAAACATAGAGACATGGTTAGAAGGATGGTCTGGTGTTGTTTGTGGTGGGGAGATTATATTATCAACAATGTAATTCTGCCTGTACAATTTGTGATTCATGAATGATGGAACAAGACTAGAAATGGGTAGGGTATAATAAAACCATACTCCAGCAGCAGTGTTAAACGACAAACCATACTCCAGCAGAAGTGTTCTACTTCCAGTAGAAGTAAAAGTAGCCCACAGTAAAAACAACTTTGAGTTTGAGTTTAAAAAAATAGTTAAAAAGCTACTGAAATATAGAGAACTGCAGTAAAACTTTTGGCATCAATCAGCACAGGAGCTGAGGTTTGTTAAACGCTATTCAATACTTTTTCAGTAATTTAGCCAAAAATAAAATGTAAAGCTTGAGAGTAAGAGGTGAGGGGCACAGCAAAGCAGTCCAGATGCTAAAGCAACAGAACAGAATAAAATTAAACCCAAAAAGGAATCATGAACTCAATCAAGTTCATCAATGTGTAACTTAAGGACTTACATAACATTCAGCTAAGTAAATAAACTATTCGCTACCCACCTCTGTACATGATCACAAATGAAAATGAAAAAAAAAAAAATACAATTACAATTACAACAATTACAGAAAACTTTACTGAAGCTAAAGTTGTAGCTGATGTTAGTGTGTGTCCAAACCTTCTTCTTCTTCTTGATGTCTGTGTCTGACTCTGACTCTTCCTCAGACTCTGACTCGGACTCACTGCTCTCAGACTCACTCTCTTCCTCGCTTTCCGACTCAGAGCCACTCCTCCGCTGCTTCCCTGCTTTTCGGTCTCTCTTCTGCTCCTCTCCGCTGCTCTGATCACTGGAAAAGAAATGTGTTACACACGTAGAAGTTCTTCACACAAAATGTACACTTGCTTGCTTTAGCTGGTAATACCTGAAACAGTGAAAATGAAACAGACCTCTCAGCACTCTCAGGTTTCTTAGGTTTGCTTTTGTCTACTTTCTTCTTTTTCTTTGCTCTCTCTTCCTCTTCGTCTTCCTCCTCCTCCTCCTCCTCCTCCTCAGACTCAGATTCCTCCTCACTCTCTTCACTCGCTGAACCAGAGCCACTCTCCTCACTGCCGCTCTCCGACCCACTACCTGAGTCCGACTCTGCAGGGGAGGGAGAGAAATGTATAAATCCATGAGTTTTGAGACTAAAGCAGCATTCACACTATTGGGGCAAATGCGTATTGCGTGCTGCCCTGTACAGCACCAAAACTGAGCTACTCCAGCACTCAAGGTGGCAAACAACCCATCACAGGGATTCAAACAAAAATGTTTTAAACTGATTGTCTTGTGAATAAAGAAAACCTGAAATACAGACCATGTGTTTTTTGATCTTGTACAGTGACATGTTGCAATATATGTTAACTTTTAACGCTGCATGCTGAATAGCTCTAGGCAGTTCTGTGCAGGGAGCAAACAGCTCCAGTAAACATGAACAGCCAAGACATGCAAAAAACCTTTTTGTTGTGACAGTGTGAACGCTGCTGAAGTCTTGAGCTCTTTGAGTGGCATAAATACTGTTTTTTTTCACCTAAACAGTTTGCTTAAATTTAACTTTGCTGCAAGCCAAGTGCTTAATAAGATGCTAAATAGCTCTAAAACACTGTGAAGTAAATCAGTAAAACTGATCCAATTTGTTGCATCCTTTATAACACAGTGTAGAACATTTCATTATCAGGCACAAATGGTGCCACAGCTTGGTCTCCATAGTTACCACTGTCAGCCGACTCTGTGGGTCCAGATTCTCCCTCCGAGTCGGAGTAGAAAGGCTTTTCCACCTTCTTCTCCTTTCGTTCCTTCCTGCTGGTGCATTTAGTCCATTCTGGAACCTGAGGAAGACCACAGGACACTGTCAACATATAGACACTCACACGACTCCATGTGTGTTCAGTTTTAAGAAGAGGTGAGGCACTGTGTGGCCATGAATGCCTCTCCCACCACTACAGACTGTCTAACGTATACTTACAAAGCATGTGCTAATATCTGATTTTGGCATTAACATGCTGCCTTACTATTTGACAGACCTTTCCTTTTTCCTCTTTTATGAATCATGTATTCAGCATAAGGTGATGCATTCATGGCCACTGCTGTACTTATTAAGTACTGAGAAATGTCTCCTTAAAGAAATCACATCCTAAAAAGTACCAAATGGCCTTCCCTGGAGTCATTACAGTGTTTTAGTGTAATGCTACATACAGCAGCAGTTTTAACGTAGAGATCCCATTTAGGATAAAGTACATTAAATGAAGAATGCTAAAGTAATAGAGGAGGGCAGTTGGCACTTTATGAGGATCCAGCTCTTTAACGGTAGAGACAGAAAATGAAGCTGAGCTGGGGGCTTTAGGCTGATCTAAGCACTGGACAGACACTAGGCTAGGCTGGGTGAGAAGGGTTACGGCTGGACAGGCGCTAGGCTAGGCTGACTGGCAGAAAGCACTTTGGGTTTGGCACTACACGGATCGAGACTCAAAGATGCGCAGAGCTCTTTGTGAACTGACAGACTCACGCTGGTTAGAGTCGTGACTCTTTCGAGCAGCCTAATAACCTGGCGGACAGGAAAGAAAGAAAAAAAGAACGAAAGAATGATGAGGTGAGATGATGAGAAGAAGAGCCCAGAAAAGAACAGAACAGAAAAGGTTTAAAAGGTACACACAAGGATTCAGGTTGCACTTTTCAACATTATACTGCAGGTACATCAGGTGTGATCCCATGTACAATAAATCATTACCTTTACTGTAGAATCTTATTGTACTTTACGTTATAATACTACTGAAATCAACAGTCGGAATGACTGTCGCTCTACCAACCAAAATTATTTCACTGTACTGCCATTTCTGTTTGTAGGATAGATTTGTAGCAAAATATAGTTGAAATGGATCCTTAGTTATTATAAAGCATGTGTGAGCATCTTTTGTGTTTAGTAGCAGTGCTATGGTAGCCTCTGTAATTCAGCAATGGAAGTGCAACAGAAATGGGATGAACACCTGGGTTTGGATGAAGATGGAAGTTAAACACAGGCCAACAGCAGATTTCAGAGTGAGAGAGGATTCAAACACACACACACACGCAAACACAACGCCTTGGTAAAGGGAAATTCGATCTGACTTCTCCCTGTTTGCTTAAAAGAGTTTCACTAAAATTAAAACTGCTCAGCAGTCTTTTCATAACTTTACCAGCAAGAAACTTACTACATCAATAAATTTACAGTGCTTGCATGACTAAAGTATCACTTAAGAAAGCCTAAACATATAAATTCTTGCTCTAGGAGCAATTGGTCAGAACAAGAGAAAGAGGCAGGAGACAGCAGGAGGAGAAGCCACTGCACACTTGCAGGCACCTCTCGCCAGTCTCCAAGGAGACCAATTCGCCCCTCACTGGTGTCTATAGCTTCCTCTTGCTGCGGGATGGTGATGTGGTGGGGGCAGGGGTGAGGGGTTATAAACAGATGAACAGAAATGGTTAAAGAGGGGAACAATCAAAAGGGTGAGGTTCACTAGTGTGGGGGGATTACATTACAAACAACACAGTTAACTCCTCAACAGGAAATCTGCATTATGAGTGGTGTAAAGTATGCATTGTGAGTGATATAAAACAAGTACACAAAAACACTGCTAAATTGAACAAAGAAAACTGAACAAGGACAAGACACAAATCAAACAGAGCACCCTGCTTTGAGTTACGGTGGCACCGTTACAAGCGCAGGCATATTCGATTTGATCTTAGCCCTTTGGAATCTCTGAGACACTGGATATGGAGTGGCACATGTGTTAATGGATTTTAACAGCGGCCTCATCTCAGAAAGAATAGGCCTCCTGTCCTCTGTCACATGTGTCATTTCATTCATAATTGCATTCCACAGATAGACAAAGTGAACCTAGACTCAACTCATCATCAGTTCTGAAACCTTAAAAATCTGACTGCAGTGTTTCCCAGTCCAGCACATTTTTGCTCTAGCCTAACCCTCCAGATCATCTATAATAAGTATTCAGTGTTCTTAATAGGCATATTCGAGATTTACTGCACCTCAACCTGCTGGTCACTGAGAGTAGCCAGCTGCAGTTGATGGAAGTGTTACAGACAGAGCTGTCAAGTCGGACAGGCTCACCGGCATCATATGTGAAAATAGTAATCACTAACAGTTTAAATCTAAAGTTAGATCACTGCTTATGTCAACACGGTTGTCTGTAAAACTTCTGGCCAATGAAGTCAAGGCCCTGTCTTCATCAAGCAGTCTCTAAGCTTGCACAGGTGAGCGATGAGCACTGTGGGGCATTGCTCTGAAAACTGTAGCCGCTTTGCCTCTGCGATATTATAATCTATGTCATTGTGACAAGCCAGTGGCACTGATGCAAATCAGACAAAAATATAGCTGGCATTCATTGTACCAAGCCAGGTGGCAATCGGTCTGCATAGCCCATGTTAAGTCAAATAAGCTGAAGTGTGTTGGGAGCTAGGTTAGAGCAAAACTGTGCACAGTCTGGCAGGGCCTGAGGACTGGATTGGAAAACACTGTTCCAGAGAATCCTAGAACTCCAGTTAAGGGCCTGATTACTACAGAATTCAGCTGGCTGAGAGTTCTAGAACCCCAGTACACTGGCCTGGGACAGCAGAACTTTGTTTGAGTTGAGATGGTTTCAGTCTGAGTGTGAAGTGCAGGCTTTATGAGGGGTGAAGGGCTCTGTGGGCACTGCTCTTCCAGAGGGCCCAGCAGAAGACTGGCATGAATGGTATGGCATGGAGATGCCCCATTGGCATCTGAAAAGGCCTGACACTAAGCACGAGGATTATGCAGTAATACAGTCTAGTAATAGTCTCTCTTTCTCAACACTCAAAAGCATAACACTCCTTCATCTGGCACAGGGACAAAATATCCTCTGTGACTTTGCTTTCTCCTATAACACCCAAGACTCAACAGGAGCGCAGGATGAAGTGCTGAGAGCCAACTGGAATGCAGGATGTGTGACTATGCGTGATGAGGGTGGAGTTATGCTGATGAGCGAGGAGAGAGATAAAAAACGTGGCTGAGGGGAGAGCTGATTTTTGTCAGGGGGTTCATTTTTTCTGATGTGTCCTGCATGTTGGGGCTCCCTCTGGTGGGGCGGAGGAGCAGTGCCCACAGGCCTGAGCCCCGGGGCCCTGCCTCTGAGAGTAACTGTTCCCCCTGCACGCACAGAATCCTTCACCTCCACGTTGCGCACGGAGGGGTCGGGCGCCGATTCAGGCCAGTCAGGCAGCTCCTGGTAGCCGCCTGCTTTGGTATTCAGCAGATGAGACAGCGAGCCCAGCTGGAAATGGTCTCTGTCTGTAAGGTAGAAAAGCACACAACAGACAAGAGAGATCACAACTCAGCTTCAAACTTCCTTTCTAGAGGTGAGAGAAGCCAATAAAAATATAACAGCATACATTGTAAGAAGTAGAATAGTCGAAAGCTGATTTAAAGTCTTTGTGTGATTCACTGTGATGGAAAATGTTCCTTTTGCCCAACTTAAGTGTTTGTTTGCTTTGCTTTGTTTCAATGAAGGTATTTATTTGACTAGAATAAAACCAGCTGAACTGCTTTTGGGGTTTTCTGCCCCGACATACCCACTTTTCCTACTCAGGAAATACTTTAATTTGCTAATTTGTTTTATCATATTATGACACTGCACGACAGGTGAATACTCCAGGACCAGGGTTGAAAACTACTGCTTTACACATAGACCCTTAGTGGAGCATGGACATATTTTGGTTACAAATTACTTAGTTTTCTTACTGGCAACATTATCAGAACATCAATAAAACCCTAAATCACAAAATCAACAATAAAATATTTTTTCTAGCTTCTGAGCCTAACTTTACTTAAAGGTCTATAGTTCTGTATTTTTAAAAATGGCATCATTAAACCTACCGAAAGAAGATATTTGGAGCATTTTGTGCAAGCATTTCAAATGCCAAGTCACTACTGACTGTTGCTTTACCTTTAAACGGAGACTCCAGCACAGGTGCAGGTTTGAGGGCAAGGAAAAGTTTCTTGGCATATTTGCTTAGAGCTCCACTCTTATCGGTGGGGACAATGAGCTGACGGATGAACCGCGCCCGGTCTCTGATGTCATAGTTCTGGTCATACTTTGCCAAGTTGAGCACATACTGTGTAAGGAGCTTAGTCTAAAATGAAGACAGAGAGAGCATGGGAGGGAGAGAGAAAGAGAGAGAGAGAGAGAGAGAGAGAGAGAGAGGAATGATAAAACTGAGTGAAACAGCATAACGAGTGTGTGTTTGAGCTGTGTGTATGTGTTGGCATGTGTTTTTGTGCACTCTCAGTGATGTGACAGACAGATTGACGTGGTCACGCCTGATAAAACAATGACGCACACTTTCACAGGTTTCAGGACTGTCTCTCACACTTGTGCTTAACCTCTCTCAGGATTTCAAGGAACAGTCCCCTCTGAGACAAGAAGATCTATTCTGTAGTCCAGTGTCTTCCTGTTGCACACTGTTGCACACATACCCCCAGGGGTGCCACCAATGACGTTGAGGGTACATCAAAAAGTCTTATATTTACATTTCATTTAATCTGAGAAAATAACAACAGTAGAATTATTTCATTTATTTACTGTCTGCTGTTGTTTACATGAATAAAGTGAGTATCTTCTACTAGCTGTCGTTACAGCATACTGTCAGTTGTGTACACGATAGAGTAAGAAATTAAAAGGTTTAATCTGCATTTGTAGTAAGTTTGTAGCCTGCTGTGATTAGCACTTAGCAATTAGGACTTTGATTACATCTTTCTACAGCTGCTTTGTGATGTGGCTGAAGATGCCTTGTACAGGCATCAGACTATAACTGCTACCCCATTTAAGGTGGAATGGAAAATTCAAACAAGAAGCCAAGTTCATCTTGTAGCGGTGTTAAAAAGTGAGCAGAAGATGTTACTGTGCTGGATGTGCTCTGCAGCAAGCATTTGTGAGTACTTTATTCACTGTCCAATTCTCTCAAACTCTCTCAGGCACATGTATGCCTCTCATTTCTTGTATTTCATTTCATGTATTTCCTTCTCATTTCTGTGCTCTGACCAGCACCCCAGAGTGTACCACACCTGTAAGACAGGTCTCAGAAGCATTCCCAATATTACTTATTCTGTACATCTGGTGTGTTGCGTCTTTACTTCATAAACATGTTTGCTATATTAAGAGGGATTATAATGTCATACATATACATCATGGATATATATGAATATGCATGAGAGGTGGTAGGCAACAGAAGATTTAGAGTCTGTAAAAAGCTTGGGAATCACTGCTGTAGTCTAATGAGCAACGATTGTATCTGATGTGCCTCTGAAACTCCCACATCTTCAATCAGTAATTCATACAACTGCTTGGTCTAAGCTATTATGTGACTGGGTTACTGAGTGACTACTTTTCAGTACCTCTGACAGCTCCACAGAACAGATCACAGAGACCCATAGTGTGTCCTGACTCACTGCAAAAACCATAAAAGCCACCCATCACCTCTGAGTGGGTGAATTCAGATTTCAGGCTCGCACCTGTTTGGAGTTGGTCAGGTAGAGTTTGGCAGCCAGGTTGATTATCTGCAGCTTGACAATGTCCTCCTCATTGGTGAAGGTCTTGGCCATCTTCCTCAGAACATCAGGGAGCAATTTTAGGTACATGTTCACAGTACTCGCCAATCAGCCACAGGATGCTGGCTCTTGCCATCGGCACCTGAAGAACAGAGGCAAAGGCAAAGGCTAGTTAAAGGTGTTATCTGTATTTACTGCACTGCTAGAACTGCTACACACCAACTAACATAGATTTGGTGCCTCAGAAAATTTGTACCAGATTTTCTTTACAAAAATTATTTTTCCACTGGCCTTTCGTGTTATTTGGTCTGAATGTAAAAGGCTGTGAGTTTATTAACCCCTTAAAATCCCAGGCTAATTACATATTAAGGCTTATTTTTCAGAGACTTCAATACAAACTGGCTGAGCTATTGCTTTGATTAGATTATGGAAGTGTATAATAAAACTTCAGGCCTGCTGGTGTGACATTTAAAGAGTTAATTCAACATTTATTGCCATATCAATAAAATTGTTTGCAATTTAGTTCAGTGTGCTCAGCAACAAAACCATACAAAGAATGAGGAGCAATAAAATCAAACAATAGAACACAGGAAACACAAATAAAAAGGACTCTACGAACAAACATAAAACATAGGGTTGCATACCCTATATACTATTGCATCAGTATTAGCACTGATACCACCCCTTAAAAAGCAGTATCAATATCTGCGACGGGGACAGTGATACCTATGACTGACACTACGAAGCAATGCTGCTGAACGATACGTGCATGTACGCTGGAACATAACAACACGTAGGTGGCGTGAGTTCACAAGCAGCAGTAAAAATGCTCATGGCAGAATCTATAATGCCAGTATTTTGTGGGAAGGCAATAACATTGGGTGATATACCAGTAGGAATTTGGAACTAACCGCTGGTATTTTAGGATACCTATATATAGTTCAGTTCTATTTTCAACTACTTTGCTCAATAAAAATATTATACATTTGCTTCACTTGTTATGCTTATTAATTAGGGTTGTTAATTACAAAATAGTAAACACTTTTGATATATAGTAAATAAACAAAATAGTATATAAATATGCCATTCATTCAAGCTTAGTATGATTTATTTGTGACATAGAACACACTTTTTTACCAAAATAAAATATATAAAAAGTGGAACTGTATATAAATCAAGACTTGTTAGCTAGTAAGGTTAGATTGACTTAGTATCTGCCTTGATACTCGATATTGGTTGATACTAAAGGGTCAGGTATTGGTATCGGTTTTAGAAGAGGAAAAGTGGTTTTGGTGTATCACTGATAAAATAGTCATAAAAGCAGACACTGTAAAAATGTACCATGACAGTAAAATGTAATAAAAAACACAGTGGAACAAATAAACTACATATGTTGCTGAAAACTGTTCAGATTTGAATGGCCTTGCAGTAGGTGCTACTTTTCTTTTTTTTACATAAGGTAAATGTGTCAGCAAAGAACCGGGTTTTTTCAGATTTTAATTCACTCAGAGATCTACAAATGGAAGCATGCAAACACTATGCAAACCACCAGGCAGAGCTATGTCACCATACAACTGTGCCATCCTGTTTATTTGATTATTTCAACTAGAAATATATTAATCGATTTCTGTTCCGCTGCTAAAATGGCCACTAGGGGGCCTGCAGACAGGGGTTAGGTATTCTGATGGAGAAGACTGAGCTTCTTTGAAAGTGATTTGGAGACACCCACCTGTATGTTGTCTGTGAGCTTGGCCATATGTTTGATGATGTCACTGTGCTGCTCTGGCTGCATCTGCAGGAGCTTCTTAATCACCACCACAGACTCAGCTACTACCAGCTCTGTATCATGAATACAAACACATATATAGACAAACTGTAATTTGTAAAACTGCATTTTCTACATTACATTCTGACATCACCACTCGTCTCACATCTATAGCCATCTGGATAATATTTACACACATACTCACCATCTCTGTTTGACAGGAGTTGTACCAGACCATTGAGGCAAGTATCTCTCACCTCCCCAATGTTAGTGGCACAGCGGCCAATGGCCTGGATTGTGGCTGCCACAAAGTCCTTATCCATGCTTTTGATATAGGTCTACATAGATCAACAAAGAGAGTGAAGATTACCATACTTGTCAGTTAGGTATTCATTTGAATTTCTCCTGCACTGTCACAGGTTTTCTTACCTGGAACTCTCTCAGAATGGTTGAAATGTTTGTTTCATTTGCCAGATTTGTTAAAACTTCAAGCTGCAATGTTGATAAAAGAAAAACAACACCAATGAACAGTAATCACTGTTAAAACACATCAAGGTTCCATAAAGTACTGACATAAGGTGAATCATCTCAGAATGTTTAATCACCTTGAGTATTTTGATCTGTGTGGGATCAGTGGACCGGATATAGAAGCTCTTCAGGTATGGCTCGAACATCCCCTGCAGCAGAAATGCAACCGCTGTGTTAAGGCTCAACAAGAAAGAAATTAACATACATTAAAGCAGGACAGCAACAAAACAGCATTTAAATCTACTGTGATAGAATAACTTTCAAAAATATCTAGACACCATCAATCTAACATAACTATTAAAAGATGACAGATTTTAAAGATTCAAAAGATGAGAAAAATCTTTTGATTGTTTTTGGATTTTTGTCCAATTATTTCAATATTTGTCAACTCCCTATCTAGATCTCCTTTATTGGACTAACAGGGCTACTACATGATTCCTTCATGACAAATGTGGACAATCACCTGAAATGCTGCTTGAACAACACTTTAGGGCATCTAAACATAGAAGAGAGTGCTCACTGCTCATTTCTATATATGGCCTAACAGACACCCATTATTGGACAGCACATCCAGAAACTGATTAGAAAGAGGAAATTAAACATACAGCAGCATTGAAATCCCTTTAGGGTCAGGTGACCAGTAATTAGACATAACCCTCTCTTATCTAACAATTTCTGTTGTGCTGTAAGGCCTGAACCACTGAAGTGCAGTAAATGCAGAAAACTCACCCTCCTTTTGATGGTCATGGTAGCAACGTTTTGTAGAACTACATACTGAACTTCGCTGCAGAGAAATATGAAAAAAGAGCATCATGAAACTCTACCACACATAAAAAACCATTGTAGGAAATGACCAAATTTACATTCAAAAAATCAGTTTAAGTGGACAACAATAATGCTCAGTTTGTAGAAAAGTATCTACAAATATCTATCAGATAAAACTAAATAGATGAGTTGCATCTGAAAGAGCTAGGATGAGCTTAGATCAGGCATGTGCACGGACAGACCTTAGTGGGGGCTTGAGCCCCAGCCCCTTTGCCCCTTTCACTGTACAAGTGCCATCTTGGTTGGTGTGTATAATAACTGTATTTTATATTGCCTCTGCCATTCTTCAAAAATCTGTTTCAGTGAGATGAGGCTCAGCCTCACAATGGAAATACAGCCTGTGGGTTGGCTGGCGTTTCTATGAGATTTATCTCTCTTGGGCGCCCCCTTTGGTGCAGTACTGACTAGCTGTGGTTCTCTTGGGTAACTCCCACCTGCCATGCTGGAAACCCCGCCAATAAAATGAAGTTAGTACATCTGAGAAGGAGTCACATTCCAAATGTGGTTATTTTGAACAACAACCAAACATAATGTCAGCAGCAAGGGGTGTCATAAGTTGTTGCATCAAGTTTTCGTTATTGTGAAAAAACAGGAATTTGAAGCTCTTAAATGGAGTTACAACAAAATACTACGTAGTGATTGTATAGTACAGTGAGTAGCACCGTGGCTTTACGCGCTGGTGACTGGGTTTCAAATCGTTGCATAGCAAATAATGTTAGTTATTTTGGCTGCCTTTTGAAAAACTTTCAACTCTGTGTTTTGATTTATCTGAAACATATTTACAGTGGGTTTCTTTATAAATGTGACAGCAAAATACAGTAAATTAAATTTAACTTCTGTTCAAGTCGCCCCTTTTTTCTTCTTCAAACCCTGCCTCCAAAAATGTCTGTGCACAGGCCTGATTTGGAACTTATTTTTTACAATTTGAAAACAGTAAAAGAGTAAGACAAGTAAAAGAAATTAGTAAAAAATTAGATTCTCTGCTCCTCAACCTCAGGTCTCCTGGTCTCACTATATAGTACAGGCAATGCCAAAACTCTCAGACTCAGAGTTGACAAACAGTAGTGTCACTCCCCTCAGGGCTCAAGGGCAATGCAATCTCATCCTGGCATTTATCTGGCGCTGACTGATGACCTTATCACTGAACACTTGGCCTCAAAGGTCTCATAGAAAGTTTACAAACACAGAATTAGCAGAGTCAGCTAAGGGGAAAGCCCTTATTCCATCTCCGTTCTCCTCTTACTGACCTGTGGCTCCTCATTAGCCTCACCAGAGCCTTGGCAATGACGCCCACCTCGGCTTTTGGAGCGAGATGGAAATACAGCTGAGCCACTGCCATCACCACCTACAAAAAAGGAGAAAAAAAGATAGTTTGATATGTCAGTACAGAGCAAACATTTGATAGTATCAGTGACTGATGCTTCTCTGAATATGTATTGTGTCTAAATTGCAGCCACAATGTTCTTGTTTCATATTCTATGTGGTGCGGGTGTGTTTAGGCATTAATATTGTACTGACCGCAGCATTGCGGCTCTGTAGCAATGGTTTGGTGTTTCTGAGCAGCAGTCTGTGGTCAGGGTCCATAACATAGGGCTTCCTCTTGGCCAGAGCAGCTGCCTCAGCTTTTTTCTCTTCATCGTCATCATCATCATCGTCAGAACCATAAAAAGCCTTCTCTCCTCCCTCTTCCAAAAGGGACTCCTACAGCACACACACAAGAAAATACAACTGCTCGTGTTTAAATGTACCGAATATTTATGATGACAGCAACAAAAGAAGAGAGGTGGAGACTTCCAGGTACAGGACTTACATTAATGTTGGGGTTGAGAAACTGGGTTCTGGCATAGCGGGTGAGCATGTTGATGATAACCACCTGACCCCACTCCTCCACATCAATCAGCAGATTGCAGAGTTTACGGTAGTTCTTATGGATCAGATCAATCCGCTCCGGACATACTTCCTCAAATGCCATCACCACACTGCCTGCTACCAACTACACAATAACCCATAAATACATACATAAATTGTTGAAAAAATGGAAGGCATCTTATTACTGATTAGTGCAGGATATAAAATGCAATGCTTGTTAAAGCTGTTGGATATCATTATGACAATATGAAGAGTGCTAAATTATCATTAAAAATGAAAAGACATGAAATACTAACAGCTACTTATCAGAACAGAAAGCAGACTTCTTGTGTACTAAAAGGCTGAGAAACGGCATATGTGTGTGTGCAAATAAATATTAGAGACACATCTTAACAACGTGTTTATCGCAATAACGATGACAATACAATTTATCGTGCAGCCCTAATGCTAATCTGTGATCACGTAAGTAATACCGCCACCAATTGCACTTACAGTGGTTTTATCAGCAAGCAGCTTTTCAATGACCTCAATTAGCTGGTCTTTCTGTTCAGGGTCCAAGCTGCAAACAGAGATAGACAGATGGATGGATGGATGGATAGATAGATAGACAGAGAGAGAAAGAGAGAGAGCAAGTACATGATTGGGATTCATGAAGCCGGCACTCGCTTCAAAACAACAGGGTTGAACGGCAGCAAAAACACAACACACTGTTTACTGGTTTACTTCTTATATCATTGTGTTATGCTCAGTGCTGGGATATTTTTCTGCAATGCAATATAGTTTAAAATTTTGTAATCATATCGCAGTTACTGACTTAATACAAACTACACTTACATTTTTAAGAACAATGTAAATTAAGTGTGATGCATTTCTCTAAATAGATTATGTGGCTACCCTTGTACATAATTTGTACACACGTGTACTACCCGCGACAGCTAACTGAATGACTTTGACTGTAAATATGAGAAGTGCAACAAAAGCACAGGAAATACAGCTGTAAACTCAACAATCTGATGATGCATCTAATCATGCTTACATGAACCTGACGGATAAAGATCTGTGTTGAAGAAGAAAGAGCCTCAACCTCACCTAAACAAACTTAAATTTCATTCAGAAATGAAGGCAGTAGTTTTAAGAGGCAGCTGTTTTTGATTTTTCTTTTGTACAGACTAGTTCTAGGTTTTCAAACAGCATTAGCCACTTCTAATTTAATCAAGCATAACTGGTAGTCTTGTTCTTAGCAGATGCAGGGATAGTGATACGCCTTTTCAATTATTTTTGCTGTGAATACTAAAAGGTCTATTGGGTCTTCCCTTGCACTTCCAGTTGGTTCAGGTGTGTGGGGGTTTTAGAGAGTAACACAGAATTACGAATAACGAGTAGTGAGATTACTTTTTCCAGAAAGTAATAAGTAAAGTAATCCCCAATGCATTTTGATAGAAAGTAATTTGTAATTGCTTGCTTTCTTAATTATCTTGATAATTACCCTGACACTGGTTATGTATATGCTTTGAATAGGAGTAATCATCAGGACTCATTAGACCGCTACCTGTAGAGTTTGGGGATGGCATGTGCGGCTGTCTTGCGGACGTATGGAGACATATCAGAGGCAGCCTCTTTAATGGCCAACATCATAATGGGCACAATGATAGTGACTCTGATACTGGAGAGAACACGCAAGGCGCTTGCACGAATCAGCTGATTAGGATCCTGAGGTTTGGGGAAAAAAAAGGCAAAATGAGAAATACATTATGGTGTTAAGCCAGTGTCAAATACATTGCTAATCCCACAAACCAGTGATTCCCAATCCTGGTGCTTGAGTAAACTTGTACATTTTAGCATGACTTGGCTTCAACTATACTTAATTCAACACAACAGCTATTAAACAAGCCCTTCATGAGGTTATAATGCATATGTTACAGGTGAAAAACCAAAACAAAGGTACTGCAACACCAGAAAAGCACTCAACTATGGGGCAGCAGATAAGTCCTTTCCTGACATAGTCACTAGATGGCGTTTCCACCACATGAACACTCCAAAAGCTACTGCATAGTCATGGCCAATGACAATGCGTGACTAGGAGACTTTATGTCACACAGTCAGGGGCTGTATGGCTCAGTGGTGAGCAGGATCATACAGTGAAGTGAGCTGTAAGCTTCATCTTAAAGCCTGCTTTGGCTGAGTAAGAAAAGCATCACTATGATGATGATGCTCCAGGCTCAGAGGACTTAAGTGAAAAAACATCAGCACAAAGCAGATTCTTTAACTCAACATCTGCTGTTCTGAGGTCAGTTTGCCCTTAGTTAAATTCTTTTGTGTACATATTTCTTTAATTATATTTTAAGTTAAAAATGACTATACTGTAAATTACTAAGTTATGTTGTTCTGAGAGTGAGAATTCAGGAATTGAGGGATTATGACAAAATTAAATATTATTAGGGGTTTAAGGTTCAGATCATAAGTACTGACCTTGAGTCCCCGCTGGAATGTAGAGATGGAGAGCAGAGCCAAATCCTGCTGCTCCTCAGCATAGCGCACTAGATACACATACACCAGCTTCTTTACCTGTGAATAGAAGAATATACATTAGGAACTACACATTTACATATGTTTTACTCACTGTTATGGGTAATGTAGCGTAAACCCTTTCTTAAATATTAGTGTCACTGTATTTAAATAATGACTTCAGTAGAACTAAAAGTAGACAAGCAAAAACAAAAACAATCTAGCATCCATCACTGTTTGTTAAGTTATTCTTCTCTTTTTGGTCTAAAATGTAATGCTAAATGCTGAGGCTTGTTGCATCAGCTGTATGTAAGTTCTAGGCTAATCATAAGTAAGCTCCAGTTCCATTGTAAAAACACCTACTTGTTTGCATTATTCTCTTCTATACTGGATTTTCTTTTTCATTGACTGCTAGTTTATTGATTCTGTACATTCTGTATGGAAACGCTATGTTAGTGTTTGTCGCTGTCAGTTGTTACTTGTTAAAAAATGACTTACAGATTGGTGGTGCAAGTAAATTTAGTAAAATGATAGTCTGAAACTAACTAGTGTTAACTAAGGACTTTTACACACAAACTTAAGTGTAAACTCACACAAAACCGGTGCAACCCAGTCCAAGTGCTGAACCAACAGAACAGAATGAAATGAAACCCCCAAAAATAAGTTGGAAACTATTTGGGATTTAGAAATGGAATGGCTGAAGTCTAACATAGTAAACAGTAGGCTACTTTGCTCACAAATGTACTTACAGTAGAAGCAATATCACTTGAAAACACTCAGAAGCACAAATCCATCCACACATACATACATCATACATACATGCAACTGAGTAAATGTTCTAATGATCACCAACCTCTGCTCACAGACACACACACACACATACAAACACTCACATATTCGGAGGATGGCCAAATCACTAATGGGGCTTGTAATAAGCTCTTATGATTCAGCACTTCAGCTGAGTAATCACAGTCAGAAAGGTTACTGAAGGGCTGCTTCATGTGAATAGGTGAAGATTTGAACTCCCTAAAAATGTCAGCTTTTTGCCACAATCCCGCTACTCTTCTCAGTTTATAATATTTGCCCTCACTGATGTAGAACAGAAATGTCAACATGTTGTGCTGGTTTTCTCTCACAGTCCTCTTTTCAAACTCACCTCAATGTTCTTGCAGGCCACGTTCTTCACCACAGCAGGAAAGAGATCAGACGCATTTTTTCCTCTTGCAATCATCTATGGCAATAAAAAAGACCCAGCAGAATATCTACAATCAGAGAATGTCACAATGCTGCTGGGAGCTGTTGCTTACAAACTGTCATCACAGGGACCAGTTATAATGAACATGAACTGCGACTTGTGATGGTATATGCTGTACATGGCACTGCAGGCACTGGATAGTTTTATATTGTGCATTACACAGTCATAAAGAAATCCCTTTGCACGTTTACGCAGACAGCATTATGATTAGAAGCCGAAAGGGGTTGGGCGGCTGAAATACAGGATAACATCTCTGTTTATGGCCTTCAATGAGCTTTGACAGCGAGACAGTGAGACAGATAAAAGACTGCAGAGAGAGAGAGGGACCCTACAGAAATGACTATGTCAGCCACTGGTGATGGATAGTGAATTTGGGGATTGTTTAAGCACCATGTTCTGATCTACAGTCCTTCCAAAGGAATAATTTGTACTCAAATAAAGGACAATATAAAACTAATCAGTGACTAAGATCAATTTGTACTACAGAGAGACGGATTCTGTACAGCTAGATTTTTGTCCTCCAAGATACAAACAATGTAAATGCACCCTGAAACACAAACGTTACAACACTGTCCTTAAATGAAAATTCCAGTGATTTTTTTTAAAAATCTGCAAAATTAAACAATTAAGATGTAAACAAACTCATCCAGTGAGGTTTGGTGTTGAATTCTCCATTCTTATTACACATAATATACACATTACACATAAAACTCCTAAAACACATGTAGGTTCATTAGAGTCCTAATTTCTTTCTCTAAAATAAATCATTCTGCATCAATCTCAGTCACTGAATGACCTTGTTTACATCTTAATGACTGAACTGTGAAGAAATTTTGAAAAAATGGTGGAATTCCCCTTTGAAGTCTAATTAAACGAGTTTTAAAGGTACACTACATTCACTTCCTCCAGGGGAAAGATACATACTGTATTTGTACCTTTTCTTATCTTAATTTCTTTAAATAAGAATAAAATAAAGAGCCTCGAGTCAAGACAGGGTGTTTGGATTCAGTGCAACTTATTAAAATAACTGCAACAGAATATGGTACAGTTATGTTCCTTGGGGTTATAACCCCGGTGAAAGAAAAGTATGCTGAAAAGTACACCCTGAAAAGTCCATTTTCTTTTGATGAAACAAAAATGTTATTCTCATACAAAAAAGGCATACTGACAATATATTAATTATATTTGAAATATAATGTCAACATATTTAATTTTTATTGGGGTTTTGCATGAGTCTCTCAAGGCCTACCACTATAGCCCATTGAAAACAGGACCTAACCTGCTGGCCTAAGATCAGTTTGTTTCCAGTTTTTTTAGAGGTTAGATTAAGAACAGAAAGTGGATCTGAGGTGAGCTCTAACAGGTACTCTCAACCTGTCGCCAATTCCACTGCCTCTTGCTCTGGTTCCACGAATGGAAACTGAGTCAGGCCGGCATTTTTTTTCTTCCCCTCTGCTTCATCCGATAAATATTTCAGCCGTTAGCTGCTCCTCTGCAACCCTGAGAATCTGACACCAGGAATGAATATTTAACACCAGGCTGTGCAATCCCCCCTCTCCTAGCACTGTCCTATTTAATATCACGACATCACAGCAAAGCCCTCTGTGTGCTATAGCAACTGCGCCTAGCAGCATAAAAATTCAGCTCCAGCAACCGCCATAAACCCCAACATCCTGCAAGAAACAAATCGCTCCTCCATGAACTTAGAGCAAACACCTCAGACTGTTCCAGGATTAAAGTATTTTATCTACACAGCGTACAGCCATGCCTTGCTCTTATCTCTTAATTCAGGCACCTAATGTCATGCATATTTTAATCTAATCTTTTGCATAATAGCTTCTATAATGTCAAAGGAAGAAAAACGTGTTTACATGACTAGCTGCTAATCCGCACAGTCAACGCTGTATTCTTAAGAGGCAAATGAGCTCTGTATTTGCCTGACTTTAGTGGGCACCTCAACAAAGATGAAAAATAATATAGATATATATATATATATATATATATATATATATATATATATTTTTTTTTTTCACAGATGAAACTTCAGTTGGAGGTCTAATGGGGTTAGCCCGTGCCAGCAAGCTTGATTTCGTAGCTCTGTATGGAACGGGTTGGAGGCAAGCTTAACTCACAGCTCACTGCTTGGGTTTGCTCACTAAAGCCATAAAGCACCAGCTGACAGCACTGCTTCAGTGAGAATAATGGCCTTGCCTTTATATCTAGGACATTAAATAATAAACTGAGGTCAACATTTCCATATAAACCAAGAAACCAAGAATTTTTCTGTAGGACGAATCAGACCACCACACATGCCCACAAAAGAGGCCGATGTTACTTTAAAAACTACACGACAACACAGATCTCGTAACAGGCTAAAATTCCATAGAGTGAGCAGATGTATTTAGAGCACAGGCACAATAATAAGACATGTCTGCAGCTGTTTCATACTGGAAATTCTTCCTGTGAGCTCTGAGGTCTGATTAATAGCAATGCCAGAGTGGATATATTCACTCACTGCACGTGATCTTCCCTCAGGGCTGACTTCCATTTCATTACATACAGACAGCCAATACACAGAAATGATTGAAAAGGACTTGAGTGATTCAATTTAAACACAAGTGTTCTCCTGTGAAAGGCCATTTAGCTGATAAATAAGCTGACAACAAGGTATACAACTGCTGAGCTATGGTTTAGCCTAAGAACAATAAGCAGTCCATTTTTGATGAAGATTTGTACTTTTCATGTTGATACTCAAACTGATTTAAAAAAAAAAAGGGATGCACTCTTTCACTTAAAGGATGATTCTGTTCTACAACTAGCACTTAATATGTTATTTGTCATGTTTTTGCAGTAGCACAGCAATGCATCCTTCAACCTCATCTGTTTGAAAGACTTTGCAATTTTGCAGTAATTTTATGTATGTGTTAATCAGTGTTTTCTCACTACAATACCCAGCATGCATTACACAAACATGCTAACCCCCACAGCCATAGAGGAAATTCTGACTGCTGATGCAAAGGCTAATAAATACAGATGTGATCATCAGCCTTTTAGCAGCTATCTGCTTTCCTTCTGCATTCAGGAGCATGCAGAGAAAAAAGATAACATTTCAAACAGCTCGTCCTCATGTATCTACCCCAAAATGCTTGTGGTTTTTCAAAGGTTTCTCCCACCTTCAAAAGATATTATCAGAGGGGGTTTCCTAGTCTTAAACCACAACATCTCTAGATAAGACTATTGTGGAGCTGCTGTAGCAAGCAAGTAGACATGTAATGAGGGCTAAATGTTTAATTTTGGCCAGAGTACCCATTTAATGTGGATTTCACTTAGACTAAATTGAGTAAAAGGTTTCAGCAGACCACAGTATACTCACTGCAACAATCCTTTTCATGGCCTCCAGTTTCAGAGAGTCCTTGTTGCTGTCCAGCATCTCCTTCAAGTCATCATGCCTGAGGAATTAGAGCAAAATAACATTAGCACACATAGAATCTACAGTTAATCCATTATTTTCATGGCCATCATAAGCTCCACAACCCATTTCTCTCTTTGGCTCTTTTTTTCCTTGCAGGAAATCTCTTTATATTAGGGACACGCATTACTCTTAATAGAGGGAATAAGAATGACTAATGGAGATGATCAACCTATAACTTCAGCAAAGCAACTGCATTCATGTTCACAGAGACTGAAGACACAGCAAATTAATCTTGAGGACTGTAAATAGTTGTTCAATGCGCATGCTGTTTTAAAAGGCTTGTCCTGAGCTTTTCCAAGCTTCTCTTAGATCATATCATCCGCCTCCTCATCCTCCTGCATGAAGCCAGCGGAACAGACGAGTTAAATATGTGATGAACCTTAGCTTATTATACTGCAGGCCCTGAAACGGAGGAACAGACCGACAGACACACAGATATATTCTCTCTTACAAATTATAATTCTTCACTCTCTCTGATACACTCTAAGCAAGTGTGAGAGCAGATCTAGGGTGATTATGTTCAGGAAGTCGCCAGGAAGCAGTGAATGGAGATGACGGAAGCAGCTCTCTGTTGAAGTGATTAGCTCGCTCTCAGAGGCTGAATGGAGAGACAGATTTGAGAGTGATTTGTGCTCCACTGTGACAGACCTGAGACTTCATAGTGCTGGGATAAATAACCGTCTAATGACAAAGAGATGGCAGCACTCTCAGACAGCTACTAGTAAGAAGACAGAAATATCTGTGCTGTCTATAGCACAATAGCTCATGATTAAATGAGCCACCATTCAACTGAAACAAGACGTGATGATCTAGTGTGTCAGTGGGACAAAAAAACATAATGGTTTTTGACCCAACCTTGTTATTTGTGGCTTTCTCATTCAGATATGCGTATGTGAGAAGGGATCATAAAAGCCAACAGCACTGAGACTGCCTATATTAACAATGTTGTCTTAAGTTTTAAGAGGGGAAATCTAAGTTAATAACAAGAAGATGGTGATCTGCCTGTGAGTTAGACCAGGGTTGCCCAAGGTTAGCCCTTGAGCATGGCAGAGTTACCTAACCACACCCCCTCACCCTGGAAGAGAACGAACACGTTTTTTATATTATATGTAGATTTTACTTTAAAACTGTATTTTTGAAGCATTTCAGTCACAAAATAAAGTGTAATGTTATAAAAGTTAAAAAAATCTATCTACTTTATTTATGCTTTGTGTTTTTGGCCCTTGGTTCACCACAAAAATTGCACTTTGGAGTTAGATCAATCAGAAGCAACCAAACACTCATGTGCTATGTCCATCACAACACAAACAAAATTAACTGGCAGTCTGGCACAGTATGCAAAAGTGAATTTTCTCGTTTTCTTGGACAAAATAACAGGCCTGAACCTTCATTTACAGAAAATAATCACAACTAAAACCGCAGCTACAATATTGATCAGAAAAATTGTGATTGGATATCTTCTCCCACATTCAGCCCTCTGACAGGGGCCAAGAACTGTTCTTTCAGTAGTGTAATACTATTCAGCAGTAGTATTTTATTATTTATATTTTCTTAAAAAGTATATGGCATATTTATTACTATTGATAAGAACATCGGTGTAGGTGCTGATCAAAGGCTCGAACATTTTTATGAATCTTAATCTTGTACAGGAACCAAACACAAGAGAGCAAAGAGGGAAAAAAAGACTAGAGACTAATAAATGTGTTCTTTGTAGTCATTGATTTACAGAGAATCAGACCTTGCATGCCTCATGCGTGAATAACTTTCTAACTTCTCTCTAAGTCTCTAATCAGAGTATATGTTAGGTAATGAGACTCTGGAGAGCTAAGGAAAGGAAGAGCAATAGAAACAAAGAAAAACCGTGAGAGAGAGTTGAACTACGCCACAACTTACTCCATGTACTAGATTGTAGTGGTAGATTACAACATTTACAAGAAATCTTCAGCAGCATAGAAAATAACAGCTCCTTTACACTTATTGAATCCTGTATGACTTTATTTCTTGTGACTTAAAGAAACCTAAAGAAATTCTTCCTCTGGCATTTTACATCTGAATTTCATGTAACGTTCCTTCAAAATCTGCCATCTTTGATTTAAAGTAAATCCTCATAAACTCACAAGGCTAACAGTCACGTTGCATGCCACTGCCATTGCAAACAGAGAAGAACGTGGACCTTGATGTGAACGGATTGCTGGGCAGATGTGATCAAGGCTACAGCATGCTGTTCCAGGGTTTACTTGAAGATTACGTTAGGCCAAAGCTATGGCAACTCTATTTGAACTAATCTAACGAGCTCGTTCTCAGAAAGCAAGTTACTATAGCAACGGTATCTGAGTCAGTGCATTAGACACGAGCAGGTGATCAATGGAACCATTAGCCTTCTTCTCTATAGGAGTGGAAGTCACGGAAAAAATAAGAGGAATGACTCTTAACTCTGGAAGAAGTAGGCAGGAATAAAACTCTAAGTTACGTATGTACTGGGAAGTAGCCAACTGCTAACTACTACTTCCTGTCTTAAATGTTCACTTGCCTTTGTGAGCTGTTAATCATTTTGCCCCCCCCCAACTCAGTATATCTACACTGCAAATAATATACAGACATACAACTTGACTTTTCCACCAGCTGCTTTTTAATTGATGATGAAAGGGCTAACAGACATGGTCCAAATATATTTGGCTTAAAGTCTTTTTACATCCAAAGTCATGAATGTTTTTCCTTCCCTTGTAAAGTTCATCCCCAATATGAGTGCTATATAAGTGCTATCACCAAGGGTTGATGTTCCCCTAATGGCACTTTGGTATTGCAGCTTTGAGATAAGGAGCTGCAGATATTCAGAACCACCATAGGACAAAACCAGATGCAGAATACAGCAGAACAAAACTCTCCACAGCCTATTTCAAGCCAGGAAAATGAAAATTGCATGTTGAGTCATTCTGAGAAGCAGCTGTTCATCAGATAAACAAGCTGATACTTTTGGAACTTCAATTAGTCCATAATACTCATCAACATTTGCAAAACCCTAAAAGGAGGAGAGCAACAGGTCAGATTCTAGCAGTGCCAGTATTCTGCGTTCAGTATGCCAGGATTTCATTTACAAAATCTCAATTCACACAAGTCTGGTCTGATAATGATGCTGAGCTGCTCACTGCCTGTCCCTTCTGGGAGTTGGTAGCAATGACTTGCGTGATTTGAAAGAAAGACAAAACCAGTCTGCAGTGCAGGCTCATTTGTTAAGAGTGCTCTCTCTCTCTCTCTGTCTCTGTCTCCCTCCCTTCCTCTTTTTCCACTGATTTGTTCATGTGTCAGGTGGTAAGGCGCTGATGCTAGCTGACTGCCTGGTGCGTATGGGGGCGTACAGAGGGGAGCACAGAGGGGATCCGGGATGATACATACTCTGCCCAGATTCATCACCCAGAGGGTGGGCTTGGCCAGGCCCTACACCAGCCAGGATTCAGGGGAGAGGGTCTGGGCAAAAGTACAGTACCAGTCAATATTTTGGACACATCTACCTACTTGTGAAGAAAGTTCTTCTGTATATTTCACTCTTTTCTACTTTTTCCATCAATAGTGAAGGCATCAAAACCATGAAGTAACTCATTTTGAATTATGTAATGACCAAAAAAAGGGTTCATGAAATCAAAAGTTTCTTTTATTTTAGGTGCATCGAATCAACCACCATTTGCCTTGATGACTTGATGAGCTTTATACACTCTTACTACTCTCTCAACAAGCTTCATATGGGGCCACCAGCCATGCTTTTCCAACAGGCTTAAAGATGTCACACATATGCTGAGCACTTATTGGGTGCTGAAAATTATTTAACTGGATTTTTCTTTGATTTGGGAATAAATAATCCAATGCCATCCAATGACGTTGAGTTTGAAAAGATTCAGTGGTACTTTACATGTCTCTGAGGAAGCATGTGCTAGCCTTCACCTTTCCAGCGTGATAGCATCATGTGATAAGGGGAGACATATCTAGCAGGTGGGACTGGACTAAACAGGGTGAAAAAATTCAAAATTAAAAAAATATTTACAAAAAAAGTCAATCAAGACAGTCCAAACTTTTGACTAGTAGTATCTTTTTACAGCAATGTGAGACTACTGAGTGAGGGAACTCCACGATTGATCTTACAAAGTCCCACTGCAGCCTCATTTTCATTTTGCCTGTCCTAATTACGGTCCAGCTCCACCTCTGAGTAATGCAGGGGCTTTGCTGAAAAAGGTGTGAAAATATTTTAATTCTAACCTAGTTATTTTATCCTAGTGCTCTGAATGAGAACGAGATCAGAGAAATCATTAGAAAACATCACCATATGCCTCCACCAATTACGAATGAGTCAGATTGACTCCAAATCACACATCTACAAATATGATTACAACTAAAACAAAGTGTAATGGCAGTGAATAAGAGATGTTGATAGAGCATTCTACATTTGCTGGTGTCACAGTATGTTTGTCCCATTACTGGTTTGAATTTTAATAGCAGCACATTATTACAAGGCTTTTTCCTCGTTGGACACAATTTGCATAATTACAGAGAAGCCACATTTCAAACAGCAGTGACAAGTGCACAACTCTGATCTGAGACCAGCTTATCATCCTAAAAATTCCCACTGGACTTTGTGAGACTCTGCAGTGAGCCGCTCCTAGACCAGCAGACAGCCCCACTGACAGTAATTAGCAGAGAATGAGAGCGATGGAGACAGAGCGAGTGAGCAGAGGAGCTCAGGGAGAGGAGGCAAAGCGAAAGGCAGTGATGCTAAGAGATCAGAGATGATGGGCAGGGAGAACGAGTGAGAAGGAGAAAGAAGGAGGGAGGGGGGACAAATCTGAGACAAACATTGCGTTAAGTTCAAAGAAGACATCCCTCTATTTGTTGAACTTTCTGAAATAGAAAAACTGAAAATACTGTAGAGAAAGACATCTTTCTCTGGCTGCCAGAACTGCACAAGAATACCACAGCTTAAGGAATACTGGGTAGGCACACTGATGATATCAGTAACAGTATTAGTTTGTGCAATAATGTACTATATATTATTGTATCAATATATGGTCAAAAATATCACTGTTTATTTATACTTCCAGTCAAAAGTTTGAACACTTATCTGGACATTAAATAAAAATATAAATAATGAAATTCAAACAAATGCAAATCAAATACAAATACTGAATCAGATAACTACATATACAATTATTTTCAAAGCATACATTTTAAAATTAAAATAAATTTTACATTTAAACATTACTATTCAAACGCCTTAAAACAAACACATTTTTAATGCAAACACATATTACTGCAATAAAAAGTAACAAGATTTACTTTTTTGGAAAAATATTTTGAAGTAATCTTTGAAACAACTTAGAATAACACAAGTTTGCATCCAGATTTCTCACTGATGCCCCTACATGCCATCACATGGATTTGTTAAATTCCACCAGCAGCACTCTTGATTCAGTTTAATGAAGGACTGATTAACCAAACCAGGTATTGGACGATTACTACAAATAATACTGTGTTTTCTTGAGGTTTGCACATAAAATCACTTCTTATTTCATTGATATTATTTGTAATTATTCTCATACTAGTATTTGTCTGAACAAATAAACACTTAAACATACATAGCTTTTTAAAGATATATATTTGGCCCAAACAATGCAGTGGTTTGAGTTTGTGTGGTACAGCACTGTACACTAGCTGCACAGAACTCTTATAGTGTTATTTGTTCTGAGACCCTGCCTTGACTGCGATTTGTCCAATCACATGGTTGCCTGCATCACAGTTCTTACGCCATCTGGCTTAATAGACAGGTGATGTATGACGAAACAGATTTAAATGCTTTGACAGCATTATAACTTATATTTAATTCATTCCAAAAAAGGTTTCGAGTTGAATTGAAACAAAGAAACAGTGAGAGACAACAGACAGACCAACTATACATCCACACAACCACCCACACCATCTCAGCAAAGTGCTGAAGTGTCCAGCAGTGTCCTTATAAGACAAATAAACTGCTGCAGTTTGTTGACACTGGCTTGAGACACACCCAGAGAAATGCAACTACATCTATTTCTCTGAGGTCACATCAAGATGAGTATTGTGGTGAAACCATGGCAGTGCAACCAGTGATGTTACAATGACAGCTGCACTGCAAAGGACTATGGGCTGACTAGCACCACCACTGGAAAAGTAGAGATTTCAGCCAAGCAAGTCACCAACCCAAGTCATTTGTGAGCACCACTAGCCAACCAAAGCCTGTGCATTAATATGTTATAAGCTGGCACAGATAACAGTATAAGCTAATTAAAAACATTCCCCTTGAGAACATCACTCTGCTGCCGCATGAACTAAATGCCTGCGATATCTCACGACACGCCTCGCTTCCGCACAGTTGTTGTTTCCACGGCAACAAAGAAAGCAATAAGGTGAAGTGAATAAATTCACTGCTGGCTTCACACAGCTGCTGTTGTTTTAGGCAAGCAGAGGATGAGGAGGGATAAGACACAAAACATTCTCTCTCTGACATGGTTTAATAAAGCATTCACCATGTGGCAGCTATGAAAAATAAGCACATCAATCACACCCCCTGGGAGAAGATCAGTTAGGCTGAATGAGTGTAGCACACTGGACACACTGTGCTACAAAGGTCCTCATCAATAAAAGGCATGTCAATAACTAAACTCTTTTTTCTTGTAAATGTTGGAACAAAACCTTGTGTCTGCAAATCTGGAAACTTCTCAGAAGAAGTAAAAAAAAACTTTTAATCAGTAGTGGGTGGTATGGATTAGAAGTAAAAAGATTTTTGTAGATTAACAGTGGCTTATTATTCTAGAATGTTCCATCACTTTTTAATAAGAACTACTTTTAACAACCATAGTAAATGGCAGTAAACAAGGCCCAACAATAGTAGTAGTAGAAGGCTCAACAATGCCTTCATTTCTTCAGGAGGCTGAGGAGAGTCAACCTGCAACCTGAAATATTTGTATTGTACAACACAGTAAAAACAAAATTAACGCTGTCTGATGCACTTGACTGAAACAGGCGGCTCCTCAGCCAGACCTCATCGGTCTGGTGTCCATGATGGTCTAAGGTAACGTATAATGTCCACTGTCTCCAGGACCTATACATTATGTGAGCATGTGACATCTGCTTGTTTTCAAGCAGGCTTTGGTGTGTATGTATATGTGTGTATACCTGTATACATGTGCCCATGCTCAGCTGGAGTTGGCATTTCCTCAACATACTTCAGTGAATCTGTCTGGTCCCCACCTCAGGCTGAGGTTTGTGTGTGTTTGTGTACTCCATCGTGACAAGGGAACAATTGGAAGCTTTGCTGTGAGAAGCCAGCAGTCATGAGCGACTGCACTCTGTCAGATTTACTCATCTCATACACACTCACACAGAGTAATAATACTCTGGCTTGTGATGCTCTCTGACAGAGCAAGAGATGCAAGCTTAAGATAGAAGAGGATCAGTAACCTGTTATCTCTCATTATTTCAGTAATAAAGAACAGGAAGTCATAGAGCTACAGAACATCTGAGTTTAAATATTATCAGAAGGTTACGCTGTCTGGCATTTCTCACAATACTGCAGGTTAAAATCCAGCAGAGCTTATGAGCATTCAGTAAATGCCAGAGAAGAGCCTGAAGAGGCCTGGCATTTTTACCATGTTCAAGCTAAGCTGTCCTGTGCTGTGCAAAAGTCAGAGACCACCATTCGTTTATTTAAGTTTCAGTCAAAATGCACAAGGTATTTATTTTTCAGTATCAGTATTTAGTGTGTCCTCATAAGTTCAGTCTTAGAAGTTGGTTGCATTTTCTGCTTCTCACAATACAAATAATCTCGAACACTTTCAGTAATGTAGAGGACTGGACTCCACTGTTCTGAGAAAATCAGCAGCTTCTTTGTTTGATTTTTTTCAAATCTGAAAAGTGGAGCTTAATTTTTTTCTCAAAGATGAAAGCTTTATGTACTGTTATTTGATGATGACAGTTCTTTGGTTTACCAGGTTTTGCATGGTTGTTAGGAGTCTCATTTTCACTTTATCTTTTTACAACATTGTGAACTCCAGTTTTGTAATCTCGTTTTGTTTTGTTTTTACTTATTTTTCTTTGACTTCCCCTTTCCTTAGGCAAATTATCTTTTCTAGATATTCTCAGAAATATCTCCTTAAAAATTATTAACTTGTATTTATTCACCATTTTGATTACGCAATACAGAAAAAAACAATAAGGTGCTGATCATGACAAAACAGATTCAAATGCCTTGATTCTAATGCCTAGTTTATTTCATCAAGCCAAACAGGTCTAAGATGTTTTAGGCTGACCAGCTTTAGTAAGCTTCAACTTTAGAACATACATTGTGAATTTATGTTTGCCAGGTGATTTATCTCCAATAGCTCAGCCAGTACAATTTGAGAACAGGGCAGCAAGAACAAGAACTCTCAGCTACACCAGCAACAGTGTTCTCTAAGATTAGAATTCATCATTGTGCAAGAGCAATATCTTCAGAGGACAAGTACAAAAAAAAGCACAGAGGAGGCTTTCCAAATTCACTCAAATACTAAACGTAGCTGACTGAAGGACTTAAACCCATCTTTGCATTTTAAAAGGTAGCCTTTTGCATTACAGAAATGATTTTAATTTGATCTTAATAAAGCCATCAGAGTGTACCAGATGTTCTGGTGTAAGTGTCTTTTAAGCAGCTGAAAGAACTGGATACACACCTCTCCAAATGCTCAGACATATCTACAGAAACAAGAAACACCAAAGGCTTTAGTTGTTCTGTAAGGAGAGGAGAGTTCCTCCATCATTTTGAAACACAGCTAAAAGGTGAGCCAAGAAAAACAAAATAAGGAAAAACTTTGAAAAAATGGAAGAGTGTATGGAATGATGCTGGTATCTCACTTTGGTTTGGGTCAGGTGTGCTTAAGATCAAAAAGCAAAAAGACATACTCCTCTTGTCCTACTCAGACAGCAGGGTTGATGGGTCTAACAATGGCAACACAACACCACTGAGTCGTCTCAAATTTACTGAGCTGGTCTCTCTTCATCGGTTCACCTGCTTCCTGGTCCATGTAATTAGAACGATGTATAATTCAGCACTTCACAATGCTGCATATGCACACACAGACACACAAAACAGACATAAGGTCTGCAGAGTCAGATTACTGATAACAATAAACTGTCAGGAACTGTCAGGCCCTGAAATCTTCAGCCACTGTGTGGACACCATCACTCACTTTACCTTTGCTACTGGTATGCACCTAGAATTACTGGTAGCTATTTAGGATTGCCTTTGCATTTTCTCTAGAGTGCTTACGGTACAGATCTTGGTGGACAAAACACAAAGGGCCATGTGTATGGTAGGAGCGCAAGTTCAGCGCAAGTTCAGTCAATGTGATCCCAACGTACGCCTAAATTTAACATTTACTAAGGCTAAGATTTCTCATGCAAACCGTGCGCAAACCCATCCATTAACTGTTTGCTCATGAAATGCAGCCTTTAAAAGAGGCAGTGAAATAAAGAAGTCATCATTAAATTCAAGACAAAACAGAATTTTCAGTGTTGAACAGTCCACAGGGGTGTGAATCCACTCCAGAGATTATGAAACAATAACACAAATCACCAGCGTATTGCAGCCACATCACAGCTTGCCTTGCATTTCATCTGTTCACATAAGTATACCTGGTCCTAAGAGTTTAAGCAGTGTTATTCTGATGGTAAACATTCTTTCAGCACATGTTTGAGGCTCAATCCTCTGTTTAACGGCTATGTCTCCTGTCACTGTTAAAGAAAGTCTCTCAATAACATGTCTTTTGAGACCCTAAAGCAAATTTACGCGTGGTTTTAAAAGACAGAGGAAAGCCAGCCACTGCGAAATGGCCAAACTTCCGTAAATCAAGCAGAATATATAATCAGCTGCACGTGTAATATCTCCACACTTTTTTGCGCAGTCACTCCTCAAATAAATCTGAGGAACAGAACTGCATTTGTTTTTTATCATGCACACGGCTCATAAACTGAGCATTTAGGCTCATGCGGCTGCTTCATACATAACACGCAGGAAGAGTGCGTCCTATTTGCACCTGAAACTGGTGCAAAAGGCTTAATATACTGCGCCCAGCATACATTCTAATGCACATATCAGGCTGACTCTTGTAAGCATGACTAAACAGAAGTGGCTGTCTGTACCCTCAGCACTAAAGGGAACAAGCTGAGCTGGTTCACAGCATCTCTACAGAACACGAGACCGTCTCTGATCACAATGAGAACAGAAACCCTGGGCTCAACATTTCATTCATTTTGCCTTTTTCCTAGATCTTTTTTATCAAGTTGCAGCCTAATAGTGACTCATGCTGATTTCTCCTCCAGCTACCAAACCCTAAGAAGTGAAAATCAGAATGCAAAATGTAACCACATCAATAATTTAAACTGGTACCATTTAAAATGGGTTTGCAACACAAAGTTCCCTCACAAGTTATGAAGGAAATGTACTTCGCTTTCACAAATATATCCAGGAATTAGAATTAAACCTACTTTTTTTGCCAAATGTTCACTGGAACAAAGAGTGACTATTTATCTTGTGAGGCAGAGACCAATGCATGTGTGATATTAAAGACCAGAGCAGAGCTGACAGCAAACAAACAAACAACAAAGCGAACAAAACAACGGCACTGTGGAACAGAGTCCACGCTCTGGAGAAAAAAAGACCGCTACAGTTTCACACAAAACTGTGGGCCAGCTTAAAATTTATGTTTGATCTGAGACTCTCTCTCATCATCAGCTCCTAATGATAAGCAAAGAAACACACAAAGATAACATATACATATGTGTGTGCACACCCACATTCACAGAGACCTTTTGTTTAAGGCTTCTGTTATTACCTCCCAACCAACATTTCCTTTTACCTTAAAATGATCCTTTTACTAAGAATCAAATTTGCATTTTTATCCCTTTACCCAAAATGTTAATAATCAGCTAAGCCTTGTTTGATGTTTGAAGTTTGATTCTTTTGTTTTGCACTGGAGCTACAGGTGGGCCATATGATAATTTATCATCATTGTGATAAATTTTGTTATTTTGATAAATAATATGCTTTTATGAGCACATTGTTGATACAGTCAGTACTAAAAAAGTGATAAACTGCATGTTTTATTAAAAAGCGAGCATAACTTTTTAACCAGACTTAGTGCAGTACTGTATGTGAAATGTGTAATAAAAATCTGTGTACAGAGATTTTGATGGCAGTTTATTAATGTGGCTCTAACAGTGCATTGTATCTGTGTGTGACAATATTGTGACGTGTATTGTGTGTCATGAAAATGTCTTTATCTATCATGATATCATATTTTTGAAATATTGCTCCTGACTGATGCAATAAGGCAAGTGTGGCTAGCTAATGGAAGCTTACATCACAACAATTATCATGGAGTGAAATGCATGTCTAAGAAGCTGTCTACACCTCGCATCAACACGGTTTTCTGTTCATGTTTGGATTTAATTTGGTTGCATGACAAGCCAGATGTAAACACACCCAGAAAGTGCTGTAATCAGATTAAGACTGGATCACTCGAACCATATTTGGAGGAGTTCAGAGATGGATCCTGACAACACAAGCGTAAATCGAACGCGTTTTCCGTATCAGCATACAATTACCTAAGCACAAATAGGTCTGCCAAGTGCTGACTAGCAGGGTAGAGATAAACAAGGATATACAAGATGGAGGATACACAAAGCTGAATTCATCCCTAAACCAAGTGCCTTCTCACATCATGGGCTGACGAAAGTGTCCACACCAAGCTTATTGATTTTTATAACTAGTAAAGAGTAAACAGAAGAAAACAATGTTTCTATGTGCTTTACACGTGGCAAAATAAAATTGGATCTCATTAGGTCACACTGGGGACACATTTTTCGTGAAAAGTGTAAATGGAATCCAACCAAACTATTTCCAGATACGTTCTGGACACAAAATACATTTTAATTCAAGCTGTAAACAGTCTCTAAATCAACACCTGGCTTACATACTGTTAACTATAAAACAGATAAAAGTATGGCAGTGGTAGCATCCGCCTTGAAGCCTAAATTTTGTTCATTTTCACATTGTTGGGTTTAAAGGGAAAACTATAATGAGGCTGTTGCATATATAGCTGTAGGCTTTGTGTGGCCTTACCGCAGTGGTTGTGTCTGGGCACTGGAGAGCCCTTCCTCCAGTGGGCCTTTGTCCTCCCCCCCATCGCCCCCTCCCTCTCCACCTCCTCCACCTGCCGTGCTGGCGGTGCGGAGGTGCCGGAGCTCCTCGGGCTGGACGGCGCTGTACCAGTTCTGCTGCCCGCTGTCTGGCGTCAGCACAGGGCTTCGTGCCTCCTCCTGACCCTGCGCCACCCCCTGCACTGTCTTCACTATGTTCACTGCATTCACCGGCAGCTGCAGCAACTTCTGCATGGCGGTCATGCTCAAAGCCCGATAAACGAAGACACACACCTGTCAGAGTCTTCAGCTGATGAGCCCTCACACCTGTAAGCTTGTCCGGAGGCTCGTATGCAACTTGACCGAGGCACCTGAAAGCTCACAGTCAAAAATGCACACTTGTTGGAGTCTCCAGTTGACGTGCCCTCAAACCTGCAGGTTTATAGTACTGCTGTCGTAAGAAAACTTTCTGTGTCTGTCAAAAAACGGTAACTTTATAAGAGGAAAAAAGCTCTTATTTTAACACAGATTAATGTAAGCAATTACACTTTGATTTTCAAAGTTTCCATTCTGTCATGAAAGTTCAAACAATACAAAAGCAGATGATGTTTTCAAATGGTGCAAAAACAATAAAAGCAGAAAAAATGGTTAAAAGGTCTTCCTGACGATTTGCATCTGTAAGAGTCGTCCAACACCTGAAAGATTCCTTAATGGTCACAAACACACACCTGTAGAATCATAATACCAGCTGCTTCAGCACTCTCAGAGAGAACAGCTCCTTGACTTATGGGAACGCCTGAAAAGCTCTTCAGCGGTCTATCCAACAGATTTGGGATACCTCCGAAGCTTACAGATTCACTACACGCTGCTGGAGTGAGGTATTCCCATAGACAAATGTCAAGTCTTAGTCTCTTGTGGATCCAAACCTTCAGAGTGAGAGACGACGCTGTTATGCCTGATGAAGCCTCCTCCACCGCTGGGCACGTGAGAGAGGGATGGCCCTGCACGACGTGAACGAGTGGAGGACAGTAATAGCAGTGTTTTTCGGGTTTCTCCAGGGAGAAACCTGTTCTCCGTCTGCTCAGAGGCAACACTGCATGTGAGCTCAGCCCAGAGATGTCTAAGCTTTACTGTGCCTCACAGCCACGTTAGCACACCCCTCCCTTCCACTCTCCTCTTACAACACCATCACACTATGCCTCTCTCCCTTTTTCTCTCTCTCTTCTCTCTCCAACGCATTTATCTCCCTCCTCCCCTGCTCTCTTTCATTCACGCTGCCACTCCTTTCTCTTTCTCTGTCTCCCTCTCCCTTATACATCTTTCTCAGTCCATGCAGGCTTTTTCTTCCCAGGATTAATCGTAATTCTCTCTTCAACAAAGGCCTTCTGTATATATGTCGCTCTCTCCTCTTTTCTCTCTCTCTCTCTCTCTCTGTCTCTCCCGCTCTGTTAGAGTGCAGGCTGGCGTGACTCAGCTGTAGCCGCTCTTTTGGAGCAGCTTTTTGCCTCGCAGCATCTACTTTATTAAGAAACACGAACAGAAAGGCCGGAGAGAAGGAAAACCCTGCCGTGTGATGTTGGGAAAATAAGGGGAATGTCTCCTGATACCAATTGCAAACACAACACAAAAACACACCCAGCTTTCTGCATATGATCCCATTTAGATGGCTGTACTGTGTTCTGATCTGTAGGTGGCAGCATATCAGCTCTGTTAAAAGCAAAGACTAATCAAACAGGAGTAACTGTCCCATCTGGACAGTTATTTGGATTTTCTTATTAGGATTTTAAGTATGAGATATGTATGGTTAATATATATATAGAATTGTAAGAACTGTGCCAAGGCTGATACATAAACTTTATAAAATATAGAAATTGGGATTATATGCATATTGCAAACACATTCACCCAGCACTGCCTAAACATTCTGCTCTTAAGGAATAAAATAATAAGTTATCAAATATCGGTTTCAAATTTCACTCAAACATAAACATCTGTCCAATGCAGATTTTTTTTAAATGATTGACTACCAATATTTAATTATGCATCCGTAGTATATGACGTTATATATAGATCTGCAATAGCAGACACTGGTGGATCTGGTGTCGTGTTTAGAGACTCGCATGACTGTGACACTGTGTGCAATGTTTGCATGTGTGTGCATGTTATGTGTCCATGTCTGTGCAGAGCTGAGCAGATTCACAGACAGATGCGGAATTCACACTGTCGCAAAAGTAAAGCTGTAGAGAGAAAGGGCGAAGAAGAGAGAAGCACAGCAACAGTGTCATTCACAGCGCATACCTCACTCCCTCCTGGGTAAATATGGCACACTCTGGCACTGTAATTTACTTGACCAGCAACACTTATCAAGCAGCCTGTTTTAATTACTCAGGAATATGAATCACGTTTGTTGAGTGGAGATACAGTACAGTAAGCCAGGCTTAGAAGGGAACGTTGCCAAGGCAACAGCAATGGAGGATCCCTCCTACTCCATGTTTGCTTTGGAACCAGCAGAACTGCCATTTATCTGTTCACACACACACACACACACACACACGTTGGAGGACCGCAACAGAGAGCCATAAGAAACTTCAAACAAACAGAAGAGGAATATATGCAGTTTGGCTTCGCTCTGCAGGTTAACAAAATTGACAAGAACATCCTCCAAACAACCAGCAAGTAACACCACATGAAACAGACTGAACTTTTTAGCCCTAGTGTGTCTCATGTTTCCTTTATTATAAAATAAAAAAAGCAGATTAAACTTTAATCAGTTCAAAAAACTAAAAGGCTGATATCTCCAACTGAGAGAACTGTAGTCAGTGTCAGTCTCCGCCCAAACAGCCATCTCTCCTGGCGGGATCAGAAATGACCTCAGAGATTCTGGCCAGTTTTCATGCTCTTGTATCATGGAGACACTACTGCCATCATTATTAGCTGCCTGCTAAATCCAAAAGAACCTGTAATTTCATTTTCCTTTACAGCTCAAAGTGATTTATTTGAAAACAAGCAAAAATCCTTCAGCCATCTGCATGGTCACACTGTAAAAAAACAGTACCTTAACAGGTCAATAAACTTACATTTAATCATTAGATCAAATATTTCTCATTTGGAGATTGATGTAAGAATATTATAAGACTGTTCAACCTATTTCTGACTGTTTTTATTTCCTACTGGAAGATCATTTTGCTTCAAGCCATTTAATTTTTAATATTCTTATAACAACCTCATGATGAGAAATATTAAATATATTGACAGACTTAAGATGATTTCTCTTGCCAGGATATTTTGGCAGCACACTGAAATGCAATGTGCTGTATTTATCGTATTTGACTGTATTTTATTGCAAGAGCAAATCATTTCTCCTGCTAATTATCCGACAAGCTTAACTGTGCTGCAAGCTTAACAATAACATTTTTGTTTTTGTTTATTCCCCCCATTAAATTATAATGTAATTTGTAAGGACTTGCAATGCATGCTACAATTGCTTATGTATTCATTTAAACAGTGATCTCACCGGCTCACTGCCAAGTGATACAGTTAATAAGCTGTTCATGTCACCTCAAGTTAGTCCATCTACAGCAAATGTCTGTCAAGGGCCATATTTTTAGTACGGCAGGTCATGTTCTGCTATTTAAATGGAATTTAAGCTACTTTTTATGAAATCATTCTGCAGTTACAGTTTGAGCAGCACAATTACAAAATGCACACTGCAGTCCTGAAGTGAAATTTTTCTTGGGCCTTTATAACTGGAATATCATATAATTCTGAAAATATACTTAAATACAAGAGTGTTTCTCTGAGCTCTAGCATTATATTCTGGGTGGAACTCAACACAGCAGGAGCAGGGCTGGGCTTTGCTCATCCGGGAGCCTGCCATCTGCTTGGCTAACTTGATGTTTGGTGCTCTCTTCTGGTTCAGAGAGGAACTGGTCCTTTACTATTAAATGTGGAGCAAAATTAATTTGCACAGAGTTTCTGTTCATATTGTCCCACGGGGACCAATACACCTACATACAGTTAATTCCAGTAGAGTCAACATACCTTTAGATTACAATTTAAGCTACATGATACATGAATTAAACCACTGATACAACAATACTATGTAAATACACTAAATGTCTAAAGGTTTGTGGATACCCGTTAATCTAAAATTTCTCCTGAAATCAAGAATATTAATTAAGGATGCATCGATATCATCTTTTTCAGACTGAGTACGGCAACATATTTTCAGTACTTGCCAATACCAAGTTCAATACCATACTTCACAACCTACGTAGAATTAAGTAATTAGTGTAAATGAGTACAATGTACCTTAAAAATTAAACCATTTCAAAAAATCAAGCTCATTTTTAAATGAAGTTTATTAGCCAGCTATTTTACATAGTTACCTTGGATCAAGCAGTGGAGAAGAGTAGGTTCTCTTACACGTCAGAAAAGTTGCTTCGGCACAGCTGTGAGTAAAGTACATTTCATAGTTTTTCTCCTCACCTCTCTGTAGCACAGTGACAGCAGGAATCACATCTGAGGCTAATGCATCTAAGGAACGTACTTGTGGAGTTTTACATCCAAACTCTTTTGTTTGGCTAGTTGAGCTGTAGTTAAATGTCTTCTAAAGCCAAGCACACAATGTGTGATTTTAGAAATCTTGTTCTTTGATGACTCACACTGTACATTTGAACAGACCTTAGTGTAGGGACAAAGCCTATGATTTATATGCTTACACTATACGAAAATGTTAAGTCTGACTGACCTGCTATGTGAAACGCAGCCACTGCAAGCTCTGCCTAAGAACAATTTCAAGTAAAGCTGTTCTGTTAAAAGTAACACACTGTCCATCCAAGCACTAAGCAGAAACGCTGAGTAACTAAGCTACAGCAGCTCGACTAACCACACTGTGCACCGAAATGTACAGAGTGGGCCAATACGGTCTCTTTACGACCTATTTTACAAAGGTTTTTAAAAATTCACAGTAACGTTTAAACCTCACAATTCTATTCAGTCAACAGAGTAAAATTGGTATACATGGACTTTGGTAGCGAATGTCGACTTTTTCTCCTCTGTTTGTTAGCCTATGTGTCTCCACCCATATTGGTGAAGTGGCTGTGGCTGTGATTGTGTTTGTGTGTGTTTAAAAATATGTATATCTAGCAGGAACATACCATGATGGAATGTTTAAAGTGAACGGGCCAAGTAAAATGCGATGTCGGGACAGCAGCACAAAAATCACTTGCCCAATCGGGCAAGTTCATGTTGGCGTGGGGGCCGCAGTGTGTTAACAGAACAACGGAACTGAGGCCAAACTCAATTCACCTGCATATTTAACCCATCAACATACAAAAATGATCTTATCCATTTGTGCGTCCAGTTAAAACAAACCAATGGTTTTATTTGTTGACAAATGACGTCAGAGCGAGGCGCGCAGCAAAATGTCGACGAAACGCAAACAGGAAGCAAAGTGAGTCCCCAGTTGCGTTTTCTTATGGATGACCAAGTTCTCATGGGTCGATTTTGACCTCTCTGTACCCTCTGAGATGTTCTGTAAAGTTTGTAGGGAATATCCTAACAAGGCAGATAAAAGTGGTTCTTTTTTGTCGGAACTACAACTTTCAGAAAACAGTCGCTTGAGTGTCATGACAAGTCTCTCTGTCACATTGTGTGAGCAGCAGCGAAAAAAGCGCATCTGGGCCGCTCAACATGTGCATATGACAGATGAACAGTGAAGCAGTTTCCAGGTTAACTAAGTTAGTTACAACAGCGTATCATACGCTTAAAAGAGAAAGACCCTTCACCGACTACCCACATGAAATAGACCTTCAAATTAAAAATGGACTGGAACTTGGTAGCCAGTATTGTACTGACATGACTTGCAGAAGGTAATATTTGCTAACTTATGCGTGCAAATGCTAACGTTAAGATTATTGATAACTTTAATGTGAATTTATTTATAATAAAATAGAAATACAAATCAGTGGTAGGAATTTGAGTAGTTTTGTTAAGAACATTTATTTTAAGAAAAAATGACCTTAACTAAATACAACCCCATTTCCAAAAAAGTTGGGATGCTGTGCAGAATGTAAATAAAAATTGGATGCAGCAATATGCAAATCATGTAAACTATATTTTTTAAGGAAAATACTACAAAGACAACATATCAAATGTTGAAACTGAGAATTTTTTTGTTTTTTGAAAAATATATGCCCATTTTGAATTTGATGCCAACAACATGTTCCAAAAAAGTTGGGACAGGGGCCTGTTTACCACTGTGTTTCATCACCTCTTCTTTTACCAACACTCTGTAAGCGTTTGGGAACTGAGAAGACACTGCTGTAGTTTTGAAAGTGAAATGTTTTCCTGTTCTTGTTTGATATAGGATTTCAGCTTATCAACAGTTCAGGGTCTCCTTTGTTGTATTTTTCATTTTATAATGTGCCAAATGTTTTCAGTGGTGACAGGTCTGGACTGTAGGAAGGCCAGTTTAGCCCCCGGACTGTTTTAATACAGAGCAATGCTGTTGTAATACATGCAGAATGTGGTTTGACACTGTCTTGCTAAAATAATCAAGGCCTTCCCTGAAAAAGACGTCGTCTAGATGGCAGCATATGTTGCCAAAAGATGTATATATCGTTCAGCATTAATGGTGCCTTCACAGATGTGCAAGTCATGCCCTGCCATGTGCACTAATGCACCCCTATACCATCATGAATACTGGCTTTTGAACTGTGCACTGATAACCAGCTGAGTGGTCTTTAGCTCGGAGGATGAAGTGTCCATGATTTCCAAAAAGAATTTAAAATTTTGATTTGTCAGACCACAGGACACTTTTCCACTTTGCCTCAGTCCAATTTAAATGACCTCGGCTCCAGAGAAGGTGGCAGCATTTCTGGATCCTGTTTATATATGGTTTCTTCTTTGCGTTTTGGAGTTTTAACTTGCATTTGTGGATGCAGTGATAGACTGTTTTCACAGACAGTGGTTTTCGGAAGCGTTTCTGAGCCCATGCAGTGATTTCCTCTACAGAATCATGTCTGTATTAAATGCAGTGCCGTCTGAGGGCCCAAAGATTACGGCCAGCAAATACTGGTTTTTGGCTTTGTCCCTTGCATACAGAGATTTCTCCAGATTCTCTGAATCTTTTAATGTTATTATGTACCATAGATGATGAAAAGCAAAAGTTCTTTGCTGTTTTATGTTGAGAAATGTTATTCTTCAATTGTTGCACATTTGATCATGCAGTCTTTCACAGAGTGAAAAGACTCATCATGTGTACTTCTGAAAGACTCAGCTTCTCTGGGATGCTCTTTTATACCCAATCACGTTACTGACCTGTGGCCAATCAACCACCAGGTGTTTTTTTTAGCATTACACAACTTTAACAGCCTTTTGCTGCCCCCGTCCCAACTTTTTTGGAACGTGTTTTTGGCATCAAATTCAAAGCAGGCAAATATTTTTTGAAAAATATTAATAAAATTTCTCAGTTTCAACATTTGATATGTTGTCTTTGTACTATGTACAATGAAATATAAGGTTTAAATGATTTGCACATAATTGCATTTTGTTTTTATTTACATTTTGTACAACATCCCAACTTTTTTTGGAAATGGTTTATATATTAGTTTATGTGTGCTTATTTATAATACCTTAAAATACAAAGATTTGGGACAGTGAATTTTCAGGTTGCTTGCCTGACTGGGCAAGTTGGATGAAAAGTTAACATTGAACCCTGCCATCCATTACAGGGGTCAGTTAACACTTCTCTGTGTAAGCAGACGCTCGTTCACTGTGTTTGTTCATTAGCGAGGCAGCATTTACCAGGCTTACGCTACATGATATCAGCTGATGTCAGAATGTTTTATGATTATGACTACGAGTTATGAGAGTGAAGTTCCACTGTTCTATAACTTTGCTTAATTTATAGAAAAAAATCACATTTAAATTGCCATTGCAATATTATTAGATAATGAAGCAATGAAGTTAGATAATGAAGCAGACACAGATACCATCTCTAGTTTAGAAAACAGATCTGCATTAATGTGACTGTTGCTGTAAAACGGAGGGACACAGTCACCAAATCATGTCAAACCTCTACTGCAAGAGCAAGGGTGTCACAAACAGATCAGCTAATCTGACGTGACCCTGACAGTGATGGCAAAAAAGCAATGTGACACAGTTTTTATACTTCATCCACACTGATCGCAAAGAGTAAAAATAGCACTACAGACAGAGGGGGGAGGAGAGAGAGAATGAGAGAAAGAAACGGACTACAATGTAATCAAAATGCTCATAAAATCACGTTTCCCTGCACACTGGTGATAGTTTCTTCAGTTCTAGTGTGCAGTTCGCTCTACACAACATCCATTCACAATAAACTCCAACCTACAAAAGAATATATAATATTACTTAAGTACTAAATTGACAATCTGTAATTCATATTAAAGCTGAAGAACTCAAATATCACCAAGAACAACATGCTCCCCTCAGAACTGATTTAGTAAGCTACAGCATCAGAGCAGAGTCCAACTGAGGTGTGGTCTCTGTCCACAGTACCACAATACAACAGCACTGACCAAAAAAACACAATAAGTTGACTGAATAACTAAAATACCTTTGGCTATGATCATGGTGCGACAGGGACCCTAACAAAACTGTTGTCCACAGGCAAGTCCTCTGCAATAACAAAAATATTTTCCACAATAAGCACCTTCAATACATTTGGCTTTACAAAAATCACATCTTGGCTTGTATCTGGCATTCTAAATAAAGACCATATTTGGTTACTTCAAAAGGACACAAGGACATATCTGACATTTTCTAGGGCCATTCCACTTCTAATAGTTTGGAGGATCCTTCTAACAACAAGAGTGAACGGTCAGTTCTTCTGCTGTTCCTAGTCATTATTTGTATGCCACCAGAGGAACTATATTTCAATGCAATTTTGAGACAAATGGTCTGAGTCATATAGATGTAAAACAATGATTTAAGATTACTTTCCCAAATTAGATTAAGTTTAAGCCTACTCTACAATGAGTTTTAGTCTAAATTGTGAATCACCACTGGCACTGCAATTTAGACCAAGATAAGACATGTTTGGGCCAAGACTTGTTTGGCGTCAACAGTATGCTTCTTTTTGTAGTGGAGCTACAAGATTAATATGATACAAGTCTATGTCACCTAAAAACATCAGATTTCCATTACTTGTTAGCTACATTAGCCTTGCAGGTCTAGCTTAATTGTGTGAATCTGATTTCTAGTTGATCAAATCCTTTAATATATGTGTGGGAAACATTTTGTGTTCCTCTTATGTTAAAGCTGCACTATGTAGCATTTGAAGATTTGGAGACCTCTCTGGTGGAGATCTGTAACTGCGTGCAACATGTGGAAGAACATTTTGTTGGATGTGCTTTGGTCCCCTTCCCCCGAGCGGATGAATCTGATGATTGATCATTGAAGGATGATCATTGAAAAAGTATTCAAAGAGAACTCAGTCAAAACTTGGTGAAGGACGTGTCTTCCAAGGATGCAAGTGAATTATCTTTCTTATCGTTGCCCTCATGTCTTTATCAGTTTAATATTGATTTTGCATTTGAGACCTAAACTTCTTATTTTTGAGCCTGTGTGTTTGACGTCAATGTGTAAAGACGTATAACGTGGTCCCAAAAACCTCAGAAATCTGACCTCTGACTTTTATATTATGTCAGGTTCTATAGGGTGACTCGAGGCAGAGCAGAACACCATTTTTTTGCTTGTTTTTTCCATCCTGACTGAGTAATGCCACTTCTTTCAGTTTGCAAAAAACAGTGATGCTAAAAGTCAGCTTTTGCAGTGTATTTTGGGTTATTGTTGTTTAGCCCTACTATTTAATAGGGAATTCCACTGGTTTTTCAACATTTCTGCATATTAAATCATTGACATGTGATTTGATGTGTAGTTTGATCTGAAATGCTTTGTTCTAGAAAAGCTTGCAGAGTCAGAATTGCTCATCATTTGTGCAGTATCATGTTATAACCTGGGAAATAGGTATGAATATGCTAACTGCTGCCTGAGACACTGTTTTATAGTAATTTTAAGATTTTTAAGCTTTTAATGGCAGGGAGGTACATGCAGAGTGCAAAATAGTACCAAAAGAAAATGTTTTATTTTTCTCCCACATTTTACACTGTTTTACTATTATCAACATCACATTTAAAAACTCAGAAGACACGTGTAGGTTCACTGATCGTTCTGGATAGTAAATAAAGTGGCTACATTTGCGCTGTAGACACTGTGACCCCTGGTTCCTGTCACCACCACTGTAAAGAAATCTGACTCTGGAATGGAGCAGTTCAGATCAAACCACTCTGAATGACTTTGTAAACATCTCAACCGCTGAATTATGCTGAAATTCTGCTTTGAACACAGTGTTAACGTGTGGTGGGCTCTGTACTTCTGTGAAGTTACACCCTCAGCCTCTTGTTTCCCCCACCGCTATGCTAGCTAATGGTCGGTGGAGGAGCGCTGTCCACCTCTCTCGGTTCTGAAGCGCAGACACAGCGCGGATCTCTCTGCTCCTCTGCACAGAAACGCTGCGCGGTGTTTTTAGCATCCGGACGCGGCGGTTCGTTGTTCTTTCTCCAGCAGTGCTGTGTGTGAGGGGGCCGGTGTCGCCTCAGCCCGTTCAGGCTAAATCTCAGACATGCTAACGGAGGCGGCCAGGCCCCGGTGTGGGATAGGGACACACACACGAGCACAGGCGGCGAATATCGCACAGAGACGCGACCAACCGTCTTTAAAATCTCATTATTTTTACTTAAAAGCCATGTTTTATTGTCTTTTTTGGTCGCTGAACTCGACATAAGACGTCGCTATCATTATATACGGGCTCCCACCTCGCACCTCCCCCCTCCACACGGACACACACACAGTCAGGACGTCAAACAGCAGCCCGGTTCCTCTCTCTACCCCCTCTCACCTCTTGTAGTCCGAGGAGAAGATGCCCCCGCTGGCCGGATCGTGTCCGTACTCCGGCTCTCCGGCGCTGGACGAGCCGCCTTTCTCATCGTTGAACGCAGAGCTGGTAGACATCGCTGCCGCTCCGCCTCAGCAACACACACAGATATGGAGATTTAGATTCGAGCTCCAGCCACTGAGGCTTCAGCACTAACACACACACACACACACACACACACACACACACAGGATGAACGCACGCACACATCACGTGACGTAACAACGACTCCCCCACCCCTCCTCACGGTGGTAAAGCAGAGTGAGGGGTTTATTGGGTGGTGCTGAAATGAAAACACACACAGCCTTTATCAAACAAACTCTACGAGTTTTGAAAACTGCTGTGCACAAGAACAGCGACAACAGATCACCGTCCGGTTACACACACAGAACAGTCACTGCACAAACAAACAAACAAACAAACAAACAAACACTCCACTGTAAAAGCGATTCTCTCAAGATCAAAGCTCCTCCATGGTAGTGAGAGAGTTCATATAAATACAGTTTATAAAAAATAATAAAATTACAAACTCGACGACAAGCATATTCTCTGTCTTAGACATTTCCTGCAGGACAGTAAAAAAGTTAACTATTTAGTTTTAAGCGCTCTCATGTTCAGCTCTTAATCTGTTATCATTTACACAGTTTAGAATATGCAAGAAACAAAATGCATGTTCTACTGTAGTTTTTCATATTGAAGAAAAAAGATTAATTGAAAACTGAAAATGTGTGATGGTAATGAAAAAACAGAGGAAAAACAAAGAGTCCATGATTAGTGTTCTCATCCTGCTGCATCCCTTAAGCACTGTTAACCCAGACAATGATTTCTCTATAAAGACTTTTAAACAGCGCTTCACTGAGCCACGTGCTTTAAGGTGACCACTCTTTTCCTGTTTTAACATACTCTAAATATGACTGACTTCCAATCACCAATTGACCCTATATATTATCATTACTAATATAAGGCTATTCAATTTTCCATGTTTAGAAAAGATGTTAGATTATTAAATTTTTGCCAGTGTATAATAAGGGTGTAACAATGTCAACACAGAACCATAAATGAGAGTTCTGAACAGTACTGAAATATAACTGTATCGCCCGTACACCCCTTAGTCTCCTCCACGGGTCTCTTATTTGCTGTCTTCTATGGAAACCACTGTAAGTGAGGGAAGGGGTGGGGTTTATGCTATGCTAGTAAAAAATATTCCCTAAATCTGCCATATGGGCCCAAATTAACTGACTGTCTTATATGAAAACATTTTTGTAAGATATTTCATGTCCTGTGTGTCTTTTGTCCATTACTGAGCAAACATTGACTCATAAATCTAACAGCAACAACAACCTGGAGATATACATAGATAGACAGTCGTATGCAAAAGTTTGAGCACTCCTGGCCAAATTATATATTTTGTTGATTTTTTAAAGTGAAAGGAAGCAAACCCAACCTCTGCAGTGAACTATTTAACAAATAACATCGTCTGCAAATGTTAACGCTTTATATTCTATTAACTTGTGCAAAAGTTTGCATCTTTTGAAATAAAAAAACATGTAATTTGGTCAGAAATGCTCAAACTTTTGCAAACAACTGTACATAGAGACCTAGGTAGCTAATGATGTTACTACAGACACAGCAAAGTCAAGCCACTTGGCTCCCCTGTGCTCTAAAATGAATAGTTTCTATAGAAGCAATGTAAATATATTCCCCAGACATGCTGAAAAGTACAGCAATTCTCTGCAACAACACTACACAGTTTGGGTTGTGGACATTTCATGAGTAAGTCTCCATGTAAAAGTTTTATTTCATGACTAATGTAGCCTAGAGTAGGTCATATGATCCATCATTTCAAGCGATGGGTATAGCTCTTCAAATATATACAAATGGATATCCACACTCATCTTAGTATTCGTAGATTTCAAGTATTTGAAAAAGGCAAGTGTAGCTTAGAATAAAAGAGTGTAAATAAAGTGTGCATTATATTGTAATTTTTTTAATCGTTTTTTGACAGAACAGACAATCTAAAGCTGCAGAGAATGCATGAATGCACACAACTTATGTTGTCACAAACTGTGAGTGTATAAAGTAGAATGGCTAAAACCACACTAAACACATCTCATGCAAGAATGCAGTTTTGTTTAACTTGATCTCAGGTGACCAGTGGCCAGCTGTACCAGCTGTGCACAAGTTCAAACGTAGGCTAGTTGTAACGTAAGTGTTTACTAAGTTCAGGTTTATACATTACTAAACCAAAACGAGTGGCACCACACAAACTAATTTTAACATTGAGCTTAGTACCTACTAAATATTTACACCTCCCGTCAGCAGGTGTGCGTTTTGGGGAAACCATCAAAATCCACACATAAAGCAGAAAAAAGACCAAAACATAAAAACATATGCTTTGCAAGAGAAAAATGCTTTAAGAAATATCATTTTACACACGGCTGCTGTTGGTGCATAACCTCATATCTCCAAAACAGTAATTTTCCAAGATAAGGAAAAATATCTTCTTAACTTTGAATGGATGTTAAACAAACCAGATTTTTTTAAGTAATTATGGACTATTTCTACTGGTCCATTCATCACAAATTTTTAACACAATGTAGACGGCAATTGGCATTTTCAAATTCTATAAAACAGTACAAAAAATGGAGATACAAGGTTTTGTTTCAACAACAGCGATAAATAAGTGTTTTCTAATCCTGCTACTCGCTGCCCACAGCACTGCACTCCTCCCTTCTCCAACACACCTGATCCAGCTCATGAAGGGCTCCATATTCAGTTGATGAGCTGGGTCAAGGGTGTTAAATCAATGAATACTTATTTTAAAGAAGACCTGTCTAGTTCAGTGAAAATCAGTGCAAGTCTATGGGGAACACTTACTTCTGTATGAGTTGTGGAGCGGTGGTGCGCCCTCTGTCGACAATCATAGCCTCCAGTGGAAAACTGAAAAGCAAGAAATCACTGAGTCGTTGATTTGAGATCTGGATCTGTCACATCCAATCCTAAACAGAGGCTGTTATGCTGGTTTACCAAGCATCACAGCAAAAGCTAAAGCTAGCATGCTAACCTATCAGTTAGCTGTTAACTCACCTAGCTAGTGAAGATACATTACAAACTGACCACTTCTTCAGTTTGCTCACTGTCACACCACTTTACCCACCGTCAATATCAATCTGCCTCATTATGGAACCGTGCATGGAGATATGGCTAGCGTTAGCTATCATGACTGCCCAAACCAGATTTCCCAGCTGAAAAAGAACAGCAAAACCAGCAAGCATTTCATACTGGCCTCAGATAGTCTATGCTGGTTTATGCTGGCCTGTTGCTGGTCTGGTTCTGGTTTAGCTGGTTACCATAGCATGGTCATGCTGGCTGACCAGCATAGCAGCATCCAAAACACAACATATGCGAGTTCTACTGGAGACCAGCCACTCTGGTCGCCGGTTTTTCTAGCACTGTTGCCTAAATTATAAAGGAGTCAACTAAAATTAACATCATTAGACCACGAAAAACTAACATGAGCTTAGGTTTATCAGCTGGTTATCAAAATGAAATCAGGATATATCATTTTAAGTCTGTTAACAATACCATGTCTCGGGATAATCACTCTAAGAAAAACAGTATAAAAGTAAACTGTGTCTCTCACCTGTATTCGTTAACATTTGACCGTTAGATCGGGCGCGCGCTGATCAGCCCTGTGTCCGTTAAATTTGAATTTAAAACGGGCTGCAGTTGAGTTCAGTAACTACCGTTTCGACAAACGGTGCGTCTTAAATGCTCTGTTTTTGTCACTTTTTGAAATCCCCAATTTTGTCCTCTCTTCACGAAGTTGGTACGAGTGTAAACAAGTCTACTGTGAAACTAAGAGTCATTTCTTAGTCGCTGTATGAACAGTAACGCTCTGAACGAACCGCTCTTTCAGTGAGATGTGCTGCACTTGATCATTTCTCACCGCGGCGCTCAGGATCGTCCTTCTCTTCCTACGTTGAACTTTTCGTGCAGATGACAACCCAAAGAAATAAACACAGGTACTGTAAAGTGTTTTTTTTACCACTCGCTTTAATCATTCACTGTGACTGAAACAAGGCCTGACAAACAGCAGTATCGCTGTTAGACACCAGATGGCGTTGTGCTTCACTCCTGAGGTCGTTTACTATAATTACCCTCAGTGTGAAGCGACTTTAGGTGTATATTTTAGGATGTTTGGCAGCTCAGGGTCCAAGAGGCTCCAAGTCCAAGTACAGTAACTTCATACAGTAAACAGAACATTTTAACAAACATCATCAACTTCAAATCCTCGCTCACTCAATGCAAGAAAATGCCTCAGTTTGCTCCACAAGGCGCATTTTAGCCACGTATAGTCCCACAGTGCAGTTTCAAGGTGCAGCTCAGCTCGTGATATATCTGCAAGTAAATAGAACATTAGTCTTATCTGCCTCTCTTATCACACCAATGTTGTAATATTCTAAAATTAAAGTAATAACTTATCACTGCACGTTTTGGATGGTCTCATCTCTCTCCTGGAAGGCGTCCTTTTGGCATTATTCAGGAAATAGCGCGAGGTTTTGCATTATATCACAAGGTGTGCATAGTTCAGATCCCACAAAAACGGCTACCTTTTTTATACTACACTGTTAGTTTCAAAGGGACTATGCAGGTACTTTTTTCGTTCATCAAAGTACAAACAATGTAAATGTTCCCTCAAAGGTACAACAGTGATTTTAAGGTCCAGTTGTGCCCCTTAAATAAGCTTTTCCAAGTGAAAAAGTACATATTTGTACCTTTTCATAACCTAATGTTTTAAAACAGAACAATAAAATAAAAAGCCTGGAGACGAGACGGTGTGTGTGGAGTCAATACAACTTAGAAAATATGATTTAAATGGAATACAGTTTAATTATGTTCTCTGATTAAAGGTACTGAGACGGACCCTTGAGGGTACCACCCCAGTGACAGTTTCGTACCTTTTTTCTGAGAGTGAACAGTAACTGTTTAGATTTGACTACACTGTGTGCAATCACTCATTTTAACACAGCTATTGCAGGATGGAGTGGAGAAGCATGGAGTCAGGACAGGAAATAAAATAAATTTTTAGGGGACAATTTTTTGCCCTCAGTGACTGAATCAGAATACTAACTAACAATTTAATCTCAACAGCAGAGAAATTACAAATTAAGCTGTGCGTGGAAGCTTTGTTATTTATTTTATTGGAAATAAATACAGAATGATTTATGATGAACGTTTTTGGATTCAGACATTGTCAATTGCAGGAACCTATTGTAAAATATAATGTCCCTTTTGATGAGCAGATCAGCTTGTTCACATTGCCAGATCAAGATCAGGAGAAGTGATGTGTGAAGTAGAGATGGAACGATTGATTGGCTGTGTATCGGTATCGGCTGATTTTCAGACCAAGTATGTAATTGGTGATCGACCGATACTTTTTTAACTGAGAGCTGATCGGTGATGTAAAACATCTGAGCCATATTTAAGGATTGCTGCAGCCCTGCCCTGGGGCCCTCAGTCACAGGACTCTGCAGTTCCTCATTCAAACACAAGATGGAAAAACAGACCTTTTGACTTTTCCAAAACTGATGACTGCAATGCTGCGTAAGTGTCTTCATCGGAGCCTGCTCTATTTTCTGCGCTGTATAGATGCGTTAAAATCAGGCTCCACTGTCATGGTTGCAAACAAACAAGTGTGTCTAAGCATGGCGGCAGAAGTCTTGAAGCAAAAGCTTAAATGACAAGAAAACGCTGACTAAAAATGTGTAGGATAGCATGGCGGCTTAAAGCTGAAAGACTGTGAATGACGTTGAGTTTTTTTGTAAAATCGGATATACCCAGCATGTGCACTGCTTAGTTCCGGTGCTTAAAAGAAAAAAGGTTTCAGAGTATTTAGACAGAGAAACACTTCCGACTTCCGGTGTGAAGGTCCCACTATGTTAAAATCCTTTTTTTTCCCACCCGATAGGCCTTAACATCCAGCCCCGCCCTCAATCGGTATTGTCTATTGGCTGATCGTGCTGAAAGGCAATTGGCAATAGATATCAGTCCCAAAAACACTGATCGGTCCATCATGATCCATGACATTTGCGTAGTTTTATGTATTAAAAACAGTCATAACAAATTTTTACTTGGCCTTTTTTTTTCTTTTTTACTTTTCTAGCCTCTCTTTATTTGCTGTGCTGCATACACATTACAGCCAAGTGAGGCAATTTTCATATTGTCTTTCATTCATTTCTATGAAGACAGTCAGCAGTTATGCTTGGGGAATTGTGGGAGCGACAGCTTCTCTTCGTTGCTTTCGCTCTTTGTCTTTGCTTGGAGCCTAGATAGTGGATTATCAATGATCGAGCCTAAAGCTTTAGTTAAGATAAACTTTAGATGCACAGCTGGGTGGGGGCGGCTTGACTTAAAAACCATGTGGTGGAGGACAGACTCATGTTTACAGTGGACAGTGTAAACACAAAGTTAAATGAAAGAAACCACTCTATCTGCACTACAGCATAGACATGCACAGAGAAGTAGCTTATACTCTGCTTGTACATGTTGTGTGGAGAATGAGGAGGTGTGGCCCTAGCTTTGTGTAGATATGTACTTGTACTTGCATTTAAGGTGCACACTGTTGATATTTCTGTATGATGATGCTGCATGCTTTCCACATCATTCATCAAGCTGATTATACTGAAATCACTTCATTTAGAAATGACGTTGGAGCTCATAATGAATGAAAGAAAACAAGCAGGGGCCAATTAGAACTGTACAAACAAGAGTTTGTTGTTTAGTTGTTCCCTTGAGTTCCTTTTATAACATTTGTGTGGATTTGTGTACCAAAAGCAGTCATAATTCATTTTGATATGACAATTTTCCTACCTTTCTTTATCCATAAGAATTTAACAGGCTGTTTTTGTTACTAAGACTGATATATGTAAATGATCTGAATTCTGATGGGCTGTACTGTATTGTTACTCATTCAAAAAGTACTGTGCTAAAACACTGCTTAGAACTTCAACATGAATCAGTGGAACTAAACTGCTGTAGGATGAATAGTTGGATAAATGCAAAAGAGTTGGTTCTAGTGACATCACAGAAACAATGAATTCAGAACAGGCTGTTTTTTAATTCCTTTATTTAAAAAAAGCAAAGGAAATTCAGTTTTCTGTGATATGGGCCCTTTACTTTATTTAGTATTTGTACTTTACTGGTGTATTATGTAAATCAAATAACTTGCACTCTTATTCAATTAGATTTTCAAGAGAAATTTACTTTTTATTCCTTACATTTTCATTTCGATGTTCAAAGTACAGATCTCAAAGGCCAAGAGATTTTTGTCTTTTTCTCTCTGGTTTTATTCCAAGGCCCATATCCTGTGTCGAGATCCATTTGTTGACATGTGTGGTTTTGTGTACATGACCATTATCCAATCTCTCTTCATCCATTACAATTAAACAGGCTGTTTTTGTTACTGTGCTGATATATGTAAATGACCTCTCTTCTGATTGGCTGTTCTGTATTCTGCCACATTCAAAACGCAGTCCAGGCAGACACACTCCTTATAACTTAAGCATGAATGGGGCTAAACTGCTGTTGGCTGAATATGCAGATAAATTGAAATTAGTTAGTTTTTGTGACATTACAAAAATAGTGATCGAAAATGGGCTTCCAAATTAGCGTCCCTATATGGATGGTATGGACTGGGTATGGTATGTTGTGAAACGTTAACAATGTTTAGATGCTACATCACACTCATTTCAGAAAAGTGAAGGAATTTCAGTTTTTCGTGACACAGGCCTTTAAAACATTCAATTAAATTCATATTAGAGTGAAATTAAACTGCCAACCATAAGCTAATTTGTCTTTGCATAAGGACTTGTATTGCCAATCAGTCACAGCACTACGCACTACTAAACAAAGAAAACCATTCATTCATGTGTTAAAACATTTACCTTTAACTTTTTATACTTTTTTACTTTCACGTAAGTGTATTTTGGCTCCATGCTTCCACTTTTATTTGAGTAAAATGTTTAAACAGTACCCATTCTGTCAGTTAAGTTTTTTTCTGTACTTTTTCCACCTCATGCCTTCAGATGTTGCCAAAGTGTGTCTCAATCCAACGCTGAATACACACAAAACTCTGTGTATGTGCTTTTGGGTGGGATGTGTTAATTAAAGCAATTGTGATTTAAATTTAATCTGACCTGACAGTGAGCACAGGGGCCCTCCTACCTCCTGAATCACTCAGCTGCTCCATTCAGACATTCAGCACCCCATCACCCCTCCACACACACACACTTACACACATACATACATGCACCATGTGATCACACACTTGGCTCCTCAATAGGAACTCTTTTGTTTGGCTGTAATTGTTGGGTTACAACAATAAGTAAGCATGTATTGCCTGGTTGTTTCATCACTGAGTCAGTGGCCCTCTGCTGGAGACTCATCAAATCTCCAACAAATGTCCCAGCAAAAAGAGAGACATTGTATTAGGAGAAGTATTTGCAAAGTTTAGGGTCATTTTCTGTTTTGATTTTTTTTGTTTTTGTTTTGATTCTCTGTACCCCCCCCTTCTCTTTTAAGCACACACACACACACCACCCAGCAGTGAGTGGGAGAGTCAGGCATCTTTGATCAAAGTCAGGAAATTCCTCAGAGAAGGGAGTTAGAGAACAGCTTCCATATATCTGCTCAGTGTCAACAAAATGTAACTATCCTGAAGCTTCTAACAGCGAGATGGGTTTTCTGCTTCACACTGAGAAATTAAACAATGCAGGCACCAATTAAGACTTATATGACATGAAAGGTAGTAAATCTGGTACTAAAACCTTTAAAGCAAATATTATAGTTTTGTAGTAAGAAAATGCACTACACAGAGTGCATGCAGACAGTCTGGACCCTCTGACGTGTATTGGTCTGCATACAAGTTTTGAGCCAGGGCTGCAGAGCCCTAGAACGATCAGCCCAGCTGGTTTGAGGTAGAGGGATTTCCCCTCTCAGCTCTAATCGTGATGCTATCAATCCTCGAACATTCCTACATATGACACTTTCCTGCTAGGGCTGCTAAAAACAGGCCACAAATATCAAACCCACAGCAAGGACTGCGTCACAAAAAGGCACAAACTGTTGAGTAATTGGGCTCTTGACTCTCTTTACTACTTTGATATGTGTTTGAATCATGACAGCTTACGTCACCAACTGTTTAGTTTCTGGAAACCTTATGCACAAAAGGTTTATGAAAAGATAAGGTTTACGAACCTCGAAGTGAGCAAGACTAAGAGTGATTCCTAAAAAGGATGGCTACTGGGAATTATTGATATGGCTCAGATAAAGGCCTCTCAAATTAGCTAGAACTGCACAGGAGTGACCATAAATGGAGAGCCAGCTATGAAAGTGTTTATACTGTATGTTTCTGCTGACTTTGAGCTCAGCATTTGACCTTAGAGGGGATACAATAACACCCTTCTTAAAGAAATCCAGCCAGACTTCGCAGATCAATCTGTTTATTATCCAGTTTCACATTCTGGAAAAAAAGCATTTTCCACTGTTTTTTTAATTTATTTAATTTTTTTTTTTTTTTTATACAGCAATCTCATCTTAGCAGTCCATTTTAAACTAGCAGTTCTGCCACAGTCTGTGTAGTTCAGTATTCAACACCAAGCAAACAAAAAAAACAAACAAACAAAACAAAAAGCAAATAAAAATTGCACTTCTCTACTATAAAACAAGATAGAGACAGAATAAACATCCATCAAAATAATAGCAAAATAACACAAGGGAAGACTTAACATCTTATACAGATATACTTATTTAATTGCACAAAAATGCATAAATATCCATTATTACACAAATGTACAAAAATACTTGTACTTTTTTGTTCAAATATACTCTAAACAAACACAGATACCGGTATTTTGGCAGATCGGGTCGTTCAAGGGCGAGGCGTTCAAGGTCTGGAGGAGAAGGGTCTCAGAAGGACTTGCCCATCTTGGACAAGCTTACAGTCAAGATCATAAAAGATAAAACCCAGTGCATGTGGAAATTCATTCTGAACACACGAAAAACAAACAAGACTTGATAGTAACAAGAAGTTGGCCTCTACTTTGCAAGTAACACCGTACATGTAAAAAGCAAGTCAAGCGCAAAGATCTTCACAGAAGCTAGACTAGGATATCGAAAAAGCTAAAGGGAGTTGACCAAGTATTTTCACAATGGCAACACAAGGAATAAAGAGAAACCAAAACAGACACAGAACTTTGCATTCTAAGTTTCATGCCATATACTATACTTCAACATGCATAATGATTATCCCCTCCCTCCGAACACACGCAACGAAAAAAAGAGCGCAGCTAGAGTGTTTAAACTTGCACATGATCGGCTCGTCACATGTTTGGCTTTGAAAACGCAGAGTGTGTACCATTAGGCCGTGAGGCCCCAGCTGTAGATAACCATCCTGTCTTGTCCTGTTCAGAGTCCTTCAGAGAAGAGTTTTCTCCAGAAAAGTAAAGTCCTTTTAATGCTCCTTGCATCTGTTAAATAAACCTGATTAAATTAAATGTTGAGCCCAGTATGCCTTTGCTCCACATGGAGAGAGAAGGAGGGAAAAGAAAGAAAAACCTTCAGGTACTGACTGGCATCTGTGGACAGAAAGTAAATTTAAATGCTGACGAGAATGAATTGCGAGAGAATAACAAAACCGCTGTTGCTAGTTTTACACTACAGCTTGAGGTCAGCAGATTTAGAGATACTCACTAAATACTTAACAGAACTGGCGGGATTTCCACCCGGGCTGTGAGGTGTCAGATGGTGAGGGGTACCAGCGCATCTATAGGGCAGAAGAGCAAGTTAATAGCACATTAGAGTCCCAGCATTAAGGCAAAACAGGCAATGAATGTCAATTAGCACAGGTTCAAAACCTTAGTCCTGGAGTACCTTTGCCTGCATGTGTTTTCCCTGCTTTAATGCACCCACTTAATCTCAGGAAGGGCTTCTAAATTAGCTGATTATTTGGATCAAGTGTGTTAAAGCAGAAAAGTATTAAAAAGGAAAATCATCTTAAATATGCCTTAACCACATTAAGAAAAAAAGCAGGGAAATTCTTCTTTTTCAAAAAGCCTTATTTTTCTTAATTTCTTTCCTATTTCCACCCCCATAGTCTCTTGTTCTCTATGGCTTTTTGTTTTTGAATGTTTGGTTTTATTTTGTTTTACCTTTGTTTCACTAGTGCCCAAGGACAATGTGATTAAACTGAATTAGTTTACTATAATTTCTGGTAATCTGTAAAATGTGACAGTCCTAATGCATGACAAATAACATAGTCTACACACAAAAACAATTAATCAAATAATTATTAGGAAAATAATTAAGACTTACTTTAAGAACATTGGGCCTTATTCACCAAGCGAGAAAATTTCTTCTTAAAACCCACTTACACAGTTTTCATGATGATTCTGACATTCACCAATGTTTTCTTATTTGTGATTTGTTCTTAAATAAAAACAATCTACACACACACTCAAGAGCACAAAGGTGTGAACAGTTCTGTGGTTTAAAAACATTATGAATCTGACAGACTTTTTCTTAGGACCTTTCTCAAGAACACATTTAAGAAAAAACTTAGGAAGATATTGGTGAATGAGGCCCAGTTTTATGAACTTTAGGGTTTGTCTTAGGATAATTCATATGTTTTTCCTTAGGAAAGCTTTCATGAGCCCCAGGACTGGGTGGGAATCTGTGAGCTACAGTCATTCATGTGAATGTGCCTGCAGTTGAGACCAATCAGGAGCAACCAAAGATCCCATGTGCTGTGTATGTGACAACCACAACAAACTGGCAGTCTGGCACAGTGTTCATACCTCAAGCCAGAAAAGGTAGACATACTGGTTTTCTTGGCGAAAAAATGGCCTGGACCTTAATCACAATTTACATCGCAGTATTGGTCAGAAAAAACGCAATTAGATATTTTTCCCCAAATTGTTCAGCCCTACATTACACTGAAACCTCACTGTTGTGAGGGTAAAGCAGCACACTCTGTCATCTCTGATGTTACTTGCTGTGGTCTCTCAGACCAAAACCGGTGGACAGGAAAGTCATAACAGTCAGTCTGCAGAAATCTTTCACCAGGTTGCCATTAGCTCTCTTCCGTCCTGGCCCTTTCTGAGGGCTAGAAAGAGAGAGTGAGTGCAATGCCCTGTCCAAGGGCAAGAGAGCTCTGAACAATAAGCTTGGCATGGCCTTAGCGGCCCTTCGCTGTTGGCCAGCCGTTCCATCATTTGGCGCTAAACGACCCACATTTCCCTCGTGCACGGTTTGAGAAATGCACCAACAGTTAACTTCAGACAAAGCACTTCGGCCTGTTTGTACAGTACAGGCCATGGCCAGCCAGCACTGTCCTTTCAGTCGCACCAGTGCTGCATACAGGAGACTACAATCTGCAGTAAGATGACAACTTGCCTTCACATGTTTCCATTTAACTGAGAACACACTTAAGTTGTCATTGTGCTAGGATAGAAACTGTTCATAAAACATAACATGCATGCACGTTAGGGCTGTTCATTATACGTACATGCTATATTTCTACTTTCAAATCTTTAAGTCTTTAACCTGTTATCAGCACATAGTCCAAATAAGCACTTGTCTGTAATTCAAAATGTCCTTTTGGTTCAAAAATGTTATTTACACCTTTTTGGCACTCAGCCTTACAATGAAAGTTTGGACTTTGCTCACCACAGCTGTGCACTTCTTGAGGTATAGTTTATAGCATGTTTAGTGTATGGCTGTCAGGTTTCTGCAGTCATGTGTGCATGTGACCTTGGCAAGCGACTGTATTTTAAATGGATACGCCACCGTACCTTTCTCTTCTCTCTCTAGCCTTTAGAGGTCACGCTAAAGAGCATCTCTCTGCACCCAGAGGACAAGGCCTTTCACAGGTGTTAACCTACAGAGACCACAGCATCACACTCACACTCAAAAAGCCACTCATTGGATCCCAAACAGCCCTTTTGAAACAGCCAAACCTCCATTATTCCCATGTATGGGTCCCTAGTAGAACGGAAATGGTGAAATAAAAATGAAGACTAAGGATGGAGTAGAAGAGAGTGCAGATTTATAGAAGCCTCTAAATAACAATGATGGAATAGCTGGGTTTAAGCAAGAATTCCTTGAAGGTACAAGCTGAGTATGTGTGTGCCTAGATGCTCAAGAGACGTTTTCAGGTAAAAGCTTAGTCGACCCTTTCATCTGTGACCTTTAGCTCGCATTGGGTCGTTGTCATGACAACAGAAGGCACAGTTCAGTTGCTCAGTCAATAGGCTTGTTCTGTCAAGACGGGGTCCTCTCGTCCAGTCTCATTCGATTAAGTGAGGAAGTGAACGGCATTAAATATTAAAAAGATCCTAACTGACAGTAACAACAATGGGTTAGACCGGTCTCCAATTAAAACATCTGACACGTTGATTAGCTGGCAACAATACTGCCTTTATAAGTCAAGGTCAGAGACCAAAAAGCTTAGACATTGTGTGTAACAAGCATAGAATATTATTATACTATTAAGGGGATATACCTCTATTCCAAAATAAGCAAAAATAATTTACATGTATTTTAACATCCTTATAATTGTGCACAAATCCCTGCCAGAATGTTAAGTAGTAATATACGAGTTGAAATGTATGGGAGGAACAAAAGCTGTGATATCCTTCACCTGCACAGTTTTATTAGCTTGTAAAAATCCAAACACAAGTATTTTGGCTAAAGTTTAACTGGGCTTTACCGGCTACAAATTTGCTCAACAACCAATGCATAATCCAAACTGAGATGCAATTAAAAACAGATTTTCTGTGTTGTGATCTCTTAGCAACGCTGGCAAATGGAGGAATGTTTTGTAAGATGTTAGGAAAGCAGGTTGGTCAGTCACTCTGACAAGACCGCAGACAAACTCCTCTGTGGTCAAGATGGTGATAGCATGGGGATAAAAGGTGATTTTTAAAAAAATGACTCAAGGAACATGCTGAGTCTTTGACATATGAATCGTGGCATGTCGAGGGTGATGACTGGTCCCTCAGTCAAACACTTCTCTGATCTTTCAGATCAGACACAATGCCAACCGAGTATGTTCACATATACTCTAACCACAAAGCCAAATGGTCAGTACATAATGACATGAAACAAAACCAAACATCTGAGGCCATGTTATAATAACGTCCTAACTCCTTATCTGATTAGTCACCACTACAATTACTGACTGAATTTAGGACAAGATATTTGAAGATATTCATATGCATCTGTAACATTTAGGGTAACATGTTCACTAGCATTAACTAGCATAATAGTGTTACATTTACTAATATTGTAAAATGCACAAATGTTGATGAAAACCTTTTAAATAAAATATTGCAGGGATGGCAGATGGTGAAAAAAATACTCATTAAACCACTGAATAATGAGAGTTGAAAGTTTAATAGTTTAATAGGATGTTTAATAGAAGAAATAGCATGATGTGTAATTAAAGCAGGTTACTACTTCTTGGGAAATGGAAATCTGGGGAGCAACAACAGTTCCATTAAATAGCAAGGGTTAACCACAGTCACTATATTCTTAGCTTTTTATACTAGTTTTGGTAGACTTCGAGGACACTGCACTTTTATTTTTGTGTTATTATTTTTTTGTTTTGACAACAGTAGCTGTCTGGCTAACTATAACTTACATTTTTTGTTTATGCAACTTCAATTACATGTTTAAACATCAGATGCGCACCCATAGTCGGTTGCTCTGTAACAGGCATAATTGATGATCAACCTTGACTAAGAGATTTAGGACCTCCTAAATTGAGATAAGATAAATGAAGATAAGATAAAATTCCAGATTTAAGATAGGATTTGTTTTGTAATATGAATTTGTAATAGAATGTGGCATAAAGACAGGAAGTTTCTATAACATGGCCCTTGTAGCTTTAAAGAACCAGTGGACGTACAGCAGTGAAGTTTGCCAGGTCACTCTACAGTACATCATGAACCAATGAGTGTGTATAGAGCGTGTGCAGTGTGAAAGATAAGGAAAGGGAACACACCGGTTGGTCCCTCACCTGGGCGTGCAGGGCGGCGGCGGCTGCAGCGGCTGCGGGGTAGGTGAAGGCTGCGTGGGGCAGGCCAGGGGTCAGCTCAGTGGTGTAGAGAGGGTACGGAGCCCATGCCTCTGGGGATGCTGGAATCAGTGCTGCACCAGTCAGGTCATCTACAGAGACAAATGCATCCGAATGAGACATGTGGCATATTCAGAACAGACACAGAGTCTGTAAAAGCCCAGGAAACCTGTCTGCCTGCCCCTTACACACCTGCTCTAAAATTTACTTCATTTTTGCAGCATGGAAAAGAATGAAAGAAAGCTTAACTGTAGTATAAAGAACACTTTAAGAAAAGGTTAGTACATCCTTTGCACTACTGACACACCAAGCATCTTAATGTATTCAATACACTAACACGCATTTCGGTTACAATGAGTAATGGATTAACTTAATGTGGCACATAATTAGGGGTGGGTGATATTACAAAAATATAATAGCACAAAACATTTTCACGTTAAACAATATGCATCATGATATTTCCTGATATCAGAAAAGAATAACACTTTAACGCACTGCACTAAATCCAGTTAAACAGGACTAACTGTGCTCTCTTTTTAATGAAACATGCAGGTGGTCATATCACAATGATAAATATTGTCATGTTGTTTATCCCTACATAGCAGTGCATACTATTTTTCACTCTAATTAATAATTTAAATCAATCAAATTCTCTTTCTGTATGAATATTAAAGCCTGCACACAGAGAGGCAAAAATTCTAAAGTTCTAAGGTTAATGTATCTGCAAATGCTGACCTATCCTTACTAGAAAATTCTATATTATCATAAAAAACCTACCCTCCAATACAGAGAGATGAGATTGTTTTTGCATTTGTGCAGAGCAGTACACTCACATGGGTCCCGTGCAATGAAGTGAGCCCCAAGAGCTGGGTGCAGGCTTGAGGGGTTTGGTGTGGCCATCAGCTTACTCTTTGCCATCTTGGTGTTGGCCTTAGCAAACTCCAGACGCAGTGTCTGAGGGTTCTCCGGGTCAAAACGGATTCCCTTAGGATAGACAGGACAGTGTAAGAGACTGAGGAATTCTAGTGTCACTTCAAGCAAGAGTAATTAGGATTGTTTACTCTATGCTAATGAACATAGAGGAGATGAAAAGGTGATATTAGATAAGAAATTGGCTGATATCAGCAGAGGTTCAGTATCTGTCCATCTATGCCCTAACAGGTAATACAGAGGTAGAACATTAACAGCACCAGCATCCACAGCACAAATGAAAAACACTATGGTAACACTTTTTTGGACTTTCCATAAATAATCTCCTTGTCCTTTACTTACATTAAACTTAATAGTTTTCTGTAGTTGAATCTTATTTTTTCCCCAAATTTAGACACAGCATTAATTCTAACTTCAACCTTAATCTCATTTAAAACCTATCAGTAATCAACAGTTTCTCACCAGATATTTTACCTATGAATATTTTTAGATAAGCTATAAGCGACTAACAAAATAAAGTTGAACCCTTGCCATATGAGCATCAGTAAAATGGTTATACTTCATGCTGATTAATAAATGAGCATCATTGTTGTCAGAACAAAGCACATAATCTCTAGAAAACCTTTCAGGAGAAGGAAAAGGTCCCTCTTAATGTTTAAAGTGTGTTAATTTAATAAGACTTTCTTCCGTAAGTAAGTACTTTTGGACCATTTCTATGGTCATAATTTTCACAGAATGTAATGAGCCGCTGGCATTTTCAAATTTTTAGTTATAAAATATTTAAAAATTGACTTTTGATGTGACAGTGACAATATACTGGACCCATGGTCAGCGAACCCATTATGAACCTGAAGTGGACCAACTATAGCAGATCCATCAAACTTCTGTTGAATTTTGTGAAGACGGAGAGCTTTTAAAAACTGAGCCAACAGCCTGTGACGTCATGGAACTTTCCACTTTTAGGGCCTGAGAGCGAGTCAAACTTATTTAGACCCAAGAGCCTGAGATGAAGTCAAACTCTTAGACGTGAGAGCTGTGGCGCAGAGGGCGGAGGTCTGATCAATAATTCAGAGCAGCATACAGGAGGATGAACATTTACTCACAGACGGCCGAATGATTACTTACGTTTAATGCATTTTTCGCGGCTTCAGCGCCAGACCTGCTGTCAAAGGTAACAAAGCCAACAGGCTGAGAGAGCGTGAAAGAGAGAGGATTAGAGCAGGACTTCACAACTGAGTAAAACAACTGAGTAATTCACAAATATTACCTGCTTTGAGGTTAGTTTTATGAGTGAGCCTTCATATCCCTGTAGAGAAAAGAAAGTGAGCGTCTAGCTGCCTTACACAACCATAATTGCAATTGAAAATCGCCAAAAACGTTTAATCATATACATTTACATATAATTAGGCATTAAAACAAGACATAAACATTAACATGTTGGCCATAATAATAATAAAACATTCCGCATGCGGGGTGATTTAATTCAGAGCACTCTGTTGGTCTGCATACCTTGAATGGCCTGAACAGCAGGTACAGCTCCCGTGGCTTGATGTCTACAGGCAGGCCACTGACAAAAAGTGTTCGTACCTAGAAAATGAAAAGGCCTTAGTAACTAGAGAACATGAATTAGAGTGACGCATAGAACGTGCTCTGCAATAACTAATGTGAATCAATCTGATGAGCTAATAGATTTAAAATGCTAGTCTCATGTGAAATAGGGTTTACTGTGAATTCATGTTTTGTTGAACAGTAATGTACCTGAACAAAAAAAAAAAACACTGTGTATATGAATCAAGTTTCAGACTACCTTTAGTGCTGCCCGCTTGCAACTTTTCCCTTCCTATTGTCTCAGAAACTCTCTTCATTTTCTGCAGCTTTTGTTCAGTACTTAAGATTGACTGTACACAAAAATCATGAGAAACTGTGTTAGTTAAGTGAAGACATTAAGTGTGTGCACGGCTACCAGGTGTGAGTGAGCGGACTGAGCGTGGAAAGTGTTTGTGGATGCAAGAATCTCTCTATGGGGAATGAAAAGGATTTCTACTCCGATGCAGTGATAGGCAGAAAATCTAGTTCAGCTACACAAATGAATCAGATGAAGCAAATGATACTGAAGTGGTGGGTACAGAGAGAAACAGTGGTTGGAAAGGCCAAAAGAAAAAGTTCATTTGAAAATTTACCACGGCAAGAAAAAAAAATGAATTTATAAGCATTTGTGACATAAACGCTCTAACAAAGCCAACAGATTCACAGATATCAAGGACGGCTCTGAAATACTATATACACTACAATAAGCTTGATCTTTCTAATAGTTCTATAAAAATACATCAAACTATGAAACTCATACAAGTCCCGTCCTCATTTGTGGACAACTGCAGCTACACAGTAGGAGGTGAGAAAAAGTAGGAATAATAATACCAAAGGACTGATGGGCAAACATCCCAGCAAGAAAATCACAAAACAAAATCAATCAAATTAAATAAAAACTTAATATTTACTGGTTCTAAAATTATTACAAGGCAAAAACAAGCTAATACATCGACACGTCAAATTTAAACCTATGACTCTGCGGCAGTCAAAACTGTTGAACACTTTTTCCCCACCACACATGGGCTAAAAAGGCCAACAGCACTCACCTCAAGCAGAGTTTCATATTTCTCTACACGTCATTTCCACCAATACAGGGTCCACTGGAAATTAGTCATCATTTCCTTCATTTCAGAGAGTGCGGCCGTGTTGTTGGGGGCTGGACCAAGCTGAGGATAATCTCCACACAATGTTAACTGCTGGTCAGAATAAGCGACCCCACCAACACCTGACAAAATTTAAAAGCCTGCGCTGGTACTCAACCTTGACTCAGACCATTTTCCTTTTTCAACTGAAATCAGCAGGTAGAATTACTAACAGGAGTTCATCATTGAAAAACTGGAGCATTATGTTTTGTGAATGTCTGAGAATACCTTAAAAAAGTAAGGAAACAGAAATATGAGGACAGTTTACTTTGACAAAAGGCATTAACTAGATACAACCAAAAGAGGGGATCAATAGCCTGATTGCAGGTGATTACACTAACGAGAAATAAACTACATTTTACAGAGATTTAAGAGCCGAGCAAAAGAAAAACTTTTGCAAATCACCTACAAGCAAAAAACATCATTATGCTAACAACAACCAAAACACACACTCAGGCACACAACAGCTAGAAGTGAAAGTGCAGCCCTTGGCCTGTTTTTACTGGAGTTTCAGGCCCCAACACAATGGGCCATCTGAACACGGTGTACCAAATCCACTGACCTAGGACTGCAACCCTCCACAAACACAATGGACCCCACACAAGGGGGACCCCGTCCGCCCTAACCGCCCGCACCAAAACACTGAGAACCATTTCCACACACACAACCATGCTGGTGGACCGTCTCCAAATACAGCTGAACTTTAATAACCAGAGAGATATAGCCCAAACTGCTTTGTTCATCGAGACAGAACCCAACTGTTATATTATATATTTATTTTATATTTATTATTATCACAACAAAGCATAACAGGAGTATCAAGAATCTGTCATCAAAGCCGATTTTGTTCTCCAGCTCCAAAACGTTTTATAGTTCTCCAAACGCACTGAGTGAAAGCCTTGCTGGGTTGCTGCATGCTTTCATCCATACGTTTAAATAAGTGGACAGGAGTCCCGGAGAGAGACCAGCGGGTTCAGGTCTCCTCCAAGTTAATTGAAAAGCTAAACAGAGCAGACATGCAGCAGGAAATCCCTCCACATCGCACTCTGGAACGAGTCCAGGGGCCAGAGGTGACCGCTGGACTGGACAACACTGCTTCAAGACAGGACGGATTCATTTCAGCTAGACACTTCAAGAAAATGGAAACATGAATTTTAGAGCCACTTTTCAAACAGGTCAACTGGTTAACCGCGTGAGTCGCTTAAGCCATTTGTGAACATTAACTAAGCCTGCTCAGGCTTCATTACACGCCTCAGCTAAAGGAAGAGCAGCTTTATTCTGCTTTATTCTTACTTAATAAGACTGAGATTTATTAGTATAACTACACAACATGAGTCAGTCAGCCAGGGCCAGACACTAAAAGAGTCTAGCCAAAGCTTTACATGTTAGGAGATGCTATGGAGACACCACATTACAAACTTTATGATAACTTTCCTGCTCTACAGCAGTGTATAAAGTAAAGGCATAAGACAGAAGTCTACTTCAGGGTGAAAAGTTCCTCAGAGAGCACACAGGCTATACAGGCTAGGTGTAAAGTTACATAGACAACATAGATCAAATACACTGACTGAATATACAGGCTGTAAAGGTAAAGCCATCAGGTGTTATAGTTCAGACTGAGGATTAATCATCAACCAAACTACACGGTGAACAATCAACTCCTCTTCAACTCACATTCCTCAAGAGTTTGCAGGAAAAATAACAGAAAGTCCACCACGGTCACTTGAAACTGGCTTGAGAAGGGAAAACAAAAGTATTTCAACATTTTAAAAATCACCGAGGTAAAAAAATAACAAGAACACAGACTAAAAACTCCGCGACAGAACTGCCTTATGAACAGAGAGACGAGAGAAAAGGCGTGTTACAGCTTTAACATCGACTTTTCTTACAGCTACGAGCCAAAAAAGGGGGGAAAAAGAAGGAAAGTTCACACAACAAAAAAATCCCCGCCGTCCGGAGAGACAAAACAAACTTTAACTTCACTGAGTAAAGAGTAGCAGAGTCCCCTTACCTCCTCCTCTAATGATACACTGTTGTTCGGCTCAGAATCTGATTTGAGACTCATTGTGTAACTTTAACGCTTCTTTGTGCGAGCGAAAAAAGAAGAAAAAAAAACAACTTTTCTGTTTTGCTTTTCCCTGTCGGTGGATTTTGTTTCCCTGATGTGCGTTAAAGTTGCAGAAGAAATCTTGGTGCCGTTTTTTTTGGTGAGACTTCAGAAAAGATGTGCCCAGGTGAAGCCGTGCTTTAAGCCAAGTATCCAAGGAGGTACCATTAAAAATAAAAAAGAAAAAGCAAAAAAAAGCAAAAAAACTAAAGGTGATGTAGTGGAGAGGTGCACTGTGAGGGTGAGAGAAGGGAAAAAAGAAGTGATTTTTTAAAATTTTCTTTTGTTCCTCACATCAAGCTCGTTTTGAGTTAAACTGAACTGAGAGAGGTAAAGAGGGACCCAGGTCAGGTTTAAAGGTGGAGATGAGCGGAGCTCCTCTGTCTCCTCATTCGCTGACCGCTCCTATTAAAGCGCCGAGCGGAAAAGTGCCGCTGCAGATGGAACTCAGCTGGAAGAGTTCGAGGCCCCGCCCACCGCTCCCTAGCAGCGCCGTCGCTAGGGAAGCGCTCTTCTTTGTTTTTGTTCCCACCCGTAATATGACAAAGCCCCGCCTCCCCTACGCTGGGATTGGCTAGTAGTCGTTCACTCTCGCGAGCAGTCCGCCTATCTGCGCAGGAAGGCGAGGCCTCTCGCAATACGGGTGGAGAAAAGAGGCCTCGGTAAAGCGTCTCTACATGGAGAACCGGCTGGGAGCCAATCAGGAACCGTGCGCGTGACGTTTTCTTCGGATTTAAACGTGTTCGTGTTCACCGTGTTGGGCTTTTTCTGTTTATATCACGAAGGGTTATGTTCATTTTCTGTTTTATTACAGTGGCTCACACTATTTGCGTCCAACACCGCATAGCATATAATATAACTATACCGGGATATACTGTACAAACTGAACAAATAAAAGGGCTCCTAATGCAGGCGTACTCTTTCTGACACTCTGTTTTGTATGGGAGGATGTGGTTTCGGACGCAGCATCTGTGTTCTTTTCCCATGTTTTGTTTCAGGGACGCGCTGTGACGACACCACTGGAGGAGTGAGGAGAAAAACTCACAGATTTGTACATGTCTACTTGGCCTGCATGCACACATGTGTACAGATAGCCACACATCTCATACGTACATCTCCTGAGCTCCTTTTCCATTGACTGTTTTTATTATTATTCTTTATTCTATTTCCTATTTATTTTATTTTATTTTATTTTATTTTGTTATTTTTTTTACTTTTCCCCTAGTTTAATACTTGTCAACAGCCCGTGTGCTTGTTTGTCACGTTCAGTATCTTACATCTCATACATGTGCAGAAACACACAGACAAATTCCTTGTAATATACTTAGCGAAATAAAGTGATTGTGATTCTAATTTAATACGTTTATACAGCGTTTTGTGAATAGAGGTTGTCGGTGTAATAGGAGCCTAGTTGTCAATAACGAAGGTCGCCCAGATCGTTTCTGATGTGCTTGTATTTTCCTGTTGTTTGTATCTGTTCCTGTGAAGATGTGATTCTTTATCATATATAAACTACAAGGCCTGTAATGCCTCATGCTCTTTGCACATGACACAGTGCTGACTGGCTGCACCTTCATCACTGCAGTGTCGTACAGGACATTGGGCTGCACTCTCTCTGGTGTGACTGCTGATTTTTACAGCTCTCTCTCTCTCTCACACACACACACACACTCACACACACACACACACACACACACAAGAACAACACAGGAGCAATAAAGAATGTCAAGGATTTGTGACACCTCACATGATGCTGATTGGTGAAATTGTTTCAGCATTTAAAAACAGCTTACTTTATTTACTTTATTTACAGCTTAAATTATTTACAATTTTGTCTGGTTTAAAGTCTAAAGGAAAAAAAGAACACACATAACACATAGCATAAAATGAAATAATAATACAGAATAATTATATTTTGAAGGCATTTATTTTGATAATTACTATATACTTCTAATGAACTAGAATAAAACCAATATAAAAACAAAATAATAATAATATAATAATATGCTTTAATAATAGTGATAATTTACTTCAATCAATGCAAAATCATTGCATATTTGCATTTATAATAATAATAATGATAATGATAATATTAATAAATAGCAATATATTTATGATTATATTATTGTAATGAATGCTATTTTGTCAATAATGCTATTTATTGTTAATATCAATCAAATCAATAATATCACTGTAATATTTCTATTAATATGGTGTTTTCAAAAAAGGACATATCAGTAATGTTTTTAGCTCTTTCATGGCCGCTGTCCTCTGCAGTGAGGGATTAGATGAAGGCTCTGAGGAATCTCAGAGGGGTGAAGTGTTTGCATGGCCTTCAATGCAGTTAAGATGGGGGAGGAAACCCAGACCCTCCCCGAGAAACACTCCATTTCCTGCTATTACACTGTTTTCCTTTTCCGCTGATCATGAACCAGTCTTGGTCGTCGAAGGAAGATTTGGGCAAGAAAAGCTGCTTGCAGATCAGGGGGAGAGGGCCTTTCACCCAGCCGTGCTGCTGCTCTGCCCTTCCCTCAGGTGCTGCTGCTTTCTCCCTTCCCTCTATATCTACATCTGTGACGCACTCTGGTCTGGCCACTGTAAACAGGCCCAGTTCTGCAAATTAAACAAAAATGCCCCGAAATGGTAATGAAATGCCCAGAGGAGAGGACGCTGAGGCATAGGAGTGGCGTGAGTCCTGCCTAAGCCTGGTGTCTGGGGTCTGAGACACAAACAGAGATAGACATACACTCTTGCCTCTTAAGATGTAAAATAGATTATGATCAATGATAAAGATATGAGGGGTTATTATATAATCATATTTGATTGAATTTGAACATTAAACAATCTCTTGATGCAGTAAAAACACTACACTTCAAATGTATGCAAAATTTTGTTTTGTAAAAAATGACAAAAGAACATCACTTTACTACTTTAGCTCTAATAAATGTGTAAATGTCTATGTTACCATGTCTATGTTACTTGAACCTTTTTGCTAGACAAACATGTAGGAGAATTGGTTCAGAGGTCAAGAGTGAGAGACATAAAAGTACTTATTTTAGATTGTTTCTGTTCCATAATGAATCTTACTGTATGGACAATGTAATAGCAAATCAAGGTACCAGGTACATGTTGGCCCGAGTCTGGGCTCCACAGTGATTTGTGCATATTTGGCAGGTGGAGATAAAGCAGGTGGGTGAATGGAGGCTGGAAAAGAGCTACAGCACATAGCATTCAACATGCTGTAGTTTGAAGTGATTAACTTTTAGTATGTTGGCGCAGCAGCAATAGCAAGGCCCGTTATGTGATTGTATGGAGGCCTATGGCTGTCCACATCAAACATCTCAAACATGAGTAATTTATAAAGCAAGGGCATTGAGGTTGAGTACTATAGCATGAGGCCAGGTTCCAGGTTATGTGACATGTATTCGCTGTGAGTAGCCAGGAGTAAGCTTGCTTATGTTTGCAGCAGCAACGGCAGCCAGCTTCCTGACTTTGTGTGAGAACACAATCAGGGAAAGGCAGAGCACTCAGGAGGGTGGCTCTGGAAATATTTGGCTCTTTTGTAATCATTGACCTGCTGCTGTTTCTTGCTGCCTGTCTAAAAATAGACTAAAGCCTCCACAAATTTACTCCTAGACTTTCCTCCACATGCCAGGCAGAGGTAAAATATTATCCGTCCTAATTAAACAACTGCAGCACAACTCAAATTTGTCTACGTGTAAAGGATTAAAAAAGAAACGAGTGACTGGAGTTACTGATATGGGAAAAGACATTCAGGACTTGATCTCAGCTGTTCATTCATCTGCTACTCTCCATATTTGGCCAAATGTATGGGTATTAGTTAACGCATTGCCCTTTTTCCTCAATCAGAGTCCAAGAGTTTTAACGCAAGAATAACAATCTGGAGTTAGAGCTCTATTTGTAATCTTGAATGAATCTTAAGCTTTTCAATCATAGACGCTTTCACATTCATAGCTTTGCGGTGAGTAATTATCCATAGGCAGATCTTGCTGTAAGGGTTTGTAGGGGTCACCAGTTAACCTTTTCTTGGCTGTTAAATGCAAGCACATGTTTTGCGGTTAATTTTCAGTCTATAGGAGTGAGAGAGCAAACAAATGCTTGCTGTGATGTTCGACAGTGGGGTGAATCCACCAGGAAACAATGAGAGGCTTTTCCTAGTGTAGAGTGATTCAGGAGAACGGATCTTCTTCTTCTCCTTCACTCCCTGATCATCCCACGCCTTGTTACAGATTTCAGGCTAATCCTGCATCAGGTTTCATATATTTGCATATTTATCTTGACTGCTGAGAAAGAAAACATCTAAGCTAGTCTGAGGTCAGAGGGTCAGGAGAAGACCAATCATTTGGAAAACTATTCAGATTCAGTTCAGTTTTAGTCCAAGGTTAATGAAGTATGTAGCTGTATTGAGTCAAGTCAAATCAAGTCAAAGTTTATTTATATAGCAGACATTTGAAGCTTGTAAAAGACATTGCATGTTTTATTTGAACCTTCTAACAGACATTTACATATATTTAACCTTGTAGCAGTTTTACAGTTTCCACTCCGACATATGATTGAAATGCATTGGTCAGGCTGCCACATGTATTCACAATCAGTGATGTATCTAGGACTAGAGTGTCATTTTTTCACACAGACTTGGTCTCACCCATCGGAAATCAAGGCCCAGAGAGCTCCCTAATCATAATGATGGGTTAAAATGATGTAACTTAACTTTTTAGAGTATTGATTTTCTTTGTGTTTTGCTGAAGAGTTTTCACAGCTGAGTGGTTCTCTGATTAACATGGAGATGTGAGAGGGATGATAAAGGGGTTGATAGGTAGGTTGTGATGGTCCCACACACACAGCTCCAGTCTCCCCTCCATCCAGTATGTAAACGGAGCTGATGAAGATAAAGATGTCTCCCCTGCTGCCACTTCTCTATCAGCCTCTCAGGGGTATAAATAACAACAATCACATTCTCACATTCCCAGTACACACAGAGATAAGACAGAGGGCCTGGTGAGAGCTTTCACACTGAAACAGAGCTAAACCTGGCCCAGTCATATCTCACCTCGCAGAGCTGGACTGAACTCATTACTCTGCAGCTGTTAAGGGATAATTTTCACAACTGGATTGCTTTCTTTTGCAAACTATTTTTTTTATATGATATTATTTTGATTTGATTTATTTTGCTAAATTGTCTAATAATAAGCTGACAGAATGTAACACAATAAGTATTTTTCTGTTAACCTTTAGAAGCTCAATGAATGTAATAATTAAAAGTCAAACTGAAATCAAAATTGAGCTTTTTTACCTTGTTAGTTAATGTCCCTTGTCATATTTAAACTTGTTTCAGAATACCATAACCATTCTATAGACAGAATTCTTGTTTTTCTGTAATTTTTGATCAAAGCGGAGCGCCTTTTGCCTGCCTTCTTCTAATATTAAGTCATAATATCTTGTTTCACCCCCCACCCTCACCATCGAGCAAAACTGTGTATCACCTGGAGATATATTACAAGGCAGAAGAAACATGAGCTATGATTTCTATGATTTTGACTTTAAGGCAGCCAGGTTACACAGTTTTTAAGCTAAAACATCAAATCAGTTTTTACAGTGTGCATTTTTATTGAATATTATTATAATAGATTATAATCTATTATGAAATCACACCTGTACTAGTGGGGCCTAAAGCACACAAACCACAAACTCCAGAAAGCTTAAAAATTTGGAATTGAACCAATCAGTGACATCAGTGGTCTGCAAGACCAAATCAGCCAAAGATTTGTAGCCATGTGCTCACTGCGGGCACTCGGTGTACACCATCTTCACATATAAATTACCTCTGTGTACAGCATGGCCGCTCAGGCATCTTTAGCATGACAGCATACAGATCACAAGTACAGGCGGATCACAGCAAATCAGCGCGCCGTTGTTTGACAGCTAATTGAGAATCTTTCTCCCTCAGTTCTGCTGATTTACTCAGCCAGAGGATTAGAGATGCACTGTTTCCAAACACAGAGCATAGCAGAGATGCTCTGGGCCTAACATCAGCCGAAAGTGTGGAGTACTGGACTCTAACACCCTGGACAAAACATCCAGTCCTTTAGAGACAGTGAGATGAAAGTTGCGTGTTTTAAATATTACTTGCTAAAAAGCAGGAGTGCAGCATCATTTAGGATTGGCACATGCATCAGTCAGTGATCAAGGGTCAAAATCTCAAATCCCACAACATACCAACATATACTGCCCATCAATAGTCTGGGGACACCTTTCCTTTTTTTTTTAGCAGTCTTTGATTTTCACTTTTACTTTTAACCCTTTTCCAGAGTAGCTAAAAGAATGCAATTTCCTCCTGTACTGGAGGTCTCTCAGTTGAACTATGACCTTTTTTTCTTTAGTAACATTTATGTTACTGAATACATTTGTATGAGGCAAATGTGTTCGATTTACAAAATCAGAAGCAAACTGGATTTTTGTCTGTAGGTAAGCAAGCAAATCAACATTTATAAAAGTGTTTTTATTTTATTTTGTTGAGGCAGTTGTGCATGATTTTTGGATATCCCATATGGAAAAAAGAGATCTCCTTCATATCTCAGTAGTTTCGCCTAGACAACAATGAGATCAGATGGAAAGACAAAGTGAACTTTTGCTGAAGTCTCCTGCTGCTCAGTTCTTTATTTCTGTGCAAAAAAACTCACGTCACCTCTTTAGTTTTAGTAGAGGGTACATGGTCAAGAATTGCAAACATTGTTCGCAGTTTTGCCAAGATAATAACACTTTATGTTTATCTGCAACTAAACTCTCATGTCTCTTTTATGTCTTATGTATCTCATGTTTCTATTTTTGTCTAACACTGTTTCTCTTAAGGAATTTTAAAAGAATCACCATTAAGTCTCCAGATCCATTAAAGAACAACATGTAAAGCTTCACTAGGCCTATGCAAGATTTTTTGTTAAAATTGAAAGAAGTAGCATTACTCAGAAGAAAAAAAATCAGTTTTTCAGTCTTTACGTATTTACGTCACACAGTAGTAAGTGATTCGCTTAAATAAGACACGTCCTTCACCAAGTTTTGACTGAGTTCTCTTTGAATACTCTTTCAATGCACTCATCAATCATCTACTCAAGGTAGTGCAACTAATGTTACAAAATGTTCTTCTGCAAGTTGCATGCAATTACATATATCCACCAGTGAGGTCTCCAAATACCCAGATCTTACATGGTGTAACTTTAAGCAATACAATTTTTCTTGAAGATCAACAAAGCTGCAGAGGTGTGAATTGTTTTTATAGCAGGTGGGTTCTCTCATCCTCCATTTCATCTCTCATTGCTTGCTAGCAGCTCAACACAGCAGTCCACATACAGAGAGCCAACAGTGTCTTAGTTAGTCTGATAACAGAGTTATGAGGGAAAATTTTTATTTGATTACATTAATTAAAGTTGATTTCTATTCTGCTTTCAGAAAGAGGTTACTTAATTAAGACAGCTTACAGCTTAAACATAAAACAGCTTAAAAAGTAATACTTTGTATGTTTTGCAAAACTCAGCTTTATGTTGATTATAGTGTTTTCCTTAATGGGAAGAGCCATTTTTGCCTAAAGAATGATGTGACAGCCCCAAGCTTTTTTTCCAAAATAATGTTAAAAGCACATTTTGACACTCTTTTGACACAAGGCTGAGGTCAGTATTATTATTACAACAGTAATGTCACAAATATTCATGAGTGTCATTGATTTCCTCAAAATGAACCTTCTTAGTCTTTAACATGTTTTGTTGTTGGAAACAGACAAAGACGCATGTGATTGAAAGCATTTTTGAAAAAGCTGGGTATCCCCAGACTTTTAATGGCCAGTGTGAATCAAAACTGAAAGTTTTGATGAAAGTGAGTTACAAGGTCAGAGGCCTCCTCAAACTTCTAACAGCAACTAACTTAAGACTGAGATTGGGCGCATCCAGCTAGGTGCAGCCTCGTCTCCCTCTCTACCCTGTTAGCTGTCTCTGATATACTTCAGGCTCTGGATGAAATATTTAAATGCTTTTATTGCAGTTTCATGTCTGTCTGAAGACGGCAGGGCAGTAAATATTTTAAAGTCCTATATTTGTTCAGTGTACAGCCTATACACCCATCAAGCAAAACACCTCACGAAATGGATGCATTACCCTTTCAAGTACAGCTACAGTGAAAGCCTTACTTTGCAGAGGCACCTCAAGCAGCGAACAACCAATACACTGCAAATACGGCCTTATATGGACAGAATGTCATGACAATATATAGATTACATGGCCTGTATCCTGAATGAATAACCAGTGTTCCTTTTGAGTTTGAGTACAGCTCAAACTGTGTTTGCATGGTTTTGTTTTTGTGTTATAAGCACCACAAATGCACTAACCAAAACCTTAGCAGGCGATGCAGTCTCAACATTCTCTTGCAAAATGTTTACCCGAGGGATAAACTGTTTGTGACTACTGTCTATTTTAGAATCAATACCTGGGAGAAGAAGCATTTCCAATTTGTATTCCAGCATGATAATGAAATAAACAGCTTTTTCATACTACATGAGCCCAATTCTCAGCAACTTGATCTGCTACAACGATGATGATGGTGTTAAGGAACTCAGCTGTGTAAGGTGGTAATGGGTAACACCTCCACCCCCCATTTGCACCCAACTTGACCTTACAGCACCAAGCATGTGTCATTCTACTGTCACCCACACCACCGCACTCTCTCACTCTCAGATCTGAGCACGTCAAACATAAGAAGAGTGGCCATTTGCAGGGCAGCAGTGTGTCTGTAAACTCTGGGCTGGAGAGTGTTCTGAGCAGGCATGCGCGCACACACACACACACACACACACACACACACACACACACACACACACACACACACAGCATGTTCTTTGGTTTATGGAGCCACTCTGGCTCCTTTTAAGGTGATTTCTCCATTTTCTCCCTGCTCGGCCGTCTCCCTGCCAAAAGACACTGAGAGACATTTATAGTGACTCCCCCCACCGTCACCACGATGTTCCCCAGCCCACACTGGGCCATTCTGCCATCCTTCTCTCTCTCTCTCTCTCTCTCTCTCTCTTTCTGTCTCTCTCTCTCACTCAACTTCCCATTAACTATTTACTCCCTCTCACAGCAAAATTCCTGCACACACAACTTCTGTTCAGAAGAGAAAACAAACTGCACAGCAAGGTCAGCAGGCTGACATTAACTCCTGCAGATGTAACTCTAATTTTTCTTAGACTGCTGAGCCAGAAAGCACAAAACTGTTCTCAGGTCAGAGGATCAGGAGAATACTAACTTTTGGTAGATTGTAATGACTGAGTTAAAGCAATATTGTTTCATTATGTGAAAAAAAGTATTTAATTGGGCAGTCAGTAATGACTTGATGTATGCCAATGTGTTCGTTTAACCATTTCCAAAATTGTCCTGGTAGAATACCAGTTTACTTTTAGTTTAGTTTTCATCAAATACCTGGTTTGGGTAATCATTAAATAGATTTGTAGTATTTCATTAAATAGATCTGAACAAATCCTCATGATGGCTGGAGATATCGAGGATAAATCTGGGCCAAACCTGTACCTGTTACTTTTTATTGTATTTATGTTTAGTTATGTTTCTTCAAATGTTATATAAAGTTTTTACTGGCGAGAACACTCTTACTGCCTAGATAATGGTTTAGTACAGTTCCTAAGACTTTTACATATTACTGTGTGTATATATATATATATATATATAATATATATATATATATATATATATATATATATATATATATATATATGTTATAGAAGTCTAACACCTCTACAGTGAAATAGTTTTACACAAGGTCAGCGAATGAGGATGTAGCTGTCTGAAAACATCTCTCTCTCTCTCGAAACTTCAGAAACATGGATATGTGATTATGTGATTCATTTTCACTATGCTTTGTAAGATATTCCTATCAATATCAATCCAGTGAGGGGATCTTGTGTCAGATCTAGATTTCTTCATTAGCTGTATGTAGGAAGAAAACAGAAGATTTTATTTTTCTTTGAAGTACCACTCTTTTGCCATAAATTATCCAGCTTACTGATAAATCCTGTTTTGTAAAACACTTCCCCTCATATTTTGCTTCTATTTTTTTTTACAAACAATGCAACTATAAGTAACCCATGTACAATTTTTCACTGTTTTCAGTGTATTTCATTCAAAGCATTGAGATATGATTGCATCAGAAACACTGTCTGCAGCATCATAAGAACAAATAACTATAACATTGATCCACAGCTGCTTTACCAACCCAGACCAGGACAATATGAACCAAGTAAAAGAACAATCCTCTCATTGTACTCATTGTATGTGCTGATATACTGGAAATAATATCTAAATGCTAATTATAATGATTTTTTTTTCTGATGAGAGGCGAGAGTAATACGTGAATGCTATCTGAGGACAGCGTACTACGACAGATATAAGTATTGAGCATGATCTGGCGTAAGGTATTATCTTATATTTGGAAACAGCATGATTAATTATCTTATATTTTGACTTTGCAAGAGCTGTTTGCTAGCTTGCTAAGCTACAACCAAAAGTTAACATTGCAGTGATTAAGCTTGAAAAGCTTTTTTTGTCTGTCCCTCATCCTTGTTTAAAGCAAAGTTCCACCCATGATTCATCATAAGGATTAAAGTGCTGTTGAGCTGGATTGATTTTAAGGTCTGGTAATAAAATTGGTGTGTGATTTGACTGGTCGATTCGTACGGGATAAAGGATCTGTGCTGCCTGTATTGAAACATCATCGTGCGGATGTTTACATCAGCATTATGCAAGGGGCACCACACTTCCGAACAGTAACACATTGTGCAGCTAAATGGCACATAGGCAGTTAGGCTAGTAAAGGCACTAGTGTTAGGCTGGTAAAGTGGGTTCATTTAACTTACCAAATTCTGCCCAACAAGACAGGAAATGCATTGCCTTGTGAGAGGCACTTTCAAGATATTTCATTTTCCTTCTTCTGCAATTGGACCATCACCAAAAACATTATGCATTTCAGTAGTCTTGTCATGATCTTGAGGATTAAGGAATTGGGTCAAACCAAGCCCCACTTTAGCTTCTAGCTGTTTTCTATTACCTGGTTTTGTTATTACATTACTGTGATGTTGATTCGAACAGAACCACTATTACTGAGGGAGCTTAGAGTTCAGCAAATTTCAGAATTATTACTTAGCAGACTTGTAAAAACTATGGACGCGGCAGATTAGTACTGGATAAAAATAATGGATCTCATCTGTAATCAGTCAAATTACAGAGCCTTTGCAAGTAAAACAAATCCAGCTCAAATAGGATGTAAATATGTACTAATAATGATAGACTACAGGCCACTCCACAAAGGAATCAGCAGAAAATAGTTAAAATCTGCATTTAATATGTCATTTCTCATGTTTGTATTGTTCTGTAGTGCAGTGTTGTATCCATCAGCCTCAGTTTGACAGGATTTACAGTTTTGCTTCCCTAGCTATCTGGCTTCTTTCTGAATAAGCTAGCCATAGGGGGAAAAGTTAGGGCCCTCAGTACCAGACCCAAAGCGCTTGTAGTTTTCATACATCATTACAAGGGGGACTTTTCTAGTCTTTAAACTGGGAAATCACTGTAGTGACCACTGTAGGAGGTGAGCAGGCATGTTTACAACAGATGTAGTGAAAGTATAGCGTGGTGAATGTAGTGAAAGTATAGCGTAGTGGTGACTTCTACAATGTGTCATAAGGGAATGAAAGCACATAATCACTGTTGATTTTAGACAGAAACATCTGTAATGCACTATTGCTATTTTGTTACAACAGTGTTCAATAATAATAATGTTTTGAGTGAACTCAGAACAGCCATACATGATGTGGATTATTTTGATTAATGGAAAATTGTGCTATTAGAGGAAATACATCACTCTCCCAGAACAACAATGTAAACAGTGTGAGCTTGAGCAGGGCCTTTTATGGAGTGGGAGGCTTCTGAGATGAGCTCGACCTGACCTGTTTATTTTCCAGCCTATCAGAAGACAAGGAGGCCTCAATCAGAGCTCAATAGCAGTTACCCTCCAGCTAGACTAAATGGGGGGGGTGTTTAAAATGGAGTGAAAGCAACAGCAGGGTCAGGAACGAGAAGAGTAAATATGAAAGAGATGGCAGCTGAAATGTATCAAGCCAGTTATCAGTGTGGAAGATCAGGCTCAGACGGCTAAGCGTGGTCGACAGAGCCTGTGAGTGGTTTATTAGGCCGATGATTTAAAAAAGGTCTTTTTAGTGGTGTTCAGAAAAAGGCTCATGCTCTGAGGCCTTTTAGGGAAGAGAGCCAGTCATGAACATCAAAGCATGAAGGATGGAGACACATCTCTCTTTCAGCTATCATTACACTCTCATACTGAAAGTACATGTGTGTACAGAGGGGCAGACTGTCAGGCTGTGATGTAACATGTACTCTCTAACTGTGTGGTCACACTCTCATAGTGTGTTTTGTTCTGCAGTTACATAAAACTATGCTTTAATCATTCATAATACATCTCTTAATACAGTACAAAAGTGTGCATTATAGAAATACATGAAAAACTATATATGCTAACCAGTCAAAATTAAATTAACCAATAAATAGCTCACACTACCATCACATTTGAGAGCTCCTTGCAATCTATGGCAATGAAGCAATTAAATTAGCTGTAGTATTTTTAATATGTGGCACTACAGGTTCTATTTTGTCTGTTCCAACTTATTAAATTTCAGAAAAATGAAATATCATGATGCATATTGCAAGTCGTGAAAACTTAAATTTGTGATGTAATATTTTGCCATATTGTACATATTGATGTATTATACATATTGTACTCCCCTACAATCACACTATGTTTCACAGCACAGCAGCATTACATTACATTTATCAACATGCACAGAACATGACAATATTTAAGTTAAAATCATTACTGAATAACTCTATGAAACAGTAATATATAAAAACACTTACATGAATGTCTGTTGCCAGCAGTTACAAGCTTTAAATGTCCATGTACATTGTTACAGCTTGGTGCTAACAATGCTGCGAATCCCATAAAGGTGCTAATAGAAATTGATATTATTGCAGTGGTGGAAATTGAATAAAGTCTTCTTCAGGCTTCAGAAATTCAGGCTTCTAATGAAGTAAGTTAAAATGTTCCTGCAGTCAACATCGCCATATAATGTGTGTGTCTATTAGTATTTTACAATGACTTCAATGGCTTCAAACATGTCTCAGCTAATCAGATTTTAAAACCAGACCTATCTGATTCATCTGGATGCTCACCAGAAGAAACAGTTAGCAGGAAACAACACTAACAAACCTTTAACCATATTTGCAGGTGTTAATATATTTATAAATTAGTAAAGATTTTATGTACTACCACTACGGACTGCAGACTGCAGGAAGGTGGAGTTGGCCATCACAGACTTAAAAATTTAGCCCAAATGGAGAACAAATCTAGATGAACTAAATTTACATGTAGTACATCACATTGCATTTGATATGGGATCACAGACAGGCTGTGTGAATCTGCAGATTGGGCTAGATCAGTCAGTGGACCACAAAAACTGTCACCATCAGGTAAGCAGCACTTAAAACTTTCAGAAAAGAAAATAGACAAAAAAAAAGAAAATTTGTATTAGAAAACTGAAATTGAAAATCAGAGATATGGAATAAAGATTTATGGACTGCATTTGAAATGCTTGGATCGTGAGAAGCAGAAACTGCAACCAGCTTTTAAAACTGAACTTTGGCAGTGTGTAAAAATATGCCAACAGATATTATTGAAAAACACAATGTCTGTACTAGTACGTAATGGCTCTTTTGACGGGAAATTAAAGAAATGAGGGGTGGTCTGATGTTTTCACAGCATGTAAATGACATCATTATAGAATATTATGGAATATTCTTGGGATTTTCTTTCATATATCTATCTAACTGACCCCCATCTCTTCTGTCCCCACTGGATGCACCGTGAGCTCTCTGTGTGAAAGCTGTAGAGGGTCAGCACCCAGGAATAGCTCTGAGAGTGGAGGGGCAGAGAGAGAAAGAGAGCCTGCTGGCTCGAGCAGGGCGAAGGCACGAGAGAGAGACAGATAAGCGTGTCTTTCTTTTCCTTCCTTAAAAGGGCCAGTCTGTCAGTCGTGTTTTCAGCAAGGGCTAGCAGGTGACCAGGGCCTCTGTGTGTGTGTGTGTATGTGTGTGTGTGTGTGTGTGTGTGTGTGTGTGTGTGCAGTCATGAAACTCAGAGGAGGTTGACTGATAAGAGCACTAAGGTCCCACTGCAGCAGAAACACTGTCTGCACCAGGGTCAGAACACACACCAATAACACTGATCTGCAGCTGCTTTACCAACACAGAACAGGTCCGTATGAAACAGGTTCAAACAGGAGTAACTACCTGCCTATATACCTGTTCATTATGACATGAATATAAAGAAAAAATGATCCAAAACTTGCTGTTATAATAACAAGGAGGTTTATATGCCTAAATGTTGATGGGGTGATGTGCACATGCTCACGGACCTTGCAGATGACCCACTCTCAACCATTGAAATACTGCTGTCATATCAAAACCTTGAAACCTTTAAAAAAATTTTACACCATTTGATACAGCAGATATCCTTTTTATTGACCAATAAAAGTGGTCCAAAATGACTTCTAAAATCTTGTTCATAATACACCTGACCATCACACCTGTATAAACTTGTTGGTCATCCTGTTGCAAAACCATTAGCATTAATATGGACTTGCCCCCCTTGCGGCTATAATAACCTCCACTTTTCTGAGAAAGCTTTTTACAAGATTTTGCAGTGTGTAAGAGGAAATTTGTGCCCATTCAGTCAAAAGAGTGTTTGTGAGGTCAGGCACTGATGTTGACTGACGTTGCAGTTCATCCTAAAGGTGTTTAGTGGGGTTGAGGTCAGGGCTCTGTGAAGACTATTGGAGTTTCTCCACACGAAACTCATGAAACCTTGTCGTTATGGACCTCACTCGCACAGGGGCACAGTCATGCTGGAACAGGAAAGGGCCTTCCCCAAACAGTTGCCACAAAGTTGGAAGCATTTAATTGTCTATAATGTCTTTGTTAACTGTAGCATTAACGTTACCCTTCACCCTTCACCGGAACTAAAGGGTGTAACTCAAACCCTGAAACAGCCCCAGATCATTATCCCTTTTTACTGTTGGCACTATGCATTATGGTAAGTAGTGTTCTCCTGGCATCCACCTGAGGAGCTTTATGAGTACAACGACAACAAGTCTGTAGATTGTCCCCTAGTGCTCACTAGCAGCTTTCAGCATGTACTCTAACAATACGGACTCAGCAGCAACCTATTTCCTCCAAAAATATAGGACCAATCAGAGTGTATAGTTTTATTTACAGGTGTCTGACCAATATGGTGGAGAGGAAGATATTCAGATGTGAGTAAAAATGCATTTATTTATTAATCTAAATTAATCTGAATTTAGATACTGTATATGAATCATTCTACCGAATAGGTTCAAAGTCAGAGTTCAAAACACATTTCAGACTTTCAACTGACTTGGACTTAAGGACACATTTACTTCAAAACAGTGAGTTCTGACTGCTCACCATGTGGTCTTGACGGACAGGGATGCAGTCTCACTTCCTACTCTAAAATGCAGGGATGTGTCTAAAATAAGTATCCGCCCATGAACTAAAACTTTTGTGTTTCATAATAAAAAGATCTTTGTAAAAATAAAAAAAAATAAATTATTCTTTTTACATGTTGAAATTTAGGGGTGTAGGTTTTGGGACAGACACTTCCCATTAGAAAGTACTGTATTAATGATGATTTTGTACATATTTAGCTTATATCTCAATTAATGCCTTGAGGTTAAATAGGCCATAACATAATCCTTGTAAATATCTAAGGTTTGAATATGTCATTGTTTTTTTTTTTTAATAGTTTTTATTGTGGGCCTATGTGTTTGTACTAATTGAGTAGAATGGTCCATGTAAGAAAATTAGAGCACAGCAGAGCCTGAATGTCGCACAATTCTGTCCCAAACCAAGAGCCCTCAAGGTTTCTTACCTTATAGGTTTGCACATTGTTAACACCACCAAAATGTGAAAAGGAGGACTTTAGGACTTAAGGCAACATTTAGGACTGAGCTTAAACTTTATATCCAACCTTGAGTTGAGCCAGGTGTGTTTAAGCAGGCAAACCACCAAACTAGATGGGACTCTGATCTTCACGCCCAGAGCTGGACATCGCAGATTTAGGTTCTTTAAATTGATGTATTTGGTTGATGTTTTTATCCAGAGACCTAATAATGTTACAGATAAATGTAGGGTTACGAGTCTTGCCCAAGGACTAGCATGTACACTGTGGTGTGCTTGCCCAAGTAGGCAGTTGAGGCCCGTGCTGTTGCATAGAGAGCGTCAGTACTACCCTGTGTGTTATACCAACCAATTCTTTGAGGCAGGTTACTAGTTCAGTGTGATTCATTTAGCTTAACAAAGAAAGGTCTGAATCACACAGCCCTGGCTGTAGTGTTTGTCCATGGCTGGTAGCAGACGGAGGGTCGCCAGTTGCGTTCATTTTGCAGTAAGACTGTAGGTGTTCTGGGTGGCTTCGTGTAGATGCCATGCAGGGCTTAGAGAGGCATTTTTTCAGCAGAGAAAGTGGCTGTGAGGCTGTGCATTCAGGGTTGGTGTGCTGAGCTGTCGGCGGGTGCAGTACAGGCAGGCTTTTAGCAGTCCTCCGAGGCTCCGTCTTCCGTCTCACTGCTTCGCCTTCCACACAGTCGATTCTTCCGCTTCATTACCCTCCGCAAGTTCTGAACCACCGCACTCTCGCCATCGCCTGCTTTTAGGGGGATCCAGCCAAATAAATGGAATGCAAATGAAAAATAAATGCCTGTATAGGGGGGTGAACGAGTTGAGGGGAGGGCTCCATGGAGCTGTAAGCATGAGTTCTTAATTAATCCATTCTAATTAACTGGTACACTCATGACATACAAGACTGGAGAAGGCCTAGGGATACATTCTGAAAGCTTAGAAGAGAGCACTTTTCAGTCGGAGAGCAAGGTAGAAAGGACTGAAAAGACAACTCAGTGAACTTCTTTTCTTCACTGTCATAAGAAAATCTTTGAAATGCAGGGATTCATAACAGTGTTCACCACATCAATGTAAAAGTGTTTTTAAAAATGGTGTAAAAAAATGATTTCTTATGACCTTGATGATTGCCTTCACTGCAAAAAAGGTGTCTTAAGTGAAATTATCTTAAATCTTATCAGTGTATCTAATATTTCTCATGTTGAGATTGTTGTAAGGTTATTATAAGATTATTTAACTTATTTCTAGATGGTTTTTACTCGTTTTAAGTTTCCATCTAGTCAAATTCTTATTTTTGTTTCAAAATGTAAGGCAGATCATCATGTAAAAAGTGCCTGGTAAAAATGTATACCATTGTGGATCTATTATCGGTCCAAAGACTTTCTGATTGGATAGAGGTATTGGCCTCAAGTGATCCCAGATCTGCTGCTCTCATGCTTTTCTCATGCTGCTTCTGTCATACTGCATAAAGCTCACTGCTCTCAGCCACAACATGCCTACTGTCTGGCCTTCTGCCTGTCTGTCTGTGTGCGTCTGGCTCCACGTATGTTCTCTTGGGTCCCTGTGTGTTCTCTTTGCATTAGCCTCCTGCTAACGCCCTGAAGGCTAATGCAGTCTGACTGGGCCCTCTCCGTGAGTGCTCAGGGCCCAACCCCCTGGACTCCATCACCTTTGTCGCAGCACTCCTCCTCCTCTTCCTCAGGCCGAGTTATCAGAGCACCAGAGGCGGACCATGCCTTATTCATGCTGCCCAGCTCCGAGTGGCTCTCACTGGGGAGGAGAGGCTGTGGTGAGCCCCTGTTTCCACTGGAGCTCCATAAATCATGAGCCCAGGAGCCGTCGCATCTCTCCGCCTCACAGCAGCAACACCACAGGGACAGTAAATCATTCACGGGGCCATGAAGAGCAGTACACAGGCGAAGCAAAGTTTCTTCTTCAGTTCTCTTTATTAATACATGGAAACATTAGTGCAGCCAGCTTTGAGCTGGAGTTTAACCCCTAAACTGCAAAACTTATTGTTCAATTATTAACCTTGAAGAAATGGTTTAGCAAAAAACCTAATTTACACTATTTCCCAGTTACCGCAGACGTAGTCAATTAACTGAGACGTGTTAGACGTCCAAATTTTGCTTCTTTTGTTTAGCGCTGCAAAAATGATATTTTAGCAACCGAAATCATCTTAAATTCTTATGATACATCCAATACACATTTTGAGATTCTTGTAAGCTTATTATAATATTATTTCATATATTTCTAGACATTAATTACTTGTTTGGGGTGGTTTTAATTCAATTTAAATCAATCTCAGTATATTGGCAGGCAGATCATTTTGCTTATAAGAAATATGCTTGAAACAAGTTAAATTTTCTTCCAGTATAGTGAGATAATTATTTAAACATTTTGGGAACACTGTTTTGGTCTTTTGTAGATGATTAATAAACTCTTAACAGATTATCAGTACCACATCAAAAACATATCAGTTAAGTAGCAGTAGTGCAGCGTCTGAATATATCGAGGGAAATATCTTGAAGATCTACTGCTGATACACCACTTACATTAAGTAGATGTATCTTTATGTTACATTAAGTAGACTTAGTATGTTACTGCCATTAAGCAAAACCTAAACTTACCCAAAGCCTAACCTCAACCCTCATCCTGGCCCTAATCCTAACCCTAACTTTAACCTCAACCTCAACCCAAAACCTAATCCTAACCCTTACCCTGGCCCTGATTCTAACCCTAACCTTAACCAAAGCCTAATCCAGGTAAACTCCACTTACAGAGTGTTAATGTTACAGTATTAAACCTGTTACATGTTCAGTGACCTCTCAGGTTAACATCTAAAGATATGAACTTGGACTCCAAATAAAGTAAAAAACAACAGAATTCAGCATACTATAAACAAATTTTACTTACACAGTTAATTAAAAGTCTCTTTATAATCTACTGAATGTATTCCCTGCTGCTACATCATTGATATGTTGTTGATGTTACTGAGAGTCTGTTGAGTGTTTATTTCATCTAAAAAGGACCACTCAAAATAGTGTCACCAACATTTCTAGAAACAAGTTATTTCTTTTAATGTCTGTAATCTCACAATAACCTTACAACAATCTCAATATGAGATATATATCAACTAGATTTAGGATCATTTCACTTGCCAAGATACCATTTTTTTGCAGTGTAAAAATTGCTAACAAACACTAGAAGTCAATAGTCACCAAAATCTCTTCTGCAAAACGTCTTTGAACCCACTCAAACCACATAAGGTCACACAGACTTCTTGATGTGGTTTAGTACACAGTATGACTTACTGTGAGCTATAAATCAACAAAAATTCAGCATAAAACCTGTTGTCTAAAATCGCTGTTTGCTATATTTAGCTATGGTGAAGTTTTGGGCATTTTTATTTTTCACAGTAAGTCATGCGGTGTCTGTATTTGAGTGGGTTGAGAGACTCGCTTGTCAAAAACAAAGACAAGAAAACAGAAACATAAATAAAATGAGGATGTGACATCAGTCTATTGAAAAGACACCTGAAGGTATAGCAGCTGGGATTAAAAGAGTAATCCATTGTTTCAGTGAGGGCTAGAAAATGCAGGTGTTTAATGAATCAGGCCCTCAGTCGACTCCTAACATGGCAACTAAGATCAGATGAGTACAGTTCTAGACTTTTCAAAACTCCAAATTCACAAGATTTTTTGCTTGTATTATGCTAGTGCAATACGCACTAGAGTTTTAACATTCTTAAGGGGGAAGTTTACTCATTTGTTCTTAAATTTTTAGACAAACTCACAGGCTCAGAATTGATTACAGTGATAGTGATAGGAACCAGATGTCTGAAGAGTTTCATGCCTCTAAAAACTACCACATAGAAAGCTTGTATATGAAATGATCACAAAAACACATCTTCATGTCTGAGGCATTATTTTATGAAAGTATTGGGATAAGATTTTGGCCTAAAATGTATGTTAATGGTGGAGAAGTATATGCAGGGCATTGTGAGCTAGAACAGCCCCATAGATTTACCACTATATCTTACCATGATCAACAAAACATGAAACTCAAAAGACAGATGTAGGTTCATTCATGGTTTTGGATATATCTGTGTTGTAGACATGGCAACCCCTGGTTCCTATCACCACCACTGTAAAGAAATATGTAAGTTTCTCTATAATCAAACCTCTCTCAATGACTTTGCTTACATCTCAATAGACATCTTTCTAATTTAAGAGTGAAGCAGTAGTAGAAGTTACAGTTCAGCTACAATCATTATCAGGTTTAAACAGAGAGCTGTCAGCTCTAGCTGTGGTCTACACAGCTGTCCTTTGCAAACACCCCACTTTCAGTTAGATTCCCATGAAGAAGGTGGGACTTCACATTGCTTTCTGCTGTCTGGAGATGACATCACAGCCCCACACATCTTCTCACTGCAGCCTGAAAATGATTGGCACCTCTGAAGTCTCCACGGTGATAAGAGCTGATGTCAGTATCTGCAGTGAAGCCCCATTTTCTTCATTAAGGAGACAGACTGGAGTCTACAGAGGTGGCCCGCTTTATCTTTAGTCCCTCTGTCTCAAAGCCTACTGCAACTGCTCTCCATCTATCATCCCCATTTCTTCCTCCTTCTCTCTCTATCACGTATCTCTCCTTCTCTCTCTCTCTCTCTCTCTCTCTCTCTCGCCTCACTGCAGCCGTCCAATCGCGTTAACCTCATCTTGCCGCTAAAACACTCTCTCCTTCACTCTTTCGCTCTCTGTCCTCTATGCGGCATCTATTTTCAAGTCACAGGAACACTTTGAAGCTTCCGCAGTATCAGAGAACAGGAAGGACACCCACCCTTCTTTCTTGTAAAGTGCTTGTGCTTGATAAGACCACATTTCCCCTTCATCTTATTAACCAAATAATAGTGGTAATCACACCAAATTATCACTGGGCTTAGTTTGTATAGTGTTTGAGCTATAACCTGGTCTTGGTGTTTGTTTTATGGTATCTCTGAGCCCTCAAGGCCCAATCTGATGATCAAACATGATGGAGAACATGATCTTCGTAGCCAGTTTCCTGCAAACTTTAGAGGTTCAGTACCAAAGATGAAGAAGGCTTTATAATCTCTGTGTGTTTATATGTTGCCAAAGTCCCTTTAATGTTAATGAGGACTCCGCTCTTGCTACATAATGCTACACTCATAGAAACAAAAGTTCCAAAAGAGGTTCTGTGCAGCAGTGCTACAGAAGAACCACTTTTGTTTTTTTTGTTTTTTCTGGAACCTTTCAATGGTTGGTTTTTGCAAATGAGGTGTGTGAGTATGAAGAACCTTTGTTAAATTTAAAGAGCCTCTACATAATATAAAGGTTCTATACCAATTAAAGGGTTTTTCTTAGAACAGTACATCCAAGCTAAGAACCAATTAGGAACCTTTACTTTTACCAAAGAATTCCAATTTTCAAAATCTCTGCACAGTTCACTGAGATGTTTGTTGAGATATAACCAAAGTCATTATAGTAGTTTGATTTGTAGAGAAACCTATAGACATTTCTTTCTCATAGTGGTTGTGATGTCAACAATGCAAATATAGTCAATTTATTTATTATCCAAAACCACCACTGAACTATATATATATATATATATATATATATATATATATATATATATATGTATATATATTGTCTTGTATAAAACAATTTGTTTTTATTTATTTACTTATTTATTTATTTTATTTATTTATTTATTATTTTTTTAATCGTTCAAGTATTTAGTGCCTATTTTTTGCCTTTGTAGTTTTGACATACTTTGAATAAAAAATGGCCAGTTGGGGTCATGGCAAAATGTTAATAAAATAAAACACAGCTGGCTCACAGATTTGTTGAGATTTTTTTATATGGCCCTGGTTATCATACACTGTGTTCACTGAGTGTGACACCCCTGATTCAGACTAAAACTTTATTTCAAAACTATCATAAAAATGGTCTCAGACATCAGGAAACGTGTTAGCCATTTCTTGTTCCATGAGGGAGTTTTTAGTGGCATTAAACTCTTCAGCCGTCTGGTTTATCATCACCAGTGTGAACCTCTGACTTGATAAGTTTCTCTTGAATGGCGCATTTCATATCAAACCACCCTGAATGACTTTGTTTACATCTTTATGATGTAATCTTTTTCTACAGAAATGTAAAAGCAGTGGAATTCCCTTTTGTGTAGGCTGTAACTATCTTTAGAGAGATAGACTGAAGCAAAAGGTTGTTTTCTGTCTTTCTGTTGTTCCTCCTGGTGTGCAGTCACTGACTCTCTAGCATCTCTTCCAGTGTAACATAACCCTTATCATTTTAGCATTAGTCTGCCAGTCTTAATGAATCAGAATGGCATCCAATCAGATATAGACTCTCAGGAGAGGTGCTTTGTTTAGCTTTGAGGGAGCAGCTAGCTGCTAATCGGTGGACACAAAGAGGTCTTGTTCTCAATCATACACACTTCAAAGCTGAAAGAACTGTGAAACTCCACCACAGTGTCAGAGTAACCCAGCAGAGGAACCACACAAACCTCTAGGAACTCCTCTCTTTCTCTCTCTCTCTCTCTCTCTCTCTCTCTCTCTCTGTCTCTCTCATTGTTTCTCTCTCCAATTCTTAAGCTTCGTAAATCTCCAAAGCACCAACCTTCAGAACACTGTGTCCTAAAGCTGGAGTGTTTACATTTTGCAAAACAGTTCTACTTACTCATCTCTCTCTCTCTCTCTCTCTCTCTCTCTCTCTCTCTCTCTCTCCTTCCTGTCTCCCCCAGCTTCTTCCACTCCCTCCCGCTCTCTGTGGAGGAGGACAGTCCTCTGGCACAGTGCAGACACTCAGACTGAGGCCAGCAGAGAGAGATAGTGAAATGAGAGGTATGCGTATGTGTAAGCTGACCAAAGCAGAAGAAAGCCTGTGTACAAAGCTCTTCTCTCAGAAAGAGCTATAGAGTGTTCACTGTGTCTCTTCTTACCTCATTCTGAACTACAGGCAACTATTAATGAGATCATAGTCGTCAACTCTGAGAGAAAAACGCTCAACATGAAGTCTTTTTCCAAAAAGTTCAAAATAGTTCGAGAACAAATACAAGGCTGAACAGGCTAGCAATTAACTACAGCCCCTCTCTACTCACACACACAGACATAATCACATGGCACACACACAAGGAAAATAGGAAATTCCAGAGGGGCTTGTGTGAAGAGCAGCTCCCACATGACGTCAGAGAGAGAGGAGAGAGAGAGAGAGAGAGAGAGAGTTGTCGGGCCTGCTCACTCCTGCTGCATTGGCTCTGACTTCTGAGAGTGTTTTATTTCTGTGCAGGTAAAACAAAGACAGTCAGCGTGTCTTTTCAAATTCTAAAAAAAAAGTGAAAAATCTCTTTCTGTCATATAAACTGTAAATTTACTAAAGGTTGTGACAGGCCACTCTGTATGACTGACACAATTTTGAAAGGGATGGTGACACTGAATCCTGTATACAAAAATACATTTACATCCAGCTCCATAATTATTAGCATCCCTGCTAAAGATGGCTAAAGAAGGTCATAAATAATTTTTCCCAATCTCAGGCTGAAAATAGAATTTAATTGAAGTAAATTTAGTCAGAACAGGAACTTTGATTGGAACCAACTCCCAGGAGAGTTTAAAGAAATGTCTGTCTGCCTCTGCCAAAAAACAAAAATTGAGCTGTGGTTAGATCTTCCAGGGGGACAATTATCTAAAAATGGTTCCACACAAAAACAGTTCAGTGACCACAGAGTCAAGCTTTTGACATGGCCATGCAAGTCCTCTGACCTAAACCCCTCTGACCTAAACCCCTTTGAAAACCTGTGGGGTGAACTGAAGAGGAGAGGCCAAAAGACTTGATGACAATCATAAATGTACTGAAACTTTGTAGCAAATGTAGTGACTGTTTCGGTAGTGATAATTTTAGCTAATTTTGAGCATAACTCAAAAATGCTAGCTAATACATGACTAGCAGCCACACATTTAAACAGCTGTACACACAAAATCATAATATTTTTCATTAAAACACAAAAATGTTTTCTTAATTGCAGACAATATGTGTTTTGCTAGTGACAAATCTTAATATTACACACTGATTTTCGAACTTTGGGACACTACAATACAATAAGTTCTAACTGCTCACCATGTGGCCATGAGGGACAGGGATGTAGTCTCACTTCCTGCTCTAAAACACTAAAACAAGGCTCCGCCATTGACTAAAACTTTTTATGTTTCGGTAGTGAAACAAAAACATGGAACAGCATTTAAAATTTTTTTTATTAATTATATCTATTTGATTAAAATAAATGATCGAACATTCCATTTTGTCTCAACCAGTATGATAATAATGGCTCAGAAACTTTAACAAATGTTTCTGTAGCGACTGTTTCGGTAATGAAACCTGTAAGAAACCTGCCCAAAACATCACTGGAGAGATTTGGTCAGTGTTGCTAGGTCGTCATGTTGTTCCGGGGGCAGATCCACAAGCACCTATAGTGCTTTCCCCTCCAGTGCCAGACACAGCTGGGTTGCAGTGGCAGTAACACATATAATGGTTTATAAAAATCAACATTTAGAGCATTAAATTTAAATTAAACAAGGCTGTGGAGAGGCGCAGTCTCACACTCCCAAAGTCCTAAGTCCGGTGGAGGCACCACAATATATTCTTATAAGGTCTTGTATTCCTGCTATGTAATGTGTTATTCGGGGAAGTTTAAGTACTGATGAGAGGTTGTAGCATGTTTTTTTATAACTTTATTGTAAGATTGTCATACTGACTACTGCTGATGTACCCTCAAAAAAGTCACATAACTCCAAGTGTCCTGTTCTGCTCCTCCCGGTTCTGCAGACACAACCAAATCCATCTATCCTTCTGGTCTGCTGCTCATGATGGAGCTGATTTCAGGACTCACAAAGGGCAGAAGGTTCCCAGCACACACATGGAGAGAAACATATGGATTACTGCCGCTGTTACTGGTGCCACAGGCCTGGGAACCCAAGTAGGGGGGGAGGACTTTGAAGAACCCAAAGGGGAAAAACAAGATTTTCCTCAATGTTTCAGCTGTGCAGCCCATGAGGGATCTGACCCTGTGCGGAGAAAGAGCCAAGAAGTTAAACAACACTCTTCCCAGTTTAAGATCGTAAACTGAAACAGAACTAATTCAAGAGGTGCTAAATTTAGTTTTCTGAGAATCCAGAGAGGAAACATGGAGTTAAAATCACTCACTCTCTCTCCCACGTTATGACGATGTGAGATCATTCTGTGAGTTACACATACAGAACGGTTGTTCCCTGCGGTCTGACAGCGTCCCTCCTACTTCTTCATCTTTCTCATAATAAATTCCTTCACCACAGAAACACTGATCCTGGATCAGCTTCTCTTCTGGCCACACTCATCTTAAATCACAACGCACAGGCAATAAAAACTGATCCAGGAACAGCTCTCCTCTTACTCCACATTTCCCAGGACAGCTGACCCGAACTGCATTGCACGAAAGCCTGACACTGTGGCCCTCATGTCACTTTCAGGGGGAACCCCATCAGAAGCTCCTGGGACTACAGATTAAGAGCACTGCTGCCTCCCTCTTGCTTTTTCCACTCAGTGTACCCCACTTCCTCTCTGTAGTGCCTGGAGACCCACTCAGTGTGGGAACTCACCCAGCATGCCACACCAAACAGAGCCAGCAATCGCAGAGCCAGTGTCCTTATCAGTTAACAAATGGGTAAAACTTTATAATAAGGGTACATGAACTGGCAGTAATTAAGGCATTAACTAATGAATAACTAATCAGAACGTAATGAGTCATTAATCAGGAACAAATGAATAAGTCATATATTAACAACCACAAGACTAAATTACTAACACATGTACTAATGAATGAAGATGAAGGTAATAAAGGCTTTATTCAGCGCCTGAATTTATTAGGAATTCATGTGTTAATTAAGCATACAAAACGAATGTTAGTACACATTGGCGAACTGCTAGAAGCTGTTAGTTTCATTCTATTCATGCAATTTATGATTACCTATGTCATACTGCAATATCATACTGTTACAACGGAAACATAAACTGTTGTATGTTTAATGAACTGTAAACTAGTTTATTTAGTGAAAATAGGCATTTGATTTATTTAAAACTGTGAATTATCTTAATATATGCCACAGTTATTCTGAGAAATACCACCCTCAGAAAATGAAAATGTTATTTATGTATTTATTCATTTACTTCCCATCTATTATTCTTTTTAAAAATTTGCTATATCTAAATGTTTTATTAATGGAAATACAGCATTTTGCAATGTAACACTTCAACTGTTTCTGCAGCTGGAAATTACTGCTGTTTTTCTTTGCCAGTAAATGGCAGTAATTGCGTTAAATGCTATATGTCAAGCGGCCATAGAGACTTGAGTGAATATCTCTAGTACAACGTTTAAGAGCAGCGAATGAAAATAATTGAAATAATTTTTAAAAAATCAATATTTCTCTTTTCGCCTTTTTGCAATATTTCGCATTTTTCTTACTTTTAAATGTGAGTTATGCATATGCATACTGTATTATATATGTAATTTACATCGCAGATATAATATTTACACGTGGTATTGTTGTCTGAGTGTTGTGAGTGCTGGTATGTATGTTCATGCCTCACCTCTTTTTAGACTAAGGTGTAAAACATGCAGCTGTTATCTCTGGTGAAACAGAACGGATTTGCAGGAACTATTATTTCTAAATTCGTTATAAAGTAGCTTAAATATTTGGTTTGGTGCTTAGTTATTTGCAATAAACCTTTTCGGGTTTAATAGTAAGGTGTTTGTGTTTCTCACGAGCGTCGTGTGATTGTAGTAGTAATATGTGGCGTCAGGCGCGTCTATTCTGTCTGGTTAAAATCACATGTTAATTTTATTGTTCTCTTATTGTGAAGGGCTGTGTGTGCGGTGGCAGTGCTTCACAGGGCCTAGTAGTAAACAGACTGAGCCGAGACAGAGAGAGGGCGCTAACTGCGCTGAGCCGAGCGGTAACCTGGCGCCATATTCTCCCTTTTCTTTAGTTTTCCGTTCTGAGTTTGTCAGTAAAGCTGAGTCACAGACTCGATCTTCAACCTGTGTGAGTTATTTGGAAACACCGCTGCAGTATGAATATCTTCGTGACTTTAATTAGTTAGCAGTTCTGTCCGTTTTACAGATGTTTGTGGAACTACAGAACCAGTAACTATGTATTGGTTTCTCTTCATTTTCCGTGTTACAGTGACATATTCACGTGCTCTAGTTCTGTGTATTGTGTAGAAGATAAGATGATAATAAAATATGCTTTTTCATTCCTGTGAATTTCGTCAATGTCATGTTTTCATATGAGCCAGATTGTAGCTACTTGTCCATCACTGTTCTTGAGAGGGCAAAAGAATGACTGTCATTTTGGTAAGTAAAGTGATTAACCCCTGCTATTTTATTAGCTCATGAACTCATCATGAAGAATTAGTTTTAATTGTGATTCGCTCATCACTTTCAGTGGGCACAAACATGAATTCATCATGAAGAATCAGTATTTAATGAGTAATAAAGTGTGACTGGTTCATCACTTTACTTTAGGGGGCACAGACATTATGAATTCATCATGAGTTATCAGTAATTACTGCTTTCTTTATAGTGAATTGAGAATTGACACCACTGACACACCTCAACCAGCACAACAGGAGCTTGTAAATTAGCAGTTGAGTTCAATCAGGTTTACTAGATCTGGGAAAGCACAAAAATGTGTGTACAATTAAGGATTCTTATGACCCCAAGAGAAAGACACTCCAATAATAAACTCATTTCTGAGTTCAGTGGTAACTGTAGGCTTAACTATTCCCTCATGAGGCACTGTGTATCAATACAGGAGTTAAAACATGTCATATTATTAACATGAAAGATGAATTAAAACTATGGCAACTGTCACAAATGAGGACTAGTTGCAAAACAATGTCAGTGTAAGCTTTTAATTTTACTAAACAGTCACTAGGTGGGTAGAAACAGACGAGGTAACATAAGAAATCAAAAACAATAAACTCAAGACCTGACAGATAGAAACAGGCAAATACAAGGGCTGCTTACACAACATGATGAAGAAGAAGGACAAGATTATAAAGTGTTACCAACAAATGAAAGGCTGTAAAATTAGAGCATTTACTACATTTGGCTAAACCCATTATTGTTCCTAATTGATTTATGCTGCGCCAACAAATGTGTTCTTACATAGTTGGGCGTGTTTTTACAGAAAGCTGATAAAAATCCAATTCAGCCTAATGGGAAACTGTGGCATGTTTTTATTAATATACCTACATTTAGAGTGTGTTATAAACTTCAAGTAATATTTATTTTGTGTGCAAATGACAGGCCACACTGTTCATAGCTCAGGTTTAGTTTTTTCCTGTGTAATTCAGCTCATGTTAGCATGGTGGCTAACTTGTGGTTGTCATTTTCAACTTGCCTAGTTTCTATTAGTTACTACAGCATAATCTAGCTCAGTAGTGGAGCATGTTAAAGTGGAAACTACACATAAGGTAGCGACTCCTACAGTTTCTCATTAGGCTAAGTAGGATGTTTAGCATTCTGTAAAGCTGTAATCCAGCCTAACAACAGTTGCTATGACAGTGGGTGGAGCAGGGAGAGGTCGGGTGGCACTAATAAGACCCCCATCCTGTGAGTATCAGTAGCCTTTAGGGTAACTTGTGAGAAGAATGTTAAGTAGGATTTTGAGGCCAAAAGCTTTTCTTAGAACAGAATCATAAAATAATGTCTCAGGAATCAGACAATGTATTCTTAACCATTTCAGGTAATAACCACCACTATGAAGAACTCTGACTCTAAGTTTCTCTACAATGTGGCATTTCACATCAAACTAGTCTGAATGACTTTGTTTACTTCTTAATGATCAAATCATACAGAAAATCAGTGGAATTCCCTGGGAATTTTCCCCCATTACCTCCAGTTGTTACATGAAGAGCGCTCAGTTCTGTGTTTATGATCAATCTCTTGTATCACGGCAGTGTATAACTTTCCCAGCATCATTAAGCACAGCCATGGAACATCTGGATGCACTTCACAGTGCTGCTGTGTCAGGTGTGAATGCACTTAAATCCAGATTAAGGCTATCTGAGCATAATTAATAAAAACAATTTGGGAGACAAACTCAAAACAGATGTGGTGCATTAGGGAGTTGAAGATGAACTTTGACCTTCACCTGACTGAGATGAGATCCGTCTCAGACAGAGGTCACATGGTGCCAGGCATTGCTGGTGCAGATTTGTTAATCATGTCAGTTTGGACTCTATAGTCTGAACCTGTGTAGACAGAGAGAGAGAGGGAGAGAGAGAGAGAGATCCAGTCTATCTTTATCTGTTTTTGGATAAGAACTGTATGAAGCTGTGTGGTCTCTGCACACATATGACCTGAATACAAAAGCATGGCACTGAGACGTTGTCTTATGCAGTAATAAAATCTAAGCCCTGACTTTGTTTTCCTAATTTTCTGGATGTTATCCCACGTGAGAGAAAATAGAAGCTCGGCCACTGTGTGTTATGTTTTGAGTGACCTCCGTCCCCGGACCCCTGAGCATACAGAGACGTTTGCTTGCCCTCCCAGCATACAATTCTGAGGATGTCAGATGATTTTGTGCTACCATTAACTGTTCACTGACTATATGAGCACTTCCAGCAGGCCTGTTTTCCATGCAACAGAAAACAGCCATTCTAGACAGACATTAAGCATCAGTCCTCCATCTCTAAGTCAACCCTGTTAGTTTTGCACCTCAAGCTTATGGGCTTTGTAGTGATTTGATCCTGCTCTCTTCTTATGACTGTTTGTTTTCACCCAGAATTGACTGTGTATGGATTTTGTGATTTTCTTGTTTCTCCTAAGCTCTCCTAAAAATACTCTGGCGTCTGCAGGACCTGAGTGAGTGTCCCGTCTCTGCAGAGTGAGAAAAAACCTTCTCGCTATCAGAGGGGATCATAACACTATCAATCAGAGCACTGAAATCCAAACAATCCGAACACACACACCACCTCTGTTTAGATCTCTCTCTCTCCCTCTCTCTCTCTTCCTTCCCCTCCACCCTCTCTATGTCCATGACCTGAAGGAACTCCTCACCCCTGTTGTCGTCTGGATCACGTCTATGAGCTGCGAGTGAGAGACACCAGGCCTACCTATGCGTCTCTACTCTAAACAGCCAGTTCACACACTCTCTCTGCTCATCACACCCCCCCGCACCCCTCAAACACACCTCTCACACTTCAGGGCTGGATATTTAAAGGCCCCCAGCTATAGTTTCCATTAGTGACATTTATATGCATCTTGTAGAATCTGAAGCTACAAGAGCACACACTTAAAAATAAAGGTGCAAAAAGGAGTTCTTTGGAGTGATGCCACAGACAAATCTCTTTATGCCATAGAAGAACCTAGCATTCTTGACAAATTACATACAAACCCAATTCCCAAAAAGTTGGGACAGAAGGTAAAATGCAAATAAAACCAGAAAACAGTGATTGTTCGATATACTTTGATTTGTATTTGAACAAAAACAAGTTTTTGTAAATATACACTAATACTGAAATTGATGCCTGCAACATACTTCGAAAAGTTGGGACAGGAGCAGTTTAAGACCATTGGAACATTGTGAAAAAACATCTTGAACAGGTGACACAGTCATGCTTGGATATAAAAGGTTGATGTAAAAGGAGCATCCAGGAAAAGCCTGGTCCTTTATTAGCAAGAATGGGTAAAACACAACATATTGTGTTTTTGTTTCCAGGTTAGACAGAATTTACTAATCACTGCTTTCTGTTTTTAATTATTATTTTTAATTATTTTACTTCACATACTGTCCATACATTTTTTGGAAAGGCATTGAATAGACATAAAACACCCATGTTGGCCCATGAGGATGTTCAGTTTGGCCCTGAAGAAAGTTACCTAATGAGAGAGCAAATATATTTTTATGCTATTTATAACTTATTAGATTTTGTATTTCTTTTAAATCATATTTTAATAACAAAATATCATCACTATCAGGACAAAACATTTTTATGTCATGAAATTGAAAATGCCAGTTGCCCCTCACAATGTGTTCGAATTTCATGATAAATGGACCAATAGAAATGCTCCAAAAGTACTTTTTTATTCAGTTAACTTCTATTCAAAGTTAAGAATGTATTTTCCTTCTTCTATAAAGTTTCCATTTTAGACATAGGAGGTTTTGTTCTGACAGTGAAGACATGCTGTAATACAGAACATACATTTTTACAAACTCAACTTACACGTGTCTTTATTTGTATACTGGTTTGTTTTTGGCCTTTTGGCTCCCCAAGATAAAAAGTTTGTGTACCCTTGCACTACAGCAAGAGTCTTCCTCTTCCACCCTATACCTTCTATGCCCACCTTCTCATGATCCTGACAACGTTGCCTTTACTTCTAGCAGTTTGCTTCCCAAACCAAACTGTAATATTAAAAACATAAATGCTTTTCACCCAACAGCTACTTAAAAACAACCTTCTTGTTTGTTCTCTCAGTTTTAGGAATGAGTTTAAAGAATATGTCCACATAATGTTAAAGTTCTTATATTTAAAGGTATTTCCAAGAGCTATTTCGGAACCTTTATTTTTCAGAGTGTATCAGAGCAGGTTAAATTTTATTCCCATAGGTCTGTTAGCTCTTTCTCAAAACAGAACTTATTTAAGACATACCCATCGACCAACCGTGAAATACGAGCATACATTACCATCTATGGCGTGGCAAGGCGAAATGGAGAGGAATGCTGATCTAAGATCAAATGTGCTTGTACTTTGGCCCACACTGATCTAAGCTAGCCCATCTGATCCAGATCCATCTCTGCTGATCCCAAAAGCAGCATTCAAACTGAAGGGAGCTTAATGAGTGCGGCTGATGTTTAAGGCAACAACAGAGTACGTCAGTTTAAAACCCCTCTGTTCCTCTGGGTCTGATTCTTCAGCTGCTCTACTTAGGCCTCAGAGCAGCGGCCACTCGGAGAGGACGCAGCGAGCAGAACTAATCTCATTAAATATGAAAGAGAGAGAGAGAAAGAGAGAGAGAGCAGGCCTTATGAGTCTACAGATTAGCCTGACACAGGCAGCCCAATAACTGTCTGAAGATACTTTGCTGAAACAGGTATATCTGGTATAAGCATATACATAAATTGCTCATTACCATCTGTCCTGATGCCCACTGTGTTACTTATGGTTTAATTTTGCACTAATTTTCAGTAATACTGCGTGAAGGAATTTCCTGTTTGGACAGAAGTGTGATTTAGCTGACAGGCGTCCCCGGCATCAAATGAGAGCACACAATCTGATTTATCCTTCAGGACAACAGGAAATATCCCCTGCTCTGCACGCTGTCCCGCTCACGGATTCTCCTCTTAGAGACAAAAAGAGAAAGCAGACGAAAAGCTTCTCCGTTCTTGCTCTCTTTTCCTTGTCCCTCTTCATCCCACTGTTTCAAAAATATGAAAAATCCCATGACCTGATAAGCCAATTACTATGTCAGAGAAATATGAGTTCAGCGCTCAGGGGAGAGAAAGAGGAGGCCAGAGGCTCACAGAGAAACAGTGAGCGAGACACAGAGGTCAAAATAAGTATTTTCCTTCAGCCTGTGGAGTGCTAAACAGCTCCTTTACGACTACACGCTCTTAGTAATCCAAGTGATTGAATTTAATACAGCGGCGCAAACTGTAAAGCAAAATAAATGGGTAGTGTTGAATATGGTATGTTAACTGATCAAAAGCTAGATGGTTATGCACTATATGTCCAAATGTATCCAGACACCCCGATTTAGCTGCTTTAAGCACTTATTACTGCCACAGGTATTAAAGTATGGATACACAGCTAGTATAATCTCCTTAGAAAGTATTACTAATAGAATGGGATGCTCTGCAGCCGCCACGCATGAGCCTACGGTCACTATGTCCAATGCCAACCACAGCTAGAGGGCTACAAAGCATTGGGCTGTGGAGCAACAGAACTGTGTTCTCTGGAGTGATGGAGCTCCATCCAGTACCTTTGGGATGAACTGGAGTGGCGTTTATGATCCAGAGCCAATCATCCAACATCAGTACCTGACTTCACTAGGGCTCTTATGGCTGAATGTTCCAAAATCTAATGTAAGACCTTATCAGAAGAGTAGAGGCTGCTATTGCACTAAAAGGGGAGAAACTTCCGATTATCACTCTTAATTTGAGACAAAACGTTGGATAGACATATTGTGTATCTCTAACAACTCCAACTGCTGACTCACCCTAATGTCTCCACCTCAACACTAACGTTGTCCCTGTGTTTCTACTACTCAGTTCTTGAGTCTGGGTTAAAGCTGCTTTGTGACAATCTTAATTACTAAAGCAAATTATAAAATACAAACTGAATTGAATTAAATTGAATTGAATTATTGTTTTGGACAATGTGCTTTCTGTAAACGGACAATAGTTATGAACACGTTTGACTGATGTCTGTGAAGATTTCAGTCATCCACATTAAATCGTCCGGTAGTACTGAGTCAAGGCAGTCAATCATTTAAAAGTTGTAAATGGATGAAGTGTGGGATTAATGGCCGAACTTGGAGCTTACGAAGCCCCTCAGATGAGTATCAAAAAATCTTTAAGTTTATAGTCGACTCATCTTGATTTATTACCACTAGCCCTTCTATCCCTTTCACTTGGTTTGTGAACTATGATGTCTTGGAGGTTGTGTGTCTCTCCACTGTACTGTACGCTGGAATTGAGCAAAACAAACACGCCACACCAGAGCAGAATTCCATACCCCTCAGGAAAAGAACACAGTTATTTATCTACGCGATATGCATCATTTGTTGCTACACAGCAATGACAACAGCAGTCAGCTGGTTTAATCAGGTGAGTGGAAATTTGCCGAATATGGGTGCTGTGATTAGGACGGGCCTGCAGAGGAGCGGAAATTTGAATACAAAGGTTTACTTTGCTTGGCAAGTGGAGGCAGAGCTATCTAACATTACAAAAATGCAAACCAAACACAGCCGAAGAAAGAGAGCGAGCAAGCAGGATTAGAGACTCCACACACACACACACACACACACACACACACACACACACACACACACACACACACGCACACACACACATGCAGGTAGCTTCAGTTAAACAGTGTTAAGCCTGGAAAATCAATGTTTCTGTAAGACAGTTAAATCAGTCATCTTTAACCTAATTAGTCAGAGTTTGGGGTCAAAGTGACGGTTTGACTATGTCCAATAAAAATCCCCATGTTCTAACTTCTCCAAGTATTTACTTCTCCTGGAAGTTTGTTTGCCTGTAGAACACCAGACAATAATGGATGGTAGGATGCATCCACTCTCTCTCACAGAGACAGACAAATGCAGACACATACACATGCACTTTATACATTTACAGCATTATCTACAGCGACTTACAATTTAGTCATGTTACAGAGGCACCTGTCAACTTAATCCTAATAGAAATATGAAGGTAGGTGATGGAAAACCACAAGCCTCCCCAGTACTGTCTCCTGAAGTCTTCGCCTTCATTATTTAGGCCCTACATCAATACAACTTTAGCTTTTTTCTATTTATAACTGCAATTATTTAAGAACATGTCTGCCAGAATTTTATTTGTTAATTTACTTGCTCAATCAGCTGATACAGATATTGATGATTGAATAATAATCTGAAACGATCAGAAATCTGTGCAATGTGTCCTGAATGCTGTGCTGTATTGGGTGAGTGTGCAGTTTGCATAAAAGCATTTTGTAATGTCAAAAACCTGGAGTTCTGCGATCACAGTGATTTTGACAGCATGTCAACGTTTTACGAAATGCACATTTCCTCCTACATTTCACTTTATGATGCATTAAAACTTAATGCTGCATTCAGGAGACTTTTTATTGCATGTGTACATCGTTTAGATGCTGGGTGATTTTGCTTAGAATCCATTTTGGTAGGCTTTTATATATCAGTGTGCAGAATTAGTACTCTGGTGTTTAATGTGAGGTGGCTGTTTTGGTCAATAACACTGGACAGTGCAATCCAAGTACATAGATGAATCAGGTTTGGGCTGTTACTGCATTGCGCACCAGAATTATGTGAAATTCACTTGTGAAATTTATATTCATGGCCATAAGACTGCAGCAGAGGCAAAAAATATCTGTGTCACATGTAAACCATGAGATTCGACAGCTATGCAGACATAGCTAAATGTAGCATTAGGAGTCTTGCCCAAGTACTCTTTTGGTATAGTATGGTGTGCTTGTGAAAGAAGGGAATTAAACCCCTTCTATGTTGAAGGCTACGAAATTTCCCACTATGCCAACCTCAACTTTGTGGATGTTTGAATTTTATATTATAGATAACATCTGGTCACTGTTGGGACAAAACCTTGTGTCTTCAAAATGGAAATCTTGTATTTGTCTATTCCTCATAAAATGTTCACACAATGCAAAGGTCAACTGGAATTTTCAGATTATGTGGAAAAAAATTGGTGATACAAGGTTTTTTCCCGACAGTGACGGCATGTTCCCCCATTCTGAATAGCTGATGTTCAGCGGGTCTCCATAAACAGCCCCTTTACATAAAGCAGAGGCCGCTAATGCCTGCGTGTGTATTTTGAGGGCTGATGCTGGCAGATGGGTGTGTGTTTTCCAGAGTATACACTGAGTGCGAGCGGCCTGGTAGTGCAGGTGTGTGTGTGTGTGTGTGTGTGTGTGGTGTGTGTGTGTGAGTGTGTGTGTGTGTGTGTGTGTGTGTGTGCAGTGCATACGCCCCCCGTCCCAAAGCCGGTGCTTCTCCCAGCGGGCTCTCCATGTTACAGCCCCACACTTCACATCACATCAGTGCGCCTGGGCTCCGGCCTACTTAACAGGATAAATATTTCAGAGGCACCTTCCCCCCTCATGTTGGTCTGTCGCTTTCTGTTTGGAGCTACAGCTGGGCGCCGTGCAGTCACAGCCTCTCCAAACTCCACAGAGCCTGCATTATTCAGCAGCACCCAACTCACAACTCCCCTTATTGCAGCCCTCCACCAACCCCCCCCACTTCACCACTCTCTTTGTCTTTCCACGCCTTTCCACTTTTCTGCTCTTCTCTGCACCGCCTCCTCCATCCTCTTCCACTCTGGAGACATTCACTTCATACTACACAGTTTCCCCCAAAATGTAGTCAAGCAGGCAAACATATTTGCCATCTGAAGTTTACTTCTCTTTACCAGAAGTCGCAAACAGTCACCAGGGTGCCGACCTTATCAAGCCAGCAGACCAATATATGCTTGCTGTCTGGAGGTGTTTTACGACTTTCCCCAAACTGGTTTTCAGCTTGAACATGGCCATTTGAAGCTTGTAACAGCCATTCAAATAACTTTCTTTAATTTGTATGTTGTGGTTTTACAGTGATTTGAAGCTTGTCTCTGGATGGTACTGAAGGAGCCTGTTAGCATGTAAGCTGGATCAAATAATAACTTGTCCAAAGAAAGTACTAGACAGCCTATACAACGTAGGTGTAGCTACTGCCTTAACATAACTGTTAGCTAACTACTAATTTTTGGTTAGACGCTTGATAGTAAGCCTTAGGCATCCCATTCTATTAGCAATGCTTTTTCTATGAAAGTTATACAAGCTGTGTGCTCAATTGCTTGCTTGTGTCAGCAATGGGTGCACATTAAAGTAGTTGAATTAGTGGGTATGCAGCTTGCATAATGCTAATAAATTAAATATAAGCTTTCATTGCGTAGCTATATTAGCCTCATGACTCCAGGGAAAAACTAGCTGATTGACTACATTAAGGCTAAAGGGAAAATCGTACACATTTGATTTTTCACTAAACTCTCATTCTATGAGAGAGCGATAAAAGAACGTAGACTGATATTGCTCACATTCCTGTTTAATCAATGCCTAGTAAATGAGTGCAAGAATAGACATAGATGTTATCCATTCAAAAACGTAAGAACTTTGTGTAACGACTCAGCAAGATAAATGTAACAGTAGTCTTCTGTTTTGGTAGGCCCTGGCCAGTTGCAGCAGTGCCTCTGACCTTGAGTCAGTGCAGAAATCAATGCCAGCACCTTTTGGGGTTGTGCACCGGCACTCCGCTGTACAGAGAGGGGAGCAGAAGGGGAGTAGCATCAGGCTCACATGCTTACATTATGAGGCAATCCAAAATGGTCTCCCACACTCAGATACAGGCTCGCGCTCTCACCAGCCGAATTCCAGAGCACACGCCACGTTCCAGCGCAGTGACGTCATCGGCCCTTGATGCTGAGAGACTCCCACTGAAAAAGAAGAGCAAAGACCATTACATACTACACACTTCTTCACTAAGACAGTACTTTTTTCCTGCTTACATAGTCTGGCATTGGAATGAGAGTGGATGGATTACAACGCCACAGTTACCGCCTCTAAACCTTTAACTTTGATCATAACTGTGATTCAGATTCCCACAAAGATGATTCAATTTAAATTCTGTCAAACACTCTCGACACATATAACACAAAAAAACATACATTTTAAGAAATTATACCACAAAGAAAGTATACTCATTATACTGTGAGATTCAGAGAGGGGGAAAGTACTTTAAAACAGTAGTGATGGCTGGATACTACATGCATGTGCTAAATGTAGTAGTAACATATTCCATTATAACAGATACAAAATAACATTTAGAATACATTTAGAACATGTTTAGAATACATGTTAATAGGGCACATGAGGAAAACTCTGCTGTTGTATTTTCTACTTAAATCAGATTGTCCCTCGTTCTTCGTCCACCAACTGTCTCATGAACTAAATTTTTTTTCTATAAACTAGGCAGTTTATGACATGTATGTAACATCATGCTACATAAACACAAGTGAGTCCAGTCCAAAACAGATGCTAAGCTTATCACTCATGAACATGTCCACTACTGTTCAGTGCAACCATCCTTCAAAAGTGCTCAATAACACTGAGATTATTAGCTGATCATCACATTGATTTATCAGTCTAGTCAGGTTTTAGCAGAACTCAGTAACACTAAGATATATCACTGATCATCACATTGATTCATCAGTCTGCTCAGGCTTTAGCATCAACCTCAACATTTGCAAAGAAGCCATTTGTTGTGTTCCTTTCCAGAGTCTGTCTAACTGGCATGTTTGCTATGCAGTGTGTACTGATTTTAGAACAAACATTTTTTGTTTTCTGATTTTTTGTTTTTAATTTAGTCTGTAAGTGTTCTAAAAGTATTCTCCTAAAAATGTAAGAGGTAACTGTATTCTGAATACTCCCTTTTCAAAATGTAACGTGGAACAAATACAGACACTTAATTTCTATATTCTGAACACGTACTCTCAATATATCTAGTGTGTTACAGCCCAACCCTGGTGAGATTGAATAGTGTCCAGGGTTCCCACACTTCAGATTTGACCAGATGTGGCATGGCATCTGGGTACTTCGTGTCTACCGGTTGATGAATACTCTGGTTTCAGACACACTAATCTGTCTGGAGTGCTATTTTGGTATATTATTTAGAGTAGAAGTATGTGATCTCAGATACAGACTTCATCACTGACAAAGTGTTCAGATTTGGATGTAGATTAGATCACCACAGTACATTGTTTTTAATACATTACGTCCTGTTTAATACATTACATCCTGTGTTGACCACAATTAAGATTAAGCAGTCAAGGATAGTCCATCCTAGTCCAAAAACAAAACAAAACAAAACAAAAAACCTCAAAAAGCCTATTTTGGAATTGGTCAGAATAGAATAGCAAGAATGAATTTTGGTAGGCAAACTCAAGCTGAAAGTCAGTGTTGACAATATTTCAGCCAAGAAATGTCTCACTTGGATACCTGCTGCTGTTTGGAACAAGGTTTAACTCAGTGCCACCAACGCAAAGCACAACCGCTGTTTGTGTGGACTTCCACCTAGTGGGCAGATGGACTAATTACCACATTATCAGTCTAAATCTCGTGGTCACCACCAACCTGCCTTCCTGCACAGTTTATTTTAAACCTATTCCTGCTGAACCTGATCTAGCTAATGAATTCATTGCAAAGACCTTCGTCAGCTGGATCTGGTTTGCTAGTTCTGGGTGTGGTAGGTAGATCTTCGGGAAGAGTGGTGGCGAACACCACTCTAATCATAACATTTTACCGCAACCAGTGCAGAACGGAAATAGGGCGGTACAGCTTGTTTACAAACATCCTCATTCCCCTGTAGTTCCCCCTTACTGTGTGCATATCATCAAACACCCTGTGAAATCAGATCATGACTGTCCAAGGATTCATATTTAGGACAGAATCAGAAGCTTTATGAACACAGAATGAAAACAGACTTTTGGGCTTCAGTGCATTTTGAATGAGCAGCCCAAGATTACATTCAGATCTGACCTGTGAAAGAGTCACTTGCCCTGAATCATCTTTTCAAATGAAGCAGTAAAGTAGAATGGGTGCCACGCAGCAACTGCTGGATCACAGCTATCTGAGTTTTTACTCTAGAAAGACAGTTATGCAATGAATTAAGCTATAGGGGTTCTGTGCAAAGCAGATATAAAGGATATAAAGGATCCACAAGCTGGTGATAAAAGCTTAGTCCAGATCCTGAACCCTTCATAAGAGGATCAGCACTCTCAAATGATATTAACTGTAAGTGCTGTTTTGAGTTTGAATCCCTGCTGGCCAGAATTCACACAGTCACTCAGATAATAGACATGAGCCATACAAAAACACGGACCACAGAAGCTGAATGAAGGCCTAGTTGGTGGAGTGCACTGTTTTGTGCCGGTTGAGTTCAGTTTGAGTTTCATATTTGACTTTCATAACCCAGCGCTAAAGCGATGATGAAAAATTCAATAAAGTCCACACAATGATTCTGATGTAATTCTGACGCAAGTTAGATCTTTTTGTGCCACACTTAAAACCTGTGAATACCACAAACATTTTCCCTGAAGAAGCGCCAGAGGTTCCGTCCTCTAAAGTTGCCAGCACTACTTCAGAATTCATGTGGACTGAGAGAGAGAGAGAGAGAGAGACAGAGACAGAGACAGAGAAAAAGGAAGAGAGACAGACAGAGAGAGAAGAGAGAGGGCGAGAGAATGTTGTTTATTGTCTCCAGCTGTGAGCTTTGTGGGGCTTCTGAGTTTCTCAGCTCACCTTTCCTCCCTGACGTAACTCAGCTTAAGATGTGTGTGTGTGTGTGTGTGTGTGTGTGTGTGTAAAACTAAGTTCAGACCTGCAGAATGAAGTGACAGACGTTTTATTTATAGCTAACAGTCATGCTGAGTCACTCTATCATACCATTTAGTCCAGAGTAGTGGTGATGGCAGCTTTACAGCAGAGCTCCAGCTGATAAGGAGCTCTTATTGAGGTAAGAAGTTTTTGCCCTGCCCCCCAAACTAACATGTTGGCACGTTATCCACTTGTAAGAAGACGATGGTTCCTCCCTTGCTGAAAAAAACAACACTGACCAGCATGAATTCCATGCTTGTCTAAGTTGGTCTAAGCTTATTTATGATGGCCTAGTGCTGGTTTAAGCTGGTCACATAGCATGGTCATGCTGGTTGACCAGCATACCAGCATGTAAAAAGCAATAAAAGCTGGTTTTGTATCAGCATGCAGTGGGGTAGCACTTAGCTTTGCTGTCTCATTAGCTTCCATGAAGAAGTCGCCTCTGTTTCTCATCCAACATGAAAAATGACCAATGTCCCTCGGCTATTTTCGAATAATAAAGCATGTTTTAAATGAGTTCCTCTGTGTGCTGATACACCAGTGCTGTAACCTAATGTAAGCCTGCAGCCCTATATTACTATCAGCCGAAGTCCATTTTCCTTCCCATTTGGTTAACTGATTATGTGTTTATTAACCCATATGGATACTTGAGTCTAAATGCACATCCCTATCTTAAAGCATATATAATGTTAAGGGATAGAGTATGAGTTGTAGTATGAGAACCTGCTAATAATGTTAAAACGATGGAGGACTTTTGGTGGTTGATGCTAAGGTGTTGTTGGTGGTTGCTATGTTTTCCCAGGTGAATCCTGAGGTTGCTAGGCTGTTGCTATGGTATTCCAGGTGGTGGCTAAGGTGTTGCTAGGTGGTTACTACAGTATCCTAGGTGGTTGCTCATGTGTTGCTAGGATTTGCTAGGTAGTGTCCAAAAACATTTGGCTACAGACTTTATACTGAATAAGTTGCATATAATATAATAAGGTTGATTGAGTTTCAGTGTGTTGAATAGCGCCCCAATTATTTCCTATGGGAAAAAAAAAATCATGTTTGAGCGAAGATTGTACAAAAATCTTAAGTTGGGTCATGAAAAAGCACAAGCACACTATTCAGATCTATTATGCTGCCAAATTCTGGCTCTATGTCAGAAACTGTTGGGCAAGAAACTTTTAAAATTTTAAGCGCACAATAATAAAAATAAGAAGATTAAAAAAACAGAGAGTTGGCTTTCTCAAGCCAGCTGAATTACAGGGCGGTATGAGAAGAGACTGAATGACTGTAGAAGTAGAGAGAACCTGGTGCTGGCAGCTTCTACTTTATGCCAGAAGGTGAGAATGCCCCTTGATGAGCAGAGACTGAGAGAAGACTGAGGAAGAGGGAGGAGATGAGGAGGTGGCAGGGTGTGAAAACTTTGCACAGAAAACAGAAAATGAGATGAAAACATATAGGTAGTTAAATAGAAAGGAGGAAGAGGTTCTGGAAAGTCTTCTTGCCAAACTTTACATCCATTTGTATTTTCATGGTTTTAGTATTTGGATTTCAGTGGTATTAATAATGCACCCAACTTTTGTATTAGATTATTAAAAAAAATGCCGGTAGTTTTACGAAAGACAAGAAGACGAGAAGAAGACAAACGACAGTTGGAATTAAATTAATAATCTGGATAGATAAAGCATCAGCAGCATGAACCTCCTTATTTGCAATTATGAGGTATAAGCAGTAGTTCAGTGCCCCTGAAAATGACAGGCTGCATAAACACACATTGCAATTAATGTTATTGTTATAATGTAAGTTAATCATTGTTATGTTGCATTAAACTTAGCATTTATTAAACATTGTCCAGATCAAAATAAACAAAATATTATTTAATTTTCATCCTTATATACAAACTAATATCACTGGGGTTGGATGTCACTTATGACTCCAAAATGTTTACATACAGTAAGCGAGCTGTGTATTACTTAAGATTTGCCAGGCTGCCAGAAAGTTGCAATGTTAAGACCATTGTTACACTGTTACACCCTCACACTGCTTCTTTTTCAATTGGAGCATTTTGGCTTTGGTTGAGTGTTTAGGGTTTCTAAATAACAGAGAATGTTCACAACATTAAAAACACTCAAAGATACAAACAAACAAAGCTCTTTAATGGATTCCATTCTGAACGTATGAGTGACTGTAGCTGGGAGTAAATGCTAAAAAGATCTGGAAGTTGTATTTTTCTGTAATGTGTGATGTTATTTTTGGTGAAATTTGCCATACTGATATGTGATGTACTAATATTGATATTATATATTGATGTTCAAATAATAGATTGTTTCCCAACACTATGTTTGGGATTAATGCCCCCTAGTGGAGAGAAATCCTCTCTCTAGTTGTAGAAGAGCTACTAAATGTTGAGGAAAGACAGCAGGTGGCACCCTTTGCTGCCAAATCAATGTAGAACAGCACTGAAAACAACAATGGAGCATATCCACTCTCTTTAGCCTGAAGCTAATCAGCAGACAGCAAACCCACACATTCTCATAATCAATATTATTCAGTGCAGTAATCAATATCCTCCTCTCCAGCCACACGGCTGTTACAGCAAGCCTGAGTAAATACTGCAATACCAGCCCTACTGTCAGCCGTGTCAGACTGCAGGCCATCAGTCAGGCTGTCAGGCTGACATAACTGTCTGGGAGAAGTGTTCTCTTTGTGTCTCTCTGGTGTTATACAGATACATCAATACAGCACTACGTTAACCTGTTTTCCCTTCAGTTTGAATCAATGCAGCCATCAATTTGTCTCTCGGCCTGTCTGATTCTCTGTGTGTCTCAGTGCAAGGGGCTGAGCTGATGAGCAAGACAATTGCATAAGAAACAAAGCCTTGTTTCTAGTGATGTTCATTAATAGCACACCAGTGCACGTTCATTGGATACACAAATGTAATGAGGGATGACGTGGGTTGCTGTTTCCTTATATGGAGGAATCACACAGCTCACACGACAAGTTGTGTTTATAACACACTCAGGCCTTTCTGATGAGCTGTGCTTCTTTACTGTAGAGGATTTCAGAGGTTTGATGCCATTTTTAGTCATTCTGGATGACAAGGATGTTAAAATCACCCATATAAGACATAATATCACCGTCATCTTTGATTCAGCTCATATTCCAGTAGAGATCACAGTCACATGAGAGATTCCTGCTGAGATGTTTTGTGATCATCTCAGCAGGAATCTCTGCTGAAAGAAACGTCAGCAAGAAAGAAAAGGGTCATTTTGGTTACTATAGCAGGTAGGCAAGTGCAGTATTAAAGGAGAACGTCAGCTGTTATTTATAACAACAGAACCAACAACTCCTCACATACTCCTCACTAAGTTGTTTTTACGAAGGCCTGTGTTTCATATATTTAAACCGAAAGTGGTTAGAGGCTTGGGCGATTGATCACATGGTCGTAGGGTTCAATATCCAGGTCTGCCAAGTTGCCATTGTTGAGCCCTTGAGCAAGACGCCAAACCCCCTCTGCTCCAGGGGCGCCATATCATGGCTGACCCTGTGCTCTGATTTTCTAAGTACTGTACATTTTTTTTAGACAATTTTCATTAAAATCTTTGATGTAATTTGCCTAAAAATGACAAATGGTGTAGTAAAAAAAAAGAAGTACTGTGGTTTTCAAATTAAATGACTGTGACAGTGCACATGTTAATGACATGTCCTAGAACAAAGGAATTATTTTCAGTAATTTCATAACTTCATTTTTCTGCAAAAATGAGAAGATTTTCTACATTTTGTAAAAAATGGTGGTCAATTTTTAGTTGCAGGTCTATTTATTTATTTATTTACTGATATTTAACATTGTATTACAATAGAGGTAGATGTTTTGTTCCATATTTATTTTCTTGAAAATGATTAAAATTTCGTTTTACATCAATTGTCTAACCCTGCTACCTTACTTGACATTGCTCTTAATTTCTGTGTTAAGTGCCAAGTGTTGCTTTATTAACACTTTACTAATTAATGTTGTGAACCAAACTCAGCATTCAACAGTCTGAATATTATGTTATGTTTTATGGTATTGTCTAGATACTGAGAAACACACTCCTGGACAGTTTAAGACATTGCCTGGGTTCTGCTGCGACATGCAGACAGTAGGGTTAGACTTTGGTGTAAACAGAAAGAAATCATGGACCCAACCTGCCTTGTATGAACAGTTCAAGCTTGTGGTGGTGGTGTAAAGTTATGGGGAATGTTTTCTTAATAATAATAATAATAATAATAATAATAATAATGCATTTAATTTACAAACATCTTTCATTGAGGTGACAATTTCAAGGACAAATTTAATACATTTATTACAAAGGCATAACATTCAAAAAAAAAGAGCGTAGTATTTCTAAAAAAGAAAAAACAACGGACCACAATACCATTTAATAAAAGGCCTTTCTAAATAAAATCCCTTCATGCTCTGCTCACAGTAACATTTAGAAAAGGCCTTTCTAAACAAAAATGTCTTTCAGCCAGTTTTAAAAGAAGTCAGTGTCTGTGGAACCCTCCAACAATCAGGAAGGGCATTTTCTTGACACATATTGGGCCTCTAATACCAGTTGAGTATCATTTGAATAAAATAGTCTATCTGAATATTGTAGCTGATGATTTGTGTCAATATACTAGAAATGTCTAAGAAATGTGTCCAGCTTGTTAAATCTTGTTAAATATAATATTTACACTTCATATGACCCCACGTCCTGACAAGGTATAAATACTAACCTCCACCTGTGTGTGTGCGTGTGCACAGGCGCATGCGTGTGTTTTGCTGCAGGAATCAGAGAGATGATCCTCAGAGTACCATTACATCACCCTGCAGCCTTGCTGATCTGGCTTTGTCCGGGCGCTCGTGCGCTAGGACAGATTGTGCGCTCTGCTGCAGCTGCCACACACAGGATGCTTTCACCCTTTTAACTTTCACAACCAGAAACTGAATGTCCAAAGCCGGTCGAGCTGATTCTAGGCCAGGATTTTCTCCTGCACACACATGCCTTTTAATCCGTCAGCACTGATATTTAGAGCACAAAGGCCCAACGCAATTCTCTGTAAGGCCGTGGGTGGAGAATGGCTGGCCTGAGGCCAGGCTCAGTCACCATTTCCCCTCTGCCCATTCATACACTCTCACACAGCACACGTGTGGCCTTCTGCACCTTCCACTGAGACCTGCTTCTGCTCTGGTAGACCGTGAGAATTTCCCATTTAGGCTGGCAGGGATGGACTGGCATCAAAAATAGGCCCTGGAACTTTGTCCAGGCCGGCCCGGTCCACCAACACTAACCGTCCTTCCACACTGTCTCAGTGTACGCTGACTGCTCACTTCATTTAGACTGGAATATTTCAGTCTAAAGCCACCTTACTACTTTGCTAGCTCGCTGCTTTACAGATGCAACTGTTACTTGGTCTTGAATGTGTTTGATTACTTAGTTTATTTTCTTTTAGATTTATCTGAGCTGGTCAATACCAATTGCTCATTTCTACAGCAATACAGGCTGAACTGGTAAACTAAAACACAAAGCACTATCAGGATTAGAATAACGAACACATGTAAAATGCATACAAACTAAACCTTTATCATGAGAACAACAAGTACCTCTTGTTAAGAGCAGCACTGATGGAAAAATAACTAATAAACAGAAACCAGTAACTATCAGCTACTAATATTCATGTATTTTTAGCTGGGTATTTCACAGAGGAGACACAAGTCTGTCCATCAGGAGAAGAAGCGGGAGACATTTCTACTGGACAGTAGAAAGGAGTACACTGGTACTCACATGGCCAGGGTGTCATTTCAAAATGTTTTGGTCTTTTAGGTCTTGTACAGCTGTTAAGAGTCCCATTTCCTCTTTATCTTTTAATCACTTGTTGAACTCCACGTCATTTTAGAAAGAAATGTGCAAGGCAGCTAAGGTGTGTTTGGGTAGTTGCTCGTTTGAACGTTGGTGTGTCTTTAAAGGGAAAAATAATGTATCTCAAAATAATTACTCAGAATAATGCCTTATTTTCTTAAAATATTGGCTTACTATGTTAAAATGACTTTGTATCTTATTCTCGCAAACTAATAATTTACTTTCTTGAAATTTACTTTTTTAAAATTTATTAACTCATTATTTCAACACTGTATCTCAAAATCTTCAGAAAAAAAGTAATTATTTATATAGATATCCATAAGTCCATATTTTGAGAAAATCAGTCGCTTTTTTGAGATATTAAATCACTGTTTTGAGATTTAAAGTCAATATTTTGAGAAAATAACCGGCAGAAAAGTGCTTCCAAAGATGGCTTAAAATTTCAGCTAAGAGTTCAATGTTACCAGTGTGTCTGTTAGTTAGGGCTTGGCTTTTACACTATACAAAATTGTTTTTTAATTTGATAATTTTTCATCTTCTCCTCCATTAACTGGTGGTTGGACAAGTGTATCACAGATGCAGCATGTATGAGTCTTTCTCTCTCTCTCTCTCTCCTCTCTCTCTCTCTCTCTGACAGCTGGGATGCAGAGTATGACACTACATAAGAGACATTTGACACAAAGAGCAACAATAAGCTGTTATCTTGTTAATCTAATGTTGCAACATTCAGGTTCATATGTGACAGGACACGTGTGTAAACACAGCCACTCCCGCGGGGAGAGAGGAGTGGAGCTGAAGGCTTGTTTGTGGAATCCTCAAGACATTGTTTGAATAGCTCAGCTGCTTCTTGAGCCGAGCATCTGTTTACTCACGTTCTGGAAAGGAGACACTCACTCGCAGAGTTGGAGTTCTCATCACACAGGATTTGCATGTATGAAACGTGAGGTGATCTGTGCTGCACATAGGTGTTCTGGTTTGTAGCACTGCTTTGAACTCTCACAGATTGAGAGAGAGAGAGAGAGAGAGAGAGAGAGAGAGAGAGAGAGAGAGAGAGAGAGAGAGAGAGAGACAGAGAGAGTTGAAGGCTTGAGAGTCACGTAGTCTTCATTCTTGTTCGGCCTGTCTCTCTCCTTCTCTCTCTCTCCCCCTCTCTCTCTCTCTGGCTCTCTCCCTTTCTTGCTCTCTCTTAGTTTCTGCTCACTCACTATTCTGTTTCCTTCTTGTGCAGAAGTTTCCGGTGTACATGTTTCCCAGCACGCACTGCTACACGCTCTCAGTGTAATCAGTAATACGGTCATTATCCATTATAAAGATAAAGACAGACACATACCCTTCTCTCTGACCCACATTACAGACACTGCTGACAAAGATCTTGAATGGCCGTACCCCACACAAACTGTCAATCAGGTCTGACCTCGTCATTCAGGTGCTCTGACAGTAATTCTATAATAGAGATTAAATTCCCCCTGAACACTTGCTCTGTGGAGGAATTTTTAGGGCCAGTCTGTTTCTGGGGCTACCGGAAACAGACTGGCCACTAAAACTACCACATTAACGCCAGTGAATGAATACTGAGAGAATAGTGTGCACAGAACAGTCTCATATATACAGTACTGTACAAACGTCAGAGAACACCCTTCACTCATTTAATTTCCAGTCAAAACTGCCATAAAGCAATCAGTTCAGTCCAAAGTTCAGTCCTAGAAGTTGGTTTCATTTTCTGCTTCTCATGCTCAGAGTAATCTTTTCTCAGTAAGAGCTTTGTGACAACTACACATCTTTTTCAGACTCATAGTGTTGAGTTGTTCTTCTCGCAGTGAAAGGATGGACAGAAACACCTGTGGATTCTTTCAGATCTGAAGCAAGACTGGAGCTTGATTTTCTCCTCTCTCTTAAAGATGAAAGCTTTATGCACTGTTTATATGATGGTGACTGTTTCGGTGGTCTTTTATGTCTTGCACATCTTTTAATCATTTTTTGAACTCCACAGCATTTTAGTTGCACATGAGAAAGAAATAAGCAAGGCAGCTAAGCTGTGTTTGAGTAGTTTAAGTGTTGGTCTCTCTTTGAAGGGAAAACATGATGTCAGTGACTTCTTTGTCAGCAGCTTTTGTTGGGATTATGATTGGAAGGCGAGAGGAGCTAAAGTGGCAGTAGATGCACAAAAGTAAAGAGTGGACAAATTAAATACTAAGAGATTTTTGACTGACTTTTGTGCAATTTTCTGTTTCTATCTGTTCTTCTGTCCCTGCAAAATGAACAACATGTACTTAATGGCTATTTAGACTGGAAACTGAAAGGGTGGTCTCTGAGTTTTGCACAGTACTGTACATCAGAATGACCACTGGAATGATCTAAACCTGATGAATGTCCATTAATAAGTAGTGCATAGGCACTCAGTCACTTAAGTTCACCAAAATCCGAACTGGACTTTTCACAGTAGTCAACCCCAGATAAGAGATATGGCTCTATCTAGTCATTCCTTGGTAGACGACAGCTGGAGTCTTGGACTCGTCTCCAGCAAGATGTTACAGAACCGCCAAACATCATCCATGCCAGATCTAATAGCCGTTGCCTGGTAAAGCATTGCAGGCATTCCTTCCGATCATCCACGCCAGCCGCAGGACTAGCTGCGCTGGACCGGGCCTGCTGAGGAGGAGCTCCTTGTTTTGCCCAGACTCAGTCACGCATACACTGCCTCACCAGGGCAAGTATGGCAAGAATTCCCTCAGCTCGGCACAAATCTGCTCTACTCTAAACCCCCTGTTGTGAGGCTTGGCCTAGTTCAGGCCGGGAGGATTGTGCAGGTCCGGAGTGCTGAAACAGTGTTATTCTACAGTTGTTCCCTCATGGAGAAGAGCACAACGCTCCGGACATATCTGGAATAGCTGTCTCTCAAGGCTTTGTTTTACACTCATAGAGATTAGGGCCACGCAGGGCAATAACAACACGCTGAAAGGCCCCAGAGCTGTTTTGGTTCAGTACATGTGTGAGGCCCTGTTTACCGGAACCTCCACTGACCGGAAAAGAAGAACAATATCACACAAACTGGGGTTTGTCACTGGGGTTATATTTGGTAATGCACAATGACTTTGGAATCATATTGGCAGATTTTTGCTTAAAACAATATTAGCATTGAACAGATGTTCACATTTGACCAATATTTCAAACCAGTATTTCATTATAGAACAGCAGAATGTTTAGGCAACAGTGGTGTACAATGATATCTGCATTGTATTTTTTTTTTTTCATGTTCATGTATCCGCATTGGTATAGGCATCTGCATGAAGAATGTTGGATATCACCATCAGCCCTGAGTTCCCATGTCAGTGCATCCCTAGTTATTTGTTCAGAAATACATAGTACTATGTAAAAGTTGCCTAAGCAAATTGTTTAAAACCATTTATCTCTGCAGTAAATGAGCTTTTGTCTGTAAAACAACCAATATATTACATTAAAATAATATACAAATAAAGCTACAGTCGTATGCAAAAGTTTGAACACTACCAGTTAAAGTACATGTTTTTTGTTAACATGTCCTCTACAGGGAACAAAGTTAAATATGCCAGTTTTAATGCAATGTTTTGCACTGTTTATTTCCTGAGCTTAACATATTGGAAAAGAATAAAACATACGATATATGTGCCATAATGTCTGCAGGACATATTTTATGTTTTATTATTTTTTTCTTGTTAATAAGTTAAATTCAGCAAATAAACAGTAACAGTGTATTAAAATGTGCAGAAGTATGTTCCCTGTTGAGGATGTGTTGATTTACTTTTACTTTGCCCAAACTTTTGTATGTGACTGTAAATAAGTGAAAAAGTACACACACACACACACACACACACACACACACACACACACACACACACACACACATTGTCCAAGCCGCTCATCCTTATGGATCACGGGGGGAGCTGGAACCCATCCCAGCAGCCATTGGACGGAAGGCAGGAAACACCCTGGACAGGTCGCCAGTCCATCACAGGGCAGTAAAAAAGTAATACGTGAATTTCTTGTTTTTAGAAAAGTAGTTGATATCTTAAAAGCTGGCTGGAAGACCATAAGCTCCAGACTTGTCGTTGGTCACCTCAAGCCATCACATGTTTTCATGTAAACTATTTATTTAAAGCAGCTCTCCTGATTTAGTTTAATGAAGTACCGATTTGCTAAACCAGGTACTGGATTATAACTACCATTAATATCGGCCTTCCCCAGGGAGAGGTTTCAAAATGGTTAAACATACATGTTGACACACCTAAAGTCAATTGTTTATTCTATTATTGCTGTTTGTATTTTCTGAGAAAATAAACACCTTTGGCCAATTAAAACAGCTTTTTTACACACAGCCATCCTTATCACTGGCCTCAGTTTCACATCTTTCAGGGCAAATGATTATCTCTGAGATTTTGTCTATTTTAGGCCTCACAAACAACAGGCGAAGAGCGGATGCCATCAGTCAAGAGGGCGCAAATGGAATCGGAGAAACGCATGAAGATAAGGTAAGACAAACACACATACTGTCCAAAAATGGACAAACACACACACTCAGTCCAATAACAGGCCTCAGTCCTGTCCAAGAGGAAATGGATCAACAAACAGAAAAGTAAACAATGAGAGCTGTCATCGTGGGAACGTAACGATGGGAAACGGAATCATGGGAAACAGAGTTTTTTTTCTTTCAGAGCGTTTCCAGGTCCAGTGAAATGACTGTGTCAGAGAGGCCGAGTCCCACACCCCGCTCCAGCATTGTGGTGTGCCCATGCGTGCGTGTGTGTGTGTGTGAACCTTCCAGTTCTTGCACATTGTTCTTCAGCTTCCCCACGTCTTTCTTCTGCACTCTGTGGTGGTTTGTGATGTTTTTGGGTGGAAGTGCTCAGAGTCCTGCTCAGATTGTTGTTCCCACGACCTCCTGCACTTCCTCCAGCCTCGTGGGCCGTAGAGGGTCCGGCCTTACACTGCTGTTCCTGAACACTCTGCACACACACAGGATACCACGCTGCTCCCTGAGTCCATTCACACACTCACACACACACACAGAGCTAAATCACAGAAACCCCACAGCAGGCTTGCGTGTTGCTGTTTTTATTTTTTGATAGATTACATTTTTCCACTGAAAAACAGTACAAATATAGACCAGACTCTGCTGGGAACTGTTAAAAAACTGTTAGGAATCTCAGGGCCTACAGCAGGGTCAGTGAACCAGTTCACATATAGTCAATACAAAAAATGTATGCTTTCACTTCCATATAACATTAGCTACTTTCATATTGACTCAAATAAGAAAACATTTTTTATTAAGCTATATGACCATTTTTAGCTCTCAGAAAAAAGATTTAATCTCTTTAACCACTGCCTTTATTATCTGGTTATTTAGTTAATAATATAAAGACTTACTATTTAGTGACTATACATACATATGAGGATATATGTTAGGAGAAAACAGGTGAAATATTTACAAAATGTATCCTTTATATGTAAAATCCTATCTAGTCTTTCTCAAAAATTGTTATTAATCAAAGTACAATGCTAAAAATATTATATTTTGAAATGAAAATGAGGCTTTTATTAATTTATGTCTTAATGATTGCCCTGCATTTAAATAAGCAATGACAAGAAAAAATTTCAGTAAAATAGAAACATTTAAAATGTCAGTTTGTCGATTAATTAGAGTTGTATTATTATTATTATTATTATTATTATTATTATTATTATTATTTTAGATTTGTTCTGTATGTAACAAACCTTTAGCAAGATGACTAAAAATGTAAAATGTATCCAAATGTTAGCTAACAATGATTGTAACTAGCATGTAATGATAATGTGGGCTAGCCAGTGAACCTTGGGCAAAACCAAATGTACTGCTCTGCCACCTTCCAAATGATCATATTATAAATAATTATAATCACTTGACCAATGATCAAGTGACTAAAAGTTTCTGGGGTGATAAATCCTAAGAATGAAGTGATCCAAATGAAATTTCAGGATTTGTTAGATCAGAAGATATGTTAAGATTGGATTTGGCTCCATCAATTAATCAGGAGAGAAAATGTGGGTGTACAGGGCTTTTTCCCCCAGCTTACCTTTAGTGGTGGAAAAGTGAAAATGAGTATTTGCCCTTAGGGTTTAAAGGGTTCATCTGCCATATTTATTAGAGGGTTATTTTGAATGACAAGGATTGTATGAGTGATAGATGTTAATGTCCACTGCAGCAGTAAACACAAACAACACTGAGAAAGTGATGATCCTCCCATGTGTTTACAGATGCTCATATGAGCTCCTCGTGCTTGATTCTAGGGAACACCATGTTCTCAGGGTCACCTCACTCTGTCAGTGAAACCCTCACAGTAAATCTCTGAACCTGACTGATCCTCATGTGGAAGGCTGATCCTGCAGTAACCCAAGCGTGCCGGTGGTGGAGTCAGATGAACACAGGCAACATGCAGGTGCTCTTTAGTGAAGCCCAACACCTGTGCTAGGTTGCAGTGGATGACAGGAGCCTGACTCTACTGTCTTCCCAGCTAGACATACAGAACTGAACTTCAGACTCAACATCTACAGAGGCACAGTCTGCAAAAGAGGCATCCAGTATTCATTATATTCATCAGTTAAAGCATCCTCCAATGGGACAGTGCTGTTGCACTCTCAGAGCAACAGGCCGAAGTTACATAACAAAGCCTAAAGCCTCAAGGCCAGACCTCCTTTCCAGAAACCAGGCCAAAGCAGGACCGTGGGCAGTGTGGCTGGAGATCACTGGTGCACGGCCTGATCTTCCATGACAGCACGTAGTGGCGTAAAGCATCTCGTCTGCCTTCACCAAAACCTGTTTCGTAACTATGATGCACAGTGATGTACAGTAGCAGAGCAAGAGAAAACAACCGGGTTTGCACTTTTGACTTTGACCCATTAGAATTCAATGACCCAAATGTGGGTCTTCACTTCAGCTCTTCACTGCCACATCCGCGTAGCTTAGTTGCATAATATTTACTGAACATTTTATAGTAGTTACAGAACGTTATACAAACGTTAGTTACAATCACACAGTCTGATTGCTTTGTTCATTCTACTCATGGTGTTATGTCTGCTAACAACATGTTTTTTCACCATAACTGCATCAAGCTGGCACCTATTTCAGAGGATCTGGCACCACGTTCATGTATATGAAAACAATTAGTGAATTTACAATCCGATAACTGCAAAATCTGATAACTGCAAAAAATTAGATTTTGTCAGTAATCTGATCAACACATTTATATGCATTTGAGTAATCAGGTAATGGGGAAAGTCTGGGTCTACATGAATCAGACAGTAATCAGATTTCTGCTTTGCAACCAGCCAATAAACTCACAGAAGAAGACATGACGTAAACGTAATGTAAAACTCAAACTTCATGCCGCTGCTTTTTTCCTAAAACATTGCGCCACTTTACCTGAAAATATGAACATACCTCATCTAGAAGATGAAGAATAGTTAAATCCTTATATATATATATATATAAATAGTTAAATCCTTATATATATATATATATATATATATATATATAAATCATATATAAATATATATATAAATCATAATATTTTCTACAAGTAACTTAATGCACGTCATAAAATAATGTGGAAAAGTTAACTAAAAACTCCTGGTTTGGATGCATCCGGCAACAGCAACACTGATGATGAAACAAAAGCAACACTGATGATGTTTATCACTCGCAAAATTGCTCCACTACTGCTCTGGGTCCGTTCTCCCATCCCATCTTAGTGTTAAGATCATCTTAACTGGTAGAGAGAGTGCTCACTGTAATGTTTGCTCTACCATTTAAGAATCTTCTTTGTGTTAAGGTGCTTTTGCTAGACACAGTCATGATTGTTCGTCTTTTAAAAGAATAATGCTGACATAAACCACTGGCTTGTGACATTAACTACCAATGCATTGAAGGCTGTTTTTTCATTTACTGCATAAGAACCTGGTTAACATACTTGTTATTATGCACATTTTTAACATATCTTTTTTTGTTTCTGGACCTTCCATCCCATTGTGCTCCTCAGTGTTCCAGGACCTCGTTGTTTACAAATTAAACCCTGTATATTATTCCACTGGCCAGCGGTCGCTAAGACACAACAGTAGTCGCTTTACTCTAAGCTTCCTTTGCTTACTTTTTCTTCTACTTTGCAAAACTATTAGAACTGTATAAAAGCAGGAAGCGCTTGCTTGCTACAGAACATGAGCAGGACTGTGTTAATCACCTTTCACTTATATCCTTTAAAATAAATACTACATAATAAATCCTCAGGTTACAAAATGAATGACCAATGTCTTCTGCCTGTAGTCATGCTTATCTCCAAGACAAGTCAGTTTTAGTTTAGTATAGCACTCTTTACAACAGGCATTGTCACAAAGCAGCTTTACAGAAATCTGGGTCTGGAATGCTCCAGGCAGTTTGATGAGGTCTGTTGACACATACCAGCTCTCTCTCTTTCACTTATGCACACACACACCAATGCTGTCATACAGTATAAATCTGAACAGTGGCTAATGCACCACACTAATGTGCACCACTGAGTAATTCAGCATTGAGCCATATACTGTTACAGTCATAACAAAGCCATCGAGCAGGAGTCAGTGATGCTTTGCTAATGTGTTTGGGAATGATCTGACAAGAGTTGGATTGTCATGTGCAGCCCTCTGTGCTCTTATATGGTATATTTCCTTTATATAGATAACCCGTTTTATGTTAAAGTGAGCCTAGAGGTCTGTCTACATTTCACCTGAACAAATTCTGCTTAAAAGACAGGTAAACATCACTATACAAGGACGGCTCAGCAAGTAACTAGTAGTCAGACTTAAGGAGGTGCACAATTTTCTAAGAAGGCGCTAATGATCTAAATCTTGTTCTGTGTTAGGAATCCTTTGTGTTTCTTGTTGTGTGTGTGTCCTGTGCGTGGGTCTGCCATGGAAACTTTGAGCCAAAGGTCTGAGTGGTATTATTACCAGACAATCAGCTTAATGCTTCACCCACTTTACTCACTCTACACACTGCCCAGACCCACGCCAAGAAGCTTTACCCACTGCCAAACACAGTCCAGCTGCCCAAACTGTATAAATTCCCCTCATGGCTAAAAAACTCAACCGACCGACAGGGGTGACCTTTGCTTGCTTCTAGAGCAGCGGTGGAAAAATCCAGTCCTGGAGAGCCAGATTCCTCTACAGTTTGGTGATTTTCCTGCCCAAGCACACCTGATTCAACTCGTCAGTTAGCTACCAGGTTTAGGTGGTGTGCCAGTGCAGGGACACTACCAAACCATGCAGGAGCCTAGTCCTGTTTTAGAGTGTTTCACTTCACAGCAGTGGCTGTTTCTTTATTGGCCCCTAATGATGGTAAAATAGTTTTTCCTTTTTATTTTAAAATAAAAGACTCTGATGTAGTATGTAAACATGTTTAAAGTTTCAAAATGTACCATTCACCCTCCAGTCCATACAGCCCTTATATGGAAACCAAGCTGTTCCACTTTCTTTTTTGAATTCACTGATTTTGTGATGTGACAAAAACAAACACATTTACATAAATCCATCTATGCAGTTGACAGCAGTTTAGCTCCACCCACTCATGTTGGAGTTATAAGGAGTATTCAAGCACAGATTGCTTTTTGAATGAGGTGCAATACAGAACAGAGGTCATTTGCATTTGTCAGTCATAAAGACACACTGACAAAAACAGCCCAATTAATTCTAAAGAGAGGTTAGAAACGGACATGTAAAAATAAACTATGACTGCTTTTGGTACAAAAACCCATACAAACGTCATAAGTTGACCGCTGGGGAAAAAATACAAGAAAAAATAGATTCTTGGCCCTTTGCGCATCCTAGAGAGCTGCATCTTTTTGAATGAAGGTCCTGTTGGAGTGTAGAAGTCCTTTCATATGCCTGCCAGAGAATCAAATTAAATAAATTTACACACTGAAACGCTGCTCAGATGTACTGACTTAAAAAAGTCAGAAAGTAACTTGTAAAACAACCCAGACCTATCATGACAGCATGCTTTATCAGTGGCTACACTTACCTTATTAACAGTTTAGGATTATAACAACATCTATTAGGGTTTATAAGACTTTTCATGGGTTCCACATTTCAACACCAAAATTAAATGGTGTGTTTACATTTGTTGGACATTAAATAAGCAGTAAATAGGTGAACAGTCATTTAAAATAAAAAAAAAAAAATGGAACAAAGCACAGATAAAATTCAGGCCAGTCTCAGAAACCACATAAGCAAGACTGTTTGAGATTACTCAACACAACCTGGGTTGAGTTGTGAGTGAGCGCTTAATCCAAAACATTTTCAACGTAACCCCTTAAAATCTCAGGCTTCTTATATACTGAGTCTTATTATTCAGTAAATACAAGGACTTCAGTGCAAAGTGGCTGATCTATTCATAGGTTATAGAAGTGTGTAATAAAACTAGCCATTTAAGGGGTTAAATAATAAAACAAAAACCCACCAGATGTTCAAGAGAGCATGTGTCAGGCATTATATGTTCCTCAGTTACACATTTCCACTATTTTTTACTCTAATAATTTAAGTGATTTACTGCCAATTTTTTTTTATTTTGAGGTTCTGTCAAAGATTTGTCTTTGCTTGACAGTGGAAGTTTACAAATTCTTGTGATTGGCCAAGAGGCGTGTTGTGATGACGCTTTATCACACGTCAATCATACTTTTCGAAACGGTCAAACTGAAGATACAAACTTCTGAATTCATTTTGTATGTTTGTCCCATACTGCACATGATTGGTTTAGGCCCTTTTAAAGTTGTATAATGCTGATGTGTGTTAGAGGCCTAAGCATGTAGTAGTCAAATATATGCAATATGCGTATTTGCACTGCAACACCGCAGGTGAATTTTACTATGCATGCGTGATTTGTGAACAAAGTGTTTATATCTGAATAGTCAGGAAAACTATTTTGGCACCAGCATGCAGCAACAGTACCAGCTATTGACAGAAGTGCTTGGAGCACTCGTGGCTACATTTGCAGACTGTTCCAGTGCGGAGGCCCATTTGCCACTCTCCTGCCACCTGACTGACTGAAACCTCCTAGTCTATCACTCTATCCATGTAAGCTGCGATGGAGAACACTGTACCACTACCTGCATGCACACACCCTCATTTACATCAAACCACACAGAGAACAAAGAGTGAATGAGCAACTCTTTGAACTTACTGCAGATGAAAGTGCTGTAGATGAAACTGATGAATGTGCTCTCTGAACAATTTTCTGCCCTGATTTTCTCTGTGGTAAGTCATGCAGATACAGATCATTCTGCCATTAACCAACAGCTCGCTTCATAAAGTCTGGGTCAACGATCTGTGTAAGGCTATGCAGCAACTGTTTCTGTATTCTGCAGGAGACATAAAAGAGAGAACTTTTGAAAGAACTTTTACCCCAAAACTACGAGTGCTGCTACTTCCTCTGTCAAGCGAAGGAAAAACAGCTACATAATTCCTGAGAACAAACCTGCAGTGAGAACAGTGGTGGCAATAAATTAGTCAGAATTATTAAACTAAGAAATGGTGGAAAGGTGTTAGTAAGGACTGTATAATGCCTATCACACACTATCCTGAACATGTGGAGGGTGGTGATGTTTTTATTTCAGTCTTAAAGCTGAAAAATATTTTGGATTTAATTAGTAATGTGGAAGACAATATTCATAGCTCAATGTCAAAACTATTAACAGGCAGCTCGAACTTTGTCTGGCTTACCTTATTTGCTTAAAAAAATATTTTTGATATGATGATCCCAGAGTCCTTTTTGTTCATTTTAAGTTAGCAGATATTCATATTTTGTTTGTAAGTCTGCGCTTGTCACATGGTAAACCCAGTTTTGGGTTTGTAAAATGAATGTTCTCCTCTGTGCAAGTTTTCCTGTGTACTACTGTTACGGATGCTACCTGGCAGCCTGATGGGCAACAATAACTTACTGGGGCAATACTTGTTAGAATTTGGCAAACGGTTATTTATAATGTTATCTGGGGTGACCATATTTTGGTTTATAAAAAAAATTACAATGAGGGCTGTAGGGCAGCATAGGGAAGACTGTAGCAAACAAATGTCAAAACTGCAAAGATTTTAGAAAACTTAAAAGAAGTCCACGCCAGACCCAATTTGTAGGACATGAAGTGGAAAAAAGGACATATGGTCACTGTAATGTTAACACTAAAAAGAAAAAATGGACCAATGTACAAACAAAATTCAGGCTTCAAGATGGATGCTACTACTGTTTTTAGCTAGGCACTTTTTAAGTACTTTCGTCTATATTTATAGATTACAGATGGACAATGTCAGAAACCACATCAGCAGGACTATCTGAGATTACTTAATAACACGATGTGGTTCGAAGCAAGTGTGTAATGGTTTAGATAAACTGTTCACACCATGCTTAATGGTGGGGTATAAGCATTCATTGCTTCGCCTTGTAGCTCCAAAGAAGTGAAATTCAGACATTTGCCAATGGGCTACATTTGAGTTTAGGGGAAAATTGCGTTAATGTAATTTTTTTCCAAACTGTTAGGAGCCGGTGAGATTCGGTATAGTGCCTCTGTCAGTCGGCTGCAGTCAGGATCTCTGATCTCTGCTGCATACTCTCTGTTTGCTGTGATTACCTGACACTGTAAATATACATTTCCCGGACATGGGAGAGAGCCAGAGGGGAAGAGATACAATGGGGTCTTTAATTAGATCAAGTCCAGGGAATGTAGCGATCGGGAAGACACAGCCCCTCTGCTGTTGCTGGACCGGGGCTTCGTCGGAACTAAGCATCAACACAGGCCTTTGCGCTCAGAGGAGGAAGCAGAGCCCACTGTTTGTGTTTGTGTGCATGGTGGGTGAAAGTCCAAAGGTCCTCGAGATAGTGTGTAAGGGTGCTAGAGTGCTTACATGTTGTGAGCATGTACAGTATACATGTGTGTAAACATATGGAGACTTTGCAGACAGAGCACACTCCTGGGGAGAAGATATTTCCTCACCCTGATTTTTCTGATTAGCCGCTCGTCTCTTATCTTCTTGCTCCGTCTGGGGAGAAGTCATGTCCTCAGCTTGGGTCCAATTTTCCATCCTTTGTTCTCTGCTAGCACTGCTGAATATTTCATCCCTACAGCGCAGGCCTGGGGCCGACGGCAGGCCAAGGATCCTCTTTCCAAAGCTGAGGAGCAGGAGCGCGCCCTCAGCCACGGATCAGCCATGTCTGTCACGTAGGCCAACGGTGCGCAGAAGTAAGGGAGGGAGGGTTACACCGGAAGATCTGCTTTGTTTTGGAGTACCTGATGTGCAGACAAACCATAGCTCACATTCTTCTGGAAATTCATAGAGCACTGAAAACGAAAACATCTTTTAAGTGAGCTCTAATTAAGTCTGAGTCTTAGATTGACCCTAGAGGAGATGAGTGGACAGACTGGAGCAGACCTGTCATTTTAGGCTGAGACAATGCCTAATTCTCAAGAACAATGAGTCAGGTTCCTATGGGAAGCACACACAATACGCGCACATAAAAATTGTTTTTCGAGATTAGTTTGAGACTGTTTTAGCAACAGTGCATTCAAAAGAAGAGGAACATGACTTAATTCAGCATTTGCGCACAACGTTCACAGGCCTTTTTTCATCCCTGTGATTCATATTTATGTTAAAATAAAACACTATTAGCAGTAAAGCCGTACCCTCTCATTATGTCTGTGTCTGTCGTAGGCTTTGGAGTGTGTTGTCCGTTGCTCGAGCATAGTGGTTTTGTGTTTCCAGTGGCTGTTCTTCAGGCACTAAAAGCCTCTACTGAAGAAACCACAGCTAGGGTGTGACCAGAAGCCGTGGCAACAAGGCATGTGTTTTCCACCAAAGCAGAATTAGGTCGTCAGGCTTGTTTATCTGTTGACGAAGGAGAAAAGAGTTACTCAAGCAAAAGGATTATTCAGTGTTTATACAATTTACAACAAATTATAATCATTACGCCTTGGACCTTCACAGGTCCGTCATAGGAGTTGCCAACATGGAAGTTTTAAAACAAAAAAGCTTACAGGTGCAATTTTCTTATACACTTCATTAGAAAAAAATCAATTTTTCAAAATCTCTACGTAATTAAATCATTGAGATGTAAACAAAGTAATTCAGAGTGGTCTGATGTGAAAAGGTTAATTAAAACTTACTCAGATTTCTTTACAGTGGTGGTGATAGGAACCAGGGGTCATAAGGACAACAGCACAGATTTAGCCATTACATTTACTATCCAAAACGTCCAGTGAACCTACACATTACTAGCTATTTCTTACCTGTATTGCTTTTGCAGTTGTGAAGTATCTAATGTCCAAGATCACAGCAGTGCAAGGTCAAATCCAGCAGCGTTCAACAAATAATTCAGATTCCATTGAATCCTTTAACCCTGAAGGTGCCAATTCTAAAATGTGATGGATAACAAAAGCTCCCCCTTTTTAGTCAGAGTTACAGAGCCCTTAATAGTTAATAATCAGTAGATGGTTATTTACACATCTTCTATGAAAGGATCATGTCTGTCTGACATAATGAAAAGGTCTGTTGCAAAAACAACAACCCCAATATGACCCCACCTTTTTTTTACATACACAGTGCAATCCTTTCTGGTACTGTGTGTCTGAGGGTTAGCGTGCTGCCCTTTTGGCTGGATGAACTCTGCCCCTGCTGTGCCAGGATCAGATAGCCAACTTGGTGTCCTGTTACTAATCTGTAATCCACTTGGCAGAGGGTCCTTTCCATCTCCAGCCTTACATAAGACATTTCCAGGCTGTCAAACTGTACAAACATAAACAAATGGATCTCCACTTTAAATCTACCAACTCTGTAGGATTTAGATGAGAACAGAAAATGAAAATAAAGTGCATCTCATTATTCTTTTCAGTTCATTGAGTGTTCGTTATGTATCTCTTGTACCTCATGTAGTTTTTTTTTTTATGAGTCAGTTAATAACCTGTTGGTTAACAAAGAAGAATGATAAAAGTAATCACCACAAAAAGTGAAAATGTTAAATGGGTTGACCTTATATTCTCAATGAAAACAAAATGGTAGATTGATCTGTAGCCTCGGATATGTTTTTGTCAGTCTGTGATTTACTATTATATTATTATTGTTTAATGAATTCTTAAAAGAAACATTTTAAATATCAAAACTATGTGTTTCCATGTGTTACTGTATGGCTTACAACCCCATTTCAAATCATTTGTCATGCACCAACTGAGGCCTACTTGTTCTCACAGCAAAACTAAGAGCAAGGTAATGACACTGAGAAATATTGGACATTAGAAATAAAATTGCGTAAAAATGGTATGTATTTCATCAGACTTCAGAAGGATTAAGGGTGCTTTTAAGACCATAAATACATACATTTTGCACTGAATGAATTACTTGTGCGAATTCTTAAAGTATCTGATCAGAATTAAATATTAATAATCTAATGTACTTAAATATGATATCCCCAATTCAAATAGTAAACACGGAAAAAGGAATACATCTCTAACACCTCTGTGGTGAGCTACTTGGTTTAGCTTCTGCTGAAATGAGATTGTTTGCTCTGCCAGACCAAAGATAAAGTTTCTCAGAATTTTGTGTGTGAAAAACTTAAATAGTCTCAAATGAACGTTACAGAGCTGGGCAGTTTTAGCACTACATCAAACATTCAAAAGACGAAAGGCGATAGAACCTCAGACCACGTAGGTTTACTTACACCGGGCTAAACTTCCAACTAACCTTTCTTCTACAGCCGTTCGAGAGCGGCACTTTAAAAACTACATTTCCCAGAAGCCTTCACTGCAAACCAACGGCTTTAAATTTGCAATTCTCCTAACGCGCATTTCTGAATAGGCAAATAGACATTAATTTACCACATATTTATATAAAAACGAATTAGGCTGTTGTGATATGTCAAGATTTAATACATATTTTGTAACTAACAAACCCACTTCGCTGTTTTTCCCTCGCTGCGTGTGGTTGTTTTCCCATGATGCCCCGGGCCGGTCTATAAAAGGCCCTCAGCCCGGCTGCGGCTCATTGAGAGAGCGCCGTTGTGAGAGAAACGCAGATCTGTGTGGAACAACCGGCCCGATTAAACGCGCTGAACACAACCATTCTCCTCAGGTGTGACTCGTTTACGAATGGTGAACTACTCCGTGGAGCTTCTGCTGAACAGTCACTGTTTTGGTTGTCAGACGAAAGATAAGATCCACTTTTCCTCCGAGGAGATCATGCGCGACACAGAGGAGAGGTAAGAGCTCAGCGAGCTGAGCGGCAGCCCGTTAACACCGAGCGGGGTGTCCGTGTTGTTTGTGTCACAGCACGCCTTACTGGGCACTTCAGGGGTTTCATCAGGGCTGAGAGACACTGACCAGCTGCAGGTTTCATTACAGAGAGAGCATAATTAGGCCTGTTTAACTGGACTTAGTGCAGTGCAGGATGTGAATACAAATCATGGTATTCATTGTTTTTGATAGTATTTCTTAATGTGGCACTTCTGGTTCTTTTTTGTCTGTTTTAATGTATCAGATGTCAGAAAAAAATTAATATCGGGAATCGTGAAAACTTGTTTAAGTATCGTGATATTATATTTTTGCTCTGTCGCCCAGCTGCTGCAGTTCAGCTATGTGAATATAATAGTTTACTGTGCTTTAAACAGACAATAGCTGCGTGAATCACAAGTAACTCGTGTGCTCGTAGCTCTGAACGACGTTTGTGTTGAGCTGAATCCGCTAAAACAGAGTCTGAGTTGTTGTTGTTGTTGTTGTTGTTGTTGTTGTTGTTGTTGTTGTTGTTGTCTTCTTCTCCAGTCTGGTGTACAGACTCTGTTGTGCACTTTTCACACTTCACTGAGACGCCGAGCCTCTCCGTTGTTTCTATGGCTGTGTGACACACTGGGCCTCAAATGTACCCAGAAAGTGTGATCGAGCCGCCATTCGAGTCTCTTAACGTCGCCGAGGGCAGAGGGGTTGTTTTTGTTGTTAGCTGTTCTTCCTCCTGAACAGCCGAGACTGAAGGATCAGATTACAACAGAAAGCTCTGCTCTGCTCTTCCTCCTGTAGGTCAGCCCGCATTAGCCACATTTAGCCGGGTTTCAGCCCCTCAGAGATGGTCGAAATGGTTCAGTTTGGACTCGCATACTCAGCCACTCTCCGCCAGGCCTGCGGCGAGGTGCGCTGAGGCTGTTAAATCGCACCCAGACAGACGACGGCGTCTCAGAGTTTGTGCCCTTCGGCTTGCTTTCGGTTTAATCGGCTTTGAGCAGGAACAGCAGAGAACAAACCGCCGCGGAGGAGCTATGAATAGCTCAAACACGAGGAACAATACGTCCAATAAGTGTCACAGGTTCCAGTGAAGACGCTACAGCGCGTCTTATGTGGGGAAACCCGTTATGCAGATACTCTGTTTGCTATTCGGGTTGCTCTCCGAGTCCCAGTCGTCTGTGAAGAGTGTTTGTAGCTCAAAGCGGTTCGGTGCTGTGTTTGTGTGATTCAGTCACCTGGAGGGGAAAAGCTCTGCTGCAGGCAGCCATTGCATAACCTCAGGACTGACACCTTCGAGACCTTTCCACACCTTGGTTTGGCATATGTGGCGCCAAAACAAGAGCCTTTGTCTTGTTGAATAACCCAAACCTCTAAGAGATGTGGAGAGGTGGCTACGTGAGCAGCTAAGCTACGTTTTCCTTGATCTGATATAGGCAAAGGATTAAGATTTCCTGGTTGGCAGTACTAGGAAAGGATGACACTACCTAGGGTAGATTAAAAAAAATAGAGGTTGCATAAGAGATGGGACTCTGAGATTCTGTACTTTACATAAAACACTTTTATGGCGCAGCGTTTCAGGTGTCCTCTGGAATGGTCATGTTCTTGTAAGGCCAGGGTGTCCAAAGTCCGGCCCCAGGGCCAAACGCGCCTGACAGAAAGGATTTTAATTGTCCAGCGGCTTCCGTCTTTGAATGCGTTATACCCGCCGTGAAGTTAGCTAAGAGCCCTTTTTTCTCTGACTAGACCTGCTCATTGATTTACTGAATAATCTTTAGTCATGACTACAGTCAAACAGCGCAGGATTGACCAGGAGAACCAGCAATCTCAAGACAGATGGAAGACTTTCTGATGAAAGTTCTGACAAAAGAGCCATAGAAAATATGTGCCTTGCACGTTGAGACAGGTAAGAAATACAACAACAAAAGTGATAATGAAACAAAGAATGGGAACTACAGGGTAATTAGGGGTCGAGATGGCAGACAAAAAAGCATCTGGAAGCTGCAGTTTTCAGTACAGTTTTCAGGACATTTTTCAGTATTCAGTAGTTCAGTAAATATGAATTGTTCTGTATTTTTGTTTTTCATATTTTGGGTCTTTTCTGAATAATATTTTGGGACAGAGTGACCAGCCCTTGAGCATTTTGATATTATTATATTAATAATATATGATATGGCCACCTTTGGCCGGGGGGGGGGACACCCCTGTTGCAAGATGTTCTTCCCCACCTCTGACTGTGTCTCTGACTGAAGTGTTTTTTTCAGCCAACCATAATGTTAACACACACACACACACACACACACACACACGTGGTCCACATTACCGCTGTCCCACACGCTATGCACGTTCTGCTTTTGGCTGAGTCTCATGACTTGGCTCGATGCCCAGGACCTGAAAAGCATTCCTATGGAATCTCTGAAAATGTGAGCCCTCATGAGTCCGGCTGCGCTCCCCCTCCCCCCCGCCCCTGCCCCCTGCTTCAGAATATGGCAACAAAAGCATGTTTAGAACTTATGCTTCATTCAACACGGTGTGTATTGTTGAGTTCATTTTTAATGCAGGAAACATTTATCCTCCTGTCTTTCGTCGAGGACATGTCCGAAAACATTGTGAGTCAGTAGAGAGGCTGGCAACCCCACTGCCATAGCTGCCCCTCTGTAGCTGAGCCCGATTTTCCTGGAAGACTCTTGGTTTCCTGTTTTGGAGTTGAACCTTTCCTGGCTGTTTGCCAGCCTCTGTCTCTCTCTCTTTCTTTCTCTCTCTCTCTCTCTCTCTCTCTCTCTCTCTCTCTCTCTCTCTCTCTCAGTAATAACCTTGGCTAGTGTGGCATCTAACACTGATAATTACTGTGCAAATAATGAAGCGGATTGAGCACTCAGTGTAAAATACTTTAATGCAGTTTTTCAAACAGACTTCCTCCCTTGATGAGTGCTCTCCGGCCCTCTGACTTTGAGTTCAGTTGGAGGGAAGTTAGCATGACCTCACCTTCGTACTACTACTTGCTGCCATGTTATTTTATGACCGGTTGATAAACACTGTGTACTTAGCACATGCAAGTAGGGCGTCTGCTGCTGCAGTCATATCTTCAAATCTGTGGTTTAAGTAAACCAACTGAAAGGAGGAACAACATTTTAAGGCCAAGGTAAAGTTTTTGCAGTTGGATATTGAAGCCCCTCTTTAATGCCTATAATGTTCATGTAATGTCCTGGTTCTAGATGCTGACCTATTTCCCTTTATGACTGGGCGCACATAACCAGTGACATGGCTGGGAGCTGAGCTAGCACTGCGAGGGGGAGTGGGGGGCGGTCTGAATGTCAGAAGGCGACAGTGTTGCCTTTCAAAACAAGCTGGCATTTCAGTCACAGCCACTTGTGGCTATAATAGGGCACAGGGGAGAACTGTACAAATCAGGTGCTTGGGGAGGGGCAGGCAACTGCTGACTTCTGATGGCATGAACATTTGTCAACTTTGAAGAGCCTTTTTTTCCCACCGATATCACCTCAATTACTGACTAAGCAAGCAATTTTCTGGTCATGTGAACATTGTTGCCACAAAGAGCAACTAATGAGTTTTAAATCAATGTCTTATTTGATGGTTCAAACAGAGATAACCTCATCAGCAGGGTCACTGAACGTCAAGTAGACGCCGCGCAGCGTAATGAGTTTGTTTTCCACCTCATCAACCTCGTCTCCTCCAGCTTTGATGTGGTCTCTATGCAGATTGGGTCGCCGTGGCTACCTGTCCGGTTGCCAGAGAGGCAAAAGTGCAGCTCCTCCCTTCCCTCATCTGCAGAGCGATCTGGCTCTCACACCTCCAAAACAAGCACCGACTTTGAAAGAGTTGTTTTCCTTCACTGTGGACTTCAGATAGCCTCTCAGAACCTGACCAAATTTGGCATCTCTTCAGGCAGAAGAGCTGGAGCCAGTTTGTTGGCCAAGCTTCAGTAGCCGTTTCTGTGTATAATAAATTCTCGCAGACTTTGGTTAGAGCTTAACTTGCTCTTAAGTTTCTGATTCATCACACAAGCCAACGAGTGGTGTGAACTTTGCGTAAACAGATTTAATCAGAGGCCATGTGGCAGGATGGAAAGTGGATTGCGCACGCCCCTCAGCCGCAGACCAGACGACTTGGAGAGAATGTGACCCCAGCCTTTTCTCCGAGTGAGGGGCTGACTATGACTATTACTGGCTCTGAAACCCAGAGCTGTAACCCAAACCGCTAATAATGCCTGTTCCCAGCCCTGCTGCTATTTAGAGACGTGTTTACAGATCACGCGCTAGTTTGCAATGAGTGCGTCTTTACCCAGCACCAGCGCTCTGCTCTCATTTCCTCTTACCGTCTAACTCTGGGCTGTCTGTCTGTCAGTAATTGAAACATCTGGGTCTCCACAGAGCTGAGAGATCAGTAATACTGGGTAGCTTGGAGTGCTGATCTAGGATCAGATTAGCCCCATCCACACTGATCATGATTAATCATGTGCTGGAAAGAAAAGCTGGCTCCAGATCAACATGCTTTCTATAGAGTGAATGGTCTCTGCTGTTCTCTCTGTTTAAGCATTCGGCGAGGGTAAATATTTTTGGACCCGCTCCTTGCCTTGCTCATTAGCCTATATTCGGTGTCCTACATTCAGTCCCTGTGCTTTTGACTGTATTATGTGTGCAATGCAAAGTACTCACAACTCCTTATCAACGGGGCCCATTGTTAATGCGATTCTACTGTACTGGTGCGATAGCTGCAGTCTGGACAATAGTCTTCACACTCTGCACGCAGTGCAGGGCTTTACAGGGTGTCAGAGGTCCCTGATAAGGCATGGAAAAGTGACAAAAAAGAGGCACAAAGAGGCACAAGTGGTGCTGAGAGGTAGAAAGGCACACTACTGAGGCATTATTTGTGCTACAGAGAGGGAGAGAGGGGGTTTTCAGGAGATAGGGAGGTGCTACGGAGAAGGTGAAATATGTTGCATCAGTTTGTTGCTGCTGCTGGGCTTATTTATAGCATCTGTATTCATTAAATGGTCCCGTGACATTGTTGGTACATTGCTTCAGGAGAAGATTTTGCTTCATCCTCTGCCTGTTTTCGTTAGCAGTGAGATCCCCTTAACCTCCGTGTTATCGCAGACAACGTACACTGCTATGGGTGCACTGTGTTGCATTAAGCAATAATTATTACTTTCATCAGCAGTAGTGATAACCTTTCTGTCTCCCTGTCTCTTTGTCTAGCTCTTCTCTTGTGGGCTCCAGACTGCACTGCTCCAGGCAGCAGGCTCCAGGGCCTCTGTGGTGCTCCTGATGCCCCTCACCCACTAACGAAGATCCCGGGTGGGCGAGGGACTGGAAGGGATCTCCCTCTGAGCGTGCCACTGCACAAGGTAAAACACACAGGCACACTTTGTCATTGACTTCTGAGTTAATGAAATGGAAATAGATGCTATATTTGTTGATGGATTGATTGTAAAGGGAACAGTGATGATACTCCATAAGGATTAGTTTGACTTGTGCATGACTAGATCAGTCAGCGTGCTTATAGCACACTCAGTGGAAATCTGTGATTCATCGTAATGCCTGCTTATGAGCACTGTTTATAACAAGTAACACTTGATATGATGCTCCCAAATAGACTGCATGAATCTCACTTTCTCTTGAAACACAGAAAGGCACTGTCAAGTTCCTCGTCCACTGCATTCTGTTAGCTCTTACACAAACTGTTCTGCGCTGTTTGTCCTTACAGCAGGCTTTTATGCTGAAATCTTATTTATTGCCAATTTGACATGCATGACTTAATGTAGGTTATGGTTGTTAGGAGCAGATATTATGATGCTTCGTGCTGACTGTGAACATGAGTCCGATTGACCGATAAGAATCTTTCTATGGTCCATAGAGGGCCTCAGAATGAGGACAGCTGATCTTTTGATGTTGAGATGTTTTTACAAATGCACACAGCACACAAAGAGGCTTTTGCTGCAGATGAGCCGTCAAGGTTATTCAGCATGACGGGCTAAGAGCGGGGCAGAATGAAAACAGTAGCTTGTTTTTGTCACACATCTTTGTGGCTTGATTACAGCAGGCATTTCTGCACACACACAACCCCCTGATATTCCCCCCATGCACAGAGCCTCGTAGTTTACTGAGTGCTTGCCCATTAGCGTGAATGTGTTTATGTACAGCTGTAGGTGTCACCAGATTCAGTGCTCAGACATGTGACCGACTCGGGGGGGCTAAAAGGGTTAGGACCAGGCTGCTCACTTACACCTGTGAAAGGGCCTTTTGTCGAAGCAGATGGTGACTGGTTGTCTTTTTGCCCCGTCCAAACAAGAGCTCATTTGTTTAGGCTGTGTGTCTCTAAACATTAGCTACAATGAGTTCATCCAGTGTCCTTTTGTATACAATGCATGGTGAAGTAGAAACAATCAGGAAAGAAGTGGCTAAACTGCAGTCCTTCGAATAAACGAGGCAATAATAATGATGGAAAAGGATTTTTTTTTCTTTCCGTTGCCGTAGGAAATTCAACTTTACAGCACTGAAATGAGCAACATATGCATATCTGTTCTTGTGTAAACATTGCTCTGGAAAATGGTTGAGTAACACAGGGACGTGTGTGTGTGTGTGTGTGTGTGTGTGTGTGTGTGTGGATGCACTTGCATGTATGGATTAGTCTGGTCACTGTTTGTTTTGTTGTTCCCTTTCAGGATGAAAGATTGACGGTGACTCAGACGGGGTCAACAAGTACGGCACCCACTATCTTGCACTTTCAGTACCAGCTGAGTGAGCGGCGCTTCTCCTGCTGGGACACGGTGCTGGCAGGTGACTGCCTCTATCTAGAGATCCCCAGCGGAGCTCTGCCAGAGGGCAGCAAAGAGGGGTACGTACAATAACACTGCCATTAGCTGTGAACTGTTATATCATTCCTATTGCACAGTATTGCTCCTACCACTGAAGTTAAAGAACTTCTCGTGATGCATTTATACAGCATTTATAACATTTTCATTAATGAAGTGAGAGGGAAGTGTTTGCCCTGATAGGTTTTAGGTATTGTTTAAAATATTGCTTTACATGGCATAGGAAAGTGTATTCATTTAAAATCTACATTAAAATGTATTTAATCTTGTATTCTTTTTGTTTCCAGATAGGTTGTCGAGGTTAGGTTCTGTCCAGAATAATTCAAAAACAGTGTTGTATTTGCTGATATCGAGGTAAAATGCAGTAGAAGAACATAAATTAGTAAAATTATATGATAGACTCCCAGCAGCCACCTGAAGCGAAAGCTGTATTAATGCAGTGTGCTCTCTTCCACAAATATAAATACAACCAAATGAGATTCCACCCATTTGAAGGCGAGTCACATAGCCAGATATGGTTCAGTCCTCTCAGATCACCTTTATAGGCAGTGCAGTGAGAGTATTGTTCTGGGCAGCCGGAGTGGCCAGCAGCAGTAGAGTTTGGCGAGGGGCTAAATTAGCTCTGCTGCAGCTGCCCCTGCATTATTATGTAAGTTACTGATTATGTAAAACTTCAGTGCGTCATCGTTGTCTCGCTCTTCTTCTGTGCTGCAGGCTTACCAGTCTGTTGGAGTTTGCAGAGGAGAGACTGAAAGTCAGCTACGTGTTCCTGTGGTCCTATAAAACCAGGGAGGACCGATGTAAGAACCTTTTCCACTAATAGACTCCCAGAATGCACTTTTACACAACCAGTTTGATATGTTAATGATTAATTTTTTCTGTTTGGTCAATGTTTATTGGTTGCATCTGAGTATTCCTCATTCTGTTCTTGTCTTAAGCATTACCTAGTCTGATTTTGGCTGAAGGACTATTTGTTCTTTGTTTCTTACAGTATCCATCACAAGGACTTTCCACTATATGGGTTTTGAGATGGTGAAGCCTGGCCACCCTCTGGTGCCGGCGCGGCCTGATGTCTTCTTCATGGTCTACTCTATGGAGGACAGCAGCTCTGATGAGGAATGACCTCCTGTTACTGTCTTGCTCTGAAAATGCCCCCCACCTCCCAACTATGCCTTCCACCTCTTCTCCTCATCCTCCTCCACAGCTGTGGCACTGTGCCCCCTAGGCCTCCTGAACCCCCTCTTCACCAGAAACTGACTTTTTATAGGGGCTGGAGGAGCAGGAACGGAGAAACAGGCGAAGCTAGGACTGATAGAGTCCCTGATTGGTCTCTATCCTTGTCTTTCTTTCAGCTGGGGTTGGTTGGTGCTAAGAGATCTAAAGCATATCTGCTGTTAGTTTTGCATCGAATATCAAAAGGTCTATACTCTTCATATGTATGCTCTGCTTTAGACAGGACATAGTTTTTAAGGATGACAGTTTGGGGGAATCATATAAGGGAAAGAATTTTATAGAGATTGTAAGCCATTCCCCTATAAAGTTTCTGCTTCAGGGTGGTGGTACAACATAGGAATGGTTTTTGTCATTCTTGTAGTGTTTTAACAATCTTCATTCTTTCGTGTTGTTGCTTACCGTTCCTTATTGTGCATCGTGAGCCTCTTTCACATCTCTGTTCTGGTTAGAAATGGGAAGTATGAGATCACTGTCGTTGCATAGTCCATATTTATCAAGCATGCATGTCCAAGTAAGCAGACTTGTTTAAGACCAGGCCTGCTTGGCTCATGCGGTGGAATGATTTTGACGTTAAAGACAAAGGTCGTCCTACGAGAACATGCATATTCATTCTGATAAGCTTGGTAAATATAGGCCATGATGGTGAATAGTAACGTGTAGGTGGATAGCTCAAAGCTCTTGGCAACAATGATGTGTTCTCTCACCTGATTAGGCTGAGCTGCACAATTAGCTGGCGAGGCTAACCAGCTGAATTATTCATTAATGACAAGACTGTGGAGCTCCAGGGAGAACACTGAGTCCAAGACAGCAGCATTCCAGCTTAGCCTCCAAGATTATAGAATCCATTCAGCGCTAGTTCACGTTTGGCCGAGAATAGAATCAGGTAGGATTTGAGCTGAAGCGAGTACACGCTTGTGGCTCATTACAAAAGCTACTAGTTTTAAAATCTTGATACTGCATCCTCCTACTTAGGAAAGGGGTTAAAGCACTTGACCTGATGAGATGCGAGAGTGGTCTCTGGCTCTGACTTTTCATGCAACTTTGAAATCATCCCTTGCCCACTGTATTCTGTCAACCCAATGGCCTTTTTAGCTGTTATTACTCTGTACCACCCCCCTTACATGGGTTGAATCTGAGTGCAGATGCGTATCCACACCAGTCTTACTTCAGTTGATTTTAATGTTTCCCACCGTTTGTCTTCACCATCCTAAACCAAACCTGTAGGATAAAGAGTGGCCCTTCCCACTCTCCCAGAGGGGCCGTCTACATGAGCACTTTACCTGTACACATAGAATTAAAGCAGACGTGCATTCGGGGCACATCACTAAGGGATGTAGCCCGCACTTTTAAGATGTCGGGCTGTATTTAATGAGCTTGACATAACTGCCAAAGAAAACAGTCCCCTACTCAAGCATGATGTTTCACTTCCAAACGTCATCGCTCCAGGAATACATTGCTGCTTTCTCTGTAGTAGCACCCTTCAGGCTATAGTCTGACCTAGCACAGTCAGGACAAACAACAGATGAATCAAAATACATTCCCCATAGCTGGAGCTTTCTGATCTCGAACCGTTCACAGTCATGCTTGTGAAAGCCAAGTACCAGCTGTGCTTGGGATCCATCTGCAGGTGCACAACTGCTGGGGGCTTTAGGTTCTGCATGTATATATAAAACTCTTACTTTTCCATAGTTACCTTTGAGCCATGACAATAAGCTGTTAGAGGAAATTTCTTTTCACCTTCTGAGATTTTATTTTTGTCTATCTGGATCAATCGATTTTATTTTTGTCTTATCTAGATATTTTTTTTCTTTTTGTAGTTTAGGATTTTGTTTACATAAACAGTAAAAAGAGAATCATTTAATGACAATCCATACTTGTATACCTTTTGTCTGAATAAAATGGTTAATGTGAACTTGGTGGTCCTGGAGTTCTTTTTCTATCTAACAAGAATGGCTCAAGGTTATCACACTTGCTGACTGGGCTCCACTTGGATTTCAGAAAGCTTTTAGATAAACCATGTGGTTTGTCTTCAAAACAGAGAATGAGCTGAATGAACAGATTCCAGTTTTAGCTGCATTTCCATAGCTGATGGACAGTTCCAGAGCACAGCGCCTGTTCCCTGGGTGCTCTCTCTGTGACGCACTCTCCAATCTCCAGGCAGGGAGACAATACATTTATCCAATCAGATCATAGATGGAGCTGTGGCGCACTGCCAGGGCCACTGATCTTTCTTGCTATTTTGGGAGCAGCAGAACAAGCATGCTGCGCAGAATGCCTTACAGCCCCATTCAAATTCGTAACGCTGAACGCACCAGTGGTCATTATGGAGCGTATGTGACCTGACCCCGTTGCCAGGTGAGGAGGGGATGTGACCAGCTGTCGTGCTAATGCAGTGAAGTGTTCAGCATTAAGTAGACTTAATCACTCATAGCACTTAGTGGTTACATCACAAAGAACTTACAAGTATTTCACAGTGACATATTCTGAGCCATATAATTGTGTTGCCGGGTTACTGTGCAAACTTTGACGTAACCTGCGAAAGAAATCCCGTTTCTGTAAGCCACAATTCTGAGAGGACAGAAAGAGAGAGCTACTTCTGACCTTAATCTTTCATTGACCTTACATAACGCACTTCAGTTTGCGGCAGTTACTACATCAAAGTCACACAGTTCTTAGAATCTTCCTGAGCGAACACGAGTGTCCTGCGTTGTCCTGATAGGGGGTTAGAGAGGAATTAGGGCTGGCAAGAGTCAGTAACTAATCTCCACTAATACTGCACCCCAAATAACACCAATGCATAAACTGCCAAAAAAAAACAAACTCTCTACCCACAAAAATGAGTCAAACATCTTTCCACCAGAAGCTGCTTACAGGATGTTTCATCTGACCACGTGACTACATACTGGTCTCCATCACTTGCACACATGCACACCCACTAGGACGGCTACACTATAGCTGTGTGAACTTAATGTTACACAACAGTTACATTGCATTAGAGGCAGAGTGCCTTCCAAGGGAATGCTTTTATTTTTGATCTATTATTCAACAACGTATTCAGACCATTCCACCTCCTCTGGGTAGACCGTGCTTTTAAATGCTGATCTAGGATCTGCTTCCTCTGCCTCAGAGCACAGCTGGTTTCAGGCTAATGTTTAATGGCAGCAACTTCTGGAACTTTCACTGGAATCAGTGTGCTGCAGTCAGAGCAGCAATGAACCCTCCACACTCCATTAACTGTGTTGTGTGTTTATTAAAGAAAACAGTAGACATAAAGACAGACTGAGTTGTAACCTAACCTTGGTTTTTTATATTTCATAGAAAAGAAGAAGTGCGGGTTTTCTCATTTGTCTTTCTCTTTCTGTTCCTTCTCTTTCTTGTCTTTCTCAGCCTTTGCTTCCTCTGCTTCGTGCTTCTTGATCAACTCCTCCACCTCCTTCTGTTTCAGAACCTTGATCCTGGTCTTACTGTTCTCTCGTGTCAGTGTGGCAATCTCAACTACACAAAGAAACAGGGAGACAATGAATCAGTCATGGACAGATACAGAAGAAGAAAGACGAGACCCGAAAAGACAAAACTGCCTGTTGCCTGGTGCCTCTGGCCACAACATTTCACGTTTTGATCAATAACAATGGAAAGACCGTCAAACAAGTGGCCACTTTCAACAAACCTGTTTGGTCAGACATGGAACTAATCTGACAAATTTCATATTTTGTTGCAATGTGTTAACTGTAGCCACTGTGACAGCTAATGTGACAGTGTGGTGACAGTGATGGCACCCCTTGCTGAGCTGGTATGCCTGGTATCATAGATGCTGTTCCATTAGCTAATACTGCTCTGTAAATTGAAGTGTTAAATAAAATAATGTTACACAAGATGCTGTAACTGCAGTAGCTCAACAGTACCTAATGCAATAACCCAGACTGAATGACGTCAGGGCAGACCAGCTTGACGGGGGACCACCATTGTCATCACAACCACGTTTATAGTAATGTAGAGTTTTAGTAAATATTTCCTTTGTCTAAATGACACGACTTTTTTGTTACTGAAGCATGCTTGTTAACTGTCAATTCAATGTATATATGCTAATCTTTATATCTTGTCTAACCCTGAAAAACTAAAAGCTATACTTTGTGCATTCTATTACAGAAACCATAGAAAGCTCACATTATTACTCGGCAAGTATACACAGCTTGGCTAAACAAATGTTGCAACTTTTCCAATGACTGGAATAATGCTGGTGGCACAGGGTTCAAACTGTGCCAAAGCCATAGCTATGCATAATGCATTCGCATGCATAGTGCCAGGCCAGACTCAATTAACCAGTCTAAGGTAGCTATCTTTTTCCATTACTCATGTGCCAAAGACACACAAGCAGACAGAGACAGTTACACACACACACACACACACACCCCTACCTTTCTCTGCAGAGAGCTTGCTGACGTCCATGGTTTTGTTGAGCACTTTGATAGCAAGGGCGAGGGCAGCTGAAAGCGTCATCTCTCCCTCTTTATAGTCCTGCTTTAGCATTGACACAGCAGCCTAGAACACAGCACACACAAACACATCATAACTTACACATTCATACAGAATGACAAAATAACAATTATGATATATGGAGTGACTGTCCTGTATGTATGACTACTTAATAACTGTGCCTTTGCTTACAAACACTTCCTTATAATGTAAGGTAAATTTCATGGAAGGTGGACATGTTTATGCACTTATTGATCAAAGTCAATGCATTTTTAAATGTGAATACAACCTGCAACCTACAATCCGTCAAATTTTGACAACCTGTAAACATGCACAGAATGTGGACTATACAGGATTTTAAATGGATTTCACAAAGCCTTGATTTCTAAAACAATAATGCAATGACAGTGACAGGACATTTTAACATGCAAGTGTTAAACTGAATAAATCGAGGTGTTCAAGGATTTCAGTCGTAACACAGAGTGGAATAGAATGTTCTTGAACATGCTGATGTCATTGCTAAAGCTCTGGCGCCCCCTACTGATCAAGACTTAAAATGACCACAGGCAGTGTACTTCTACTGTAGTTACCCACTACGCATTGTGCACAGAATTCTCACACTATCGCTTCACATGCTTCTAAACATAATCTGGTAACATTATCTATGAATGCTTGATTGGAAATGCGATGGTTTTGAAGCCCCCATATTACCTAGAGCGGTTAAAGTGAAAAGTGACAAACTTCAATGTTCTCTTGCAGCTACTCACATTTACAGAATCTTAGGAAATAAGCCTGAGTTTCTACATGCTAAAACCCACCTCACTTCCTTTTACAAACTCTTTGTTTTTCACTAACTGTTTAGACTACTGGGTTTTCATGCAGTCCTAGAGATTAAAAAAAATACACTGCATGGACAAAAGTATGTGGCCACCCTTTCTAAATAGTGAGTTCAGCTATTTTAGACATCCTCACTGCTAACACGTACATACAATCGAGCAGCCATACAATCTCCGTAAACAGACTCCTGTTTCTGCATGACTTTGCCCTCATGCACAAAGTGAGCACCATAAAAAAATGGTTTGCTCAGTTCAGTGTACAAAGAACTTGACTAGTCTACAATGGCAGTAGAATGGGTCACACCAAAGACATTTAATGTGGCACTCTACAATGCCTCTTACCAACAAGTCAGTTCATCAAACAGAACAAGGGCTGAAATGTGTAGTACATGGCTGCAACTCTCAACAGCAAGTTCCAACTAGCTCTGGATGCAACATCACAGTTCCTCAGGAGCCTCATGGATCAGGTTTCAATGGCGGAACAGCCACACACAAGCCATGCACAATACCAAGCGTCAGCTGGAGTGGTGTAACGCACACTATGACTGGCCTCTGGACCAGTGGGAATGTATTCTATAAACTGATAACACTTCAACAAATGTAAGTCTGACAGTCAAATCTGAGTTTGGTGGATGCCAAGAGAAAACCGCCTGAACGAATAGTGCCAACAGTGAAGAGAATTAAATGGCTGCGGTTTTTAATGGTTTAGGAGAGCCATAAAGTTTTAGTGAAATTAATTTTAAAGAGTGTCTAATCACATTTTAGAGAACAGTATGCTTTCAATGTTGTAGCTTCGGTTTAGGAAAGTCCCTCTCCAGCTTCAGCAAGACTGTGACCCTGTCCACTTTGCAGAGTTTGGTGGAAAAGAACTTAAGCAGCCTGCACAACCAACCTTATCAAAGGCATTTCATAACAGCTACGATGTGACAGTGAGCCAGGCTTTATCACCCAACATCAGTGTCGGATCTCGCTAATGCTCATGTGACTGAATGAAAGCTAATCCAGGTAATGCTCCAAAATTTAAGCTGGAGAAAAGCCTTTCCAGAAAAAGTGGAGACTGCAGCAAAGACAGGTCCAACTGCATAATAATGTCCATGGTTTTGAAATGAGACGTTCAAGAAGCATAAACATGTCCTGTGTAGTTTGCAGTGTATTTTGCTCTAAAAATGAATATGATCAATATTACAGCGGCAAAACCCAGACACACAGGGATTCATGGCATTATCAATCTCAGACAAAGATAAATGCCTCAGGATCCAGGTTTTTCAACAAATACAGTCAGATATTTGACAGTGAAACTTACATAGATCTACCAAGTCATTATGATGCTTCTTGTAGAGAATAAAAGTTAAGTAAATATTTACATAGGCATGTATAAAGGCTTACACTCCACATGAAGTGTTACCAGTAACTTTTTTCCTGATGATTGTAAAACTGAATCATTCAAGCAAAATGAAACAATTGCTCTCATCTGAAGTTTTGAAACCTGGGTTTTGCACATGACCTGACTGCACATCACCTAATGATATCAAAGATGTGTACATAGTGCAAATTGTCAGCTCTGTTGAAAGCATAATGCATTCAACTTAGCCTATTTGTTCATGTCATTCAGTTGCTATTTATTCATTAGGGATGCACAATCAGAATCAGGCAAGGTCAGTATTGGCAGATTTTTGCTCAAAACATGACACTGGCAATCAAGACAATTTATTGTTTTTACTTGCACAGATCTCTGTTGCAAGTTTATGACAAAATATGTGAGGCAGGTAAGTGCACTCTATGTACAAAAATACTGTAGCATAATTATTCATGACTTTATTACACAATTGTACTAAATAGCCAGTTGCCTCTTATTTTCAATACAAGGGTTTATTGGATTCATACTGGATTCAAACAGGGAACTGATTGAAAAAATTGAAAAAAATTAAAAAGCTTGACCCATTAAAAAAAAAACAAATAATGTGATTTATATTGCAAGTTTGGCTATTAAAAAGTACTGGAAATATACTGGAGTGTTTCATCTGCTCATTTATCCCACTCAGTGTGAGCTTTGGACTCAAAACAAAATAAAAAAGGCTAATAAAAATTGGCCCAAAAATTTGGCTTTAAAGAAAACAGAATCATAACTGACTATAAAAATGTATGATAAGTGCATCTCTATTTTTGAGGTACTTCAGCTGGTGCTGACAATTTAATTATTTTGTCCAGAAGCAGCAGAGTCAAAACGTTATTGTGACTGGAGCTAAACGAAACTAACAGATGATAGAATGTGTGCTTCAAACTGTTTTGAAACCTTTAAGTATGAGGGCTCCACATTAATCAAAATGTTTGAGAGTGCTCAGTTGTAGTATCACTGGCCTTTTCTGTAAAGTGAAATCAAATTCCACTGAAGCTGTGTAGGTTTTACAGTGGTGTTACAGCTATCAGCCCAGAAGATGCACTTACTGCGCTGTTATTGCCAATGCAGGTAGCCTTCCAGCCTCCGTAGTTTCCACTGGGGTCACTCTGATAGAGCTGGAAGCCATAGTGCTTATCCCATCCCATATACAGCAGAGAAACACCAAACGGCCTCTTACCTACACACATACGAACAGCAGCCGTGTTAAAACACAAATCTCTAGAATAAAATACTAGTTTCTCTATAAGGCAGAACGAATAGCAGTTAGAGAGTGTGCAGTAAAGCTACAGTACCTCCAAACTGTGTGTAGGCTTGTTTGATGTCACAGAGTGCTGTAACAAGCTGCTCACAGGGGATAGGCTCCTGATACTGAAGGAGATACCTGTACACACACACACACACACACACACACACACACACACACACACACACACAGCGTAAATAGCGTAGGTTTATATTTTAAAAAAATAATAAACAGGTGCATTTTCTAATTCTATTTAAACATCTTCAAATTAAAAATTAGCATTGTGGCTTCTTTTCACCATCAGTTCTCTCACCTTTGTGCAATTAACCTTAGTTCATTAGTGAGGACATTGGCATCAGATGTGATTCCTGCTACACTGCAGGCCATGTCTCTGCAACACAACAAAACAGGTTAACACAAAGAACTTTTGAGTGTTTTGATTAAAAGTTTCACTTACATTTGCATCCAAAATGATCAAGTCTGATCAAGTCCCTTACCAACATTTTCACACAGTAGAGAGGCTGATGCTCTTTTAGATACTGATCACTAACGCTTTTGTTTGAGTAATTTACACTAATGTTTACACTAAACCCACATCTTGACCATAATCTGCCCAACGTCTGAGACAATGCAAACAGCAGAAGTAAAACTGTAACAAACTTAAAGATATGTATTACAGATAGGATAGGACAGATAAAATTGTTTTTTGAGTACCCTATGAAATGCATTTGTACCTTAAAACAAAAATGTGGTGTGAAGTGAATCACATTTTGCTCAAATGAAAGTACTGTCATTTGAAAGCACTAAAAAGCGTATCATAAAACCTATACTTGGAAAATGCCTTGTGGTCAGGTCTACAATCTTCTGAATGACAGTATATCACGACACAGAGAGATATTCGCGATACACAATACAATATCACAACATTCTGACACAGACACAACATACTAGTAGTGCCCCATTTAAAAACTGCCTTCAAAAACAATGAATACAATGATTCTTCAACACTTCACACACTGTACTGCACTAAACTTATTTAAACTAACTATGCTCTCTTTGCAATGAACCATACAGTTGGACAGTGTTTCTTAATTACTGATGGTATCCACAATATACTCAGAGAAGCATCTTGTATTTCATGAGAACAGATTTTATCACAATAACAACAAAACACTGTCATATCGCCCACCACTAACTACATACTTGCTTTAGCGTCTCACAAATCACTCTTACTTTACCGCAGCCGCACAAGCAACCAACAAAAACCAGAAACTGATTCTGAACCACTTACTCGTTGAGTTTGTAGATCTTCTCTGAAAAGAACACTTCATCCAGCAGCTTGTGGATGTTCCTCCTCTCTGCTGCCAGCAACACACCATCGTTGGCGAGAATTCCTAAACAAGTACCAGCATGGCCAATAGCTTCCATGGCATATTCTACCTGATACAGACGCCCTGTTAAAGACACAGAAAATCATCTAATAGGATTTACCATCTTCCTTATTCACACTTCCAGCACTTCCTCACGTTCATTCCTGGTTTAAGTCACACACACTTTCAGCTGATAATTTAAAAGAAGATATAACAAAGAGTATTGTTAAGGAATTTGTATCAAAGTTGGTACTGGTACTAGTATCAGTATCAAAACATTGTGAATGATACCGAGCCATAATCACTCTGTTACAGTCTTGTTGCCATTGTTAACCTCACCAATAGCACAAGTTTATACTGTGGGTTAATAAAACTTTAACCTTACATGACACATCTCAGAAACTTTCACCATCTTGATTTTGAAAGCATATCTGGATTTCCATGAAACTTATGTGATGTTCATAGAAGTTTTACAATACATGAGAAATTCTTTTTCCAGTCACTGAAATTGATCAAAAATGAGTGAATTTACATGAGAGCCCTTAATTATTAGGTTCTTTGTATCCCAACCTTTGTCCTCGAAGCCCACTGCCCTGTACCTTTTAGTGTGTTCCCTGCTTTAGCACACTCACTTCAACTCAGTGAGGGTTGTTAATGAGCTGATCGGTTGCTCCAGGCATGCTTGCAGTAAGGACAGCACTAAAACGTGGGCCTCCAAGACCAGGGTTGAGAAACACTGCTTTTTATGAAGATGCATGAATTTGATTAAATTTGTCTGAGCCAAAAAGAGGAAAAAGTTCTTGCCCCTTGTCCTAACAGCTTTGTCTTGGACCATTAACCCAAAATATATGGAGATGGTCTAATCATAAAGGGAAGGACCGCTATTTCACTGCATAATTAAAACTCAAATAATACAAAAATAATAATTACCTTCAGGGGAGAAAATGGTGGTTCTGGAATCATATCTCCGAGACTATATAAAAAGAAAAACACAATTACATTTCACAAACTTATAACGCACAGCCTTCAGCTAACTGTACCTTGTAAACAACAGTGACGGTGAAGTTTCACAGATACTCACCATACTGTCCTCTCAACACGGGAATCCTGCATACACAGGAAATACAATCCGCAGCTCTGCAGCGTTTTTTATCTGGATCAATCTGACAGAACAACACAAAGAAGACAATTTTTAGGAATATGGAAGATATAATCTCACCAGCCTAAACCCACAGTAAACACAGAGAAACAGAAAGAGAAAGTGCCACAGCTAGCATTTCAAACAGGCTAGCCAGCTAGTTAGCTTAACTAGTTAGCTACTGTCAACTTTAACGATAATTAAATTACAGACCTTTCGACACAAACTGGGCGGTTTGTAAAAATAAATTACAAACTCCTGTAGTTGTTTTAGTTATTAGAATTCAGGTCTCTGAGTAAAAAGCCCGGCTGTAGTTCAGCTGAGCGCGGTTAGCTCGGTTAGCTCGCTCACTCAGCGAGCATGAAGCAGCAACTTTTGGTTTTCGGCAAGAAACAGCGAAAAGCAGCGCAACATACAGCGAACACAGGTCAGCTCAACACGGCGCGGTGTGATATATTTATAATGACCTTGTTTTTAACTGAAAACCCAGCAGAGAAAAAGCTTTACGTTCATAAATGTCAGTTACCGTTTCAGCGCCGCCGGCTCGCTCAGCTCCCTCCACTCACAGACACACAGGAGCACAGACCTCCGCTCAGAGAGGAGCAGCGCCCACAGCGCCTCTCACAGGATGGAGGAGCTGAGAGAGAGAGAGAGAGAGAGAGAGAGAGAGAGAGAGAGAGAGAGAGAGAGAGAGAGAGAGAGAGAGAGAGAGAGAGAGAGAGAGAGAGAGAGAGAGAGAGAGAGAGAGAATGTAGGGATGTGTTTTTGGTTAATAATGTCATTATTTTAGCAAAATATTTTATACACGAATGTAGAATATTAAAAACCCCTCCGCTGTTTTTTGTTTTCCAACTTGAGCTTTTTGTACAGTCTTTAACTCCGAGATTAAGAATGAAAATAGCTGTAAAAACACATAACTGGCCATGACCCCTTTTTGTATGTTCGTTTTAATTCTCTTTAATGTGAAAACCTCGTTGTTTTGTACTTATAATGCTGAATTAATGTGCTTAGTTTTTCTGTGTTTATGTGATATGATTGTCGTTCTTGAGTTTGAAATATGACAATAAAAAATTGAAAAAAATTGAAAAAAAAACCCTTCACACAGAGCGCAGCAGCGCTCACAGCGCCTCTCACAGGACTGGAGGAGCACAGCAATGCTCACACCTGAGCACAGGTAACCCCACCATCACGACGATTACCGCCTCGGGGAAAAGCGGAATCACCAAGAAAGGCGGACAGACGGTTCTAGAGACTTGTATAAAGCATGCCGAGCGAATTGTTTATTATGTTTATTATGTTATGTAGTGCCCTGCAGAGCAGTTTTTACGGTTTAACAGAATTCATGATTTTGTATTTGTTTTTGGTCATCAGTGTTGTCTCACTACAGTTCCCACTGTGCATTAGGCTACTTAAATACAGCGTTCAGCGCTGGCTGCTAGCCACTGATCTTGGGGCTTATACACACATATGTGGTACTGATATACCCTGGCACTAACCTCAACTGGTCATCGACCTTTTGTCTTTGTTAGAGGAATAATTCTGCTGCAATTATTAGCCACCCAGTGGAAATTCAACAGCCCTGTGACGGAGCTGCCCTCCGCCACAACATATGAAAAGACTTTCTATGTAATGGGGACATTCATATTCAAACAGACAGACTGATGCTGTTTTAAATAGCCTTTATTAACTGATAGTGTTTGAGATGGAAAGTTGAAGTTGAACTGTGAACAAGAGCAAACCTGCAGAGAACAAAAGAGAAAAAAACTTAATGTTGAATATGAACTGTTTGATTTTAAAATGTTAATGTTGCTTGCTTTAGTAATGTAACTAAACAGTTTAAGCACTGTTATATTTCTGAACAGTAATGGGGAAAGCCAAGAAAAGGTTTAATTGAGTAACTAAACTAAATAAGCCCTAGAGGGAGCAGAGTGAGTTAGTCTGGTAGAGAGGTTGATGAAATGCGGTTGGGGCCCAAAAAACGCTAAAATTGTGACTGAATAATGGACTATTCATACTAAGTTGTATATATTTGTAGATATTGAGTTTCTTTTGTTTTTTCTTTTTCTTTTTGCACTGGATAAATTCCTTTTTTTTTTTTCTTCACTGAGTTTGCACCCTAACCTGAAACGTACCCACCCCCAAGTATCTTACCAAAGTACTTCTAGTCTTTTAAAACATACTTCCACCTTCGAGATATGTCATCAGAAGGGGTTGTCCTACTCTTTGAACAAGTAAATCTTACTTCAGAGACTACTGCTGCACCACTGCAAGAGGTAACTAGGCATGTTCACGACAGATGTAGTGATGGTTATATTTTTCATTTTGTTAAGAGTGTTATCATTAAGTGTTATTACAAACACACGTTAAAGCTAAAGTACTTGTATTTATCCATCATTCATAGAAGCATGTCCATTATATTATCAGTAGTAGCATCCTCTTTAAAGTGTTTTTGAACTGTTCACCTTTAGGTGCACATTTGTACAGGAACTGTAAATGCGTAATTACACAGTGCTTCCTCAAATCCACGACCAATTACAACTCATTTATGTCTGATACTGTAGGACTGGTCTTGGTACTCATGATCCTACTTGAATGAAAACCTTATGATGGCTGACTTTACAATACAGTGAAACTTACTTGAGTACCAAACCTGTACAGGCAACATCCACCACACATTTACTCGTTATCGTTTATTACAAATTATTTACAACAACGGCAAAACAGAATGATATGTTTTCTTCTCTTTTTCTTTAATACTAAGAGAACAACTTCCTTATCTTTACCCCGTCGCCCGTACTCGGCAGGTGCGTTTGCATACTGTCATCTCACACAAAGAGTGAAGGTTGATTAGGATCAGCAATACATCCAGAACTGCTCTAGACAAACACAGTCATTGTAGTACACGTATACGGTAGAGGTGGGCGTGAAAAGAAATAAAAACACCATTCCATGTAGATGCATAATCAGAAAATGTCCACACAAGATTGCACTTCCAAGGAGAATGATGTTACTATAAAGCAGAAATAACGCCACATTAATTGGAGTAAGTGTTAAATTGACCTTCAGCATTCCTGGCATAATAAGCATATTGGGATAGTTGTGGGATAGCTGAGATAAAACTAAAGGAGCAAGAATTGGCATTTTTTTGTCAGTCCTGTATTATTACTCAGTGCTGTTCACATAGCTGGCCTTATAGCTTATCACATTACATTGAAAAGTAACTCAGCTGGAGGTATCATGATAAGGAAAGGCATTTTCCTCCAGGCACAGTTTTTTCTCTTCCATAGATATGATTGTTTAAAGGATAAACAACAAATTTGCATCAACATTTAATTTCCTATTTGGGCCATTTTCACAAACCACTGCAGTCACTGCTGCTCATGATCACTTGTCTGTAGCTCGTCTAAACTCAAAACTTTGTTTTTTCTTTTTCACCTAATCAATCATGTATATTCCTAAAAGTGGCCAGATCATTAGCCACTGTCCCCACTTCGTAACTTTATTCACCTGTTAAAAATGGTAATGTGTTATCTAGTTTTATCAGGAAAATCCCACTTAGTGATTTAGTTTAGCTTAGATAAAAGCACCAAGTCCAGGAACCATTTTGAACCATTTTTGCAGTTACTAAATCAAGGCATTGATGCTCTCCAACACCCCCGAAGGGCCGGTAACATCCGTAAACTGATGACAAGAAGATTCTGCACTGGATCGGATCAAGATAAATAGTGCTTTTATCCTCATAACGATGGCAATGTGTGAGGTAACATTCATACTAATAAAAAAACAAAAAAAAACATTTATGAACAAAAAGAGTGGGAATAAGTGAGATGACCAGGCATTTTGTTTAACTTCGTACACTCGAACATAGTCTTTTACACAAGTAAACAAAACAAACCCGCTGAAACAGAAAAGAAGCTCCACCCATTTGCCTGTAAGACCTATAGCAGAAGTAAAGACCAGTATCACTTTAAGAAGCACTGACAAGAGTGAGGACATCGTGTAGTTTGTGCGAGAGCCTAGCACCAGGATCTTAGACCTTGACTGGAAGTCCACTGGCGTGCTGAACAGGCACTGCAAACAGAAACTCCATATCAACAGACACCTCAAAGACCATGCACCACAGCCCAACGGGAGAAATCCAGAATCGACTCAGGAGTTCTTAGTGTTCTAGAGCTCTAGAAGCAAACTGTGCTTCTTGCAAATCATTTACTCAGAGCTACAGAACTGACACTGTGTGGAGTCTGGATTTCTTCTCACATCCATGTAGAACTGCAGCCTTTACAGAAAGAAACAGCAGACTTTGTTTTTTTAAGTGCAAGAGAGATGCATCCTCTAGCAGATGCCCTGCAGGGGGGTGCGACAGAGGAAATAGCAAAAAACAGGCACAGCAGAGTCCAGGGCCTGAAGAGTCACTGATTAGAGTCCAGAGCCATCGCCAGGCCTTCAATAGCCCTACACAGCCAGTCTGTGGCTCAATCTGGATGGAGCTCAGCAGTCTAGATTACGATCTCTTGCTCAGTACTTCTGAGACTGACGCAACATCTGAGTCTACAGCCGTTGACAACGCAGGCTGGACAGACATTACTGCAGCATACTGCGGGCCACGTATTTCAGGAGGCCTCCGTGTCTATAAAACGCCACGTCCATCTCGTTCTCAAACAGGGCCACCACACTGAAGCTCTTTCCAGTGCTGGTCTGAAATGCAAAAAGAAAACATCAAGATGTCAGAACTGTCAACACTACTGTAATTCAGGCTCTACAGACCAAATCAGAATGTTTGTAAACATGAAGGTTGGCTACAGCTCTGGGTGGGTGACTCTCATTCAGTCAGCGATGGAAGCAGCTCATTTTGAATAGCAGTAAAAACAAACTCAACAGACTACATCAAAACATTGGCAATGATGGTAAAATCTTGTGTTTGAGGCCATAACTTCAATTGTTCCCAAGAACACAATGGGTTATATTTAGGCTATGTTCACATTACAAGCCTTAGTGCTTAATTTAGATATTTTGCTCAGATCTGATCTCTTTGTCTCTCACTCATGTAGGTAAGTGACTCAAATCTGTCGTTAATGTGAACAAACCATCGTCATGAACAGCAAACAAACTAAGCAGCCAAACAAGCCTTCATAGCGAAGATAATTTGGTCTAAACCTGTCAGCTGTACAGTATTAGACTGAGACGAAGGTGAAAAGGATCATATGCATTACTTCTGCAAAGTTTACTGGCCTTAACTTCAGGTTTGATGCTGCCACCCTGTTAACGCTGAATGATGGCGCAGGAGCAGTGAAAAGAACTACATGTATTCTGATCTGAGCGTTCTCATTTAGTTCGCATGGCAGTGAGTTTGATGCTTATCCGATCTAAGACCACATATGAGAGTGGCTCAGGTCAGATTTGAAAAGAACACATTTACACGTCCACACAGCTCTAAAACCATCAAATGTGTCACACTGAGGCAAAAAATTGGATTTGTTTCTCTTTAGCCTGGTAATGTGAACGTAGCCTTAAAGTCCCATGGATCACAGTGTAATTTATTAAAAATGATTGTATGATACTAAAATGTGTTATATTAATACAGCTTAAACACCAAGCTTGTATGAAAAAACAGGACAGAAATATAATAGAAATGCCTTAAAAATCGCTTATCACACCTATCTGAGAACTGCCTGGACATGGATGTAATATTCTGATGAGCATGCATGATCGACAACCATCAATCCAACACTCCCATCATGCTGTGCCACTGAAGCAGAACTAAACATAACAGCGCGAGTGGAGCGAAATGAGTGGCCTTTACATAATACAGGTGGTCTTGTAGACCATTCCCACTGTGTACATGACTCACTTATATGGCAATGTCTTAACGAACACTTTATTCATTATACTGCTGGATGTGCATCCAGGATGTGGCCGGTTGACCAAACAAATGGATGAATGGTTCTTGCTAGTTTGGCTTTTGTTTGTTGTCAGCTTTCTCATACCAAGTTCCTCTAACTCGAACAGAGCGAGAGAGAGACCATGGGGGGAACAAACTTTTGTTAAACCTCTGTTAGCAGGACAACTCACATCAGTGATGGTTGTAATTGGTGAGAATAAAATCACTGGCCATTTTTTAGGCACTGGAACATTGTTCACAGGACGTATGCTGCACATATATGTTGTTTGCTCACAAGAGCAAGATTAACCTACTTAGAAAGAAAACACGGATTTAGGTTCCCTGGGGTTTTAAGTCCCCCTCCCCATTCTTAACACTCTGTGAAGTCTGAAAGTGCTTCCTCCTACAACCGGACAGCTCGCAAGTCTGCAACATTCTCATTTGTTCTCAGAAATAACTGCAACAGGGAGTATGCTAGCTAGCTAGCAATGGAGTTAAAACTGATTGTCACATCAAATAAGACACATTAGGAACGCAGTCTCAACAGCTGTGTTCATCTCTGAAGAGTCTGCTATGCTTCTGGTGACAAAGCAACATTTACCCTGATAAACAAACATTTGTTACACAGAAGTGTGTGGTTTCATAAGAAAGTCAGTTATTTAACTTTACCGTTTTCTAACATTTTAATTATCGAATTAATCGAATATTTGGGGAAATTCATTGATGCTCAAGAATTATACAAAATCCTGAGGTACCAATGCAGCACTACCAGCACAATCCACACAGAAATAAGGTTTTTGCTGTTGTGACTATTGCTATTTTGTCCTATTTAAAGCCAATAAATAATTATTATTATAAAGCTTCTTAAAATAATGCAAAAAACCTTTCGGCACTTACAATGATAAACAGCCACAGGACACATACAGGTCATAAATACAATCAAAGTAAAATTATACTGCGACTACCAGACAGTTCAAATGCACATCTGTTGATAATATAGAAATATCCTACCAGTACGGTTAACTCTTGCTGGGGAGTGAGCTCCTCTGGGATTGAGATAGAAAACCTCTCTTTCCCACAGAGCTCCAGTGAGTCAGCATTCTGCCCAGGTAGGAACTGTAGAGGAGCGATTCCCATCCCCACCAGGTGGTTCTTATGCATCTTCTCAAAGCTCTCTGCAATCACTGCCCGTACTCCCTACAATCACATACAGAGTGAAAACATTTGATCACTTGATAAAATACCAAGATGCAAGATAAAAATCTTGCTTTGTTGCTGAACTACTGCTCTAAACAGTGAGCGTCATTCGAGGATCACAGCAGAGGAATCTGTTGTTCCATGCATGACTGAAAAACTGTTGGCTGGGGTTGCAGACATACCAATAGGTAAGGTCCTTTGGCTGCCCAGTCCCGGGAGCTACCTGAACCATACAGCTTCCCTGCTAGGATGATGAGAGGAACTCCATCTCTCTGGTACCTCTCTGCTGCCTCAAACACGTCCAGCTAGCACAGAGATTGAACACAGATACTGCTTTATCAGGCTTTAACATATATTTATGTTGTTGTCTGAGGCAAAGTCTTAGAAAAAACAATCATTGCAGTGTATCAAGAGAACATCTGAGCTAACATGGGTCAACATTTGCTTGATCTCACCGTCTGTCCAGATGGAACGTGCACAGTTTTGGGGCCAGTCTTGCCAATGAGGCGGTTCTGGAGTTTGATGCTGGCAAAAGTTCCTCTTGTCATGACAGCATCGTTCCCTCTCCGTGCACCATAAGAGTTGAACTCACGAGGTGTCAGACTGAGTAAAGGACGTAAAGAAAGAATGTTTATAATTTTAAAAAATACTGTACTGTGAATCCTTAAAACTTCAACCTAGTCTTCTTCACATCTAAAAACAGAATCAGGAATGTTACGTCTTTAACACAGTTTAAGATTCGGAGTGTAAAACTTCCATTTAACAAGGCCTACAATTCAAAACTGTTCACAGCTTGTGCTGTGGCCGTCTTTTATAAACCGGGCAAAAACAAACAGCTGTTTCTGTGTAAAAGAACAAATTCAAGAAATGCACTTTTCAAAAGCTAATATGTTATATTACCTATGATTTGGAAAAAAAGACAAAAAAAAACACAACAGGCTGCCAACAGATTTCCAATTTTCATGCCCCAGTTTTTGCCATTACTACAATGCAAAGCATGTTTCTGATATGAACAGAAGCTCATTTATGGTGGAAAAAGGCCATCATCATCCAAACGGCATTACATGCCCAAACAAGTTGTGGAGCTACTATAGTTTGTATCCCGTAGCGACTGCAGCAGGAAGTGTCAGCTGCACCTCTCTTTATCAGCAGTGCAAGACAACATGGTGGCACACAGAAACCTCATGTTTTGTGTATAACACAACCTAGAAACTATTAATAAGCAAATCCCTTTTTCCATTACAATATTTGCATGCACAGCTTGCAGTCACATGCCTCCATGTGTTTTTTGAAGAGACTAAGTTTACGCTACAATATCTGCCTTAGGTTTAGATGTTTAATATTACTGTATTTTCAGTTTTTGAAAAAAGGTAACTGCTGCAAAGTCCTTTACCGTTTACTCTGTAGGTACTTGGCAGCTGCGCTTACACGTGCAATACTGCCAGCAGGAGAGATGTGATCAGTGGTGACTTTGTCTCCCAGAAACAGCAGAGCATGAGCATTATCGATGGACCCAGGCGCAGACACCTCCTTAGACTGAGGGAGAGAGGACAGGACACACACTCAGACATCCATTTAATATATATATATATATATATATATATATATATAAAAACAAACAAACAAACAAACAACTCTCTACATGACAAACTACAGGACTAAAATGTATATAGTCACTCACAAGTTTGCTAAAGAAAGGAGGGCAACGAATGTACGTGGATTTGGGATCCCAAGGGAAAAGCACAGAGTCTGGAACGTCCATGTTATTCCAAAATGGGCTCCCTTTCTGAAAGTAAAGGACTCAATCAATATACATGGACCGCACACTGGAAATTACCAAATGCCACTATATAAACCAAATATAATATACCATATTCTATATAACCAATATTCTTTTCTTCATAATTATACTTTCTTTTCAATTTTTTTTTTCAAAAACAATGTTAATATATAATAAACATTTCATGTAACAAAAACAATAGTTTACACAATGTTTACTGCTTCTCAATACAAAAGGATTCTTATCTTTAACTATAGTTCGGTGAAGTTTTATAACATCATAAATTGAATTCAAGCGTCATCTAAGCATCATTAATCAACTCTTGTGTATCTACATATGCATTATAGATTTAAAAAACTTTATTTGATGATCACACATGCAGCATCTTCAGAAACATAAGCATCAGAAACCAGACAACAGTGTCTGGTTGACCAGGGTTTTGCAATTTATTACTGAATCAAATCAACAGGAGTACAATAAGAAACCCAGTAAAATCCTCCACCTGAATCCGACTCCTGAGCTCTCTGAATATGGAGGCGACGACTGTGTGCTCCTCTACATCCTGAACTTCTTCTTTAGATGGCCAAACATCCTTCAGGAATACCTCCTTACCTTCTGCATTCAGTCCTACATGTAAAATAAAGCAATGCATATGAAACAGTTTCTTCTCAGTTTACATAGACAATACTTTGTTTTTGCAGTAATAAAGTTCAGTGTGAGTTACACGTAAGAACACACGACAGTCCACCATGTCTTACCAAGAGGCTCTTTTTCAAAGTCAATCCCAACTGTGCCTGCGATGGCATACGCCACCACCAGGGGAGGTGAAGCTAGGTAATTGGCACGAACACAGTCACAAAGGCGTCCCTCAAAATGCCTGCTACCAGACAACACTCCACATGCAACCAAATCACCCTGACAAGCAGAAAGTAGCACAGGTTCACTTTCAAGTGTTCTAAACAGATGCAGATCGCAGTATAATAAATATACATGAATGAAGTATCCCATCTCCGGTATAACAATCCCATATGAGAATAAATAAGCATGAAATCTTACCTGTTTAATGGCATCTACCACAGATTCAGGTAAAGGTGCTGTGTTTCCAACACAGGTGGCACATCCATAACCAATAACCTCAAACCTGGCACACAGGAAAATCCCATTGTCAGTCTTGAAGGAACAGCTCAAACAATGTGTTAACTGATGTAATACGGAGTGAAAGCAATTATATACCAGAAAATATATGAGGTGGATTTTGCATATATATACACATATACACACACACATATACACGCAACATAAAAACACATGACATGGGCCCTTTAACTTTTAAAAACAGTGCAATGTGCCACAGTGACTGACTTGCTGAAAAGATGACAATGGCGATTCCCCTGGTAGAGGCTATACTATACAACTTCTACTTTATGACTACATTTACATACAGCAATGCTCTAGTTGCAAGATAATATATTTACCCCAAGCTAACATACTAGCAACTAGCAAACATGCTAGTCAAGATATGATACAACACACTGCATTCCTGTTATGTTGCACTGTTACATTCCTCACCTCTATATGCATTGCTACATACTGGCACCACCAGCTTTACACACAAGAAGACCTGTGGCAGCCCACTGTCGGACGGCTCACTTTCACCCCAAACATAAATTAAGCTTAAAGCAGCAAATCACTGTCTATATGGAACTTTACACTGAGAATGGGAATGGGATATATATAAAGAAATATATATGAGTACGTACCCAAGCTGGCTGAGGTAAGGCAGCACTCTGCTGGCGTTGAGGTAGTGTGTAACCATGCCACTGCCTGGAGCTAGACTGGTCCTGATGTAAGGCTTCACTGTAAGACCTGCGTCCACAGCTTTCTTTGCTAGGAGGCCTGTAAACACAACAAGCACAGAATTACTAGGAATTATGAGAATGATTAGGTTCACAAGACAAACCAAACTGTAGGCCAAAGTCTGTACTGCTCTGGTTATCCAGTAAAATTTTCTCTAAACTCTTGTTCCAATGTCAGTTTTAGCTGCTCTGTTCAATCAAGTTCTCAAATAAAGAGGCAATCCTGGACCAATGAATCCTTCTAATGATAATAAAAAACAGGCTAGAGAACAGCACTTTTACTTGAAGTAGGGAGTTGCTCTGTTAAAAAGACCAACAATTCAGTGAAACATTAATTTTATGTTTTCCCAGAGAGTTTAATCATATTTGGAAGTATGTATGTATATCATATTACACTTTGCTACTCTGATTTGCTATGCTTTAACATGAGTGTGTTGCCAAGGACACATTTTAAAAAACATGACAAAGAAGGTAGACGTAGCGTGGACTAGACTTGAGCTGATTTTAGCTCGGTCCAGAAACAATGTATATATAATATATTCTCTGACAAACCTACATGACACACCGTCCAATGACAAGAAAAGACTACATGTAAGAAGACGAGCCTCCATTACCATCCAACACTGTACCGGTTAAGTCTGCTAACTTATTAGCTCTTCTGAAGAGGTAGCCTCCTCACTCATCCAATATGAAAACCTACCAACTTCTCTCAACTCTTTTTGAATAATAAAACATTTTCAAGTATATTCTACTGCATACTGTTATCCCCTTAAAAGTAGGCATGCAGCTCTACTTTAATGTTGGCCAAAGTCCATTTTTTTTGCTGTTGTTTCCTTCCTGGTGGTTAACCAATTATCTGATAACCAACACTCAAACATGAACATCCCTAACTCTGAGATGTTTCATACATAGGGCAGCTGGCACTATATCAGCTTTCTCACCTGCAGTGAGCATGACGGAGGGGTTGCAGTTGTTGGTGCAACTGATGACAGCAGCAATGACGACCGATCCATGAGACAGTGTGTACTCAGTGCCCTCGTGTTGAAATGGCACCAAAATGCCCTGCTTCTCTCTTGGAATGTGGAACCCTTTAAAACCCACCTGATTCAATAAATAAATAAATGAATAAAAAAAAATAATAAATAAATTACACACAACACTTGTAGATTGGTCAGAGTTGTAGATAAATTAGACAGTGTTACACTAAGCACCTAGACTATGAAAGCTGGGTTTTCTTTTGTCACTTTGTACTTGAGTAATGAGTAATTGAAGCCTGTGTGATCTCACATAACTATGTCAACTTGTCAATAAATATTAATGATATACAAACTTAGACGCTCATTGTTATCAGTTCTATCTCCATTCCCTTTTCAGTATTTTGTTTCTATTCAGAGCAGAGAGATTTGCCTTCTCATTGAGACAGCCGACGAAGTCCTCCTTCATACAGGTTACAGGTACCCGGTCCTGTGGCCGTTTGGGTCCACTGACGCAGGGTGTGATGGAACTGAGGTTAACTTCAATGACCTGGAGAGTGGCATGAGGACATGTGGTGAAACTCAATATATATTACAACATATTATCTAATGCAAATACTAACTTTATAAAATAAAGGATCTCCCATCTACAAGGATAGGCCTGCCAATTAAAGAAACCAAAGTCCACTTATACTTAAACACCATAAAACTACTCTCCAGTGTTGACATTGAGTATAACCAAGCGGTTCTACCTCAGAATAATGTGGATCTTCTGCCTGGTCATCAGAGCTCCGGAACAGCTTAACAGCTTTAAGGTAACTCTCCATAACTTCAAGTTTCTGTTCTGTAAAGTCTTAAACAAAATAAGGTCACATAAATTGATGCACCATCATACAATGCACACATGCAACTACAACACATCAACTGCTGTGAGAACTAGAAAAAAGACATGTCCTTACTGGTCTGTTTAAAGTGCTTGAGTGTGGTGTTGTCCACGGGAAAAAAGCTGACGGTAGCATTGTATTCAGGGCACATGTTAGCAATGGTGGTTCTGTCTGCTGCAGAGAGCTGCGACACACCTGGACCAAAGAATTCCACAAACTTCCCACCAATGCCAGCCTGTCGCAAATGCTGTACAAAGACACACGTTTTTAGGCTTACATCAGAAAGCAGTTTTAGGCTGTCTCTCAATCACTTGTCGTGGAAAAGAAATGGAAATAACAGAAGCAAACAGTTGTGTATACCTTAGTGATGCCAAGAACTATGTCTATAGATGTAGCCAGTGCGCTGATGGATCCCACTAACTTACACCCCACAACCTGCGGCAGTGTTAGAGATACAGGCTGACCTAGCATAACTGCCTCTGACTCTATCCCTCCTACTCCTGAGAGACAGAGAAACACAGGCAGGGAGGAAAGGGTACAGAACCAGAGAAGATACAGAAGAGAACAGGATTAACATGCTATTCCACATGATCACAGCAACAGGAACAATAGATGCCAAACAATGACTGTCTGCAATTTTTTAGCTAACAATGAAAGCTTCGAACTGTATCGGCCAGACACTTTTTTGTCAGTGTTTGTTGGTAAATGAGGGGTTTGATGAAACCAGTTAGAAAAACTAGTGTTTAATGCATGTGTCTAGGTTTGTGTGGCTAGGTGCATATATACAGTTTGTGAAAAATACATTACTAAGGAGTTGCATTCAAGGTAAAAGCAGGAAGCACTCACCCCAACCAAGTATGCCAAGCCCGTTGATCATGGTAGTGTGAGAATCTGTGCCCACTACACTGTCAGGAAAGACAAAACTCTCGGTTTCCTGCACTACCTGAGACAGATACTCCAGGTTGACCTGGTGCACTGACCCAATGTCTGGAGGAACCACACTCACGTTCTTAAATGCTTTAGAACACCACTGTGGAAAATATTACAATTCTCAATTAGTTAAGACAAGACACCTTTACTGCTTATAATACAATGAGCCCTAAACTGAATTCAGCATGTCTCCATATACATTTATGTAGTTTATGCAGCACAAGCTAAACTTCAATTTCAGTGAAATCTGAACTCACCTTAAAGAACTGAAGTCTTTCTTTGTTTCTTATGAGCTCCATCTCCTGGTTCTTTAGCGCGGTCTCTTGCCTAGGGGCGTGCAGTAACAGAGCCATGAATCCTACTAGTCTTCATAAACACCAATCAACAATTCCATCAGCACTAGCTCACACAGGCTCAACCACACTGCCATTACAAAACATAAAATAGTAGCTTTGCATTCCCCACAATAATTTACTCACATGCATAGAGAGTGAGTCTTGGCCTTAATTTATAAATACAACACACTTAATACTGGGCTTTAAAAGAATAAAGGACTAAATTACAGTCTGTGATTACACTAGTTTATGGCAACACTGTGCAGATGACGAAGACACTTTAAGGTCCCTCTAGTCAACACAAGCATTAACTGACTCGAGTCATAGAGATGACAGTGGTTAATATACTATACAGTTAAACACAGCAGGCTGCGGCGCAGTAACAGAAAAATTGAACTCAGGCATCTGTTTAGGCAGAGGAAAGAAAGTGTTTTGGAAATGACTGAGTGACCCTCAGACACTGCAAGTAATACACAGATCACCACTTCGACTCTAGAGTTCTTTCTGAGCACAGGCCATGCAAAGCAAAGCAGTGTTGCTCTTACTCTGAGACAGGCTGCAGGTGGAAGGGGCAGAGAAGTGGTGTGTTCTCTATCTGTACTATGGGAGCTTTGCTGGAGCTGGAGGGAGCATCACTGCATGACCCTTTACTGCAGCCTCCTCTAGAGCCCCCACACTGACTGCTTCTGGGAGACGGCCGACCAGGGGCCGAGCGCGACGCCGCCCCATGTCCATCTCCTCCACCGGGATTAGGCGCGTTCTGGATGGCACTGAAGGAAAGAAAAAAATACAAATAAATAAAATTACTCGGGTGAACGGCTCTATTGGTTATGTATTATATACAACAGGGATGCGCATTCCTGGTCCTGGGGAGTTTAAGTCCAACTCTAATCTAACAAAAATGCTCCAGGTAACGAAGGCCTTCAAAGGCATCTGAATATTAGAGTCAGACGTGATGGATGAAGGAACACACAAAAACAAAGGACTAGGAACTACTATTAAGAACTACTGGCTTAAGCGATCAGTCACTATAAGAATCAATTTCAGCTACTAATGAGCTTTACCACTTGCTGAAGTCAATCTGTAGTGAGTGATCTACTATAAGGTCAGTAGGACATTTGGGGTTGATGAGGTTGGGGTCGAGTCCATTCTTGGCCACAGCATCTCTCATGGCTGCCAGGTCCACCATGGCTGGAATGCCTCTGTGAGGAAGGTCACACACAAATCCATATTCATAATCACTTGACCTATATAACATAGACAAAGATAACATAGACAAAGGCTGCATCAGTTGAAGAACTCACGTAAAGTCCTGCAGCAGCACTCGTGCAGGAGAGAAGGGAATTTCAGCCTCATTTTGCTGCTTTTCCCAGTCCAGAATATTTTGCACATCCTCCTGCTTCACGTAAAACCCATCGCACTTTCGGATGGCAGCCTCCAGCAGCACGCGAATAGAGAAAGGCAGTCTCTCTGGAGGACAGAAAAAAATACTGCAATTTAGGAATCATTTAGTAGCACAACATCTAACATGATTTAGGTCGGAAAATGTGTGGACTGGTTTCACCACAATATAGATTCGTAATGGACATCACTTAGGCTTTGCTATTATCCTGATGTAAAATCCATAATGAGAGTCATCTAGCATGGTCATGATATAATTTATCCTAATCAGCAGTCATCTTTGATAATTAGCGCTGCATTTGCACAATATTGACCACAGTGTCATGAAAAATCTTAGATTTATTCAGCATTAATTGGTAAGCGAGGCATATTTACTGCTGAAAAATTAATGGTGAACATGTTTACTCAATGTAAAAGGCTTAGACCATGCTGTGTTTATGTTTTCATGCAAATAGGCTGGCCTGCTGAATTATGTAAGCATCATCATTGCTATGAATATCATTATATTGAGAAATTTCTAGATACCAAAGCAGTCATTTGTATAGAGTACATCAACCAGGTTCCTGGGAAAAAGAAAGCCTGCCAGAGCCCTGAGGCAAAGATATGATCTGCTTCTCTCACTTCACTTCACTTACCATATTTTGGATCCCCAAGCTTCTGAGGGTTGAAATATTTTCGAGCTTTATTTTTCTCTGTCTGTAATGTGTCAATCAAATGGCTGAAAGGGTGCTCTGCACAAAAACAAAACACAAAAACAGTATTTTTTTTCATATATACAACACAGTTGAAGCCAGAATATAGTTGGTGTAAGTAAAAAAAAAAAAATTATTAACTTAATTCATAACTCAGTCACTTGTTTCTAACCTGGCTTTTTTTGCTCCTGAACACTGCAATATGAAAATCATTTTGGATGCTCTACCATACAGATTCCCAATCCTGGTCCTGGAATACCCCTGTTCTGCACACGTTTTCTTGCTCTAGGAACTTACTTTAGGTTAGGAATAAATTTAGGAATGAATGTTAAACATTATATTTCTCTGTGCGCTGGATTTAGTCCCTATATTTTTGTATTTCTAAATATTTATTTATCTGCTCCGGAATCAGTATCTACAGATATATAAATAAACGTTACAGTATTGACCCACTGCTCCCACAGCAGCACATCCCCAATTACTCTTTCCCATGACATGGTGTATGATGACGTATTTGACGAAGATGCTTCTAGGGCATCCAAACATCACTACACTTTTATACAAGAAAAAAAATTGTGTATTTTAAATGATATAATAAATCATGCTTAACATTACCTGTGATATGAAAAAACAAATTAATTTCAGACACATAAACGTATCATAAATGAAACAATACCCTATATATAAGGCGGTGAGGTGATGAGCCCACTTCCATGCAGACATTTTGTGCAGTAGCCAAAATGTGGTGCATTTGGCTACAGCAGTGCGCACCTGCTCTGCCTGAGAGCTGTTTAACTCATGGCCTGATATGCACTCAGCAAGACTAAAAGTCTTCTTTGCTTCCCACTCACCGTTTTTCCTCTTAAAACTTCCATCTACAAGCTCAGCACTGTTCTTTAACAGATCAGTAATAATTCTCTCAGTCTCAGAGACGTGTGTGGGCCTGGAGTGGAATCTGGGGTAATTTCACCAGACTTAAAGTCACTCATTACAAGAGCAGAGGTAGTCATTACAATGTTGACAGTAGTTTGCAAAAACAAAACATCCTGGTCAGGCCTCAAGAAGATATGCTTCAGAAATCAAATGCGGAACGGAGAAATGTACTCCTGTACCTCTATTGACATAGTTACATAAGCTGAAAAGCAAACAAAAGTGGACAACCCTGCACTTAAATCATGCCATTAAAGACTGATAGGTAGCCAAAGTCTTCATACAGTCAAATCAAATGCCTCCAGGTCACTGTCAAAGGACAAAATGAAGTTTGGTACATTTCAAGGATGAAGGAGTCCGAGGTGTTACTGTGTGCATTAGCTAACTTTAATGACCACAAACTCCTTCAGTCAAAAGTCCTCTCGCAAAGAAAAACCCACTTTGAAGACCAAATGAACTCCATGACTTCGGTGGCATTAGCCAAAGGTGCCCTTTGTGAGGCCTTCTGGTCTTTGTACCCAAATCTTCAGTGAAAAACAGGAAAAACAGGCAACACCGTCAGGCTAGCGCTCAGGAGCTGCAGGCCAGCCAAGAGGGACTGGGAGGGAACTCTCTCCTTATCTCTGCAGCCAAATGCTCTAGGTTACCTAGATTAGAAGAGACCCCCGCCGAGGAAAGAACAAAACACACTTTAACCGTTTGAAGATTAAAGTCTACATGACCCCTTAACTTGAACACCAGACCATCAACAATAGAGACAGGCAGGGTCGTGTGAGGATGTGAAATCGCTGCACAGTGGCCTCTTCAGACAGGCGCTGGATGGTCAATGTCAGACAATAATAGCAGCTAACGTTAGAGAGTACGGGCTCTAGCTAACATTACTCCGGAGCTTTAGCTTTATCTGCTCGCCCTATCGTTCCGCCGTGTACTGTTATATAAACATTTAACGCCAATTGTCCCTAAGAAACACAACGTTGCGCGCCACGTTTGATTGTTAACGTTACCGTGAGGGAATAACGCCCACTGTCAGTCAGGCGTCGCTGCTCTTAAATGTCAGCAGTACAACCGGCAGCTTTAGCTACCCGTTATCTCTCAGCTAGCTGGTTAGCCTTCCGAGAACGGAGCACGACAGGAACACGGCGGTTTATAAAACACTGCAGTCACAGCCGACAGTGTCGCTCGATAAAGGACAACTTACACTTCTCTCTGAGAGACAGAAAAGCGGCCGACTGTTTGTAAATAATCGCAAACCTGAGGCGAAGGCTCTTACCTTGCTGCGAGGAAGTGAGCGCCATGATGACTTCTGAGATTAACACGACTCCGTCCGAGCGGACCGTGGCAACGCCTCCTCCACAGACAGCCAATCAGCGGGCGAGGTCAGCCCGAACCGATCCAGCGCCGCCGCGTAACAGAGGCGCCGGATGTAGCGCCGAGAGAAACCTCCTCCTCTTACTCCTCCACGGCGTGACTTTAACATGGAGCTGTGTGTTTCTCTCTAAAGGCCGTGACAGCGCAGCTAATACTCACTTAATAACGCTACACTGCTGTACCCAGCTGTGTTTCAGAACCATGGACCGTAGTTGTTGCCAGTGAGCCTCATGGGAGGCAGGAATAACGTTAGGCTAAGCCGGTAAGTCAGTGTTGTGTGAAGAGAGGTCACAGGAGGTCTCAGCGTGGAGCTAACGACACTGCTGCTACCTCCGACTGAGAACAGAGGAAGGGGAAGACCAGACACGCTCGGGTTAAATGGTACTTTCACTATATTTCGTGACATACAGCGTCAGATATGTTGCTTGATAGCAGCGTTGCATATGAGTGTGTTAAACGTATTGGTCTTGGTAGTAGACACGAGACCTGGTGGTAGATGTGTTGACAGGGCGGGGGGTCACTGGCTGTCGTACTCTCAGCACACGAAGAGGGTACCAGTGGGCAACAGAGCAAATCCCATTGTAACTAAATAAAGACACTTATTTCACTGTCCCCATCATTTATCTTATTTTTTGTCTCTTATTCGTCCAGGTGAATCCCAGTGAAGCCTTGCAAGGAGGTGTGGGATAGAAGATAGTTATAGCTCGTCAGGCAAGAGATGGTGCAATACCACTTTTTCTTTTCTGAAACCAATACTGAAACTTTGATTATTGGCCAGCATCCCATCCTTTTTTTTTCTTTAAAAACTACTGAGCTTTAAAATAGCTCTTTTCTTCTTTAACAACTACTAAGCTTTAGGACTGGGGCAAGGGCTCTCATCATGCTGGGAGGAAGTGATGATGGCATCCAGAGATGGGTGATATGGCAAAATGTAATATCAGGAAGATTTTTTGTGATACATGATGGCACAATATTTATTTTTTCTGACACCTAAGTTAGCAGACAAAGTTGTGACACATTTTAAAAATACTATTTTTAAAAATACTATGAATCCAAATACTTGTATTCAACATTTTACACACTGTGCTGCACTAAATCCAGTTGAACAGGACTAATTATGCTCTCTTTGTAATCAAACATGCAGTTGGGAAGTGATTTTTTAAGTACTGACGATATCTACGATGTACTCAGAGAAGCTTATTGTGACACACTGTGGTGTAATTTATAACGATAATGATAAATTTTGTCATATTGTCCAGCTCTAATGTCATCTGAGATTATCACTCCAGTAGTCCGTGGCGCCTCTTATTTTAAGATAAACATCTAAAAGAGATTATCATCCTCAAACTACTCTACCTCCCCACAGTAAGAAATACACAGCTAACAGCATCTCGCACAGTGTGAGTCAGTGCTTTTTCAGGACAGACTGTTTTAGGCTTGATCAGATTGATTCTCTGATCCAATCCATAATTTTCTACCCGTGTCGGCCTGATACCAATACCTGTACACATGTCATCTCTACAAGCAATATTGACACATTTCAGAATATCTGAATTTATAACTTACAAACATGTTTGTAATTCAGAGTTAAAATGTTGGATTAGCGTTGTAAAGCTATTATATGTTATCTACCGTTCATTCCTAGCCTCTCATTTTTTTTTTGTTTTGTGTTGTGTGAGGATGGTGTCAGGTGGGTAAAGGTGGTTCCATTGCCCTTTGAACAGTTCAATAGCCACTGAAATGCACCTCACACTAATCATGTCAGGCTGATGGGCTCATGTAATCTGAAGACCTTTGGTCTTTTCGCACTGCAGTGAGTGCTAACAACATATTAGCTGAAGTTGCTTTCAAGATCTGTTTGACTCAGATTTTTAGTGGCAGTGATTTGAATCTGATCTTCACTCCTGTTTTGTTTCGTCTCTTGACCACATCCTCTTCAATGTGTCTTTGTAGGTTGATGGGCAGGTGCGGTGTGGGGCCTGTGGGTTGAAGGTGACCGTCAGCTGGAATGATGCAGCAGAAACGGAACATCCGGATCATAGAATGGGAGGACCTGGACAAGAGGAAGTTTTACTCCCTGGGGGTGTTCATGACGTTGACCACCCGTGCCACCGTCTACCCATTCACCCTGATCCGAACTCGACTGCAGGTTCAGAAGGGAAAGTCACTGTACAATGGAACTTTTGATGCCTTCTTTAAGATCCTAAAGGTGGAAGGAGTACGGGGACTGTACCGGGGCTTCATGGTCAATACCTTCACGCTGATCTCAGGTCAGGCCTACATCACCACCTATGAGCTGGTGAGGAAGTACGTGTCTCATTATTCCTCCAGCAACACCTTCAAGTCCCTGGTGGCAGGGGGCTCGGCCTCACTGGTGGCCCAGAGCATCACTGTGCCTATTGACGTGGTCTCTCAGCAGCTCATGATGCAAGGCCAGGGTGAACATCTCACACGCTTTAAGCTCAAGCCCAAGATAGTGATGGCCACGTCTAAACATAAAGTGACTTTTGGCCAGACCAAGGACATTATGGTGCAGATTTTTGCAGCAGATGGCTTTCGGGGGTTTTATCGCGGCTATGTGGCTTCACTCCTCACCTACATCCCTAACAGCGCCCTGTGGTGGCCTTTTTATCACTTTTATGCAGGTAAAGGAAAACGTCAGCTATTTGTCCTCTACCGTTGTTTTTATTACAAAGAGTTCTAATGGAAAATGTCTTCATTATTTTACTTCTGCTCAGCCCAGGCAACATTTGTCTTTTGTCGTACTGCTTAGTGACTATTTTCAGAACATAGTGTACATCAAGAATGTCCACCCCTCCTCCTAGATATCTTAACTTCCGCAGAGTGTAGCCCTGATCCTAATCTAACACTTTTGGCTCTAATATTCAGATGCTCCTGTGGACCATCAGTATCTGGATTAAGTATATTATATTTGCCTTTGATCTGAGCTAAAAGAGATCAGAATTTCAGAAATAATGATATACAATAATTATTTATCTTGAGAATACTTGTATATTGCAGGTAATCCTCACAGCCTGAGAATCATTAATTTGCAGATGCTGCTGGTTTACCATATGACAATTGATAAAGAGAAGGAAATTCTCAAAGTTTTGTCTTGTGATATTTCTCTAGGCTTACCTTCCCTGTGCAGGGGTTTATATATGTTTAACGTAAATATAGTCATCATGGCAGTGAGCTCTGAATGACGAGGAAGGGAAGAACACGGCCACAGAAAAGACACAAAACATTAGCTTTCTGAAAAACGTTCACTGTTTGGCCTGTGTTTAGAAGTTTTGTGTAATTGTAGGTTAAAAGAGGCTGTGGACAGTCTGAAACCACACATTATCGCATCCTGTCAAATGATGATAGGAAAGCAGAGGAGGTTGGGCGCAGCACTGCTTATGCAACAAGTGTTCATGTAAACAATCAAGTTATTGTTTACCGGGTATTCAGTAATTTGCATGTCCCTCGTGCTCACTGCATGTGTTACTGGTTTCATGTTTTGTTACTGTGAACATAGTACAGACTTCTGTACGGCTCTGCATATGCAGCTGCATATAACATAATCCTTGTTGTGTTCACATACTAAATGATGACTAATGCATTATCTGTGTACTGAAACAGAGCAGATGTCCAGGCTGGCCCCCTCCAACTGCCCTCACCTCCTCCTGCAGGCTGTGGCTGGGCCTATGGCTGCAGCCACTGCCTCCACCATCACTAACCCTATGGACGTAGTGAGAGCCAGAGTGCAGGTAAAACTGAACTTCAGCTTTGTCATTCCACTCACATAAAGGGGACACAGTGCAGTTTCTCCTTTCCCACAGTATGATATCGAAGAATTACTACACATTTTCCAAAATGCAATTACAACACATTTATCCTTATATAACATACAAAACACGTAACAAACATGTACTGCAGATAAGATCAGCAGAGTGCACTGCTGTATGGATGAGACAAATAGTGTAAATGAGTAAGAGTGATTGTTCCTGTGATATGCAGTACACAGTTCAAAAGGTATGTTTTGTTAATCTTCTTAGTGAAAATAAGTTTACACATTTCTGTTTGTTTGCTGAGTTTAATATACTGGGGGGGGGGTCATAAAATGTGACCCGTGCAAAAGTAATGGCACATTTCATGTTGTATGTTTTACTTGTTTCAAATATGTTAAACTCATCAAATAAATAGAAATTGTGCACTAAAAGTTTCACTTGGAAATTCAACAAAACATGTAATTTGACTAGGGGTGTTGAAAGTTTTGCATACTGCTGTATGGGATGAGTAAAGGAGCTTGGTCTATAAGGTACTTTGCACCCAGTCCAAGGTAAATACGTACCTTACTGAGGACTGGAGAGATACAGGGTTGGTCAAGATTTATTATGTAGCAGTAAAACTGATTGAGAGTTGAGGCTGGCGATGGAGTTGTTTTGCCGCACAGGAAACTACAGCATTAGCCTCTGTAACACCTTATCTGCCAACTGATTAATGTAAACAAGATGCTGATTTAGAGTTTAAAGGTATTCATTAGCAAAATGCAGTTCTTGTTATCATAATTCTGTGGTCTGAAAGTGGAATAGAATAGAGTGGAAATTGTTTCAACGCAACACAAGCAGCAGGAAAAGATTTAATAAGTTTATGCCCTGTAGGGTCCGCAGGGGGAGTTAATTTGAGGACTGTCTATGTTCTGGAATGAAATGACAGGTTTGAATCTAAAATTCTTCATTACATGAAACATGAAGTTATAGCTTAGTCATTTTGTCTCAACTATAAACAGCAGGATAGTAATGTAAATAAAGAGGAAGAGAAAAAGTGAATATGAAGTGGTGGTATGAGTGCACAGTGTCAGTCAGTCTCAGTAGTGATACAGGATAGTGCCATATGGGTGAATAAGGTGAGTGCAGAGAAGAACTTACTGGATGATGCTGCACAAGACTGTGAAAGTGTGAAAGTAAATCATTGTATGGATTTAACAGAAGACAGTACATTACTGGGACAAAGTCATTTGGAATCGCTTACCATTTTAATACATGTATATACAATAATAACTCAAATGATTATAAATATAATGTAATGATCTGTTTAAGGTTATTTTATTAACTTGTCTGCTTTTGATCAACACTGCTGAAATATGAGGAAGTCTTTATGCTACACAGCTTTCACAGTCATTTTTGAATCATCTGTATTTCTTATTATCATATCTCAAATTTCTTATTTTTTTACAGCTTTCTGCAAGTTTTTCATTTTTCAAGTGTCAAATAAAAAAGCAGGAAATGTATTTTAACAGAAATTTACACAAAGCCTCAACACCAAGTATAGTATTAAGTCAGTCAGTATTTAATTTGTCCTCTCTGCTTTTGTGCATCCTACTGACACTTTAATTCCTCCTTCTGTCCAATCTTAAAACCAACCAGTTGACCAGCAATACATTTTCCCAAAGGTGTCACTGGCATTATGTTCACCATGAAACACAAAAACACTAACATTCACATCAAAAGACACTAATATTCACACAAGCAACTACCCAAACACACCTTAACTGCCTTGCACATTTCTTTCTCATGTGCATCTAAAATGGCTAAAGAAGATATTTCTGAGGAGATTAGATGTAAAAAAGAATCTACTTGCATTGGAGTTCAAAAAACGGGTAAAAGATACAGAGAAAAAGGGACTCCTAACAACCAGGTAAGACATGCTAGACCACCAAAACACCATCAGATACACAGTACTTAAAGCTTTCATCTTTAAAGGAAAATCAAGCTCCTTTCTGGCTTCAGATCTAAAGAAAAAAACAACAGGTGTTTCTGTCCATCCTTCCACTGTGAGAAGACTCAACACTAAGAGTCTGAAAGGATGTGTAGCTGTCAAGAAGCCATTACTGAGAAAAGAAAATATAATATGAAGAGGAAAGTATGAACACGGAAGCTGGACATCTGAGACGTGGAGTAAGGTTTTATGAACTGATGAGTCTAAATACGGGACTAATAAGGAACCAAAGGCAGTGTGTACGCAGCCAAAGAAATACTCTTTACACCTTGTCTACAACCATCAGTCAAGCATAGTGAAGGATCAGTGCAAGTTGGTGTAACCGCATCTGGAGTTGGTGATTTGTTTTTGATTGAAGGCATCATGAATGCTAATAAATTCAAACCAGTTTTAATATGTGAAACAATACCCTCTGGAAAATGTTGGAAATGGAAAGAAATCCATAGTACTGTAAGATAATGACCCCAGACACATGGCTAAGATCAAGAACTATTAAAAAGAAGCTACTAGTTTTCTCAGAACAATGCACTGACCCCACCAGAGAACAGACGTCAACATCACTGATTGTGTTTGGGATTATTTGGATTGTGAGAAGCAGAAAATGCAACGTACATAAGACTGAACTTAGAATGTCTGGAAAAATATCTGTCCAGTTTTCTTTGAAAATTGAAAAACACACTAAATACTGAAAAAATTGATGTTATATTTAGTTACTGAGGCTTCTGTGTAATTTTCTGCTAAATGTATTTAATGCCATTTTCCTCATAAAGAAAAATGAATAATTTCTACTTTATTGCTGCCTTCACTGGAAATGGTGGTCTGTGGCTTTGGACCAGTACTTTATATTTATCTGCAACCACTTCACAGTCCATCAGTAGTGTATATCAAATAGCAGGGGCATATTTCAAAGCTGTAAGAGTTGAAATAACACTGCCTGGAGTTGTCTCTCCTCTCCCCGCCTCAGCGTTCCATAGTTCATTCATCATTCATCTAAACCTGTGTAGCAGGAAGTGTAAATCCCTTTTCGTTGTTCATAATCGATTGCCTTTTCCTCCGAGGTTGAAGGCCGTTCGTCTGTGATTGGGACTTTTAAGCAGCTCTTGGCTGAAGAGGGCATGTGGGGTCTGACGAAGGGTCTCTCAGCCCGCATCATCTCCTCAACTCCCACCTCGATCCTCATTGTCATCGGCTACGAGACACTGAAGAGACTCAGCCTGAGGCCCGAGTTGGTCCACACCAGACACTGGTGAAAAGCGGAACCTACAGGGATGCTAAAACACAGTCCAAGACAACTATACCTCATACTGAGCTTCATGGATTGGCCCTCGCTCTCCAGACCTCTCTGCCTTTTAAACAGTTGCCTTTTGGGATATTTTAAATGTGGTCAGGCTGCGTGGGTTTTACAGTGGGTCATTTTGGTGGACCAGGGGAAATGGCGGTTCACACTGTGATCACTCTTTTCCTCCTTTTTACAAAGTTATATATTTTGTACTGTTCTGTCACTCATTCTTGGGCCTAATTAAGTGTATGTAATGCATACAGGTGCTTCATAAAGGGCCCATATAAAACTAGTATTTCCAGATACAGTTTGCATATTTCTCTCAAATGAAATCTAAAGTAGGTCTTTCTTGTATATCTAGTATGAATGCAAACTTGATCCAAATACAATGGCTGGATAACAAGATCACTACAGTTCAGTGGTTGAAGTTACATCTGCAGTGAAAATGCCACAGGGTGACTGCCTATCAGATCTCACTTTCCCTTTCATTATGCAAACAAGCTGTGGTCTGGTACCAGCCAGCACACATCAATATGGTCAGGCCCCTGAGATGTGCCAATCAATTCTATTTCTATAGAGTGGACCTGAGCCTTAATGATGTTACTCATTAAATACACAAAGTCAGGTCAGATTTCATCCACAAACAAATCTCTGTATCCAGCAAATGCCTGTCCACCTCAGCAAGCTCTGGATGTGGTCCCTGGTCAGCAACACATGATCACGTTTCAGGCAGTATTCACTTAACATGTAGTCAGGGTTGGGATGTATCAGAAGATAAGTACTGAGAAAACGTATGCAGAATACACAAATGAAGTATTTGTATTCAGTCCAGGTTACATTTTGAAAAAGCAGTATACAGATTACTGTTACCTTTTACATTTTAGGAGAATACTTTTAGAATACTTACCAACAAAATTAAAAAATGTCGGTCTTCAAAAAAAAAAACGAATTTAATGCTTATTTATTATAACTCTTTTAAAATCAGCACACAGCATGTAGCAAACATGCTCATTAGACAGACTCTAAAAAGTGAAGTTCTGACTAAAGCCTGAGTAGACTGTGGTGAGCCAGTTATTAATTTCATAGTTACTGAGCTCTTTTAAGGGAAGATCAAACTAACAATCTCCTCAGTAGGACGTTTGCGGGCGATAAGCTTAGTATTGGTATTGTACTGGACTCTGAAGGTCGTGAGAGCAGCAGTGGACTGAAGCAGGCAGTGAGAGACCAAGCAAAGCTGAGAATTTTTGGAAGTTAAATTATAAGCAGATTTTTCATTAAATGTATTAACAGAATAAGTACGTGAAGAAAACTGCCAACCAGTAACAGTAAAGAAGCGTCAAGGAAAAAAATTCCAATATGCCTCACCAAGACGTATTCTAAATGTATTCTGAACACATAACTATGTATTGTAATGGAATATGTTACTTAATACATTTTAGTGTAGTCAGTAATCAGCCATCATTAATTTTTGCCCAACCCTGCATACAGTGCCATTAATTGTTTTGTTTTTTATCCTTATGCCAAATGCCAATATCTTAGTGCTTTATGAAGATATACTTTGGAGTGTCTAATGGAAATTCAAATGACTTGTTTCTCTGATAAATATGTGACACTTTAAATCATCAGGCATCACTGAAATCAGAGGACTGGCACTGCTGGTGGGACGTTGGTCAGAATGACTGTGGTGGTTACAATGAATGTAGTGTTGAGTCATTATGTATTTAGTGCTAAGTGGAGTCAGTAGTGAAATAGTTACACTTGTGGTCTCATTAGCTCCTTTCCATCTCACTGTGTTGAATAGAGGGCCATTTGTATATATGTGCACAGGCATTTAAGTCTGTTGGTGTCTCTTTCAAGAGGCCTTGTGTTATACTATAAAAGATTTTGTGTGCTCTGGGGCCAAAGTTAGGTTTTACACTTGAAATGACGTTTTGTAAACGTAACATATCTTTCTATAGTATAGGCTATAGTAAACTGATTCCTTCTGAGAATGTGAATACATTTATTGTGTTTCTTTTTAATCTAAATGTGTGTCAATCACACTGGAGCTCATTAAATGAAAGAGTGCACTAACAGATTTTCTAGTCTTTGTGTTGGATGAGAACTTATTTATTCAGTCCAGTACATTCACATACAGGTGGACTGTAGGCATTTAGTTTTACCAAATAAGTTCTCTATTAAAGTGAGCTTACTCAGTGAGAGGGCTAAGACCTAGAATACCGGTCCAGTACAAACTGGAATCCTCATTAATACTTTGTCTCAGCACTGTATAGGCCAGTACCTTGGCATAAAGCTTACAATTTTTGTTTCTGTTGTTATAAACAAAGTAACACCCTTAAGAAGGATCACATATGCGCCTACAAGTACTTTATTCAGGCGCTGGACTCCATGCATGGGTGCATGCAGTAATGAAATAAGTCCAGCAGAGGGTGTACTGCACTGAATGGATGTTGGTGTCAGCCACCACATATTAGCACTTCGAAATAGTCTACGCTCATCTGAGACACCTAAATTCTGTGAACAGAGAGAAAATGCACAACAAATCAGAAGTATTTAAAAAAGGTTTAATGTCTGACAAGTTGGCAATGGTTCACAAAACCATAAAATAAAAAAAGAAAATGATCATTCCCATATTATCTCAGACACAGTGTGTGCAGGCACTGCTTTTTTGCAGATTGACCCAAAGCTAGCTGGTAAAAGGAGCAGTGCAGAGCTTTCTGCAGCATTCAACAGCAGACAGAATCATAGCTCACAGAAACAGAAAGGATTCTGTTTATACAGAGAGGACCAGATACAGAATTCATTGCCGGAGGTGGATGAAAGTTCCAGACCGTGAGCTGAAGTGAGCACAAAGCTGTCCAGGCTGAACGGGGAAAACCATGTCTTAAGAATCAGCAGGGACTGTATGCATCTTCTTATATTAATAGTGCTGATCTAGGATCAGTCTTGACTTTCATATCCTTATTTGGTCATATTTATATTCTAAACTTAGTTACATATGAACAGGGGATAGCTGATCCTGGATTAGCACACTCAAGGCCTTCCTGCCCAGTGGCTCTGATGTAAAGGAGGAGATTTCGGTTCCTTTAGGTGCTTCACATGGGACAGTCATATATGTGGATTGCTCGGTCGTCCCCAGCAGAAATGATCTTCGAGCCAGTGCTGTTGTACTTCACACTCCATACCTACAAAAACACATCACATGTCTCATATATACACATCCTTTAAATCGTCTGCGAATGCATCTATAGCCAGTGAGAGAATTAAATCAGCCTTCAGCCACATACAAATTCACTATTAGTTGCTAATGTGACAGTGGCTAATCCCATTTGACAGTGACATAACATGCGCAACTAAAATGACAGCTCAGCTAATATAGTCAGGCATCTCTCTATCTACAAAAGAGAAGACATAGGAAGGTCGTCTGAGGATACTAATCTCATCCTCTCCCCTGTCTACACGAAGAGGCATGCCTCAGCTCTGAGGCTTCCAAAAATACCCCAATGATGTGGGGTGCCCGCTCCTATTCTCCACAATGACAAAGCACAGTAGTGAAAAAAAAAAAATAGCCATGCAGAAAGTGAAGATGAGAAACACACCTGGTCCTGATGGTCAAAGAATGTGTTGACACATGCTCTGGTGCTTGCCTCCCACACCTTTACGCTTTTATCTGATGAGCTGAAGACAACAAGGACAGAAAAAATATTACATTATTACCCAACAAATGTCCTTAGAACAGATCAGTCCCATCTTGGAGATCATTCATTAGAGGAAATTCTGTTCTTACCTGGAGACAAAATGTGTATTATCAGGTGAGAAGGCCACATTAAGCACCCAGGATGCATGTCCACTCAGCGTGCCGGCCAGGTTAGCATGCTGCCTATAACATTAACATAAACATAAACATTAATTAACTGCATGCACATTAACTGTGAAAAGTACTACATAGTGAAGACAACTATTATCTCTTTTTTTGCAGGAAATGTTCACAGAATGTAACAATTTAATACCAAAATGCCAACAAACAGAAGCTTCAGAAGTCACATGACAGCATAACATCACATCTGCATAATGAGCCCCACAATCTCAGAGCTTGACTTACACATCATAAATCTTGATGTAGCCATCGTCTGAGGCTGTGACTAAGAGCTGAGAGTCAGGAGAGAATGTGAGAGATCGGATGGGCATAGCATGACCTGTGGAGAGGATAAAGAGATAGACAGTGCAGCAACATACTGAGAGCTTCACCAGAGCCTTAGAAAGAGATCTGTCAAAGGATAATTCCATTCAAATTACCCTTCTATCAAAGACAGGGTCTAATATATATATTATATATATATATATATATATATATATATAGACTTTTAACTAGGCTTGCAGGATTTATATATATATATATATATATATATATATATATATATATATATATATATATATATATATATATATATATATATAAATCCTGCAAGCCTAGTTAAAAGTCTTAGCAGACCCAATAAACAGTGCTACCATAAAACTCTCTCCAGTCACAGTCTTCCACTCATGCTCATATGCTTAACAGAGCGAGAGTGACTGATGGAAGAAATGAGAAAGATGGAGAGGTATAAATCACAGTGAGAGGAAAAAAAAAACAGTGCCAAAAGCAGGAGACCTGAGGTTATGACTGCAGGGGAAATGCCTGGGCAAATGCCCTACACTTTTCCACTGGAATCCCCAAACCATCCGCTTTGATAAATTTAACAGAACAGTTCAACCAACTCCTCTTGCAAGATCACAATAAATAAATAAATAATCAAAAAACAAACCAAAATCAGGGCTTGGTCTTAGATTAACATATTTCATTAAAAATACATCAAGGACATTTGAAGCATAATTTTACCTTCCAGCGTGTGCAGCAGTTTCCCAGTTGCAATATCAAAGATATTAATGATTCCATCAATGGCACCGCTGGCTAAGTACTTTCCATCTGGGCTCTGGGAAAGGAAAAGCAGAAGGGGAGAGAGAGAGAGAAAGAGAGAGAAGAGTATAAGTGAGAGACAGAAACCTCACTTCAGATATTATATTTTCTTTTCACATATTCATACATCCTGTTAACCTGTACATGAGAATAATATGTACAATGCCAGAAAAATTTCTATTTAGAGATAAGAGAACACACAGAGAGAACTGGGGGTGTCAACAGACACCAACTGCTAACTCTCCACTAGAAACATGAGCTACTGTCACAGTGACTCAATAGTATTCATTATGCAGTTTAAACTGCCTCCAGATTGTTAATATAGCTCTCGTCACCTCGTCACAATTTATGTATGGGTAGAATGGCGGATGTCTTACATAGGCGATACTCAGAATGAACTTCCCTCTGGTGTCTAGGGAGTATTCCTTCTTTCCACTCTCAATTCCAAAGATGTTCACCTTCCCAAGATGGCTGCCTGTGGCGATGTATTTGGAGTCAGGGGAGAAAGCTACAGTCCAGGCATCAACTGCAACATGAGAAGGAAGAGGTCATTACATCACATGACACACCTGCAGTAGCATTAGCAGAATCCCCTGAGCCCTGTGTTCCTTTCCATGTGCTCTTGCCCAAGGCAGCTTATGGAGGACACGCCTCTAGTAGAACATGGTAAAGCTGTGAATTAAATGAACTGATTTTCCCCTTATTGCAGTCGGAATCAACGATCATGATTATGATCAGTATGTTTATTATCATACTAGGCAGAGTGACAAGAAAGAATCAGACTGAATGCATAGATGAAATCATAAGAGGATTAGAATGCACCTCTATGCATTTTCTGACAGGATTCTTACAATTTCTGATTCCACAGGGCCTTTAAGAATAGATTAACCTACTTTCAAATACATTAACAATGGTTTGTACACTTATCTTAAATGAGTCAGGGTAATCAGATTATTTAAATGTAAAATAGGACGGTAAGCAAGACATTAAGATATTTTACACTAAATCACGAAGAGTGACAAATCAAGTGAACAAAGAAAGAATGCTGAAATTTTATTTAATGATCATCAAATAATTATCATAAATATTAATGAGAAAAAAAATCCCTGGGGACATCAAATAGAATATCCTTAAATATTTTTCTGGGATAATATGAACAAACAAAACATGTCAGCAACAGTGGGAATAACTAAATAATTATTTTTTTGATTACATGAAAATAAATGTTTTTGCATATTTAGAATATACTACAAAATATCAGTGATTTTGACCCTGGCATGACTGTTGGCTGGTTTGAGTATTTCTATAACTGCTGATCTCCTGGGATTTTCATGCACATCAGTCTCTAGAGTTTACTCAGAATGATGCAATGCTGACAGAAAGTCTACAGTAACTCAGATAACCACTAGGTACATTTGTGGTTAGCAGAAAAATCTCAGAACGCACAACATGTCAAACTTTGAGGCAGATGTGTTACACTGTGTTTACACTGTTTTTACTACCTCAGTAACTGTTTTACTACCTCAGTAATTGTAATTGTTTTACTACCTCAGTAACTGCTGTGCATATGTATGTTATCTGACGTAACTTACAGACAACATCATGTTAAATATCTCTGCACCTTATTCCACTACTTCACGTCCAGAAATCTGTACTGTGTCGGTGCTACGCTGTCTGGTCTGTTAACTGTGTCTAATGTCTGTTTAATTTATCGTATTTATTGTATTGTTTCTAGCTTAATTTTTGTTTGCACTCTTATGTCTGCACGTTCGCACTTTGTAATTTTGTACTTTTTGTTCCTTGCTGCACCTTGTTGTTCCTGGAGGAACATAATTCCGCTCCACTGTGTACTCGTACATAGACGGAATGACAATAAAAGCCTCTTGACTTGACTTGACTTGACTTGAGATGGGCTACAACAGCAAAGGACCATGTTGAGTTCCAATTCTGTCAGCCAAGAACCAAAACTGGGCAGTTGAACTCTGGAAAAACGTAGCCTGGTCTGATGAATCACAATTTATGCTGAAACATGCAGATGGTAGGGTCAGAATTTGGAATCAAAAGCATGAATCCATGGACCCAACTTGCCTTGTGTCATCAGTCCAGGCTGATGGAGGTGGTGTAATGATGTGGGAAATGTTGTGGTTTACTTTGGGCCCATTAACACCAATCAATTACCGCTTGAATGAAACAGCCTATTTAAGTGTTGTTGCTGATCATGTGCGTCCCTTCATGGCCACAATTTATCCATCTTCTGTGGCTACCTCCAGCATGATAATGCACCATGTCACAAAGCAAAAGTCATCTCCAACTGGTTTCATGAACATGACAATGAGTTCAGCGCTCTTCAGTGGCCTTCTCAGTGACTGAATCTGAATCCAGCAGAACACCTTTGGGATGTGGTAGCACGGGAGATTCGCAGAATGAGAGTGCAGCTGAAAATCTGCAGAAACTACATGATGCAATCATGTCAACATGGACCAGAATCTCAAAGGAATGTTTCCAAAATCTTGTGGAATCCATATCATGAGGAACTGAGGTTGTTTTGAGAGCAAAGGGAGGTCCTGCCTAGTATTAGTATAGTGTTCCTGAAGGAAATTGCTTGGTGAGCATATTTTAGGCACCCTAAACCTTTCACAATTTAATAAAGAGCAAGATGACCTCACTATTTATGAAAAAAAAAAAAAAAAAAGCTACTGACACAAATGTGCATTTGCTACTCTTAATGTGACCAACTTAGGCTCTCCATATAAAAATTATACTCTCTTTTGCCAAACATACAGTAGGGTATGTACAAGGTCTATCTGTATCCTGAGTAGTATTCATTACACTAATAAAGCTGGGAAGGCAACTTTTCTTCCAAGTCACAATCATCAAGTCTACTCTATGCAGCTCTTACCTGGCCCTGCATCCATGGATTTGATCTGTTTGCCTGACTCCAGATCCCAGAGTCGGATATGAGCATCCAAGGAGCTGGAGGCAGCAATGGAGCCACTGTGGCTGATGTCCACAGACACCACACCCAGCTGATGTCCCTCCAAAGTCCACTGCAGCTCTAACTTTTCATCTGACCTGTAGGAGGCAGTCAAGAACACAGCAAAGGAATATTACTAACACAAAACTATGGAACATAAACTAGTGGCTCGAAGATGAGCAGATTGGTTAGTTTGATGGTTTGGTTATTTTCCTACTCAAACACAGGATTTACCTCTGCAGTTAATTGCCAGAATTTGTTCATGTGTTAAGAGGAGGAAAATCAATTAACTATGCAGGAATGACTGAAGCCATGCATACTGACATAACCTGCCAAGAACACATTACCATTTCCACACTTTCACCATGTCATCCAGAGAGCCAGTGATAATAGTCTCTGATCCATCCTTCTCACTTTTTCCCCAAGCTGCTGTCCATATGGCATCATCATGGGCTACAGAAACAGAGACAGTCATAGAGGCACAGAAACACAACAGAAAATACTGCTTTCATGCACTGACAGGTCAGATAGCTTTGGAATACCGTGACTACAATCCTACGAGACGTTAAGAGACGTGTTATGAATTAATTAATACAAATCCATTGGCATATTTATCATGAACACACTTAACATCACTTACCATGCTCCTGTTTGAACAGTATGCTGTACTGAATTGAAAAAGAGGAGAGTGTAAGAACAACGTAATAAAGCCAAGCAGGAAAGCTAAGGTCTGGATAGTTACAGCTGGATATTTTAGGTAATGAAACACATTCTGAACAAACTCTCCATAGACAATACAGTCGAGTTAGCTGATCTAGCTAACCTAGCTAGGTTAGCCAGAAACTGAAGTCACCTGAGTACTCATCTTCACGTGTTGTCTGTGGTGATGTCCTCCGTCTTACGCCGTTTAAGTCGTTCTGTTCCATGAAAACAACAACTCCAGTCAAAACAAGTCAGATACAAAAAGACTGATCAGTTCCAATCAGACAAACAGGGACTAAACCTGAGTGAGCGAACTGAACTCCGTGCTAGCCTGCCTGGCTACAGCGAACACAGGCTAGCTAACCGAGTTACACTTCATTATCAGACAGCGAAACGGAGTCACTAACCGACTCTACCAACGTTTAAACAGTTACGTTACGGGAAAACCAGTCTCGTGTGCTTTAAGGAAGGACATAAGTGATAAGAGATTAAGGTAACCGCTAAAGAAGACTCAGCACTGTAACGACAACATACCGCTGTCTTTCTTCACCAGTGAGCCGCCATGACAACTGCGCGCGGTGTGTTATGGGGCTTCACAAAACCAGTTCCAAGGCGAGAGCGAGAAGGTAGTGGAAGCTAAAATCAAAAAAAGTTTAGGGATAAACTCGCTCTTTATGGATTTTTTCATTAGTAAATTAGGTAAAATGCCCGTTTTTTTGTCATGCCGTCACACCAGACAGACTGAGTCATGCCATGCTGGCATGAAAATGTTTCTTTAAAATGTCCTGTTTCTGATGTTACAGAGTAAACAGTCCTCCTGCTGTCAGAATATGAGCACAGAACATAAATAATGCACCTTAATTAACTGCGGCTTATATGTGTAAGTGTATATGGTCAACTGCACATTGTCACTTTAAGATAATCAATAACAAGAACAGTCATGACACAGTAAGTTTGTAAACCAAACTTATTTATTACTGCCTGTTTGCCTCTTTGACAAAGGCGACTGCATCACTCATCCTCCTCGAGACTTGTATCAAATCAAATCAAATCACATTTATTGTGACATCACATTTACACAGGTGCGAAGGTGAGTGAAAATCTTAGGTGCGTAGCCTCCTTGTAGTACTTAAGTATATAAAAAATGAAAAAAAAATTATATATATATATATATATATATATATATATATATATACATTAGACACTAAATAGATACATATACACAATATACACATTAATACACACCAGTATTGCACCATTTCCAATGCACAGTTTTGTACAGTAATGTAAGTTATGAAATAAAGGCTATGATATATACAGTTGTACACGTTTCCATATATGCAATTAGTGAGTCTGCAGCACAAAAACTCCAGCAGCCCTGCTGTGTCTGATCCACTCGTACCAGCACAACATACACTAACACACCACCACTACATCAGTGTTACTGCAGCGCTGAGAATGATCCACCACCCAAATAGTACCTGCTCACGGGGGTCCTGACCACTTAAGAACAGGGTAAAAGGCGGCTAACAAAGTATGCAGAAAAACAGATGGACTACAGTCTGTAATTGTAGAACTACAAAGCACCTATATAGTAAGTGGAGCAGATAAAATGGACAATGAGCATAGAAACGAGGAGGTGGTCATAATGTTATGCCTGATTGGCGTATATATAAGATGTACAAGATGTCAGTCTATAAGTGCAGGTATAGAATTGCTAGATTACGTTGAAGTTACAGTCTGAGGTGTGAGGTGTGGATGCGGTGTGGGTTGTCCATGGAGATCATCATCATCATCATGATTCAGAGGTGTAGCAACAGTATCATGCAGTACACCTGTCTGGAAGCACCTGCACTCATGGTGGTTACTTATTTATTTAGTTTTTTACTTTAATTTGTCACCTGTCTGCATATTTTATATCGTACATATACTGAAATACATTGAAAAACACATGCATGCTTCACAGTTTTTGAAGACAAATACCTTGCCATTTTAGGTGTGCTATGCTGTGCTGATACATGTTTCTTTGAGTGGTAAGACCATAAACTTTGACCACAGATTCCAAGAGATTTTAACATTGTAATATTTAACTGACCTAGATTTTGAAGCGAGAGAGAGAGAAAAAGGGAGAGATTGAATGTTGTGTTTTATTGTCCTTGGAGGGATCTTTAGAACAGCAGTAGATGGAAAATATGTTACAAGACAGACTGATTCATGAAAGTAGGCCAGTAAAATGATGCTCTGAATAAAAGTGTATTTTATCATAAACGTTTATGTTTAATATGGCAAATCTTTTTGTTACCATAGCACTTATTTTGTCTCTAAGACATCTTCACTCACACTTACACTGATGAGTTGCTTTTGTAATAATGTGAAAAGAAAAAATTAAATTAAAAAAAATAAATAAAACAGTTGCGGTTGCCACACCCATATTTTTAAACCCTGTTCTTCTTTTTAAATAGGATGTGTGGTTTAAAATCTTGCCAGTTTTTCATAGTTTGAATCGAAGTATTCTGTATCTCTGTTATCCAAACGAGGCTGATAGAAACCACTAGGACAGATGTTAACATTTATATTCCTACATTGGTCTGGACTCTATTATCTTTGAATTACTGGATATTTAGACTGGGAGAAACTCTTCTTTTTGTTTCTGAGAAATGAAAGACACAGTCCCACATTTGTTTTTCAGTTAAACCAATTATTTTTAATAATTACTTAATTTTGAGGCAGCTGTAATTACAACTGCTGCAAAACATGTTCTACGTCATTGTTCAGTTGTTTTACATTACATTTCCATATTAAAGTGCTGAGCCTAATCACCTCCCTGCCATCTGAATAAGGTCTGTGGATGCTTCTTTGCTTATGCATCCTTCTTAGCTGGATTCAGTTGAGAATTGTACTTGCCAAGTCTTCTTAGCCACTCTAAGGACAGTACACATATTTACAAGGAAACTTTTTCCGCATGAAGTGGCAATTAGTAGGTCCTTGAAAAGGCAGGTTACTTATCTAAAGCACGCCACTTGACTTCACCTGAACCCCGGCCTGTCTGACTAAAGCACTGGAGGAAAAGACCAAATGCACTCTTTTCCCATTTCTTCTGAACATCTTTTGGTTTTGTTTATAATGAACACGCGCTTGTTCCCAAAACCGACTGATGTTATTTTGGTCTGTAGTGGCTTTTTCCCAGCAGAAGCAGCTGAAGAGGGCTGTGTAGGCTAATTGAGCGGGTGCTTTAAAATGCTCTGAAAGACGGTGAAATGGCCTTTTTCTGCTGCAATTAATTCACCAAAGTAGAATTTCAGTACACTGAGTCAGTGTGTTTTTCCCTGAATATTTTGTTTTTTTGGCTTCCTAGAAAAATGTTTTCAGAATGAATCAATAAATGACTGGACCCAACTCTCATGTAGGCCATCTGTCCCTCATAACCTGTAATGTTATAGTTATTTAGTTTTTGCTTTTTAAATTGAACTAACTACAAGTATGACTAAAACATTTATTTGATGATACCGTTCTTCACACACAGTCTTGTTCCCAGCCAACAGAATATTTTAATAAGGTAGACATTCTTTGGGCCAGATTCATAAAGCACACTGACAGATGTACCATGCCGTTAAGAGCAAATAGCGTGGATACAGGATTACTGGTGAGTTTTACTGCCTGTGTGATGTGAGGCAGGCCGTGAGTTTCCTTTTAAAACTGGCAGTAGCGATTCATAATACCACACAATCCTGAACCACTCAGCTCTGACAGCCAACTAGAGCATCTTTAATATGTATGACCTCATTTACTTGTCGAATTTGATTGGCTCTGGCTCAGGGCATAATTTTTCTCAATGAGCGATTGCAATGATTTTAGGTATTTCACCCTCTACAGTGTATACTACTATCAATAGATTTAGGGAATCTAGAGAAATCTCTGTGCATAAAAAGACCAAAACCAAAAACCACAACTGAATGCCTGTGACCTGTAATGTCACACATTCAGATTGTTTATGGAAATAATGGATGTAGTGTTCTCCAGACCAAAGAAGAAAAGGACCATCTAAATCCAGGGACTGTCATAGTGTGGGTGGGTATTTGTGCCCATGTCATGAGTAACTTGCCCATGTGAAGGTACCTTTAATGCTGAAAGACACACATTTACACATTTTGAAGCAACATATGCTTATTTCAACATGACAACACTAGGCCACATTCTACATGTGATCAGAGAGTGTGGGTGCTAGACTGGCCGTCCTGCAGTCCAGACCTTTCTCCCTCTGAAAACGTGTGGCGTGTTATGAAGTGCAAAATACCAAACAGCCGCACAACTACAGACTTGGATAACAGAAGATTGGCAAAATTATGCTTTCAAATCTGGATCCTTTTGTGTCTTCAGTCCTGAAATGATTCATTAAAGGTTGTTTAAAGGTGATGTAAAACAGCAGTAAACATGCCTCTGCCCCAACTTTTAAAATGTGTTGCATGCATAATATTTGAATGAGAATATGTTTACAATAATAATAATAATAATAATAATAATAATAATAATAATAATAATAATGATAATGATAATAATAAATAAAATGTGTAAGGTAAAACATAAAATACTGTGTTTTATATTGTTTTCAGTTTAATACAGTTCAAACCAAATAGGCTAATCACTTCTTTCTGTTTTATTAGCATTGCACATACTATTCCACCTTTTGTGAAATTGAGGTTTGCATTTTATTTGATCACATTGGTTTTACTACAGTGCGCATCAGTTTGACTTTAATGACGTGTTTGCATGAGGCCAGCACTTTTACACATGTGGAGTGTGTTCTGGAAACATTTCAAAAAGTCTTAAGAAGTAGCAAAGACAGGGATTTGTTGTGTTAAAGAATCTTTGCATTTATTTAAATTTTGCTTGTGACTCTCTTTGATATCCTAATCACAGAGACAGGACCAATTCTCTTGGCAACAAGCGCTGTGACAGGGTGAAGCGCTGAGGATTTTAAGCTGAGCCACACCTCTGTCTCCTCCTGGGATGAGCCCAGCTTTGAAGATCAAGACCCTGGTGAACTCCACAACACAAAAATCAACAGAGAGAGAGAGAGAGAGAGAGAGAGAGAGAGAGAGAGACAGAAAGAGCTTAGTCAGCAGGGAAGAAATCCCACGCTAAGTCTATAATACTGTCAAAGAAGAACACTTTCACATTTACATTTACTTTGCTGGCAATAAAGAAACTAAACGAAGAAATACATCTAGGGGTACATACATCTGTTTCTCAGAGTTCAGTTCTCAAACAATGCAAACTCTATGGCTACGAAGTAAAGCCTTCTTTACCACAGGACATAAGAGCTAATCTAAAACCTTCTGACCAGACACTAATGACCACAGATAGAAAGTGATAGGTTACATCATGCAAAGCTAAGAAACATAGAAATTTCAATTAATCATTAGTATCTTCTCTTGGATGGAATCTTCTACTGATTTTAGTTTGGGAGAATATTCGGCCTGCTGTGGGAACATAATGTAAATGCCCAGCACAGTATTTTCTCTTAATTACACATCATTTGGTTTTGTCTCAAACGTCATACATGACACTAATTGTCTATAGTGAATCACAGACAACCTTATATTGCATATTTATGAGCTCCGAAATCAACTTGCCCTGCCACATTGCTCTACTGGACAGTAAAATTATTGAGAAAATGCAGTAAAAAGAGTTCGCAAATACATTTTAGGATGCAAAAAAGAGTTAGTTATAGTCTGCTTGACTCCAAATAATGAGACTAAACTAAAATAGCTCAAATTTCTTTGTCTGAAGTGAATGTTTTTTCTTGTCTGGTGCTTTTTGTCTGTCATCATTTCAATCTACAACCACAGCCTGAACCAACATAAAATAAAGCAGGCATGGATATTACAGTAAGATCATGAGCTTTTTTTTTTTTTTGTCATATAATCATGAAGATGTGCCAGCCACGTGATTTTTACATTGGAAATTTCCTTTTGTGAGTAACTTGTTTATGCATTTAACCCTGTTAGCATAAAAAAAGCAACAGTTGATATCTGCAGTTGCCTCAAGCCTTGGGCTAATGGGCAGCACCCGTCATGTTTGTAACTAGCTTGAATGAGCACGCCAAAGTCTTCTGTGATTTTTGAAAAGGTTTTATGAGATTTAATGTGCAAACAGTGACAAAATTACATAATTAGCAGTGACTGGTTCTCAGCTGACCTCAGAGCAGCTGTGATTCGACCACAGACTGACCTGCCCGCTGTGTTTATCTCTGTACAAGACGCTATGCTAATGCTACCCGGAGTAACTCTGACTTATTGAAATGTAACATTACAGGTATGCAGCACATGAGTTATACTATAAGCTAGCATACAACATGCTATGAGAAAAATGTGAGAGTTTATGATGGTAATTAACAGATTATGATTGCAAAATGCAGGAAGAGCAAAAAAGCAAAGGAGACAGACACAGAAAGAGAGACAGAGAGAGGAAAATGAAATAAAATCGAAATAAAATCAATGTAACTATCAACTGATATAGTGTATCTAAGTTTCAGCCTGTGCTTTCAGCTGAAAATAAATGGGTAAATAAATAATTAAATGATTAATTAAATAAAATTAAACAGGGTAACTGGAAATTATGGAACAGTAATGGCAGTTTATGGAAAGGGATAAATGAAAGGAAAAAGTACAATTACGGAAGAGTAATAAAGTAGCAATGATTTGGTTAAAAAACAGCTAAAGGAGAAACTGACAGTTGGTGTAAAACACATATTTGGCTGTTTGGTCACTGTATGATGTAGGTCACTCTTCTGTGCAATGGACTTACATTTTGATCCTAGTTACTGCCCTGCTTGCATGTAACATATTTTTCTTTGTATTTTGCAGTTTTTTCATGAATCCTTATGAAAAAAAATTATTTAAGCTTAAAGCTATAAAACTTCTGAAAGCCTGTTACTCAGTTAACTGTAATTCTGCTGAGCTGTTTGTTAAACAAAATTGCTTTTGGCAAAGAGGCTGTCAATCAATGTGTGGTGATTCATGAATATCATGATTTCATGAATATGCAATACACCGGGGGTTACGCCCAATGGAAATGGAAAAAGTTGACAGAGAAAACTGAAAGTTTAAAACACTCGGTTTAATGCCCTTCTTGGGAAAATGTTGGAGGGTGACTTGTTTGGGTGCCCCTGGTCAAATGATATGTTTTGTTGATTCTGTTGAAGTTACACATCCTCTACAGAGAACACACTTCTGCACATTTTAATGCACAGTTACTGTTTATTTGCTATATTTAACATAGTGGAAAAATAAAAAAAACAAACTATGGCATGCACAAAAGTTATAGCGCATTTTCTATTCTATGTTCTATTTTTTACAATACATTAAACTCAAGCAAATAAATAGAAAATGTGCACTAAAATTTCCAGACAAATTTGAACAACAGGGCTGGGTCTTAAAGGCCTTAGTATAACCAAGGAGTCTAAGTCAGCTTTACTCATGATGATGCACAGTCTGTATACTGCATTAAGTGACTCTGACTGAGAAAAACAAACTGTGGTTACAACACAAATGAAACAACAGCTAGCGGGGAAAGTAGGGGGCGTTTGCGGATCCTCTCCCTCTAGCGGTCCAATGGGCTTCAGAAGAGTCTGGGGTTTTGGTTTTTCTGCCCAAACAGCATCCCACACCCCTTCTTTTTGTTGGCCTACATTTCAAACTGTGCACATCAAACCACCGCATTTCTAACCATTTTTTTTAGGATATGCTAAAGCTTCTCCTTAAAAGTAGGCCATAAGAAGATGCAGAGAATTGCAGCAGGCAAGTGTCAAAATACAAGGATCTGTTTTTTTTTTTTTGTTACAGCTCACATTTCAAATTCTTAAGGACAGCGAATGAAGAACACTCAAAGATCCGAAGGTGTAAATGATGCTGATTTGTATTCAGATGACAGCTGCTTGTTTTGGCTTCAAAGACTTCTGTCGCATTGCTATATATAAATAATGAATCGAGAATGGATAGTGGAGGAGATGTTGCCTGACAAAAGAGTGGCTGCTAAATTCTGCGCCATGGCTTTATGCACGCCACCAACCCACAACACCATCTGCAGCTGTCAAGGGAATGGAAATACAGAACGGAGAAGCATGAAAAAGACTCCAGTGATCACTGCTAAACAGCTGTGACAGATGAGCAACATTAACCCCTTAGAGGAATAGTTTGTCAAAAAAACTAATTTACACAATTTTTCACTTTTTTTTCCACTTACCCCAGATCTACTCGATCAGGCAAGACATGTTCTTCTTTAGTTTAGAACTGGAGCTACGAGGTTAACATGGCTAAAAAAGAGCAGAAGTCAATAGTCACCCAAATAGCCTCTATAAAAATACATCACCAAAACTTCTCTAAACCCACTCAAATTGCAGCCAGGTCTTAATTAAGGTCACTCAGATTAGTCAGTTTGTTTTAGGACACAGTATGACTTACTGTGAGCTATAAAAATGAAAGAAACTGCAGACGTTTCAGATCAGGGCTGGTATCACAAAACAAGACTAATCTTGGATCAGATTCATCCATATTTATGAGGGTCACTGTCACTAAAACTGATTCTACTCCTGCTGTACTAGTCTAAAATGACTGTCTACAGCCCTCAGGTACACAGTGAGCTTTTGTTGATTTTTACAGATCACAGGAAGATTTGGATGTGGTTTAAGAGACGTTTTGGCGATACATCTTTATGGAAATGATTTGGGCTATTTGGGTGACTATTGGGTGAGTAATAGTGATTGTTAGCAATGTTAGCCTCGATGCTCCCATTCTAAAGTAAAGAGGCAAAATTTGGGTTTTCAGATGTGTCTTGGCTGATCAACTAAATCTGGAGTAAGTAGAAAATTGTGTAAATTTGATTTTTCGTCAGACCATTCTTTTATACCTTTAAGCTTCAGAACTACAAACGCTACATATCAGTTTTATAGTAAGGTTACTTACTGAATAATTCATACTGGATATGAAGCATTAAGATTAATAACTAAACAATAAGCCTGCAGTTTAAGGGGGTAAAAATGCACCACATCACGAATAAAACACAAGCCCTTTTAGACGAAAGCTCTAGAGGCATCTTAATTAAAACAGGTCAGGAGATCCGTGTATTTCTATAGGAATGATGTGGGAGTTATGCAGAGGCATTGAGCATTGTAGCGCTTCAGCTTCTGCAGAAACAGGTTGCTCAAGGCTGTGGTTTGACGGATGGGGCGGAACTGAGGAGACAGACTGAAGACCCTGTCTGGAGCAAGTGGTGCAGAGAGAGAGAGAGAGCAGAGGCACAGACAGAGGCAGAGGGACAGAGAGGATGAGTGAGTGAGAGAGAGAGAGAGAGAGAGAGAGAGAGAGAGAGTGTATATTTGTGTGGTGAGCGAGGAAGACAGTTGAAGTAGGAGAGGGAGGGAGAGAGAGAGCGAGAGGGAGGGGAGGGAGGTAAAGAGGGCGAGTGAAGAAGAGAAAGAAGAGGAGGTAGAAGAGCAGAAGAGGGAGAGTAAGAGAGCGAGCAGAGCGTGTTGCAGGTTCTCCTGGCCAAACCCCTGTCTGAGAAAAATGCACCCCAACTTTGCCGGCACTTGGAAGATGAAGAGCAGCGAGAATTTTGATGAACTTCTCAAAGCCCTGGGTAAGACCGCTTCTCTCTCCATTCCTGATGACTGTAACATTCACATCTTTTCTCATGGTCTCCTCACATTTGCTTGAAAGCCATCACCACATCTTAAGACTTCATCATATGTTAATGCGTTCCTATAGGAAAAGCGGTAAAGAGAAGTACATGCTACTTTATCACCACTCGGTGTGGTTTGTGATGAGCCGGCACTTGAATTTCAATCGGAACAGACATTCTATTGTACAGTAGAAGGGCAGGCAGCTTATAGAGGACTAATTATCCATGTTTAACATTAAAGTAGAGCACACTGGACCTCTGTGGCAGGAATTCTCCCATGTGTCTTGCCTTTGGTGTGCGTTTTGTTCTCCTCCCCACCCCTTTATTCCTGCAAAACAGACAGCGGGCTCTGTGAGTCTTGGTCATAGCGACCCTGCAGGACAGTCTGCACAAACTGGGTCAGTTATATACTGGAGTTTTTGCCACTGATTGAAGATTAGGGTACAATCCGGGGATTCGTTGTAGTAGTCTATGTTCGTATATGAGGTCCGTGTTTTACAGGTCTGTTGGCAAAGGGGTTTAAAGAATGCTCTGTAAAGCTGAAATGAGAAGACAGCAGAGATTAGATGAAAGCTGCCACTGAGGAAGATGATCAAACATCAGTTGCTTGGAGAGAAAACTTTGTGTCTGATAAGCTGCAATTGTCATCCACAATAACTGAAACAAAACACACCCGGCCAGCTGCTTATATCTTTACTGCACTAGAAGTGAATGAACTGAAACTGTTGTGTGGCAGAAAAGAAAAGCGTTCACCCCCGGCCCTTCAGGAGTGCATACCATGCCAGATTGAATTACTCTTCACAATCAAATCTGATAGAGATTGGACTCGGGATGTTTACGTTCTGCGAGTAGATAAGTGAGACTAATAACCCCCTTCATTCTTTTTGTATGCAAACTATGGCTGAGTGCATTAACCGCTGATCAATGTGCGCTGCAGTGTTGTAATATCAGCAAGGCAGATTGCAAGAGATGAGATAAGAGTTTCTGCGCTGCAGCCTGAAAGCCAAGCACATGGATATAGGGTTAGACTGTGGAAAGGCAAAGAGGTGGAGGTACAGACTACCATATTCTTCTTATATCTTCAGATATCTTAAAGCCACTTCTTGAAAGTAGGGCAAGGGAAGAGGCAGAGAATTACAGAGTATAAAAAAATAAGGTTCTTAAAAAATCTGCAAATGAAGACTCAATCAAGCGATCAATTTATCTTAAGAACAAAGAACACAGTTTCTAATGTGTTGCTAATGATACTGATCTGTGTTCGTAAATACTGTACCCGGTGCTGGTGTCCCTCCTTGTTGTAGCTCTGTCAGGGACTACATGAATTAACCACAACTGCCCGTAGAAATCACTCACCCACTGTGTCTGAAGTCTTCTGTAAAAAGAGACACGCTCGTCAACAACCTCATCAACATGGTCATGTGAAGTGCAGATACAGCTCTGCCCTCTGATCTGTCATCAGCTCATCTGCTGGAGCCGTGAGGCTTGGCACCAGGGCCTGTCGTCTGTCTAAGCTGATCTAGGATCAGATTTCCAGCTCTGGTAATGTAGGTTCTTTGTACACACAATTTGGTGATTTCTCTCTGCTGATTTTCAGTTCGTTTCTAGGTTTGGTAGGTGTGTTTGAGCAGGGATATCACCAAACTGTGCTTAAGCCTCGTCCTCCAGGACCAGAACTGGGCACCTCAGTAGGGTTGCCACCCGTCCAGGATTTTCCTGGATTGCCTTGGATTTTGGTAGTCTGTCCAGGAAAAAATGAATTTCATTCCTGGACACAAAATGTCCTAAAATCCAAGCATTTTCATACGCTAGTATTTCTTATGTGCTGTTTCATTTTATTCAAATACAAATACAAAGAATGGGTTTGAGTTGTTCAAATTACCCTCAACCTAGGGATGATTTTTTCAGAAAGATGACCTGTTGGTGACAGGGCAGCACTGCAATGCAATAACTAAGAAGATCAGGTTTACTTTATGCATCATGAGCACAGCCACACCAGTGAATTTAGCAAAAAAAATCTAGCAACTGATCAAGTGTTCAGGAATCTTACAGGTCTGAGAAGGCAACCCTCCACCTCAGGCTTAATGCAGGTATAGAAGAAACTGAAGACAAACATGAACAGGCTGAAGGTCTTTGAAAGGACGAACCTCTGGTTGACTGTTCCCTCGAGAATGTCGTTTCCCTGTTTTCACCAGCAGAACATGCTGATGCCATACCGCCTATAAGTCACTCACTGCCTTACTGGCTTTGTTTCTACAGCTTTTAAAACCACAACTCTGGTCCAGCCCAGCTAAACAGAGGTTGAGTTGCAATGTGAGAAAAACAAGCCAAATGTCTAAGTCTGCAGATCCAGAATTCCTCAGATTGCTCCTCAGTGACACTATAGCACTATAGTCAGAGTTTACGGTGCTCCGTCTGCAATTGGCCCTGTACAAACAAACTCTCCCTGCTGCAGTCCCTTTATGTAGACTGAAAATTGAATTATATTACTTGTGAGGGTTAAGATAACTTAATATTTGTTGAATTGTGAAAGCCTATCTGATGTCACATAATCGAAAGTGTTCTCATGCTGTCCTGGGTATTGCAACAGTATATTCTCAATACAGGGAGTGGTCTCGGTAGAGAACATTCTGGCTGTTTCTAACAGCATGACGGCGGTTGGATTTTGTGTAGAGGTCGGGGTTCTTGTGTTTGGGGTTAGCGCTCTCAGACAGGGTGGGGCTGGGCAGGGGCAGTCGTCTGGGCAGCAGAGCAGCTCGTTATGACCCCCATGCTGTGCTCCCTCAGGCGTGAACGCCATGCTCCGGAAGGTGGCTGGGGCAGCCGCCGCCAAACCCCATGTGGAGATCCGACAGGACGGGGAGCAGTTCTACATCAAGACCTCCACCTCTGTGCGCACCACGGAGATCAACTTCCACATCGGAGAGGAGTTTGACGAGGAAACTGTGGACGGCAGGAAGTGTAAGGTACAACTATGAGAACAGGTGACATGATTGTGAAAACTGACCTCAGATCAAGAGTAAAAGAAATTACATGTGTATCAGGCAAGTGCAAGTCAGGCACAACAGTTCCTGGTACAAATTCAAATTCAAAACTACAGCCATTAGACTTTAAGAGCACAGGTCTTATGGTCAGAGAGACGTGAAAAAATGTCCTAGCAAAGCTGTTCTTATGAAGTTGTATCCACCTTTTAAACACTTGAGCAACATAGTAAAAAACAATTATGGTTACTTTTGCTTTTCCTAAGGTTTTTGGTATCTGTGTGGGATCAGGCAGGAGTGAAAACTCTGCCCACTTCACTACACTTTTCACGTATTACCGCAAATGCTTCCCTGTGGGAAACTCATTCTTTCTCTAAAAGAGCAAATTATGCTCACATATATTCACAGCTTAATTTACAAATAAAAACCAGTTCCAAAAAAGGTGGGGCAGTAAGTGAAATGCCAATAAACACAGAAAGCAGTGAAATTCCTAAAAATGAGTAAAACAGTCGTTTTTAACGCAGTGCTGTGTGAGTGGTCAAAGGTCATGAGCATTCATTTATGGTTTTTGGCCTTTTCCTTTACGCACAGAGATTTTTCTGTATTCCCTGAATCTTTTGATGTTACAATGCTGTTCCACTGTAGAGCGTGAAATACCTAAAATTTTTGCAATTGCTTGCTGAGGAACATTGTTTTAAACTGTTGGATTTTTTGCTGATGCATTTTTTGGTAAAATGGCACGCCTCAACCACCCTGCTAGGTAAGACTAGACATTCCTGGATGCTCCTTTTATACCCAAACATGGTTGCATCACCTGTTTTCAATACCAATGCAATTGATAAGATTAACATTAAATGTCTAAATACAGGTTGAAAATATATATATATATATATATATATATATATATATATGTTTCAACCTGTATTTATATATATATATATTTTTTTTTTTCTATATCAATAATTGTTATTTAATAATAACTTACAGCGTACATTGAAACCAAACATAAAACAATGAGACACTAAAACAGGGTAAAAAAGCAAATGTTATTCAATAATAAACTTTTTATATTCATTTCTTGTGACAAAATGACAGTGAGTAGTTTTTGATGGAATTTTCATGGAATCTTCTACAGGTCTGATACTCATAAAAAAATAATTTTTAAAACTTCTTACACACTGTTTGAAATTTAGAGAACAATGATTTTAATGGTAGTGTGAGCTTTCTACTTATTTATATGAAGCTTCTGTAGAGCAGAGGAGGAGAATCGTTAACAGATTCTTCATTAACAGATTAGAGGATAATACATTCTGATTAAGTATATTGGAGGACACAGTGGGAAAACACACCTCCTGCCTAAAATCCATCTTGGTAAAATATTAACGCTCTTGTTGTGAACTTGAGTGGGATAAAGATCATTTCTGATAGAGGGTGTGAAATCAAATCTGCTGTGAGAGAGGCAGATGAGATTTCACTCTTAGTTCAGCTCCTGATATGACTCTGCTGTAAAAACCTGCGCATGTAATATTCATGTCGAATATCATCAGAGAGTTCACTGTGCAGACACTGAATAATAACCTTCACACAACTATAGGACTGGACTCAGGAGGGGAGTTGTTTCTAATTCATATCCATCTCACTGAGCGGACTTTTTAGTAGTGAGTAAAAGTGGTAGAGCAGCTAATTTGAGTGCAGCATCTGCTCACAGACACTGCTTGGGTGAAAAGACACTGCGACACTGCAGTACTAGAACACTGCTCTTATGATTTCTTGGTGTCTCTCGGTTGATAGAATCTTATACAGTGACCTCAAAAAGTATTTGGACACTTTAACCATTTAACTATTGATAAACTGTAATAAAGCTCTTTAGGTTATGTCATAAAATGTTTGGCAACATGATATTTGTTTCAGAGAGAAAGACTTTTAGCACATCAATCCGATGGTAGACTCTGTGTGGGAAAAGTCTGGAGAAGAATTAACAGTCCTGCAAAAAGCAAGGAGGTTAGGTGTACAGCAACGTCAAAGTCTGGGTTTGTTTTTCTTACAACAGGTTGGTGGGCTTGTGTTCATTAATGTTATTATGAACTCAGAAGTTCATAAAGGTATTTTGGATGTAAACCTGCAGATGTTTGCTAAGAAACTGCTCAACAAATAACAGAAGCCCACCAACTGCCCTTTGTGAAAGAATACTTTACCAGAAAAAAAAAATGTCTTAGAATAGTCTGTTTAAAATAAACACCACTTTTATTTTTGAACACAGTGAACTTAATATATTTTAAGTGTCCAAATATGTTTTGGGTCCACTGTAGCTCTTTACAGGAGTTTTAATGCCAACTGTAGATCCAGCTGTATCTTTGACAGCACACTGCTAGTCAGTTTCAGGTCATAAATTTTAGGCCTAAGTGAATAATGGAGCTCCTTAAGCCAGTGTGATCTGCATGAGCTTTGGAGGCTTAGACACAGCAGCCAAATCACAGCCAGACTGAACAACTTCAGCTCAAGTTCTTAAGTTTTTCTCCAGCCTCGAGGTCCTGAAGCCCAGGCTGGGGCCCCAGTATCGGCTGACAGCAAAGCGCTGATGTGATATTAGCTATTTTGAAACATGAGGAAAAGTGAAAGGACAGTTAAGCCCTTAGCGACATAAGGACCATGGCAACTACCTCTGACATCTCAGTTAAAAAGCAGCTTTGCACGAATGATATGAGAACCAGACTGATGAATTGAACACGGTACTGCTGCTTTGCTGTTGTTCTTTATCATCCTCAAAGAGAGAAGCTCAGAGAAAATGCACAGCCATATTCAGCAGAGCCAGGGGTAAACATCACAGGGCCAGAATAACAACGTGTTGATTAACTTGTGTTTCTCTAGTCAGGACAGCCTCCGTCAGGAATGATGGATGAAAATTAGTCCCTAATTAGGAAATTTTTTGCTGTAGCACAGCCTGTCTCTTGTGTTCCTTCTCAGACTAAAATGAAATAAGGCATTAAGCCTGAACTATTCAAGTTTTCCTTGCTGTGAATGGGGCTCACCTTATGTCTCCCGGTGAAGCAGCATATCAACTCCAGACACCACTTCTATACTGCTGTATGAATACACTGTATAATATTACATAAAGGGAAAGGGTTCATATATTATCCCTCTTAGCATATTCCAACAAAAGCTGTTCTGGCTTATAAAACGAAGAGCTTATTATATAATAACACAGAGATATGAAAGAGTCATATTTGATGTCACTGATCTTAAGAATCAGGTCTCTTAAAGTCTAATCAACAGCATGACATCATTAGTCAGACAAGTCAGACAAAGCATAAGCCTAAAGCCCTGACTTCACATAGAACTTCAGAGGTCCCTGCCAAAGCGAGACTATATTTCTCTGACATTTATGGATTCTCTTTGACGTCTTAGTCTAGCTTTTCTCAGAAAAAAAGGATGAACTGGAAAGGAATGTCTGGGGGACCCCAAGGGAGGCTCCTACAGAACCGCCATGCAATGCTGTGCAATCATGCAGAGCTGAATTAAATAATGTTCAACATTCAGGGCTCAATCTAACCTGTTCAGTTTGAAAGTAGAGAAAATAGTGAAATGGGGAGATAAAAAAGTAATTCATCACATTTATTTGATTTGAATGTAAACACAATTTCCATACAAACAAAATATACATCATTAACACTGTTGCCCAAAGTGAGTAAAGATAATGATGAACTGATTTAAAGAGATGTATTTTATTCTTGTGGAAATTTGAGTCAAATAAATCCAATGCAGTTTTTTCAGAGGTCCTACAGAAAAAAAAAAAAACCATTTAATTTCAATACAGGCTGGAGCTTATAGTGTAATTTTACTCTTTTTCTTGCAAAGGTAGAGAGTAGACCGGTGAAAGACAGACAGAATAAGAATGCATGAGAAAGAGACACACCCTTCAGAGACAGAAAGGAACTTGACCTGATTTTTCTGTTTCATGGAGTTGACTGTCTGGGTTCTGATATCAGAGAGTTGGGAAAGAGTCCATCCATCATTTTATCCACCCAGAGAGGTAAATGTGGACAGCTAGCTGCCTCCCCCTGTGCACTTTTAGATGAGTCTCTACCAGAAATTGTATCTTGCCTAGTGAAATTATATTAAATCTTGTCAATACATCTAATATTTCTCATGTTGAGATCATTTTCCTTGTTTCAGTCATATTCTTAAAACAAGCAAAACTATCTGCAAATATAACAATTTTACTTGATACATATAATACAGAATGTCAAGAAATAAAGCTTACAACAATCTCAATATTAGAAATATTAGATGTTGCAGATAAATTTAAGGTTATTTCACTTGACAAATAACCAATTTGGCACTGATGAGCATCCCCAGTGGCGCAGGCACCTCTCCTCTTTAGTCGTTTTCAGTTCTAGTCTGTGCTTCTGCAGTTTATATGGTAATATGACTTCATCTACACTGAAAAAGTAATAGACTGAATTTACTAGATTCATTTTCACACTAATAAAATGTAATAGGAAGATCTGAAGGGGGATTTCAGCTCAATATGAAGAAGACAGCAACAAAGACTGCAAACTTTACCATCGATGGAGAAGATGTGGAAATGCCATAAGCTTTTGCCTACTTGGATTGATTATTAACAACGAAGGATCCAGCTGTCAAAAATATGACTCAGATTGGTCAGAACAAGGATGGAGGAAAGATCTTCAAGCGTAATGATTTGTCTTTCTAAACTAAGATCAAGTTTGTTAAGGTGGTGGTCTTCTCTGTGGTCTGTTATGGATGTGAAAGCTGGACAATAAAAGCGGCACAGGAAGAATATGGATGCCTTTGAGCTTTGGTGCAGGTGACAACTTTTGCCTTGAATGGCAAAGAAAACAAATGGATTCTTGATCAAATCAAGCTTCGCCTGTCTCTCAAAGTCCAGATAACCAGTCTGGACACATTATGAAAAGAACTGATTTATTGGGAAAAAAACACTTATACTTGGAACAGTTGAAGGTAAAAGAAGACGAGGACGATAGATGGACACGATCAAAGATAACATGAGCAAGCTATTCAGAAGCCTAAAGACTTTAACAGAAGACAGGACATTCTGGAAATACACTATCCACATGGTCGCCAGGAGCCGGTACCAACTTGACGGGACTAATATTTCATCAAGATGACTAACGCCAAAAGTAAGCTGAATGACAAAATTGCATTGTCATAATATATTTTATTCATGTGGAAATTATGCAATTAAATAAACTCAATATTTTACTTTTTTTCAGTGTAAATTTCTCTTTAAATCCAAATTTATTCTGACCATCGCCCCTCATGTTTAACATCTCCAATCTGGTGTGGAAAAAACTGATTGTTCCTAACAATGAAAAGTAGTTTATTGAGAGGAGAAGAGAGTGAGAGGGAAAGAAAATAAAGAGAGAGACTTTCGCTCTCTAGCACAGAGAGTAAGCTAACCAGTGCTGGCACTGGGTTAAAAGAGCTACTTAATCTGGGGATTTAGATTTGGGGGGAGTGAAGGGTGTATTCTCTCTCTGAGAGGCAAAGGCAGACACGCTGAGCCGAAGCTGTATGTGTGGGGCAGAGGGGACAGCCATGATAATGATACTGTGTGCGTGTATAAATGAGCAGAAAGCCCGTTGATAATGATACTGTATTCCCCAAAGCCACAGTTTGAGTAATGAGCTGCAGCTGCCCACTCACACACCGGGACTCGGAGACAGAAGCAGGCCGCAGCTGTGTCTGATGCTAATGTTGTCTCACAATAGCACAGCTACGCTGGCAGGAGCTGCTGGACGTGGCTGCTTTGAACAAAAACGCAACACCCAGCTGCTCATCAGCACCAGGGCTGCCAGTCTGATCACCTCTGAGACTGAAGCCAGCCACAATAGCTGGAGCCACACTGAAAACCATCACTCGGTGCCATGAACTTGCCACTGAACAGCAGTGGATTTGGATTAGGAGTGGACGATATGAAATCAAATGTATATCATTAGCTATGTTTCAATCCAGTGGGTTTCTTACAAAAATATTTCAACACTTTAAAAGTTTGTTAATGTAGACTATGAAAATGGAAATTGTCTGAAAACTTTCTTTTTCAGGAAAAATAACATTTACACATACATTTAGTGTACTATCAAGACAATAATGAAATAACATACTAAAACATGTTTGGCTGGTTGTTGTAGAGATATTATTATTATTATTATTATTATTATACTTAAAGGGGCATTCCGGTCTAAAATCAGAGTTGAATTTGTTATTTGTATCTTTATTCCACAAAAATACCCTTTCAGTCAGAGAAAAGAAGACAAAATGAGGCAAGGTATCGAGATAGGTAGCTACCCTGATCATTTAAGCTTTAAGCTTGTTGTCCTCTGCATCTGATGAGACATTTCTGTTGTTTGAAAAATCAATTTTCTCTATAATAATGATGATTTGACGACAGTTCCTACAGTTATACAGCTGCATTTAGCTTTCTAGCAGAAACAGTAGCTCTCTGCCTTCCTTCAGCATTTTAGTGATTATTTAAATTGTTCAAAGTTTAAGTTTTATTTTGTTTAGGTTGCAGGAATGTTTATTTTTAGACTTGGCAAATCTATATCATGAGTCATCAGACCAGTATACCTCATTTCAGTTCTTAAAGTGCAGTCAGTCCCATCTCCAATTCAGCTGCAGTTCTATTGTTTTTCCTGTTTGCAGACAGAAAACTGTGGGACTGAGGTTAGAAGACTTTGACAAATGAAGCCTTTTGCCAGACTGGTTGCTATAGAGACAGACTTTCGAAGTGTTCACCTGTAACAGAGCAGGCGGGATGAAAAAAAATGATTTCTAGAGCCAGTTTATCTATGTCAGTGAGTGAGAGAGCCAAACACTTAGAACTAACCCTCATTATCACTGCTGCTGCTGCATAAAATGGTTGAGTTAACATGCACTGGATTTCCTACATCAGTAGCTGACCTCACTAATGCTCTAGGGGGGGTAAACTCCTTTTTAATACCCTTGATTTCAGGAGAATGATGGAGGAGCAGGTGTCTACGAAGTTTTGGATGTGAAGTTTTCTTTGTGTGCCTGCCGCCTGTTTTATATTGATGATCTGTCAGATCTGTTGTATGCCTAGTACATGCCCGCGGCGGGAAAAAAGACAGTGAAAAAGAGGAAATAAATGAGAGCGACTGCAGATACAAGGCCACTGATTTCTCTCAGCATAACATCTGATAATACTGCAGTTTGCAAACAGACCATTTCAGTAGCATATTTGATGAAGCCACCTCACACCCTGCATTATGAGTATAGGAGCCAGCCTTAAGATGAAAGAAGAGAGGACTGAACTCATTAACTCGAAGCACTCCCTACAGATTCAGCTTGTATTACCATAATGAGCTGAAGACACAAGACCTATCCTTTGCTTCGTGAACAGCTGCATACAGGAGAGTTATGCCTCAAAGACAAAGACAGCAGATGTTCCGGTCAATTAACTCCTTAAGTATTATACAGACACTCAGTGGTAAATCCAAATGGCCAGGGAGAGAGCGAGTCAGCGAGTGAGCGAGCGAGAGAGAGAGAGAGAGAGAGAGAGAAATAAAAGCCTGGGTTGTGTTCTTCACTTCTGTGTTGGATCTTCTCTCTCTGGCCCTGCAGGCTCCCCTGATCTCCCCTGCACCTTTGATATGGTGATTAACGTTGAGGTCTCATACTGCAGCTGTGTGAAGCCTTGTCTTCTGGGTTCCACTTCAAACAGATACTGATGGAGTCTAAAGCCCGAGTCACGCTTTGTTCAAAGAGTTGAAGTGAAAAGAAGGGAGGCAGTGCGATTTATAGTAGTCTACAAGCACAAGTTTAACTCACAGAAGCCACGATACCTGCCTGAGAAAGCAAGAGCAATTTGAGAACAATCCTTATAAAGCGTATAACTTTTAGTTGAAACCAATTTGTCTTCATAAATCTTTTTGCAGGCTTCAGTTTTTATGAACAGCTTCAGCTGATCACTCACTTTGACCCCAAAACTTGAATCAGCTGCTTTGTTTGTTCCATAATGCTGATTCATTTATGGAGCCCAAATAGAACAAATACTAGATTCGTCGGTTTGTTTTGTGGCATGGGAAAATCAGAATAGATGAGGTCCTCAGTATCCTCAGCTAGGCCTCCAAGACAGAGTTTCATTTTGACAGGATTTAGCATAAAGCTGCATAAGTGAGTTTAGGTTTATAGTTTTGTTTGTAAAAGGCTTGAGGGAGGACACAGAGGGGACAGATCCAAGGCTTCCCACCAACCCATATGAAATGGTACGTTTTAGTATTTTCCTGTGAGTGCGTTTCAACGTTTATGTGTCATTCAACAAATCTTACTTGTGATGCATCATGAATGTAGCAAGCAGTATCTTACTAGCATGCTTTGCTTGGAATAGTTTCCCAAGCTGCACAGACAGAACAGGTGGACTGTATAAGTAGTCTATGAGTTTGTTACAGGATGGCTGAAGCTTGTTCATTGAAACTCAACAACTCAGCCACAGACACAATCATTCTTTATTGCATTAAACTCTCCATCTTTGCTTTGGCCGTACTCTAAATAGACTACTAGAGCTCCATTTAGAGCATGGGTGTGTGATGATGTCTCTGTATGTTCTCTCTCTCTCGCAGAGTCTGGCCACGTGGGAGACGGACAATAAGATCTACTGCAAGCAAACGCTGGTGGATGGCAATGGGCCCAAGACATATTGGTCCAGGGAGCTCCGGGGGGAAGAACTCATACTGGTGAGAGTTTATAGGTGGATACTGGGTCGAGTGCTGATGGCAAAATCTTAGAGCAATATTGTGCTAGTATTATGAAAGGTTTCAGTATTGAATTAGCAGAGAAAGAGAGATGTCTGTCTGTTTTGTCCCAAAGCAAACTTTCCATGTTTTTCTTCTCACCCCAAATGCAATTGATTGGCCAGGACATGTCTGATGTCTGATGTTTTCTTCTTTAGTTTAGTTTAGCACTGAAAGGGGAATACCATCATTTCTTCAAAATATCTTCTTAATTTATCATTGGGATGTAAACAAAGTCAGAGCAGTTTGATGTGAAATGGTTAATGGAAGAGAAACTTGCCAGCTCAGATTTCTTTACAACGGTGATGTCTACAAGACAAATACAGCCACTTTTTTTACTATCTAGAATGACCAGTGAACCCAGACGTGTCTTCTGAGTTTTTATATATAATATGTAATGCTAATGCTAGTGTTAAATCTGTCAAAAATCTTTCTTTGGCGACTTTTTTGCTTTTACAATGCCCTGTATGCACCTCTCAGTAATGAATATTTTATAAAAATATCTGCACAATTTTAAAATGTTTTAGGCCAATATCTTATCTCAAAACTATTGTTACCAATGTTTCAGACATCAGACAGCATAACCATTTTGTGTAATAACTTTATGTGAGGGAGCTTTTAGAGGCATTAAGCTATTCAGATGTCTGGTTTCTATCACCACCACTGTGAAAAATACTGACTGTTTCTTTAGAACAGGGCATTTCACATCAAACCACTCTGACTAACTTTGTTTACTCCTCAGCAATTGAATTACGCAGAAAATTGGGGGAATTCTCTTTAAAGCTATGAAGCTAATGTAGAAGCTGATAAACCAACCAATAAGCACTGTACAAACTGAATGCCTAAATCATCACACAAAGGACGAAGGTATGTTGCGTTGCTAAAGCCAGTGATATCTGAGGGTGGCAGTCAGCTTGGAGCCTGAATTTTCTCCATATTTTTATTCATTTTTATGTTTAACAGTATGTCATACACTATTAGAAAACACTCAGGCAAGTCTGAGATTACATCACCAAGTAGATGAGGCAAGTGTGTGATGAGGCAATCATGCAGTTTGCACGATGCTAGTTGGCATAAGCTCATATTTCTTGGTAGCTACAGTAGCCTTGTAATTACAGTGTAAAACTGAAGAACCAAACTTCAGATTTTGCTGATCAACAACATTTGGGATAAATTTGACTTCTTGCCAAATTAAGTAATCTCAAACACAAAGCTCACAAATTCTTTTCCTAATGCTTTAAACTAAAATCAGGTGATTGTTACACAATTTTCGAACTTTCAAAAAGCTGAAGGATTTGCTGTGAGCCTCCCAAGGAGAGAGTAGACATGAACCAAACCCAGTGCAATCCACAAGCTCCCAGAGCCAGGCAGCAGGCCAGAGAACACATTCAGGAGCTCCTAACAATCACCTCACAGTACCGTGAGAGTTGTGGGGGTGCACCTCCTCAGCAACCTTTTTATGAACCTCCAGCAAGCCCCCACAAATAAACAATACTCCCTATTCAGCCATTGTTACATCGCCCAAAGATAATAGTGGGAAAAGAGCAAAACGCAGATGGAGCACCAAAAAAGCAGCACACTTTAATGGCCTTCCATGTGAGAGCTGACTTAGAAACCTGTTTAAAGCCTCTGATATGTTTATTGTACTGAAGTAAAGGAAGAGATATCTCTCCCAAGCCCAATTAACTGTAATATATCTTATGATCTAAGAGCTTTCGTTCTTTACAGGAAAGGTTTAGGCAATTTAACTGCCACTAAAACTAAATGAAGTGTGCTTAAGAGTGCACACTTGAGATGAACTTCAAAATGAATCTATTTTATGACTATTTATGACTATGGATCAATGGCACAAGAGAGAGCATATCGATTTTTTACCTCTGGATCGTCAAAAATGTAGGATATGAAAACGAGAGGGAGAGAGAGAGAGAAAGAGAGAGAGAATACAGTGTTGAAGGAGACTATGACCCCTTGTTGGACCCAAAGCTAATGGACTGGATCGATTGAAGGACAGAATAGCCGAGATCTCTGGGTGACCTGTTGTGCAGAGGTGGCTTTTCTCACTTCAGCCTCTTGTGACACACGTGCACACATGCACATACACACTCACTCAGTTTTCCTCATACTGTTTATCCTTCTCATAAACTCGCCTCTTTTTGAAAGTACTCATCATCCCAAAATACACCCACAATCAAAATTACAACCAGGCAAATTACAGAGCAGAAACTAGACTCAGCTACTCTTTAAACAAACAGGTACATTTCATTTTTCTCTAGAGAAAACATCCATATGCAATTAATAAGTTTGGTGAAGTCTGTGTCTCATCAACTACAGTGTTTATGGTGAACATAAAACTGTTATCCAGAAACCTATGGCTATACAACCCTCACTTGGATTCCATAAAAGCTGAATTAGGGTTGTGTCTGCGGGCTGACATTGGCTATGGGAGTTCATGTCAGCGTCTAACCCAGAGTGCACTCTGGAATGCGCTGAAGAGTCCAATCCAAACGTGGGCCTGACCCGGATCTCTCGGGCTGTTCTCATTAATTCTGGAGATGCTTGAAGGTTTCTGAACAAACCGCACAGCTTAGCTATAAAACAGAGCGCGAGAGAATTATGGAGAAAAGCAATCAAGCAGCCTCAGTGTGATTGTCTTTGGCGTTTTGTGATGAATCTAGGGCACATTTCCATAAGACATGCACGCTTCATTAAAGTTCGCTAAAGTAAAAGTAGAGGGGGAAAAAAAGTACAATGTACCTTTATCTCTGTGTCTGATCCCTTTAAAACCCCAATCAGAGCCTGGTAGGCTTTAACTGCTTAAGGCTTTAGTCTCACAGGAACTTTGTCTGTGTATGTGAGAGAGTCTATAAAGACGCATTCACTTTTCTGTCTCAGTATCATGTGGCTGAGCTGTCGGTGCACAATTGTTGATGTTCAGGCTGGCGCTCTTCCAAAAAATGTGTCAAGTTTGATAGTAATGAGGGACAATGAGTTTGGAGAACACATTTAAGCAAGTTACAGCCTATATCCTAAATCAGTGGTTTCTCTGGTCCACCCCTGCTCTGCACATTTTGGAGTTTTCTAACTAACTCCTAGTTTTCCTAACATGTCCACTTCTACTTCAACTCAGGAAAGGCTCTCTAATGGGCTGTTTAGTTGATGCAGCACTTTCAGAGTAGGCTAAACAAAGGATGGAATTGTGGGTCCGATATTTGGGCATGTACACATCTACCAATGCTGACATTTTAACATTAATAAAAGTGTAGAAATTGGGACTGAATGTGGAATTTGGGATTAGGATTACAGAGAAATATAACACTTATTTCTGCAGGATTATACATGCGGTAAAATGAATGAACGCTGTCATTTTAGTGCAGGTGGCCCATTGTCGCCTATACAATCTGATAATCCGAAGTAAAATAAATCCATCATCAAATATCAGGAATATCAGTCAAATCTGAAGTTTTGTCCAATCCTGATTCTGGTCACACTTTATTAGGATAGTACACTTTACATGCTTTGTAGATACTTAATTTACTTTTAATAAATTTTATAAAGTTAACTGCATGTTAATTACTCATCATCCCGAAATACACCCACCATCAAAATTACAACCAGGCAAATTACAGAGCAGAAACTAGACTCAGCTACTCTTTAAACAAACAGGTACATTTCATTTTTCTGCAGAGAAAACATCCATATGCAATTAATATGTATAAATTAATACATTTTCTATATATTAACTCTACATTTGGCTCTTATCCTAACGTTAATCTCAACCCAAAACCTAAACCCCACCCTGACCCTGCTCCTAGACCTAATCCTGGTCCAAACCCTAACCCTAACCCCACCGCTGTTTAGAATCAACAGATAGTTTGCTAACAATTTGAACATCTTTAGATAGTCTGTAGGGGACTAAAGTGTACTATCCAAATAAAGTGAGACCCTGATTTTGTTTTAAATCAATTGTCTGTCGTTACTGATATGATTCCGATCCGTGTGCATCCCTAGGGAAAACATCACAGTGTGTAGGAGAGTTATACTGCAGAGCTAGGGTTGGGAATCACAGTCAGGGAGTGGTCACTTCTGGTCCTGAAGGGCTGGTATTCAGCACAGTTTGGTGCTTTCCTGCTCTTCCTGCCCTGGACAGGGAAACGACCAAACTGTGTTGGACTAAGGCTCTCCAAGACCAGAAATCACACTCCTTATTAAGACAGTTAAATAAATGGCCTGAAACGAGCAGCCAATCCCTTTTACTCATGTTCTCATCTCTCGTCTCTCTTTCTCTCAGACGTTTGGAGCAGATGATGTGGTGTGCACACGGATCTACGTGCGAGAATGATGCTGCCCAAATCCGGACACGGTAGCATCTAAAGGTCATGAAGTACCCTGTACCCCAGACCCCCTTCTCTCCAAGACCCCAGAGTCGATCAACACGCAACTCCTTCTGTGTGATGTGAGATTTAAGCAGCAACTCAACTTCAGCATCTTTTATCTGGTTGTTCATGCATGTCCAGTTCTGCTATCACTGTGGTTCTGTGCTAAAGCTCCATGTAAACATGCATCCCTCACCTACCATTTTACTTTCTTAGATGTGTATTTTATTGGTATTGCATACAAAAAAACAGGAATAAAAATGGAACAAAATGCCTGAATTTTGTGCTTTTGTCATTACTAGAAAACAAGGGTGTTGAAATGCACTGATGTACTACAGTACTGTGCAAATTCAGTTGTTTGATTATCAGTCAACACAGCCATTAAGAACAAGTTATTAGTTTTTTAGGGTAAGAAAAAATCTATATATATTCATTTTTTAATATTTTTTTTCTTCAGTGTCCGCCCTTTGCCTTTATTACAGTTTCTGTTTTTTTAGGAGACTTGCTTTCACTTTTTCAAAGAAATCTGCAGAAATATTTATATACTCTTCTAAAGTTCAGTCTTAGAAGTTGGCTGTATTTTCTTTTCTCTTCTCACAATCCAAGTAATCCCTTGATACATTCAGTGATGTTTAGGTCTGGTCAGTCCATTGTTCTGAGAACACCAGCAGCTTCGTTTTTGATTTGAAAATTTTCTCCTTTTTTGCCTATTTTCTTTTCTTAGTAAGGGCTTTTTTGCAGCTACACATCCTTTCAGACTCATAGTGTTGACCTGTCTTCTCACAGTGGAAGGATGGACAGAAACAGGATTTTATCTGCTCTGAAGTAAGAGTGGAGCTTGATTTTCTCCTCTCTCTCAAAGATAAAAGCTTACGTGATCTACTAGGTTTTGCATGGTTGTTAGGAGTTATTTACTCTACACCTTTTAATGTTTTGAACTCTAGGTTTGGAAACTCCTGTCATTTTGTCCCTTTGACTTTCCCCTTCCTTATGCAAGCGGATTACCATGTAGATAATGTCTTCAGAAATATCTCCTGAAAAAAGAATTACGTGTACTGGCCGTTTTGACTGGAAAATGAAATAAATGAAAGGGTGGTCTTTGAATTTTGCACAATAGCCTACTGTAGATCTAAAGATGGCAACTCAACTGCATATACTTTGGAATGTTACACTTGACTATAAAATTTTCAAATGTGTTTTTGTCTACGCTCCACTGCTGTTTATGTTGTTTCTACAGTCACATTTGTATATTTAGTTATATATTAAAAAAAAAAAAGTCTGTCATATTTAGCAGCTGACCTTAAATGTGTCAACACTTGTCTGTGCAAGAGAGTATCTCTGGCTCGGGAGGCATTTTTGAGGCTTTTCCGGATGCGGATTCTCCTGTGCACCACCGCAGCAATTAGTCACAGTCTCCACCACATCCCAGACAATCCGGCCGCTGATCCTCCAAGCAATGGGATTAGAGCGGAATGGGAGAGAAAGATAAGCGGCAGGCTGAGAGTGGTACAGTGTCGTTCTTTACTCTTTCTGGCCCATACAGGCGCTAAAACTGGCACAGATGTGATTCGATTCAGGGCTGCAGTCACGGTTAGCGAAACCTATTATCAGAGTCTCTCCTCTCTGTGAACTGCAGGCTTTAGAGATGTTTAAGTGCGGGAGAACACCATAAGAGACGAGAGCGTGAGCATGGTCATGGAAGGGACAGTGTAGACAGGCTCAGAAAGGAGCCGCAGGCAGAGTCACTGAGTTCAAGAAAAAGAACAACAGCAGCCACCCAGCACTGAACAGCCTGACAAAAGAGGAGAAAGTGGAGGGGCTGTGATACAGCTCAGGCTTACTACTCACACCCACATACATGAACATTTCACACAGCTAATGACATGACATGCATTTTTTGTGTCCATTATTTTGACTATAAATCAAATTATTCAACAATATATCTTTCATGTGAAACAATTCTCAGTGGATCTATAAAATTAATTTTAGCTTCTTTTTAAACAAGTCAAGTGGTTCAATCATCCAGCCATATGTTGGCTAAAGTAAACTATAAAAAAGGTAATATAGTTATATAAAATTCAAAATAAAATAGTTTGACATGATTTTATGTTTGAACACTTCAAAATAAAAACCATGTTGCAAAATAAGGCAACTTTAAAAATGTTCAACTCACAGAAAAACCTTTGTCTGCAAGTTCTTACTTCCGCAAATGCAGACGGCACATCCAAAAACAAGCTCTTATTTTGGCATGCTTTTACAAAAAAGGGGCCAGAGTATTGCATCATAAAGAAGACCCCAAGGTCAGTAGCCCTTTCACAAATTTTGGAAAAAATGTCATTGTTGAGTCATGGTTAGGATGCTTCAGTTTACTGTGTCAGGTGGTATGATATAATTATTACATTAATGTTTATTCATCTGAAAATAAAAGGTAAGTATGAACTCAAGTTTAAGGAAAAGGGTTTCTACAGGTGTCTAAACAGATGCCTGTTTAATTTGAAATTAGTCTGAAAAGTCAGGTGGCACAAATAGTAAATGTTGCAACCAGACCAGCAGTTCTAATAACTGAAATAGACAATTAAAAGCTTTGATAACACAAACTATATACAAGATACAAAATGCACACAGACATAAACGCAAATACATCATTTTTGTCATTTTGAAAACTTATCACTGACCTATTCATTTTTAAACACTGCAAAAAAAACGGCATACTGACACTATAAAAGCCAATTGTTGTTTTCATCTGAAACCGTAACTTTGTAGAATTAAAAGGCCCTGTGTTTTTCTCGCATTTTATTTTTTCCCCTTGAGGTCCAATTATGTAGCTTTATGTACCAAAATTGGTCATAATTCATTTTCACATGACTATTTTCCAACCTCTCTTTATTCCTTAGAACAGGCTATTTCTGTTACTGTGCCTTTAAGACTGATATGTGACTTCTGTTACGATTGGCCTCTGCATCGTGCCTCAATCAAAAGCACTCCTTAGGTGAAACATTCCTTAGAACTTCAGCAATCAACAGGGCTAAACTGGTGTATTCTGAAAAGGTGGATATTTTCTATATGGCATGTGGACATCTGGCCATTATACCTATATGAGCTTGTTGGACATTCCATTTCAAAACCAGACATTAATATTTATGAAAGTTTGGAAACCACCGTTGTTGCATCTACAAACCTGCAGGTGAATAAAGACAGAACAAAATAGACCAGAATGACTATGAGAAGATATGTGGGCACTGTAAATGCAGTCTTCAGAAAATGCTATGAGGAGAAGATTAGCTTGATTGGTCGACTGGATCTGTACAGCCTGCAAGCCACTCAGGTTCAGATAACTCCAATGCATGAGATTTTATGAAAACCAATAAAAATGGCTACCAAAAACTGCCAAAGCTCCTAAATAAAAACACAATTACGCTGGGGATGGTGTCTAATTCGCCAGCTTCAGTTCCACTTGAAATGGTGCATCAGTTACATTCTACTACAGCTGCTGGACTGTTAGACACGTCTCATTTCCTGATCTGTTGCGTCCAAACCGAACACTTCTATACTTACCCTACTACATTAATGAGTGCAATACCAATGTCACTGCACTAGTTTTTACACACTATTTTGTGTTGGATGTGGTTTGGGACGCAAGACTTTAAACTCTTTATATATTACCTTATTTTTTTTAAAAAAATGATTGCGGTTTTCCGCTGATGATATGGAATGTAACTTAAAAATATCCTGAATTTTTTTTTGGTTCAATTCACTTAATGTTAAATGCAGTTGGTGTAAGTAAGTAAGTAAGTAAGTAAATAAATAAATACATACATGTTTTTCTTAAAAAAAAAAAAAATAGAAAAAATAATTAAGACACCACATTAGCTCTGATTCAAGGCAGCATGAGATGATGAAACGGTTCATATAGGATGGACCAATAATAATTGTGGACATTCACAGGAGTTTGGCATATGTTTCAGGCTGTGGCTGGAGTTAGATCAAAGCTGTAGACTAAGGCAGCCCAGGGAGGAAGTAGTGCTCTCATCCGTCTCTCTCACTTCTGAAACATCACGCGCAGTGGGAGTCTGCCGGAAAACCAGAAGAGTCCCAGCATCCCTGAGTCGAAGCCAAGGAGCCTCGCACACATCTTCCAGTCCAAAATCCCTCAGCTCCTCTCTTCTCCCCATTGCCTCTCAACACCTCTATCCCTTTCCATTAGCCTTGTTTGGTGGAGAAGTGAATGTGACCGTGCTGTTGAAACTGTGCAACTGGTGTGTGTGTGTGTGTGTGTGTGTATGACCCTGAGCTGTGTTTTGCCACACAGAGACAAAAAGCCACAAACCAAACTACCACACATTCAAATCTGAGTTAGGATGACAAGGGTGTATTATCCAGACATTCTTTCCTAACAAATCTGAAATGTCTTGCTTGACATTTTCTTTCTGAGGTCTGATGAACTCTCTGCCCCTTTTCAAAGTTCCGTGGGGAGACCACAGCCTGTGCCTCTGAGAGTGGGAATGCTTTCACTGTAATAGGACAGACAAGATGATGAAAGATTTTTGACGGCTTTCCAATATTATTAAAATTCCTGCCCAAATCTTAGTTACAAGAAAACTTTTTTATACAAATTTATTTGCCTCAAGTCATGTTCAAGCTGCACTATGTAGGATTTTCATACATCTTTACGCATACAAAAAGACATCTCAAAAACAAGGTCTGGCTTGATGTTTAGGCCTCAAATTCAAAATCAACATTCTGATGAAGATATGATGACAACAGTAGATTATTTGCTTGCATCCCTGGAAGCCATGGCCTTCACGACCAAGTTCTCTTTGAATACTCTTTCAACACGATTCCCAACATCATTTACAGTGGTTTGATGCTAAAGTTGCATTGTAGAAAAACTTTCCGATTTCTTTACAGTGGTGGTGACAGGAACCAGGGGTCATAATATCTACAACACAAATATAGCCATTTTATTTACTATCCAAGAATTTGAAAAAGTAGGTTTCTTTGGGTACTATGTTGCGTCACAATTCCCTGTATGTACCTCTCCAGACAAAATTCAGGCTTCAAGATGGCTGCTACTGCTATTATAGGCAATGTGCATTTCTATAACAGCACAGAGTTGACAGTTTATTAAGTACCATCTTCATGCAGCACTGTATATTCCAAAAAGGTACACGTCATGTGACTGTAGTTTGTGTTTTAAATCAGGCGGGTCATAGCTTCTACTATCAGTGTTTAATTGGGCATTGGAATATGCAAAACAAGTGATCTTAGTGACTTTCAATGTGGCATGTTAGTCGGCGCTAGGCACACTGGTTCTATTATCTCCCAAACGGCTTTCGTCATGTGCTTTTAACACACACGGGTTTCAAGGGTTTACTGAGAATGGTGCGAAAAAGCAAAAACTACCAGTGACTGGTGATTCTGTGGACAAAACCAGCTTGTGGGGTCAAAGGAGAATGGTAAGAACTGTGCAAGCAGAAAGACTTTGTAAGTAGATGAGCCACAACCAGGTAAATCACATCTGAATGCTACACTGACATGCAAAAAATAATTTCGGAATCCACCACATGGTTTCAAGGAGCAATTTCAGGTGCTGATGTCAGCAAAGGAAAAACAAAACACCTCTCCAGTGGGCACAGTGAGCACAGAACTGAACCACTGAGGACTGGACAAAAAGATACCTGGTTGGACAAATTCAGGTTTGTTTCATATCATGCTCATTTGACATAAGCAACATGAGTACATAGAGATGTCCTGTTTGGTGTTAACAGTGTAGGTTGATGCTGGCAGTGTGGTGGTGTGAGAAATGTTTTCCTGGGGTCCCTGAAATGTCTAACTGGTATTATGTACCTGGACATCATTGCTTACCAGTTTTCTCTCTTTGTGGCTACAGTTTATCCCGACTCAGTTGGACACTTTCAGCCTACCTTCACTGAATGGTACCAGAAAATAACAAGAGTATACATTGCTTCAGTGGCCTGCAGGATCTCGGGATCTTAGCCTTATCAAGCATCTTTGGGATGAGGCAGAAAGGGCTGTTCACAGGAAGACTGTGCAGCCTTCCAATTTCCAGCAACTGTGTAGCGCATTAGTTTCCGCATGATAAAACATTCCTGGACAACACATCCAGCCCCCAACGCATCCTGCAGAATCAATGCCCAGGCAAAGCGACACTGTTTTGAAGGCCAAAAGAGGTGCAATACGGCACTAGACAGGTGCAAGTCCAGGATTTTAGACAGGGGGCCAAAAGCACAAGAGGTGGCACCACCTAATTATATATAGGACAAAATCGGATTTTAAACATATTATAGTACTGACTTCATCTTTGATCTATAGTTCGTAATACTACAACGAAATACAGTATAGAGATCTGCAAGGATTATATCAAAACCATGCTACATGTACATGAATAATTTGTTGACTGAACAAAACACTGAATTTTCTGAATAATGAACAGCTGGTTCATTCGGGAATCAACGACAACCATGTTAAACTTGTGTAAGTTGACGTTAGCTGAAGGGAATTTCTATAGCTCACAAGCTCATTTCTTGTTGACATGACAATGCTCTTTAACATGGAAATCATACTGAAAAAACATAAGGTAATCTAAAATCAACATAACGCCAGCTATGCACAATTCTCCTATGCTCAAGCATAAAAATTTAAAATATTTTGCCAGTCTACACTAAACAAGCAGTAATCTAATCCAGACACATACACACTACAAATAAATGTTAGCTCTGCTTTGAGAAGACACGTAAGCCAAAATATACACAATCAATCTAATACAAGCGTTATTTTGAGTTAAGCGAGGGGCACATTTCAAGAGTGCCATGTAGCCACGCCCTTAACTAATATAACAGCAACTCAGTGTCACAGAGACATGAACTAAAACTCCACAAACTTTGGTGGGCAAAAGTGTCTTGGCTGATCGACTACATTTGAGAGGAGAAAATTGCTCACTGAGCTATTCCTTAAAATTCAGCTTGTATCTGCAATGGGAAGGTGCGTTTCTTCTCAGACCTCAGAACAACCTCCTGATTGTCTGTCTGACCTCAACTAGAAACACATTGCACCTCATGAGCCCTCTATAAAGCCATGCGCTCTGCATTGGCACCAACAACAAAGCGGTAAACACGGAGGGCAAATCTGTCTTCATGCTGCATGGCTGCCAGGGAGCTAAAAGGCCATCCTTTCAACTCATCGCTTCGCAGGCCTGAACGCCGTGGTGTGGTGGACGTTCCCATTAGCCCACACCATCGTTGCCATGCTTTCTGACCTGATACTCACTGAAAGAATGTGTTTCCCCCTGGGTGCATCCCAATACACACCCCCTCTCCCTCCCCAACACTCCTTCTCTCCCACACACACTCCCACTGATGAGGCCAGGCCTTGACGGTCTCCTGCTCTGCTGAATAAAGTCATTGTTGTGGTATGGTGGTGCGTAGGGAGAAGGGGGAAGGACTGGAACACTGGGCCCTCTGTCAGTAGCTCTGGGTGCACCACGGTAGGTCTATAGGCAACGAGAGCCTTTCGGGGGCACCCTGAAGCTTCGAACAGTTAAATGAGAGGCCGAACATGAGAGCTGCATCCAAGAGATACACTCGTTTAGGCTGAACTTGTCCATGACGTAGAGGGATGACGTCAGCGCCGGAGAGAAGAGAGAGAGGCCAAACGACAAAGTCAGAATGCTACGAAAGCGACTGAGTGGATTGAACTTGAAACCAGGGCAACTGCGATCAGCTTCATGTTCATTCTCAGGCTGAAGTATTCCTAAAGGCCTTGTCTATATTCCTGCCGGAAATGTGAATGACAGCTAGAAGTTTTACAGACAGTGAAACAGCAAGCATCAGCTGAAAATGCTCCGCCACTGTTTCCTGGCATTAGTCTATGGCGGTTAGAAAGAAGCCGATGGATGAATGGCAGTGGGTTGGCACAGTTGGGCACACAGAGAGGCTGCCATCTACTTGCCTTGCATACGTACAGTAAGTAAAAGAGCCTCAGGGGAAAAGAAGATTCTTACATAACACATAATATAGCTCTGCTACTCAACAATGGTGACAGTGTTCTCAGCAGAGTTCTTTGGACTGGACAACTGCAAAGTGTAGCATTTTCCATGAACTTACATGCCTGATTTAGTTCATTACCTGGCTACATTTCATGTTACATTTTTTCCTCAAAACACTTGTTTTAACTTGAAAATGAACAAAACATGTTAATTTGACCAGATGGGCCTGGACTTTTACATTTGACTATGTCTGGTGTGTATATTAGTTTGGGTGGTCTGTATTGGCTCTATGCTTTGAACTTTTTAGAGCCATCTATAAAGCTACCTAAATCCAATTAAAGTAACTGAATTGTGAGTAATCAGTTACTTTATACCTCTGGCCTCTGAGCAATCTGAGCAGCTCTGCCATCCCTTCTGGTAGCCTCATATCTCCAATCACCTGCCTGGCCCGGAGGTGAGAGAGGGCATCCTCCACTAGCCTCTCTGACAGGAGAGAGAGCAGCCCAGCATACTGCTCAGGATTAGTTGTTGATTAAGCTGGGGTGGAGTTCAGAGGCGCAGACGGTGGAGGGCCAGGCCTAATCATGCAGAAGGTCTTCAATGAGCCGCTCTGCCAGAGAACAACCCCCTCGTTAGCTCTCCCTGCAGGAGGTGCACCTGTCAGCCTGAGTGCTCGTCATGCCCGGCGCCAAACCCATCTGGGTCACTCCGACTGGGCAGGAGGAGAGAACCGTCTCTCACCTGTCCAAAACCATCCCATCTGCTGCACACATGCACACAAATTACATGTCACAAAGCTAGACAGGGCACACCAAGAAAACCTGACACAAAGAAAGGAAGAAAAGCTAACTTACAAACAGTATGTTGCTTACTTTCTGACTCGATGCACGTCTGTTTAGAGATGCCCAGAAATCCTTCTTTCTTTTTTTCCATGTTTTCCACTATAACATGCAGTCCGCTTCACACTGAGAGAACATATGCCAATGTTAGGGGTGTAACGATGCACTGCGACATTGTGATATTCCGATGCAAAACTGACGATGTGCATCATAGAGATGCGATGACGGACGGTGAAGAACGGGCATTCTGTTAATTATGGCATTAAATGCAACTGTATTGTTTGGTGCTGGTTTGATTTCAAACTTTTGTGCTCAATCAACAACCCACACCAGCATGCTCACTAGTAAGTTGTGCAACAACATGGATACAATTATTGTTTTTCCTAATTTTGCTCAAAATGTTTAAAGTATATTGAATCATAAATTCAGTATTGAGAATCTAACAGAATCATGGGCTGTACCATATTAAATTGTCTCGAATTTTATTAAAATGGAATTTCACTGAGTTTTGAAAATGTCTCTATAATTCTATGTTTAACATCCAAACATGATGTGAAATGCTCTATTCTAGAGAAATTAAAGAGTCAGAATTGTTTACCGTGGTGGTGACAGGAACCAGACATCTGATGCATTTATTGCTCCTAAAAGTTCCCTCACAGAAAATTATTACATTATATTATTATGAATTGGTTGCCTGATGTCTGAGACTTTGTTGTATGATAACTTTGTGATATGGTTTTAGCTCAAAACATATTTTCAATGGCTGAGAGCATGCAGGGTGTTGTTTTTTTAGGTTTATCATCATCTTTATGTATAAAAACTCAAAAGACATGTAGGTTCACTGGCGGTTTTGGATATTAAATAATATGGCCATATTTGTGTTGTAGACACCATGCTCCCTGGTTCTTATCACCACCAGTGTAAAGAAATCTGAGTAAATTTCTCTACAATGAACCACTTCACATCAAACAACTCTGAATGACTTTGTGTACGTCTCAATCATTGAACTGTACAGAAAATTAGGAAAATAGGTAGAATTTCTCTTTTAATGTGCACTTCAATTAAGGAAAATCTTTTAATGCACATGCACTGAACTTGACTTTGCTGTTCTAATGAGCGGAACGAAGAGCATGATCAGTGCTCCTCACAAAGGTCAACACTTTTCATATCGACTTAATTGCATCAGTGTGGTGACTGACTCCATATGGAATAAAATAATGACCTAGATATCACTGTCAGGCAGCCGGAGCGAGTCCACACCCTCTGTCACACATGCAGTCTGCCAAGTGCCGTTCGGAAGACAGCTAGAGACGGGCAGAAAGGAAGCAAGAAGAGTGGAGGGTCGGCAGTTGCACACCGTGCATCAGGCTTGGCATTAGGTGACACCTTTATCTCATAAGGGTTTAGATGGATAGTTCAGCAGAGCATGATAAGAAGGGAGAAAGCTCAGAGAACATGGCTCCAGACTGCTGATAAAGCACACATTTACCTTTTAGAAAGGATCTGCTACCCTGGACAAATGTTAACATGTACTATACAGAGATGGACTTAATATTATTAGTTGTTCTAAATGTACAAACATGAGAACAGAAGAATCGTAAAAGGAATCGAGGCAATTGGTTCATGTTGCACTGCAGTGCAGCATAGCTCAGAAATACTGATAGGCAGGCAATGTACATTTTAGCATGCAACGAAGGGAGCGTTAAAACCACAAGGCGCAAGAAATCGTTTGGCTCCCCCTTCTGACCAAAGCGACAAAATGAAGCCTGGCTAGCACCAGAGTAGACTGAGCTTAAAGACAAAAAAACAGGGAGAGGAAATAAACTGCTCCAAATCTGCTACAAATGTCATTTTTATTATTATCTTAAATAATATCGAAATAAAGGGGCTATGATGATCCACAGAAAAAGACATGCTTTGTGACTTTCATTTTTAAAATGTATATATTTATATATTTATATATATATATATATATATTTATCTTCTTGTCCAGCAGAAATCTATCCAGGGTGAAGAAGAAAACCTCACACGACGAACGAGACACATTACATTCGTGGGCCTTCTCGGCTAGCCGAGGACAGTGTGAGTTGGACCGAGTGGCTTCCTCAGTGTTCAGACTAGAGAACTGGATGCATATCCAAAAACGGGCAGTGATCAAAGTGTGCTGAAATGAGCCCAAATCTCAATGTCAAAAATTAAAACGCTGCTGCTATTTTTTCTTATAAAAACTTTTCAAAAACAAGAACCTGGATACATTTCTACTTTTCCAAAATTAACAATTCTTTACTATTAAAAAAGACAAAAGAAACAGAGAAAACACACAAAGGAGAAATAAAGAAAGAAAAAAGGAAAAAAAAAACAGCTATCATTATAATCAACTCCCTTTGGTAAAAACTGTAATAAACTCGTCTTGCATGTTTTCATCTTTTTTCCTCCCCATTTGCGCACTAACTTCAGCCGTCTCTCTCTATTGTCCACAGTAAGCCTGTAAAGTTTCACTAGCACAACAACACAGGTCTCTGTCATAAAAAAGGTCTGGCAATATATACAATTTATTTACAAATAGTGAACTGTGTTCTGTATGTGGATAGTCCATTATTAATAATCAGGCGTGTGAGTATGTTTGTGAGTGTGTGTGTGTGTGTGTGTGTGTATGTATATATGTGTGTGTGTGTACACGAGCTGGTGTATTGGCATTGGGCTTCGCCAGCAACTTTGTAAGGCTTGCAGCCAGGGCGGCCAGCACAAACTGTGGTCATGTCACATTCTGACATTCAAAACATACAATTATACAGAGTGTGAGCATTTGGAAGCTCATTCATTCTTCTGCTAAATTCATCAGTGCTTTCTTTTATACTTTTCACAGCACTATGGGACACAGGTCCAAGATCTTTATTGCTGTCTGTTCTGTCGAAGTTTTTTGCCGTTTTAGTTTTTTTCCTTTTTCATTTTAAATAAAAACATTGTACTCTTAGAGTTTGTTCGTTATGACATATAGGACATCAGAATGGGAAATCATTTGAGCTTATTTTAATGATGGTGCCTCTTGAGCTTCCTATACTTTGGTTGGATAACTAAAGATTTATCTCTGCAAAGTTAAGTGCACTTATCCCAAAACAAGAACTAAAACTGGTTGCTGCTACTGTTCTGTTCTTGAAAAACTATTTCATTCTCCCCCCCAACTTGTTTACCAATTGTGCCCATTCACTGAAAAAAACTATAAAACCCAACCTGGCAACCAGGTGAAGGTACAGTCAGATCCTCACCTTAAGACACAGCCTTATGACCTGTACATACAATAATACATTAATGCCTTTTAACCTGTCCCATCAAAACCCCTGCACCACAGCCTGGCCCATCTAGACTCCAGCCATCAGTGTTCTTTGCTGGGCTGATAAACTCCAGAACTGGCTGGTTCTAGACTAATTTAGGCACACAGACTGTGCCTCTGCTTGACGGACAGGTCCTTCTTCCCAAGGTTTGGCACTGAGGGACAAGCGGGCACAAGTACAGCTAAAAACGCTGTTAAAAACTAAGACGTATGCCAGCCGCCACTGGTGTGACATGAGAGCGCTGAGGCTTAGCCTTGTGCTGTCATGTCATCCTTAGAAAGTTGTTGATAAGTCCGCTTTCCTTCCCTGCCCACTACTGCCTCCTACTGCCTCCTCCCATAAACCAAAGACCCCCTTGCCCCATCTACTGCCTGGGGTCAGGGAGTTTTGTAGCTGCTGCTGTATTTGACTTTGTACTTGTTGATGTTCCTGAAGTGGAGTGTCTCATGGTCACATGTTGTGGAGCAGGGAAGGAGCCCTTCACGCCCTTCTCCCATCAGCCACTTGGTAGTGTTGGCGGCCATTTCTCTGGTGACGTGCTCCTTTACCCAGCCATCCACCCAGGCCTGGAAGCGCTGATGTAGCCGCGTGCTCACCCGCTCATGGGACTGGTAGAAACGCACACAAAGAGTATTTACAATGCATTTTCATACGTAGTTCAGAAGTAGGTATGGCTGCAACAATTAGCTGACAAAGTCAAATAACTGTCAGTGACGTTGAATATGGAAAACAGTTCACATTTTGTTGTACTGTTCCCTTGATACACTGTCAGAATGGTGCACTGAACATTCCACATTAAAGACCAACCTGAGGCACAGTAAAGGGGAAGAGCACGCTAGGCACTAGGGTTTACCTGATGAGCTCGCAGTAGTGCCGTGCGTCTGTACATGTAGTCCTCAGACTTAAACACGTACACCATTTTGTAAGAGTTTAGCTTGAACATGCACTCCATTTTAATGTTCTCAGCATTCTCCTTCTTCCCTCCTTCCTTCACCTCTTTCTCCTGCTGTTCCCGTCCCCGCTGGCATTTCCGAATTCGCCTAAGGTTTCTATAGCAAGAGAGAAAAAGAGTCATAAAAGCTACAAGATGAATTTAAACTAGTGTCAAAAGTTTGATAGATAAAAAAAAAAAAAAAAATTATTGTTTTATACATTGACAAGCATATATTTTGTGTAATCAAATTAATGCACAAACCTTTGTTAAAAGGTCAGTTCTGTAGTTATAAAAAGATCACATTATGGTTTAAAAGTGCTATCAACATGTAAACTTTAAAGTGTAGAGAGATGCTGTACTACCTTGGAAGAAAAACAGGCTTTTGTGCTAGATGCTCTCTTAGCTCTGGAGACGTCACATCAGCACTAAGATAGCGGCCCACATAATCTGACCACCGCTGCAAACATAGAGTAACACTATTGATCAAAACAGTTTAAACATACATAGAATAGCATGTGTGTAGGTGTGACCTAACAGGAACATACTAAGAGACTGTTAGACCTTAAGCCAAATGGACTGGGAATAAGAGTCAAAGTGTGACTCACTTCTGCCTCCACTGGCTCATCAGAATTCTCCTCTTCTGTGTCCAGCAGCTCAATCGTCAGCTGTACGTTCCCTCGACTCTTACTGAACATCAGCTGTTTTAGAAAGACAGAGAACACTTGAATAGTAAATGAAAGACAAAGGTACATTCCAACAGAGCTGGTCAACAGATAGTAAATTCTTACTTTAAAGCAGTTCTCATCGGACATGAGCTGCTCCGCCTTGCGCTGGTAGGCTGATTCAGCAGTTGATCTGGAGGCCTGACTCGAGAGCGTTCCACCTGTAGCACAGTTACTGCTCTCTGACAGATAGAGATCTGTCACCTGCACGCAGATCTCATCGCTCACTATGTGCTGCAGCTGCAGAGAGGGAGCACAGGGGAGAAATTAACCTTCACAAAAGTCTTTACTTAAACCCCTGTTCTGTTTTGTAGAAACATAGGTACAACAAACAATGACCAAAAGAAAGAAAAATATCAAAGTAACCTGGCCTTTGCTTTGTATTTATTTTGTACCTACAACCCACTGACATAAATCCATTTCCAACACACAAAAGATGAAGAAAGAGAACCTCCCAGAACATTATAAGCAAAAGAAACCATCAGTGAATTATAGCCCGTCAGGAAAAGGGGGGGGTAAAGAGTACACAAAACTACTCTCTCTACTAGAGAGAACTACCCTCTCTAGAAAAAAAAAACAACTAGAGGTCAGAACGACCACATGTATACAAGCACCGAACAAGTCTTCAGCTTTATAAACTTGAAAAGACAGAGAGCGAGAAACATGTTTTCTTTCTTTTGTGTACAAACAGTGCCAATCTTTTTCACTGAACTGGAGCAAAACCCTGGAGCACAGACCTGCCTGACAATGCTCTGGATGAGCTTGTCCATGGTGAAGGCGATGTAGGCATGGATAGTGAACATCTCTCTCAGAGAGTCCTCATATTGAGATCCCTCCATGTTCCCATCCAGCAGGTTCCGCACCATCTCCAAGAAGGCTGAATAGTAGTCTTCAACGTCAATGTCCACTGAGAGAGAGAGAGAGAGAGAGAGAGAGAGAGAGAGAGAGAGAGAGAGAGAGAGAGATAAAAAACAAAAACAACCACACAACAGGTTTCAGACATAATCCAACCCCATAAAAGGCAAACACATCCACTAAAATTCAAGTTAGCAGTGGAACAAGGCCAATGCTACTTATCTGAAGCCAGTTGTGCATTTGGATTTACATGGATTAACGTTGGATCTGTGAACAGAAGGCTGATTCATAATCAGCTCCTCAGAACAACATCAGCTCTGAGGCTAAAATGACACTGAATAGGATAACTCATAATAATTTAAACTTACTAGGCTCCTTCAGCCGCAGCTGGATGGCAGGGTTGTCGTTTTTGTCCCGTTTGAGCCCGAGCACCTCCCTCTCCCAGTCGCGCTCTCTCAGTTCCTCCTCTATCTGCCGCTCGGCCTGGACGTAGAGACGGAGGAGGCGTGAGCACAGCGTCTGGTGCAGCCGCAGGAAGATGTACCAGTTGTTGTTCACAAAGAACAAGTTGTAGGCCTCGTCACAGGAGCGCAGCTTCTGGGCGGCTGAGCTACTAAAGAGGAGTTTGGACTTGGAGGGGCTTCCGCTGCTGCTCCCTGCTGCCAAACCATTGTGCTTCTTGGAGCCTCCTTCATCCAGCTCCATGTCCTCGTCGTCTTCCTCTTCCTCATCATCCGACAGCGCCCCCCGCTGGGAAAAGAGCATGTCAGGGATGAAGTGGTAGATGATCTGCTTAATCTTGTACTTGTCCTCTTTATGGATGCTGGTCTGCCGTTTGACATGGTGGATTATGAGGGCTGCAGCGTCCTCCAGGATTTGTCGGTCCTCGTAGGTTAAGGTGAGATGGGGGCCACCAGGCGGTGTCCCGTTCTCCTCAGAGGCTTGTTCCTGCCGCTGCACATACAAACATGAGCCAGATGCACGTTTAGTGTTTGCCAAAATGCCATTTAAACACCACTTTTTTACAGAGTCTTCTTAAAAATATTTCTTTAGTATCAAAACAATACTACATTAAAATGACATCAGATAGCATGAGCACGTTTTCTTGGAACTTTTTATTTTTATTGTATTTATTATTTTTTTCTACGTACGTGTTTTTGTATACCAACTGAGGATGGGTAGGTGGAAGATATGGAGATTAGTGGGAGAAAACTGGTTATTACTAGTACTGCACTACCATTTTGACATTTTCTTACTGATTTTTGAAAATAAAGATAACAAATTGCTCCCAAAAAAGAAGCCAGCTTTTAACTGAAAACCCTAATGCCATTTTCACTAACACTGCACCTGAAGCATCTTGGGATCTAGTAGCTTTCTTAAGCTAAAAATAAGCTAAACATGGTTGGTTGGCTAACCTCATCATAGATGCTCTCAATCTCGTTAAGCAGGTTCTTGGAGCGCAGCACCTTGGTGTCATTCTGTTTGAAGTTGATGCCTTGGTGGTCCAGGGATTTCAGGTAATACTTTTCGTTCTGCTCGCGCCAGATCTTATTGAAGCCTCGCTGTGCTTCTCTCCACTCCTCTTCCTTCAGCTTTAACCTAAAGTACAAAATACAGCCATCATAACTATATTTAACTTTGTGCTTTCATACAATTAGTGCAAATACAATGAATTGACTGTACAAAGGAGAAAAATCTTTGTATGTTTATATGATAAAGCCCTAAGAATGTAAAAGAAAAACACACATCTTAGTATTTTACTTTTTAAGGTCAGCTGCGATTTTGGATAGTGCTGCAGATCTGCCCTGACAGATGCGTTTCCACTTGGCTGACAGTTGTGTAAGTGTCTTGGCCCTGGTGTATTTCTTATGTAATGGTGTTGTGAGTGCTCGCCACATGATGAAACAAAACCTCCTCAGGGAGATAATAAAATATGAAGTAAGTAAAGTTTTCTCTGCACAATGGGGTTCTATGTAAGAATGTAATAACTACAGCACAACAGTACTACTGAGTTATTACATGTAGAGCTTGAAACATAAATCCAACTAAAATGAAAGTGAGAGCACATGTGCACAGAGTGATACGAGGTCACTCAGCTTTGGGTTTTGATCACAGACCTCTTCAGCACGATGGGGACAGAGACCGCTGGATTCTTCTTCAGTCCATCAATGATATCCAGGGCCTTGTCTCCGTATATCCTCTGAATAGCCTTGCGGTGGATAATCTCAGATGTGCCTCCCAGCGTGTTGTCTAGACGGAACTTCGCCTGCTCCTCGGCAGACATCCGAGAGAGCTTCTTCTGCACCGTTTCCAGCACCCGGATAGTGGCCAGGTTCGTCTCCAGAACCACATCCAACTATGCACAGATGCAAACCACATTATCTAATGATAAGCTTGCTAACACCACACTAGCAGAATTTGGTGAGTTTCTTTAGAGCATTTCTAAATGTTGAGTGTCTACATATCCACTGATAAGCTTGATGTTAGATGGCCTGATTTGAAAAAAGAGCCAGATGTGAAAGCAGGAAGGTCTCAGGTGGCTCACCTCAAAGCGCTCATCCTCACACCTATAAATATGCTCCTCATACTGCGTCTTCTTAGAGCTGACAAAGGTGGAGTCCTCTGACCAGGAAGGGAAAGACACCCATGTGTCATTCAGCACCTGGGCGAACAGATGGGACCACAGGCATTGGTTCAATGATCAAGTTACATACAAAGACCTTTCATGCAAAAAAATTCTGTTAGTAACAAACTGAAATTAAATTCTTGCCTGAAACTGAAATAGGACATACTGGACCAAAAACCGAAACCGGAAAGAAGCTAATAAATAAAATAAATTTACATAAAATACACTAAAAATGAACTAAAACTGATTTGCTACAGTATATGCCACAAAATCTAACGTTCTTGAGAACAGAGAACAGCTGGTCATTCAATGCAACAAATTCTCTTGTTCTTTTTATCTCTACTTTGCACTTTGGCACCCTGGTTCATGAATTTCTACTCTTTCAAAAACTGTGGATACAGATAACTTCGGTGCGCTAGCAGAGATTTTACTATCTGCCTCTGTTGCTTTGCTGTGTTCAGCATATCAAGTGGGACGTCTTAGGTGGAATCAATCCTGGAGTGGAGAACTTCTCGGGTGTTGTACTCCCCTTTCTAATACCCAGCATGAACAGTGATCACAAATCATTTGTCTAATATCCCTTTTAGAAACTGAAATGGTTCCACATAGCTGACATTTTCACTGTTGATCTGCTGCTGCACAAAATGCTTCTGTGCTGACTGGTGTAGGAGAGTAATGGAACAAATAAAAATCACTATTTCTTTTCTTATTTTCATTGCCATTATGACTATGTGCAAAGGGTTGAAATTTGATACTTCATTTTAGGCCTATTAAATCTTTTTTTTGATAACTGTCGACCAATTTCAGAGGCTGAAATTGAGGTGCACCCCCAAAGTCGCAGTTTGTTACAAAACAAGACAAGGCTTGGATGTAACACAATGTAGTAGGTACCCTCACACTGAGCACTTTAGTGTTCATTATTTTATTGTAACATAAATGTGATGACAATAAAGGACAGCTTCTCACCTCTTTGCAGAGTGGGGTTCTCCCTGTGCATTTGGGCTGCTGGTAGCTCTTGGGCAGAGCTCTGTAACTAAAGCCCAGTCTCTTGCATGAGGAGTAGTCTATCTCCATGGCGATGCCCTCTGTTGCCCTCTCTTTAGGGTAGCTCTCCAGGTGGGACATCTCCTTGTAACCCAGGAAATTCTTAAACCAGGTGAACAACTCTGGGAACTTCCTGAAAAGGTTACACAATTCAGCTTGGTTGCCCTCATTTGTCCGGGACATTTTAAACACAATGACAGCTGCACCATTTCTACACCTGAAAACTTGTTTTGTTTTTAGCAAAGGTCTCATAATGTGAAAGTATGGAAAAAAGTATATCACGACATTTAGAGCAATTTTCATCTGAAAAGCTGCAACAGACATAAAAAATAAATAAAAATAATGAAACAATGAATTCACAAAACTATGAATATAATTTATTTTTACACACCGCACTGGAGTCGATCCAGATAAACAGGACTTCTTCTTTGTAAAGAAACTCATACTGTACCATAAATATGGTCATAGTATCCCCCCTCCCCCCAAGGTGTCAGTGATCAAAACACTCACCCCAAAAAAGGCAGCACCAGTTGCACCAGCTCAGCACGAGAGATCACTTCCTGGTTAAAGATGACCAGGCACCGCAAGAAGTTGTCGTAGGCCTCTGCACTTCTCAGGGCTTTTCGCACCTATGAGAAATTTAGACAGATCAGTTACTGTGTGACCATCAAAAAGTAAATAAATAAATAAATAAATAAATAAATAAGACAGATAAGCATGGATTTTATAAAATGATATCGCACCTTCTCAAAGAACAAAGATTCTGTGCCGACTCCATGTTTGCTGGCCTCTGCCACAGAGGAGTCCTTCAGATTGAGTAACTTAGGTTTTTTCTGGAAGGTAAAATGGTCAGATCAGAAAACCAAACATCCATCTCATAAATGAATTTACCACAAATAAGTGGTAAATCTCCTCCTTGGCAACAGTACAAACTCATCGCTTGTATAACAAATTATGTGAGAAAAACAGTACAGCTGTGCACCTCATGTATTCAATCAGATATCAGACTAATATGTCAAGGTTTAAGCTGTGGCCGAATGTTATGGCGTTTACCTTCACAGGCGGAGTGGCTCCAGTAGCGCTGTGTCTGCGGATCTGACAACCATTCTGGTTTGGCCTCTGCTTGTTGTTCAGCTGTGGCTTCTTCACTGTACTTCCATGATCATTCTGTACAGATTCTGCTTTCTCTGCTGTCGTTTTGCCGAGCAGCTAAGGAGTGTGGAGAGAGGAACGTTTACTTCTGGCTAAAGCAAAGTGGTTTACTGACTCACACGTACAAGTAAAAGTGACAGTTGACTCAACTCCAGTTGTAGAATGATCGATTAGTTTTGAAAATTAAAGAAATTCTAGAACTCCAAGTTCAGTCTCATGTGTTTGTGTGGATGTCAGGAAGCACAGGCAGCCGACTCTCACCACAGAGCTGTTGGCATCTGGCAGGAACTGGCCAAACTCTGAAAGCAGGTCCTCCTGGTTCTTGAAGAGCCGTGCCACTTGGGCATACACCTCCTGCTCAGTCAGAGCCGGAGTGTAGTTTCCCCCGGCTTCTTTAGCATTACGTTGCTCCTTCTACAGGTAAATAGGTAGGTAGGTAGCAAGGAAGGAAGGAAGGTAGGAAGGAAGGTAGAAAAGAAAGAAAAAAGACAAAGAAACAAGTAAGAATGGCTCTCTTTTCAAAGTGCAATCTCTATTTCAAGAGCACCATTTCAAAGTCACTGTTCTAACTAAGGACTTGATGGATAAAGGCCAAACTGAACCAAATACAGAAATACACTGCTCATCTTCCCGGGACAATGATGTGCAAAGTCAACAAGAGAAAGCTTCTCTGCTGGACTAAGGCCAAGTAGAGACATAATCTTCATGGGAGATCTACTTCACTTGGAATACACAACAAATAAAAGCACCAAAGTCCACAGATACTCTGCATAGACAGCATCACTCATGAGTCGTTTACCTAAATAGACAGCAGTGCATTTATGAGACCATCTTAAGACATGTCTCTCTATAAACACTCACCTGGTATGTGTGCAGGATCTCCAGGAAGGCTTTGTAGATATCCGGCTGACCTTGGAAGCGGTTCTTGATCTTGTTGACATAGTTGATGGCATGGTTGAACTCCACAGGCTGGTTATTTTGCAGTGGAGGGGCACTTGGGGTACTGCTTACAGGGGTGTGGGGCTGTAGAGGGGGGGAACGTGGGGAGGCATACGGAGGGATGGACGGATTAGGCTGACTGCTCGGGGTCAATGCTGGAGACTGCAATGGCTGTGGAAGAAGAGAGAGTATCATTTAAAAACTGACGTTGAACTTCATGAATGAAAAGCTTTGGTCAGGTGACCATGGGCCTGGCACAACTCAAAGTTTTTATGAGTACTTTAGCAGATTCACAAAAACTAAGGACTTCAACAAGTTTCAGAGACAGTTTACAAACACATGTTAACGTCTACCTAGTATTCCAAACAAGCTCTGACGTGCAAAACTGTAAAGTACATGACTCTACAAGCCAAATGGACCAGCAATAAAGCTCACTTTGCTCTTTTGCGAGGGCTGAGTTGGGGGAGGGGCAGCTCCGCTGGAAGCTGGGGGAGCCAACTGGCTCTGATGCGGTGCTGGAGGGATATTCTGCACCGAGATGCCATGAGGTGTAATATGGTGGATCTGACCTGGGGTCGTAACATTCACCAGATCATTGGTCTGCACCTCGATTTTATATCCAGGCGGCAGGAAGGTGTTGAAGCCCATGATGAGGTCAGGGTGACCCTTAAAGAGCTGAGACACCCGATTGATCACACCTGGTGTGTCAATGCTACAAAAAAAATAAACACCGAAAAATCAGTTCATGCACAAATGCTTTCCATCCCAAAAAACTTATTACTTCCACTTGAAAAATACTTACTACTGATTACACAATAATGGATAGTGCCCAATTGGCAATTTCAAAGTGCAGCTAACACTTTTCTAATTTACTACTAGGATACTTCAACAAAAATTAAGTTAACTTGCTAACATCAAAGCTCACCTCTGAGACTTGAACTCTTTCATGATGTCCAGAAAGTCATTATAAACTTGAGGCTGACTTCCAAATTGCAGCTTCACTTGATCCAGGTAGGACAAGGCATCTTCCACCTAAGAGATAAAAACATACATATGCAATAGCAGTTACCAAAGGAAACTCAAGCACTTTTATGGCAATCTGTCATTTTGAAAAAAACATCAATTCAATTTAAGTACAAGTTTAATGTACCTAAAGCTGTATGTTGTACAGCGCATTCTCACCTTGAGTCTCTGAAACTGCTGCTGTCCCTGTGCGGAGGCAGTGGGATTGGGTGGGTGTGCATGACCCTGGACCAGTGCAGGGCCATGGGGCTGCACAGCAGGACTATGGTGGTGAGAGCTGCTGTGGACAGCAGGACTAGGACCATGACCATGACCCCCCGAGCTCTGCGCCACAGGAGGAACCTATAAATACAATACAAAATAAACACAAATCTTAAAAAACACAAAACAGCCACCTCAAGTTTTCTAATAGTGATTACGCTGGCTTTTTGTAATTTACCGATCATTAGCTAAGTAAGCGGAAATGCTATGTCAGTACCTGGTATCCCTGGGGTACAGGGTACTGGATGCCTGTGGTGGGCTGCATGTTGTCTGCCACAGCCTCGTACACTGGGGCTGGGGCCAGAACCCTGTGCTGGAAGCCCTCAGAGTTTCCTGGGAGCCGACGCTGTTGCGCCGCAAAGACTGCTTCCTGATCCTCCAGACGGCGCTTCATTATGAACTCATACTCAGGGGGTACTGAGACCTGCAGAAGAGTAACAAAGCCAAAAAGAGTTATACGACTACTTAATTGGCTGACCAATGTGATGTTCTACACTTTCTTAAAGTAGAGGAGTGCAACAAAACTGTGACAATATAGTGATTTTCACCACTTTAACAGTAAGTGCAGAGTGACTTTCAAACATACTACACAAAAAGTAAATAAATAAATAAATAAATAAAGAAATGTGCTGACAACAGACTTGTTTCATTTAATTCAACCCCTGAGAGGAAAAACTCCAAACAGAACCAGTGTCACTTAGAGAGCAGTACTACACTGTAGTGAAGCAACAGCGTCATAAAAACAAGACACAATGCATACAATAAACACGTCAGAACAACAAAAAAAACAAACAACAAAAAAAAAAAACAAAAACTAACACGTTCTCTCCAAGGAACAAACTTAAACATTTAACTTTAAACTTAGACATTTTGCTGCGAATTTTAGAGTTCTATTTATTTGCAGAATGAGAAAATTAGACATAATATACAAAAAAAGCAGAAGTCTGCTGTTCAGGATGCACACTTATTTTCAATTACAGTCTGAGGTCCACAAATTTTTGGATAAAACTGAATAAAGGACGTAATCAAATGTGCATACACAGATCGATATTTACTGAATAATCGCGCTGGATTATGTGGATGTACGTTTTACAGAAAGACAGTGGAAGTCAGCATGAAGGAGTAATTCCTCATATAAACAGTCCATCCACGGTGCTGGCGCTCAGCTCCCTCCGGCCAGGCGCATGCTGCAGGACTGTGGCCATGACGTCATCGGAAGGCTCCTGCCCTGTACACACACTACGAGGGCGCCTCGTATCTCCGGCACGGAGACAAACTCGGGCTCCGACGCCTCTCCGTTCACCGCTTCAGTGACCAACCCGCTCGGGGGAGGGGGTGCCTCTGTTTAATCTGGCCTAGATGTCCGGGCTGAAGACGGCCATGAGGCAGCGAGGGAACCGGCGGGCAGCTCGAAAAGCGCAAAGCGACATAAACGGACATGTGAGAAGCGAAGTGCGTCTGTTTCTCGTTTGAGGGGCTGACCTCGCTCGGTAACCCAGCTAGCCGTTTCGAGCACATCTCGTCCTCAGAGCGACACAGCTACATGCGCAGAAAGCCCACTGAGAGCGTACAAAACGTGTGTTTGCACGTAACGTTACACTCCGCGGTTTAAAAGCGCCTCCGTATGTGGACAATGCGAGGACGCGGTCACTAACGTGGATAAGCTGGAGTGTTTCTTGGCACAATCCGTTAGCTAACGTTAACAGAAACGCTGGCAGATGAACTGAAACGGTCCACACTGACACCAACGGTTAGTTCAGAAGCCCTCACTTCGACAAAGAAACTTGAAAGACCGGGGTTTGAGCGTGAGCTGCAGAACTACAGCAGCTAAAGGTGAAAGGGTTCACTACTGATGGAAAACAAACAGCGACAAGGCTAAATATGAGCCTCGCTAAGACGTTAGCTAACTCGTATTTACACTGGAGAGTAACAGTTCGCTTATGTGTGCCCCGTCCCCTCCCCCTGCCCCTGAGGCCTGGCACCAAGCGCTAAAGCCCCGAGCTCGAGTTCAGCCTGGCGGACAAACACAGCAGTCTGGCGGGCTGCACACGGCGGCTAACGTGCAGCCGCAACTCCTGTCTGAGAGCAGATAAAGACACGGGGTTTGTGCGAACGCTGATGTTCTGATTTGTGTAAATAAAATGCTCTTCTGTAAATCTAACTAGCACTACTCAGTACAGTGTTAAAAAGCCCTGCCCCCCAACGAGAACTGCGCTAGCCACCAGGCTAACTTCAGTGCAGATGTCAGCGCAACTCTGACTAGCCAGCTAGCGGTTAGCCACCAGCTAGCAGCCCGTTAGCAGCGTCAGTCACTCCAGCCGTGCACATGCAGAGCACAGCCGCGGAGCCCCACAGACACAGCGAGACGTTCACTCAAATAACACACGAAGCGCACAAAACTGGAGCCGGAGACTCCGCCGTGGGCAGTGCGGGGCACAAACCGCTGCTCGGTTTTTTCTTCACAGCTTCTCCACAGAACACAGTTTAAACTCACCTCCTGGCAGCAGCTAGCTTAGCTAGTCGAGTTGTTCAGGTTTGTCCGCGAATTCGACCAAAACAGGAATCAACTTAAAACAACCGCAGCGCTGAAACGCTGCGTGTGTACTGGCAGTCACTCGTGCATGGAGCTAAATAAAACGCTCCGTCCGTTAAATATTGTTTTTAAAATGCACAATACAGGAGAAAGAGACCGCAAAAGAAAAAAGATTTTCAGCTGAAAACAACCCCAGTCCTGTTCGTGGCCGAGAGGCGTGGCTCACGGGGGCTTTTTCCTCAGTGTCCGCCCACTGCGGATCTGATTGGTCAGTGCCGGAGGGATCCGGGCGAGGAGGAGGAATAAGCCGCTCTGATTGGCCGCGCTGAACGTCACTCAAACAAACAGCAGGCTGGAAGGCGGTTCGTCGACTGCCCGCCACTCAGACTCCTCTCACACACGTAGGCTACACAGTTCGAAACGGAGGACTTTTTAGACTCTGAAATTAGACGGTGCACCACTACAAAAAAGCCTGGTATGTTTCATCCGTTTCGTACACTGACCTGGGCGCGCATCTTTACTACTATAAAAGAACCGAGATCTGAATCTAGAGGAGCTCCCAGGTCAGACACGCAGTCCAGCACTTGTTTGGTTGCTAGGGTTTCCTAGTAACACGTTTTACAGGGGAAAAAAACATTCATGAGCCTCATATTAAAGTCACCGTTTCTTCAACCATCCAGTTCTCTTAAACAGTGTGTTTGTGGTGACATAGATATGACTGATTCACACGGGTGAAAACATGAGTACGTGTGTCTGAAAGCTTCTCGGTGCATAAAATTAGTTCAATGTAACTTCCTGAAGTTACTACCACACGTGACTCCTCTCGGCAGTGTTTAGCTGTCGCATACGTCATACAGATCGCTTAACATTATGCCCCCGCCCCCCCGTTCAAAGCGCTGGCCAATCAGAACACGCGGTATTCCTCAGGCCACGCCCCCGAGAGGTGGACCAGCTGAAATAAACCCTCGCCCACGAGAGGCGGAGTTAAACACTTGCCCGGGATTCCTCGCCTCGACAGAGCAACAACTCGCACTCAGCCTCGACCGAGCAGCCCGACGACCATGTTTGCGCTCAGAGCTTCGTCTCAAACTAGCGTTTGGAGAAAACACACAGCGAGCCGTGTCGAACGAAAGGTCCTTCAGGACCGATAAACACACATCCTAAACTCGAGTGCAGAAAAAAACGCCGTTGTTATGTAGTAGATCGGTTATCGTCCAAAAAAGTTGCTGCCCAAATGTGTCTTTTTGGGTTCTAGCTTAGTTATAACGAACAATGAGCGCCCACACGAGGGAGAAAGCGGCGCTGGTTGATGGTAAACGGCGGAGGAGTGAGTGAGTGTGTGTGTTTGTGTGTGTGTGAGAGAGAGAGAGAGAGAGAGAGAGAGAGAGAGAGAGAGAGAGAGAGAGAGAGAGAGAGAGTCCAGCCGTGCCTGTTTCCCCTTTAATACGCCACGCATTTCTGCTCCGTCCCGCACTTCCCATTGAACAATAGACCCTCGATTCGGGTAACGCAGCAGGATCGACCGTGTGGCTTTGTTACAGACATATTTCTCATGACACACGGTGGGTTTTACACTCACGCGCGATTCAGGCGAACCCAACTCCGCTATTCGAGCTCGGGCTGGACGGATTCGCCTTTTTATGACGACCTTATATCGGCCCCAAAGTCAAAATGGGCACTATAATCTGGAGCCGTAAACACGAGCACAGCGCACTGACTGACGACATGTGGCGTCGCTGATTCAGAGACTCGTATCTGTACCAAACGACGGAGCAGACACACAGACCGAGAGAGCAATTCTTTGTTTACTTCGACATTTAAGGGGAAAATGTCTAAGCCATTCGCCCCAACAACTCCCTCCCCCTGCTGAGCCCTGTGTTAACTATCAGACCGCACCGAGAGTACAGCGAAAACGGCGACAGCAGATTTCTGCACACAGAGCGTTTCGAGGACAAAAAGCCAGTTAAAATCACACAGACAACAGACAGACTGCGTTCAGCCACAGACAAGCTCTCGGGATCGTGGGCGCACGCTTCACTCCGCTCACTAGCAAGCTTTGCCCTCCTCGGCTCCTCAATTTTGGCATTATCGAGCAAACCACCCACATTTCGTGCGTTACGATCTACACGCAAAAGGTTTCCGACTCCCAGATTTAGGACACTATCAACTAAGAACATCGGTGCAGATCGGAATAAGATATTTTTGTTTTCTTTACCAGCTGTTACATACCTAGGAAAAAGAAGCCTCTCACTCCGGATTCGTGTTTGTAACAAAATAGTTGGTAACGCCCCTCTCGCCTCCCATTGGTTCTCCCAGCGTCTTGCGTCATTGCAATTTGAATACGACCCGCCAAAATACCGAGTGTACAGCAGCGTTTATGGAGGAGCTGAAGGAGAGAGCGCTGAGACATAAAGATCACCGGTTATAACTGATAATCTTCGATACACACATTATACACACGAGTAAGTGCTGTAGAGCTCTATGCCGTTAGTTGTTTCAAGTTCTATGCCTACTTTCTCCAATGAAGGATGGTGTTTAGTACGAGATATTCATCATTGATAGAATCTCAAATGGCTCATTTGGACGTCAGGTACACTATAAGGATCTGGAAACCTCTGTTGCAGGGAGTCCCCAGTATAGATTAGAGTCCTTTCATCACCTATAAAATGCAGTATATTTTGAATGGGGAGTTCTTAATTCGTGACATCTGAAATGCAGTATATATTAAATAGGAAGGCCTTATTTCATCACATGAAATGCAGTATATATTAAATAGGAAGGCCTTATTTCATCACATGAAATGCAGTATATATTAAACTAGGAGTCCTTATTTCATCACATGAAATGCAGTATATATTAAACTGGGAGTCCTTATTTAATGACCTATGAAATGCAGTATGTAGTAAATAGGGAGTCCCTATTTCAACACCTATGAAGTTCTCTATAGGGAGTAGGGAGTCCTCGGTTGTGTCTGAATAGTTGAATGAAACCTGGTTTCCCATAGGCTTTCCTTGCTTTTGCCTGATCTGTAGAAAATGGCTTCACTAAATATACTGGTAGAGTTGGCTAGCATGTGGAACCCAAGGCTACCACACCAGGCAGAATCAAGGCAAGCAGATCAGAAAGGAAGTCTCATTCAACCTGAGGAGGCAAGAGAAGCTGCTCCAAACACCTGCTGAAGCAACTTCCACTGAAGGATGCATGAGTGTATGTTATCCAGCAAATGTTTTACAGATTTAAGAGTGAGATCACTGGATTCACAGAGAGGACAGACTTGTGAAGTGTGCTATGGGACCCATTATTTTATGGTTCATGAATGCACTATGAATGGAGTAGGGTGTCCATATGTCTTGACTGAAGTTCACTCTGTAAGGAGCCATTATTTCATGTCTGAGGTGCACTGTATATTTCACATTTTAGGGGGGCAGTGGTTCCCAGCCCTGGTCCTGGAGGACCCCCTGCTTGTATATTTTAGTGTTTTCCTGCAAAAACACACCCACAGGAAGGGCTTATTAATTAGTGGATTAGTTGGATTAAGTGTTTTAGGAACACTAAAATGTGCAGGGCAGGGGGGTCCTCCAGGGCCAGGGATGGGAACCATTGATATAGGGTGTAGGGATCCCTCTTTTCATGACTTATGAAGTGCACTATGTCTGGATCTCAAAAATAAAACAGAGGTGTCCTTGATTCCTCTCTTCTGTCCTTCAGCATGTGACTCAGAAGTTGATTGAAATCCACCATCTTTAAAATTGTGTCAACCTTTTGAACATGCTTGGAGGAATCTTGAAGAGGTTACCAGAGCGAGGAAGCAGAAACGCATCCTACACGGAAGACTTTATTTTTTAATTGTAGCGCTCTGTGCTTTTATTGGGTGATTTCAGTTAATACGAGGGTACTGTGAAAGGTTGATCAAGTTAATAAAATTTTGACGTATCTGAATTTCCATAAAGCACGCTCATGTGAAAAGTCAGTTGACAGCAGAAAAAGTCAGTTGTGTTTAATCTCAGCAGATCCTTTAAGCCTAGTAACAGGTGATGAAAGTCTCATTTGTTGAACACGTTTGGCGTCGATTCCTCTGTCCTCATATCTTATCCTTGCATCTGTTCCTCAGGTCCTGAGAAGAAGGAGCCAAGATGCAAGGAAAAGAAATGAGGCTATACAAATGAAGACATGAGACCCTATTTGTAGTGCACAAATTTAGGTGTTCAAATTACTTTATGGCCTGTGTAGTGCCCTATCATGGGAAAAGCCATCTGAGTGTGAGTGCCAACAAAGTCAACAAAATGCTCAATATGAAGAAATGATAGCTCCATTTAATTCTCTTTTAAACTGCTTTTTCCCCCCCACATACTGTACAAGGTTCTACTTGCTCAAATAGATGTCCCTGAGTCAGGGATCAGGACTCCATTCTGCCAAAGAAGCATGCAACATTTTCAGCACAAGAGACACCATTTGCTATCTCACACATGTGCCCATCTCATGTTACAGATCTCTTTCAGAATAAAAGTACTTGGTCATAAAGTGAACTGCTCAACATATAAGTGAACGCCATGGCATTATTGATTACATAGCTTGATTACATTACATAACATTACATTACCATAAGTCATACAAATGAATGAGTTACAGAATGAGAAAATATAAGTAGCTATTTGCAAATGGAGTAATATGTAAGGACACATAAGTTTGCTGAATATAATAGAAAAATAAAAATCAGTCACATTTTGTGTCCGTCGTTTGAACAGCTAACAATCCTAGAATGAGTGCCTACAAGTGTTTGATTTAAAAGACGCTTCACTACAAGCAAATTCAATATGAATTCAGTAGCAAAGGTTCACATACCCAAGGACAAAATAAAAAGTGATACTATGAAATGATACAGATCTTTAAGCCAACATTAAAACACCTGAACACATGATTAACATAAAAAACTGCCTAAAAGACCACTGAGCTTGCAGATTCGTCAGTTAACGACTATTGCAGTTCACACCACAGTACATTAGTTATGGAATTTGTGGTGTTAAAATCTTCTACTGTTAATAATGTCAGTGAATGCACATAGTGAACACCTGCTTGAAAGTGCTTCCATACAGTTATAAGGCTATTTTACACAGACGTTAGATGTAAGCAGGGCAGACTGGTAGATCCTTTTACCTTAACAGTAGCAACAGCATTCACATGTCACAGAACACAATGGTGTTTTACTTGAGCACGCACACTGGTCTCTGGCCCAAAGAGGGAAAGCAGTATCTGTATTCACAAATCACCTCATGAGCAGAATCTGGAATCAGTTTTTGCGACTATGGCCATCATAAATACAGGTTCTTAGATCAGCTTTCCCACTCTTGCAAATACAGACACACAAGCTTAAGAGTGTACTGCATTGGTTATCCAATCCAATGCAAGTTCAAAAATCCAAATAAATGGCCAAGTGGAGCTTTAGGAAGAAAACAGCACTCCTACATGGGTCATTATAAAAGGAAAACCTGTCGCTCTAAGGAGAAGCCTACAGGCTTTAAGAACATCTTTTTGTCTGAGATTAATATCGATCATGTTTCTACTCAGTGCTTCTAAACAGGATCTGACATGTCACAGTATTCAGTCGTCTATCTGATGCAACCTGCGAACACGTTTTGTCCTCTTGTCCTCTAGTACTTTCAATTTGAAATGATACAATGACATTTTTACTACATTAATTTTTTGGACAGTTGGCTTCGCAGCTCTACTTTTTAACATGTTCATTTGTGGCCAGATTTTAGTCTGAACACATGAACCTAGAAGCCTTAATGCAAATAAAGCAGGGCAATTAAAGATGAATCATACAGTTAGATATCAACTGTTTTATCATTGGGGAACAAAAGAAACCATTAGTGAACTTAGCAATTAGCAATGACTTGGCAAAGCAACTAATTGTGAACCAAATAAGACTATAGTGATAAACAGAATAATCCTCCTTTCACTTGTGTGGAAAACCTTCAAATAAGTCAGGAACACTCCACAGTGTAGAGGGAGAGGACCATTACATCCAGAACACTACATCTGGAGAACATCACAAAGGAATAATATAACTTATAGAAACCTGCCAAATACTTTTACTTCCATAAAACTGGGTTAAAATGAACCTAACAATCTCTAAATGGTTCATCTGGTTGAAAATCAAACAGATAACCTGCCAGTTAACATCTATTGTTATTGTGGTCATTGTGCCATTTCCTTTGCTGGAGCCAAATACCAGAGACAAGAAACAAAAACGGCTGCTCAATATCCTAATATTGTTTTTGAGCTTAAAGTATTCACATGATGCTTCATGTGCCTATTTCAACACACAGAGGTCTTATTTCTTCTTTGTGCTGCTTGTCGGTTGCCTTGATCCCTTTAGACCAGTAGTTCTCAAACCACTTTTAAGGGACCCCCCTTCAACCTAACTCCCAATGCACAGAGATAGAGCAAAATGTGGACTGTCTGGTGGTCTCTCCGGGTTGAGAACCACTTATTTAGACAACACTATTTTGAAGTTGAACAGAAGATACTGAGTGACCTCTGCAGTTTAAACACATGCTGCCTGTTTTAAATTCTGATGAAAAAAAAAGCATCTACAGAAACAGAGTTAATTCATAAAGCCTTGATTACAAACTTTGTTTCTAGTGGAGGCTGTACAAAGAAGCAAAATTGTAATATAAATATCTAAGGCAAAACATGACCCAAATGACTCATACAAATGATGTATTTCAAATGAGTACTGTTGGGAAACTGTCCATTTGTTTATAGTGTCACAAAATCGTACTGGTACATAGAGTAAATGCTTTGGTAGACCGAGCAGATTTTCAGCTGTTTGTGCGCTAACAGAACAGAGGCATGACATGTCACATCCACTGTAGATCTGGAGTTTAAAGGAAAACAACTGGTCCCTCTGAAGCATCAGAATTGATTAAGAGACGGAAACATTTTGGGGTTAGTCAAATGTATGTGTATGAGCACCTTTGGGTTCAGTGTGCTGCATCTGCCAAGACTGGTGAACTGTCAAATTACAGAACAAATCAGGATAAGCTGAGACTGAAGCTGCATCTGTGAATTAATCTCATGATCTGACAGTTTTTTTCTACTAACTGAGCAAACTCAGGATAAAAAATCTGTTTTGAAGTGTACATATTTTAATCATTTGCAACCATTTATGAGGTTAAATAAAAACCTGATTAAAGGTGGTGGGGGGTTCTCTTGATATCGTTTTAGACTGCAGATTTTCTGGCTTTGAAAACAGTGTGAAGGCTCTTGGGTAATTTGAACTGTTAGATGTCATTCAGAAACAACACTCAACATACTGGTCACTAATGACTTAGGAACATTCAATTTCAATACAAACACTTTCACACATTATCAGCATTACTGATTGGCTATGAGACAGATGGACCCCTTCAGTCTTCAGCTGGATCCAGCAGAGATTAAGATCTCTTGGCAAACAGTGTTGGCTATGATTGCTATGACTGTGGCACTTTATTCACCAATCTTTAAAAGAGTCACAAGTACTGTGCTTGGAGTGAATGTCAGTCAGACAAGTGGGTGTAAAAAGATTCCTTCAGAGACCATTTATGCTCAGTCTATTGGCAAGTAGCCCACTGATTGGCTAAGAGCACTCTGAGTGTCACTGATTGGCAGAAAGCTGCCTCTGTCTTTCGCTGACTGACAGAAAGCAGATTCGGTCTCTCACTGATTGGTCGAGAGCAGTCCCTGTCGCTGGGCATGCTCTAGGATGGCAGTGTGGCAGAAGTAATACTGTTCTGGTGTTTGGATGCTGAAGGCGCGCTGCGTCCTCATACGCCTCACCGTCTGACACACATTCAGAGTCCCGACCTCCTGCAGCTGGGACAGACATATATCCAATGCACAGAACGTACCTGAAAACAGAATAAGCAGAATAATCAAACATCTTCAGTGGGTAGTACTTCAAAACATGTTAACTGACAATGAACAACTTTAGCACTTCAGCTTTCAGAATAGGTATTGTAACTGCATGTCAACACCATGTCTCACAGTATCAGCACAATCTGTTTCAAATTGAGTATATGTTTGAAAGTATGCCCTATTCACTATATAGTGCACTGTTTTGGGAGTCATTTGGTGCATTATTATTTGGGAGACATCAAATATTCATTACGTAGTATGTATGCAACAGAAAAAAGAATGACAGTGATGAGAGTGATAAGCAATCATGTAGTGTATAAAATAGTTTACTTCTACCATGGATGATGTTCCCTATAATAGTGTTCTATACAGTGCACCCTGATTTTAAATCATATACTATAGTGATTAGGTCTGTTTTTGATTTATTGAGGGTTCAGTTTGAGAATTACATGTTGGCATATAAAATAAATGTTGGCATTTGCCCAAGACATTCTAGCCTTTGAACACACAACAAAAACAAAAGTTTTTAAAGCAGTTACTTACCTGTCCTGCCAATGCCTGCACTGCAGTGGACAACCATGGGTGGTCCCAGAGGATGACCCCTCCACTGTGACCCCAGAGCCTTCACTGCTCTCTTCTGCTGCCTCTTCACTGCACCCAGGAAGTCAAGCAAAGACAGCGCAGAGGAGGGGACGCCGTAGTCAGGCCAGCTGAGGAACTGGAAGTGAGTAACCTGCCTCTGCTCACAGGTCTGATCAGGGAAAAAAAAAAAAAGAAAACCTCTTATCAAGATTGATTTGTCTTGTCAAGGTTTGTCTTACTACAAGATACATGTTAATATCTGGAACTAACTGGTTTTGGAGTCCAAATGTGCTTCAAATGTGTAGTTTTCATTCTTGGAGTAAAAATTCATTAATATACAATACATAAAAAATATAATCCCATTACTTCAAGATTGATGATGCCTCATTATGTGTTTGTCTTCAACGAGGGCTTGTGTGAGCTTCAACTCCACAGGAAAGATTTACATCAAAGCACTTAACCTTTACCTGCAAAAGTTTTTCAAAGTTCACACCATAATTAACCCCAGATTTTTACTCTACCACTGCTTCCACATCTGTCCTCACATCAGAGAATTCTGCATTCTAGTTTGAATTTCAGAGATGCAACGATGTCTCGAAACAACCCACACAAAAATCATACTCCTTATAACGACTACCACGATTCACCAAGGCTATGTTATTCTCCCACTGATCTGCTCTATCTGTACATCTGTCTGTATGTGTGTTACCTCTGTGTTATGTAGCTCCAGAGTGGTCTGATTGTAATGGGAATGGTTGTCCACTCTCTGGTTGACCACAGCTATGTGTCCGTACACCTCTTGGCCCCCTTCCTGCAGAGGCCAGTACTGACCACACTTCCTTCGGCCACCCTCGTCAGTCCTACACACAAACAGCACAAGACATATCCATTACTCAGTTCACAGAACCAGACAGCTCTTTGAAACACTCAGAAACATCCTACAGAATAATGTAGAAGGAAAAACATAAGCTTGAATCTTTTTTCTGTGATTTAATATGAAAAGATCCACGACACACTACAACAGAAATGTACTGCCAGGCTCTGTCATTTTCAGGATTTTGTCAAGTTTTTCGTATGTGTCCATGACTCATGACTCACCTTGTTGTCATGACAATGACCAGCACGCTTTGCTCCCACACCATTCTCCAGAAATCTCCGTAGGTTTTCTCCAGCGGCCCTGTGCAGAGTCATCCGGTTACATCCCTATCTGAACTATGCAAACTACATAATGCCCTGCTAAACTTAACACAAACTTGCAGTTATTCTAAGTCCAACAGTTGTTCTATTGTACCTTGAGTTCCAATGTACGCATTCTTCTGTTTGTAGCCGTCCATGAAGCTGGCGTTGATGTAATCTGATCTCTGAGAACAGAACAGTCTCTCAATGAGATGACAAGCAGGCATTACTGCAGTATTCTGTATATTCAGTGCTAAGATTTCACACTCTACATTCTTGAAAGCATAGTGAACCATAAAACAAGAAAAACAGAACTTACAACTTCATACAAACCTCATTTCTTTTGCCTTTCAGACGTACACGTGTTTGGTCAAGACAAAGAACGTCACCATAGCGATTCCTCTCCTGGTTGTAGCCAGCCCTGCAGGAGGGTAAAACAGTCAGCGACTACCATCACAACATTGCTTTTCTTTGAGGTAAAGCTCTACTGCTTACTAAGTAAAGCCACCTGCAAAGGGCAAACAGGGAGAGTGAGCACACAAGTAAGCCTACATGTGGGTCTACAGGTGGCTGTACTTCTAGCTGCAGAAAACAGCCATATTGTGTGCCATTTTACTACTTGCACTTATGACAAAACCATAACCTTTCATATTTTCACAGGACATTATAATAAGATGGAACTGCATGACAAAAATCCTGCATTTATCACAAATTTCATTCTACTACACTTTGCCATGGAGTACCATTATAATCATGAATTATTAATATCAATGTACCATACTTACTGTAAAATGCAACTGGAGCAAGGGTAACTGGAGTCTTCTATAAGTATTCTTTTAAAGAGATCTGTATATTAGATTAACTAGTGTTGATCTGATGTATCAAGCCTATTACTACTAGGCAAATTTGACTGTGAGCATTAGTATAGGCAACTGGTGATGAAGACATACCCAATTAAAAAAAATAAATACAATAATAATTATATATGCAATGTTAGCACCAGATCTGCTTGGTTTTGTAGCCTCTCTGACAAGGAATGAATGGGGAATGCTGTACTCATGAAATGTCTGTACTACATTTAAAACCCATGTTAAATTCAATATTTTGTACATGATTCTCATTAATAATTGTTTAATTTATAATTGCATTTAACCACATATGTAAACACATTATATAGTTTATGAAATACTGACATTTTACTGGTTACCGATGACCCTGTGCATTCTCATTACTCTCAGTGGCCCTTGAAAAATTCATATACAATAGCAATTAACCTACACTTTTTGAGCAGCGGTACTCACAGTGCACAGTGGAAAGTTCCAGGTGGCTGCTCTTTACGGAGCTCCTCGTACTCCTGGTAGATGCCACTGCGTTGGGCTCGAGCTAGGTGTGCCATAAACTCTGGCAGCCGCATGGCCTCGGGGCCTGGTGTGTGCACTGAGGAATCGTCCAGTGGGATGCCCACCAATTCATCGACCGGGTCTACTTGTCCGTTCTGCTCGGCCAGCAGCCGCTGGTTCCAGCCATGAACATCCAGAGCCAGGCAGCCGCCTAGGTGCTCGGGCAAGCAGTCTCTGGGCAGGTGCTGTCGCAGGTCAGTCATCTTCACCATTTGGACCTGCAAGGGCCAGAAGGACAGAGTCACCTGCCAGCGAACCCCATAAAATTGCTTCAAAAACAGCTACAAAGAACTAAGAAAACCACATGTGAATAGGAATAAGCCAGTGACAAATGGTCTGCGGTCGGCGATTTGGTCGATATGTACAGACCCTTTCTCTGAGTTTCTCCTTTAGCAGCAGACTCAGCAGGTTGTAGGGCACTCGAAACCAGACTGGAGCTCCAACTATGAACACCTTCTTCAGTCGGGCAGGGAACGCACCCTGCATACAGAGACAGACAACACAACACATCAGCGACCAGAATGTGGGTGCTCTATGGAGTATTTGGAGCCTTAGTGTTTTCCCCTTTTTGCTCAACTTGGGATTTTAACCTCACGAGATGGCGATGAAAACTGGTTGTGGTTCAATTAAATATTCCAACAATAACTACTACTATTCCAAGATAAGACAAGTTACTACTACAATATTAATTATTACTACCAAGCAATTTTTTGACTGAATGCTTGAGAATAGTGAAAAATACCTTAAGCAGATTAAGGATCTTCTTGCTCAAGTCCAGCTCAAAGTTGGTGTAGTTGGATCCTGCCATGTCATAGATGAACACAAGGCCATTCCTCTGGGTCTCAAAGCTGCAGCGAGAAAGAGAGCACAGCCGAGAGGGACCCAATATTTATGCATACTACTAGTAAGTGTGCACTAACATGAATACACTCTCTGCATATTTATGAATGCCACAGCCACAAATCAAACATTATGTGTTCCATGTACATATATTATACATTTCTATGTTTGTATGCTATATAATCTAGACTGCAAGCCGCACTAACCTTTCTACTGCTCTGTCCAGCAGGTAGAACAGAGCTTGTAGCACCACATGGTTGCCTGTTTTATTGGGATGGTGAAGCTTGGCTGTGTACAGAGCTATGGAGGCACCTGAGGGGTCCCTTACTCCCTAGAGAGAAAGAAGTTACAAGTTTTAGTTTAGCTTTGACATATACACACACACACACACACACACACACACACACACACACACACTCACACACACACACACTCACACACACACACACACACACACACACACACACACACACACACACACACACACTCACCTTTCACAAGTAGGTCCTAACAAACAAAAGCACTTTTTACAGGTCAGTATCACACAACATTTAATTTAAGGACACATCCTGCAACTAATTATCATAAATGACATCATAGAAAATGACATCATAACATCCAAGTAGCTCAAGTGATGTTCTCGATATGTCCACAGGGAGGCAGAGCAGCAGAGACAATGAGAGAAACAGCAGAGGGAGACAGACAGTCTTACTGCTGATCTCCCAGATACAGACTAAGACTATTACTAGACTAAAGGTTATTAGCAAAAAGAGCAGAGTCCAAGACTTGGCTTCATCTATCTTGGGAAATGGCCTGGAAAAATTCACTTAAACTGGGAGCATGCTGACAAAAGTTGTAGTTATAAAAGTATAATAATATAAAGATAACTAACTACTACTTAATATGAAATGCAGGATATAAAGCTGTACAGAAGAAAATTAGACTGGGCCAGAGATCATTTCAATGCCTAACTCCACTTACAAATCAGCGTCTTTCTGAAGGTCAAGACACAATCAACGTCTGCTCTTTCAACACCATATGACACAGAACAAATCCATAAAACAATAAAAAGTCTCGAATTAAAGAACTCATTCAACATTCAGTAAGGCTTTTTATTAACTGGGACATAAACCATGTTATGCACATGAAGTGAGACAGTGACATACTGACGAGAAAAACAATTTGCTGTAGATCTGTCATCACTGAGAAACACTGACCTAGAGGGCTGAAGTTAGGAGGCTATTACTAGGGGTGCAGGGCTATAAATATTGCTGGCAGGATGGGGAAAAGAGGAGAAGAAGAGAGCAGTTCAATCGATTGATCCAGGGGCAGCGAGAAAAGAGGATCGTTGTCACCCGGCAGGTACATTACAGTCTTTGTGAATGAAAACAGGAATGAATGCTCACTCATCAGTGCACAACTGTTCTGCTTAGAGAATATAACAGCATTTCACAGGTTGTTGTATATTCTTCCCATCAGCCCCTCTGGCACATGCTGAGCTAACAGCAGCACTGCAGTGCTACATAAATCAGGACAGCACCAATCATCTCTGACTGGACTCACTCTCCTCACTGACACACCCTGAGAAATCCATTGACATTTCCTCTGTGTAGTGTGAGCACGCTCGTCCACCTCAGATGTTCCTGACAAATGGGAGTGTTCTGATGAATCAGAGTCTCCCTGCAGTCTGAGAAATGTAAGCAATATAATTGTGTCGGCCATCCCCCCCCCATCTCTTTCAGCTTTATTCAAGCATTACATCCTGTTGTCAATGAGTAATCGTGTTATAAATTGTATTCATTTATGAGGTACACCCACTGACTCCATGTCACAGAATGAACTGGTCAAAGAGAAAATTCCAGACTAGAACCTCTAATCACCACCTTAATCTTACTTTAAAAACCTAGCAGCTCTGTCATAATCAAAGATGAAGCCCCAGCACAAATCTGCTACATTCATCTCTGGAGCTGAAAACTCCCTCCTCTCTGAGACACAATCTGGGCTCTCGCACTGAAATCGTCTCTCTCCTTTCATTGACAGGTTGACTACAAGCTTGAATTAGTTGACACATGAGCTAAATACAGTAAAGAAGGAATCTAACAAGTTGTTATTCATGTTGTACTCCTTTTCCACCAAAAAGAAGTACAACATGAATATTTCTCTGTAATTACCATCATTATTACCATTATCATCATTCTTCTTATAATGTTTCAATCACACACAGATGAACATGTGGAAAAAAAATTCCCTCAATCTCACAAGATTTCATCTTGTTCTGCTCCATGGATTTGGTGTAGAGCAGGTAAAATTCAAGAAGGCTTATATAGGATCTGCATGTTGACTAAACCAGCTTTATACTCAGTGTTTACAGTGGTCTTATATTACATGCCACATTGCACAAAATGCAAAAAAATCTTGGCCAAACTCCATGTTAGACTGTGAATTCATGGAAGGCTCATTCTTGAAAGTGACCTGAAGGCTGGGCCAGACTAATAAGGTAGGCCAATATTGTTACTTGTGAACAATAAAGTTCTTACCTTGATTTGTGACACTCTCACACTCTCTTTCTTTCTTTCTTTCTTTCTCTCTCTCTTTCTTTCTTTCTCTTTCTTTCTCTCTCTCTCTCTCTAAGCATGTACTTCTTGCTCAAAAGACTCAGCTATTTCAGCTAACACAAGGTTGTTTTCACTTTAGTTCCTAGAGTGCCAGTAGCTTCCTCTTCTGGACATTCTTGTTAAGCTTACGTACAGACATAAGTGAGAGAGAGAAGTCAGGTCCATGAGGTGCTTTGCATCAAAACTAGCAATTCTGTCATAATCATAAAGATTATGATTCTGTCACAATCATGAGCGTGTGAGCGAGAAGTCAGGTCCATGAGGTGCTTCCTTTCCAAAAACTAGCAGTTGTCATAATCAAAGTTTATGATTCTGTCATATTGTCACAATCAATCATAAAGCCCCACGACAAATCAGCTACCTTCACCTCTGAAGGATCTGCATGTTGCCTAAGGGTAGATACTGCACATTCACAAGGCAGGCGCTAGTGGCTTCAGTACTCACCAAGATAGTGAACTTGCCGCTGAGCAGTTCAGAGCGCAGTGGCTCTTCCTGTGGCTGCAGTTTGACGATGCCCTCCCTCAGTCGTGTCTCCTGCCACCACACAGACGAGGACAGAAAAATGACTCTTCTCATATAACATTTCACTGCCTCACCCACCCCTAGTTTTGCCCCAGCATTTGAAAAGATTAAGTTTCTTCTGATTTCTTGTTGTTAACTTATTTGGAATATTTAAAGCTTTGCACCACATTCAATTAAAGTCCTTTAAAAAAAAAAAAAATTGAAAGTTGGAGAAAACATACAACATTCGTTTAAAAATGGCCTCAGTTAAAACCTCCATGCAACAAAGTGTCAACTAAAACTATATATCATTAGCTTTACAGGCCTTATATTTATGACTGAAGACAGGGGACACTCAATTTTACTGACGGAGTCCATCTCTGTATTGCCCAGGGTTGCCTAGCTATCCTTCATATCTATTATATTTTAAGCCCTGTCAGAAATATACCAGTAAACTGTGGTCTGTCTTTAGGTAACTTTTGGAGGTGGAATGGCCACTCACAGTCTGACTTCTCGTGACAGAAAATACATGAATCAGCACAGTGCTTTTATGCATGACTTGTTATCATTGATCCCATCAGTGATGGCAGCATTCAATTTACTGGTAGATTTCTATGACAATGTTTTTGGTGTGATTGCTACAAAGTGTAGATAATGGAAACTAAAGATAACACAGGGGTATACAGTATCAGTAAAACTGAAGCTGAGCTTCCTGTATCTTCAGAGCAGCTTTAGTTCCCTGAATAGCAGCTCCATCATAAGTATGAGCTTTTGCAGACATGATCTGTGACGCTGAGCCCTTGCAGGCTCTCCTGTGGGAGACGGACACCCATGACTGCTGACTAAGGCTCACACAGAAAGCTCCCCAGGCCTAATTCAGCCTGCAGAATCCAGCCACGTACTGACGGCTATTAAAGCAATTAGAGAGCGAACAAAAGCTTTGGGAACTTTCCATTCTCTCCCCCATAATGACTCTGGTTGAGGCTGATTTGATTCTGAATTACTAGCTGTTTCTTCCACTGCAGCAAAAGCCCCGTTTCAGTGGAGCTACACGGAACAAAATTAACAGCTTAGTCATTTCATTATGCATAAGTCATAAGGAATTAACATTAACAGCCTGGACAAGATAATTAACTTCTAACAGTTGGTGAAGCCTTTGAAACATTAGGTTAACTAATAGTATCAGATTCAAATGCTTTGCAAAGCCTCCTTTGGGAAAAAGAAAGAAGATGAAAGATTAGTTGTATAAAACACCTATGCTTTAACTTTTCGGACAATGGTAGCTTTAAATGATGTTAAAAGTAAGCCAAGTAATTTTAACCTGTGTGATCAGTGTCTCGTGTGGTTTCATGACCTCATGTGCAGCATTTTGATGAATTTAGTATGCTAAATTACTCAAAAGTAAGAGAAAATGTTGGAGCTACTTGTATGACTCATGTAGGTTAACAGTGATATTATATATTTACAAAGAATTACAAAAATCTTATCACTGATTTTATATTTAAATTTCATGTAGTTGTATACTTCCTTTTATGACCATATGAAAAACTGAATTATCTGGATTTGTGAACAAACTGCTCTTAAATATGATCTGATCTTCACTGATGTTACAATAGTTGTATTTGACAACAAACATTTTACAATGCCATATCTTTGTCAAGCTTGATGGAGGGAGTGTAAAAACATGGGTCTGCTTTGCTGTGTCAGGTACTGGACAGCTTGCATTCACTGATGGAGCAATAGTATCAGGAATTTTTACGAAGTCAGAGCATCTACCTGCGATCTAAAACTCAACAACAGCATTCCTCAAACAGATGAACTTAACATTTTAGAATGGCCAAATTTTTCAAGGCTTTTTCAGTCTCACTGAAATGCTGTCACTTAAACACCACATCCTCAACACATACATAAAATTAGTTTTGTGCAGAGGATGGGCCAAAATACCAGCTAACTGCTGTCTAGGACTGTTCAGCAAATATCGAAAGACAGAAAAAGTTCCCACTAGCTAATAAATATAAGGGTTAATCAATTTTACTAAAGTAATATTATTAAATAAATGCCACTGTACAAAAGTTGTTCATATTCTTTATTAGACAGGTCTTCTTTATCATAAACTAGATTATCAACTCTCAATTTGGAAACTATTAACACAGAAATCCACATATTTCCAAACTCTTCATAAACTTTTCTTCATAAAGGAGGTTACTGGACTTGGGAAATCACTGTTGAATTTAAAGATGCCTTGTGTGAGACTAAATAAATGGAGCCCCGTTGGTCCCAAAACTCAGGCATTGTTCCTTACAAGCAAAGTTTCATTTGTGTGCATTTGTGTCCACATTACTCAAAAGCTATTAAAGCACAATGAGCATCTTTAGGCTACATGGTAACACTATGCATTCTTGCGCAACCATATGACCAGTGACTGGTATTCACTGAAAACCTACCTATTTTCTCTCTCAACATCCAGTAAATGCAGAAACACTAAAGGCCTCTGTCAGTGTGTAATAAATTATATTTCACAGTTTAGTGTTGCACCTACACATGCACGGACAGTACCTATAAGCCTTTGCATGTAAGCCTTCCAACATCTATAAAGTCTTCCTTTCCTTCAGAATTTGTCATCTTCTCATGGTTCCAAATTACATTGCATATCTAACTATGTAGTTTTGGGTGAAGTACTACCTGTATTACTGTCTGTAATATTTATGATCAATTCACATGAGATAAGAAATTTTGAAATAAATAAACTGACAAGAGATGGAAGTGGCTACTTGATTTACGCACTGGCTGTCTTATGTGAATGCAGTGTCATTAGCATTAGAAATTCACAGCTAACAGTCAACATCACAGCTTACAATTTTTTTTTTCTGTAATTTTTACCTGTTTTAATGTTCTGAGTTGCACTGTAGAAGAGCGCATATCAGCTTAATTTTAGCAACAGAGAACTCAAGTAAAAGCCTCTTTAAGCCCCCATACTCAAAACTCCTTTTCCACAGAATATGATTTTTACGGACACGTCAATTTGTATAGGATTAACATAACATGGATTTACGTCTATGGATGGTTTTATAGAAGGTAAAAGGTTCCAACCTTTACTGCGGTGGGAAAGCACAGTTTGTAAAAATAACTGACATGGCGCATTTGGACAGCACTAAAATCACTGAGAACCGCCAATAAATATTACATTATCCCTCCCCATGTAAAAGTAATCCCGTCCAATTAGTGCTTTAAACTAATGTACCTTTCCTCAGCAACAAAGGTAATGTGAATTAATGAAGGTGGCTGTTGTTTTTGACATTTGCCTTTTTAGTATAGTATTTAATCAAAATTGTCTTTCAAAAATGTTCAATCTTTAATACTGAGGCCTTTTTTTAACATAATCACACATGTAGGACACTTACAAAGGTGTCAGTCTTACATACACACACACACCAGAGACTATTACATACCCTGTAGCTGTGGAAGAGCTCTATAGCTCGAAGGACATCAAACTTGCGCGCCATTAGGAACTTCACAGCCACATCCCATGACAGAGGGGAGACGCCATGCTGACTGGTCCACTTATTGATCTCCTCCAGGAACTGTTTAGTGGCCTGAAATTCATAAGCAACACATTCAGCCAGCCTTCAGCAACTCAGATCTCATACCTTACAAATCCTGTAAGGTTAGACAGTCTCTTTCAGCAAGTGAACAGAAGCACTGGCCTCTATTTGTCTGGGATGTCAGATGTTTGAAAAGCTTTGAATATCGAATATGTTTTTAAACAGCAAATTACAATCATTTCTCCAGCAGACTAAACTACAACAGACAAATGAATTTTGCTGTAACACTTGAACTCTTGCATCACCGCATTTGTTAGATTTGAGTTTAACGCTGTGCTTTTTTTTTTTTTTTGTTCAGAGGAATTTCTCTTTTAGCTGATACAGGGCTGTTGACACAGATCTCAGTTCATCAGGATATTAAAACTGCAGACAAAGCAGATATCAGTTCTCATAAAATGCCCTTTCTGAGAGATGAGAATACTCTGTGGCTCCAGGGGACTGTGGACAAAATAAGTAGGCTAATTTATTTTTAAAAAAAATCCCTGTGACATCCAAAATGCAGGTTATCAGGATATAAACAGAGAAAACCTAATCAGGGCTGTTTGTACAAGGGTATCATCATTTCCCAAAACTATTAACCTACATAGCTTTTCTCAAACAGTTTAATCAAAAAACATCAACAGCTTCCGGACAGACTCTGAGTGTTATAATCTGTTAGTGCTCACTGAAGTGAGCTGGGTGATTGGCTGCTGGAGAGCATCATCAGTAAGATAAACAGTTTATACTGAAAGAAGCCTTTTGTTGGTGTTTGTGAAGAGCCTGCGCTCTGTGCTGTGATTATAAAGCAGGAGATGCAGCAGCACCAGCAGTCAGCCCTTTCACTGGCCTGAAAGGCAGCCTCATGCACACACAGATCAGATCTCCACTTTAGACGCTCCTCAGAACTTCAAAATACGAAAAAACGAAAAGAATCACCATGAGTAGCAACAGGTCAGTACAGATAAGCTGACACTGTCTCACAGTTAACAGGATGTGGGAGAGTATTCTTGACCTTAAGACCAAGCCCATAACAGACCCGACCATTTAAAAGTGTGCACTGTAAAAGCCAGCAGACAGAATTCCTCACTCTTAAAACATGTTATCATCAACTTATGTTGTACGTATTGCATGTAGACACATGTGCAATAACACATTGTGTTCAGTCTGTATAAAGGAGGATGGCTAGAAATTTAGGCTTAGCTCTGCCTTGAGGGATTGCATTCTTTGCTCTTTACAGTACTACAGACGGAGGCCTAAAATGGATCCATGCGCTTGTGAGTGTATTGTGGGGAGTGGGCTGAGATTAGCCTACTGCAAGGGCTCAGATATCCATGTGAGGAGGAGAGGGGGGGAAAAGTTTAAATAAATAAAAAAATAAAAAAAAAAAGGTTGACTGTCAGTACATGTAAATCATTTCCTGTAAAACTAAATCACACACACAGACCAGGGCAGGGAAAACAAGTCAAAATTTAAATGTGCTTCCAGTTTCTATAAGGACCAGTGCTTAATTGCAATAAATATATAATTAATTCAATAAATACATAAATGTGAATGATTTTTTTATACTCTTGATAATGGAATGAATAAACACGTACAATAAAACATTAAGTACAATACTCTGCATACTAAATCATTAGACTAGTTTTGCTTAGTCTCATGTTTAGTATGGTTATTTTGACATTTCTGATTAATATGGGATGCTACCTGTGCCAAAATGTCTTTGGTCAAATATCTGACCTCAATAAAAACTGTCCTCAAGTCTTTCAAAGCAACTGCCAAATGCTGTTCTAAGCTGACTGCCTTAGGCTCATCAGTGTCACTACAGGTCAAGAGAGTCCGTTTAGGTTCACCAGCTCGTCTGCTTAGTCAGCAGTTGCAGTTTAATTCTGAAACTCTGGAGGAGAGATTTCTGTCGTCACCAGGGAAAACCATGTTGAGTCAACTAGACTCGTAAGTAAAAAGAAAACTCACTGAAAGGCGGCTCTCTTTTCAGAATTTAGGAACTTTCCAAATAGTGATTAATTTCATTCGCTGTGCTGCAACTTAAATTAGACTTACTGTTAGCCATGTGCTCATTTACTTTACGCATGCTTGTGAGCCCAAAGCTTACTTCAAATTATGTTCACACGTCCGCTTTATGTAATCATTTTTTCCCTCTGTATCAAAAATCAGCATTAACAAACAATTCGTGTCTATCTTGGAGCACATCCCGTTGTACAGACCATTAAATAAGCATCCTTCCCCGGGGACAGAAGCTCTGGAGCCTTCCACATACACATGCCTTATGACCTTAAAAGGACAGGACATCCTTTCACAAGCAGATGGTAAGATATCCCTGAAATCTAACATTACCCAGAAACGTGACAACAAAGGAAAGAATGGCCAGAGCTCATGGTCAGTACCTTCCTTATAAAGGTCACACATCTATAGAATGGCTCAGTGGTCTAACTGGGTGACTCTGACATGTTAAGAAGTCAACCCTGAACTGGTCCACATGTGATTAAACATGTATACGCTCACTCGGTCCCTCTGCCACGTTCAGGTTGTCAGCCATGTCTATTCTGGCATCGATCGATACTGAACAGGAAGAGCAGTGCGTCATCAGCTCCATCCATGCCTCGGTCTTTCACTTCTCTGTCGCTTTCTCTCTCACACTCACCCACTCTGCCCCCGCCCCAATGCTTCCTGGGAGATGACCCCCCTTCCCACCCCCCCAAGAGAGTCCTGCAGCGGCGCTCTCGTTCAGTGGAAATGCTTTTAGCAGCTGCCTCAGAGCGCGGTCGCTCTGGTCCCTCCGGGGCCCCCGAGCTCCGGACATGTCCAGCCTGAGATGTAATTACCCTCACCACACACATACATTCAGCACAGCCAGACCATCAGGAAATGAACAGCTCAGATAAGCCCCACTACCCTGCACCTCTCCTGAGATGGCAAAGTGGATGCAGTCCCCCAGAGTGAGAAAGAGTTTCATTCACAAACTGGAGGACAGACACCATTGGGGAGAAAGATAACAGCGTAGCTTTGTTTCCCTCCGAGAGATGTGAGCCGAAGGAGTCTGAGAGAGGGCCGATAAGGCTGGGCCTCATTCAAATGACCTGCTATAGCAGGAAAGAAATGACAGGAGAGCTTTGTTCAGGTGCAGAAGCGCTGATCCTTCCTTAAGCCTTCAAAGCAGGTTACTGAACAGGTTGTTGGCAAGATAAAAGCACAGAGATGCTCTTTAACTACATTTATACTGGCTAGCAGCTGAACCTAAACTATTCAGAGGGATTCAACGTTTCTGGCAGTCCTCTGCATGTTTTTGTACCCGGGCTCTCACACAAGCACTGTAAATAACAGGCAAGTATTATATAATGGCCGTTTCCTGTTTGAGGCCCTCTTTTATAGAAACGCTGCCCGTTTGCGGACAGGAATAACAGCACAGCGCGGCGTGCCCGTTCACCATGTGCTCCCGCTTTAACCCCAGTTTTAACCTGATATTCTTGGCCCTTCGCGACTTTCGGAGTAAATAAAGGTGAGCGGGGCAACGACGTCAGGCGTCCTGACTCATGACGTCACCGAGGCCCTGTCTCTTTTGCGGCTGAAAGCGACTTTAAAAGTGAGTCTCTCGATCTCCTGCTGCTCAGGCCAGCATCGTCTCCGACACCCAGAGACGCTCGGGCAGGTCTGCAGTGGAGTTCGTGACCCACGAGCTGACACCCCGCCCGGCCTGAGCGCAGAGAACTGACTCCCCCTCCTCAGGTCTGCGGCTGGGAGATTTCAGTCCGATACTGAAAACTGAAACTTGCTAGTTTTCTCCTCTCTTCGCGGAAACGTTGCGAAACAGCTGATTCCTGGTGTTCACTGTACCCGCGAGCAGACCCGCGGACAGACACCACCAAACCGTTCACGACACATTCATAACGCGACCCCCGCGCTCTGCAGCTTCAGCTTCTCATGTAAAACCTCAAACAGCACTCAGATGATGAGCGAGTGGTCTCATCAGGCAGAGTCTGATGGTGGTCTGTCTGTGTGTCTGAGCGCTTAACGTCACAGACTGATGCGACCAACCCCCCGTTTTCTAGGAAATCATTAGAGGGGGGGGCGAACGGTGCGTTTTAGTCGTGAAACACCCTCGGATAACTTATACCAACAGCCTGATCGACCTGAAGTCGCCCGTGTTTTTATTCATTCTTTTAAAACTGCAGTATTTCCACTTACCTGCTCCTCCTCCGCTGATAAAGTGGCCGCCATTCTTCACGTCTGTTCAAGTAATTAAGGCACCTTTTCTCCTTTTTCTCCTCAGTGCTCAGTCAGACAGACAGTCAGTCAGTCAGTCCGAGAGGGAAACGACTGACTGTAAAAACCTTCTTTTTCAAGAAAACAAACGACGACGCCGATTTCAGATTCACACGGACAGACCGAGACTAGCCTGCTAGTTAGTTAGCTAACCTAGCGGTCTGTATCATCGAGGCGCACAGCTAGTCTGAGGTAAACATGGCAAACGGAGCTAATCGGCTGGATATCGTTAGTTCGGCGATACCGACAAACTTGGCGTTTTGATTTCGGCCGAATTAACGTTACGCTGTAAGTTAATTCAGACGCGCAGCAGCAGCAGCTCACTGTCGAGCCTCGGTGCCATAACGGCACAAAAAAACGGAAAGTCTGGAAGGTTTTCGGTCAGACCATCATCGGCCAGGCCAGCGGCAGCCTCGGTGGCCGTACAGTCGGTCCGGTCAGGGTTTGCTGGCGACACCTTAAAAATCCTCAGCTAGCTTAGCGCTAATGTTATGTTAGCCAGACACAGTAACTCAGCCTCATGTCCGCCCGCTGCTCGGCTTTCAGATACCAACGACCGGACCTGCGGCGATTACAGGCCGAAAAACCCCGAAGTGTCCCTCTCTGAGATGAATAAAAGTCACTAGCACATCTGGAAGCCTCTCGTCGGTTTCAGGCTTTTATCTGTAGTTGGGAAATGGAGCTCGGAAAAAAATGCGAATCCCCCCCCTGCTGTCCACACGCGGGCACTGCAGCTCCCTCCCTCTCAGCTTCATTCATAAAAATACCACCAGAGGGAGAGGGAGGGGGAGGGAGAGAGGGGAGAGAGAGAGGGGGGAGAGAGAGAGGGGGGGAGAGAGAGAGGGAGAGAGAGAGAGAGGGAGAGAGAGAGAGAGAGGGAGAGAGAGAGAGAGAGGCGCTGCTGTAAACATAGGAACATCCCGCTTGCTCTGTTACAGATTTAGTGTCGATGGTAATCTGGTTAAAATCATTCTGTGTATAAAATAACTAGGATGTAAAATGTACGACATAGTATTTATTGTTCTGTTTTTTTTCTTTGAATGTTGTGTTAAACGTATCACAAGAAACGCTATGTTTTGCATTAGGGGTCTTAAAAATACATATAACGCCATGGAACATTTACAGTAGGAGTGGACTTTTGTGGGCGTGGCTATGTGGTTTGGAACAACATGATTGGCAGATCCGGTACCGCCCACCAGAGAGCGCCTTCTTACGCCTTTTGTTCTCACACTGACATCATTTTGGGGGAAAAAAAAAACCGCACACAAAACGCGTCTAAGTGTGACAGGCATTTAATACAAATAACCACTTTTAGAATATTTTTAACGCCTTCATGCACAACAACTACGTTTAGTATGAAAAGGAAGAATGTCACAAAACCAGCTCTGATTGGTCTAGACTGACAAAATGTAGTATAGGTGTCCCTTGGATGAACATCAGTCTCCATCAGATTTTTTGATTACATGTAATTGTCATATTTGTTTTTTTTTTTGTTGTTCTGGTAAAAGTGAGAAGTGTGACAAGACCAAAATGTGAAATAAAATTGGAAAAACTGACAGGAAAACTCACTTTTTAGCTGATTGACTTCGAAAAAATGATTCAGATTTGTACTGAGGCAAACCTATATCGTATGTCAATATAATATTTCATATATGGATAATAATGGGTTAATCTAAGCACAGCTGTAGTATAGGACTATATACATAAAGTCTATAATAACGATAATGTCATATTTGAAATAAGATCAACTTAAGAGCTTTTATCATCACACATCAAGAAAGACAGTCAGGGGAGTGGCCTTAAAATAACCGCATATATTAGTAATCTGAACTTATCATTCTTCTACATCAGTTGGATGAACTAATGAGGTCAGCAGGTTTTTTCTCCTTATCCTCCTCCTCTCTCCCCACAGCCTGTCACTGTCTTACTATTGCAAATAACCTGGACATATGCAGGGCTGCTCAGAGCTTTCTGGGAAGACAGGTGCTGTGTGTTCCTGGAAAGGAACGAGTGACCTATACCTCACATTTCTCTCAAACCACACGACTCTCAGTTCTCTTGCTGTATAAGAACATTTTCCACAACTTAGTATATGTGACAAGTAGCTCTGCGTTGGTGGCATCACTGTGGCTCACATGTATCTCTTCAAATACGCCTATAAACTGTCACATAATATATGAGATTTGAAGATTACCAGTAAATAAGAAAGTCTTGCAGCAGATCAATTTCACATGTAAACTAATGGCTGGAGCAGTTGTGCTGTCAAAAAAACAACAAAAAAACAAAAACAAAAAAAGATTTTATGGGAAAGAAATTCTGCCTTTCTCCATGTTTACCACCTTCAGTAAACAAGGCTATTTTTAATTTTCACTTCCATCGTCGCTCACATAGGGAAACTGACCACTGAAGAGGAGTGAGCCTGTGCTCTCTAAGTTCTTGTGTTTTCAGCCATTCTGTTCACTTCATAGAGAAGAACTCTCAGACAGAATGTATGTAGTTGTAGGTCATGGGTTTGCTGAGCCAGGTCGTGAAGCAAAGGCTCCAGCAAGAGCTTTGCAAAAACAGCACCACTTTCTGTGGTCAAGCACAACTGCCTCATTCTCTAAACTGAACACATAAGGTTAAAGGCACATTTGAAAAAAGAAGTGGAAAATGCTGCAACAGCAGCACGAATTACTCAAAACAAGGTTATAGCTGCCTCGTAAGAGCAGGCACGATGGTGAAGCAAGAGGCGTGTGGTTTTCAAAGTGTTTTGGTATTAGTCATTATCTGCTTTCCAGGAACACACAGGTTAAAAAAACCTACTGCTCGTAAAACAGCCAGCTCTATCAAACATGGCTATGAAAGTGTTTTGATAACAATCTGAGTTCATTTCTGAAAAGAGGTAAACACACACCCTCACAGCTAATATGACACAATACAGATGATTATAGTCAAAGATTAGTTACCTCTAGAATGAACAGCATGCTAAATTTAACCATAATTGGAAAGGGTGATGAGTCTAGCTTTGACCTGCCAGTTACATATCTAATACCTCAGCAACAAAAAGACTGATACAAAAATAATTTTACAAAATCATTGCCACACACTGCTGAAGCACTTCATAAGAATAACAGCCATGTCAGAGAAACTAGAACTACCATTTTCACCATTCTGTTCCCTTTTCGAATATTTCCTCCAGAGTTCTGAGAATTTAAATTGTCTTGCGCTGAGCTTTGAACAGCATTTTCTGCAGTCCAACTTCCCAGATTACTGTTGTTGAATCTGATACAAAAGATAATACGCAAGCCTAGGAATGGCTCTCATTTTATTTGATTTTTTTTTAAATATTCTGGAAATAAATCAGTGATGCAAGAAAAAAACATCCAAAATTTGATGAAAAGTAAAACTTTATTAATTTATTAATAGGGCCTACAAAACACACTTAAAAATTACCAAACCAATAAGTTTCCTTCCCTCATGAAATTTATCAGTCTGGTGCATGAAGCTTACATTTAAAAATCTAAATCTAAAATAAAAAATCAAAAGGCATTCATGTAGAATGTCACCTGACCAGTAGCTTTTACGTGCAAGCAGATAGATTTTTCTTGATTTCTGCATACTCCAGGAACAGAATATAAACCAATACAGGTTTTATATTTTTTCATTGCTTCTCTAATTTTGCATTGGAATTATAATGTATTAAAAAAAATAAACCTGATACCATAGCATAATGCAAATCATCACAATTTCTTCAAATCATGCTTAGTTATACCAGGTAAAGATCTGAAGATAACTGTATGAAGTTCCAAGACTACAGAGGCAAATCTATATGGAATAAAAATGGATATGGGCAACTATGTAGCATGTAAACACAGTGTAAATTCAGAACTTAGCTTGCAACCACACCAGGGGAACATGGAAAATCAGAGTAGGCAAACCTCTTTTTAACAATTAAGAAGTACAATACAGTGCTACTTCATGAAAATGTCCAGTGCAGATCAGCTTAGTTTCCATCTATGCTTATGCCACAAGAAATTGCAGCACACTCTCAGAGATTTACCTGCAACTGGTCAATGATGAACACCAAATTCATTCCATTATTACTTCTGAAGTCCACAGGCAGGCAGAGAATAAAGCTCAAATAGAGCAAATCTAGCTTTAACTCAGCAGAACTTCCAAAATCCCCAGCACACTGTAAACCACAAACTCCAGTCTGCTGAAATCCAACATTTCTCAGGCTTATCCGAAAACACTCTGTTTAGAGAATCTACGGTCCAACAGTAGTGTTCCTGTCAGGTCTCTACTCATTAGCTTTCCATGCCCTCTCGCTGGTTGCTAGTTGTTGTCTGGTTCTCTGGTGTGGAGAGATGCTCTAGCTCATATCTACCATTCTCCTCCGCAGGCCGAACCTCAGTAGATGTCTTCTTGTGCTCCAGGATCTGCTGCATTTGGTGGCTGGCATAATCAGGCTTGGTGGTGAGAGGGGACTGCGGCACCTCAATGCCTAGGATGTCTGCCACCATGTAGGGTCTGAGCCAGCCCACCAGAGGGGTGCTGCCAGGGGTGTAATGAGTCTCACGGTGGTAGAAAAGGAGACCATCCACCTGGAGAGGAACAATGAATGAATGAATAAATGAATGAATGTGTGTGCACATACTGTTTATCTTTTTAATCTTTCATTCAAAATATTAACAAAAATCTAATCTTAACCTAAAGTAAAATGATTAAAAGTAAAAACCTAAATCTTGCTATGAAATAAATATTTTTCTCAAATCTGCGTGCCACAATTGTTGGCACCCCTAGAAATCCTTCTAACTGAAGTATATTCCCATGCATATTTTATGCTTCAAAGTTCACCTGAGTGATAAGGAACACCTAAATGGTCAACATGGCATCCTGTTTTGCAGGGGGATAAATAGAAGGTGACACACACGCCAAATTCCTTTAGTCAACCATCACTATGAGACAGACCAGAGAAAACAGCAGTGATATGCTACAAAAGGTTGTTGACTTGCGCAAATCAGGAAGTGGCTACAAGAAAACAGCTAAACAGCTGTAAATGTCCATTTCCACTATCAGGGCAATAATTAAGAAGTTCAAAAGTAACTGTTACGAATCTGCCAGGAAGAGAAAGTATGTGTATACTGACTCCACGCAGAGTAAGGAAGATGGATGAAGAAGCCAAACAATCTCCAAGGATCACAGCGAGTGAATTGCAGACTTTATCAGGGCTTGGGGTCAGGACATATCCAAAACTACAAGCAGATGAGACCTCCATAACCACCAGTTGTTTGAGAGGGTTGCCAGAAGGAGGCCTCTGCTGTAAAGGACTAAAAAACTCAAGGACCTACAATTTGCAAGACGTTACTGGAACTTTCAATGGGACCGTGTTCTACGGTCAGACGAGAGACTAAAATAGAGCTTTCTGGCAACAAACACCAGACGTGGGTTTGGTGTGGACACAAAGGTAGCCATGCAGAAAAGCACCTCATCCACACTGTATGGTGGTGGACCTGTGATGTTGTGGAGCTGTGTTTTTTTTCCCCCAATAGCCCTGGACAACTTGTTCAGATACATGGTATCATGGACTCCAAGTACCAGCAGATATATCAAAACCTGCCTGTCTCGGCCAGAAAGACTAAACTAGGCCATGACCCAGCAGGACAATCATCCAAAGCACGCCTCAAAATTGACACAAAAATGGTTGACTGACCACAGAATCTAGGTTTTGTCATGGCCACCCCAGTCCAATGACCTAAACCCCACAGAAAACCTGTGGGATGAGTTGAAAAGGAGAGTCCACAAGCGTGGACCTCAGAATCTGGAGGATCTGGAGAGATTCTGTATGAAAGAATAGTCTCAGATCACTTGCCATGTGTTCTCCAGTCTCATTAAGCATTACAGGAGAAGATTCAGAGCTGTTTGCAAAGGAAGGCTGCACAAAGTATTGAATGAAAAGATGCCGACAATTCTGACATACATAGGTTTCAGAAAAATAGTTATTTCATGTGAAGATTTAGCTTTTTTTCATTCAATCATTGTACTTCAAATGAAGGTTAGATTTGTTAATATTTTGAGTGAAAGATCAAAAGGACAAGCAATAAAGAATGTTTTTTACAGCCCATTTTGCTCATGTTCACCAGACGTGTTAAAATTTGTGGAGGGTAATGTGTGTGTGTGTGTGTACATACACTCATCGAGCACTTTATTAAGAACACCTGTACACCTACTGATTCATGCAATTATCTGATCAGCCACCTGTGTGGCAGCAGTGCAGCGCAAAAAATCTTTCAAATCAACCATCAAAGGGGGGGGGGACTGATCTCGGTGATTTTTCACCTTGGCATGACTGTTGGTGCCAGACAGGCTGGTCTGAGTATTTCTATAACTGCTGATCTTCTGGGATTTTTCCTGCACAGCTGTTTCTAGAGTTTACTCAGAATTGTGCACAGAACATCTAGTGAGCAGCATTTCTACAGATGGAAATGCCTTGTTGAGGTCAGCAGAGAATGGCCACACTGGTTCAAACTGACAGAAAGACTGTAACAGATAAGCACTCTGTACAAATGAGATGAGCACAATAGCATCTCAAAATGCACGTTGAACCTTGCAGTGGCTGGACTACAACAACAAAAGACAACGTCGGTTTCTACTTCTGTCAGCCATAAACAGGAACATACCCTAATCTGATGAGCCTTGATTTCTGCTGATGCACACAGATGGTACGGACAGAATTTGGCACCAACAGCATGAATCCATGGACCCAACCTGCGTTGTTTCAACAGTCCAGGCTGATGGAGGTTGTGTAATGATGTGAGGAATGTTTCCTTGGCACTCTTTGGGCTCATTAATACCAGTCAGTCATCCCTTGAATGCCACAGCCTATTTCAGTGTTGTTGCTGGCCATGTGTATCCCTTCATGGCCACAACTGACCCCATCTCATAATGGCTACTTCCAGCAAGACAATGCACCATGTCACAAAGCAACAGTCATCTTAAACTGGCTTCATGAACACGACAATGGAAAACGGCTGTGGTAGAATGGGAGATTCATGAAAGTGCACATATATACATATATATATATATATACATACATACACACATACACATATATATATATATATATATATATATATATATATATATATATATATATATATATATATATATATATATATAGGTGCACTTTCATGAATCTCCCATTCTACCACAGCTGTTTTCCATTATATATGTATAAAATAAAATGTGTGTGTGTGTGTGCGTGTGTTGTGCTAGTACAAGTCTATTAATGTCCATGGAGTGGCCGGTCACTGTGTGTGTACATAGTGAAAATTCAAATGTGAAACTATAGTGAAAATTACAAGGATTTGTACCATTCTGTACCATTTCGACTTGTCCATTCATCATGGAATTGTGACACAATGTAAAGGACAGCAGGCGCTCAAAAAATAAAAAGCAACAAAAATGTAGATGCAACGTTTTGTTTTGACAGCAATAATATGTCTGTTACAGCTGTGTTTTAGGGATCAGTCATCAGATTTCTTGGGCTGATATGTCACTTAATGCAGTATGTGTCTGTAGATTAAAATAAATCATATTTTGACAATCTTGAAAATATTACAGAAATATTCTGCTGTATTATTATATTCCACTGATTGTTTGGCTGATTAGAAAAGATCACTGTGTAGATAAAGACAACATGAATACGTAGTTAGTATTATGACTGATTCAGTCTAATACTCAACCTTTATATAGCACCAAAAGGGTTCTTCTATTGTTATGATGTTAAGCTTGTCATGATAGAAGAACCCTTGTTGGTGCTTTTTAGAACCCTTTTCAGAATGTGCTGTAGATGACTCTATATAGAACCATTTTCCATCAAGCTGACAGACGCTTTCATGATGCAAAGAACCCTGTAATCATGCAAAGGGTTCTTTGAGTGTTCATGGTTTCATATATAATAATTTTCTTTACCAAAGAACCCTCAAAGAACCATTTTTAAGTGTGTATGTCAGCAAAATGAAGGCAAAAAGCCAGCATTTGCTACCAAAGTCTGTATGTGCGACTTTACTTTTACTGTGACTGAGTAGAATAGCGAAATATCAATGTAAATACAGCGATTTTTAAAAAAATGTCTTTGTAAAATCACTGAATCTGTGAGGAAAGTAACGTGAAACCTCACAAGATTCCAGACCCCTTACTGAAAGCTCCACCAAACAAACAAATATAAACATAAAATGACAGCTCTTACGTTGAAGCTATAGTCATGTGCCAGGGCCTTTTGGATGGACTCTGTTGAACAGCTGATGCTGTTAAGACTCACAAAACGGAACTGCAAAGAGTTACAGAAAAACAAACCACGAACAGTAAAACTACATAATGAGTACATTGTTTGGTTCATACATCGTTTTAAGTAGTGTTTAATACTTGTGATGAACTTACAGGGTTCCGTTTGCCAATCTCGGATAGTCCCTCCGCCTCTTCAACTTTTGACTGCAACCAGTAGAACCTGAACTCTGTCTGTTACATTAAAAATCTCTATTAGTCATTCTCATTCAGTTAGATACCAAGTATGTCCAGAAACTACAGATGACCAATTTGTGAACATCAGAATGTAAATTTACCCACAGGACAGTCATATACAGGATGCCCCCTCCAGCACATCACATCCAGTATGTAGTATGTTCGATCCACTTCACTATAAATACAGTCCAGGATAGTGTAATCTGTGGGGATTAAAGATCCAAGTCTGGTGATCAAGTCAAAACTATCTGGTGCATTTAAAGACCTACCAGTGATGTGTACTAACCTTTCCCCATGGCTGAGTTGTGTCTGTTTCCGCCTGGTAGCAAAGAGGGGAAACGATTCACACAGTATCCACTTTTAGTGTATGACGCAGTGGAACCCTGTTAAATATAATAAATTGAAGCGAGAGAATAAAAGGAATAAAATGGTGGAGTAACACAGTTTGATAGAGTATGTACACATTGGGCCTCATTCACCAATATCTTAAGTTTTTTCTTAAATGTGTTCTTGAGAAAGGTCCTAAGAAAAAATCGGATTCATGACGTGTTCTTAAACCTCAGAATTGTTCGCACCTTTGTGCTCTTGAGTGTGTGTAGATTCTGTTCTTACCCAAGAACAAATAAGTGAGTCAATGCTATTTTTGCATATTTGGAATTATGTTACATTTATACAAGAGAATTCTCACACGATTTCCCACTCCTGTTATCTAATCTAAAAAGAATTAGCACTTCACAAAAGGCTTCTTCTGCTATCAGGGCATTACCTCTTAACTCAGCACTTGATTTCACGAGAATCATTTTCTTTTAATCTGTCAGACTCTCATTTTCCTGTCCTATTTCTGGTTGTTTTCTGTTAGATGTGACTGTCACTATTAGAAATACCATGGAGTTCACAACAAGTAAGCCTAGATGTTCAAACTGTGTGAAGGGACAAGTGAAACAGTGGACTGGATGAATGTGAGGCCACCACCATTTTTGAGAGATTTTGGGAGATTTGAGCATAAAAATAAAAAAGCAAATTGTTAAACTGTGCCCACATAATTAAGAAACACTGATTGGTCCAAACCTTGGATGCAACAATGAGAGAGCGCTTCCCTACAGGACAGACCACCAGCAGCCAGTCAGAGCTAAGATCTGCAGGCACATCCACCAACCACTCTGACAACATCAGCTGTTGAACGAACAGTTGAATGAATAATGATGAGACATAGAAACACATGATAAGATCACTGTAGCTCCTAGATGAAGCATCTCTGTTATGCAAGAACAATTTGGCTACCTTCACTTTAATATAAACTGTGGTGTTATTACATAACATGTGTAATTCAACTTTACAAACACTCGCCATGTTTACTACATTCTGACCTGGTTGGCATAGTGTCTTGGCAACTTTTTCCGTTGCTCAATTTCCATTCCTTCATCCTCTGCCTCATCCTGCTGGCTCTTCTGAGTCTTCTCCTCCTCTTCGTCACTGTCCCCCCCTGTCCAGTCTCCATCTGCCAAACGGCGGGCGTGATTCACGTAGTTTAGCCTTTTCCTACAAGCACAGCATCTTCATTTAGAAACAGAGCCTATAATAAGCTGCTGAAACACATCATACGTTCATCTTAGAATACTAATATAGACCAAAATTTCTACTCAGACTTTCAAAGTAAGGTGCCCTACTTGACTGACACACGTGGACCGCACTGCTGATTAGTTAAAAGAAAAGCAAGTGTATAAGGCAAATTTCTGCCATATCTCTGCAAGCAAGTAATAGGAATGCATGATGAAAGCAGAAACATATCAGTATCGACAGATACTTGCTTGACAGGCGTTTAGATATTTATTACATCCAGAAGAGCAGAAAGTTTAGGTGATGCTGGGATACTATGCTACAACGTTAATCATTTTACTGCACTTTGTAAGCTGTTACATTTCTCTGTATTAGTAATCCAGGTGGATATAATCTCAATTTCTACATTTTACTAATCTTTTTCACCCAAGTATATACTACTTGTATATAAAATTATCATGTAGTCCACATAAAGCAGGGGCATCCAAAAACTTGACCACATAGGTTTAAATACAGAGTCTCTAGTGAGTCAGTTAGAAAATTGAGGACAAGAAATCTGTGGCCAGGCGACATGACAGTACTGGCTGCATCCAAGTCCCATCACTAAGAAAGTAGGGGGTCCCAAGTTTCCTAACATTTCTACTACATATACAATATGTACAGTATGTAAATTTACTCTTTTTGTTGCTCAAGGAATCTCCTGCGCCGCTCACTCTGCTCCAAAACACTGTATTTGCTCTTGTACTGAGCCAGGCGGGGGTGGGGGGCAGATGTGCTGTTGGCCTCTCCAGATACGGAGAAGCTGGAGGAGAGAGCCTGGGTCAGGGCATCCATTACGGATCTACAAACACAGAAGAGTCCATCTTTAAGCCGGGAGAGCTGAACACACAACACAGTCAGGCTTTAACAAGAAAGTGTCAAACGACAAATAGGCAGCGTTTTCCTCTCACAGGCCCACTCACGTGGGAAATGCCAGCTTGTCATACCTGTGTCTACAAAGCTGAACTTTTTTTTCCCGTTACACCTTAAGTAGTGCAGCAGCTACATGTAGTTAACTGTTGCACCATTCAAGGCGGAACGAGAAAATTCAAACAAGATGCTAACGAATAGAAAGCCAACTTCAGCCTCGTCATGTGTTTCGTTCGCACATCATTTTTGCTGAGGTGAACTCCACAGAGTACGAGCTAACCTAGCTGTACGAGACTGTTAGCAGAAAATGAGTAATTAGCTTCACCTGTAACGTTAGCTGTCAGTTCTATAAATGTTTATCTCAGTATCAGTGGGATAGCTAGCTTACTAAAGTTAGCCCCCATTTCCAAGGCAGCTGAAAACGGAATCCACACCGCTGGCTTTCTAGCTAGCTTGCTAACCTACGTTAGCATGCTAACCAACACTAGCTACGATTTTAACTCCTCGGCAACTCACAGCTCGTACCGCCCGACTCTCAGTCAGAGAGGAGTACAGTTAAAACATATTTCCAACCAGTATAACTCGAACCTGTTGCTGTGGAGGCGGCTGGGAGTGTAGAGTGAGTGTGGCAGTAACGCCACAGAGAGACAGACAGCAGAGTTTCTGCAGCCCCGCTCACATCTCCCTCTGCCCCGCTACGTCACCACCACCACTGCACTGCTGCCGCTCATCCTCACAGCAGTTCCGTCAGGCTGGAAACACCACCGCATTTTCTATACCGGCTGTTTGGGAAAAAAAAGTGTTGGGCGATATCAGTAACAATTCTGTATAACCGTAGGAACGCATATATATTTCATATTACTCAAAAAGCCCAGCTTTAAAGGGCTCATATAATGAAAAACCTAATTTTCCCTCACATTTTATAAAGAAATGAGTTTAATGTAATATGTAAACATCGCTGAATCTCAAAATGTACTGCTCACTCCTCAGTATATACAATCCTTTTCTGAAACCTAAGCAGCAGGCTTTAGTTGTTTTAGTGATGTCACAAAAACCTACATAATCGAGTCATTCCAGAAATGGTGCCATTTCCACTGTGCATTTTTCAAAATTTTCATCTACAGTATTTTTTTTTTAATTCACAACATGAAAGATATGTTAATTGTCCAAAAAATATTTTCCCACCGTGCAGCACCCCGTCACGGACAACATGTACATTATTTGAGTATTACATAAAATAAATTTTAAAAATCTAATGTTTTCCTACTAATAAAATGTTCTTTTTTGGAAACCGTCATTAGAAAATATATCATTTAATCCGTTTTTTTTTTTTCATTTTTAGATTCTTAATCTTGAAATATGAATTTGACATGTCAGTGGCTTCATTGTACAAAAATACTAATTCACTTCAAAATTTCCAAAAGTTACATTGATTTGATTAGTCCACAAATGTTATGAATCTTTCAGTCTCATTGAATAATTTTTTAACAAAATGGCCCTGTGACAGGGTGGTAACTGATGTGATGGGGTAGTACAGACAAACGGTCTCTCTATATGATCTGGTGGTTTTAGCCTTCATTTAACATTAGAAGCTTTTGTTAATTCTATATATAAATGCAGGCATGACTTAATGATACAACCCTGTTTTCACGCTGTGACGCTGTGCAAAATGTAAATAAAAACAGAATGCAATGATGTGCAAATCATTGAAACCCTATATTTAATTCTCAAATTAAATATATCATAAGCAAATACTAAGAGAAATGAAAAACATTATCATTTTTTTGAAACATATATGCCCATTGAAAAGTTGAGTCAGGGGCAACAAAACACTCGTAAACTTATATTATGCTAAAAAAACACAGGGTGAAACATCTCATGACTAATTAGGTCAATTGGCAACAGGTCGGTAACATGATTGGGTATAAAAGAGCATCTCAGAGAGGCTGAGTCTTTCAGAAGTAAAGATGGGGAGGGGTTCACCACTCTGTGAAAGACTGCACAAGCAAACAATTCAAGGATAACATTTCTCAACATAAAATAGCAAAGAACTTCATCGTCTACAGTACGGAATATTATTAAAAGATTCAGAAAATCTTCAGAAAATCTGTATGCAAGGAACCAAAAACCAAAAATCAGTACTGGCGGGCCCTCAGACAGCACTGCATTAAAAAAAGACATGATTCTGTAGCAGTATCAAATATAATGGTCATGGACACCACAGTCTCAGATCTAAAGAGGAGGGGGACCATCAAGCTTTGTTATCAGTGCACAGTTCAAAAGCCAGCATGTGTGATGGTATGGAAGCACATTGTTGTGTGTGGCATGGACGTGACTTGCACATCTGTGTGGGCACCATTAATACTGAATGATATATACAGGTCTTGGAGCAACATATGCTGCCATCCAAATGGCGTCTTTTTCAGGGGAGGCCTTGCTTATTTCAGCAAGACAATGTAAAACCACATTCTGCATGTATTACAACAGCATTGCTCTGTATTAAAAGAGTCCGGGTGCTAAACTGGCCTGCCTGCAGTCCAGACCTGTCACCACTGAAAATATTTGGTGCATTATGAACTGAAAAATACAACAAAGGAGACCCTGAACTGTTGAGCAGCTGAAATCCTATGTCAAGCAAGAATGGGAAAACATTTCACTTTCAAAACTACAGCAGTCGGTTCCCAAACGCTTACAGAGTGTTGGTAAACTATTAAACTAAACAAAAACTGACCATTCAAAATGTGAATAAAATCATTAATAATTCAAACATGCAACATTCAGAAATATGATTAAAAGAGCATTTATTGGGTGAGTGAGTGAAAGAGTGAGTGAGTGAGAGTGAGTGAGGGAAAGAGTGAGTGAGTGAGTGAGTGAGAGTGAGTGAGTGAAAGAGTGAGTGAGTGAGTGAGTGAGTGAAAGAGTGAGTGAGTGAGTGAGTGAGTGAGTGAGAGTGAGTGAGTGAAAAAGTGAGTGAGTGAGTGAGTGAGTAAAAGACATAGTAGAAGATCCCCAAATGGTCAAGTTCCTAATCTATACATACATTCATTCAATTTGAAATATCATTTTCTTTGCTTACTATTGTAAAAAGTTTAATACTTTCTGTTTTTCCTATCTATTTTGTGTGACAGGGTGGTTGGATTGAGTTTGACGGACCCTGTCTAACATGAAACAGCAACATTTAAACAATGTAAAAGAGTATCACAACTTGCCCACTTTGTTCCTGGCTGCTCCAAAGGCTCAAATGATGTGACTCACTCTTTGTGATGCCATTTAAAGCAACAGAACATTATTTATAGACAAAACAAGTTAGGGTGACAGTCAAACTGAGGGATGCACACAAATCATAAAAATTTTACAAAAACTAATGTTTTTATTTAGAGTAAATTTATCGTATGTAAATGGGGACCCACATATAATCCTGAAAATAATAAAGATTTGATAAAAATCTAACTATCTATCTATTTGGTGATATTTTAGATGCAAATGTAATGTGGGTGAACATGGGCATGTGAAAATGGCCTTGTATTAATGAAAAATGAATAAAAATAGTATGTTAATGTTTAAATAGCATTGTTTCAAACATCATGTTAACAAAAACACTTGAATTAATAGCTTTAAGCTTTGGAAACACTTTGGCATATTTTTGTGCCTTATGCATCTCATCAATGTTGTGGGCACAAATGGCACCCATTTCATAGAATGACTCATTCACATAAATAGCCTCTTATTCAGCCTACTGCAGTTTAGCCCCGTCTGTTCACACTGACATGTGAGGCAGAGCAATCTGAACAGAAACTGTTCACAAATATCTTTCTTAAAGGCAGACCCTGCCGAAAAAATATAATCCATAGAATCCATTAAAAATTTCTGCTGTTTCCTGGTGGTGTCCAACAGTCACTGGTGGCGTTTTGTGTTTTCCTGATGGGTTGATATCACAGTGTAAAAGATCCTAACGGTTCAACAGTTGCTCTGGGACTGATCAGGGGAGCGCGAGGAACGACCTAACACAGGGCACAATTTAACACAGACTTTTTATGTTGTTATACAGTGTCAAGCAGTGTGTGCTTCTGGCCACATTACCACATTTCTTAGCCTGGTCTCCTGAAAAAATTCAGAGATCTGTGCCAAAGAGTGTTTTCAGGGTACACAGGGTTTTTCAACACATGTTTTTTTTGGTTAGTGAGCTGTTTGTAAAAATCACAAAATTCAACCTTATATTACTGTAATCACCATCTTGTTGCTGACAACGTAGCACTGTTTTGAAACATGTGACAAGCTCAAAACAAGCGCTAGTTAGGCTTAAGTACAGCCTTCATATTGAGGGGTTAGTCATTACACAGTATTACAAATGAGCCAGCTTTAGTTAACAAAGACAAATAAAGATAATTTTGTCCTTTTGATCCATACGTTTACACAGCTTTTAAGATGAAAAAAGAAAATGAAACATTCTTCAGCTTTATTAACACCTTTCAGGCGTTAGTATTTTGGTTTTAAATAATTATATTAATGAAATTGACATTAACAGCTGGTAAAGCTGCAGTTATTCAGAAACAATGATCCATATTTTACTGATGTGTGATGGTTTTTATCTGCTGTCTTTCACTGGACAAAAAAAATAAAACTTGTCATTGTTTGACACACAGTTTCATGTCAGTGTTCACATATGATTTGATGTGTGTGTGTCTGTCTGTCTGTCTGTCATATAAATAGATAATATACAATGCAGAATGGTTGGAAAATATATGTTTCTTACAACATAGAATAATGTGGAATTAACTTTGTTGCACTAATTCATCAGACTTTTCTAGCAAGTGTTACGACTAACACTCTAAAGTTAACCCACCCATGGGGTAAACTGTAACATTGGACTTTCCGTCATTTTCAGTGGAATTGTACATGAACGATAGGTGCTAGAAACAAAGTTCAGGTGTTCGTTTGTAGCAGAGATGTATATGTTACTTGTATAAAAACATGATTATACCAACTTAAATATTTTAAAAATTATTTCACAAAAAACAAAATGTGTTAGGTTGTGCCCCGCTCTCCTCTAGAGATGTATCTGATGGTTTCTTAATCAGATCTAAAGGTGTCCTACCCTGTTAGAAATAAAAGTGCTGGTACCTTTTTTCATTCATCAAGGCACAAACAATATAGACATACCCACAAAGGTACAGCAGTAGTTTTAAGGTCCTATTTTGTACTTTTAATAAATTCCTCCCGTGTGGAAAAGTATGTATTTGTACCTTTTCATAACCGAATGTTTTAAAACAGAGCAATTAAATAAAAGTGTGGAGTCAATACAACTTACGGTACAATTACGTTTCCTGACTAACGGTGCCAAGATGTACCGCCCCAGTGACAGTTTCATATCTTTATTTCTGAAAGTGCACAGGAAACTAGTGGTTATAAGTGGTAACCATTAAGCCAGTTCCCGTAAGAAAGCAAACCAATGCTTTTTTAATCCTAATGGTTCTAATCCTCTTTTTTCAGCAGGCGAGTTTAATTAACAGTTTAAGTGATAAAGAGAGGTTTGAAAATGGGCATCTAAAAGTGAATTATGATTGTGTAGGGTACATAACGCTGCTGTCGGAAGAAAACCCGTTCCATTTTTGACATTTTTCAGTTTTTGACATAATTTGAAAATGCCTGATGCCTTTTACACTGTGTGTAAATTTCATGATGAATGAACCAAAAGAAACGGCCCACAACGACATGGAAAAAAGTCTGGTTCCATTGACTTACATTAAAAGTAAACTAGATTTTTTCCTCCTCCTGTTTGGACGTTTTGTTTCGACAACAGCGATAAGTACGTCACACACTTGTCCCAAGTCCAGAAGAAAATGCGGGATATGGACCCTTTAAGGTCCTGTGTTGTCTTTCCCCAGCGCGGCCACCAGACGGCGGCACAAAGCTAGTTTTTAATCCGTCCTCTCGTCTAAATAATGGGGGGCTAAAAAACCCCACAAAAACTTTCCTGCACTCATTGTCCGTGTCTCACGTCATGGAAAGAGTTGGGTTACTTCGGTGCTGAACGTAAAGGGATATACTCGCCGAAGAGAACTGAGGAGAGGAGACCGGGGCCCTGAACTCAAACCCTACAACAACAGGAGTGAAAACAGGACGAACAGGACTCTGAGAGAGAAAAGCAGCGTTTTGTTGGTAAAATGGAGCGGGCTGGTGACGGAGTGAGGCTCGGGTCCCAGGATGCCTTCACCATGTCTGTGTGTCTTTGTGCTGCTGCTGCTGAGATAATGTTTTGATATCACGCGTGTGCGTGTGTTTGGGAGGCGCAGAGCTTTGTGTTTTTCTCCTTCCTCCTCTGTGGCGACCAGTAAACACTCAGCACAGGATTATTACTGCAGCACGGTCTTCACTGCGAGCTGCATTCGGTGTCTTTGGTGAGTTAGCCGGTGTTTAAATAGCCGAGCTGAGGATTTGTGTTCGCCTGCTGGACCAGAAACAGGGGAGCTGGATTTAGGCGGCCTTTGGATTTTAAAGTTTCTTGCGAAGATTCATATTTAAGGCTGAATGCTGGATCTGGACTTGTTATTGTAACTGGAAGTTCACGCGTTGAGAATGTGAGGACTTTGGCTTTGAAGTATTAAAATGTAGCACTGAACTGTTTGAGAAGCGTTTGGATCTGTTTGTATAAAAATATTTTTTTGTTCCACTAAAAAAGCTAGAATAGCTTACAGACTGTTACTGTTATATAAGCACAGACTGTTTTCATTAACATTTAACACTGTAGGCTGCTTTGCCCTCGCCTTTGTATCTCCAGATTAGACCCTTTTTGTTACAGATCACCTGATTGGCACCAAAGACATAACTAGGCTGCCTTCTTTGTGGGTTTAGTGTTTTTGCAGGCAGGTTAGTTTGTGAACGGACTACATTTTCAACATTGTTCAACAGTATGGAAGGGAACGCTTTTACAACCAGTAATCAAGTGAAGCTTTGAGTTCTGCTGTGTCTGTTTGGTTTTTGTTTACAGTTGTGAGATGAGGTGAATCACTAGAGAGACTAAAGGAAATTGATCTTGTGCCACGCTCTTTGTTTTCGTCTTGCTCTCTGGCATCTGAAGAAGTCAAAATGTCACTGAAAGCCAAAGCACTTTACACGTTCCAAAGTGAGAACAAGGAGGAGATCAGCATCCAGGAGAACGAGGAGCTGGTGATTTTTGACGAGAACTCTGTAGACGGCTGGCTGCGGGGAGAGAACAGTCGTGGGGAGAGAGGCCTCTTCCCGGCTTCGTACGTGGAGATCATTCGGCCGCGTTCCAACTCGAACCAGACTGACTGCTCCCTCAGCCCTGCGGGTTCACCGGGCAAAGACTCGCCCTACTTCCTCCACTCCACCAGCTACGACGATGACGATGATGATTGGGATGACTGGGATGATAGCTCTACAGTGGTCGAAGACGAAGACCCTCGCAGAGCGGTGGGTGCGAACGGCCATGCTCACCAGAGCCCGTACCCCAACCCCAACGTGCATTACCGCGCCAAGCCCCACATGGAGCGCCAGGACAGCATCTCTAGCTCCAGGAAAGGCAGTATGGTGGGCCGGAACCTCAACCGCTTCTCCAGTTTTGTGCGCTCAGGGGTGGAGGCATTTGTCCTCGGCGACGTGCCCATGATGGCGAAGATAGCCGAGTCCTACTGCATAGAAATGGGCCCTCAGGGGCCTCAGTGGAAGGAGAGTCCTCAGCCTTTTTGCTGCTCCATTGAGGACCCCACCAAACAGACCAAGTTCAAAGGCATTAAGACGTACATTTCCTATCGAGTCACTCCCAGTCACACTGGCAGGCCTGTGTACCGCCGCTACAAGCACTTTGACTGGCTGTACAACCGCCTGCTGCACAAGTTCACTGTCATCTCCGTGCCCCACCTGCCCGAGAAGCAGGCCACTGGGCGCTTCGAGGAAGACTTCATCGAGAAGAGGAAGAGGCGGCTCATCCTGTGGATGAATCACATGACCAGTCACCCAGTGCTCTCTCAGTACGAGGGCTTTGAACATTTCCTCATGTGTGGAGATGACAAGCAGTGGAAGCTGGGCAAGCGGCGGGCGGAGAAGGACGAGATGGTAGGGGCTCACTTCATGCTCACCCTCCATATCCCCAACGAGCATCAGGACCTGCAGGATGTGGAGGAACGCATCGACTCCTTCAAGGCCTTCGCCAAGAAGATGGACGACAGTGTGATGCAGCTGACACACGTGGCCTCTGAGCTCGTCCGCAAACATCTCGGAGGCTTTCGCAAGGAGTTTCAGCGGCTAGGGAACGCTTTCCAGTCCATCAGCCAGGCTTTCATGCTGGACCCACCATGCAGCTCCGACGCCCTGAACAACGCCATCTCGCACACCGGACGGACGTATGAGAACATTGGGGAGATGTTTGCGGAGCAGCCCAAATATGACCTGTTCCACATGCTGGACAAACTATCGCTGTACCAGGGCTTGTTGTCCAACTTCCCAGATATCATTCATTTACAGAAAGGTAATGTGAAACTCTGTCATAGGAGTTATTCTATAACAAGATGTTTGTTTATAATAATTATATAAAAAAAAAGACTGCAAAAAGTTTAATGGCACAAAAAAGATTAGACCACCATTTTAATGGGGATTAACAAAAGAAATTGAGTGATAATAAAGCCTACATATAGGGGTAGGCGATATGGCAATTTATCATATCACAATATCATATCACGATACATTTTTGTGATATTTAGTATGTATCACGATATTTTGATACACAGTCACAATGCAGTAATAGTGCCACATTTAAAAACTGACCCTAAAACCTTTATGTACAGTGATATTTATTCAGCATTTCACATTCTGCACTAAAACCAATCAAACAGGACTAAAGTTCTCTTTTAAATCAAACATAAAGTTGTTTAGTTTTCTTGAAGTACTGGCAGTGTCTATGATATGCTCACAACAGCATATATCCATTATGATAACAAAATTTATCACAATAACAATAAAATGTTGTTGTATTGCCCACTTCTGTCTACATACTAATGTGGGTTGGCTTTCCCAAAAGTGTCATTGCCTTAAGATCACTGTTAAGAGGCTAAAGTGGTAGGAATTGCACATATTTTACCATTTAATAGTGGTCTTTCCATCATGGCACTTTTGGGAAAAGTGCCCCAGATTGCTGTTGGGCAGCTTAGCACATCTGCAAATTAAATTGTGGGAATTTATAGAAAGTAGAAACCTCAGGAGAGTGAGATGTCAGTGGAAATGGCATTTTGTGGTGAAGAGGCAGTGCCAGAGTGATGAAGAATCTCGCAGCTTAGGGTTCTGAGCGACGTGTCATGATGGCGTCATAGATAGTCTAAAAGATCTTCCCACGTTTATGAAGCATATGAGGATTAGGAGTGTTGATGTAGTGTCATCTCTTTAATCCATGTAATTGCGTTAAAATGCAGAAGTCTGATCTTTTGCTGAATGACCACAGTGCACTAATCTTTCATCTTTCTCTCACTCTCTACAGCTGTTTTCCAACCTCTGTAATATATAGTAAAAAAAAATGAACGTTGCATTTGCCAACATGGCGAGTTTGTGCTTGCACAGCAAATTTTTTACAAGTAACTGTTCTGTCTCATGAGCAGTTCAACCCAGTAATCACTGAGGGATTGCAGAGCCACGTTCACAGAGAGAGTGCATTGTTATATTATTTTACCCCTCAGTTGCCCCGATTGTGAAAGAGCTGCCCTCATTCCCATCCGCAGTATTTGAATATTTGTAGCATTGCCAGATTTCAGCTGTCAGCATGAAATGTTTTGAACTGAGCTGTTTAGTTTTTTATGAAAATATTATAGCTACTTGAGTTGGTTGTTTTAAGAAAGATTTCTCTGAATTAAGACAGAAGACGCGAGTGACAAGTCTGAACTTTGGATTTTGTATTTTTGCCAAGTTTTGCGTTGGAGTTCAGGCTTATTGAGGGAGTAGTTTGTTGTATTTGGCTAACACAGTCCTTTCCTCTGATAAGATGTGACCCAGAAGAATAATGTGATTCCTACTAAGCATTTCCATTGTTCCTCAACATTCCATTAGGCATATCGGAATCATATCAGTGTCGTAGGGCTGAACGATTTGGGGAAAATGTCCAATTGTGATTTTAAATTATGTAACTATGATATGAATTGTGATTATTTTCTATAAATTAAGATCCAGGCATTTTGCTTTTTTAGCCAAGAAGACCAGAGTCTGCACTTTTCTGGTTTGAGGCTTTAACGCTGTGCACCAGTTTGCAAGTTAGTTGTGGTTGTGCTGTCACATACACAACATATGGATGTTTGGTTGTTTCTGATTGGTCTAACTCATTTTCAGGTGGACCACGATACTTCTATAATTAAGTTAAATTTCTCACTTAAAACATATGACAATGTTGTTCATGATATAGGCTATAATTGAACTTCCAACTCTTGCGATTTTGCACTTTTTCAAATTGCACAGATAATTGCACTAAAAAGATGTATGTTGGTATCAGACAGATGTTTATATTTGCCTCATATGTCAAATAGATATTTAATGACATTTATTGTGCTCTGAAAGACTAGAATGTTTTGGCAACACTGGGCTGCTGTGCTAAAATGTCTGCATTTTATTAATGTTACTGCATTCATAACCCTCTACCAATAAATGTTAGATTATTCTGTCATCCTACACCAGGTAGCTCCAAATCTACTTGTTAAAGGGTGAATATCATGAAAAAAGTTTTCCCTCACTTGTTTTTGAAGTAAAAAAGTTTGATGTGGGATGTAAACATTGCTAAAGTTTCAGAATGCATATAATATATATAAGATAATTTTGAATTCATTGTTTCTATGATGCCACAAAAACAGTGCATTTATACATTTCCCCCTATTCAACCTACAGTAGTTTAGCCCCACCCATTAATGCCAAGGGTATAAGGAGTGCTTCAGCTAAGACTGCTTCTTGAATGAGACACAATACAGGATAGCCTGTTGGAAAAGAGCTTATTTACATACGTTGGTCCTAAAAGTAAAGAAGATGGAAAATGGTAATGTAAAGATGAATTATGACTGTTTTTGGTACAGAACACCACACAAATATTGGATGGAGTATTATATAGTATGGAAACTTAAATACAAAGTGGATCTCAGTAGGGAAAAATAGTATTTATGAGCCCTTTAATGTATCAGCATTGGAAGATTTATGCATATGTTAGTACTGGATATCAGCATCGATCCACAGTTCCAATGTCAGTGCATCCCTACCTTCCATCTAAATCAGACATGGACTGTTAATTACTAGCTTTAGCAGAGCTGAAATATTGTCAAACTGTTCTGGGCTAAAGCTGTCCAGGCCTGTTACCTACAGTTCTAGCCTTGATTTGCATTTGTGTATACAAGTATGTATTGTTAGCCCTTTTTAAAAGTATGCCTCATCATTCACAATGCAACAGTTAAAGATAGGGAAAGTGAACAAGAGAATTCTTATCCAAACTCTGCAAAGCCTGGATTCAGAACCATGCCAGCCTAAGAAGAATAGAATGCCATGAATCAAGCGAGGCCTCTACCAGCCTATAATAACCCCATTGTAACAGGTATAATACAAAAGCTCATATTTTAGGGCACAGACGCCAAAGAGGTCACAACAGTAATCATAACTCATGTTCGTGCCTATTATTAGTTTCCCGGAGGTCCTGCTCCATGTCAGGCTGAAAAGAACAGAATGAATGAATCACGTCTCACTTATCCTTATGAAACGTGTCTTTTTGCATTTACAGTCGTGGAACTGTACAGTGTTTGCTGAAATGGGCTCTCTAGATGGTCTGCTGTTAGTAGGTGAACTACTGGAATCCCAGAGTAAAGCCCTGAGGGTGTGGTGTGGGCCACATATGGGATTGATGAAAGAAGGGCAGGGGAAGAATGGGAGGACCACAAAATATAAAACAGAAACATCCGTGACACTGTTTACCAGACAGACAGCCTTTCTGATGGTGGGTATATCATGGCCTCCAGGGCTGCATGTCAGAGGTACTTGCTGTTTGGATGGGGGCTTGATTGTGGCTTATTGGTGGGTGTAATGTTTTTTGTTGAGCGGAAGGAATATCCACACTGCTGAAGCTGTTGATCATTAGTCTTACAGGTTTTTTCAGTGATTCATGACTTTCTCAGGAATTGTGGGTGTTTTCCGGTCAAGAAAGGCTTTGATAACAATCTTGCCTCCATAAAGCGAGCTTTCGGCTCCTGCTTCTTAGAGGCGGACGCTCTGTCCGTCAGATGGATCTATATTTCTGAGTAGCTCAGGCCAATTGCACCTGCTGGTGTTTTGTTTCCATGAAAGCCAGGCTGGGAGACAATAGAGCAGACCTGCACAGTGTCTCTGGTGTCAGTCTCCCGCTGCTGCAGAAATAGATTGAGCAATGGGAAATCTGAGCAGGTATTTCCCTTATCCGCATACACTGTGACCATGCAGCGAACGATCAAAGAGAGCTAATCAACAGAGTTAAAATAACAAATGTACAAGGGGAAACAAAAACACTGCGCTTTGAGTACGCTCACTGGAGTTCTAATACTCAAGCAAGTCCATAGTTGTGAAATCTGTTCTGGAGCTCCTGGAGCCTTGACCTGAAGCTGCGGGTCAGCCTGCGGCCAGTGTGATTGAACTAAATGTTTCTAGAGCTGTCAGGGGTGTGTGTGGAATGTAAATAGTCGAACTTGATTATTCTTTTTGTTGTTTTTGGGGCCTTTCATGTTTTGGGGTGTAGTTTAAATTGTTGCATCATCTTAAATAGACTTGCTTATGTGGTTTCTGACATCTTTTGTCCATTTTTATAAATGTATGTCATACAGTGTCAGAAATCACACGTTTGAGATCAGTGGTATGAGACAATGGTGATTTAGGCAAACTAATTGGTACAGAATAAGCTTCCATTAGTAGCTACTTTAGACTGTGTTATACTTCCATTGATCCTACAAGGAAATTTGTCATTTAGCTGCCTAATTATGCTCAGTTTAGGAACAGCATAGTGTCACTAGCAGAACAGTCCCACCTGGGGCAGTGGGGGTTTAAGCGAATTGACCAAGGGCGTAGCCAGGCATACCCAGCCAGTCCTGAGATTTGAACCCACAACCTCCCAGGTTGGCTTAAGTAGAGTAAAGGCCACCCAGTGAAAGTGAAAACTTCTGAACTCTGGTGGGGATGCACCATGATACTAGAATTGTAATGTTATCAAAAGATATTTACTTAAAAAAAAATAGCTAAAACTGTGCTTTGCTGGGCGGCACGGTGGCGCAGTGGTTAGCGTGGTCACAGCAAGAAGGGCCTGGGTTCGATTCCCGGCCGGGCGACCAGGGTCATTTCTGTGTGGAGTTTGCATGTTCTCCCCGTGTCTGCGTGGGTTTCCTCCGGGTACTCCGGTTTCCTCCCACAGTCCAAAAACATGCAGTCAGGCCATTTGGACATGCTAAATTGCCCCTAGGTGTGAGTGTGTGTGTGTGTGTGACTGTGTATGTCCGCCCTGCGATGGACTGGCGACCTGTCCAGGGTGAATCCTGCCTTCCGCCCATTGACAGCTGGGATAGGCTCCAGCACCGCACCGTGACCCAGAAGGATAAGCGGTTTAGATGATGGATTGATGGATGTGCTCTGCTTTTTATTAATTTTACTGCATCCCCCCCAAACACACACACATTTTCTAAGCCGCTTATCCTCTTGGGTTGGGGGTGCTGGAGCCTATCCCAGCGCTCATCGGGCAGAAGGCAGGATACACCCTGGACAAGTTGCAGTCCATCGCCGGGCAGACAGGCATATACATTCACACACACTCACACCTAGGGCCAATTTAACATTTCCAGTTGGCCTGACTGCATGTCTTTGGCCTGTGGGAGGAAACCAGAGTACCCGGAGGAAACCCAGACAAACACAGGGAGAACATGCTAGCTGTTTTGCCCGGCCAGGGAATTGAACCCAGTGCTGTATTTCTCTGTAATGCTAATCTAAATGAATTTAGTCCCGTTTTTTACATTTTATCAATGTTTAATTATAGGCATTGGCAAATATGTACACAAAAAATATTGGATATCATTGACACAGAATTCCTCATACGTTTACTTCTAAAATCTGGTCAGTGTATCTAATATTTCTAATTATGAGATTGTTGAATATTGTAAGTTTAGCTCATTTCTACACCTTTTTTTAACGTTTTAAGTCATTTTATCTAGAGAAATTGGCAGACAGTTTTGCTTGTTTCAAGACATGAGGAAAAGAACATTTTGACATAATGCTTGAAACAAGCAAATGTATTTGCCAGTAGAATAAAATGACTAAAAACAAGTAAAAATCTTATAGTATGACCGTCTCAAAATGAGAAATATTAGATATATCAGTCAGAGTTAAAATGACGTCACTTGCTAAATTATCTTTGTTCACCGTGTCGCCTCGTAGCAAAACTAAGGAAACAAACTTGTATCGGCTGGTGGACTACAGGTTGGTTACTCTTACTCAGTTGCTGTACCCCTTCTAAGGCTGTTGAATGTATTCCAGCATTATCTATCTCTATAAAGCACAGGCTCTGTGATTGTAGTTGATAAAGCCGTAGTTATTCATAAATAGCCTCTGATTAGCCTGGTATGGCGTGCCAGGGGCAGAGGTGGACAGCATTTTGACTCCTGCTCCCATGCATTCACTGCACTAATGTGATTTACTCTGGCTTCCTGGCACTGAGGAAGAGAGTGCCGAGGCTTTGATGTGGACCAGACGTGTAGACACACACACACACAAACGCAGACAGGCTAGCCTCACTGCCAGAGTTTAGGACGGCCCCGTGCAGCTTTCATTTAGGGGAAAGGGGAAATGGAGCTTTGTGCCAAGGGAGGGGACAGGACTGACTGCCAAATGACCTTTCCATCTGCGCAGCTCCGGTGGGAAAGGCAGCAAGACAGCAGTGAAAAGTGAGACAGCGCTTTGTTTTTATTTTACGCTCATGGAATAAATAGCTTAGCCGTGTTCTGACACATGCTGAGAGCCCTGAAAAGTGCATGTGTCTGTGTCATAGCTCAGGCTAGCGTGTGTAAAACCTGCACACGTTGTTGAGTAAGTCAGGATGGGATCAGCGTCCACCCAGCCCAGAGGCATCCTGTCACAACATGCAGTCCTAGCCTCCTAAGGAATTACAGAGCGAGCGCATATAACATGCAGTTCATGTCTAATCTCTACACCACACCTACAGTTTGTCTCCGTTCCAGAATTTTGACCCTGTGTTATTCCAGAAGTTCGCTGCCGCATAGCAGACGGTCAGGATTCAAGAGGATCTCTTTCTTTCGTTGAGCCTAGCTAGTTATTTCACTATAGAGGAGTAGTCAAGACTCTCCAGTATGGTGCCCCTTACCTCTTTTCCATTTGCGTTCCTTTGTACTCAGCTTAAAATCAGATCAGCGAAAAATCAAGTGTAGGCAGCAATTAGCACTGTACAAACTGTATGCCTAAATCATCACACATTTGCCTCAAACTATGTCAAGTTGTTAAATGGACGCTCTGGCCATTATGAAAGTATAACCATATCTACATCTGACTCATGTCATACGGTGGTGTTGCAGAGTGAGATTTTCCACTTTAAAGACTTTGAAACCCCCCTTTGATGATGTATCTTGAAGGTAGGAGGAACTTTAAAAACTACAATAGCTTTTGGGGGGTTGGCTTTTTAAATTAAGTTGTTTTATTTTCTTATTGTTGAATGCAGTTGAAAGCAGATAGCTAACGTTTCTACTAGTATGCCGAATATCTTACAGCCGTATAACTGCAGTAACGTCCTTCAAATCATCAATACGGTAGACACCAGTGACTCAAATAACAACGACTTGTCAGATTAGCTAAAAGCTTAAGTTAGCTAGGTAGGTGGCTGTCTAGATACCTTACCTCAGTTTGTGTTCTTTTTTTGGCTGAATTTTGCACTGAATAGAAGTCCTGTTTTCTTTGTGATTTAGAGGTAAGAAGTGCACTAATTCTAGCTTGGTTGTATTCATTAATTTATAGATGAGTGGCTAGGCTAACAGTGTGGTTATATGATGCATGCTGGATGTTGTAGTGAGAGGAGGGGTAAGGAGTACAAAGCTGCGCTGCAGAATACTGCAAAAGACAAATAAAGGCTAGTTTTAGACCAGAAAGCTCCTTTAAGTAATCTCAAATAGACTAGCTTATGTGGTTTATGACCATGTATGACACACTGTTGTCTGTAGACATGGGCAGATGTACATCACGTAGGTAAAATGTCAGTTTGATTCATCACCTAATTGCCTCTTTAAGCTGAAAACCTCTGTGAGGAATCGTGCATGATGCCCACAGGTTACCCCCGGTGTGAACTGGCTGTGGATTATACACCTGGAAGCCTAAAGAGAAGCATAATTTGTCCAGTCATGCATTAAATAACAGATGTAAGTCTGAGTCTGACCCAAGCAAGGAAGAATTTGTGTTAAGCTTCAGTGTGTGAGTGGTCAACAGGTAGAGAACAGCTGTGCTCTGTAATCATGCCTGTTCCTCTACAGGAGAGAGAGGTCACCGGGCTGTAATTGTACAGTTGCAGTGCTGTGGTTTATGCCTGGGTGCTTGCTGTACTGCAAAAACTTCAGTACTAATTTCAGCACAACTTTTATATCAGCCTTGCCAAGGGTATTGTGATAATCATAAACAAACGTCACGTCGCCCTCTTGGTCTGTTTGCATTCTTGGACTGTGTCCTGCCCTTGCTGAATTTTTCATTTGCACGTCGGTATTTGCTTACAGATAAATCTAAGTGAAAGATTCGACTGTTTTTCCAGCTCACACCAAAGAGCCTGACATTCCTCGCAATGTTTCTACAGCGCGCTGCAGGCCTGTTAGACACATTAAAAACACTGCTGACAATTTAGTGTCTCTGGCTGCTGCTTCACTCTTCTGCACTAATGCACAGCATGTAGGAAGAATGTCTAGAGCTGCTACATGTGATTGGATATTATACACAAAAGCATAAATGAATGAATGAAATAAATCTCTTCTAGTCTGATTCAGCTCAAGGCACCTTTTGTCTGTCATGACACCAGGCCAAACCAAAAGGAATGCACATTTATCTTTTATTCTCTCACTTTCTCTCTGCTCCTCTTTCTTTCTTTCTTTCTTTCTTTCTTTCTTTCTTTCTTTTTGTCTCACTTTCTTCTTTCTGTTTCTTTTTTTCTTTCTTTTTGGATCTCTTGCTTTCTTCTTTCTTTCTTTCTTTCTTTGGCTCTCTCTTCTTTCTTTCTCTCTCTCTCTCTTACTTACTCTCTCCCTCCTTTTGTTTCTCTCCCCTTCTTTCTTTCTTTCTTTCTTTTGTCTCACTTTGTTCTTCTTTCTTTCTTTCTTTCTTTCTTTCTTTCTTTCTCTTTCTTCCTCTTTTTATTTCTTTCTTTTGCTCTCTCTTGCTCTCTCTCTTTCTTACTCTCTCCTCTTTCTTTCTTTCAGTCTCTCTTCTTCTTTCTCTCTCTCTCTTATTTACTCTCTCCCTCCTTTTGTTTCTGTCTCTCTCTCTCTCGCTCTCTCCTTTCTTTCTTTCTTTCTTTCTTTTTCTTTTTCTTTTTGTTGTTCTTTCTAATTCTTTCTCTCTTTCTCTCTTCTTACTGTCATCTTTTCTTCTTTCTTTTTTCTTTCTTTTTCTTTCTTTCTTTTGCTCTTTCTTCTATCTTTCTCTCTCTCACTCTCTTTCTTACTCTCTCCCTCCTTTTGTTTCTCTTTCTTTCTCTCAGTCTCTCCCTTCTTTCTTTCTTTCTTTCTTTCTTTCTTTCTTTCTCTGTCTCACTCTTTCTTACTTGATCTTTCCCCTTTTGGCTCTTTTTGTCTCTCTGCCTTTCTTTCATATTTCTCTTTCTCATAGTCATTTTCTTTCTCTCTCTCTCTCTCACCACCTAATAAAGCTGCCGTGGTTGACTGTATTTTAAATTTCTGGCTCTGTTCTCTCTGCACTCTCTGACCTCTGCTAATCACGAGTGATGGGTCACTTACTGTGGCAGGCATGTTAATCGATCAAAGCCTAGTGAAGCAGAGAAGGCCCATCCGGCTGCATTTAGGTCAGATCTCTGATCTGTGCTCTTTATGCAGCTTGTCAGGTCTCATTTTTTACCCCACAGTCACTGTTCTAATATTTCACTGAACCATCATGCAGAACCACATAAGAAAGCCTGACTGTTTATCAAATATCATAAAGAAAAGCATAACTGCTTTAAGAGAAAGGGTTCTGTCGCTATAGTGACTTCTGATTTACAGCTTTAACAATGCCTGTGGTTTTAATGGTCTGTTTGGAGCAGTTGCGCCTGCTCTAAAATTTTAACTGATTGTGGGCACTCCCTCAGATTGGTTTCTGACTGAGGCTGCATGCCGCTCTTAGCCAGTTGGTTTTCCTCTGAGGGAGAAAAAAGCGCACAGAGCCGAATGCGCTGTCAGAGATCTAATAGCCTTTCCGCCAGAACAAATGGGAAACATACATCTCTGTAGGAAACAAACTCAGACACACATTGATCACAGACTCTATGCACTGAACAGTGTTCGCTCTGCCCAGCGGCACAAGTCACGGCACTTTCATTATGATTCTCTTCCTCTGTTATGATTTACAAGCCACGTACACTCAGAATGAATTTTATATGCAAGAGCCTTTCTTTCTTTCTCTTTCTTTCTTTCTCTTTTTCTTTCTTTCTTTCTTTCTCTTTCTCTTTCTTTCTTTCTTTCTTTCTTTCTAAACAGTGGCTTGTTTTAAAATAAGAAGAGTATAATTAAGAGTATAATTAAGAGTATAATTTTCTCTCCCTTTAAGGCCATGGCTTAGGGCCATGGCATTTTCTGAGCAGCTCAAGAACCAGCATGCTGAGTGATGAGATGACTATCTAACAGATGTACTCTGAGATTATTTTAGTCTGCATTATCTTTTGTTGCAATTGTGTGTCTCTTATTGTGCATCTTCTCTTGAACCATGCAAAACATTTAAGGTAAGTTTCCCAGACAGAGATTAAGCCTAGTCCTGGACTACACAGTATTCTGAATGGACTTTCTCCATTGAAAGGAAACTGTAGTCCAGGATTAGACTTAATCCCTGTCTGGGAAACTGGCCCTTGGAATTGTCCAATGTTGTCCATTTTTAAATACAGTTGGATGAGCTTAGGTCGGCTTTACACAGTGAAACTTTCATACAACTCAACATAAGTTTGTGCAGTTCAAAAATTGCAACTACTCCAGTAGTTATCAGGAGTTGTAGTTAACATCTTATATATATCACGGACCCCATTAATTCCATGGTTTTAAAGGGGAATTCCGCAGTTTCTTCAGTATTTCTGTATAATTAACTTATGTTGTAAACAGTCTTTTAGAGTGGTTTGATGTGAAACTGTCTGTTCTGCAGAAACTTACCATTTCGGAATTGTTCACAGTAGTGGTGATTGGAAACAGATGTCTGAAGTATTAAATGCCTTTAAAAGCTTCGTCAGAAGTTATTACACGAAATGGTTACAGATATGTTGCAAGATGCTCACAAGGTCACAGCCATTTATCTAACAGTCTCAAATGTGTTTCCTCTGACTACTTATGATCTGATTTCCAAGGGTCCTGCACATATTCACCACGTCAGTCCCTTGCTGCATTTGTTGTCAGACAAAAAAGTAGCACTAGTTCTTGTTCGTGTACATGTACAGGCTGTTACAAATGTTCGGAGCACATGGATCGCTAACGCAACTTGTAAACAAACAGGAGAGGAGGCAAAGAAAGAAGCTGTACAGCTGCTTTTGTTTCTGCTGTGATGACGCAGTTGATTGGGCACTCATTCCTTACTGTCGGGGACACATAAGGACACTTTAACTGTTATGTGGGACATATTTGTTTGCAGTGTATTGGCCCACATTCTCACCTGTCCAATTATGATAGGATCACCTAAGATGAATGTTAATGGCATGTGTAACTGGGGTCTTATTGTGCATGATATAGATCACAATTTAGCAGGCTAAATAGGCAGAACAGGCCCAAACAGCAATTTGAACAATTGTCATGTTAAGATTAGCAGTCTAGCTAACTAGCTGTTTATGCTATCTAGTTGCCAGCAAATAAGCAGTTTTACTTTCTTTCTATGTAAAAGACAGAAATAGCTGTGTTTTTTCACATTTACTCATAAGGGTTAAAGCTAGAGTACTGAGTCAGGGACGGACCCTGCCCTACTAGCTGTATAAAACTTGATTATAGACTTATGAACTTTGGTTTGGTTTGTTCATGGAATCAGTTGCAGAAAATAATATTTTCAGACTTTATGACATCTTTCATTGTTTCAAATGGCTGTTTCACAAGGTTTATATGGTTATCTGCAGTGACTGAGTTCCCAACAAATTTTAAGTGAGTTGCATGAGGGTTTACATCTTGCAACTCAAGTAACATTAAATGTCATGTAGGTTTAAAGCAAGTAAGGTTGCATGAAAGTTTCACGTTGATAGGTCAGCCTTACAGGGGTTAAACTTGGGATGGTAGGCCAGGTGTTAGTCCACAGTCACACTGTTCTTCATGAAAGGAGATTCTTAAGCTGCTTGAGATGGCAGAAAGATCTGTGGAATGTTAAGCTCAGCCAGCCATAATGAATCCAGCGTGCCCTGAACTGTACAAGTTCTCAGAAATCGGAGGAACTGTTCTCATTGTGTGTAGTGGCTGGTGTGAGCCGGTTCTTTGGTTATTTGCACCACCGTACAAATATGCATGAGGTGCAGTATGAGCTGTAGTTGCTGTCACATTTAGTTGCTGGGCAGCTTTCTTCTTAAAGCAGTTTAAATGATCAAACCCAAAGTCTCGCTGGTGATGCATTTACAGCCTTTGTCCCCTTTAACTCAGTAAAATTTGCCCCCAGAGTGGAACACGTGCATGTCCATGTTGGCCATAGTAAAAAGGATCAGTATGTGACGCTGGAGCTTTCTTTGTGCTACCATGTTTTCTATTAGCGTATAAAAGGAGCACCATGCTGCCTTTTTTGCTTGATGCCCTGTAGTCAAGCAAAAAAATAGATTGCATTCAGAATACAGTTTGAATCGGTAAGCACTTATTGATTGGTTTAATTAGAGTTTAATGGAGAAGAGTACATTAAAGGACAACTCTGGCAAGCATAATGAAAAATTTAACCATTGCTGCATCTGCAAACATGTTGACTTGAATCCTTCAGTAGTGCCTCAGTAGTCTGTAGAGCAGGTATGTCAAATTGGGGACCTCCTGGGCCAAAGTGCTGTGGAGATGGGCGTTCACCCCCGTCTAACACTCTGAATTCAGCTCATAAAGGCCTTGCTAATCAGCTGATGAGTGGAATCAGGTGTGTTTAATGAGGCAGCGTGCTGAAGTATGCAGTATTTTGGCCCGCAAGGACTAGAGCTTGACACGTGTGGTTTCGGGTGTAAAGACTAGGACTAGGTTTTTTTCTGTTTCCTGGTGAATGCAGACGCTGTCCAGGTAGCTAACAATAATGTAAGATAGTTAAATGTCTTATTACGGTAATTTAAACTCATGAATTCTTAGGATTTCTACATAGGCTTAATATTCAGTTACATAGACTACAACACAAATTGGCCAAGCTATTCCTGAAAAAAAATGGTTGTATGTATTAACCTACAAATCAGTGGCTAGGCTAGCAGTCAGGATTGCTTGAAACCACAGAGATTCCTAATGGTTGCATGATATATTTGTGCAATCCATGACGGGTATGGCAGTAAGAAAACGCTGATGAATGAAGACATGTAAACAATACAATATTAGGAAACTGATGAGGCAGAGGAATATAGTGCTTTGCTACAGGACATTGCCTAGCATGACAAATAACATATTGACATCTAATTTTATGCTGGCATCCACCTTTAAAAGACAGAAATAGGTGCTTTTTTGCATTGAGCTATAAGGGTTAAAGCTGGAGTATTGAATCAGGGATGGACCCTGCCTAGGTAGCAATACAAAACTCGATTATAGACTTCTAAAGTTTGGTTTGTGGGATTGGCTCTCAGCTGTGTGTGCCTTGTGGCTTTTGCCAATTAGATTATGGAACAATAGGGTGAAACTGGGAAGTAACATTGTGACCTCTGCTTCAGAAAGAGAGCTCTGTGTGTGTGAGAGAGAGACATGGAGAGCAGTACACTGCTGTGCTTGGCACGGACTGTTGTTTCACTTGTTCTGTCTTTCTTTAGTACTGCTGTAGTGTCAGTTGAGAGCTCAGCTCAGAGGCTTATTCTGCGCACAGCTACACCACACTGTTCTAGATCAGCCTCAACAGTACTGCTGCTGTACTGGTCCAAAACCGGTCTGCAGAACGGCAGTTATCAACACCTACCCATGCAGAGATATGTGATATCTCTCCTGCTTCAGCCGTGCCTGTACACGTCTCTTATCCAGATAGTTGAATAGAATTTTATTCACTCTCTGTTATTTCTCTCTAGAGGGGTTAAATGTGCATTACATTAAATGATGATAGAGAATTGACCGACTGGTGAAAATCTCTTGAATGTGGGACGGACAAGAACACACACACACACACACACACACATATATATACATACACATCGTGGAGTGAGATGGTAGCTTGGGAGCGTGCATTCTCACACACACACGCACAAACACAGATTTCAGAGTCTAACTTCCTGTTTCAGATTACAGACCAACACTACACTGGAATCTCTCTCTCTCTCTCTCTCTCTCTCTCTCTCTCTCTCTCTCTCTCTCTCTCTCTCTGTGTGTGTATCTCTCTCTCTCTCTCTCTCTCTCTCTCTCTCTCTCTCTCTCTATGTAGTATATCTATATATATATCTATATATCTATATATATATATATATATATATATATATATATATATATATATATATATATATATCTCTGTATCTCTCTCTCGTTTTCTCTCTCTTTCTAGTTTCTTTGTCAGTTCTTGCTCCATGTCATGTCCAAACAGTTTACCTAGTTTGATTCAAACCAAGTAAATTCTTTGATTAAACTAAATCAAAGCACAGTAGAAAGTCAGGGAAAAAACAGCAGTCCAAATTTCACAGACACTTCAGGTTAGTCTCTGCCCTAACCTGTTTTTACAGAGTACACACACACACGCACATGCACACTCTGATGGATGGTCATAAGACGTATGCACGGGTGTTGAGTAGATTTCCAGGCCAGTGGACGTTTCAGTGGCCGTCTACCCTGAGGGTAGTTTTCTTTATCTGCACTGTCGTGCATTTTCTACCAAGAGCTACATATCGTCTGATGCTTATTGAAGTCCTGCAAGTCCAGTTAAACAAGCCTCTGTGTGACCATTCTGTTTCCCTCCAGCTCTCCTGACCTCATAAGACTCACACAGAGCAGGATATTGTTGGACATGCTGCCCCTCCCTTGCATGAATGTGTTTGTCTTTCATTCTCTGGTGATACGAAGTAACACTTCATGTGGAAAACAGAATGAATTGACTTTGGCCACAGATACACACTAAGAGAGAACACACAGCGGTGTTGCTCTATTAAACCCTGTTTGCTTACTCACACAGTGTCCGATGTCCAGCTGAGCAGTGTGTTAATGATAGCACAGGTTCCTGATGATGAATGCTGTGTATTGCCAACCAGCTCATGATATGAAACTCACTGCGATACATGTTACAGTTCAGTTTATCACAATGAATCACCCTATCAGTTACTAGCACCCTGCTGCATAACATTGACATTGTCATGCCATAAACATATTGTAGCAGATGTCACATACTGTCATGAGTTGTCATGACGGTTTGTGTCCAGTGACATAAGTGTCGTGCTACTTTTGCAGATAATTGTCATGATGTATGTCATGGTGTTTGATGTCATGATGGCTTACTAGAGTACACTTAGAGTACAAAATTAGCATGTAATACAAGCTGTAATGATAACATGACACTGTTATATTACTCAATATGATCTGTCATGGCATGTTCATGGCATCATTATGTCAGTGTTAGGAAGCAGGGTTCATGTAAAGTGTTTCCCAGTATTGCAGTTGAAGAGCAATGGTTAATCCTCATATCTCTCCTGGTTGTACCTACACCATGGTGAATCTGTAGCAAAGCAAGCTGGGTATAAAAGCTATAGAATAAGCCATCTACTATGCCCAAGTCAGAGACCACCCTACAAACAACCACTGAGTTATTCATTTGTTCAGGAGTTATTTCTGAGATTAGATATAAGACAGTCCACTTATAGAAAAAAGGGAAAGTCAAATGAAAATTAGAGAAAAAACAGGAGTTTCCAAAACTGGAGTTCAAAAATTATTAAATGATGCACAGAAAATGGGACTCAGATCTCAGACCATACATCAACATCAGTGAATGTGTTTGGGATTATTTGGATTGTGTGAAACAGAAAATGCAACTTCTAAGACTGAACTTAGACTGAAGTGGAAACATATCCCCACACATTTTTGTGAAAAACTGGATAAACGTCTACCTAAAAGAATGGAAGCTGTAATAAAGGCAAATTTTTGGACACATTTAAATACTGAAGTTTTTATATATTTATATGTCGGGGCTTCTGTGTAATTTTCTGCTTTTTTCCTGACACTGAAAAATGAGGAACGTCTATTAAAGCCTGCTTCAATTGGAAGTTAACTAAGTGATGTGTGGTCTCTGACTTTTGCACAGTACTGTAGACACTTCGTCCACATCGATTGAACCATAGCAATGGATATAATCAATAAAAACTGATGCATCGTTTCAAAGTATTGAAAAAAAATTGTGATGAATAGAATTATTAATTGTAATATTCTCACTGTCCTACTGATGGTGTTGCAGAGCATTGTAATCTGTGATCGTCTCATGTAATGTCATGATTCCAGCGTCAAAAGTGGACAGAAATACAGGTTTAAAGAATGAACTGTGCAGCATGTCCAAAGCATGCCAACAGCCTTCGTTTTCTGTTCAGTATTAGTTCTTCATTAGTGGGGAGGAAATGGGTGGGTTTCTTGTTGCTACCTGTTGTTCACCCTAGCTGTTTCACCTTCTTTTTCACTGCAGCCAGGACAAGTAGGATCCTGTTTAAAAAAACACCACATATCCTATCTGAACAGGAAATCACCCAAATCATGTTCCCCTTAAGTGACTGAATATTTTTAAATATTTTCACTGATCTTCAGGACATTGTGATAACTCTCTTAGGACCCCAACATAATCCCCTATAGCGTAAATGCTTGGAAATGTCTCATCTTTTGCTTTGTTTAATTATTTTTCACTCATTCATTAAAGCAAGCATAGAAATTCTGTTGAAAGTGTGGATTCTAAACTTTCAATCAATATCACGGGAGTTTTTAAGTAGAGATGTTTTATTAGGACTTGAATTTGATAATGTTGTGCATACGGTCGTGGTTTGTGGAAAGAAACTATCCTTTATGTTGTGCGGTTTTTCTTTTGTCATTTTTTTCACACTGGCAAACAGAAAGCTGTTGGATGTGCAGAATTAGTTCTGTTGATCTAGAATGTAATGTAAATGTAATTCATTATGTAAATATGTCATTAGTTGCAGTAAGAGGAATCAAGTATTCAGGCACTTTTGTTTTTGTCATTTAATACACATCCAGTCCATACATCCACTTCAAGTTTATACAACAATGTCTTTAAACTTTGTACTCAAATATGAACAAAAATTGCCCTATTCTCGAGCATAAAAAAGGAAAAAAAAAGATTCAGACACCACAAATGAATAATATTAGTACTTTGCTACAAAGAGGTTATTGGCAGTTACAGTTTTGAGATGTCTATGGTAAGATTCAGCTTTTTTTGAAGCATGTGTTTCAGTTGTGGTTGGAAAACTCTTCAATTCTCCAAGATTACAGTACTCCCTCTGATGGACTTGCATTTTCAAAATTTGTAAATTTTTTTTTTAATGGCATTCAAGTCAGGAGACCTTTGCTTTCTTTTTAGAAATCAGTCGTGAGTTATTTTGGCTGTATGTTTGGGATTGTTGTGTTGGTAAAGCATCCATCTTCTCCCCAGATTTAGTTTCTTGCCGAATGATATAAAGTTCTCCTCTAATATGTCCCGGTACATCAAAACATTCATGTTTCGTTTAATGACGTATATTGCCCCAGTGCCATTTGCAGAGGAGCAGCCCAAACCATGATGCTTCCACCACCATACTTTACTTCTCTTCACAACCCTTCTTTCTCTAGACATGACAAGCTTTATTACTACCAAAAACTCTTATTTTTGTTTTGTCTGACCAGAGTACGTTGTTCCAAAGGAGTTTTGAAAGCTTGGGTGCAAATTTTAGATGTGCATATCTGTGTAGAGAAGTTTTGTATGGGATGTAGGAACAGAGATGATAGCAGTGCAGTTTATTGCTTATTATACAACTCTGGGTAACTGTTGTCGATGCTGTTTTCAAGTCGCTCTGCAGCTGTTAGAGAGAAGCTTTGCATGGTGCATCTGTCCTGTCCTTGAATTGCCATGAACTTTCCAAATGCATATTATTGAATTGTTTAAGCTCTTTGCTCTTTGTTTCTGTAGTTTTTTCCATGTAAGTGTTGTTTAATAATGTTGTCTATGAGAACTTTATTAAGCTCCATCACCTGCACCACCATTATTTATATACAATTTTCCTCTGTTTAATTTTTTTAAACATCTTTGTTTATGCTTATTAATACCTGCTGTCAGAATATTTGTTTTTACTCACTTTATGTAAATAGAATTACATTGAATTTATAACAAAATGGCAATAATAATTCTAGACATTGAAGGGTTAACAGATATGCATGTCTGACTCTGCTCTCTCCACCGCAGGTGCGTTTGCGAAGGTAAAGGAATCGCAACGTATGAGTGACGAGGGGAAGATGGATCAGGAAGAGGCGGACGGCATTCGGAAGCGCTGCAGGACAGTGGGCTTCGCCTTGCAGGCAGAGATGAACCACTTCCACCGTCGCAGGGAGGTGGACTTTAAAGAGATGATGCAGGCCTACCTCCGCCAGCAGATTGCCTTTTACCAGCGCGTGGGTCAGCAGCTGGAGAGGACCCTCCACATGTACGACAACCTCTAGAGTATGAGCCAGCCATTGGAAGCATTATTAGCCTGCAGGAACGTCATTAACCCGCGTGGAGAGCTTGTCCTGCTTCTACGCAGAGCCGCTTAATCTCTCTAGATCTTGAAGGTTTACAAAGATGCCCCACACCTTAGAGGCGACACATGAATTCAATCATTTCTAAGTCATTGTCAATGGCTTTTACAGAGACGGTTGGACTGAATATGTTGTGGACATGAATATGGTCAGATTTTAGAGAAAATCAGAATGCAAGTGAGGACCAAGCACTAGCTCATGCACTTAAAAATGTCACTTTCTTGGCTGCTTTTCATAGCCAACAAACAGAATTCCAGGGACTCGCACAGTTCACGTTGCCTTGATGGAAAAATATCCTTGTAATTGTATCTATCATCTTATTTTGTTACACATATTCCATTTAATTTAAGCATATTTGCTAAGTAAAGTAAGTCCTTACGTCATAATTTGTACTCTTGACCAGTTGTGACCTCTCAGTCTCAGGTTGAGTAGCTTTTCTTGAGCAAGGTCTCGATGCAAGCCATTATCGTCCATTAGTGACGTCTTTATTGATCAAGCTCTGCAGGTGCCAGAGCTGCATGAGTGAAAACTGTGCTCTCTTTCAGACTAAACAAATCTAGAATTAGCTTAGCCAATGTCTGATGATTGTGACATTTGCGAGTGCTTAAAAACTTTTAAAAATGCTAGAAGTTTACTTTTATTATCTTGTTTTTTTTCCAGACAGCAGACTAAAATTTGGTTGCCTTGCCTGTTTCTGGCTACTATGTCCACCAGTTAAATATGTCTTAGAACATTCCAGTAGCACCAGCATTTCAGCTAACCCAATATGGGAAGTATTCTGAGAGATTTTATGAATGCACCCTGTATTTGTTGGAAGGTTTAGCTTTGAGTGGATCTGCTTTTGGAGCATGACAAGCACAAAAGGGACTCCCTCCCAACTACTTCTTTTAAGAAGTACCTGAGGGGACTGCCACTTTTAGTGGTATATTTTTGGTCAGATATGAATAGGTTAGTTATTTTTTAGGAGGAACTTTTTTTTTTACGTAGACTTTAATGGAGGGTGGATAGGGTTAGTGTTCTTCTGAGTGCTAGATAGTGTAAGAGAGAGTTCCTCTGCAGTCTTTCAGAAATGTGAGTTCATGATTTCATGTTTGACACATTGCAAAAACATCACAGATTCAGGCTAGAGATGAGGGTAGCTTTTGTAGTATTTTTCTGTGTACAATTTTTAACATTCACGTCATTTTTACGAGTTTTGACACAATTTACAATTTACTGTCATTTGCACATTTCTCTCCTGTTCTGACGATGGTTGAGGATTTCTGAACTTTCTTCTTCGAACAGATCTCCTCACTCAAACACGAGAGCTAACAAGTTAGCTTGTGCTCCTGTAATAAGGAACACTTTTAAACAACAGTGCGTCAAGAATGCTACCGCTAAAAGGTTGAGGCCATACATTTGGCGTGCTTTCACACCTACCTTGTTTGGTAGACCTATCAAACTTTTTCTTTAGTGCGGTTCTTTTTGACAGGTGTGAACACCTGTACTCGGGTCTGCACCAGACAACAGAGCTGTGGTCCACCAAAAATAGTGCTTCCAAGCGAAGCCTGGTTTAGTTCCACTGCTGTTGGGAACACATTTTTATGATGGTCAACACCAAACAAGAGTCCACATCAGAACATGCTTTCCTCTTCTCCTAGCAGCATGTTATCGCTGTACTGTCTATAGAAACTGTCTGTTTTATCGTCTGATTTTTTAAAAGACGCTCATATCATTCTTGCAGCACAAGCTGCTGCTGATAACAGAAAACGAGCAATAAAATAGTCCAGTAATCCCTTTTGATTTTGGCTAATGGATCGCAGAACATATGTTTGGCATCAGCGACCTGATTGGTTAATTAGCAAACCAATCATAAACCAGGTTTAAATTAAGGCACATGTGAAAGTAACAGAGCAGCTGTTTGCAACTTTAGCCATTGCTAAACCAACCGAGCCAAATGAAAAAAATACAGTGTCACAAAAACCCAAACTTTGCTGCAGAATTTAGGAAGCTAGGTGTGGAAACAGCTTTAAAGTAACCAGTTTCACCAGTACCTGTTGTGGTGGCCATGGTGCTGTGTCTACAGTTACTATAAACAGAACTGGTTTCCTCTTTCCTTCCAGGCTCTGAGTCCCTGTACCTGCTTTTTGTTAGGGAAACAGCATGCTGGATGACCGTTGATGACCAAACTCTTAGCTATGAATGTTAACCAAGGATTTTCCATTCTAGTGTGTCAGTGATCATAGTCTCTTGTGTGAGAGGTAGGAATCTTCATAGACGTGACAGTGATGCAGTTTAAGTATCAAAATCCTCATGGTAATTAATACATTCCTTCATACAAAGAATCATTCATTCATGTAATGTTCAGATTTACATGTAGTTCTAGTTCCAATAAGAGGTTCCAGCATTTTGATCCCAGCTGTTTATTTGATTTGCAGAGGAATGACATGTACAGTAGTTGACGGAAAGCAGTTCGATCTGTTGGGGGATTTCTTTACTGGCAATCCAGCCAGATAAACAAATCCCTCTGGAAACTGGAGACCGTGGAGCAGAGACAGGTCATGAGTCAGGGCTGAGTCTGTCCACTTGGCCATTGCATGCACATTCTTAATACAGCTGATTTCAGGGTAATGGAAAAGAGACCCCTCCCTTTGCACGCTCTGCAATTGCTGACAGACCAAAGTGTTACTAGTTGTATCTTGACTCAAATAAACAAAGAATTCTTCTTCCTTTTTGTACAATTTGAGACAGGGTGTAGTATGGCTCTTATAATGCTGAAGATGGGACGTGTTGTGGAAAAGACTGGGAGTCCAGAGAGGAAGAGAAAAGCCCATAGGACTGACTGCAATGGACTCCACTGCTTGCTGTTGATGGCCCTTGTAGAAAGAAAGACAGGAATGTATCAAAGCCATGTTAAGTAAGGACTCTGGGGACCACAGTCTTCACACGGATGATTTGGACTCTGAAAGGACGTGTGAGTTTGGTTAGTAAAATGTGTGATTACTCTCTGTTAGGGGAAAGCTGGAAAAAAGAGCATTGTTTTCCACTGCAGTCATGCGCTGAATGTCTTAATAAAGAGATAATCCAAAAGTGCATTTGTTGTTCCCATTTTTTTCACATTTGACTATAAACCATGCTGCAACTACCAAAGCACGCCACCACTGGACTCTGGAGCAGTGGAAACGTATTCTGTGGAGTGATGAATTTAGCTTCTCTATCTGGCAGTCTGATGCGCGGATCTAGGTTTGGTGAATGCCAGGAGAACATTACCAGCCTGACTGCGCTGTGCCAACTGTAAAGTTTGGTGGAGGAGGGATAATGATATGGGGTTGTTTTTCAGGGGTTGGCCTAGACCCCTTAGTTCCAGTGAAGGGAAATCTTAATGCTTCAGCAAACCAAGACATTTTGGACAATAATGTATGCTTTCAACTTTGTGGGAACAGTTTGGAGAAGAACCTTTACTGGTCCAGCATGACTGAGCCCCAGGGCACAAAGCAAGATCCATAAATGCATGGCTGGGTGAGTTTTGTGTGGAAGAACTTGACTGGCCCTCCCAGAGCCCTGACCTCAACCCCATCAAACACTTTTGGAATGAACTAAAATGGAGATTGTGAGCCAGACCCTCTTGTCCAACATCAGTGTCTGACATCACAAATGCTCTTCTGGATGGATGAGCACAAATTCGTAAAGCCACACTCAAAAGTCTTGCAAAAAGCTTCCCAGAAGAGTGAAAGCAGTTCTAGCTGCCAAGGGGGGACCAACTCCATATTATTGCCTATGGATTTCAAATGGGATGTCATAAAAGCCCCTCTAGGTTTAATGTGTACGTTTCCCAATACTTTTGTCTATATAGTGTTTGTATGTGTATGTAATACAGTATTTACTGTGTCCTATCTTTGTCTTTATCACAGATTCCATTAATTTCAAGAGACATACTTTCCATTTTTCAAAGAAATCTGTAGTGATCCAAAGTTTACCAAGTTTAGTCTTAGAAGTTGGTTGCATTTTCAGCTTCCAAGTAATCCTGGACTCTGAGGTGGTCACTCCATTGTTCTCAGAATACAAGCAGCTTCTTTGACTTCGATTTCTCAGTAACAGTTTTTTGACAGCTAAACATCCTTTCAGACTCATAGTGTTGAGTTGTTCTTCTCACAGTGGAAGGATGGACAGAAACACTTGTGGATTTTTTTCAGATCTGAAGCAAGAGTGGAACTCCTCTTTCTCACATATGAAAGTGTTAAGTACTGTTTATCTAATGGTCACAGTTTTCTTGGTCTACCAGGTCTGGCTTGGTTGTTAAGAGTCACATTTTCTCTGTAACTTTTACTAATATTTTTAACTTCATTTTCAGAAATGTTCCCTTTTTTTGACTTTCCTCTTTCTTAGGCAAGTGGGTTATTTTATATCAAGTCTTCTCAGAAATATGCCCTGAAAAATGGATAACTTCTGCTTTGACTTTTGCGGTACTGTAAGTTCAAAATTAGATCAGAAGCCTCTTCTGGAGAAGTTCGCTTATGAAGACACTGCCCATAGAGAATGACTGATTCTCTCATTTCCTCATTCACCACGTTTCCAGTTGAGGGTGGCTTGAGGTGACTGCTTATTTAGGACGCTGAAAGGGACTGCTGCTGAAAGGAGTCCAGCAGCAGTGGAGTGCCTGATAGTAGAATGCCTGATAGATCTTGTGTGCTGATTTCAGTTCTCATTTCAGGTTGCATTTTCCAGCATGTCTACTCGAGCGTACAAAAAACCTGTTACAGCCGAAAGTGCCTTAAAAAAGGAGCACCATGCTGAGAGAGAAGATGGAAATCAGCAAAGGTTAAAAGCACATTCCTGTTGTATGATCGAGCCTTTTGCTTTTCTGTTCTTTCTTCCAATACATGGCTGGAATAGAAACAAACTGTGGTGACCATTCCCTTTTGTGCTGAGTTATTTACGAGCTTTGGCAGTGATGCTCAACAGATTTGATTTTATGAACCAACATAAACGCTTGCCAACTGTGCACTCTGACATCATAGAAACAACTTTCTATAGAGCTCAGTTCTGTCTTTGGCAAATTAAGAAACCGAGCTGCGAAAGAGGTTTTACTCATAAAGCATATAAAAGTAACATGTTTTCAGTGGTCAGTAACGTCTGGTAACTCAGTTCTTAAGCTCTGTGCTAAGTACAGGCCGAATGACGTTTTGCCAGAGCAACACGTTTACACATAAGGCTGAATGGAAAGCAAAGCATGTGTATGGCGCGTGAAAGAAGCAGGCAACTATGCCTGCACATTGGGGCTCTAACAGGCTGCACAGTACTCAAACCGTTTGTAGTGTGTGTGGTGGGAGGTCTTTTTTTCCACTACAAGAAAACCAAAGAGACCAGATGGTCATATTCACTCCCTGCACGACTTGCCTAATCCTGCTGTCCCACAATCCTCCAGTGCTCACATCACTTTGGCAAATCTGGCTCTATCAGAGATCTCATGTCATCTCATCTAAAAATAGTGATCTCCAGTATCAGCTACGTATGACTGATATTGGTATGCTTAACCGGCCGTAAGCTGCGGCCGATATCACTGGAAATAACAAAAGCATAGTACCTCATTGAAACAAACAGAGAAATTCATTCAGATGTCCAGACTGTAAACGTTCAATCGATACCACATCTGTGTTTGCCAGTAGAAGTGGAGATATTTTATTTTAATTTGACACAGGTAAAAAAAATTATCTGATTAAATTATGTTCAAATGAACAGCAAAGTGACAGTAATACTTGTAAACTTCTAAAGAGTTAAATAATCAGGAAGGGGTCATGAATCAACTGGAATTATTGTTGATACTTCACAATTTGGTTCCTTAATTAATGCTTAAAGGGAATTACATTGACTTTTCTACATTTTTGCATCTCGATGTGAAACGTAAACAAGTCATTTCGAGTATTTTGATGTGAAATGCTGCATTCTACAGAAACTTGCTGAGTCATAATTGTTTACAGTGGTGGTGATAGGAACCAGATGTCCGAAGAGTTTAATGGCTCTAAGGGGTACATACAGGGCAAAATAGTTTCCAAAGAATCCTTTTTTTCTTTCAGATTTACCACTGTTTTACCATCATTGGCATGACATACAAGAGCTCAGAAAATGTGTAGGTACACTGGTTGTTTTGGATAGCAAATGGCTATATTTGTCTGTGACGTCTGGTTCCTATCACCACCACTGTAAAGCAATCAGAGCCAGTAGGTTTCTTTACAATTAATCAAACACCAAACCACTCTGAATGACTTTGTTTACATCTTACATTTCTGTGCAGAAATTTAAAAATGGTGGAATTCCCCTTTCAGTGTGTATTAACTTACCAGCAAGTAATCAAGTGTCACCTGTTAATTACTCCTCACTATAATAAACATCTATGTTAACTAAACTGTAATAATTTCATGGTAATTACCAATGTAAATACTAGAATATTTAGTAAAAATAATAGTGTTACCATAGCACTGCTGAAAAACTAGTAGTCAGTGGTTGCTGCCAGTATTTGTAGATATAATAAAGAATGAGGAAGGGTTCAAGAAAACCTTAAACATGTAGTTACCACACTGGTACAAGATTATTTATGAAATTATTTCACTTTAATCAACATAATAGTTCATTATAGTGATTTTACTATAGTAAGGAGTAAATAATAAAGTTTTTGCTACTGTGGTAACACTTATGTAGTAAATACATAAGAATAAAGTAAGGCACCATATTGTGCATCCAAATATTAAGTGATGACTGACTCAATGACTGACATTCATCAAAAAACCTTCAAAATATCCTTGAAAAAGGCAGATAGACTTTAGGAAGAAAATATCAGTTACCAGTTATGCAATTATTTATAATAATTAATTATTTGCATACACTTTATACATAATACATCTCAAATATGCAATCAAAAAACTTTTGTTTCAAAGTTCCTAAAAAGTCTTTTAACACAGCTGATTTATTAATCCAGATAAACACACTGAAATAGTGAAACTAGGGTTAAACAAAAACTATCAAACCCAGACAAGAAGACCAAACACTGCAGTTTTGTGAAGCATTTTTGTCAGTGTGGCCATTATGGTTCCTTTCCATTGCCACTTCACCCTGAAAGACTGGTAAATGGGACAGAAGTTTACTGTGGTTTGGAAATAGCAGCTGTTATATCAATAAAAGTAAGTTTATTTATGTCTACAGGATATTACTCACTGTCTGGGAGAGATAGACAGTCATTAACTTACACAGCCATCGATAACGGCCTGTTCATGAGAATTAGGTTCTCCTGAGAAGAACAATGACACAGTCAGTATTATAACTCTAGAAAATAATTAATTTTCAGTCACTTCTCTGGTTCCATTCAGCAAACATCTTAATACAAGAGCCCATACAAAATGTCTTCCAAAGAGGGGAAGAAATATTTTGGCACTACTCAAACTTGCCCTGTGTTTAGATTCCGGAGAAGAAAGCCACTCCCAGATTTCTCCTTCTGCACTTTCCCTTGGGGGCTCTCTGCTGCCATCTTGAAGGGCTTTCTGATTTTCAAAAGGGTTGAGGGAAGTTTCTACCAGGAGGCTTTTGAAGTCTTTTTTTCACACAAGCGAGGTTTTCTACAAAACTAAACTTCTGGCAGTGCCACGTCCTGAGACGCAGGTCATTTTTCATCACAGTCCTGTGGCCAAAAAGTAACCCCATTGACCACAAGTTGCCCAGAATACATGTTTGTAATTTTTTAGTTAATTTTTATTTAATAGGATCGTCATGCTTATTGTATTTAAGCAGTACAGGTACTGTACTAATACTCTTATTTTATTTTTTATTAGTTTTGGTTGGAAACAAAATGGTTAAATTCATCAACCACCCAATGGAAAATTGGCCAGTCAGGATTTATTCCTGGTTTTCCTTGGCTGTGTTTAGCCAAGTGAGCTCTCATTGGTTAGGCCTCCAGGAGCTGAACTGAAGGCCAAATGTGTCAGATTAAGCACTGACATAATCAACCACTAACAGAATCAACCAATTACTGTTTGATTTACAATGGGTGGGATTAATGTCATAAGAAAAATATTGCTCTAGACCTTCTAGACGTCTTAGATACATCACTGACTGTGAATACCGACTGTGAATAGTCTAAGCATTTTTTCCAGTCAGTTTTTAGTAATAGAAAACAGTGGTGGCAGCTCTACACCAGGGCTTTACTGAAAGAGCCACTGTAAAAGATATAAAATATAAAATATATGTTAATGTCTGTTACAAGCTTAAAATAAAACTCAAAAAATGTCTTTTACGAGCTTTAAATGTTTGTGATTAATCTAAAAAGGTCATGAAGTGTTAATGTGAATTGCCATTAACTCCTGTTAGGGTGCGGGAAGAAATTAGCGTTATCAAAGAGGTGATTTTTTTTTTACTTTTAAAGTTTTAAGTTTTAACATTTATGCCCCAGACAGGAAGCCTAGCACAAATAGTCCCTAATAGTCCAGTTTGCCACTGGAGTAACCAGTTTATTAGGAACACTACTGTCTATTTGCAAGTTTTACCTCCTTTGATCTCCAGATCAGCATGTGTTTGAATGTGTAAGTGATTGTGTTGGGCAGTTGTTGCAAATTGAACAGCTAAACAGTTTTGTTGTTTAACTTTTGCGGTGAACTATTGTGGTGCGTCCCAAAGATCTGGGGACTGTTCATCTCACTGTACCAATGAAAACACTGCTATGTTCTCTATGTTCTCAACACTGCTCAGATGATATGTTCCTTGTAACATGTTACATTATTATGCTGGTAATGTCCATTCAAGTGTGGATGAACTGTAGATATGAAGGGGTGAACTTGGTTGGCAACAACACTGAAATGCTGTGCTGTTCAGATGTGCTGTCGGGACCCTAACATGTGCCGGATAAAATATTCCCCTAGAATTCCCGTAGTCCATTAGACTGCCTCCATCAGCCTGCACTGATAACACCATATCAAACTACTGCATGGACTCATATTGGCCCCCTAAGCAGTCTAATTTTGCTCCTCAGCAGTCTAGTTTTATTGTTTCTTTGTTCATCAGGACCCAGCATGGTCTTAGACTCAGCTCATTGTAAAGTTTTGTTTTAACAGCCAAAATGCAACATTTTTGAGACCCAACAATCTTTACAATTTAGACCTGCTGTATAGAGTATATTTACATGCAGTTGTGTTACTTATAGTCATATTCACAACTTGATGCATGCTAGTAAGTAAGACTTGGAATAATGGATCTATAACAAAATAAAATTTTAAATGATTTATTGTTCTGACACATTCTGCTAGAGATGAGGTAAGAGGAACATGCATAAAATTTTCAAGGGGCCTAAAAAATTCAGGGCACTGTACAGCAAGTATGATGCAGATGCAAAGTTCAAGAGGGCAAAGGGAAAGTCAAAGAGAAAAAGAAATGCAATGGGGGGTGGTGGCCTTGATCCTCTTTGTCTATTTGATTACTAGGATCAGAGAGATTCACAGCGTGATTCAAAAAGATTCATCTGATTTCAAAATGATTTATTTCACTTGGAATTCATTACAGAACAATGCAGTAAATGGTTTAAGTGAGCATAAACTTTATTATGTAATTTTGCAGTTGCTCAATATGACCTCCTCCACCTGTACGGACAACATCAATGTGACAGTCTTCATCCCATACTCGTTTGAGCATGTCGGGTGTCACTGTACTCATGGCTATTTCAATGCGATTTCGGAGATCATCCAGTGTTGTGGAACCAACGACGAATGCTCTGATCTGTTGGAGGTTCACTGCCGATGAAAACCACGTTGCACAGTTATGATGGATTTACTTTTATTGAAGTGGAGAATGCAAAACGCTTTCTGCTCAGGAGTCTCCTTGCAGACTGAAGGGAGCCATCTCCCGGTGACAGTCAGAAACTCTATGACCCCCTCTTTCTATTGGTATGTGATTGGTTCCTAGGTGCCTCATGGTTGTAAAAATATGGCGCTTTGAAATCAGATGAATCTTTCTGAATCACCCTGTATAAACAGGATAGCTCATAGCACTCACTATAGTGGTTAGTGGCTAAAGTCCCACCCTTCAATAAAACAGACCATCACATTGTTGATAAATGTGTAATTGGAAAAAGACCTCCTTGTGGTGGACGTGTGTGCATGTGTTGCAGCCAGAACAACCTGAAACATCTTTTTTGTGTGTTATTTGAGCCAAAGACTACAAATTAGAATCAGATTTTACCTGTAATTTTATATGTTTTAAAATGTAAGCTTAGCTTGCAGACCTGGGTTTATAGGTCTCTCCTCAGTAGATAGGAACTTGGTCTTGTATTACAGGAAATAACTGCCTGGGAGCTTTGCCAAGATTGCCCCTCCAAGTGGACAAAGTTACCTACAAGGCCTTTGGCTCATTGGACGGTGTGTAGGAGTAGATTAGGTGTTTCATGTGGTGGACCTTCTGCTTTCATGATGTCACACATCTTCTGACATTAAACAGCAGTACTAATGACTGAATCGCTAAGTCCAGATGGATCTGATTGGCTGGCTGCTGCAGTGGAATGTGTTCTCAAGCGAGCAGCAGTCGGTGCCCAGTGTCCGGGCCACGCCCTTGCTCTCCGCCGACACCTACTCTGCCAAACTTGATTCCTCTGCAGTGCCTCCTGCCTCTCTGCTTGAGTGAGAAATAATGCTGCTCTAAAGGTTCTAGACTCTGTAGCTCCAGTGCAAGAAGCCGAATCAACCGCATGCCGATTATGGCTGGTTTATGGTGTTTATCAAAGCAGACTTTTGACAAGTTAATTATTCCCCACTTGTTCTCCACCAGTGAGCTCACAATATTTTCCTGTTCGGAGCGGTGTTGTGAGCAATAAGGAACTGTTGGAATGTGTTGCATGTGTCCTTACCAGTACTGAAGTCACTATCAATCACTGTTTCTGTAGAGTTTAATGAGTTTTTTTGGCTGTTCCGTGCTTTGACAATTAGACCACATTCAAGACTGATGAAAAGACATTATGGCTGTTTTTATAGAAAAGCCTTAAAAGTAAAACCTGCACTTTCTAATGGCAAACAAGCAAAACTATGCTGATTACAGCAAAGGATTTGCCTTTTACAAGTTTAAAGAAACTTCACGTAATGTAAATGTTCAATACCAATTCAGGGGTTCTTCTTAGAGTCGTTAAATTATGTGAAGGTTCCTTATAAGCCAAAACAGTTCTTCACACTCACACATCTAAGATCTTCAAAGAACCAAAGGTGTTTCTCCTGTACATGGCATTGTGCAAAGAACCATTTTTGGCATGCTTATTTTTAAGAGTGAAGCCGTAATGCATCTGTTTCAGTACTGTGTGCTTATATAGTAAACCTATTAAGTTGGAAAGTTGAGCCTCTTTCTCTCTCTTCTCCCTCTTTTGGAACCATAACTTTCTTTGAGCCTCATTAAATTCTATTACAAGCTATTTATTCAAGTTACTACATCATAAGATATACAACCTTATATCGATACTGGTGCGTTTAACATTGATAATAGTAGAATAACCATGACAAACGAATGTCTTTCTAGTGACCTCATGTGATAGTAAAATTCCCAGCATTGTGAGGGCTCACATTTCCGGTGTCTATTCTTGTGCACTCATTTTGCAAATGTATTCACACATGCCAACAGCAGAACTTTCATGCATCGGCATGCTTATCCAAACAGCCATCTGGATTTGAAATTTGTAGCCTTTATTCTTCCTCTGGCCTTGGTGATTTTATCTTGTAAACCCTGAAACTAGTATTTCAGGTCAGATGACAGAGCGCAGCAGCGGCAGAAGACAAAGAGCTCTAGAACACACCTATGCCCATAGCTGTTTGTCTCTTGGTCAAAGGTGCATGTATGCTGAGGTGTCGTCATACATGCTGTGAGGATCTGTTGTTCTGTGAAGAAGCAGAAGAGGGATTGTGAAACTCCTGAGAAGGAGCTGTTACATGAAGGCCAGATCCTGGAGAGAGAGAGACAGAGAGAGACAGAGAGAGAGAGGGGAGGGGGAGGCTATGGAAGGGGTAGTAAATCTTTAAGTGGGTCACAGGATGACATGTCATGCATAACACATGCGTGCCAGAAGTGTTCAGAATGCCATTGGCCATGTGATTATCACCATCTTTCATTAGACAGGCAACAATCACAAGCAATACAACACCTAATAAATGAAATACTGAAAGTAACCTTGAAAGCAACCATGATCGTCTTTGGGGAGCGAAGCTTGAGAGATTTTCCAAATCAAACAGTCTGTTGTATGATTCTAACACTGGAGATGTTATCATGTCACATGTGTAATATATACTGGAATGCAAGAAACTGAAATGTTGCCCACAACAAGTGCCAAAGATTACAGTTACAGAGCCACACCTGCCTCTGCATCATCTTCTGTTGTGCACATGAGAGCTGTTTAAGTGAAATATGGATGGTTTCCCATCATTGTTAGTATATAGGAAGCCAGTTTCATGTTTTAAATTCTGTGAATAAAGAAAGTAAATAAAAGCTTGCAAGAGAAGCCAAGCCTCTCCTGAAAATCCAAATAGCCTACATTGTTCTGCTGTCAGTTATGTAAGTGTGGAAGTAAAAGAGGGTGGACAACCATGATGGAAAGCTTTTGTACATTTTGTGTAGATGTTAGGATACTCCCCACCAATGCTGCAGCCTTTCAAAGGAGACAGTGGCCTAAAGCTCCTCCCCTGACCCCGCCCCTTCCCGCCCCTCCATCCTAGAGCCAGAGCAAGATCCCAAAGGAGACAACAGCCACTTCCTCAGAACACTGAGTCCACATTCCTCACATTCTGTCTGACCTCCATAAACAACATTCCAGCATGGGAAAGGCACTCTATCTCCAGTCCTCCATGATGCCTCTCATCAGTCTGCTTCTCTTTTATCTCTCGCTCTCTTTCTCGCTCTCTTTCTCTCCCATCTATCTCTTCTCTCTCTCCCATCTCTCACTTTCTTTCATTTCTTTCTCTCTGTCTCTCTCTTCCTCTCTCCCATCTCTCTCTTACTCTCTTTTTCTCTCCTCCAACTCTATCTCAGTCTCTCTCTTTTTCTCTTCCAACTCTATCTCACTCTCTCTGTCTCTCATTTCTATCTCTCTCTCCCATCTTATCCAAACCCATCTCATCATTCGTCTTGCTCTTGCTCTTTTATCTTTTTCTTCTTCCAGTTTCTCTCACTCTCTTTGTCTCTCTCCCCTTTTTCATGTTCATTTCTCTCTATTCTTCTCTTTATTGCTCTCTCTTCCATTTCTTTATCTCTTTCTTTTATCTCTCTTTTTTCTTTTACTCTTTGTCTCTCATCTCTTTCTGTCTTCCATCTCTTCCCCTCTCTCTCTTTTCTGTCTGTCTTTCATCTTTCTCTTTTCCATTTCTGTCTCTCTTTCATTTCTCTATATCCCTCTCTGTTTATCTCTTTGTTGCTCCATCTTTCATTTCTTTCTCATCCCATCTCTCAGTTTCTCTCTCCATCAACTCTTCCTCTCTCTTTTTAAATATTTCATTGTTTGTCTCTGTCTCTCCCAGCCAGTGCCATCTCCTCTCTCTTCTCTACCTCTCTTTAACCTCTTTCTCTTTTTCCCATTTCTTTCTTTCTTTCTTTCTTTCTTTCTTTCTTTCTTTCTTTCTTTCTTTCTTTCTTCTCTCTCTCTCTCTCTCTCTCTCTCTCTCTCTGCCTCCTATCAACTTTTTGTCTCTCATCTCTTTCGGTCTCCCATCTCTCCCAGTGCCAGCCTCTCTCTTTTTTCTGTCTCTCTTTCATCTTTCTTTCTTTTCCATTTCTGTCTCTCTTTTATTTCTTTCTCTCTCTCTCTCTCTCTCTCTCTCTCTCTCTCTCTCTCTCTCTCTCTCTCTCTCTGTCTCTTTCTTTCTCTTTCTGTCTCTCTCTCTCTCTTACAGCTCAGTGGAGACTCAGCTGGGAATTGTCCGAATTGCAGGCTGCGCCGACCGCTATACAAACACACACAGTGTATACAGGACAGACTAGCTGCTCCGTTGGAGAGAGAACACTTGGACGGACGAACAAACAGGACAGGGTGCAGTGATTCACAGTCCAGTCAACTGTAAGGAATGAAAAAAAAACAAAAACAAAAAAGACTACAAACTTGTACATTAGTCCTATTTTAAGAGAGTTGCGTGAGAGCACCTCGCACAAACAAGAGCTGACGAGTAAAGTAAAAGGCAGGAGCACATTAGCGGGTGCCGTATCTTGCCTGCTTGCAATCAGCTCAGTTATTTCAGCTATTTCATAACCATATGACCCCTGCATTTTCACAACAGGCTGTGCAAGTGGGTTGCGCATGCATTAACACACTGTCATCGACCTCAGGATAGTTTCAGTTTGACATGCCCCACTGGCTGCTAGAAAGTTTTCAGAGAGCTTCAGCCATAAAAGCTGGTTTAGAGCCACTTCCTAACATTAAACACGAGAATATACACATCCACTTTTAGATCAGTACTTTGGGATGATGTCTGCTAATCATAAGTATACATCTGCAGCATAGTGATTACCCCTGCATTTAGAAAGTCAATAATGTTACCACTGATAAGCTTCAGCTGTTCTAAAACACCCATAATAAGATTTAAAGGGTGTGTTAGTGTTTGTGAAGGAGCTGAGAGAGAGAGAGAGAGAGAGAGAGAGAGAGAGAGAGAGAGAGAGAGAGAGAGAGAGAGAGAGAGAGAGAGAGGGAGAGAACTGCTTGATCCGGTTGTAACTTTGAGTGTACATGCCAACTCCTCCCCCCTAGTGTGTTATTTGGTGGATTCTTTCTGTCTGTCTGTGGTTCTAAGTGTTCCAGGATAGAAAGAGAGAGAGAGAGAGAGAGAGACTGAAAGTTACTTACAATTAGGCTGCTGACTCGCAGCTTCACACACACGTGCATGCACACAGAAAATACATGTAACAGACACTTGTTTTTCTTTGGACACTGATGATATGGAGCAGAGATACTGGAAATAGATGATTCATTACTAGTTTTTACCTTACTGTCTCCAGTCCAGTCCTGGTGCAGCTCAATATTGCCATACAGCAGTAGTGAAGCTTGACTACAGCTAGGCCTTCAGTTCGGGCCATATGTCAAAACTCTGAGAAGAAAAAGGAAAAAACACCTGTATGATAAAGCTAATTTCTGCTATTGCCCCTGTGTGATTCTAGTAGTATGTTAGCATTAAGCTAACAGCATTTCACATAATGTTTTATGGCCATTCACATGTTTGTATTGAAAAAAAGGTCGATCCAAGCCGCTTAGTGGTATGCAAATTGATGGCAATATGAAGCCATGCAAACGCTGGCCTGGTGACAGCATTACCGGTGGAAATGGATGATCACCAGAAGAGAGCTTCAGCTGTGCAGACTGTTTATTTAAGGTGGCAAAAGCAGAAAGGTGCTCTGTACTCCTTGATTGTTTGCTGAACAATACAAGAAGATATTTGACATTGATGTCTCCCAAAAAAAAAACGAGATATTGACGCTGTTCTATCTCCAGAATGTTCGGTCTGATCAGTAATGGTGTGTTTTTACAGCTTTTTGATCCAAAATACGTTTTTTGTAAAATCTTTGTTAAATTATGAATTTTTTTCTATAGGAATGAATGGGGTGAAAAACTGTGCAACAATCTACTGTACTTCTGCTCGACCAAAAGACAGTTTCTCATATACTATCTCAGGGCAGGCCTCTGAGCACAAATTCAGTGATGCACTGACCCACACTTATCTGTTTGTCATTTTTACATCTCTTATTTCTCTCATAGATTCCTATTCATTTTTGCACACACAGAAACTCTATTACTTCTCTATTGTCTATATTTCATTGCCCGACAGCCACCAAACTGCATGTACTCACTCAGAGCAGGTCCCTAGGCTCTAAACCACAGCCACACTGACACTCCTCTATGTGTAATTTTTTCATCCCATGTTCCTCCCATACACTCCCATTCATTTTCGACTCCTCCCAAGCCCTAATCTTTCTTTTGTCCAACATCCACAAAACTGCGTGTATTCACTAAGGTCAGGTCCCCAAGCTCTAATTCACAGCCATACAGATATGCATACATCTATGTGTCATTTTTCCCCCTTTTTCTTCCCATAGACTTCTATTCATTTTTAACAATATCTAGCAGCCACTTGGCGACCCCCTAAGAAACACTCAGTAAGCATTTACCTAGCAACACTTTAGCAACCACCTGTGATATACCGTAGAAAACACCTAGTGACAACTTAGTAACCACCTAGGTTACTGTAGCAACCACTTAGCAACATGTTAGCAAACACCTAAGATACCATAATAACTTCCTTGGAAAATGCTATCAACTATCAGGAATACCATAGCAATCACCTAGTAACATCCTAGCAACCACCTTTGATACCATTGCAACCTCTTAGCAACAACCTAGCAACCACTTGGGATACAAGAGCAACCTCCTTGCAACACCCTAGCAACCACCTAGAATACCACAGTAACCAGCTAGCAACACCCTTGCAACAATGTAAAATACCATAGTAACTGCCTGTAAACACCCCAGCAACAGTTCTCGAAATACTTATACTGCGCAATCACTCTGCATTTCCATCAGGAAATGCACTATTCTAGTTATTAAATTATTAACCTTTATGTTTTTTTTTTTAATTCAGTAACTACAACTGATTATTCAGTAACTATTATTAAACTAATAAGTAAGTTATTTGGTTTCAAGAGGAACTGAAGTGTACAAGCCCTTTGGGTTTGAGGTAGAGATGGGTGCATTTCATGAAAACATTTATCGTGACTGTCGCGAATTAAGTCATTATACATCACAATATGTTCTGAGCATACTGTGGATATCAGAAGTTAAAGAACACTGACCAACTGCATGTTTCATTACAAAGAAGGCGTACTTAGCCCTGTGTAATTGGATTTAGCGCAGTGCAGTATGTGAAACACTGATTAAATGTCATTATATTCATAGTCTTTGATTGTATATTTTTTAATTGTGGTACTACAGTTTGTGGTGTCTCCCACTTGCTCCATGTTTCATAAGGGGATTTAGTGGCATGGTATGCAAAACTGCACAACGTGCGCCTTTCCTTCTTTAAACAACATTGTAACTGTTGTTTGTGTTGTTGGTTGTAAGTTTAAGATGTGTTTTTTTGTGTCATGCCATGAGTTTAGTGTTTACCACAAGTTGTATGGCTAGAAGTGACCTTCCCTGCTATTCCGGCTGCTAATCAGTGGCCATTTCTGCTTTGTTTAGTTTTACAGTATTGTGAAAATGTCTTGAAGTATTGTGGTGTTGATTTTTGCCATACTTGTGCCATTTTTGCCATATTTTTGCCTTATCTGGGTTAAAAAATAAGCCGTGTACTCTTCGTATTGCATGAGTAAAATGCACCCATGTGGTTTTGTGCTGAGACTGGCTGCAATTCTGAGGGCAGTCTAAATGCATTTCCAGACCTGTTCTCCTAAAATAACAGCCTGAGCTTCCACACTCTTATCCCAGAGTTCATCAGGCCTCTGTGTGCATTCGGCTAGGTGGAAAACAGTCAGCATCGTCCAGCAAGGGTGAAGACAGGCCCAAGATCAAAAGCTCCCTCTCGGGCTCTCCTCAGGCGCCCGCCATGACCATTTCCTGCCAGTCTGGTGTTTCACCGCAGCGCTCGCCATGCGGGAATAGACTGTGTTTAGTTTGGAATGCTTGGTCTCCATCACCCTGCTGAAGGTCCAGCCCATTGTAAACACACATCACCATGACAATAGTGCTCCATCCAATCAGGACAGTGATTTAAGATGATGTCAGAAAAGTAACAGGGATGAGTTGTTGATATGGAAGCATCAGCGTTGTGACAGAAGAGCCTAATTTTAATGGCAGTCTAATCGTCTCTGGCTGTCTGCAGGAGGAGCAGTGCAGGGTGTGTAAAACAGCACCGAAGGGTACAAATAAACCTCCAGTTGTGAGGAACACAAGAGGCCCATACCAAGGCTTAAGCTTTGTTCTGGCCAAGGAAAAAAAGAGCACAGCAGTTCATTCACTGCACAGTTGAATTATACAAATTCAAACTAAGGATGCTCACATTAGGGGCAAGTGAGACAAATCAGATCTTTTGCCTGATCTTAAAATAAAAAAAATCATAGCTGTGTGAAAAAAAATCAATACATGTTTGGGTACCCTTGGTAAAACTACACTTTTGAAAATAAGTGAACACATCCTCTACAGAGAACACACTTCTGAACAAAAAATCAAACATAAAATGTGGCCTATGCAAGAGTTGTGGCACGTTATATTTTATGTTTTGTTTTTTCAATATATTAACCTCAAATACATAGATATTTTGCACTGAAATTTGCAGAAAAATGTATCATGCAAAACTGAATTTTTACTTTTTTGAAAATAAATTAACTGGATGTAGTATATAAACACAGTAAAAATTAATTAATGTTTTTGGTGCATATATCCATACAAACATCATGGTAGAACATCAGAAGAAAAAAAGCCAGAAAAAAATGTATGAAATGGGCCATTTAAAGGTTAATAATATTTTTGCCATATCCTATAAAGATACCATTTTGGACGTATTTGGTTTTATGGTTAGAACAGCAACGTAATCCAGTACATGGCCATGTGACCATAAAGGGAGTGGTCAGACTGAAATTTGTGGGTATGTCAAGAACTACACCCTACGCCGATACGACCATCTTGTATCATTGTTGAAATGCATAGTGATGAATGTCTAGTGCGTTCTTACAGTCCACTGCAAAAGGATGTGTGCAAACAATAGAAGCGGTTATGGCATTCAGACTTGCTGAATAGTACATAAAAAGTACACCTCCATTAGAAGTGCATTCATTAGTATATTAGAACCTTGTTTCCGAAAAATGTGCACAATGTAAATAAAAGCAGAATGCAATGATGCGCAAATCATGAAAACATTTTCATTTTAATTGAAAATTGTACAAAGTCAGCACATCCATTATTGAAACCGAGAAATTGTATTGGTTTTTAAAAAAAAATATATATATATATATATATATATATGCCCATTTTGAATTTGATACCAGCAACATGTTTAAAAAAAGTTGGGACAGGCCATGTTTACCACTGTGCTGCATCATCTCTTCTTTTAACAACACTCTGTAAGTGTTTGGAAACTGTGGAGACCAATTGCTGTAGTTCTGAAAGTGAAATTTTCCCATTCTTGCTTGACATAGGATTTCAGCTGCTCAACAGTTCAGGGCCTCCTTTGTTCTCTTTTTCATTTCGTAATGTCCCAAACGTTTTCAATGAGTGACAGGTCTAGACTGCAGGCAGGCACTTGGACTCTTTTACTAAAGAGCCATGCTGATACAATACGTGTAGAATGTGTTCTACACTGTTATGCTGAAACAAGTAAGGTCTTCCCTGAAAAAGATGTCATCTGGATGGCAGCATGTGTTTCTCCAAAACCTGTATCATTCTGTATCATCCTGTATCATACCATCATGAGTGCTGGCTTTTGAACTGTGTACTGATAACAAGCTGGTCCAAGATGGTCCCTGGCCTCTTTAGCTCTGAGGACGCAGCATCCATGATTTTCAAAAAGAATTTCTAATTTTGATTTACAGGACACTTTCTGACTTTGCCTCAGTCCATCTTAAATGAGCTTGGGCCCAGGGAAGGCGGCAGTGTTTCTGGATCCTGTTTACAAATGTTTTCTTCACAATCATTGACATGCAGCACAAAAACATTTTTACATCAATAAGCTGGGACGTGTCAGTACAGCATACTCAGGCAGTCTTGAATGTGTGTGAGTGAGCACTGAAGACGACTGCTAGCAAGGTCTATCCTACCTCACCTGCAGCCTTAACTTTAAAAAACTGGGATATCCCGCAGATACACCCATAATGCACCATGTTGTTTTGTTTGAACATTCACATGCTGCTACTTAAATTGTTTAAGGTGGTTAGCTAACCTAGCTGTCTAGTCTGAGGTAACTTTTCACCGGAGGAGTAAAAAGAATAACACAGGAAGTAAAGGAAAATGTTTAGCAGGTAAGCAGTTTTCAGAACAGCAAAAAACAGCAAACACTACCAAAACTTTTTGAATGTATCCATTTTGCTACATTTGTGCAAGCTATGTTGCGTGTTCCCAGTCATACTGCCAAAATTAGTAGTTAATGTGGACTAAGGTGGACATGATGTTTTGCGTGCATATAACTTGACTACTGTTGTATAGTGTCGGATTTACTGAACAAATCTGTGTAATGTTAGCATACAAAGTTATTTACTTAAATCAGGAAATCTGTTCCCTGTAATGGTGTTCACTATAATCTTGATTTTCCAATGTACTGAATAGTAATTCACTGAGATAAAACTGCTCAAAAAATCAAGTATACCGATTTAGTTTTTCTACCTCATGTGAAAGCTACCCAGCTGTCCTTTACATTGTATGAATGAAATCTAATTATATGAACTTGCATTAAAAGTTAAGAACATTTTTGCCTTCTCTTGTAAAGTTACTTTTTTGGAGGGAACAGGTATGCATATCACTGTCGTCATCATCCAGCGTGAGCAGCATGTTAGTCATGGCTAATTTGGTGATAAATATGTGAATGCAGGTCATTTCTAGGCAGACACTGTTAAGAGCAAAAGATTGGATTTGAGCGAAAAATTGGGATTGAGCAATAAATGCTAAATGTTCATTGAGAGTGTACTCTACTCAGACGCTGGGTTGAGGATGTTAGGTGGTTTAGCTAGGTAGTTGGAATTAATTTAGTTGCTAGATTAGTGACTGTCACAATAACAACCCAGCCAACAGGGCAATTTCGGAAACAGCTTTTCATCAGGCAGCAGCAAAGACGGCAACTTGTAAGTAAACTTATGTAAAATATGGATATTTTACTGCTTATTATTCAGTGAAACCAATAAAGACAGGCGTTTTATTTCAGGAAAAATTTACATTATAAACTATATTTTTCTGGATGTGATGTGAGACTGATAGAATTAACTGCTAGCTAACGTTAGCTCGCTATTATGCTTGTTTCCACTGTCTTAGCAGAAGGTCACTGATAGTTGCAGCCTATTGTTTGATATTTGTTGATATTTATAACTGAATATTTGAATACTTTAATGCCACTTAATTTTTAAGTAGACATTAATGTTATCTGTGTAATTATTTTACTGTATTGTCTAATGTTAGCCTACCAACTGGGTAGCTAGCCTAGCTAGCTTTGGATAAGGTGCTGCTTTAGAGTGCTAAACGTTATGTATCTCAACATTTTTTCCTCTAACTTTTATCATATTTGTTTTACACATTTAGAACAAAAATAGTTAAAAATATATTAGCCATATATTAGGGTAAGTCTTGCTGAAAAAGACTATTATGACCATTAGCTAGGATTAAAACCTGATGGTTTTTCATTCTAATGGGTATTAGCTGAATGCTTACCATCAGAGACCACTAGTTGACTGTAGGTCAACCTTTGATCCCAATGAGAAACCAACAAATGCATCTATAATCAGTCTCCAAACATCTGTTAAAACATTAGAGCCCTTTCCACTGCGATATCAACTCGTCAGGAAAACACAAATTATGTTTTGCTGATGGGTTGATATCACAGTGTAAGGGATTCTAATAGCTTAATAGGTGATCTGGAACTGATTATAGGTGCATCTGATGGTTTGCTAATGGGATCTAAAGGTGTCCTACAGGAAACTAGTGGTTTCTAATGATAAACCTTAAGCCAATTTGCCTTAGAAAGCAAAATCATCAGGTTTTAATCCTTATAGTCTTTTTTTCAGCAGTTTTTATTCATTTTCAGCAATGTTTATTCATAATTCTTTCCACTGCTCTTCCAGGACCATGTGTGGCCAATGCAGAACACACTTACTCCCAGCAGTATGTCCACACAGCTGGTCACAGGGCAGCTGATGCTGTCACTTCAGCACAACACTGTTGGCTGTATCTGATCTCTGAGTGTGATGAATGCTTGCGGAGCCTGCGGGGTATCTGCTGTTCACTGTGGTCAGTGACAGAATGGACCTTTATTTCACTCTGAGTGAACACTGGCCCAGTGTTTGACCCTGACGCACCCTCTGGACCTCAGCATCTCCCCTGCAAAATGTGCTCTGGAGTTAGACTCAACAAACCATAGGCTTGTGTCTGGGCTCTACAGTTCTCACCAGCTGTACTGAAGTACAGGGTCATATGTTCTACAGGCCAGATTTAACAGCTGCTGTTGCTGGCAGCTGTGTACAGAACTGTTCAATACAGTCCTGCTGTATATGTATCTGCGCTACATATTTAGAAAGACACCTATGGTAGATGTTAGTGTATGTGTTTGTCTGAATTTGTACATAGCCACATTAAATGTTTGGTTGAACTGTCAAATACTGACTTTTGGCATAATTATATTGCATAATTATATATTTATCTAGCACAGTTACATGTTCTATCAATTACAGTAACCTATAAAAATCTGTCACACACTGAGGATACGTAACAAGGTCAGCATGTTGTGTGTCTTTTGTCCAGATGCAATTTCTTGTCTGAGTGCTGTCAGCAAACTTCAAAGCTCTGTTGAACTGGCTCATCTCAGATGCTAAAGCTGTCCGAAGCAGTAAATCCTTTCACAAACACGCTGGGGCTTCTGCTATGATGAACAGGTAAGACCCAAATGATCCTGAGCTCTGCTGAGGGCATCTCTCTGTTTCTAATCTTCCAGCTAGACCAGGATATCATCACTGTTGGAACAAAACTTTGTGTCTTTGCATTATTGTATTTAAAAAAATAAATTTAGCAGAATTTGAAAACACTAGCTGCTCTTGAAATTATAAAATTCTACTCAAACTTGCTCAAAATTAAAAAAAATTACTTTGAAAAACAAATTGTGTTCTATTAACTTCCATTCAAAGTTAGAAAGCTGTTTGTTCTGTGAAATTAGGATTTTGGAGATTTTGTCACAAAAGTGATGAGATGTAAGGCGCATCCAAGAGTTTTCAACAAACACAAAATAGGTATATTGGCTGTTGGCTAAGTAAATGTTAGGGATGTAATGGGAATTGTGGGCCAGTGCAGATTTTCTAAATTTTGTATGCGTACATATCTCCCGACAGAGATAATGACCTTGTTTTCTTATTTATTTATTTCTTTATTTAATCTGTATTTGTTTTTTCGTTGTTCAGTCAGTGCATCACACAGTTATACTGTGCACAAGTTCCAAACCATCCTTATTAACTGTTTCAAACATAAGATTAATAGAAAAGTGCACAGAGAAGTGAAGTCTTCTTTGAGTCTTCTAAATAATAATCCACTGTAAGGAGCAAATCTGCAGTTTCACTTGTGGAGTGTGTGCAAATCATTTGTGTGGATCTTCTTTCGCATATGTCATGCTGAGCTCATACTTTCCCTTTCTTCTCGGGGGCGTGTCTTCGCAGTTGACACTGAATCTGAAGGGCAGGATCCGATTCTGTCATTGGTCAGCTGCTTCCCTCTGTGTGTGAGCTTTACAGCTGCTGACACCTCCCAAACAAACGTGTCTCTTGACCCAGTCAAGATGGTCTTCAAAGTCATGTAAAAAAACAGAAGAGTGAAGATGGAATGTGTGACACATGGCGCTGTTTTCAGTTCATAAGAAGTTAACTCTTAAACTCCTACAGCTACAGCAGTCATGTTGCAAAATAGGAAATTAATGACAAAAACAACACAATCGCTATGAGTCGCTTTCTTTAAATCTGCTTTGACTAATTAGTTGGAATTTATGCCAACATGAGTTACACAGAAATGTGACCATTTCCTGGAAGGCCAGCAGCAGAACCTGCATGAAGAATCTTAAGTTCAACAGAGAAAGTGAGCAGAAAGCTAAAATGTGCAGCAAGAGAAAATGCCGTCTGTAGGAAAGAATGACTGCAGATCCGGGGCTTGTTAAATGCTGACGAATGACTACTTGTTTCATGGCTGAAAAATTTCACGTGCACTCTTGCACCATCTGCAGTTTACTAAGTGTGTAGCAGAGCAGTGTCCTTCAGATCCTGGAGACCCACATTTTAATCATCTCCATGATTCATTTTATTATGCCTAATATATTCAGTAAACATAATGAATGTAAACTTTACTACACAAAACAGGTAACTGTTCTATGGACTGTATATGATCATATAATTCTCAAGTGTGGTAAAAAAATATATTGTATGTGAAAGTTTGTGCACCCCCGGTTAAATGACGTTTTGTTGACTTTCTAATTGAAAATAGGAAAAAAATAAGAAACTATCCTCTACAGAGAACACACTTCTGCACATATTAATACACAATTATTGTTTATTTGCTGAAATTAACATAAAAATTGTGCAAACATTATGGCACATTTTGTATTGTATGTTATATTTTTTTTCCAATATGTTGAACTTAGCAAATAAATAAAAATTGTGGCCTAAAATTTGCCAAAAAAAAATGTTTGTTCCCTGTACAGAATGTGGTAACTAAATTTCACATAGGAAATCAACATTGTTATTTGACTGGTGGTGTTAAGCTTTTTCATACAATAGTATGGTAATATTGACCATAAAATACACTAAGTGAAAAACCTCATTTTTCTTATTTATTCATTTATTTAGTTCATTTATTGGCCTTCATTGACATTTTTTCTTTTGCACAGAAAGGGTTACATTTTCAGAAACATTTTAGAAAGCATATTGGCAGTAACGGTATATAAAGCCTAAATGGCAAAAATAAATAGGTAGAACTGTTGTTTTTTTTCTTTTTCTGGGAATGAAGTACCGCACTAAAGTCTAAACACCGAAGGAAACTAGTAACAAGTGCAGCCAGTCAGAAAAAATACATTTATGCTCAGAAACACTTTCCAAGAGTTCTTAGACAGGTAATGCTATCAAACAAAATATTTACAAACAATATGAGCATAAAAGATGAAAAATAAGGCCTGGATGCTGCATTTGGGAATAGAGATTCATCACCAATTCTTATATTCTCACATATTTAAACACTGGTGAATGAAGTACACAAACCTAAAACCTGAGTTATATTCTCTAATTAAATTACCTCTTTTATTCTGTTTATAAGATCATAGACAGATAATAGTTATCTCATTGGCCCTGTGATAAATACAATATTTGCTTAAAATGAGGTACAGGCACACGTACCGGAGACACAAGTAACTTTATATCCTTCATAGAAAATACAGTAAATTTAGACAGAACTGAATTCACTAATGTCTACCTCAAAGAAAGTAATCATAACTATTAATTGATCTACATAAAAAGACAGAACACCCTAAAGGCCAAATACTGCTTAAAAAGTCAGCCAATTAAAATATATAATCTTTTGATGAAACTCTAGTAAAGGCCATATCTTTTGTGACAGTAATCATGTATGTACACTTAAAATCCTACACTTTAAAATATGGAAACATAGGAAAGCTCATGCCTAATGGGCCACATACGTAATGGGCAATGTAATAACAAACGGTCTTTCACTATAAATCGTAACTCATTTCTTAACTTTAATTTGAGAAAGAAGCCCTAAAATGTGACCATGGTGAATATTGCTTTTCATGTGGAAAACATCCTTTTAATATCCACATCATAACTAAAATTCTTCAGCTTTGTCCTATAACTAATAAGATTAACATAAGAAACAAAAAATATTTGCAAACTTATGGAACTGATAATGGAATGTACAATTTGGACAGTTTGAATTACTGACAGGATGCCAACTGGACAGTCTGTAACTTTGTTACTCTCTGTAACTGTTACTGAGGTGGTTCAGGCTAAAGCAAGTCCATGGGCGAATGGAGACCCCAACATTTACATTTACGGCTGACAAACTCTCCATAATATATATGTATAGAAGTGGTATATACTACTTAATAAAATATCAAGAAACTAAAGCCCTCCAAGCAAAGAGTAAAAACAGGCAAAGTCACTTTGCAGAATCGTCCTAGTTGGAGGAAAATACTCAGACACAACCTCAGGGGCCAGGAACGTATTGTAATTGGTAATTTTAAAATAATACTAATAAAAACACACATTTCAAATTTTTTCCACCCTCTTGAAATACACTACAACAGGTTTCTTAGCAATTTCAATGCCGTATAGTTTTCAGTGACAAATGATATAATTGCAGTGTGTCAGGAAGTGAGAAGGGAACGCTTAGTTTTCCAAAAGAGCTCCATTTCACTTCTGGAAAACAGAACCGACAGTTCAGAATAATGACCTCAACCTCAACCTCCTATCAGCCAATAGGGATGCAGCTAACACAGCCACTGTTGAGTCACATCCTGTCTGTGGCTTCAGTAAAGTATACTTTACATAATAGTTCTTCAGTGCCTTATGTCAGTCCAGTGGATGTATGTATAAAATATCAGTTGTGTCAGCCACACTACAAAAGCACTGAGGGAATTATGATACAACATGCTGCAGATGGATGAAATAGAAAAAAAAGAAAACAATAAAATGTTTGTACAAAAATAGTTAAACCCAATATTCATTCAGACAAAACCAATTGAAAATTCTTATACCCACTAAAACATATTTTGAAATATTTTTGATTACAGGACCCAATCTGACAGAAACTCACTCAGTTCAGTAAAATCAGAATCAAACTACTGTATTAAACTACTCAATCACTTTGTTCTTGAAAAATGATTTATGACACAAAATATTATGGGCATTTTAACAAAAAAAGTACATCATTCATGTCATAAAACCCCAAAATGCATTATTATCTCCAATTTATTATAAACAAAACTACAAATCATTTAACAACATAAAAATATTTTGTTCAAACATAGTAAGTTATGTTCATGTCCAGAAGTTCTATTTAAAGACAGGAAAATTAATCTGAGTCTAGCTTGGAAAGATTGCCTGTTTTTTCCATCAGTGAATTATTGTGTAGAAATCAAGCTTATCAAAATCTTTTTGAGGAGCTTAAAAAGCCTAATCAGATATATGCCTTGCTCTTAAGGACAAAGTCAGCATTTTGGCAAATAACTGTATATTTGACTTCATTAGCTCATATGCAGTAAATAAGCCTTTTGAATTACTAAGCGAGTAAATTACTGAGGAGGCAATCACACTTGGGCCCATTGTGCAAAGGATCCACAGCAACCAGGCACCTTAAAATCTTTACTGGGCCCCTCATATAGCTTCGCACACCAATGTACACCAGTTACTCACAGAAACATCACATTTCTTACCAACATACCTCACCAGCTAACTTACATCAACACTACTCAGACAGAACTGATGTCTGGTTATCTCCTTCTTATTCATAATGCTGCTCATCCATGACCATTTTAAAACGGATCCTACACAGTCTGCAACACGATATATTCATTTTTTATAAGTTTAAATCTAAAAAAAAATTCATATGGTGGCCCATTTATTTTTTTTTTTTTAGCATAAGATAGTTACATCACTACCAACAGGACAACTCTTGTCCATTTATTTACAAAAAAAGGTGCATAAAGCAGTCCTCACATATGAAGGTAAATATTTAGGTGACAACATGCAAATAAGTGTAGTATTTCACTGATATGTTCTGAAGTACAGCTTTCTGCAAGGACAGCTAGTTCAACTCTAATGACATCCTATAAGCTGATCTAAATATTTGCCTGTTTTTGGTCCTACATCAGGATTAAAACATACATAGACTTGAGAGCTTGCTTAATTGGTTGCTCGTCTCTCATTATAAAAAGATCCACTTACAAAATATTCTCCCAGAAAACCCAATTAATATGGAAAATGTCTGGACTGATTGTGAAGTGAAATGTAATTATTTGCCAAAATGTTGATGTTTTCCCAAAGCACTAGTATTGCAGGAGGTCTTTAACACTGTTAGGAATGACTCAAGGAAGCTCCCATACACATTTCCAAAGTACCGGTGCACATCTGCCAACATTGACACAGTAGAGTCCTTATTTTAATCTTTCTCATACCCAGTACTGGTTCTTTTTTAGAGCTGGGTTTGTTGTCCGACAATGTTGCAGTAATTCGGGATCCGCCTCTTTGGACTCTATGGTGGTCATGGAAATGTTGTTTGCTGGATCGGTTTTCCTGAAGGTTTCCTGGCTGACCTCTCCATTCTTCGGCTTTGCTGTAGCTGTCTGGACGTTGTGCTTCCCTGTCTTGTTCCGTCTCACCAGGTAGTAAGCTAGCAGACCAGCCAGAAGCAGAAGAATCAGGATGACTAAAATGGGGATTAGGATGGCCCATAATGTGTTCCGTCTGGAAACTGGGGCTCTGTGGGAGCCAGTGGTGGCAGTGGTGGGGCTCACTCCATACGGCCATTCTCTCCCTCTGGTGTCGGGATAGCCTGCTTTACTCTTGTCTGAGGTAGGTACAGAGGGGGGAACCTTGAGGACTGTGGCACCGTAGACTCCTGCAGGGTCATAGGGAGCTGTCTTGAAAGAGAGAATGCACTCTGCAGGGGGAACTCCATGTGCTTTGAGGAGAAATCGGGCCTCATCCTGACCCTGGCTCTGATTTTGACCTTTGCCTTTTGGAACCCCTGTAGTGTTCAGAACCTCTAGAGCCACACGCCCCTCATCCAGGTCTCTCTGGGTGAAGGATTCCACAGGCTGGCCATCTGCTGATCCTCCTCTCTTCACAAACCTCGCTCCCTTTGGCTGCTGGGTCACACTAAAGGTTGGAGATGTTCTAGTTTTGTTGGCAAGCGGGGTTGCATCTAACAGCTTACGATCCACTAGGACTGTCGTGCCTCGTGGAAGCACAGGATCCTTGGCCACATTTGCTAAGGGTCTCACTGTAATGTTGAGAGCAGAGGAAACGTTAGCTGCTCTGCTGCGGGCCACAAAGGCGAAACTGTCACTCGGGGAAGTGGACTTGATGAAGCGGACGCTCACCCTCCCTTCCTTGATCTGTTTCTGGGTGAAGGCAGAGGTAGGCTGCCTGTCCACCATCACCGCTGCATACTTGGGCACGTTTGTGATCTTGTAAAGGACATCCTCCTCTCTGGCACCTCCTGTGGACACTTTCAACATGGCCTCTGTGATTGGAGTCTCGTCATCTCCCTGCTTCACTTGGATCTCCTGCACTTTGCTCAGCGTGAGTTTCTTAGCCAGGATGCCGATATGCAATGTGTGAGGTTCTGTTTGATGCTTCCCATCAGAGACAGTGAACTCCATGAAGCCATCTGACAAGGTGCCATCGCTCACAAATGCCACACGGCCCATGTTTACTTCCTCTTGGGTGAATTGCCGGATCCTGTCCCCAGTGTCTTTATAGATGATATGGCCATTAGCAGGGCTCTTTAAGATAGTGAACCTGACCTCATCTGGTGTGCTGTCTTGGTCGATGGTGTTGAGGTACTGCTTCGACAGCACAGTGGTGGAGCCTTGCAGAGCTTCCAGCAGCAGGTCCAGACGTTCTAGCTGTGGAGGGCTTGAGTCTCTTCGTGTGATAGAGATGAAGAAGATCTCCTCCAGCACCACAGCTCCTGGAGCAGCCTGAGGGGAGCGGCCATGGGGGTTCAGCCGCACACGGAAAGAAAAGCTGTCTGAGGATGCACCTGAGTCATCGTGAGAGTATTCCAGCTCCCCTTTGTTGATGTCATCTTGCAGAAAGTAGGGTGTGTCCCGGGGAAGATTGGCCCCTCTAAGAGTAAGCCGGCCTTGCACAGGAAATTTCCGTACCTCAAAAACAACGTCCTGTCCTGCTTGCTTCTCTTTTGGCAAACTGGCAAGCAGGTTAGATGCGTCCAGAATAGAACTGTCGATCACCTTAGATTGCCCCTGCACCACTGACATACCTAAAATACAAGCAGGAAGCAACACATTAGAAACATCTAATCACTGCTCAGTTGGAAGGATATCCTTTTTATACTCTAGCTGTTTAGCTGAGATTTTTGCTGAGTTAGCTGAGATATCTGCCAAATCTAGCCAAAGATGACTAGGTCAAAGGTAAAAATATATACTGTGTAATTCTATAAAATTCCACACATTTCATCAGTATACAGAACAGCAGGTAGTAGGGTGCTTATGAACGCATTTGACAGAAGAATGCTAAACGGACTCAGCATGATACCTTTGTTCTTCCACAGCTGCGAAGACACATTGCGGTTAGCGGCATAGTATGATACGGTGACAGGAAGCGTGTGGTTGAGTCGTGCTGCAGGTGGTGATGAGAGCTCAAGCTCAACAGAGTCTTTAACCACCCAGAAAGGCTCTGATGGCATCTGGTGCTCATAATACACAGCACTGGCATCCAGCTGATAACAAACATATAAACACATATACAAATATATTAACAAATACATAAACAGATAAAATGCTTTCATTATCACACACAGAATGAATGACGCTATGCAGAGGGATTGCTTTTGAAGAATAAAGGCAATATTTTACATCCATTCAAAGCTAAAAAAACACTTCAAATCACTTTCTGCTCTTCTAGTTTTCTTTTACATTGCATTTGTTGTATATCAGTGAAACAACTTTCTAGACACAGATGAAAACTAGTCATAGATAAAAAAAGAACTATTTTAAACAGAAAATCCACACATAAATCCTTTATGACTTAATTTAAACTAAGACTATTAAACCAAGCTGTGATTTTTGAAGCACTCAGAACAGCTTTTGTGAGTGATCACAAGCCAGTAAAAGGTTTTCTGAAATAGTCAACAAAACAATAACTTTTTTATCTTTATTGATTTTGTCAGGTAGGTTTATCAGGCATTTCAGTGAACATTTTGTTCTGCTTGTTGAGTATATGGTTAAAGTGGAACTTCTATGGGTGGTTTATAAAGGACAGAGCAAAGTCACAGTAGGAGTTTCTGTTGTGCTGGACTAAAGGACTGTTCTCTGGAATGAGCCTTCACTCTGAGGTCATTCTGTCCTGAACTGAACTCCTGCTGCTAAGCTCCTAAGGAGTTTTAGCACAGAGTGGAATCCCAGACCTTCACACACTGAATTACACTCAAAATGTTTGACTGACACATTTTTAAATTCTTCAGCTACAGTAAAAGCAAATTTATTTCACCACTGAGGCAATCTGAAAACCACTCAAAATACTATTAGTTGGGACACTGCTGACCAAAAATGAAAGTGCTGTCCATAAAAGGCTTGATTATGACAGATTTAGTGCTTAGTTATACCATATAATGGACACTGCAGGAACTTACATGTGCAGGGCTGCCCTCTGGTGGCTGGAGGGGGTTTAACATCTTAAAACTATTTAAATGTAATTTTTAACAGCAAACTTGTTTCAAATACATTGAAACAGTGATACACATTTGAGATGAAGTCACCTCAGTTTGTGTGAATTTGGTGATTTCCTCAAACTGTCCACTCTGGTTAGGTTTGATAAGTCGTCCAAGGCGTGGAGGCCTAACGAGAGAGTAGCTGATCTGATCTCCATCCTCACTAGTCACTGCGCGAAGTATATCACGATTGATCACTTGCCTGGAGCCTGAAAAAGGAGAAAATTCATTTATTGCATATTACTTGTGTTATATCAGATTAATGCACATTTCATATTCTTCTTCTTTTGCATTTGTGGCTACCTATGTGATACGACTATAAGAGAAAATCAAGCTGCAGTCTGCAGTAAATATCAAGGTCAACCCCCCCAGTGGTCCATATTCTATCATGAGGCATGTGTGCATAAAACATCTTTGCAGATCGAAGAGGAATGAGATGCTGACATGGTTTTCAACTTATGTACCACATGCTAGAGAATAGCTCATAGGCTGAGAGAGAGAGAGAGAGAGAGAGAGAGAGAGAGAGAGAGAGAGAGAGAGAGACAGAGAGACAGAGAGAGAGAAAGAGAGAGATGTTTGCCTGGGGACTGTCATCCTTTATTGAGTTTAAGTGTGGAGAGTGAGTTAGCCATTAGAAGCCCACCTGGGAAGACCAAGAGCTCGCCCTGTGCCTCCACAGAGATTGTCAGCTGTCTGGCAGTGACAGTGAAGAGGTAGAGAGGAGAGGTGTGGTCTCCATCTGTCACTGTGAAGGTGAAACTCCCAGATTTGGATCCTGATGGGAGAAGCAGCTTCCATTAGACAGATATATAAGATGCAAAATGGTCTGATATTACTACTTTGTGGTTCTTCAGTTTGCTCCTGAAAGAGATTTTTTGCCATCAGATGAGCTCTTCCAATGAGGGCCAGTAAAGCACTGAAGAGAAGTAGATCTACATGTTGCTAAGGTGCTGACTAATCCAAACATAAACGTGGAAGAATATAAGTCCTGTTACACCAGTTTAGAACCTGCATGATTGCCAAAGAACTATTTAGGAGGAAAAAAGTTTGTTTATGTTCAAATAGTTACATTCAGTTACATCCAGTCCAATAACTCCAAAGTGATATATGATATAACTGTAGGGGAAATTATGTTATGAAAAGTTAGGAGATTTAAGTTCAACCTATACATTTTTTGTTTAATACATTCTTCTACACTGAGTAACTTTTTTCATTATGTTCTTACCCAATTTTTCTCCCCAATTTTATCGTAGTCAAATCCCACCAGCTAGTTTGATCTCTCAGTACTGTAGTGGCTGCAGCTATTAAAGAACATACACAGCTTATGCACAAGTTGTGCTTTATTAACACATCTGCCCTGCGATGGACTGGCGACCTTTTTAGGGTGTATCCTGCCTTCCACCCAGTGACAGCTGGGATAGGCTCCAGCTCCCCCCGCGACCCAGAGGGATGAGCGGTTTAGATGATGTGTGTGTGTGTGTGTGTGTGTGTGTGTGTAGTTGGCCACAGCTAACTGGAGAATGCTAACTGCTAAAAGTTACTACTGACATGCCTCCCAGCCAATCACAGTTGTCTCTAAACATTCCTTCTTCAGTCAAGCGAAGGAAAAGCTCTGCAGTGAGAATGGCGATGGCAGTAAATTAGTTCAAATTTTCAGGCTAAAGATGAGAAAATGTGTTACTGCAGGATATTTAACTCAAAAGAGACACACTATGCTGATCGTCTGGAGGGTGGTGCTGTGTTTGTCATTCCTCAAGCTGAAAAAGTTTTCGATCAGAAGAACACACTTGCAGCTCAATGTCAAACTTATGCTGGCTCCAAGGTAAGCTAAATTTCATGTGGGTAACTGTATTTGCTAAAAATCACATTAATATGATGTCTGACAATAAGTAATGTTACAGTAATAAGTTGATAGCTAACTAATTAGCTTTTCTTAACTTAGCTGTTGACAGTTAATTAGGCAATTAAAATGTGTAAAATTATATATATTAATGTACTCAGATACATCATTCTTTGCATTATTTTGGTGTCTGCTGAACGATCTTGTGTAGAAGATGATGAGATCTCTTCAGTATATGACTTTATCCTGACCACCAGCATTAGCATTAGTACATCTGAAGGGGATCTTCCGTTGCTAAAACTTTTTCCTTATTAAACATGAGAATCTGCCACATTAACACTGAATAAATGACTTCCCTGGTTTAATTAATGTAAACATGGTTTCATATATGAAAACATGAGCCTCTAGTTTATTTCTGAATGAAAAGTGTTTTGAACGCTATCCTCTGTGTGCTTCTAAATGTTCCTACCGAATGTACTACTGACCTTTTTTGTAGTTTTAGTTTATTAGTAGACTGTCCACTAACAAATACCTGTGTTTCCTAGACAGTTTGACAAATTCCAACAAACATACACACAATAAGGCTTCTGTCACAAACTACTGACCTGTTGCATGTGGGCATGAGGATAAATTCATTTTTACCCTGTTTTAAATAATATCCTATGAAGCATAATGGCTTTTGTAATTCAGTACCTTCATGGATGAAAATGACCTCTCCGTTGTTGATCTGAGCTTGGGTGAAAGTATCAATACTATCATCAGGTGACTCTTTCAGAGCAACGATCCCATTGGTTGGTGCTTCTATTGAATATACCAGCTCTTCCGGAGGGGTGTCCACATCTTCTGTGTTCAACACTCTGTTTGTGATTTCCGACTCTTCACCAACAAGGACCTATCGAGAAGGGGTGGATAGAAGAAACACACAAGATTGGAAAACAAAACAAACTAGTGGAAAAAAAAATCCCTAAAAGGGTTTGATTGTTTTGCCATGGAGTGTAGCAGCTTGGCGTGTTATCTGAAGATAAAGAGCATTGCAAAGGGAGATGGGTCTCTCAGGCCTTGGCGGCCTCTAATGGACCCATAATGGCTGCAGAGCTGAATGGAACATTAATTGAAAGAGCCAGAGCAGATCTCCTGAAAGAGTGTCTTAAATAGCAGGAGTCAGTAGGGAGAACAGAGAGGTGTGCAGTGAAAGAGTCATATCGATTTATTCAGCCTTGCTCCCCTCTGCTGCCTCCATCTACCACTCTCCAGACAGAACCAGAGAGCGCTAGAAAAAAAGGCTGGCAGAGAAATTCAGTTCACGAAGCAGTGGCCCAGATAAGCAAGGTCTACAATTCCATTAACTTTTAGGGAAGCTATTTCCACGCAACGCATGTTTGAGAGCAGAGAAGGTACTTATTTAAACACCATAGCCAAAGTGCAATATCATATTAAACTACAAAGAATTCACCTTGCCCGCCTCATATCTAGTCAGTGGTAATGTGAGTTATATGTAATTCATAAGGGCAATGTGCCATGATTGCCAGGATCCCTTTATACCAGTTATGCCCTCTAGTGGTTACTGGGGGACTTGCATTTTGTGCCATAAGATATCCTATGTGGAGTGCATATGGTCGACCACGTGGTGGCAGCATTAGTACATTTGTGTATTCGGCTCCAGTCAGTACAATTTCATACCACAATTATCCTCCAAATTGTGTAGGAAATTGATATTTCTTCATAATCAATGTGTAACGCATATAACATTGATCGGATGCTGTGCAGCAAATTTAATTTCAGCTCGCTGAGGGAGCCGGGCTGTGTTTGAGAGAGACTTAACAAGCCATTATTACGGCAAGTCGTAATCACTCTCTGATTGAGCTGCTGTGTCCCCCAGAGTTTCTCTGTTCCACAGTCTACATGCTGCTGAATGTGCAGCTGAACTTATGTGCGTATGGTAGTCTGTGGGAATGTGTGATGGAGACATGCTGTCCAGAGAATGTATGAGTGAACGGGAGAGTGTGTAGGTCTGCTGAGTGTGTATTTGGAGGGAAGCCCTCTAATGGATGCCAGCTGGAGTTCCACTGGGCAGGATCTGTGTCACCACCATGTTATTCATCATGTCTGATCATCTGCTGCAGGTCATACAACACTGCAGCTTCCTGCCTTAAATCAACACAGCAGAGAGAGAGAGAGAGAGAGAGAGAGAGAGAGAGCAAAAAAGAATGAAAGGGTAAAGATAGAGGGAGCACAAGCAAAAAAGATAAATAGAGAAAGATATAAGGCTTAAGAGGGGAACAAGATCAACGAGGGAGAGAGAGAGAGAGAGAGAGACACAGAAAGACAGAGCAGAAAAGAAAGAGACAGAGGGAGAGAAAGAGTGAAAGAGTGTAAAAGAATAAAGGAACATGAGAAATAGAGAGAGAGAGAGAGGGAGAGAGAGAGAGAGAGAGAGAGAGAGAGATTAAAAAACAATGGGCCTCATTTACCAACCGTTCTTCAGGTGCCCTCTTAAAACCCACTTACACATTTTTCATGATGATTCTGTCATTCACCAATGTTTTCTTATTTGTGATTTGTTCTTAGGTAAAACCAGAACCTACACACACTCAAGAGCACAAAGAAGTGAACAGTTCTGCGGTACACGTAGGACCTCTCTCAAGAACAAAATTTAGACAAAATTTAGGAAGATATTGGTGAATGAGGCCCAATGAGAGAGATAGAGAGAGAGAAAGAGAGAGAGAGAGAGAGAGAGAGAGAGAGAGAGAGAGAGATAAAGAGAGAGCAAAAAAGAATGAAGGTGGAAGGGGGTGGGGTAGAGGGAGCACAAGCCAAAGAGAGAAGGATTAAGAAAGAATGAAGGAGAGAAAGAGGACAGCAAGAGCAAAAAATAGGGAAAAAGAGAGATCAAGACAGTGTGCGAAAGATAAAATACAGAGCAGGAAAGAGAGAGATATAAAAGAATGAAACTGAATGGGCGAGAGAACAAGAATGAAAGAAATGCAGAAAGAGTGAGAGAAGAAGCACAAGCAAAAGAGAAAAAGAGAGCGGCATCAAGAATGAGAAGGAGAGCGAGAGCAAAAGAAACAGAGAGAAACTGTAGGGGGAGAGAGAGAGAGGGAGAGAGAGAGTATATGCTCTGTACATGTGGAAAAAGACGTATCATTATTTCACATTTTGTGGGATAGTAATGGTGATTGGCCGGACCGCTCACAGATCCCAGAAGCCGAATTCCTGCTACAGTCATGGTTTTCCAAAAATATGAGTTACCAAGGCGATGCGAGACCACAGACAACATCAAAAAAACATGACACACTCGTTTCCAGTTGTGGGAGAAGAGCCGTTTGGTATTTTCCGACTGTGTATCTGTTCCAGGACCTCTGAGGTCTCTGTGAGACACTCTGTAATTCTATAGAGGCCCTCTGGTCGTGAGAGTCCATGAGAATGAGCCTCAGTCAGAAGTGATAGAGCTTTAGGGCTGTACCTCCAGGCCGGTGTTGAGCTGTAGCATGGGCGGCTCATCATTAACAGGGATGACGGTGATGCTGATGGTGACAGGTTGGCTGCGGCGGTTGATCTCATAGGCAGAGGCAGAGAGAGTGAGACTGTCCTCTGAGGTCTCTGTGCTGTCGTGAAGGTAGTAGATGAGACCCTGCTGCACCTGAGCATGCGAAGATAAAGCAAATACAGTGGATATAGGGGTGGAAAATATGGCAAAAATATAATCATGCATCATATATCATGATACTTGAAGACATTTTCATGGTTCATGCAATGTATCATGACATTTTGTTTATCTGAAGTTTAAGACGTTGGACGAGACACAAAACAGTATCATATTTAAAAATGCTATTAGAAAATGTAAATACTTTTATTTTTTTAGCTTCAAAGTTTCACATACTGCACACCACTACATCCAGTTAAACATTTATTATTATAAATTAGGCTTTCTCGGACTCCTGGCATTGCTGCAATTTAATTCATAACTTAATCTCGACAATAGAGGAAAACTTTAAAGGGAAATTCCACTGATTTTCTTGCTTAATTCAGTTGTTGAGGTGTAAACAAAGTAATTCAGAGTGGTTTGATGTGAAATTGTTCATTACAGCAAAGCAAGTATAGCCATTTTATTTACTATTAAAAGATAGACCAGTGATCTAGATGTGTCTTCTGAGTTTTTAGATGCAATTTAGATAACAGCAAAATTATGTTAGATCTGAAAAAACAAGTTTTTGTGGTGGAATATTTTGTCACACAGTGACTTGCATGTATCTCTCCACACAGCATATACTAAAAATGTTTTAAAAATTAGGTAAAAATATAAACTGTGGTAGGACATGTTTCAACATATTCAGGCAGCATATTCACAACCATTTCATGTTGCAACTTTCCGGGAAGGGAGCTTTTAGAAAAATTAAACTCTTCAGACGACTGGGTGTCATCACCACCATTGTGAACAATTCTGACTTGGTAAGTTTCTATGTCATTGAGCATTTAACATCAAACCACTCTGAATGACTTCAGTGACTGTTTTTATCTCAACCAATTAATTATGCAGAAATATTGAAAAATCTGTGGAATTTCCCTTTAAAGGGACACTGTGGGCACATGCTTACTTGCATCCTACAGTGATGCCGCAGTAGTCTCTAGAGTAGGATTTCCAGTTTAAACACTAAGAAAACCCCCTTCTGATGATGTCTCATGAGGGTGGGAGGAGCATATGAAAAACTACTAGCGCTCTATGGTGGATATTTGGGGCAGGTTGTATGGAATGTCCATATACAGAATGTCCAACCATCATGTGTGTACATATGCATACAAGACACTGCTCCACACACCAATATGAACCATAAACATACCATTCTAAACAATTCACTTTCACAGTAAAAGAGTATTTCCGCTACGTATACCACAGAGCACCACTGACCCAACTTACACACTTCCCACATACAAGCACTTACTCATCTCCACTTAAGTGCTACAATAGTGTGTGTGCATGATTGCATGTTTCTGTTGTTTTGTGCAACACTCTTGTGCAGCTGTAAACCCTGGGACCAAAAGCTTGTATACATATGTTCATTGCAGTCATTAACGGCTGGTCTGTTGGTGTGCTTTTGCTCCAGGCTGCTGCAGAGCGTGAGCAGGCTCTAGTACGCTGCTATGTGCAGATTTTAATGGCCTCCAGATGATCGCCACCTCATGAATGGAGCGACTCAGTCTTTTCACTGATGGCGGGTGTTTATCTGGCAGACTGGTGTTTTCTACAAGAAGCAACCTTTCTTATGTTGACGTATTTGATTACTGTGTATTTTGACTTCATTTGACTTTCGTTTCTGGTGCACGCTTCTAAACTCCAAGTGCCGGTGTCCATTGAAGCCCAGAGTAATGCTGGGAGCCTGTACTCTTTTCCACTGAGTAACACAAACTACCGCAACTCTTGTGTGCCTGTTCCATCGTTCATGCATGCCAAACAACAGCATGAAAAGAACCACCGGTCCCACATGAGTGAGTGGAGAAATTCCCAGTGATGTCTGATAATGAGCATGATACATGCCTCTTTCATTTAGGGGCCATTATTCTCTGGTTTCAGTCCTTTCCAAAGCTACTCTGCAGTTTTCTCCCTCAATATGGTACTCATTTAGAGTCCTGCTGAATTCTTTACGCTGTACTGCATAATAAAAAAGAGGCTCTATAAAGACATAACAGGAAGGATGCTATGGAGAATGAAACATTACCCACAGCTTTGTCAGGAGAATGCTCTGTCTAGAAACACTGCAAAATGACTATTTACTTTTTTACTGTTGCCTGTTGGTGTGAAGTGGTTATGGCAGCTACATGGAAACCAAAGTGGAGCCGTCATCCTAAGCTTAAAACTGTCGTAACCCTGGAACTAACCTAAACAAGTACTTGGGTTCGCCTTGGTTTACAACTCCACCGGAAAATTATGTTTGTTTAGGACAAACCTGACCTGATGACAGCTCAGCGTTTTTTCTATACCAGTCCAACAGAGCCACCCCACCAATTTAGCAAAGCCAAAACCTTCAATAAACTCCAAGTTTAAGAGCTTTGCCTGATCTGGGTTCAGTTTTCAGGCTACACTGATCTTTCTTCACAGTGGGGTCTTTGACAGTCTGGTAGTGCTCAGTAAAAAATGTGTGGATGCTTTATTATAGGAATATATGGGCCAGTTTATTTTGGCTTGGGGCAGCAGGGTAGCTCCGTCAGAGTTTCCACCCGTGCTTGAACAGAGAATGAGCTGAGGCCAAGCTCCACACTGCAGCCATAAGAACAGTGTCTAACCATCTCCACGAGGCTCAGCACTGCTACGCTCACATGACATATAGTGCTTTTCCATCAGAACCCAGTCATTTTACTCTCACTCTTTCCACTAGCAGACCTTTGGACCGCTGCTGTAAGTGACACACAGCTAGCAGTTCCAGCAAAAGCCTATCCTGAGAGGATTCGAAGAGAGCTAAGATCACGCTGAACAGAAAGAAGAGAGAGAAAGAAGAAGGGAATGAGAGAGAGAGAGAGAGAGAGAGAGAGAGAGAGAGAGAGAGAGGAGACATTGATTTCTTCTGTCACTTAAACACAGAGAACATCACTGTTCTGCGTTACAAACAACTGGTTTGATCAAAGTCTGGCTCAATGGCTATTATGCCATGAATGGCTTGTAATTAAGATGCAGAAAATGCTATTTTATGCCTGGCTGTGCTGAAATGATACAGCTAATACTGGGGAGAGAATTTATTTGTCTCAGAGTAACCACAGTGCCAGACTGCTTCCACTCCTTGTCCTTTTAATTAAACCAACAAAAACCTCCCCAGTCGCTCCTGGTCTCTTCTTCTGGTGTGATCAAAATTCGGCTTCTTTTTCCTTTAGCATAACAAAATGGTGGAGACACAAAAGCAACAAGAAAAAGCAAAGGTGTAATCCACCATTGCCTCTACCTCCTCTGCAGGACCAGAATAGAACAGTGATCTGGAAATGTGTGCATGTGGGTATTTTGGGACCTGTGCTCATCGTGCTCTCAGATTTAGGTAAAATAATAATAATAATTAAAATAATAATAATAATTTTAAGAAATTATTTTTACATTTAAAAACAATTATAATGTATATCAGATCCTACTTAAAGATCATATACACTTAATAACAAAGTAACATCCCCCTTTTCTTACAGTGTCCTTGAGAGGCTGAAGCTTTAGCATCAACCCCTCACCAAGCCATGGGCCTGCCAGTGGGCCAAAAGTTTGATTACAGACTTCTATAACCTAAGAAAAGCTCCATTAGTTTGCATTAAGGTCCCTGTAGTTACTGAATAATAAGCCTCAGTAAGTAATAAGCCAAGAAAAAAGTTGCTTCCTATTTTGTGATGAATACCTTAAATAATAATTGGTAGTGGTAAATAAAAGCAACATGTCATTAGGCCAGCTACATTGCAGAGTTTTAGTTTGCACTGTAACCTTTTCTTGGAATTAGATACAGTTCATTAACGAGGTACATTCAAAATCTGTGGTGAACTGTGATATTAGAGCTAGGCCTTCTCTTCGGCCCATGCACATAAAAACATGCTCAAAAAAATGAAAAAAAAAAAAAACAAGAAACATCCCACCATTACAATGCTCATTTCTGCTCACTCCCTATGGGATTTCTAATAGTATGTCACCACATTTCTCTGCCCATTCTAGATTAAACACACACATTTGAAGAATATAAAAGACCTGCCATATTTTTATTTGATGCTTGCAACAGACATCAGTGTATATTTTACCTGGTATGTTTCAGTTTTATTTTAGTGAAGAGTCCTGACACAGAACTGCTACTGTTTTCCACTTCTAACAAATGCCTGGAACCTAGTTGGGCTGTCACTCTTCCAGAAGGACTAGAGTGATATTTTCACAAAATTGGCCCCACCCATTGGAAATTAAAACCCAATTTTCTGACTGCACTGTCTCTTTCTACTTATGTTGGATAATAGAATGTACAATGCCTTCTGTCCAGCTCCTAAAGGCCAAACAAATGGAAAAAAAATCTTGAATGGACAATTTCTGTTGGCCTGTTCAAGATCTGAACCCATGAAAACTTAATCATAATAGTATTATACTACTTGTAGAGTTTAAATACAATAAGAATACAAATTAGCTACAAATTACAGACATGTATTGTTTTACTTCTCAGAAATTATTAGGCCTTTTTTTTAAGCCTAGAAGGCCCTGAGTGTTCCCTAGTGTTAAAAATAAACATCAAGGTACATAGGTAGGTACATAAATAAGCTTATATACTTTATATACTTTTAAGTAATATTAATAGCTTGTAAACTGTTAAAGACAGTGTCAGTTAAGATAAAGAATTCCCTGCTTGATATAGATAAGGTTAAGGTTGTGCCTATTATGAGAATATTATGCGGGCCGTTATTTGAGGAGAAAAACGGCTATACTCACATCTTTCCAGGTGAAGGAGACAATTCCTTCGTCGTCCTTGTCCAGGTATTTGATCTCTCCATTCTGAGGTGCCTCCTCCATGATGAACTCGATGTTGACAGACCTGTAGAAAGGGTGTGTGACATTGAGTACCTCCTCAGAGAGTGCCACGGCTCCTCCTTCCCTCAGTGTGAAGTTGACCACCTGGATGGGAATAAACCTGGGTACAATGTCCACCTGCACCCTCAGGTCCTCCACTGTGGTGAAGCCATTACTAATGTCCATTGTGAACCCGTCTGTACCTTGCAGCGAGGCTGACACGTACAGGATTGTGCCTTTATTTATATCCTCTTGTGTGAAGGAGTGGATATAGTCCAGCACGGGGGTAGCTGTGCTGTCTGAGTCACTGGTCATTTTGACCACATGGCCAAGACGTGGGGGTTCTTTAATGCTAAACACCATCTCAGTAGGGACGATATCTGCCTGCTCCACCTGAAGAGGAGATAGTAAAGTTTTTTGTATGTTAGTTAATACAGTTTAAGACTATATTTTTGCAGCTTTACCTGAGAGCAAACGATAACCCAAAACAAAAGTAAAATTTGTGGGTGTCATGTCTTTCCAAACACATGTGCAGTATATGCCTATCATTGTAAAAACACAAATTTAATGTGAAGACATGTTTACACAATCCAGCTTGTCCCATTTGGAATGACTCACAGTTCTGACATGTAATCATAGATTTCAGGGAAAGCTGGCATTGATATTGAAAATAGGTTCTCTTTTATATTACCCATTAAGCATGCAACAAACCTGAAAAATATTAAGCAAATACTTAGATGTGATTCAGAGTAAGACAAGCAAGGAGAACCCCATCTTTAATGAATTTGCAGGGAAGCTGGTATTCTTGAAGGCAGCACTGTGTGCTGCATGTAATTATTGAGTGTGCACACAGCGTAAGGTCAGCCACATACCAGATCTAAATCGCGATAGGCACAGAACTCTGCCTAAACTACTTCCTTTCAACACATATTTTGCAACAAAAAGCACAGTAGTATTTGGTTAGATTTATGAGTTCGTCATTTAGTAAGTTTGAGAGCAGTAACACTGTGGTTTTGGAAACTTCCATGGTTAAAATATGAGGCAGTGATAGTCTTTTGATTGTATGCATCTGTACATTTCAGTTACCCCGATGCACTAGTTGGCATATGCTGGATTGATGTCTTCTCTACTTGATTAACCACAATTTATCACCTTAGGAGATTAAAAGCAGGCACTCTTGCTCTCACTTTCATGTGTGAAACTAATTAACACTGAAAAAGGAGGCTGCATAACATATCAACCACATATGTCAAACTTTGCACTGGTATAACATAAGCTTCTTTCAACAGACACCAAAAAAATCCCCAAAAAGATGCTGTGAATTTCAGTAACATCAAAGGGTATGTAATTCTGCATATCCCCACTCTACATTTGCAGTAATGAGCATCCTTACCCCATTGTGTCAAGGGGAATTCTGCTGATTTTTAAAACATGTCTGTGTAATTCAATCGTTGAGATGTTAACAAGGTCAAGGTCAGTGATTTGATGTAAAATGATTGTATTAAAATGTACTAACTCTGATTTCTTTGCAAATGTGGTGATAGGAACAAGGGCTTGTGAGGCGTGCAATGTGAAATTAATCATATCTATCCAAAATGACCAGTGAACCCACACAAGTGTTCTGAAGTTTTGTATGTGATGCCGAAAATGGTAAAATAGTGGTAAATTAATTTACCTTAAAACATCCTGCTGTAGTTACCTCTCCAACATGAATCAATTAAAAATATATTTTAGCCCATGAGCTTAAATTAAAATTATCATTAAACAATACCTGAGATATCAAGCAACGTATTTGTTACCATTTCTTCATACAACTTTTTAGAAGCATTAAATGCTTTGCACATATGGTTCCTATCACCACCATAGTGAACATGACATGAACAAGTTTCTCTAGAATGGTATATATTACATTAAAATACTTTATGTCTTAACCATTTAATTGTGCAGACAATTTAATAATTCCCTGTTAAAATAGTCACATCAGAACATTGAATTAAAAGGCACACAGGTGGGCTCTCATTCATTCCATTTTTAAAATAATTGTTAAAGAATTGCATCATTGTGTTTGTTCTTATTTTAAATTCAATTTTGCTTAGATTTTGTTGCTGTTGATTGTGATCTTTAATCTCAGTGTAACTACCCTGGTTAAATGAAGGTAAAATAAAATTAAATAAAAAATTCAGCTCTTACCCGCAGATGATCCGAGTCAATAATGGAATGCTCTCCTTCATACGCAATGATCCCCTGATTGGAGGTAACCTGAGGTTCAGACAGATATCCTTTTTTGAAGATCTTGATTCTGAAAATCCCTTCCTCAGACAAGCCTTTTGCATGAACAGTGAAGGTAAACGAGTCTTTGGACCTCAGGCTCTGATCGCTGTGCTCATAGGACACCACTCCTTTCCTAAGGTCCTCCTGTGTGAACCGCTTGGCCTCGATACCACTGACTATAATCCTCCCATCACTGGGAGGAGAGGTTATGTCATACACAATTTCTGCAGCATTTCTGATGTCAGTGTTGGATTCTGTGCCCAGAAGACTGGTGTTAAGAGTCTTGGTGCTGCCATGGTCTATGACGACCATGGTGTTATTGACCACACGGAGGTATGGCTCACTTGCCTGAACCTGAAGCAGGGTTGTTGTCTTGTGCAATCCATCAGACACTTGAAGCTGGAACCGTTCACGGTCAGCACCTTGATGAACAAACAGAACCTTCCCATCCCTCAGGTCTGCCTGTGTGAAACGGTAGAGGGGTTGTGAAGGGTCTGCAGATGAGACAATGCTACCTGAGAGAATTCCCACTCGAACATAGACCAGCTGGGTGTCATTAAAGTCTGAGTCATCATCCCTGAACATAATATCATCAGTGGTCAGCAAACGCTGGCCATTTCTCACCACGCTAAAGGGTTTATTGATGACCCTTTGAGGTACATGATCATTTTTGGATTGAACCGCTATGTTAAATATTCCTTTGAGGACCTCCTGTCCTTCTGTGCTGCCTTCAGCTTCTTCAAACACAAGGAAGCTAAACTGGTCATGGTTGATCTCTGAGCCATCATGTTGATAGATAAGCCTGTTCAAGAGTAGGTCTTCATTACTGAAAACCCGAACTGCACCCTCAAACCTTGGCACACCAGGAGGGGAGTCTCTGATGAGGCGTCCATGCCTGGGGTCTTGAACAATCCTGTACACAAAATCTGTGGATCTGGGAGTCTGTACCCAGAGATATTCTTTATTCAGGATGTTTTCATTTCCTTCCAATACCACCAGTTTCTCATTGGTCAGGCTGGGTGCACTGGAGTCAGCTTTAACTCTGATTGGGTAGGTGTATACTCTAGAATACTGATCCTCTGCAGATACCTTGAACTGAAAATGGTCCTCAGCATCAACAGCCCTACGGATTGTGGGTCTGTAACTGACATGTCCATTCTCAACATCCTGTTGGGTGAAGCTATTTCCTTCTGACAAATCTCTGCCTTGCAACATCAAGGCACCCAGTGCTGGATGCTTCCAAAGGACATATTTTATTGATGCTGAATTAATACTCTTCCCCTTCACCACAGCTTCCAGGTTTTCATGTTTGATGACTTTTGGCTGCTGTTCGGTAATTTCAAGGGGGACAATCTTGGCCATTCTTACCTGATCAGGCATGATTTTAATTATAAATACATTGTCTGGAAGAGTAAACTGTCCAAGGTGAGCATTAAAGTGAATATACTCCGTTTCTGTGTCGTCCAGATCAGATGAGATTGTAGTGATGTACCTCAGTTTATTCTGCTCCAGGTCAGATTGATGAAATAGTGACACTCCCTGTGGTACACCGTTATCTGCAATAATTTGCAGTTCTCCGAATCTCAAAGGCTGTGTAACATTGAATATGATATCTCCATTCCTAGGAGTGGCAGAAACAGCCAGGTTCTGTATCCCTATAGATGAGTCACTGCCCTGAGTTAGGAGAAGTCCAGTGTTGGTGACTAGGCTCATCTGTGGGGCTGTAACTGCTAGTTTGAAAGTAGCTGACTGACTAATCTGATCCCCATCTGAAACTTGCAAGGTGAGTCCCGCCACTGAGCCTCCTCTGTGGACATAATAAATGAGTCCATCCTTAAGCTGTCTGCAGGTGAACTCACTCAGGCTCCTGCCAGGATGCTGTGCATTCTCCAAGTATCCATTAGGATTTGGGTTAGAGGTGACAGTAACGGTCAACTCATCACACCGATTATCTGAATCAACTATTTTGATCAGGTTAGGGCTTAAACGAGTGCGTCCATTTTCTGTGACTGAAATGTCTCCTCCACTAAGCTGGGGGATGTCATTGACAGGGAGGATTTCCACTTGAAGCACATACTGGTGGGGAGTTTTCAAACACTCTGGAAGATTGGAACCGAGTGCAACCACCTCTAGCTGGATTTGATCATTATACTTTTCATTGCCATCATGAAGATACTTAATCTTCTTATTCACCACATCCAGAAGAGTGAACTTTTTTGTGCGTTTAGTATTAATATTCATATCTACGAGCCCATACCAAGGATCAGCCTGTAAAGTGAAGATGATCTGAGACTGTCGCATTCCAACAGCATTTAGATTGAATGTTGGGTTGAGGTTGGTTACATCAATAATAGCCTCCCCACCCTCAGGAACCAGCAGAGGGCTGACATCCAAAAGTTTGGAGACATTTTGAAAGATCTCTGGCATGTCAGGAGTTGGGAAACAGTGCCTTTCTGCAGTGCCGGCGACATATCTGATACGCAGTGGGGCTGTAGTTGTGGTTGTCTCAAAATCATAATAGCTGGAATAATCATAATCTTCTCCCTCACATTTAACATGAACATCTTTAGTTATCAAGGCATCCTGTAGGCTTCTGTCTTTTTGGTTCACCTTGATTTCTCCTAGACAACCAATGAAGGACTCAGAAGTCATCTCCTCCTCCATACGAGACAGGTAGTCATCACGGAACACTTCTTTCATTTTCCCCTGGATGCCTCCTAAGTATAGATTTCCTACAAGGTCTAGGTTTTCTGATCCATTCAGAGGGAGTGAGACAGATTCGCTGTCCACTGTAATAGCAAAAGTGTTGGGCTCGATCTGCATCTTTATCCTGTGCCATTGATCATCATCCAACTGCACTTTTACGTTGTTAAGGACCACCATGCCACTGCCGACGTCTACCACACCTTTGAGGTGACCTCCTATTATGCCCATGGCAATGAAATCAGACTGGTGACCGGGATGGAAGAGAAGCAGTGCATCTTCAATAGTAGTTTTCATCAGTACCTCTATGTTGCGAGAGCCAGTGCTGGCCCTGGTCCAGGTTGGGAAGGACACAAAAGATTCTGGGCTGACAAAACTCGTGGCCTCCCCATCTCCTGCTTCAAACTCACTACTGCAGACTTCCTTGGTGTCTTGGCAGAAAGGAGTCTCTGAGGACAAAATATCAAACTGTTGGGACTTAAACGTTATGTTGCTCATACACCCACGGAAGAAGGGGACAGCAGTGCTGAGGTATTCGACGTCCAGATCTCTCACACCTCCAAGGAACACGCCTGTATCGATATTGAGGTCCTCCCCTTCTTGCATTTCAATGAAGGTTGTAAAAAGGTTGTCCACAGTCATGCTGAGTTTGCTTCCCTTCAGTGTGAGAGAAACTTGATGATCCAGTAGATTATTTAGCTGCACACCTGTAGAGGAGGTCAGCACTTTTTCACCTGATCCCATGTCTATCCTTGCCTGTGGAAATAAACACAAACAATAAGCATTAAGCATGTAAGGCTTTAGTGTTAAAGCCATGTATTTCACATTTACATTTGATTTACATTAAAGAAAGTTAAACCTCCTTGCTTCTCATTTTCTTTTTCCTCCAATACTGTTAAGCAATTAATTATGAGATTAAAATGTCAAGATTCTCGTTTTCAAATGACAGCCTGGGCAGACGAAGAAACAATGCTGTTTACAATGTTCAATCTAACGAAAGGCGTAGCTGGAAATGCCTTTTTAATGAAGAATCTCACAGTACGATGAATGATGAAATTGTTTTGAGAAAGGACATATTGCAACATAATTCCTGCATTTTCATTGCAGCAGTATATCCATACAATCTATGCACGCTGTGAGACCAAACATTTTCCTCAGCGGCTGAAAGATATCAACTCAGGTCAGTAACTCACTCCAGCTCCAGGGAAGATGTTTTCCATATGTGATGAGCAGAGAAGTGAAGCATAGCCTGATTAAATGTAAAGCAGCTGAAAATACATCTGACTCATCAGAATACCATTCAGGTCGACCACATACCAAATCACTGTGCATCTGAAAGATGGGATGAATATTTGGTTCTCGTAAAGAATTGAAAGCACAGTCTTTTAATGGCCACAAGAGAAATTTAACAAGGGTTTGAATTTGTTAATACACATGCTGTAAAAAAAAGGTTTGTAAAAAAATTACTTCATGAGGTAGCAAGCAATTTAACTGGTCAACTCAAATAAATACTTTGAAAGAAAGAATGCAATGCCAACTTTTAAGTCCAGATATTTTACATCAGTATTTTACATTCAAACCTCAGAAACACTTTTTACCAAGCAAGCTTGTCAAAATAAAGCCTATTTTTAATAATTCCATGGTTATACAAATATTTTCCATGCACTTCATGGGATTTAGGGTGTTGAATGTTTAATACAGTACCACTAAGCAAGTAGGGGAGAGCAAGTCTAATGCATTTTAGTTTTTGCTAAATCATTTGAAAAGTATTTAAGGAAGAATAATATTTTTCTATATAAGAAGCCTACACGTCTGCTACAAATGAAAACATAAACTTTGTTTCAATTTAGCTGAAAGTAGAAGAGCATGATATCAGCAAAAATGAAATATATTTTATTTACAAGGCAGCTATAGTATGTTTTGATGAATTTGTGCATAACACATCCAAAAAATTGGCTGTGGAATTTAAAAGGGAGATATAGACTGTTCTCACTATTTGAGTCTTAGTTGTAACACAGCTTACAATTAACCTCGCCATGAGGTTAGCCTGGCTAACTCTGACTACAGACACCAAGAAGGCAATTTAAAAAATAGGTGGGAATTCTGTGGCTTATACACACAGTTCAGTAATCAAAAACACCTGTGATCAAAAAAAGTTACTTTTATATACAATTACCTTTTTTAGATACAAAAACAGTCTTCAGGTGAAATCTTGAGAAATGTCTGACTGATTGCTGTCAAAATTTCATTTACATTGCTATGAGAATAAGAAAATGTGACTAAAAGCATATTCTAATTGAACCTGTTTAACTACACAAAATGTTACACTTTAGCCCTCATTAATTTGTGCCCCGCTATCTTGTGTAGTGAGTTTTTTGACACTTAAATAGGCAGTTGAGCTTATTACCTGCAACCTGCCATTGTAAAGCTCCAGGGAAAGGTAATCTTCATTTCCGGCAGCTAGGAGGAGGAGCCCACTGCGCCTGCTCGTCTTAAACTGGAGCGACAGATGAAAACTCAACAGATCCTGCACCGCATCTATCCGACAGTAACTATCCCCGAAGAATGAAACTGCAAGCAGAAAAAAGAGAGACAAAACATGATGCATGTGGCACTTCTGACTTTCATGTAATTCTGTTAAGGAGTCTGTCAAACAACGAGCTGCTAAAACATTAGGAAATTGAACATACACACAACGGATGTAAGTGTTGGACAGACTTGCGCGCTGATTCAGTCTTACACAGCTGCTGCAAACAAAAGGAAAACTGGAAGGGTTGTACAAACTGCTTCAAGGATTCTCTCTCTAAGCTATCAGTCAGAGCCCCATGAGAGAGTTTGGCCGCCAGCACTGCTGCAGGATTTCCCAGGCTTTGGTTGTGAGATTTCAGACTCTATGCTAATTCAGCCACCTGCCTAGCACAGAACCCCTCTCTTCTCCCTCCACCAATACAGCACACTCAGGAAGTGGATTATTTCCCATCGCTTCCACTCTTAGACTAAACCGGGCAACAGAGCTGGGTCTTACAGACAAGGGTTTCCAGGGCCTGAGCCAAGCCATATAGACAAGATGGACATTTCACAACAGCATACAAACTGGGCAGACTTGAAGGCACTGCAGCATGACTCTGGAAAGCCCCTAAGTGTTCTTTCAAAATGGACCAAAGTGTTAGGCCACAGATGCTTCTAGTGTGGATATTATCAGGCTTTTTCATCAAACAAAATAAAAAGCCTCACAGCCTCAAACCTTTCCCTTTTTTCAAACCTTCAAAGACGTATTCACACCAACTAATCAGTGAAAATGGTCAGTGCAACTGTAATATGGGAAAACATTCAAACAATAACGTATGCAAAAACATTTCACACGGTGTTGATGATGCATATTACTAGCCTCTTAGCATCTACTAAACTGACTCTCACAAACTTATTTCAGATGCAGTGTAAATTGGGCTTTGTTTTGAGCTAATCTGCAGCACTATTTTTTCATCTAGGCATCTGCATTGTGTTTCACCTTTGGCAACACCTAAAAATACTAACACTACAAGCAACAAGAGCATATTTTTTCTTTCTTTCTTTCTTTTCTTATTTTTGTCATCTGCTGAACTCCACAATCTGTGAGGAATGTACTGTGCAGTGGGGAAAAATAAAAATGACTCAAGAGCACAGCCCTTAAATAGTGCACATAAATAATGTTAAAGGCAGCATAATATGAAGGGAAACTGGCATTTATCAGCGCGCTCAGACTATTGTGATCAAAGTGAACTCATGCACTTTCTCTTTCTCTGTTTCTCTTTCTCCAATGAACAAAAGCTATAAGATAAAATGTTTAAAGCATTACCCAGTCACTGCAAGCATGTAGCTTGGTTCCTACAGTCAGTCACACAGTTAGTGCCCATGGCTTAGCAAAGAACGTTGGATCCCTCTGAAGAATATTCATGTAGATCACGCGCAGTGTTCACTTTGAAGATCATGCCAGCACACCAGGGCTTTTCCATGGTCTTTTTTAGGCTTTGAAACGCTTATACTAGGTTTCCTACATGCCTAACCTTGTACTAAAGGCCCCTTTTGCAACACATGTGGTAAAACTCTATATGTTTCCGTTCATTCCTCACTCCATATGCTTGTCTTTTTCATTGGAATCCCCTTAGATTTGGATTTCTCTTCATTTTTGGGGGGAATTACAGGAATGTCTGTGTAACATGGCTTTCAGTTATTACCAGTATGAAGTACCAGCCAGGTTTGGACACACCTACTTCCAGACGGCTTTTCCTTATAAATCAGAATAACAGTGAAGACGTTATTCTACATTTTGAAGTAGCATGTTTGGGATTATACAAGGACTGAGAACTGAAATGATCATTGGCGTGTCTATATCCACCATCGACACCTCCTACAACAAACGCTGCATCCACAAGGCCGCCAGCATTGTGGACAACCCCTCCCACCCCTGTCATGGACTATTCACCCTCCTGCCATCTGGCAGAAGGAACTGGAGCATTCAATCCACCACCTCCAGACTCTGCAACAGCTTCTTCCCTGAGGCGGTCAGATTACTGAAAACCCCCCAACATCCACCTGGACTAATCTAGACCTTTTCCAACATCCACAATACACTGATCACACACCCTTTTACCATCACTGCACGCTGGCACTTAAATGTTTTAATAATTTGAATGGTGCTATAGGACCTCAGTCTTTCTGTAGAGTTTAAAGTTGGCACTGTTTGTACTAACATGCTGCTTTGATGCCAATCGATGTCTATATATATGTATGTATGTACATACATTAAAAAATGTGATGCCCATTCATATGTATTGTTTTGTTGTCCTGTATTGTATTTATTGTCATGTGTAATTATTGTATATTCTGCACTCGTCTCATACTGTCATGTCTCCGCACTCTAAGCAGTACTGTGTAATGTGCTGCTGTTGTGTGCTGCACCATGGGGCCTGAAGAACAACATTTTGTTGCAATGAATACAAGTTATATTGAGGAATGACAATGAAGACCACTTGATTAGACTTGATGACTTGAAAATATTACTTTAAAATATCTGTAAGATTATGAAAACCTTACATTTGATCAAATGTATCAAGACCTTTGATTATCAGCGGCCAATCAAAGCACCTTAAACTTTGACAAACTTTTAGAAATGTAAAAAACACCACAGCTCTATACTTGGCTAAATAAGATGCCCAATATCTAAGAGTTTAGAGGAGAGTGAATTTTTACCCATTTCCTAAAGTGAAGATAAGGTGGATTAAACGGTGTAGAAGACTGATTAAACCTATAAATAATGACACGGAACTTGTCACTTATATCTCCTCCATGGTAGGTGGCTAAGTTATCTAACTAGCTCTATGCAGTCTTACAGAGCCAGTTCAACACTTCTGTCTTCTGACCATGATAATGTGCAGAGCAAAAATAGGTACCGACACTGACAATGTAAACAGGTAAGAGAGTGCACGAGTGTTTAAACAAGCATAAAATATGCCGACATGATTCTGGACACGAAAGTTTAGCGAATTAGCATTTAAAGTGGAAAAAGTCAAGTGAGGAGAGGAGATTAGAATACATCTAATGCCATTCCATACATGAGGTTTCGAATACTTTTTGTTTGATATTTTATTGGTCATGATGGTTAGAAAGGGTACATTTATATCTGATCAATTTGTAATGGTAGTCATGCAGAGTGGACACATCTCTCTGGTGTGTATTGCAGATTTTAATGGAATATTCTGGTGCATGGCGGTAGACAGAAGAAGCACTGCCAGACATTAGTAAGCTGCAAGCTAAAGAGCAGTGTGTGTGTGTGTGTGTGTGTGTGATTGAGTAAAAGAAAGAGAGAGAAAAGAGAGATGGATTAGTAGTTTAACTAAGAGAATCATAGTCAGCTTCATTATCCTCATGGCTCTACTTGTGGAGGGCCCACAGCTGAGGGAGCAGAGGATAAAATATGAGAATGGCTGAAGCCAAATAATTCCGCCTGCTGTTTCTGAGCTTCCTACAGCGCCAGAAGCAGCCAGAGTGAACTGAGCATGCCCCGAAAATGGGGGACACAATGGTTACTCTCAGCAGAGCCAGTGCGTGTCAAGCTGGAGCACATTAAACCTCTGAGATGATTGTGAAATAGGACACATATGTTCAAGGACCTAAGACCTTTTCTAGAGTTCAGCATGTACCATACATTTCACTTCCACAGCTACATTTTTTGTATGCTATTGGTGAGGTAAGGAGATATGGAGAAAATAAAACATCATGATACGTGATGACACTTTCAAAATACACAGTTTTTTAATTGTAATAATTGTTTTTTTATTTGGTTTAAAAACAAAATGACTGAGCAAAACATTTACATTTAAAAAACACTTTGAAAACTGAATACAATAATTGTTTTTATTCAGCATTTGTAAAAGTGAAGTATTTGAAGCTATTTAGGTTTTGGAGACCAAACTGGTAAAAATGTGGATAAAAAAACATTTTGTAACATCAGCTGTGCTTCAGACCCTTAAGCGGATGAATGTGAACACTTTAAAAAAATGAGCTCGGTCAAAACTTTGTGAAGGCCATGTCTTCTGAGAGTGTAAGTGAATTATCTTCTATTGTCATCATATCTTCATCAGTATAATGTTGATTTTGCATTTCAGACTTAAACACCAAGCCGGACCTTCTTTTTGAGTGCCATTAATATGTAAAGACATAGGATGTGTTCTGATAAACTCCTGTAAAATCCTACCTGATGCCTCTGACTTTTAAACTGTTATTTCAGTGCATGCATATTTTAGCAAGTATTTTTTTCCTCTTGAATCAATAATGCTACATCTTTCAATTTCAACAAAAAAATCTTCTTTCAGCTTTAAGAAGTAACAGGTGTTAAAATCAAACAGGTAGTAGCAATAAAGAATAAAGTAAGGAAATGCAAAATGGGCTGACACACATTCAACTACTTGTTACTGTGCAGTTTGTGCAGTTGCTGTATGTAAGTTGCTGTTTACAGACTCTCTATACAATTGATCTATTCATGTCCTGCCCACAAATATGGTCTTTAATACTAACTGTTGCAAAGTTGGACAAGTTTTACAGAACGCTGGAAAAAAATCTCATTCTATGAGAAACTGTAGTGCACAGCTTTCATATTTTGTTCAAAAATATTTTGAAAATTAAGCATGTTATTCATTTAAAAAGTGGGTTGTTATGTAACCAGGGTGATGTTAACATGGGATTTCCGAACTGCCTAGTTTGAATTAGCTACAGCAACACATTCTAGCTTGGTAGCCTAGTATTTTCAACTGGAAACTCATCATTATGTAGTGTATCTCAACTCTATCTAAATTCATTAGGTTAAATCTGATTTTTGACAACATTACGTAAAGGTTATCTAACCTCACAGCAGTTGCTAGAAAAGAACAGTTGTGGACAGAGCAGATGGGTCAGTTGGTCTCTTTATGACAGATGGAGTTAATTTATCATGATTACAATAACATTTCATCCTAAGATAACATATTGCCCTTGCGGTGAGGTGATGCCAACAGCATTCACAGCTCTTTTAAAGGTCTGGATTGTTGTGGATTGCGTTGTGTTATGAAGAATTAAATAGAGGTAAACAGTGTAAGGTTGCACTGTGTAGTTTGACAAATCATAACAGAGTCACAAACATTGGCTGTATTATTTGCCTGGTGATGGTAGTCAGTCCAGGTTTGGTAAAAGCACAAAGAAAGTCTAATAGGTCTTTAAGCCAGGCTATTTAGAGAGATTGTGTATACACAGGAGAAAATAAGGCTTTGGTGTCTAACACAAATAAGAAGACAGACTTTGTGTTTTAAAAAAAGCCTGATTTGTATCTTTTTTTAAAAATATACAGAGGATTACCCACTTCCACTCATCTTTGTTGTCTTGTGTTTATCCATGTCTTCCCCCAGACACAATATTAGGATCTGCAGTGGGAAATTCTGACTTCAGTGCATGACAATATGTATCTTTCTCACAGATCAGATGTCAGTCCAATGAATGCTATGAATGATATTATCTTGCTCACCACATCCAGGGCAACACTGACTAATTGTGTGCATGTCTTTTTGCTTCAGCAAGGCCAGATGGCAGTGATCTGATGATTGGGCCTGCTTGTATTTATAGCATTCACGGGGAAACTGAGTGTGCCTCTGTCTCCTCTATGAATGAATCTTCCCCATTTTACGGCCCAGCCCAAACCAGTGCCCGAACACATGTACAGAAGGGGGGAACAACCACAGCTCTAGGAAGCAGCCAGCCATTTGGAGCTTTTTCTGTTCTCGTGATTTGGCTAAGAGAATGAGTCAGAGCCCATGAAGAGTCAGGATTGTTTCTGAAGCTTGGGTTTTTGAGCCAGACTGAAACAGTCAACTAACAGCTTGAGAAGAGTCCAGACATGCTGAACCCAATAGCTGAGAGTTCTTGAATGCCTTGAAAAGCATTTGAGCTGAATGAGCATTTGTTGAGTGTGTTTTGAGAGCATAAATGTCCTCTCTTACTCTCCTTGAAGGAACTCTGCTTAGCTAACCCAGAAAAAATGGAATATGTTTCACAAATGGAATAATGTTCCACTGTTTCCTATTTACATTTTGGAATGTATTGGCAGCACTGTTATCTATTTCGTTAGGTTCATTAAAATACAGGCCAGGTAAATAAAGCTGCAATGACTAAAGTGCCCAAAAGACATTTTGATTTGCGTATCGTCGCTGTTGGAAGAAAATGCTGTATCGCCATTTTTGTCATTTCTTTTTTATATAATTGGTTATGACTGGCGCGGCAATGGCCTGGCGACCTGTCCAGGGTGTAATCCTGCCTTCAGCCCAATGACTGTTCCAGCACCCCCACGACCCAGAAGGATAAGCGGTTTAGAATATGTGTGTGTTTGTGTGTGTGGTTATGGCTTTGTGCACGGTGTCAAAATTTTATGATGAATGGGCGAATAGAAATGGTTCAAAATTACTTCGAATTAAATCTTGTTGCATTAACTTACATTGAAAGGCAAGAATGTTTTTTCCTTCTCTTGTAAAGTCGCCATATGGATATACTAGGTTTTGCTCCGACAAGATTAATAAGAACATCTGTCCAGTGTCGTCAAGTACAACAAATCCAACAACTTCAAATATTATTAAACTAATCTCTCTGCAATGCTCCCAAAAAAGCCTGGTGACAGTGTCATCATTTGTCGATGTACAAGATATTGTTTGTAGTGCCTCGAGTGTCCCTCCAGTGGAAATGTGATGATTTGCATTTCTGCTGAAACATCATGAAATGTATTGGATTATGATATTTTGGTTGAAGAAACTTGGGAAAACATGTTTCTGTCAGAGTCCTCCATAGCAACAGCTGACCACTGACCACCAAGTTTTCTGAGCAAACCGCTCTCTTGTGTAACTGCAGATGCAAAATTATGGACCCATGTCTATAAATAGTGGTTATGTTGGTGATTTGTTCCCCTGGTTGTTTAGTGATGCCATGGCAAAGAGAGAGACAGAGGGAAGTACAGAGAGAGCTGCTTATAATTATATGAAACATAAGACACTACCACTTAGCTGGAGCCACTCTATGTACGGACATGACAACATTTACTGTAAGTTCCTATGACAAGATTAGAAGTATACCTACAGTCTCGGCTATGAAAAGTATTTGAGGAAAGTCCCTTTACAATGTAGAAATGCAGCAATAATGACAAAAATAACTGTATTTCAGTATGTATTGCTCAGAGGAGGATTCATCTGTAAGAAAAGAAAAGGAGCAACTAGTAACTGTTTGGGTACTAATATGAAAATAGTATGTAATGTGGATTTAAGAGTGAGGAATTGCAGTGTGGGCCCATATACAGTTCCTTGAGAGATTTAGGGGTAAACCCTTATAAGTAGAGAGTTATTCCTTTTTTAATTTTTTTTAGGTATGCTGTCAAATTGTAATTGTGTAATTGCATTTTAATTGCATAGTGATTTACATAATTAATCACACTTAGAGTCCATTTTACTTTTCATTTCTAAGTGCATGTTAAACTTTTTTCTGTTTTGTGTTTTTCACTGTCAAGAAATCACAAAAATATGGGAAAATCATAAAGGACTGTTCTTCTTTCAGCCAAACAAGACTGTTCACACAACATGACTACATTACATCAAATTTATATCATGATAAAATATTTCTTCTTCTACTTTCAGACACAGATGCGGAACCAGCTGAAAGTTTAGAATCCTCACTCCTCACAAAATTTACCTGTTTCTAAATTAATATTAAATGAAATCAAATCATTCATGTCCATCAGTTTCCTTTAGAAATGAAGTAGTGACATATCATTTCAATGAACTCCAACATGAAAAAGATTTAGACAGTTGTGTTCTAGAGTTGGGGGTGGGGCTTAATCATGGCTGTTCTCACCCGTAAACCATTAACCGGCCCCGAGTAATGAGGGCCCCTTTATTAAGAGCAATTAAGGAGTTTTAACTGTGGATAGAGACTGAGCCAGGTTGTATGTGAGCGTTGAAGTTATTTAAGGCAGCTGGTTGCTTTAGTGTGCAGTTTCTGCATGAAGAGGACATAGTAAAGCTCAGCATAGCTCTGCTCTGGTGTTTTATAGAGCCCTGTGCTCTCTTTTGCTCCCCTCTACGGGACTCACTTTACTGCCGACCTGGAGCCTCGGCCAGCCAGCATCAAATCAAACTGAAAACCAGCTCAGCATCCCTTAACACTGCTATTCACCAAGATCCTCAGAGGAGCCCAAGCACCGGCAGACGCAGAGCAGAGGAATAAAATGTAAAAATGAGTCTCACTGAAAACCCCATAGCACGCCAGCGCTCTGCAGTTGAGGACGGGTGTACACACACACACACACACACACACACACACATATATATACACAAATCTAGGGCAAATATTATGTGAAAATATTCCACAATCCCAAAAGACCTCTACCTATGGGAAGAAAACTTTTACCTTACAGATACTCAGTTGCTGCATTTATATTCATTTGCTGCATGTCTGTTTCATGTGTCACTTTGAGTGCGTCATGAGTCATTTTTCATGTTTTGTAAAATAGACTTATTAAAATACAATCAGGACTTCTCAAAGAATTAAGTGTAAAATAGTAACTCAAATTACTTTCAGTGTTGGGCTATTTACTCAGAAAAGGCATCCATCACTAAATACTCATTACTTCTCTTAATATGTAATGGGATTACTTTCTTACTACTTGCTGTAAAAAGTAATCTCACTACTTATCATGTTACTTGTATGCTACTAAAACCTACACAAATATGTACCAACTGAAAAGTACAAGGAAAAACCCAATATAACTTTCAGGATTTTATTTAGAAAGTAATAGCCAATCACAGTAAACATTAAAAGGTCACTGATCCCTGCACTTCCCTTACTTTGGGTCAGTAGAGATGTTTAAAAAACAACAAAATAAAAATTGTTAAGAATAAAATGTAAAACTTGCATCACCTTTCTGGCCTGTTTAATTGAGGTTGGGGCTCTTCATCATGGGGATCTTCATCCATCACTTTCTTACTAGCATTATTAGTTGCTTCGAGACATGGTGTGTAAAGTTAAAGGCGGTGGAAGGTTGCTCTGCACAAATCATATTCACGAAATTGCACAGATGCAGGTAGTACATGCACACGCAAATTACAAACAAACAGATAATATAGAGGTGCAATATACAATGGTATGTAAAGGTTTAAACACCCCTTGTCAAATGACATGTTTTGTTGATTTGAGTGAAAATAAGTTAACACATCCTCTACAGAGAACACACTTAAAAATGGCATTTTCTGCACATTTTTGTGCACAATTTCTATTTATTTGCAAAGTTTAACACATAAACACAAAAAAACAAACGTAAACTATAAAATGTGCCACAACAAAACAGTTACTGTGCATTAAAATGTGCAGAAGTGTGTTCTCTGTAGAGCATGTGTAACTTATTTTCACTTAAAAAAATCAATAACACATGTCATTTGACCAGGTATGCCCAAACATTGTCTCTCAGAAACAAATAATTAATGGGCAACATTCTTATTAAGTCAGTAACTGCAGTGTGATTACAATAACTGTAATGTGTTGCACCACTTCGTTACAGGAAAAAGTGATTACACTACTGTAATGTGTTACTTTGTACCATGTTAGCCCCCCAACAGTGTTTACTCTACACTTACATGCTTAGCATTTGCTCACTTTGGGAAAGCTTTAGGCATCAGGCCTGCTGTATATTAGGTGAAAATCTGTGTTTGTGTTATGGGATTTCACATAATTGTAGCATTCAAATCATTTGAATTACTCATTATGCTGTTTACAGTGTGTGTGCATGTACACACACATATGAACATACAGCAAAGCAAGGCAAATTGCCTGCATGTTTTACTGATGAGAGAAACATGGGTGTGCATTTCAACAGGACCATAATGATCTCTCCACTCTAGAAAGAACTCTCTGTTGTCTGGGTTTGGCTCTTGTGTAGAGGCTGGGAAATTATCCCAAAATGAAAAAGAAAACACCTTTATTCTGTAAATGCACCAAATACTTGTGCTTCATCTTCCACTTAGCGCAGGAATGTATTTGCGCAAGTCTGGTGGCGAGTGTGACGGGGCGCCTCTGCATGGCTGTTTCATCATTAGATTAAACGCCAAGACTCCGGTGTAGAGCAGGAAGTGGCGGGGTGAGAGGTGAGGGTCGCAGGAGGCCTCCATCTGGAGAGAAAATCACCTAAAACCTCTCCAGCTCAGCTTCTTCAACCCATTTTCCCTTCCCCCTGCTCTCCACGTGAAACAGCCCAAACCTCACAGGCCTTAATCGAATGCTCAGATGTCATATAGTTGCGCACATTCGCCAGTTTCGCATTCACCACTTGGCAGGCTGCTGGGTTCCGTGTCTGCTTTGCAGTAGCTCATGTGCAGAGAATGGAGTGGGGGGGTGGGTGGGGGGGCATGGGGATTGGGGGAAAGTTCTACAGAAGCAAAAGTTACAATCCTACACTGTTGAAGCAGGAATGACCAAAGAGAGTTGTAAGACTCTTTGTCTCAGCCTCTGTAACTCAGTGATTGTCTGCAGCACCTTTCAAATTTTAATATGACACCCATATTTGTCTGTTTCAACAGTGGTTTACAAATTTACAACTTAATCACAGAATGAGTAAGCTGGTGTCAAATATGAAGAGTTACGGTGAGACAAACTGCCCCACTGCCAGGGCGGTCAGCCACTTTGGTCAGTCTCCTTAAATATAAATATATATATGTGTATACATATATATATATATATATATATATATATATATATATATATATATATATATATATATATATATATATATATATATATGTGTGTGTAGATATGTATGCAAACATTTGAACACCACTGGTCAAATGACATGTTTTGTTGATTTTCTAAGTGTAAATAAGTTAACACAACCTCTAAAGAGAACACACTTACATGTGACTTACATTTCTTTTTAACAAATGGAAAAATAAGACACAAAAAAAATGTAAAAAACCTTTTGCAGAGGCCAAATTTTGTTTGATTATTTTCCTCCAGTATGTTAAATTCGTCAAGTGAACCGTAATTCTGCTTAAACTTTTGCTTTCTTAACTCAAAATTGTTTTTTGTAAATAAGTCAGCACATCTATATAAACATATCAGTCACATGGTGGGCTTGTACAACAGTGATATCACTCCTTTAGCTTCTGATTGGCAAAACTGGGACCGTTACAACCTAGCCCGTGTTACAACCCTCCCTTGCTGTGCTCCCATTTTTCACGCTGCACTTTCCTCTCTGTTTATGTTAAACTCTTTCCGTTCTATAAACTTCAGGGCCACTGAGCCTGGAGAATCAGTTCAGGTTCATTACAGCACTTCGAGACTCTACGATGTTATTTGTCGTAAGAGTGGGCCGTATGACTCACCTATCAGCATTGTAAGAAAAACGGCTAGTTGAAGGTTGAAGGGTGATATTATGGAGAGAGAGCAGGCAGACCTGCTTTTTATATGCATCCGACACAAAGAGCCACTCTGTGGGCCACTCAGAGCTGCAGAAACATTCAACTTCCCACATCCACAAGGTGCGGCCACTGACATCACCTTCATCGTTAAGAAGCAGACCAGAGTAACAAGTGCCTATTTATCCTGCATTGATCTGAGGCTAATGGGGCAGCCATGTCTCACTCTAGCACAGTATCACTGTGAGAATCACTTGGTGAAAAGTGGCTGATGGCAGATGTCTGAGTTGTAAGAGTGAGCTCTGTGAGTGCTGGGTGTTCTGGCTTTGTAGGAAAGGCTGAGAAAAAGAGGGCTCACCCGCAATGTCAGACCAAACAAACCAGTCCTGACAGGGTAAAGTGCTTTTTACAAAGTCTACATGTTTAAAGGAATGGTTTGGCCAAAAAGAAAAAAACAGTTTTACACAGTTTTCCACTTACTTCAGATGTAGTTGATCAGCCAAGACATGCTTGCTTGTTTAGTTTGGTGCTGGAGCTATGAGACTAACCTTGCTAACCAACACTAGAAGTCAAAAAATACATCCTCAAAACCTTTTTCACACCACATCCAGCTCTTCATTAAAGTCATGCAGACCTTGCTGATGTGGTTTTGGGCACAGCATGACTTACTGTCAACTATAAAAATGAACTAAACTTAACTGCTAACTGACCACAGTGAAGTTGTGCCAAATTCCAACACCCCTTTGCATGAACGTATGTCATACAGGAAACTTGAATTTTCAAACTGAAGACAAAGGTTTTAAAATAGAAACAACAGAAATCTCAAATGTAATCTAGCATCTGTATTCCTGAGTGATGTACATGCGGAGGTCAGATTCTGAGAGGGATTGGAATTCGGAACAACTCCTCTTGTCTAAAATGGCTACCTGCTACTTTCAGCTACGTGGTGAAGTTTTGCTCATTGTCATAGCTCACAGTGAGTCATATTGTGTCCTAAACCACATCAACATGTCTGTGTGACCTAAAAGAAGACCTGGGTGCAGTTTAAGTGGATTGAGAGAAGTTTGAGAGAAGTTGAAGATGTATTTATGGATTTATTATGGTTATTGAGTCTTTGTGTTAGCAACGCTGCCTCGTAGCCCCAGCACTAAAGAAGCAACATTTGGAAAGCAAACACGTTTATGTTTTGTGTGTGTGTGTCTGTGTATATATGTATATATACACATATATTTGTATATATACATTGAGCATATGTAGGACTTGTCTTCCTGACAAGGCATTAAAACAAATGTGTCTGTGTCTGTGAGTTGAGCAGGGAGCCAATCCATGTTTATTTTACCCTGCTCCCCTGCTTAGATTCTGACCCCAGTAACCTCTGACCCCTGTGACATACCCCTGCAAATTTGTTCTTTTTTCAGGACGCTGACAGCATTCTGGAGCCGAGAGGACGGCCAAGACAGGAAATGCTGAATCCTGGATTATTCAGTCAAGGTGAGGAATTCTAGATTAGATTCAAACTCAAAGTTCAAGAGCTCTGGAGATTCTTATTGCTTGCAGATGTCCTCTTCTTTTGTGTGCTAGGTTTCTTCTCCAGCTCAGTAGAATGCCAGCTGCGTTGAACACAGCAAATGCAGCTTGTCGGAGCACAGCTGCATTACATAATCATTCTGTAAACATCCATGGCTGAGCTTAATGCTGGACAATCGCAAGCTTGTGCTGAGCCGTTAGTTCCAGCGATGATTATCGGCCATTGTGTTTTCAGTAGAGTGTGAAAGACTTCAGCGAGTCACAGATCACGCTCATAAATCAGCTAGTGGAAGTCTGAGGAGATTTAGGCTCTGGCCTGCCGCTGTATGCTCAAACTACCTTCTTTGTGTGCTGGCAGTGGGCTGGTGGCCCCTTTTCAGACAGCGTTAAAGTGTACAATCGTGTGTTCTTTGTAACTTTAGCTTTAGCAGGAGCCACAGTAGCTTTTGAGCATCATAAGCTTCTGTGTTCTTGATCAGAGAGGGACATTAGTCTCTAATTCTTTGCAGCTGGAAGCACAGAACGCCAGACTGACCCTGTCTAGCTCCTGCAGCCCCCTTTTTCCTTTAACTTTCCATTTTTCGGGGTCTCATAAATGCTTTTCCAGTAGCTCCCCCAGCTTTCCCAGAAGCCCTCAATCAGCGTCCTGCTCCTTCAGAGGCAACTCCACCCTCAGCAGCAGCTGCTTGCGCCACTGTTTCCACCAAGCTACCGTTTTCGGCCACACCCAGTTCTCTCTCTCTCACTCTGCCTCTCATTAGGGAGACATTAGGACTCCACCAATGCCTGACTCTGTCTCTCATTCTCTCTTTAAGAACATACTGCTGAAAATAAACACCCAGCTCAGGAAAACTGCAGAATTGCTTAAACCCCAGACTGATTGAGCCATTCATTTAAAGTGGCAGCATAGCAGTACTTTGTAGGGGTAAGAGAGAGGGGGGTGGCAGTATCAGTTACAGTAGAATATGTATATCTGGAGTTAAGCGCCACCTCGTCCCATGGGGGATTAATCAAGTAGAAAAGCTATTCTACTTCTTCATTCATAATATTTAGGACTAGCTGATTAGGCTTTTTCTTTTTCTTTTTTTCCTGTGCTAAGCCTCAAGCGGAGAAGAGAAGCAACCATTGAAATAAGTGATTTGTGAAAACTCCGATTTGCTCCACATTGCTTATTTGCCCCTAAAATGCACACACTGGCATGCCTTATCAGGCTGTGACACGAGGTGAAATGGAACACTCCGCTAGAGCGTGGCTACATTTTCAGTCTCTGTAGTTTTGGTACCACTCCGGATCAAACCCATACTCCGCTGGCACATTCAGGTTAATGGTTTAAACATGCGCTCGGCTGGGGATCCCCCAGAGATATCCTCCTCCATCCTCCTAACAGCCACTCATTTCCAGCTCTCTCCATTTCTATTTCACTTCTCCTTTTTTTTCTTCCCCAACATTCTTATTGCATTCATGCCAGATTACAGATGGGAGCACAGAGACAAAACCCCAGAACTGACTCCCTCCATAACATCATTAAGGTATTCAAACTTCAGCATTATTCAGCCAGCTTTTCCCACAGCTAGGCAGAGGTAAATATAGGCAAGACTCATCTTTGATCTGTCTCCCATCTTTCTTATCTCTCGGTCACTTGTCTTTTCTATACTTTCCTGACTGTCAAAATTGGGAATCACCAACCATGCCTTTTTTTTTTTTGCTGAAAATCAGTATCCTTAACTGACTGACTGACTCCCACGCAGTGTAGGCGGTGCCGCTCTGGGAAACTGAGTATATCAGCCACACTGAATGTTCACTGTGGCTGCAGTTCTGGAAAAAAGACTTAGCAAAACTGAACACAACAATAAAAGAGAGATCTGCTTAGCTAGCATATGTCTAGTTGCATGAATGGGTCACGTCCAAGAATATTGTTTTTCTGTTTTCTTAGCTTGCTTGCTTTGGGGAAAACATTTAGCAGAGTTAGCTGCGGTTAGCATGATTAGCAAGAAGCTTGCAGGCTAACAGGCCAAGCAGTCGTTTGGCTAAGGTAGCCTTGCCTAGTCTTGGTTCATATATTGGTTCAGGTATAATGTTTATATTATATTGTCTCAGCTTTCCTCAGTTGCTGAAACACAGCTCTATCAACAAAGAATTTTCAAATCCCCCCCAGATTCCAGATTGCAAAAATGATACTGAAACAGGGCTAATTGTACTACAAAAGTAGGCATAACATATAAAATCCACAAGTGTGATGGTACAGGTAAACAGAATTACTATCCCTATTACATGTGGATTACCTTTCCTCCAGTTTTATACAGGAATCAGTTTGTTGTGGACTAGGATATATTGATATGTTGTATTGCTGACAGGGTTTAGCTTTTTTTTGGTGCAATATACTCACTAAGCTGATTTACGCAAAAGATTATGTTTGCTTCAGGGGATTTTGGAGACAAAATGTGCTGTTCTGCAGAATGATAAAGTGGTTTAAGGCTTGAGTCAGCTGTTTGGAAATGACTAACTTTTCCACAAATTGCGTTTAAGCACCGGAGAAGAACTGTAATAAGCTCCAAGCGCAGATAGTCTTAAACAGTCTTTAACATTGTGACTCACTCTAGTCGCTTTGGAGTCCAGTGGGCAGATTAAGTGAAAGACCCATTTCTGGTGTTCTGCTGATCATGTAGGCTTTGGCTTGTCTTAGACAGTCAGACTAGTCATAATGTGCCTTATCACACGGTCGCAGCACAGACAACACAGCTGCACACCTATGACAGAATATTATAGGCAGCAGTGCGACGAAATCTAACATGAAAATGCCTGGAGCATATCTTGAAAATGTCTTATGCGTCCTCCAAATATTTCCCAGGCCTATTATTTCTCTATACCTTAAGTACGCCAGGCATCCATCACGGCGTTGAGACGGCTGTGCTGTAGTGAGGGTGAGATTAGCATGATGACAGCTACGAGGGTGTTTGAATGATTAGAGAAGTGAAATATGTGCAGCCTGCAGATTGCTGCCTCACATATCCACACAAAACATGGATCACTAAACGCAGTTTTACATACAATGAGGACAAGCCTACAGCCTTATTTAGATTAATATCTTCTCTCTCAGGGGGATCAGTCTTGAGGAAGATGGGCTTTTTGCACTCTTCACACTTATAGTATTGACATTCCTGTCAGTCTGTGATGGATTTGAGTTTGGCAGTGTACAAGACTGGGGTAAAGCAGGGTGGGTAGTATATAAACAAGGTTAGGAGTAAGGCTGAACAATACTGAGGAAAATGTCACATTGATATTTGTTTTCGTGGTAAAAACTGATATTTGTAAAAGAATAAAACAGTGAATCATGGCCATCGGAACTACAGGGGCGAGCGGGGATTTGACCCACCACTTTTCAAAGTGCTTGGGTGACACCCCACCACTATTTGAATGAGTTTAAGACACTTAAATGTCAAAAAATCTCAACCCTCCATAAACTGCACAGACTGCTGTGTTGGGGGGGGGGCAGAACATTTCCCAAACAACTAAACCATGTTTTACTGCAATACATAAATTAATGCTAAATTGTTACCTCACCATGGGAAGTATTTCTCACTGCTACTTTGCTAATTTAATACTTGATTTCTGCTTCTGAGCTGACTCCAGTGAAGCACTCAAGGTTAAAACATGAGCCCTTTCACACTCAAAACCTGAGACATTATCTAGATACTTTTACCTGTAATGTTTGGGCTTTGCATCATTCACACATGGAGCCTTTATGTGGCATTTTACCAGGACTTATACATGCCAGCTCCTTTATTTTGGAATTATGTACAACCCTGATTCCAAAAAAAGTTGGGATGCTGTGTAAAATGTAAATAAATGTAAATAAAACCACAATGCAGTGATTTACAAATCTAATAGACCCATATTTTATTAACAAGAGAACATAGAACACGTACCAGATGTTGAAAGTGAGACATTTTACCATTTCATGAAAAACATAAATACATTTAGAACTTGATGGCAGCAACGCATCTCAAAAAAGTTGGGACAAGGGCAACAAAAGGCTGGAAAAGTAAGTGGTACTAATAAAAAAAACAGCTGGAGGAGCAATTTAGAACTAACTCGCATGGCTGGGTATAAAAAAAGCATTTCAGAGAGCCAGAGTCTCTCAGAAGGAAAGATGGGCAGAGGTTCACCAATCTGCGAAAGACTGCATCTGAAAATTGTGGAACAATTTCCGAAAAATGTTCCTCAGCATAAAATTGTGAAGACTTTGGATATCCCACCATCTATAGTACATAATATCATCAAAAGATTAAGAGAATCTGGAGAAATTCCTGTACGCAAGGGACAAGGCCGACGGTCAATATTGGATGCATGTGATCTTCGGGCCCTCAGGTGGCACTACATTGAAAACAGGGATGGTTCTGTACTGGAAATCACTGCATGGGCTCAGGAACACTTCCAGAAATCATTGTCGGTGAACACAGTTCGCCGTGCCATCCACAAATGCAAGTAAAAGCTGTAACATGCAAAGAAGAAACCATATATAAACAAGATTCAGAAATGCCACCAACTTCTCTGGGCCCAAGCTCATTTAAGATGGACTGAGGTGAAGTGGAAAAGTGTCCTGTGTTCCAATGGATCAAAATTTGAAACACTTTTTGGAAATAATGGACACTGTGTCCTCCAGGCTAAAGACCTCCCAGCTTGTTATTAGCACACAGTTCAAAAGACAGCATCCATGATGGTATGGGGGAGAATTAGTGCACATGGCATGGGTATCTTGCACATCTGTGAAGGCAACATCAGTGCTGAATGAAATATACAGGTTTTGACAACATATGCTTCCATCCAGACAGCGTCTTTTTCAGGGAAGGCCTTCCGTATATGCTAAACTACATTAGCATCCACCACAATAGCATGGCTGTTGTTTGCAGAAGAAGAGTCTGGGTGCTGAACAGACCTGCCTGTAGTCTGGACCTTTCACCAATAGAAAACATTTAGTGCATCATGAAACAAAAAATCTGGCAAAGTACACCCAGGACTGTTGAGCAGCTAGAATCCTACATCAGACAAGAATGGGACTACATTCCCTTCCCAAAACTCCAGCAATTGGTCTCCTCACTTCCCAGACATTTACAGGCTGTTGTTAAAAGAAGAGGGGGTGCTACACAATGGGAGACATGGACCTGTCCCAACGTTTTTGAGATGCGTTGCTGCCATCAAGTTCTAAATGAGTTAATGTTTTTCATGAAATGGTAAAATGTCTCACTTTCAACATCTGATATGTGTTCTGTGTTCAATTGTGAATAAAATATGGTTCTATGAGATTTGCAAATCATTGCATTCTGTTTTTGTTTACATTTCTTTACATTTTACAGGTGGCGCAGTGGGTAGCGCTGTCGCCTCACAGCAAGAATGGCCTGGGTTCGATTCCCGGCCGGGCGACCAGGGTCATTTCTGTGTGGAGTTTGCCTGTTCTCCCCGTGTCTGCGTGGGTTTCCTCCCACAGTCCAAAAACATGCAGTCAGGCTAATTGGACATGCTAAATTGCCCCTAGGTATGAGTGTGTGTGTGTGAATGTGTATGTCTGCCCTGTGATGGACTGCCGACCTGTCCAGGGTGTATCCTGCCTTTTGCCCAATGACAGCTGGGATAGGCTCCAGCACCCCACCGCGACCCAGAAGGATAAGCGGTTTAGATGATGTATGTATGTACATTTTACACAGCATCTCAACTTTTTTGGAATCGGGGTTGTACAAAATACACTCCCATGACTTTATTCTTTATTCATTCTGCCTAGCCAGCCATGCTGGGTCCCTTCTGCACAGAAGCAGCATACGCACAGAGAAGATTTTTAACTGTCCTCTGAGGAATCCTGTACCATTTTCAGTATCAACACTACAAAACTACAAAACAAAAACTAAAAACAAAATCGCTACCCCAACCCCCCTTTTTTAGGTGTGGAACAATTTAAGTAAATTATCACTTTAGCAATAATAATGTGCACTTAAGGGGGGAATTAAAGGAGTCATTCAATATTCTGCATAGTTTATGCTCAGCTTAAGTAAAGTGCTTCAATCAAAAACAGCTCATTTTAAAGTGTAGTAGTTTTTACATAAATGTTAGATTGTTATTGGGTGAAGGTTTCAGTATTGATATCAGTATTAGAAAAGAATAGTGTTATCAGGCCATCTCTAATATTGTTACATATTGGTACATATTGCGATTGCAATGAAAAACCTGATATGACCCGATTAAGGATAGGCCTGCTTTATTTTTGACCAAATTCATGTACATTTGTGGATCATGTGAACGCCTTGATTCATCCAAACACCCAAGGGACATCTGTGATTGGTCAGAAGGCTTGCAGCACACAATAAAACATTCAGTGATTGATGAATGGAAGTGGTTAGAGGCTCTTTGAGTATTGCACACTTCTGCAATACCAGTGTCCCGAAGGCCAATATTGTGAAAATGATTAAAGGACAATATATGGTGCAGGCCTAACTGGGACGGGATAAAGGGTGGAAATGAGAGGGGTATAGAAATAGCGTTAGGGACATTTTATAAAGGAAACAAAGCTAGACTTAATCTGCCCATATTGTTAGGTTTATACAGATATTACAAGAATTCAGATTGTGAGTTAAACCCCTTGTCTCCCCCACATTTATAAGTGATCATGAATGATTTTATCTCTGAGCTGATGGGTGATATTGCTCTGGTAAAGAGCATTAAGGATGGTTTGTATCTGGGCAATGAGGGCATGGCAATAACTCATGGTAAAACTACAGAGACGGTTACATCTCCCACAGGAGCCATTACCCTGCTGGCTCTCTTCTCTCTGCTTCATTCCCAACCCTTCACTGATATATCTCACACGTTCACACACTCACACGTTCATCTGTGATGTTCCCTGAGAAGAAAATCCTGCACAAGTCATGAGACATGAAAACCCTTACTGATAACCTGACTATCATACACATTTTGCATTATGGTGATATAAATCGATTTCATCTGGAACTGAAATCAGATGTGGAGAAAACTGCATGCATGACCTTTATGTTATGGGCTGATACAGTTATGTATGCTTTGCTTGTGGTTTGAAGCTTCCAAGTAAGATGCTTCTACTCCATAATTCTGAAACTTTATGACCATGTTTGTAAAAGATCCTGAAATGTTTGGTTTGCAACGGCATTGATGAGATTTTTGACCTTAAAAATGTCAGCTGACCTCCTGTGAAGACTGTGCTGTGTGACATACGGCTATTTATTGCCTGCGTTAGTGCGATGAGTCAGATTGCTCCTCTCACTGTCTCTCATTAAAGCACTCTAAAATGTGCAGAGCAGGGATGCTCCAGCACTAGGGCTTTGAAACACTGAAGAAAGATTAAGGTCATATTTAGAACTCAAAGAACAATTTGAAAGGTTAAAGTCAATGTGAATCATTTTTTCCTCCACACTGTGGTGTATTTTCAAGTGAAACATGAAATTAGTGAGGGTCTCTGAGCTAGCTAAGTGTTTTCACTCAGCTATGGGTGGGGGTGGTGGGAGTGGGAGGAAACAAATTATTAGTAAATATTATTTTGCCCTGCCCCGGTGCATGGTGATGTGATAAAAAATCAGTAATTTTAGAAGTGAGCAAAAGTCACTCCAACTCGATTAAAGATTTCAGGAGAACAAACTTTCTGTCTTGTAATGTGATGATATGATGAGTCAAGGGTGTAACTTTGGGTTGACCACTGAAGGGGTTGAGCCAGACCATCTACAGCGAGTCTGGGGGCATGCAGAAATGAAATAGCAAAAGGTATTACACAGCTTTTGTAAATAAGTATAAGAAATCTAACTCAAAACTCTTTGGAGGTTATTCTCTAGTCTCTAGGCTACTGCACACTTTTAACACTTTTTATACAGTAACAAATGTTAAATACATCAAAAGGCACTATTACTCATGGCTCCATGTAACATGCTTGATGGAGGAATTTCAGTTGAAGGCAGAGAACATTTAAGCTCCTGTTTCCCATTCTGGGCACAACCAAGTTTTTAGAGGGGGCTTTTGGAGGGGGAAGGGGCCAAACAAACACATTTAAATCAATATTAATTAAACCAGTATTACTAATATTGATGGATTTACATTACAATAATAATGTTAACGATGTGAAGATGGTCAGTTGGTATACTGTCTGTTGCATCAAATATTGTTATATTACATTATACAATAATATATAGATATATCTGTAAATCATTTTAATTGAGAGTGTAGTATTATTGTTTAACCCTCTAAATTAAACTGAACACTAAAAGAAGCGTCATCAATATACAAGCACTACATGTTGAACATGGACATGACCTGAATCCACATGAGTGAGTCGTGTTCAGGGTGAACCAGCGTAAATCTAAACTTTACATAGAACTAGACACAGACTTTGCGCTATACTTTAGCTGATGACACAGTCCCGGAAAAGAACTTTGAGTAACTCGTTGGCGATGTACTTTTCCACACTCGCTGTCAATATACCCAGACTAAACATGTTTCGCCATATCTGCTGCACATATCCTCTGCTCAGCATCATTCTGACACCTGCTTTCAAATAACTAAAAATACTTTTAATAATAACATGTATTCCACAGGCATACTAAACATTCCATCATACCATGCCTGACTTTCAAAAGCATTCCGGGAATGATTATAAAACACGTTTCCTCACAAAGAGGTGAAAACATCTTACTTACTAAACATAATTTACCAACAAACAACACAAGGAACCAATTTGCAAAACTCTCTTTAACATTATTAAAATTTGTGCCGCACATTCCGATGCATTCCAACGCATTCAGGAGACTGCTGGTGGAACAGCGATGCCTTCTGCCTCTAATTTGTGATTTCTAATTTCACGCTTGCTTAATGGGAAGCTTTGAGGTGTGCCTGCTTCAGTGGGGGATGAGATGGAAAAGGACAGGCATTCAGTGAGATCCATTAGCATTCATTAGGAGGAATCAGATCAGCAGCCTCCACCACACTGAGCCTACTTATTAAACAACCTATATAGCCTTGTGCTTTATCTAAACCCAGCCTGATTCTCAGGAAGAACAGACACATTATGCTGAGATTATGATAGATTATCAATTTTCTTGTGGCTGAACACCAGCTCATGATTTCATGAATTCATACTCATGATGAACATGGCTTACTCCTTAAAGGACCCCACATCATGAAACAAGTAATTAGATGTAAGATATAAACACTGTTAAGGTTTCAAAATGCTCCCCAGTCATATTTTTTGCTTGGGCCACATTTATGTTTTATAGTTTTCCACAATATGTCAAATTCAGCAAATAAACAGTAACAGTGCATTAAAATGTGCCTAAGTGTGTTAACTGTAGAGCAGGGCGGTCAAACTCAACCACTAAAAGGGCCATATTAAAAAAATCTCAACAAATCTGTGGGCCAGAGAACGCCTAGGTTTTATTTCATTTTTAATGAACATTTCTCTATAAACCTGAACTGATTGTTTATTGGAAATACGCAAACTTCAACAGTAAAATAGACACTTGCAGTAGACCTTGAAATATTACATGAATACTTGAAATATTCAAAATCTAAATGTCCCCAGGAGCTCAGTCTTTTAAACCTACCTATTTGCTTGAACTAGACACCTGGCATCCTTTCTTTGCTGTAGGTTTATTAAGACTTGGGCTCATTTTCTGAGCTGCTGAGCTAACGTTAAGCGTTTATCTTGGCTGACGTGCAGTTAGTTGTTTGGTGATATGGCTGGTGTGGAACTGTGTAGAGACTGTGTAGAATGAGGTGTGACTGCTGTACCATGGATTGTTGTTAGAGTCTGAGCACACATTATGTTGCAGTGCATGCTGGGGACTATAGTGTAGCGCATTGTGAAATAGGCTAATATTAATTGAAAATTAAAACATTTTGCGGGACGAATATAATTGTGTGTTGTATCCGGCCCGCAGGCCTTGTGTTTGGGAAGTCAATCAGAACAGAGATCATTTAGATATACCAGTCTTAAAGGCACAGTAACAAAAACAGTTTTGTGCATAAACTCAAAGGGGGAAAAAATATATGAAAAATGTAGGATGTGGACCCTTTAAAGAAAGAGCTTTCTCAGTTTGTTTATGTATGGGAAGCCCTACAGGTTCTGTAATGAAATCATTAAAGGGTTGTTCAGCCTGGTACAAAAAGGTTTCAGGTTGGTTGTGTAGGTTGTCAGTAATGAAATTCAAAAAGTTACCTTAAACTTCAAGCTCTTTAGGAGGAAAAATAACACCAGAGCACACAAATCTACCCTTGTCAGGCTGAAGGATCACATTTTCGACAGGTTAATAGCAAACCCCTGTTCTTTTGGCCTTGCACTGGAAAACTTCATGGTACATAGACAAAGTGGTGGAAAGCACATTGTTTAAAGCACAAGAGCTTTCAGCTCCTCCACCTACAGTCTAGGGCATTTGGGCATTCTCTCAACTACAGCAGAATTTATCACATAAGTCTGTGCCCTCATCAAACATAGATTAGAGTGGTTAGTAGGAGCAGGTATGAGTATGGACACCAGGGAGGAAAATGAAGCAGCGCTGGGGAAATCAGCTCTCAAAAAGTTGCTGGTTGATGTATGAGCAAAGAAGCACAGATGCTACTGGACTAACAAACTAAGCCGAAAATCAAATCTTTGAGGAAGACGATGTTGTATAGCAATGCATGTATCAAGGAAAAATGGAAAAATCAATAGCAATACATTTTTTATAACCTTTTTCTGCTCATTAATCAGTATGATAAAATCTTTGCCAGTTTATAAATCAGTAATAATGTTACATACAGTAGGTTGTTTTAAAGATAGCGTCCAAAATTTAAGATACATGTTAGATTTCTAAAACTACATGTAAGGGAGACCCAGTGATTCCTCCAGACACAAATCAGTGCTCAAATGCCGTATCCAACTATAAGGAGTTGCCATATCTAATTGAAAGAAGCTCATTATTACTCAAGACAACATTTGTTTACACCAGATGTTTCTTCCCAATATCATGACCACTAAGAATGGCATTAATTCTCAAATGACAAACTATTATGCAACATGTGTTCAAGGTTAAATGCAGTTCGGTAGATCTGTGAAAGCGGTGTGTAAATGATGTTTCTCCTAAATTGTGATTTATGTTGAATAAATTTGATTAATTTGGACCATTTACACCTCGTTGTGCAATCCAGAACTCTTGCAATTGAATGCAATCAGCATCCAATTAAAATAATTTGATTAAGTTAATTAAAACCTTATGCTGAAAAAGTTCCAAGCCCATCTGTGACCACAGGCATGTTCTGCTATGACAAAGATGAATACTGGATGATAATCAGGGTCGTTACCTTTTTTTCTCAGACTCATTAGGGTTTGTTTAAGCAGATTGCTCTGAGGCGTCTGCACTCATGCGTAACAATAATGCAGTAAATATTTTAATAAATGAAGTTCCTACTGTAAGCACAAGTGAAAGCTATGATGGCGTCTGATCTTTTGGGACATAGGAATGTGCAGGACATAACCTTCAGCATACTTTTGGTCATCTTTTGGTCATCTTCTCATACTTAGCATCATTATCTATTACGTTTGACAGAAATGGGAGAGATGTTTCGTAATATTCACGCTGTTTTTGTACTATAAAAGTAACCTTTTGTCATTATTACCGTTTATTATTACTGAATGGTGTATATAACAGTAACAGAATTCACATCTGTATTATTGTAATCACTCTCTTGGTGTAATACAGCACTGAAGCACAGAACCCACTCACAATGAGAGCTAGCCAGGCTGGGTTAGTGTTTGAAAACCAGCCTGTTGGATGAGTGACTAGAGGGAAGGTATTCTTGCTATTGATTGGTAAGCTGAGGATGACTGATGACACTCTTTTGTGGCTCTCAGCAGAAAAGCTGCCCTCTTTTACATCTTAATTGTGAGGTAAAAGCATGCTGCACAGGCTAGAGGACTGTTTTTCAGTCACGGCCCCTAGTCAGTAATGAAGAGAAGTGCACTTGAGATAGTTTGAAAAACCTTCGTCTGAACATCCCCTTAATTTTAACAGGGTGTTACAACTAAGCCTCCCAAAGTAAACAATGTGTCCATTTTTTGGACATAAATTCAAAACAGTTTATTTTTCCTAAAATGTTTTATTCAAGACCTACACTGGCAAAAATAAGATAGGTGTCCTTTCACTTAACATATATATTTTGATTTATATATTTTTATGTGTTTAGGTTAAAAAGCACATTTTGTTCAAACATCATAGAGTTGTATTGAATTAATTGGAGTTGCATCAACTTACTAGACTTTTCTAGTCACTGTTACAACTGACCCTGTCAATGGGCTAAGTGTTAACATTTGCACTACTCATCACTTTTGGCTGAACTACACATAAACATTAGGTGCTTGAATCAAAGTGTTCATCGTTTAGCATAGATGTGTATGTCACTTGTATTCCAAAATTATACATTCTTGTAACAAAAAACAAAAAAATGAAATGTTATTGTGCCCAACCATCCCCTACGGCACGTAGTGTTGGTCAAATTATCAGAGGACCAAAATTGTATGCTTTCTCGGAGCTACTTCACATCCCAGATAACTGGACGCTTCGATTTTTGAGACACGCTGAGCTCCAGCTCTTGAATTCAGTTTGGAGAAACAATGCCTGATGCCAAAAAAAACAGTGATGCACTGAAATTACTTTGTTCAAATGTAAATATCATTTCCACATAGACAAACTACATTACATCAAAACAGTTTTGTCTTTTAGTTTAGTTACTGTGTTTAATTAACTGTGTTCTAAGACATGTAATACTGCTTTCTTCATTTGATTCCCATTTAAATCAAGTAACATTAATGCATCATGTTTTAGTGTACTCAAAATTAGTTAGAACTATATATAGTCTACCATGAAAGGCTAGACTAAGTTGCATTCTCTAAGATCCTGTTTGTGCGTTCACTTACAGATCCTGTGAGGATTTCATATTCTAACAGCGTCCAAACAGTAGCAATCTGAACATCCCTTCTGTAAAAGGTAAAACTGTGGTCATAACCATCACCACAGAATCTCGTTGCTCACACTTCTGCTATGTGAATATGTCAATAAAGTAAGTAGCTTATGAAATAGTTTCCATGTTTTATGAGCCGTTGCTCTATTTAATTGGAGCTTGTTTGGATGACGTTAGAGCTTCTTCAACAAACCTACTAACCACTAAATGCCTGTCTGAGGAATTCTCACTCACACTGATCTGTCATAACAAGGGACAGTTCACTGGCCTGGATCAATGGATATAATTGGATATAAAATACTTTGGAGTGCCATTGATCAAAGTTAATGACAAGTAGGATTGTGGGAGCGTGTGTGTTTGCGTGTGTGTTAGACCACAGGCTGACGGCACCACCCTTCCATTTGGTCTACTGGTGCGGCCCCTCCATCAGCCCAACAAACCACAGTCACACTCCAGCACATCCGCTCACATTGCATTTGAATACATGCTTGGTTATGTGCGTGTGCTCACACACACACAAACACACACACACGCTCACAGCAAACTGCTACTCCCTTAAGACTGCACCAGTGCTGGAGTGAGCAATCAGGAGAATTCCCAGTGCGTTTTGGGCTGGTTACTGCAGGCTAACTAATATAATCCTATACATAAGAGCACAAGAACTCAGAGAAAAACAGTAAACGTTACAACAAAGTACATATTTATAGTAATTTAAGGGTTAAATGAGCGGGACCCTCCTCAAGTGGTTCAACCCTCTTTAGCTGATTGTAATCTGTCACTTAATGAGTCTTATAGAGTGACTGGAGACAAGCCTATTCAAACTTGGTGTGGTGGTATGAATCTGGTGCTGCTGTTCTAAAGTGTTTGACAGAGTGCTGTATTTTTTGTTGCTTACCAACAAAGCAGTTTTCATATATGAAAAATAAAAAGATGTACAACAGTTGTAAAATGCACAAAGGCAAGAAGAATGAAGCATTTAAGGAGGATGCAGTGAAATTCTCCAAAGTATTGGATGCATGTGGTTGGATGCATGTGGTTCAGTGAGAAACCCTCACAGGAACTTATTTAGCTAGCATTAGAATTTCAACTTTCCTGACTGTGAAACATTAAAGATTAAACATTTCTCCAGTTTTCTTTTATAACTAGCTAACCAATAAATAAGAACTTGAAACAAAGAAGATGAAAGTGGACAGATTTTAGAAAAAGCTGTTAGATAACCTGATTTGAGCTCAGTGGTCAAGCATTTTTCCGCTAAGTTAGCTTATATCTAGTAAAAAGTTAGCTGTTCAGAAATGACTACATTTTCAGCCTGTTTTTCCACCATAGGAGTCCTGCTCTGGCCCTGCGCAGCACTGTCAAAACTAAAAAGCCACAAGTCCTCTAAATGTTAATATCTAGATTGTTGCATTACAGTGAATCCTCTTAAAGCGATGTTTCTGCAAAAAATCTAATTTTACAAAATGTCCCTCTTACCCTAAATGTAGTCAATTGTCCAAGACATGCTTGGTGTCTGGAGCTTCTCTGAAATGGAGCTACGAGGCTAACAAGTAATGAAATCTTAGCATCATGCAAACTGCATGTTCATGGTTGTGTTCAGACAGCAGGCAAACTGGATTTGTTTCTCAATCAGATGTTTTGAGATGCATTTGTAAAAAACCAATTGGAATCACATTTCAAACCACCTCCAAATGTGGTTTGGATCTGATTTGCAAAAATCAGATTTCATGTGTTTCTTTTGCCATCCAGACTATTAAAATCAATCTAGATACAATCTAGATATGCCAAAAATCTGATTTGGGCAGGCAGTCTGAACATAGCTAAACTGCTGTGAGAGTCTTTGAGTTTTGTCCATTTTGTCCATTTTTTATCAGTATAGATAAGAGTACAAACAGTACTTAACAGTGTCATACAGTGTCAGAAATAACAAAAGCGAGACTTACACAGTTTGAGGCAAATGTGTAGTTTGCATGATGTTAAGCTTTTGATGAATTGATGGTCATAAACTTCTATGACTTGTTAGCTTCATTAGCCTACATTAATCCTAAAGAAGCACCAAACATATCAGACACCACACCTTAGCTGACTACATTTCAGAAAAGAGTAAATTGAGAATTAGATTTCTGACAAATCATTTCTTTAAATGAACGATACTGGTGGCACCTTGAAGTGCATTCATGAGGTTCCTTGAGGCAGCCCTGGCAGCAGTGTTGTTCAGAGCATCGATGCGTGTGCATTTGTGGATTGTTTCTTCCCTCCTGAGTCCTGTGTGCGGCAGGATGTGTGAAGAGCTATAGAAAGCTTGCAATCTCACACAGACACACACTAAGTAAAGCCATTAGGCACGCATTCACTTAGAAAAGCAGCTCACATGAGGATGTGTGCGTGTGTATACGCAGCCTCTGGCCTGCCTCAGAGGTGGTCTGTCTGTCTATCCATTAGTCTGTCCCTCGTCAGGGCCATGCAGCAGCTGAGGGCCTAAACACTCCGCCAAGGCCACTCGTTTCCCCTGATTAAGTGAATGTTGGAGTCAATTAAGTCATTAAAGTGCTTGCGCTCACAGCAAACACGCTCGCTTAACTGTGCCAGCAGAGCGAGCAGGCTTTGATGAGGGATGTGGAGACGTGAACGCACCGCTTAACTCTCCACTAGAAATGGGAAGAAACGTGTGCTGGGTTTGAAGACCAAAAACCCTGTCCATCTACCCTTGCCAGGCTTTGAGGTGGTTCGCACGAGCGCTGGGAAGAACGTTCCTTTTTTATTTCTTTACGAGGCGCTGGCCGATCCCACCTCCAGACAGGAGGGGCAGCCCAACAGGGTGGAAGAGGAAAAACAGTGCACAGAAAAGTAAACAAAACTCAGACAAAGGTTATTTTTCACAGTGGTAGCTACTGCAAGAAAGGCGCTTTGTCTCTGCTAATTGCTAGCGCTCCAAAAAAACGTCACGTTCTGCCTGAAACATGTGGAAAGTGCCGCTGGGGAGAGAGTGTGAAGAAATTTTACGTCTAAAAAACGACCAAAAAAGGAAAGAGTTCTGCCAAACTGAGTAAGACACACTTGAGTAACAGTTCTTTCCAGAAGTGGGTTCCCCTTTCACTGCCAGATGGTTTGGCTCCGATTGGAGGGCGTTGGCTGTCTGCAGCTAGCGGTGACTCTCACTGCCCATGACAACAACACAAGCCCATAACACGTTTTATAATGGCTTTATTTATAAATTCTTTTTCTTTAAACAGCTTCTCACATGACCAAACCCTCAGAGCTGATTAGCTGAAAAAGTTATGGTGATACAAAGGAACTAGAGTCTAAAAGAGTCTATTCTGTATGTGATGCACGTTGCTGATGTCCAAAACACAGTATTTACAGTCTGTTATACAAAGCTGAATTGCTCAAATGGACTTGCTAAGTAGTCTCATTTTACTCTCCAGTGAACGGACACCTCCTTAACAGTCTACTTTCATAAACTCTCACTTGTATGCAGAGATTTCCATTTGAATATGCCTCCTACACATGAAATATGGGCTGTGGGGTGGTTTTGAATACCAATGGAAGTGAAGGGACAGTCCTCTCAACAGCTGTAGACTCTCATTTATGTATTACAAGCACATGTCTGGTTATACTGCGCTGTTGTAGACTGTATTGCCAATGGGCTATTAATCAGCAATGTACTGTAAATCTCCCCAAATATTCCCAAAGCAGTGCAAATGGTAAGGCCAATAGCCAAGATTACTCAGTACATTACTATCCAGGACTATAATTTAACTATATCACAATACAATTGTCGTGTCACTACAAATACAGTATTTATGTAAGTATACAAACTTAAAAGTGGACAAAATAGAAAATTACAAGGAATTACTGTCATATTTTAGCTATTAATCAACGTAGCTCATGCACTGGGAAAAGTTCACTGTTAAAATGTATAAATGTCTCTGTGAAATCTTGTGTCTGTATCCAATGAAGGTTCAAACAAACCACAGTGCGTATTTTCCAGCATGTAGCTCTAACAGGAGACTAAAGACTGTCTGCTAAATCATAACTTTAGCCAAAACTGTCCTTGAAATGCCATCTAAATATCACAAGCACAATACACATTCACTATTCTAGGGTTGCATGAATGGAAAGTGTGTTCAACTGAGTTACAATTATGAAATTCGGCCCAGTTACGCACATGCCTGAGTAAGACATTTGTATTCAATATGGAATGATTTCATCATGTGTGCCTGCCTTTCCACTATTATGCTGAGGGTTCAAGGCAGTTCTGTCAGAACATTTGCTCATATTTTACAGGGGGAATACTGTCTGAAACCCAGTTCCTCTCAAAACCACAAAAAGTCTGTGGAATTCTAATCAGCTGACACAGATGTCAGGTAGCGCCTGAATACATTCGATTCCAACTCACATTGCACAGCTAAAGCACTGGGAAAGCACTACACAAAAGCAGAGCTCAATATCAGCTCCACTAAAAGAACTTCTTGAACCTTTAGAAGGAGTTGAGAGTCAGTTAAGTAAAGAACTTTCAGTCACTGGAACCACTGAATAAGATAAATAGGAACCACTTGAAACAGTCAAATTGGACTATAAGTTAAATGACTGTAAGGCCTACAAAGCCCATTATTTAGCCAGGTTCCAAGTGAAATGTTGTTTTTCTTCTTGCTCTGTTTTGTGACTTTCTTGTGAAACCGACACAGATGAAATGACACATTTGACTCAAGAATTTCTCTGGTATGCAGCTTGGAAGCAGTGTGATTGCTGAGGGCCATACCGCACCTTTTATTTGAGGATGCAGCTCTCTGCACAAGATGGTTTAGATTCTCCAGCTAGATTCCGTGCTTTATCCAGATGACTCACTGTTGTTCAAAGGCTATGATTTACCAAATAGTTTTGAGTTACTGTGCCTGAAGTGCTTTGAATTCAAGTCTAAATTTGACTCCTGCTTATCATGTTGTTATGCAAGAGCCTACTACAGCCTGTAGCTTGAGGTCGGTGGTCTTTTTCTAAAAGACTTTCGACTGAACTAAAAATGGGTTGGTGGAGTAGGCGGGCAAAATCCAGATCAAAACACTTCTTTATTGTACAGCACTGTAGAAGCAAAATATGTCCACCCTGTTTACATTTTAGTAGAGGAAATTAATTTACACAAGGCCGTTCACTCTCTATGATGCATTAGGAACATAAACATTATTCTCCGCCTTTTCTGTTTGTGCTGGTTGAGGGCAGAGGTGGAGAATGTGTGGAGTTCATATACTGTGCTTGCTTATTGCCTTGATATGCATTTGCAAGATTTAGTCTCGCCTAACTTTCTGTTTATTATGCACAGTGGGCAGTCTTAATATGTTGTAACCTTCAGAATATTAGGTACAGGTATTTACACTGGCAGGGAAATGAAGTTGATTTAATGCAATGTGGCTGATGAAGTCATATTAAGGACCTACACAGCAGAGCCCAACTGATATACTACTTTTCCCATAATATTAGCTATTATCAATGGTCATTTAATCAGTATCAGCAATACACTGCCAATATCGATAATTACTGACTTTTTTGCTTACCGTATCTGCAAGATTTGGGCTCGAAATCTCCTGATGGTAGGTTGAAAACATTGACAGTGTCTCTTGGGAGCCCAATATGATTACTATTTAACTATATCACAAGTTTAACTATATGAACCCACTCATAGCAGCGCGACACACATGGACATACTACCATCTACTCTGTGGTGGTCCTGACCATTGAGGAACAGGCTAAAAGGCAGCTAATAAATTATACAGAGAAAAAGATGGACAACAGTCTGTGATTGCAGAGCTTTATTTTATGCACCTATACATTAAGCAGAGCTGATAAAATGCACAATGAATTTGGATACAATGAAGTGTACATAATCAAGTGGCCGGTTGGTGTATATTTCCTTGTACTAGCCTGCAAACAACTCACCTGCACACAGTGCAGTATTGATTCATGGGGTACAAGCTGAGCCTGCTGAGGTTTAATTTTGTATCTACATGACTGCTAGAAATGTCTGATATAAATATGAGCCCTGAAGGTGATGGATGAGAGACATGTTCTGCCTTTTGATGTATGTGCTCACTCTTAGTGAGCCTGGAAAGCTTAAGTTTATATAGCCCAGTAAGCAAGTCAGCCACCTACTGAATAGCCACAGCAGGCCTTTGCTGTAGAGCAAGCATTTATTTGAAAAAAATCATGAAAAGTATTAAATCATACATTATCTGGTCACAGTCTGAAACTGTGGCATATAATTGTACTTGAAAAACTAAGTATCTTAAGTATCTTATACAAAATACAATTATTGTGCATTCTGGAACTCACACCTTCTCCACCAGCTTAATGTTTAATAAGAGTGTGTCTTTCATTTTGAATTGCATAGAGTTTGTTCTGTTGTTGTTATGGTGGTAAAAGAGTTTCAGTGGTGGACATGCCCTACCTACAAGCTTTTAAAGAGGTTTATTGAGCTAATTTAACCCCCAGAATTGCTATAGATACGTAATTACATAATTACGTTATTTATTACATGACAATTGATGTTTGATTTTACAGGTTCAAGTCTGGACCTCTGGCTTTTTTTCCATTTGTTTCGATGTCAAAAACTAACACAAATGTTATGTGCAGTGTTGTAGTCCTAGGAAAAAAAACTGATAGTTAAAGTGCACGTAACATCTTGATGGTTCACATTAGTGTTTCTTGCTACCTTAAGTCATATCAGTATATTGACTGCAGTTGGTTAAAAACCCTAACAAGGTAGTATCCAGTGGCGGTAACCGTAGAAACAGATGAAAATGAACCAATCAAAATTGTTCATTACTCTTCATTTCAACAAATTCAAACATCACAACAAAAGAAATTGTACTTCTTGCCTTTAAAGAATTCAGTGGAGTAAGTGGGTATATGCATAAGCTTATCATTAACAGTCTATTGAAACAGCCCAGTAAAAAAAATGTCAGTATATGACATATATGTGCGTATATACTGACTACACCACTGCTTGTATATTACGTGAGACCTTAGCCTCTGTAGTTTCAACCAAATTTCTTGTTGTTTCTGGTTGTTTCAATAATCTATGAGTGAGGAAATAATTAAAACATAATACAACAAGGGGGGATCTTGGGGGAAAGCTAACAAGCACTCTGCAGCCATAATTAAGACCAGCCCTTATAGGTCTAAGCATTTATTGTCCCAGAGGTGTGAGACAGACATGCAGACAGATTTCAATAGCTCGCTTTCCTCAGTGTTACACTCCAGGCCTGCCGTTTCCTCTAGTTTATTTAAAGCTCTCGTGCATTGCCGATGACGACATGGCTCTGGCCACGAACACAAGAGTCACTGTGAGCCCCAGCTCCCACCACACCCTGCCCAAAGACCCCCCTACCGCCCCCACTCCATCAGCCTTTCACAGCACCCTGTGAGGCACTGCCTTCTCTTTATAGTTCAGCTATATTTATCCAGACTGCTCTTTGCGAATGTATGGGGCTGCCAGAAGCCTCTCCTTTTCCACTGCTCGATTGTGCCTCTGGGGAGCAACTGTGCAAACTTCCCAAAACACTTTAGCCCATGATGCAGATTTAACGTGGGACAAGAGAAGGAGCTAGCGCTGACACGCAGGCACGCTAACAGCTGTGCTTAGCTCCCAGTGGAAAGCACTCTGTTCACCCTCCACTTTCTCTCCTGCTGCCAAACCAGTTCACGCTTTAGTCACGGGAGAGCAGGGTTAGATTCCCATTTAGACTGGTCAAAGAAGCATCTCTAATTGGGATAAAGTACTGAATATTTTTTGTGTGAGAAAGGAAAATGAGAAGGGTTTCATGACCTGAGGTGACCTTCTACAGTACAGATGTTAGGCTATGTGTGCAGGTATCTGTCTTGGCTATACGGTTGTAGGAAAAACCTTTAATTTGTATTTTCTTTTACAAATTTTTTACATTATTTGTGTTTTCTTTAGACTTTAACCCTACATGCTGACATGTTTCACTGTGGCCAATGTGGACATGCAACCACCGTAATTCCTCTGGCGGCAGAGTTAAACGGGTTTAAGGGCCCGTCATCAGATTCTCAGAATGAATCACTGGAAAGATGCACGGTTGAATAGGGTTAAAAAGGTTCTTCACACTCCCACTACTCCTTTACAAATATGTTTTTTATCCATTACTTTTAACCCCTTAACATTCCAGGCTTAATTACATACTAAGGCTTATTATTCATCAAATACATGGACTTCAATGCAAACTAATGGAGCTTTTCTTATGTTATAGAAGTGTGTAAAAAACTTTGGGCTCACTGGTGGCGTTAAGACTGTAGAGCTTAAAATTCACAACAGATCAATAATAAGTGTTATAACTTCTCTATTTAAATATTGTAGCATCCTGCTACTGGCTTGCGCTGCCATAGAGGCTCATGGGAGTTGGGTGCTTCCCATAAAAGAGACACTTAATATTGATTATGTTGTTGTCTGTTAGTTTAAAGATGTGGTATGTGTCATTCGTGTTTTAATGTGTCTGGGGGTGTGGGTGTTTTGTGTTGGGTGTTGGTCACCACATGCTACAGTATAGATAGAGTTCATTTCAAAATAAAGCTACTGTCTGAAATAAAACAGATCCGCAGCCACTTTCTAGACTGTTACCAAGCAACCAGCACAACCATGTCTCAGGCTGTTCCATGTGATGTTGCTGGCAGGCAGGAACGCCCTACAAAAAATCATGGCGAGGATCAGCGTTGTGGGCGATGGCCCAGTTTCTTTATAAGCAGAAAGGAAAGCGTTCCTCTTTTAGGAAAGCCTTATGATGTTCTCTTATTCCCTCTGCTGTCTCCTGATGGTGAGTCAGTGCTGGTCTTCCTCTGAGGGATTCCACCAGCAGCAGCACACAGTGCAGCTGTATTACTCACCAACACATGAGCTACTCCAGACCTATCATCCTAATCTAATTACAATCACAGTTAGACTGGAGCGGTGTCATAGCACAGCATGAAACTGAATTATCAACAAACCAAGGCCAAACAGCTGACAGTGGTGCACAGTTTAATCTGATTATACAACCTCAGTGTTGTTTACTCATCTATTTTAGATGATAGAACTGCCAGTCTTCCCTTTTCAAAGGAATGCACCATCATCTAAGATGCCACTTCTGGGCCCACAGTCCTTGCACCCTTCATCACATTGAAATGTTTTGCTGAACTTACACTGAGAATGCCAATTAATATGGTTGAACCTTAGCAAAATAGGAAGTCTTATGTGTTTAGAAGGCAAGTTATTTCCATGTAAACAGAAGAAACAGAAGTGTGTACAGAAAACGTGAGCTTGTTCGTTGCTAGGAGGAAGTAAAAAAAAGAGGAACTCTAAATTAAATTAGTCTATTTGAATGAGAACATCATGTTGAATTTTGTCAAATGCTTTAGTTTTCTAGTCATGCATCAACAACAAGTACAAAACTGGTACACTGCAGTATAGAGATATTTATGGATAAATAAATCTTTTTCTCCAAATGTGGTGACATCTAATTATTGAAGATATGGAACAATATTTTTGCTTTACACTTTTCTAAATGTACCACCTCTCAGCAGTACCACAGCCAGAGTAAGCCCCGCTTACAAGTTGAGTGTGCCAGCTAGAACTCATTAGGCCTGGAGAAATCCCTATTGTGACGATGACAACCACAAGCTAGCCAACTTCAAGACCGACGTTGGCCTGCAACCGTATAAACGTCGCAATGGTGGTAGTGTCCACCCCAAGTGGGGTGGCCTAGGCCCATCCAGGCTCTCTTGTAGCTATGGGGTAGCCATCTTGTAGCTGTTTCTCAGTGCAAAACACACACATACTATTTAAATCAAGTAGGAGTCAATGATTCTAAGGTTATTATTACCCTCAGCACCATAAATCTAAAATACACCCATATCATCAGTCTTAGTTCTCAAATTTCATCCTTCAATTAGCTGTGTAACTATATGCAGAAGCCTCTTCCACAGGACTAATACTGCTTCCCCACTGCTACACCATGCAGCTGGTCTCTTTAAGTGTCTTTAACATTGGTTATGAGTCTGTAGTGGACTGTGGTGTGATTATAACAGGGGTGCTCAGATTTTTTGTCTTAGGGTACAAGACAAAACTTGTGGTGGGCTGAGGGCAAAACGGCATAAACATAAAGAAGGCAGGACACACTTTGGGCAGCCCTGATCTTTTACTGTGAGGATTGATACTTTGATGCATTGGACTCCCAATAGTTTATTGGACATTCTTGGAGATTAAACCAAGGCTTGGACTAAACTGCAATGCCGCTGGTGTTTCACCATTAAAAATCCTATTTAGTCTTTAGAAACTGGTGATAAGGGTATGGGCACACTATCATCTTCACCTTCCCACTGGTTATTCTGATTCTGCCCCTAAGAGGAGAGAACAGTTATCAGTGCACAACAAGCTTGCTATTACAATCATTATGGTGGTTTTAGACATGAACTCAGACCAGCATGGAGGCAGCTGTGTGAAACCTAGTACTGTCCCTGAACAAGAATATCTGGTGAGACGGAGAAGCAAATGAAGATGGCAGTGATGCTGAACATACATTCTGGAAAGACCTTATTTGTTGACTGAATTGAGGAAGGAGCAGCGCTGATGCCTGCTCCAGTTCTTGTATGCACTTTAACAACCAAACCTATTTGCATTTGAGTCACTTGTAGCCTCCTGCTTCCTGTAGCATTACTGAATATGGTTGTCATTCTTGCATTCCCAGCTGTGCTGTTTGTGAACTCAGCTGTACTTAGCTCTAAAATCAGTCCTGACAGGCATGTTTAGTCTGAGTATAAACGTAGTCTCCGAGTGCCACACCCAATGTCTGTCTCTCTCACTGTGACCCATCCAGCAGCGCTCCTCAAAGCGTGTGAGAAAAGCCTGAGATAAAGAGCTTTCAGTGACACAGCTATAGAACATGAGAGGCTCCACACATCTGCTTCTGTATTATTTTCAGTTTAGTAAAGAATCCTCCCTCTCTCTCCCTCTCTCTCTCTCTCTCTCTCTCTCTCTCTCTCTCTCTCTCTCTCTCTCTCTCTCTGATCTCTGTGCGGCATTCTCTCAGAAGGGAAACTCTCCTCATGACTGTTTCCAATGAGGGCCATTAAAAATGGATGCCCTGGGATAAAGAGTGCTACACAGTAGTTTTTCAGTTTCAAAGTAAATAAACAGAGAGGAAGAAAACTGAACACTCTTTTTTTCTTCATCTTTTTTATGAGAGAGCAACTTGCTCAACAGCCACACCCATATCCCAAACGACGATTGCTGGTGAGTTTTAAAACAGCGTCCACACCACGGTTCTCCATAGCAACTGACATACAAGAGATTCAGTGAGATGCAGCCTCATGAAAGTAACTCATTAAGATTAATATTTTATCTCAGGGTCACTGTAGGGGTCAGAACAACACACATATGACCCTGTCCAGAAAAGGTCACAGTTATGCATGGATCTTTGTGTGTGTTGTGGCCAAAATAAGGACTGTGTTTGGATTTGAGTCAAGGTGTGCATCTGTGTGTTTGTGTGTGTGTGTGTGTGTATAAGGACCAGGGGCTTATTTAAAATCTCCAACATAAATATAATCTGATCTGTTTTGACAGTGAGTTTGCTCAAAGACTGCTCATGCCATGTCACATCTATATCCAGAAAGTACCCCTGAGTACAGCGTAAAACATCACTCTCTCTCTCTCTCTCTCTCTCTCTCTCTCTCTCTCTAGGATTGGTGGAATGGTACACCAATAAACAACAGTTCAACAAAAAATCTAATTTGCAGTTTTCCATTTATTCAAGATATGTTTGGTGTCTGGAACTGTGAGGCTGATTACAATTAACAGAAGCTTGTACCTCCAAAAGGCTACCTAAAGGTTTAGACATAACGAACAATTTTATTTAGCAAGTTTAAACGTCATGGAACAAGGAAGGATTCAATAAGTACTTGTAAAAATCAGTAGAATGATCTGAGGAGGATGTGTGACTTAAATCTGTAGCACCAAAAATACACCAACTTGAGGAGAGGGCTGTGATAATGTGAAACCATTTAGAGCTGATCTGTCAGCTCAGTTTATCACATTGAACAGTTAAATGGATTTCCTGACGATTGTATTGGAAACCATTTACGTTTCCATCAAATTACACTACTGCTTGCTGTTCACCTGAGCCAAAGCCGCTGAAGCTCCGCTCCAGTGAGTTCCAGCCCAGTTTAACTCCTGCTTATCCCCAAATGTATCAATCATTTGAGCGAGATTAGTTTTACCAGAGGAGGTCCGATAATGTAATAAGTTTGTGATTTGACTGGCCGATTTGTACAAGATGAATCTGTGTAATTTCCCAGATTACTGCAAATACCCCAGATCGAAACATCATTGCTCGGATGTTTACCTCAGCGTTATGTGAAAGGCACAACACTTCTGAACAATAACAACATGTATGGTTAACTGGCCTATAGACTATATGCAATAGGCCAGTAAAGTGGGTTCATTTAACTTACCAAATGCTGCCCAATAAGACGGAAATTGCACTGAGTTGCGAGAAGTGCTTTCGAGATATTTCATTTCCCTTCTCCTTGTAATTCAGCCATCATCAAAAATGGTGTAGATTTCAGTAGGCTTGTCATGAACTTAAGGATTAAGGGTCAAATCAAGCTCCATTTTAGCTGCTAGGTATCTTTTCAGGTCTCAAAAAAAGAATGAAGGGAAGCACCGTTTTCTACGAAGCTGAAGTCAGCTTCTTGTTTGCCAGCTTCTTGTTATAATTTTCTTGTTACACCTTAAATAGTGCAGCAATAACTTCAAACAAGAAGCTGGTGAATAGGAAGCCAACTTCATCCTCATCCATTTTCTATTACCTATTATTTTGTTATTACTTGACTGAGATGTCGATTCAAGCAAGACTACTATTACTGGGGAGCTCTGAGTGGCAAATTATAGGAGGTAGCTATTCCTTAGCAGACTTGTAAAAACTACAGACATGGCAGATTCGTGCTGGATTAAATAAAGGAGCTCGTTGGTAATCACTCAAATTACATCACACCCCCAGGTGATGCTAATCATGCTCAAATAGGGCTTTAGACATGTGTGGAGTCTAAAGTTTACTTCTTTAGTTTTTCTGCTATCATTTACTATGTAAGTAGTGGAAGTTTATGACCACTATCCTAACACTGTGCAACTGCATTCTTACATCATTTCACTCTTGCGTTAAACTGTGTTGTATTGTTCAGTCTCAGATAGACTCACTTATGTGGTGAGTGACACTGTATGACATATGGTTATATATGAAAATGGACAAGACTACAGGCAAAATTCAAGCTTTGAGGTAGATTCTACTACTGTTTGTAGCTACGCTATTCAATTTTGCCCATTTTTATGGATACAGGATGTCAAACAGTGCCAGAATCATATGCAAGTCTACATAAAACAGCTTAACACTTTCACAATGCTGTTTAGTGGCCATGAGCTTACATTAATTATGTAAAAAAAATGTGTGAATTTGATTTTTTCTTTTGCCAAGTTGTTGCTTGAAGTGAACAGTGATGGGGATAGAACTGAAACTTTCACTCTCCTGCTGTCAGCATGGAACCAACAGGTACTAAAATTTCATTTAAGCCTTTTTGGCATTGATACCACTTTGTGCTTGAGAGCTTTAAAGGTGTCACTTCCTATAAAGGCTGAGACTCAGACCTGGTATGATACGAACAGTTCATTTTCAAATTCACACACCATTAATACCTGTGTAGAGAAGTGAGAAGTGTGAGTCCAACATACGCTGCTCTAAACATTAATGTGAAAACAATAGTCTAATTACTCAGTTATTAATTATTTATTATACAGTAGCTACTATGAATTATTCAGTAGCTAGTAAGAATTTACTATGGAAGGTATGTAGAGTTGAAAGTAAGGTGAAGCCTGATAGCCATTTAGAGTTTAAGGGCTTAAGTGTAGCACCACTCATGTCGGAGCAGTTAGTTAATGTAGATTTATTTGAATCAGTTTTGGCACTACTTTAACATTTCCTCTCTTGTTGGATGCACACACCTGTGATGTAACTGGATGCTCTTTATCATTTCAGCTTGAGTGCTCACACAATTGTGTATGATATGCTTCAACTTTAGCCCAAAAGAAACAAGTCTACAGCCTTTATCTATTCATGAGCAGCATAAGGGAGCATGTGGTGTGTGATTAGCAAAGATAAATGTTTGGCTGTATGTGTGACTGGTCCCAGCCTTCTGTTCAGCAGGATTGTGTGTTTTTATTCACTGTGTGTGTGTGTGTGTGTGTGTGCGTGTGTGTGTATGTGTGTGTGTGTATGTGTTTATGTGTGTGTGTCCACATTAACTTGCCCCATTCCTACTCAGTCCTTTTGGAGACCGCTGAAACGAACAGACTAATCTGGTCAATTTCCAAATGCAAATATTTTGTTTATTAATCCAACGTTCAGAGTTCTACTAACACTATTTACCCTGCCAGCTACACACTGAACTTTCTCTCTGTCTCTCTCTCTCTCTTTCACACACTCCTTGTATAGCCTCAAAAGCCCGTCTGCCGAAGACCTGTTTGTGTGGAGCGTTTCTACGGTGACATAGCAGAGGGAGAAGTGAGAGGAGACAGAATTGCTGTTCCGTTGTGCAGAGTTATTCATCATGCAGAACTGAACTGTTGCTTGCAGGTTACTTTGTGTGTATACTATACAGTATAGTCACCACAAAGGTATAATACAGGAGATATAAACACATTCAGCTTGCATATGAATTTTCATCACAGTTCAAAAAGACTTTTTTTCTTTTTCAGACAACATAAAGGGCAAAGGAAAAGAGCTTATTTGACCTTCAAACTAAAAATATACAGTATGATGCAAAAATCAGAAGCCACCCAGAAACTACCCATTTATGTAGTTCTTAGTCAAAACAGCCATTCAATTCAAAGTGAACAAACATACATTTCCCAAACTGGAGATTAAAAAAATGTAAAATTATACAGAGTAAATTGAACTTCTAAGAACCGTACAGGGCAACACCCCCATCAGATAAACAGAATTTAAAGCTTTCATCTTTGAGAGAGAGGAGAAAATCAAGCTCCACTCTTGATCTGAAAAAATCCACTGTGAGAAGACAACTCAACACTATGAGTCTGAAAGGATGTGCAGCTGAGAAAATTTGCTAATGAAAAGCTGCTGGTGTTCTTGGAACAATGGACTGACCACCTCAGAGTCCAGACCTCAACATCACTGAATCTGGATTATTTGGATCATGAGAAACAGAAAATACAACCAACTTCCAAGATTGAACTTTGAAGGTGTGGAAAAACATCCCTGTGGATTTCTTTAAAAGACTGAGTCTCCTGAAAAGAATGTAAGCTATAATAAATGCAAAGAGTGAACACACTAAATACTGAAAAAAATTATATTATATTTAGATGGTGAGGCTTCTGTGTAATTTTCTATTAAATATAGGTTTTCTTTTTTTCCTGATGCTGAAAAATGAATAACTTGTCATTAATGGCTGTTTTGACACAAAATTAAACAAATGAAGGGTGGCCTCTTACTTTTCCACAGTACTGTATCAATATTAAATGAATAGTTGAGGTAACAAAGTCCATATATACTAACAGCACTTGATGAAATGGAAATGCATGGCATGATTACATTAAGCTTATACAATGATCTATTTTTATTGTATAGCCACATATTCATCACATGTTAAACTCAGTGTTCTCAGTAACTGCTAGTAGTAGATTGAAGATTGAGTTGTACTGGCCTTCCACTTCTGTGTCTCTGCAGACAGACACACCCTCGATGTCTCTGTTTAATCTGGCTACACATATCAAGGCTGAGTTAAAGTGGAAAGTTCACACTCACGCACACTGTCTGTGTAGGTGGTGCTTATTTGGTAGTGCAGTAAGGAGATATAAACAGTTGAGAGGATGTGAGGTCATTGAGAAGCATTTCAGGTGCTTTATGAAGTGTTCTGTAGTTCCGCTGACCGTTCGGAGCTGGTCAAAATTCTCAGACATGCACACATAGACAATGGAGAGATATCTGAACTACTGAAAAAAACGGCTTATTATTCAGATATTAATCTTAAGATTTATTATTCAGTAACTACTATCCTTGCTCTGCCCACAAATGTGTTCCTTAATAGCAACTGTTGCTAGGTTGGTTGAGCTTTATAGAGCATAGTCCAGTTCATCCTATTGAAAAATTGTAGCACATGACTCTGGGCCGAACATACAGGCCACAATGCGCCTGAAATAAACTGATCTTATAAGACTGCAGCTTTAATCATGCCAATGCTCAAAGCCCTGCCCTCTAAATGCTTGCCAATGAGGTACTATGTTTAAAAATGACAAATAGTGGAAATAATGGAGCCATCGACAAGCTTGAGACAAAATAGAAAATAAAAGTTCAGTGATGAAAGAAATAGTGGTGTTAATAAATGATGTTCTTTTCCACCAATAAACAGTTTTAACAGGGATGCAACATGGCATATTTTGCGTCACATCTTCTCACATATGTACCTTGATCTTAAGATTTTAACAGTGTTATTCTGATGGTAAATGTCCTTTCACTGCATGTTCGAGACTTGTTCCTCTGTCTAGACACTGTGTCTACTGCAGTTGTTAAAGGAAGTCTCCCAACATATCTTTTGAGGCCCTCACACAAGTTACACCTGGTTTTAAAAGATGGAGGAAAATCCATGCAAAACTGGCCACCACTGGTTTCTCAAAGTATGACTCTGATTGGTGTAATAAGCTGCATATGTAATATCTCCACCCACTTCTTGCATGATCCTCTTACTTCTTGCAGGACCCTCATGCACGAAGAAGAGGAGTGCATTTGCATGGCCTGTAAAGTATGTATTTAGGCTTATGCACCAGTTTCGCATTGAACATGAAGACAGAATGTGCCTGATTTGCATCTGAAACTGTTGCAAAAGGCTGCATTATTAATGAAGTTGGCTTGAAAAGGTTGTTTGCTTATTATTACTCTATGATCAAAAAATTTGTAACGCTACTTGTCCTACAGCTTTGTGCTTGAACCGTAAAATTTTGCAGAACCGTAGACTCTGTAATCAAATAGGTTGCTTGTGCCTTTTTAACTGATTCAAATTATAGTCATTGTACAGCGTCTGTTCATCCATCACTGGTTCTTTCAACTATAAAATGTGTGACATATATTATATATAATATACAATGCTTACACCTCTATCTCTTTTTCCACCACAGTCAGTATACACTCTGTTCCAAATGTTTTGGACACTTTTCTTACATCACCATCATACAAATATGCTAGTAACACCTTAGCAACCACCTGGAATAGCATAGTAATGGCCAAGCCACACCTTAGCAACCACCTGGGATACCAACCCCCTAACAACAACCACGCAACACCTTAACAACAAGATGGAATACCATGGAAACCTCATAGCAACAGCACAGCGACTACCTGGAATTACTATTTAAATCCAATAAAGTTATCAAAAACACTGAACAGTGTTTTGCAACTGCTTTAACTTTTGAAGTGTTATCAGCTGGTTTTGTCATGCCAACTTAGTTCATTCACTAACTTTCACTTTTTGGTTTCAAATTCTTCTGGTTTTGATTAGCTACGCAACGTAGTCCAGTTTGGTAGCGTAGCAGTAGCACAGCATAGTGTAAACTGGAAAGTTAAAGTTATATAGTTCAATCTTGCAACAGTATGAAACTTTTTTGTATTTTTAGGCAAAACATGGATGGGTCAATTGTTTGGTGACTTCTATGAAACGAATATGTAACTTATGCAGATATGAGAATGAGGAATTGAAGTACAGGCCTGCATACAGACCCAAGTGGTTTAGGACCACGGTGGTAGGTCATTTCAGCTAGACTGCCAGCACTTACTGACCTCTTGTCAGGAGTTAGCATGGTTTATATTGTTGTCTTTACCTCTCAGTGAAAGTGAAATCAAAGTTAAGGAATAGGACTCAATCAAGCACTGAATGGGTCTCATTAAGATGACAGTGGAGTCTCCCTCTCCCTCTGCTGTAGACTCTCTCTGAGCGCTTTGATCTGCTGCCACTCTAATGATCCAAAGCCTGACTTCAGATCTCAATAAAGGCCACTTTAATACCCATTTAACTTCCCTTTTAATTAACACGCAGAGCTCAGAGTGGCTGTGAAGATGTGAGGGAGAGGCAGAAACAAAAGCGCTACAGCAGCTGTGGAGGGCTGAGAGCAGCTCGTGCCAGAGTGAAGTGTGTGTACTGATCTGTGCTCCTCAAAGCCTCTCTTCATTCAGCCTGGACGCTCCAGCACAGAGCTGCTGGCCACGGCGGAGTTCCCACCCCGATCTACCGGATACCAAACCCCTACACATACATACACACCATACACACACGCGCGCTCAAACTGCTGGGCGGAAACGTGTTTAATGGAGGGGGAGGGACAGAGAGAGAGAGAGAGATAGAGTGAGAGAGAGAGGAATTTCAGCTGAATAGCACTGTGGAAGCATTGTACACTGGCTACCTTTTTTCTTTCTCTCTCCATTTTCCTCCTTCTCTCTCTCTCTCTCTGTCTCTCTCTCCCTCCCTTTCCTTTCCTCTTTCTCCTTCTCCGTCTCTCTTCGTCTACCCCTCAGCCTCTCTCTCTTTCTACTTATTTTCTTCTTTCTTTCTCTCTCCCTTCCTTTTACCTCTTTTTCTCTCTCTCCCTTTTTCTACACCCCTTCCCCTCCCTCTTTCCTTCTCTCCATCCTTCTGTCTTTCTCTCCTTCTAGTTCTCTTTCATACCCTCCTTCCCTTATTCTTGCTCATTCTCCCTCTCTCACTCTCCCTCTTTCCCTCCTTTTCTCTCTCTTTCTCCTAATGTTCCTCTCCTTTTCTCTCCCACCCTCATTCCCCTCTTTCTCTATTTCTTTCTCCTTCTCTTCCTCTCTTTATTTTCCCTCTCCCTCTCTCTCTCCCTCCCTTATTCCCCCTCTCTCCATCTTTCTCTCCTTTCCTTCCTCTTTTTCTCTCTATGTTCTGCTCCTTCTCTTTCTCCTACCCTCTTTCCCCTCTTTTTCTCTCTCTCTTTCTCCTTTCTCTTCCTCTCTTTATTCGCCCTCTCCCTCCCTCTTTCCTCTCTCTCTCTCCCTCCCTCATTCCCCTCTCTCTCCCTCTCCCTCCGTCTCCCCTCCTCCTCATCCCCTCTCTATTGCTCTTTATCTCCTGTTTCCTTCTCTCTTTTTCTTTTTATTTCTCTCTGCCCCTCTCTCTCTGAAAGCAGAATGTAAGGGTGAATGCTGAATGAGTCTTTCTTCTGCCACCTCTCTCACCTTAACTCCACTTCTAACGGCAAAGCTTACACACCTACATGTCACACACACACCCACACCAGCCGAATGCTTACCTAAAAAGCCCACCTAAGACTTTCATCACAAACCACTCACTGGCACTTTATTTTTCAACATTGCAAAATTGCAGACTTCAGTTCTTCACCGTCATCACTACATAATGTACTAGTTTCATAATAGTTACTGAATAATTAGCCTGGAGTTTAAAGGGTTAATCTGGAGTGAGTACACTGGGCTCAATGCATCTCAATAACCAGTTGAACTCCATAGACCCACTTCAATTCACTCCCATAACTTACAGATTAGTTTCATAATAGCTATTTAACACAATTTGTACTACACTTTCAGGATGTCTTCAGTTAGGGAGCATAACTGTACTGTATTTCATTGCAGTCACTGTTTTTTAAGTAGCATTGCCTCTTTTTATTAGGCTTAGGCTTTTTATTTATGTTTCTATTTTAAAACATCTCAAATATACACATATTTAAGTTGCACGATTGGACCTTAAGGACCATTCTTGTACCTTTGACGGTACATTTACATTGCTTGTACCTTCATGAACGAAATATAGCTGTACAGTAACTATTTATCTGAGAATAGTGAGCCTTAAGATTAATCACTGAATAATAAGCCCTTGAGTTTAAGTGTGTAAGTGATGATGCTGACATTTCATACAGCATTACCATCACATTCACACACACACACAGGCATGCAGCCTCCTGTCTGTACTCCATTCATACTTCACATGACTCAGCCGCCTCACACAGCCACACTTTTAAAGGTCAGAATGTGCAGATGTGACTTATTCAGCACAAAGCAATGACACTGAGAAAAGTTTGCAAACTTTCTCAGTGCAGTTTCCGACTGAGCTCAGCGTCATCTGTGTGGCTCTAAGTAGAGGTTATTTCTGGACTGTGGGCTAGTTTAGCTTTCTTACCTCCGTGGCTGGTCTGGGGCAGGCAGAGCAGGGGCAGTAGAGCACACACAAGCAGCCGCAGCGCTTTCATGTTGTCCATGCAGTCCCAGTCTCAGTGTCTAGCTCTCCATTCACAGAGCTCACCCGCGTTTACAGAGTAGACAGTCTGCTCGGGGTGTTCTCATGGAGGGGGCGGATCAGCCAGGCCCCAGAGTGACACCCTGTTCCCCCCCAAAACTGTTCAGAGGGTCCACCCACCGCCCCTACCACACACACCTCTCACACGCACAGCCCTGCCCTACAACGTTTCTGGAGAAGGAGCTGACCAACTTTTTCCCTTTTTCCTCTCTCTCTCTCTCTCTCTCTCTCTCTCTCTCTCTGTCTCTCTCTCTCTCTCTCTCTCAGAGTCAGAATGTCCTCATAAAAAAATCTTATCTCCAAAATGGAAACATTCTAGGAGAAGTAAAAACATACTCTTAACTTGAAAATTAACTCTAAACTTTAATTCATTCATTCAAGGGTTTTCTGGAGCACTTTTAGCTCCCTGAAGCACCCTTAAATTATTCTTTAGAGAATAATTGTTGTAAATGGGATTTGCAGAACCGTTTTTAAAGTTTTTTCAACAGCCACACTGTTAAAATGATTCACTTTTTTGTTTTGCATCTATGTTAGGTAAACAATATAGAAGTTATTATACTCAGTCCCCCAACCAGCTGGGACTCTTTTCATTACACATTCCCGCCAAGCTTTTTCCCCTCTTGGACTCCCAGTTATGGATGGCTGTGACATCACTGGAATTCAAACTCACAACCTTTTAATATCAGGGATGATCCCTAAAAGTGATGTAACAAAGCTAACAGAATTAAGTTAACAGACGAATCATTTGTTATTTGAAGTTAAACGGAAATTTTTAAGTTGAATCATTTTCTTTTATAGTAAGTTGGTTGCACCACATAGGAAGTCAAGAAGTTGCCCAGATTTCTGTCCAGCAGTGTTGAACACAGTATAAAAATGTCTTTGTTTTAACTTTAATAGGTAGCATCTAGTGACATGTAGTGCAACATTCACCCCAACATCAGGAGGCTGTGAGTTTGAACCCCATCAATGCTGTGGTCATGTATTAGTAGGTCCACAAGGCTAGTAGGGGGGGTTGAGTAAACATCAAATTCTATATCGTTTACCTGACTGAGATGCAGAACTAAAGTTGAGTCAAGATGAGTCAAGACAAGAAAGGCTATGCCTTATAATCTTTGATTTGAGCTGAGTTTTAATTTGTTACAGCAGACATAATGTAAAGCTTCAAGGACAAATGCCTTTAGTTGGTGTAGCACATTAACATTATGGGGAGGTTCTTTAAACTCCAGAAAGGCTCTTAATACCTACACTTTTCATTCATTGAAAGGTTTTCAGAAGCATTGCAAGTGCGGTGTAAACAGCAGCTGGAATTTTCAAATAGTGTGGAGAAAAGAACAAGCAAAAAGTTGATCCAGAAGGAAGATATGATATGAGCTAACTCTTCTAATATTCATTCTTTTATTATTACAGGCCACACAATAACTGTGCTGGCAGACAGGTTACATTATTGTTGAACTTCTCATACTTTCACAGAACTGCTGAAGAGTGCAGTAAGAAACAGAGGAGCTGCAAATTGTTGTTTATATATATCTTTATTAAACTATCAGAATAGTGCTCTGTGGCTAAATGGTAAAACGGTTATAGTACCATTAAATACAGTGGGGAAGTGTGAAAGTATTAACCCCTTAAAATCCCAGGCTTAACACATGCTAAGGCTTACTACTCAGCAACTACAGGGACTTCAATGCAAACTGGCTGAGTTATTCTTAGGTAATAGAAGTTTATAATTAAACTTTGGGCCTCCAGTGTGCCATGGCCATTTAAGGGGTTAAATGTGGTTAGCACATTATATGTCACTGTTAAATCTCTATAGATAGATCTGACAACAAGTGAAAACTCATGTTTTCTCTGATTTTAAGCACTTTATTGCTTTCTTAAGATAATGTTTCTTCTTCCTCCATCTGTTCCTTGTTCCTTGTCTTGTTATTCTTTGTCTCCCTTCCTTTTTTTCCTTGTTACTCTTTCCTTTTGTCTGGTTTTGCAAATAATTCATACAGAATCTTATAAAAAATTAAATGTGGAGAAAAATCATATGGATTGTTAGGAAGAATTTCGAATGAAATGAATAAATTCCAAGTAGAAGCCCTACTGCAGAATTAAGCTTAACTGATTGTCAAGCTCCAGGTCACATTAATATGAATTTCTAAGTAAGCAAACTCTTCTCCATTCACAGCGGCCTTCCCCCTCTCCTTCTCTCCCTGCTTTCCTGCTTTTTTTCTCAAATTACACAGTCTGGACACACTTAAAGTTGAAGGACGTCTGCTTCTAAATCCTCACTCTGCTGCTGCTACACTTACACTCCTGCAACTTTAGTTCATTTGCTGTATGGGTTGAAATCTCTGACCAGTGATTGTTAGATTACAAATCTTTAGAAAACAATGCAATGAATCATGAAATCTCAAATTTCACCACGATTTGACTTGATTCTTTTCAATTATTTGGCATGATTTACAATTATTTGAAAAATAGACTGATGAGGCTGGAGGCACTACTTACATATGACTATTATCAATTATAACTGATTCAATATTCCAAAGTGATGCAGTTGAATCATCACCTTCAGACTGATGCATTCTTACATTGCATACTGTTGTTGGTAACGTAATGGAGAATTCCACCAATTTCTTAAAGAATCTGGCATAATTCAATAAAGATGTAAAGAAAAGCATTCAGACTGGTTTGATGTGAAATGCTCCATTCTAGAGTTTTGAAATGGTCCACTGTAGAGAAACTTACCAACACTGATTTCTTTACAGTGGTGATGATAGGACCCAGGAATCACAATGTCTACAATGCATATATAGCCATTTTATTTGCTATACAAAACTACCAGTGAATATAATGTATAATGTTGATGATGGTAAAATAGTGGTACATCTGAAAAGTTTTCTTTGGGGACTCTTTTGCCTTACAACTGCATGTATCTATTCACCATCTATGGATTTCTTAAATCTTAAAACTATCATTAAACAATAGCCCAGACATCAGGCAATATGTTTATTTCATGTAATTACTTTCTGTATTCTAAAGGCATTAAATCTTCAGTTTGATTCCTATCACCATCACTGTAAACATTTTGGCCTAAAGAAGTTTCTCTAGAAGTATTTCACATCAAACCACTCTGAATGAGTTAACAATTGTAATTATGCAGAGGTAATCATTGGTTGAGAGCAGATGCAGTAATATAGAAGATTATATTTGTTTTAGAGATGCCTCCTTCCATGTACAAGTTTTCCAAGAGCAGCTGAATGAAGTTTAGCGTGAAGGACTGAATGTCTGGTTTTTATGTTGCAGTGTTTGTCTAGAGCTGAGAGAGCCAGCGCCAGCTTCACATAAGGGAGACATAGTGCTCAGATTTCACCACCAGTGTCCTGAGCTTCTTCCCTCTTCTGCTGCTTCCGTCCTTCCGATCTGCTTTCGCACCTACAGCACTGATTAATCGCAACACGCACATGTATGTGTGTATGTGTGTGTGTCACTGTATTATTCTTCACCCTTTTTCAGTGCTTAAGAAAAAAAAAAAAACAATCTTTAACAGCTTCCAGATGCTCACAAAGGCTTATTGTCATCCATTCATTTTACCGGTGGCAGTGTGCTTTGTGTGGACAGTTCGGCAGACTGAAATCACCGTGGGCTCAGCAGACATTTCTTCTTGAAAAGGAGAATGTCTCTGGTTACACATATTTACTTTGAGAAGCAAAACAAAGGGAAGGAGACTAAAATTGAATTTCCTGACAAGGTGTTCCAGATTTCAAAGGCCGACGTCTTCGCATTGACCCAGAAAGAATTGGAGAAAAGCCATTCATTCAGGAAACAGCATGGAAAAGTGAAACCAACTAGGAACCACATATATGGCCAGAATACTTTCTGACTGTAATCAGTAAAGAACTGTCTAACCAATAGACAGCATTAGTTTCCCTTAGAGAAGACCATCTGTATTAATTCCAGAGAATGTGTAAGGTGGGGAATTGCCACTCAGTGATGTCTCAGTGTGTCAGTGGGTTTGTCAAACACTAGAGGGCACTACTGAGTGAGTCCAAAATGAATAAGTTCCTGTGAAGCTTTTGTGCACATGCTCCAATTTTCTGAACACAGAACAGCATAAAATATTACAAAACTGCTGTTACATTTTTGAATGCTTGTGAACCCTAGTGACTTTCTAACAGTGCTCGATCTTTAAAGACAGATTTGGAACACTTTTTTAGGAATCATGAACGTATTTATCCTGTTCGTAGCATAGCCGACTGGGAAGAGCTTGATGCTAACAGCAAATGAGCTGCAGAAAGCACTGTGCAGCTGTAGGCTAATTACCTCTAATGTGCTTCTCTGCTGCACAGTCACACAGGCTTTATCAAGGCTCAGATATTTATAGGAGAGGGTGATGGTAATGTTATACCTTCATCATTAGAAGAGAGGGATGTTATTAACAATATGTGTGTGTTCTGTTCTTACTGATCTGTGATATTTTGATTTTTGGGGAATCAGCGGATGAAGTGATGTCATTTTTTTTGTCTTCACAGTCATATGTCCCTGTGTAATTATACTCTCATTAACATGCTCATTGCAATCACATGAAATAATATGTACAGTTGGAGATGGATTTGTGATCCCCTCGTGCTTTGAATTACAATGTGAAATGTGTGTAACCATGTGGCTGAGCAGCCTGTTAAAGGGTTGAAACCTAATCTTAACCCTCACTCTGGCCCTAAACCTAACATGGCTCAGAATGAACTTGACAGTTTGTTAACAATGCACACATCTGGAGATAATCTAGAGGGGGCTACAGTGCTTTTTGTTCTTTTCAAAGTTTTCAAAGTTCATTGTTCATGGTAATCATCGGTATAATAAAGATAGAGACTGAAAACCACTGGAACATTCTCTTACGCTCTTCTGACTAAAACATTACCATTACTTTCTAGCAGGCTGCATCATATACAGCTGCATACAGCTGCATACTCTCATGTCTAGGCCCTGCATGTGTGTGTAAATGTCTATGTAAATGCTTCTGTGACTGTGTTTACATTTTTGTGTACCTCATGCAGCCTCTTCTCCATATAAACTCGCCGTTTCTAAATGACAAACAACATACCACTGATACTATTGCTGATTGTGCCAGAAGCCTTGAGTGCTACAAGGAGGTCTGGTAACTATTAAGTTTCATGTTGGAATTGACTGTAATGGTGTTTGGTTGATTGTAACGGCTCCCATTGCTATCAGCAGAGCCTGTACAACTGTACAGATTTTCTGATAGCTTTAGCACTCAGTGAACCAGAGGTCCATGTTAATATGTTTTTTATGGATTTTAAAGAGAGTGAATTTGACTCTGGCCTTTTCGAGCCATGTCAGATCCATTCAACTGGCACAATAAAAGTGATTTGGTAGATTTGTTTAGGGTGGTTGAATGAAATGCACTGGGTCCATTCTCTGCATGCTATCAAGAAAGGTCAGCTCTGGCCAGGACATCATACTGTCCTCATTTGATGCCCAATTCTAGGACTTATTGAAATTGTTGATCCGCGAAAGGATAAACATCACTGTGTTTTTAATCTACTGCCTGCGATTCTGTAGAAAAAATGACCGACATCTTCCATGAGTGAGTCTCATTGGCTGTAATACTCCAGGTGATATTATGTAAGGCTACTGATCATACACGTTTATCCTGTTGATTATGTTTGTCTTGAGTTTGCTTTCTTTCCACCTGTGCGTGTGTGGGTTGTGCGTTGACTGTATGTTGGAAGCATAACCTGATGAATTAGTGATGTTTCGCTGTGCTAAGAATAGTGGAAATATATACAAACATATATATACAAACAAATGTATATTTTACTTTAGAAAATATTTCTGGTTACTAATATCCTGGTATTGCATAACACGGACTGAGCTGACTGAACAAGTTCATTTTTATTCTGTACTTCATACTGAACACATTTAAAAGTGGTTGTATGATGTTAGGTGATTTTTTATAAGACATAGCCAATTACACTGTTTATTTAGCAGTAAAAATTAATGAACATGATAGCCTCAGTCTGGATATGCTCCTGTGTTGCTCCATGGACTGGTGGGGTGGGTTTGCATGCTTGAGTGACCTCATAACTCACCAAGACTTGTATGGTCAGGTATCATCTTGTGAGTTTAGCCAAGACCAGATGCTTCCCCTTGGAGGTGGGGATCTTCTGAAAATGGGATGCATGTATAAGAAAAAGTTTACATTGCAGTGTCACATGAAGATGTACACCCTCAAAAACACTTTTGGATTCCTAAAGAACCTTTTAATCAATGGTTCTTCAATGAATTGTTTAGACTATATTTTATACATATATGTATGTATGTATATATTAAGCATTATGTTCTCAAACTTGGGTCTGCAAAAATATCAGAAGTTCTTTCTCTACTTAGTTTTAATTTTAGTGTTTTTTTTAAATCTGCTTCAGCTGTATCTAAAAAAGTGGTACAGATGGTAGATGTTATTAAAAGTCATTCCGCACCTACTTTACAACTTACTTGTATTATCATAAAACAGGGCCATTGAATGTGCAGGTCAGCAGTAGCTGCAGAGAAAGCCAGCAAAATGGGCAAGGTTCTGGTAAGACATGGTCCTTGAGGAGTAAGGGGATGGTGAACAGGTAACAGGGGGGTAACGGAGGAAGGGGTGCTGAGTGGCACTTACTGTCTAAAAAGGGGGCCTTAGACTAAAAAAAGTAAAGAACCTCCATACGAGGTAAAGACTCTACATTAATTAGATGAGAAAGTTAGGTTAGATGGTTCTCTAGCAAACAAAGCTGGTGCTGCCAAGAAAATACTCATGATAAATAGATCATACAAGATTCAAATGTTTATTGAAAGGCCTAAAAGGCCATCTTAATAATTTCAAGAAAAAAAAAAAAAAAAAAACTAGGAAAACATGTTGGCGACAGTCTTTCTGGGACCCTTTTTGGTAAGTCTTCAAATAAGGATACTGATCCAAATCAGGGCTCATCAGTTTATTTAATCATATTCAGTGATACATAAAAAGGCATAAACTGATCCCAGATGTTCATTCATGCTCTGAGTAGTTTGATTAATATGCGTCATGTTTCTTTGAAACTTTATTTCTACAGTATACAACAGAGATGTTCACAAGTTGCTTCATGCAAGTCTGAGTCGAGTCTTGAATCTCTGGCAAATGCAAGTCTTAGAGAACTTTTGTTAGTCTCGTTATTAGCTGCAGGCATTGCCTTGTGCAAAAAGTAAACCATATTAAAGTGTTTCATTATAGAAGAATCTTCAATCTGAAGGACAGAACTGAATTACTACATGTAGTAAGTGCAGCGTTTGTAAGAAAGAGGCAAAACAACTTAAAATGGTTGGTTAATCTATAGTTTGTATAGCAAGTATAGCTAATCCAGAAATTTTAGTAAGTTTTAAAGGATTGTCTGTAAATTACTAAAACATCAGCTAGATTAGCTGACAACTTCAGCTGAATTAGCTACTACGATAGCTAGCATACTTGCTATCCAAACTACATGCTAGCCAACATTTTCAAGCTGTTTTGCCTCTTTTCTTGAAATACCTCACTTACTACATGTAGAGCTTCATTCTGTCTTTCAGACTGAAGGTTTTTCTATAATGAAACACTTATTATTTGGCGACATATCACACCTGATGTCTCTGTAAGCAGCAGGCGAATGGCATTGCAGTAATGACTATGAGTGACTGCAGCGAAAAAGGCAGTGAAGGTGACGCAAGTAAGGTTTTATTCAATTATTCCTTTTTATCAGGCTGAAATTTCACAAGTCTTTAGTCTAAGTTGGATCATGAGTCAGTCAATATTGCAACTTGAGTGTGACTCGAGTCCCCTTCTCTAGTATTCAACACAACAAATCACTGCTTCGCTTGTTTGGCTATGGATTTAATCAGGATCTCCTACTGTGCTCAGAAGACCTCATGCCTATGAACAGTGTCAGCGGAGGCTGTCAGAGATGACGTATTGAGAGAATGTGAGCTACAGCAGCAGTGTTTGCAGTGAACTGGTGGTGACAGGGGTCACCCAGCTGGTTTAGTCATTAGAGCGCAGACATGACGCTATCTGCAATCCCAAACCAAACATCTACAGAGGCAGCAAGTCAGCCAAAAGTGCGTCCAGGGCAGATAACATATGGGTTATGTTTCGCTGCTGTGTCATAGGAATTAGCCAAGCATTTCCCAGTAATGGCTGGATTACTAAAGAGCCACTCTTGTTTAATGTAAATGATTGGCAATTCAATATGCTCTGACCAATTATTGGTATTTAAATGTTTTATGGCCTACTAAAGTGCTGTATCAATTACTGGAAATTTCTGGAGTGATACCAGTCGAAACAGTGGGAAATTCATCCGGCTATTTAAGTGAAGTGTTTCTTGACGCTGTATTACAGGACGAAGTCCAAACCAAATGTCTATATTTGCTTTATTCTTCACATTTTGAGGTGCTTAATCTCTGTTTCCACTCTAGAGCCTGAGAAGCCTTGACTAAATGCTAATCCTCTTTATACTGAGCAGTAATGATCCCTCCCTTCTCTCTCCCTCTCTTGCTTTGTGGCAAATGCAGTAATTCTCTAAAGCAGGCCTGCTGGCTGTAGAGTCCAGGGAGAGCGATCAGAATCCCTCTGCAGGTATTACGCACTCCTCCGGTGAGCAGAGGAAGAGTGTGGGAAGGAGAAATTGACATATTGGATTAGTCCTTTCTCTCTGTGTATATGTGTGCGTTTTTGAACCTCCCACTCAAAAGAAATGGTGAACGGTGCCAATGCAGCCCAAAGAACGAGTGCATCCCACCTACAATTTGCCTTTGTGTGGATCTAGACAGTATGTTATTAAAAAAAAGAGTATGGCTGCCACTTCACTGAACTTGCTGCATGGTTATGCTGCACAGCAGCGCAAGAAAAGCTGGAAGTCCACATTGTTATTTTATTTTATTCTTTTTTGTATGTTGGTCTAATTCTGCCATCTCAAAGGGATGTCTTAATTAGAGAGAGGGAGTTGTGAGGCGACTCGCTGAAGCTGTCAGGAGAAAGAAGCAATCACCACAGAGATCTAAACACAAGCTTCACAGGAGAAGAGGAAAGGCACGTCAGTCATGCTCCGCCTGCAGCTCGACCTGTGAAGGGAAAACAGTGTGAGATCGAGGCAGAAAAACATATAAACACACTGTTCTGGGGCTGTGAGTGTGATGCAAAATCTGAGCATAAAGGGGCAGACCAGGTCAACAATCATCCATCGCTGTCAAAACCTCATAATTCCACTTTTATTTTTACACTCTCTGAAAATACCAGTGGCCCTTTGACTCACATTAAAAGATAAGAATGTTTTTCCCTTCTGTTTGCATGCAACACATCTTTAACTGTGTGTATTTAGAACTGCACATATAGTTGATATTTATAATGCATGTCTACATGTCATTGTTGGACATCTGATTTATAATGCAACAATATATGTTATTGATACTCATGTATCTACACTCACTGGCCACTTTATTAGGAACACATCCTTGTATCTGCACTCAATGTCCATTTTATCAGCTCCACTTATTATATAGGTGCACTTTGTAGTTCTACACTTACAGACTGTAGTCCATCTGTTTCTCTGCATACTTTGTTACACTCTTTCACCCTGTTCTTCAGTGCAGCACTGCAGTGACACTGATGTGCTGGTGGGTCATTAGTGTGTGCTGTGCTGGTATGACGTGCTGGAGTTTTAAACACTGTGTCCACTCTCTGTCCACTCTATTAGACACTCCTACCTTGTCAGTCCACCTTGTAGATGTAAAGTCAGAGACGATAGCTCATCTGCTGCTGCAAAGTTTGTGTTGGTCATCCTTCTAGTCCTTCATCAGTGGTCACAGGATGCTGCCCACAGGACACTGTTGGCTGGATATTTCTGGTTGGTGGACTATTCTCAGTCCAGCAGTGACACTGAGGTGTTTAAAAACTCCAGCAGCACTGCTGTGTCTGACCACTGAAGAACAGGGTGAAAGGGTGCTAAAAAGTATGCAGAGAAACAGATGGACTACAGTCTGTAATTGTAGAACTACAAAGTGCACCTCTATGGTAAGTAGAGCTGATAAAATGGACAATGAGTGTACATACAAGGAGATGTTCCAAATAAAGTGCTCATCGAGTGTATGTATAGTTATTGTCTATTTTATGTTTGGTATTTCTTTTGACATCAACACTGGGAAAAATTCCTTATATGTCTGCAATTGAAAGATAGATTCGACTGTGATGGGACAAAATGTCCTCAAAACACAACTGTGTTAAGAGCTTCTAAGATATTTGATTGAGTAATGTGTATTCAAGGAATTCAAGTAAATTGCACACAAGTAATTTGAGTAAGTGCTTATTAACCAGACTGCTCATTTATTTTATGTATTTCTACTACATTCAACTAAATATGGTTATATTCAAATATAAAAGGTAGAAGAAGCAATTATGGAAAGATCTACACAGTGTAGTTAGTTATTATAAACCCAGCAAATGTAGTAACTTGCTCTTACAGCCAACAACCAGAGGTGGGTAATAACTAGTTACAAAATATTAAACATGAATATAAATATTAATAAGCCATATACATTGATGGATTTATATTCTTGAATATTTTCAAGTCATAATATTTTCACTTCTATTCAAGTATATTAGTGAGAAAGGTGTCTGCTCTGTACTTAATTGCATTTCTGCCATTCATATTTAGTTACTAATTCCTTTTTGTGTTAGATTTCATTGTGATTTTTTTGCTTATATCATTTGTACTGCTTTGTGATTTGTTATGTGTCTGACTTTAGAGCTTTGGATTTTCTTTGAGACCAAAATAATCCTAAAGAGAAAATATTGGAGTCTAACAATCTTCGGTTTCTGTGCTGATAGATGCTGGATTTGGGCTACTAAGAAGTACTACTGCAGTTCTCTAAGTTGTTCACTGTTTAACCCTTGTGTGGTATTTGGGTCTGTGGGACCCATTTTCATTAGTTACCAAATGATGCAATTTATTATTATTTCAACCTCAGATTCTTTGGCCTTTGCTCATTTTCTGTGAAGAATATATAAAATAACACATTTTCCGTGACTTCACACTGTAAACCCCCTACACATTTATATTACACATGTAGTGTTGGGGTGAACCTGTGGAGAATAAAAGTGTGGAGGTGCTGTGTCCCTTCACTCTTCCTCATACATGGCCTGCTGTTAGTGTGTGTGTATGTGTGTGTATGTATTTGTATATGTGTGCTTGTGTTAGGGTGGACAACATGGACAGGCTGCTGACTGGCTACAGCTGCTAAAGAAGAACACTACACTGACAACAATAATGTGGTGGGTCCACCAGACCACTGAGTAACAAATCATCAACACCACACAAGGGTTAAGTAGTTTTTGGCCTGATACTTTTGTTTGTCTGCTCAAGCTACTTATTCGGGAAGGAACTTTTATTTGTACTTGTGCAACTATTTTACCCAAGTATAAATATTTTTACTTGAGCAAAGATCTGGGCTACTTTCCCCAGCTCTGCGAACAACAACAACAGAGGAAGCTTGGCCAGGGGGAAAGACAACATGAAGAGGAGGGAACAGTATGCAAGTATACTCTTAAAAAGATGGTTCTTGAAGGGTTCTTAAGCAAAGAAAATGGATCTATATATAATCATGAACACTTAAAGAACCCTGCGCATGATTAAAGGTTCTTTGCATCTTCAGATTGATGGGGAATGTGTATATGGTTCTATATAGAACCCAAAAGGGTTATTCAATTATTATGATGTCAAGCTTATATTAATAGAAGAACCCTTTTGGGTGCTACATAGAACCCTTTTCATAAAGGTTCTATATAGAATTACAGCACATTTTTCATCTTTTCATTAGTATATAGCACATTTTTTATCAATCTGAGGACCCCTTTCATGATGCAAAGAATGCTTTAATCATGAAAAGGGTTCTTTGAGTGTTCATTTTCTTTGCTAAAGCACTCTTGATGAACCATCTTTTTTAAGAGTAGAGCCAATGGGGAAGATGTTAAGCTTTACTCAACAAGGTTGCATTGACACTTATCAAGTGAATCTGACAGCTCACTGTATTTGACTAAGGAGCACAACTGTCTCAGTTTCACTCAGTTATGTGGGTTTGTCAGGCAACATCAACGTAAGAAAACTGATTAAAAGCAACATTGGAATGATTTCATTTTTTGAGCCTGTTCTGGTATTTAAAAACAAACAAACAAGCAAAAAAAACTCAACATGACTTGGTTAAAATGTGCTAGTAGAGCAGCAACATGAAAGGAGGCTGATCCTAACTTTCTCTGACTGGCAAACACCTCTGGGTCACTGTCTGTAGCCTACATACGTATGACTCAAAAAAGTATTTGGACACTTGAACCATCTAACTATTGGCAAACTTTTCTAAAGTTCTTTAGCTATTTGTTTTAAATGCTTTAAAAAAGATATTTGTTTCAGAGAAAAACACTTTTAGCACAACATCAAACTGATAGTAGACTTTCTGTGGAGAAAGCCTGGAGAAAAATTCTATCCAGACTGCACTGAAAGTAAAGAACAGAGATGCAAACGTTAAAGTCTGGGGCTGTTTTTCTTACAATGGTGTCAGTGAGCTTATGTTCATTGATGGGATCATGAACTCAGAAGTGTACAAAGACATTTTGAATGCAAGCTTGCAGATGTCTGCAAAGAAATTACTCAAACTAAAGCAACCTGAAACACATCAGCCACCTTTTGAAAGAATACTTTGGCCTAAAAAGTCAGGACAGTCTCCATATGACCTGTTTAAAATAAATGCTACTTGGTTTGACAGTCCACATAATACATACAATAGTATAGCAGAGATGTCCAAATACTTTTGGGCCACTTGCACTAGGTTGCACTCACACAGCTACTGTAAGTTGGGCGACTCTCCCCACCTCTGCTAACAACAACAAGGCTAGGCAGCTAGCCAAGGAGTAACAAACCACCCACATAATATCTCGCTGCTGTTGGAAGAAAACCTCGTAACTCCATTTTTGTTGTTTTTCAGTTTTTGACCTAATTTGAAAATGCCTGTTGCCTTTTACATTCTGTGTTAATTTCATGAAGAAGGAACCAAAAGAAACGGCCCAAAGTGACTTGGAAAAAAGTCTGGTTCCATTGACTTACATTAAAAGTAAAGTAGGTTTTGTCCTTCTCCTGTAAAGTTACCATTTTGGAGATACAAGGTTTTATTCTGACAACAGTGATCTGATCAACAGCAATACTTTGGTCAGAGACTGACCAGACCAACAAATCTTTTCCTGAACAGTGTCAGTGGGTGTGTTTTAACCCTATGTGGTTTACTTGGCTCCGCTCAGATAGCTAACTGTGCTAGCGAATCCTAGCTTAGCGACAAAGTAATTAAAGATATCTTTAGTGACCAAGTGCACAAATATTAGAATTTTAATGACAGTGAAAACATCAAATCATTTACTGAGAGGTTTTAATTGGTTCTGACACTGTGTTTGACTGTCTGTCTGTTTATGCATATAGGTCAGTGGTTCGTGCAGTTTTGGAAGAGTGGGTTTTTCTCAGAATATGTGAAAAAAACATATGTCAGTCATTAAAGTGGTGGGAAACTGCCCCAGTCATTTGAACAGCGCTGGGTCAAATGCCAGCTTAACCCTGTTCTGGAGGCCATGTTCAGAGATACAGGGTTTTGTTAGACCAGTGATGATGTGAACAAGTTCTCTTGGAATTCAGATCTCAACCACTTTTATTGAGGCTTCTACATCCAACCAGTGGAAACTTTTAGTTATAACATGTATAATGCTGTGATTTACACTGTAATGATAATCTGAGAGCAGATCGACCCCCACTATCACTTACAGCAAACTGCACAACAGTCAGCTACTGTAATGACCATGTGTTTTCTCTAGGACAGAAGGTAGGGCAATTAAAAGCCCATTATACTATAAACATGTATTGTACTGAGAAGTGATTTAGTCTTGTTAATTCATACTGACAATGCAGAAAACCATTATACAGCTACTCATGCATGGATTCAAGCAATGGAATCTTTTCATTGCGGTACACATAATGCTGTGATTTTATGAATATAATTTGAGAGCAAATCGACCTCTACTATCACTTACAGAAAACTGCAGAACAAGGAGCTGTAATGGCCATATATATTCTAAGAGAGATGGTAAGGCAATAAAGGCCTCTTAAATGATATACATACACTGAGAAATAAAGCAGTCATTAGCAGTTAATTCATTCTGACAATACAGGAAGCCATTATGCAGCTACCTCCAGTAAGGCTGATGCCATGCCTTTATTTACTGGTCACAGCTATCATCTATATTTAAGAACTTTTGGAAAGTGACAGTTCTGGATGGTGTGAATGAGGAGAGCTAACCTCCTCTGACATGGACAGGTCACAGAGGGTAGTTTTGAGAATACTGCCCTCTTGTGGAGGAACTTGTAAGAGGCAGTTTGAGGCCTCTTTTCACCTATTCTCACAAAAAAATGTCTTTCAGGCACATGTACTCTAGTATTAAGATTTCTCTTCTCTAGTGCTGCTGATGCGTTTGAGAAGTCTGTGTACATACCAGTCTCAAAGATTTGCCACAGATACGAAAAAAGTAACATCAGTGAAAACAAATAAAATGCGATCATATAAATCAAATTATCAGCACTGTTTATGATTGTTTATTCTTTTATGTGGCTGATTCATCCAAGTCCCCGCTGGATCCTGGGAAAAGCTCAGGCAGGATGCGGTGGGAGGAGAGGATAGGAATGTCCTGCTGAGAGAGGACAGTGAGATCAGGGGTCACACACTCTAAATTAAATCAGCACAGAGTGATGCGCTCCATTACCGTGTGAATTTAAAAACAAATATACACCCTGCACATGTAGGCATGCCCTCTTTTCCTCAGGAGCTTATGTGGGTGCTTTAATGTAGTGTCATAAACACATGAACACATTCTATAACGTCTCAGAATGTCTCCGATATGGGGCCTGTGGAAGAACACAGATGAGGAAGAATCAGTGCTTTTGCTTCAAGATGATGTTTAACCCTTTAATGTTCGGCTCAACCATGTGGTAGAGCACATTTTGAGTCACTATACATACCACAAAGAGCCATCTCGACCGTTTGGTAGACGTGAATATTTAAAAATTGTGGGGTCAAAAAAACAAAACAAAAAATAACCAAGTAAAAAAACATCAATTGTAAAAAAAACACCAATTGTTTTTAATATTGACCCAAACAAATAAAAAATACAAAAAATAAAATTCCATAGATTTTTTCTTGGTAAGGACGTTAAAGGGTTAAAGTAATAGTTTGGCAGAACATTAATTTACACAATTTTCCCCTTACCACAGATGTAGTTGATCAACCAAGTGTACTTTCCTCTTTAGTTTTACACCGGAGATATAAGGCTAATGGAGATAAAAAGTAATGAAAAATAATACCCCAAATTTGCATTGTGCGAACTGCATGCCTAGACCATCATGTTTACATTACCATTATTAATTTAGTACACTCTTTTATACAGCAAACACTGGAAACACTGGAAGCCAAACTGATATAGTGTACCCAGAGACGTAAAAGACAAAAGCCCAATCATAGCCTGATGACCTAAAAGACAAAAGCCCAGTCATAGCCTGATTTATATCAAAAATAAATAAAAGTATAAACCATGATGACAAATGAAGAAGAAGTAAACAGCCATTAAGGAGTGAAGTGCAGAAAGTAAGTGCAGAAAGATGTCACCCCCAACTGCAGTGAGTTGCTAAATGATCTGAAGTAAACTTGCTTATGTGGTTTCCAACACCGTATGACACTGTTACTTCTGCCTATTCTTGTAAATGACAGTAAGCTATACAGTGTCAGAAAGAGTAAATCTATTAGGGCATTTTCCACTGCACAAAGTACTGTAACCTTTGGTACCAGAAAACTGAAGCTGTGCTTTTTCTATAGTCTATTTTTTTTACTACTGAGGGTCCCAGTTTTATAGTTTTTGGCGCCTGTCTTTGGTGACAATATAGCGTATTCTCTACTCATGCAACAGAAGATAAAATCACCAAGCACTATTACACGATCAATAAGTACATCAGAATGTAAACTAAGATAGCATTTTAATGGGTCATTTGCTTTCTTTAGAATTACTAATGCTAAAGTTACTAGCCTTTGTAGCCTCCAGGGAGTGTTTTGATCATATTTTCACACTTGTCAGAGAAAAATATAAGCATTAGTTGATGCTAAACATGTTTCTGTTTAACTAAGACTTTTGTATGAGTGCTGAATTGCAGAAAAATCCACTATTTCATGTCAGCATAACTAGTGTTAAGCTAAGCTAACTAAGTAGGACAGCTAATGCGTCAATTCACCCTTCAGAAAAAATATGAAGCCTTGCTAGACCCTACACACGAGTCTGGGTAGACATTTTTGTGAGTGTGTGCTCATGCGCAGTCCAACCTAGCGTGGCCAGTAAGTTAATCTAACTTTCACCAGCAAGCAAAATAGCTAATTAGCACAATTATCATGAGACATACACTACAGTCATAAAATGACAAAATGAAAATAAAAAAATGGAAAATTAACTAGAAATAGAATTTTAAGCTCCATTGGTTATTTTTTGGGTCTGTTATTATTTTTGAATGTGTAGTGGAAAAATGCCTTTAGAGGTTGCTTAACAAAATGTTTAAGGTAAGTTTGTAATGATTTTTGCATGCAATGCTAATTAATAGAGTATAAAATTCCATTACTTGTTAGCTACACTTGCCTCAAAGCTCAAGCACAAAACTAAAGAAGCAAACTTCAAACATCTCGTCTGATCAACTACAATTGGAGTAAGAGGAAAATTCTGTCAGTTAGAGTTTTCACTGACCTATCTCGTTAACCAAGACCTATACGCAGAGAGCTGAAGGGCCTAGAGTCCTCATCAGTCTTAGAGCATGACTCAGCTTTAGGGGCCACCGTAAAACTGCCATCATCACGGGCACGCTTTACCCCTGCACTATTTCACCTGTGACATCTCTGATGGCCAACCCTGGTCACACACACGCACACATATCGTAGTGTATGAGGAATGGTGTTTACACTGTGCCTGGGGAAGTGGCTCTACATAATATATTGTCCCAGCGCTCCAGCATTTTGTAGGCTAGGCTTGACTGTCCTGCTTTGACTGATCTCCGGCTTTTAGCACGCAGTGGGCAGAGAATGTCCTGGAGGGTAGCTTTACACAGACAGTATTGCTGTCTTAAAGACACTAGATAGCCTGCAGTTACTTAGCAGCCGTGGACAAGCGTTAGTGGCTCTCCTCTTTATCCCCCTCTTTCTCTGCATCGTCTCCCTCTCTCAGCCACCTTGGCAGTCGGACGTGCAGACAAACACATCTTACTGTAATGACCTTCTCTGTGTCCTGGTGATTTCCCAACTGTCCGTGTGCCACGAGATCTGCCTCAGGAGGACTGGAGGCCACTCTGGGCCTGCACTCCGATAGCCTCTGGCCTAGCAAGCGGCTGCAGCATTTTGCCAGCTGCTGCTGCTGCCTGCCAAGCTCAGCTCACGCCAGGGCGGTCCTCACGGACACTGGCAAGAGAGTGGAGCGGCAGGTAGCGCGCGCGTGGGTGTGCTAGTGTGTCCATGGGTGTACGTACGTGCGTGTGCACGTGCGAGGCTCCAGATGGCCCTCTGCAGTGGCGGCTCATTGCCATGGCGATCAAAGGCCCAGGACACGCTGATGATCTCTCATTACTGGAGTCAGATAGCATTAACGGCCTGATCAAATTAGAGATAGAGAGAGTGAGGGAGCGGGAGAGAGAGATGGATGGATGCTATCCACTCGTCTCTATCTGCAGGGTGACGGCTCTAGATGGACTCGTGATGGCCGTCTGCTGTACACATGCTGAGTGCAAATTCAAATGTCACCCAGAGGCTTTCAGAAAACCTGTATTAGTTCTTCTGAGAAGTTGATTATAGAACTACACGCTCACTTTAGAACTCACTTTTAGAAACACGCACCTTGTACAGTTTAAGACTGTAGCCATGCACAATTACTGTTTGCCAATTCTAGTCGGCTCTAATACCCAACCTAAACCTTGTAATCAACCAAGAACCTGGTAATTAATTAGAATTCAAGTGTGATTGATCAGGAAAATGACCATACTGTGTTGCACTTGGGTCTGGGCCTCCAGGAATGCAGTTGATGACCTCTGGGATAACTAACAGAAACTGGACACGGCAAATGAAGGGCTACAGTCTGCAGTCTAACTGTAGAATGTTGCTGTTTCTAATAAAGTGGCCAGTGAATATGCAGTTGTAATATTAACTTCTCAGAAGATCTAATGAGCCAATCCTTATAGTCAGTTTTTGACCTTATGAACACTCTTGGTTGGACAGTTTTGGGTGCCGGACCCAGCAGTAAGACTGATGTGTGTACAAAACTCAGTAACACCACTGGACCTGATACACTCATGTCAGTGTCACTGCTGTGTTGAGAAAGGACCACCATCCAAATAATATCTGATCAGCAGCAATACTTTGGTCAGAGACTGACCAATGATGAATGGGGTAGAGGGTTAGCTGTTAAATTGTGTTTAAGTATAGATGGGCTACATTCTGTAATTCAGTGGCAAACCTGTGAAATAAAAATAGAATCTTCATGCAGAGTAAATTTAGACTCTGCAATTATTGTACTAAATTCATTAAGATTTGGCTGGAAACAAAAGGGTTAAATTCTTGAAAGAGCCAACAGAAAATTCTCAATCAGGGTTTTTTTCTCAGTGTAGGTAAATACAGCTAAGTAAGCTCTCCCATCAGGCAGGACTTCAGGAGGAGGAACTGAAAGCATAACGCTTCTGATTAACCATTAACATAATTAAGTGAAGTGTTCGTGGAATTAACCAAGGAACATTTTCATTTCCAATAGAGTGACTTTTTTTTGAGGAAAAATGTCACTTTAGACCTCCTGGAGCACCTAGATACATCACTGACTATGAGTACGAGCGATAGCTTGTCCAATACATTTCTGTCAGATGTTAGAAATGTTAAACAGTGGCACCACCCCTGTGCTCTTTGTTACAAACTTCAAATAAAACTTATTTAATCTCTTCTAGAAGCTTCAAATGTCTGCATTTTATCTAGAATGACCAAAAAAAGGTTCATGTGAATTGTTAGCTTAGTGCTAATATACTATTAGAATCCCATATGGGCGCTAGGTGAAATTAGCAAAATTGTAGAGTTTTGAAATGTATGGCCCTAATCGAAGGCCTTACTCTAATAGTAGTCATTTGCTACTGTTGTAATTGAACACCTATAGTGGACCTCTAAGGCAGGCGTAGCTCACAAAGTGGTTAGTCAGTGGAAATATAGGTGTTTCTGAAAGAAAGCAGATGATTAGTGTTGAACATTGCTTTAAGAACATTTTGTACCAAAAGTCCTGAGAACAAATAATGCAGAAGGAGGATTAGATGTTCTTTCTCATGAAGTTTGCTTCAAACCTTTTTCAGATTCAGTTTTCAGATACAACTCCTACACCCCAGTGCATTAAAGGAGAAACAGCCCACAGCAGCAGTGACAGAACAACCCTGCACAGCAGAATAAGACAGATACACTATAACACTGAGTCAAGTCAGGTGCCTTGGAGCTTGGACATCACCTCTACAACACGGAAAAATAATATAGATGCCCATTCTAATAAGAACCTTTGCTCTTCTGACCTTAATGAACCTTATTTGGAAGCAAATGGACATATACTCAAAGAGTGGAAAAACAAGCACGAGGCAGAGGAAAGAGTCAATAGTTACTCCACTAATCCCTCTCTGCTTGGCGAGCCCTAAAGAGACCAACTTGAAAGACACGGAGGAGTGGGTGTGGAGCAGAAGACAGATGTTAAAGTTCTTCTGAAACACAGGCCAGGGTGCATTCCCAAGCTGCATCCCTCACTTTCTGCCTCAGCCTTCTCCTCCTTCCATTCTCTTTGAATTCCTACGGTTATTACACTTGTCTCTCACCTCCTACTAGAGAGGCTGCTCAGTCCCTGGCTACACCATGTTCGAAGGGAGAGGAAGATTCTGAAGCATTGTTTCCCAGCTTTAGACCTGCAGTCCATCCATATAGCACAGTTGGTGTTTTCCATGTCCCTAAATCACATCATTAGCTAATGCTAGCTAATCCCTCTTCAGCTAAATCAGGTGAGTTAGAGTAGTGCTTTTCACAATATTTTTGGATCGTAGAACCCTTATGCTTATAATAGCACTTATGATAACATATTTTTGAGAATTGACTTTTCCACAAAATTTTCCACACCAATTACACAATTGAACAATTATGCTGTCATCATAAGCTAAGTCATAGAGTGACTATGAGAGGTAATCTCTGATATGGCAGTACAGCAATGATTAGCCTAGTAGCCAACTTAGCTTCCTTTTATGTGTACAATTATTTTGTAATTATCTAACAATGCTACGAGTAGATAACTCAGTTGTGAAGGGGGTGAGAGATGTTTGCCAATATTCCTATACCCTTTAGAACTCTAATTAATTAATTAATCACAAAGTTCATTTACAGTACTGTGCCGAAATAAGAGATCACCCTTCGTTTGTTAGATTTTTAGACAAAATGTCACTTAAATACAAGTTGTTCAGTCTTGAGCATGGAGTAAATGCAGAAAACAAATTTTGAGCTGTGTAAAATCACACAGCAACTACATGTAATATCAATGTTGCCAGTATTTACTGTGTTCACTCTTTTGTCACAGCCTCCATTCTTTTCAAGAGACCTACTTTCAGTTTTTCAAAGAAATCTGCAGGGATTTTTTTCAGTCTTGGAAGTTTCAGCTTGGTCTTAGAAGTTGGTTGCATTGGTGGTCAGTCCATTGCTCTGAGAACACCAGAAGCTCCTCTGCTTGATTTACAAGATTTCTGCCATTTTGTCTATTTTCTTTTTTCAGTAATGGCTTCTTGACAGCTACACATTCTTTGAGACTCATAGTGTTGAGTTTTCTCACAGTGGAAGGATGGACAAAAACTCCTGTGGATTTTTCAGATCTGAAGCAAGAGTGGAGCTTGATTTTCACCTCTGTCTCAAAGATGAAAGCTTTAAATTGTTTAACTGATGGTTTTGGTGGTCTACCAGGTCTCGCATTGTTGATTCCCATTTTTTCTGTATCTATTAATCAATTTATGAACTCCAGTTTTGGAAACTTCTGTTTTTTCCCTTTTTTTTCTTCAGCTTTTCTTTTCCCTATGCAAGTGCATTATATATATCATCTCCTCACAAATATCTCGTGAATGGTGATCTCTGACCTTTGTACAGTCCTGTACTTAGTTGTTGGTTTGCTTATACCATCCCTGCTAATAAATCATAAAAAATGTTAAATTTGATGGTAGTGGTCTCAAATGGTAACCATTAAGCCATTACCCATTAGAAAGCAAAACCATCAAATTTTAACCCTAATGGCAATAGTGGTCTTTTTCAGCAGGGATGTTCATCCACGTGTTTTGGAACCTTCATGTACCCTATTTCCTGACTGGGGACAAACTAACAACATGTCCACATCACCAGGGGAAAGAGATTAGACGAAAGTTGGTGTATTTCAAAAGAAATGTGAAGAAGTTTGCTGACCAGGGTTGGTGAACACTGCTGTAATGCGTTTCAGGGGGAGTTGAGAGTTTTGGAGGACGGTTGTTCCAGAAAAAGCTTTGAACCACAGTCAGTGTTTTCCTGCACCTGAGTCACATCATTAGCTAATCATCAAGTCCTTCTTTGACTTGATCAAAAATCAGAAGGAGGAGAAAACTGAAACTGTGCTGTGCAGGTGAGGCTTCCACACCTGGAGCACTGGTCTAATATTTTGGGGAGAGCTTTTTTTTTTTCTGTCTTCACTTATAAAATATCCATAGATGGAAGAGGATGTCTACAGCAGACAGGGACAGCAAAGCATGAAGCTTGTGTGATGCCTCGGTAAAACTTCTTCTGCTCTCTCCTTCCCAAAACAGAAAATACACCAGCCAGTAGAAACAGAAAGAGAGACAAAAACACTCCTAAAGATGAATGTGCCACAACACGTTCTTTGGAGCGATGCCATAGGAGAAACACATTTAGTTCCCTAAAGAACCTTTCAATGGACTTAAAAGGGCCAACTTTTTCTGCAGTTTCATCCTCTCTTCTCTGTTAGTCATGTAGTTTCTCGGTCTGTTGCTGCATTTATTTGTTATGTAAAGAAGTTACACATCATTTGCTTATGTATTATTACTTTGATTAAACAAAAAATAAGTGCATGCTGATCTGATTTGCTCTCTGAATGAGCTTGCATGCTCTGTCAGAAAAACGCACTGTACATCCAACAATAAAGGAAACCTTGTGCATCATTTATACACTGATAGAAAACATGGTGGCACACAGAAAGCACAGATTCTATGTTTTACTGTGTCTAACATGAACCGTAAATTCTTTGGCCAAATTCTCAGAATGGATCGCCAGCGAGATGCTTAGTTTAATAGGGTTAAAGAAGTCCTATGCCAAACTTCATAAAACCATACATTCAAGCCAAGAACGCAGTTAGGAATTCAGATATTTAGTGGCTGGGTTGCCAGTCTGGAAAGAGAATGGTGTGATAGATAATCTGTAGTGGAAGGAGATTGCATCCTATCTGGGAGTGCAATTCTGCGATCCCCCTGATAAATCAAATGCACTGTGGAGACAGAGTGGGAACATGACCATGTTTGCATCTCTACCAATATTCGCTTCGCCACAGCGTAATTACACAGGTAGTGAAGCTCATACGTGCAGATAAAGTCACCGAGTCTCCAGCACTGTCAGTTTTTCACAACAGCCAGCAGTGTGTTGAAAGGGGCTGTGGGTGGAACGCAAAGATATTGCACCAAGTAGTCTTTCTCTCTCTCTCTCTCTCACACATGCACATACACATCCATATAAACAGCTCGGAGAGATAGCGCTGGCCTGTTTCGCTATCCTCTAGCTTGGGGATAAGTGGCTAATATTCCCACTGCCGGGGAGCAAGGCCCTTATGAATGGATATTGAAATAGGGGGTCAGAGAGAACACATTTCACTCTTTGATTGAAGGCAAAACAGTTGAATCATGAGCACCGCCTGCTCTGAATACCAAACAGTGTGAGTTTATGAACAGTGGAAATGCATTCTGTGGAGAGCAAGGCTCCGCACTGACACACTCTTTGTTTTTGCCAACTGATGCCAGCGGCACCATGGGGAATGGAGGTGCTGCTAAATGAATTTGCTGCACTCACCAAAACCCATATTTGTTATTCGGTTCCTCGATTGTTCCCGCCTGATAATGAAATGTGTACTCAAATGACTTGAAAAAAAACAAATATTTTGGGGGTTTGCTGATATCGGCAGTTTAAAACACACAGAATTACGGCTCTAATATACCTCAAGTAAGCTACATTAATTTGGTGCATTCTCTAAGACCCATCATTGTTTTTCAGTTGCTTGATTGTTCTTGCCTGATAATGAAGCATAGGTTCAAATAAACTGAACTTCTGGGGGGCTTTCTGTTATCCCCAGTTTAAAACATTACATTAACAGCTCAAATACACCTCAAATTTATCTGATGCACTTTGCAAAATTCGTTGTTTGTTATTCAGTTCCTCTATTGTTCCCACCTGTTAATGAACTGTATGTTCAACTGACCTGAGAAAACCAACCATTTTTTGGGTTTACTGTTATCACCTATTTAAAACATACACAGAATTACAGCTTAAATTTACCTCAAGTAAGGTAAATTAATTTGGTGCATCCTCCAAGACCCATCAATGAGTGCGTTTACATGCACTTAATATTCCAATAACTGCAGAAAATCAGATTTTGTCAGTAATCCAATCAACAAATTTGGGTAATCAGATGACTGGAAAACTCTGGGTCTACGAGTCAGGCAGTAATCGAATTTCTGCTTTGCAACCAGCCAACAAACTCACAGAAGAAGACATGACGTAAACTTCATGCCGCAGCTTTTATTTTTAAACGCAGAGATGCTGCTTGCTTATTTCTGGTCCTGCGGTCTGTTTTCGCACGTGCGCAGACTGAGAAATTCAAAAGAAATCTGAGTAAGAGTTTACATGCACTCAGAAATCTGCTTACTGAGCTAAAATCCAGCTCTCTTGATTGGATTTCTTAATCGGATTTCTAGATTGGAGTGTTGCGTTTACATGACCATTTGAATAATCAGATAACTGCAAAAATCTGATTATGATCGGATTACTAAGTGCATGTAAAAGCACTAATTGTTTTCCAGTTGCTCTATTGTTCTTGCCTGATGATGAAATATATGTTCAAATAAACTGAAAAAAAAAAATTGTTTGCTGTTATCACCGTTTTGAAAACATAGCAGTATAAACAGGTCAATACGCCTCATGTAAGCTAAATGTATCTGATGCGCTTCCTGAAATTCATATTTGTTAATCGGTTCCTTTATTGTTCTCACTTCATAATGAAAAAAGTTCACAGAATTACAGCTCAAATATACCTCAAGTGAGGTAAATGAATCTGCTGCACCCTCCAAAACCCATATTTGTTATTCAGTTTCTTTATTGTTCTTGCCAAGTAATAAAATTTGTACAGGCTAAGAACATAAAGCTCGGATATGCTTGTGACCAAATATGTCAGAAGAGTGTGTCAGAGTCAGAGAAGATCCGTCCAAGCTAATGGCAAAAAAGTGAAATAGAAACAATTATACATGATTGAGTTTCTATTTGTGCTACAGACTCTTATCCCACAGAGAGTGATGTGAGTCGGTCTCATTCTTTCTCCTTCACTTGATTGTCACCAGCTGCTAGTAGTGGAATATATCTCATATGAAGTGGGGCGCGTACTTATTAGAGTCAGATGTGAGAGGCAGGGGAGGAGAGAAATTCTCTTCAGGCCCTGCGAGGGGAGCTGTTGCTTTAATCTCCACACAGAGACAGACACCCAGAGAGAGAGAGAGAGAGAGAGAGAATGAATGAGAAAGGACAGAAAGAGAGAGATAGACAGATAGATGGACAGATAGAAAGAGAGAGGGAGAGGGAGAGAGAGAGAGAGAGAGAGAGAGAGAGAGAGAGAGAGAGAGAGAGAGAGAGAGAGAGAGAGAGAGAGAGATTTTGTATGGTTGGCAGCTGCTGCCCTATCTGGGCAGACGTAAACACCTTTGCTTGTTTCCAATCAGGCAGTTTGGAGTTAAGCTTTTAGCTGATGAAGATGGCCTGATGGCTCTATTTCCTGTCCCAAAATCTCCTCTGGGATGTTGCTGCCAGCCTCTTTCCGCTGCCCTAAATAATAACAATCATAATAGCATTTACCTCACACAGATGTCCTGTTTGTGCAGGTTTATTGGCAGTATAAGAACATGCAGCAGTGTATTCAAACTCAGTGACCAACATGCTCGGTGTTGGTGAACAAGTTCATTGAGTACGCTCAGTGTTTCCTGAATGTAAATGTTGAGGCAATATTAATGAAGAGGAAACACACATTCATAATCCCTTTATTAATTATTGCTGATTGCTGTTTCCCATATATGCATTTTCACCTTCCTCATCATGAAATAATAATTGCTTTTCATTGGGCTCAGACACAATAGCCTTTTGCATTAGACATTGCATGGACTCATTATGGCTAAAATATGGAAGGTTAATGCATTTGGGCCATAGAAACCATAAGCTAGCCTCACATACAGCAACTGCGGTAAACTTGATGATCTTACAGCTGAAAAAAAAACCAAACAAATAAAATAAAACATGAATGCATACATATGAACAGTTAATATATTTTCTAACACTTTAAGCCCTTCAGTTGGCAGCGCTGTTACATTTGAAGGCTTACTACTCAGTGAATACATGAAAAACAATAATGTTATAGATGAGAGAAAGCCTGGCGGCTCCTGGCCATTTAAGGTGTTAAATATGTTGAATGTTGAGTACTACACTATGTTTTATGCAATTCCTTGTATTGCAACTACCCAGTTAGATTTTGCTAGAATGCATCTGTTACAACTTCAATCCTGTTGATAACTTCAAATACAAGCCACACATTCCTCTCCTTGTCAACATTATTTTCAGTTTTTACCTTTAATTTGTATTAGGTTTGTTTAGGCTTGTCATCAACTGACTTAGTTCATGCTTCTAAATCTATTTTAAATGAGGAATCACCATACAGTCCACCCAGATAAGACAGCTTGTGTCATCATCATCACCACCACCACCATCACCATCACCAACAGACTGAGGGTTCAGTCTTACAAGAAGAAGCTATAAAATCTAACATTTGTCTATTTATTCTCAAGTGTATAGCCTGGTTGTTCTTATATGGTGCTAAATAAGCACTAAATAAGGGGATGCTCATATTCATATTCATAGGTGAGCATTATTTGCTCATTTTGACACATTGTGATTTTATATGGTGAATTTGGACCAAAGATATTGTTAGATAATTACGTTTATAATAAAAATATCCCAGTTTACATTTTGTTGCAAAGTTTTAAACATGTATACATCCCTATTTATGATGAGTCACCTAACAGAAATATTCTGTTTATTAAATATGGAGGCAGAAGAGTTTGACAGGATTTCAGTGTTTGATACCAATTAGTATTGTTTTATATTTAGTTTCTTCCCTTTGTGTAAATGCTGGTTGTCTCTTACTTAGTACTTAATATCCCTCATTTCAGTTCAGTTTAAAGAAATGGAGAGGCTTGTGAAATTGTAGCTAGAGAGGGTTCTTTGACTAATTATGCAACCTTTATCTATATGAATATGGGGTATGACGTGATGATTTGTATCACTTTCATCACTAGGAAATAATGATTAAGAACTTCATTAAAGCCAGTTCATGTCCCTGTTCTTTATTTCTCCTCTGCACTCTTATGTTTTTTCAATATTACACTTACAATGCCTATTGCAGTTTCAGTGCCCATTTTCTCTTCTCGGGCAAACAGCTTTGTGTTGATTTCTACTGCTTGGCTTTGTTTACATCTTAAAGGCTCACCTTTAAAGTTAACTCAAAAACTCTAAAATTAACTTGTGATTGTCACTTTTACCTGATTTCATGTTGAAATGTTCTGTTTAAAAAGTGATCAGTACACCTGTAACCCTGAAAATAATTAAGAATCCATAAAATTATTCTCGAATTCTGTTCGTGTCTAAAGGGTTAAAAAAAGGTGGACAAGCCTGCTTTACAAAATCAAAAGTGTTCACTCAAAGAATCCTTTTTTAAAAGTCCAGAAATGACCACCTCATGTCCCCACTCTTCTAAAAAATTAGGGTCCATATAGAGCCTTTTCACACTTCTGTGTTGGATTCAGTGGACATTGTCATAGTAGGGAGAACATTACAGCAGTGGCAGCATTTGCAAATGGGAATGTAGATTAAGCCATCTTATGTTGTCTCTGATGTAGAGAACTCACATTTTTCCATCCTCAACCTAATTTACCTAATTTTCCTATTTTTGCCTAAAATGTGTTTGGTAGAGCAGTTTTATTTTTCAGAGAGGAGCAGCTTCAGCTTCACAAGGGCTACATTAAAAGTAGGCTACTGGCATCTGTTTCTGCGGCACTGGATGGGTGATCAGCACAGATTTAATGAAGATAAAATGCTGCCTGTGAACTGGTGAGAAAACATGATATTATTTGTTAATAAACTACTAACTGATGATGTTACCTTATGAGCCAGTGGACCGTGTGGATCAACAGTAGGGTTCTGTACGCAGAGATTATGTTGATTGGTATATTTTTACACTTTTTCACAGTTAACATTAACACTAGTGATATTACTTCTCAAACACTGAAGTAATTTAAGATTGCCATGCTTGTTAGCTTACACAGGAACAGTGTCCTGACCATTCACAACTATGGACACGATACAGACCTAAATCATATAATATGACCAAAAGACAATGAGGTGTAGCTGACTATGTTAACTTTACTCCCAATCTGCACAACAATGATTATATTCTAGTAAACATTCATCATCAATCATCGGGTAGCTTATTATGAGATTAATAACATCATAATCATGCAAGTAATTCTTAAAGAAAAGCTTGTAGACCTCATCAAGCTATCTCCTCTCTGAAAATGGAAACTCCTCCACCAAATGAACTATACCTTAGTACACCTTAATAAGGACAAAAAATAAGCACGTCCTCTACATCAGACAACAATACTGGACTTTGTCCACATTCTCATCCGTAAATGCCGGTGTGGAGCCCAGTCTCACCTCCCCATCCTGATTTATCTTTCCAGTGACCCTCGGGCAGAGTTAGCAAGTTAGCACATTTTTATTGTCAAGTGAGCCATTACAGTTAACTGTAAAACTTGCCCCTGATTTTAATTCAGTTATCTGATAGCTTTGTTGCATTTATTTATGAACATAAATGTTGATTGATGTATCTGATATATGATTCTTTCAACATTGTGAAAATCATGATTGGAAACCTGACTGTTGAGACATGTAAGCCTCAATGTAGTGTACATGTCCCATACTATTCAAATATATCATATGAACCAAGAAAAATATTTTAATTATTTGTAAAAATAGACAAATCCCTCTATCAGTAGGCTGCCATTTTTGTTGTGGCATAGAATCGTTGCTCTTTCTCTCATTCCTTGAGTGAAGAACAGTGAGCTAAATATCTGATTTAGCTCAAATATATCATTCAGCCCATCCGACTTTAGCTTGAGCATTACATTACTAACATTCCTTGCATTACACACTTTTTTGATTGTTTTATTCTCAGTAGCACTGAATTCAGAGCAGCCATATGACATCATCACAGTGAGACAATAGTGACCTACTAGTAGAGGGATTTTGCCTGTTCGATTTATACATCATATTTTGATAGTATTAGACATGGACACTATTTTAAGACATACACGTCTTGGCAGTCAGGGTTCCTTTTTAAAGAAAAGCGTCTGGCTGTACTGTGACTTTTACTTTTAACAACATTCACAAAGCTGTAAAATTCTATTATTTAGTTCAGTTCTACACTTTCAAATTATTTGTAAGCTTTCACACTGACTCTTGTTCATGGTTTTCGACTGGTACCTGTATTTATTTTCTCTTCATGGCTTACGAGGAGGGAATAGGCGGGTGTGTGAAAAGTGTCAGGGCTCTTTTATGAAACACAGGCAAACAGTGAAAGCACTGCTCCCTCAGTCTATTCTCAGCCATTTGGTAGCAGCCATACCTACATGCGCCGGGGGAAAAAGGCGAGACGAACTGCGTTACCTAAGTTGTCTGTGTTCGCGATGCGGTGTCACGCTCTTTGCTAAAATTCCCAGCGCTGTGTGTGAGCTATATTTTTTGTGTCAGCTCACAGACTAGGCCTTCTTTTTACAGGCCTCTTTCACAGACATGAGCAGTGTGTTGTTGCACAGTGTTGCTGGAAAGCCATAACTAAAATTCAGCATTAGAGTCGCTCTCTGTCACAAAATGACACAGGCGAGATGAAATCACAGAGATGGGAGCGCAGCACTAAACTGTCAACACACGCAGAAACATGCATACACACACACACTCCTGCGCACACTTGCGCACAAAGTCATCGTGTTCTCTGCTGTTGACAGGGCTGTGAGTCACCCTGCAGAGAATAATGTCCGTTCCTCGCTCTGAATATGTCAGCCTTGCTATTAGGCTGAGAGAGAGTTTAGCGTAGTGATTTAAAGTGACCCACATGTGCTAGTAATTGCTCTTTTGACACACTAACAGGACTGTATACAGGACAGGCCATCATGAACATCTTAGTGACCATTACACTCTGTATAGTGCAATTTAGGACAACGGCTGAAGGGAAATTATACAGATTTTTCAAAATTTCGGTGTAATTCATTCACTGGCATACAGAGTCCCACTGGTGACATCCTGTATAAATAAAAATAATGTGTGGCCATGACTTAGTAAAGTGTGGAAATAAGATAAGTAAGTCTTGGCAACGACTTAGTAAGGTGTGGGAATGAGATCCTAATGAGTGGCCACAACTTAAGGCATGATCTCATTCCCACACCTTACTAAGTCGTAGCCACCAGGGGTCACCCGGTGTCACAATGTCTACAACACAGATATAGATATTTTTTTAATGTTCAAAATGACCAGTGAACCTACATATGCCTTTTGAGCATTTCTATGTAATATTCATGATGACAAAACAGTGTCAAATCTGAAAAAAGACCTTTGGGTACTATTTTGCCTTATTACATTCTGCCATGAACAGATTGAAAATAAACACGTATTTAGGCCAAAACCTTCTTAAAACTGTCATAAATGCAGTAGGATATCCTTACTTTTAAACTGTGTAATCCTGCAGAATATCCATCTAGCTTCTAGTGCCCCCTGTAGGCTCCTGTACCTAAAGTGCCCATGAAGACCAAGCCAATACATTTACACTGTTATCTGGAAAAAGCACATGCAGGCTACAGTTTTCATCAGAGCTTCATAAGACCTGTTGGCACTTATACATGTTGTGTTTCAAAAGATTTCACTCTTTGATGTGTTCATATTTAACGTAATTGCTGCATTTTTAATGGTTCTTTCAAAGCAGAAATAGTACTATAGGAGAGAATATCTGCTTTAGAAGTTATAATGGAACTTCTTTAATTATGCAGAAATTTTGAGAAATTACTTTCCACTTACAGCCATCTGTCTGCTCATATACACACTAATATCACCAGTCGTTACACATGTTGAATCACACTGACAGGCTGCTTATAGCCAGTTGGCAAGTTGGCCAGCATAACTGACTTTACAGCTACAGCTACAGTTTTACAGCAGAATCAGTGGATTTTCAATGTTTGTTTGTGTTCTGTTTTGTAATGTGGCTTCTTCCACTGTTTTTTGCCAGATCCAATAGATTGGCAGTTAATTAGCGTTATCCTTCTGAAGCTAGACTGGCTTGCTGGGACTGAGAGAAGAGCCGGATTCTACAAATTGGTCATTTGAGCATATACAAGGCAAGTGCTATGCAAAAATAAAAGTTGTTAATGGGAGTTATGAAACTAGATTTTTAATTTTGGAGCATTTGCAGCACAATGTAAAGATGTAAGAACAAGGTATGGTATTTTCAAATTCTGTCAAAAAATTAAAGATAACTAATATACATATATATATATATATATATATATATATATATATATATATGTACATGCCACATGACTGGCTGATTAGATAATTGCATGAAAGAAACAGTATACAGATGTTCCTAATAAAGTGCTTGGTAACTGTATATATAGACTATATACACTATGCATCTTCTCATTCATGCAATTATCTAATCAGCCAATTGTGTGGCAACAATCAAATTCATGCAGATACAACCTAGCAGCATCAGGTAAGGTTCACATCAACAGTCAGAATGAGGAAAAAATGTGATCTCAGTGATTTTGACCCTGGCATGATTGTTGGTTGGTTTGAGTATTTCTATAACTGCTGATGTTCTGGGATTTTCATATACATTAGTCTGAGAGTTTACACAGAATTGTGCACCAACAAAAAAACTTCAAGTGAGTAGCAGTTCTGAAGATGGAAATGCCTTGTTGATAAAAGAGCTCAATGGAGAATGGGCAGACTGGTTTGAGCTGATATAAAGGCCACTGTTGACTTGTGGAGTCATGTAGAAGTTATTGAGAATAAATTAGATGTAGTCATGCACTTTTGAGGAGAAGGTTTAGTGGGAGCAAACAAAAATTATAGTGAATGTTGGCCCAATGTTCACCTCAACTAGCCCAAACAATCTTCTTGCTCTAAGCCTCAAGGTTATGTACCCATGATTGAGAAACATAGGAGGAAGACTGAACATTCTAAGATGACCTGACAGAATGACTATTTTAATCAACAGAATCAGACAGAATAAGCTAAGTCCACTAACTACGTAAACACTACGTTCACTCAGATAATCACTCTTTATAATTGTGGTGAGCAGAGAAGCAGGTTAGAATGCTCAACATGTTGAATCTAGAGGCAGATGGGCTACGACAGCAGAAGACTGTTGAGTTCCACTTCTGTCGAACAAGAGCAATAAGCTGAGGCTGCAGTGGGCACAGATTCACCATAACTGGACAGGTGAAGACTGGAAAAATGTGGCCTGGTCTGATGAATCTTGATTTCTTGATTGAAGCACACAGATGGTAGGGTCAGAATTCGATGCCAACAGCATGAACTCATGGACCCAACCTGCCTTGTGTCAACAGTCCAGGCTGGTGGAAGTTGTGTAACGGTGTGAGGAATGTTTTCGTGGCACACTTTGGGCCCGTTAATACTAACCAGTCATTGCTTAAATGCCATTTGAGTGTTGTTGCTGACCACGTGCATCTCTTTATGGCCAAAATTTACCCATGTTGTAAAGGCTTCTTCCAGCATGATAATGCATCATGTCACAAAGCAACAGTTGTCTCAAATTGGTTGTGTTGAACATGACGATGAGTTCAGTGTTTTTTAGTGGTCTTCCCAGTTACCAGATCAGAATCTGAAAACCTGCAAGTGCACTTGAGAAATCTGCAGGAACTGCTTGGTGCAATCACGTCGATATGGACCAGAATCTGAAAGGAATGTTTTCAACATCTTGTGGAATCCATATATATATATATATATAAGAGAAAATTAAATTACATTCAAAAAGCTATTTGTTAGGACAGTAAGCAATTATTGGCACAGAAACAATACTTACATTAGAATAAATACCAATAGCATTAATAGAATTTATATATCTTCTTTAATTGAGCCCTTGCAATGAAAAACAGTATGTGACATGTTTTAAATCATGCTCTGTATCTAAAACAAAGGAGTCACTTATAACTCGACAGAACTGACCACATGGATATAATTAGACAAGGAGGCTTTGCTGGTTAAAGCGCTATCTTAACTCTTTGTCACTTAACAGGGCTAGGGCAGATCCAAAACAGTCCAAAAATACAAACATAAAAAAACATAGTTTCGCTTTTAATGTAAAAGTAATGTATAAAATAAAATAGAAAAAATAAAATCGCAATAATAAAATCATAAAAAAACTAATAATCCAAAAAAGGGTGGATGGTTAATATATGGTTTTACTGATTTGGCCTATTTTGGTCTTGGTGAGTTTTATTGCAGCCTCAGATCAGAGCACCTATCAGCCTATCAGAAATCAGCCAGTATCCCTACAGTCTGTTCATAGTCATAGAATCACCAAAGGGCCATAAGCCCCCACACCCACCCTTCTGAAGAGAAGAGAGTATATTTCAAACACACAAAGTGAAATCATGGCATGACCCAGCAGAAACTGACATGTAGACACTACTCATGATGACTCAGGAGTTATGACTGGTAGTTATGTCACATGAGTATGGGCTGTGCTGGATGTGAGAAATGTCAAATTCATCAATCAGAAACCAAGCGAGGCTGAGACTCATCAACTACCTGAAAGAGGTGGAGAAACACCTAGCATGTCTTTCTCATGGAAAGAGGTGCACACACACGCATCTGTATGGCTTCAGATGCCTGAAAGGAAATCACACCTGTCAAAGCTCCTTCTTTCACAACATTCAGCTGAGTTTAGCAGTGCTGTGGCAACATCAATGCAATATTAAACTCAGAAAGGCATCAGTAGTATGAAAGTGCCTTTCCCTCGTTTCATCCCGGCAAACAGGGAGCTGAATCTTTGATGATCAAAAAAGAACAACAAAACCAAAAAATGACAGTGCATTTTGAACTTTAGTGGTGACTTGTTGAGCTAAGCCATCCCCTCCACATTTTGCTTGTATTTTGATTGCAGCATTTACTGAGTCAAAAAACAAAAACAAACTAAAACCCACATCTCAGCTAAAAGTAGTACAATTGTTTTTAGCTGATTGCATTCTGTTTATAATCAGAAGATCAGATGATTCAACAACAGAAAACAAACATAATTTTCAGGAATTGGAATGAAGTGCACCAGAGAAAGGAAAGTAACGCATTCAGTTCACAAATTATTTTAAAAATAACACAAAAACAGATTTATGAGATCAATTTGTCAGCAATTGTGTGTTGTTCATTTATGACTTACTGGCTAATGTTAGCGTATTAAAAATATTAAAACTAGAATGCTAATTAGCATGGAAGCAAGCTTGCTAAATAACTATTAATGGAATGTTTTCAGTGTTGAGAAGGCACAGTAGCGTATTGTAATGGAGCTCACAGTCAAACTACTCACAGAGTAGCTCCATGTTACCAAAATTTGCAGTGTTTACATTGTCAGAACACATTATGTGATAGTCACTTAACAACAACTCACTTTGTCTGAGAGCAGCATCATTTTCCAGTTGAAAAAGCCTGTGGATTTCTGCCAAATGCACATCAAGACGAGAGTAAATGTCTGCTTAGGTAAGGCTTCCAACCCTCATACATCTGGCTTTAGAATCTGGCTATGTTTCATAATGATGCTGCCACACTAATAATCTAGAAAGAGGCCCCAAATGACAGAAGGACTTAAAAAAAGAGATACTCTACAGCTGTCATAAAGTTCTACCCTACAGCACCAAATTATATTTTGAGGAGGCAACTGTGGAGCTCAACACTGACAATGTATCATGAGTAGTAATTAAGAAATCTTGCCTCCCTGATAATTAACATTCACAATTTAGTAATGCTATATTAACATCCACCAGTTAGTCAAACAATTGCTGACAAATTGATGTAATAAATCTGCTTTGATGTATTTTCATAAGAATTTGTGAACTGAATGCATTACTTTCCTTTCTCTGGTGAACTTCATTCCAATTCCTGAAAATTATGTTTACTTTCTGTCTGTTAGCCCACTCTCCTGCGTTCAGCCATCACATCTTCTGGAAACACAACAGAATCAGGCAGATGAATATTTTACACTGTGTGAAGCGGAGAAGTGAAGATTGACTTGGTAAAAGAGGGCTCTCAACTAAATGTTCAAATTGTAAAATCATAAACTGTCAACAGACAATTGATTTTATAAATTAAGCTATATAAATATAGGCTGTCAAATGATACAAAAATCATAATTGATCACATTATCACTCTAAAAATGTGTTTCGTCACTTACGAAGCCTTGCATATTATTCGTGAGCAAAATAACCTTGATCAGAAAGTATTTACTAATTCAACTGCATTTTTTCAATGTGTGAATGCAGGTTTCTGTCTTGGTTGATCTATTTATTCTCTCCTCTGAAAATCATGTAAATGAAGGTAGAATATGAATTGTTTCTAATTTTCATTATACTGCTATGTTACACTTTGTTTGGAGGGGAACTGGAAATTTCCACTTTGCTGTTGCTTTTGTTAGTTTGCTGCTCATTGATATGTCTATAGTTCTCACATGAGCACTGTCCACTGCAGTCTGCTGAAGGTGTCCTCCAATGCTATGTTACTGATATTACTGATATTGCAGGCATCAGCGCTGTTTTGCAGTGATAAACAAATTCACAAAGGCAGTAGCTGTAAAAGCTGGTAAATGTTGGTTTTCTTTAAAAGAGAGTCATGAATAGAACTTGCTATATAAAAGTTGTATTTGAGTAAGAAGGCTACAGTCATGGTATCAGTCATAGCATTATACAGTGTGCGAGCAGCTAGGATTCAGGGTGGAACCTCAGGTTCAAAGGGTCAAACTAAGAAAATGCATTTTTTTAACAGTGTTACAAAAATTCATGCTGTTCATAATGTATCATTACATATTACATATCACATTAACTATTACATCACTGAAAAAGTATACATAATACCCATTAAATATGTTTTTGTTTTACTTTTATAACAAGTTATAAACTGAATATATAAATCTCATTAACTGTATTTTATCTCTGATACTTTAAATTACTGTTTCTACATTGTTTAAGGATTTAAATGTTCATAAATATGCCACAGCAGCACACTTCTTTACTTTAGTAGCACAACTTTTGTTCTAAAGAAGAACAATCTCTGTCTTTAATTTAAAGGCTCATATCTTGGAAAACCACAGTTCTTTACTTTTTAGTAGTTTTTAGTAATAGTTAAAAAATAAAATAGTTGAATGTAGTCAAAATATTTATATGCTGCATCAAAATAGTTTGATGTAATATATAAACATGATTAACATTTCAAAACACACTGACAACTAAGCTCCAACAACAATTCATTTACATATATCCACCCATTTAGCCTACAGAACTCTCACTGAAGTTATAAGGAGTGTTTCAGCCCAGGATGCTTTTTGAATGAAGCATAATATGTTTGACATTATTTACATATATCAGTATTGAAGTCACAGTTAGAAAAACAGCCTGTGTAATTCAAAGGGATAAAGAGAGGTTGGAAAAAAATAATTATAATTGTTTTGTAAACCACATAAACAGTTTTGGTCTGTCATTTTTACCAAATATGATGATAAAGCCTCATTCCCAACCAGGAACATGAAGCCCCTTGTCTTGTCTTTGAATAAAGGATTTACTCAGTGGAGAAACTGTATAGGAAGTGGGTAGACATTTCCTCTTTGAGCTACAATTGGACTTGTATTTTGCTGCATCATTGGAGCATAGCAAAAGTCATTTATGAAATAAGGGTCATTATAATCCTTGTGTGAGGGTCAGATGGAACATCTTTGAGGAGGAGCTTGTGTGTTTTAACCCAATCGATCAGACCCAGCAGCCGCTGAAATGATGAAAGAGCCTGAGAGTGAAATATACCCCTCTAAAATAGCTCTAATGCTTTTCTGAAGACAGAGCGAGAAAGAGAGAGGCAGGGAGAAAGAGATTGATACTGATGAATGTGAGTGGTGTCAGGTATCTTGATAATCACTGCCAATGTAGAAGACAAACATACCATATGGAGGAGCATAGAGCTGGCGGAGAAGGGGAGTGAATGAATGAACAGAGAAAGCTAAAGAGAAATGAAAATTAATTTCAAGGCTTGGGCTTAACCATCCATAAAATCTAATCTATGATGCCTTGTTTCCATCTGCATATCGCAAAGGAACAGAGTACAGTCTTTTTCCCTTGAGTTCGTTTAGTTTGTACTGTCTCAAACCTTGAAAGAAGTGCTGTTTGTTAACAAATCTTGCATGTTTTAATCATATCTAATTTAATCAAATCAACCATCAACCTCAGCACTTTCACTTGCAAAAAATGGCTCTTCGGAGCAATTTTTGATTTCTTGAACAACATTTCAATGGATGTTTAAAAAGTGGTTCTTCTATGGCATCGCTCCACCTCAGTTTGAATTTTTGCACTCTTATTTGAGGTTTGTTGAAAATGCATATGACAGCTTGCCTAATTCCAATCCAAGGGTGTTTTTCCTTTAAATATTCAAAAACAAGAACCCAAATAGGAGCGTGTGCAATGGTAAATCATTTCTCACCTTCTTGAGAGACCACTGGAATCATAATAATCATGCTGATTTTTTTTTTGTCTTTTTGATCATTGTATGCCTCTCTAAAGTGCTTTTGGTTAATTATTACTCACCAATAACTGGTCATGTATTAGTGCCTGGTGACTTGACCTTCGCCTGGAAGAATAAAGAATTCGATGTGTTGTTATTGACATTGACCAAACACAGAAGTACCTTTAGGTCCTGTGGGTACAGGTACCAACAACCATAAAACTAGAACCTTCGGCACTGGACTGATGACCTATGGAAAAAGCACAGTTCTACTTTTCTGGTGCCAAAGATTGCAGTACCTTGTGCATTGGAAACTGTTCATCTACATAGCACTTATACAGCTAGTAAAGGCTGAACTGTTCATGTGGTCACTGGACAGTATTGTGATGTCAGCAGGGGAAGAAACAGGGGAGGTCATGAATCTGCTGCGAGAAGTGCTCTTTATTGAACACACTGAAACCATGGGGGAGGTCACCACTAGCCACATTTCAGCCCAATACTGACTAACCCCCAACCCAAAAGCACAGGATCCAACACTAGATAACACAGTAAACAAGTACATATATCTTAAAATAACAACTAACAACACCAAACAACACAACAAGTCCCTTTGTTGGAGGGCATGAGCTACCATGAGCCTTTGCGTGTGGTCATCTGCGTGTGGTCAGCGGTTCGCTACAGTATTTCGAAGCTTTGACCATGCCTTCAGTGCTGTACAGTGGTAGCATGAGAGGAGATTGTGATTGAGGGAAGAGAGAGAGCTCTCAGAATTAGGGCTGGAATTCTGGGTGGCTTCTGCTTTGAGCAAGAAGGCTGGACTGGGCATAATAGGGCATTACATTGGAAGGAGGAGGGGTTTCAGGCATGGTCCTCCCCCCAGTTATTCAATAATTCCATATTGTGCAACAGATAGCATCCTCTGCCTATAGCATACTGAATGTTTGCCAATGTTGGGGAAATTAATCAAACATAGCTAGCATGTAGGCTTACTCTCTTGGACATTTAAAAATCTAACAGAAAAATCATATTGTTATATTGTGTTATTTACTGTATGTGACACACCACTCTTTCAAAAGATCCCTGGTGCTTTTTTGTGGTAAGCTCCATCATTAAAGAATGAGATATTCCAGTAAGTTTATAGACTTTTTCATTTTTAGTCATATAATCACAAACAAGCATATGTGTGTGTCTGTGCAGAAGGATATGGTTTCTTATGCGGCTTTATATGAGCCACTCAAGTTCTCTTCTTCTGAAGGCCCCAACTGAAGCTGTTTGATGCTGAAGAGAGACTTGTGACACTTGGCTCATTGCTGTAGATTGTGGTAATTAGAACAGCTCAGAAAGACGCTGCGGTGTTTGATAATTATAACTCACTGCTGGATGCTGTATGCTTGTCTTAAAATATTTATGTACTCGTAATCTGGGTGATATGGTGGAAACAGGGAAAACGCATTATATAAGACATCTGCTGCATGGCCCATACAATTGCGGGAGTCTCCTTAATGTTCCGTGGCAAAAACCATCAAAGAAACAAGAGGTGCGCGTAGCTGTCTCTAAGAAGAGCTCAAACGCTTTTGTGTCTCATGCATCATTGAGATCCATTTACATTGATTTCTTTGGCCAGGTTTGAAGCATTGGTCGCTTTAAAACTGTAGCTAAGCTATTAGAACGGTACAGAGAGAGAAAGCTGCTAGTCGCCTTGGCTTTGGCTGTTTCACAGTTCTTGGATGTAATGTGGCATGAACAAGCTGAAGTTTGTCTGTAATCACTACAGCACCTGTGTTGCTCTGTTTAATGCACACTCTTGCGGAGAGGTTTGAGTACAGTTTGACCTGCTATCATGTTGACAAGCAGGATTTCCCCATCATACTGTCAACACAAGTGCCATATTTAGCAGGCTGCTTGGCAAGCAGGTTGTCTCCATCATACTGCTCGCACAGGTCCAACAATTAGCAGGCATAGTTTTAGGCGGTGGTTTCAGTAACAATTCTATAGGAGAAGTGAGCTGAACTTATTAATCATTGCAGACTGTATGTTACCTTTGCTTTACCTCCTTACGTTGTGATTAGACAGCACACATTTCTATATATAGAACAAATTATGTTCTATATAATGAACTACAAACTCCTTCACTTTTAAAATAATCATTTATTCATTTTATTGCAATTATGTTTATTTGAGGACACATACAAAATGTTTAGACATGAGCTAAAACTGTAGGACAAGCTATAAGCTACACTATATGTAATCCTAAATAATTTATTGGTGCCTCTAGACAGGTTAGTTCTTTAATTAGCACTTTATTCCTCCTAAAAAAACTCTCCACAGCAATCAGGCATGATGTTAACACTTTTCTCTGTAGCGTTTGCAGTAATATGACACCAAGTTAGCTCAGCAAATCTCATTCTGGAGTCTGAACCTATGAACTTAACTCAATTATGCCACACGTTTCCATTCAATCAATTTGAGTAGTCTACCTCAACATGAAGTTCAATTGTTGATTGACCAAATATGAAATATTTTAGTATACTTTGTTTGGGTTTCATTGGAATGGAATTCTCTTTGGATCAACGTAAATCATTTCCATTCACTGAAGTGTATTTTTGTCAATTTTATGTAAACCAGTTACTCAAAGACAACACAGTTCAATGGTTAATATAAACATATATGGAGTTCAAAGGTCAAATAATCCTGCTGGTCAATGCTTTTTGTTGAGTGTATCAGTCATATCTCAAAATGTAGAGGTCAGGGAAAAAAATAAGGTGGATAGGAACCTGCTTAGAGTGATGACTTGGAGAAAGCTAATCAGAGCCACATGCTGGACAAGGATCATTTGTGCTGTGAATAGGAAAAAAGCAGCTGCTCTCAGAGCATTGCAAATGGGAGTTTGAAGCCAGAAACATTTGCAGTGTGATTAGAGTTTTTGCTTATCAGCTATCAGAAGAGGAATAGCCTTCTCTCCAGCATGGCAGCCCATACTCAATTCTTTCACTCCTAAAGAAGATTTGGCTTTAAATTAATGAACAATAAAATCAATTAAGTAGATCAGAACATCCAATCAATAGCCTAATTACAGGTAATTTAACGCCTCAGCTGGAATTGATTCTATTTATTATGCAGCTGTGAATTAATCAAAGCAAAACCATTGCAAAGATAAAGACACACACAATAATTCTCTCTCTCTCTCTCTCTCTCTCTCTCTCTCTCTCTCTCTCTCTCTCTCTCACTCTCTCTGCAGTTTTGAAATCTCCTGAACACCCTACAGTATGCATTGGACCGTGGTGCTATAGAGAGTGTTACCCAATCCTGAAATAGCCCTGCGCTGCAAAAATTTGTTTGCTCTGCTCTAACACACATGGCTCAACTCATACGTTAATTATCAAGCCCTTCACGCGCTAAATCAAGAGAGTTAAACTAAGGAAACTCTAAAGCATGCAGTTCGGGGCTGTTCCAGGACTTGGATTACACAACGCAGCATTAAAACGATCCCAGTAGAGATAACATATTTATTCTACTGAGCGTGTTTTAAAACCATAGTGCCACACTCTTTCCTGTTCATGTACGGAAGCTTCGGCCGAGCTGCTTACAGTAGAGCTCTTGTAGGCTGTGAAGATTTGGGTACACTGACCCATTTGCAACAGAGTGTGGAAATCCATTGTAGGTGCCGTTGTAACCTAGATACACAGAATTCATTTTGAGAGACCATTCACTAACCCAAATAATTACAATCTGAATACCTGCAGTCTCTCTCTGCCTCTATCAGCTCTGCTGTAGAGACTAATTAAACATTTCAGATAAATATGTGATGGAGTCCTTAACAGTGAAGTAACAAGTCTTTCCTGGGCGCATATTCACAGCTTTTGGGCCGGTACCCTTAATACAGAAAGGGGTAAGTTCAGCAAAACCTGACATAACAGTGCAAAATTCTAATATAGCCAAGATGATTATGATATGGTAGCAGAGATCTCTCACAGTCAACCTCACAACATCTAATGAGCATTTTTCAAACAACTCAGAACAGGTTAAAAGAACAGAACTGGCACAAGTGGCCCAATAATCATTCAAGCCAGTTACATGACATGAGGGAAATTTCAATTCAAAATTTTCTGTGAGATAATTTGGCTTAATAAAATTACTCAAAACACATAAAAAATGTCTAGAAATAAGTTAAAATCTTATAATAAGCTTACAGCAATCTCAACATGAAGAATATTAGATATATCCTAGATTTAAGATCATTTCACTTGCCAAAGTATCATTTTTTGCAGTGTGCTCCAGCGCTGGCTGGCTGCTAACTCACTTGCCATAATGGTGCTGGTGCTAGCTTCAATGGTAGCAAAATGTTTGGATTAATAATTTTTCTGGAAATGCTCTTTTCTGATTTGGTAATGCGACCTTCCACCCATACCTTAACTGAGATCTTACACATCTTCTCTTCTGTCTTCAGGTTGAGAAAAGTGTGACAATTCACTCTGGGAAATTGGGCCTCCTTAAGTAACTTGACACTGACACTTTTGTGTTGTTCTGTACTCTCATCGCATGTTAAATGAAACAGTGATTTGAATTTAAATTATCTGAACCATATTGGAATCACTGTATGTATAGACCTTCATTTAAAGGGACCATAAGTAATTACACAGTTACTTGATGTGGTATTTAAATCTGGAATCTGTTCCTGTTGTCTCTCAAAATCAGGACCAAAGAAGTGCCATTAAAGCAGGACATCAAGGTACTAAAATCAGACCAGACCAAAACAATAGGTGTGTCAAAATCAGCTGTTTGATACATTCTTAAAAGGGCACTGGTGGGCTTAGCAACAGCAAACAACCTGGTAGACTACAGCAGAAAAAACGGCTAAGGAACTCATGAACAGTATGCAGGATGTAAATGCAGTTGTATCAAAACCTGCTATAAAGAAGACAGTTCTGTGTGTCCTCCACCTTCCTGGTATCCTGTGTTTGTTTACTCTGGATCTACCTGTCTTTTGTTATGATAATGATTTTGAATTATTATGGTTTTGTTAGACATGTTTGTCTGGACCTTTAGTAATACATTCTGCCTTTATATACACTAAAATATGTGAGCACTTGAACACCACTTCTATATTGTTATACATCGCTGAGGTCAGGCACTGATGTTGGATAATAAAGCCTCGTTCACAGTCCCCTTTCCAATTCATCCCAAAGGTTTTTAATGCGGTTAAGGTCAGGTCTGTCTGCATGCCAGTCGAGTTCTTCCTCACCAAACTTACCAAAGCATTTCTTTACGGGCCTCGCTTTGTGCACGGGGCACTGTCATGTTGATATAGGAAAAGACCTTCCTCAAACTGCTGCTCAGTCCAAACCATGGAAAACCCCAGACCATTATTCCTCCTCCACCAAACTTTACAGTTGGTAATGTACATTCATACAGGCAACATTTTTTCTGGCATCCACCAAACAGATTCATCACACTGCCAGATGTGTGATTCATCACTTCAGGGAATACATTTCCACTACTTTAGAGTGCAGTGGAGATGTGCTTTACACTACCCTGGCTGACAGTTGACATTACACATACTGATCTTAGGCTTAGCCATGAAGCTCCTGAGGAACAGTTCTTGTTTTGACGTTGCTTTCACAGGTACTTTGGAACTCGGAAATGAGTATGGTAAATAAAGCTGGGATTTTTACGTGCTACATGCTTTGTCACCTGGTGATCCCGTTCTGTGAGACTGTGTGGCCTACTGCGTCATGGCTGAACTGTTGTTGCTCCTATATGCTTCCACTTGACAATAACAGCACTTTCAGTTCACTTGCTGACTAGGGCAGTTCTAGCAGGGCAGAAATGTAAACTGATTTGATAGAAAGGTGGCATTCTATGACAGTGTCATATACTATTCTACTGACAGTGTTAGAAGTTCAAGTTGATGCTAAAAGTTGCTGCATTACAGCATGGCAGTGCATCGCCAGATTAGATACCCAGCTTCTGCTGATGTCGACTGAAAATAATTTGCAACCAAGTACTACATATGACCACTTACATACAAGTTACTCAATCATGTATATAGTTCACTCAGTACCACTAGAAAAACCTTTTGAATTAATCTGTTTTAGGTCCAGTGTGCTTGAGTATAAAACAAGGATCAAATCAGTGAATAAGTGTGAACATTCAGAAAAGTCTGTAATCTCATGGCCAAATCCTTCTTCTTCTTCTCTTTTCTCTTGAACCTCTCCTCTCCTTTCACCTGTTTGTGAGTGTGTGTGTGTGTGTATTGATGTATAGGTGTCCTGCTGCTGTAGCTACCAGTGTTTGCTGCTGTGGCAGCACAGATGGATTGTAGCCCCTTTGTTTCTCTCCTACAGGCTTTTTCTCCTGCTATTGTGTCCATTCCTGTGGGTGCAAACACCTCCACCTATACACACCACCTCCTCTCTCTCCCTCTCTCTCTTTCTGTCTCTCTCTCTCTTACTTTCTCTTTAACTCTGTCCTGCCTTTTCTTTCTTTCTTTCTTTCTTTCTTTCTTTCTTTCTTTCTTTCTTTCTTTCTTTTATTCTTTTTAACACTTTCTCTCATTCTTTCTTTCTTTCTCTTACTACTTTCCTTCTCACTTTTTCTCTTTCTCTTTCACTCTTTCTGCCTTGTTCTCTTATTCTTTCTTTCCTTTTCTCTCTCTTTTTCTTTATTTCATTCTCTCTCCCTCTCTGTCTCTCTTAGCCTATTCCTTTCTCTTCTTCTCCCTTTTGTCTTTCCCTTTCTTTCTTTCTTTGTTTCTTTGTTTCTTTCTTTCTTTCTTTTTCATTCTCTCAGTCTTTCTCACTTATTCTCTTTCCTTCTCTCCTTCCCCTTTTTCTGTCTTTTTTCTCTCTCCATGGCTTCCTCTTTCTTTCTTTCTTTCTTTCTTTCTTTCTTTATTACTCTTTCCACACCCCTCCCTCTCTCTCTCCCCCTCTCTCTCTCTTTCTCCCTCTCTCTCTCCCTCTCCTGTGGTTTGATAGGGTACTCCACCACCTGCTGTACCACTGAATTAATCACCAGAAGCATCCAGTCATTAATATGCCAGTAAATCATATGGATTGCTTAACATTCTGGGGTGATGGCTGGCTTTGACTCATGGAGCAGAGGGGTCAAGCTGAGTTGAAGGACAATCAGCATCCGCATCGATGTCTGCTGAATAAAATTCACTGTTGACTTCCTGCATAAATAATTGGCCTCCATTGATTAGCCTCCAAAATTACCAACTTTTTACTATTTAATTGGGAAAACGCAGAGGTTAAAAAAGTTGCTTAACTAACAAATTGACCTGGACATCTGTTGTTTTGATGATTCGGCTCCATCTCGAGCCACCAGCATCCTCTCGGATTTGTTTTTATACAGAGGGTAGTGCGTGAGGGTACATAATTTAACTGTATTGTGTTCAGCCCCGACACACTAACAGAGTGTTAAAGCAGAGCTAAAACTACAAAGAATATCTGAGTACAAATTACTCTGTGTCTCTTGGTGGAGCCTTAAAAAATGAATGGACTTTTTTATTTAAATAAGCATCTGAATCACTGTGCCTAGTGAAATCATTAAATCACTACTTTTCATAAATTACAATATGGTGTATTTTGAATTCTGGACGCTGATGTCTATCCTTAATAGTTCCCTGTTTAGAGCTAGTTAGATCGACTTCTTGTAAATTTATTTTAACAGAATTCCCAACAGTCTCTACCAAAGTAAAATGGGAAAAGGACATTGTTTTGTGTTCTACCACATTAACACAACATAAGCAAGATTTGATGTTTTAAAGTGTAAGTAAAGGTTAAATGAATTAGATGTAATAGAAGAGCGAGTCAGTGAATCAGTAGATTGTTACTGTGGGTAGAGCTAAATTTACACTATCTGTAGAGTGTAGCCTCCACAAGTCTGGATCAGCATTGCCTTGGCTTTATGGTTAGTGGCCTGTGATGTGAGCACACAATCTGCACTGTGATAGTTCATACCAGTGAGTAAACACCTGTACTTAGGTACAGTAATGTATGGTCAATTGAACTGACCTTCAAAGAAATTATTATTCTTTTGTTAATTATTAATCGTTGTGTCTACTTCATTGTAGTTTTATAATTACAGTGAAAATTACAATAGAATGTCTTACAGTGCATTATTATGTATTCATATTTCTGTACTGGCAAAAAATCTAGAAATAGTTGTAAATTTGACAGATTTTTTACAGTGAAAAAACAATGTCAGTTTGATGTTGAAATGCTATTTTTGCTCTTTATGGCTGTACCATGCATTTTTGACAACCTTTGTATTCAAAAAAGAAATACCATGCTGTAAAATAAACCTGTAAAAATGATTGTTATTGTGAATTAATGCCTTTGAACTCTGATGTTGCTGAAGACTGTTTAAAGTACTTTGCATGGCAAAACAAACAAACAAATGGATTCTTGATCAAATCAAGCCTCATCTTTCACTCAAAGCCCAGATAACCAAAGCTCTCTTATTTTAGATACATTCTAAGAAAAACTGATTCACTGGAAAAGTGATTATTGGAACAAGTGAGGGTAAAAGAGGAAGAAGACGACCAACTAGAAAATGGATGAGAACAATCATAATCATAAAAAAGCCAGAAGTCAGAAGACAGGATATTCTGGAGAAACACTGTCCACATGGTTACCAGCAGGAACTGACTTGACGGCTCTTCATAATGACAATAATAATTGTAAAATATTGTAAAACGTCTGTAGTGTGTATATCTCCTCTGAGCCAAATTCAGCTGTTCTCTGTTTTTTCATCTTCATTATTACACAATGATTTCTGATGTGTGCTCCACGTTAAACAGATTTCCTTTTTGTCCAGTATTGGGCAAAACAGCTCTGTGAAGCTTGTCAACTGTTTATATGACCAGTGAAATTCTGGCTCTTCTGATAGAATTTACAATTAAATATTTAGAATCAAGTGGACTCCTGTTTCTGTTACCATGAACTGTAGTACTCACAGAACTATACTGCTCACATTTCTTCAAGCACCAAATCTGAATGTGTAGCCGTTTCTCCTCTCTGAGGAGGAGGTGGAGCATTTGGCAGCTGCACTTTCTCATATGTGGTCGATCTCTGAATCAGCTCAACCTCCAGCCAGGAATATCTGATATCTGCAACCTCTCAGTCTTTCGTGAAATAGCACCTGACTCAATGTCTGCTCTTTCTCTCTCTCTCTCTCTCTCTCTCTTTCTCTCTCTCTCTCTCTGTTTCTCTCTCTCAGTTCATTTCTAGACAGTATTATTGTCATGACTGAATCAAGTACATTTTACGGAGTAGCTACTGGGAGGGCAGGGGGAGGGTTTGGAGGTGGGCTATTGCACTGGGGACCATGGTACAAGGGGCTCACAGAGACTGAGCCTACTAATATCTTTACAGGGCCCCTCATAGAGATACTGATAAAAATGTACAGCCGTGATTCATAGAAAGATCCAATTTCTTGTCAACATACTTCACTGGTTAACTTCTATCAACACTACACAGACAGAACTGATGTTTATTTTTCCCTCTTTTCATCTCTGTGTTCATAATGCAGCTCATCCATGGTAACTAGTTTTCAAACAGATCCTTCACAACCTGCAACATGATATTTTCATTATTTATGAGCGTAAAATCTTAAACGTGCAGTTTATTGTTAACATTTGGGTTAAGATTAGTTGCTAGCGGTGAAGCGGCATGCCTTGAGAGCATCAACTTTTCTAAAAAAAAAAAAAATAATAGCTAATAAAATAACATTGTCATTTTTTGTTCATAATGGGGACATACTGGGGTCCAAATCTGCACTGCAGCCCGTACGATTCTAGATACAACAACAATATTGCTGAAACATATAATTCATTGCATCTAAAAATATTAAACAATAGTAATAGTAGCAATAACATGAATAGTAGCAACAACAACATCAGCAGCAACAATATGGACAACAGCAATAATATTCATAATTATAATAATAGTCACTGTTATCACACATGACACTGGTCGTAGTAAGTCAGTTGGACTTACAGAGACATTAATTCTGTCTCTCTCCTTCTCTCTCTCTCTCTCTCTCTCTCCCTCTCTCTTTCTCTCCCTCTCTCTCTCTCTCTCTCTCTCTCTCTCTCTCTCTCTCATAGCTGGTCCCTATCAGATGGCACACTTTGCTTTGACAAATCTTCACCCTCTGCCGTTGTCCCTTGATATTCTGGATTTGTTGATTTGTCAAAGAACACAAAGGCAGAACACTGGTCCAACATGGTCGAAGGGAATAAAGAGAAAAAGAGACGTGTAACTAATAATGCATCTCTGGGCTCTGAGTTTCCACTATACTGATGTGTAGCTGTGTGCTTCAGTCAGATTTGGTCAAAGGCATTCAGCAGTGCTTGGCTACAATAAAGAAAGGCTAAAGCCTCAGGGTGGCTGGGAGTGGATAGAGGAGATCCATTCATGTGCTATTGACCTTACAAGTGCTAGCTGCCTCAAGGCTATAAGCAGGGTTTATGTAAACTGATAAAGTGTCTGGTCACTTTCAAATACCCAGGGTTTTAATACATGAGTGTGCAGGGTCTCTAGGGAGAGTTTCTCTTTTAGTCTCCGCTTGAAAATGTTATTGAGAGACTTAACTGTGTCCTTGAGGGAAAAACAACACTCAATAATACTTAGGTGGTCTTCTCTTCTCTTCTCTTCTCTTCTCTTCTCTTCTCTTCTCTTCTCTTCTCTTCTCTTCTCTTCCCTTCCCTTCCCTTCCCTTCCCTTCCCCCATCTTCCCTTTCCAACCCCTCCCTTGTCCTCTCCTGTTCTCTCCTCTCCTCTGATGACAGAGGGCTGTGTGTGGACCTGCAGTGCAAGGATGCTGAACGTTGTTCATTCTGCCGTGGCTTGCTGAGACACTGGGAGGGCTCTTGGTGATCAGCTTCACTGACTCAGTGGAAACAACAGAGTGTGAAACTGCTCGATCAATGGAATAAGTGAACTCATACCAGTTTGATGTCTTAATAAAAACGGCCATCCCTCCTCAGGTGAAAGTGGGGATGCGTTTGCCTTTAAGAATACTTGGTAAAAAATGCAACACCATTTTTTTTTCTCAACATGCGTCACAATGTGTTGGAGTGCTGAGGGGGCTGCGGCATTCCCAGATTTCAGGACTGTTTAAGTGCAAACGCTAAAAATAATTAAGAAATTAACAATTTTACAAGTTCACACTGTAATGTTTACATTAACACTGCATTTTCATCACACAGAGCTGAGTCTTCTCCATCAACAATTGCTGGCTAAAATACAAGACGGTAAGTCGTTGAGGTGCAAAAAGAGAATATGTAGATTGTGTTTTTGAGGTTTTTTTAACTTAAAAAAATCATCTCACATTATAATGTCTCACATTTAGAATAGATTACCTTTTTTAACGGTTATCTCCCACTTGATGTGTGTTCCAAAGTTGAATCTCAGTGTGTGGCTGTGGGTGTGATACAATCGGTTACATATAAACAATCTGATTGGCTGTCACTCACCCAGAAGGAAAGAGAGCAGAGTGAGCAGAGTGTAGTAATTCAGTTTGAAGTGTCAGTTAAATGTGTTAGATGTATTAGATGTGTTAATCAAATGAGAGAAGAATTTGACATAAAACGTCATCGATCCAAAAATAACCTGTAAAGTCGCATAAAAATGGTTCACATACCAAAGAATTAAGCCAGACCTGCAATCAATTGAAAATTAAGCTGAAAGGAAATTCCATGAGTGAGGACCAAAGACACTGTGCATGGAGTATTGTAAGTGCTGTCCCACCTTATTCAGCATTGTAAGAGAAGATTCCTCACTGCTACCTTCACAAAACGTAAGGTGCAGAAAATAGTAAAATAGTAAATACAGTACTGACAATATTATACACTATATGTCCAAAGGTTTGTAGAAACCTGCCCAACCAATGTTTCTTCTGAAATCAAGTGTATTAATAAAGAGTTTGCCCACCCGTTGCTGCCGTAACAGCCTCCACACTTCTAGGAAGGCTTTACACTAGATGTTGGAACGTTGCTGTGAGGATGTGATTCCATTAGCCACAAGAGCTTTAGTGAGGTCAGGTACTGATGTTGGATGATTAGTTCTGGATCACAAACACCAACTCATTCCAAATGTATTTGCGTGTGCTGTGTGTGGACAATGAATTGTTTCATTACACACTTCTATAACCTAAGCACAACTCAACTAGTTTGCACTGAAGTCCCTGTAGTTACAGAATAATAAGCCTTAGTATGTAATAAGCCTGGGATTTTAAGGAGTTAAAGTAGCTGAATTCACTAATTATGGGTGTCTGTATATGTTTGGACTGTATTTTCTACTTTAGATATTTTTCCTTCAGTGAAAGATCAAGTATCTCTCGTGTTTTCAATGTAAGATCAAGTTGACAAACAGCAAAGGCAGTTTTCTAAAGGTGCCAAACATTCTGGAGGGCACTGCCATGTGTAATGCTGTGGACTGCAGGGCCTGGTATATTCTTTAAAGTTATGCTAATATGATGGGAAATCAACCATGAGGGGAGGCAGGGACAGGGCCCTGGGGTGGACAGAGAGAAAGAGAGTGGAAAAAGAAAAAAGGGAATGTGGGGGACGGAGGGAAAGAGAGAGAGAGGCAGTGGTGAATAGCTGTAGGTGAGGAGCAGATGTAGTTCCTTTGGCTGTGTCTTTTATACGAGGCATGTTGGGTGTGTGCGTTGGTGACTGTGAGCAGTCATGCAGCGTCTCCACAGAAAGAACTTCATCACCATAAACTCTTTTCCAAGCGATTAGTCTTTTATGTAGAGAGAAACCTGCTCTAGTTAATTTTATACACAGCGCTGGCATCAGCACCTAACAACTCATAAACACTGAACAATCCCTATGTAGAGCTCACCAAACAACCTGACAGAGAATATAGCATCTGAGCATGCTCCACACCCTCTAATGGAGAAAATGAACACAAAGAGCACTATAATACTCAGGGCCTGATGTAATAGGCCTTTTCTGCCAGTTTCAGGCGCAAATCAGCCACAATCTGCTCACGTGTTACATACAAAACTGTTGCACGAGCCTAAATGTGCAATTTACAGACCCAGCCCTGTTGTGTTTTAGCATCTATTAAATATACATTTCCACAATTTCATGTTTCAGTTATCTCCCAAACTTTTCCCAAAAATGGCCTAAAAATGAGTGTATTGTATTTTCCTTTTTCTCAGTCGCTTTTTACAGTTCTGCTGCGCGGGTGCAGTCCCCAGTGTATTGTATACTCTTTAATACCTCTTTGTTTACAGCCTCTGCATCAAACGTAACAGTCCAGCTCCTACTTATTACCTTCAATATGGCACAGACTGGAACCAGCGTCACACTAACGCAAAACTATGTGTGTAAGCATAATGAAAACTACTCTGAACACAAGTCACCCAGGCAGCCACATAGGTACAGTATAGCATCAAACAAGTGGCCAGCCCACGCAGTCACATAGTTCAAGAGGCCGGTCCAGTGGCACAAGCTACAAAATCAAGCTGAAAGAATATTTGGTAACACTTTTTTTTGAACCCTGCTAAATAACATCGATGTCATGTTAACATTACTGGTAATTGTAAATGACCATCATGTCACATGCTAAGTATGTATATTCTTGTTAGATGTCATGATGTCAAACATTTTGACTTGTCATAACAATTACCAGTAATGATAACATGATACTGTTATATTACTGAACCAAATATGTTATGACAGCATTTGACATCTGCTGTAACATGTTCATGTCAATGTTATGTAGCAGGGTTCAAAACACACTGTTTCAGCTCTCAAGAACAGATGCACATAGATGACATTCCCAAAATATGCCATAATGTGACTGTAAGATATGCATGCAGTTGGTGCTGTTTTGCAATTTCATATATATATATATATTAGACCTGTGCATGGTTTGTGCAGCCCTAGTAAATCAATCAGATGCATTGTGAGCACATATTGCAGTAACATCAAGGCACATTTTGTGCTGTGCCTGTGCTTGTACAGACATCTGGTCCTGAGTTGTTTTTTTTATTTGGTTCTAATGGACCAAGAGAGAAATAGCACATCTTAGGCACTTCTCTTATTCAGAGAAATGAGATTTATCACTTGAAGAAATGAAACTGTGGATAAGAGCTCAGTCGATCTGATATACATAACGTATCTGGCAGTGCTGATCTCCCGAGTATTCAAGTACATTTGGACAGTTGTTGTAAATTAGTGAATTTCACATGTGCTTTCTATATATATATATATATATATATATATATATATATATATATTATATATATATATATATATATATATATATTGTTTTTTTTTGGTTTTTTGACTATGAGAAGTTCATACAAATGTATGCAACTGACATGTTTTGTTGATTTTGTAAGTGAAAAGTTAACATCCTCTACAGAGAACACATGGGGTGGAAAATGTCATATTTAAGTGTGTTATCTGTAGCAGATAACTTATTTTCACTTAGGAAATCAACAAAACATGGAATTGGACAAGTGGTGTTAAAACTTTTGCATGTGACTGTACATGTGATTCTCTTCATATCATGGAGAGCGCACATCAAGTGCACAACAGGACTTACACCAGTGCCCTAAAGTGATATCCATATGATTTAGCACTTTTAAATTAAATTCACATTTAAATTATCCTCTCTCACATTCTGTCCATCTCCCAAACTACATCAGAACATCATTAGTGCAGTGGGAGCTCATTACATCTACAAAAATTGTGTAGTGTGAACATGCCATTAGAGTTTTGCCTTCGCTAATGTACAGTAGCCAATTAATCTCATCAGCTAATGAGCAATATGAGCTGAAGTAGGTGTGTTACTGCAAGTTACATCAGGGAGAATGTTGTGCAATGCTGTGCACTGGTGCATGATCTTGATTTGAGTGTTTGAGTTGCTAGTGAGGACTTCAGCAAAGGCCGCTGTCTAAAACACAGCAGCTCCGATGTTGATTGAAAGTATGCACACTTGCGTTCACCATGACTCCAGCCTTGCAGGCCTGTTTAATGAGACATCGTTTCGATCTGCTGGGGATCTACTCCGAGTCATTCCTCGCAGGGCAGACATCTAAATCTGTAATTAGATATCTGCCCCTTGGAGGCATGAGGGAAGGCATATTGAAACAAACTGATTTTTTGACATTTCTAAGATCTGTCCCACCAGATGACGGAAAATGTGCAGATGGTTAAATTCCTTAGAACCTTTCTAGAAACACAGCTTTCTTATACAATGTCCTTAATTCCTAGAAAACAAACGCACGCTTGATAAGTTCGTTTTCTTTTTGCAAAAGTGACCTTTTAAAGGCCTGGGCGAGCAGCGTGGTGTAATAATATTATTACAGGGTGAATTATTCTGTGCAAGTAACTCATTTTTAGTCATATGGAAACTCAGCAGCTGTCTGATCTTTATATAGCACTGCCCTGGGCACCAGAAACCAGCTCCATACTCACATGCATGCACACACACAGAGATCTTTCACTCTCTTCTGAAGCTCGCAGCATGAACTCAGAGAGCTACGTGTATTGTATAGTGGTGTCCTAGGTTAGGTGGAATTTCTGCATTCAAAAATACTTTTTTTTTTTTACATTTCTTTTCATTTCTCTGCCCAACACACACTTTTGACCTTTCATGCTGAGCCAGCGGGTAATTACAGCCCTGAGGTGTAACTCTCCAAGAGGGAGAGAAAGAATGAGAGAGGCTGGAGAGAAACAGACAAGAGGGCAGAAGGAACAAAGAGGAACCTGAGTGGAGTGTTATCTGTTTAACCCTTAAAAATAAAGGTTTCTAAATGGTTCTTGGCTTTCATCTGTGGTCCAAAACAGATTTAATTGCTGTAGAACCTTTACATCATGTGGAGGTTCTTTATACTTTAAAGAGGTTCTTCACACTCACATCTCATTTACAAAAAAAGTTCTCCTATTCAAAGGTAAACTGGATCTTCCATGATATGATGGATTACATGGATGATGGATAAAGCCTACATACTACTTTATCACCAAAAAAATTAAATCAAACAATAATTGTAATACTTTCTTTGGAAGAATGTGAGGTAACTCCAAAGTACTAGATAATTATTTCCACTGACATGATGGTATCTCCCAAGGAAGAACTAAAATGAATGTAATAAATAAGCCATTCATTATAGTACAGTCCATAATTGTTGCAAACAATTTAATTTATAAAGGCAGATCAAATCAGTGATTAATTTCTTGATTCTGTTGAATTTAATGCACAAAAAACATTTAGCGCAAATTTGATACACTTTATAACTGTGGGTCACAACACAGGAGCATCAGCTAATCAGACTCATGATGTTCATGACACTCAAACTCTTCTGAGTAAACAGCTGAAGCATTTATAGAAACAGTAGACAGAAGAGCCATGCCCCCCCCATAAAGTGCATTTACATGCATTTAATAATCTAATAACGGGTTTTGTCAGTAATTCACTCAATGCATTTACATGCACTTGGGTAATCAGATAATGAGAAAACTCCGGATCAGGCAATAATTAGATTTCTGCTTGCCTACCAGCCAAAAACTCACAAAATAAGATGTGATGTAAACGTAACGTGAAACTGAAATGTCATGCTATGGCTTTTCTTTTTAAAACATCAAGTCACTTTAGCAGAAATATAAAGATACTTCATCTAGAAGACCAAGAATTTCTTCATTTCATTAAGTATGTAGTTGGTTTCAGCTTTTCTCCCGATGTGTTTTGTTGCCACCTTGCGGGTGCAGTGTTAAATGCTGCTTACTTACATTTTTGGGACAGTGGTCTGTTTTTGCATATGCATAGACTGAGAAAAATGAAAGAAATCAGAGTAAGGGTTCACATGCACTTAAAAACTTGATTACTGAGCTGAAATACAGCTCTTTTTATTGGATTTCTGGGCCTTAATCCAATCAGAGTGTGCTATTTACATAGCCACTTTTTAACAGATTTACCTCTGTTCTAGCAGCATGGTGACGCCTACAAATGGGTATCTGTTGTTGTGGAGTCCAAAACTGCACAACCTACACAGTCCTTTGTTTGAGGAACTTGCCTTCCCTTTTCATCCAGTAAGTGTTCTGAATGTTTTTGTTAAAATCTGACTTTGTGCTGTGTGCAAACATTGTGCTTGCACAGAGTACAAAGTCCTCCCCTATTTACATAAAATGATTAGGTCCTGCCTCCAAACCAGGTGCGGATGGAATTTGCTAGTAGTGAGGAGTTTCGATAGGGAATCATGTTTCAGCCTCCTTTATATTAAATATTAGCCATTCAAATTACATTAAAACTGTGAAAGATAGCCTTTAAGAGGGTATCAGTCTTGCATTAAAAAAGTAAATTCCACTGTATGCAGAATGCTGCATGCGTGTCTGCGCAGTGTTATATTTGGCCTGTGGTGTTGGGGCCCAATGTGATATATTTTCATGTGGCCCAAAGTCCCTGATGGCGCCCCTGTTGCAGTGTACATAGATAATAATACTGAAGTAAAAGGTAGTGATGTTAGCTGTTAGACTAGCCTAATGCTGCTGCACATAGTCACATCTCAGTGTGTGCATCTTGATTTCCTCATCCCTCTGTTTTATCTTTCAGTGAGAATGCAGTATCACTGGTGTGGTGGAGTGATTTTATTCTGTGCCAGTGCCTTTTTGGCACCTTTACTTTTTAAGAACGTGAAAATGCTAGATTCACTTTTTTATCTCTTCCACAGATATTCCAGAAAGTACAGTGCTCAGCCTTGCTTACAACACATGCACACACACACACAAATCTACTGCAGTTATTTTGGTCTCGATTTACTTTTTCATGAAGGAGCTATGGGCTGAGTGGGCATAACATATTTGTGGCAGTGTATGGAGACTGGAGTTGGTCATAAAGATTGTAATGGAAAATAAAAACTATAGCTTGTTCAACATAACCGCTTAAAGGATTAACCCTAAAGTGCAGACTCTGCCCCCAGCAGCTAATCCTGTCTAAACGTAACCTGGCTGGGTATTGAGGATTTAAATATCCTCAATCTATGATAACGTATGAGTTTTATTTTCATTTTCTCTCAGAGACCTGGGGGGCATTGCTATATATCATTAGATTTGAGTAATACCCTCATAACAGCAAATGAAGCTGCATGTTTATTTCATGATATTCTAAATATACACAGTTATGAGAAAATGTTGTGAACCCTTTGAAAATATTGTCATTTGAGCATGACTGACTTGTAAAATGTGATAAGTCACACAAATAAATACAACAGTAACCATAATGTCATGGTAGATGTTGTATATACTGTCTTGAGTTGGCATGACAGATTTTATTTAGTAATATGAGCCATCATAACATTTAACATCATGACAACTCTGGACAGTATTATTTAACAACACACTACATTTTACAGTGACAGTCATACGCAAATATTTTGAACAGTCACAGTCATCAATGGAAAAATATGTGAACACATAAAAAGAAGGGTAATTGGAGTTGGTGGAGTAATTGGAATGGGTGGTCCAATCACTTAAGGTGTGGTTTGATTTGCATGTGTAAACACACAAACAAATTAACAAATAAACAAACAAAGAAAAACATGGTGACATTTCAGAATTGAGCGCGTTTACATGCACTTAATAATCTGATGATTATAAGATTTCAGCAATTATCTGATTATTCAAGTGGTCATGTAAACAGCATACCCAGATTTCTTAGATGGAATTAAGAATCTGAATAAGAAATCTGAAAAAGAGAGCTGGATTGTAACTCAATAATCAGGATTTTCAGTGCATGTAAACCTTTACTCTGATTTCTTTCATTTTTCTCAGTCTGTAAAAACAGACGGCAAGCATCATTTAACACAGCACCCACCAGATGGCAACAAAACACTTTTGGGATGATGCTGAAACCAAATACATGATTGACAAAATGAAGAATTTCAATATTCTTCATCTTCTACATGATGTATATTCACATAATCTGGTAAATTGACTGTGAGTGTTTTAAAAAAAAGCTGTGGCATAACACTGTTTTACATTACGTTTACATCATGTCTTGTCCTGTGAGTTTTTTGGCAGGTTGCAAAACAGAAATCTGATTATGGTCCATCTCATGTAGACCTAGAATTTTCCCGGGTTTACTCAAGTGCATGTAAATGCACTGAATCAATTAATGAAACAATCAGATTTTCTGCAGTTATCTGATTATTAAGTGCATGTAAAAACACCCATGGGAGAAAATGCCATTGTAACACTCTTTTTAAGCCTTATCAAACCAGTAGCTGGCAATTACCTGACTCTTAATTACTTATTTATTAAGCAATAAAGCATGGTGAATAACTTCAATATCTCAGTAATAAATCACCAATTAACCCTAAAGATAAACTGTGATTATTGCTAAATAATATTATGATTATTGATATTAATATGTTAATGTTAATATGTTAATATATTAAGAAGATGCTAACTACTGTTGTAGGCTTTATTTGAACATGGGTCTCCATGGGTCATGAACTGTGCTTATTAACAAAACTTCTACTCAATACCTAACCTGATAGATTGCATCTCATCAGATATTCTTTGCAAAAGAACTTGTCTTTGTACTATTCTCAATCAAAGTTTAAATGATTTGCACATCATTGCATTCTTTTAGTTCTTGATAAGACTTAATAAGAGCACACACACACAACTCTGGTGATCTGCTCCTCACAACAACATTCTGTTGAGTTGTAAGATGGTCCAATCAAAAGAGATTTCAAAAGTACCTAAGAAGAAAAGTAGTCTAAGCTGAAAAGTCTGGAAAGTTACCAAAAGATTTCTAAAGACTTGGCCTCCATCAGGCAAGTAGCTTACAAATTGATGAAATCCAGCACTGCAGTTACTCTTTTTAAGAGGGGATCTTCTACAAGGTTCAGTGCAAGGACACATAAGAAAATAGCTGAACATAAGGTGGTGTTTATGGGAGGTTACCCACCTGTGAGGTTAACTGAGAGGCTCAAACAGAAGAAATTCTGCTTTTTAGAATAGCCAGGTCAGAGTTATGATTTCAGTCCCATTGAAATGGTGTGCCATGATTTGTAGAAGCTCATTCAAGCAAGACACTCCACAAATACGTAGATTGAAGCAGTTTTATAAGTAAGAACTGACCAAAATACCTCCTAACCACTGCACAGGTCTGATCAGTAGATACAGAAAGAGTTTGATTAAGGTTACTAGTTTTTACTGCTTAATCAGTAAGATGGTTTTTCATGTAAGAGCTTCACTGTTTAAACCATTTGTTCAATGAAGATTTCTTTGTTAAACAAGAACTTCTTTATTCACTTTTATGGTGTAAAAGAAAATCAGATCATATTTTAAGAGCCATTCATGAGGAGGTCCTGATAACTACAAAGGGTTCACCGACTTTTTCTCAAAACTGAACCATATTTGCATCTCTTTTGTTCTAGTCACTGCTCTTTTTCCAGGCCTAAAGTGACTAAATTATGCTTTTTTCTGTTACATCAATTACAGCAGTGATACAGATCTTTCCACACAATCTGAGCTCTAAAACAGCCCTTGTTCTGTTTGATGCTATTCTATCTCTGCAGATGTTCCTTTGTGTATAATTTTGCAAAGCATGTCAGTTTTTTTTTTGTTTTTTTTTGCTGACTTTAGTCATCCAAAGGCTTTAAAGCAGAACTAGCTTCAGCAAAGTAAACATGGGTGTTGAGTATATAGACTATTGTGCATGTGTATGCTGAGGTAAGGAGAGAACCCTGGTGTAGCCATTTCAGGTGCCCGGGGATGTCTGAGGTTAATTTTCTATGTGGGACAGAGGAGGTGAATCTGATTTGTGCTGTACTCAGTTGTATTTGAAACATGCCCCTCATTGTCCAGAATGTGAAGGCTGTTTCCAGTTCAGTGGTGCAAAATATTCAGGCTGTAGTGTCCTCTAAAAATCCAGGCTAGAGTGTAAGGAAAGTTTAAGCCAGACTAATCCTTTCTGTTTCCTCATTCTTCTGCCTACACCACTCAACTTGTAGACCCTGAGAACACGGGTTTATTTTGATTACATCTATTGCTGTCAAATAAAGGTTTGCTAAATGATTATTGGCTTAGAGGTACAGTTTGATTTCTTTTAAAAAAAATCATACTTTATATATGATACTTATCTGTAATGGAAAAACAGTGCACAGTCATTTTTAATGTACTGTAACACATCTTTGCAAGCTTCAAATGAAGTAACAGAATATATATGGATCCTTCTACTGAACTGGTAGAATAAGAAGTCAAACACATTTCACTTTTCACATATTCATTTTTAACTGACTTCATTGTCGCTACCAAAACAATCGTAACACTAACAAAACTTTACCAAATGTTCTGGTTTTGGTAGTGATCATTTTAGCTCATTTTGAGCGTAATTCAAAAATGCTGGCCAGTACATGACCAAACAGCTTTGAACAGTTGTTCACACATAAAATCAGAATATTTTTCATTAAAACACAGAAAAGTGTACTTAATTGTAGAAAATATGTGTTTCAATAGTGACAATTCCTAAGTTACACACTGATTTTCAGACGTATTTACTTCAAAACAGCAGGATCTAAGTGCTCACCATGTGATCTTGAGGGACAGGGTTGCAATCTCACTTCCTGCTCTAAAATGCAGGGGTGTGGCTAAAATAAGGCTCCACTTCTGGACTAAAACTCTTTGTGTTTCGGTAGTGACATGAAACCGTGGGACAGCATTTTGGATTGTAGATGTAATATGTAAGATGTAAGTATAGATGTGAAGTTAGAGATAATAGCTCATCTGTTGCTGCACAGTTTGTGTTGGTCATCCTCAAGTCCAGGCATGTCAAACTGGGGACCTACAGGGCCAAAGTGTTGCAGAGATTCAAGTTTACCTTCATCTAACACTCTGAATTCAGTTCATTAAGGCTTTACTAATTAGCTGATGGGCTGAATCAGGTGTGTTTAATGAAGCAGTGTGCTGAAGTCTGCAGTGTTTTGGTCTGCAAAGACTGGAGTCTGACGTGCTCTAGTCCTTCATCAGTGGTCACAGGACATTGCCCACAGCACGCTGTTGGCTGAATATTTTTGGTTGGTGGACTATTGTCAGTCCAGCAGTGACACTGGAGAGTTTAGAAGCTCCAGCAGCACTGCTGTGTCTGATCCACTTGTACCAGTGCAACACACACCAACACACCACCACCACCACCTCACCACCCAAATAATACCTGAGCTGTGGTGGTCCTGTGGGGATCCTGACCATTGAAGAACAGGGTAAAAGGGGGCTAACAAACTGACAGAGAAACAGATGGACTAGTCTGTAATTGTACAGATGTACATTATGCACATGTTTATCATGTCTGTTCACTGAAGGAAGGAAGGGATGGAGGGAGGAAGGAAGGGAGGAAGGAAGGAAAGATGTAAGGAAGTACTGAAGGAAGGACATCATGTAAGATACCACACAGTTCATGAAGTGAAATTCAGGCCCAATTTCAAACCCACTAAGATCTTGTGGGGCTATGCTGGGAAACCCGCAGAGCAGAAAAATGCTTTCTGCTATGGATGATGTGTGGAAAGCAGTGAAGGATGTCTGGAAGTTTTAAACTTTTAATTTTAAACTTTAGGAAAGTACGATAAAGCAGTATGAGGTCACTTTCCAGATTAGAGGAGCTACAAAATCCTAATGAACACTACACTGTCCAAAAGAACTGCTCAAAGGTTGTTTTGTGTAATTATTACTGATACATCAAAATATTGAGGCAAAATAGAAAATACACATGAACAGTTTATAGTGTTCATAAGCATGTTGTAGCTCCTCTAGTCTTGAGGACAACCTCACCTGCTTTGTCATTCTAAAAGTTTTTAATCTTCAGAGATCCTCTGTGCAGAATTGCAGCAGTTGTTTAAATGATCTTTATGCCTACTTTTGACTAAATGTAATTCAAACTACATATTCGAGCAAATCACATTCTAAACTGTATCACAGCATTATTTGTAGTGAAATGCCAGAGTCAAACAACATTGCTGCCTTCTTATTGTCAGCCTTGATCTGTGTACTGGAGTAAATTTACCAATTTTCCAAGTAAGTATTTGATCTGTGACATTTGTTTCACTAAAATGTTTAGTAATAAAAATGACAACAAATTAAAAAACCATGTACATGCAGAAATTAAAGGCAATGTTTTCTTAGTGTTGCAAAAAATATAACCACCCTAACACACCTGATCCAGCTCATCCGGCAGATATCAAACTCTGTATGAGATGGATCAGGTGTTTTGAGCAGACAATTTAGTGAAAGATTCTACGCTATCATTGTATTTCAATTCATACTACAATTTTAAATATTAAATTGTTTTATGTAAGATAATGTATATGTATATGTTTGTTTGTTCTAGACTTACTAATATTATATGAAATTATACTTTGTTAAAATCATAATGAGAAAATCTCTTAATCTTTAAAACCCATGGTTGCATTTTTGCAATATCCTTAAATCCACCCCAAAGCAAAATACACTATATAGACAAAAGTACTGAGACACAGCCTTTCATTGTTGAGTTCAGGTGTTTCAGCCACACCCATTGCTAACAGGTGGATAAAATTAAGCACACAGCCTTGCAGACTCTATAGACCAACACTGACAGCAGAATGAGCCGTACTGATGAGCTCAGTGACTTTAAATGTGGCACTATGTAAAGCACGCCACCATTGGACTCTGGAGTAATGGAAACGTATTCTGTGGAGTGACAAATCATGATTCTCTATCTGACAGTCTGATGGACGAGTTTGGGTTTGGTGAATGCCAGGAGAACATTACCTGTCTGACTGCATTATGCCAACTGCAAAATTTGGTAAAGGAGGGATAATGATATAGGGTTGTTTTTCAGGGGTTGGCCTAGGACTCTTAGTTCCAGTGAAGAGAAATCTTAATGCTTCAGCAAACCAAGACATTTGGACAATTGCACGCTTCCAACTTTGTGGGAACAGTTTGGGGACAAACCTTTTCTGTTCCAGCATGACTGAGCCCCAGTGCACAAAGCAGCTTCGTAAAGGCATTGTTGGATGAGTTTGATGTGGATGAACTTGCCTGGACTGCACAGAGTCCTGACCTCAACCCGATAGAATACCTTTGGGATGAACTAAAATGGAGGTTGCAAGCCAGACCCTCTCGTCCAGCATCAGTGTCTGACCTCACAAATGCTCTTCTGGATGAGAACACTCCAAAATCTTGTAAAAAGCTTCTCAGAAAAGTGAAGCTATCACACCTGCAAAGGGGGGCCATCTCCATTTTAATGCCTATGGCTTTAGAATGGGGTGACATAAAAGCTCCTGTAGGTGTAATGTGTAGGTGTCTCAATACTAGGGGTGGGAATCTTTAGGCACCTCACGATTCGATTCGATTACGATTCAGACGGCTGCGATGCGATTATAAAACGATTATCAATGCATCACAATGCATCTTTTTTTTTCTATATAGCATTTATATTTTCTCACTGTGTGAGCTCAAGTTTCGACTTCAAGTTTCAAGTTTATTTGTCATTTGCACAACATGTCAGGATATTTATGCATTGAAATGCTTGTGGTGAGGCTCCACTAATCACTCTACAGAAAGTAAATAAGTAAAAATAAAAATACAAGAAAAAAACACTATATAATATATAAATATATTAAATATACACAAAATATACACAAAATATACACAGAATATAGAGACAATATACATTTTAAAGTGACTAAGTAACTTGGTGTTATTGTTATTTAAAGTGACTTGGTACTTTTAAAGCAAAGTATTTGTAATGATCCATAATGAATTTACTCCCAATATCTTTTTTAATAAAACAAATGGAAGTGAACTAGAAGGCTCTCATTCACTGATATTGTTTGGAGCACGAGAAGCTGCTTAAAATGCGGTGAAATGCGCAGTTACGGTGAAATAAGATCCAGTGGTGATGGGTGTCCACGCAGCCGATACAGCTATTCTACCCGTTTTCTTTAGTGATTTTATAACTTCGGCTTTGGTCTCGTTGTAGAGACGGGGGGATCGCTGTGTCAGTAAAATATCTACGGGACGTGTGCAACATAGCGCGAAAGCCCTGTTTCGCAACGACTGAGAACCGCCATGCGGACTGCAGGTCACACAGCAACAATGCGTTATTCGCATTTATAAGCAGCGCAGTTGGTTTCCTGGTACATAAATCTGCAACGAGAGACTGTCAAACACTAAAAAGTGGGGAAGCTGAAGTCGCTTCTCTTTCAGATTCTCCCGTTCCACCTTAAATGGTGCCGCATTTACATTCGGCGCCTCAGTTAGAATTTAAGGTGGAACGGGACAATTCGAACAAGAAGCTGGAGAATAAGAAGCGACTTCAGCCTCGTAAAACAGTCGACGGTTAAGAGACATTTAACTGATCTACTTCTGAGGAGAAGTTTTCTGGCGGAGATAAGAGGAAAGCAGCTGTAGGCGAAGCTTAAAGCAGAGCAAAGTAAATCTGCGTTTGGCTTTATATTGTTTAGTCTATACTATGACATCAGCACATACTGAAACATACTGGATGTTAAATGTTGTGGCTCCCAAGGTGGTTTGATTTTTGTTGAAAGGACAAAATGGCTCTTCTTATCATTTGTGTTGTGACTCCTGATCTAACCTGGCTTTTAATGCAGAGGGAGCAGGTCATATTTCTCACTCATCCAGTTGTGTTTTTGTTATGTGCCGCCGCAGACTGTCCGGGCGCTGCACTTACCCACTTCCAAGTTCCGCCTTTTGCGTTCCGTCAACATTACGTTATAAATTAAATATTTAGAAAACCGATTTTTGACATTTGTGAATCAATTCAGAATCGTTCACATCCGCATCGCGATGCATCTAAGAATCGATTTTTTCCCGCACCCCTACTCAATACAGTCCAAATAGTGTACGTAAAAATATCATACTTTAAAAATACATTAACGACATCAGTGCCTGGGTCTCTAAGGGTTGAAATTGATTTAATGTGCCAAAGATAATTTTAATGTTTGTGTGGTATTATGTACCAAAAACAGTCATAATTCATTTTTACATGTAAATGATGTCTGTTCTGATTGGCTGCCCTGTATTGTGGTTCAATCAAGAAGCACTCAGAGCTGAAACACTGTATAACTACAGCTTGGATGGGCGGGGCTAACCTGCAGTAGGCTGGATTGGTGGATATTTGTAAATGAGTTGTTTTTCTGTTTTAAATCACAAGAACAGTGAATTCAAAACAGGCTGTTTTTTGAAGCTTGGCGTCCATATATGGACTGTGTGGATGGGAGTGAATGGTATGTTTTGAAATATTCTTCTTCTCCACGTTTCCACAAGATCTCAATGGGATTTTAATCATACCTGAATTTCACTTAATGAACTGTGTAGCTCTGTCTTGGAATGTCTTTCATTTGTTTTTTCCTCATTTAAGTGAACAGACTGGATAAACCTATCAAAAAACAGTGTCTAATATCAGTGAATGGCATTTGTGCAGTTGAGCAGTTCTTTTTGACTGTCAGTGTATTTAGAGTGTTTTGTAGAGAATCAGTGGGTCCCAATCACATTAACAAAGGGCCACAATTGATTACGTGGATTAGAAGCTTTTTTGCCAACCAATCAGTGACACCCCTGAATCAAGTAAATGCAGCCTTGGTTGATGATTATTCATGTGTGCTACGCACTAAATAATTTTGGTTTTACAGGGTTCTTCTTCAAGTTCTTTAGTAAAGAAAATGGTTCTATAAAGAACCATGAACACTCAAGAAACCCTTTGCATGATTAAAGGTTCTTTGCATCTTGAAAGGGCTCTTCAGACTGATGGAGAATGCGCTGTATATGGTTCTATACGGAACCTTTTTAAACAGAGCTCTATATAGTACCAAAAAGGGTTCTTCTATTATTACAAGCTTGACATCATACCAATAGAAGAACCCTTTTTGGTGCTACACTCTTAAAAAATATGGTGCTTCAAGGGTTCTTTAGGGAAATGGTTCTATATAGAACTATGAACACTCAAATAACCCTGTGCATGATTAAAGGGTTCTTTTCATCATGAAAACATTCTTCAGACTGATGCAGAATGGGCTGTAAATAGTTCTAAATAGAACCTTTTTGAATATGATTCTATATAGCACCCAAAATGGTTCTTCTGTTGTTACAGTGTCATGCTTGTAACAGTAGAAGAACCCTTTTGGGTGCTATATAGAACCATCTACAGCACATTCTCCATCAATCTGAAGAACTCTTTCATGATGCAAAGAACCCTTTACCATGCAAAGGGTTTCTTGAATGTTCATGGTTCTATATATAAATATGTACTTGCCTAGAGAACAGCCCCTGAATAACCATCTTTCTTAAGTGTATATAGAACCTATTTCAAAAAGGTTCTATATGGTTCCATATATGGCACATTCTCCATTAATTTGAAGAGCTCTTTTCCGATGCAAAGAAACCTTTAATCATGCAGAGGGTTCTTTGAGTGTTCATGGTTCTATATAGAACCATTTTTTTCACTAAAGAACCATCTTTTAAGAGTGTCCTCCTTAATGGGCCTTTATCAGGAAGAATGGGTACTATTTACTGCATTTGATGAACAGAATTACCAAAAGAAAGCATTTATTTAACAGCTATTTTAATCATGTGAATAGTCAATGCAGCCGTTGTGTCGTTTCTCCATCAGTACCTTTGAAGGCATGGACCCGGAGAACCATTTGACAGACAAAACAGTTTATCAGAATATCATTTACCACCCCAGTGTTTACTCTGACTGTGAAATATGAAGCTCATGACTTTCTATTGTGATCAAATCTCATTACTGGTATAGGTTAAGCTGTATATAAATTCCAAATATGTGATTGCCTAGAGAAGAAATGAAAGAAGTGCTGTTAAAATAAGCTCAAGGCCCAGTGAGAGAAGGGTAAGATGAAGCCCATCATATTTCTCCAGGCTCTTTTTTGTCCCTCGTTGCTGTGGCAGCGGCACAGCCTACAGCTCTGAAGAGGAGCCCTCTGAGCAATCAGAAATCAAAGCTTTCAATTACGGCAATAACAATGGCAACACACGCGGCAATTAGCGGCCCTGAGTGCATCGCTAACATACTTAGCCTGCGTCGCGGTGACCTCCGCTAGAGCTAAGTTAGTTACTGGGAGCCATGCTCTCCTCTCCAGTATCATTAGCGTGTTTGTGTTGACCCCTGTGAGAGAAATTTCAGTCTAATTAAGCCATTTTAATTGTGCCGCTTCTATTGTTCTTCTTGGCTCTAATCCTTGGCGTCTAATCCTCAGACTGCCTGTCTTATTTCCCTTGACGACAGCACGGCGAGTTTAATGGCATCTCTCACTCGCGTCCATGTCAGAGTAACTTTTGGGAATTTGATAAGCGATGGCCTCTCCTCGCGAAAGTAGGCGAACACTGTAAAACACTGTCAGTTTTGTAGAAAGCCTTTAAGACAAAGACAACACTGAGGACTCAAGTGGCAAGAACAATCTCCCTCTTCTCTGTCTCTCTCTCTCTCTGTCTCTCTCTCTCTCTTTCCTGTGTGGAATATGTAATGACTAAGACAGTGAGCTATGGCAGTGCATGTGTAATTGCAGAGATTTCAGCACTCTTAATTAAAAAGCAGAATGATAAGCTCTCCTCAGTGGCCCTGCATTGGTCATAATTAAAGCAGCTCTCTGACGGTGGAGTGATTAAAACTGCATGATATGAAACCCAGTCTCACCTTCATGAAAGGCCTTAGTGGTCATTGACTTTTAGGAAAACCAAAGAAAAACAGACAATAAACTGCAATTTAGGACCGGCAAGATGTTTTGGGCTGGTTTTGCAACTCTGTTTCATTTACTGAAAGGGTATAACTATTGTGATACTGGTTTCATGTAAGAATATATTCTATGCCAAAAATGTACTAAGTGATAAAATGCTGTTTGCATAAGTATAAAAGTACACAAGTTTACACAAATGAAAGACATTGCCCTAACGAGGACAAAATTGGCTGTGAACCATTACAAAAGTTCACCTTTTCTGAATGAGAGAACAGCATATTTCAAGTACTATTTGTTCAGACTGTGAAAGACCAAAGAGCCTTCTAGGAAAAGTTACAGACATGGAAAAGATTACAAAATAGTTTCCAAGTGTTTGTGTATTCCAGTAAGCACTGTTGGATCAATGAGGAAATGGAGGCTGCATCATACCACCATGGCACTGCCTAGACAAGGCCATCTCTCAAAACTCAGCATCAGAGCGAGAAGGGGACTTGTAAGGAAAGCCACAGAGAGGCCAGCAATCACTCTGAAGAGGCTACAGAGTTCAGTGGCTGAGACTGGAGTGAAGGTGCAATAGTCCACGATATCAACAGCTCTGCATACAGCTGGCCTTTATGGGTGGATGGCTAGAAATAAGCCATTACTGAAGAAAAAAACACATCAAAGGATGTCTGCGGTTTGGCTGAAAGTATGAGTGTCCTAGTTAAAATGTGGGATAAGGTTTTGTGGTCAGATGAGACAAAAATGAATGGCCAAAATTCAAAATGCTGTGTTTGGCACAAACCTAACGCTGCCCATTCCATAACAAACACTATTCCAACAGTGAAGTATGGGGGTGGCAGCATCCAGTTCTGGAGATGTTTTTCCTCAGTGAGATCTGTGAACCTTGTTAAAACTGAAGGACTGATGGGTCTGCTCAGTCTGCAAAAACAAAAACAAAGTTTAGGAGAAACTTATGCAAGCAGCATTTTTATTTTTAATATTTTTATATTTATTTTTTAAGTTTTTATTTTTTTAAAGATCTGCTGACAAATAACAAATTTTGACTACTGTAAGAACATATTGGTTTTCAATAAAAATACTGGCTGGAACAATATGTGTAAGTGTCACTTGTAATCCAGACGAATCTTATGCCCTTCAAAGGGTTGAATCATTTTGCAAGGCACTATACAAGCAGTTATATATAATGTTCGAAAAGTTTGATATCAGTGTTTTGTTGCTTTTAAATAAATGTGTAAAATGAATGCAGTATGCTGTTACTGTACAGATTCATAGCGTTCAAATAATTAGTTTTAGTTTAGCATCCAGATTGATGAACAGAACGTACATAATATATTTAAATTGAAAGTTATTACTGTACATAAAAACACTAATGATTAATATAGCACACTATTTTTAACCTTTGAATGATACAGTATATATATAAAACATATGGGAGAGATAATAATGTTCATTACTCAGTTTTGATGCACTCATAGGAAAATGATCCAAACAGTATCAGAAAGATGCTGCCAAGCTAGTCCTCCATGGGTTAGGACTTCTTGTTTCAGAATAAACACTAACATTAATAAAAACATGTTTTGAATTACAATGAGTGGGACCAATATTGTGAGAAAAAATATCACTCTAGACCTTCTGGAAGTTTGACTACAAATATGAGCAAAAACCAATGCATTTCAGTCTTTTGTTAGAAGTGGAAAACAGTGGCAGCCCTCTACCAGGAATCTTTACTGAAGGAGTCACAGTAATCATGCTACAACTTGAAATATATTGTGACCTCGTGTGTAAAAGGAGATGCGGACAACATTGTGCATACAGGCAAATAGTCTTTATTGAACATGTACTTCATTAAACAGGCAGCAAGAAATGCTCTGCCCAGTTCTGAGTAATAGCAAGAATAGTGGGGAAGGTCACTAATAGCCATACAACTTCTCTCTATGGTAGACACTAAGCCCACACTAAGTAACTCAGCCCAACACAAGAAAACACAGTCAGGATGCCATTAAGTGTCTATTACACACTTTAAATAAAACATGGAATAGCTGTTACAAGCTTCAAATGTATGTGTTTAATTTGGAACAAAAAAAAATCATGTGACTCACAGTTAGCTTAGTGCTGACATACTACTAGAATCACATTGGGGTGTTAGCAGAAGTTAGCTTTATCACAGAACTGACCTTATATATGTGGGACATATTATTACTTGTATATATATATATATATATATATATATATATATATATATATATATATATATCATGAAAAAAATGGTACACACACAGGTCATATACATATATATATATATATATATATATATATATATATATATATATATATACATATACATGTATACATATACATATACATATATGTATATATGTATATATATATACATATATATATATATATATATATATATATATATGTATATATATATATATATATATGTATATGACCTGTGTGTGTTTGTGTGTGTTAAGTGGACCTCCAATGCAGTGAAGGCTGTGCTAATGAGTCTGCCTCTAAACAGTGTGTGACCAAGGGCACAGAAACAGCACACGCACACATACACACCAGGAGCCACTGGCTCTGAGGCAAAGGTCATAGTAATCATCTTTAACCCTTTAATTTCCTGGCAGGTGTTAACTAGGTCATTAAACACCCTCTGTCCAGCATTGTGGGGTGTGAAAGTGCTGATGGGGGAATAAACAGTACCTGCAATCAGCACATAATGAGCCCTGCACTATGTTAGGTTTGAGTTTATCTGCAGTAGTCATCCATTACATGTGTCAGGTCACCCATCTTTATCATTGCTTTACATAAACAAACTTCCCTTTATTTAGAACACAACATAAAACCTGCTTACCTGTTCAACACCTGCTCACTAACTAAAGCATTGTTTTGAGTCAGGTTTTCTGTTCCAGAACAAAGAAGAACATCAAAATCACTGTGCATAGTAACCCACCAAACAATGCAGATGTGTCAGATAGAGATTAGTCTGAAAAATGATCCTGTATTGTCTCAAATAGCTTCCTTTTCTCATTTGGGCCTCAGTTCCATACACAACACTTCCACAGTCATTCTTGAGCTTTGTTTTTTTTTTAACCTGAATCTTTAATTCTCTTAGCAACCTATAGTCTTTTTGGTGAGTCTTACTGAGCCCATGATTGCAATACCTTCTCACTACATGGGAAAAAACAGACAAAAAGTATCTAGTAATGTGAAGAATGTTTTCCCTTATGGGCACAATTTAGAATTGTTTCCAGAACAGTTTCCCTGAGGAGTTAAATTAGATTGGGCAACCTTAATTAACACGAGAATTTGATCTTAATCATAGATAAATTAGTTGGGTACAGAGATACAGTAAAGATATATTTAATATATTAGTCTTTTAGAAAGAAATTAAGGTCGCTGAACTCACAGAAAGGCACACTAATAAATCCTGAAATGAAACCCATCCCCCACCTTTGAATAAGCTCCCATTTTTTAGATGGTGCATAAGACCTACAAATGGAATATCCATTATTATAATGGGCTGATTATAAAACAGGCTGAAGCTGTTCTAATGAAGTTATAATACCTTTCTTAGAATTCAGGTTTCAGGTGAAGGTGTTTGCTTTCACAGCTTCAAGTCTGGTTAGGAGCTTGGCCTGGCTTAGACTGACCTTGCGGTTAAAAGCCAGCTGTTGTTGAGATGGAGAAGGTGTGAGTGCATTTTAAATGCAAGTACAGTCATTATTTGAACCTCAACATCTCAAGAGAATGTGAAAGAACACATATGTATTTTATATGTGTAGAAGTGTTTCAGTTTAGGGTAGCGCTGTCGCCTCACAGCAAGAAGGGCCCGGGTTCGATTCCCGGACGGGCGACTAGGGTCCTTTCAGTCTGGGTTTCCTCTGGATGCTTTGGTTAGCTCCCACAGACCAAAGATATGCAGCCAGGCCATTTGGACATGCTAAATTGCCCCTAGGAGTGAGTGAATGTGTGCGTGAATGTATATGTCTTTGTCTCTGCCCTATGATGGACTAGGTGACCTGTAAAGGGTGTTTCCTGCCTGTAATGCAGAAAGATAAGCGGCTTAGAAAGTGTGTGTGTTTCAGTATGTGTTTTTGATTGACAGCACATTGGGATGGAGTAACGTAACAAACATTGTTTCCAGTATTGGCAGTTTCTTCTGTCGAAATTGTTGCTGTGTTTTGTTGTTACTTAACAACTAAGTGGAATGATGCAATTATACAAATCGTGCAGTTGGAATTACCACAAATAAGATCTGTTGTAAAATGGATAATTTTTCTTCTAAAATTTGATCATCTGAGCATTTCAGATTCAAATCTACGTTGGAAGATACTAAATACATGGACCATGCTACCAAATTAGCAAAACTGCAGTTCTACAGTTAAAAAGATATTCAGACCTATTTACAAGGATTCTGTTATAACATATTTAAACCCAAGGCATTAATTGAGATAGTAATAATCTAAATATTCACAAAATCATTGATGTGGTACTTCATGTTGAGAGATGGCTGTTTCAAACCCTAACCCCTAAATTTCAGCTTGTGAGTCTGAAAATCAATGTGTATCATTAAAGGTACCATGGAATGCATTTATTCAGTATTTTGAATTGTTCTGTGATGTCTACAAGGTGAAAATTGCCCAGATGTGGTTTTACACATTCATTTTCAATCCTATGTTTTGACTCTAAAATGAAACAAGCTTTTTTCCTTTTTTGGTGGGCTCATAAATAATTTGATAAGCACTGCTCTGGTTTGCTGGTTCACAGTGTGGCACCACAATGGCTCACACAAAAGCAACATGTTAAAATAAACAGAGGCAGGAAAATAAAATGAACCCCCATGTAAACAAGCTGGGTCATCATACTGTTTAGTTAGCTATGCTAGTTACTTGGAGCTTGCTAGTTGCTAGCGTTACCTATATTAGCTACTTGCCTTCGATCTCGTCAACAACACAAGCTAAATTAAAGTTGTTAGCTCACTATGAAACTTTCAGTTTAAGATGATCTGGCTTCAACCGACAAAAAGTAGATAAAATCACACAGCATGACTGTTACTTACAGGCTGCTGTTGGGGTTATGATGCTAATAAAGTTGGAACTGCCCCTCTGTTCAGTGTAAAACACTGAGTGAAGCCTGCTTGATATTGTCCAAGATTTGAGAAACTGTCTGAGGTCAAATGTGCAGAGTGAACTAACAACTTTGAATTAAAGTTGTTGGGATCCTGTTAAAGATGTGGAAGCTGAAGTTGGCTTCCTATTCACCAGCTTGTTTTGCGATTTTTCTGGTCCACCTTAAATGGTGCCGCAGTGGTGCCTGTACAAGCTGTAGCATATAAGGTGGAATGGAACACTAGACCATAAAGCCAGCAAAAAGGAAGCCAATTTGAGCCTTGTTCAGAGCTGAACATCAACCATGTCCGTTTACACTTCAGTTCCTTGGGAAAAGGTGTGAAAAGTGCAAACATCACTTCACAATCTGGAATGGTACAGTTTCTGCAACTAGTCTGCCATTTTGTTGTTTCATTCTTCACAATACTTGCTGGGCTAGAGCATGGGCTGGTGTATGGAAATCTTGGGGGCGTAAATATTAATGAGTCAAGACTGTTATGTAACAGTTTACAATTTTGGAATTGGTCCATTTTACTGCCCTCTTTAGCAAATGGAGGATTTGTATTTGAAGGAACAGCGTTTGAGGTTCACAGAATGTCAGTTCCATGTACCAAACTTTCCTTATTCATCTATGCCAATGTAAATACAGTTTTCCATTCTATAGCACGTTTAATAATTATCACTACCAAAACAAAAATATTATGAACTTATGTGTGTACAACTGTTCAAAGTTGTGTGCTGGCTAGTGATTTTAGTTATGCTTAAAATTGTTAGTTTTAGGAGTGAGAAAATGGAATGTTCGATCATTTATTTTACTAAAATAAACATAATTAAGGTATAGAGTCACTTAAAGCAAAAAACGATTTTAGTCTACATTCGAAGTCAGTTTAAAGGGTGAAATATGTTTTGACCTATAACTTGAAACCATTTTGTAGAATGATCCATACACACCAACTTTGCATTTTGCCCAACAACATCCCTTCCAGGTAAATTCACTGTAAAGTGGCATTTATATTTTATTTATGCTCTGCTCCTCATAGTTGTACATGTTCGATGGCAGCATGCAGCCACGTAAATGTTGGCAACAGAGAAAATGGTAGAATATTCCATTGCTACTCCATTACCTACCATGTATTTACATAATCATGGAAACTCTTTACTATGTCCTTGCTGCAGGATCATAGTTGATTCTAATAGAACTGCTGTCATATTAACATGCATGACATAAATTCAGTTTATTTATGGTGGCTAATTAATGCTGGTTTAGGCATTAGGTGCAAACGATTTCATTACACAAGCATATAAACATGACACCTCCTGGAGTTTTCCATTGCTATTTACACTACAAACACTCTTAAAGCTAAGCTGTCGATCAAACGCTGGGGTAAGCCTAAGGGTCAATATGCTCCCCACTGCAGAGAGCAGGCATGAGTTTGTAATATACACCAGCACAGATCACTAATGAATCTAAGAAATACAAGACTAAGAGGGATCTGCTGTGTTCTCTTTACCAAAGTTCTAACCAATTCAGTGAATAATGGAAACATATGTGGAATTGTGAAATGACTGCACAAGTTAGGGTCTGTTTCTGGAAAAAGCTCAATTTCCCTTGGAATTGTATAGTAACGACAGTCAAAAAGGCTGGAGAAGCTAACATAGCCAGCAGTCTTGTTCAGTCATTTACACTCAGCACGCAAGATGCTGCACAGCACACTTAATTAGTTAGTAAATAAAAGCATGCAGGACATACTGTTTATCCAAAAATATTTGGGAATCAGTAAAGACATAAATGATAAGCTATTTAAAATTCTTGTTCAGTTGGGGGGCTACACAGGATCAATGGAATAGGCAAAAGAATAGGCTGAGACATACAGTCAAGGAAGAACAACAACAACAAGCATAAAAACCTGAACCATAAAGAATCCTAAGCTAAAGCATACTGCCATGGCAGGCATGAAAAATGTTTATGGACCATTTTTCTTTTTCTTTGATGACTTGATGTGGAAATGTAGACATCTGCTTGAAATAGCACTGCATAAGATTGTTTTGTTAAAATTGAAAGAAGTACCTTTACTAAGTCAGGAGAAAAATACAGCACACTAAAAACTGGTGTGTATGTGCTGCAGCAAGTCTCCCTGTAAAGCCTGAAGTAGTGATATAAAAGTCAGAAGCATCGGGTTGGAATTCTCCATGTCATACATTTTATGTTATGACATCACATGCTCAGGCCAAAAAAGAAGGTCCGGCTCGATGTTTAGGTCTCAAATGCAAAATCAACATCATACTGTTGAAGATTTAATGACAATAGTAAATCATTCACTTACATCCTTGAATGACACAGCCTTCACCAAGTTCTCTTTAAGTATTCTTTCATTGTGTTCACAGTCATCAGAATGGTCCACTCAGGGAAAGGGTCCAAAGCACAACCGACAATACAAAATGTTCTTCTGCACTTTGAGTGCAATTGCGCATTTCCACGAGAGAGGTCCCTAAATCTTACATAATGTAGCTTTAACAAAAAACAACTGAACTATTTAATTAAGCCATTTTAGCAAAAGAGCATTGTATCTAATTTGCAGAAATGTATTTAAATCTGCATTTGGCTTCGGAAACAGAAAATTACATTCTCTTTTTTTTTTTATTGGGATTTTCCAAAACATCTTTTACCTTTTTTTTCCCCTTCAGATTCAAAACACTGGCAAGATTTTTTGAAAACAAAAAGGATTCATCATCTTTAAAATGCAGTTTAAAAGATATTTCTTCCCCTTTGACTGGGGAAGCTTGTGATCAGTTGTGATCAGCCAACATACCATTGACTATGCACCTAAATAGAACACAAAAATAATAATATGAATTGGTAACAGAGACTCCACATTTATGTTTCTGTTCCAGAACTTTTGAGGATGATTAAGCTTTCTGTTTGTTTTTAGTCCTTAGCAAAATACTGTTCTTTTACAGTTTTCATTTTCATTACTCAAACCAGTTCAGAGCCCTGTTAGGCAGTCACGTGTTCATAATTAAGGAAGGAGAGTTGAGGATAATCTGAATGGAACGTGTGTTCTTTTGAATGAAACACTATGATGATAATGATGCTGATAAGCAGATGCTCCAGAGGCTGTGTGTACAGTGTGCAGAGTCCTGGGTGTGAACATATTACCTGTGTAAGCAGAAAACAAAACTCCATCTCAACCCTGTAGAAACAGGACAGAAGGAGTGGGTGGGCATTTGTATGTGTTCTCTTGCTGAAGGCTTTGCTTCATGTTCATGAGTGAAGGACAGCTGAGAGGCAATTGCCAAGGATTGTTTGAGAGAAAAAGAGAGAGAGAGAGAGAGAGAGAGAGAGAGAGAGAGAGATGCTGCATTCAAACACCCTATTGGAATACTATAAGTACTACGTAATGCTGTCATCAGTAATGATTGATTTGGCTGGATCTGTATTAATGCACTGCCTATTGACAAATATAATTATATTTACATAAGCGCTGTGTGCTGGAATGACTCAAATGCTTTACTGACCAGAGTGAGTGTCATTCATATTGATTTGGGGTTAGAGTATGTGCTGTGGGCCAGCGTGATTAACCATGACAGAAAGGCTTGGGGGCCTATCTGAGGACAATAGTGGACTCAGCGAGTCACGGACAGAGAGGGCAGAACCTCGTGAGTCAGTGAGGAAGGGAGACGGCCTCAATTACTGCACTGTCCAAACAAACCTACAGGCCTATACACACTCTCACCCACTCACACTCTCACACTTTCTCTCTCACTCTCTCGCTCCTTCCCAGTGTATTTTTCTCTCTGTCTTGCTCTCAACAACTTTAGCAGTCAGAACTTTTTTTTTTTTTTACAACATTTTGTATGAAATCCAATAAAACTGTTCTAACTCACTGTAATACTCTGTGTTAAGGTTTCCACTATAGGTTTTTTGTCACGATGAAGCTGTTGCAGAACATAAAATGTGAAAGAATTCTACGATTGTGAATTAAAAGACACAGGTGTTGGATGAGAAGGCCTGGCAGGCAATCGACGATTCTCTCATAAGGGTCAATTCAGGTTCAGGTCAGGGCTCTGTGCAGGCCACTGAAGTTCTTCCACACCAAACTTGCCAAACCGTATCTTTCCAGTCATACAGGAACAGGAAAAGGCCTTACACAAACTGTTGCCACAAAGTTGGAAGCATTATATATATATATAATTGTCTAAATTGTCTTTGTTTGATGTAGCATTAACATTACCTTTACTGGAACTAAGACACTGAGTCCAAACCCTGAAAATCAGCCCCAGACCATTATTCCTGCTCCACCAAACTTCATTGTTGGCATTGCGCCTTCGGGTAGGTAGTGTTCTCCTGGCATCCTCCAAACGCTGATACATACATTAGACTACCAGGTAGTGAAGTGATTCATTGCTCTTGGGATGCAAGTGAGAGGCACTTGGGAACTCTGTAGTGAGTGTAACAGAGGATAGGTGATTTTTATGAGCTTCAGCACTCTCCGGCCCTCCTCTATGAGTTTGTGTGGTCTATAGCTTCGTGGCTGAACTGTTCTTGCTCCTGGATGCTTCCATTTTACAATAACTTACAGCTGACCAGGGCAGACCTAGTACGCCACAAATTTCATGAACTGACTTATGACAAAGATGGCATCCTATGACAGTGCCACATGTAAAGTCACTGATCTCTTGATGTTTGTCTATGGACATTGTATGGCTACAAACATTAGCCCAGCTAACTGGTAGCGTCACATATATGGTGACCTGTCTTGAAATGGTCGAGCTTACTACCACGTAACAGACAGAAATAGGAATCTATTTCTAGTGTTGCTGTCAAGACCACTAGTGGCAAGTTCAAATCAAGACCAAAACCTGGACACATTGAGTTCAAATCAAGACCATGGCCTTGTATTAGTTCAGTCAGAGTCAAGAGTGAGACCAGGAGCACATCAACAAACAAACAATAAGTTAAGTAATCATGCAAAGGAACAATTCAATTGCTGGTAAACAGGTTTTATATAGAAAAAAGACTTTTATTCTGTTTGAAGGTGATGCTGATATTTAATTATGATATGAAAAAAGGTTCAGTTTCTAATCACCTCAGACAATGGCATCACACTCGGCTGGTCTCGAGAACAATTTCAGAGTTCACCTTACCCCAAGACCCCGACAAGACTGAGTCAAAGCGATGTTGATACCGAGACAAGACAGAGACTGTTAATCTATGCTCCAGGTTTGTTCTTAGCAGTTTTTCCAGGGTTTTCTTTGACTCATTGAAAGACGTAAGGTTTACAGATGTTTGCAAAGCAGTTACTAGTTTAGTGTTGTGCCACAAGATGATTTTAGAGCAATGATTCTAAATCCATGTGGCAGGCCAGATTAGAACCATAATCAGGACAATCCCAGTCAAGGGCCGTGTCTTTAGCATCCCTGTTGTAAGCAGTGCACTACCTACCCGAGGTGCAGGTAGGGCAATCAAACTGGGGCCTGTATCAAAATTAACCTGTGATGACTGGACCTGTTAATGTCTTTACTGGACTTCTTCCATACTTGAATAATTGTGAACTCACGACTCATAAATAGGTAGGATATAGTTCAACCACTACCTACATTACAGCACCAATTTAGTTGAGACACAGCCTCTAAATGTGTTTCTAAATGTGTCTAAAAGCTAGGCCAAGGTAGACTACATTTCTCTGCTGTTGTGTCACTGTAGACTCTCCCATTTTGCATCCCTAGTTTCTGATAATTCAGAAGTCTCAGCTGGTGTATCCTTCCAGACCTTCAATCACCCACAATCCTGCATATGCAGTGCAATGTTTTAAAAATCATTTGAAAGTTGGTGAAAACAGCTGCCAGTGGGCAAGAAGCTGCGCTAATGTAAGATTTTTAAATCAGAAAGCCATGTTGTGTCAGTACAGCCTCCTACAGTCATTTGTGTATGACCAAGCACTGAAGTGGATAATGTGTATACCTGTGTTAGCTATCTCTGCTACCTGGGCTGCAGCCTTTACTTTGAGGCACAACTGGTAGGTGGTCATAGACACATAATTGAATAATGCAACTTCATCTTGGTTGCGATAACATTTTTATAGTATAGTGCTAAGTAGCTACTGTAAGTTCTTCACTCCTCCTGGTGAGAAAAAAGTCCCCAAGTACTATGAAATAACCACTAAATGCACTAGAATATGAACTACAGTGGCATTTCAAAGTCTCAGGGTCAATATTTAGAATTACCACTTTGTAAAGAGCATGTCAAAGTAATGGTCAGTAACGCTAATGTTAATCACAGTGCATGTTAGGAGCCACAGAAAGAGTGTTTTTTCTCATTTATTTTATACTTTTAAGAGAAATTCTTTGCTTGATTCCACATATGATCCTGGGTGACTGTAGACTCTTGTGTGAGTGTGTGCAGATAGTGCAGCATGTGCTTTCATGCCCTTTTAACTTCTCTTTAGCTAAAAAGTTAAGCTAGTAAGCAATTTCAGCAAGTAACATGTAAATATAAGTTAGATTTCTATTGCTGTTTTAGAATTATCACTTTGTAAAAAGCTAACTAAGCTAATGTTAGCTAGCTTGCTAATGTTGTTAGCATACATACTAGCAGCTACAGAAGGACTGGGGTTTTTCTTATTATTATTTTCATACTTTGAAGAGAAAATGTAAGATTTGCTTCACTCTATATCTCATTCTTTGTGATTGCATGGATTCAACATACATAGGGAAAGAGATAAAATGCAAAATTAATTAAGTACATAATACACCATTTGGACTGATGACAAGGGGTAGAAAATGACAAGAGATTAAAATATTAGCTGTAAGTGCAGCTACCTTATGTTACTCATGAACACAGCATGTCAGTTTGAATACTGCCTATGCAAGTTATGAACGCAGCCTAAGCTTATATCTAAAATAACTGCTAGTCTAGTTAGCTGGCAAGGCAAGCTAATGCCAATGTCATGTCCCCCAACACTGGCTGTGGCCCAGTTTCAGCCATTTGTGTGTATTGCATATTTTCCCTCTCTCTCTTCAATCACTTTGAGGAAATCCAAAAAATGTAAACTCCCCTCCTAATAGGACATTTAGACTTTATTCTTGCAAAAAATCTGAAACATATCTGAAAACAATATTTAAGTATCGCTAACAATACTGCATGAACAAATCCATAGAAACACACAACACTATTTCTATTTTGTGGTGAATATTAGCCTCGGCTGTAAAAGTTATCTTACTAATTAGCTGGCTTCACTCTGAGGTGAAAAGTTTGCCGCCAAGGTTGCACTTGCAGAGTAAGGGTGCCCACACTGGAACTTAATCTCATTGTAAACACAATACACTGTTTTAAGCAGAAAGATGAGTTATAGAAAACCCAGGCATTCTCCTATTCGAAGTAAGGCGGCCGATATTGAGGGACGCCCATCATTCTAGCGGTATTAGCATCAAAGTAAATAGCAAAAAGAGTCATTACTGAAAAAAATGTATTTTCTTTCAAAGTTAAACGAGTCTGTCGCATTAATCTACACATATGTCTCTCCTGTACAACATTCAATTGGATAAGTAAGCTGTTTTTATTTGTTTACAGTTAGCTAGATAGCAGGCTACTCACAGCTAAGTTTACTTAGTTGACTAAGATGGTTTACCTACACTGTGACTGATTCTCCTTTGCCCACTTCTTGGAATTCCTGAAATTAATGTGTAAGTACTGGTGATATTCTTTCGATGCTTTCAGACAGGCTTTCTGAACATCTCACAGTCTATGCCCTTGTGAATGCACATCACTGCTTGGAATCGACAAGACCACTCTCAATTCCCAAACAGCTGGATTTGGAGACTTATCAGGATTGACTCCCAGTCCTATCTGTACAGGAAGTTTATTATCACCTAGCTGACTAATATTTAGCTATTTTTAAAGCTAATCATGAGTGTTCAGTTTGTACACATGGAATGGGACTGTGAAAAATCTGTGAAGTAACATGGCAGAGCACTGGGGCCTATAAGATACTAGTTACGCCACTACATCTAAGTATGTTTTACTCTAAGCAACAAGTCAATCTATTCATAAAAGTCTTAAGCAAACTCTAAAAGAGCAGAATTACTTATAGCAAGTCATTTTATAAACACATAGTCAGCTGAGTCCATGTGGACCAAGAGGTCTATGCAGCAGCAATCTCTAGTGATCAAAATTCAATCTAAAAAATTTAATTGAACGTTCTGTCTATTTTCTTGTGTATATTGGCAGTGTGCACTCTGTGTTTGTGTACCCATATGTCCTGAAATAGAGCTTCACTGTGCTGTAGATTTGCTACTCTCTCATGCCGGTCTGCAGATTTGATGCTGATTAATCTGGCTTGTGCCCAGTACACAGGGTATTAAAAATAGCATGGACAGCAGCAGGCTGATTTGATGACAAAAATGTGAGATGCTGGACTCCAGGTAGGCACACCTTTTTGTACGCTGTCCTAGGTTCAGCTCGCCCTACACAAGCCCATGTAAAAGGAGAAAGGTCAACCAACAGGGGCTCTTTAAATCAGTTTATTTAATATGCTTTTGTGCTTTTGTTAACGTCCTTACATAGCAAAATGTAGCACCCAGGAGATCATGGACTTAATGCAAAGAGACCACTGTATCCAACCACCAACTTCTCAAAATAGAACCTGGAACAGCCATCCTTAGAAAAATCTGCACATTCAGTGTTATACCAATGAAATGAGCAAATTTTCACTCGCGTACATAAAGATTTTTTTCGCTTGAACTCAGAAACAACCTTTTATTTTTTTGCTGTTCTCAACTGGACACCTTGAAGGGTGGCCATGCCTTGTGGGCAGTTTGTACTACCTAAGTTCATTCTGCAGACTTGCTCCCTCAGCCCTCCAAGGGTTTATCACATGAATTTCACTTGTGCTAATGGAGTGTTGGAGTGGCACACATGATGTGGGCCATAACAATATAGCTTCCCCCTGAGGGGCAGTGCTGAGAGAAAAGCAGCAGGGCTTGTTAAATGGAGTAATGAAACTGGGCCCAGGTGGTGTTCAATCGTGTCATGTAGTGTCCGCATCGCATCCAATGCCTCCCGTGAGTTAAAACTGGTTGATGATGAGCAAAGCTATAATGTGGTATGGCGATGACTTTCTGGAATCAGGGTTAGTTACTGCATAGCTTTGGGAAATGTAGTAATAGTAGAAAGTAGGGTTGAATAATATTTCATTTATTTAATGTTATCATGTCATTGGCTGTTGCAGTACTGACACTGGTAATGTAGAAAGCTGAAATAATGTCCTTTAACCTATCAAAATAATTTTTACTGTGTGCTGTTAGCACTTTGATTGATTCACCAAATGTTTCTGCATGTGGTTTGATGAAACATAGCAAAAATAAGTAATTGTTGCCAAAATAATGCAAGCCAATTCACTGTCCATTCATAACACATTGTAAGGCATATCGTAATTGCAACATGTAGGAATATCATCCGCACTGGTGACGTTATCTAATTAAAAGAGAATTTTCTGTTAGAAATTGCACCTTTTGCTTAAAATATGTCACACTCTGTGTGCATGCTGGTGAGGGCAAATGTAAATGTGGAATCAAGTTCAAAGTTTTGGAGTGTATTCTTGATTCCCAAGGGCCTGGACATGGGAAATCATATCTTAAGTCCCAGTCCTAGCAGTAACATTATTAGCAGATTATTACAGGGACAGTTTTTTCTGCTATGTGAAGTGAGCATTTTGACCAGTCACAGTTCCAGATGCTTGTAGGTGTTTTAAAAAATCAAAGCAAAGTAAAATAATGCAGATCACATAATGATTCATTAATGCATTTACAACATGTAGGAATATGATGAAAATAATGATGAATATAATGAATTTTTGTTACAAATTGCACTTTTTACTTAGAATATCTCACGTTCCATGTGCGTGCCAATGCGGGCAAATTTGAATATAGAATTAATTCCAAAGTTTTGGAGTCATCTCTTGATTCCCAGGTGCCTAAAATTGGAGAATCCAATATTTTTGGGATCATTTCCCAGTTGGCAGTAACATTTGTCTGTTATTATTTAACAGATTATTATAGGGACCAGATAATGTTTTCTGTTGTGTGATATGAAAAATTTAACCAGTCACCATTCCAGATGTTTCAGTAACTGTTACAGATGAATCATAGCAAAGTCAATTATTTTGGTCATCAGTGCATTTGTTATATATTACAATGCATATTGCAGTCACAACATGTAGCAATATCATCGAGACAGTAGTATTTTGTCCATGTCCTGCAGCCCTAGTGGAAAGTTCAGATTTTACAGTAGACTGGCCCGTAATACAAGAACCAGATTTCAATCAAAAGCCACTGGCTATTGGGCATCAGTCCAAGTGATGTGGTTGAAGCCGTTCTGCCTCTGGGTTTTGATAAGGTGAACTGATCTCAGCGATTTGTGACTGGCCAGTGGAAATGCTATTTTGGCAGTTTTTGAAGTAGAATACAAGGATAACAGATAGCTGCCTCATATGGTTGGTGGGTTGACATTTTGAGGATTATTGTGGGTATTGTGTAGAAGTGCACGTCAGCCCACCCATTCAGTTTCTGACTGCTGTAAAAGTTCAATATTTGAATGTAGTGTCTGGTTTTAACAGTGAGGCGAGTGGAGTGTGGGCTGCTGCTCCTGAGGACACTCTCCTGTGTGACTGCCGTCTTAATCACCTTATGCAAATCATGTCATTAGCACTGCTCAGCCTTCTACAGATTACATCTTAAATACATTAATTAAATGCTGTGTTGAAATGCGTATCTGCACTGGCTTATAGAGCACCGGCAAGGTAAACAAACACAGAGTGAGTCAGCGTGACTCATTTTGTAAAACGTCAGCGAGTTCTACTTCTGTACTGTACCTGAATAATATTCAGCCGAACCACAGGAGGCACTGAAAACATTGAGATCTAAACTACTTTTCTCTCTCGCTAGAGTCTTGAAGAGCGTTGGGATAAACCTCAGCCACTCGGTTCGGCTTATCAACACCCAGCATACCGGGCTGGTGCTGTTTAGCATGTTTTAGATAATGGAAATTACAAGCAGCGTACGCAGTGTGTCATTGTGTAAGCGGCTCTTGAGCAGAAAGCTGCTCTGAGGAGTGGGATGTGAGGTTCAGTTTAGGCTGTGCTGAGAGTAGGAGTGCTAATCTACAATCTGGATTTGTGACTGAAGTTTGCATAACCAGGACGGAATCTGATACTAGTACAGCAATGCAGTTCACCTATCCGTGCTTTGCCAACAAATGCGTTCTTTCGTAGCAACTGTTGGATGAGCTTTACAAAAATCCCATTAGACGTGTTCAAAAATATGCACGTTATTCGCGTTGGGCTGCTGTGATGTTGGCTTGGAGTAGCTTAACATTACTCAGCAGCTAATTGAAACGAGGCAGGTTGGAAATGGACAAATTTTCCACCTTGCTAATGCTCACACAACAACAACAAAAAAAAAATACAACTTTCGATCTATCCCAACATCACATGCATTCAAAATAAAATGAGCTGAAATGCATTTTAATGTGTTTTGTCTAGCTGTGTAATACAAATTCTTATGTGATTTTACCAATGAAGACTGTAATTTTCTTGTCATTTTCACACTCCTGAACATTTTTTTTCTTACCACAGTCAAGTAATGCCAGCTACAAGTAAAGTCAGCTACAGAAAGTAGAACAGCTTGACAGCTTGAAGTTCTCACCATCTTCACCCAACAGTGGAGAAGGCTAATGCTGCGATTGCATGTTGGTGTTTAAAAACAAAAGTGTCTTTCTGTGCCTTTTGCAAGACAGTCTTTGGGATGTGTCTGTGTAAACATTGCCATAGCGATAGCATCTGCTGAAAATTTGTACTGATGTAAGGAGAGCTTCGTTAGTCTCTTTTACTTATTGAAGTCATGACAATGCCCACATATTATTGCATTTTATAATATTTTAATTGCCATCAATTTTTATGATCAGATATCTGGGAGGCCTGGCTTTTAAGTGGAAATGCCTTGGCCCCCTCAGGCCCCCCCATAGCTATGCCCCTGGAGTGCGTGGACCTGAGCGTTTGCTATGTAGTGAACTTAGTGGAGAACAATCATGGAATGACCAAAAGACTGGCTAACAAAACTATACTGTGCACTATATCTCTAATAGGGAGAGATTCTGTATGCAGCTATACTGTGCGTTATTCTGGTCTTTCAGTATTGTTATAGGCCTTGTTGCAGTGGCACCAGAAGCAGAGGCCAGGACTGAGTGGATGGCTTTTTTAACCATAAGATACAGAGTGGAACGGGTTGTGTTTTTAGAGAAAGAGAAAAAAGAATGAGAGAGATAGAATGAGAGGGAAAGTGAGAGAGAGAGATTGTGTGTGGTGTGTCCTGGAGGAGGTACAGCAGTATGGTGGGTTTCCTTTCTCCTGGTCTAATCTGACCTGAGGCCCAAACACTAGTTAGTGAATTTATGTGTGTGTGGTTGGAGTCCCAGATGTGCACATGTGTGGAGCACCGGGTCAGGCCAGGTGTCTCACACAAATACAGCGACCTACAGGATCCCCCTACAGCAAGGACAGAGAGAGACAGAGAAAGACAGGGTGAGAGAGAGAGAGAGAGAGAGAGTGAGATCGAGAAATAGAGCAAGCTCTTTTATTGCTACTCACAGAGACAGAAGCTGCAAATGGTCATATTTATAATGTCATTCTTCTCTGCTACAATGAGCCCCGGTGCTTTAAAACCCTCCATTATGAGTAATGGGCAGAGGTGAAGTGAGGAACAGATTTGTGAGGTAGTTTTTATGAGCCTCTGATGCTGATGTTCATGCCGAGTGAAAGAGAGTTCTGAAAACGCGTCTTAATGTGCGAAGCCGCATATTTTATTCAAATGCACCGAAGAGAGTAAACTGATTACCTTGTCATTAAGGAAGTTAGTCCCACTTGCTGCATTTCATCATAGTGCCGCTCAAGCAGGCATCTGCCACAGCAGCACTTCCCTAACATAGCTCACTTGTTTTCTTTTTTTCTTGGAATAAAGGTACTTTAACCTGATAACCTCTGTCAAGGATTCATTCACCCAAAAGAGGCTTATGTCATAACCACCACACTCAGAATACAGCTCCTTACTGTAGTTTTTCCAAACAAGAAAAACAGAGCCACTTAGAAAAACAATTCAAATACAAGAGCTCGGAATTCACATTCAAGACGAAATGTACTCTATGAAACATAATGTGTTGTTACATGTTGTTGATATTTTCCAAATAAAATGAACATAGATAATAGATTTTAGCTATGTTCATAATAGAATGTTAATAGCATATACAGTAAAATACTTCTGCATGTGACTATAGATGTAAAATAGTAAAATCTGTTAGTGACCTCTGTGTGAAAACAGACAGTTGATTATGTATTGATGTCAAACAAACAAACAAACAAACATTTTAAAACCTTTGAGAGAGCTATTGTCATTAAATCTCATCTGCCTCTGCTACATTATTAACAACGCCACATCTAAAAGACACCAGAGAATTTACGTAAGCAACCTATTTGGTCTATATATTTCATATTCCTTATGGTGATTATTATAAATCCTTATGAAAGGCCACCTTTGAGATCTCTATGTAACATTTGGCCTCAAGTGCAATTTAGTGGGGATCACTCTGTAACTTCAGACCTTAGTTGCTGTCATTTTTGGCATGTCGTGCATGGAATATGCTGAATGTGGGATTCATGATCCATGTGGAAATAATCAGTATTCAACATAACATGTCATTTGTGGTGTAAGTTGTGGAGTTAGTTCTGATGTCATAGGGAAGGTGCTGCTGGTTAGACAGTTTGAAAAACTCCTTCTCAAAGACAATAAATAAATAAATAAATAATGTGTGTGGTCTTCCATAACTCATAACTTAACGCCTAACATAGTTTAAACTGTGACCTCCGCAGCCTGCTGTTACTACAAAGTGGGCTAGTACATAGAAGAACACTTGTCATCTGGAAACCTATAACAACAACACATTCACATCAAGATAATTTACAGGGTCTGACCCACCCAATGACCCACTCACTGCACTATTTCACAGCAACTGTTTCTTTTCATAGAAACTTCGTCAACTTGCTTAACTTCGATTAGCTACAATAATGTAATTCAGCTGCATAGCGTAGCCTTTTAAACTCAGTGTAGTGTGGCAACTGTAAATAAAGATTGCTACAGTTTCTCATTAGGTTGAATGATTTTTGTAAAGCTTTTCCAGTGAAACAGCTCATTTGTGGGCCTTACATGGATAAGTCAGTTGTCTGCAGATAAATGACTGCAAATTTACTTCACCAACTACTACTTATAGACTTTCTCATGGGCAGGGTAAAAGGACTGATTGCGCTGGGCCTCCTGCTTCAGAATACCTGCATTTGATAACCATACTAGGTTTCATTTTTGAAGTTCTGGCTATTTATTGTAAAGTAACCTGTCTATGTTGTCAAAAAAATCAGATTTACAGATGCATTTCACATCTCAGTTGGTGGACTGACTGGTCTATCTTTTTGATGACTAAAAGAATTAGCTTCAGGGGAGCGTATGGATGTATTTTTGAGGACTTTTTTAGTGCACTTTATGTGCTTTTCACTGTTTCTGCTGGCTTAAGTCCAACAGAATAAGCCTAGAGCTCTATATATAGCTTACTCCAGCTTATGAATATAAGGTAGCCTGAGCATTGATCTTTTGTCATGTTGTTCATAAAACAGTAGAAGAGTGGGTGCTCTTTTTCCATGCGGTAAGAAATATGGGACTAATTAGCCCTGGAGCTTCACTCTTTAAAAAGACCCTGACTACTTATATAATACTGGAACAGTATGACTCAGCATAATCTTCACAAAGAAGGCCATATTGCATGTTTAATATAGACCTGATCTACCTTTACTGAACATATGGATTTGCAAACTAGGAACTGTTTCTGAGACATTTGCCAAAGAAGAAGAAAAGCCAGCAGAACATGGAACGAGTACAAACCCAAATTCCAAAAAAGTTCAGAAAGTAAAAGTAATACTAATAAAACAGATAGCAGTGATTAGTAAATTCTATTTGACCTGTGTTAAATTAAAAATGCAACAACAAAATATTTTATGTTCTACCATATATACTTCATTGTTCTTTTTGTTAATTTTCGCTCATTTCAAATTGATGCCAGCAATATGTTTAAAAAGTTGGGACACGAGCATGTTTACCACTGTGTTATATCACCTTTCCTTTTAACAGCACCTAATAATCATTTGAGGACTGAACACACAATATCATCCAATTTAAAAGTGGAATTCTTTTACCATTCTTTTGTTGTACAAGTCTTCAGCTATAGGGCCTCCATTGTATGTTGAGCTTAATAATACGCCACATGTTTTCAATGAGAGATAGTTCTGGACTGCAAGAGGACTAGTCTAACTTCGTGCTCTCTGATTATGCAGCCATGCTGCTGTAATGCATGCAGTTTCTTCCGGTTGTCATACAGAAATGATTATGGATGTTTCTGAAAAAGACGTCGTCTAGAAGGGAGCATATGTTGCTCCAAAAGGAGTTCAGCAATAAAGGTACTTTCACCAATGTGCAAGTTACTCACTAATACCACCCCTACATTGACACATGCTGGCTTTACACTGGTAACAATCTGGGTGGTCATTTTCTTCTTTGGCCCGGAGAACACAATGTCCATTATTTCCATTAAGAATCTAAAATGTTGACTGGTCAGACCACAATGCATGTTTCCACTGTGCATCAGTGCATTTTAGGTGAGCTTGAACCCAGAGAAGTTAACAGTGTTTCTGGACATTGTTGACATATGACTTCCATTGTGCATTGTACAATCCTGACTTGCATTTGTGGATAAACAGTGTTGATTGACAATATTTTTTTGAAGTATTCATGAGTCCATGTGGTGATATTCATCAGAGAGGAGTCAACAGTCATGGGCATTCAGTTGTGGTTTTCAGCCTTTTCCGTCACACAGACATTTCTCTGGATTCCAAGAATGTTTTGATGTTATTATGCACTTTGGAGGGTGAAATACCTAAAATCCTTGCAGTTCCTGGTTGTAGAATGTTATTTTATACTGTTAGATTTTTTTGCTGATACATTTTTGACAAAGTGGCATGGTTTTAGCAGTATTTAAAGCTAACAAAATTGTTAACTGATAAGTAGTAGGTTTCTTTCTGAAAATGTTTGTTTGAAATTAAAGGGGAATTCAACAGATTTCTAAATTTCCACATAATTCAGTCTTTGAGATAAACAAATTCATACAGAGTGGTTTGATGTGAAATGCTCTGTGGTACAGAATCTTACTGACTCAGATTTCTTCTTTCTTTACAGTGGTGGTGATAGGAACCAAGGGTCACTATCCAAAACCACCAGTGAACCTACACATGTTTGTATGGTGTGTATGGTGATTATGGTAAAATAGTGGTAAACATGGAAAAATATATTTTCTTCAGGTTTTATTTTGTCTTACAATGCCCTGTACGCACCTCTCCATCATGAAAGACGTGGAGAGCATCAGGATTATGAACAACTGTAACAAATTAGTTTTTTTACATAACTTTTTTGCTGTGCCACTAGGAAAGCTCCCACCGCAAGTCAAAACAGTTGTTTAGATTTTCTCATAATTGTCCACTGCTGGTGCCCCTAGTGGCTCAGGACCCTGGACGCCCATAAAACCCATAGGAAGATATGGGCCTGTACTGAAGATATAGATGACTAGGGTAGATGCAAGGACACTAGCTGTGTGGTAGCTGTGTGAGGAGCCTAAGTATGTTAATCTAGCTTTTCACAGTCTATAATTAGAACAAAAATATGTAAAATTGGCTTGCTTGTGGGATCTCTCACCTCCTGTCCACCTCCTCTCTTCCGCTGTCTCTTACCCTCATACCTGCTGCAAACACCTCCCACCACCTCCGTACAAATCGAGTAAATAAGGGACAAAAATAAAGGTGCAGGGAAAGCGCTTATAAGCAGCTGCTGCCATGGCTGTTGTGAAGGCATCATTACTCTTTCATACGCTCCTGCAGGCATGTCATCAGGACGAGGACAGTGTCAGAGTGAATGTCTGCATTAATAATTAAAGCTGATAGCTCTGAAAGCCACCGTTGCTCAGGTCACGCATTAACCTTTTCTACCTCCAATGTGAAGATCCCACCATGCTGGGTATTTGCAGTTTGGAAATCAAATTTACATGGGAATCCTGCAAAATGCATTTATGCCGTATCAAAGGAACCTACTTACTTTCATGCCTTATTACAATTTTCCAGGTCTCAAGCTTTACAGTTTCTAAATAAAAAGAATATCATAAAAATCAGCACACGCAGAAATGGAAGAGTCACTGGAATTATTGGGTAGCCATGTTTTTATTTAATTTATTACATTAACGTAGTTTAATTGACAGTGTATTTATTATGTAAATCTTCAACAGGGATGTGATGACACGTATTTGGAAATGTGTAATTAACACATTAAATGTCATTCAGGGGTTTCAGAATTTCTGAGGCAGAGGCATTTAGAGCTACCGTCAACAGCAGCACATGATGATTATGATAATTATGCACTAGCCAAGGTGTCAAGAATTTAATAGCTATGATTATCTTTTCCATAATTTCTTATTTCAGAATTATGGACCAACGAGGGATATTCTAATAAAGTGCTTAAACGTGCGTGATTCCAAATAAAGGAATGAGAATTGAAAGGAAGCCTGCGCTGAATATAAGGTCCAAATGCCTCTTGGTTTGATTAATCAGTGCCAGATTTTCTTCATCCCTTAAAAATGTAACCATGAGCCTGAAATCCTAAAATTATGCATCATTTTTGTATCTCAGAATCAAAGCAGAAGTGAAGGCTGTTTCTGTTTGCTCATTCTGAGCACACGCACTCACACAGGCGATGAGAGCTGAGCCGCCTGTATTACACAGGCTTATTGAATTCTACAGCTGATAGCACACACTGCAGACAGGATAATGTACAGCAGCATACACACGTCCTCATAAACACTGTTCTCTGGAGAGAGAGAGAGAGAGAGAGAGAGAGAGAGAGAGAGAGACAGAGAGAGACAGAGAGAGAGAGAGAGAGAGTATATAGCTCCAGGATTAACATGGTAAAGTACAAGGTAAGTTAGAAGAGAAGAGAGCCAAAGAGAAAAGAAGAGAACTCAAGAAAAGAAAAGATAACTGAAGAGAAGAGAAAAGAGAACACGAGAGAACAGTAGAGAACTGACAATAACAGAAGACAAGAGAAGAGAAGAAAAGACGAGAGAAAAGAGAAGATGAAATGACATGAGACAAAACAAGACAAGAAAATTGGAGGGAATAGAAAAGGAGAGAAGAGAAGAGAAGAGAAGATGAGCAAAAAGAAGAGAAGATGAGAGAAGAGAAGAGAAGAGAAGAGAGAAGATGAGAGAAGAGAAGAGAAGAGAAGAGAAGAGAAGAGAAGAGAAAACTACTAAGACTGAACTTTGTAGGTGTGGAAAAATATCGCTGCAGATTTCTTTGAAAAATGAAAGCAAGCCTCTTGAAAAAAATGGAAACTGTAATAAAAGCAAAGGATGAACACATAAAATACTTATATTTATTTATGCTTCTTTGTGATTTTCTGCTAAATATATGTTTTCTGCTTTTTCCCTGGTGCTGAATAATGAATAAGTTGTACTTAAGGGCAATTTTGACTTGAAATTAAGTGAAGGATGGTTTCTGACAGTACTGTATAATCATTTCTTGTCAAATTATCTGTCTCAAAGTGTAATCCCCAGGAGGCACTGTGGATATAAATGTTGTCATTTTCAATGTTTTATAGTTTTCTCACTTACAATGGAATTGTTTTAGCTCTGTTCATCATTCTTGACACATCTAAAACTTCATTTTACAGCTTCCTACAAATGACTTGAAACCTAGGACATTACACAGTAACAACATTGCATTAGAATCATTGTATGCATATCTGCAGGAGTGGCTTTTGAGGAGACACATTCTTACAGAGAATAAGGAGGAGAGGGATACAGCATTGCAAATATGGGTCTGCTGGTTTTACAAGGAACTGACAGCCAGTTTTTCCACCACCATATTTCTCTACTGCTCATACAGCCACTCACCGCTCAGGCCTTAACATGCTCCAGACATGGAGTTTAAATCACACATGCTGTGTGTGGCATGCTGGGTGGGCTCTTTTACCCTCACAGACTGACAGCAAAAACATACCACGAGTTCAGTCTGTGCAAACAGTTTCACAGCGGCGAGTGATCAAAGGCAGAAACAAAGTACTCGGACGGGGTCTCTATCGGAGCGGCTGCTGTCACAGGGAGCCGTGCTCAAAGTGAGCAGACGGACTGACACAGGCTGGACCTCTTCTCTCTTCGCAGCGTGTGAACTCAGCACAGCACCCAGAGGAATGCGCTTTGTTTTCGCTGTCTGTGTCTCCTGCCTCTTCAATAATACATTCAGAAGAGAGGGGTTAGTCCCATAGGCAGGAAAAACCCAGCAGCGATCACACATGGACTGAAGATGCCTGCAGGATACATGCAGGGGCATGTGTCTTCATATAGAATAGCACCTCCCACTCAAACTCACAACCTGCCTCACCGTAATCAAGACCAAGCCACTTGTACTAAACCAGAATGTTTTGCATTTTGATGATTGAAGTTTCCAAGAGCAGCCAGCAGGTAAAAGGATAAAGAGGGCTTTGTAAATGAGAAATATGAAATATTTGAGTGGATATTGCATGATGTGTGATCAATTAAATGAAAGGCTCTCTCCACCAGAAAGGGACCAGTCCTTCAGTCACAGTGACTGCACTCATAGACACACCACAGTGATGTAAAAGTTAACATGCACACAAGTCTGTAGGGACTGTATATTATTGCTGTCATGAGAAAACCAAATCTCCAAAATGGTAATCTCCAATGGTTCTATCTCCAAAATGGTCACTACCTTTAATGGTTCTATCTCCAAAATGGTAACTAACTCTAATGGTTCTATCTCCAATGGTTCTACCTCCACAATGGTAACTACTATCTCCAAAGGTTCTATCTCCAAAATGGCAACTACCTCTAATGGTTCTATCTCCAAAATGGTAACTACCTCTGATGGTTCTATCTCCAAAATGGTAATTAGCTCAAACAGTTCTATTGCCAAAATGGTAACTACCTCCAATGGTTCTATTTTTCAAATGGTAAATACCTCTAATGGTTCTATCTCCAAAATGATAACAAACTCCAATGGTTTTATCTCCAACTGGAAACAGCCCAGTGTTTCATGACACATTATTTTCTTCATTTAGCCATAATCCATTTGTTAAAGCGATTAAATCATTTATGAATCCATACAAGGTATATACAGATTATGAATCTATTTTTTAATCCTAGAAAAAAATATCCAGGACTATAGCCTAATAGCCTGGACCTAATCATTTCCAGATGTATGTTATGTGATCAGATTTTATTCCAAGATATTTGGATTATTCCAATTGGCCAATTTTTTTTTTTTAAATCTTCACACAATTTTAGGACAGTAGCCATTTTTAAATGGAGTAAAAACCAAACAAATGAAAAAAATAAACTAATAGAGTGCTGATGAATGCAACATCACAACAGGAGGATACAAATGCATATATTAGGACATTGCTTCCACCCTATGTCGTTAGTCAGTTCTTTCAGTTTCAGCTGTTTTTCCTTTTTATTTATGATAAGTTACTATAAACTGATCAAAAAATATTCTCACACTTTACAAAGTTAGGTGTTCCCAAATTTTTAAATGTATACACTGTTTAGTATGGGCAGGCTGTGTGTGTGTGTGTGTGTGTGTGTGTGTGTGCACAAAAGGTGTTACAGAATGGGATGTACGTAGCAAGAGTTAAGCTAATCAATTAAAGGAAGTTAGCACAGGTGAACTCCCTCACCCACACTGGAGTTTCTCACCATGCCACTGTTCATTTGCAGTGTGCGCTGATGAGCAACACTTCCTCGGGGAGCAAACACGGTGGAAAGCTGCTAAAAAGTGTGCCTCTTGTACTTAACCAGAATGTTTTGAATTTTGATGATTAAAGTCGCCCAGGGCAGCCAGTGAGTAAAAGGATAAAGAAATATCAAAAAGAGTGGATATTGCATGTGATCACTTAAACACAAGCTGTCTTCCCTCGTTCTGTGGTAAGTAATGATGACTACGCTAGCCAGTTTCCAGTCATGGTTGTGTTTCGATGGAGAAATATGATGATAATTGGCTATAACTGCAGTCAGTGAAATCAGCATGGATGGAGAATGGAGTAACATCACTCACTCACTCACTTGCTTTAGTTTTGTTTAGCAGCCTAAAAATTCTCCACAAGAGGGCAGTCAAATAGCTTTTGAAGCTTTTGTAGAAGCAGTGCTTTGCATGAATGATGGTCCTTCTTTAGTAATAGCTTGGTCAAAAATCACATTTATAATATTAATTTAATAATAATTAATTGCCTGAAGTATTGGTGTGACGATTTAGGCATGCAGTTTACACAATGTTAATTTATGTTAATTAGTTTTCATTACATTTTACCAACATTAGCCTCGTAGCTCCAGTGCAAAGCAAAAGAAGCAAACATCAGATACTAAACATGTCTTGGATGATCAACTGAATTTGAAGTAAGGTGAGAATTTGGTGCTAAACTTTCACTTTAAGGTCAAACATTGAACCCCACACAAATCTGATCTTTGCCATAGAATGATGGCTGCACTCTTGGTCATATATAACCTCTTACAGCCTGAGTCAGAGCTGGACTCTGAGACCCTTCTATCTCCCCCATCTCAGCCACACTGGCAGGGAGGGGAGAGATATGATAAGAGATTGTTGAGAGGGGGACTGCTGGGCTGACGCTGATTGAATTGAATGTAATCTCTCCTGGCTGGCCCGCAGCAGTGCCTGCAGAGGAGAAGATGGAGTCTCTGACCCCTGAACGGAGCAGCTCGGCTCAAAGCTGAGTGACCCACACTAAGGAGGGGGTGGGCGTTGGGGGGTTGAGGGGAGTAAAACGCCGCGTAGCGAGCAGAACGCGCCGGAACGCTGAGATCAGCTTGAATGGCAACAGCACTGCGGCACCGTTTGACTCTGTAAGGCCTCAGTGAAACGGCCGCATAAAGGGGAGTAATTGAGGTGTCTGCGAGGGGCAAGGACGACAAAAAGAACTGAGGAGAGAGAGGCAGAGAGAAAAGAGAAAAGAAGTCAACAGCAATTTACGCAAAGCTAGATCTCCAAACATCGCAACTCACTGTCAGGGGCAGGTTTGTCATTTCTGAGGCCACACTGGAAAATCAACGTTCTTTATTTGAATTGGCCCATTTGACCAGATCACACTGACCTTTGTTCATCAAAGCTGAGTGAAAAATATACACATTTGATCACTTTTAATGATGTGCAAACTTCTCTGCGTTTGATTTGTGAAACTTTTGTATGGTATGGAAACAGCAGAGATTTGTGTGCAAATGATTAATCAGCTTCAGTGCGTGAAATCAAGCACTGAATCAGCACTTCATTTACATATCATTTACGTGAATCATACCTTAATTTACGCAGATGTTACAACAAAGAATAAAATGTGAAATAAACAGAATGTCTTAGACGGTAGAATGATGTGATTGCATATTGCGATTATTTTCGAAATAACTTCTTTAAGCACCGTATTACTGCAGTGTATGAAATGCTTCCACATCAGCTACGTTTTGTATTTTTATTTTTGGGCACTGTCCATAGTATAAAACAATATAATTAGTATAAAAACACAGTGTAATGTGTTTTAAATGGAAAGTGGAATAGATGCAGCATTTGTTTATACCAGTGTACATATGAAGTTAGCACATCCACTTTTCCACTGTATTGTCATGTGCACAAAGTATTAGTATTATTATTATTATTTAATTTTCATTCTCATTTTCATTCTCATTATTGGTATTATAATACCAAAAATGGTTAGTTAACTGCAAATCAATCCTTTTTTCAAGATATTAAACTATTCTGATCAAATTTACACTCCTTCACTACACATGAGCGTGATCATACAGATACACCAAAGATGACCCATATGAAAAAACTGTATTCCAAACGTATTTATCAATTACATTTTTGCAATGTATGGAAATTGCCAAAATGTATTTGTTAAATCTATTCTTAAAATGCATTAATTTATATTTGTTGTTATATTTTTAAATTTTATGTAGTTTTAACAAAACTTACAGATATACCCAAATATACATGAGCTGAATGAATAGTACTGACTTTGCATTTACCATTGTATGTGTATGGTAAGACAGTGCTCATATGAAATGTATTTCATATAAACAAGATATCAAATCATTGACCTGAATTTTTACAATGTGTCAATACCTACAACACTTGCTTTTGCCATTCGAAATGTTCTTTAAGTAATATTAAAAATTAAGATACTGGAATACAAATTCATTTCGAAAGGCATTCCAAACAGTAAAGTGCATTAGTATTTTGGCTAGTTTAATACATTTTCAAATGTATTTAATAAACATATTCACATACATGTATTTTTGTATGGTACATTTTCATGTGCAATATTTCCCTATACATTTTCAAATATATGGTTAATATGGGAGTATATTCTGAAATACATTTAAGTTTTGAAATGTAGTTGAAGCATATTTTAAATGTATAAAAATATATGTCCATGTACTTTTTTCCAAATGGGGAAATTGATGAATAAGTAAACTGTAAGTGAAATTTAGCCACACATGTAGCTTCTTCATCTGACAACCCAGCTGAACTCCTGCTGGCCTTTGGCAAAATTTCCATATTGGATTCTCTTTCTTTAGCTTTCTTTTTCAGATGCTGCTAGGATACAAGCATGTCACTGTTAAAATTGCATTCATTACAGTCACGTTGTCAAATGTTCTCACCCAAATTTAGCACAAAATTTCTCATGTCCCTAGAAATTCATGTTATGACACCACAGCTGGCCATACAAGACTAGCTCTTCTGTATCAAAAAATGGTTCATTCAGGCAATTGCCTTTGGTCAGCAGCACCTCCTCCCAAATTTCAAGGGCCACAAGCAATGCACTGTTTGTGTTGTGGCAAAACACCGTCACTGCTCATTCTAGTATGCACAGCGTCTAGCCTTTGCAGGTGATCTGGTGATCTGACTGGATATCTAGCAGCTCTCTGTGCCAGTTCAACATGAAAGGAGCAAATATAGCAAATGCATATTTTGGTTGCAATCAGAGGCGAAGTCCGTGTCCAACAAATTGGCCTGAACAGCTGAGAGTACCTGAAAGGAGAGGCATTTGAAGGGTTTGATTGCTGATTAGAGAGAGAGAGAGAGAGAGCGAGAGAGGGAGAGAGAGAGAGAGAGAGAGAGCTGTATGCAGCCATGTGGCATGCTGCAGTAATTAGCAGCTGTGCCACTGAGCTCAGGTGTGCAGGAGAGGTACCAAACCCCCAGCTCTCCTGACTGGCCAGCATTTTTGTTAGAACATTAGCAGCCATTTTGGCTCAGCTGCAGCACAGGGTCATCACAGCTCTGCTGTTATAGCCTCCGAGAGCGCGGTGGAGCAGAGACGGACGCTGCTGCACACATATGGCTCATGGCTAGGTATGTGCTCACTCACTTCTGTACAGCTTTTAGTCACAAATTCAGGCCTGTCACAGTCCCCTGGGATCAGGCTGAGGTGCTGAGCTGGAGGTCGGCTCACAGGATGTGCTGGTTGAGCTATTTGTCTTAACTCTTTCTAGCATGAATTTTCATGTATCCTCCAGATTCGTCTCATAAATATCTTAGCAGAAATGTATGCATACTCCCAGAAGTTGCATTAAAGTGGCTGCGCTGCTCTTATATTCAGTCACTCTACTGCAGAGAAAGTCAAACACAGAGTAAAGCATTATTTCTTCCTAATGAGGACAAAATAGCAAATAACCACAAAACCTGTGAAGGGAACACTGGAACACTGCTGTAGTGGCTGACTTGCAGACTGAGTAGACCTTCCACTAATAGGCAGCCACACACTGCACCTCAAGGCGCAGCTATACCACAGTGAGCGCTGATAAACAGCATAAACATCAAGCTTATTTTACACTCTACGTGTACAGATTTAATGGACTAAAACTTTCAACATCATTTAGTGAATTTATAATGTGTGCATCAGCTCGGTCCTCAAAGCGCTGTTTTTGTGCAAAAAGATATGAAATACTGTCCTAGTAACACTGGCTGAAGTAACAGATGATAAGTTTTTATCTATTTATCTTACAGATGTTAGACTGCCTGCCTTCCTTGACTGACTCATGATTTCTGTGGTCTCTTTCTGGGTTGAATCTAAGGCAGTAATAGAATAATAGTGACCTGGTGTTGGTGGGAAATGACGAGTGGCTGCATATATTGTTACTCAATGCCAGCAGCAATGTGTGTACCTTCATTAAAAACAATGTTTATGAGTTTTTTGATGCTGCACAACACAACATGTGCAGTGTGCTGTGGGTTACACCACTGTTTAACAGATTAGAACCACTTTTATCTATAATATTAAACCAAATTTGTTGCAGATATATGTATAAAATGATTCTAATATCATCCTACTACTCTACAACTTCAAAGGCAGGGGTGCCCCATCCTGATCCTGTATGAAATGTAATATCTTCCAATACTGGTGGTCGTCCAGATCCCTTTGCTCTGCACAGACAGCCTTCCTCTTTGAATTTTTTGTGCCATGTCCAAATCTGCTTTCCAGTTGGTGCATTTTTATTGAATTTTCTTGAAAATGCATGCTGCACACTCCTGTTTGACTGTGTTTGAGCATATTCTAACACACAAAATGCCTTTTCATTTCTAGTGAACGCCATTCTTCAACCTGAAAAAAACATTGAAAATTAAACTTAATACGTTTTTACACATTTTATTAAAACTTTGAGATCATTTGAGGGAGAATTGGCTATGTTATTAGACTACGAAATGATGTCAGTTTTTTTTTGGGACACCCTGTATATCAAGAATCAAAAATAAAGTTATAACAAAGTTAATTTTCAGAGTGCATCAAATTTAACCATTGTGTGGTGTATTACACATGTGGTGTTGGGTGAACCCGCGGGGTATAAAAGTGTAGAGGTGCTGTGTCCCTTCACTCTGTTCTTCTCCTACATGGCCTGCTGTTAGTGTGTGTGTGTGTGTGTGTGTGTGTGTGTGTGTGTGTGTGTGTGTGTGTTTGCATATGTATGTGTGTGTGAGGGTGGACAACATGGACAGGCTGCTGACTGGCTACAGCTGCTAAAGGAGAACCCTACGTTTGCCACTTGTGATATTTTAATCATCTTGTATTTTTTACATAAATTGTTATGTCTGTATTGATTTAAAAAAAACAAAAAAACAATTATGCAGTGGGTCCCCCAGACCACTGAGTAACAAAAACATCAACACCACACAAGGGTTAAACAGTCGTTAAATATCAATTCATAGTAATTAGATAATTACGGTATATTATTTTTCATTTAATAAATTCTTATCATGAAATATTGAATAAACACCATGTAATGTCTGCTTTATAATGCTACATTCCACACTGTATATTTAAGGAGTTTTGTTCAAAAATGCATTACAGACCACTTTTAAGAATTGTCTTTTTTATGATTTACATTTTTGGGAGAAAACTTTATACATACAGGAAATATCAATGCTATCATATGACTAATACCTCCTTTATTAGAGAAATAGAAATGTGTTGACCATTACACATACTGTTCCAAATGAATATATGGCATTTTTTAAAGAAACTCTCCAATTATTATTGAGTAGATTACAATTATAAATTTGACAATTGATTTCAGACTTTTGAATGGTAGTATGGTAGTGTATGTTAATTTGAGCTGTGATCCCTGCAACACTATAAAAACTGAACCAAATACACATACAAAACATAAAACACACTTGGGTGCTCACATCATGGGGATACCGCTGGTTGAATTTGCTTGCGTGCCCCTTAGACTTTTACTCAGATTTACCTTTTTCTGACTCATTAATATTTTTCAAAATATGCTAATTCTTTCCACATCTCTTGGCTTTTACCAGGGTTGGAATAGCTACTGAAAAAATTAGTAGCTAGCTACTTTGTAGCTACTTTGCAAAATTTGTAGCTAGCTACAATTTAGCTACTTTAGTGGCTACTTTTTAGCTACTTTCAAAGTGTGATTGTCAGAATGTCTCTGTATCTCCACCTGACACACCAAACAAGCCCAACTGATAGTGTGAATAAGACGCTGCAGTTAATCATGTGCCAGAAAGAAACATACAGTTGAAAAGCTACAAATACACAAAAAGATCACCAAAAAGTAAGTTTAAGTGTAACCAACAGTTACACAACCAAATGCATGATATCCAACAAAAATTTAGACTAAGTAAAGGCAAAGTCAATCATTCCAGGCTTTTTGTTAGGAAAAGCCTCACATTTTAGCCTCACATTTTAGCCTCAAAACTCTCATCAGTGACCCTGGCTCTGTGCAGTACTGTTAGTAATAGCCTATCACAAATTTTTTTTTTTCCACTTTATCTAAGGGTCGGCAACAGACTGTTCTTTTACTGCCTTGTTGAGGCTCCACAGCAGAAATAGATTTTAAGGTAAATTAACATAATCATCCTTTGCTGTAAAATAACACAGTTTTCACAATAAATGGTCTTAAATGCTGGAGTTAATGTATAACTGCTAATTCACCCACCTTTAACGCTTTAGATTGATGCACAGACTGCTGGGCATATAGTGACGCAGACAACCTCACCAAGCTCGTAGCTAATGAAACGGCTAAGAGAAAGATTTAAGAAGAACATCGATATTTTTGAGACAAATGGACTTATTTGCATTTATAAGAACTCAGCTGGTTTCCTGACACGTTTAATCTGCAATGAGAAACTGTAAAACACTAAGTCGTGAAGTCAGCTTCTCATTCACCCGCTTCTCGTTCAAATTGTACCGTTCCACCTTAAATGGCACATCAATACATTCTGGCCAGCGTGTGACCATTTGCTCAAACTGTCCGCAACTCAGTCAGGATTGCACAATCGCCACTAGCCCAGTTAACAACTGCGTTCTATGGTTCACATTTTGTGCAAACTGCCTGACGCCTGTAGCGAAATTGTAGCGAAAAAATTATTGTTATAGCTACCCAAACATTTGTAGGCACCACAGCTATTAGCTACATTTCATAAAACTGTAGCGGCCAGAACTATTAGCTACAGAAATTTGTAGTTAGCTACAAAAAATAGCGCGCTACTTAGCTACTCCCCCATCCCTGGCTTTTACATTATTGTTCATGCATAAATGTGGAGCATGGCTCTCGTGTCCAAGCTGGACTGTTGTCATGATCCCAGAGTTAAAAATGGTGCCATCAGCTAATTAGTGTTCTGAACGTCAATTCTCTATGTCTTTAATGTGGTCAGTCACAAATTTTTGAGAATTTTTGTCCCCATGAAACAAAGATGTCAGTGTCCAAGACTCATACTTCTAAGTGTACATGCAACACTGAGCAAATCTCATCAAAATGAACAGGCACTATTGCTAATAACCCTTTGCTGGTCTTATACTACGTTATTGGCTCATGCAGAGTTCTGACTGACACCATTTAGCACATGTTCTTTGAGCAGCTCTTCTGCCATTTGGTTTGGCTCATCTACAATGGATAGTTAAATGAGAACTGAACTACACCTGGCGCAGAGTGATTGTCTACTATTATACTTCCTCTCCACACAATTTACACTCAAGCTCTGCTCACACAGAGCCACACACATAGACGAGACATTAACTTCTCTTGACTGGGAGCCAAGTGGGCTTCCATTAGTAAAACTGCATGAAAATACACTTCGAGGTGCCTTTTATCCATTTGCAAAATAAAAGCACAATAATCCAACCTGAATTATGGAGCAATAGCCGTGAGCGCTCCCTTCTGAGTGCTCTCTGTGTATCTGGTGTATTTGCAGTGTTACCGTCTCTGTTTTGGGTCCTTGAACAGCCTTAAGGGCTCCAAGACTTTTAAAAAATTCCCCCCATGAAAGAATGTGTTGAAGTTTTATTCACAGAATGCTCTTACGTCCTCTCTTAGGGCCTTTCTCCTGTTTTAATGTCACCTCTCTTCTCTCCCGCTGTCAGAGATGAGGGAGGCTGACAGTTCAGTTCTGATCTGGATTCCTTGGTGGTTTGGTAGTGTGTGTCATACTGAATAGACAGAGAAAGATAGATGTTAGAGATGTTAAATCTTTACAGGAAGTGTGAAGAGGTGATAAAACAATCCTATAGTCTAACTATAGTGTGTTTATTACTTTGAGGGGATTAAATGTTTCCAGGATCCTGAAAACAGATGAAAATGTTAAGACCCTAAAAATGTATTTTGGTTCATGAAGCTACTTATATGTAACCTGTAACCTGTAAGTGTTAGCATTGTTTAGTTATAGAAATAGAGAAGTTAAGGGAAATACCATACAAACTTTTGTGTGTGTGTGTGTGTGTCAGTCTCAAACCATGACTAATACAGCTCGGTCAAAATTGAGAAAAAAAAACCCACCTTAATGTCCACCTAATTTCTGCTACCTCCCTACTAGATTTCTAATAAAATGTTAGTGCTAAGCTAGCTGTGGTGCATATGAATATTTTTGGGGAGATCTACATTTTAAGCTTTTTAAAGACATGAACATATGTTACCTAGTAGCATTTTTATAGTGAATCTTACACTAAAGAGGCTTGGCGCAGAGCTGCTGCTGCTGTTTCTAACATTTGGCTGAAAGCTGGTTCGACCACCACTTATATTTGAAGACTTCCAGAAGGCCTAGAGTAATGTTTTTTCTCATTATATTGGTCCTACCTATTGTAAATTAAACCCTGATTGGTTGATTCCTCTGTTACCTTCTAATTATGTTGGTCACAATCTAGAATGTAAGGCCTTCAGTTCAGCTCCTGAAGGTCTAACCAATGGGAAGCTCACATGGCTCTATCTACCTAGATACAACAGAGAAAAAGTCATGATAATTCTGCTTTTGGCATTTTAAGATTTCAGTCTTTTTATTTTCAATCAAAATGCAATAAGAGTATTACAGCAGAAATTGCAGAGTTTAAATGATATAAGCTTGATGAACTAAAGATGACCTAAAATGACCTAAAAATTCCAGACATACATTTTTTTAGTTCTCAGAAATCATTAAGCCTTATATGAAGGCATATAAAGCCCTGAGGGTTCTCCACAGGTCTGTATGTGTGGTCATGTATTTAGCACTTTTTTGCAGGCATAATGTACTTGGCAACCTGGAAAACACAGGCTTTAGGGACATTTGACTGATCCTCATGAGGAAAAATCCACATTAACCATTTTTCTTTTTGGTTATTGAGGTTAAGGTTAGGATGGGTGTAGGTGTGGCATTATTTAACCCATTAAAATTCCCAGGCTTATTACATACTGAGGCTTATTATTCAGTATCTAGAAATGTGGTGGGCCTTGGCCATTTATTACGAGAGAAATACATCTTTTGAATTTCAGTACACATGCTCTGATAGTTAGAACAATAACCACATTCTGCTCAGCCATGGTGTGGGACACTTAATGTGTGGGACCCTTAATGTCCACCACCTACTGGCAGTACATTAACATGAACTCATAGTTTAATTTGTGTCCCTCCATTTCAAATATAACAGTGCAGATCTGCCACCATGCTCTTTGCTTTAAAAGACCCAAACTTTACTTTACAGTGTTATTGGTGTTAATATTAATAGATTAATACTTGGCCTAGTTGAAGTTTTACAAGTTGTAATAAAAACTCACCATAGCTTAAGGCCTATCTGTTGTGCATCAGTTTGAGAATGATTATGGATGATTATTTTAAGCATGTCTGGCAGTTAGTTTTCACTCAGAGACAAATGGCAGCTCTGGGACTGCACACAGCCTACCACTGTGATAAACAAACAGACGGAGAGGGGGTTCTGCTCCCACCTGACATCATGAAGGCAGGATGCAGGACATCACTATACCAAAACTCTGCTAAAGAACTTCAGTAGATCCTCTTGTCTGATGAGTAGAATCAGTACAGCAGCTTCATCCTTCAGCCTTATTCAGTAGAATCAGTACAGCAGCTTCGTCCTTCTGCTTCATTGAGTAGAATCAGTACAGCAGCTTCGTCCTTCAGCTTCATTCAGTAGAATCAGTACAGCAGCTTCATCCTTCAGCTTCATTCAATAGAATCAGCACAGCAGCTTCATCCTTCAGCTTCATTCAAAGCTTATCTAAGGAGGCCTCTTGAAGTGTCATACAGGAGCAGTTGTTATGTAAGCAGTGGGTAATTAGGCAAACTCTCCTCAGGAGCTGAGCTGTATGGATTTCATGTTCTGTGTAAGTGCACAGCAGGCAGAGAGAGAAGACGAGATGACAGTTTTCTTATATTACCTATTCCACACACGTCTTATGCAAAGATAAGATTTTGCTGTGTAGTCATGCAATTTTCTGTGACTCTGAACAAAACAAATCCCAGAACAAGTCTCTTGATCTTTTTTTTACCCTTTCCAAACAATCACACAGACACACAGACACACACACACACACACACACACACAGAGAACCCTGTAGCTAGCAGTATACATATGAAAACAGTAGGCAGGTACGCTATATCTATACCAACAACATCAACACAAGGAGGGAAAATCAATGAAAAGTTTTTTGATGCTGTGCTACCTCCTAAGACATTGGGGGAGAAAGTCGATTTTGTTATGGCAGGATGACATCGTGTAAATAAGTGTGTTGGAAAGCCTTGGTTTTAAACTCAAGCCTAGATCAGCTTCAGTCTCTTCTTGCCCTCTTTCCCTCAGGATTAATGTCATGACACAGAGGCAAATGTAAAATATGGTGAGGGGGTTATGGCTTTGCTGTAGATTTCTGCAAATATTGATTTTTTTTCTCCATTTTTTTCTATTAGAAAGCTGGCCTGCAGATTTCTGCATTCATGGGCTGATATGATCCTGAGAAGGGGGAAAAGCTTTTAACTAAGAGAGGCTTTGAGCCTGGCTTTTTAATAACATCAGTTTATCAATGAAATCGCCTCAGGGTGAATGCCAGCTGCTGTTACGCTCAATACGCTACCACCCAGGATCCATAAACAAGCAGAAACTGAAATTTGGGCAACATCGACGAGCTTCTGTCTGAGAGAAATAATATTGATGAGCCTTGCAAACTTTGTGTGTGTGTTTGTGTGTGTGTGAGAGAGAGAGAGACCTGTGTGCTTTTTGCTGGCTGACTTTGTTGAGTGAGTAACTCGATAATATCCACTACAATCAAATCAATTCAAGTTGCTTACTTCCTTAAGCAAGTCAGTAGCCCTGTTGAGTCTCAACACAGGCGCTAAAATGACCCACAGCAGAGCACAGTGCACTTGTGCATATGCTTGTGTTTGTATGAGGGGAGCCTCAATTTCCAGTCGGTATCTGTGTCATAGATATCCACTGTGCCACTGAATCAGCTTGACCTTCCCTTTGTCAGAGTCCAAACACGCTCAATGATGTGACCAATGCAAATGGCATAGCTCCAACATGACAGACCTTGTTTAGACTTGGTCGTTTTATGCATCTAGAGTATCTGGATAGAGAATATCTACATAAAAATGCAGACGTTAATGCACCCAAGATGCATTTAAAATAGGTTTAGCAATGCACTGATTGTTCAAAGCACTTCAGGAGAGACCGGAGACAGAGTTTAGCCAGTATACACAGGGGGAAGAAGATAAGGACATTTCAAGTACCCCACAAAAACTGTAACATTTTCTTGGCATATGAATTTTAGGCTTCATTTATTATAAAGATAAGTTATAAAAGCTAGTTTTAAAGTGCAATGCCAGCAGCATTGCATCTTCCATTCTATCTTCCACTCCCTCCAGTGACTCCCCTGGGTAAACACTTAGTGTGTTATTCCATTAACGGTCTGTAGCTTAAGAAAAACAAAAGTTAGTTTTTTAATGAATTTTTTTTGGCAGGTTCTGTCAAAAACACAAATTAGGCTTTCCAAAATGAAAGAAAAAAGAAATAAAAAACAGAAGAACTGCAAAAACAGGGAATACAGCATGTCATCCAGTTTTTTGGAGGTAAAGGTGGGTTACTAAGATATTGTTAGATATAGCTGATAATAGAATGGAAGCTTATGCCATAGTAACTGCAGCTGTCAAATGGAAATAATATGACAGATCTGTGTAAATAAAACCTCATTTCCTACTGCACATTTACATTTACAGCTTTCCCCTCATAAATCAATAATGCAACATACCCTCTGTTTCTGTGTGAAGATGTCATTAGGGACTTGGGAAGTGGGGGTGCTGAGGGTGCAGCTCAGTACAGATTTCCAGATTGGCTAACTGCTACTGTTACAAACACTAAGAAGAAATTTGAATTTACCTAATTTGAACATAGTGAAGACCTATGTGTTCTTATTTTAGAGTGCAGCTTATTTTTTATGTTATAATTATATATTTTCACAATCTACAGTAGCCGTGCTAGGAATGTATTTTCATTAAAGTGAGCCAAACAGTGCTTCATGGACGTGTCACTAAAACACAAGCAGATTGGAACCTGCTTGGAAATGTGTGCAGAGCTGTAGGCCACGGCTGTTCCCCAAAACAGGCTAACAGGAATATATATATATATATATATATATATATATATATATATATATATATATATATATATATTATAAACACCTTCCTACGCCCCTGAGTATCATGGTCCCTTGACCACTGAAATGCAAAGGTTGAAATTGATCTGGTGTCTGCTATGTATGCTAAGAGCACTCTCTAGCCTCCACTTCTATGTTTTGGCCTGGATTAAGTAGCAGTTTAAACCAGTACATCTCCATTATTCCCCAACTGAATTTCATGATCTATAGCTGGATAAATAAGTGTGCGTGTGGAGATTTTTTGGGCTTTGAATGATATATCTGTCCTATGCTAATCAAAAATTCTTTGTTTTTCTTCAACAGCTAAAATGCAAAATTTTGAGAAGCATTTCAGAATTTTGGCCAGTCTTATACAGTGTATCAGTATACAATCAGGTAGCTTGTAGTCATATTCACAGTCTGCTGCATGCTAAGTAAGCATGGAGCTATAACAAAATAAAGAGTAGTGTCATGAACATCTTGGGCCATTTTCGTGTTGTGACAGGTTCTACTAAGGGAAATGAGGTGAGGTAAGGGATGCATTAAGTTTTCATGGGGCTCAAAATTTCAACCGGTGTTTTGGTTGTACAAGTGTAAATGTATCCGTCTCTCCAAGCCACCTTGGACAACCTAAATCTCTCCCAATAGTAAGTTGCCACCTACCCCTGCTGTTTGGAGCAAGAAATGTGCACCGACTACCACCTCTAAACAGAGACATCACTGCTCTTTCAATTCAGTTCTTAAGATGAGTTTCTCCTCTGAGCTTAATTTAGTAGCTGTCAGCAGCCTGAGCTATTTAAAATAAAGTGCCAATTTAGTTAAAGCAGTCTGGCTTTGTCTCAGAAAAATTCATTACATTTTAACACATGTAGTCCATGATGGCAATGACTAGTACAACAGGCTAATTATCCTAAACAGTCATCTTTTTGTAAACATTGGTGTAAGGAAATGAATAACGGCATACAACGTTGTGATTTTTCTTCGAGGCAGCAACCATCTTTTATAACAGGAAAATGAACAGGAAAAACTAAGATCAACACTGGCATCAGATTTCAATCTAATTAACCATAAGTGTAAATGCAGTTGATAAAAATCTTATGAGGTTACAATCCAGATGCAAGTCACATGACACAACCAGAGGTAAACATCAGGCCATGGACCTCATAGACCTCAAATATGTCAATTTGGCCTTGTTAAATAACTAAATATTTGAGAGGCAAATGTAAATGAGTGGATTATCATGTGAAATGTGTCAATCATATATTTGTACACTGAGTCATAGTGATGTGCATTAGATTCTACCACATAGGCCTATTAGATGAAGCTGGAATAGGGTGGTCTGCTGTGGGTCGCAGAAACACTGGGTTAGACAGAATAATGGAAACACCAGCTGAAAAGGACAGAAATGATCATTTTAAGCAGTAACTAAATCACAGCTACAGGTGAGTCATATTATGTTGAATTGTATGTGTCAGCGTGTGTCAGCTACAAATAAAGATCTGAAAATTAGCACTTTGATACGTGACTTTTCAAAAGCAATATGAGGCAGCTAACAGAGCTCCAAAGAGGCCAGCTAGTGCCAGCACGGCAGGTTCAGTGGTCACAAAAATGGCAAAATAATTTCAATGTGTCAAGGGTAATTGTCACTGAAATCATGAAAACAGTCAAAGTCAATACAGGATATTTGTGAAATGCTTCAAAACTGTGAGCTTAATAAAGCTGTAATTTGTGACAGGATTTCCACATGAAAACCACTTGTTTTCAAGTCCAGAGCACAAACATGGACTCCTGAGTAATGGCATAAAGTTACAGAAACTCTGAAGGGTAAAAAATTAAAAAATAAAAAGATGTGCGTTCCTGAGTCTAAGTTCCACCTATCTCTCACAGTTCTTTTTTCATTACTGAAGTGCGTGAGATGAGTAACATATAAGAGAAAATAAAAACATTGGCTAACACTTCGGATATTACACCAGCTTTGATCAGCAGGAGACAGCTATGCCACCCTCCTTACTCTTCGGGGACCAGATGAAGAAGAAAAAAAATTCTAGAGAGCAAATGGCTAACTATTAGCATGCTAATGCTAAGTCATTTTTTACCTAGTCCCCAAAGGATAAGAATAAAAAAAACAGCTACTTCCTGCTGATCAAAGCTGTAAATTGAGTAAGTTGTGGTAGATAAACATTGAAATTGCTGGAAATATTTTTTTGGTATGTTATACAGGCAGAAAAAATAGACAAAGTGAAACTTAGACTATCCCTGACTGGACATTTGTAAATTTAAACTGGACATTTGATAGCCTTTGTAAATTATTACTCAAATTAAAGTGGAGGTCCTCTATTTGTATTTCTACTTAAAGTATGCTTTGAAAATGTACTTCAAAAGAAAAAAGTTAAAACTCTCAGTTAAACAATATAAGCTTTACAATGTATCAGAAATGTCATTCATTGGAAGCAAACATCATTTTCAATATTTAATTTTCAATATTTAATTTTCAATATTTAAACATTACTCAGTATTTCCTCCATTATTTCCTGTTACGGGTCATGTTCATCACACAGGACTATCCCACCAACACAACACCATGGAAAAGGAGCCCGCACACCCCTTCTACACCTACACACACCCCGACCTGCACAGGCAGTGCAATGTTAGACCATTATGACATTTTTCTGACGCTGAAGGTTGTAGCTGTATGACTATGGCTAGCATTCTAGCTCCTATATAAGTGCAATAGGTCAAACAAATCAGCCTGTTGACCCATTGCTATGCCCTGAAACACACTTGTTTACTCTTGCTGCCTATATGACAAGCTGTCGGTGTGCTGTGTCCACTATGGAGTTTTCAGTGCCAGATATAAGATATAGCCTGTGACATTTAAGTATCTGAATTAAAAATACCACACACAATGTTATGGCGTATTGTTAATATCTCAGAGCTTTTCAGACGTGCCCAGGTCTAGTTACAGAGGACATTTATTTAGGGGAGGGGTTTAGCGAAAGGTGTACTTGGTTTGGTTTGCTTTAGTCTGAAAGTGCATTGTTTTCCTTTTTATATATATAAAATCCTGTTTTCACTGTCAAAGTAACAAGTAACGACACATGCTACAGAAAGAAGTGGAGTGAAAAGCAACTTATTGCTTAGAAATGTTGTGGAGTTAAATTACATATAGTTAAGTACAATAATGAACTTCTTAGAAAATCAACAAAATATGTAATTTGACTAGAGGGGTACAAATTTTTGCATTCAATGGTGCATGTTCTTTGTTACTGTCCACTACTGAGAAAGTATAACAGTCTGTAGGGTCGTCTTTCATCTGTTAGAGGGATGCATTTACTTCTCAATGTGTGTGTCAGCTCTTTTTTATAGAAGTCATTAGATCTGATGATCATTCTAAGTGTTTGTATAATAGCCACAGTATATTGTGGCTTATATAGTGTTTGGTGAATGGTGCAAACATTGTTATCTCATGATGTTTCCATTTAATAGTGAAAAGATAATAAGGCCCCCAGACAAGTTTATTGAACAACATAAAAATTTGATGTCAAATACTTTCAGTGGCTCCCCAGTCAACCAGGTTTAACCCTCATTGACACTTCATGGGAAGATTAGAACAGAGTGAAAAATAATTTTCCTCTTGACAATTCAATAGTTCACTGTATGCAGTTCTACACTTCCATTCCAGAAGTTCCACTTCCATTCTGAGAGCAGAAGTTAATTTTTCATTAGATACTGCACATTAATATATTGTTGGTGTTTCCATAATTTTGTCCCTTCCCATATATAGTATATGAATCCTTTTAAATGTGTCTGTTGGATCTCGGTATGTGTGGGTATGTGTGTGTGTGTGTGTGTGTGTGCGCATCTCTGTTTTATCATCTTGGTTCTCCCAGCATGTCTGTCTCCTTCCAGCATGCTGCTTATAAATTATAGCTGTGCAGTTTGTCCGTCCATCTGTTATAGTTATCACTCAGTATCCCTCACTGACCTGCAGGATCTGTGCCACATACAGTGCAGTCCTTCAGTAATTGGATGGTGGCACAGTTTGTGTTGTTTTGGCTTTGGACTCCAGCATATTGTACTTGAAATGGAACAAAGACAGTAAGTCTGAAGTGTAGAATGTCAACTTTAATACAATGGTATTTGTATTGGGTGAAACATATACAAAAAATAATTAGACAGTTTTATCCTAAATAAATATATCTTAAATAAATGCATTATTTTTTTTACTGATGTTTACCTTCCTATGTAGCCATAGCCAGTTCCCACCTGCTGGCTAGGTCTCCTCCTGTCAGAATGATGCTATGAAGCTGGGCTAGCATATACTTCTTCTGAGACACATGAAGCCAACCATGTATTTCTCCAGACTGTCACTATCACAACGTCATTGGACACAGCTCAACAAGCTCAACAACGTGCTGCCAGCTACGCCAGCTAACAGACGCCCACATTGCCTAGCTTTGCGCTGAGTGATGGGGGCGACGGAGATCTTTCTAACCCCCAAGAAAGGGCAAGGCCAATTATCTTTGATTCGATTCGCAGTCATGGATGGCTGTGGCATCTCCAGGAACTGAACTTGCCACCTCTTGACAATTAGGCCAATGCTTAGACAGTTGCATTACTTAGGATCCCATTGGTTGGCCCTTTTTTAACTGCTTAGATATCCTTTGCCTGAAGTCTGTGTCTGATGGACAGCATCAAGTGCTGCTTATGTTATGGTTATCTGTTAAAACTATACACTGATCAGCCATAACATTAAAAACATAACATTAAAGCCATAACATTAAATCCTTGTGTAAGCTCCACTTACCATAGAGATGCACTTTGTATTTCTACAATTACAGACTGTAGTCCATCTGTTTCTCTGCATACTTTGTTATCCCCCTTTTACCCTGTTCTTCAATAGTCAAACTCCCATAGGACCACCACAGAGCAGGCATTATTTGGGTGGTGGATCATTCTCAGCACTGCAGTAACACTGACGTGGTGGTGGTGTGTTAGTGTGTTTTGTGCTGGTATGAGTGGATCAGACACAGCAGTGCTGCTGGAGTTTTTAAGCACTGTGTCCACTTACTGTCCACGCTAATAGACACTCCTACCTGCTCTGTGGAGGTCCTGTGAGGGTCCTGACGATTGAAAAGTGGGGTAAAAGGGGAGTAACAATTTATGCAGAGAAACAGATGGACTACAGTCTGTAACTGTAAAACTACAAAGTGCACCGAAATGGTAAGTGTAGCTGATAAAATGGACAATGAATGTAGAAACAAGGGAGCTGTTTTACTGTTACGGCTGATCAATGTAATATAACCATTTTGGAGCTTTTTGAAACGCATGGTCAGTGAAGTTTAGGATGGGTGGCTGACTTAGCCAGACAAGAACATGCCATTTTTAATTGCATGTTTTGAGGTGAAGTTGATTGATTTGGTTGGATATAAGCAATTTAGATGCTTCTCTGCACTGCCAAACACACAGAATTAATCCTGCTGATTGCAGTCATATCATCAGTAAAGACAAGTTCCACTGGCAGCCATACATGCCCATGCCAGCGTTTTTCACGGATGAGGTGATATGCTTTGGATCCTTTGTTTATTCTCCACACCTTCCCTACTCTATCCCATCATTCCATACAAAAATCTTTATCTCTTCTGTCCATAGTTCCCCAGATCTCTACAAACTGTTTATGCACATATTCTAAACTGTAACCTGATTGTTCTGCTCTTGATTCTTAGAAATGTTTTGCTTTTTGTAATAAACCCTTTTAGTTCTTGCTATATGTTTCTCTTAATGATAGTCTTTAACTCAACTATGCTCACATCTGTCACTCCTCCCTCCGACTCTGCTGCCACCTCTCAGACTCCAGTGCTCCCAAACTCCAACTCCCAGAATTCAGAGGAGGATCACTCAGACTCAAGATGTAAATAATACGTCTAGAATGAACAGACCTCTCATTAACTCCCCAACACCTGAACCAATGACACAAGAACGCAGCTGTCCGAGAAAGAATCAAGCAGTCAACTGTCCAAATAATTGTGATCCTCTAAAATGGACTGACTGTATAATAAGAGATGTCATGTCTATATGCTTCATACAATACAGATATGAACATCCTTGGATTAAAGTGAAAATTATGCACTTTAATCTGTTCATAATAATTGTTTCATTTCAAATTCAATGACATACAGATGCAAAACAACAAAAGTGATGTCATTGTCTAGTTATTTGTGGATTGAATTTGCAACATTTAAACTTTGTGTCCTTTGGTCTGAAGCAGTGACAGCATTATCCCATATAACGTACTAATATCTGCCACTAAGAATGATTAAATTCACACCTGCACTTGAGAAGCTACATATTAGTGCAAAGCCATGAACGTGCATGTGACACAGGCAGGAGGTCATTTCCCCTGAGACTCTAAAGTTAGTGCTGCCTCTGAGCCTTTACTGGGTTCAGTCAGAACACGTGGCATAGCATGTAATGGGCTGCTGTATGATAACAAATTTTTCACACTTCACCAAAGGGATTTGTGACAGCTGTGCCATAAAGAAGAAGCTGCCCAAACAGATGATTTCCACAGAGATCAGAGGGAGAGTTTTAACCTCTTGCCCATCATGTTGGCTCTGCTGCATTTCTGTAAATACTGCTGCTGAAATGCTTTAAAAGAACAGCAGAAGTCAACTGTGTATCTTGGAGAACGGGGGGATTTTAATAGAGGCTACTGCCCTGTCAAAGTGACTGTCCCTCATGGCTGCCAAGGAAGCTTAGTGCTTTGTCTGTTTTCGTTTCTGCTTGTTGGTTAATGTGCAGCTGTGTGTGTGTTTACATGTATACATTTCACCATTCTACTGTGGAAGTATTGGTCAAAAATTGGTTAACCAGAGTAATTATTAGTAATCATACTTATGCAGTAAATTACATTTACGTTCATTTTACATTTTGTGTCCACAGGTTTGAGTCTGCAATTCTGATTTGTAGCATTTGTTTTGATCAGAGCCATAATAACCCAGTGGGCTTTTAGAGGATGCAGCCCAGAGCTCTGGCTGATTATAGTGAATGGAAAAATAGCAAAAACACATAGAATATGTGGTAATGCTTCCTATGAATCCTGTATTAATGATGAGTTATAAACACATTTATAAAGCAATAAATGGCATACATAATACCTTATAATACCTGACATACACATACAAAATTCCTTGTATGTTGTTATAATTACATGCATAACACTTTATAAAGTCAGATTTAATACTGCATTATAATATCTGTTCATAACAACACATACATAAATATTATAATGCACTCCAATGCACTATAACAAGGTTTTGGTATATTTTCTGCATCACAACACACCCAGGTGTACATCCAGGTAATAAGAAGATAGGGTGCGGAGCGCAAGAAAAAGAGATGATTTTTGGTGGACCTAATTTTTATTTTTTTATATAACTTTTATATTTATAACTTCATCATCTTGCACATGATTATCCCACTTCACTTCAAGCCTGTGAAGAGCACTTATAATTCACTATAATGTATTATTTACTAAATTAAATTAAAAAAATGTTTCAAAAAACACACCTCACATAAAGCCTGGAATACAGCTCTACAAAGAGGTTATATGAAGTTACAATTATTAGCATCTAAAGTGTTATTATCAACAGATATTATAATGCATTATGGAACCTGACTTTATGAAGTCATACATTATCACTTTATAAAGTGTTGTACATGTAACTATAACTATTTACAAGCAATTATAGAGACTTAGGGCCTGTATTATAAGGCATTCTGTATGCTACATAATGTCTCATTAATGCATTTAAAATGCATTATGAATACAGGATTCATTAAAAAGTGTCACCAAATATACTTATCTCACAAGTATTTGTCTTTCTGCATTATCCATAGATCTGTGGTTAGCTTTGTTTTGGGCTGCATCACAGGGTTAAACTGGACCAGAACACACCTGCCCCTTGGCTCCATCTGAACAGTTGAATCAGGGCCACCAGAACCTCGTGGGCGAGCCGGCATTTGACCTACCGCTAGTACTGGGCTGATGACCCACCACTACTGGACTGAGTACTCACAACGCTTACATGAAAAGAAAAACCTAAAATGCACAGAGAAAAGAGTCCCCATATTAGCTGAGTGGTGGGACAAACAGTAAATTCTCTGTGAGTTTGCATTCAGTGAGATGAGCTGCAGCTCACTAATGCAGTAAAAATGCTTTCACTGCGATACAAGAATTAATACACACCCCGCTGAAACAAATCACAGGTACCATTAAAAGTTTTTGCTGTTTCCTGGTGGTGTCGGACAGTCACTAATGGTGTTTGTATCACAGTGCAAAGGATCCTAATGGCAAAACAGGTGTTCTAAGACTGATTATAGTTCCATCTGATGGCTTCCTAATGTGATGTAAAGATGTCCTACACTCTTAAAAAAGATGGTTCCTCAGGTGTTTTTAGTAAAGAAAATGATTCTATGAATAACCATCAACAGTTATTTGCATTGTGAAAGTGTTATTGGTGGAGAATGTGCTCTAGATGGTTCTATATAGAAGCTTTTTTAAAAAGGGTTCTATATATCACCAAAAATGGTTCTTCTATTGTGACGATGTCAAGCTCTGCTAAATAGGACCATTTTCAAAAAGGTTCTATATAGAACTATATACAATACATTCTCCATCAAACTGAAGAACCTTAGAGCCCTCTTCTACTTACAAACACAAATGTCTGATTGAGTTATGTTTTAATGAGTTATGAGGGAGAAATAATTAATATCGACAAAATTCAGTGGTACATTTCTATAATTTCATTCTAAAAACTGAACAATTCATTTAAAGCTCCTCTGAGCTCTTTTGCTTGCTGCAATGCTTCACTTCATTAAAAGCCAACTTCCAGACAGAGAATGCTGCTGGCACATAATGCAACGTTACTTCCTCAGCATATGTGCTCTATGTTTTAGAAATAAAGCCTGACAGAAAACATTCACTCATTATAAAATCCAACCTTGTTGCTACAAGACATTGTTAAACAAAGAATTAGAAATGAAGATAGCCTCTAGACTATAATTTGCGTCAACAAACTGAAGCGCCGCGGTGAAGTAATAAGTATAGTTATGGCTGTATGACCAGTTCATTTCCAAATTTTAACCATAGCAATTATTTTTGTCCAATTAACCCATGATTATATAAAACTATCTGAATTGACTGTGAGTCATTTAAATTTAAAAAACATTTAAAGAAAACATGCCTTAGGTCGCATTTCTGCTTGTGTTCATTATAAAATCTAATGAATGTGTTTTCATTTAAGAATACAAGTATAAACAAATGTACTCATATCTAGTAGCAGTAATCTATTTCAACACTCATCTGAGCTCTATCACTTCAAATGAGTAGTGGAAACATTCACCTGGAATCAAGTTCAGCTACAGCATGCCTAAGCAGGGGTGGTGACACACCACCAACTGACAAATAACAAATTTCTCTTAGAGACGACTTGGTCACTGACTGAATAAGTAAACCAGCTTTGTTTGTTTTGACCCTGTGGGTTCACTGGGTTCCTTTGCGAAAGACTTGAAAAATGTTATAATGTTTGTTTAGGGAGAAGTCCCGCCATTCAATAAAAAGAACCATTCGGATTGTTGGTACAGCTGCAAGTAGGAATCTCCCACACACTGTGGAAATATATGCATATGCAGTAGCCAGAACAACATGAAAAAAGTCATGTATTTGTGCATTATTTGAGCCAAACACTACAAACTATTTAAGCAATTTTGGATTTTTACCAGTGTTTTTAAATGTGTTTTTGAAACATTAATGTGGCTTTCAGTTTTCAGGTTTATATATCTCTCCATTCAAAGAGATAGAAGCCTGGTCCTGTAAGAGTGGAAATAACTGTCCTCCTTTATAATGACTGCAGGTCTGCTCAGATGTTCTAACATCTCTGAATAGCATCAAATCTTGGTTGAGCACCATACTAGTAAGGAATATGGAAATTGACATTTAGTTAATTTCACACAGTGTGGTAAAATAAAGTTCTAGTGCTCTAGTTTGTGCATCGCAGTAAAAATGTTTACTGGGTAAGTGAGCTACAGCTGACCTCTCACTGAACAAAATTATGAAGTACTTCAAAAGATGACATTGACATAGATTTACTGTTCGTGATAGATGAAAAGTGGCTGATAAAAGGCCATTAAGTGTGAGGAGGTTATAAAAAGTAGAATGAAAGGATTTACAGGCTAGACTACGCAAGTTTAAAGGTTAATAGGAAAGTCACACACCACAGTCTTCACAGAACAGTCATTTTGTAGCCATTCACCTGCACTAGTCTGGTTCCTTGCATTAGACTTCACATAAAATAGCTGTCTTTGTAGCTTTGTTGCAACAGTTCATGTGGGACAGAGGATTCAGAACGAACAGGAAATGTTATCTGCTATCTGGCATTTCATTTGCTCTCGTGACACCAATTCTAATGCATAATGCAACCTGCTCCATTACATGGCAGTTTGTACTCCCTCAAAGCCTGCACACAAAGCCTGAGTGATTCTTGGGAAAAACAGCATTGTAAAGGCAATGCAGGTCTATTCCCTATCTAGATAATATAATATGCCATGGAGCACTTCTATGTGTGCCATATATACAGAATTACTTGAGCGAAGTGCTTATGTTTTCATGTTCAATGAGTTCTGTGTCAGTTTTATGAAAGAATGTTAGAAATTATATTGAACGAAACCCCTTAGGCTATTAATAAACAGGAAAATACAACTCTTGCCTCTGTCTTCTGTGATTGTGTGAGAAAGCTAATAACAAGCTTTATATTGTAACACAAAAATGTTGCTTAAGCATAGTTGTATGCAAAAGTTTAGGCACACTGGCCAAATCACATATTTTGTTGTTTTTTTCTGCAAATATCAATTCACAGTTACTTTATATTAAATTACCTTTAATATATTGAATATATAATATTTATTTAATAGAAAACAATTTAAATAGTAATTGAGCCATGTGCAAATACTGTGGAAGACAATTCCACAGTATAATACGTTTTTCTGACTCTTCTAACCTTGTGCTAACACTTGACAACCATGAGTTCCTCTAAGCAGTTGGCTGAGGATCTGAAAATGAAACTGATGTCTATGAAGCCTATAAAAAGATTTCAGAGCTCTTCCCACTCCCACTTTCCTCTGTTGGAAATGTTATTAAGAAAATGAAGACAAGGGGAACTGTGGAAGTGAAGACAAGATCTGGCTTCCCAAGAAAATTCTTAGATACAACTGCTTATATGCTGTCCAGAAATGCAAAGCAAAACCCCCATGTGACAGCGAAGAACCTGCAGGAAGGGTGTTTCTAAGTACTGACTTAGTAGTGTGCCCAAGTGCCACAGTTACTAGTTTATTTTTCACTTTTAAGTTAATTACATGTAAAATAACAGTGCAAGTATTACAATTTAGCTGTTTATGTTAAAGGCCCTACATCTTACATTTTTTTTGTATCTTATTTACCCTCTGAGAGCTACTTATCATGTTTGTGTGGTTTTACTAAAATTGTTTTTAAGACTGTATGTAAATGATCTCTCTTCTGATTGAGTGGAGTGGATGTAAGTTGGTGGAGCCAAACTGCTATAGGCTGAATGGGTGGATATATGGAAATGCTTTGGTTTTTGTGACATTACAAAAATAAATGGGCTGACTTTACAGCAAACTTTCACACTGGTTACACATTACATCAGACTCATATATATATATATATATATATATATATATATATATATATATATATATATATGAATGAATGAATGAAAATCCATGATATCTACCTTTTAATAAAACCTGCAGGTATTACTTACTTACTTGAACAATAACACTGAAAATCAAACATTACTCAGAAATTTACTCAGAAAAAACTCAGAAGAAGGCAAGACATCTGCAAATACCTTACAGGCAGAGCACGCTGCATATCAGTGCAGCATATTCCTATGCACGTTTCTATAATTCAGTATGTTTCTATAGGAGGTAACACAGTTATGCGTCCCTATGTGGATTAGAGCCTGCAGGTTTGCCCCTCTCTGTCCTCACTGCTTATATTAATTGGCTCTTTATTCCGCCTCCTCCTTCTTGAGCACTAACTGCTGTGAATAAATAAGACTCAAACTTGGTTTCCCCCTGTAACCATGGCACATGGAAGCCATTCATCATTTATTCACTCCAGGCATTGTAGCACTGTAGCGTATGCTGCCACACACATCACACAGCTTATATGTGTCTAATGATCCAAACTAATGGTACAAACAGCCCTGTTTTTTAGATATCTGCCAGAATGGGGCCTCTCTTTATCTCCCCATGTGTTATTGAACTGATAATTAACTCCTCTGTGAAGCCACACGTCATCTTTATGGAGTCATTGTGAGGTGAATGGATTGAATATGGCATTTGAGAGCTGCTCAGCTGGGAGATGGAACAGCAACATCTCAAAAAGATGCGCTGTATACTGTATCGAGGGATTGCCTTCTTATATTCAGTGTTTGATCCACAGTCATCATGATCCAAGAGTAATTATGTACTGAATTTTTTGAGAGAGGCTTTAGCAGTCAGCATTCATTATATTATTGGACTCTTATTTAATCCTTAGAAGTTACAGTTACTGTGATAGCCAAAGCATTGGTGTCATTTTATATTAATTACAATGTTTCTCATTTGTAGCTCTTAAAAAAAAGTGGAGAAATTCTGTTGAAAATGTAGATTCTAAACTTTCAATTGAATTTGTTTGTGGTTTTAAGTAGAAAATAGAAAACAATTTATTATGATGTGAATTTGGTAAAATGTTGTGAGTACAGCTGTGTGGAAAGATCCTTTACATCCTTTACATTTCACTGCTGTCCAAAAAAACACATGATGTATCTTCATTTTTGGCAGTTTTTATTTTTTTTTACTTCAATTCAACATATGATGATGATGATGATTTAGTTTAGTTAAAAACATTTATGCCTTCTCCTGCAAAGTTGCTGTTTTGGAGAGACTTTTTTTTTTTTGAACAGGGACTATTTATTTTTGCTGATTTTGTCACTTGCTGACATCAAAGTTGAAAATAACCACTTGATTAAAAATAATCACTTAAACACTGAAAACTACTTGTAGGTGTAATTAATAGTACATAATAGCTATGTAATAAATTATGTAATTAGACAACTATATTTTAATAGAATAACAAAATGGGAATAATAACTCTAGACTTTGGGAGTTAAAATCATATGAAACAGATTATATATGTGAGTTATGTGGTCTATCTGTAAATGGACGGTGGTCCTTGTTGAGTGATTTTAGAGATTCACCCCCAAACACACATACTCCGTCAATGGGCCGCCAGAGAGACGAATTTGACACATCAGCAGACACGTCGTCTGTCGTCCGGAGACTGATGACGAATGGAGAAGATGAATGTCATGACGAGGCGCCTGGCTCCGATAAATTAGTTTGAGAGCACTGCTCGTCATTTAAATGAGATTTGCGCTCTGTTTGATATAAATCACAATAACCTTCCCCATTTTCAGCTTCATTCACTTCTAAGACACGTTGTGTGTGCCCAGCTCGCTGGGCTTTTTTCGCCTGCGGGTGACTCATTGATCTCCTCACCCGGAATCCATTAACCCTGAGTCTGTCTCAGTCTCCCAGCTGAGAATAATGGCCATGGTTGGGAATTCTGGGAATGCTGCTAGTGTCTAGGCCTGCCTAAAGTGCCTGAGGGTGAATGTGGTGATTCACACCCGTGACCACTTCTGTATTGCGCCAGCTTAGCACTGTATACTGATTGGGTGAACCCCATTATGAGCTGCTTGGTGGTCCAGCTGTGGACTTGGAAAAGGGAGGTGTTATCACCACAGAATTACAATGACTAGAGTAGACACAGCCCATTGTACCATGGCAGTTTGGGCCTTTATGTAAAAAATAACTGCCATAAAATGTTATGGGTCAGTTCCTATGACAACAGAAACAGCATTGCTGATAGAATCAATTTTAGCATGCACAGTTTTATTTAGAAATCTCAGTTATACAACAGCTAGTTCTGATTCTAAAATTCAATGAGCCACTTTCAAAGCCATAGTAAAATATTCAATACATGCATGTATGAGCTCACATATTGTATGATTCTGTATTTATGTGGCAACCCTGTGCTGTTCATAAAATAATATTGCTTGGTGGAGAATTATTATTATGAATAGTAACAAATAAAGAATATAATGTATTGTATGATGTATTTTATCATAATCTCATTGTGCCTAACAATGTCCTTTAAAATAAAGCTCATAAACCAATTACAAGAAAGTCTTTTTTAAAATAATTTGATTCCGAAAGCCGATCAAAACAGAGCAGCTCCCAGCTGCAAAAATACTACACTTTCAAAACTCTACTTCCACCCTGAGGAAGCATACAGGCTGACTGGCTAACTGTTCCTAACTAAACTAGCGTGGTGCCTTTTTACTATTTTCTCCTTGCTCTGTTGTTTTAGAACAACATTTATGGTATTATGGCAGCTCTTTATTTAGCTTAAAAGCTGTTGCTTATGTTTCATTGCAAGTGCCTGTTAGCTCCTTTAACTAATGTGCGCTAATGTTCAAGGAGCTGACAGCAGGCAGTAGGGCTGTCACTAAAAATGACATTATTCTTTGAGTAATCTACCCATTATTTTAACTCTTAATCAAGTAATCTGCTTTTTTAGGCCAAACCAGAAAATAAATAAATAAATAATTAAAATAGAGTTGATGAAACTCTAACAAACTCTGCAGAGCCTTCTAAACTTTGTTGGAAACAGATAAACTATGAAGCCTTATATAATCATAAAATGCATGTAGTTTAATGCAAACCTTCTGCCTTACACAGTAGACAGAAAAATGTAAATGTGCACTTAGGACTTAGAACATGTCATGTAATATCATGCTTGGCTTAGTTTTGTATGCACAGATTATTTCTAGGTCAGTAGTCAAGTCAAGTCAAATATTTGTAGATCGTTATTGCAGATATACAGATAATAACTCAATTACACAACTTATTTGCTCTTACTTGAGTAATTTCTGTTGTTAATACTTTGTTAGCACTCAAGTAAATGATAGCTACATGAACAGTACTTTTAGTTAGGTATGGATTTTCAGTAATCTTTCCACCTCGATCATGATAAAGTATTTTGAACCAGTTAGTCATTGTTAATATCACACCATAAATGACTTCTAGAGATCAGTATGCAGTCTAAACACGTTGTGTTGTGTCTAGCTCTGTAGTTCAGCTTTGACTGCAGCGAAATTCCATTTACATCTAAAACAGCATATTAAGATATGTAAATGAAGAATATGTATATTTCATGTATGATAAATTGTAGGTGTAAATAACACCATTTTGCTTACTCTCACAGCCCCTCCTCTGCTCAACATCTGGGCCAGCTGCTGCCTCCCTGTCTAGGTCTTAGAAGGAGAATCTGTATAGAGACAGAGCTACAGTCTGCCATGTGGGTGAACTAAAATGCTCTAGTTGTGAAAACAACAGTTTCAGAACCTTTTTACTGAAGAAGTGAGTATAACACTATGACTAGCTAGACTTAATATATTACACTGGATTGTTTTCCTGCTGGTTCAGGTGCCTTCAGCTTCCCAGATTGATTGACGCTGTAAAAGAAAGTTAGAACAATAATAATAATTGCTACTAACTACAACTACTGCTATTACTACTACTACTAACTACTTACTAACTAACTAATAATAGTTAAATGGGATCTATTCTGCTTTTATTATGTTTTTCTCTTTTCCTTTAGTGTGTGTTATGCTTTCTGTGCAGGTAAACAGTTTGCAAAGTTATTAAGCTCAAAGTACACACCAGAGGGAGTAACTCTCTCCCTCAAAAAACACTTTTCTCAGCTGTCTGAAACACCTTGTTGGAATTCCAGCCCTTTTCCTTGGTTACAAGATGACACAATCTTGTAACTCACTTCTTAGTGCCCGCTTACTGGCAAGCTTGGCACACAGCTACTGGGGGCCGGGAAGAGTTCATTCAGTTTTACAGCCATGTTGAGAAGATGCTGACCTGACCTCCAGGATCAGACTCTGGTTCAAACTGAGATCGCAGAACAGACGCCATCGAAAACCACTCTGGCGGTTGACCAATCAGAACAGAATGAGTGAGCTGACCAATCAGAGCACACTGGGCTCATTGGGAGGCGGGGCTTAAAGACATAGGAGCTCTAACATAGTGTTTCAGACAGGTAGTGAATAGAGATGTACAGTTTAAGAAAAAATAATGTTTTTGGAGCACCGAAGTATGTAAACCTAATCTAGTAGACCTCAAAAATAAAATTATAAACAGTAAAAATTAGCATTATAGGTCCTTTTTAACCACTAATGGCTCTGACCTTCAGTATTTATATTGTTAGATATACCTAAAGCTTTAGTAAATGACTCTCTTAGATTAAGAAAGTCTTTGCAGGTGTTTCTCTTACTTGAAATATTACAGTGAACATTTAAAAGAATGCAAATCTAGCACTTATTGAAATATCTTGTATTGCACTTATGCTCCTGTATTGTACATCCTTCTATCTAGGTATCAGTTTTGGTAATGTCCTTGCTAAAGGGTAGTTCAGACCTATTTGTACTAGCTAGGGGACATTCTCTGAATGGACAACAAAGCACTTCTGTAAGTCACTGTGGATTAGAGCATCTGCTAAATGCTCTAAATTTATTAGAGCCATCCTGAATTAGCCATGTACCTGTTCATGAAACGTGTCAGGCATGTCACTGTTTACAATAGAAATTGATATGTTTTAGAACAAAAAAAAATCAATATGCAGGACCTTCAGAAAAAATATTTTTATACTAGTCAATTCCAGAGAAAGATACAACTACAGTACTTAGTTTACTGTGCTTACTGACAATCAGGGGTGGCTATACACTCTACATGATGTGATTGTAAAGAAACTCAACATAGCTTAGAACAAAAGGAAGTTTAAAGAGGAAAGTTCAAAGAACCTCCATAATGTAAAGGTTCTTTGCCCATGAAAGTTTATTCTTAGATCATTCAAATGAGGACCCATTATTTTTTATGAGTGTACACTGGATTATACAGTTGAGTAATTCTAAATTGCATCTGGCTCTATTTATACAGGCATTTGTTTATTTAAGCATTTGATGTGATGGAGTTCATTTCTCCAATATCTTCTCCATTCAGATGAACAGCTGAAAGCTCATGTGTGTATTTGATATTTGCTGGCTCATCTTTCTGAAGATGCATTTTACAGAAGATGCGTTTTCTAGGAGCTGTAATATGAAAATCAGTGTTTCTGTGAAGATCAGCATGAGCTCTGTATTACTCTAACATGTGTGCACATACGGCTAGGGGAGAATGGGATAAGATGAGCTGCTGAGTAAGCTCAGCCAACCCAAGTTTCTAGGCAACCAAACATAATATAAATCACGTGACAGTGTTTGCAGGAAAAGGCAACAATGTTATTCAATTTATAGTAGAAGGGTATATACGGAGAACATAGTCAGTCCAAAAATGTGATTTTCTCTTTCAAAGCAAATTCTATTGAGGTGCTGTGTTGTGATGATGTCAGCAAAAGAGAAGCAGAAGCATTTTCAGGTATATTACAGTTTAGTTGGTGGTCTCATAAGCTTTGCTGTGACTTGAAGAAGAGCAAAGAAGTTAGCTTTGACTGCTGTGTCGGGCAGTATTGTCAGAATGATGGTGGTGGGGTTCAACAGGCCTGGGGCAAACAGAACTGTTGGCCTGGTGGTTCATCTTACTCCACCACCAACGGTCAGGAGAGCACTCAACCATACTTATGGCCGACAGACCATTTAAACCATATGGCACATACGGTACATTAGATTTATTCTCAAATGAAGGTCAGAATCATTACAAGTTCTTTTTTTGTGGATGACTTTTGCTCAGATATCCAATTCCCAGCCTCTGATTGAGTCCCTCTCATTGTGGAGCACCAACCAATCTACGATGTTGAAGGCAAGCATTTCCTCTGAGAAATGTGAAGTGCCACCTCATCTTTTCAAACTGCCACCCACACAATATTGAACGCACTTCGCAGACAATGCTGACTGCGCAGTTCTGTATGTGACCTAATAGATGCCTAAAATTGGCTGGCACCATTGTAGATCAAATGGAAAAAGAAATTAAGTCATGTTTAACATCCAAACAACAGCATGTCCAGTTACACTCTATTGAACTTGGGGCCATGGATAAATACATAATTAGGATTCAAACTCAGGGAATCATGAAAGAAGCTGCCGCTTAGCTACCTGCACCAATCAGGAGTGAGTAACTAGGTAACATTTCTTTGTTTGGTTGTTTATCACTGCATGAATAAAATACACAAATTGCCTCAAACTGGCAATCTCGAACAGGCTTAATTATGGGGTTTCTAGCATGTATGACTTGCTGTTTTGTGTAAAAATGAACAAAATTACAGACTAAAATCAGGCTTCAAGATGATGCTACTACTTTTTTAGCAATGCAGTGTACTTGAGTTAATGTAATTAGGTTAGGTGGTTAACAATGTAGTTTTTTTGGATTCAATTTTAATTTTTAGACTTTTTACTATAAATCTGCAGTAACATTTTACTTGACAGTGTCTACATAACACATTCATAACATCTTACATAAACGCTTCATAACATGTTCATGAATGTTTAAATCAACATTTGTAAAGCATACGTATTTTACATGATATTAACATGGACTATTATGTCATTTTACTGAGATACACTTTCAAAATAAAAGTCCTCGTTTTTTATTTTGAAAAAGTATATTATAGAAATGAGAAATACCTCATTTTTGGACAGCCAAAATAAAAATGACCTCGCTTTACCCCTTTTTTGGTCATTATGTGCTTTGAGACTTTCAACTTCTTTTTAATTATTTGTTTCTTCTTAAGCATTTGCATTTTGCACTTTGTTATTCTTTCTTCTTTTTACTCTATGTCTTCTTTAAAATGTTATTGTGTATATTGTTGAGGAAAACATTATTTAGCCTTAGTTTAGCTCACTCTGGGTCTGCTAGCACTGTTATCCAATACTTTACATACTTTTAATGCTTATTATTTTTAGTGATGTCCTTCTTTGCTTATGATATTGAAGAAGGCACGAGTCTAATTGTGAATTGGTTATCCCATTTAATTGACAGTCTTCAAGGTTAAATGTTGCACTGTTATTCCAAGGATTAATAAATTCTGTTTGGCCTTTGTCTCAAACGTGATGGAAGTTAACCCGACTGAAATCCATGTTATGTGGATCTTTAAACTGCAATGCAAAGTAGTTCACTTACATCCATACGGCTATCCAGCACCTACAGGAATGTATGAGTTTTACGGCCTATACAATTCCCACCACCATACTAAGATTTAGTTGAATGATTGTTCCTAGCATATTTATGAGTAATTTGCTACCCTTATGTAACAAATGCTTAAGAAAAAAAAATTAATTAAAAAGAAGTCAAAGGTATAGGTGAAATGTGCCTGAGTGTCAAAACACTCAATGACCAAAAGGGGTACAGCGAGGTCAGTTTTTTTGGCCTTTCAGAAATTAGGTATTTTGCTAAAAATAAAATTGTAGAAGTCCATAAAAGTCCATATTAATGTCATGTAAAACATGTATACTTTATAATGTTGATTTAAACATTCATGAACATGTTATGAAGTGTTGATATAAGACGTAATGAATGTGTTATGTAGACACCCTTCAAGTAAAGTGTTACCAGATCTGCTACCCCCTTAAATTACTTCCTCGTTATAATTTCCATATTATAACCATCAGATCCATCAAAGGCTGACATCTGAATGTTTCCACTGGTAACATAAAAAGATGCAGACTTTAGACTGCTCACTCTTTTACCAGTAGCATTTCTTTTTAGCCATGACAGGTGTGGTCGAGGGACAGAGTGAGAAATCAGTAGTATATGTATATATTGCATATAGTTTAAGCAATAACTGCCTGGGTAAAAAAGGTGAAATGAAAAGCACATCTTCGAAGAAACCTCCATCTACGATTGCACTCGTTTTGCTCTCTCTGGAGATGCGGCGGAGGATGAGTGAGGGCTGCCTTGACATCTATATTCATCAATCACCTTTCCCTCTCTGCTCCGGCTGTCAAGGGGAATCAGCCGCAGCTGATGGGTTTGATTCTCCTTTTTGGACGGGACATTCCAGCAGGAATTTGTGTAAATGACAGGGCGGGTCATGAAAAACATGAACGGAATCATATGGTGGGCTATATTGAAGTGGGAATAGTGATGTCTCTCCATGCTTAGACCAGATGTGACATGTGACTTAACATGCACACACGCGCATGCACAGGCTTGTTCGCTCAGCCTGGCAGTGTAGGCCCAGTGCCTAATCAAAGCATTACTCATTTTCATTTCACTATGCAGGACATCTAGAATACTGTGTAATCACCCTCTCAGCTTGAAGTATCCTTGAATTGTAATTCTTTTTGGTAACTCTGAATGGAAGACTGGAGGTCAGGCAGCACTGAGCTGTAATTACACAGACGCGCTCTGATATGATATTCAACTCCACCATGTGCTGCGTTGGAAAATATTCACTGAATTAGAAAACACGATCCACATCACTGCACATTAATATCTGCAAAACATCGCATATGCATATCGATATATTTATGAAAAGCCTGCAGAGTTTAATTCCACCGAGTTATTAAACAATCTGTTATTCAGTAATGCAAATATGTTTGCATTTGTGCTTTTTTCATTTGCAGATGTGTTCTGTTCATGTCCCCTAGTCACGACATGCAAGAGGGAGCCTGTGACTATTAAGCCCTTTTTCAAATATAATTCATTTAAAATCGCAAATTTGAAAAGTGCTGTTGGAGGAATTAGGAGTTTATATTTAATCAGGAGCGCTGAAACCGAATAATTGCCCAATATTCCCCTATATTTGTTTCATGCCTGCCACTTCTCTGGGCCTGAAACAGATTTAAACTCACCGGTTCCAACAGGGAGCCTTCACCCCAGGAGACTCCACACTGCTTTTTCTGCTCCTGATAGGTCCACACTGGCTCTGCTCTTGTACCTCCCTATCGGGGTGTTTCATCCAGTATAAGTACTCGAACAAAGTCCTCCTGGTTACCACTAACAAAAAAGGAGAAATAATCATACTGAAGTATACAGTTGTGTGCAGTATACAGTCGTGTGATTTTGTAAGCTATAATAGTTTAACACACCCTTTACTGAGAACTCACTCCTGTATAATTACTGCTTATTTGCCGAATTCAACATATTGGGGTAAAAAAATGAGAAAAAAAACCCCTAAAAATGGCCTGTGAAAAAGTTATGGCATATTTTATACTCTATGAGTTATTTTTCAACATATTAAACTTAGCAAATTAAACAGAAATTTGTGCAATTAACAATTCCATATTTAAGTGTGTACCCTGTAGAGTATGTGTTCAGATGCTCCCTGATAAAAAAAACAGTTTCGAGGTTTTAATGAAAAAAGGGAGATTCAAACTTGTAGTGATTAAGCAGGCAAAGGTCAAAATTAAGAGAGCGAACAAGAGCCAAAAAGGACATCCAGAGATCAAAAACACAAGAACAAACCAGGTCAAAAACACAACAGGACAGGCAGATAGACAATGCTCAGTGAAACTGGGGCAATACTACGCAAAGAAGTAGGGACAAACAGACAATATATCACTGCTCTCAGAACAAAATGGTAACTTTTCAGGAGAAGAAAAAAACATCCTTTACTTTTAATGTAAGTCAATGGAACCAGACCTTCATTCAGTCATTCTGAGCCATGTCCTTTGGTCCAATCATCATGAAATTCACACACAATATGAAGGGCAAGCAGTCTCAAATGTAAAAAATGGAGATGCAAGGTTTTGTTACGACAGCAGCGTTATATAGGGATAGACACAGGTGAGGAGAATCAGTAATCGGGCAAAGTTGATCTGGGATAGGCTGATGCCTGAGAGTTCTGAGTCATTCTGAGTGAGTCTTCTCTGAACTCTGGGAGTTGGAGTTCGGGAGCACAAGCGCATGTGAAGTAGCGGCTGAGTTAAGGGAGGCATGACAGTTAACTTATTTTCACTTAGAAAATAACGCATAAAATAACATAAAATCAACATAAAGTGTCACTTGACCATATACATGACTGTATATAACTATTTTTCTATGAAATATATAAGTTTTGGTTTGATATTAAGTAGTGTGCAGAAGTCTTAGACACCTTAAAAGCCATTTATCTCGGGCAGCAAGTGTTTATTTGCTCACAAAAACATTACTATTAGAATTAACACAAGTAGTATGAATACAATAAGTAGTAATTTTATGTGTGTTAATCTATTTGTGTAACTATTTCCAAACCTCTTCTCATAGCAGCCCAGCATTATCTGTAGTTGTCATTTAGCACTTGATTTTTCTAATCAGTGCTTCATTATATTAAATCTACTGCTGGTGATGGTGACAAAATCTCAGTGTATTTAATTTTTTGGCATTAATTGTGATTAAATATGATATTTCATGCAAGCAAAAGCAGACTTATTGCCCAGATAAATGGTTTTAAACAATGTGCTTAGGTGCTTTTTCAATACTACTGTATGTCTGTGAAACGGGCTGGAGGGTCGATAAAGTGAATGCTAGTTTATAAATCATATTTACAACAGCTAGAAGTCGCTGTCGCCATCATCTCTGTCTCTGCTGCCAGATGCCAGTCACACTGTGCACTGCTGTCAGCTGATCAGCAGTTCCCTGGCTCAGAGCGTGGGAAAAAACTACCTATGACCACTTGAGTGGCCACTGTTAGGCAAAATTAACTTCTTTAGTACGATTGGCTATATATTCTCCAATCCAGGTTTAGGAAACATGACTACCTTAACGGTCTGCTTATGCAGTTCAGGTGTTAATGTTAAATCCATTTGAGTGGACTTAATTATGTGGACATAATTCAAATCAGGCAAAGGCCAGTTTTGGTGAGTATCCGTAAAGGAGCTGTAGAATTGTATGCCATATTATCTTCATGTTACCAGTCTGCTAAGTTTACTGCTGCTGTGTGTATTTGTGTATTTTGTTTATTCTGGTTGTCATGATCTGTCAGTTCTGTGGCCAAAAGGTCTGTATAAATTTGCATGTGATTTTGCAAGACTTCCTTTCTTTTGGGAGATTTCATAGATGTCTAGTTATTTATTGAACGCTGCACTGATTGTGTTTTGGACAGGCTGTTTGTAATTAGGTTCAGTTGGTCTGGTCTTGTGCTTTTCTCTAGGTTGATGTGGTGTGTTTGATATGTACTGTCCTGCTGTTTTGTTGTGTGTTTTCATCACACACTGTTTACAAGTTTGTAGACAACCTGCTCATCCAACATTTGTTCCAAAATCAAGGGTATTAATAAGGAGTTTGTCCCCCCTTTGCTGCAGTAACAGCCTCTACTCTTCTGCAAAGGGTTTAGATTAGCTGTTGGAACATTGCTGTGAATATTTGATTGCAGTTTAACTACAGGAGCATTCGTGAGGTCAAGTACCAATGTTGGATGATTAGTTCTGGATTACAAACGTCACTCCAACTCATCCAAATAGAATTGGATGCAGCTTCACCACTCCAGAGCACACAGTTCCACTGCTCCACAGCCCAATGCTGGGGGCATTTATACCCGTCTATCTGTCACTTGCCATTGGGCATGGTGATCTTAGGCTAATGTGTGGCTGATCCAGAGTGTCTCATTCTACTGACAATGTTTTTTCTATGGACATTATACAAGCTGTATGTGCACAGTTGAACTCCTGTGTCAGCAATGGGGCAAAACAAAGAAGCTGAATTCACTAATTAAGGTGTGTCTAGATGCTTTTGGACATATAGTGTATGTTTCATTCTGTCTGCTGCTTTGTCTGTCATTTTAAATGCATAACATCTCCAAAACAATTTACATATAAATTAACTTAGCGTTTTTGTTTTCTGTGCAAAGCACCTCATGAACCTGGCTTGGAACTCTCACAAGAGAGAGCTGTTGGCACTTAAGTAGCTTTTGTGTGCATCATTAGAATGGAGGAACTTGCATAAATAACAATTATGGCAACAATTATGATTGTTAGATGAGGAACATTTGTTTTTAGTGAGGTTGTGCATGACCACAGGCAAGAAAACAGATGGCAAAACTACATCATCTCAATGCTCCTGATCGTTTGGCCAGTTTAATTCTCTGGAATTTTGGAGGAATTGTAAGACTTGCTGGATTTTTGAGGATGTTTGATACTTGATATACCATTTACTGCAGCTATGTGTAGTAAATTTTGTCTTTGCATCTAGAAAAATAATGTATTCTACTTGTTCTTGTTTCCATTATGGGTTTGCCTGTAATAGCCTGGGCTTCCCATGTTTTTGACCGTTTACACTGCTTGAGCCTGTGGAAAAGCTCTATTACTGTTACTCCTCTATGAGCATTATATTGTATATGAGCTCCAAATTATAGCTTCACATCCTGTTTCTAGCTAAAACTGATCAACTAAACAGATCTCTCAAAAATCAATCAATCAATCAATCAACCAGTCAATCAATCAATCAATCAATCAATCAATCAATCAATCAATCGATCAACCAGTCAATAACCCTACACACTTCTTTTTATAACCATGAGTTCCACATAGAACAACTGGCATGCTTAAATCGTTCTCTGCACGGCAAAATGGTTCTTCAAATTGATTAAGAATGTGTTTTATGGTTCTATATAGCACCAAAAAGGATTTATCCACTGTTATGATGTCAAGCTTGTAATAGTAGAAGAACCATTTGTGGTGCTATATAGAACCATGTTCAAAAAGGTTCTATACAAAACCATATACAATGCATACTCCATCAATTTGAAGAACCATTTCATCCTGCAAAGAACCATTTAGGAATCAAAATAGTTCTATATAGAACTCATGGTTCTAAATAGAACCTTTGCCTTTACTAAAGAACCCTTGAAGAACGATCTTTTTTAAGTCTGTACATAACAACTGTTTTCCAAATGTTGCAATTTCATGTATAGCAATGAATTTGTATATTAGTTATTAGAAATTAAAACATACAATTATACCTAAAACACCCAATTCAATTAGAATATGAAAGCAAAACAGAGGCCTGAGTATTTATTTTGCGAAATAAGCTGAATGTAGCTGTGTGCTGGTCTGAATGGAGCTTACTCCAGCAAAAAGTTGAAACCTCTGCAGAAAAGTAGTGCATATTGAGGAGCTGTTTAGCAGCAGGAGTCTGTTTTCTGCTGATATTATTTATAATAACACGCTATTGTAACTTATCAGTGCTCCTCTGGCAAAGTCAAAGACATACAGCACACTGATGTTCCCCAACAATAAATCTTTAAGACATGCTGAATTTTAACTGCACACATTCTTGGCTCTTAAAACTCATTCAGTGAAAGCATCGGCGCTATGACTGTTATGATGACCAGACTCTTTGCAAAAGGGCAGATGTGCCATGGGCAAACTGCATAAGCATATTCATCGACAATGGCGAGGGCAGAGGGGATTAAAATGGAGCTTTATTCCAACTTTCATTAGAAAGATCCATACTCCATAATATGTCTGTTATATAAGTCTGGTTCTTATAGGTCTGTGCTGTTTCCTTGACAAAGAAGTACTGTGAGCCCTGAATTGTTTGTCCTGGCCTTAAACCCATTCTTACAAGTGGTGCGTGAGTCTTCAATATAAAACCAATAACAAATGCTGTTTTCTCTGAAGACAGCCTCATTTTTCTGCCTGGTAAATGTAATCCTGTTCCTAATTTGCTAAGATTAGATTCTCTGTTGGTTCTAGCGGTGAACTGGAATAAATCTGTGCTCATGCCCTTGGATAACAGTTACCTCGGTAACTTTACCCCTGAGCATTTCTGTCATCTACATCAGGGAAGGCTTCACACACCTAAGCACTAAAATTAGGTCATCAGATGAGGGGAAGCATTATTTTTTTGTGATGCTATTAAAGGAACTGAATTAGATTCGGGTAGATATTCATGCAAGCGTATCAAGTGTAACGAGTGGTCTTTATTGTCATTCCTCAATATAACTTGCATACACTGGAACAAACTGTCGTTCTTCAGGCCTCTTGGTGCAGCGTACAACAGCAGCACATTTCACAGGACTATGTTAAGTGTAGATACACGACAGTGCAGAATATATAATAAATTCATCAGACATTAAACATACAGAACAGTAAAAACACATGACAATACATACTACACAGGACAACAAAACAACAAATATGAGTGGACATCATATACATGAATATACACATATACACAAATATAGGCATAGACTGGCATCAAAACAGTGTGTGAGTGCTGAACTAGTGCAAAACACAAAACTCTAAACAGTGAAGAAAGACAGGTCTCATAGCAACATTCAGATAAATAACGCATTTAAAGTGCAGAGGTGTATGTGATCAGTCTATGGTGGAGGCTGTTAAAAAGTCTAGGTTGGTTTAGATTCTCATCTATGCGTGGCATAATACTCATAAATACACACAGTATTGTGTATTCTTCCATACTCTGTGATCTACGCAGCCCCTGCTGGTGACATTCCTTATAAATAAATATAATGCATGGCCACGACTTAGAAAGGCATGGGAACAAGATGATTAAGTCGAGGCCACAACTTAGTAAGGCATTAGGACGAGATCTTAATGCATGGCCATGACATAGCAAGGCGTGGGAATGAGATGATTAGGCCTTGACCACAGCTTAATAAGGCATGATCTTGGCCACGACTTAATTATATCGTTCCCATGCCTTAGTAATTTATGGACAGGCATTAAGATCTCGTTCCCACACATTAATATGGCATGGCCAGGCATTATTTGTAATAATATGGGATGTCACCAGCGGGGCTCTGTAATGATCCCCTTTCTATCTCAGCAAAACTTCCCTTACTTGTTAAACACTTTCCAGATACAAGATATACACATTTGCATGGCTGTTGAATCTTTAACCACCAAATAAATACACACTCACACACATCTTCTAAGCTGCTTCTCCTTCAGGGTCGCGGGGGGCTTTTTACAGGCTAATGTTCTGTTTTTTTGGCCTGATAGAAGTAAGGTGAAAAAGGAGTGGAATGGATGACTGGGTCTTGTACTCTTATAAGAGTTCTTCTTTAAACAAACAAACAAACAAACAGACAAATAAATTCATTGGTGAAAATGAAGCAGTATTATTTATGTCATTACAGCTTTTCATTACAGCATTACAGGAAACTTTTATTATTTTTGTAAGTGAAGAAAAAGCCAAAAAAGCAAAAAAAAAAAAGGCAAAAAACAAACAAACAAACAAACAAAAAAAAACAGCAAGCTTGATTTTAATACGAAGGCTTCATGCTGGTTGGCCTTTTAGTATTGTCACACATCCCTCCAGCCATGACTCTCAGGACTCCAATTCCCAGAGCCCTCTGGGTGAACACCTGACGTCAAGGTCACCAGGTTCTGTCAGAGATCAGCTTCCCCTGACTATTGATGTTTTTCACCTGTTGTATATATCATGTGTCTAGATCCAGTTAGTTTACAAGCCCGGGCTTTAGGATAGGTTAGTTGCGAGATATTGATTCATTCACTGAGCTACTGAGCGTGTTCTGTTCTACTCTTTGTGTATCTGACCCATTGTTTATATTTTTAACTCTCCCTTTTGCCTGTTCCCTTTTTGGATTTTGGTTGCCTGGATTTATCTTTGTTTTGTTTGTACACTGTTGGCTTGTGTTGATTCTGACCTTTCGCCTGTTTTTCAACCTCAATTGTGGATTTTGGGACAAACTAGTACAGCCTCTTTTTCACATTTTATCCGCATGCGTCTGACTAAGTCTGACTTACAAACTACAACTAAGTCTGAGTTACAAGCATCTGGTTTGCTATAACATATCTCACAATTTTAAGGAAAAGAAGAAAAGAAGGCCATCGGGTTAAATAAATCCATGTATGAGTGTAACTAGCTAAATGTGTGTGAGGAAGAGATGGCTAGTGTGTGGACACAACTGTGAAATTTAGAGAACAGCGCAAATTCTGTCTGATACTTAAACGACCTCACTCATGTAAACAGGAATGTCATTGATTTCATATCCAAACTGAAATTAGTGATTATTTATCAACTGGTCTAAAAAAATTAAGTGAAAGAGTAAACCAAGTGAGAAGAGTGACAGAAGAAAGAAAGGAAGAAAGGAAGTTGTCTACAGTAGCCTAATCAAGTGGTGTAGTTAATAGCCCAATGTGATTAGGTATTACAACATTTAAAATTATGTATGTGTGGATAACATTACATGATGTCTATATATTCATAATAAATACAGTAACAGGTTTAACTAACAGTTTTAAATCTCTTATGTTCTCCCTGAATGTCTCCTGATATGATAGAATGAAATTGTTTTGTTTTTTTCAGAGGTGAAAGACTTTAAAATATCATGGTTTCTGACTGAGGTATCTTAAAAAATCAAAACAAAGCATGTTTGTAAGAGATTGTTAAAAAAAAAAAAAATAGAAAATGTCCAGAGAGTCAAATGTACCCATGTGGATGGTTTCTGCAGGCCGCCACACATTTTATTCCTATTGCAAAATTATCCACAGCTATATCAACCACTGTATTTGTGTCATCTTTGATGAGATCTGCTGCTTTGTTCAGCTGAGTGTCTTGAATGAGAGGATAATATATTAAAAATTATAATCTTTGCAAACAACAACAACAACAACTACTACTAGCACTTTGTGCTGCCACTAGCATAAAAAGTGCTATATAAAGAATAATAGCAATACATACATACATACATCATCTAAACCGCTTATCCTTCTGGGTCGTGGTGGGGTGCTGGAGCCTATCCCAGCTATCATTGGGCGGAAGGCAGGATACACCCTGGACAGGTCGCCAGTCCATCGCAGGGCAGACAGACACACACTCATTCACACCTAGGGGCAATTTAGCATGTCCATTTAGCTTAACTGCATGTTTTTGGACTGTGGGAGGAAACCGGAGGAAACCCACGCAGACACGGGGAGAACATGCAAACTCCACACAGAAATGACCCTGGTTGCCCAGCCGGGAATCAAACCCAGGCCATTCTCACTGTGAGGCAACAGCGCTACCCACTGCGCCACCTTGCTGCCCATAATAACAATATCTATTATTAAATAAATAAATAAAGATAATAATTACTGCTACTACTACTACTATTACTAATACTATCACTAGTACTATTACTACTAGTGGTAGTAGTAGTAGTACTATTACTACTAGTGGTAGTAGTAGTAGTAATAATAATAATAATAAATAATAATAATAATAATAATAACATTCTATTTGTATTTGGAGAGAACTGTCAACATATTTTCATGGAGGTTAGATTACACTTCTGGCCAGGTTGGCAGTATAAGACGGTTTTGTTTTTTTGTAGTTTAGGATTGCAATGATATCAGTGACAGAAACAACAAAGACAGACATTTCTCTAAACACATCACATGACGCAGGGTTCATTATTACCACCTCCCCATTATTATTACTATCCCTCTCTCAATCTCTCGCTCTCTCTCACTCTCTCTCACTATCTTGCTCTCTCTCTCACCATTCAGTGGCAAAGCTTCAGCTCAATGTCACACACTGGGAGAAAGATAAACACACACTGAGGGCTTAATTTCTCAAAGCTCTGCTTCTTCCAGAACACATAAGGGACAGAGAGATTAGTTTTTTAATTTCATTTTATTTTTATGCCACAGCTTTGATAAATACTTGATTACCAACGGTCAATTCACATTCCAAGGGTGCTGATTATTTTAACTCAAGGGCAAAACAATATTTAATGGTTTTATGATTACAGTGTTTTCCAATTCAATTGGCTATATGGTGTTGACATAGTTCAGTGATATCACAGCAATACATCAAAGGTTTTCTTGTGCTTCCACTACTTCATTTCCACAGACTAGAGGTTAAGGAAACCTACTTCTTAGAATTATTTCATTGTTGACATGTGAATATGTTGAAAGCGTGTTCTTCTGGCTCTGTAAGAGTACTGCTAACACGGCTGTCAGTGCTGCAATATATCCAGACATGAGCAGCTGCAGACACTGCTATTGTGTTCCAGATGACGCCATGCTATGTCTTACACCATGAATCATTTTGATGAGCTGTTGAGGTGTTACGTTAGCACAGGGGATAGACAGGTGGTCCTCTTTGACTGAGAATAGGTGTTAACTATAAACATAGACCATGCTCTGTGTGTGTGTGTGTGTGGTGTGTGTGTGTGTGTGTGTGTGTGTGTGTGTGTGTGTGTGTGTGTGTGTGCATGTGTGTAGGTGTGTGTGTGTGGGTGATTTATACACTGCGTATCCGCCGTGTTCTCTGATCTGGGGCATGATAGAATGGGTTGATAAGGTAGCGGTGAGGCTTCAGTTTGAATAATAGGTGCTATACATTACAGCAGGAGGCTGAAACAACTCAGTTAACAAAGAGCATTGTAGTGAAGGAGACTGTGATCAGTGGGCAGAGAAGCAGTGAGGAGCCTAACTGGAAGGTAACAAAGCTGTAATAACATTCCCTGTATATCCTGCTCATTTTGAAATCGTCAAATAACTGAACTCCTTCAGTGTATATATATATATATATATATATATATATATATATATATAATATATATATATATATATATATATATATATGTTTATATACAGTGCAGATTTACCTGGATTGCAAAGATTGCTAGAGACATGTTTTTATTGAATTTATTATTATTATTATTATTTGTCACTAGATCTTTTAAAAACATATTCAAACTGAAAAAGGCTGCTTCTATAAGCATTCAATCTTTTTAGGCTAGTACTTGGTAAAATCACCTTTTGCTCATTCTTCCTGGCTGATTTACTCCAGCTTGATGAGGTTGCATTTTCAAACAGTGATGCAGTTTCTTGATTGGATTGCAATCTGGACTTTGACGTGGACATTGCTGAACATTCATGTTTTTGTTGTTCACCCACTTCAGTGTTGCTTTGCCCTTGTGTTTGGGATCACTTTTAACAACATGCCCACTGAGGAAAGGCATCTCCACAACAGGATGCTTCCACCCTCATACTTCACTGCAAGGGATGGTGGTTGATGAAAAATTGACAGTGTTAGGTTTGTGACACACACAGCATTTTGAATCTTGAAGCTTTTGTCTCATTTGACAACAAAACCTAATCGCACATTTTAACTGGGTCCAGACGTCCTTTGATGTGTGTTTTTTTCTCTTCTTCTAGCCACCCACCCACACAAACTAGCTGTATGCAGAGTTCTTGATATTATTTACTGGTGGACATTCACTCTAGTCTCAGGCACTGAACTCTGTTATTTCTTTAAAGTAATGATTGGCCTAAAGCTTCCCTCTCAAGTCCCTTTCTTGCTCTGATGGTTAGTTTTGGTGGATGTCTGGGCCTAGGCAGTGCCTGGGTTGTGTGGTGCAGTTTCCATTTTCTCACAATTGATCCAACAGCACTCACCAGGACATGTAAATACTTGAATATTATTTTGTAGTCCTTTCCTTTTTCTTGTGCATGCCTAAAACGTAATCTCTAATTTCCTTAGAAAGCTCTTTGGTCTTCAATGTCACAGTTTTTCTTGAGATTCACAGTCTGTCCAGTGGTGCTTGAGTTAAGGGTTTTTAAATCCAGAAAAGATTCACAGGTAAAGGCTAACTGTTCTGGTTAAGGCAGTATCTTTCATTTGTGTAAACTAGGAATTTCTACAGCACAAGGGTGTAATACTTACGCAAACAGAATTTTCCAGGTACTAATTGTTGTCATCGAATATTTTCTTTAAACTTTATATAATTAATATCACTCATATATATGAAAATGACACAACAAAAACACCGAACACACATGTAAAATCTTTGAGGCTCAATATCTCAAAATGTCTTTTTTTATACTTCTACCATTACTTCAGTGATTTTGTTTAGACTTTGAACTGTTTGTCCTAGATTGCATACACAAACAAGCATAAAACCACAAAAATATATATAATCTGCATTCACCTTCTCCTTTTTCTGCTAAGACTATGATTATGGCGATAAAATGTGGTCAAAGTTGAATAAATAAATTCCACAAAACTATCACATAATTAGCAAGGCATTCACAGCTCTTGGACGCCACAAAGCTAAAGGCGTGTTTCTTTAACTAACTCTGTCAATTTAGAGATAATGAGCTAGCCTGTGGGCTAATACATAATGAAAGACTAAAAACTGCCATTAGATATTTAGCTAGCTAGCCAAAGAAGACAATACCCACTTAAGGCAAGGTGCTCAGTGATGGTTTGATCAAATGGTTTCCCTTCTGCTAGTCGTGTGACATGACTGGAAATGAGTTTTGATGCTGCTGGACAAAACATAATTACTACACTGCTTGCTACGCAAATAAACATCCGTTGCTTGACTGAAAAGGTCTCATGCGGTTGATGATTTGTAGCCGGTGAGCACGTGTAGTTTTGGTTGTTCTCTGAATGATGATAATATTTTACATCAAGATTGTAGAGAAATCCAGTTAATTCAGCAAATGAAGCTTCTGTGTATCATTCCTACCACTTATTACATCACTGCATATCAATATAGTCCCTGTAGTAGTAGTCTGTCCCTGGCAATAATACATTCTATTACAATATATTTAAATGCAGTGTAAAAATTCCAACATAAATGTGGTGATCTATGTAATTTTTTGTTACTTGAACAAAGAATTTAAAAATTATTGGTTTAAAATGTTCCTTTTAGTCTAACACAGTCTGCCTGTACTCAAAACATACATACATACATCATCTAAACCGCTTATCCTTCTGGGTCGCGGTGGGGTGCTGGAGCCTATCCCAGCTGTCATTGGGCGGAAGGCAGGATACACCCTGGACAGGTCGCCAGTACATCGCAGAGCAGATAGACAGACATACACATTCACACACACACTCACTCACACCTAGGGGCAATTTTAGCATGTCCAGTTAGCTTAACTGCATGTTTTTGGACAGTGGAAGGAAACCCACACAGACACGGGGAGAACATGCAAACTCCACACAGAAACGCCCCTGGTCGCCCGTCCGGGAACCGAACCCAGGCCATTCTTGCTGTGAGGCAACAGCGCTACCCACTGCACCACCGTGCTGCCCTTACTCAAAACACAAAAAAGAAAAAGTTAAATATCCATGTCCTGCAATTTAACTTGCTTAAAAATTTTCAGTTAATTAAAAAATAGTTAAATGTCTAATAGTATGTTAAATAAATTGTGTCTTACACTATTATGCAGACATATTATCTGATATTCAATGAACAATAAAAAGTTAAAACAACAAATCTTTTTTCACAGCGTATTAAACATTTTTGGATGCAGACGTTTAAGCGATTTCAGAGTGTCCTGAGCGGCATAAATGTCTAAGCACTTGCCCCATTATCAGGAGATCATCTACCAGGTGGGGTTCCTTCTATCAACCCCTCAAAATCTCAGGCTTATTACATACTAAGGCTTAGGCTGAGCTATTCTTATGGTAATAAAACTTTAGGCCTGCTAGTGAGATCTGGCCATTTAAGGTATTTAACAATGCCACAAGGTGTTTTCTGGGCTCCCAGTTCAGGGCGATATCCTGACAATGGGGCAAGTGCAGATGGTAATGCCATTTGGAGAGCCCCTGCAATTTATGTTGTTTACCTAAATGAGACACAGTACTAAAAGTGTGAGATAGTTATTTTCTGAAAAATTGTGTATTTCATCATAAACTTCACTTTGTGTGGCACCTAAGAACACCCTTCCCCATGATAAAATCATAGTAATGCATGGCGCAATGCAGTAACACAAAATGTTGTTGCTTTGGTTTAGACCTGGAGCTACGCAGTTAATGCTGCTAAGAAACACTGAAAGTAAATAGTCACCAAAACTGTTTCCTTAGAGTAGAGTAACGTAGGCAGAGCAGCTGAACGACTGTAGTAAGAAAATCAATACAATGTATAATGAATTTGAGGACCATGTTTTTCTGCATAAATAAGCCTTATTTGTATATGTTTTAACCTGAATATACACAGGAAGAAATGCCTTAGTTGGCTGCTGGACCTCGAAGTCGCTTTGTGACAGCTGTAAAAATGTACTTGGTATCGCTTTTGATTTTGTAAAATGGAACTTTGTAGGTTTATCTTTATTTGAAAAGCAAATTCTAATTTTCATACAGTAAGCAAGCCTTTAGTATTACCGTGCTTACGCTACATATCTGCACAGTGACTTATCAATGTAATTTGAGGCACATTTTTAATTTCAGCATTTGTTAGCACTGTTAGCCTGGCAGCTCCAGTTCCTTTTAAATCTTGTTATGTGCCAATGAAGAGACTCAGGAGACCAGATGCAGTGATGACGTTCTTTATTCAAGGGCACACTGCGTCATTAGCAATGGCCCAGTATGTTTTCGAACAGTGCTCTGCCTTCTACACTCTCTGCCTGCAGAGATCTTGCTCAGTCATCATGCAACATCCAAGTCTGCAAATCCCCATTCTGCGTAGTTTTATCTGTCATAGTCTTGTCTGCACATCACAACATCATATATGTTGCATCATTAGCAGGCTCACCTGTGTCGTTTGACTCTTGGTGACAGGAATTGGGAGTTAGGAATAACAGGAGCTGTTCCCTAAAAGGCCTGGAAACTGATAGTCTATCCTGGAGCTCAGCAGTGTGGCACCATGCATTTGTCAGACTGATGTAAAAGTAAAATATACAGACTCTTTAGCACATAGTAGGGGTAACCTGGAAGTACAGCATAATAAACAGAATAAAGGAAAAACAAAGTAACACAATCCAAAAGTTCTTAACTAAGGAAGCAAAACTTGGAAAATGTGATTTTCACCAAACTATTCACTAAGAAGTAGTAACAGTCGGTAACACTTTATTTGAAGACTACCTGCATAAGGACTTTATAACACATGAATAAGTATTGAACTATGTACTTATAAAGCAGTAGTTGAGTATTAATGAACAGCTTATGCCATTAATCACAAGATGACAAAGGATGTTTTATGAAGTAAATGTAGTAAGCCTGGCATTTTAAGATGTTGAAATAAGGGTGATAGACTTTTATTATTTTGTATAAGCTCCATCGTTTGGGAAGGACATAGTTATAACAGTGTTAGAAATGAAACAATCTATCCCTCATTTCAGTTTAAGGTCTCTTGTGTCAGTCCAATGTTATTTACTTCATAAAACATCTTATGTCATCTTGCGAATAATAACATAAGCTGTTCATAAATACTCAAGTATTGCTTTATAAATATGTTATTCAATGCTTATTCATGTGTAATGAAGTCCTTATGTAGGTATCCTTCAAATGAAGTGTTACCCAACAGTCTTTGTTCAGCTGTGATCTTTTGCTTGCATGAATCAAGAATGCAAAAACACACAGCTGACCCAGAAGCAACTGTGTGCCATCCAACTGTCCAATTGCTTTTGGTCCCCACAAATATTAAGATTATGTATAAAAATGCTGTAGTTCAGTTTGACCAACAAGAACATACAGTACATACCTATGAGGCACTTTAACTGCATTGCTTTATTTTATATCCAGCGCGCTGCAGAAGTGAGTCAAAACAGCGGAATTCATGCCACTGCCCAGTTGTGCTGTATCTGAACATTTTATTCACTGCTGTTATTGGGCACAGGCAGTGTTTTCAAGAGATGCAAAATGTAATGAATGTTTCTCACCTATCTGCTCCCAGGACTAACCCTAAAGGCTCTATTGGAACAGCTGAAATAGAGCCGTGGCCCGTCAACGGCATCGTTTGAAGATTGAGGCCTTAGCATGGTCTGGTCTGCCTAAACAGATAGCAGAGGTGTGATGGTAAATGACAGCCATGTTTCCACAGCCACCAATCAGTCAGCACAGCAGTCAAGTGCAAATGCCACAGCATTCATTGCAGCACGAATGCTCTTTGCTCTCTCACAGCCAAGCTCTATCTCAATCTCTCACAACAGTCTGTGTCTGCCACACAGCTGTCATTCAGAAACGATTCTACAGACAGCAAAGAGACAAGACATTTGACCAAGTATAATTTAACTTGTCTGCATTATGTGCATTTTGGCACTTTCAGAATCGCGCACTCAGGATTGGACCAGCAGACTAGCTGAAAAATATGATGTCAATGAAATGTCTCTCATAGAGCACTATTAATTGATATTTAGTGGAGGTTTATGAGAAGCCCTGAGACAGCAGAAAGTGTTGCTTTAATTTTTTGGTACACTAGCTAACATTAATTACAACCTTAAGACTAAATGAATATGAATAGGAGGGGGTTCATAATTCTTAATTAATCCATTCATTTAATTGGTAAATCAGCTGTACGTTCATGTGTACAGAACAGTGGAAATGATTGGAAATTCATTCACTGGAACAACAGAGAAAGTGCGTGTGGCTGTGTATGTGCATGTGTCTGTAACAAACGTGCTCTCAGGCATACAGCAAAGGAGTGTATATACTTTCACTTTAACTCATGGTAATGGCAGAGCACCACAAGCTTAAAAGGCCAATATTGTAGGAAACCGAACTTTCCTTACTTTTCTGTAAATAAAAGACTGTGATGTAGCACATAAACATTGCTATAGTTTTAAAACAAACCAGTGCTGAGATGTCATGGAAACCAACTAATTTGCATATATCCACCTATTCAGCCTACAAGAGTTTAGCTTCCCCCCGCTCACTCTGAAGTTATAAGTAGTGTTTCTGCTTTTTGCTGGACTGCTTTTTAAATGAGCCACAATACAGGGCAGCGTATCAGAACACAGCTCATTTACATATATCAGTCTTAAAGGCACAGTAACAAAAATAGCCTGTTTCATTCAAAGAGAAGAGCAGAGGTAGGAAAGGGTCACAAAAAATGAGCTATAACTTTTTTGTACATAAGTCCACCAAATGTTAAAAGTGGCACTCTGGGGAAAATATAAAATATAAGAAAAAAAACAGGTTGGCAGACAATGTTTACTTGTAACTTTAATCCAAAGGCTAAAAGGATGCAGTTGCCTGGGAGTCTAGGAGTCATCCTGTTTCACACAGAGAAGAAGGCTCTTCACATAGCAGATATCTGAAAGACCCTTCTCATTCCGCTGTATGAGGAAGTCTGCATTAATTACAGCCTCAAACTCAGAGTCCACCATGAATCTCTTCTCTAGTACAGCACAATAAAGCCTCTGTGCAGAAAAATACACATCCACTCTTTTTAGCTGAAGTGCTGTGTGTGTGACTGTGTGTGTGTGTGTGTGTGTGTGTGTGTTTGCCCAGCTGCTCTTTAGTATTACTCTTCCGGAATCTGTTAGGGAAGCTGAATAAACCTGTGTTACCCAACACTGTGATGGATGGAATTCATCGTCGCTGTCCACATCATTTCAACACGGAGGCTGTCCTTTACATTGTGTGAAAATGACATGACCGGACCAATAGAAATTCATCAAAATGACTTGGAAGAAAACCTCTTACATCAACTTACATGAAAAATTAAGAACTTTTTGCCCTCTCTTGTAAAGTTACTATTTTGGAGATACTTGTTTTTCTTTGGAGAGCAGAGAAGTGCATTCTGTCTAAAATGTTCTATTAAAAAAAACAAAAACAGTATTATTGCCAATTTCAGTCCCAGCAGGGGATTCCTCCATGACACATGACTCTAGTCTCCTCACTTTTGTGAACTGCTTCTCATGGGACCTTGCAGGGCAGGTAAACATGCTTGGAGGAAAGTGCTGACTGCCCAGTTCCTTTTATATGTAAATGGACACTGCATTAACATCGGTCCAGCACAGCTATGCCCCACAATGGATCTCACTCATTTTCTATGGGAACTGTATAAGCGACCATGTAGTACATGATGGGACTGGCATGTCGACTTTTTGAATTCGGTCCATTGAAAAAGTTAAGCAGGGCTGAAATTTATGCAAATGCACCCAGCCAATGCAATGAGTCTATGCAATCACAGGACAAGTAGTGTTTGCATGATTAGTGTCTACAGCTTCCGTATAAATCACTTATCAAGTATTCCTAAGCGACATAAAGAAGAGTGGCAAAAGCTGATACATTTAAACAGAACTGTTTTACCTGAAAAATTTAAAATCTGTGATGACTGATTGGATTTTTATGTTATACTTAAGTAACAGATGTTACTGCCCAACTAAATCTGAATCTGTCCACTTTTAATCTAAACAATGTTTTGGAAAAAAAATCATTAACGATATTACTTTTACTAAAAAAACAAAGCTTCATTACATTGACATCTATGATATTTACAATACTTAATTTCTGTTGGATTTCACAGGGAGTGCCCTCATAACATTCATATGCAGCGAACTGAAGAGCACATGAGTTGCCATGCTGGACCAATGTAAATTGGACACAGTTGACTTATCACCTTAACAGCTGACCTATCTGTGCTCTGCTCACAAATCTGTTCTTTTGTATCAGCTGCTGTGAAGTTAAAGCTTTACAGAAGCTTTGGCAGAAATCCCATGCCACTTAATGAGTGTAGGTTGGAGGTTAGAGTAGAAACATAACATTATGTTGTTGTAGCCATTTGACTAGGCAGGTTGGAAATGACAATGATGAATTTACCAACTTTGCCTGATTACATAACACATTTATCAAATACAATTTCTCATTTGGTTAAATGGGAATTTTGCCATGTTTTGTAAAGCTTGTCCATCCTAGCAACAGCTGCTATAAAAGAACCCATAGGTGGGCGGAGCTTTGATAGGTCAGTTGGCCAGCATTGCTCTGAAATTACAGAGGAAGAGAAACTGTAATTCTCCCCAGCCTGAGACAGCAGCAGGGCTAATTAGGATGAATTAAAATGGACAGCTACTCTTAAAATAACCCACTCAAAGATCCTGGCATGATTATGGACATTTACTTTTGGCTTACCACATAGAAGTAGTGAAGAGAACAGGTAGACCTGGAGTATAGCGTTAGGATTTAGAGCCAGAGCTGGCATAGGATGAGAAGTTTGTGTGAGGGAGAGAGAGAGAGAGAGAGAGAGAGAGAGAGAGAGAGAGAGAGAGAGAGATCTGCCTTAATGTTTAAGCTGGTTTATGTGCTCTGTGACTCATTGGCTAAAGCCTCATCATCACACACCTTCTGGTGTCACACTTTCAGATAGATTCTCTCAACCTTAATACCTGTTCAGCAACACACACACACAAACACACACACACACACACACACACACACAAACACATACACACACATGCATGCTGAAGGAGCCAGTCAACCTGTTATCACACTCTGGCTTTGATTAGGCCTCTGGGAGGAGTTTGCTGCTTGTGACAGGTCAGGAGCCCCTCCATCTGCTGCTGCTTTATACACTGAGGAGACTCAGAGAGAGACAGCAGAGATACAGGGCCCGACATTAACACTTGTCTGCTTGTCCGGGACAAGCCAAGGTTTGGGTTTGACAAGTGGGTAATGAATTTACTTGCCCGATTAGACAAGTGAATGCGTAAGCTAAAGGCCAGCCAATTACTTTACAAAATGAAAATGAATGTGTTCTGACAGGAGTGAGCACATTAAGAATGACCATGTCAGCGTTTACCTTAAATGTGCAGGATTCTCAGCAGAGCAGCCTACAGGGGTGTACATGCAGTTTATGAACAGCAAATAAGTTTCTTCATCATCAGACCTGGGAGCTTCACTTCAGCAGCAGCAGCTCAGCTAATGTTTCTTAAAACTTTACAAACTTTTTTACAGCTCTGAAACGAGTCAGTCCAAGGGCCACTGGTGACACGTATGACTCTAGATGAATTAAAATGTATTCCCATTTGGAGGGATGAATTTCATGGATTAGCTATGACAAAAACAAGGTAAACTTGGTTTTACCTGCTGTGTCACCCTAACTTGTGTCTAATTAAAATACTTTTATATTCACTGGTAACAATTACTTGGTCTACCTCAGGCAGTCATGTGAATGAGTGAAGGAAATTAGAGTGGATAATTAGAGATAATAGATTAGAGATAATAATTATGACATTTAGTAACAAAATGGTTTTTAAAAAAACAAAGTAACACCATTTAAGTCATATAGGCTAAAATCTCTCTCTCCCATTCTTCTTCTTCTCTCTCTCTCTCTAGGACTGAATTAGTTTCTCACATTTTTCTTTCATCACTCATTAATTGCAAGTTCAGTGCTAACTGTAACATTTTAACAAGCTTATGCACCACAGCAGTCAATTGCAAATGTTACTGACCTTTTTTTGTCGATAACTGATTTCAGCCTTAGGACATTCTTGGATTTACTTCTTCATTGGACTACTTCTCAAAAAAGCTTAAAGTCAAGCCCTGCAAACAGTAATATTTAAAAAAGAATACATTTGTATTCTGTGGTTAGCTGAAATCTAGATGATCTAGTCTTAGTTTCACAACAACATGAAAGTCTGATTCCATCCTTAAAAAAAACATTAGAATTTGATTCTTAGCCTTCCTTCAGTCTGCAGATATCACAGGCACATTCTCTGAATCATGATGCAGAGGTCAGGCATCAGTGCATATTTAGCAGTGCGAGTCAGTTTGCTTGCACCAGTAAGCGGTCATATTAAAGTGAACGGATTCTGAGAAGTATGTGGGTGGATGGATGGAGTTAGCAATGTCATTCTGGTCACTGGAAGAATAGGCTTGCACACAGAATCTCAGCCGAGTCTCGTAGGCTAAGATTTGGGATTGTTGATTTACACAATTCTAAGAATAAAGGTCATAAAAAGGCCCTTTGTAGTGATGCCATAGAAGACCTGCTTTTGGTTTCCTGAAGAATAGTTGGTTCTTTAAAAAAAACATTTTTTTTTAAAATAGAAAAAGCAGGAAGAACCTCTATGAAGTTTAAATATCCTCTGCTCAATGTAAAAGTTCATTTCTGTTCTTTTGACATTCCCAGATAGATGATCTACAGATGCTAAAATTATTAGTAAGTGTAAGTATCTGGTGAACACACAGTTATTGTTTACATTTTGGGTTAAATTTGATAGATTCTATTATCGTCAGACTAATGTTCAGTTGCATTTTACAGATATTAAATTGAGTATTAGTTTAACACAAGGTGACCATCTACAAAGCATCTATGGTGAACTCTCACAATAAAATCCTACCAAGCTCTCCCTCTCTTAAACAAATCATGCATCAAGATACTGTTAATTTTTTTGGCATTCACATCATTTTAGAAGTTGATTATTTTGGACTTTGGAACCCAAGAACAATAGCACCATCAAAAGGGTGTAAGAAAACTATGACTTGGCTAAGAAGGGACTGATGTACATGTAGCCCAAGTCGTAGTTTTACACATCCTATTTTGGATTCTGTATGAAGTGTGTTCTGAAGTGTTACACAGAATGAAATGCCCCCTAAATTCATTTTGCATTTGGGCTAATATTGTGAAGCCCACAAGGCAATGTTCCCACAGTCTACAATCAGTACCAGTTGGGTCGGGTCAATCTGGTTCTAAAATCTGAATAACCGAGACACACTTGAAGCCATTGTAAATTACTCCATATATAAAAATGATTATGAACTTTTACATTTTGTTTACACTGAGAATCAAATAGAGTCAAATTGTGAGTGTCATAACACACATGCAACATCATAACAACTGCATTTTCCTAGTTTCCATCACTGCATTAATGCTAATTTCTATTAGCATCCTTACGGGATTTGCAGTATTATGTTAGTGCCAAGCTAATAGTGATGCAGTAGCAACTGTACATGGATATTTGAAGCTTATAACTGTTGGTAACAGGTATTCAGGTAAAATATATCATGCTATGTATACTGCTGTCATGGAATTCGTTGTATTTCATTTTATTCTTAAGTTGCACTATGAATATTGAAGCCTAATTTGTGTCTGTGCACTCCTAAAGTTTATGACGACCCACCAAATGCATTTCATGACATTCCTTTAGTTCTAAAAAAGAACAAGAACTGTATTTTGCAACAATTACTCAGTTTCTGAGCTCCTTAAAAGGAATGAAGCATTAATAGCACAATGATATACACAGGTCCTCAGTTCCTGAGTGTCTTAAAAATAATGTACCACTAACAGCTGCTATGGTATATAATTGTGCACTGCAGAGTTCCGTTCAGACTGGGTTTTGAAGCAAACTGACAGAATGCTCTTCAAAAAAAAACATTTCTGCTATCTTGTTCTCCTGACTCTTCCCCTTTGCATGGTAAAAGATTTTCCAACACTGTTTTATAGAATCATTGAAAAATGATTTGAACTTAAATCTTGTCATGTCCTGTTCATGTTGTAGGTGATAAATGAAATGCTGCGGTGAAATATAGTGTCCTATATCTGTCTATAACAGCTAACACCTATAGGTGATGGTACTCAACATTTACACATTTAAAGGCAACCAGTAACTAGCTAGAAAGCTCATTTCACTGCTTCACTGACTGAGAAAGGGGCTCTCATATGTGAAGCCACAGTGTGCAAGCTACTGAAATTGTTATTATTTTAGCCCTCCCATCCAGTATTATCACCATCCATCATTATTTTAGAGTGTAGTTGATGTCTGATCCATTGGTTTTTATACCCATTCTCCAGGCCTTCAGCAGTGCAGGTTTTTAAAGGGTTACCCACAATGCTCTGAATCAGCTTGGTAATTAGCACCTGATTTAATTAGCTGATGGGTTAAATCGAATGTAAGAGGATAGAAAACACTAAATGATGCAGTTCAGCAGACATCAGGGCTAGATTTAATACCTGCTCAAATCGAATGTCCAATGTTGTGCAGCGTTGCCAAAAAGAAGATTGAAGCAGAAAATAAACCAATTGATGTCCTTTCCACAAGGTATGTCTGCACTAGTAAGGATTGATTTGTGTCCTGGTGTGCCCCAAATCTGGGATTCAGACTTGAGTCTCAGCTGTGTCATGTAGTGTAAGTGCATTTCAGCACAGCTCTGCTCCCCTGGTGTGAATGTAGTGAAGTCTCTCTGTGGCTCGACTCTCAGCTAACCCATAATGCCCTCTGAATCTGAAACTGAGCACTGTTCAGCACAGATTTGTGTGTGTTACTCCCCAGGGAGCAGTCTTGTTCTTAAAGGGTTAATCCATCATCCGAAGACCCGTTTGTTCCGCATAGCAACCTCACTTTCAATCCTCACCAGCAGCGCAGCTAAACAACCCTATGCGATCTGATACTGAGCCGATTTTATAGACCGGGCTATCTTTTTATAGACTTGGCTATCTTTTTTATTTCATTTTAGAGGATTAGTGAGTTACTGGATCCTGCATCCTCTGCAGTAAACAGTATACCCACTAGAGACTATGGCTACTGGCTGCAAGCATAGACACACACTGCCGTAAAAGACTTTAAGAACTCTAAATAAAGAAACTATGACAGCTTCCTTGGCCAGTTTGTGATGCAGAGGGTCAAAGTGACAGAACTACTTTCATAGCACACTGTATGTGATATATATATGATGCTGCTGGGGTTAAAAGAAGAAAAAAAACAACTAAAAAAACACACTGATCCTCCTATTGTACTATCCAAGCTCAAAACAACCAAACATGGCTTTCTAAGATTATACTATTAGGTCTTACTTTATTTGGACAGTTCCATACCGATTTTGTACAGATGCTCAAATTCTCATCAAACCACAAATTGTCACTCATTTCAGAATTATTGATAACATTAGGATTAGAAGCTGGATTAGGTTTAGGTTTTAGGTTGAGGTTAAGGTGAGGTTCACAATGACTGTTAGATTTAATGTTAGGGTAAGGTTAAGGTGAATTTCATTAATATTGATATCTTACACATTTACACTCTCTAGATTATAATATATTATTATATATGATTACTGCAGCAGAGAGGGCCGGTATAGACCTGTTGCTGTGCCCACTGAAAAGGCTTCCATTTGTATTTAAAGTCAGTAATGGGTCTAGGACTTTTTTTCACAAATTTGGTCCCACATTTTGGAGATGTGATTGGTTGATTCCTTCTCTTCAGCTTTTGAAGTCTTAATCAATAGGAGAGCCCTGAGGGTTCCCCACTGGTAAAAACTCTATGTACACACACACACACACACATATATATATATATATATATATATATATATATATATATATATATATATATATATATATATATTAGTTTGTGATGTATAAGCTGTTTATTTCTGCATGAAGCATGTACTGTGCTGGTCCTCATATTTTTTAGATATTTATCTGTCATAAATGTACTTTATCTTATGGTAATTATTGGAGAAACAATTCATTCCTTCTCATACTCATCCATTATTAGGGCTGCATCATTGCCAAAACTGGTATCAGTATCCATCTGATAGCATGCTCTTTTACTGTTGACAATAACGTCTGATATGACTTGACACTATGTAACATAAGCCTAGTGTACGCTGCTGTAGTAATTAAGAAATGACTCAAGCTGGCAGTGAAGTGTTGCTAATGCTGTGGCAGACGGAAGCAACGTTCTTGGTCACTTTAAACACTCTGCCCTGGCATATTCTCACCAGGCACACAAATCACAACCACTTACCTACAAGGGTGAACGCATGTATGCTAAAAAATCAAAGGCAATGTGTCAACATTTGCATTACAAAGACTGTGTATGTCGACTTTATTTGACTGAATATAATCACGAGGTAGAAATAGTTAATAGTCAATAGTTTTTAAATTGTCTTTGTAAAATTGGCTGTAGAGAGACCTTCTTGTTCTACTGTCTTCTACTGTGTCGTTTTAGTTTCAGTGCACAATGTGCCACATGTTAGCAAAGCTGCTATAGCTCAGTTTCTCAATATGTTTGGTTGGTACTCAGACGTGCAGCGTGGTGTTTTGAATTGAACAGCTTTATTGGAAATTGTTCTTTGAGCTGTCTGTGCATGATGGTCTATTCAAATGTACAGTGTGAGTTGTTACCAAAGAACAAGATTGTTAAAGTTGCAGAGTATATGCCTGGCTTTAGAAAAAAATGAACTACAGCTTGATCAGCCAATCAAAAAAACTCCAACAGGATTTAAAAAAAAACGACATGTAAGCTCTTTGGACGTATCAGCTATGGGAATGATTCCTGCTGTCACTGTGCTACAGAGACTGGTGGATCAAAACTATGAAACACACTTTACATACAGCTGTACAGAAGCGCTTTTCTGACCTGGAACAAAGCCCACTCTTCTACACTGCAATGCTACGCAATCCAAGATAATTAAGATAACTAGCATAACATAGCAAGATAATGAAGTTTGTTTCAATTTGAACAATTTGTCTGTGAAGGAACATTGTGTTTATTCACACTAACAACTACACAATTCCAAGTAGGTTAGTCATTAAAGTTTCAGTATCAGCAAGTACCAAAAAACACTCATACACTCAAACACTCGTCTGAAAATAATTGCATCCATGCATCCCTATTTCCTTTTTATTATTATTATTATTATTATTATTATTATTATTATTATATTAGCTATTGCACTTTGTATCTTTTTAGCATTTCTTTTTTTTAGTTGTTCTTAACTCTTATGTATTTTGTCTTTATTTTTCTTTTTCTTTTTGCCTTAAATATGTAAAGCATGCTGAATTGCATTTGTGTATTAAATGTGCTAAATAAATAAACATGCCTCGCCTCACCTTAATGAAGCATATTGCGTATGTTACTAATATTTACGATATTCATTCATGATTTGTTGTTATAGTTGCTAGGTTACTAGGGAACTAAACTGTGAAATAGTACAGCTGTTTCTAATAAATTATATGGCAAATAGCTGAATCTACTCACCTTGTCTTTACTCACCTTGATGGTTTATCCAAATATATTATAATACAGCTATATTTTTAGACAGTGTTCATTATATGAGGTGCATTTTCTCTGCATCATGTAGACGGTTATGAAAGTCAGTATGTGGATGTGTGTGTGTGTGTGTGTGTGTGTGTGAGAGAGAGAGAGAGAGAGAGAGAGAGAGAGAGAGAGGAGAGAGAGATAGAGAAAGAGTGTGTTCCTGTATGTGTCCTCTAGGGGTTTGGGTTTGGTTTGGGTAACTGTTTGATGCGATCGCAGTCCCCAATGTGAAAAGAACAGTGTAAGTTCATTTAAACTGACCACACACACACACACACACACACACACGCACACACACACACACACACACACACACACACACACACACACACACACGCACACACACACACACACACACACACAAAATCAATTAGCTAGCGAATAAAGGAAGAAAGAGAAGAGAGCAAGGAGTTGCTCGATCAATCATGCTCACTCACTGACTGCTGACATTTGTAAGGGTCAGCACACACGAATAAACACAACCCAAAAACACACACACACACACACACATTCACACATTCACACAATTACATACACACACTTGTGAAAAGTTTATCCGACTACATTAACGTCTGCTTTATGCCCGTTCCATCAGTTGTTTGATTGTTTAGTAATTGTGAGGTTTATATTGCTGCATAGACTCTGACGGAGTGCATTGTAATAGTTGAACCAGTCTCTCTTGCACACAGCATTACTTTAACAAAGCCAGCCTGGATTGGCTGTAATCCTCTTATTCTCATAGAGTCTCTCATTCTTCACCTTTGTGCAGAGCTATATTAGCCAGAATCAGTGATGTAGAGCGCTTCTCTCCTCGCAGAACACGCACAAAGCTCACTGCAAGCACTGCTCATAAAGCCTCTATTAAGATGAAGAGGTTTGGCTGTAGTCAGTTGCTGTAATGATCTGGACCTTCAGCTGGAATGGAGGGTTCAATGGTACATATTCGTCTTAATAAACTTTCACAGTCAGCACTAAATTTCTCTCATAATAATATTTATGCTTGCCGTTTGATCCAAGTTATGGACGAGCTGAGAATATTTATGTAACCTGAGTTTATGTCACTGACTGAAAAATGTGAAATATGGAGCTTTTGATACCGAATTACATTGAAGATGGGGACAGATTTACAAAACAGGAAGTCAGTGTGTGTTTTACATGTGAAGACATCATTCTCACATGACATTTCACCAATATTACATGCCAGTTTGATTTCTGAACAAAAGAACAGAAATGTACACTTAAACAAGGCTCTCTGACAAAAGCACACAAAGGCATTCTTGACCTGTGTAGTAGATCAAACATGTAAACTGCATACATAGACTTATTTACACTTTTTACATAGACTTATACAATGAACTAAATATAGACATGTATAGAGTTATACTGGAAGATTGATTCACACCAAATTCAAAAGCAATCACTACAGTGAAAAACATGAAATGCAATGCATACATGACTTTATTTTTCCATAGTGACATTCAGAATACATGTAAAAATGAAGAACTAAACCTGTATACTATTGTTTTTCACATAGCCTTACTCAAAAAACAATACATGACGATTTGCATTTTAACAATGGGATGCTAGATTAATGTTGATGTTGTTGATGTTTCTGTTAAGCTGCCTAAAAAAGCAATTGCTATTGTAAAATGTGCTATACAAATAAATCTGAATTGAGCTTAATTCAATTTAAATAAGACAAATCATGATTAACTACACAACATAATGTGATTAACTGTAATTAAGGTAACACTTTATTTGGAGTGGTCCTTTGTAGATGATTAATAAACTCTTAACAGAGTATCAGTAACACATTAACAACATATCAGTGAAGTAGCACTAGTGAAGCATCTGAATACATTGAAGTAAATATCTTGTTAATGTGTTACTTCCATTATGCGAAACCTTACCTTACCGAACCTTACCCAAAACCTAACCTGGTCCTAATCCTAACCCTAACTTTAACCTCAACGCAAAACCTAATCCTAACCCTCATATTGCTGCTGTCAGAACAAAACCTTGTATCTCCATTTTTGTTGTTTTTCAGTTTTTGACATAATTTGAAAATGCCTGTTGTCCTTTACAGTGTGTGAAAATTTCATGATAAATTGATCAAAAGAAATGACCCAAAATTACTTGGAAAAACGTCTGGTTCCATTGACTTACATTAAAAGTAAGTTGGAGGTTTGAGGTTTTGTTCCGACAATAGTACTACGTTTTTGACATGTTACTGAAAGTCGATTGAGTGTTTGTTTTGTCTAAACAGAACCAAGTGTCAAAATAAAGTGTCATCATAATTAATTACTTGCTTGATAGATCTACAACATATACAAATTTCAATAGTAGGCATCGTGTCCCCAAATTTTTGATGGGCGGTGTGTCTTACTCTAATATTCTGTGATGCTTACTGGTTTAATTTAGAAGTAAAAGTGAACGCTGGCACTGGGGCATGTGGAGTGAGGAAAATCTTTGTAAATTTACTCTTATTTACCTATTTATCTTATTCGCTGCATGAACGTTTGAACATTCAGCAGTGCCACTCCTGCTGGATGACAAATCCAAGTACGGGTAGTCAGACTACCTCCCTGCATCAGGTCTAAAGGAAGATCGTATTGTTTACAGTGTGGGCTCATTAAGAGAGCAGGGTGTGTGTTGTGTTAACTGATCTGAGTGGAAATTGCCAGTGATTCCCCAAATCTCCACCCTCCTTTATTTTCAGCACCGCTGCATTATTTCCCAATTATCTCTGTTTGCGCTTGGCAGAGTACTTGGACATGAGGTCACCCTACAGCAACAATAAAACAGGCTGTGCTGTTTGTTTTTGTGTGGGTCTGGGTTTTTGTTTGTCTGCATGTATTGTAGGCATTGCCAGGCTGCTAATGATGAAGGATTCTCGGAGGACAGCTGTGTCATTCTGAGCCCTGACATCAGCCATGGTCATTACTCAAACATGAACACAATGACATGGGACATATCAGATGGAAGGCGTCTAATGCAGCGTATGTTTATTACAGTTATTCCACACACAGAATTCACTTCCAGGACTCCCACTGCAAATGTATCAGCATAGCTGTCTTGTGATGGGTTTGTGACCTACTTTGTCTTCATCTAGCTAAACTTATTTGAAGTTCAGATGGAAACTCTCTGGATTTTGCTGTTGTTTATTGTAGCTTATGACTGTACAACGTGACAATATTGTTGCACGTGCTAGGAGAAATTTGTCTAGTGCAAACACAAAGAAGGATCACAGTCACATGCGTGTGATAGAACTGTATACGTGTACATTCAAATGTTTTGTCCAGTCCTAATGCTCATAGATGTTATAGTCAGTTATTCATAGTCAGTTAATCTTGAACTATTCTATGTGGTGTGAGCAAGATTAAGCAACATTTCCCCATTGCCCAAGCCACCTGCTGAAGCATATTCATCTGAGCTGTGACGCAGGTTAAGTTCTAGTGTTTATGGTAGTTGTAGTCCATCAGGTATTTCAAACACTACAGAACAAATCCAAAATGCAAAATGCCAAATGTCATTCTGTTTGAGCCTGTAATGTCATATGCAAAGGTGCCCCTGCTGTGCCTACTGTCTTTGCTAACTTTAGTCTACATACTGTCTTTAGCCTGCATTTCCAGAATTAGCTGATTAAATTAAAAATTACATATTAAATAACATTGAGCCTTTAGGTAATAAAGAACTGTGTTTTGCATTTTGAAATGTGTGCTTACATTACTGCTAGCATGGGTTTACTGCTGCTCAAATATGAGAAAAAATGTTACTTGAGTTGTTATAGCACTTCCTTGTGGAGGAGTTATTGTGAAAGAAAATGAATTTTCTGTGCATGTTCTGTGCAAGCCCTTTTTAAATAAACATTAAAACATTTTACATGCTGATTTTCACATTTTAAAACTGCAACTTGTTCCGCATTTTAAGAATAATCCTCTTATAAGCATTTCTGGATTTTTATCTCAGTGCTAAAAGATTTTAATTCATGCTACAACACTTGCAACTTTCATAACACCAGCGCTACAAGCTCAAAAAGTTTACATACAACTCTGCTTGTGGGGTTTCCACTGCCATTGCTATTTATGGATTGATTCATGGGTCTTGGGTCTGGAACACAGTAAAACACAGCAATGCCTAGTGGACACTACATGGCTTTCATATCAAAATCTCAGAGTGGCTGTATTACTCACACTACAAGACACTGATTGACAAAGCACACCTGATGATAAAATCCCACTGTTTCATAGAAATAAACATGAGGAGTGACTATCATGTGCCTAACTGCAGCTTTAGAAACTTGTTTCTGCATTAATTTCTGCAAAAAAAGGAAAGAAGAGACTGAAACTCTTTTGTAAAAAAAATCATTTCAAGCTCGGAATTGAAAGGAAGCAAGACAATTTTAGGCAAAGTCCTATAGACTCTCCTCCATTTCCGTGTCCATACAGAATGTAAGTGGCCATTGCCAGCACTCAGGAGAAAGCTGCTGCAAATATTCAAAATGCTTTAAACCCTTGCCAGAGTGGTGGTCAGCATGTGAACAACAGCCTTGGACAATGCTTTACATGTTATGATTAATAATCAAAGGAGATTTCTGAGGACCTCAAAAGAGGAGTTGTTGATGCTTATCAGGCTGGATAAGGTTACAAAACCATCTCTAAAGAGTTTGGACTCCACTAATCTGCAGTCAGACAGACTGTGTACAAATGAAGGAAATTTAAGACCCTTGTTACGCCCCACGAGTGGTCAACCAACCAAGATCAAACCAAGAACAAGGCGTATTATAAGAAGCAGTATGTTTGGAAAAAGGAAAGCACTGCATTCCATCATAAAAACCTTAACCCATCTGTGAAACACGGTGGTGGTAGTATCAGGGTTTGGGCCTGTTTTGCTACATCTGGGCCAAGATGGCTTGCCATCACTGATTGAACAATAAACTCTGAATTATACCGGCAAATTCTAAAGGACAATGTCAGGACATCTGAGAACGTGGCTCATGCAGCAAGACAACGACCCTAAGCACACAAGTTGTTTTACCAAAGAATGGTTAAAGAAGAATAAAGACCTTAATCCTATTGAAATGTTGTGGAAGGACCTGAAGCAAGCAGTTCATAGGAGGAAACCCACCAACATAACAGAGTTGACATGGTGACATAATCAAATGATGTCAGAGGAATGCAGAATTTTGTCTTTAAAATGATAAATGATAAGTAGTGCTTAATACAATCAGGTACCTGAGCTAACAAGGTAGAAAAGGTCAATTTTGATTTCAGGTATAAGTTAAAAAACATTTATGTATTGAATGTCTTATGTCAGTTGCATATATTAAGTCAGGTTCTTGAGCCGAAAAATTGCCCTTTCTGCTCTCCTCTTCCCTCCTGCTCTTAATCAGCCCTTCCGTTGTGTATCCTTCAGTGAGTGTAATTCAATATTGAACAGTAGCTTAGCTCTTCTGGCCCAGCTACTTTAATTTAGTGCTTTAAAATGAAGTTAGTTGCCGGAGATTGGCACCAAAGGTGTAGTGTGTAGGACATGATAAATGCTAAAGATGATAGTCAGTCCACAGAGAGTTTGTTATATAAGACTTACTCAGTCACTCACAAGTGTGTATTGCATCATTAAGACATTTCTGGCATATGTAAGCAAATTATACGTGCATACATTTTGTGTCTTAGATGCAGCTGATTCATGTCTATGCTGTGTATCAGTGAACCTCCAGCATTACCAATATTGAAGCCTTGCTGGAAAACCTGACCACTTCCAGTGGCTGACAAAGCCATTTCAGCACCTTGTTTTGGACCATCACAGAGCACATGGACAGAGGCCAGAGTCCAGAAATGATGCTGGGCTGCTGATCATTGATTGCCACCACCTGTGGCCACTTCAGTCTTGATCAAGGATGTCTGAAAGCTGCCTTGGCTAGAGTGGAGGGAGAAAAGCCACTAGAGATGTTCCTACTGGCACAAACACTATCTCTCTGCCATACGAACAGGCCAGAGCATCCTACACAGTTCTGACCCCAGATCTGTCTCTCCTGACCAACTCACCAAGGCATGACCTCACCACATACACAATATTTACACCCCTCTTCCACACCTGCACCACTCAGGTTTAAAAAAAGCACCCCTCTAGAGCCTCAACCTTTGAAAGCTGCAGTTATTGCTGGCAATAAAAAAGGTATGTTGCAGTTTGATATTATTTCTCCCATGTTGCACTTAGAAACAAGAAAAGATACCACATTAGTAATTATATATAGAAAAAGAGATATTGTAATTATGAGACCTATTATCAAGTAACTTCTAGGAATTATTCAGTAACTACTACAAATTATTCATCTATCACTCAGTTGATCAGTGACTACTATAAATTATTTAATGACTTCTATTAATTATTCAGTAACTGCTCCTATGTAGTAACTACTATGAATTCTTCAGTAATTACTATAATGTATTCAGCAACTATTATGATGTATTCAGTCACTACTTTGACTGATTAGGTAACCATGAATTTGTCAGTAGTAACTAATATGGACCCAGAAAGCCAGCCAGCTTGTCTCTGCATGTCTTCATGTTACTCTTTGGTACATGTTTCATTCACAGCTTGTGTGTTTAAATATCATACATGTGAGGTATCATCTGTTTTCAAACATTTCCCACAAAACCCTCCAAGAGTCTCTCTCTCTCTCTCTCTCTCTCTCTCTCTCTCTCTCTCACACACACACACACACACACACACACACACACACACACACATATAGGTAACACTTTACATTAAGTGTTGACTAACTAACATGAAGTAATGCATTAGTTAACATGAACAAGACATGAAGTAATGCATCAACAATGGTTACCTAATGTTAAGTAAACATGTTACAACTGCATTAGTTAATGTTGTTTTCATGTGAAGTGTTGACACATTAACATTAAGTAATGCATTTATTAACAATTAAGGGTCTACCTTGATAATGGTTAACTAATGTTAATTAAACATGTTATAACTTCTTTAGTTTATGTTCCAGTGTTTTGCTTATGTACTGCAGTTATACATAATGCTTGAAAAAGCAATGTTAAGTAATAGTTTAATTGGCTGAAATGACACTTTACCAATGGTAGCCACTAACATGTTTTATTTACTTACTTCCATTTACTGATGTAGCATTTTGTACTGTATTTTTAAATGATAACACCTTTACTTCTCCCTACTGCTTTTCCCTCAGTTCCATTTCAGTCATTTAGGTTTCGTTGCTTGTTGGGGTTTCATTGTGTCATCTCGTTGAGGTGGTTCAGCTTCTTCGTTGCACACACCTCTCACCTTGGAGCTTTAATATTTTATTTTAGATGCAAAAGGTAATAAAAAGCTAATAATATAGTCTTCAGTTCCTGTGCTGAAAGATTCTGGATGTACTGAGCTTGACTGGACCTTTCCAAGTTACTCATTACTTATGTAGGTAAATGAGCACAAGGTAATATTTATATATAAAAGCTTACATTAATATGCTACATTCTGATGTATGTTAGATATGCTTATGTGTGTATTGCAAGAAGGAATTATACATACCATTCTCTCAGTCATATTAGTCAGGCCTGGATGGGGCAGCATACTGAAATTATTTACTTACCTACCCAATTTCTCTTCCTCATTCCAAATTTTATCATGCATGTGTGAGTGTGAATGGGACATTTTTAGGAAGTCATCATACATTTAGAAATTGTAAATATAAACATGATCGTATAAACAGACATTTTCATCAAAGGTAACTACTCAGAGAGCATAACATGCTTTATGTTAAAACCAATGTCTTAAAATGCATTACTAACATCTATTAAACATTACTAAAGGTTTAAAAGGTCTTGTTCAGTGAATTTAATATACCTGATGTAAAGTGAAAACCAATAATGCCTTAGTAATGCATTATGAACATCTATTAAACTTCACTAAACATTAATAAGGTTATGTTCTGTGAACTGAATGTACCTGATGTAAAATGAAAGAGTAGTACTGTATTAGTAAAGTACGAGATACTTTAATGCTATAATCTGAAAGCATTACACAATGTTGAACAATAAACAGTGTATACCTACACATTCAGCTACCCAGTAGAAATAGAAAAAAAAACATAGATATATTTTTTCTGTATATGTGAAACATTCAGTTCATAGCATTATTAAATTAACACAAACCTACATGGTGCAACTAAAAAAGAGGTTCATCACAGAGCTGGCGGTATGTCTCTGGTGCAGCGAGGGATAGCTCTGCAATGGAAGCAGTCTCTGCAATTGTGTTGCGGTCTACCCTGTATTTTTGGAAAGATTTGGCTGTTGTTTCTTTTTTCTTCCTTTTGATTTCATCCCCCTCATTCTCCTCCTTGAGCTTGTTGTCTAAAAACATCAACAAAAACAAGAACTGAGTAAACAAACATGAACAGTTTTACATTTTCATCTGTGGTATAACTAGTCATAACTTGTCAATACCAATATAAACAGAAAAATTAAATGCTACTACAATGTATGTGGATACATTTGAATTTTGACTACTAACATACACTGGAGAGATATATAAGGTGCAATACATTTGAATACTGAAGTATTAATGAAAAGTTTTAGCTTTGCAAACCATTTTAAACTGAACACACATCACAAGGTTAGTTGCAAAAATACCTGTTTGTGGCTTGACCTAAGAACAACACCGGTGTGGAAAGTTCGGTTTATTTTACTGAACCGGTTCTTTCGAACTTATGAATCGAGCGTCTGATTCAACTGATTTAATAATTTCGTGTTATGATTTTATAATCTTCATTATAAAGATTAAGATTATACATGCGATTAAGCATATTATGCTGGGTGTATACGTTACAAAGAAAAGTTTTGTTCGTCCGAATGTCTGAATCGGTTCCAATGATTCTTTGAAGCGAAAAGAATCGGTTGGTGGGATGAATCGAACTTCCCATCACAACACGTTTAGCTGAACATCGATAAACAACTTACCTCAGCTGGCTGGACCAGGTCTGTTATTGCCATCCGTTTTGCCTCGCTTACTGCCTGAATCCTCGTGGTCTTCTTGGCCCGTCAGCGAGTATCTGGTGAACTTTGCATGGTAACTGCACCGTGAACACTCCTAATGGGAATTCATCTGCGCGCGCAGGACGCAGGAGCAGTTTCACCCGTGATTGGCTGGTGAGGAGAACTGGTTTAAACCGATTGGCTGGAAGAAAGCGGGAGTTTTGCGCTTCAGCACAGACGGACTCGGCGCATATACTCCAGTAAGATCCCAGCGTGCTGACCGTATATATGAAAGGAAACATAACAGCCAAATCTTTCCAAAAATACGGGGTAGACCGCAGCATAAGTGCACAGACTGCTTCCATTGCAGAGCTATCCGCACCAGAGACATACCGCCAGCTCTGTGATGAACCTCTTTTTTAGTTGCACCATGTAGGTTTGTTTTAATTTAATAATGCTATGAACTGAATGTTTCACATATACAGAAAAAATGTATCTATGTTTTGTTTTTCTTTCTATTTCTACTGGGTAGCTGAATGTGTAGGTATACATTGTTTATTGTTTAACATTGTGTAATGCTTTCAGATTATAGCATTAAAGTATCTCGTACTTTACTAATACAGTACTACTCTTTCATTTTACATCAGGTACATTCAGTTCACAGAACACAACCTTATTAATGTTTAGTGAAGTTTAAAAGATGTTCATAATGCATTACTAAGGCATTATTGGTTTTCACTTTACATCAGGTATATTAAATTCACTGAACAAGACCTTTTAAACCTTTAGTAATGTTTAATAGATGTTTGTAATGCATTACTAAGGCATTATTGGTTTTCACTTTACATCAGGTATATTAAATTTACTGAACAACACCTTATAAACCTTTAGTAGTGCTTAATAGGTGTTAGTAATGCATTTTAAGACATTGGTTTTAACATAAAGCATGTTATGCTCTCTGAGTAGTTACCTTTGATGAAAATGTCTGTTTATATTTACAATTTCTAAATGTATGATGACTTCCTAAAAATGTCCCATTCACACTCACACATGCATGATAAAATTTGGAATGAGGAAGAGAAATTGGGTAGGTAAGTAAATAATTTCAGTATGCTGCCCCATCCAGGCCTGACTAATATGACTGAGAGAATGGTATGTATAATTCCTTCTTGCAATACACACATAAGCATATCTAACATACATCAGAATGTAGCATATTAATGTAAGCTTTTATATATAAAATAAAATATTACCTTGTGCTCATTTACCTACATAAGTAATGAGTAACTTGGAAAGGTCCAGTCAAGCTCAGTACATCCAGAATCTTTCAGCACAGGAACTGAAGACTATGTTATTAGCTTTTTATTTCCTTTTGCATCTAAAATAAAATATTAAAGCTCCAAGGTGAGAGGTGTGTGCAACAAAGAAGCTGAACCACCTCAACGAGATGACACAATGAAACCCCAACAAGCAACGAAACCTAAATGACTGAAATGGAACTGAGGGAAAAGCGGTAGGGAGAAGTAAAGGTGTTATCATTTAAAAATACAGTACAAAATGCTACATCAGTAAATGGAAGTAAGTAAATAAAACATGTTAGTGGCTACCATTGGTAAAGTGTCATTTCAGCCAATTAAACTATTACTTAATATTGCTTTTTCAAGCATTATGTATAACTGCAGTACATAAGCAAAACACTAGAACATAAACTAATGAAGTTATAACATGTTTAATTAACATTAGTTAACCATTATCAAGGTAGACCCTTAATTGTTAATAAATGCATTACTTAATGAGTCAACACTTCACATGAAAACAACATTAACTAATGCAGTTGTAACATGTTTACTTAACATTAGGTAACCATTGTTGATGCATTACTTCATGTCTTGTTCATGTTAACTAATGCATTACTTCATGTTGGTTAGTCAACACAATGTAAAGTGTTACCCATATATATATATACACATATATATATATATATATATATATATATATATATATATATATATATAGACATGAGTCATCCTTGAACAAGCAAATTTCTTAGCAAAAGCTTTTACACAAGTGAATGATGACCAGTAAATGACCAATAACTGTGTCTCTTATCATGCATTAAAAATACTCACATTATCATTTAGGCCTTTCATTTTGTCAGAATATCATCAATGGTCTGAACCAAGAGAACACACACACACACACACATGCATGCATGCAGTCAATGAAGCCATGCTACCATAGTAGTAGAGCTCTATATTATTAACATATAATGCTATATTATATGACTGATTTTGCTTCTCTTAAAATTACACAAATCACAGATTTGGCACTATAACCATTTTACTCTTATAATAAACATAGTAGACATTATCAGTGCTTAAAGACTATCAGTGTCTATTCTAAACCTTGGGAAAATGAAATATTGTGATGCACAATATTGTATATCATGATACTGTATTCTTCCATATCGCCCACCCATGTTAAAGAGGACCCTGTAACTAGAAACCACACATCCAGAAAGACAACTATTTTTTTTAGTTTTTATATAGTATATTGAACTGCCAGTAAATGACATGTATTAACAAATGAAATACAATGAAATTTTTGTTATGTCAATACCACTAAAACTAAAATTGGATTTTTGCTCTGTTGGCATATACCACACACACACACACACACACACACACACACACACACACACACACACACACACACACACAGAATAAGAAAAGCACAGTTATTGTAGCAGTGTGAAGCCATGCCCTCACTGATTAATGATTAGTCATGCTCTCATTTGTTTCTTTTAATTCTAAAATAGGCCATTGAGAGTATGCTGGGTTGGGCAGTCTTGTTTTCTCTTCTTCAGCATGTCCACTGCCCTATAAAGACTGTGGTCCAGCATTTGTGAGGCCTTGTAGCATGTTCAATTTCCTTTTCCTCTTGAGACAGTGGCAGCAGAGGCTCGTATTCTTAGACAGACGTTCTAGTTTGGCTCCGTAAGCCAGCGCCTCAGAGCCTGTGTGTTGCTATGGCTACAGGCTGAAATCCAGCCTCTCTTCTGGAGGAGCAGAAAAGAAAAGGCTGGGCCTTATAGACAATGGCCTCAAAACCCCACGCGTTCAAAACGGCCGACAGGAGCAAGGCTTGAACCCTGCTCTCCTCCTGCTCCATATGACTCCTCACAACCTCAACAGCTGCCCCAAACACACGCACCGTATCCTTTTTTTCACACCCACAGCAAGGTGCATTTAATTTCACTCAGGGGTTCCCACAGAGGACAGAGAGAGAGAGAGAGAGAGAGAGACTCAGAAGGGAAAATAAGAAGTCACACTGATGGTATGGTTCCAAGGTAATGTACATAGATAAGAATATATAGTTAATCATTTAGTCAAACATGTGTGTGAATAATGCTTATATATCATCAATGCCATAACATTCACATCTACAGTCAGGTCATATTTGTACACCAATAAATGAGTTATTTTAGCTGTTTACTACAGCCCATGCAGACTTTTAGCTTTAATTTAATAGTATTTATCTCCAAACCAGAGGTAGTGGGTTAGGAATTACAGCCATTTTCATACATGCTCAATTGGATTGAGGGCAGGTAATTGACTTGGCCATTGCAAAACATTTCATTCCTTTGCTTTAAAAAAGTCTTGAGTTGCTTTCAGATTACACTTCGTTGTTCATCTGTACTGTGAAACACCATCCAGTGAGTTTTAAAGTATTTGGCTGAATCTGAGCAGATAATATAGCCTGATACAGAATTCATCCTGCTGCTTGTGTCAGCAGTCACATAATCAGAAATACAAGGAAATCAGTTCCATTGGCAGCCATACATGCCCATGCCTTAACAGTACTTCCACCATGCTTGACAGATGAGATGGTCTGCTTAAAATCATGAGCACTTCCTTCCCATCTTCATACAAAATTTCTATTCCACATGAAAATGCAACACTTGAAATTAACTGTAGACTTTTTGTCTGCTAACTTGTGAAAAATGGAATAATGAGGGAATAATAACACCTGGCCATGGAACAGCAGATTAGCCAATTGTCCAATTACTTTTGAGCTCCTAAAATGGGGGACTATGTATGAAAATGGATGTAATTCCTACACCAATTTGGATGTAAGTACCCTCAAAACAAAGCTGAAAGTCTGGACTTTGGGATTATATTCACTTGTAATACATCATATTCAATACTGATTTAATTTAAACTCCACCATGCTGTCGTAGCTAAGATAACAATAATTTTGTCAATGCCCAAGTATTTATGAGTCTCACTGTAAGCTTTTGGCAGATGCTCTTATCCAGAGTGACTTATAATTTAATGATGTGACTCAAATCTGTCATTAATGTGAACGAAGCGGCATCCTGAAATGACCCACATGCACACATCTTAATCAATAACGTCACGTGAATGAATCACATGCGTCATGAACAGCAATCAAACTAACGAGCAGAACGAGGCTTTGCTGCAAAGATAATTAACTCTGAACAGCTCTCAGCTGTTCATTAATAGAGCAAGATGAAGGTGAAAAGAGTGAGATGTGTTGCTTTTCCATTGTTTACAGGCTTTACCTTCTGGTCGGCGCTGCTGCCATGGTAACGCTGAATGACAGCACACGCGCAGTGGAAAAAAGCATGTGAATTCTGAGTGTTCTCATTAAGGTTACATGGCCACGAATTGGATATGTATCCGATCTAAGACGACATATATAAAGGTAGCTCAGGGCAGAATTGAAAAGATTAGATTTGTGTGTCCACACAGCTCTGAAAACATCAGATCTGAGTCACATTAGAGCAAAAAATCGGATTTGTGCCACTTCAACCTGGTAATGTGAACATAGCCTTACTGATACAGTGTGGGGTGCTCACCCTAGTAGGGAGGTCAACCCCATCTGCTGTGCCTATATAACAAAACCTCATTTCTCTATAGTGATAACTTTAAGAAGAGAACATGTTCAATTACAGCTGTCATATGATTAAAATAACAAATCATTAATTGAATTAATTGTTTCATGTAACTAATCTATTCTAAGCTAATTAAAACATTTGAGACTAAAGAAAGAAGTTTTCCCATTTAAATAACAGTGCATTTGTTATAGCTACAAAGTAAACTTAATAAGAATCTACTTATTTAATTCTTTCAGTAATTTAATATGGTTATTTTCATCATGTAAATGCAGGGTGTACAATTTTCATCACCAGCATCTAGAGAAAGTAACACAGACTGCATGTTCCAACTCCACCAGAACGGTAGCTTCTTTCTCATAGTGCTACATTACATCTTGTTTCAAAGGGAACTGGCGATTTCCACTTTGATGTTGTTTCGTTAGTGTGCCGGTTGATTTGTTAATTTACCCATAGGGGTCACTTAAAGCAGTGTCCGACATAGTCTGCTACCTGGTTATAGTGCATACGTTACTGATATTACTGACGTTGCCACCATTAGGGCTGTGTTTTGCTTACTTCGATGCAACGTCCTTCAGTGATAAACTAAATTATCATTGCAGTAGCTGGAAATTGATATTATCAAGAACGTGTTATCATGCTATCAGTAGAACATCTAGAAGCACCATTTAAAAGCTGTATTGAATGAGAGGACTACAGTTGCAGAGTCATAGCAACAGCACAATAGCTAAGATGAATAATCAAAAATATATATGTAAATAATTGTATGTGTTATAATAAGCTGGTGTGTTATCAGCAAATGTATTGGCAACAGTATTTATATATTGCAATTGCATCTTCTTACATCTGTGTATTTTGTTATTTAGTGCAGTTTCAATGATGCTTTGGCAATGATTTTACTAAATATGATGAGCTTATAGCTTGCTTACTGAATTTGTATTGAGAGAGAGAGAGAGCGAGAGAGAGAGAGAGAGAGAGAGAGAGAGAGAGAGAGAGAGAGAGAGAGGGTCACTCCAATCAGCATCTGTAATGTAAGAATGGTAAGGGCAGTACAGGAGAAGAACAGTGTTGCTGAAGCCGGACTGCTCAGAGCTTGTGAGGACAAAGCAGAGCATGTGATTTACTGTCCTGTTTAGACATGATTAAAAAACAACAGCGGCAGCAGCAGTAGCAAATTGAGCAGAAACCAAACTCACTGAATTTTAAGCTCTTATGCTCCAGGGTTTAGATTTGAAATATGCTGACTCGCTGTCAGCATCCCATGGGCTCTCTGGGTTTATTTCCACTTTACAGTGATGCAGTTCACTTTATGTTAGTTCTATTTAACATGCTGTGTTAGTGCTACAGCCAGTTCTTGCTAATTTAGCCCATATACCTCAGAGCAGCACGCATTTAGAATGCTGCCATTGGCTTTCAGGGTTTATTTTCCATTCGCAGCCAGTACAATCCAATGGATTTCCTACTTAGAGTGGAATACAAGATAATAAATAAACAATGCAAGATACAGACAGCATTCTACATACGGTCTCTGTGTGTTAACATCAGTGTGCGTGATGTTGTACAGATATGCACTCTGATGTGTTGACACGAACTCTGACGTGCACTCTGTCCACTTTATTCAAACATTATTCTCCATGCAGACAATATGCTGATAAAATTTAACTTAGTAAATTATATATGGTTATGCAAACACATAAGTGCAAAAGAATGTTTAGAAAGAAACAAGAGTGCAGAAACAGGAAAGTAGTGGTGTAACATAAGGCCACTGTTGTATCTGCGCAAAATGTTTGCATGCAAATCTATATTTGGATTTGAAACAGAAGTACATACTAAGTACTAGAAATTGGGGAGTGTCACATGATGTGTTGTGGCATCTTTTCAAATTGCTTTCAATACATCTTTGGACAGCTCAAAATGCTTGGAGAAGAATGCTAACTACCCATTCTATTACACCAGCATCGCGTTAAAACGATTCATATTTGTAATAGAGGGGAAGAAGGAAGACCATCCTTCCCACCCAGAGAAAGCAAGTCCAATTATGCTCTCTCAGAATCCCAGCCATAGATGGCTGTGGCATCTCTGGGGACTGAACTTTGATCTGTGGACTACAGAGCCAAAGCTAATTTCAATTTCATGAATTGTGTAATTAATAAAATGTTCTATGATGCCCATTTTGGCTCTTTTAACATTTTGCTTCTTTTTGCATGAATACTGACAGCAACATTCAGAAAAATGATGAATGATGTATGATGCAAAACAAAATTAAGTACAAATTATTTTTTATTTACTTTACATTAAGGGTCACAAATGAAAGATTAGTGGATTAGTCCACTGAGAAGGTTAGCAAAGTTTCCACTGTTTCTACTAATTCAGTGCTGCCTCAAATGCAGTTTCACCTTAAAATAACTGGCACCTTAAATTCAGTGCTACCTTAAATGCAGTTCCACCTTAAATTCACTGCCACCTTAAATTTACTGACAACTTAAATTCAGCAACATTCAGAAGAAAAAAGTGCAAAACAATTATTTTTTAGGTAACACTTCACATTAAGGGTTGCAAAAGAAGGATTAGTGGAGTGGTTTGCCCTCCACTGAGAGTGTTAGCAAAGTTCCTACTGTCATTCACAGTGAAATGTGTATATGCTGCTCTTAATTAATGAGTTCATAGTATAATTAGTAGTGAAGATCATCACTTAGAGACACATAAAGTAATAATGAATGGAAACAGGATGTAAAGAGTAATTAATGGTGAAAATGTACAGACTGCTCTGAGGAGAGTGAGGCAGCTGAATATGTGGAGGTGAGGGAAAGTGTCCAGTGAAGCTCAAGGACTGAGTTCCATACAGAACTGCACTGGTAATTAACAGAACTAACACACACAGGTATATATAATAAGTGTTCCTGGTCCAATGACATCTTCTATTGATTTTCTAAGTGAAGTAAGTTAACACACCCTGTACAGACAAGAAATGTCAATGTCAGTGTCATTTTTACCTGCAATTTTTAGTGCACAGTTTCTATTTATTTGCTGAGTTTAACATACTGGAAAAAATAAAGTAAAATATAAAATGTGCCAAAATGTTTGCACAAGCCATGTTTCATTTTTTCCAGTGTGTTATATTCAGCAAATAAACAGTATTTTGTATTAAAATGTGCAGGAGTGTGTTCTCTGTAGAGGACGTGTTATCTTATTTACACTTAGAAAATCAACAAAACATCTTTTGACCAGGGGTGCACAAACTTTGGCATACAACTGTAAGTAATTAATGGTGAAAATGTAAGGACAGTTCTGAGCACAGTGGGGCAGCTGGATATGTAGAAGCGAAGATGGAGGTATGAATAAATTTACCGATAATTTACGGTACTAGGACAGAAGTACTAGTTAGTTCTGATATTAGTTCTTTAGTAAACACATGTATCAGTTCATTTTCAGCATAATAATCAGCAATTTGTGCACAATTACGAATTACTAAGTACTTAATTAGTTACTGGTAATAACTAATGCTTGATGAATAGTTAACTATAATATCAATAATGAGTAATGAATGGCTTATTAATAATGTAATTAATTATTACTTTGCAACCCTTTATGTATTTTTACTGAAATGAGAAAAGCATGAGGAAATGTAATGTTACTGTACAAGTTCTTGACTGTGGTTCATACACGACTCTGAGCATATTCAAATCTATAATCATGTCTGCTCAGAATGCATCTAGTTACATCTCTAGTGTAATCAAATGTGGAACAGCAGTCGTGTGTGCAAGGAGGAGAACTTTGCAGGACCAATTACTGTAATGGGTTGACTTATTAGAATCAAGACTTCAAATGACTCCAGCTTGTTTAGAATGGATGTAAAAACTGAAATCTGCTGGTTAGAGTATGAATGCTTTTGTAACTTCTAATCAGAAGAATAAAGAGGTTGTGATCAGAAGAGGAAACTTTTGCAACAGTGTGCAATTTATGATTGTGGTGGTCTTTGCAGAGATGTTCAGTTGGGGGTAGATCACAGCCGGTAATCTTTTATACCAAGATCAGAGTTCTGTGGTACAGTATCGGTCGCTCAATCAGCCTCAGTCTTCAAACCCCCCATTGCTTAGGGCGTCTCAGAAAGCAAACATGTTGCTGAGCTTTGTTCACTGACATACTGGTGTTCTGCTTGAAGTACACATCTCTATTTTTGGTATGGTTCATATGTAGTTATGTACAAAGTACAAAGATGTTTAGTTTCATGCTGAATATTATGATACAGTGTTTTTTTTTATATCACTACTGTACACCTCATGTTTGGCTCAAAATTCTGAATACTCATAACTCATAACACTGAGCTACCAATTTATTAAACGTAGTCCATCTGTTGCTGCATAATTTGGTCTTTGCTATTAAGCTGGTAAAGCATATAGTAGAATACCTCATAATTATTTGGAGTAACTGCATGGTCAATACATACATTCTAACACTGAATTTCAATGTAACATCGCATGTTTGAGCAGAAAAAGTAAATTGTTAACACCACCAGATACCTTGTAAGTTGTTTGGGTAAAATGACCACATAAAAGCAGCCTAGATTCAGTTTTGTCTATAGATAATAAACAAATACATACTATGTAAGACTCTTTGTAATCTGTTTGCGTACAATATTTGTATGCCATATAACTACTCAGTGCATTTTATCCAGAGTAAATACACAGTACTGTAAAGTTCGTACCACATACTTACACAGTTAGTACCTAGAACCTGTTAAGTATTTCAGCGAAATTTAGTTAACTGACTTGGAACTTACCGTCATGTTTCTCAAATTATGACCTAGTACTTTAGAGTTTGTACCTTACATTTACCTGGTTAAAACATAGAACTTGAGGCACTGTAAAAGAAAGTGTTACTCACAGTTTATCAGCCCTAGCTAGTGTAGCTGCATGGCTAATAAACTGGCACCTCAGTGTATAATTTAACATATTTAACACAACTGTCACAGTCTGTGCATTAAATTTAAGTAATCAGTTGTCCCGCAACAGGAAATTTAATGAACGCTTTACATCTTTATTACACACTTCTATAACCTAAAAATAGCTCCACTCAGTTTGCACTGATATCCCTGCAGTTACTGAATAATAAGCCTTAGTATGTAATAAGACTGAGATTTTAAGGGGTTAAAACATTTTTTTTTCAATATATAGACTAAAAACAATGATTTAATCAAATTTCTAAACTACAACAGCCAACTGAAAATATGCTAAGCTTAGACTGAGTAGATATATTTTCTTTTAGTTTTAGGATCATCACACATAACTCATGCATCATATCAGTTCTTATGGGTACACACAGATGCCTCACCCTTTTAGAGTTCATTATAAGCAATTTAAAAAGTGTCAGGAAGGCAGACCTTCATAAGAGATCTGGAGGGGACCACCAGGACTGCTGAAGTTTAATTAACCTCCCTACCACTTGCTTTTCATAGTTATCAGTTAACTGTACCTGCTGAAATGCAGTGACTGCATTTTACACACAATGGCAGAGCCCATTTTTAATAAATACTCATATATATGTAGTCATACTACTAAACCAGGCTACAATACAAAATGTTAAACATTCTACTGACATTAAGAGCATTTTTTCCTAAAGAAGAATATTCACTGCTCCTCTTTTTGCAGATAACCTTAATATTAGCTGCAAAACTCATTTTATTCCCAACAATACTATCAAGACAATTTCCAACTACATCATCTCTTCATTTTGAATGAATATGCTGACACTAGTGACTTCCTAAAATCAATATTGTAGTCTTTGTCTTCATAACATTTAACTGTAGGAAGGGACTCCAATTCATTTACCACAAACCAGGCTAATGTATTACTCACTGTAATAAGAAAACCCTTTTTAACTGTCATTCAAAGACCATGGAAACACTTAATCAGTCAGATTTAGGATACAGCATTGGAATGAATCCCAGAGCCAGCCAGTGAAACGGCATATTTTTGAATTCAGTCCAGTAGCCAGAATTTGATTGGGTAACTGTTGCAGAACTGGCCTGCATGTAATATATGCAAAATGTCTCAGGGTAATAGTGCTGGTCTATGATCAGTTTTTCTCTAATGGACATAATTATGAGGACAGCTACATCTGCATGCTCACTCCGAGGCACTTCAAACATGTGGACGCTCTGATCAGGCAAAGCAGATTATCCAGCTGCTCATCTGATCCTGACCACCGACTCTGAGACTGACTGAAATGTTAATCACATCATATAAATCATATAAGTTTATACTAATCAGACATTAGAAACACCTACATTGTACAGTCATCTGTAGGTGTACAATTAAAGATTGTAATTCATCTGTTGTCATGCACAGTTGATCAGGCCCCTTCTTTCTACTAACTATTGGCCAGTTTCTCACCACAGCCAAGTACATCAACTCAACAGTGACACTCACATGATAGTGCTGGTACTAGTGTATCAGACACAGCAGTGTTGCTGGTGTTTTTTACACTCGTTGAAAGTGGTCCACCAGCCAAAAACATTCAGCCAAGAGGGGCTCTGTGGAAAGACACTTACCAATGATTAAGGTCTAGAACACATGTGTCAGGCTCCAGTCCTCGTGGGCCAAAATGCTGCAGACTTTAGCACACTGCCTCTTTAAACACACCTGATTCAGCTCTTCAGCTAATTAGCAAGGCCTTCATGAACTAAATTCACAGCGTTAGATGAGGATAAATGCTAATCTCTGCAGCATTTTGGCCCAGAGGGTCCCCAGTTTGACATGCCTGCTATAAAAGATGGTCTATAGTTCCTAGCCTAGACTTAAGATATACTTACATGGTAGGGATTTCTGACAGTGCCCAGTGAGTGTGCATGTCAGCACTTTACTACATTCAACTTTTTAAATAAATATATGAATAATTAATACCAAAAATGTCAGCAGGTTCACAAAATGGCCATGATTTTACAAACATTTTGTATGTTGCATGGCAACAGGGAAGAGTAGATTCCTACCTTTTTTCCTTCATGATGAAAACATGCTTGGACCCTCAGTGGCCCATGGACAGCCGCTCACCTCTCCACTAGTTTAATCCCACTCAAGTTTTACCATTAAGGGCTACAGAAATGTTTCATCACATGTGAATACTTTTCAGTTACCTGAGAATGATGTGTAAAGCTATTTATCTGGACAGTATGTGCATGGTTGAACCACAGTGATATTAAAAAGTGAAGTTAAAAAAGTGAAGTTAAAAAACAAACAGTAGAACAAATGCGAGTTAACAGATGAAAAAACATTGCTATTGTATGTGTTTGCTCATACATATAAAATACACACACACACACACCCACACACACTATATCTATCTATCTATCTATCTATCTATATATCTATCTATAAATATATATATATATATATATATATATATATGGATAGATAGATAGATAGATAGATAGGTAGATAGATATGCATGTGTGTGTGTTTATGTTGGACCCATGTCAGCTAAAACACAGTCTATATGTGCCAAATGAAGGGCAGCATTCAGTATCTCTGTTTTGGACAGCAGGAGCAGCGTGTTTTACGGTAAGAGTCAGGACACCACACACAGCTGGTGGCACATGATTGGGCCACCTGCATGCACTCACCTGGCTTCTCCACCAGCCCTGCCACTCACCTCCACCTTCCCCCACAGAAGCAAGCCAAGCCACACGCCACTCTCTCTCTCTGTCTCTCTCTCTCCCACTGCACCAGCATCTATGTGTCTGTTGGTCTCTGTCTCAACAGTGTGCACAAGCATGTACCAAAAAAGGGAAATGCAGAACCTATGTAGAAAAAGGAAAAGAGAACAGAATACAAGGTGATATCAGAAATCTAAGACATACAGTGCTGTGAAAAAGTATTTGCCCCTCACCCGATTTCTTCTATTTTTACTAATTGGTCACATTTAAATGTTTCAGATCATCAAATAAATTTTAATATTAGATAAATACAATACAAGCAAAAACAAAATGCAGCTTTTGGAGGATCATTTCATTTATTGAATGTAAATATTTGTTCAAAACCTATATCACCCATTTGAAAAAATAATTGCCCCCCTAAACCTAACTGGTTGTGCCACCCTTGGCAGTAACAACTGCAAACATTTGCAATGACTTACGATGAGTCTGATAGAGAGCAGAATTCATGGTTCCATCAGTTATGACAAGTCATCCAGGTCCTGCAGAAGCAAAGTAGCCCCAGATGATCACACTATCACCATCATGTTTGACTGTTAGTATGATATTCTTATTGTGGAATGTGGTATTAGCTTCACGACAGATGAAATTGGACCCGTCTTCCAAAAAGTTCCAACCTTTGACTCATCTGTCCACTGAATATTATCCCAAAAGTCTTGGGGGGCAATCAAGATGTTTTTTGGTGAATGTGAGATAAGCCTTTGTGCTCTTTTTGTTCAGCAGTGGTTTGCACCTTGCACCTGTCCAATGGATGGCATATTTGCCCAGTGTCTTTCTTATTGTGGAATCGTGTACATGAACCTTAACTGAGGTAAATGAGGCCTGCAGTTCTTTAGATGTTGGTCTGGGTTCTTTTGTGACCTCCTGGATGAGTCAATGATGCGCTCTTGGTGAGATTTTGGTAGGCCAGCCACTCCTGGGAAGGTTCACCACTGTTCCAAGTTTGGATAACGACTGTCACTGTGGTTCAGTGGAGTCCCAGGGTCTTATCAATGGCTTTGTAACCCTTTGCAGACTGATAGATTTCAGTGACTTTGTTTTTTTGTCTGTATTTGCATCTTTAGAACACGGCATTATATGGTGCTTTTTGAGACCTTCTAGCCTGTTTCACATTGCCAGGTTCTGTTTAAGTGATGTTTAGATTTAACAGGTCTAAAATTATGCCTGAGTGTGAAATGGAACCCAATAGTCAATTGAATTTGGTTAACTGGTTGATTTAGTAGTTAAAAACAACATTTGTGTTGACTTTGGTTATTATTGTCTAAGTTCAAAATGTGAAGTTCAAAATGGGATCAGCTCCTGATACATGGTGATATTTACAACCCCACCAGCCTTGTCCTGTGATAACCTGACACAAAGTTCATATTATGCCCAAATCATGCAACTAGTGTGTTATTGTAATTGTGATATTAAATTCATGGAAAATAATGGTATTGTTGCATAAACAACAAAAGATACAACAGGATAAGTCCTGCAAAATTCTCTTTTCAATGTTGTTAATAGACAATTGCTTTTTGTTTCTTCTCATTAAATCCTGTGTCTCCACCTTTAACTGCTGGGTCGTGATCCTCAGCAGGTCAGAGACAGACGTCACACAATCTGGAAAATGATCCTTTTAAATGGTCCTAGGCATTGTTTTATAGCTGTTGAGTGTTTGGTTTAATCCTTTCTTGGCCCTTGAATGTTTTTTAAATTTCATGACCCCTTTATCCATTAGAGCCATAAAACTTGCGGAGAATTTTTTCAGTTTATAACCTGGCTCAGCCTGGTCACCGTCTGCTACCAGAGCCAGTGAGCTGTGGCCAGACATCTTATAGCGGTCCTTCCTACAGTAATCTAACATTTTTCAGTACTTAGTGTGTGTCCAACCTTAGCCTTTCCTACAGTTTCTTGTGGGCAGTTTTTCAAAAAAATCTGCAGGAATATGTTTCAAAGTTCTGTTTCTGAACTTTCTGCTTGCATTTTCTGCTTCTCGCAATCCAATTATGACAAATGCATTCAGTGATGTTAAGGCCTGTGCTCTGTAGTGACCCGCAGCTTCTTTTTCCATTTTTTTCTTGACAGCTACACATCTCCTCTCTTCTCACAGTGGAAGGATTGTCAGGACCACCTGTGGATTTTTCAGATCTGAAGCAAGAGTGGTGTCACGCTTCCCAGCTCTCAAACGGACTCTCAGTTACAGACTTCAATTTCCAAGATGCATCAGCCAGTCACATGAGTTTGCTCTTGTATATATACCTGTCTGTCTCTCTTATTATGAAGTATTGTTTCTGTTTACCAGCGCGTGCCAAGCCTTTCGTCTATTGTTTGTTCTGTTGTTATGACCCTGTTTTGTCTACCATTGTTCTCAGACTTAGCTCTTTGGCAAAGATTACCAGTTGTTTTGCTTTTTGGTTTAGACCCTCACCTGTTTACTCACTACTCTTTTTGTCTGTCCCTATGTTTTGTGTTTGGCTGTTGTTGTTTTTGACCTGGTCTGGTGTTAACCCTACTGTTTTATATCATTCTCATTTTAATAAACCTTATGGTTTATTTTACATCCATGAGTGTCTGGTTCGTCAACCCATCGCTTGATTTTCTCCTGTCTTTCAAAAGTTTTACAGTTTTAGTGGTCTATCAGGTCTTGCATGGTTGTACAGAGTTCCTTTTTCTCAATGTGTTTATTATTTTTTGACCTCCAGTTTTGGAAACTCCAGTTCTGTTTCTTCCACTTATTTTCTTCTGACTTTCCCCTCCTTGCAAATGAGTCATCTTAAATTTCCTTAGAAACATCTACTGAAGAAAAGCTTATACTTGACCATTTGAATGGACATAAGACAAATGAAGGATGGATTTTTGCACAGTATTATATTAATAACTTTACTGAAAAAAGAAAGTCTTTCTCACATTTCCTGATTTTATGTTTATTTGCATTTAATGTGTTGTTATACATGTTTTTTACTGGCAAAAGCTCAATTACTGCTGAGATAAAACATTTTAAATAATTCGACTGCCCAAGACTTTTACACAGTACTGTAGTTCCCACAAAGTTTCAGAAGTTTTTCCTCGTTTTTCCATCTTTATGCTGCATAGTAAAGTCTGACCTTATATATCACTAGAAAGACATTTGCTAAATTTGCAATGTGGTTTATGCTGTAGATCACAGTAAAGGCTTCTCCACGTTATTCTATTGAGTCTCTTTGAGCCTCTGCACATCTCAGCATTTCTGAAGAAGCAGGTGAGAACAATGATGTCTGATGGATGGCATTTAGGGCAACAATACTCAATCACCCCTGAAAGACTGACACACCTTGACAAGCCCAGCTGAGATTCAGTGTTATGAATGCAGCTCATTTTTCCCTCCACTATTATTTAATTTGATACATATTCTTCTTTAATTTAAGGGATGTTTTATTGGAGGGCAAATTGCTGCATTTAATAGCACAATTAATCAGTCTGTGCAGATGGGTCCCCCCGGGATGGCTCTCTCTCAGCAGGGCTGTGTGTGTGCATGTGTGTGTGGCTGGGTGGTGGTGGTGGGGGGGTGATGGTGGTGAACTTATTTCATTCTGGATTCATTCAATGGTTGAATCATCTCCATCGACCTTCACATTCAATTTCATTTTTCATATATTTAATTTCCCTGCTTCTTTGATGTCGTAATTACAGAGGCCTCTTATAAGCGTACACTCGTATTCACCCACACACACACACACACACACACACACACACACACACACACAAACAAGTAAATACATGCATTCGCATACAAATTAGTTGAAATAACACATGGAGCATAATTTTCTTTGAATTTTCATTTTTTTCTGTCTTTCGCACAAATCTGTTTCACACACATACATTTGGTTTGTTTTTATACAATATCAGAACAATGAGCGATATATAAAAGCACCTATATGCATTAAGCATGTTTGTTTTTCATATCTAGGACAAAGTCAGTGACCACTCTTCATTTGCGTAATTTCCAGTCAAAATAGCCATTAAGTACAACTTATTATCAGGAAAAAAGAAACATATTTACTAGACAAATTACACAAAAGCTTCAAAATCTAAATATAATATGATTTTTTTTCAGTACACTACAGTATCGTTAGTGTGTATGCTTTTTACCTTTATTACATCTTGCATTCTTTTCAGGAGACTTGCTTTCAGTTTCATAGAAATCTGCAGGGATATTTTTCCACACCTCCAAAGTTCAGTTGTAGGAGTTGGTTGTATTTTCTGGTTCTCATGATCCAAAGTAATCCCAAACACAATCAGTGATGTTGAGGACTCTGGGGTGGTCAGTCCATTATTATTATTATTCTGAGAGCACTAACAACAACAGCTTTTCTGTTTGATTAACATATTTTCTCCTTTTTTGTCTATTTTCTTTCCTCAGTAACAGCTTCTTGAGAGCTACACATCCTTTTAGACTCATAGTGTTGTGTTGTCTTCTCACAGTGGAAGGATGGACAGAAAAAAAACTGTGGATGTTTCAGATCTAAAGCAAGAGTGGAGCTTGATTTTCTCCTCTCTCTCAGAGGTAAGAGCTACTGGTTATCTAATAGAGACAGTTTTAGTGGTATATCATGTCTTGCATGGTTGTTAGGAGTCCCATTTTTCATATATCTTTTAGTTTTTTTTAACTCCACTTTTGCAAACTCCTGTTTTTCACCCTCTGCCTCTTCAGAAATGCATCCTGATAAATGAAAAACTTGTTCTTTAAGGTAGTTTTGGCTGAACAGCGGTCTCTGACTGTGCTGTTTATTTAGGTCTCTATATGAAAATGCTCCATTGGTGTGTGTGTATATGAGAGCACATGTGTGCAAAAATAATAATCAAAGTCAGAACATTTGTGTCCTGCAAATGTACAAACCCCCTCCCCCACACCACACACACACACACACACTTTCACACTGACTCACACCCATGCACACACATTTTTAGTGTGGAACACAGTAAGAGGCTGTGACAGCAATGACAGTGTAAACTGCTACCCCACTCTCTTTTCCGAAAAAAAAAATAAAAGAGACGACACTCTCATTCTCACTCTTACACACACTCCCCTCATTAGACAGCACACCTCTTCCATCTTTGCAGGCACACATGCACACACATCTCCATCCTGACACGTGTTACTTCAGACAGAACCAATTAAACCCTGAAATATTGACACTTGTCCCATTCACGTGAACACCAAGTGAGATGAAGGTGAAAAGCTGCTATGAATAGCTGTTCTGTTGTAAGTTCAAATCAACAAACAAGCAGACTGAGGAAGTGTCTTAGACTAAAGAGGCTGCAGAACAGAAGACACATTGTAGCGTTCCGTTCATTTCCATCTTACAGGAATTCATTATGGACGAAAATGCATACAGGCTGAAGTATCAAGTGCTTTGCTGTCTAAAAGGAGTTAAAGCTGACACAGTATGTCAGTAGCTACAAATCAATGACTTTCTACTTCTTTTCCTGTTGTTTTTAATCAGTATGTGGCCACTCTGTAAATCAGCCAGGTAACTAGAAAAAGAGAATCTCTTTTCATGTCAGCAGATTAATTTGGAAATTCTCCAAGGCCACACAAATACTGAAATACAACCTAAGCTATAAAGGAAGGTAAAAGAGGCTGGGAAAATGATTCAGGAATTTTCACAATGAAAAGAGCTCAATCTAAATTTTAATCAAGCAGGAATAATTAATACTGCTGGAGTAATTGAAGTTTGCAGGCTATGGTGGCTGCACAGCTCAAACTCTACATCACTTCGGAAACACCCACTAATAAACCTCAGACCCTTCTCGGTAGCGGACGACAAAAGCCGACACCAGTGCATAATTTCTTCGGCAAATTGATTTGCAATTCATGAAAAATAATATGCCTCTCTCAGGCCCTTAATGAAGGCAAGGAATTAAGCCAAGCGTCTTCAGAAAGCAGCCAGAAAATCGAACGTGGAGCAAAAATATATTCATGTGAGCGCAACAGTGTCTGTAGACAGTGTCTGTAATCTGAGAGTGGAGTCTCGACAAAAACAAGACGATACGCAGCGCGTCAGTGTTCAACACCATACGAGGGTAAACCAAAACAACAACCCCATCCAACTAGACATTATTATATATACCTAAATGGACCATCTACTGAATTAGTTCAAACTGTTTAAAAACCACAGTTTAAAAACTATTTTTAAAATAATTATGTGCTCATATCTTAGACGCTTACTAAACTCAAGGCATTAACAGAGATAGTAAAAACATAAATATATACAGAATCATCATTTATATGGTACTTTCTATTGAAAGGTGGCTGTTCCAAACCATAAACCCTAAATTTTAACTTGTAGAAATAACACTTACATTCTTTTGAAGATCTTTATTCTTTTAAAGTGAAGCTGAAATATTTCATTTCATTAGAAGTTTATTTTTTTTAAATAAAAATGTTATTCAAAAAATGCTGTCCTATGTTTTCATATCACTACTGAAATGCAAAGAGTTATAGTCTGTAGTTGGAGACTTACTTTCGCCACACCTCTGTATTTCAGAGCAGGACGTAAAACTGCATCCCTGTACCTCATAGCCACATGGTGAGTGATTAGATTCCTCTGTTTTGAAGTAAATGAGTCTCAAAGTCTGTAAATCAGTGTGTAACATTAGAACTGTCACTATCGAAACACATTTTCTGCAATTAAGTAACTTTTTTGTGTTTCAGTGACAAATATTAAGATTTTATTAACTGTTCAATGCTGTGTTTGCTAGTCATGTACTGGCTAGAGTTTTTGAGTTCTGTTCAAAATTAGATAACAGATAAAACAGTCACCACCAAAACATTTGGTAAAATGTTGTTAACTACTGGGATGTTCAGGCCTTTACAACAAAGATTTGTTTGAATGTATTCTCATATTGTGTTATATTAAAACATACATTGTGTTACTGTCAGTTTTGTGATCTTAAAGACTGGTGTACGTGCATGTACCTGCTCTGTTTTGTTTATGGGGTGTGCATGGTAAACAGTGTAGTGCTGTTGTAATTAATAGAGTGCTCATCTTATTTCCTTTAAGTAGCTCCATTTACCTGAAATTCGACAGTGTGTGATGTTTCCCTGAAACATGCTCATTTGCCCCATTTAGTGGACTAAACACAAAGATTTATAAAGACTACATTCAATCATTAATATTTACACGCAAGAACAAAGAACATATATTAATACAACTACAAAAAAACCTTGTATAATCTATTTCAGGGTCCGCTTACTATCTAAGTGGTGTATCCAAAAACATTTTATAATGTCTCCCCTAGTCTTCATAACAACTTGTTCAGTGCCAAAGATGCCAAAATAAGAAAATTTGCAAAAGAATCTTTGTCAATAGTCTCTTTGGATTTGGCGTGATCGGTGCCTGGATCAGTATAGGCTGATGACAGCAGACATTTGTCCTCACTGGCTGACAGACCCCCTGCCATGCCCTTCACCTGTGCTCATCCCACAGGTTTTCTGTGGTGTTTAGGTCATTGGACTGGGATGGCCTTGGCAAACCCTAGATTCTGTGGCCAGTGAGCCATTTTTGTGTTGATTTCGAGGCGTGCTTTGGATGATTGTCCTGCTGGAAGATGCTATAATGGCCCAGTTTAAGGTTTTGATATAATATCTGCTAGTACCTGATGGAGTCCATGATACCATGTATCTGAACAAGTTGTCCAGGGCTGTTGGGACAGCTCGACAACATCACAGGTCCACCACCATACTTGTGGGGACACACAGCGGGGATGAGGTACTTTTCTGCGTGGTTGTCTTTGTGTTTTTGCCAAACCCACAACTGATGTTTCTTGCCAGAAAGCTCTATTTTGGTCTCATCTTACCATAGAACACTGTGCCATTGAAGAGTTCCAATAACATCTGTCAAATTGTAGTGGCTTGAGTGTAATGGTCCTTTACAGCAAAGACTTTCTTCTGGGTGGGTGGTGTCTGATTGTAGTTTGATCCCAAGACCTAATTAATCTCTGCAATTCCCCACCCTCCTCCCTATACATGAGGTCAATATGGACATACATATTCATCCCTGCAGATTCTTAAAAAATGTAGTTGCATTAAACTCCTTTATGTTAAAGGCAATCTGTTTAGTTATTTTGTTGAAGTAATTTCCTGATTTGTGCATTTTGTAGCACATCATTGCTGTATTCTCTGGTCTTTTTCATATTAATGGATGACAAAAACAATTGGTCTGTGTGTCACCTCATATTTTTTCCCCAGTGAAACAGGAAGTCATGGCTAACATGTACATGTGTTCCTAATCACTCAGGTGAACTTTAAAACATAAAATTTGAACAGAAATATACTTCAGATAGATTTTCCTCTAGGAGAATTTCTAGGAGTGCCAATATTCTTTAAATTATATTCATAATTTATTTATGTAATGCTAAGATTTAGGTTTTTTCTTTCAATCCATGTGCTTTAAATAAAAGTGAGATATTTCTTGATATTTTGAATGAAAGAGTAAAAGGATAAGCAATAAAAAAACATGTTTTTCAAAGCTTGTTTTGCTTATGTTTACCAGGAATGCCAATATTTGTGGAGGGCATTGTAACAGAATGTTAGATTATTGTTTTGTTAACTTGCTGTTTGATATTCAACTCACTCAAAATTTCAGGCAAGGCCCAAATAAATAAGAATCATTTAAAATAAAAAATGCAGAACATGTTCAAATCTAAGCTGCCAAGTGTGAACACTACCTCGGAATCTATTGTATTTAACTAAGAAACTACAAAAACCTTAACATTTATTAGATGAATATAATAAATTAAACATGCTTTCCCTTCCATAATAGGAGGGATACAACATATCTGCTTTTATTGCCTAGAAATCCAAGCCAAGAGAGACCAAGTTTCCTTTGTCTGAAATAACTGCCTCATAACAAATACACACTCAAAATATACAACAGCACAACGACCTTTGGCATACTCTCCAGTCAATGATACCCTGTTTAGCATACAAATGAACAGCACTGTGTATGCGCCTGTGCATACGTGGGCTGTTTGAGTCGTGCGTGTGTGTATTGTCAGCCTTACTCAAAGCCATGCATCAGTTAATGTTCTCTACGAGCTTGTATGAGAGCTGCCAGTGGAACTGAACTAAAGGAGAATGATAGGTGAGTGTAACACCAAAAAACGCTCCTTAAAGTGCCCAGTAAAACTGAAACACTGGCAGGAAGTTGCAGAGCTGAGTGGTATTGACTGATGCCTGTTACCAATAGCAATAAGAAGGGCATTTAATGGTTTGCCATTACACATATATGCACACACTGCCCAGCACAATGCTGTTTCTGTCTCATGAATGTGAATAGCAAAGCTGTACATACAGCATATGGTATGATTCAGGATATACATGCATGAGTTCATAGATAATAGATGCTAATGGATGTATGTGAAGAGGTTTCTCATTCATGGATTATTTATAATAAAAGGTCAAGAGGAGAATTTGCAGATAGTCACTCCACAGTTCTAGCCAATCACAGAGTCTGCAATACAAAGCAGCAATGCTATTTGCCATTCATGGAATGCATTCTTGTCAAGTTTACCTATTTTAGGATAGCTTAAGGTGAGAAGGTTTGGATTTTAGTAAGATCAGCATGCATACAGTGAGCAAAGTATTCAGATACTTTTTTATGTTACTCAATACGCTTCCAGTGTATGTATCCACTTCAAATTTATACACATGGTTCAATTTTAATCCATTCAATTTTAAAATCTTCAATGAATTTTCAGTGGTATTCAAGGCTAGGTCATGCTTGTACCTTCACTTTAAAAACAAAAACAAAACAAAACAAAACAAAACCAAAAAAACTGTCTTGAGTTATTTTGGCTGTATGCTTGGGGTTGTTGTCTTATTGCAACATCTCAGTTCTCAGTTCTTTCCCAGTTAATGCAATGAAATTCTCCTGTAATTTCTTCTGGTACATAATTCCAGTCATGTTTCATGCTTCAATGATGTCTAATGTCCCACATACCATTTGCAGAGAAGCAGCCCCATATCATGATACTCCCACCGCCATACTTCACTGTTGATATGGTGTGGATGATATGCTCATGCTCAGCATGGCAGATGTCTTATTTTTTCAGGAGGTGTCATGATAGATTATGTCCATTAAAAGATTATGTCTATTAAAAGGACAGATCATGTCCATTAAAATGTAGCATTGCTAAAACAGCAAACCTTATCTGCTGTTCATTGAAACAGTTCCAGCCAGTTTCCTACAAAAGCAGATGTGTATCTGTTGGCAGTGATAGTGAAAGGGAATGGGGCAATGCCAAATTAGACACTAGAAGGAAAAAAATGACAACCATGCTGTGATATGCTGCCTTCGTGGTGTGAAGACGTATTGATGCAGATGTTCACAGAGATGAGGATGTCAACAACTCTGTGTGAATCTATCGCTTTGATGCATTGAGTTCTTGTCATCAATACAATGTATGATAGTGCATAGTTTTGTAGTTATGTATGTCAACTACCCACTATCACAGTTTTCATTACAATACTACAACAAAAACAACACAAATTAAAACTGAAAGTGTTCCTAGCTGCATATGTTTCTGCTGCTGGCTCTTGCCAAATGCAGACAAATGAGTTCTATTAAATACATTTATGTATTTATTAGATGCTCTTTTCCATACTGACTTACAATGGTAGGAGTGCAGCAGTACAATGCAGTATTAAGAGTTCTTCCTGTATCATTAGTCCTCTATAGATTATCTACAAATATTTAAATTATTAACTGTTTATCTAATGAAAACTTGTTGATTCTCGCATAAGGGTTAGTGGTGGGATTAGTACCAAGGTGTGTTTAGAACCAGGGTGCAGTGGTGTTATCCACTATGCTACACAACCACTATCACTAATTGACAACTAAACAGAACAACTGATGTTAGGAATGTGTTTATGGATTTAAACCATGTACCTCACTATGCTTTAACAAGGCATGTGGAGGGTGTTTGGTGGGGGATCCACAGAGGGATTTTTCTTGGAGCCTAAGGGTCAGGCAGGAGGAAGATGAAAAATGACAGTGTAGTGACATTCAGATTCAGTCGTGACTGAAGATCAAATGATAAAGATCTCAGGGGAGGAGACTGCTGACCTCAGAATGATGGGGGCAAGAGTCACTCTGTCAGAACTGTTCATCAATAGGCAAACACACACACACACACACACATTCATACACATGCTGTCAGCACATGTTTATAACCAGAGCTGCTGGAAAGATTCAAGTGGAAACTAGTAATCTGCCATTCTGATGGGCAGTCAGACTGTTTTATTTTGCTCATCCTTTCCATGTTAAATCAGATCTCTTTCGATTTTGATAAATTTATGTGCCTTCCGCAAAGGATAATATGCAATAAACAGCCTAACAAATTTATTTGAATAATGAATGCCTCTAAGATTATTATCATTATTATTACATTTTTTTTTAATTGTTCATCTCCCAAAATAATACATATGGTATAAAATATATTGGGTTAAATCTCTGAACTCACAATGTTCTGATAAGTTTATTTAGGAAACAATCCAATGCATCATGAAATCTCAAATTTCACCATGATTGAAACATTTGTAAAATTACACCCAGCACACATTACACATTGCATATGACTAGGGGATCTATTTACATAATAGAGAAACATTGACAATAAAAGCAATGCACAAGCTTTTTTGGAGTTTTACATCTAAAATAGTCTGTTTTATTTTGTCAAAAATGATTGCATGCTTTATTAAATATCGTTGTAATAGATTATAATAATTAAAACATTCCAAAATCAATACAGTTAAATTATGATGCATCAATGCACTTTTACAACCCTAACACACAGTTCAGTGTGAATTAATCAAGCAGACAGTATTTTAAATATCTTAAAACAAGAGTCTCAAACTAAAGACCCAACAGCTTCATACGGCCCATCATATATTCATGTCTAAATCTGACCTGCTAATTGGTTTTTTTTCCTATTTTTTTCTGCAGCTAAATATTTACATCTGGGAGGTAGATCTGACATAGGCTATAGAAATAGACTGAAATAGAAATGCTAATGCTATCAAAATAAGAGTCTCATATAATTCTACTGTTAAACATAAGTCTATTTGATTTCATTTAATCACTGTATTTATACTACTACTAATACTGCTTGTAATAATAATAAAGACAAAAATTATTATTAGTATTGGTATAAATACATAGTGTTTATTTATTATTATTATTATTATTATTAATTGTTGTTGTTGTTTTGTTATTATTATTTAATGATGTATTGCTTGCCTAATAATGAGCCCACAATCATCTATACTGTTAAATCTTCTAAATCTTACCTTGCCATCTTCATCAGTCAACCTTATCAGATATTCAAATTTATCATAGTTTTCACTGTTGCCCTTTTTTTTATAAAAAAAAGTTATAACTGCTTTTAAATCATTTTAGGGTTATTATGATCTAATTAATAGCCATTAATAAATTACTTTTAAACATTCATAAATTCTTTATAAGGGTAGTCTTAATATAAGTATATAACTTAATAGAACCTAATATTATAAGTGGAAACTAATTATTCTTATTATTATTGTTATTATTATTATTATTATTATTATAAGTAGTAGTAGTAGTAGTAGTAGTAGTAGTAGTTGTATTTCTGTTTTGTGTTGATAGAAGGATTGCTAATAATCTCTGACTAAGATGCGCTTAAATGAGTGTTCATGTTATGTAGTTAATATTCATATTAATATTAAAAAAAGGAACATTTTTTTCCTGCATTTGTCGAGTGCCCTCCCAGAGGAATACCACCAAGCTAGTGGCCCCCAGATAGTTTGAGTTTTTCTTACAGTATGTGACAGGAGAAAGCAATAAGCTTTGTTTTCTGTAGACCAGTAGCACACTGTTTTACAACGCTAGCTTTGCTGACACAGATGCTGATGGACGTCCATCAGATGGAAATATTAGGAATATATGTGTATGGGATTTTCCTTGTGCCATATTATTGTTGAGAGCGTGTCAGTCATGATTCTTTTCTGTGGTTTGATTCCCAGTGTAAACGCTTCTGTCTGGCAGTGTCGGACTACAGCCTGAACCTTACAAAGCTGACAGAATTTTGACACGGCCAGCAAACACAGACGAGGACTCAACAGCCTGTGAAATGAGCATGATACCAAACGTCAATATTTACCCCTCCCCACTTCCCCACAGCGTAACCCCAGGCTCTGCACATGCACACGAAACCACACTTATCTGGGTACAGAGACTTGAGACTTGTAACCTTTAAAGGGTTTAACATTAAAAGTAATAGGTATTTTAAATCAGTGTTTCTCAACCTGGGGGTTGGGAGATAATCTTAGAGGGTTGTGGGATGGTTGCTGAAAAAAATGTTATACAGCCTTTTCTTTGATAATATATTTTTGAAATTGGCTTTTCCATAAAATCTCCCACATCTGAGGTAGCACACTGTTAACACAAGCAAAAACTTAGTGTGGCTGCCTGAGTGAAAGCACATAAACTGAGCCAATCATATAATCTAGCAGCTCACGTGTCTGTATCAACAGGATGTGGATAGCCAATGACACATATGGAGTGTTGACTCCAAGTAGACTGATATTCAGCTTATAGCAAGATAAGCTAAGCTAAGAGCTCTGTGATGCAAAATTCTAAGTAAATTAATTCATGTAAAAATAGGTAGTTGTTGTTTTGTTCATTTATGGCCAACAGCATAAGCATTACAGCTGAGAGTAGAGTACAGCAGACTACCCAGGACCCCTGTGGAGGGAAAAATGTTGACTTGGATTGTACAATTCAGAATTTTTAAAAGAGGCCCCAAAGAGACTATATTTGCATCGGGCCCAGACATGTCATATCCTCCTGTGCTATGAAGTCACATCCCCTGTGTAAAGAACAGGCTGCACTTCAGTGGGGTTAATTGATGGGGCAATGCCCAACTAACCAATCATCATGCCCCTCTAAATTCACTTTGGATGTGCTTCTTTTTATCTGTTTCATATTAATGACTGCATCCTGCTGTGCCTCAATGGGAGCGATAGTAGAGAATTAAAATATACCAAAAACAGCAATTCAAAAAATATTAACAACTGATGTGGCTCATAAACACCGATCAGGCATAACATTATGACCACCTCCTTGTTTCTATGCTCATTGTCCATTTTATCAGCTCCACCTCCTATATAGGTGCACTTTGTAGTTCTACAATTACAGACTGTAGTCCATCTGTTTCTCTGCATACTTTGTTAGCCCCCTTTTACCCTGTTCTTCAGTTGCCAGGACCCCCATGGACCCTTACAGAGCAGGTATTATTTGGGTGGTGGATCATTCTCAGCACTGCAGTAACACTGACATGGTGGTGGTGTGTTAGTGTGTGTTGCGCTAGTCTGAGTGGATCAGACACAGCAGGGCTGCTGGAGTTTTTAAACACCTCAGTGTCACTGCTGGACTGAGAATAGTCCACCAACCAAAAATATCCAGCCAACAGTGTCCTGTGGGCAGCGTCCTGTGACCACTGATGAAGGACTAGAGGATGATTAGCTCATACTGTACAGCAAGAGATGAGCTATCTTCTCTGGCTTTACATCTACAGGGTGGACCAACAATGCAGGTGTGTCTAATAAAGTGGACAGTGAGTGGACACAGTGTCTAAAAACTCCAGCAGCACTGCTGTGTCTGATCCACTTGTACCAGCACAACACACACTAACACACCACCATCACGTCAGTGTTACTGCAGTGCTGAGAATGATCTACCACCCAAATAGTACGTGCTCTGTGAGGGTCCAAGGGGGTCCTGACCACTGAAGAACAGGGTAAAAGGGGGCTAACAAAGTATGCAGAGAAACAGATGGACATGCTACACTCACCTACCATTATAATCCCAACGGATAAGAGCGTCTACTAAAACCCTAAATGTAATGTTTACAGACTCATTTGTTGTTGTATTTAGTACACTGTCCACCCGTCTGCTCCTGTGAAAGCCTGAACATTGTTAAAAGTAGGCTACAAATATCTGCTGCTTAGTGCAGGATGGGTGAGGATTTAATGAAGTAAAAACTGTTTGTGAACAGAAATGTGATGTTTATCTATGAATAAACTCAAAAACCTGGTTACCTTAGTTTTATAACATTAGATAGACAAGTGTGTGAACTGTACGGGCCATTATGCATAGCTATTGTGAGAATAATTAGTCTTTTGCACAGTAAACGCTAATGTTAGTGACGTTACAGCTCAAACTCTGAAGTAATCGAACATTGTGATATCAGTTATCTTACACAGGATTACAGTTAAACATTTCATTTGTGTTTTCTAAAGGCTGTCCTAACTTTAATCTGTAAAGCACGTAATATTTTTTAATTTTTCTGTCACAAAAAGGTGGCACAACTATACAGTCATACATATGTCACATGAGACAGATGAATAGTAGCAAGCAGCAAAAAAAAAAAAGTGAGTGCGCTTTGTGTGTGCATTTGTACTGTTTACTGAGAATGTCTGGCAAAAAAGACGCATTTTAAAAATGTTATGGGAAGATAAATTAGCAGATGAATTTCCTAAATACGTAGATTGTTGGTGATTTACCATAATGGTGGCTCTACTGTTTATTGCCTCTTGAATGCCACAAGGACTACTGACATACAGAAAATTCTTTTGTGGCTCATGAAAAGGCATTATAGAAAGGCTTTGCTGGTTGAGCCTGGCATATAATTTTAACTATAAACACTGTTCTGAATGTTTAGTTGCTCTACTGCATTAGGCTATTCTTCTCTTATCAGGTAGGCAACTTGTAAACAGCTACTGCAATTATTAATGCTGCTTCAGTTATATTATTAGCATTACTGTATCACTATGAAATGAAATATATTTTGGCATAATATCCAGAATGCAGTAATTCAAAGATAGGGGGTGCCTCTGGTTTGGTTGGCTTGCCATGTTATTTTACACCTTTAAAAAAGTGATTAAACACTTTAAAGTCATGCCATAAATATTTGGATGTTGTCAAAGCTAGTATTTTTTTAGCTGTCTTCTACAGCATATTGGAGTTGAAATTAAGTCTGCCCTCCATTATGCTGTGGTAGACAGCTAATATAACAATAACTTTGTCAATGTCCAAATATTTTTGGACCTGACTGTTTATTTTGTTAATTACAGAGAATACAAATCAGACAATAAAGATGACGTGTTTGACAGTTTATTAAAATGTGCAAAAAAAAGGGCAGCAACCGATCTGATATTGTTCACATGAGGTAATGTGTATTCATAATTTTGAGGGCTACACAGTGCACCTTTTTACAGTAAATGTAATTAAGCCCCTCCAACAAAAAAACAAATATTAACCATTCCACCATTTTTTTGGATTATCAGTTATTTTATTTCATTCAACCTTTTACATCAACCTCTTACATGGCCAGCACCCAACGTTTTATTACACATTTTATAACCTAAGAATAGCTCAACTAGTTTGCACTGAAGTCCCTGTAGTTAATGTATAATAAGCCTTTGTATATAATAAGCCTGGGAACTATGCTTTATTTATATTTTAGTGACCTCTTTATTTTAAACACAGGGCATAAACAATGCTATGCCATGCATAAATGATTTTTACAAAAAATGCCACATATATTGCATTTTGTTGCAAAGGCTCAAATGGAAAAAAGCAAACATTCAGACAGTCCCAGGCCCTAGGAGTTCTGGAATGACATAAAAAGATCAAAGTGGAATGGGGGTGTAATTTGATTGTTTATATCCAGCTCAAATGACAGGAGCAAGTGGAGTTGAGAGCAACATTGCCTGCAAAGCCCATCTGTTGATATGGATCAGACCAGTTATGTAATTTGATATAGTAAAATAACAGATGTCCAGACATCCCAGAGTTAAGAGAATATATTACATAAACAGGCCATGGCGCTGAAGTGTTAGATGAGATGCCCTTTATCCTGTAATTGTCACCTGCAGCATCCCCTGTGGTTGTTTAGCATCTATACATGACTAACAGGTGAATGGGTTAGATACAATGTGAGAAATAAACTGACTAGCTAGAATATAAATTCAAGAACACACAACCTAAGTCTTGTAATTTTCTGGCCTGTGTGCAGCCTCGATGGCCTGAGGGAGTGCATCTGCAGCACCATGATAAACACTGTAATTTCAGCATCAAGAAAGGCTTTCAGAGGGCCAAGACTTCAACCACTGAGGAGCTGCAGCTCACTGCTATTTAACACAATAGCTGCAATTATTCCATTTAACCACCATGCACCAGCCAAAGAGCATTTACAAAGTGTTCTTTCAGAAGAATTTTTGAGGGGACCAAACCGAAGAGACAATGGAAATGAAAAAGCTGATAGCTGAGCAAAATAAGAGGGCATAATGAGCATGAGAACACGCTAATACATTAAACACGCTCAGTAGAATGAAACCTTTGTCTTGGATGGGTTGCGAGTGCACTGATGCAATCTTAACACACAATGTGGTACACAAAGACAAGCAACAACAACACAGAGCTGATCCTTGTGATCCTCCCCGTTTCCCCCTCCTGTTTTCCTGCTCTGGCTGCTCTGGTAGTTTGAGTCAAAGTTTGGCAGACAGCCATTGCCTGGTCAGGTGTTGGCCTCTTTTCCTCTGTCCTACTTTTAGCAGCAGAGAAAAGTCTCTCTCCCTTCTCTCTCTCTCTCTCTCTCTCTGTCTCTCTGTTCTAACTCAGTGCGTAAGCTGCTCACCTCCAGAGAAAGAGCTGGGAACAGAACAGAGTTACGCCTCTGTTTGGCAAACCGCTTTTCAAAGGCATCTCAGATCAGGGGATGCTCCGCTAGGCCACCCGCCCTCTGGCTGTTCAGCCCAGTCCAGTTTTATCTGCGCTAAAATGAACAGCGTGATGCCTTGATCCTCTGCCAATGAAGTACAAGCCTTTTATCAAATCTCGCTCAAGCTTCAACAAACAGACAAATGCATGGCAGTGATTTATTGTGGCTGAGTCTGCGCGAACGGTCGACATTGAGCTGCCATGCGATGCATGTATCTAATGACTTGTGAAAATGTGTCCTTTTAGTCTAATAGTTTAGATACACTTAAAATGGAATCCACTGAATAAAGGGATATTTCATGTAAACACATTTTCTGTGTTCACAGTGTGTTCCCTTTAGAAGCCAGCTGTCTAGTTGGGAAGCTTTTTGGGTAACATATGCAGGCTTTGATTCTGACACAAAAACTGTTCCATTTGTCGTCCTATAAGGACACTGTCTTGTAAGATGCCTTATATTTGCTCCATGTAATGCATATTTCAGACAGAAGATTCATCCCTGGCTTGAAAAAAACTTTCTAAATTATGGCAGTCCACAGTTCCATTCTGGTTGATGTGCCTGTTTGTCACTCTATTTTCAATAGAATACTGGATGCTCTATTGAAAAACATGCAAGGCTTTGAAATTTGTACTCTGAGAACCAAAATGTCCAATGATTGAAGGATCTGAAGAGATTCTCAACTGAGAAATGGTCTCAGATTCCATTGTACTTGATCTGCCACCTCATTCAGCAAGATGCAGTGTTATCATCTAGGCCAAGAAAAGGTACATGAAAGTGCTTAAGTACTCTGACATGTTTTTTGTGTAATTTTTAAACATTTTATGATTGATTTTACCTTACTGAAAAGTCAACAGAACATTAGCTATGTTATTAGTGCCAGACATGTAATTAAATAGAGCTTTTACTATAATACCAATAATATTACTGAAAATATTCACATTTTGAACTTAGGAGTCTCATTCCAAAACACATTATAGAGCACTTTGAAGACATTTACATTTGTTTGTGATATATGTTAGGAGTGGGCTTAAGACATACAAGAGATATCAGTGCTATATTATGATTAATACTACCTTTACTAGAGAAATAAAAATGATAAAAATGTGCTTTCCCTTAGACATCAGTTGTCTTTTCAAAAACATGCTATATCCAAGATCTATCTTTATCTATGATAAAGTGTGCTGTCATGCATTTGCTGTAATTTTATTGTAGGTGTATGTAGCTGTATGTGTTTGTTTTAAGCAGGCGTTTCAGGGTCTAGCATTGGATGGTGGCCTCCCCCCTCTTATTTTTGATAACATCTTACTTTATCAGCTGGAAATATTACAGTGGTGCCAGAACAGGGACCATTATATCTACATTAAATGTTGTCTGGTTTTCAATGTTTATGGTCTGACACTTCTTGCTTATCCTGGGGAAGAGCTAACACTTGTAGTCAGCCATAGAATCATCTCATGCCCACCCAACAGATGGGACTTTACAGCCAGACAGTTTCTGACATGCAGATCTATTCAAGACTTGATCCATTCTCTTAGTCAACTGTACATAGAGTCTGAAGCAGATGGACAAAGTGGAGAGAGTGTAGGGGATAAACCCAGCATACCAGAGCAGCCTCCACCACCACCTCCTGAGGAAGAAGATGAGAGTTTGATCAGTCTTGTCTTAGCAGAAAAGCAAGGCAGAGATGACCTTAGAGACCAGAGACTGGAAAGAGAGGTCACATGTTGTCTCAAATGTGCAGAAGAACAACTACAAGTCCTGAACAACTGACTATAAGACCAAGAATGCAAGAATGTGAGCGTGACAAAGCAGAGATGGAAAAGCATGTGATCACAAAAGTGGAAAGTCTATGTAACCAAGTCAGACATGTCACAGAGAGTCAAATACAAGCCTTAGGACAGTTTGTTAAAGATTGTTTGCTGAGGAGGGATATAGAGTTAAAAGCCCAAATACAATCCAAACAAGGAGCAAATGCATTATAAAACACCCATCAATCCTGACTTTCCCAGATTCGGCAGTCATGAGGGAGAAGAGGCTGTAGCTTTTATTGAGCAATGTGAAAAGTACACAGTCATAAAATAATGTACTGTGCAGGTACATTTTTCTGTGCAGGTACAAGCAATGTAAATGTTCCCTCAAAGTTACAACAGTGGTTTATTTTAAGGTCCAACTGTGTACCTTAAATAAGTTTTCCCAGGAAAAATCTACATATTTGCCCCTTTTCATAACCTAATGTTTTAAAACAGAACAATAATATAAAAGCCTGGAGACGTGATAGGATGTGTGTAGTCAGTACAGCTTGAAAAATATAATTGCAATGGGATGTGATACGATTATGTTCCTTAACAAAAGACGTACGCTTGGGAATACTGCCACAGTGACATTTTAGTACCTTTTTTCTGAGAGTGCATATGGCAGTAAGGCCGCTCAGTGACACTGAGCTTTTAGCAAATCTTACCTCTGTTAATTGGTAGCTGGCAGAACTGATGTATATAAAGACATGAGCCCAATTTAAGGCAACCTTTTGTGCTCATTTCTTTCTAAAGATTATGAAGTCAATGCTGAAAGAAGGATACATGAGAGAAAACGGGATACATGAGAACATCAGAATATTTGCATTCCAGTACTGAGTCTCATGCTTATGGTGGAAACCTGCACTATCAGAGAAAGAAATACTCTAAGCGTCTTTAGGAGCTGCAATTCTAGCATAGCCAGTGTCCTGAGAGAACAGTGTGTGTTGGAATGCTGACAGAATGAGACATTACAGAAGAAAAAAATCTTTTGTTAATGTACAGGTCAAGAAAACATGGCAAAGATAGGAGGAAAAGATAAACTCACTCAAGGACAACCTCCTAATAAAAATGTAGCTACGTATTGTGAACTCTCAGAGAATGCAGTGAAAAACTTTAAACCTTGCAGCGAAAACAGATAATCAGAACCGATGACATTGCTGTACGTAGCATACCCTATTTGCTGTCAACAAACAGACGTTCATGGATGAAGAGAAAGGTTAAGCGAAGTACTTATTAAGCTTTCATAAGGCCTTCCTTTCCTTTTGCATCCCTAAGTGCAAGAACCCCTCTGGATAGCTTTTCAACAGAGGTGGCAGAAGTACACAAGTTCCATGCTTAAGTAAAAGTTAAGTAAAAGTATGACTTAGATTTTTTACTCAAGTAGAAATATAAAAGTAAATACTTATGAAAGTACTTAAAGTAAAAAAGTATTTCTTTAAAAATCATCACTAATTCATTTTTTTTAATAGAATATCTTTCTACTGAGAGTTAGAGGTACACATCATCAAACTGAGCGTACATATTACTTTATACTAGAACTGCAGGCATCATCCACAAAAATCCAAACAACTAAAGCACCTGTGGCATCTGTGCCATTTTTAGAAGAAAAGATGGGGAGGGTTTCACCACTATGTGAAAGACAGTGCAGACAAAATGTGCAACAATTCAAGAATAACATTTCTCAATGTAAAATAGCACAGAACTTAGGGATTTAATCATATAGGGTACACAATATCGTTAAAAGACTCAGAGAATCTGAAGAAATCTCTGTATGCAGGGGACAAAGCCAAAAACAAATATTGGCTGGCTGTGATCTTTGGGTCCTCAGGCTGCACCGCATTAAAAACAGACACAGTTCTGTAGTGGAATCATTTGATCACTGCATGGGTTCTGCATCACTTCTGAAAACCTGTCTGTGAACACAGTTTGTCACTGCATCCACAAATGTAAGCTAAAACTCCACCAAGCAAAGAAGAAGCTATATATAAACAGGATCCAGAAACACCGCTGCCTTCTCTGGGCCTGAGCTCATTTAAGGTGGACTGAGGTAAAGTGGAAAAGTGTCCTGTGGTGTCACGAATCAAAATTTTTAAATCTTTTTGGAAATCATGGATGCTGCATCCTCCAGGTTATATAGGAGAGGGACCATCCAGCATTCAGCACACAATTCTAACTCCAGCATATGTGATGGTATGGAAGTACATTGCTGCATATCTGTGAAGGCACGATTAATGCTAAACAATAGATATACATTTTGGAGCCTTGTTTATTTCAGCAATGCCAAACCACATTCTGCATGTATTACATCAGCATGGCTCTGTAGTAAAACAGTCCAGATGCTTAACTGGACTACCTGCAATCCAGACCTGTTATCTGTTGAAAACATTTGGCAGAATGTGAAATGACAAATATGACAAAGGAGACCTGTTGAGTAGCTGAAATCCTATATCAAGCTAGAACAGGAAAACATCCCAGTTTCAAACCTACAAAAGTTCGTCCTCCTTAGTTCCCAAATGCTTACAGAGTGTTGTTAAAAGAAGAGGTGATGAATCACAGTGGTAAACAGGCCCCTGTCCCAACTTTGTTGAAACATGTTGATGGCATCAAATTCAAAATGCATTTATTTTTTTCAAAAAACAAAAAAATTCTCAGTTTCTCAGTTGATTTGTTATCTTTGTACTATTTTCAATTTACCCTTTAAAATTCCAGGCTTCCTACATACTAAGGCCTATTATTCAGTAACTGCAGGGACTTCAGTGCAAACTGGTTAAGCTTTTCTTAGGTTATAGGAATTTGTAATAAATCTTTGGGCCTGCTTGTGGGTCATGGCCTGTTAAGGGGTTAAATATAGGGTTTAAATGATTTGCACATCATTGCATTCTGTTTTTATTTACATTTTGCACAGCGTCCCAACGTTTTTTGGAAACAGGGTTATACAAGGTTTTAGTTTGCAGTATTATATCACAAAGGATAGTGCAATATTGTGCAAGATTCTTTGTCATGAAAGGTGGCAGATAAAGGTGATGGTGGAGTCTTTGCAGTCTACCAAGGCCAAAACACTGGGAAGAAATAAAAGCAAGATCTGTCTGTCCAGCCTTTGTGAGATGCAACAAAGCCACCTCAGCCAACTCCAACCATATTCAGTTTGCTATAAAGTATGACTACCTATTTATTTGTATTCCTAACAGCTACAAAGGACAATCATGGCAGCTGATCATACCAATAATACTTAGATCACAGTTTCTTCAGTTTGCACATGATAATCCTTTGAGCAGACATTTGGGCCATATGAAGACACCAGTAGAGCCAGGATTTTTGTCGGGTTTGGACTTAATGGTGCCATTCCCAAAAAGTAGTAAATTCATTGTGTATCTGCATGTCACCATTGACTATTACAGCAAATGGATTGAGTTGATCCCCCAAGCGTGTCAAAGATGCCACAAATTCCCAAAATGTCCTAAAGGATATCTTCACTTGTTGGAGGACCACAGAATAATTCACCTCCCAACTGCTGGACACCATCTGCAAACAATTCACGGAACAAATCGACAGAAGACTCAAAACCAGGTATGTGTCATGTTAAAGACAACCACTGTACATGGGACATATGAATCAATGAGTTCAAGTTTGCATGGCTAAAGAGTACTGACCACAGTCCAGCTGAAAAAAGTCAGGGTGCAAATTCAGAACTGTTACAGAACTGTTAATGGATATACACTATTTTGGAATTAACTCTACATATGTTACCCAGACAGAGAGGAGACTTCAGAAGAGTTTCATAAATATATAACTGTTCTGACGTATACCATGAGAACAATTGTTCTGAAGATATTCAAGCATTCTGTCATGCCCATCCTTAGTGCCAGATGTCTCTATTTTGTTATGGACATCATGCCAAAAGAAACTTTTTTTGAATCATTAACAAAAAGTGTTTTACAAGGGATGATCTAGCTTCTTCAGTAGGAAGGACCCTCTTCATAAGAAGGGTTTCTCTTGATATATGTTTCAAATCATCAGTACTGAGCAAAAGTCTAAGGCACATATGCAAATTGTTTAACCCCTTGCATGGCCAGGACCCATCAGTATTACACGATTCTACAACCTAAGAATAGCTCAAACCATTTTGCATCGAAGTCCCTGTAGTTACTGAATAATAAGCCTTAGTATGTAATAAGCCTGGGGTTTTAAGGGGGTTAAAACCATTTATCTTGGCACTAAGTGTGTCTTAGAATAAACGCATCTTAGAATAAATTAAAAAAAACATATGAAGAATAATTAGTTCAAATAAAGATGAATTAATTATTTTCAAAAGCATAGTTGGTATCCTGTAAGCTGGATGAACAAAAAGTTTGGTTTCTAACTTTCCAATGTCCTGGGCCATCATATAGATTCGTTAAGTTCCATCAGACACACGCTTGGGTGGAAGGAGTATGGAAAATCCCTGCTTAAGTAAAAGTATTGTTACCGTAGTGCTAATTTACTTGAGTACAAGTAAAAGTATTCATAAAGAAAGGATAGCCACAATCCCAATCTGAAAAATATTGTTGAATTGACTTGGTGATATTATTGGAAATAATCTGTACACACAAAACTAAAGTCAAACATGATATGATATTACATGAGGAAAACGTTTTGAGACTGATCACAGTATGCTCTACTGCTGCTATGCACATTTACACAGCTTTCTGTGAACTGTCAACAAGGAACAAGGTTTACGTTAAACCATTTGCATTTCATGGACAGATGATTATATAAGACTTAATAGTATATCTGTTTAATTGAGTCTGTTTTTTGGAGTCAAAATAACGTACATTGCTAAATCAGCAGCAACAACAGCAATTTATCCAGTGCAGATTTTTTTTCTGTGATATATTCCTCTGCTAATCATACCACTTATTTAATTCACAATCAGAAATGTATTTTTACTTTATTTGACAGTTAAATTAAACAGCTTATTATCTTCTAACATAATTAAAGACAAACATAAAGGCAGAGACAGAGAGAGACAGAGCGCAGATCCAGGCTGTGTTCTTTGATGAACTGACGAATCGCAAGTCTCTGATGATGTGGTATCATCTGTAAGGTGTGGCTGAGGAGTAAATGTATTTTTGCACATATATTTTTAAGAGGTGACATTCCAGGCACAGTAACTTCACAGTCTTTCCTTCAATCAGACCAAACAATGATCTGAATATTACAGAAACACTTTTTAAACTCTGTTGGAGTGATGGCCTGGTTTCTCTGATGGCTCCTAAGTGAGATGCAACAAAAGAGCTTCATATTCCACCACCTGCAGTCTGCTCAGATCACTGTTTACACCATTAAGTCTAAAAAACAGAAAGTGAAAAACAAATCTGAGGGTGACAAAAATACTGTGCAGAGTTTATGTTGTATCTGTATTAGACAACATTTCTGTATCACAGCCTTTTATGGCCGTATACCAGCAAAAATGCCACCCCTTAAATGGCCAGGGCCGAGCAGTGGGCCCAAAGTTTTATTACACACTTCTATAACTAAAGTTCCCGTAGTTACCGATTAATAAGCCTTATGACCTAACAAGCCTGGGAATGTTAGGGGTTAATAAATAGTCACTCAACTTAGGCAGCTTAAGTTGAGTTGTGGAAAGCAGAGATCTTGGCAGGTTTCGGGAGGCATGTTGGGCAGCTGATAACAATTCTGCTTCTTTGGGTCATTAGAAAGGTTACCATTTAGATGTATGTTCTTCTGTTTCTTTTTTCACTAAACTGGATGTCTCTGAACACAACACAGTGTTTGTGCTGCTGGGAGCTTCTCTGTTTTGCTCTGTTTTGATTGGCTTTCTTCTAATTGGTTTATGAGCTGATATGTTCATAATTTATTATTTTTCTGTAACCTTACTAAAAATTAAAGTTGTGAAGCAGAAGTACTTTATTAAAATGAGCTCAAGTTAAAGTACAAGTACTACAACTTAATTCTACTCCAAAAAGGACTGTTTCAAAGAGAAATGTGAGCGATACTCTAAGAAGAGTAAATGTTTTTTTCTTACTTTCCAACATCGGTGCTGATAGAGAACATCTTCACATGTAGAACACATACTAGTCAAACCTTTTCTCACTCACACAGCCTCTCAAACAGTCAAGCCATTCATTAAAACATTGGTGAATGTTCTTTTTATACACTGTAAAAAATAAATAAAAATTAATGAAAAAAATCAGTAACAAACAGTAAAAAAAGCAGAGGTGCCAAACAAAACATGTTAATGAACAGTAAAAGAACACTTTCTCAATGATGGTAGAGATCTGTAAAATTACAGGAATTTCATTTCTTAGAAATGCTGCCTTTTACTGTAATTCAACAGTTTGACTAGTTCAACTAGTAATTCTGATATACAGTATTTTACCATATTAACAGTATCAACCAATAAAGCAAATGCAAATGTCAGTGAAGTAAAAGTAATGACTTGTTTTTGCAAATTTACATTCTATTTCTGTAAATTAACAGCAGATGATTAATAGATTATACATTAACTTACAGAACAGCAATACACATGTATTAAGGTCTATTTTAACTGAAATAGAGATGTATTAGAGATGCATGATGGTCTCTAAATCATACTGGTATCAGCAATGAATAAAAAAAAATCACAATTTCGTTTTGATTTGAAACCAGTTTTGGATGATATATGTATTATACTCTGGAAGAGCAGAATGTTTAGCAGCATTGGGTTACTGTGCTAAAATCTCTACATTTAATTCATTTCACTGCATCTGTAATTTTCTACAAACTAGTGTCACACGTCTCTGTATTTCTAACTCTAGGACTCTGGATTTTGTCCCAGTTTCTACATTTTTTAAATATTTACATATCGGCATCTGTATTTTTATTGGCATATGTACATGAAAATATTATCAGTGCATCCCTGAGGTATATAGAACTGATATATGATGTATATAACTATGCATCTGCCTAATAAGATCCATTGCTTTGGAATGATGCTTTATAGCAGTGTAATAAATTAAACAAATGCCCCCTTATTTCAGTACAAAGTTCAAGTTCAAAGTACTTCATAAAACATTGCCACCTTTCAATTAATACTTAAGATGTTCATTGCTTTAATATTTAATGCATGTGTTATAAAATTATTTAGGTAGCCTTCAAATAAAAATATTACCAACTTTCTTTCTTCTTTTCGGCCTTAGTAGTGCTTTGACACTATGAATCCCAATACAACTGTGTCCCATTTTTGTTCAGTCAGTATTGCAGTCACAGCTCTTACTTAGTTCACATCACAGTTCACAGGCAGATAGTATTTTATCACAATTGAAAAACATAAATCCTCCTCTGACCCTGTTACTTAAGGGGTACTCCAAGGATCAGTTCTTGGCCCCCCAAACACTTGCATCATTATTGATAATGTGATTGTCAAGCCTTCACAACTTGTTTGAAGTCTTGTTGTAATATTTCACCCTTCACTGGTTCCTTAAGGGCCACAGTCAAATTGTTTTTTGTCATCTTCAGCATTACTACCTTCCAAGTGCTTTCGCTTCCTCTGGTGCTGGACTGTTAGTAGGTCTTCAGAGCAGACACTCTTTCTCCAAAATGTCTCATTGTTATTCTCTGCCTCATATTTTGTGCTATTTGCTGCAGTTTCTCTACAGTTCTGCCACTTTGTGGCATATGTCACAGTTTTTTACTGATGGTTGGTTGTTGACGCTGATGTTCTGTGTTCTTGTGTTTGAGTGCTATACAAATAAAGGTGCTATACAAATAAGATATGTTAATGTAGCCCACTCTACCGATTTAATTTTCCTCAGAAACACAGTCAATTAACATGCCTATTTTAACTCAGGAATAAATTTGTTATTATTGAAAAAAGATGAAAAGGAAAAACATTTATCTTGCCCAGAGACAGACTGGGAGCCACAACCGCAAGTGTTTCTCCATGAAAATGAAAAAAACTAATTACTAACTAATAAAAAGTAATCGTAATGCTTTCATGAGTATCTCAAACTGCTGGAGAAATGACCTCCATTCTCATCCAAATAACCAAAGTCCTGCTGGAAAAGTACTCAAAAATATTTTTTCCCTCAGCTCTGTTCCACTCATTCTTTGCTCTATGAAGCCAGGTGTGCAGTTGAGGTCTATATGTTGGAGCTTCTGGTCAAGGTATACAAGAGCATAGGAACAACATGTCCCAGTAGTCGGCAACAAGATGTGCAACAAGTGGATGTTTGCTTCGCTGGTTATAGAACATGTGTCCAGCAAAGAGGGCTTGCAGAGGTGAGTACAGTAGCCTCAACCCATATGCAAGTAAAAATAGACTCAAGTAAAAGCTGCTGTGGTGCACTATTGAGCTGAAATAAAATCATATGAAACCTCAAATGTGACAGGGACGACCAATCACAATGCAGTACAAATGCTGTCACTAACATGACATAATGAAATTAAACACAAAAAAGTAATTAGTAACTAATTAATTAATTATTAAAATCTATTGTGGAGTAAAAACGTGGATTCCTTCATTAATAACCTTGAGTTTAAGTAAAAGTATTGTCATTTGAAAATACCAAGGAAAGTACAAATCTATCAAAATATTACTCGAGTACACATGTAACTGAGAAATTATAGCCTGTTTTATATCCACCTCTGCTGGCCTACTCTGCTACATGAATTTCAGCTTCAAGACACAGCGCAGGTCCACTTACTTTCCACAGTTTGCAAATTCTTGGCAGTTTGGCAATGCACTGTGAATGATTTGGGAGGTTTGGTAACATACAGCCTGAGGAAGCCAGGTTAACACCAGGTAGAAAGAAAAGTTCAAAAAACATCATTGTAATCTTATAAAAAAATTGAACCATGAACCTGTTCTGTCACACTCAGCACAGTCCATTGTCCAGTGAAGAAAAGACTGCAACTCAGCTCATTGTCACAAGCTCACCAGTCTGTTTGTGGAGGAGTCTATATTGACCTTGCCCTCACATCACCAGCATGACGTCTGGCATGGCTGTCAGGCAGCCCACCGCCATGCTATTGAAGAAGAAGTAGGCAAGAGGCTTAAACAGGGAGCTTTCCTACAGTGCCTGGACCTGCCTTATTGCCCTCTTGCTGAAACCTGATGGCAGCTATAGGTTTGTTATAGATTCAGGCTACTGGCAAGGTTAGATTTGCCCCAGCTGTCTGATTTGACTCAGGAGGTGTAGTGCTAGAAATGTGGATTCTAGCCACTGCAGGATGCCTGGACGCTGTCCATGGTGCTGAAACCATGGGCTCCACACCAGGTCCCAGTGACGCATAGTATGAAAAAGTACCTGCACCTTTTTAAGTTGATGCTTATGAAGTTTTCAATCAGGAAGGAAGAGCTCTGCTTTGTCTTCACAGAGATTGGGACTGACTGAGAAGATGCTGTCTGCTACTGGCACACTCTCAGAATGAAGGTATGAAACTGTCCCTGGGGCAGTACTCCTGTTGTCACTGGGGTGGGACCTCAAGGGTACATCTCAGTACCTTTAGTCAGGGAACTTAATTGCACTATAATCCATTGAAATTATATTTTCTAAGTTGTATTGACCCCACACACCGTCTTGTCTCCAGGCTTTTTTATTTTTCTGTTTTAAAATATTAAATTATGTAAAAGGTACAAATATGTACTTTTCAGCTTGGAAAAACTTACTTAAGGTGCACAACTGGACCTTAAAACCACTGTTATACCTTTGAGGGAACATTTACATTGTTTGTACCTTGATGAACGAAAAATGTCTCTGCACAGAACCTTCATTTCTAACAGTGTTCTTTGATTTATATGGACTTATATGGCCACCTGAGCATCCTTTTCACAGAGATGGTTTTCCATAATTAATGGTAATGTATGCCATGTTGCATGACACTGCTCTTCTCTATATGCTTGTGGCTTTTGCACATGGTTAGGTTTCAAAAACTAAAAATCGCTCTGTAATACTGAAGAGATACTGAGACTAAGTTAATTACCAAAACCTCATATTAGAGATGGCATGATTACACTTTTTCTTTTCTAATACTGATACTCATATTGAAAGCTTAAATATCGGCAGATACCTCATGCTTAAACCACTCAAACACTCTACTCCCCCATAGGAGGAATAACACAGCTAACAACATCACATCACCCAGTGTGAGTGTGTGTCACTTCAGGATAACTTCATTACAGGAATGGGTGACACTTTATTTTGAGCGGTCGTTTTAGATGAAACAAACACTCAACAGACTCTCAGTAACATGTCAAACACATATGAGGTTTAGGATTAGATTTTGGGTTGAGGTTAAGGTCAGGGTTAGGATTAGGGCCAGGGTTAGGGTTAGGATTAGGTTTTGTGTTGAGGTTAAGGTTAGAGTTTGGATTAGGGCCAGAGTTAGGGTTAGGTGTTGGGTAAGGCTGGGTAAGGTTAGGTTTTGGGTAAGGTTGAGTATGGTTTGGTGTTGGGTAAGGCTGAGTAAGGTTAGGTTCTGTGTAATGGAAGTAACATTTTAACAATACATCTACACAATGTAAGTAATGAATCAACAGAGCATCTACAAGATATTTACCTCAATGTATTCAGATGCTTCACTGCTGCTGCTGCTTCACTGATATGTTGTTGATCCAGGAATTAATCAGATTCATTCTTTTTTCCCTTCTGATACTCAGTCCAGCACTTTCTGCTGATGTCAGCCCAATATCGATATCAATATCAATATCAATACAACACTGCTATCAGAGCAGTATCTCTACCTCCCATACATTCACCTGATAAACTCCTAGTCCCAGATTCATAGCTGGGGATCACCATAGGACTTTTGCTCCCTTTGATTTAATCTTGTTTTTCATGTTTTACAAACAAAATATATTTTCATGACTGATCATTTTAATGTGCAGCTCATGGATCCTAGAGGAAACACTCAACTGGGAGCGCACAAAGTGAGCCCAGCTTTAGTAATATCCTCCTAAAATTTGCAGAGTTTGGTGCTCGCTGCTTAATTTAAATACAATCATTAAAACAGCCTATGCGGTATTAACTTTTCAATTCTTGAGAGGATTTCTTTTCTTTCCTCCCGTTTCGTTCCCTCTCTCAGCAAACACAAAGAGCTGAGCCTAATCTCTGAGATTAGCATACAACACAATAAAAGACTCATTAGCAGTTCTGACTGGGCTGAAATGGAGAGGCTTTGGAGATGACTCCCAGAATGGAAATGTATCCCAGAGAAAAAAAGTACAACTGTTTCATTCCATTCTGCACTTCTTCACTGTGATTCAGTTACTATTGTTATTTCTTAATTATTATTTTATTTTATTCTTTTATTCAACTTTGTCAAGTGCTTTCAGTTGTTGGTACAGAGCATCACTCAACTTAATGATATAATACTTTAATTCTTAATTCAAACAAACAGGTGATATGGCTGCAAAGTGATACTGTATGCAGTGGCTACTGCTGGTGCTCTATTAATAACTTAAGTATATATATTGTACACTTCTTACATGAACTAATTACCAGCAGAGTTGCCAGGTAGTTACTGCAAATAATATTTACAGCACTCATACTATGATTTTTGTATATAATACAAATTGTGATGTATCTTAATGTAATCACAGTATTGTTTCTAAATGTTACATGTATACACAAATAAATATTAGAAAATCTTACATATTAGGAATACATATAAGGCATCTTAAACACATTTTAAATAGTCAAAAATCCTAATTCTATTTCAGTTTTCAAAAATTTAAACAGCTATTCTAACAGGCCAACAGGCTAAGGCTCCTCTTACAAAACTCACAGTTAGACTTGTTGAAGTATTAACCCCTTATTACATACTAAGGTTTATTATTCAATAACTACAGGGACATCAGTGCAAACTGATCAAGCTATTCTTAGGTGTGTAATACAGCTTTGGGCCCACTGGCAGGGCCTGGACATTTAGGAGGTTAAGGGGTTAAGCTAGAGCTGTATAGTATAGTATGGTGGTATATAGTATAGTATAGTATTGTACTGTGTTATGCACTTATACATGGCACTAAGGATGCTGCAAATGCTTTAGAGGCTGAATCTCATGGCTAACTGAAATTAACATTACCATAGCACTGATAATCGCATACTTACAAACAAAGGGATGTCAATAAAGTGAAAGTTTCTACATTAAAGTCTGCTAGTGAATGGCATATATGACCAAAAAAATCTTTGTGAACTAACTTGAATGTCCCATGCCTTATTTTATGATGGTACAGGATGTTTTAGGTATGCTAGCATGCTTTTGGGTAACTTTACCTGTAGTTAAGTTTAAATGTGTTGCTTTTACTCCTGGTTCATAGATATTGATGCAGCTCACCTAGCTCTATTACATTTCAATGAAGAAAAGCTGAAAAAAACAGAATAAAGTTGTTGTGAAGATGATGGTCCATTCTTGCTTCAGAAAAGTACTTTCGTTGCCTTGCTTTACAGTAAAGCTTATAAAACTATGTTCTGATGTATTATTACAGTACTACATTGTAGTATCAATAAGCCATACAGGTGTTTAATACAGTATAAACAGTTTGGACAGCTTTACATTCAATTTGCAAATTAAAAACTAATTATGTCATCAATAAGTTATTAATTACTCATATTATACATGAATAAATGTACATTATGCATTATTACTTAGTAATTGAGCACACAGTTAACTGATAGTTTAGTGTGTTATTAGCTCATCATTTATGTGCTCATTAACTGTGCACTAACTGATGCTTATTGCACTGCTAATGAGCTGATAAGTGTATTTACTTACTTGGGTACAGGAGTACAGGCAGTGTCTGTACTGTTAAACCATGAATCTTGGAAGCATGAGTCAAAAGCAAACAAGAAGGTCCAGTATGGAGTCTTTTTTTTCTGAAAAAAAAATGAAGGAACATTATAATAATGCTTGTCACTCAAAGTTGATAAAATATAACACTTTACATTAGAGGTCACAAATTAATAATCAATTATATGTTAATAATTACTAATTGCTAATAATGTCACATGTTGATTAACATAATTACTAAGTATTCATTATTTACAATTTGTGTTAATTATGTATTACCTGTTAACAATTAATTATTTTTATCAGCTGATCACATACTTCGTAAATAGTAATTGTTCACTGGTTAGTTTATCATCAGTTTATTGCTTATTTACTTATTAATTACCTGTTATTAATCTACTGATTCATCATTACATTTCCCTCCATTGTACAGTCCTGTATGGATCAGTTCTTGTGCATGGGAGAAATATAACAGCCAAATATGGCATTTGGGAGAAATACAGGTGTGATGCTCTTTTCAAATCTTCATTAAATGGACACAGGCTGCTTATTCAGAGACAAATGTAGACAGTTCCAGTAATGAGCAACATAACAAAATATGCATACTGACAATATCTGTTACACTACTGTCTTATTATCTTAAGTTTTAAGGTCTTTTTAAAGGTCTTTTTGGGCAGTGCTAATAGTAAACTCACTCTTGCATCCCTAAGAAACTTTCATTGGATGAGATGTGCAAGTCTGAAGGACTTTTAGTCTAATAAAACCGGAATTGTTCTTGATTTCTGTTTGGTTTACTTTGTAGAAGCATTTAGAATAAACATTCATTGATAACATAAGAACCCAAAAACAAGAACTGTGCAACTGAACTTTAATTAATCAGTAACTGATCAAGTCTTATTTATGAGTTAGTAGCATAATTAGTAGTGACAATTAGCACTTTGACACAAAGTAATTAATTAATAACAATAAATAAGTAGATTCATTAACAAATAATTAATGGCACCAATACATAAGTACACATTAGATTTCATGTTTCTTCTTTATATGAGTAAACACACTTATCAGTTTGTTATCAGTGTAAAAATCAGCAGTTAGTGCACAGTTCAGTTTTGTAGGCGTGGCCGAGTGGTTAAGGTGATAAAATTAGAAATCCATTGGGGTCTCTCTGCACAGGTTCATGTCCTGCCAACTCCAACCTTCTTTTTTTGGGGGCAGTCATGGGCTGGAGGATAGGGAACCAGCCGGTTTGATCCCCTGAGCTGACAGTACGTGACTAAAGTGCCCTTGAGCAAGGCACCTAACCCCCAACTGCTCCCTGGGCGCTGTGGATAGCTGCCCACAGCTCTGGGCAAGTGTGCTCACTGCCTCCTAGTGTGTGTGTTTTCACTAGTGTGCATGTGGGTGTTTTCACTGCACAGATGGGTTAAATGTCCAGGTGAATTTCCCTGTTCTGGGATTAATAAAAGGTAACATTGGTTTATAGTAAAAAAGCTATAAAATAATGACTATATAACTAACCAATTAACAATTACCATTTACTAACTACTTGAAGTAATTATTAAAAACAAACTAATATATAAATAATGAGTATATTTATCATTATATTATATGAATAATTATATATATATATATATATATATATAATTATAATTATTATTTGATTAATTATACTACAGTAATTATATGTTAATAATCACTAATTAGTAATAAGTAACTATTAACATATAACTAACAATTAATTTGTGATCTGTAATATAAAGTGTTAATATTAAATAGTTTGTTTTTTTTGCAACTTTGAGTCACAAGCGTTATTATTATGTTGACTGAGGAGCAGGACCTCAAGTGTTTTTTTTTAGAAAAAAGACATCACAGTGCATCCTCTTGTTTTCTGTTGGCTCATATGTCTGAGATCCATGGCTGAAGAGTCCAGGTTTGGAGATATGAGATTTTGTCAGGACAGCGTCTGTATGTAGCAGTCAGCGTGTGTACTAAGGTGATGGTGATATTCGTGGTGATCTTCTCATTGTGTGTGTATGTGTGCTGTGTTTGCAGATCAATGTTGCCTGATTGCATTAAAGCTCAGCGTGCCCCGGCACTCTGCAGCAAGCTAATGAACAACTCACACGCGCTAGCACAGCACAGACATCTCTCATTTCTCTTCTGTTATCTTAGCCCTCTGTCAACTCCATTCTCCTCCTGCTTTATTGCCCTCTCCCCCCTTCATACTTCTCTCTTTCATCTTTTTTCACCTGTCCCCTTTTTCTCTCACTGCTTCTCACCTTCCACCCTAACACATATTCCACGCTCACGCTCTGCTTTTCACACGCTCGACCTACTCCTCATCCGTCTTACACACACACACACACACACACACACACACACACACACACACACACACACACACATAGGGGTGATAAATCACGCTGATGGATAAAAGAGAATGCCTCTGATTTGAAAGGATCTGTTTGAGGCATGTGGATTCACATGCTGTGCACACATTCAGAAATGGCTAAGAAAATCTAAAAACCATGAAAAAATGACCTTTGAAACTAAGTATGACTGGACGTGTGGTTCCCCTTGTGATGCCTAAAGTCCTTCCTGATTTAATGAGGGTGTCTCTCTTTTCTGGTCTGGTTTTAATTTTTCTCTTATGTCTTTTCCCTTAGTGGGACATTTTTGGAGGCGACTTTCTCTGTCAGCTTTGCTGATGATGCATAGATGAATCTGCAGCACCAGATAATGCTGATGCCATATGTGTTTCAAAGAGCTGCAGTTTGTAGCATTAAAAATAACTTCTTGAGGGGGAAAAAATCATTATTATTAAGGGAAAAAAAAATATAAGTTTTAAGCAGACCAATTATGTTTGACATAGCCTCTTTCTGCAAGCCCCCTAGTGATTCTAGAAATCAAAATCAACTTGGATATTATTTAAAAGTATTATTATATGAAATATTTTTTCCCCTTAACTCTGTTCTCAGATTAGGCAGGACACTGTTGGATCTCTGTGTGAAGTGTTATGACTCTTGTTGAGCTGCTAGTGAACAATGAGAGGTGATAGAAGAGAGTCGAGAACAGAACCCCCTGCTGGGAAAACAAGATATAATGCAGATGCAGCTCTGTTGATATCAACAAATCATGTACAACTGCACAATGTAAAAAAAGCATTTCAACACAATAAAAATACTTTTGATTTTAAAATCCAGTTCATTTCAGGTTTGGTGAGACTTATGTTCAAAATATATTCCATATGTATATATATATCAAGATGTGATCCATACACATTTTTCAGAATTTGAAAAGGCCTGTTACCCTTTATATTGTCTGTAAATCTGACGATGAATGGGCCAAAAGAAACAGCCCAAAATGACTTGGAAAAATTTGATATGAGGTTTAACATTTTTTTCCTGCCCACTGGTTCACAGTGACATGATCAAAACTCGAAAGACAATTTAAAGGCTTGCAAAAGCATTACATTTTGACAGAAGATTTTGGGAAAACAAGAATTTTGTGTTTTAAAAGGTATGATGTGATGAATTATGCTTAATATGACCAAGGGCATGAATGTACCACATAAAAAGACACATTTTGATTTTAGATTAAACTAAACAAATATGCTGATTTACATTACAGCAAAAAAGGGCCAACTATTGATGACTTTATGGATGTGTAACTAAAATTCAAGTTTAGCTGTGCAGAGCTTCTAATTTCTAATTTCTCTCAACAGTGATTTCAGCATGTAGTTTGAATATACATATGATGCATAATGAAATGCACTGTGACACAGTTTCACACTCTGATTGGCTGCTCCTCAGCTAAACTTACTTCTCATATGCATAAAGCTGTAAAAAGCTCAATGTGCTATTGCTTCTCACCCACAATCCACGGGCAACTGCCACATTTATCTATAGAAATAAATGGGAGCCAGAACGAAAATCACTTCACTATGCTATAAGGTAAATGCAGTGTTATAGTTGGCTTGGCTACTGTAACATACATTGAGTTCTGTCTTCCAATGTAGCTGAGCAAATGCATATTTATCTATCTATCCATCTCTTCTTTATTCATTTTTATTATATCACTATTTTTCCCAGCCTTTGTTTGATGTAGTCAAATATCAGAGGATGTTTTAGAGGTGAGCAAAAGTCATTACATTTTGATGAAAGACTGGTTGATTGCTGCCTATTTGCATCTTCTTGCTTGGTTTTATTTATTTCAGTGCTCATTATGACTGTAGAGCACTTGGAATTTCAGCATCTGTATGAAAGTGCTGAGCAAATGAAATTATAGTTAGTAAAGGCATTAATAGAGCGCTTTGGTCAGCAGTGTTTGGTGGCGTTCTCCTTCTATGGAGTGGGTTCACTTGAGGTGACTCTGCACGTGGTAGCTGGTTTGATGAGGGAGCTTGTGACTCAGTGGTTTAAACTGAAACCCAACTGGGTCCTCTATGCTCCTACTGCACAGCCACTTCACTGTCAACATTGATTCAGGACTGAAGTTTTACTTTGCCTTTTGCTGCAGAGTCAGTATTACCCTGTAGTATCTCTAGAACATTCCATAGCAGTTTTATGGGGAATTATTTTCCCAAATGTCATATCTCTACCCTCACAGCTCAGTCAACCAGCAGGAAAACTGTGTAGTACCAAGAAACCACAACTGAAGTGTGTGTGTGTGTGTGTGTGTGTGTGTGTGTATGTGTGGGTGTTGTAGCTGACCAGAGGGAGATTCACTTATTTAAGGACTTCAAATGGTTTCACATGGCACCTCTGGCATGTTTGACATTTTCCAGCACTGAACACGTAGCTGGCAGTGTAAGCAAAGGTACACACTTTCCCATTATGCAACCAGCTTGCCTCCGGTCAGGGACATTTAGAGATAATTAGCATTAAAAAAATCCTTTTTGCTAATTACACACAAAAGATTACAGGGGGGAGAATTTTGAGGCTCTAAACCATGTGTACTTTTGACAGAATGTCCCTTTCAGTTTATTCACCTGGCCAAAGCACCCTGTAGTTAAAATTCAAAACAAGCAGAAAGAGAAAGCACCAAGCTTCATTATAAACACCCCTAATGCCAGCCTGCTTACCTGATGTTAACATGCTGTTACTGGCCCAAGCTTGACTGTAGTTAACAGCTGTTACTTGCATGAAATTAATGCAAAACCTAGAAATATTTTGTAAACATTACATGACGAATGATAGTCTCGCAAAGACCATGTCGCCATGTTGGTAGGCAAGCTGTATCTCTAAGACTATGCTGTGATAAAGCTTGTCATGTCTCCGTTACTGCAGTTACAACCCTGCAGGTGGATAAAAAACAAGCAAAATAGACCAGAATGCCCACTAAAAAGATTTAAAGACATGCAGATGCTTTAGATGCAGTCTCCAGAAAACGGTACGAGAAGTTTGGCTAGATTGATGGACTGGATCCATAAAGTCTGCACATTTCCAGAGTTCAGAACATTACAGCGGATGAAATTTATAAAAAATGAATAAAAATGGCAACCAAAGCTGCCAAAGCTCTTTAACAATAAACTTATTCACATATATATTAAATTCAAATTAGCTTCTTATTCACCAGTTTCTGTTCCACCTTAAATGGTGCTGCAGTTACACTGAGGTGCTTTAAACCTAGAACGAATTTCAAAATTTGGTGAAAACAAAGCTAACATCATCTTACCTCCATAGGTGCATCAATTTATCTCAATAAATGATCGTTAATCAACAATTACCTCAAACTTTCACTTAAAGATGTTTACTAAGCAGCTAATGAGCAGCAGTGATGCTATAATCAGCCACTGGAGCTGTTCACACTTATCTCACTGGCTGATCTAACGCTGCGTCCCAAACCACACACTTCTGTACTTCACCTACTGCACTACTGAGTGCACTTCTAATGGTATATGCACTTTATTTGCTTTCTATTTAGTGTGCGGTTTGGAACATGAAAATAATAACGCAGCAGGGAATCTCCATGTCGATTTTAGCTTTCGTTTGTCATCACTTCAACCACAAATCAAATGAAATCAAGTCAGTACACTCAAATACATTATGGTTAATGTGCTTTAAAAATGTAAAAAGTCTTTTGAAAACATGTTTTACTGCCTTTGCTGGATCGGTTGTGGCTTTGTTATTTCATTACAAACAGCAACAATGAATGAACTTGAGGTTGCCAACCAAAATGGTTTAGCAAATTCATGCTCAGTTTGTTCCCACCTTAATAAATCTAGTTTCCACCTACACTTTGCATAGAATTTCTCATGGTTGTCCCAGATGAACAAAAATAGTCTAAAATCACTTATTATATGTTAAATTAGACTGAAGTTATGTTTTTTCTTCTTGAATGAAGTTAACATTTTACAGATAGAACAGGTGTTCTGTTACACTGAAAAACAGTGAATTGTTTTGTATTTAACCCTTTTGCACAGTAATTTCCGCTTGTTTTGAAGGTCCCTCAGTTCTTGCAGTATGTTAATATATTTTTATTTGGTAAAATATGTTAGGATGGAAATTAAGAATATATTTTTGTCTTCATATGTCAGCAATCAAGTCAGGGAGTGCGTTTACATGCACTCAATAATCCGATCATAATCGGATTTCTGCAGATTATCTTATTATTCAAGTGGTCATGTAAACAGCATACTTCGATTTCTTAGAATGGAGTGAGGTCTAGAATTAAGACGAAGAAATCCGATAACGAGAGCTGGATTTTAGCTCAGTAATCAGATATCTCAGTGCATGTAAACTTTTACTCTGATTTCTTTCAGATTTCTCACTCTGCGCATGTGTGAAAACAGACTGCGGTGCCTGAAATAAGCAAGCAGCAGTGCCACAAGGTGGCAACAAAACACTTTTGGAGTGACGCTGAAACCAACTACATGCTTGATGAAATGAAGGATTTAAATATTCTCTATCTGCTATGTGATGTATGTTAATATTTTCCGGTAAAGTGGCTTGACGTTTTAAAAAAAGCTGCAGCACAACATTTCAGTTTTATGTTATGTTTACGTCACATCCTCTGTGAGTTTATTGGCCGGTTACAAAGCACAAATCTGATTATTGACTGACTCATGTAGACACGAAGTTTCCCATTATCTGATTAGCCAAGTGCATGTAAAAGCATTGATTGGATTACTGACAAAATCTGATTTTCTGCAGTTATCGGATTACTAAGTGCATGTAAATGCGCTCAGTGTTTAAGTTTTTATTGTGATTAAATGCTATTTTTGTTGTGGCAGTTGTACATGACTTTTTGATTTCAAGAAAGCTGCAGTTGTGCTGTCCATTTTATCTTATTTTCGCAGAAGGGGCTTCTGTTCTCAACCCTCCTCTTTCAGCCCCCTTATTGCTCGCTAGCAGCTCAACAAGAATCATAACAATTCACACAGATTGCCAACAGTGCCAGGAAAAGCATTTTATTTGATTCTGTTAACTAAAAATATCCCAAATTGATTTTCATGTTCAGAATGGCCACTAAGGGTCTGCAGAAAGATGTCCCTTAAATGGCCAGGAGACGTCTATAACCTAAGAATAATTCTGTTAATTTGCATTGTTTTCCATGTAGATACTAAATAATGAGCCCTTATGATGAAATAAGCCTGGGATTTTAAGCAGCTAATACTTTTTCAAAAATAGAAGAGAGTGTATCCTTTCATACAGCTTAGAGTGCATTAAGTGACTAATCCATGTCTGAAGGACAAAGCTGCTCTGATGCCTCTTTTTTCACAGCAAGCAGAAGCAGGATTTTGTCCTTTCTGTCTGTGGAGTGTATATCAGCACCACAAAGCCCTGCAGAGTTCATGATAATTTAGTGTTCAAACATGCTCTGAACCTAGTGCACCTCTGAACCTCATAACCAAACCGCAACATCTGAGAACATTTTTGGATCAAGCCATGCACAACAGGCAGCGCCTCCTAAGCCATTCATCTTTGAAAACAGAAGAATTGGAAAAGAGTGAAAAAAATCCATCTCCACACTGTTCAGTTTCCTCTTCAAATGAGAATCTTCCGCAGTGAGCCTGCAACCCCGCGATTGATGTTTACGTGCATGACAACAATTAGCCGCTGTTTTCCAGAGTGCAGTTGTAGCAAGACTGTTGATGTAGAGTGAAGCCATTATCAATTAAGAACAGTGAAATAAACCAAGGGAGAAGACACAGGTTGGGCTGGTGTGTGTGTTGTGTAGTTAATTTGCAGAATAGTTCATATCTGCTTGTTGTTTTGTCTGGATGTGCAGTCTTGGTGAGAACAGTTTCCATGGAGACGATTAGAGCATGATCTCTATATCTGGAGCTGGTCGGAGGTATTACTGTAAAACACACACACACACACACACACTCACAATTATGAACTAGGAGAGCTGTTTGACTTTGACATGCAAGCTGAAAATATATTGACATTAAATGTCATTTTCTGCATATGCTGACTCTGCTGTATTTGATTGAATGGATATGTGAGGCGTAACTGAGTTTTATACAACGGTTTATTTTTAGAGTGCGCACAAATACAGAAGAGAAGACATGAAAGTGTGCACATCAGTTATTAGTGTTATGATATTAGGATTTTATATAGTAATTACTTAATTTCTAATTAATTAGTTGTTAACATTTCTAATGAAAAAATAACATTAGATTAAAACATTTTCCTTAAAACTTGTTTAGATCTCGTAGGTTATGTTAGCCAAAGTTGTGGGAACGTTCCCTGCTAGCTGGGAAACTAAAGATTTTTTTTTTTTCTAAAAACGTTTTGAGACTATTACCAATCAATGTTCTATTAATGTTTCAGCAGGAAGTATTTTTCCCAGAATGTTTTTCTTAAAGGTAGGATAACGTTTTCTAAAAACATTCTAAGAATGTTTAGTAATAACATTCTTGACCGGTCACGCTTCCTGGTTCTCATTCAGATACTTATTTTGTTGCAGACTCCACTTCCCAGAATCCCTGTTTGTCATGTGACTCCACCAACCAATCACAAGCCAACCAGCAGATCCCAGTCACCAGAGTATTGATTATCATCACCTGTGTTTCTATGTATATTAGCCTGTCTGCTTGCACCCTGTCTTCGTGAAGTATTGCCTCTGTTTTGTCAGGGTGCACTGAGTCGGTCTCTCATTTGATAGCTATCCTGTGTATGACCTTGTTTTGTTGATCTGATTTCTGACCTGGTCTGGTGTTAATCCTATTATTTCAGTTAATTCTCCTTTTAATAAACCTTATGGTTTATCGTTTATCTGTGAGTGTCTGATTCCTCAAGCCAGCGTTACAAGAACATTATGCCCTAACATTATTAAAATTATTTTCAGTGGCAATTTTTTTCAATGTTCCCTTCCCAAAAATGTTTTGTGGTAGCATTCTTACACTTTTGATAACATTGTCAGAACATTTACATTTACAGCATTTAGCAGATGCTCTTATCCAGAGTGACTTACAAAAGTACTTTGTTGTCTAGTCAGAGAAGGTATCTTTGCTGGTTACAAATAGGTTTTAGAGAAAACTAGTCCTGAGCTCAGATATGGCTAGAAACAAAAGCCCATGTCAGTTCTTCAGTCTGTCTATCAGTCTCAAATCTTTTGCTTTTTTTTGCTTCAACTTAAAAATATTTATAACTGTGCTGCATTGGGTTTTTTATTAACTTAAGATTGCCAGTTGATCAAACTAATCAAAAAACAATTTAATTAACAATACTTTGTTAACTAATCTCTTCTAGTAATTGCAAGTTACAGCCATTTCTTAACCCGTTCATCAAGCTGTTCATTATTAGAAAATTACTGCAAATATTAAGTTGAAACAGATCTTTCTTAGTTTACTCAACATCACACTGGCACAATTATCAATCTCATCAAAATTTAATTCAGTTATATTAGCTGCTACACTAATTCAAGGGACACATTATACTTTGTTATTCTGGCATGATGTTTGACTACGTAGCAAAATCTAACAAACAAGGAACAAGAATTATCAGCACATTTGTTAAATTACTGTAAGGTATTTCCTTTAATCTCTGTAATAAACCAATACAACCACAAACACATAGAGGTTACATTTAATGATTAAATGATTAAAACAGAATTTCAGTGAAGCTAAGTCACACACACATCAACTGCAGACCTGGCATTTTGGCATTAATAGGTATCAGTGTTGATGCCTATATCAGCAGAAAGTGCTGGATGGGTTATCAGAGGAAGTAAAACAAAGAATCTGACTCAATCCTGTAACAAATCTATCCTGAAATAGCACTCACTCACACTGTGTGAAGTCATGTTGTTGGCTGATCAATTTAAGTAAAGTGAATGAAGTAAAAAGAGCACATTTTAAGGCTATTAAAGAAAGAATCTGGATCAGTATTGACTAATATTTAAAATTTCAATATCAATATCAGAAAAGAAAAAGTGTTATTGTGCCATTTCTAGTCAACAGTAAGTGTGTCATACAATGTTGAACCTTTTGTATTTTATATTTCTCCATGTACCATGATGAGGTAAACAAATCAATATTGTTTACAAATAGTTTTAAGCATAAGAACACAATGCTTAATGCTTACTTAAGGAAAAACTTATTTTTAACCATACTATTGTACAAAGGTGGCCTTTAGCACCTAACAGCAAACTGTACAATCTGCAATGACATGGTTTACCCAAACCATTCAAACAAAATTTCAAACTTGTAAACTTTGCTGCAATTCAAATGCTTCAGTCAAACATTAAAATTAGCAACGTATCAGCTGCCATGAGTGCATTCACTTATCTAAACAGATTGTCTGCCTAAACTTTAGCACAACAAGCAACTGACCAGCTGAGTCCAGTAGAGGTAGAGGTTAACTTTTCAGACATGTGAACTCACATGTGTCATAACTCCTCCTTAGTCTATCTTTCGAGTAGTCCATATTCACGACATACAGAAGTTCAATCATTGTGGCTAAAGCATTTGGCAAATCATGCAGGTCTTATATCATTCCCTGTACTTCCATAACCAGGCCTACACTGACAATGTCAACAGAAAGCATGACATCATCTTCACCTTATTCGATTCATCTCCACTGATATTTTGGCTTAATTCAAATATAAAAGAGAGAGAGAGAGAGAGAGAGAGAGAGAGAGAGAGAGAGAGAGAGAGAGAGAGAGAGAGAGAGCAGATGGATAAACAATCACATATACATGCACAAATATACATTTAATTACATCTAAAATAGCACCCAAAAAGAAGATAAATACTAGTAAATATCAGTAGCTTTAAAGCAAATGTGGACAGCACAGTGTCACCAAAAACATACCTGACCAACAGTAGGACCAACAGTGCTACCTCCCCTGTAACTGACTGAAGATCTGTTTAAAAAAGGGGAAACACACACACACACAGGAAAACAGTTTCTGGGGCTTCATTCTCATATATGGACTGTATGGGATAGAGAGTAAATGGTTCATTTTGAAACCTTAACAGGGTTTACAAACTACGTTTAAATTGATTTTTAAAAAACGAGGAAACCCTGATTTTCCATGATATGTCTTAGACTTATGAGTCCCACTCCGGCTATCGGTTTCCAATTTGCACGGTCTTGAGCAGGGTCTTTTTCTTCATCCCAGTTGAAGCCAAGCATTTGCATACCCTGTTGCATTGATATTCTCCATGTAGAATGGGGCTGACCTTTCTTTCTCTGTCCTCCTTGAGGTATCCACATGAACACTTGACCGGCTGCGTGCTTTAATTAACCACATAGATAATTAACCCATTAAAACTGTTCCAAGTGTATTGGGTACACTTACTATTGGCCATTTTTATCAGAAACCCCTACCATATCAGTGCACTCTGTAGGTTTATAGTTACAGACTGTAGCTCATCTATTGAAGCACAATTCATCAGGTCCCTTGTACCAACAGACTTCTTACCCAAATAAGAAAACACTGGTGAATGTCAGAATCTCAGTGAGAACTACATAAGTGGGTTTTAAGAAGAAACATCTTTTTCCACTTACCATATATGTGTACTTTGTAGTTCTATAATTACAGAATGTAGTCCATCTGTTTCTCTGCATTGTTAGGCCCTTTTTAATTTTGTTTTAATTTTTAGTGTCTAATGAGGGTACACAGAGTTGTTGACCATTCACAGATCAAAAACCTAGAAAGCAAAACACTAGAGAAAAGAAGAATATAATTTGCACATGAGAGAAAAATCTATTTCTAACAACTTGATTCAAGCAGAACAACAGCATGGATTAATAAATAATTTTAGCCAGCAGCAATATATAATGTGCTTAAATTGTAGTTAATAAAGCATTTATATGCACAGTATTGATCATATATCCTGACAAATATGAGTTTATACAATATCGTTACATGCACTGCACTGTAGTGCTTTGAGGACATTAATGAAACTAAGACAGTCCTGCCATGCCTGCTGAGTGAGGGAGTTACTAGCTCACAGTGGCAGATGTGTACATGGGTTAAAATTTAAGCACTCTGTTCAAACATGTTGTGGCTATTTTCTAATGAATTAAACAAAAAAAGTAGAATGTTAAGACTGCACAGTCGCTAGCTAAGCTTCTAAATAGCCATAGGCCGATGCTAGTGGGCTAATCTGCTCAAAGTCACAACACTACTAACAAGACTGGGAGTGAAAAAGTAGACTTGATATGTGTAAAAACTGGACAAACCTCGCTAAAATCATTTCCTCCCTTTCTGTTAAAACAACGTGTTTTTCAGCTTTCATATCTAGCCATCAGATACGGTGACTCAAATGAGGTGTTAAATGTTAAACTGAAATATTTTAGTCATTTTAACATTTTACATCAATTTAAGAAATAATTCTTTGTTCTTTTGGATGAAAAGTGTATGCATAAATCATGGATGCTGTTATCTTTCATGTATACTGCAGCCTCACACACACCTACAGAAGTGATTGTGAGTGTAAAAAAACACAGGATAGCATCTGGACTAAGGCAGTGAATAATTCCTCAAAAATTCTTCACTTTAATATGATACAAAAAATTTTATATCTTCAAAATTTTAAAAAGACAGATAAATTAACCTAACAGTTAAAACTGTTAACTCTATTCGAGTCCACTGCAAGGCTTCTGATGTCAATTTTTCTGACAAAGTTTATTTGGTTTTTGACAAATGAAAAAATCTCATTTGAAAACATACATTTTCATCTCTAGAGTCACCAAAATGCATATGATACCTTGTAACTTCACAGCTAAGTCAGCTGGAATGACATTGCAAGCTCTGTTAACTGTTAAGAAACTCCCAAGAAGTCTAAATAGGTTTCAACACTGAATTTTATTGCATATGTTTTATGATAACTTCTGCTCAATTCTGTTTGCTGTAAAGCATTCGGGCCTTATTCTGATTATACTATAGTGTGTGTGTGTGTGTTCACACACAAGATAACACTCATGCAAAACGGAAATCTATTTGTAATGGAGGGGGAAGTAAGGCAGGATACATGTGCAGAGTAGCCTTTTTCATTTGCAGTGATCACAGAAAGGGTTCAGAACACAGGCGGGTAGGTACTTGCAAGGCAAATCAATAACCAGAAACCAGAGAACAAAACAAGGGTCGAACGCTATACAATGATAATGGCTTAGAAACGCAGGGAAATGACAAGACTTTGCAAAGAGTGAAGCCAAACTGACGGGTGCATAAGAGAGTCCAGAACTAGCAACAAGAGCAGGAGTGATGATCAATGGGTGGAGCTGAAGCTGGAGTCAACCAATCCAATCTAGGCAAGTCCTAGATTTACCTATAGGGGAGATACAGTGACAATATAACACTATATGGTAACACTACATTCTAAATACTGTAAATGTGTTATAGTATATGATACAAAATGGGTTTTGAAATGACAGTGATAATTTGATACGTTTTACTCCAAAAAAGCTGTATGTCCATTTGTACTGATATTGGATATAATGAGTTTTCGAAAAAGAATAACAGTGATGTTTGATGGAAAACACATTTTTATTTCTCTGAGGGGCATAAAAAGACATGGCTGAGCCCCTGAAAATTTTCACACTTATGATTTTAACCTAGCCAATTAAATCATTCTAAATGACCCATCTAACATCAAGAACTTTTCATTTCTTTTTTGCTGTATGCTTGTAGCAGCTGATCTCAGTTGTCCACTGTATTTAAGACAAACGCTGCTGGTAGACAGCAGGAGTGCTGGTTGGGCATGTGAACATCTGGGGCTCAGCCAATTTCATTAAGGGATTGTTTAGGGGTGTCCACACCCAGATTTATTCATTAACCAGAATGTGCAATTTTACTTTGTTAAAAAATGTATGGATTTACACATCAACAAAATTTGTAGCTATTTAGAATTGATAATTGTCATGTCTTGTAAACAAATCCTAAAAAAAAAAAGAAGAAAAAGTTTCAGACTGAGTGAAGGCTAATTTGCCATGAACAAAATCAGGCTAGAGTTGGGCTTGTTTTCCAATTAGTAATGTTATATTGTACTAGATTAACTTTTTTTTACATTCTTTTGCATTCTCACTCCCTTATGCACACACTCTCTTTTGCTCTCTCTCTCTCTCTCTATTTATGGGTGTATGTGCCTATCAGTGAAACTATGAATGATGAGCTGGGGTGAAATGTGTGATATATTAATGTTATAAGGTTCAGAGCTAGTTAGAAATATTCAGTGCTGTAGTCCCGGAAGCCCAGGCCAGGCGATGAGAGAAATTGTGAAGTGCTTCACTTCTTGACACTTCACTGCCGAGTGTTCAATATCATCCTATTAGATTTGGACAACTGCTTCCCGAACCACTGTAAACCCCAACCCTCTTACCTAACAACGTAACCAACTGAACTAAAAAGTGCCTATAGCAATATTAACAAACACTACACACACTGATGGTCGGTTAGCTTGCTAAGTTCAAATGTATGCCTTTACATTTAGCCACAGTAAGCATCATAATTATGCTGGGCTCTTAAATTTAGTGAAAAGCTATTTAAATGGAATTGGCTCACTGTGTCAACAAATGTTTGATACAGCTGTCTCGTTGTGATATCTGGCTATGAAAAATGACTGACCAGTACAATGGCAAATAATCTAGGCCGCTTAAATATTGAATCATAAAGAAGCCATATATTCAGCAAGTTTAACCCCTTAAAGTCCCTTAGTATGTAATAAGCCTTAATCAGTCAAGTTCATTTATTTAACCCCTTAAAATCCCAGGCTTATTACATACAAATGCATATTATTCAGTAACTACAGGTACTACAGTGCAAACTGGTTGGCCTTTGGGCCCGTTGGTGGGCCCTGGCCATTTAAGGGATTACACATCATAAAATAGCAGGAAGAATGTATGAAATAGCAGGAAGAATGAAAAGATGAGGACTTACCACTTGAACTGCAGCACCAAAAAAATGAACCAACTTAAAAAGCACCTGGGGGCGTGACAGAGCTCCACTTCAAGTTAACCCTTGGGTAAACACTTTGGGCATCCCTAATATTTTCTGAAAACTTTGAGGAAAAAAAACACTGTCAAACCCCACCCCCTCCCAGTGGCAGGGCCCCTGAATGCCTTTTTCCCCTCTTATGGGCTGACATCATATTGCAATGCATTTCATTTTTATAGGGGCACACTCAGTGGTGTTTTTTTCAATCATAAACTGCTTTGCAAATCCCTTAACATGCTGAAAGAAGTATCATCATCCCAGTGTAACATTTGTTACCGCTTTTATTCTAGAGACTCCCGCTGATTAAGACGTTTGGGATCCCGTGTGCTTTGTGTGTGTATAATGTGTATAGGGATGTTCTCCTATGGCTCCAGCTCCATCTCCTGTGAGGTCTTTGACATTCAGATGAGATGTAGATGCATGCCGGCTTCAGCCTCAGAGGCAAAAGAGCTTAATGCTACAAATCATATTCAAATCAGAATGTTGCTGTCAAAACCTCAACTGAGGAGGAATCATGTGGGGGATGTTCTCTCTCTCTCTCTCTCTCTCTCTCTCGCTCATTAGAGAGACTGAGGTCACTGTGGAGCAGAGGAGGGTGAGGAGCGAGGAGAGGAGGCTGGAGGGGAGGAGAAACACAGTTTACTCTTCATCATGCCGGCCTCTCTCTGCCCACTTCCTGTTGGTTTAAATCAGAGAGCACATGAGCTCTTTATTAAAGTACTAAACTCCTGCTGGCTCTGCCATCCTCCACACTTAAAGGCATTTCACGGTTGATAGGTAGGGGCATGGGGAATGTGAATGAGGACGAGTGCAAGCAGAGATGCGGGGGTCAGAAAACTCAGACCGCCTAGAGGACACTCTGAAACTCTTTGTCCATTACAGAAACAGTAGCCCTCCCATTCCCCCACCCCCTTAAAAAAGCATTTCATCTCTCTTTTATCCCTCTCTTTTTGGATACGACCATTTAAAATGCAGATAATAAGAGACCTTAGTGGTATCCTGAAGCATTCGAATAAATAAATCTCTCATGCCAAAAGCCCATGTCAAGATCTAGAATGCTTGTTTAATCTCTTGATTTATCTACAGTATCTGCATTGTGCATGTTATATGTGGGTGGTTCTTCAATTAGGGGAGCTTCTCTGTCCTCTGAGTAGCTATTCAGCAAAAAAAACATTTTTAAGGTTGGATAACAGCAGATTTGAACTTCTGTATTGTGCCTTATTAGTGCCTTTTTCTTATTTTTTATGGGTTCAAAATTACAAGTGTGTGCCAGAATGGGAGCAATGTCCAGTGGGTAGCAATGTCCAGTTTGTGTAAAGCTGATCTCTGTGTGAGTTTAGTGCGTACAGAATGATGAGGAAATGCACTGGACAATTTTGCTAAAAACTATCCATCTAAGCATTGGCCATATTGTCAGGAGATTGTGAGTTCAATCCCTGGTGATCCCACAGCCATCCATGAGTCGCAGTTCGAGAGACTCTGGTAACGAGGGCTGGTAACAGAACAGTGTCCTCCTCCAAGTTTGTTGAGCTGTCCAATGACATCGTGTTAGCAGCAGTTCGAAAAGATGAAGAGGAAGCAGAGGAAGCCTTCATCCTCTTAGCACTGGTAGTATCATGTTATCTGGGGGAGATCTACCAAGTGAGTGGAACTGGAAATGACAATACGCTCGCTCCCCTACCTGGTGTAAGAAGCCCAATCATATATTTTAAACAACTTCTAAATGCATAGATCACCATTATCTAATGTCAAAAAGTCAGATCAAATGACCTAAAGAAAAATCTACTGGAGCAATAAATCCAACAAATGCCATCATCCAGATGAAATTACAGAATTTATTAGATCACTGTCATTCAGTAAGTGTGCTGAGATTAGATTTGGTCCCATTGTTTGATAAGGAGAGATAATAAAGGAGACGGAAGAGATATCTTACCCTGGAGGGGCTTCTTCTCCCAAGTTACCCTATAATTTTGAGATTTATGCCTCATGAACTGAAAATGTGTAATTGCCAAAAATGGCACTTTTCGAATAGATTAGTTGAGAAGTGGCTGTTTTTTTGTTTGTTAGTTTTTTTTGTTTTTGTTTTTTGTTTACATATTACATATTACATATATGTTTTTATATATTAAAAAAACAAGTCTCTCCAAAATGATAACTTGTAACTTTACAGGATATTCTGCTGCACATTTTAATTTTCAACACACATGAAAAAAGTCAGAAAGTTTAAATCTGCTATTATCTAGTTCAAGACTATTCTAGCTTTTTCTCTGAGAGGTAAGAAGTTTGTCTTTATCATTATATCACATTAGTGAGTGAGTGTGTGAATGTGTATGTCTGTCTGTCTGCCCTGCGATGGACTGGTGACCTGTCCAGGGTGAATCCTGCCTTCCGCCCAATGACAGCTGGGATAGGCTCCAGCACCCCACCTTGACCCAGAAGGATAAGCGGTTTAGATGATGGATGGATGGATTATATCACATTATCATTACAAAACGGGCTCTGCTGATAATATATAGTGAAGATTGAAGTGTGGTCAAAGCCAATATCAGCGTCTTCATTCCAATATTTAAAAAAGATAAAAAAGAAGTTTGAAGAAATGTCAGTTCAGACATTCCTCCATTTGCAGACTTGCTTATGTATAAAAGCATCATTTGAAAAAGGACACTTCCTATTGTTTATTTATTTGTTTGTTTGTTTGTTTTTATTTATTTTTACTATACTGTACTGTCTGTCCATGGAGAAATAAGTGAGTCAGTGAGTCAGTCAGTCAGTAAACACCTGCCTCTTCATTGTAAATCAAGAGATGCCAGAGCATCTCTTTCTGTGTAAACAAGAATTTGTGCAACAAATGTTCTCTCCTGTCAAAACATTACCCTGACAACCGGCAGCTATTAGCATTAATCTGTGAACCACAATTCTCTTGTCATTTTTGCTGAAACACGCAGCTATTTACCCTCAAGTGAAAGCACAGCGGCTGCTGGCTGATCAAATGACTCGTCTGAAAACAGCCCATCCAAAAATCTTATCCTTCTAACTCCTCACTCACAAGATACAAGCTTCCAAAGTCCAAGTTCAAGATTCTGCAGCACAAGCAGAACACTGACAGACCAGATAGGGCCCTGCAGAAAACCTTGACATTTAAATCATCAGCAGCTTCAGCTCTGATTCTTTAAAGCGCATTATCAAATATCCTGCACATCCAAAACTGGACATCGGTCATTTCTATTATTGAGTGTATGCAAAATGTATTCAGCACAACAGTTACATGTGTTACAGCTCTGCTGCATAGAAACAGGCACGTGGTTTCACTGTTGAGCAGCTACTGCCAGCACACAGGCCAACTCAACTGTATGCAAACCAGGAGCCAGAAAATAAACAATCAAAATGATGCATGTTTTAGCAGTAAACCACTTCTAAAACAAAAACATGTTCAACTTCATGCTTTTACTTGTGAGGATGAAAAAGATCTTCATTTCATTGCAAAAATTTCGTTGGATGTTTGTTACAAACATTTTAAAATCATTCTCATATCTATGAGTCTGTATGTGTCTAAGATAGTTCATTAACTTTCTAACATTATTCACTGGCTCATCTCAGAGATCTTTACGCTCTTTAATCAGAGACCTCCTGTTAATCTCACTTGCAAACTTGGGCTCTTTCATTTTTTATCTGTATTGTAACTCCAAGAATGGGTTCTTCTGCTGAGTTTAGGTTCCTCCAAGTTTACATGCAAAGATTTTTATCAATCTGACTGAATACTTTCTGATTATAGATTAAGACTGAGGTTTTTATATGCTCACTCTACTGAACAATCTGATGGAAAATCTCTGTTTACAAGCACACTACAAGTAATCAGATTCAAAATTATGCACCAGCATAGAGCACCACTTAGTGCAGAAGTTACCATGACAATGAGCATCATGTGAGTCCAGTTAGCGTGAGATGAGCAGCAGTGTGTTTGCCTGAGTTTACAACTGATGCGCTTGTGTTTATAATTACTTTACAATGACGTCAGACTCAGGAAAATGTACTTCACCTGCACGTATTAAAGAAGGGCGAGAAGAAGACGTCGTGTTCTGAGACACAGAAGGTGGACGCTCAAAGCATAAACTTCGTCTCCTCTGCAGACCAGGCTCCTGCCATGTTGAGCGTTATAAACTTTCGCTATGACGCTTCTGCACATGCGCAGAACGTACTTGAACTTTCCGATTGGGAATGTAATCGGATATAGGCATTTACATGGTTATTATTCTTCTATTTAATGAATTATTTACAGGATTACCCACCTCGTTCAATTGGATAGAAACTGTATTCTGAATGGCCTCAATCGGACTAGTCTATTCTGATCGAGGTGTATACATGGATATATTCCATTCCGACTGAGTCGGATTATTAACGGATTATCAAGATGCATGTAAATGTGGCTAGTGTTGCTTCCTTGGGCTGTTAGGGATTTTTTTCCTACTACTGTTACTTTTGGCTTGATCACGAATAGTCAGAATAGTCTACTGAATTGAATTGAATTGAATTGAATTGAAATGAACTGAACTGAACTGAGCTGAGCTGAATTGAATTGAATTGAATTGAATTGAATTGAACCTGCTGTCACCCCATTTTTGCCTGAAACAGCATACCCAAAGTAGAGGCAGCACTGTTCCCACATACTTTGGTCTACAGTCATGTTCTTGGTCTCATTTGAAGGGTAACACTCCTAAGTTTTTTTCCAACTGTCAGAATAATTGTGTGAACTACTGACACAGAGGCTAGAATGGAGGATATATTTCTGCCTTATAGATCTCTAAACTGATCACTGACTCTTGCTGTGTTATCAAGACTGCATGTTTTGAATTATAATATCTCTGTTGAAAGCGGCAAAGCTTTGAAGGTAAGGATCCAAAGATTTGCTAGTGTTCGCTCGTTCAGTGCTTATGTTGCAAGTGAGATGATCATTACTGCTGTGAATAATGGATTATAAAATGGTTAAGGGAATCGAATCCTGAGATTTCAAGCTTTCTAATGGTATACTGCATCAACATATTGCTGGATGATTTAATGCATAAAAATGACGTTTAATAAACAGAGGTGAGCGCCTCAGCAGAGGCATGCCGGTACCAGTACAGTGATCTAGACAAGGCTTACTGAACTGACTGTTTTGGTCAACTCCTAAATGACTGTTTGGCTATATTGTTTACATATTCACGACTGCTCAAAAGTTTGAAATCACTGTCTGAGAGTTTGCAATCACAGTTTTTAATAATATAAATCCAAGTTGGCTGCAGGTACATGTTTGTTAATTACGTAAATTATGTAGTAAATTATGCTAATATGACACTGATATTAGACAACTTTATAGGTTTCAAATAATGTGTAGGAGCTGTAAAAATGAAGGAATGTTGGATGCGTCCAGGATGATGAATAGAGCTGTAGATGATTTAACAAATGTTGTACTAAAGTTAATTTCTAGAATGGCAGAACATCAAAAGGGGTTGTCAAATCAAATTTGAAAACTTTGCACAATTTTTTTTACAAACAAATAATTACAGTTTATTATTTATCAGCTAGACTGAAAGAATCTAAAACATATTACAGACGAATGCAAGAATTTGGACACACCTTGTTAAATTACAACACAAATTACAATTTATTGAATTTGTAAATGAAAATAAGCTACACATCCTCTACATGGAACTCACTTCTGTTTGTTTTAATATGCAGTTACTGTTTATTTGCTGAATTTCACACATCGAAGAAAAAAACCTAAAATTAGTCTATATTAGTCTATATTTTAGTCTATATTAGTTTATATTTTGTTTTATTCTTTTTTTTCCATTATGTTAATAATTAGAAATTGTCCAGTAAATTTTACAGGAAAATACCATCTCTGCAAGTGTACTTATTTTCACTTAGTAAATCAACAAAATGTAATTTGACCAAGGGTTTTTCAAACTTTTACATATGGCTGTATATAAACATTCAAAAAATAATGACCAATTTATTTCATTGCAAAAATTGTTTAAGCTATTATTGTATAAAGTAACAAAAATTATTTACCTGACAAGTGATTCCAAACTTTTGAACAGTAATTCTTTCCTGCAGGGCCCCTTAAAAACTGGACAGCTTGTTTTTCACTCCTATCTCCAAGAGGCCTGACCAAACCGTTTGGTTAATCAGATGACATGCGATCCACTGCACCATTTGAAGAACTCTAAGGTTCAGCATTGAGAGTTGGACATCTTTGAAACTGAATGTGGGAACATCTTCATTCCAGCTCTAAGTGCTGCAAACCACAGCAGCTGTAAACAGTTGTAAACCTCATCAAGAAGCTGTGAGGCCTCTTCACACTTAAAGAGGAGGCAGGAAAAGTGTGACAGGGAAAGTTACAGACCTGGCACTAAAAGCCTCAATAGGCACTAAGAACTGCCAAGAGGAAATAAGAACAAATAAAGTGGTACAATAGTCAACTGGCAGATGGCCAGACATACCGAGCCTAACAGAGGAGTTCCATCTCTTGTAGGGGTACGAACTGTCAGCAGTTAGAATGGAAAAATCAGCTTCCTCAGATTTCTGCTTAAATTGTTAAGTGATCTTTGTAATTGCTGCTTTAGTACACTTCTAATCTGGGAAAGGAGGTAGCGGTGATAAATCATTGTGACCACCATGATTTGTTCCTTGATTAATTCACTCCCCAAAAACCTTTCACTGTGCTAGAGAATCTGCTGCTTCCCCTTACTTTGGAATCAGAAAAAACACATATCCACCCAGTCTTCGGTATTTACCCAGTGTAAAAAAGACCTTAATCATTTTGGGGAAAAACAACAAATATGCATGATTTTCCACTTAATCCAAATGCAGCTGATCATGTCAGATTTTGCTTCTTTAGTTTAGTACCAGAGATAACATTGCTAGCAAACACTGGAAGTCAATAGTCACCCAAACTGTTTCCATAAATACATCCCCAAAACTTCTTTCAACTCACTCAAACTGCATCCAGGTCTTCATTCAAGTTGTGAAGACAAATCAAAGTGGTTTAGAAGACAGTATGACTCACTATGAACTACTGTATATAAAAGAAGCATAGCTAACAGTAGCTAAAAGAAGGGGCAGTCATTTACTTCTTTCCTGAGAACAATTTAGTGTCATTCTGAGCAAGATGACCAAAGGTGCAGCTATAAGGGAATTCACAACACAGACACACTGTAGAGTGACGTAGGTACAGAAGCTAAGAAAGTGTACTGAGACAATCAATACAATATCCAATTATGAATTTGACCACCACATTTTCTGTACAAATTGAAATATTGCTGGCACCAAATTCAAAATGAGCAAATATTTTTCAAAATTCAATAAAAATTTCCCAGTTTCAACATTTGATATGTTGTCATGTGATTTGCACATCATTGCACTCTGTTTTTATTTACATTTTATGCTCTTTTTTAGAAGCGAGGTTTTACATTTTGTGGTTAATTAACATATTCTAATAGGAAAATGCTGCAGAATGCAATTGTAATGTGTAAGTAATGATATAACAAAGTTGTTAAACTCGCCAAATTAAATTTCTTCATTCATAGATCTTGGTATGCTAAACACTTGCTGGGCCTCAGACACTAACATTTACTGAAATTGATACAATTCTTCAATTGTATGCTGTTTAATGCATCGTCTTTCATGCATTTTCATAGCTCTACTACTTTTTAAATATACAAACCCAAGTCCAAAAATGTTGGTACAGTATGTGAAATGCAAATAACAATGAAAAGCAGTGATTTATAAATTTACTTTGGACTGTAATAAAACCAAAACAGTACAAAGACATAGATATATAATTTTTTTCTCTCATTAATGTCACGGTTTTTTGTAAATAGATGCTCATTCTGAAATTGATGTCTGAAACTGGAACAGGAGCAATTTAAGACCAGGAATCTTGTGAAATGTTCAAAAAACATTTTGGTGATGCAATCTTGACTGGGTATTAAAGGAACATATAGGAAAGGCCTAGTCCTTTATGAGCAAGATGCATCAGCCAAAATCCAACAGTTTCAAAAAAAAACCTTTCTTAGCAAATAATTGCAAGGACTCTGGAGAAACACCTATGTGTAAAGGGCAAGGCTGAAAACCTCAAATCAACGTCCATGACCTTTGACCTCTCAAATAGCACAACATTATAAACTGTTATGTTTCTGTGATGGACATCACCACATGGGTTTGGGAATACTTTGACAACCGTTGTCAATAAATACTGTCGCTGCATCCACAGATGCAAGTTAAGACTATGCTATGCACAGTGCAAGCCTTAAATCAACAATGTCCAGAAACGCTGCTGACTTCTCTGAGCTTGAGCTCATTTGAAATGGACTGATACACAGAGGTAACGTGTATTGTGTTCTGACGAGTCAACCTTTCAGACTGTTTATGGAAATAATGGATACGGTGTGGCCAAAGAAGGAAAGAAACATCCAGACTTTTACTAGCATAAAGCTCAAAAGCCAGTGTCTGTCATGGTATGAGAGGTATTACTAGGTAAATTGCCTATTTGCTGCCTTTTTCAGGGACATCTATGCTTATTTCACCACAACAAAGCCAAGAAACATTCTGCATGTGTTAGAACAGAATGACTGAGTACTCAGAGTATGGCTGCTAGACTGGCCTGTCTGCAGAAGGGTGATGTTACACAGTGGTAGACATGTTTCTGTCCCAACTTTTGGAATGTGTTGCAGGCATCAAATGTGGAATGAACATATATTCACAAAAAATAAAGACGTTCATAAGGTAAAACATAAAACACTGTGTTTTTGTACTGTTTTCAAATTAATACAATTTACTAAATACAATTTAATTACAAGTTGAGCTCGTATTGTCTATATGGAAACATCTGTAAACATTTGTAAACATTGTGGCATGAGCATCAGTGAATGTACTAGAAAACATTCTACATAAGGGACATGTAATGGTCAATAAATGTGAGCGAGATATAGCCTCTGACCATTCCCCCCCCCCCAAACCCCCACACACACACATGCATCCACTCTTACACATATACTACCAGTCTAAAGTTTGGGGTCAAATAGCTTTTCAAAACGTTTCAATACAAATGAGCATGTTTTCATGAGTGTTGCACAGAAATAAATATTCTTGACTGAAACTAAAACCAAAATTGAAATTCAGGACACACTCAGCCAAAAACTGAAAGAAAGCTTTCTTCTTTTGAAGTAATGTAATATTGTGGACAAAGCTTCAAAGGAAATAATTGTCATGTTGGAAAAGAGAACTGACAGAGAACTAGAGGACTGATTCAATTCAATTTAAACTGCTTGTAAATAATATTAAACATTAAAAGTTGTAAAATTATGAAAATATAATACTTCATGGTTTCCCAAAGGCATCTAAAGCTGAATTTCAAAGCAACTCTGCATTAATGATGGAAAACACATAGTTTTCAATATGTAAAGCATGTGGATATGGTTTTGGAACTCATGCCTAGCAGTCTGGAGTGTGTTCAGCAGGGGGCACTATTAGCATGCAAGTCGCTTTAATGTCCATTATTTAGAGAAGAAACAAACAAAAACTTCAGCAGCGTCTAACAAACACACATGTTTACAGTAACAAGTTTCAAAATGAAAGGTAAAAACATTTATTACTACCATTTATTGAGTTTCGTATTCAAATAATGATCTAATTCTCATTAAATAATTTCATTAAATCCGTCAATGCTAAGTAAGCTATAGACTGTGTAGAGCACAGCTGAGTGTTTCATTGCTGCTAAACTGTTTGAACAAAGGAAGCAAACAGTATTTTAATCACTATTTCTCATTATCGTTTAAAGTTTTTGACACTTAATTGTAGATCTGTGTAATCTCGTACTTTTTTGCCAGAATCTTCTGCCTTTTTTCTCTTTTGGAAATTTTAACGATTTTCAACCATTTTCCAAAATTTCACTGCATCCCTAATTTAAATAATATCGTTTGTGTCATATTAAGGAAAATATAAGTGACAGTAATACTGGTAAACCCCCCACATTTATCCTGTTGTTGTGATGTCAGAACTCAACAACACTCAAACCTTTCAGATGTTTAAACCACCTTTGGGTTAAAAGGGTTTAAATATATATATATATATATATATATATATATATATATATAATGTTAAGAAAAACCTTCACAATTAAATGAAAAGTAACAGTAAGAAAATTCAAAACCCAAATTCTAAACTGAGCCGTAACTTTAATCTTAGTAAAAAAAAAAATCATTTTATGCTTTCAGCTGTTAAAATAAATCATCTAAAATGTTGTAAAAAGCACTTTAGCCAAGTTCAGCTCATTTCACTGGTCCCACATTGTAGGTTAGTCCTATTGTTCTCTGGGTTTCCAACAAAATCAGAATCATTTTGTCTAGAAAATAAATGAACACAAACACATGTTTGTTTCTGTGAATTGTGGGGACATTAAATAGACTCTCATTCATTTCCTGAGGATGTAGCCAATGCTTAGCCATAACTACTAGCCTATCCTAACCCTACTTTTACCTATTTACATAGAAGAAAGGGAAAGCTGTGGGAACGAAAGGTCCCCACAATGTGAGTGTATAAACAGGTTTTGGTTCCCACAACATGACTTAAACCTGTTACATCAACACATACGCACACACAAACGCACACACACACCCGCAAACAGATTTTCTCTCTGCCAGTCATGCTGTTATAACGCTTATCTGCATGTGAGGATCTACTGATACTGATGTTTCCTTCACTGTGCTTTAAACATCCAGACAGAGTGGTGGCAAAATCAATGCGATTAAAAGTCTTTTGTAAGTGCCGTAACTTCATGGTACATAATGTTTGTGAAAAGGAAGAGCAAAGGCAGTCCTCTGCATGATGCTAATTATGCCTTGTTCTGTGGTTGTGAAGTTTAATAATGAAATAAGTCTCTTAGAGGAGTTATTAAAACAGAGGGAAGAAAGAAAAGACTTTTAATAGACTTGAATCAGTGAGACAGAGAGGCGTCGGAGCGATCTGAGCCTGCGCATGTCAATCTGCTGCTAATAACTCAAACCCAAAACAGTCATTTTCCATTCATCAGCTAAGCGAATCCTCAGTGTGTGTATCTCTGCTGGCTTTTATATTATTCTATGAGACAGTGAGCGCTCTCTGGAGCCTGTCTCTCTCTCTCACACTCTTTCCAACAGTAGAGATTTTCTCACCCAGCAGCTCCCACTTCCACTCCTCTCTAAATAATTGAGAGCCCACCAAAGCTGAGCGCTTCTCTCTGCCTCACTGTGAGAAAAGTCCTCTGAATGCCTGATTTTCCATTGTTGAGGAATCCCCCATAGCTTATGCTTGTAATAACCAGTATAAGTGTGGTGTTGAGCTATTGTGGTATTTATCCAAAGGGTTCCAGCTGCACCAGTTTAAAGGCTGATAATACCAACTCCTATCAAGAGCCTGACTCCCATTCTGAGGCTTTCTGTTTCAAACTATTGACAAATACCTGTTATATGGAACCTCCTCTATGTTCTAAATGCCTGTTAACTCCTTGAACCTGAGGCTTATTACTGAGTTATTAATTTTAAGGCTCATTATTCAGTAACAACTATAAATTCTTCAGTAACTAATATGAAACATGTGTATGTTGTATAGTTATGAGAGTGAAAGACTGAACTGTCCATGCTCCAGTCACATATATTTGTAGCAACTGACCGCTTGCAAAAAAATGGCCGACACACCTCTCAGCCAATCGCAGTTGTCTGTAAGCAATACTTCCTCAGTCAATGAAGGAAAAACTCTAACAGAGCTCCAAAGAACAAACCTGTAGTGAGAACAGCCTTGATGGTAAATTAGTCAGAATGATCAATTTTACTATATAGTTTTGACTTGGACTAAAAGTCCCTGTATGAAAGAGTCCTCCTCAGATTTAATGCTGCAACAACTTGCTCTAGTGTTAGCTTTAACATAAGCTCATCAGAAAGTGTAGCATCCGTCACTAAAACCTCCTTCTATTAGACATGAAAACTTACAGCTTTACTATCTAAAAATTCTCAGGTTTAATTAATGTAAACATTGTTTCCAGAGTCCTATTTTTGCTTTAAATTGGCCAACTTTTATATTGCCAGTTCTCAAATGTTGATGTCTGCACTGAACATGTGTAAATCTAATTTGCTTTTGAATGAGGATGAATAATGTTTTCAACTGTACTTCTCTGTATACTACAACATTTTCCTTGTGCTGTAGATGTTTTATTCTGTTAACAAGTGCAAATGATGCTAACAGGTAGCCTGAGCTGAATACTTTGACAGATGTAGCAACAATAATAAAAGTAAAGTAAGGACTGGATTGTGCAAAGACTGAATTGTTGGTAGGTTGAATAAGCTTTACAGATTGTGAACAAAAATCCCATTTAAAATAATTGGAACAAGTAACTTAAATACCTAAATAACTAGAATTGACCTAAATAAAGGAATAAATACCTACATTTAGAGGCTGTTTTAATTTCACTTTATGTTTATTTTGCATCTGTGTGAAAGATCACAATGTTAGAATATATGGGATTTTTTATGTTTTTTTTTTTTGTTTGTTTATATGTGTATTTGTGGGTGTGCTTGTCTTGCTATCCTTGTGAGGACTATATGTCCTCACAATGATAGGACAACGTGGCATGTTGTTTTCACAACAGATTACATTGTGTTTTTTTTTAGAAAAACTAAATTACTGATACTGAGGTTATGGTTGCAATAATACAAACAGTAATACAAAAATCAATGGAAATCAGTGGAAGCCCCCGCTAGTAATGTAAGACAAAAGTGTGTATGTTTGACCTAATGTTAGCATGGTGGCAAATTCTTTTTTCAATTCATTTCTAAACTGTATAATTTCAATTGTCCATGGCCTCATAGGTCAACTCATCAGCATAGCATTTTTAACTGGAAACTCAATGTTACGTCTGTAGGCTGTGAATAGGCTTCTAATAATAGTCACTGTTTATTATGGACTTTTACTCCAATAGGCTTCTAACAGGAGTGACTGTCACTCTGACAATGAGAAATAACGGCAGTCATTGGTTAATTTATAAACTTCTGTCACTGGACGTCATTGGTTAATGTAAATGCTTCTGTTCAATGACAGACAGACAAATCTGTATTTTTACCCATATAGCTCATGTTGTGTTATTGTTTACTAGCTGGTGTTGACCAGAGGAGGATGGGTTCCTCTTTTGAGTCTTCCTCTTGCTCTTAGGGAGTTTTGCCACCATCGCTCTTGGCTTCTATATTGCAGCTATGTGACAACAGACCTTTGAACAGAATCAAACTGAATCCAAACTACAATCTAAATTCATTCATTTCAAAGGGGTTTTTGCTAGTGTCTGTTTATCTGATGTTTGTATACACATTCAGCTTTATCAAACAGTCCAAATGTTCTGTTCTGGCAAATGGACAGACCCAACCTACTATATACATAAAACCAGTCAATCAGTATTTTCTTCTTTGAACACATTTACCTCACTGAAAGCTTAGATTTCTCTTATCTTTAGTTTAAGACCAAGCCGATAGACAACAAAGACATTTTTCAGCAAAGGCGCCAATAATTCTGGAGGGAACTGTACATATGTACCAGCGCATGTCTGAAAGGCCTCCTCTTCACCGCCTGCAGCATTTCTCTAATGCCTTGGCAGCTGTGGAGTTTTAGAAATGGATGACAAAAGCAAATATCACAACACTCACACACTGGCCTGCAGAAATGGGAAATATTTAGAGAAAGTGATGAATGCAGCAGGCTTGCTGAGGCTGTTTAAGCACGGGTGATTATAGATCACACATGAAATAAAGCACGGTGCTGCCACAGTCGGCCATATGTGGCTCCAGCAGCATACTGTCCTTGAGTGCGGAGGACTGCGGCCAAGTCATTTACACAGCAGCAATATTCCCCAAGGTTAAACAATTCTGCTCTCAATTATTCCACAGACGTACACAATGCTGGAAAGTCCATAAAATAACTGCAATAGAGGAGCAGAGATGGTTTTCCTCTTTCTCTCTATAGCTTTTTAACTGTCTCATGCTTAAATGTGACTGCCCCATCCCAACAAACATGCAGAACACAGGCCAGTATGAACTGTCCCTTAAAGGACTCATATTCTACATTTTTCTGAATAAGTACATTTATAATATTTAAAAAACAGCAGTAATTCATCTTAACATGACCATTTTCTAACTTTCTTTATTTCATAGAAACTGTTTCCTTACTGTGCCTGCAAGGCTGTTAACTGTGAATCCCCTCTGCTCTCACTGATCCTTTTGAAGGCTATGCAGAAACACATAATGCCATAACGCTTAACTCCTGACAGCCAGGAACAGCACCATGTTTAATCATTTGTCCCACTCCTGGAACTCTGCTACAGACTGTCTACAGTAGCAACACTCCTTATCGCTTCTAAGTGAATTAGTGGACTCTAGTGGCTGGATGGGAGGTATACACTTGCACACAAAAGTTTGAACACCCAAGTCAAAATTTGTTGATTTTCTGAGTGAAAACTAGTTAACACACCCTCTAGAGCAGTGTTTCTCAACCCTGGTCCTGGAGGCCACTGTCCTGCACTTTTTAGCGTTTAGCCTGCTCCCAACACACCTGATCCAAATAATCAGCCCATTAAGAAGCCCTTACTCAGTTGAAGTATTGAATATTGGCATATTGAAGCAAAGAAAGCACTAAAATGTGCTTGGCAGTGGCCTCCAGGACCAGGGTTGAGAAACACTGCTCTAGAGAGAACACTTAAAAATAGGATTTTCTACACATTTCAGCAAACAATTTCCATTTATTTGCTGAGTTTAAAATACTAGAAAAAAAACATAAAATATAAAATGTGGCATACATGTGGACAAGCTACAGTTAATGTTTTCCCAACAAGATAAATTCAGCAAAAACAGTCATTATGTATTAAAATGTGCAGAAGTGTGTTCTCTGTAGAGAAGGTGTTAACTTAGTTTCACTTAGAAAATCAACAATTCATGTAATTTGACAAGGGGCACCTTTGTAAATGTGTTCATGGTTTTGACATCATAACCATAGTGACGTTGTTCCAGCAAGACAACCAAGGATACATTGTTCAGTCATAGTAGAAGCTGAGGGGATGGAGTTGGGTCACTCTCCATATGGAGTGAGAATTCAGGTGGATACACTTTTAAAAAGTCAATTTCTTTCATCCCAAAACTAAATAATCTTAACATGCCCATTAACATCTCCTGTTATCATATATGCAAAAGCAGAGCCTAATTCCAAACATATTTTACAGTCACTGGTGTTATACGAATATGGTGTAACACCAGTGACCATGACCCCAGTGACATTACATATGCAGAGCGTCTATGAAACAGGATAAAAAAAATCTGAGAAATCATACGGAAAATGCATTATTTAGCCTTAGGTCAACTGTGTAAATGTACATACCCAATTTTGGAGCTGTGCCTAATATTTTAAGTATCTTTTTAAGCCCCACAAACTTGTGACATGGTTTCCCACTCCAAATGGAGAATGACCCAGTTACAGTTTTCTTTTAAAGCCAATCATTGGACAGCCTATCCTACTGGTGCCAAGCCTAATGTTACGTATTTAAAATATATAAAAAATGATACATATGACAAAATAAAGATACTCCTAAAATACTATTTTAATGAACTTCAGGTTGCAAGCCTTTAAGAACCCATGGAACTATACATTTAGGTAAATAGTGCATCCTCATTGCAACATTTCTGGAAGTGAGGGCTGATTTCTGAAAACAAATGTTACAAGAGACCATACTAATAACAAATGTCTCACCATCATGAAGCAATTGTTAGCATGATATATGTCTATTGTACCTGTAAAAAAGGATTGTCATGTTTTGACAAGTGAAACTACAAAGACAGACTTTATGCTTCTATATGTAGGTGTACAGTATTATAACACAATAAGCCTAGGATTCCAGAGGTTAGTGAATTTGATGAACTATATGAAGATAATTCCTCTGTTGTAGAAGAGTGTTTCTCATTCCAGTCCTTGTGCCTCGACACGGTTCACATCTTTGCTCTGACTTAGCTCCCAGTACACCTGCACTAGGTATTCACTGCCCTTAATGCTTTGGTTCAGGTGTGTTGGGAGCAGAGATAGAGCAGAAATGTAGGCCCTGAGGACTGGGCAGAGAAACACTGTTGTAGAGTCACTGAATTACTGAACTGCGTGATGCACCACTGACTACCTCACTGACTTTTTTTGCTAAGTGTAATCAGCAGTTTCAGAGTCGCTAAGTTTCATGAAAATGCTTTATCAAATCAACTAGAACACTTTGCCTGAGGATGCCTTAGGAATGCAGAAACCCACAGGTAATTTAGGTGATTGCTGATGTTCAGACTCCAGACATTCATTCCAGCCCAATCTGGTTGCTGTGTGGCTGGCATTTAATAAAGAGACGAGGGCTGATTGCACTCAGAGCTGGTTGGCCTCCCAAATTGGTGGAGAGAGCTATTAATACACTGGGAACTGAGCAATAGATTTACTGGTTTTTAAACTAAAACTTATTAATTAAAACAACCTACAGCAAGCTTTTTAGAAGCAAAATGTCAAAGCTGTGGAACCAAATGAAAATGAATTTCATCACTGCTAAAAACATCCGTCATTTTACAGTGATTCCTCTGTATAATTTAAACAGATTTTTTTCCATTTTTGCATTTCACTGCAACTTTTTCACATTTCCAAGCACACGTTGCATGCTGGGTAGTTTACCTGTTACTCCACTGATTACAGCTGTAGCAGAGAGTGCGCCAGCCAAAGAAGATTAGAGGAGAAAGCTGCATCTTCATCATGAGAGAGTGCCTAGCTACGTTTCACCTTGATGATAAAATCAAATGTGCTGTTAATAGCCTAACATTGTAACTATATGATAATGTTGAGTATAGTATTAACTTAGACATGTGCCTACAGCATTAAACAGTATCTAAAGTTAAAATAGCTGTTAATTTAGCAAATACGCTTGCATAAGGTTTTATGTATGTATATATTATATTATTTTCTTCCCAGAAATGATGTTTTGCCCAAAAACTGGACATGAAATCAGTTCAAGTGTATAAAAGGGAAGGAATTGTCCTGTATATACACAGAATTTGTGTAGAATTTTCCATTTAAAGGGAAATTAAGTGGTCTATTAATTTTATGGAAAATGTACCATTGAATTGAGTATTTTCCATATTTATTTTTTTTATTTCTTTACAGTGTAGCTTGTCTAACGCTATTAGATTACACTGCATGCATCCCATCTGTATACATAACTTTTGTATATGTTTTTTTGTAGATTGTAACCAACTTTTAACATAATATTCCCTCTTTTGCCAATTTAATCAAAGTTTAGGTCTGTGGTATTTTGACCTAGAACCTTTGACCTGTTTAAATTGATTTGGAAAAGAGACCTATTGCAACATGAGCAACGTTTTTGTATCCAAAAACATTAAAATTGATCTTTTCACATGATCTATAATCTTGCTAAGCAAACTCACCATTAGCTTTAGAACTGAGAACTGTACAGTTTCTCATCAGGCTTAAACACAGCCCAATAGGTCAATTTTGTAAGCCTTCAAAAACCCTAAGCAATCTCCTTTTCACAGACCACAAAACAGCTTTTATCAGATTTTATTCGCTTTGTTGTGAATTTCTGCAAATTCATTCAACACGTCCACACCAGAAGCAGGAAGCGACTACTTATTTTTGCCCAAACATAAATGTGATTATTCTTATTCAAGGCATGTTCTGCATAAACACAAAACCTACGATTATCCCATTTTTGAAAAGGAGATTAATGTGAGTTATCTGCAAAAGATTCACTCAATTAACTGCTTATAAATACTGAGAAATAAAACATTCATAAAATAATCAAAGCTGTATGTTTGATTTAACTGATAAAAGAGAGAAAATAATTTAAAACTTGCACAGAATGGATGCATGCAGCATAACCAAGTGGAGTAGGTTCCATACCACCTGACCATTATATATTTACATGGAGTTTTCATTTCCATTTACACATACTGATCTCTGGTCCTCCTGATACAGGTCAGTGTATCAGTTAGAGAGGTGTTGACAGCGCAGTAACAGGACTAAAATGGCACTTGAGCGAGACTCAGCCGAACATTTTAACACATCGGCATTACCAACCTGACTCCTCAGTCCAAAACTGCCTGGCAACCATAGTTAGACATATGTAGGTGTCACATAGACACAGAAATATATCTTTACATATAGAAACTTTATTTTCAAAGTACTGTAAAATTGATGGTCAATACCCGTTTCTTAAAAAACAGGTTAAATGCATGTAAATAAAACAAATAAAACACGTATATTCTGTATTTTAACACTGCTGCTGTTAATTTACAGAAATACAATGTAAATTCACAAAAACAATTATCTTTTTCTCACAGACATTTGCATTTGTTTGAATGGTTGTTATTGTGGTAAAATACTGTATGTAAGAATAACTACTTGAACTAGTAAATCTGTTTAATTACAGTAAAAGGCAGTATTTCTAAAAAGTGCAATGACTGTAATTTTACAGATTTTTACCATCATTGAGAAAACCCCCTTTCACTATTAATTACTGTTTTTTTGTCTGCCATCCCTGCTGCTGGGCTTGTTACAAGTTCTGTTTTTACAGTTTAAGTGTAGTTTTAACAAAGTAAACCTACACCTGTGGTGTAACCTAATATCATTAGATAACTCATTATATATTCCAAGCAAGATGAGGAATAAAGTTATCTGAAAAAAAAAAGAATTCATTTTCATTTCATTAATACAGGTTTGACATTTTGCTTTGGGTTGTTTTAGTTCAGTTTCTGTGTATAACATGAGTACAGGCAGTCTGAGAACATTCCACAGAGAGTGAATCAGCAGTCATTAAATTCTGGGCATGTATTATCAGTGGGATGCTGATGCAGGATCAGAATCCCCCTGTCTGTGCAGTCTCAAGGGGTTGATCCACATACAATCCCTTCTAAACTCAGACGTTTAATGAAAAAGAGCCTTGTCTCCTGTCTACAGTGATTAAGCAGTGACTCAGCTTTTTTTTCTTTCTACTCCAGTGCATTGGTGTTTATATTTATACTGGGTGACCCTCAGCCTTTTTATGCATAGGTAAATTAATTATTAGAGAAGATAAATTAACATCTTAAATAAAACTGTCATGTTTAGTACTTGGTTGGAAGGCTTGGTTTGATGGCTGCATGAAGCCTGTTCTATAGAGGACGCTCTGCCTCTTCCCTGGTGATCCTCTACTAGGCTTGTAATGCAGCCACCAGCAGGTTCTGCTTGTTTCAGGTTTTTCTTTCCGGTCTGTCTTATTGTCAGTAAGTGAGTCGTACACTCAGTGGAGTTCAGGCTGGGTGACTAAACTGGCCAGTCAAGAACATTCCACTTTAAGTCCACTTTGGCCTTGAAAAGCTCTGTAGTTCCTTTAGCAGTACTCCTCAGGTCATGGCCCTGCTGCAAGGTCAGACACCATCCATTGTGTTTAGAGGCAGATTGTTGGTTCTGAGCAGTAAAGATGCTTCTCTACACTTTAGAATACATCCTGCTGCTGCTGTCTCCTGTCAATAGAGACAAATGAGCTCAGTCTACTGGTCTACAAATGGTCTGAGTCCACACGCTCATGTAGATGTGGTCTGCTTCAGACCAACAGCTCCATACTTTCCTTTTTTTCATCACTCTGGTAAAAATAACCTTCTCAGCTGTCCTTAAGCTCTCAACAGTTTTATCATGTACATTTTAGCAAATCTGGCCTTTCTGTTCTTGACACCTAGTGAGTGGTGTGCATATGGTGTGCACCCTCTGAGCTTGTGCTACACACTTACAAATGATGGTTCTTCAAGGGTTCTTTAGTAAAGAAAATGGTTCTATATAGAGCCATAAACATTCAAAGAACCTTTAGCATGATTAAAGTGTTCTTTGCATCGTGAAAGGGTTCTTCAGATTGATGGAGAATGTGCTGTAGATGTGCTTTGTGCTTTGAAAAGGGCTCTATATAGCACCAAAAAGAGCTCTTCTATTGTAACAAGCCTGACACTGTAACAATAGAAGAACCCTTTTCAAAAAGGTTCTATAGAACTATCTACAACATATTCTTCATCAGTCTCAAGAACGCTTTCACGATGCAAAGAACCATTTAATCATGGAATTCATGGTTTTATATAGAACCATTTTCTTTACTAAAGAACCCTTGAAGAACCATTATTTTCATATGTGTACTGTTTTCTCTTTAAGGATGTCTTTTGACGAAACTGTACTACATCCTACAGCATTCTTGACTTGATTCTTCTGCGGTTTTGGCCTGTTAATGGCCTGTTAGTGTATTTCTGGCAGCACTGGCTCTACCTAATAAGCAGCATGAGCTGCTTGGGTCCTCGTAACAACTTCTGGGTTATTAACTCTTTAGCATGGTTAAGGGGCTACTAAAATGTAAATAGATCGGCTTTTTCATATAAAAAAATAGAAAATAACTGATAATTCCCCCAAAAAAGGTGGAATGGTTAATGTTTTTTCATTAGAGGGGCTCAGTTGTTTGCACCTTTGAACATGCATATTGCACATTTATGAGCAAAAATGTTCATCTACAGTACCTTTTTTCTGACAATTTAGATAAACTCTAGACCTTTTGTTAGCTCCATTCTGTTTATGAATCAGCTAACAACAATGTGTCATGTAAGAACTGAGCAGCTAATTGTCCAAATGCTTATAGTCTTTTCAAATTTAAGGGCTTTGTATAAGAAGAGCTGTAATTCCAACAGTGATGTCCTCATATTACAGCTGACAGCCATTGTTTCATTTCAAAATAACTGTATACAGCAGCGGTCACTAACCCTGTGGACCCAGGTAGGTCCTGCAGATCTACCTTCCTGCAGAATTTAGTTTCAACCAAACTGCCACACCTTCTCCAGCTAATTAGCTTCTTCAGAAGCCTCTGATTGGCTGGATCAGATGCTTTACTATCAGGTAAAGGGGAGGGGCATCATGTTAGATGCAGGTTGGAACTAATGCTGCGTTCGAGTTTGAGCCAGAAATTGGGAAATACCAGCTGACAAAGTCATATTTTAAACTGATAAACTCGGGATTCTAGATGATATGTGAGTTTGTGAAATGTAACCTATAATGCAACCATTCACCTTTTACTTGAGTGAAAAATGCTAAACTTGCAATGAATCGAAAAAAAAAATATATACACCTGATGTGCTTCTATTAAAACCATGTGCTTCTTAACCCAGCAAAGAGAAGGTAGGATATGCATTCATGCTTTTTTCCTGTGTGGTGGATCTACAGACAAGCACCCGAACGTATTTACTAGTCGTACTAACTAGTTAAAGTTGTATATATTAAGGTACATACAACCTTTTGATGAGCACCAGAATGCAGCATGAACCAAATTTGTTCTGTTGGTAATGAAATGCACTCTTTTCTCTGAACTGTGCGTCTAGATGTAATATTACATATACTGTCATTGATTTCACCTGTTGAAAATGAATAAAATGGCATATTATACTGTTAATGTTTAGAGATGTAACGATCTAACAAACAAATTTCAAAAATTAATTTGATGAGTAATTTGATTCGGGTGTTGTCTCGATACGATACATTGCTGACACAAAAATAAGTAGTTCTTAAGTTCACATGTTGATGTTTGCATGCCTGCATGCACCTGGGGCGTAACAATGTACAGATTTTCAGGCTCTGTATGATGTTCAATTCTGAGGTCAAGATTAAATTTGACTTTTGATATTTTGCATGTTAAAACTTCTATAGAGCTCTAATTGTTTTATACAGAGTTTGGTTTGGCTCAGATGTATAAAAGTTCTCCAGTACAGCTTTTTCAATGCCTGCCTGCTAACATAAAAAATCCTAAAAATCACAACCTCTAGCATTTATAATTGATTTACAAAAAAGCTTGGTCATTTGAGCATGGTTGCATGCCCTGCCCCCCCATCCCCCACTTCATTCTGATATAATGCAACAGTGCCTAGTTTTTGTCATTGACAGCTTCCAAGAAAGTTGCTAAATGAGGGACTCTCATTTATAAGAAATGAGGGAAGAAATGGGGGCAAAGCAGCATTAATTTTGAGTACTCTGATTCAAATTCAGTGTTTCGATTTGATTCAACTTATTTAAATCGCTACACCCTTAGTTACAGTTTAGCTGATATCAGGCAAAAATCAGACAGAAAGGAAGATTAATATAAAAGCACTTAGACACCAAAGAAGCACTTCTAAACGGATCAGTCTTAGCCTCGAAGGAAGTGAAACATGAAACATCCTCTGCCTCTATTTAATATGAGAGAATATATCTCAGCTCTGACTAATGCTGCCTGGCCTTGGTTTTGTGCTGAATGGTGTGCTGAATTGTAGGTGCAAGAATTGAGTCTGGATCCACACGATTAGATGAGGTCATAAGACGGCTGAAGCGTGACATTTTAGTTTTATCGTGACGCTCCGTCGTGATGAGGAATTTGGTGGGTGTGCAATGTTACCGCATCTCTCTCCTTCTCACAAAAAGCTAAAGGTGCGGAGCGCAGCCATGTGAAAGCGCAGTGTGCTCGCCACCCTGCAGGGAGCCATGTTGTGTAACTGCACTGCCTGCCCACAACCTGTTGAATCAAACACATGGCAACAGCAGAAGGAAATGGGTACAAATAAAATTCTTTCCTCTGACCAAATGTGACAAGCTTTCGAATCAGTGATGAGGTACGATCCTGTCACCTTCTTTATCAGAATGGGGGAAAGATTGAGGCTGGAGGATCTGTATCTTGAAGGATCTTGAAGAGTAGACGTGGCAGCGTCCCTGGGCTTGTTCACTGAAACACTAATGCTCAGAATGAAGAGCACTCTGAAATTTACTCCCTCAAACGCTTTGAGATGAGGATGTTTGGAGGGTCAGAGACAACCATAAATGTTTTATGAAACTAGAGGATGAGTTGACTTCACCTTCTGGTGTTTATGCAGTTTTTGTTTTGCCAAATCTCACTTCAGTGAACTCTGTGAACATCAACCGCACCAGATTTTCATAATTAAGGGGGAATTTCACCAATTTTTTCAACTGTAATTCAACCATTGAGATGTAAACAAAGTGGTTTGATGCAAAATGGTGCATAGTAGAGAAACTTACCCACTCAGATTTCTTAACAGTGGTGGCCATGGGAACCAGGGGTCACAAACATAGCCATTTTATTTTCAAAATACAAAATGATCAATAAACCTTTACATGTCTACTGAGTTTTATATGCAATACTGATAAGGGTAAAATAGTGGTAAATTCCTTACAATGCCCTGCTTGTATTGCCATGAATGGATTTTTAAAAATATGTTTTTTAAAGACCATAAAAACACTTTTTAAATGTTTTTTTTAAGTCTTATCTTACGACTAGCATAAAGCAATGTTTCAGGCATCAGGCAGCACATATGTGACCATTTCATGGAATAACTTTTTGTGAGGGAGCTTTTAGGGGCATTAAACTCTTTAGACGTCTGGTTCCCATCACCACCACTGTGAACAGTTTTGACTCTGTAAGTTTCTCCAGAATGGAGCGTTTCACACCAAACCACTCTCAATGACTTTGCTCACATCTTAACCGTTTAATTATGCAGAAACATTGAAAGGTCGGTTTTAAAGAACACTTCAGTGTTTTTCAACCTGATTTCTTTCTTTACCATAGTCTTTGTTTGTTGCCCCACTTATTACCAATGCAATGATAAATTTGAGTTTGATAAAACACATTAAGGCCCAATCCCATTTCACCCCTTGCCCCAACCACTTAGCCCTTAGCCCTCCATTTTGTGCGTTCAGGTCTAGGGGTAGGGTGTCCTGATTTTTGTTGAGATAGAAGCGTAGGGCGAAGTGTTAGGGTTACATGGCCCTCCAAACGGAGGTTTTTCAGAGTCTCACTCCAAACAGAGTGTTATGAGAAAAAAAGAAAAACTGACAAGATGGCAGCGCGAGCGACCAAAGAAACCCACAGATGTGAGTATTTTCTTAGTTAGATATCATTATAACCATTGTATTAGCTTAGTTTAATGTCATTTCAATGTATTACTGTCCTTTTCTTTATAACAGGCATAAAAATTGCTAAATAGATGCTGATGTCTCAGGAGCTAACTAGCTAAATTTCCTGTTCCACCTTAAATAGTCCAGCAGTGTTGACGCCTGAAGCGCCAGAATGTAACTGCTGCTCCATTTAAGGTCGAACGGAAAAAATTCGAACTTGAAGCTGGCAAACAGCTGACAGCTTCATATCACCGAAGAATTAGGGGTGGGAGATCATAAATAATTGTGGCATCCCCCCTCTTTGAAAGCATATGATGCCCTAAATTTAACTAAAGCCCAGCAGCGAGTTCGCTGAACTTTACCCTCCTCTGCTATCACTGCAGATTGGCAGGGTCGCCTACAGAGCACCGGTAGCAGCCAGTTAATTGTGTTCTTTTTTCATTTGAGGGTTGTACCATTTCGCCCTGCGAAAGACTGGCGACCTGTCCAGGGTGTATCCTGCCTTCCGCCCAATGACAGCTGGGATAGGCTCCAGCACCCCACCGTGACCCAGAAGGATAAGCGGTTTAGATGATGGATGGATGGATGGTTGTACCATTTCGTAGGTGAGGGCTTCAACCACTACCCCTTGTAACTCAGTTCCAAGGGGCAAGGTGACACTCAAAAACAAGGGGTAGGGGTAAAAATAACAAATGGGATTGGGCCCAAGAATCATACTAGAAGCTGCTGAATTTTGTGAATAAATGTTTGTCAGTAACTTGCGTTCTTTCAGACACGTGACTGGTTTTCCAAACGGACGAATTTCCTAAGACTTAGAGTGTAATTAAGTAATTAATAAAAATAAAGTTTTGATTTTGTGTTATATAGTCATGTATTTCACAAAGTTCAGAAGCTTCCCATTGGCTTCCATTAGTAGTGAGTTTTGAGTATCTGGGTTTTCTGCTCTTTTTTTGCTAAGTACAAGGAAATGTTGGAATTACTGTCCATGCTGTATGCTGCTGATGTCACACATGGTGATCAAGGTGAAAAACTGGAATATTCCTTTAAGGCAGTGGTCATCAAACTCTCCTCCTAGATCTCCTCCTGGAGATCTACCTTCCTGCAGAGTTCAGTTCCATGTGAAATGCTGCCTCATCTTCTTACTTAATACTCAAGTATCTGATCCAGCCAGTCAAGGACTTAATTATAAAGATGTTAACCATCTGGAGCAGGTGTGGCAGATAGTGGCTGGAACTTGACTCTGAAGGAAGGTAGATTTCCAGGACCAGGGATGGTGACCGCTGCTTTAAGATGTCATTTGAGATCTGTTCACTTAACAGAAGATCACCAGGAAGGACAAGTTTTATCTACACCTTAAAATGTAATTTGAATGACAATCTAACATCCAATATGTCTGTCAAAAAGTGATGATCTCAGTACTCATTAGCTGAGAAGTTCAATCAAGATACACCTTGTGATATTTTAGAAAAACTCCATAGATTGTTTAATACAACATACCATATTTTCAACAATTCAACATCAATAAAATTGTGTTAATTAAAAAAAAGAAAAAAAATGAAAAAGAAATCTGCATATTACCTTTATTGCACAGAACAATTTGAACATATTTTTTTTTTCATCGTTTTAGATCTCCAATAAAATAGAATGTCATGGACCACATTATTCGACATAGTCTTTCTCGTCTTCTCAGAACTGAAGGAGCGGCTGCGGGACGAGCGTGGTAGCGGGTTTGGAGGTGTAAAACAGAAAGAGCATCAGCAATGAGCATTAGGAGGAGAGCGTGAGCGCCGCACTCCTGTGTGTAAGGGGGATTTGCTCTAAAGCAGATCACTATGGCTGAAACCATCTGTCCTCCTCCACCATCTGTAGACCCCATCAGCACTACAAAACAATTACTCCAGCATAACCCACTTAACCCATAAACCAACACCCAGCTCACAGTCAATCTTTATAAAGAGCCTGGCTGTATCCCCCTCACATCCTCAAAGCTCCTATACCCACACACGAAGGGCTTTACTAGGGTAAGGATCTCACACATACACTGTCCTGGAAAGCCAGCAACAACATCATTATCTTTAACCAACTGTGCTACTCACGTTAATATAGTCAGTGTTTTCACTGTTTCTCAGTCAGATTAAATGAACTTGTTTGGGACTGTTTTAGGAATGTTTATTTGGATAATGTTAGAGGGAGATTTCTTCAAAAAAAGAAAAAAAAAAAACTTTCTTTCTGGACCATTAGATTTTTTTTTAATTGTTAGAGGCAGCATTTAAACATGTCAGGGTTGTTAAGCACATTAACATTTTCTTTTTTTTTTTCTTGAGTTTGTGAGGAATCACCACTCATTCACTGCTACATGGATTAGTCAATGATGTACAATGATATTATAAAACTATAAAGCTTTTAATCCATAGGTATGAAGCAGGGGGTGATGTGTTACACAAACATATAGTGGCATTAACAAATACAGCTGCAATTACTGCATTCCTTACGCTTCCATATTCTGTTCACATTGAGATAACAGCACTAAAGCACTCTACGCCCTTACGAATTGACATTAGTCATACACACCATATTAGTCTACATCAGAGTTACTTTCTGGCTAATGTGTCAAAAGTCAAAGCTCAAAGGAATTAAACAGCAGTAACAAAATAACTATTACAATGTGGCTCTCTTGAGCAGCTCTTTGCTTTCTGTTAGACCCACAAATAGCTGAATATTCAGAATCAGCATTGAAGGATTAGTTTCTAGACACTTCCAGATATACAATAAGACAAATCTAATGTGAACACTGTCAAATCCTTATGCTGAATTGGCCTATCCACAACCAGAACCTTACAGAGTACAAGGAAAAACACACTGAAGGAAAAGAAGATAATGTATATGTGGAGCCAAAGGACTAGATATTTGTGTTTTTGCACAAAAAAATGAAAATTAAAGGCTGCGAATGTCAAACTTAATTTAGTTTCTACTTCATAATTCAAGCACCAATGCTAGTCAGAATGTAAATGAAGGGGAATGAGAACAACAACAAATTCTCAACAGTAAGTTGCTGTAGTAAAAAAAGAGCTGAGTATAAAGTCTAACTACCATGTCATCCAATTTGAGAAGCCAGTGTTTGATATACCTAGCATCAGCAACAGTGTGTGGCCATGGACAGGTGAACTATATGGCAGGAATGGTCCGCAACATATGGTATATTTCATACAGCACTGCACCGGTTAATGTGCTTATCAACCCAGAAATGTCTTCTTTTGCTGTTTCATAAAACTATTTCAGTTTGGATATTAAAAAGAAATCATACAAAAACAGATAATGCAGGCAAAAGGACAGCGAAGGAGGACGATGGTCTGTCTTTTGTATTTTGACACAAACATTGAGAAGGGTTCAGTTTTAGTCTTTTATAGGTATCCTTTTGCCCATAAAAATCCACTGGAACTTGAATGTTTTACAACAAAATTCTCTTTCAAAGAAATGGTCCCTGAAGGCCAAGCAGAAAATGCCATCACAGAAGAGTGTGGTATCTTTTCTCCCCTCTTATTTTCAACATCAAACAAAAACGAAGAACTTTTGTGCCACATATCCATCTTTAGAACAGAGAGGAATGAAACACGCGCACTTCCTCTGCGAGAAAGTCCCAGGATCCAGAGGCTAGTCAGGGAGGGGATCTCTTATTTTTACTATCGTTCTGTGTTTACAGTGTCTTTTGAACTGCCTGGCTGGATTAAATCATTTTCATGTTAAACTTGCGAGGAGCATCAGCAGTACTGCTGCTTATCCCTGCGTCTGATTTCCGCGGTACATACTCAATCTCGATGTTGTGTTTGGTGTTACCTTTACCCCTGCTCCACAAAAACAGCAGCACCAGGCAGAATAATACCACACCAAGGAAGGAGATGAAGCCCATGGTGGTGGCAATGATAAGGGTCTTGATATCGAAGGGGAATGGGACTGTTTCTTTTGTCCCATTAGCTCCACTGTCATTGGGCTGGTTGGAGATGAAAGCAAAGGTTTTGTTGGGTTGGTTGGGCCAGTCGGGAGAGTAGCTGTGGACGTGGAGATGAGCAAGAGCAGTGTCATTTCCACCTGCATTACTTGCAATGCACACGTAGGTGCCGTTGTCCTGGATCTGAGCGTAGCGCACCTCTAGAGTACCATCAGGAAACACAGTAAGCCTTCCTATCGTTTTCGTAGTGATGAACTGTTTCTGTGGAGAAAGCCACATGATGACCGGGGCTGGATCTCCATCAGCCTGGCACACGAACTGGACCGTAGTTCCCTCGTCCACAAACCTCTGCTGTGCCTTGCGTTCCCGGATCCTGGACTTGCGACACGTAAAGTAATTTGGTTGCAAGATGTCTGGGAAATCTTTGAACTCCTTACCCTGTACGAACTCAGGTGAGGCACACGTGGGCTGCTGCCGGTTGAAATTGAGCCTCCAGCGGCGGCGGAAGATCCAGAGAAGCCTACAGTCGCATGCCAGAGGGTTATCGTACAGCACAAGGGTCTCCAGGTTCCCCACTGAGTGGAAGACCGATTCCTCCAGAGTGGTCAAGGAATTCCCAGACACATTCAGGACCTTCAGATAGTTGAGTCCTCTAAAAGAGTACGGCTCAATCATCGTCAGCCTACCGCCCACCAGGTGAAACTCTTGAAGTCTGAGCAGGTCGTGGAGCTTGTTGCCCTCAATGATGACGATGGGGTTGTAGGACATGTTCAGAAATCGTAGGTAAACCAGATGCCGAAGGGCCACATAGGGAATCGCAGTCAGATTCGAGCTGGCGATGGTTAGGGATGTAAGATTCAACCCATACAAGCAGTTGGTGGTCATAGTATCCAGATATGGCCAATTGGCAATCTCCAGAACTTTGAGTCGGTAGAGGCGTTTGAAGGAGTAGTCTCTGATGCTGTTGATGTTGAGGTTGCGCAGACGCAGAGTGTTGAGGCTGTGCAGGTGAGTAAAGGCCTCCGTTGGAACAGAGGTCAGGTTGCACTTCTCCAGAGTCAGGTGTTCCAGGCTGCTGAGGCCATGGAATGCTCGGTGGGATATAAACACCAGGTCATTATCACCCACTTCCAGAGAGCGCAGGTTATACAGATCCTGGAACATGTAGTCCAACAGAATAACTATCTTATTCTCACTGATGTCCAGCCTAGTGAGGTTACTGAGGCCTGTGAATACGCCCAGCTGGATAAGCTTCAGCTTGTTGCTGCGCAGCCCAAGAGTCCGTAGGCCATACAGGTTGTTAAAGGCTCCAGGCTCAATGGTGGAGATGGTGTTTTCATTCAGTTCCAGCTCTTCCAAGTTGGGAAAGCCAGAGAATTCCTCAGGGTTGATAGTTTTGATGCGGTTCTTGCTGAGGTCTAGAAACCGTGTCTCGGATGGGATCCCCTCGGGAACCGACATCAGCTTTTTACGGTGGCACACAACGGAGCGCTCCTGGGCATTACACTCGCAGCGGGACGGGCAGCCAGTGGTCGAGCCAGACAGTACAGTGCCCAGCATCAAAATTAGGATGGGCTGCCAGCACGCCACCAGGTAGCTGTGCCCACTTGCTTCCCCTGCCACCATCCTACCGGTTACCTGCACAGAGAAAGAGAGAGAGAAAGAGAGAGCGAATTTTATAGGGGTATTCAGTTTAATCTAGGTAAATATACTGTTCATTTTCAATGTTGTTACTATGTTTTTAATGGTCATTAATTGTGTATTGTAACTAGTAATAGTCTTCTGACTCATTTTATTAAATCTTCATTTTGTGAAATCATACTTAAGAGTTTTGAAAATATATTGTTTCCTATCTCCTATTTATTAAACAGCAGAATAGCACATAAGGCAGAAAGATTTATTGTTTTTATATCAAAATAGCAATTTAAAAAAATGTGATTTTCAAACTGCAAAAGCTCCTATTTTAATTACAGTCCACATTATCACCACTGTTGTCTAAAGGTTTAAGTGGGGAAATCTGACCTGATAATATGGAGCTTGTGAGCTGCCTAAAGATTATTTAGACAAGTAAAAAGCAACCAAACACCCATGTGCTATCTATGTGACAACACAGCCACAACTACCTGGCCGGAAATCTCAGCTATAATGCCTCAAGCCAGAAAAAAAAGATTTTCTAGTCTTCATTGCCAAAATAACAGGCCTAGACCTTACTTTATTAAAAAAAAATAATAAAAACTATTGCCATTTAAATCACAGTCACATTATTGGTCAGGAAAAATAGACGCTGAACAGTCAGTTCAATAATATCCTACTACTCAGAAACAACAAAATGTCAGATATAAGATTCATGAAATTACATTCTTGACCAAGATACAACTACACGTATTTCACTGCAATATTCATGAAGACTGAGCAGACAAGAACAAGAGGGGAGCTGCCACAGAAAGGTATGTGTGTGTGCTTGCATAATAGCGAGAGCTGACATATTTGGATTCTGCCTTGCGTCCCTCCCAAGCTTAACTTCAAAGGCCTTCTGCACGCAGAGGCTCCTATTTGTGGATGGAGTGGAGATTTTAGCAGGAATGAGTGCATTGCATCACCAAGGCAGCATATTCATGACATGCTCTAAAGCTGAAATGTAGATGAAGAGCTGAGCAGTGTGTTATAGACGTTACTAGCACCGTATTCCATGATTACACTTGTGTCCTCACCATGCAGCTCTATCTCTAAAACCACAGCACTGCTCCGCACTAATCACTGGATGCACATTTGCTAATATGAAATGACGGCATTGTAGAACAGGGCAGGTGCCGGTGGTATTATCAGCATTGCTCAGAGAGTAATCCAATTCATGCGGTGTCAGGCTGCAGGTATGGACTAACAGCTCTGGCACAGACCATCTGCATCAACTCAGCTCAGACAGGAGAAAAAGAAGAGGAGGAGAATAACAGAGAGGGAGAGGACCTGGAAAAGGGAAAGGGTGGATTTGAATAATTAAAGACAAACAGTGCTAGTGGTGAAAAATATGTCACTGTTAGCAGAAGAAAGCTCCTACTACTGCAGTCAGCTGACCGTGGAGGAGACTGTGGGGATTCATCTAACTGAATTCAGCTCACATTGCCTTAACGGCCCAGTACGTGTAGATCGCATCACAAAAACCATGTTTTGAAGAATACAGATCATCTCAGAGAGTGTGAGGAGGTGACTGCAGTCACTGGTGTGCACAATAACCTCACATAAACTTGCACAAGCTACGCCTCCCACTTATATATGCCTCCTAGTGGAGGCTCTGTCTTTTGAAGATAACTGTGGGCCACTTGTCCAAAAATCCCCAAGAGCAAATTAAAAGGTCCCCTCATCAATTTTCTGTCTCCTACCAATGCTGCAACTTCTCATAACAAAACCTGTAAGCTTGCTACAGAATGCATTACTGAGCTGCTTATAGAGTGAGTGATCACATACACTCACAGAAAGAGTCCCTTCAATATGCCAAAAACAGAAATGTAATTTTCCTGGCATTTTTAAGTAGAGGTAGACTGAGTTTAGTCAAGGTTTGGTTGAGGTGAGACTAGCTGAGGGCAATGGCCAGAAAGCACTTGAACTTTTAATTATCAATTAGTTCTTAATTAGCAATATGACAATATTTATCATCATCTTGACAAAATGTGTCACACCATGTTCTTGTTTTCTGATCATATTTCATATCTTGGATATTGTCAGTAGTTTAGGAGACTGGCATGTTGCATTAGAAAGACAGCATATTTACTCCTTTTGAATTGAGTTCAGTGCGTGTGAAACCTTGAATAAAAATCACTGTATTTAATGTTTTGATGACATTTTTGAAAGGTCTATATCTTTTTCTATTCTAATTTTTCTCTCTGAGGTCCACTTTTCACATTTGAAAGGATGTAAACTATGTTCAGTTCTGACTGGCTGCCCTGTATTGTACCTCATTCAAAAAGCAGCCTGGGCTGAAACACTTCTTATGACTTCAGTGTGATTGGGCATGACTAAACTGCTGTGGGCTGAATAGGTGAATATATGTAAATTTGGTGGTTTTCGTGGCATTACAGAAACAATGAATTCAAAACGATCTGTTTTTGCACCTGGTTTCTGTGTATAGACCATATAGACTAAAGAGTCAACTTTAGCTTTTTTTAATGTTTAACAGTGTTTACATACTACTCAGACTTGTTAATGAAAAAAAGAGGAAAATTCAGTTTTCCATGGAATTGTGCCTTTTAACGTGGCGCCACTGTCGCTTTTTTGCCTGTTCCAACTGACCAAACCTCAGAAAAATGAAATATCGTGACACATATTGTGTAATATGTCTTGAAGTATTGTGATGTTACATTTTTGTCATATTGTCCACCTCTACACTCAATACAGCTGAAATGTACTGGCATGCAGTAAATATAAATTCAATGATGCCAAAAAAAACTGTTGGCTGGTATATTCACAACAACATTCAGCCCCAAAAAGGACAGATGAGAACTTCAGTAGCAAAGCATGTTGTTTGTGGCAATCCAAAGAAAACAAAAAAATGCACCACCTGTCAGAATACACAAGTCACAATCCCTCTTAAACACTGTAGCTAAATACCTGTGATCTGTAGAGGAATCCCTCTAAGACTGCTGTCACTGCTATTAGAGCTGAGAGTTAAGAACGTAAGCCATGGCAGTCTCACCAGCACTGCTCACACGGCCTAATCCTGCTCCTGTTTCACGTCCTTCTCCATTTGCATCGCTTTGAAACTCCATTTCATAATCATATGCAGCACTCATGTGCAGTGAGAGCAAGACTGACAAATTAATTTTAACACCCACCCTCCATTATCTCTCCTTCATTTCATCACCAAATGTTATTTAACTCCTGCACCTTTCTTGCTTTGGGACTCAACACATAAGGGAGAATCCATTCTCATTTTACTTGAAGAAGTAGAAAAAACAGGGGAACAGTGAAGTTTCTTTGAGCATAAAGTGACAAATGATGGATTAAAGTTAATGCATGAGAGAAGTCCATTCTCGTCTTTCCAAAGGCACCAGTTGCTCATGCATTTGAGTGATTCTAAGGTTTTAATCATCTCCAAATCTCAATATGGTCTAACACCTGCCTACATCAATTAGTGCTGTTCTATTCTACTTCAGACAGGGCTTGAGACTGTCTAATACTAACCTTTAAAGCATAAAAATAGCACAGAGCAGGAGTATTGAGCGCAAGCCTTGAGGACCCCAGCACTGGAAAATTACCCTGCTTTAACCAGACTGAACTCATCAGCTAATTATCAAACCCCTTATGAGTTGGATCAGTTGTTTTACAGCAGCCTCCAGTTTAAAAGGGCCCATATTACATAAAACCGTATTTTCCTCACTTCTAGGAATTAAAATAGTTTAATGTAGTATATAAACATTGTGAAAGTTTTCAAAATGTACCGTTTACTTTCCAGTACATACGGTCCATATTTAGAAACTAGGCAGCATAAACATTGAATTCTTTTTGAATTCACTATTTTTGTGGTGACACAAAAACAATGGGCCTCATTTACCAACTGTTCTTAAGAAGAAATTTCTTCTTAAAACCCACTTATGCACTTTTCACCACGATTCTGTCATTCACCTTTTCTTATTTGGAATTTGTTCTAAAGTAAGAACTGAATCTACACACTCAAGAGCATAAAGGTGTGAATAATTCTGTGGTTTAAGAACACATCATCAATCTGACATAAGACATGTTCTTAGGCCCTTTCTCAAGAACAAATTTGAGAAAAAAACTCAGGAAGATATTGGTGAGTGAGGCCCAATGCATTTAAATGCTCTATTCAACCTATAGCAGTTTAGCTCATCCCATTTACACTGTTGTAAGTTATAAGGAGTGTTTCAGCCAGGGTTGCTTTTTCAATGAGGCACATTACAGGACAACCAATCAGAACAGAGGTCATTTACATATATCAGCCTTAAACAGCCTGTTTCGTTTTATTGCAGCATTCACATTTTGGCAGAAGACAATGGCAAATCGGATATTCCATTGTTTTCAATGGAGCTATGACAGAAAATTCTGCCAGCTGCAACGTTCCACAGACCACAGCGGTGAGCAGAACGTTCTCACAAGAGCTCAATTTTCCCAACTTCTGCAGTGAAGTAAACCGAACGTAGTTTTTTTTTACTGAACTATGGATGCCAAATGTCTGAATTCCAAACAAAGCAAGTATTAAACCAAAAAATAAGTGTCTTCCTGCAGTCTTTCACCTGAAATAAACAGTATACACTGCTAAAGATCTCCTCTGATAATCATCCATGTCACCATGCCAGCATTTACATTGCTTTTTGCTGCTGTCGGTCGCGTACTTCATCTTTTTCAATGTGACATGTAAATCCAGCATACTGGATGAAGAGAGGATGGAAATGGTCGTATAAAAATGAATCATGTCTGTTTTGTTACAAGACAAGTGTAGGATATGGGTCTCTTTCCAAATGGAGGAAACTCATCCATTAAAATTAGATCAGCTGGCATGTTTTAATATCTTAATGACTTCTTGCGAACAAAAAACTAATGACTCCTTCATCCTATACTGTTTAATAAAGCACTCTGGAGCATCAGTTACATCAGAAAGGCACTTCATAAATAAAGTAATATTATTGTTCTTCTTGCGGTTGTCTGTGAAGTTCAGTCAGGCTCACACTGGCACGTTAAACTCTTGCGATACCCGTGTTCAGTACCTGCTGAAGCAGGCATAAAGGTGACCGCAGGTGTCACTGTGATTGAGATCTGGGCCTAGTGGGCTGGGCTAGCAGAGCATGATGTGAAGCAGTTTAAATCGTAGCTGACGCTGGACAGATGGGACAGACTTTAATCCACAGACTGGCGCCGCTCCGTGCAACAAGGTGTGGAGTTCCAACAAAGACCAGCTGCTTCATATACAACCTGAACTCTATGCACACAAACAGACCACAGAGCTCCCTCCTCACAGGTCAAACCAGTACACTTACACCTCAATGCACTAACGCTTATTAAACACACACTTAGCCATCGGTAAGCCCATTAAACACACACACACACGCACACTTAGAAGGAAAGTGTAAATCTGTGTAAACTGAATACATACAAACCTTTAGCTGTGTACAAACTTGATCCAACACTGTAAAAATAACATCAGAAGTGTGGCCTCAGAGAAGTATGTTTTCATGTACTCCGGGCCGTTTATATTCTAATACAACATACAAAATTCTAATATTTAAGGAAGAGAGAGTAGTCTAATTAGACCAGCAGAAAAGCCCTGCAGTGTAGTAGAGCTCTCTAAAATCTAGCAGGAGCCCAGTCTGTGGGCCTGCCCAGGATTTACAGCTAATTATAAATACACACACACACACACACACACACACACACACACACACACACACAGGCAAAGGTTAAACCACCTGATAAATGCTCAGAATTTTTTAGATATTGCACTCTTGAGCAGAATGACAAGATTAGTATCAGTACTATTTTTGAGATGGAAATATACTGAAAAAAGAGTTCAGATGTTTGGCTGGTACCTAGTGATGCAGGATTGTACCTAGAGATGCGAAATCATATTGGCATCAACAGATAACTGCATTAGACAGATGTGTAGTTGGGGTCCAGTGTAGATGACCAATATTTCAAACTGTTGTTTCACAACGTACCCCGGAGGAGCAGAATGTTTCAGCAGCACTGAACTACTGTGCTCAAATGTCTGCATTTTATCCATTTTCCTGCATTTGTAACCCTCTACAAATAAATGTTACATTTCTAGCGCTAATCCAGGAAGACTGAATGCTGTTTTTCTATATTTTATAAATGTTTATAAAATCACCAGATATGTGCATGGAAAATAACAAATACCAGCATCAACCTACAACTGCATCCTGATGCATCCCTAAAGAAACATGTATTGTGCTTGATTGCACTTTTAGAGTGTTTTGATGAGAAATTGTGCATTGCAGCTAAACCTACTAACATCAGATTTTTTTCAAGTACCAGGGGTCACAATATCAAAATACAAATATAGCCATTTTATTTACTATCTAAACACACTAGTGAAACTACACATATATTTTAAGTTGTTAGGTGTTATGTTGATGATGGTAAAATATTGGTAAATCCAAAACAAAAAAAAAAAAAAGTTTTTTTTTTGGGACTATTTTGCACTGAATGTAACTCTCTGCTGTAAATGGATTTTAATATATGTTATTTATTGTCTCAAGCACTGGACAATACACTCACAAACACTTCACGTAATATATATTTGTATGGTAGCTTTCAGAGGCATTAAAAGCTTCAGATGTCTGGTTTCTATCATCACCACTTTGAATATGTATAAGTTGGTAGGTTTCTCTAGAATAAAGCACAACAAACCACTCTGAATTATTTTGTTTACATCTTAATGACTGAATTATACTGAACTTGATAGAATTCCTCTTTAAAATAATAATAAAAAATACACTTCAATTCACATTTGAATATCATAGAAAATTCAACGAAGATTCTTCAAAGGATACATCCAAGATAAATATCCACAACTTTTTCCACTTACGAATAAGGTTTGATAGAATATAATCAATTCCTGCATGTTGCCTAATAGAGGTCCAGCAAATCACTGCAAGCAAGCAAATATTTGCAGCCTCTGAATCTCTCAACGCTAATTAGCCTTTACCAGTTAGTAGCCTTGTGACTACATAAATTATGCATCAATCCATTTAATCTAAGTATTTCAATAATTTTGTAAACACATATGCCGATGGTGTAAATGTGAAATCTATACAATGGATTTTTAGTAGCATGTGGGTTCACAACCATTATACTAACCACCATTAATAGTAAATACAATGCATCCTCCATGTTATTCAAGACTGGATAGGATGGTGGGCTGTATTTCGCGGTGTGTTTTCCATCACAGAATAAAAAAAATCTGAAACTGTAAGCTCTTTTTCTGAACCCAAAACTGAAAAATAAACGTATTTTATCACAATGAAGCTCAAAACCAAAATAGAATCTGATCTACAGCAATGCTTACAGCTTTTGTCTCCTGTCAGTGGAGTAGCAGGAGTGTGGATTTGGCTCACTAGTCAGTCAGGGGAAATGGAGTTAAACATTCTAGCCTGTGGGGCATGTTTACAGATTAAACTAATAAAGCAAATCAACTCGCTACAGTGGAGGCTAACAGCAAAAACGGCCCTCAAAATGCAAACTGCTCATGACAGAGTTTTTACAGGCCCATTTAAGCCTCCTGTAGCTACATTACTGCACAGCCCTAAAGCTTCCAATAACTCTAGAAGAACAGATCCAGCAACTTGCAGCACCATTAGGGCTGTGTTGAAAATATCGCTGTAATATATCATGGATAAGCACTGAAGTGTGACAGAATGTGATCAATTCCTGCACTTTACCAAATGAAGGTCCAGAAAATGACAGGCCCAGGAAACAGTCAGTGATTGCTGTATTGATATTTATTAATCTACTGCCTGTATGTGCAAGTGAAATGGATACTGCATTCAAATTGGAGAGACATTTACAACATGCAGCATACGGCAAATGTGCTCTTGTGTTTAGGTGTTTTGCCTCCTAATTAAGGCTGCGCTGGAACAGAAGGCGTCAGACTCCAGTCCATTCTTCATTCTTGTGAGTTCAGGAGAGTTTAGGGCTGCATTCATCAGTCTATCATGTACTGCTGTGTTAATATCTTTCCTTATCCTTTACTAACTGTTGCTAAGGCATGTATGAGCCTTTCAGTTAGTTTACTTTCACATACATGGTTTAGTTTATGGTTGTAGTGAGTTATTCATTTGTAGCTTGTTGTGATTAGCGCTCGGCCACTAGTATTTTGGATATTTGTCTGTAGAACTCTTTCGTGTTGTAGTGCTGTTGAAAACTAAATGGCTGGCAGTTGGCAGATCTCATCTGTGGCCCATGTTAGCTGAAGATTTTCTTGTTCACTGATAGTTTAACAGCCACAGACACTCTCACACACATCTAGGTTATCCTCACAAACAGATAAATGCTAAGACCCAACATGGGAAAATTAAAATTACTAAAAAAAAGTGTATTTTTTCTTGGATATACAAACAATGATGCCTGGTTGAATAATTCAAAACAAACCCAAATGATTTCATTGATTTTTAATTGATTTCTAATAAAATTTTCCAAATTATGTGACCAAATTCTCATTACTGCAACACAGTTAGGTTTAAAGATAAACCTGTAAATAATGTTTTTTTTTGTTTTTTTTTCCACACAATGTCACAATCTGTACACTTCTGTTGGACTAAGCATTTTAAAGCTAATTATTATAATATAGATATTTTGCAAAATATGTTTTGCAATTTTATCTCATGATAATTTTGGATCATCTTACAGTTCACAAGGACATACAGTTATCATAATAATAAAAAAAATAAAAATAAAAAAAAGTCATTATCATTCTCCTGAAAGTCATTTATTTATCATTATTACTCTAGGTTTTGTACTGAAGGTACAAACTGGGCCAAAAATGTCTGTATTGCATTTGTTAAAGAACTGTATATTGTATATAATATGTAAGTTTCTGGCTGTACCCGAACCTTATATGTACAGTATAATCAATAAAACTCAGTCAAGCCTGCCTGTTCCCCACACTCGCGCGCACACACACACACACACACACATGCCTGAGGACTATTAACGATCTACATCTTTCTCCCCCTCATCTTTCTCTCTTTCTCTCTCTCCTGTTCCATGACTCCCAAGCTTTTGACCTTCAATCTCTCTCCTCCTCGTGGCGAACTGGCACAAATGGCAAATTGGCACATGTGAAAGCAGAATAGCCATGAAGGGTGAGGCAAATAAGAGAATAATTGCCTCAAAGGTCACCTCGACTCGTTCTTCTCACAGCTGATGACCCTGACTGTGCTCTGGTCCACAGGCTGGCAGACTGGCCATGAATGCATGTAACACGCCTCATTTGTGCCAGAGGCCTGAGGAATAACAGGGTCCATTGGTGCCGCACACAAGTGCACACACACACACACACACACACACACACATACTACATACCAGCTTGCTTAGGCATTCACAGAGGAAAAAGGACAATGATCTGTGTTTCCTGAAGCAAACAGACACAGAACATGTTTTCCACTCAACAGGGCATAAATAATGCAAAGATAATTCACATGCAAAAACCCAATGATTTGTATAGATGAAGCCCCAAGAGAAAAACTACCATATTACACAGAAAAGGGCAATATTCTGGCTCTGCATTTATTGAGCATCCCAGAATTAGTTACAGCACAGAGCAGGATGAGGAAGTCCTATATCATACATCCTCAACCTACCCTTAGTGGGACATAGGATCTTTGTGAGTTATTGTGGGATGGAGTCTTTCTATGTGTAAAACATGTGAAAACATTTCTGATCGTGCTAAGATTCTATAACACACATATGTGGTGCTCCAGTTTCCTCCCACAGTCCAAAGACATGCAGTCAGGCCAACTGGAGTTACTAAATTGCCCTTAGGTGTGAGTGAGTGTGTGTGTTTGTGTCTCTGCCCTGAGATGGCCTGGCGACCTGACCAGGGTGTTTCCTGCCTTCCGCCCAATGAGCACTGGGATAGGCTCCAGCTCCCCGAGACCCAGAAGGATAAGAGGTTTAGATAATGCATGGAAATATATGTGCAACAAAATTTTCTGCCATCATACGATGTTCATTCCTCATATCGCTGCTGTCGGAAGAAAACCTTGTATCTCCATTTTTGTTGTTTTTCAGTTTTTGACAGAAGTGCCTATTTTCTTTCATATTGTTTGTAAATTTCATGAAGAATGGACCAAAAGAAATGTTTTTTTTTTTTCCTTTTCCTGTAAAGTTGTGCAATGCGCTTGGGTACCTATGACTCTTACACAGTACTGTATATCAAGGACGACTATTTCTATCATTATTAATGGAGTCTAATATACACAAAGCAAAAACGTATACACACAATAGCTAAAATATCAACATATTGGAATTATATGCTTTATTAGTCATATGCATCGCTGATCCAAACACTCCATGTCCTTATAAAGCACGTCTCTAGTATTTTGTCTTCCATGGAGCTGTGAGTTTTTCATACAATCTAAGCAAGATCAGAAACATTTGCATATGTTTTACACAAACCAGATGAATGCTGAATTTATTCACTGTCAAACAATTCACTGTTAATCACCACCAAATGTGTGCTTGAATATAAAAACTAAATTATATGGCTGCATTACACAAGAAGCAACCTGACAAACTAGTCTTAGCCTGTTATGAGTGCCACAATTTTGACTGCTCCTTTAATTACTAAAGCAAAGCCATCATCGCCCTGCTTCTATCTAGTGTGGATTCAAGAAAAGTGGCACAAGAGGGGATGGAAAGCATTGTGGCGTGGCAGGGGCTGTGACTCCCAATATGTACACAATGTCATTCATGGTAAAACCATTATGAGTAGCATTATTCACACTGTTAAACACCTCATTCTGCACAGGATCCATTAGCAAGGTCAACAATGAAGTCACTTAGCATTAAACTAAGCTTTGCAAATCAACATTGTTTCTTGGCTTTACATTATGACAGTGCTTCAGAAAACTACAACTCCCTTTACCTGGTACAAGACACTGTTATTTTGATTCACAATTATAAGACCGGGAGCCAATTTTGAGAACTATCAAAACACTACATTTATTTATCAAGCAAAAACACCCTGATTGTTTTGCAATTTTCCCCCTAAACCCTTCTGATCTTCTTTGCCTCTGTAAGCACTCGTAAGAACAATTCGATGATGCACCACGAGCAGCTACAGAACCCAATCACCAAAAAGAAAGAGAATGGACAAAGCTGCATAACAAACCTAAGACATCCTGCAAAACTGGTGTGGGATGGATTATGCACTGCAGGCTCCTGATTGCTAAGGGCATAGGGGGTGCCAAAAGGCCCAAGTCAGCTCAAGGTCTGGGAACAATCTATTGTGACTATACAATTTATACAGATAGACAGATAGTACTTTAATATGAACCACTGTGACTGTAGGCACAATGTGAAATAAATGAAGAAATGTTATCTCTCCCCAGGCCCCTCAGTGCATGCCGTTTTATTGAAGCAGGGGCACCGTCCTCACTCAAACTTTAACATTGTGTATCCAAGTTGGTGCTGACTAGTTATATGTTGTAACCATGCCAACAGAACAGTGAATTATTGCCAGAATTTGGGCTTTTTTTTTTGGTTCAGTTTGTTTCACGTTGCAGATCACAGAAGTCAGGAATGGTCAGGAATTTGATGGGCTATCCCTCAAAAATATTCTTGATAAAATCTATAATCTTACCCTTTGTGTTGCATGAAATGTTTGCATGTACCACAATTAAAGCAATAAAAATAAAGTCACTTTTTTGTGACTGATGAGTTTATTTATGTGAATTTAACCCATTGATGATGACTGACCGCAACTTACCACAAGCACATTCTGTAGTCCAGCAGCTCATGCTGCTATAAAACAGTCAAATGTTTAAACAGGCAGATTATGAGGACGGTACAGTGTTGACGTGCACTGAAAAAAAGCATGCTTTGATGTAGAACGTCCTTGTTTGGTGCAGGTCATAAAAATGTGTTCCCACCAGCAGCAAACGGAATCACTTGGAAGCAGTCTGGATCCAAGGATCAATTGATTTGTGTACACCTGAGTCTGAGTGGATTCAAACTGAACTGAACTAAAGAAAATGTAGTCAATGGGTGTAAAAGCACCCTTAGATAGCTCTATGATCCGTGTGTACGTCTGAAATGAATATGTGAATCTTCTGGAGTAAGAAAGGTGTTACTATACATCCTTTCTCCAAATAGATTGTCATCCATTGATTGCACTTCTCTACATCTTGCACTTTATTAACAGCAGGTTTATATGAGATAAATCTAACAATTTATTATATACTTTGGAATACCTTTATACAAACCTTTATACAAACTGTTTTAAAAAACCAACATAAACAAGGCATGCAACAATGATGTTGTCAAGCAAAGGCATATTATTAGTGTGGAAAGAGATTATCACATTGTGAAACATTCAATTCTTGCACTTTTGGTAAATACCTGCTCAGATTAAGTCTAAGCCAAATTGTCTGTAAAACAGAGGAGATGAAGTGGGTGAAGATTTTTCTTTTCCCTAAATACCACATATTGCTCTTTCATAAGTTCATTGTTCACTCTCTTTCTCAAATGCTATCTGAATAAATGAATAAAAAGGTGCTGTGCTGAGGGGTGGCAGTGAGTCATGAGTTTGGCTGGACTGTTATTCAGACCACACACACACACACACACACACACACACATAGGTAAAGTGGGCAATACTTACCAACATTTATTGTCATAAATCATGTTGCATTATGTCACAATAACTTAAAGAACAGTGACCAGATCCATGTTTCATTAAAAAGAGAAAACAATTGTGAAATGTTGAATGAAAATCTTTAAATACACCATGTTTCATTTAATTTTCAGTATCTGGCTCTACTGGTTCTTTTTTGTCTGTTCCAACTTATCAAATCTCAGAAAAATTAAATCTCATGACGCATGTCTTGTATTAGGCCTGTGTCGGCTACAAAATCATCTTCTTTGGGCAGCGTGTGGAAAATAACTGTGGTAGCAGACAACCCAGGCCTTCTTCTCGGCTGGGGGTGAGTGGTTGGGAGAGTTTCTTCTTCTATGGTAATTTTGAGACGGTTCCTAACACTGAAATGAATGCACGAGCAAACAAAGTGATAGCATGTGACCTGAAGCTTAATGTTTGTGAAATAAAATGACATAATAGTAGTGCACTTCAGTGAATTTTTTGCAGCAGTACACCGTGAAATGTACACCTTCACATAATCGGCTTTATGTACAAGCATGAAATCTGCCTGCCACAAAGGCATACAGGGCCCCCCTCCCGAGCATGTTCAACCAGTGCAGCTCAGCAGCCATATTTCTAGAACAATTTCACCTATACTACTTTTTTTGAGGGCTGTATCAACATTTACATGGTTAACCATCACTGGCACAGGCCCGTCATGTATTATAAAAGTATCTTTAAGTATCACGACGTACATTTTTGCCATATAGCCCATCCCTAACCATACACACTTGTATGCTTTAATATATAAGCATGCACACTCTGAACTTCTCATATTACACACCTTCAACTCAGCAACGCCTGTCACATAGTCCATAAGCGCTATGTGTGTGAGGAAGTCAGAGTGGCGAGAAGATGACAGGAGAGAATGAGTGTGAATTACTGAACAGTGGAGGAGAGCTGGGGTGCTGGAGTGATTCTGAGCCGTTGGAGTTTTAAAGCTTTGAAGCGCACAGACTCCTAAATGACACAAGCATTACATATGGCACACCTCCAGAGACTAAATCCCACAGTGGTCAGCAGGACAGAGTAGGATCTACAGTTCCAATCTTGTTAGAAAGGAAAGCTCCTACGGCAACTCGATGACCCATTCACTATTCAAACAGGATACAGCGTGCAGCTCATCATGTGCTTATCATTTTCACTGACGGAACGACTGCATTCCCAGAGAGAAGGGCTTTCAGCTATCTTTCTCTTCACCTCTGGAGAGGGGACACACAGACAAAAAAATTCACTTCTTCACCAAAGCAGCAGAAGGGAGGGAAAAAGAGGGAAAAAATGATATAAATAACACTGCCAATTTGCAAACCAGTTTTTGATTCATGGCTGGAGAATTCAGTGGCTCTTGAATGATATATATAAAACTGCCTCGGCAAAGTTCCTTCTGTTTACTCATTTAAAATTTATCCTCTGTGATGCAGTCAGTTGAAAAACAATTTTTCGTAAGCGTTCCCTCTAAAAAAGAAAAAGGGGAGGAATTATAATATGAGCCCATAAAAGACCACATGCTGAGATGGGCATGAGAGACAGGCACAGAATAAAGCACACACACAGAGAGAGAGAGAGAGAGAGAGAGAGAGAGAGAGAGAGAGAGAGAGACAGACAGACAGACAGAATGAGGCTATACTGATCTTAATCTCACCTTCCTGAGCTGATGGCTGATACACAGTGCTAGATTTCATACCTACACATACAAAGAACAAGCTGAACACACAGCTATACTGAAGCCTCTTTCAATCTTTTGAAACTTTATTTACACTTCCTTTTGTGGCCTTTCACTGAATGCTCTCTCTGTTTCCTTCTGACTGAGCCAAGTATGGCATCAAAGAGTCATTGAGGGAGGAGCTGTTTTAGATTCCTGCTGTGTTTGGACTCGAGCCTGAGTCAGAAATGCTCTGACAACTATCACTGAAAAATGGTGTATGGTCAGGCCCACAAACGCACTGCGCTGCCTCCATCAGTAACTCAGTTTGAGCTGACTGCAGACAGTTTTGTGCTGTTTCAGTTGATGACCTGGGAAAGAGGGTGATGGGCATAAAAACAATGACACAGACGCACCACAAGCAATTAAGAGACCTTTATAGATTACGGTGAGGCGAGGGACTTTGGATAAAGTAGTTAAGTGCAAAAACACATGCAGACGCTGTATGATAAGCAAGTACCCTCTAGGAGATCACTAGACTTTGTTTATACCCACTTAAAATGCACAATGATACATAAGTGATTCACATACTTGGTCATAAATACAGCAATATGTGAAACTAAAGAGCAATTACACGGATTTTTCGAACTTTTAGTATCGCTAAATAGTAAAAAGATGTGAAATGTGCCATTCTAAAGAAACTTACAGAACCAAAATTGTTCACAGTAGTGGTGATGGGAACCAGACATCTGAAGAGTTAGATACCTCTAAAGGCGTCCTTACAGAATGCTAAGTCATGAAAAGGTTACAAATACGCTGCCTGATGTCTGAGACAGTGTGTAACAATAAATTTTGGTCTAAAATATATTTATTTATGGTGGAGAGGTTCATGCAGGGTGTTGTAAGACAAAGACCCTTACATTTCACTCGTAATCTTAGATAATAAATAAAATGGTTATATTTGCATTGTAGATACGTGACCCCTGGTTCCTATCACCACCTATTTCAGTAAAGAAATCTGAGTCAGTAAGTTTCTCTATAATGCATTGTTTAAGGCCAAAACACTCTGAATGACACTGTTTACACCTTACCGACTGAATTATGCAGATTAGAAACAACAAAAAAGTGAAACTCCTCTTTAAGTAACAAACTAAAGCAAAGAACATTCTGAATAACCATATAAACTCTCACTACTTCTGAAACTGTTTGACAAAGTGAAAACAAAATGTTCAGGCGTTCTACAAATGTATAAGTACATAAGTACTTATGCTACTAGCTAAGTGTTTTAGTAATTGCTGGCAAGTGAGTGCAACAATTAGTGGTCAAACTTGTGGTTAAGTATGTATCTGTGTAATGTGGGAGCAGGGGGCAGTGGAACGGGGCTAGTCACAGTACACCCAATACTTCAGGCTAGTCTTCCCCACTGCATGCAGAATCCTCTAAATGAGCATGCATCCTGAGAAAAGATGCTCTTTTTATGTGCACAGGACCAGCTCCAGCTTTAGTCTGACAGTGGCCGGTTCAATGTGCTTCAGAAGCCTGTGTGTGTTCTTCTCTAATGCTGCCTACTGCTATCGATCACTGCAGTCCATTTGCTTTCCCAGGCCCGGGCTTCATCCATCTCTCTCCTCCTCTCATCTCACAGGGCTGGCAGGACCAGGGCGAGGCCAGCGGCGTCTACTCTCTCCGTCAGCGGCGTCTAATCCTTCCCCTCTGAGGGATGGTGGGGAGAGATGAGGCCTTAATTAGTCCAATAAACCGCTCTGGAAGGGGTTATTGATACCAGACGCTGAGCTCTAACTGAAGACTAGGCAGAAAGCAAGTGAAGGAGAGGGGTTCAGGGAGCTGAGGCTGCATGTTCAAAAAGCAGGTCATTCTCCTCTTTCGTCTCCTCTGAGAGCCTCCTCGACAACCTTTTCATGCGTCCTTCAGCTAAGAGGCTTAAGAGGGAATGCTGACCCTCACAATATCAAAGATTATGAGCTGGAGGAAAACAACAACAACGCAACAACAATTTGCCAGGCGTTAAACGCGGGGGAATTACGAGTAATTAAAGACAAAATTACTCGTCTAAGCTGTCCTTGCGTCCTCCCGCACTCCTTTTCCTAGGCTCCGCCTCCATCCCTGTTACGCTGAGAGCCGAAAGAAGAGAGTGGTCTGTGATAATCCCTGGCTCTCTCCAGCAGCACAACTCTGGCTTTCGCTTAGGAAATTGATCTGGCTCTTTTCATGAGCACTAGAGGCAAGGTGACCCACGGTGGGTGCAGTTCAGCTTAGCCTGCGCACAGCAAATCTGCCATTAGTGCTGAAGAGTCACGACAGTAAATAAACAACTATAGTCCTACATGGCCTTTACTTCATCAAAAGCAGGATATGGCTTTGAACTAGCACTATGGTGAAAGGAACAGGTAGAAAGCTGTGCAGATGTACGCTTGTTCTCTGTGATATTTTGGTGGCCATCCAGCTCCTTTTATCTGGTTTCTGCAGAATAGACTGTTATATGTATTTCCATATACAAGACTAGTATCACTTTTGAAAGAACAACAAAACCTCTGTTACAACAGTAGATAATGTTTATTCTATAAATCATTTTGAAGTTTTTGTCCATTCATTTGTTTTCTAAATGCCCCTGATGGTTTTGCTTCTTCTTTCATGAGACCTAGCAAATGTTCCTTCATAGAAAATGCTCATCATCAGGCTAAGTCCAAACTGTCATAATCTGTGAACCAGGAGTACAGCATCAGTAGATCATGATTAGGGCTGGACATCCTAAAATGCTGTGGATAATGCATACAGAATGCCATTTAGACATCATATCAGCAGCCTCAACATGCCTGTTGGCTCAGGATGCTAAGACTAACTCCTTAGCTACTGAAATGTTCAATACTCTGTAGTATTGAAGTAATTTGGCCGATACCAGGAAAGTATTTAAGTACCCAGACTAAACCATGATGACAGAAGCTGGTGGCAGTTCATGGATGCTGGAGATGCCTGTTCTAATATGTTTAAGTGTGGTGGTCTGGCTCAGGCCGGTGGTACTCCAAAAGGAGACCAAAGTGAACGCTGGCGTCTCTACTGTGCAAAGTCGCTTTGCACCTTATTAAGCACCAATCAAAAAAAACAGCTGAGAGAAATGCAAAAGAGCAGAATTATTTATTCTGCATTTGCATATCTGCCAAGGGCTTGGCCCAGGGGGAAATTGTATTAGGAGGAGTGATTAATTCAGTCGTTTCTCTTTTATGGCTGACGCTGGCCTCACCGATTTACTGAGTCCATTGCATGTTATTTTAAGTAAAAATGAAATGCCTAGAAAGGAAGTGTAGGCTTATTACTTTTATATATGAGCAAAATGGAGGAAGCCTGAGATGGATTGCCATTGCCTCTAACAGGGCCTCTACCTCTCTCACCTCTTTCTCTCTCTGTCCTCCTCTTTCTCTGTTTCTCTGATTATTTTCAGCTGCAGAATTTCTCTAAAGACTGAAAATGTCTGTGGGTGGACAGACTAGATGCATGCAGTCATAAGTCATTTTGAGGTCTACAATTCCCCTTAATCAAACTGAGGAGTCTAGGGTTTCATCTGAGTCTGGATTCCAGCAGACAGGCTGCATAATACAGACCTCAACAGCACGTCTCTCCCCTCTCCCCACCAAACATCCCAGCATCAGCACCACTGCACACTTCTGCTACGGCAAACGCAATCTCTCAGACAGGCAAGGGACAAGGTCAAACGCCATTTCATTTTCTCTTTTAATCCCTCCAGCACTCTCATCAATACCCCCTCTCTCTCCATCTCCCTCCCAGCAATGCATTTATTTAAAACCACACTCTGCACCCATGACAGTACGGGGAACACAGAATCGACTAAAAAGGCAGAGAAAACAGAGAGGAAAATATGCCTGAGTATAAACATAGAATTCCACCATGTAGAGCAGGCATTCTCTGATTATGCCATTTCAATTTCACTGCTAACGTATAATTAAGGATAACAACCCCCCTCCCCAAAAGCGAAAGAACACTGTAATTTTACTTACAGTAAAAAGCCCATTTGCAGTATTTATATTGCAATGCTTCCATGTCCTCAAATAATTTACAGAGATTAGTCCAATGAGCATGGTTATCTAATAGAATGCAATTTGAAGCAGAATGGCTGGGAATTGGCTAACTGAATTTCCACAGTGAATGAGTCTTGCATTTTCCCGGCTGATAACGCTGATGAAACAGTTGTATTCATTACTTTAAAAGCCACAGTTGATAACTCAAAGAAAAGGTGCTCGAGTGCCCTGACTACTTATGCCCTCTCTGTCAGAACAATAAAAATGTCCACAATTTCATTCACATCCCTATGGGCCAGTACACAACTATGCCGTTTTTCCTTCAATAACACAGGATTCATAACCCTACCGCTCAATACGTGGCATTTTGAGAGAAATAACACCAATCTGAACGTTCATCTTTATTACTCTTCCCCATGGGTGGGCGATATGGAGAAAATATAACATTCACGATGCACGATACATATCACAATGTCTTCTGGGCTTAGATAAGTTGGACAGAGCGCACCAGTAGTGCCATATTTAAACAATACCATCAAAAACTATTTCTCTTACTGAGTTGCTCTACATCCAATTAAACAAGCCTATTTTAAGGCTCTGAACCATGCAGTTAGTTAGTGTTGACAATAACTAGTGAATCACCGAAATGAAAATTCCTGGCCGAAACCGATATTCAAGTCACACCTGGACGAAAACCAACACCAAAAACTGAAAGAAAACTGTTTAGTTGTTTTATTTATGGTTTATAATAAAATCATACATTTACTTTATGTGTAATTTGATTCCCCTCTTGATATGCAGTGTGAACAGTGATTATAAATCACTTGTCTAATGTCCTTCATAGAAACTATACAACAGTTCCATGTGGCTGATTTTTTCCCCACTGTAAATCTGCTGCTGTTCAACATGTTTGAATGCGTCTCTGCTGACCAGTGTGGGAGAGGAAACAAAAACAGCAATTTTAATCACTGTTTGTTTTCGTTATCATTCAAATGATTTGTTCATGTCTAATTATTCTCCGTAGCTCTATTAAATATTTCGGATTTTTCTGGCTCAATGTTTCGGCCAAAAACCGAAAGTAAAATTTTGTTGCATCCCTGACGATAACAATTATTTACTGTCATATTGCTAATCTCTGTCCTGCCCTGTGTAATTCTCTCCAGGTAGCTTCTGATACAGTAGCACTGTCTTGTCTTTCACTGTCTCTCTCTCTCCCTCGTTCTCCTCCTTGAAGGAACCGTAAATGGAACAAGTCCATCACATCTTTAACTACTTCTTCGAAGTTACAGAGGCCTTTAGGGACACACACACACACACACACACACACACACACACACACACACACACACGCACACACGCACACACACGTGCGCACACGTACGCATGTGCACACACTTACTCTTGGCTCAATTTTCACCAATAATCCCCACTGGAACTCTAGGCATCTGTTCCCCGGTGGAGCTCTAACATCTGTTAGTGTGTCATCACATCTCTCTATTCTACACGTCTCCTCTGCTCTTTCTGTGTTTTTCGGGGACATCTCCTCCTCATGAACCCCTCTTCGCTTGCAAGGCTCTCTCTCCTGGCTAGTAACCTGACCTCATGCTTCCCCCTGCATTACTCAGATGCGCTCTCCGCCTTTCTCCCCAACTCTCTCCGTTAGACAAAGCTCTGTCAGGCTTCTATTCTAAGCCCATGTGATTGATTTTTTCTTAAAGGACACCTGACAGAGCTGGATCCGCGGCTTGAGGCTCCTAGGCTCAGGAATGTGTCATACAGGGTGCTTGCGGAAATCCGGAAACAACTACAACAACAGAAACTCGAGCCCGTACACACATACAGCCATACCATACACCTGCGGTTTTTGAGTGGGACGACAGAAAACAGAATTCAGTTCAGCGCAGCGCAATCCGACCACATCTGCTGGGCCACTGGGGCGTGATGTGATTCTATACAGCGGCGGGGTTTGGTTGGGGTTCAAGCCTATATTCATGCTTGGCTAATCCTTCAAGCCCTGCCTGGGCATCAGAGGCTCTAATTAAAGGCTAATGCTTGAACGGCCTCCCAGGGTCACTCAAAATGAGCAGTAAGACTGTATTAAAAGCCCACTACATTGTTCCTTCAAAAAAAAAAAAGGGCCCGCATATAATGGGCGAATGCGAATATCTGGGGTATGTCTGTTAACAAGCAGATTAAAAGCAACACACACTGGACTTCTGAATGGCGAGAGAAAGAGCCTTGTAAAAGCATTAAAACAGAGCGAATTAGCAGAGAAGCCGCAGTTCGGGTGTCAGGGTGGGACCCGTCTCTGTGCTGGTCACGTGGATGAGAGAAAGCTCAAATCCTTAATGTCTTTTAATGTGATTAATGGTCACAATGGGTGTTTTTTTTTAATAACCGGCATCCAAACAGAGTTTTTTCATAAAAAAGAGGCCTGCATATGTGAAATGTGTTCAGTGTGAGCGTCTACATTAGGGACAGGTGAAAAGCAAAGAATCAAAGAACAGAGACGCGTTTGAAAAGGCCCATTAAAGCTCTCTGAAATAAAAGCAAAGTGCATGTGGCCATTAGAGAGGACCTGGATATTATCTGTAATTTCTTATCAGTCATTCAGGTCTCACTGACAGAGGGAATTTGTGTGTCTCTGTGTGAGTGTGAGTGCTATTAGCACATTGTGGCCTTCTCTCTGACAGTGGACTGAGGGGTCATCATATGACAGGGAAATGGGTATTTGAAGGGCTGCTGAAAAAAGCTACACTCTTCTGACTCTGTTGAGACTTCAGACAGCCATTATTTTTGGAGGAAGAGGCATACACTGGGGCTACCACAACATGGTGCTGTCACAAACCCAGCAGGGGGTGAATTGGGCCTGGGCCGTCAACAGAGTCCTTTTATTCGGGCAACAATGTGAAAAATAACTGCGGTAAACGGTAGGTTTGAGCAGACTGATGGCACTATCCTAAATCTTCAATATATGTCATCTAACGCGACTGCCAATCAAGTTGGAGGATTTATATGACAGAATAATATGCGGATTTAAGATGCAGTACATCATGCCATATACACTTTTTCTTGTAGCATGCAGAGTGTTTTCTTTCAATATGTAGATTAGTTGTATATAAGCTTCACACTGATATAGATTTGCTTAAAAAATATCAACATCAAAAAGCTGTTCAGATTTTTTATCAGATTTGACCAATATTTTATTCCAATATTTGATTACATATTTATTTTACTGCAGAAGAGCAGGATGTCTAGACAGCGCTGGACTCCTGTGCTAAGACATCTGCATTTTATTCATTTTACTGCATTTATAACCTGATACAATTAAATTATATATTTCTCCATACAGCCAATGCAGGTGGACCTAGTCTCAATTTCTACAATTTATGCATCAGCATTGGCAGATACAGTGGGTACCAAACTTTTGAAAATGCATCTATTCTGCATTGTTTTTTAATTCAATACAGAGATTTTCATTACAAATTCTATTATCTGCATAACAATCTGAGTGAACATTACAATCTCTGAAATTCTGACATGAATTCCAGAATTTCTTAGTGTTTGTCCATCTTGTGCTTTAATGACGGCATGCACTTGAGCTGGCATGGACTCTGATCTCTAACAGCGACACAAGTCTCTGATGAGTAGATAAAATCCACCTGAGAGCCCTCTGAACACAAGTCTAACTAAAATCTGACCTTTTTGTACAAAAGCTTTAACATGGTCTGTGACACAAATTTGCTTTGACTTATACTTTGTGCAAAATCTTATTTTTTCCATTTTATTTGTCATGTCTTTCTTTGTTTTACATTTTTAAAAATTCTAAAACTTTGTTATTCGTTTGCAGGATTAAGTGAAAACAATCCTAGATTTTCAAAATGGTCTCAGACTTTTAAACCCCAATTTACACCAGTAAATTATAGTAATTATCAAGGTTATCAGTATTATCACAGTATTGTTAAAATGTGCTCCAAATGTTCAAAAACTACACACAAACTGAAATAATTTCACCATTTTTTATACTGAAAATCACAAATAAAATTAGCAACACTATGCACTAAGAAAACTATATCAAATGTGCAATAACATTAAAGATGGCACTATGTGGCCATGAGAAGTTCAAACGTTTCAAACATGAGAGCGTTCAAATGTGTTTCATTTCAGTAGTGTTTTCACTACTACTTATCCACAATAAGCTGATTTAGGCAAAATATCCTAATTATTCTTTTAATGTTGCTAACATTTTCTGATAAAGACATTTAGACTTTCAAACTATCTTACCTGCAATTTTAATACGAGGCTGAAGTTGGCTTCCTATTCGCCAGCTTCTTGTTAAAATTTTCTCGCCCTATCTTAAATGGTGCAGGGAAAATTTAAGGTGGAAAGGGAAAATTTGAACGAGGAGCTGGCGAATAAGAAGCTGCCTTCAGCTTTGTAGTTTTTATGCTGGTAGGCTTTACTGATTAGGGTGCTTTAAGTTGTCAACCAATCTTACCTGGAGTTTTAAATATGGATCTACCTTTCAATATCCGCTATGGTAGGACCGTTCAACAAGATAGCAAAATTTGTCACAACTTTATATGTAATGCTGATGATGGGAAAATAAAAAAAAAATTCTTTGGGGACTATTTTGCCTTAGAACACTCTTCTTGTATCCTTACACCATGCAAGGATTAAACTAAACTGATAAAAACATTTCAGACCAAAATCTTGTCACAAAACTACTATAAAACAATGTCCCAGACATCAGGAAATGTATTCATAACCCTTATATGTAATAACTTTCTATGCAGAAACTTTTGGAGGTACTAAGCTCTTCAGACATCTGTTTTCTGTCACTACAACTGGCTTGTTTCTCTAGAACGAAGCATTTCACACCACTGTAACTGACTTTGTTTACACCTTAACCATTTCATTATTCAGCAATTTTGAAATATCTGTGGACCTTTAATGGTGGTATAGGTTATTACTGAGGTAGTGAATGTTAGAGAGACAGTTCGGAAGGAACCGCCAGTCTTTACGCCTTTATGTTCGGTTTAGCCTCTTGCACAGCAGCCCGCAAGCCAGGCCTGTGTGTCCTGTAGCCTCGCCTGTGGTGCGCTTCCATCCGTCAGCTATATCATGCGGCAGCGTGGTCTTGCAACCCGTTGCTTCTACTAAATTGCTGCTACTGCCAACGCGAGTGACTGTAGTATGTACTCCAGCAGAGTCTGATGCTCAGAGATGTATGTGTGAGTGAACGGGAAGAAAATGACCTGAGAAATTAGGATGCTGAACATCATCCAGGACCTTTTTTGCTGAGCCAGAGAAGTTCCTTTGTGCTTATGTGGGTCATAGGTTTATCTATATTTTGTTCAGTTCTGTGTATAAATAATATAAATATAATAATATAAAAGATTTTTACATTTACTTGTCGTAAATATAGTTCTCGTTACTAATTATACAACAGTATATATTAAACATATATGATAAATACATAAAAATGAGTTCATCTTAAGCATCTGAAAATGGTTTTACACATGCATATACATATATGTAGTATCTACAATATTAGTATCAGTACTCGGTATCAGACGATATTTAAGGATCAGGTATCGGTATCGGAAGCAAAAAAGTAGTTTCGGTGCATCCCTACTTACAAACAGCCCCTAAGTCAGAATTCACTTAGATTCTTAGTTTTTTTTTTTCCTTTTAACTCAACTGTGTCAGGAGGGGCGGAGTTGGCAATTACATTAAAATATGTCTGGTCACTGTTACTGAAGTAGACACGGGCTAGCATGCGAGTTGAAGCTTGATCTTTGTAAAAGAAATGGAATATGATAACAGCGCAGCTCAGAAGCTGTGGCTGTAGTATGATGTTATCTGTATTTTGGCCACAAAACTGTAATTAATCTAGTAATAAAGAAACTAATGTAGGAGAGCTGAGACGATTTTACTTGTGTTATTTAATGAGAACTGAAGCTGTTTTCTCAAACATCTGAAATATAACAATGCGGTCTGAGGATGAACAACATACCACAGATGGAAGGCTTTTTGTATAGGCAGTAGAGTGCATAGAGTGCATTCACATCACCCTACATGTTTAAAAGCTCAGTTATGTTCACATGTGGGAATCTTAAAGCCTTGCTATGATTTGCATGAAATAACTCAATAAATGAAAGATGTTTTCAGCATTAAATGAGCTTGCACCGTCACTGGAGGCTGTTACCACGGTAACTCAGTGAACTGTCATCGAGCACAGTCCTAGGGTGAGGAGTTTCAGCTTCACCCATCTCCGTCAGCTGAACTCACCCTGATCTCCAGCTGAGCCTGCACGAGGAGCATGAATGACCAAATTACACTTTGGGCTCCCCCCCATCCCCCTCATGTTTATTCCAATCTGATGTTGATACATAATGAATATTGATGCTGTCATGGTGACATATTTAGGACGCAGCGTAAATCAACATGGCTGCTGTAGATAAATAAACAAATTCAATTAAAGAGCACGTTAGCAAGGCTGTGCTTACCTCAGCTCCTTTCCTCTCCACATACTCACACACACATGCACTTGCACTGATCTGAACTGCAACCGGACCCCCCACTGGCCTCATGCTGACTACGAAACCACGCACAACCCTCAGTAATTTATAACTTCTGTGATCTACTGCACATGCACATGTCAATCACTCTGTCCTAAAATGATGGGTGTTGCCTCTTCATTCTCTCAGCTACAGCAGCAGCAGAGCAACCATCGATCTGCTGCCCTGAGAAGAATACTGATCACACCGGCCCCCTTCACTCAGACACACTCTACAGGATTCCTCCTAAGCACTATTACTCTCTTAACCCCAAACCCTAACCCTATACATGTTGGGGGGGAGACAGAGACGAAGCAAAGACAGAGAGAAAAATAAAGAAAAAAGACAGCACAATAGATAGATAGATAGATAGATAGATCGATAGATTGAGAAAGATACAAAAAGAGAGGGGTAGATAGATAGACAGATACATACATAGATAGACAGATAAAGAGAGAGAGAGAGAGAGAGAGAGAGTGAGTGAGAGTGAGAGAGAGAAGAAAGAGAGAAAAACAGAAAGAAAGAGAGATAGATAGAGATACAAAAAGAGAGAACAGAGAGTGGGGGGAAGGGGGGGCAGGCAAGACAAAGACAGAGAAAAAGAGAGGAGAGAGAGAGAGAGAGAGAGAAAGAAAAGAGAGACAGAAAGAGATACAAAAAGAGATAGAGAGACGAATAGTGAAAAACAGAGAGAAAGAAAGAGAGTGAGAGAGAAAGAAAGAGAGCGGGGCAGCAGAGATAGAGATGGGGTAAGGACAGAGAGAAAGAGAGGGAAAAAAAGACAGACAGAGAGAGAGAGAGAGAGAGAGAGAGCAGTGAGAGAGACAAAGAATACAGGACTAGAATAAAGGAATATTCTTAAGAAGTGCAGGTTTGAAGGTGAGTGAAATGATCTTGAGTATTTTTTCTGTGAGGCGAAGTCTTAACTATTCAAATGAAAGGGATTTTTCATATGGGTTTTTCTCCCTGATGCAGTAGTAACAGTATAATGGAGCCTGACAGTACAGAGAGGAGTGAGCTTTAGAAATGGCAAGAGATCACACGGAGTTTTATCATTCTTACTGCGGCACACACACACACACACACACAGACGAGCGCAGCTACTGGAAATACCACAGTGAAACACATCGCCAGGCATCATCATCGTGTGTGTTTTGCCATTTGAAAAGTGTATCCATTGTTCCTCGCCTTCAGGGCCCCGAGCCATGGCAGGCGCGCACTTTTGGAACGGAAACATTTCTGAACGACTCGGTTAGATTGGCTGGGTGCATTTTCCCATAACAATCCCACATGTAGAAAGCAATTAGCCTAGCTCGCTCCGGCCTGTCTGAGCTCCTCTGGACCCCGCTGTGTCTGAGGTCGACTGCCCTCCAGGTCAACATGACAACCGATCACTCCGCATTATCGGGCCCTTGCCCTTGTCCACGCTGCTGTCTGACATTTCAAACCCATTCCATCAAGCCTTCTATCTTAATTAACATTTACCACAGTGGGGCTGGGCAAGAACCGCACATGTTCCAGAAAGAGCACAGAAGGGCTTGAGGGGCTTAAGTGGTCGTTTCAGAACCTCTGGTGTCACTCAAGGCAAAAGCATAGAGACTCCCTCATGTTCCACTGCACATATAGCATGAATGCTAATGTCTACATTATGACTGCAACTAACCATAATAACCATAATAGGCTGATACGCTAACCTATTAACAATTCCTTCGATTAATCAACCAATCCAACTAGGAGAAGACATGTTATAACACAGGTAACTTTCTTTTGAATGTCTTCTAAGCATCATCTTCACTTTCAGAGTTGCTGCATTGTATCGTACTGTTAGTTTTGCAGGTGAGAAACTCCCACACATTAGACATTCTGGGTCCTGCCTTCTTCATTTCCTCTCAGTTTGCCATCAACCCATCAAGTCTGTATGACAAGTAGCAGTGTTTTCCACACACACATATATGAGTGGTGGGCAATATGATGATATTTTATTGTTATCATGATACTATTATTAATACCGGAATTAAGCACTCCTCTTATGGATACTACTCTGGTGCAAAAAACAAAGACATGACATGAAAAGACAAGAAAATATTCCAAATGAAAAGGCTGTGGTCACCTCCCCACAGCTGAAAATATTAAAGCAGCATTATGCGAGAATTGGTATTTTTGCTCTTGGGCACCCCCTACAGCTACAGAGTGTACTGCACCTTGACTCCACTGTCGACAATACGAATTGTGCTTTGAGGCCCTCATCATGGACAGCTGTTGAAGGATACAGAATCTGACTCCCCTTACATCCCCTTACCTTTACACATTTTTCTCCATGTGTAAGTAACAGAAATCGCGAGTGTAATCTGTAGCATCAATATACATGTGTGACGTGCGTACATGCGAATGGGAGTCAGATTCTGCCGGAGAGATGGAATTTAGCACAACACCCCCCATTAAAAGAGAAAGAACTTTTAGCAATGAGTAGAAGCCAGTCCAAGATTTACTCTTGTCCAGTCTCTTGTCTGGTCACCCTCTCTTTTTCCTCTTGCTCCAACAATGTCTTCTTTGGTCTCTTTGCAGCCTCTGCCATGATGTCCATCCATACTTCTAGGTAGCTGAAACCGTAGCTGTGTGTGACGTGGTACCGTAAAGTGTTACATAGTTCTCACGTGAGGTTTTGTGCCCGCTCCTCTAAAGTTACAAAGCGCTATAGCAGGCATTCTGCACCCAGAGTGGCAATGAGAGAGACGCCATTCTCCCTATTATAAGGCAGTGCAGCATCAGAATGATTTTAAAGCTGATATTTTAAGGTAAAATTCTTACATCATGTTGCTTTAACAACTATAAGCAAAACAAAATTAGTTACCTCTGGTTGTCAGGATGGCTCAAACCAAGTTCATACTTCTACCTAGCAGTTAGCAATTTATTCTATGCTAGCTAGCTGAATTTTTATTCAGTACAGACTCAGCTTAATATTACTACTTCCCCCATGATAAGCTGATTTAGATTTTGATCACAATATCCTAACTCTTCTTTTAACGCTTGAAACATATTCTGATAAAGAAATTTAGACTATCAAACTATCCTACCTGTAGTTTTAACGCAAGGCTGAAGATGGCTTCCTATCCGCCAGCTTCTTCAAATTTTCCTTTTCCATCGTAAATGGTGTAACAGTTATTATTACAACACCTGAGGTGCCACCATGAAACTGTTGCATCATTTAAGGTAAAATGGAAAAAACTGAACAAAAAGCTGGTGGAGGGGAAGCTGATTCAGCTTCATAATATGCTGGTGGCATTTTTGATAAGGTGATTTAAGCTATCAAAATATCCTACCTAGAGTTTTATGTAGGAAACTATATATAAATACGGTAGGACATTCTAACAAGGTAGCACAATTTGTCATAACACTAGGAGGCTTCACTGAAGACATAGGTGCAGCAGCTACTTTGCTAAAGCAAACATGCTGCATGGCCTCAGAGTGTAGTATTTGTAAGTATCCCATGAGGTTGCTCGTGTTACCCCCTTTACACGCAACTACCACTTTACTTCTTGTGACAAAGCCATGCCGTGGTGTAAGTAGTGCATTGGGAAAAGAAATGTTTCATTTTGGCTGCCTTAGTTTCACTTTTTCTTTTCAGCCTGTAGCCACAGTAGGCTGTTCGTTCTCCTGGCTGTATGTGCTGATTTGCAGAGTTAACAAGCTTCATAAATGACCCAGTTGATCCAAACATCATATATATTCCATATATTGCAATCAGCTGCATTATCATTAAATTTAGCATAGTAAGCCCACACTTTTGAATGTCTTACTTCGCTCTGCATTTGAAATGGTTAAGGTAGTCAGAGAGAATGCTTTCGCACATGGAGCAGAGCACCCCTACTGCTGATCCAATCTAGTACCAACCATTTAAAAATGCAAGCTATGTAGAATGAATTAAAGCTACACAAATACCAATAGAAGCACTGTTTGTCTAGAAGCTTACTGATATTTTGGTATTGACCAGTCAGGAACCAGTTCTCGATACCCATCCCTATTTTTGAGTATATCGTACATATCATCAACACTTAAAAACACTGATCAGCTCCATGTTTCATTAAAAGGATAACATAATTAGTCATGCTTAATTGGATTTAGTGCAGTACAAAGCATGAAATGTCAATCATCAACATATTCATGGTCTTCTAATCAAAGTGACATTACTGCCATTTTTTGTCAAAATACTGTAACTTGTACAGTGTCAAAATACTGTAACTTGTATCATGTCACGCAAAATGTCTTTTAAATATAGTTTGCAACAAAAAATATATAAAATATATAAAATCTACCATACTACAAACAATTTTCAATACTTCAGTACTTTGTTTAAACAAGCTAGCACCAGGCTGGCAAGAGATTTTTGGAGCAATACCATAGATGCGGTCCTTTTGCTTGCTTAATGAACCTTTGAATGAAAGGTTCTTTTAAAATTTTCTTTTTTTTTTTTAATGTGAGTGTGAGTAACCTTTTTGCAGTTAAAGAACCTCCACATAATAGTTGTTAACCTGTAACATCAGAAGGGTTTTGTATTGATAAAAAGACTGATTTAAAAAGTCAGACATGTTAATTGAGCTATAAAAACTTATTTTTTCGTGTTCATTCCAATAAACATTTTCTGCTCTGACAATGAGCGGAAGTACGTTTATCATAGTATCTTTCTGGTATTGCGCACTGTGATACTACACTTAGTATTGAAATCAAAGTTTGCCGTATCGACCCAGTGCTTCCCACAGTCTAATGCAATATGTCTGAATGACCATATTGATCATAAAAAATAACTTTTTTATAGGAGATATAGATATTTTTGAAGTAAACAATGGCAACAACAGAAATACATGTCAACATTTTTTTTTATAATTGACGCTGCTGACTTTCTTGACTAATCATTGCTGCCCAAGTCTCCATGTCAGATCCCACCAAGATCTGTGCTTCTGTCCACAAGCATGAGCTGAACATCAAGTAATGAAAGTAGATTAACAGCCACACAATCCAACATAATAACCAAATGTGTGATGTATGATGTAAAAAAAGCCTGTGCAGGTCTTTAGTCTTCACAGAAACCAAGACATAGTGCACAGGGAGCCCTATTTTGAGAATGCACTGCAAAAGCTATGATTTTAATAATTTAATTTAGGCATTTGAAGCTGGCCTGTTCCCTCTACAGACAGCAATTTAAATTTCAGGCAACTAAGCAAAACTAATGGATAAAATAATAGTTATTCAGCAGGGCTCCTCTGGCGGGTGAAATGCATTTCATTTAAAGATTAGCGGTAAGCTGCTCTATTTTCCCCTCTCTCTCTCTCTCTCTGTGAGAATGTGACTGTAAGTGATTTGGCTTTGAAGGGACGAGGAGCGAGTGGGAGTGACCTTTTGCAACACAGTAATATGGTCAGACTGAAAATCAATGCAGACACAGATAAGGATCTTTGTATTAAGAGACCTTTTCACCAGCCCTAAAATTAAGCATTAATGTCATGTTTGCGACATGCATGCCTGCTCAACAGCTCCCCCTTTTCTTGTCCAGGCTGTATTTCTTTTTTTTCCTTTCTTTCTTTTTTTTCTCCAAGCCGAGCGAAGCAAACAGTTAAAACGCCAACAGCCGAGGGAAGAGGGGAGATAAAACTCCCAGCTCAGAAGAAAACACACCCATCTCCCATCAGGTCCGGGCTTTGAGCTCGAGGGCCGGGGGATGCTGGGAGATCTCTGGGAGCGGCGTGGCTCTGCAGGACTCCAGCAGCGCCTGCCATGAAAAACTCAACATCCTGAAATTAGCCTCCTCTCAGCGTCTCGCCCCGCTCGCTCTCCAGGCCTCTGGCTGCAGTGCGTGTCTGCTTTCGGATGCAGTGCGGGGCGCCTGCTGTTGCTGTGATTTAAAGAGGGCCACCGAGGATAAACAAAGCTATGGGGTGCATGCAGCTTCGAGTGGAGTTAAAAGACCCCCTTCCCCACTCTACCTAACACAATGACTTCAGGAGCACGAGTCTCTTTACCATATTTTGCCTGAGGGCTTCACAACAAAGCGGCTGGCGTCGATGTTTATAGAATAAGGAATTTATATCACTCAGAACTTCATAGCTCTGCGCAGCTGTAACGAAGCCACTGCATGACAAACATTAGGCACGCACACATGGGAACTACCTAGCAAGAAGCGCACGCAGGATAAGGCTCTTTGACTCACACGTTTGGGATTACTGCACCATATTGTATGCCACCCATGATCATAAGACAGCAGACCAGGCCACGTGCCACACACCAATCCCCTGTGCCCCCTTATAGAGCTTATAGAGATGCTGGTGAAACATTCAAGCACAATATCTGCTTTGATTTTGTGTGCTCGGTCTGTGTCAGCTTGTGCTATGCCTGGTTCACATGCAATCAGCCAAGACTCTACTTTAAAAGCAAAGGCCTCTATCCTACATCTTACTTGTTCTGAATTTTTTTTCCTGATGACCATGTGTGACTTTTGTGTGGGTTTATGTGTTAAAAGCAGTCTTCATTCAGTTATTCATGACAATTTTCCAACTTCTGCTTATCCCTTACAACGAAACAGGCTGTTTTTTTTACACTGTGCCTTTAGGACTGATATAATCTCTGCTCAGGTTGGCTGTCATGTAATGCACCTCATTCAAGAAGCAGCATAGGCGAAAACACTCTTTGTAACTTCAGTGTGTACGGATGGGGATAAAGTGCTGGAGACTGAATAGGCGGATATGATGTATATTAGGGATGCACGATGGTATCAGAATCATATCCGTATCAACAGAAATTTCCTAAAAAACAAATACCGGCATCGGACGTAAGTTTAGATTTGACGTATTTCAAACTGATATCTGATGATGTATTTATTGTACTATGGAAAAGCAGAAGGTTCAGGTAATGCTGTATTACTGTGCTAAACTGTCATTTTATTCATTTTACTGCAAATAAAAATAAGTGTTACATTTCACTGTAATGCTAATCCAGGCAGATTTAGTCCCCAGTTCTTACATATTGTTAATGTTTATGTATCGTCATTGGCTGCTTTGTAAAAAATGGATTTTGGAATTGGCCCACAATTCCCACATTTGTGCATCCCTAATGTAAATGCAGTGGTTTTACTGACAAATTGAAAATTGAAAATGATAGCTTCCACATATGGAAGGTATGGACTAGGGAGTGAATGCTACACTTTGACATTTTAACAGCCTTTAGATACATAAAAATATTTTGTTTAAAATTAAGTGAGAAAAATTCAGTTTTCCATGATTTTCCAGTTTTCCACAGGCCCTTTAATAACACAATATTCATAACATTATAGCAAATATTAAAACATTAATAGGGTCATAAAACATATCTAAGCACTAATTTTAAAAATGATGATGTATAATAATGAACATTTTAGCCGTCTACATTTTAAAATGTTTTAATAATTGGTTTCCTTTAACAGAAGCAGACAGATAGGGTATTGGACTAGCTGCTGACGCCAGCAGGCTGCTTTGTCTCAGGCCCTGTTAATTTACAACTGAATTAAGCCCACCTGTAAAGAAATAGCTGGATTCCCACCACCACTGAATGGAACTAGAATGCAGGGACATCATGTGAACATGCTTTGTATGCAGCTGCCACTTAGCCATGTTGGCTTCCTCATATTCCTCAACAAATACGAGCAGGTGGTCAATCCAATACACTGTTGGCTTACAACAGCCTACATTCAGAGATCTCCACACTTCGAATTAGTATCCTGAGCAGCCATGTGCAGCATCTGCCATCATCCTGGATACTTTTTGTCTACCTTTTCCCATCCCCTCAAGAGTGCAGTATGAACTTCAATGCCAAAGACGTCCACTGTCATTAGCCAATCAGAAAACACCTCCCTTTAATGAGCAAAAAGCACCACAATGAGTACTCAGACACTATTGCAGGTACTGAAAACAGTTAACTGGAAACCAATTATGATATTTACATAGAAGCACTCCATTGAGCTATTAGCATCAGATGGAGTTCCTTTGTATTGATTGTTCATGGGAACAGCATGTGGCAGATCTCAGACAGCAGCAGGAACAAAAGTGATTTACTCAGCAAGCTAGTTAAGCAGTTAAGTTTCATTCAGTACACAAAGACTCACACAAAGACAGGGAGACCAACAAACAGACAGACATATCTTATTTCACAAATCGATATCATGCATGTTTTATAAGAACATAATATAAGCAATACATTTGCAATACTGTGAGAAGAGTGGAGAACACTGCTGTGCTCCAGCCATGGAGACAACTACAAAACATGAAGTCAAACTGATTTCACCCATCCGGGAGGGAATTTGTCATCTTTTTGGGGGGTAACAATGACAATCCAAGCAGCACTGATACTATAGTGACTATCTGAACAAAAACTCAAGCATCTATCGTCTATTTCACCATGCTGCCGCTTCCATAAAGCAGGCTGAAGATGTCCAGCACTGCCACTCATCACCACAGGACAAGCCGCCTCCATAAACCCATAAACCACGGTCAACCACGGCCGCCCGGTTTACCTCAAACCAAATGACAATGTCAAGGACTCGGGAAGAACTGAACCACAGTGCAGAACAGGCTTAACAGAATTAGCCGTTTTCTCCTCGGTTGTGTTTTCTGAACACATACACAGTCTGCGGAGGTTTTAAAGAGACACCAGCCGGACTGAAAGACACTCTTGGTAACGTTACAGCAACATTCATTCGACACCAACCTGCTCAGCTTTTAAGCTACACTTTGTTGTGTGAAAGAGAAGAGCACATCTCGTATTCTTCATTTTCTCCTTCACTTAATGGTGGCCTCTCTCTCTCTCTCTCTCTCTCTCTCTCTCTCTCTCCATCTCCCTCTCTCTCTCTCTCTCTCACTCACTGAGGCGTTGCTCGCGATGAATGATTTCTAAACTTGCAGCGTTTGTGTGGCGCTCCACTGCAGAACCGTCTCACCTCCATTTCTGACAGAGAAACGGAAACCACACGGCGAATTCTTCTCACACATCAACACAAATGAAGGAAAAACGTGTCTTACACATGAAAACGCTGAGCCCCCCCTCGACATTCAAAGCGTCCTATTTCACCGGAGCGCCGCAAACCCGAGCAGCGACTCCTCAGACCCTCAGACACTCTTCGACGACCGTTTAGCTACCTGAGCGGCTCCGTTAGCTCATACCGGCGGCTCCGCTCCCGCCTCGACGGCACGAAAGACGTTAAAGTCTCACTAATGTTTCTTTGTCGAGAGTGAGTTTCCCGCCCTGAGAGGGCGTCTGTAGTCTACTCACCTCCCGCCGTCTGTAAGCATCCTCTCTCTCTCTCCTCTCCTCTCTCTCTCTCCTCTCTGTCACAGAGGCGACTCCCCGAGCTGTACCGGATCGAGCGCCCTAGCTCAGAGCCATGCCGGACACAGACCCGCTCTGTACCGCACCCTCTCACTTCAGCTACCGGTAACAGAAACAGAGACACCCCGCTACTGAGAGTGAACGGACAGCAGCGACCGCGGACTCATCGCTGTTCGTTGGTGGCGGGTTTTCTTCCACTCAGGCAAGGCTTCTCAAAGCGCCTGCTAGCGCCGGAGCGAAAAAGGGAGTGGATGAGAGAGAGAGAGAGAGAGAGAGAGAGAGAGAGAGAGAGAGAGAGAGAGAGAGAGAGAGAGAGATTCCCACGCACTGTTTGGCAAGCTCACATCTGTTAATGTTCTACCCTCAAAACGTTTGTATTTTTTGTATTATTTAAAATTTCACAGCTTTTTATATTGCGTTATTTAATCGTTGAGAGGAAAACGAAGACATCCGTGTGAAAAGAGGTCGTGATTGTCTTCAACACAAAAGTAGCCATTTTATTTACTATCTGAAAGGACCAGTGAATCTAACTCAGTCTTCTGATATTTTGTATGTGATGTTGATGATGGTAAAACAGTCCTAAATCTGGAGACTTTTTTGGAACTATTTTGCCTCGCAACGCCCTACATGTATCTCTCCGCAATGAATGGAGTTTTTACTATTTTTATTTTAAAAATGTTTCAAGCCCAAACCTTCTCAAAATTATTGTAAAACAGTGACTTAGGCACAAGGCAGCTATTCATAACTATATCATGCAATTTTTAGAGATTTTTAGAGCTTTTAGAGACATTAAACCCTTCAGACGTATGGTTCCTATCACCACCACTGTGAACAGTCCCTCTCTAGAACACAGCTTTTCACATCAATGACTGTTTTTGCGCAGAAACCTCGATAGAATTCTCTTTTCATGCAGACACAGGAAAAACTATACTAGATAGGACAATGTTCAAACGCAGTCAGGTAAACAATGACACACAATGACACCCTAAACAAGCTGCTCATCTGCCAAAATGGCCAAAGAAGTAGATCATTTAGATGATTTGGAAAAACAAATGAAGTCACAAGAGAGAGAGCTAGCTAATGTACTCCATGATTTGACAACACTATTAACAGGGCTAGGCCTGGGGGTTGAATTAACACCTACAGTGTTGAATTCACTCTTATAGTGTTCATTTAGCGGGATTAATACGAAGTCTGCAAGTGTTATAAATTAGTGAAATGTATAGTAATGGAAAAAAATCTATTCAATTAAAAGGCTTAGAGAGGGAGCATCACCTATGTCACCTATGTGAACAAATCCACTTGGCTACACATATTACCCGTCTTTATATTAGTGTAACAGAGCTAAATGGACTGGCTCTGTCATATTGTGAACCTGTGCAGTGTTTGTGAGAGGCATGGGACAGTGGCTTCAGTCAGGGCTGCAGTACTGCTTCTGAGGACCTGATGGCACTGTTGGACTCAAAGAAGGAGAATTCTTTCAGAAAACCCATGTCTTAAAAACACTCACAGGAAGCTCTCAAGCATCTGCTCAAGAGAGCTCTCTGGAAAAAACAATAGCAGCATGCCGCATAAACAGGCAGTCTCAAATAAAATAACAGCTGTCTGTTCTGATAGAGGTCACCAGTCCTCCATCCGCACACACTCGCTTGTTCATGCAGTGGGTACTCACACAGAGGGATTTTTCACTCCTTATAGGTGTAAATCAGATTAAGGACTCATTCAGGAAATTGTGCCCACAGACATGTCTGGATCAAAGCCATCGCTTCAGCCGTGTGTGCATTAACAGATGAGGTGATTATGGATTACTACAAACCCTTAACCCACTTATGCGCACATAGCATCATGTCTGGATATGCAAAGCAGTCACCTGCTATGTGGGGGTGTGTGCGTCTGTGCCTATTTCTGTCATATGCGGTGCATTTATAGTGGAGGCATGGTGAAAAGCATGCAAGATGGCCATAGTCCATTGTTTTGAGGAAAGGTTGCTTTTAAAGCTATTTGCTCAAGAGCTGGCAGCAGTGGCCTGGACGACAAAACCACTCCACCGGGGAAATATGCCCCAGCTTTCTCTGCAGTACACTGACTGAACTTAATTGCACAGTCAAGTCAACAGCTCTCTCAGCTACACTGAGCACTAACCAGAGAGAAAGAGAGAGAGGGATTTCGCAATGAAAGCTCTAGGGAGGGCATATGGCCGGTATGATCTCTGTACAGAGCTGGTTCCGGGCCTTTGCCACCTCATTCGATTGTTTTTCATTACTTCTTTCGAAATAACGGTAGCACAAGGAGCACAACTGTCCAAGGTAATCGAAGGCCCACTGATTAGAATTAATGTGTCAGGCACAGGGGAACAGACCAGACCCCACAAGGAGACTAACAACAGAAAATAGAAATCAAAAAGCAGAATGTCCATGGTTTTACCCCTCTATATCAGACGGAACAGTTACAGCACATTTACAGCATATTTGAGTTGTGACATTTTCTTTTACTTGTTCTATAAAGATCAGGTAATCACAACTTAAAGAAGACTTCTATTTTTTTCTTTTTGTATAGTACAACTGTTATTCAGTCATTTAGAGCGATTTGTTCTGAAAAGTTTTTACATTAAATGATTATGAATATGCTGCCTAATGTCTCAGTCGTTGTTTTACAGTAGTTTTGACAAACGCTTTTGGAGTATGGAGAGTATTAAGAATGTATTTTTTAATCCATCATGGTGGGTGTTGTAAAACATACTCAGAAGGCATATGTAGGTTCACTGGTGGCTTTAGATAGTAGATAAAATGGCTATATTGCACTGTACACATCTTGACGCCTGGTTCCTATCACCCCCACTGTAAAGAAATCTAAGACTGTAAGTTCTTCTGAAATGTACAATTGTACATCAAGCTACTCTGACTGACTGTTTATATCTCTCTATCTACCCCAGAGTGACATTAAGCTTTCGTTCACTTTGCAACCAGCAGCTCTAATAGCAGCTATAGGCCATGAGTGCTGTGAAGGTTTACACACTGAATTGTATCAGCTATTCTCACTCCAAAGTCATGCTCTTTTGCTCTACTCAGTGCAAAGAAGGTCAGCGTGACCTGTAATATGTAGTTCAGGGCTCAGTGCTTGACTTAGCCGCAAATTAGACCTTTTTTGGAGGAGGGGGTGGTAGAGGCAGAGTGCCTACATTGGCAGAGGAAAAGAGGAGAAGAGAGGAGAGGAAAGAACAGGACATTGTGAGGATATATGCTCTAAAGAGATTTCTTAAAAGGATTTCTTTTAAAGTAAATTTCTTCTGTTATTTTTGCCTTAGACTATTGCCTCCTGCTTAGTAAATGTATGTACAACTAATTTGGTAACTATGCAAATCTACTCTAGGCTAGTCTGCCTTTTATTTGTTGTACTTTTTCATCTTAAGTTGATAAATAAAACATTTAAAAAAAAGTTCTTTGTGGGTTTCTGTGGTTCTGAATACAGCCGGTTGCCTCATGAGTGGGTCATTTGGGTTCTTTACAGTCAGAGGGGAATTCTTGAAGTTATACAACAAGCTATGGAGATGGTACACATGCACTGTGTTCGGAATGGATGACAAAATAGTGAACTGACTGGGCGATAACCTCGGTATGACCTAAAGATTTGTAGATCAAAATTTGAACAGTGCTACAACATGGCTGACTATGAGCCGTAATAGTACCTATCCATGCTCCACCAACAAATGCTTCTTTCATAGCAACTGTTGCTAGACTAGACTAGACTAATCTGTGATCAGTCACTCTTTACAGAACTAACTCTCTGTGTTTTCCTTTTCTTTGCCGAGTTGAGTTCTGGACCGTCTTAGCCTTCCGGACCATTTTGACCACCATTGAGCTTCACGTTTTACAACGCTGTGCAATCCTCACCATCATGAACTGACTCTCCTGATGATGCTGCTGCTGCATAAACTCAAACTATCTAATTAACCATTGCTCCGCCTGTTTTCCCCGTTTTGTATTCTAATATTTTATACTAATGCTGTTTGCTATCTGGTGTCGACCAGGAGGATGGGTTCCCCTTTTGAGTCTTGGTTCCTCTCAAGGTTTCTTCCTCTTGCTCTTAGGGAGTTTTTCCTTGCCACTGTCGCCATTGTCTTGTTGTCTTGCTCATGGGGGCTTGGACCTGGACTTGACTAGACAAGCTTGATTTTGGCAAAGATCTCATTCAGCCTTAGGCAAAACTAAGATTTTAATGATTCATTTTAAATGATATTTATGTGGTGTATTTATGAAAGTAATTTTTTTTTTTTTCGTATAATTTATACATTAACCTAGTTAAGATCAGCTACAGCAACATAGTCTGCTTCTACTGGAAACTCAAAGTTATGTGGCAACCTAATGGAAGATTGCTACAGTTCTTATTTATAATGGGCTTGTAGTAAACAGTTGCTGTGATGGCATTTGTGGTCACAGCATGAATAGATGAATTCATTTGTCATGACGGCATGCCATCAAATTGTGATGAAATAAATGCCACAGAAGTGAAATGGTGAGAAACCTTTGAGTTAGAGTTTAGAGAACCCTATACTGCCACATCCCTTGATGTTTATTTATGCTCTAGGTATCAAAATATCTTAGAGAACCCCACTGCAGAGAGAGCTTTTTTCTTTTAAGAGTGTAACGCATAGCCTAGAAGGACTCAGACAGATTATTATTTTGCCATGCCACCCTGACTCTGCTTTTTATTGACATGTTTACCTGCACTGCTGAGATCCTCTCTCTCTCTCTCTCTCTCTCTCTCTCTCTCTCCCTCTCTCTCTCTCTCCTGCAGGAGCAGCTGACTAATGTGTTCCCTCTGTGAGCTTCCATCACCTTCACCTCAGAGCCTCAGAGCTGCCAGACACTTCTCTCCCCGCCAGGCTCGAACAATGCCCTGCACACAGCTATTTCCTCCCTCCACAAGACCGCAATTTATCGCGTCTCACCGGCCTTCGCCTTTTTGCAGAGACAATAGGCCGATGATGCCAGAAGCTGCTATAAAAGATGTTTCCGGCCAATCTCAGCACGGCACTCATCTAATCTGGAGCCAATCGAATCTCATCCCCTCATTTCTCAGGCACACCCAGGGGAGGCTGGGTGACACTCGCATTAAGCACCGCAGCAGGGATCACTCATTCAGAGGCTTTTAGAGGTTTTCTGGTAAATGCAAATTTGTACACACGACTTCAAGGGCAGCCAGGATTATGGGCATCTTTTAAAGCAGGCTGCAGTAGTAGAGCAAGGCCTATAAATGGAAGTCAGGTCACATGGCATGGCTATAACTGAGAAGCTCTATACATAAAATCAGAGCTTATGTTAATTATGCACTTGCTTTTTAGAGCATTTCCATAGGAGGACCGCCTTTGGCCTCTTATAGAATCTTTTAATGGATGGTTCTGTATAGGAATACCCAACCAGAGCTCTATCTGCCATGTCTATAGAATACAGTCAATTGCCATGTACAATAATTTCTACTTAGAAAGAACAGATAACCCACTGACTCACAACACACTTATAATAGAAGCCATTGGGCAGTTGCTTCAGTAAGAGTCTAGGGCTGCCCTGTTCTTTTACTAAGTACAATAAAATGTCTAAATTATTTACTGTGTTAACTGATTGTACTCTACTGACATGACAGATAGAGATTTGGCTGAAACCAAATTAGAGTACCTCTTTAAAGAACCATCCATTGAAGGGGTCTTTAGCAATGTTGGGGCAACGTGGTACAAAGTAACACATTGCAGTGATGTAATGACTTTTTCCTCTAAGAAATGAAGTATTACAGGTTAAAATCTTGTAGTCACATTACAGTTACTTACTTAACAGGAACCATGTTACTTGAGTTACTCTTATATCTCAGGTAATATGTAAACATTATTAAATGTTTCAAAACCAGCCATTTACACAGTCCATATCATATGTCTTAAAGGCACAGTAACAAAGAGAATATTGTTGGATTGTGGAGGTTGTAAAATGGTCACAGATTAATTATGACCAGTTTTGGAACATAAATCCACACAAATGTTCTAAGTGGACCTCAAGAAAATAAATAAAATACCAGAAAAATGTAGGATGTGGGTCCTTTCATTTTGTGTGATGCATTTAAAGCACATTTCATCTCTATATATTATATGTCTCTCCTTGTATGCAAGTATGCATGTACCCTACCTTTGACTTGGGAGTATTCTACTGGTGCAAACCAAATCATCCATTCATAGTTTTAATGGAATGTATCTTCTTTAAAGTAAAGCCAGGAGTTTCCAAACACATTACCTAAAAAGACTATTGAATTCCCCTGTGCTTTCCAACTGGTACAGGTTTTTATGGGATTAATACCTAAGTAATGAGTATTAAGATTACCTTTCCTAGCAATTAATGAGTAAAATAATCCCATTACAGTTTGAGAGAAGTAATTACCCATTGGATTACTTTTTGAGTAAGTACCCTAAAACTGTTCTTTAGGGAACCGAAAGTGATTTGAGAGTATAGAATCTAATAATAAATAATAAGTACTGTACAATTACACAGATGCACATTGATGCAGAGGGGCAACTTTGTTTTGTATCTTGACCTGTGTTAGATATATTGAACTCTGGATGAGGAAAGGAGCACAGTAGACAGGCTGTGGTAAAACTGAAATGGGGTGTTGCATGCACCGCCATACTCTCTCCAAATCCAATTTCCAGCACACTTTGAAATGCGGAGCACGAGAGCAGGGCGAGCGAGGTGGGGGTGGAGGACTCTCCTAAGAATGCTGCTATAAAATCTCTATTTGCATGGATTTATGATAACTTGTAAAGTATTGCTCTTGTAAGCATTTCTCTGGATGTTTGCCATACAGTATTTAACATACTTACAGTACATGCTGAACTCCTACAGAGAAAGACATGCAGGCATAAATCTCAGCCCAGCATGTTTGTTAGCACAACTGCTATGAACTCTACACTCACCACTGCTGTGTGATTGGTCCATGTGATGCACTGCAGTTTCATTTTTTTGCCCAGAACAAGAAAATAGAAAACTGGAGCCTCTATCATGGAAAACCAAATTTACCCCACTATCTGGAAATAAAAGAGTTTCATGTGGTATGTAATCGTTGCCAAAATTTTAAAAAATGTACCATTCACTCCCCAATCCATGCAGTCCATATATGGAAATGAAGCTGCCGAAACACCTTGTTTTGAATTCACTGTTGTTGTAATGCCATATGTTTGCCTATTAAAGGCCACCACACACAGAATCATGTAACATCAAGTAGCATCAAGTACCCAGATAGCAGACAGTTTTGGGCTGATTCTGACTTTCCTATGTGAGTGTTGGTTGGCTACTGGGTAAATGAAGAGCATGTGGGCCAGGATAGGGCCAGATCTTGGACAGCTTCATATAGTTTTGCCTCTTGTCTACATTTGTGGGACAATTCTGGAGTGAATGTTGCGAACCAACAATGTAGTTGGGCCAGATTGGGGCCAGATTTGGGCTGAGGACCAAGTCGTATATTGGGCCAGAACAAACCAAGAATGTGGCCCACAAGTGGGCCGGATAAAATTTGCTAACTGGGTAGCAGAATGCTGCTCTAGAATGCTGGCAGGAAGAGCCAATAAAACCAAGGTTCAAGTTCATTTTTACACTCTACTCGAATAAATTGAATGAAATAAAGTGTTCAGCATCACTTATCACACTTGGCATCAGTTCACTACCTCTTCGCAGAGTTCTGTTGTATTTTTTATTTGTCAGTCTCAAAGGCAGAGTAACAAAAAACAGCCTGTTCAGTTCTAAGAAATACAGGAGGGTTGGAAAAGCGTCATGTAAGAATAAATTCTGAATGTTTTTGGTGCATAACACCACACAAAAGAAGTAAAATTAGTTAATAATTAAAGTTAATAATTAAAAGTTCTTAAGTGGACATCAGGGAAATTATAGGCCTCATAACAATTAGAAATTGCAGTTTTTGCCACTGATGGCAAAATCATGTTTTCATTATTTTTACCTGTAGGTCAAATGTCAAATTATGTCAGTTGAGTGTTCAAATTAAAAAAAACTCTTAATACATACCACATTTTTGTTTATAAGCTTCATTTCATTAGATGTGAAGCATCTCATTGACCATAACTCACTCACTTACTCACAGACTCATGTTTAGCAGGCTAAAGTTTCTCCACAAGGGGACTATTGGCACTTAAAAATAGATTTTGTCTTAAGAGCAGTACTTCACATCAGTGATACTGTGTCCTTGTTTTTTTTTTAATATCTTTGCCATTTTATTGATCCTTTAACAACAAATCAAACAAAAAATCAGAAGTGCCAGAAATGTACAGTTACAAATGTTATTTATTATGTAATGACTATGTAATTACATTTGAAAAGTATAGCAAAACAACAATAATAACTCCAAAGTTCTTTAAGTTTAGAACTGAAGAATTGGTCTACATGATCCAGTTTTCTATTTTTTCCTTTTGTCATGAAAATAAAATACAACACTGACAGTTTGCTTTTACTTTTGACAAGCAGGTGCTGGGCTCTATAACCTGTACGATGAAGAGGACGATAATGAAAGCACTGTCTTAGTGCTTCGATGTCTTCTCTTTTTTTGTTGTTTTCTGGGTGATATTTTCATCCAATTATTTGCTTTAACTCAGCTCACACTAGATTTGCTCACATAGGCAGGCGCCCGCTTTGCAGGGAAATGTGGGCGATATCCAGTCAGCGAAGGTTTTATCTTCAATGCACTCATTTTGAATCCACTTGGCAGTGTCCCCTCGCCTCGTAAAGGTGGTGGAGCCCAACACTTCAGCTGTCAGAGTTGCAAAAAACACCACATATTTTTTAAGTTTTCAGTGTCCTATTTTTCATCTGACAAGAATTGTAAGACAACAAAAGCATGTTTCAAGTTTTCTTATTTTTGGAATATGTTACACTCTGCATGGACACAGCCTGACTTCTGCTTAGAAATCAATACAACCCTCTGAACCGAAACCTCACCACAACTCACTCATATTACATATTCCACCAGCGTACCAATATAGAACACATACAGTATTCCCTCCACGCGTGCACTCGCATCACATTACATAGTCATTCATTAATGCATTTCACTCACATGCAGTACACAGCACACACACAGACACTGACACTGTGTCATTCGCAACAGACAAATTGCATTCATTATCTCATACTTCTGCTCTCGTCTGTTGGCTCCTGTCTCTGATTATTTTATTGGTCCACAATCAGAGAGATCCATTGTTATGACAAAAGATCATTTTCGCTTTTGGTCATAAAAAGCTTTTCCTGCGGTGTACCTCCCTTCATAAAGTCATTTGTTTGTTTGGCAGGCTTTTGTTATGAGTACACAGACAGCCGTCCATGCTTTAACCCCTCCTGGCTCTCTCTGCCACTCCTTTAAACAGAGACGTCAGGAGGGGGGAGAGAGATGTTACTACATGGTAGCAGGCTTGTTCTCTCAGACACAGACCAGATCATGTTGATCAGTCATTGCTTTTGAATTCTTAGAAGTCAACAGTTACGTTGATATACATTACTATCTACATTTACATTATATTAATATTTACAGGGTCCACTTATCAGAAAAGCAAATATTCCCCTTTTTTCAAATAAAGCGTTTGATTTAATACAGTCGTATACAAAAGCTGGTATATACAAGTATACAAAACCCTGGTCAAATGACTTTTTGCTCTTTTTCCTAAGTAAAAATAAGTAACACATCCTTTACAAAAAACAAGTTTTAGTTTAACATAATGGGAAAAAACAAACATTAATATAAAATGTGCCATAACTTTTCCACACTCCTTATATTATCCTCCCATGTTCAATTCAGCAAATAAACAGTATTGTGTATTAAAGTGTGCAGAAGTGTGTTCTCTGAACTTATTTTCACTTTAAAAAAAATCAACAAAGTGTCATTTGACCGGGGGTGCTCAAACTTTTGTACACAACCGTGTGTGAGAATTGTTACAGGGTGAAAACATACCATTCAGTATCTGGTTCCTACAGTACATATACAGAAACTAAGCTGGCAAAACAGTAAGTTTGGAATTCATTGTTTTTGTGATGTCACAAAAATCTACATATTTCTATATCTGCCTTTATACAACAGTTAGTTCCAGCCACACAACCTGATTGGTTGAGAAGCATTCTAACCCGTTTTTTCTAACACGTTTTTTTTTCACAAACGCTGTATCACTCCACTGAGACGCCATTGCTAAGCAACGACTTTGACAGCTGTAGGAGACGCTCGAGCCATTTGAACGTTTTTATTTCTTCCTTTGCACAAACAGAAAATGGATACTTTTAAGATCACATATGACCAATAGCCGATTTGGTCAGACTCTGAAGATGAGACTACACTAAATTCCGAAACTGTCATTACCACTGAGCAAGCTTTTCAGTCGGCAGCTGTGACAGAAGAAAACCTAAACAGCCTGGAATTGCCAAACATGAATCGAATAGTAATATAGTAATTACACATAATAATGTCTTATATAACGCAATTATGTTCAATATTACAATCATATAATATATTATGAAAACCTTAATAATAATACTGTCATTGAATAATAATATTAAAAAAATCTTCTTTTTACAAGTGTAAATGTGGTTTTTTGAATGAATGTTCATTTTCTGCATTTTTGATAGAATTTCTCTGCTCGTGTCAGTGAGGGAGAAAACGACAGCTTTCCTTTGTTACCGCTGGTGATAAATGCAGCTTCTAAGGGTTAATACTTCCTTCATCTTCTTCCTCTGCTGACCTTCAAGCCTCACCCAAAGCTCCAATTGAGCACCAAGCTTCAAGTAGGTATACTTAACTGAACTTGGAGAAGGCTGTTTTTAGAAGCTCGTTATTCATTCCTCGAGTGAGACTGTGCCAAACTTTTGCTCTTGAGCTGTACCAATTAAACAACACTGAAGCTTGTGTTGCTCTGCAGTGGACAGGATATTTAATCAGCCCAGTATGGTGGAGCTGGGAGATTTGAGTGAGATTGGAACTTAAAACACTTCTCATCCAGAGAGCGCTGTGTGTGTGTGTGTGTGTGTGTGTTTTATGAAGGAGAGAAGATCTCCTCTGTTTTCATCTCCACATCACTGATGGGCTTGCCAAAGATTTCTAGAATCAGACTGTTGTAGTTGCGGAAAAACAGATGTTGCTTTCATCCAAAATAAGCAGTCTGTGGAGGGCAGCACTTTCATTTACCGCAGGAAAACTTTTTACAATTAACCATAAACTCGGTCATTCTACTTTCAAGGGAATATAATAAATGACACGGAAAGCAGCTAAAGAAGCAGAAACAATGGCGGTTGTGTTCGACCACAAACCAGTAAGTCAATTACAGTCTCATAAAATCTACATGACAGAGATTCTGAGAGTAAAGATATTTTCCCGCAGGTCAGAGACTTCCTGAATAACTGCCCTTCTACTTCTCTCGGAATGCCTTCCTACTCCACTGTGTGAATACTAATTGTTATGAAATGTAAACACCTAGGTTTTCTAGTGAATACCAACTTTTTAGCAGACATCTGATAGTAAAAAGAACTCCGGGTCTAAGCTGGATTTCTCTACCACAAAAATGAATAGCGTTTTCAAAAATCAACACCATCATGCCCTGTGCTAAACAAAAAGGTTCCAAATTTGAACTTTTGTCCTACATACATTTTTCCACTGAATGTCACTGCTTTCTCTAAATTATGATGTCATTAAGGAGACTAAAATGAATATTCCTACATGCAAGCTAACACTGCTGCATATTGAACTGACATCATAAAACTGGCAACCTCACCAAAAAAACCCAAACAAACCAGCACGCACTGTCAGTGTAGTAGTTAAATTCCTTCAGCAAAAGTTGAGTTCAGTTGGAGTAGCTGATGTTGCCCTGTAACAGTAATGTAGACAGAGTTTAATAGTAGACTACCTTTCATGCACAGTGCTTGCTTATTGTTAGCATGGATGGATGTAGTAATGTTCATATTTCAACTCTTTAATGATCTCATAATTCAGAGGACCCATTACCATTCAGTGGAAAAGTAAATGTAGGACAAAAATGATTGAGTTTGGAATCTTTTTGCTTAGCACAGGGTGCAATAATGTTGATTTTTGAAACTCCCATTTATTTTATCATTGAGAAATCCAAATTGAGTTGCCGGAGTTGCTAACACGAGATGACACCGACTACAGAATGGCGACTTCAGAAATGTAGAAGAAGAAATGTACATTACTGTAATGAAATTTTTGTCTATTGGCCCATTCACATGATTGGGCAAAATAGTTTGAAAAAGTAGTGATGGCTGAATACACTGTCTAAAATGTATTCAGTAACATGTTCCATTACAATACATGAACAATACGTTTATAATATATCCTTATACAGCATATTTAAAAACTTTGCTCTTGTCCTTTTTATTTAAAACAAGCTGTATGTGATCTAATTTCAGTTTATGTGTGTAGCATAAGGCCACGAACGTGAGTCCAGTACAACACCAATGCTAACCTTATGACTCATGAACATGTCCACTCCAGAGTAGGCTGTTTTGTTTCATCATCCCTCAAAACAGTTCAGTAACACTGAGATTAATAACTGATCATCACACTGATTTATCAGTCTACTCAGGCTTTAGCAAGTGCTGAGTTCGTGTAATAGATGTTTTTTGCTGTTCAAGTAATTAATAAACAAGTATCAGTTTTCTAAAAGTATTCTCCTAAAATGTTAAAGGTAACTGTATTCTGAAATCTGCCTTTACAAAATGTGAATTGGACTGAATACAGATACTCACTTTATGTACTCTGAATACATATTTCCAATACTTGTATTCCATTACATCCCAGCCATGTCCACTCATCATGAATGTTTACATAATGTTAACCGGACCTGGCTTTAAAGAATGAATAAAAAAAATTGAAGGGTGTTACAATATTGGGTCTGCTTAAAGTAAATAGATTGCTTTTTTTATTCCATTTCTGAGACCTGCTTTATAGTTACACCACTTAACGGTGCTATTTTTTCACATTTTGATATGGGACTTTAGAAGGTGATCAGTAACTTTGCATTAGTCATTCACTGAAATCATGTTAAATATTAATTTTTAAGAACATTTTGTGCTGTTTAGTAAGTCAAAGGCATCTAGCAGCGGTCAGCAGCTTTCAGCATTAACCAAGCCTGTTGAAAATCCACTAGAATTTGAATACGGTTATATTACTTTCAGTGTCTCAGTAATAGGACTAGTGTAACAGCCCCAGTCAAATTACTTGTTTTATTGAGTTTTTTGTCAATCTTTTTGTTGCATTTTGTTGATTTTCTAAGAGAAAATAAGTTAATGAATCCTCTACAGAGATTGTTCTGCAAATTTTAAATCACAATTTCTGTTTATTTGCAGAAATAGAGTTTTATGTATTGTGAAAAAAAGGAAACATAAGATATAAATTGTGCCATAACATTTGCACAGGTCACATTTTACACTTCTCTTTTCCCTAACATGTTAAATTTAGTAAATAAGCAGTAATATTAAATAACTGTATATTAAAATATGCAGAGGTGTGTTCTCTGTGGAGGATGTGTTAGCTTTCACTTAATCAAAAAAATCAACATGCCATTTGACCAGGAGTGCCCAAACCTTTTTACATGACTGTATGTTGTGTAGTCTTGAAAGTATGCATTCTGTATTACACAGTTAGTGTGGCATCTCTCTTGTCTGTACAAAGCTGTTTCTAATGATTGCTTTCACTGCTACTTTAAATAGTAACCTTTCCAATTAAACAATCCAATTTGCTATAGATTGCCTCGTGTCTAGTTTAACCCATTGCCATTGATATGCTATGGATTGTCTCTTGTCTAGGTGTGCAGCACCATTAAGATCAATGATCATGGATTTAAAAATGTGCTTAAAATGATCCTCATGCTGCCATATTAAAAGGATTTTATGCTATAAAGCTTATATGATGGCAGATCCTGATTAATTCAGCCTCGGTCTCCATCACCGAATGTGTTTCACCTTGATTTATGGATTTACCTCTATCTGCCTGAGGTTCAAATGCAGCCGTGTCTCAGGGGAGCAAAGCCACCATTATGAAGAGCAGCCTGGCTGTAATGAAACACTTTACAACACTGCACAATTATTGAACTAATACTGGTTAAACGTTACAATCATCTGAAAGATTGATCATTTCGCAAGCTTCTATCAGATAAATAATTCATGAGCTGTATCTTCATCTCACGCCTGAACTAACATTCAGTTCTACTCTGAATCGTGACCATCTCAGTGCAGACAGTATCAGTCATCATTGACCCCTGAGCATGAACTGCCTTATTGATACTTCAGCTTTACAGAGATCAAAGGTGGAATCTACAGTAGGACAGTAAAGATTTTTACATTAAACATATTTTTGGATATATGATTTGATTCGAACACAAGACAGTGTCTTAACTTAATGAAATATTGATGTTCAGATTAATCAAGTCATCCATTTTATTAACTGAAGAGTTACACTGAACAACCCAGATCAATTCACATTAATATGCATTAATAGTGCCTCTGGACTGAAGACACTTCGGTGGTAAAAAGCACAGCAAAATCTGACTGAACATTTAAACTGATGCTGCTGTTGTGTTGGTTAAGACAGAAGGCGTTGGTTAAAAGCCGCATATTTGGTTGTTGCAAGGAAATATTATAGAATAAACAGACGATGGCTGCAGGTATTTAGTTTTATTCAGTTCAACATTGTTCTGTTCTACACTGAATATTCTTTCATGGAAAAGGTCAGCACAACCTGCTGCTGCGTTTCCATGGCAGCAGTTTTATACATTGGCTCTGAACATGTTATCATCATGTTAAAGCAAAGCATGCATTAGTTAGTTGTTACCAGTTCCGACACACTTAAGAACTCATGGCGCTTCTAAATTCAGTAAAAGGAGAGTTTAAAACTATCTACTGTTTATTACGGACTTAGTAAAGACTTTATGCACAAACCTAAGTATAGATTTACGCAAAACCAAGAGAGTAAAAAAAAAGAAACTATAACATTTGTATAATACTTCTATGAAACTCTGTAACTTTTTCACCTCCATATAATATCCTTGCACTGTTAGAAATAAAGGTTCTGTGCTGGTACATTTTTCGTTAATCAAGGTACAAACAATGTAAATATGCCCTCAAAGGTACAACAGTGGTTTTAAGGTCCAGTTGTGCCCCTTAAATAAGCTTTTCCAAGTGAAAAAGTACATATTTGTACCTTTTCATAACCTAATGTTTTAAAACAGAACAATAAAATAAAGAGCCTGGAGACGAGACGGGGTGTGGAGTCAGTACAATTTAGAAAATATAATTTCAATGGAATATGCTACAATTATGTTCCCTGACTAAAGGTACTGAGAATGACCCCAGTGACAAGATGAGTACTGCCCCAGTTTCATATCTTTATTTCTGAAAGTGTATAATACTGTCTAAAATTATAATCTTTAACACTTAAATATTGTCAGTATTGTAGTAAATTATACAAATACTTTGAACACCTTTAAACAGTGAGATCTAACTGCTCACCATGTGGTCATGATGGACTGGGATGTAGTCTCACTTCCTGTGCTAAAATGCAGGGGTGTGGCTAAAATAAGGCTCCTATTTATGAACTAAAACTCTTTGTGTTTCAGTAGTGAAAGGAAAATGTGGGGCAGTATTTTTTTTAATAAAATCACAAGAAGAGTCGAGTGTAACCATGACTATGAACTGACAACAGCTCTTTACTGAGCAACCAGGCAGAAATAGGCACACTGAAACCCAAGTAAACCCACTCCAACTAACAAGTAGCAACATAATCAACACAAACAGTACCTTTTTAACCCTGGCCATTGCTGCAGTATTATTTTCACAAGCTGAAATTTAGGGATTAGGGTTTGAAAAGATGAAGATGATGATTTTGTGTCTAATTAGCTTATATTTAGCTTATATGTAGCGTAATCTTTCGTCTTACGGTGCGACTGCAATTTGAACTAATTTGGTCAAATGGCCAACATATATAACAGATTAAATAAGACAATAAATCTAATATAATATAATGAGTGTAGCTGTTAACATGAACGAATGTGCAGTTAAGCAGGATAGTGACACATAATCTGGAAAATGGGCTCTGTGACACATTTCAGGTACCTGACCAACAGCAGTGAAATATCAGTGCAACTGTGGATCATTTTCCTCCCTCAAAACCCAGCCTGCCCTAAATGTGCCCAACTAACAAACTACTTCAGAAAAGTAGGGACTGGACAAGACAATCGCTCATTTGGGTCATCTTGGAGGAATTAATCAATGTGAATTTAACAAAAGTCAGAAACGGCCTCTGATATACTCTTAAAAATAAAGGTTCCGAAATGATTCTTAGGATCATTTTTCTATGGTTCTAGGAGAATCCTTTACATTTAAGAACTTTACATTAATTACATGAAGGTTCTTTAAACTTTGAAAGGTTCATAAAAACATCTCTTTAAAAGAATCATCCATTAAGAGGTTTTTAGGGAACAAAATGTGTTTTTTCTATGGCATCACTTTATGGACAACATCATAATTTTTAAGAGTGTAGAACCAAAAAGAATATTCAGACATATATATATATGAAGTGAATAAGATATCTACATGATGGGTGCCTTACTAGGATCAGATTCAGGCCTAGAAATGAATATGCATGGAGTAGCTATCTAGACCATGTTGGCATCTGCAAGCATTTCTCTGAGGAAAATAAATAACTCTTAGTTCAGCATCTCAGCACTGTTTACACAGAAGCGACATGACAGGAATTCAGAACTGAATAAGAGCCAGCTTTGAGACCTAAACTCCTGCTGATACATCTCGGTAATGATTAATCAGTGAAGCCCGTCTTTAGAGATCATTAACACAATGGTCCTGATCCTCACTCTCATACAGATAATAGTCCACTCTTTCTGTACTGGCGAACGATCCCTCAAACTCTTCATTAGGAGCAGCGAAAACAAATTTGCTCTTCGAGCGGAGAATCGTGCATTTGGAATCAGTGCTGTTTCTCTTCAGATTGTCACTGTCACACAACCTACAAACCAGCAAACGAATCAAAACCTGTTTTTTGCATACTCTGTTAACAAAGCAGGTTCCTGCATAGGAGGCATGGCAGAATACTTCAAAATAACATCTGCAAATGGCTTTTGTGATGGTGTGGATATGTTAGAATAAAGTTCCGGTTACATTAACCCCTTTAACCTTCACTGGCTGTCCACATTTAAAGGGTTATTATTTAGTATACATATAACCCAGTGTCCAAGGATTATTGACTTTTAATATTAGTATTAAGAAGTATTATTAAACCATGGGACCCAGATTCTGGAAAAAAATCTATTTTGCACTATCTATTGTCCACTTACCACAGATGTAGTTGATCAGCCAAGACATGTTTAATGTCCAATTTTGCTTCTTGTTTGAGTGCTGCAGCTCTAAGACTAATGTTGCCAACAAACATTAGAAGCCACTAGCCACCCAAATCTTTCATAAATACATCCCACAACCTTCTTTCAGAGCACTCAAAATCCATCCAGGTCTACATTAAGGATTATGTTCAGGACACAGTATGACTTACTGTGATATGACTTACATTTCTATAAAAATGCAGAATTTCATGTCCATTTAAGATAACAAGTGCTGAAAACTGAGTCTTCTTCACATGCACACAAATTATGCAGGCATATGGACACTGCAGCTTATGTTCATGACTTCTGTTGTTTCTATTAATAAATAGCTGTTCATCTTGAATTTTAGAACTGAACAGATATGTTTAGAAATAGAAATAATAAAATGTATCGTCCACCTGCCTGTCTGGTGTGTGAAGGGGAGTCTAAAGCATCTGCCCACAGCATTTAGCTATGCAGTAAAGTTTTGTTCATATTTATAGTTCACAGTACATCATACTGAGGCCTAAACTATACAGACAAGCCTACATTTAATGAAGACCTGGATGTGGTTTGAGTGGGTTAAAAGAAGTATTGGGAATGCATTTACCCGAAAAGACTTGGGTGACTATTGACTTCTATTGTTTGTTAGCGACAGCAGCCTCACAGCTCCAGCGCTAAACTAAAGAACCAAAAACAAAATTTGCTCTCCGAATATGTCTTGGCCAATCAATTACATCTATGAAAAACTGTGCACATTTGATTTTTCACTGAGCCACTTCTTTGTTATCAAAGATACCCATAAGCTACAATGCTTTCTATGAGGCCTCTTGAGCCCCTCACATTGCTACTTACATAAAATTGCATAAACACACTAGTATGATTGCCCCACCGATATTGCTAATAACTGTGCCACTGGTGAAGTCCTCCAGCTTGTCAGTCCGAGAGAAAGACAGTCTTACAGTAAGACAGAGAGAGTGGTAGACAGATAGAGCCACATCATTGGTCTTGGTGTTGGATGTTCCACTCACTGAGTCATGGAAGCCATTACAGGTGCAGAGCCCATCAGCCCTGCGCTCAGAGCCGCCCACCCCGCTCCACACTCGGCCCATTCTGCTCGTCCCACTGTGACCAATCACCCTGGCTGGACACATAGCAGCGGTAATTGGCAGAATCTATAACAGCTCTGCTTACCGTCACACTCACACACTCCATCGCTTTCTGAGCAGCAGCCGCACTACAGCATGATGGAGGACCTCACCTGCATGTCAGCGCCATGCCACCGATAATGGATTACACGCAGACACGTGGGCACACGCCTGTACAAAAGCATTAGTGCAGCATGACACATTGATCAGCAGGTGGCAGTTTGATCACACCGATATTGTAATGCTAGAATCAATTATTGGTAACATTTTACAGTAAGAGTACATCAATTAACGGTACTTAAGAGAGTCATAAACAGTTAAGTAATTTCACAACTAATGATAGAAATAAGAACTAACATCATTTTGGATTTTGTAAGTAGTTTATAATGGCTAAGTAATACCTCAATGAATAATTCATAACGATAGAAATGATGAATGCATATTATCTTAGATTTTATTAAGTAGTTTATTGATGTGTGACTTATTGTGACTCAGCAATTGGGACAGTGAAAACTAAGCACTAACGAACGATTTATTTAAGTCTATGATAATGTCAAATAAAGTCTTGCATAATACCTTATAACTAAATTATTCACCTTTTTAAGTGTTTCCCTGTTTCACTTAATGCGGCGTAGAAAGGTGCATGAAAAACACAGAAAGATGCTCGAACAAGAGGCCAAGAAATGCATGAAAATAAATGTCTTGTTTTAATATTAGTGTGAAAAAGTGCAGGGCCAAAGTGCAATATGGCTGATAATATAGTTCAGAGCCTGTGAGACCTTTGCTTAGTTAGCAAACTAGCTAGCTAGTTAAGTTTATTCAGTCTAGTTGTAAACTGAAGTTACACATGACTAGCTTAATGTGGGATTCATTTTCCATTGGGAGGTGGGGCAATGCAAATTTACCACTCAAAGTCTGCAATGTTTATGACCAATTTTCACAGGACTAGAAATCTTGATAATAGCAGAGCTTGAAGTGGTTACTTGATTTATGCACTGCCTAACTCTAGAAAAGAGTAGAAAACATCAAAACATTTAATTTAGCCATTATTCCATTTACCTTAACCATCTATGGTTTCTGCTTTAAATGAATGCAGTGTGTCATTAGTATTATCACTAGCTTAGGAATTCACACACAAAAGTCAACATCACAGCATAAAATCAAACTTTTTTCTGCTATTTTTACATTTTAATGTTCTGAGTTGTACTCTTGAGGTAGGAAAGTGCATATCTGCTTGATTTTAGCCCCAGAGAGCACAATTAAACATTTCTTCGAGTGCATTCGTACTTAAGAAACTCCTTTTGCACAGAATATGATATCATTTTTACAGAAATGTCAATTCGCATGGGATTAATATAATCTGTTTTTACAGATCCAGGAGTGCACAGTCCATAAAAATGATTGACACAGTGCATTCAGATGGGACTTAATCTGGCTAATTAACTAGCGAGCTAACTAGCAGTCACTCCAGTTCTCAATCAAGCTACAGCATCTTTGATGAGTTCATACTTATGTATTTTAACCGTGCTTATTGTCACTCAGAAATATGTGTCCAGTTCACTGTAACCATGATGGCATGCTTATTTGTTATCTATTTATTTATTTCATGTTTATAATAGTGCATTATGCTTCTAATGTGGTGTCTGTGTGAGGCACACTGGTGGGAATTTTGTTGCTTTTTTTGTTCCTTATGATGTACTTATTCTAGCATGAAACTGGCATGAGGCTAATGTAGGGGGTGAGGGGGTTGCAGTGGAGTCACTGTGACTGTAGTGGGCTGAATTTAGTTCCCAGTCCAGCCCTGTGGTGAAATCAGAGATTTAAACTGCTATTATGTCAATAATAGATCTCACACAAGCATGGTTATGTATTATACCAGAGAATTCAGTAAAAAAAGCAATATCAGGTGCTTCAGCTGACACAGCTTAGCCAACGCGTCTCTCTTCTGCCAGAGATTTAAGATCGGTGAGGGGTTCATTTTGGAACGAGAGGTAAAAGATACATGGATTTACTTACAGCAGATTTCTTGGAAAACCTCATCCTTGCTAAGCCAAATGTCCATCCACAATATTCATAATCCTCTCAGAACAGTATCTGGAGTGCAGTACCATCAGAATAATGAAATGAAAAGACTCACCGTTACCCATAAAACATTACATGCAATACGCACTGAAACTGAAGCAATAGAAACGATATGCCCTTTGGAGACTGAATTTAATTAAAGTTGTCTAACTACATGTTTCAGAAGAAGCAGCCGACAATACTGTGCTCTCACTTTTACAGAAGCACACAGTAAAGATGCTGCATGACAGGCAGCAGAGAGCAGAAACATTCTTTCATGTCACAGAAAGAGCATCAGAACGATGCTCCTCTTGCATTCGTCAATTCAACCGCCTCCCCTCCCTCATCTTTCTCTCTCTGTATGGAATGACCTTGAAAAATATCTCGCTCATCCATGCTCCTCTCTCTCCTGCTGAAGCGATTTCCCCACCCCCGTCTCCATCCCCACCCCAACCTCACCTGTCAAACCGCACTAAGCAGGAGGAATAACCAGGCCTGGGAGCCGCCGCACTCCTGTATGTGTGAGCATGCCTGTGTGTTCATCGGTCGTTCTTTTACATCACGTGTAAAGTACCAAACCACAGAGGCAGAAATAACATTTGCGGAGAGAGAGGAACAGAAAGAAATAGCTTTTAAAGAGAATAACAAACAGCGCGGATGCTCCGAATAACTCTTGGCAGCATGTCACCCAGACACCAAACATATTTCTTGGCTCTCTGACAAGGCCAGACATTACGACGCAATCCGACACGCATAGATCATATTGCAAACAGAAGAATAGAAAATGCAGTATTGTTTTTTTGTTAAATCTTTAAACAGTGCAGGATGCAGGCAAGACTTACACACTTAACTGTCCACTTCATTGTTTATTTAATTTCCAGTCAAAACTGCCACTAAATACAAGATATTTATTTTGGGGATATTATATACAAAGAAATCCACGGTAAAAAAGCTAAAGTTTCCAAAAGTTCATAAAATGATTAATAGATACAGAGAAAATGGGACTCCCAACAACTATGCAAGACCAGGTAGACCACCAAAACTGCCCCAATCAGATAAACTAGTAATCAGATGAAACTAGTTAAAGAAATACTTGAAGCGTCCGTCTTTAAAATAGTGGAGGAATCAAGCTCCACTCCTGCTTCAGATCTAAAAACAATCCACAGGTGTTTCTGTCCATCCTTCCACTGTGAGAAGACAACTTAACACTATGAGTCTGAAAGGATGTGAGCTGTCAAGAAGATGTTACTGAGAAAAGGAAACAGGCAAAAAAGAAAAAAGTAAAAGAGAAAATTTGCAAATCATACAAAGAAGCTGTAGAACAATAGACTGACCACCCCTGAGCCCAGACATCAACATCACTGAATGTGTTTGGGATTACTTGAATTGTGAGAAGCAGAAAATGCAACCAACTTTTAAGTCTGAACTTCCGAGACGTTGGAAAATTGCAGATTTGCAGTTTTCATTGAAAAACTGAAAGCCAGTCTTCTGAAAACAATGAAGGCTGTAATAAAAGCAAAGCAATATTTTGTGTTCTGAAGTTTTCTAAACACTGATAAATGAATAACTTGTACTTACTGTACTTTGCATGGTGGTCTCTGACTTTTGCACAATACTGTAATAGTGTTGAGACTCCTTGTGTGTGTACACTCAGAGACTACAGCTCACCTTTTTTCCATGCACAGTTTCTGTTTGTCATCCTCTAGCCTAGTGGTCACCAACCCTGGTCCTGGAGATCTACCTTCCTGCAGAGTCTGGGTCCAAATCCAACCTGCCAGACCTGTTCCAGCTAATTAACTTCTTCAGCAGCCTTTGATTGGCTGGATCAGATGCATATTAGATGCAGGTTGGAACTAAACTTGGCTTGAGGAGAGTTGGTGACCACTGGTCTAGCCCTTCATCAGCGGTCAGTTTCTGACCACAAGACCACTATTTGGTGGATACTTTTGGTTCTCAACCCAGCAATGGCAACAGATAATTAAAAAGACCATCAGCACTGATCCACTCATACCAGCACAACACACACCACCATGCTACTATGTCATTGTCATTGCAGAGCTTAGAATGATCCACTACCCAGTGGTCCTGTGGTGGTCCATTTACATTGATTGAGGGGGTGGGGGGGACTGATAAATTGTAGCAGCAGATGGTCTACAGTCAGTGATTGTAAACGTACAGAGTGCACCTATATGGTAGGTGTTTCTGATAAAATGGCCAATGAGTGTAGATACGAGGCAGATACAAGCTAATAAACTGCAAACTCTGTGTAGATGCCATTATCACAAACACCTAAACCAAATGTGCTTCCAAAAAAGCAGGCATTGATGAGTGAACTGACAATTATGGCACAAACTTTTTGGAAATGACAGCAAGAGGATTTCCCTGCATCTATTTTAGCAATGGCTGTTACATCCTCCCACCTGCTGCACTGGGTCAGCCCACCCACACACACACACACACACACACACACACATATGCCTGACTGGGAAAGCATCCCTGTGTGCAAAGTGATTATGGAAGCCCTCAACACCCCACTTTCAATAGATAAACCTGCAAAATCTGCAACCCATTTATCTACTTTCAGTGGCTCCTGTGCATCCCCTTTAGACCGACAGAAGCTAAAGGCAGTGGTTCATAATTAGGAGGAGTGTAGGGCTGCTGCAGAGCCTTATGCAATCCAAACGTGATTAAAATGGCATGGCTGCGTTTTCTAAATGTAATGACGTCCTTGTGCCACTCTGAGGGCATGGGTTATTTACCCTCATTCTTACTCTACAGCGAGACGTCAGAGCACAAATTGCCCTGTCTGAAAGCGATGCTATTATTAGCATCATCATTTTTAGTGATATTTATTTATTTTCTGAGAAACAGACTAAAAGTTCCCTTGTGGCCAGTAAGATCAGCCAGGGAGCTGTGTCTGCATAAGTTCATCCTGGCGCAGCAGCGCAGGTATTTACGACCAATTAAAGCAAATGGGTGCATACACGGATGTTTGCTTGCGTGCAGTTGGGGGAAAATAAACATGCATAAATCTGTTTATTTAAGTAATGCTTTTTAAAGGGTTGGGATTTTGTTTTTGGCTTATATGAGGTATGATTAAGATCTCAACTTACAATCATATCACTCTGTATGAGCTCTGTTATATATTTTTGGATTGAGGATATTGCTGATCAGCACAAAGAGTGAAAATCTTAGTGGCTAACCAGTCACCTGCACCTCAAGATTACTGCGATGTAGCTGTATTCTGCTGTTCACTTACAGCAGGGCTGTCCGATCTTATCCGCAAAGGGCCGGTGTGGCTGCGGGTTTTCATTCCAAACAAGCTCGAGCCCACCTGATTCCACTTGTTTAACCAAGTGCTCCCGTCTTCAAACTACTGATCATGTGAGTTCCTGCTCTTGGAGTGAAAACCTGCAGCCACATTGGCCCTCTCCTGATAAGATTGGACACCCCTGACTTACAGTAATAAGCTGTGTTAAAATACAGTACTTTTCCTGTGTTTTTACATAACAACTGTAAAAGTATTGCAACTCAGTAGCCAGCAATTGACTGTAAATTTACATCTGAAATAAAAAGACTTGTCTTTAAATTATTCAGTAATTAGTTTGGAAACCCAATTCCAAAAAAAAGACAGTGGGCAACATGCATATAAAACATAAAGCAGTGAATTATGAATTCACTTTGACCTATACTTAAACAAAAATAGTACAAAGACAAATATGTAATGTGCAACACATTCCAAAAGTTGGGACAGGGGCAGTTTCAGACTAGGAACATTGTGACAGGTGAAGCAACCATGCTTGGAAACTAAAAGAGCCTCCAGGAAAGGCCGAATCCTTTATTAGCAAGGATGGGTTGAGGCTTGCAACTCGGCCAAAAACACATCAGCAGAAAGTCCCACAGTTTAAAAATAACATTCCACACAAGCGATTGCTAGGATCTCAGGAAGAGGTTAATAACCAGGCTGCCTTAACACTTTGAGTTTGTTGAACTTCAAAAAATGTGTTAATCGAATATAAGAAGCAGCTTTTTGTTCTGTTAACTTTTAGCAATTTTTGACCTCTTAGAAGTTTAACTCAAAATTTTAAGGCAATGCAGGGAGCTTTTAGAGGCATTAAACTCTTCAGACGTCTGGTTCCTATCAGCACCACTGTGAACAATTCTGACTCTGTATGTTTTCTCTAGAATGGTGCATTTTACATCACACCACTCTGAATGACTTTGTTCATATCGCAACCATTAATCTATACAGAAATTTCGAAAAGCTGGTAGCATTCCCCTTTAAACAGCTAAACACAAAGCTGAAATATACAGAGCTGCACTATACGTGAAGCAGGCCTGATACAGTGCTTTCTGACAGGAAGATGATGCAGGCTTGCCATCATGTTGCCCTGTTGTGCTGAGGGGGTGGGCCGCTGTGACTGGGCTCACTGTGACATCTGCATTACGTGACTCGAGGTGGAACTCATGCAAGCTCTTCGCTCTGCATAGTTCAGGCGGCTGGCTCTGCAATGCCTGCTCTCCATGGACATGCGTGTGTGGGTTAATCTCAAACCCTTCCCCATCTCTGCAGTCCTCTAGTCCTCTGCCCCAACACCTCCTCTCTCCAATCTTCCCTCTACACGCCACAGGAACGTCCCCACTCTCCAATCCTTCACACTGCCTGCTTAAGCGTCCTCTCTGGAAGCCAAAGCTGACCTTGACTCCACACTCTCCGCTCTAAGGCTCAGATTACAGCAAATCTTTTTCAAACACACATTCCACTCGCCAAAATCCAATTTTTCCACTTTTAGTGGTTTTATATCTTAACTAGCAGTGATCCAAGGGAAGAGGGCACTGAAACGTGTAGGGCAGAAAGTGTTTAATCTGCGCTTCATTTCACCCACTGTGCATCGATTCTGATTCATGGTTTTGAATATTCATATGGTGGCAGTCAAGTCCCTGAAAACCCTCCTTCATTTCATTTCAGCACAAGTCACCACTCACAAGCGGCAGAAAGGAGACCACCAGGAGAATGCCGTCTGGTTGAGGTTTTCTGCCATCAGACTGAATAATTTATCAGGCTTTGCACTTTGCAATTTAGGGTGGTTTCATGTAGTTCTTTGCAATAGGCCATTTATGAGAACTGCAGAGATACCAGCTTTCACTGGAACACAAATCTGTGAATAATGAAAGAAGATGGAAACTGAGAGGTTTTTAGCTGCTGTTTATATAAAAAAAGATAAAACGATTTTGCACTGTTCATTTTGTCCAGGACTGGGATGTAATGGAATACAAGTATTGGGAATATGTATTCAGAATACAGAAATTATCTGTATCGCTACTGTCAGAGCAAAACCTTGCATCTCAATTTTTGTCATTTCTTTCAGATTTGGCATAATTTCAAAGTTTCTGTTGCCCAGTGGCCCAAAATTATGTGGGAAAAAGTCTGCTTACTTAGACTAACATTAAAAGTATATTTTTTCGTTCTCCTAAAGTTATGATTTCGAAGATACAAGGTTTTGCTCCAACAGCAGCGATATATAAGTATATATTTTTAGTATACTTTTTAAAGACTTATTAACTAAATAAAAGTTGTTTATGAACTATTTTAATTAGAGTGAGTAGACTCACTCTGAGTAGACTGATAAATCAATGTGATGATCAGTTATTAATCTCAGTGTTACTGAGCTCTACTAAAGCCTGAGTAGACTGATAAATCAATGTGATGATCAGTTATTAATCTTGGTGTTACTGAACTCTTTTGAGAGACGATCAAACAAAAATCTTCTCAATAGTGAACATGTTCATGAGTAACAAGCTTAGCATTGCTATTGCACTGCACTTATGCTCAGGGGATTATGGGGCAGCAGTGGACTGAAGCAGGCAATGTGAGAGGGAAATAATTATTGAGGATTTCAGAACTGCATTTAAGTGATAAGAAAATTTTTACATGAAACATTAAAAGAAGAATTACGTGAAGGTTTTCTCATGTGGCTAATCAAAATGCATTCTAAATGTATTCTGAATATTATTACTTTATACTTTGTATGTATCGTAATGAAATATGTTACTGAATGCATTTAAGACAATGTATTTAGCCATCACTTCCTTTTTTTAAAAAAAGTACTCTGCCCAAGCCTGATTTTGTGTTGATTTTGCCAATTGGAAGCTTCAATTATTGTCATAATGACCTCATGTACTGTTTTTCTGCCTAATGTCAGGTTGTTAAAATAAACATAAAGCCTCATTTTCTCCATTTTCCAAGAGAAGGTTTTTTTCAGTTTTTATCATGTAGTGGCCACTGAGTTCTGCTCAAAATGAGCTAAAATTGTCACTACCAAAAGAGTCACTACCGAAACATTTGGTAAAGGGTTGGTAGTATTATGATTGTTTTGTTGTTGACAAAATGGAATGTTCAGTCGTTTATTTTAATAATATACACATAGTTAAGATACAGTGTCACTCAAAGGAAAAGAGTTTTAGTTTAAATCCAAGTCAGTTAAAAATCTGAAATGTGTTTTTAGCTTTGACCTAGAACCAATTTGGTAAAATAATCCGTATATCAATGACTGTCCAATTCTGTTTCATGTATCAACAGAAGATAAACAAAGCAAAACAACATATCTTTCTTGGTCAAAGAGAACATTATCCCTCCTGGAACTGCCTGCTGGTCTGAGGCCCGTCACTAGCTTATAGTATGACAGCACAATATCTCTCTAATTTTGATATCAGCTTATTTTCTTGGTTTATCTGACAGCATGGCAAGCTATTCAAAGCCTAACAGATAAATATTGACATTTGATATGATTTGGGGATAAATAGATAAAAACTCGTGGGTCTGATGGCAAAGCATAACAAAAAGAACTACATTTTCTAATCCACATGCCGACCACGTACACACGAATAGTTTAAAGTACTGTCTTGTGTACAGACTACTTTTTGGATCAACGTTAATATTTTATAGCTTTATTTCTCTGATCGATTGAATGATCAGCTTTATTTATTCATTTTGCAGCACTGAGAAGACAGGTATAGTGTTAGTAACACAGAAATCACAAAATTTTGATATAATCCATGTAGACGAAGATGTGTACCTCGCCAACCAGTGGTATTCTCTACTTTAATGACTGTATCAATATTGGTTCAAAAGAGGCACATCAGCCAGGATCTAACTGTGCTTTCGTAGCTTTGTTTAGCCTCCTGCAGATGCTGATGGCTCCCTCTACTCACTGACTGTGGGGAAACAGTAGGGTTTCGTGCTCTTTCAGAATTCAGTCACTGGTGCTGCTGACTAAAAGCCCATAACCCAGCAGCAAGGACTTTATGTGCTTTATCTAAAGAGCTGTGTGGTTACTGCAATGTAGAGAAACACACCAACAACAATGAGGCCAAATAGGCCATGCCAATAACAGAGGTGGGCTCAGAGGGCCACACTGAGGGCTCCCAAAGCAAACACTCCACTCTATCCTCCGCTGAGGACTGCGCAATGATTGTAGAGTATCAGAGAAAATTCAGACTCTCTGTGACAGGTCATTGTAAGTCACATGAGATTAAATTAATACCGTCATTTCATCCAGAGAGTGGAAATACTCTTTGCCCCCCGATCCGTGCCAGTGAAGCAGAGCGGCTATTTTTCTGATTTTTACTCTGATGTTCTATGCTGATTGAATGGGTTTGACCAGCAGAGCGGGTGGAGAGGATGTGAAACAGTGTGATGTGACTCATTGGTAGGGTTGAGTCTGGATGTGATGTGGTGCCTATTCTGGCCTTCTCTTATGCACAGGCTAATGATTTTATTTGGACTAAGTGAGTTCTTGACCCAGGTCACAGCCGGAAAGCCAACAGGATTCCTCTCAGCGTATCAGCGTCTTTAATATTAATGACCACTGCCTGCCACGAATGATGACTTTACCAAGGTTAAGGGGTTTGTGTAAAGGCATAAAAAAGAACCATTCACAGAAAATGTAGCCACATCTCATATTTCAGTCTGTTTAAGACAGACTTTTACATTTATGTTGACGAGTGTGGGATTCAGATCCATACAGAACATAAAACAGTATTAATCTGAAAGATTACAAGATGGGACATTTTACAGACCGGTAGAATTCAGATTTTTTTCTACAAATTCATTCATTTTTTCATTTGTTCTGTTTTCTTTCATTCATTATTTTATTGTGTTATTCAATCATTGTATTTTCATTCCTTTCTTCCTTCATTCATCATTGTATTTTCTTATTTGTTTATTCATACATTGTATATTTCCATTTACTTAATCATTCATTCATTGTAATTTCGGGTTTGTTCATTCATTAAATTTGTCCATGGTGTATTTGCCCATTCACTCACTCACTCACTCATTCACTCATTCACTCACTCACTCACTCACTCACTCACTCACTCACTCACTCATTTACTCACTCAATCACCCAGTCATTGTACTTCTCTATTTATTCATTGACTGTATTTTCTCATTAATTCCTTAACTCATTGTATTTATTCATTCATTCATTCATAGTATTTTCCTATTCATTCATCCATCGACTACATTTTATCATTCATTCATTCACTCACCGTTTCCACATTCATTCGCTCATTCATCAATTCATTTATTCACTGCATGTTTCCATTAATGTATTGTATTTTTTTCATTAAGTAATTATTTCGTTCAATGTTTTCTCATTCAATCATTCGTTCATTCGTTCATTCGTTCATTCATTCATTCATTCATTCATTCATTCATTCATATTTTGCTATTCACTCATTCATTCACTGCATTTTCCCGTTCATTTATTCATTGTCTTTTTTCCATTTATTCATTCATTGTGTTTTTCCATTCTTTCATTCATTCATTATTTTCCCCATTCATTCATTCATTCATTCATAGTATTTTCCTAGTCATTCATTCACTGCATTTTCTCATTCATTCGTTCATTCATTTGTCTTTTTCCATTCATTCATTCATTCATTCATTCACTCATTCATATCATTTTCCCAATCATTCATTCATTTATTCATTTATTCAATTATTGTACCTTATAATTCATTGTTAATTCATTTATTCATTCATTGCCTTTATTTATCTACATTCACTCTTTACCTTTATGTACTTAGAATATTAGCTACTGAATAATTTGCAGTAACATATGAATAATAAGTGTAAGATTAATAACTGAATAATGAGGCTGCAGATGAAGGGGTTAATTGAGAATACATTCGCTTTGTCACTAATGACTGTGTCTAACGACCTGATAAATACTCAGCAATTATAGGTTGGAGTGCTCTAATGTTGATACACCCTCCCCCCTCCCACACACACATCTACATCTGTGATTTACACCCAGCTGACTGTAATTCAGTCAAAAACAGGCTCTTAATGTTTCCGCACACTAACAGCTTGAGGCATTATTCCATTATTAGCGTCAGGTCTGGTCACCTTTCCGGGCTATAAACACGGAGCTCTTCACCCTCTCACAGAGACGTACACGCTGCATCGTTGCGGCCATTTGTCCCAAGTCATGCGGAATGCTGTCCATCACTTTTACTGCAGCATGGAACAGTGAGGATGAGTGATGAGTACGCCTCGGGAGAAGAAAAACAACACTGACCCCACCCCTTCTCCCCACACAGGACAGGGGCTCATCTGGATGCAGCGGAATCTGGTCGGAGATTTTGGTCGATATGTTGTGTTCAACAGTGTTCAGAATCCCAAATTAAACATAACATGCCTCATATTTGGTTATTCTGGATGGTTTGCTCTGTCTCATCACCCTGGCCTTGTCTCTAGCCACTTTTATTACGTGCAAACAGCTATTACTACAAGGATATTACAGAGAGGTGATTGTGGTATATAATGATAAGGTAGTGCAGTATTAGGGAGATGGTGTAGTGGGTGTGCTGATGTGTTCAGGCTGCTCACGTGGGTGTTAACACGTTATTGAGGTTGGCTGGTTAACCTTACAGGTGCTGCGGCGATTAAAGAGGCTGTTTCACACACCTACAGAGGCTGCCATCTGTCAGACACCCTGACATCACTCACCACACTTAACTACTGACTACCTCGCAGCATATTAATCACATCATTTAGAACAGAAACTGTAGGAATGATATATCTCCACTGAACTACAGAACACCAGACAGAGCATAAGCAATGTACTTTACAGTATAATTAGGGTGACCAGATCCTTTATGATCCAATAGGTGTTAAGAGAGAACAAACATAACTCCATTTATAAGACTACACTGTTAGAAATAAAGGTTCTGTGCAGGTACATTTTTGTTCATCAAGGTACAAACAATGTAAATTAAATAAATAACTTAAATAAGTTTTTCCCAGGTGAAAAGTACATATTTGTACCTTTCATAACCTAATGTTTTATAACAGAACAATAAAATAGAAAGCCTGGAGATGAGACGGGGTGTGTGGAGTCAGTACAACTTTGAAAGTATGATTTCATTGGATTATGGTACACTTATGTTCCCTGACTAAAGGTACTGAGATGTACCCTTGAGGGTACCACCCCAGTGACAAGAGGAGTACTGCCCCAGTGACAGTTTACCACCTTTATTTCTGAGAGCGTAGATGACATTTTTGTTAGATTACATTATAGATTTTTTTTTGTCTGACTAGACATGGGCGATATTATTAAATAATAAGGTTTACCATGATATTCAACAAACAATCATGTTATTGTGGATGCTCTGAGATACTGTCAAGTTGCTGTTTCACCACTGAATTTTTAGATATGCAAAGTAACTCCAGCTTCACGTGGCCTCTCCACACTGTCACATTGTGATTCTGCACTTAACATTATGAGCACCTCCTTGTTTCTATGCTCATTGTCCATTTTATCAGCTCCACTTACTATATAGGTTCACTCTGTAGTTCTACAGTTACAGACTGTAGTCCATCTGTTTCTCTGCATACTTTGTTAGCCCCCTTTTACCCTGTTCTTCAGTGGTCTGGACCCCCATGGACTCTCACAGTGCAGGTACTTTTTGGGTGGTGGATCATTCTCAGCACTGCAGTAACACTGACGTGGTCCATCAGACACAGCAGTGCTGCTGGAGTTTTTAAACACTGTGTCCACTCACTGTCCAATCTATTAGACACTCCTACCTTGTCAGTCCACCTTGTAGATGTAAAGTCAGAGATGATAGCTCATCTGCTGCTGCACAGTTTGTGTTGGTCATCCTCTAGTCCTTCATCAGTGGTCACAGGACGCTGCCCACAGGACGCTGCCCACAGGACGCTGCCCACAGGACGCTGCCCACAGGACGCTTTTGGCTGGATTTTTTGAGTTGGTGGACTATTCTCAGTCCAGCATTGACACTGAGGTGTTTAAAAACTCCAGCAGCACTGCTGTGTCTGATCCACTCAGACCAGCGCAACACACACTAACACACCACCACGTCAGTGTTACTGCAGTGCTGAGAATGATCCACCACCCAAATAGTACCTGCTCTGTGAGGGTCCATGGGGGTCCTGACCACTGAAGAACAGGGTAGAAGGGGGCTAACAAAGTGTGCAGAGAAATGGACTACAGTCTGTAATTGAAGAACCACAAAGTGCACCTATATAGTAAGTGGACCACTACCACTAACAGTCATACAGTAATGGTAACTGTATGTCTATATGAATGTATGTCAGCATGTTCTCTTAACATCTCTCCTCACCTCTCCTCATAGCACCCCAATATTATTTGCAGTTACCATTCAATACCTGGTTTGGTTGACCAATGCTTCATCAAACGAAATCAGGAGTGCTGCTGAAATGAAATTTAACAAATACATGCCATGGGTAAATGAATCAAGGAGAAATCTGGAACCAAACCTGTATTCTTACACTCTCAGAAAAAAAACGGTCACTGGGGCAGTACCCCTCTTGTCACTGGGGTGGTACCCTCAAGGGTACATCTCAGTACCTTTAGTCAGGGAACATAATTGTTCTATAATCCATTTAAATCATATATTTATTTAAGTTGTATTGACTCCACACACACCGTCTCGTCTCCAGGCTTTTCATTTTACTGTGCTGTTTTAAAACATTAGGTTATGAAAAGGTACAAATATGTACTTTTCACCTGGAAAAAACATATTTAAGGTGCACAACTGGACCTTAAAACCACTGCTGTACCTCTGAGGGTACATTTATATTGTATGTACCTTGATAAACAAGAAATGTATCTGCACAGCACATTTATTTCTAGTGTATGGATAAATACTTTAAAATTTGCTTAGGTTTTAATTTTGCCTTGACTTTTGTACAGTATTGCACATATATTATCTTATTATATTTTTATATGATAAAAAATGACATTGTCATGATATCATAGCTGTGAAAAAAGGTTAAATTATCATCATAATTTTACATTTTTAAACTGATACATGCCCACATCTGACACCATTCTTTACACTGGTGAGGTAGGATACATACCTATAAACTCATTCTATCTTATTTAAATGAATATGTGTCATTTTGAACTTGGTCTATGATTTCTTCTTAAAAATGCTAAATTAGCGAGCTTAGGTGCCGTCTTACCCACTGTAAACATAAGTTTAAAGATGCACTGTGTAAATTTCACTGGTGGATATGTGTAATGGCACACAATGTGCTTCCCACCCCTTCCTAATCAAAAGCTGATTGGGAGCATGTTGAAAGAGTATTCAAGGAGAACTTGTCTTCCAAGTGTCCTCTGAGGATGTAAGGGAATGATCTACAATTGTCAACACATCATCATCAGTATAATGTTGTGTTTGAGACCTAAACATCCAGCCGGACCTCGCATGTGACGTTAATGTGACGTAAATACAGATGATGTGGTCTAAAAAAACTCTGACTCAAAACCTTGGTCTGATTGGTGTTTAGACTAATAGTATATTGCGCATGAATGCATATTCTGCCCAGTGACCCAGTAATAAAGAAAAGTTGCAATTATGGCATGAACAACTGCTGAGAATAAGTTGGGACACCAAAAAACAAAGCTGAAATATGACACTGCCTTAGTAAATACAGGATGTCTGGTGCAGTTTACTAGTATATACATGTGCTATTTTGTAATTGTATAACATTTTGTCTTAGTGTGTAATGGCAGTGGGTAATGTGTACTCTTATGCTTTGTAAATGCACATGAACAAACAACCTGAGCCAACCAGAATTCATAACTGTTCGAGTAAACTCTGCACGTGCTTCTAATATGCAATTTGCATTCGAAAAAGATGAGCAGGAATACTCACAGACAGGGGCTGCTGGTCTGCAGTAGAGGCTGGAGTTTAGTTTACACAGTGCAGGCCAGGTGAGAGAGAATCTTTAGCTCCTGAGTCCACATGCCCTCTGCTTCCTCCGTCCTCAATACCCTATCCACCAGCTTGTGCACTCCTGCAACACAACAGGACATAACAATAACAGTGGATAACCTTGTTTTTTCAGAAGGGCCTGTGGCTCACCTGTAAATCACGGCCAATATATTTGGTCTGGTGCGCCTTTCAACTATTGTAACAGTCAAAACAGGCTCAAGTGCAATAGACACAAATACAAAACACCACCTCACATGCAATGCAAGACATGCAATCGCCAGGTTTAAAGACTTTAATCTGATACATTAAATGTATGTCAAGCCCTTAAACCCTATAAATGTACTGTTTAGCAACTACTTTCAGTACTATGAGACTAACACAAGGGGAAAGGGGAGTCTGGGACTGAGATTCAAGTACAGTGATGGTTATTTCAAGTAACTTTGGTTGAGTGGTTTATTCAACAATTTGATATGAACATTCTGACACATGTATGGAATTTATACTGTACTTTACTGTACTACAGTAGTTTAACTTTATTTAGTTTAATAAAAACAGTTCTTTTTGTTGTTACCTGGCAAAATTAGATGGACAAAAATAAAAGAAACATAAGTTTGCGTTAAAAATGTAGAGACTCTGATTTTGTGGTCTTCACATTTACTGGCATTGCTCTTTTAGTGACAAAATTCACACATTTATATACTTCTTGACAAACACAAATTCCTCCACGTTTAAATATGGTTCCTTACATACACATGAGCAAAATTAATCATGCAGCAATGATGTTTACTTAGAAATGAACTCAAAGACATAAACTGATTAGACATTGGTTCACATGCCTGTGAGTCTCATCTACACCCTCCATACCCTTAGGCCTCAACCATGCCTTTCACCCATATCTCAACCATCTTCCTCACCCTCAGCTCTCCATTAACCTCATCTCAACTGCATTCAACCTCATTTCAACCATATTCTTCAGCCTCATCTTTACCACTTCTTTCAGCCTCATCTCAACCATGTCCTCCAGCTTCATCTCCACCACTTATATTCATAGAAGATCACCACAGTTTGATCATTTTCTTTCTCAAAAACATCTACTAAAGCTGCTGAGTTTGAACAGGGAAATCACCAAACTGAGCAGGGCTTCGAAATTGATGAGCCCTAGTTTAGACACTAGTATATACCTATTGTAAAACCTTCAATGTACAATATATCAGTGCAATGATATTTGGTACTTGTATGATCCATACCAGACTATACCACTGATATTTTATATAAGTTTAATGGTTACATTTGTTCTTTATCCAACAAAAAGAAGATCTTCTTCCTGTCCTTAATTACAGCTGTGAAGAACAGAGCCAATACTTTTTTAAGCTAGACAGAGTGATAGAGTGAGGGTCTGAGGGTCAGCCTGATTGGTTAACCCAGAAACAGAAGTAGAAGCATGTCCTTCAGGACAGCACAGGGAACAGCTGTTATTCTTTCAGCCTCTATGAAGACAGGCTTTAAAAGCCTATCATGAACAAATAAAATAAAGAGCAAAAATCCATAATATAAAGATGGCAAAAAAGGCTATTTAGAACATGATAATGAGCCATATGTTATGCTTGAACATAAGGAAAAATACATGCATTTGTTCTAATAGACATATCCTGTAACAAGCACTTAAAGGAGAAAGATTAAGAAGAAAATATGGCCACACAATTTCTTCTTATTATGCATTACTTATTATCGAGGCAGAGGTTATATGGCCAAAATACCTGTAATTCAGATTACACTGAAAAAAAGACAGTTTTCCTTAAAATTGTACATCTAATAGTAAGTTATCTGAAGAGCTGAACATTTTGGAGGAAATATGTAAATGTGATTTTTTTTGCAATATTGTAACTGCGATTTAAACTGCAATTATTTCTTTTTTTATAAATTAAGGTCCAGGCCTCTTAGTTTGGTCAAGAATACCAGAATATCCACTTTTTCTGGCTTGAAGCTTGAGCACTTGATGTGCTGTGCCAGACTGCCAGTTAGTTTTGGTTGTGCTATCATGTTGTCAAGCAACCAAACACATTGATCTAACTCATCTACAGGCAGATCACAAGATTCATTTTAGGTTAAATTTCCCCAATTAAGATACACAGATGAGCCAAAAGATCATGACCATCTGCCTAATATGCTGTTGGTCTTCCCCGTGCTCCCAAATCAGCTACGACCTGTCGAGGTACGGATGCAACAAGACCTCTGAATGTGTCCTGTGGTATGTGGGACTAAGCTTTTAGCAGTAGGTCCTGTAAGTTGTGAGGTGGAGCCGCCGTAGATCAGACTTGTTGTTCCAGCACATCTCACAGATGCTCTATCGGATTGGGATCTGGAGATACAGGGAATTCTCTGGAGTCCATAGAAACACACTGAACTGTGTGTCATGTTCCTGAAACCATCCTGAACAATGTGTGCAATGTTGCAGGGTCCCGCCCGTCCTTCCTTGGACCATTATCAGTACATGCTCACCACTGCAGACTGGGAGCCCCCACAAGCCTTGCTGTTTCGGAGGTGCTGCGACCCAGTTGTCTGACCATAAGGATTTGTCCCTTGTCAAAGTCACTCAGATCTTCACGTCTGCTCATTTCTCCCACATCCAACATGTTGATTACAAGAACCGACTGTTTGTTTACCATCTAATATATCCCAGATCTTGACGTGCTGTTGTTTCGAGACATTCAACATTATTTGCTTCATCTGTGAGTGGTCATAATGTTGTGACTCATCGGTGTATAAGATAATGCTGGTGTTAATATAGGCAATAATTAAAATGGCAGTTATTAAAATCTCAAATTGCAATTTCATTATAAAGAGGATTAATCTTTCAGTCCTGGTTAGCACAATAACGAATGTACTAATTCTCTTAATTATTTCAGGTTCAGTATAATGTAAATTGTAAAGTAGTGAAGTAAGTCACTTATTGAGGTTAAAAGACCAGAGCTGGGTTTCCCAAAAGCCTCTTAGCACAAAAAATATTCTTAAATTCTCTCTCTTCCAGTTAAGATAATCTCAACACTAAGATGCTTTTGTGAAACTGGGCTCAGATCATTTTTCCAGTATGTGTAGATCAAGCATTTCTTTTTACATTATCTATCATTTTTATTACTACTACAACAACTAATACAACTATTGAAAATACAAGCAACCTGAAACAAAATACATTACAGTAAATATGTTATAAATAAACAGATGAACAGATTTAGCAGACAATGGACACTACAACATACACAGAGTCAAGCACAAGCTTAAAGCACCAGGCACTATTAAGGAAGATATCCAACACTGATAAAATAGGTTATCTTGACCTGCATCTTGTCAGAGATAAAGATGTTGATCGAAACAGACAAAAAATAAACCAGTCCACAGTAGGGGAGCTGTAGTGTTTTGTTGAATATTGAGGTCACAACTCTTCAACTGAACAGTTTGGTGCCACGTTGAGTCTTTTGAAGGCAACAAACACACTAAAATATATATAATGGATCTGCAAAACTGAACTTATACACCAGAAGGTACCTTTTCACAAGAGAAGTGGAATTTATATAAAGAAAAGGATATCATGCACTATAGAACAAGGTGTTGACGTTTTGGGGCCGTTAAGATCAATGCCATATTGAGCTGTACTGTCAGGATATTAGTATCAGGACATACTCAAAAAAACCTTGTCTTGAGCACAGCATAGAATAAAACAAACAAATACTGACTGAAAACAACCCCCAAATGACACCACGTTCATCTCAGTCTATGGTTTTAAATGCAGTTAGAGACATTTGGTCTCAATGTCACAAATATTCTAAAAGCACAGATCTGTAGGCCTCAGAAATAAGACTAAGAAAAGTGCTCAGAAAGAAGGAAGATATATATATATATATATATATATATATATGTGTGTGTGTGTGTGTATACATATGTGGTGGATCATTCTCAGCACTGCAGTAACACTGATGTGGTGGTGGTGTATTAGTTTGTGTTGCGCTGGTCTGAGTGGATCAGACACAAAAGTGTTGCTGGAGTTTTCAAACACCTCAGTGTCACTGCTGGACTGAGAATAGTCCACCAACCAGAAATATCCAGCCAAAAGCATCCTGTGGGCAGTGTCCTGTGACCACTGATGAAGGACTAGAGGATGACCAACACAAACTGTGCAGCAAGAGATGAGCTACTGTCTCTGACTTTACATCTACAAGGTGGACTGATAAGGTAGGAGTGTTTAATAGAGTGGACAGTGAGTGGACACAGTGTTTAAAACTCCAGCAGCACTGCTGTGTCTGATCCACTCAGACCAGCGCAACACACACTAACACACCACTACCACGTCAGTGTTACTGCAGTGCTGAGAATGATCCACCACCCAAATAGTACCTGCTCTATGAGGGTCCATGGGGGTCCTGACCACTCAAGAACAGGGTAAAAGGGGGCTCACAAAGTATGCAGAGAAACAGATGGACTACAGTCTGTAATTGTAGAACTACAAAGTGAACCTATATAGTAAGTGGAGCTGATAAAATGGACAATGAGCGTAGAAACAAGGAAGTGGTCATAATGTTATGCCTGATCAGTGTATACACACACACATTTTGTGTACAACTTTTTTTTTACTATAGTTTCTCTGTTCATTTTTAAGAAGAGCCAAAGCAATTCTGGACCAGACACTAGTCTCTATTTCACATCTGACATCTGAGATCCTCTTCTTTTGCAATAACGAACTCCAATGTCAAAGGAAAAGTCATACTAAAATAAAAAATGGCAGAGTTTTAGACAAGGAAACTCAATAAAAAGCAGAGTGAAAGTAAGTTCACTAGTCTTCAAAGAAAAAAAAACACATCAGCAAACAAGAATACAATGCAACACAAAATTGAAAACTTCTGACCAAGTATATTTCCTTGGTGAAGCAGTATTAAATCAAAAGAACTTTCTCTTTGATTTTCTTTAAAGGAAAGGTGAGAGTGTGGGTTTGAGACTAAGGCAAACCATCAGCTTTTGTTGTTTTATTGATCAGGAGAAACACTATGTACACCTACAAAGTCATTCTTACTGCAATAGCTACTCTTGAACTACAAAAGTGATGCAACATCAATAAAACAATCAATAAAACTATTTAAATGAACAGTGGCAATTACAGACCATCCTGACATAACTTGTTTTTGGGGAAAGGATCAAATTTTCACTCGTTGGGCAAATCAATTAACAGCAATGCAGAGTGAATTACTGAATTAAATCTGTCACTCAAAAGCCCAGGAAAGTAAATAAGGCAGATTTTCCTTAGTATAGAACTTTTAGCATAACACAATCTACTGGCTGGATGGCTAGAGCTTCAGCCATACTAGCTTCAGTTATCTCCACCTGAGAGGCAGAGAGGTGGGATGTGATGGTGTATAATAACACCACAACCCCAACACTGAGAAGAGTGCAGGGCAGTTAAATAGCTCCAGTGAGTTATGAGGTTACATGCATTCGGTTCTTATTCAAGTCTCACCTTAAGAGGAAAATAATAGCTAGAGAATATTGCGCTGTTGCATTAGCAGTATATTAGAGTTTCTAGTGGCAATTTTATTGCCGCAATCTATACCCCATGGAAGCCTTAAGGAGGTAAAAATTACATCATATCTTACTGTAGTTCCCCCTTACTGTGGCCCTTGACAGCAATCTGCACCATGATTTAACATCATATCCCTGCATATTCATATCACTCTGGAATATATTGTAAATAACACTGGATCATTTGTCTTTTAGACTCTGCTCATATGGCCATATTTACATACTCAAATATCTTTTTTGACGCTTTTAATTATTTGGCTCTTTTATATGTGTTTTTTTTATTAAAACATGCTAATTAATAGTCTTACACACTTGTCTGGTCTGTTGAGTATGTTACATGCCATACACATAAGCACTCACCAAGACAAAGGCCTCATATACACTATATATATATATATATATATATATATATATATATATATATATATATATATATATATATATATATATTCCTAATTATTGAGTCCAAGTGTTACAGACACACTCACAAATTTCTTGTGAAAAGCCTTCCCAGAAGAGTGAAGGCCATTATAGCCACAAAGGGGGGGGCAACTCTATATAAAGGCCCATGTTTTTGGAATGGCACGTCCACAAAGCTTATATAGGCGTCATAGTCCGGTGTCCACATACTTTTGGCCTTATAGTGTATGTACAATATACTTGAAGGGGAAAAAATAACAGATTCTGATTAAAATAAATAAATAAATAAATAAATTCCCTAATGCTTAATGACAAAGTCAAGCAAAGCTTTCCATTATTTACCCACATGGTTGCTGCAGTAACAATTATTCAATATTTGCCATCTGTTTTCAATAGCAGATGCATGCAAGAGCACTAATAACAGCTAAGGAGGTCTTTATGTGTTAAGCTTAACTCCAATTTTAAAGTGCATCCTGAAGCTGTGAGCAAATCAGTCAGTTAACTTAATCTTAGTCAGTCAAAATATGTATCAACTTCTTCACTGGCACATGGAACAATGGATACAAGGAACCATGATGAAATCTAGGCCTTCCTGGCTTTCCTTGCTTAGCTGTACCTCTGTATTGCAGTTTTATAACTACATACTGTGATTGTGATATGCCATGCAATATGTTATGAACACATCAGTGAATCAATAATGTAATGGTTAAATCCTGGCCTGTGTTAGTTCCTCTGAATACCCTGACTCATCCAAATACTCACAGAAACACTCAGCTGGGACTCTTATTGATCTGGATGCTTACAGCACATAGTAAAAATAAATAAATTGATTAAAACATTGGTCTATTCTGTCTTTTTTCAGTACCTATTACTCTCCTCTCTCTTCACATTTCCCCTCTATAGACATTTATATATTGTCAATGTTGAACAAAAAATTGTATATACATTTTTTTACATAATTTGAAAACTCCAGAGACCCTTTACATTGTGTTAAAATTTCATGATCAACAGATGAATAGACAAGTGGAAGCAGTACAAAATTACTTAAATAGTAAAAAATGCTATATTATAATTAAACCAGCCATATTTGATCAATAAAAATGGTCAGAGGGCTTATTTGCATATTTCAGTCTTCTCTGAAATCTTTCAAAGACCAGTATCACTATGTTGACTAATAAACAATGTATTGCGCTGACCTGACAGACACTGTTGGTTTCTGTTCAGTGGTTTATTTGGATCAATATCAGTTGTGGATAAAAATGATACTGCGCTTAAAAAGGGAAGCCCACAGACTCTGTGTGCGTGTAGTACATGAATAGTTTGTGTTGTAAAAAGAGCTACAGAAGAGATAAAGACTGGTAAGCACCTGCTCGGCCCTTTCGGATAAGTGGAAATTTGGCAAATATCCAGGAACTTCAGCTTGTACATAATGCTGGTAGGATTTGCAAATGCCCTACTTATTTTAGATATTTGTCAAATATGCTGTCAGAGCTTCTCTCTCTCTCTCTCTCTCTCTCTCTCGCTCTCTCTCTCTCTCTCTCTCTAAGATGCATGGTGTTGAGGAATTCGGGGGGTGGATTACTGGCTTTATGTTTGGGGAAAGTGGTGGTATGATGCTCAGTTTGATGACAGCATGGGGTTTATCTCTGCCTGAGATTACAGGCTGGAGCTGCTGCGACTTTAAAATCACACAGCCAAGGAACATTTGCATGTCCCTGATCTGGTGTTAAAAGTGGAATATTGTGTTTGTCATGTTTACCTTTGCAGTAGAACTAGTCACAGTGTTGCACTTTCAATGTAGCAGCCTCTCAACTTTGCAATACATCCAGTACCCAAGATTTTTAAACACTGTTAGAGATAATGAAACCTAATCATTTCAGAAAGTTAAACAGTGCACACAAGAGTTTAAATTAATGAGCATATAGACGGTTAGTGGCACATTTTGTAATGTTTCCATGGCAGCAATTAGATCTGTCAGTTTTTATATTACTTTGAAAATAGTATAATGCGACCTACGCTCTTTAAAAATAAATTTGAAGAACTATTTATGTGAATCTGCCCTTCGATGGACTGGTTATCTGTCCGGGGTGTATCCTGCCTTCTGCCCAATGACTGCTGGGATGGGCTCCAGCAGCCCCCCAGAGGGTTAAGCAGTTTAGAAAATGTGTGTGTGTGTATTTGTGTGAATCAGACTTTTTTTTTAAGTTTAAAGAACCTCCACATGATGTAATGATTCTTAGGATTTTTAGGAACCCATACCTTAAAAGTTTGTCTGCACTCTAAAAAAGATAGTTCTTCAAGGGTTCTTTAGTAAAGAAAAAGGTTCTATATAGAACCATGAACACTCAAAGAACCCTTTGCATGATTAAAGGGTTCTTTGCATTGTGAAGTGGTTCTTCAAATTGATGGATAATGTGTTGTTGATAGCACCAAAAATGGTTCCACTATCGTTACAAGCCAAAGAACCCTTTTTGGGTACTATATAGAACCCCTTTTTTTTTTAAAGTGTGACTTCAAAATAGTGGAACCCTTTTTGGTCTTATATAGAACCCTTTTTCAGAAAGTGTTCTTTATATGCACCAAAAGGGGTTCCACTGTTGTTATAAGCCAAAGAACCCTTTTGGGTACTATACAGAGCCCTTTTTTAAGAGTGTGACTTAGTGGATGTGACTTAGTGGAACCCTTTTTGGTGCTATATAGAACCCTTCCTCAGAATGGATTCTACGTAGCACCAAAAAGGGTTCCACTGTTGTCACAAGCCAAAGAACCCTCTTTAAGTCATATATAGAACTCTTTTTTTCATAAGAATGCGACTTCAAAGAAAACATTTCAAAAATCAAGAATGACCCTCAGTTACTTTTCCTTTTCATTAAATATAGCAAACAAATCTTAAAGATTGCCACCCATGAGTTTCACGTGATCCATGAATTTCTCTCCTTTAGAGTTTTTGTAATAGACAGGACCTAACAGTTCAGAGGCTGGTCAAAAAGTACTGAAACAAGGCAGTTCAAAAGAGGAAGATCTAAGGAAATCAACTTTTGTGGCACAAAAACAGTCAACAAGGTCACCTCAGGTGATTCAGAGCAATAAGGAACACAGGAGATAAAGCTGAAAGTGCACTGTGGGAAACCAATTGTTGCATTATTCATGACCGAGTCGTTTGAAAGGTGTCAGACGCGATATATTATCTCGTGTTTATTATCAAAAAAATTTTGAATGGAAAACTTCAAACGAAGCAGGATGGCAGCGGGAGGAATGGGAGGGGGGTCTCAGATAGCACAGCAGGCCCGAGTGAGAAATGAAAGATTGCACTGTTTGCCTGATAGTTGCGGAGGAAGTGTCATGTTCCTCTGCTCCTCTGTTTGCTTGTATGACCTGAATATGGCTTTTTGCAGGCAGGTGGCTCAGGGGGAAGCTAATCCAGTTGAGAATAGACATGTTTTCCACTGCTGGATTGAGAGAGGAAGTGGGGCAGAGATGATACGAGGGGCCCAAGGAGCCAGCCATCCATGTGCAGAATGAGATAGCCTAATCTTGTCACAGGCACCAGGAGAGGAGGACAAGTCTTCTGGAAGTGAAGGCTGCTGCTCAGGGGAAACAATTTGTGCCTCCTAACATGGGGGGTCTTTGTAAAAGTTTGAATGTTTTTTAACCTGTAATTTAATCGGTGGCTTTTATCAGGTCTTGGCCTTGAGATTCACTCTAAAAGCCACTGTTTTGTGGACCAAGTCATGTGGAAAATTATGACATGATGATATCACAGTGTAAAACATAATGTTTGTGAATCATGATGTGATGATGCATTGTGGAGAACCAACATCAGCACAAATTAACAATGCACTCCAACTACGTTCAACATAGAGTTATATGCAAATGTTTGAATACTCCTGGTCAAATGACAAGTTTTGTGGATTTTCTAAGTAAAAATTAGTTAACACGTCCTCTACACGTCCTCTACAGAGACCTTCAATATGGCAATTTACTAAACATTTCAGTTCACAGATTGTATTCGTTTGTATAACAAGTTAAAAAAAATACAATATACTTTTTTACAGTGAACATTTGATGTTTTTTAATGTTAAATTCAGTAAATAAACAGTAATTGTGCATTAAAATGTGCAGAGGTGTGCACTCTGTAGAGGATGTGTCGATACTGTCTTAGAAAATCAACTGTCAATTGACCAGGGTGCCTAAACTTTTGCATACAGCTATACATGCAGCAACCGTATTGAAAAGTCACATTAGTAAAAGGGAGGAGTTGGTTACAAGCACACACTTGATTAAAGTAAATTCACTGCATCATATTTTTCAGTCAAGCAGAAATAGCTGATTTTTTAAAACCTTTAAAATGATACAGACAGCCGGGAAAATATTTTTCGCTGCTTCTCTAATTTTGTTTTTGTGTTGTCCTGTTCCCCCAGGAACAGGTGTGCATTTGTCTCTAAACAGCCCCCCTCATGAGACAGCACACACCCTTCCTTCCGCCCGACCTCAGCCATCTATCCCACCCTGCCGCCTCCATCTGAGTAGCCCCCCCACCCTTTCACTCTCCACCCTCAGCCCTGGCAAGATTAGCCAGTTTTACCATTTTAACTTCCAGAGGGGAGAAAGCAGCAGCAGAGGCTGTCACTGTGACGGCGCCTCAGGAATAATTACGGCCAGACTGATAGATGGCCGTAGCTGCAGGAGAAGAATGGAGTAATTCTCATATCCAGTCCTACTGCAAAATGCCAGCAGCCATTAACTGGAATGACGGGGAATTAAATTCTCTGCACTATTTTAACAGGATCCCATTTGCTGTGGAAAGCCTGAATATTGCCCTGTACTTCTCAATTTAGCCTGGGAATTTCTAGGCATTTTGAGTGACACTCGATATGACGCAATCATTATACTTCTGCTGCTGTTTTTGCAACCGTGTGCTTGTGTGATGTCCTAACACACAGTCCATTTGCAACTTGTTGAACTATTTTCTGAGCTGTTTCTCCTGTGATCATTCAGAGAAAGTTTTTGGACCGTTACATCAGCCGCTGTTGACATTGTGTTTAGAAAGAAAACGATGTCACACTGAAAAAATAAAGCATTGACTTTGCTTGATCCAAATTTGTACATCATTTCCACATGAATAAAACATACTACATCAACACAGTCACTGCCAAGATGAAAGATCAATTTATGTTCTGTGCTTTATTCATGTGGAAATGATGCACATATCATCGCTGTCCAAAAAAAGTACATTTTGCAAAGGTCTACCACTTCCAGGCTGAGCTGTTGTTCTTAAATGCTTCAATTTCAATAACAGCACTTACAGTTGACCAGGGCAGATCTAGCAGGGCAGAAATTTCACTGATAATCCTATGACAGTGTCACATTTAAAGGCACTGAGCTAAACAGTATGACCCGTTCCACTGCCAACATTGGTCTCTGCTTGATTTTTAAACCTGTTAGCAATGGCTGTGGCTGAAACACCTCAACATAATAACTAGAAGGGTGTCCACATACATTTGGCCTTATAAAAAACAAACAGAAAATGGACAGCGATGAGGTTAAAGGAATGTTGATGTTAAATGAATGACAATTTTTAATACATAACCACTAATGTTTTCAGATCCTTTGTGGACAGGAAAAAAAAAAGTGACTCACTATGAACCTATATTAAGCATGACACGCTCCTGTCATGTCTCTGCTCTGTTAGTGCTTTAGCAGTTACTATCCATCTAATTTACAGTACCATTGTCAGTGCTGATTTCAAACAGCATATAACCAAGACTAAGAGCTTTGACCTGTGTGTAAAATTTATAACATGAAAACAAAAACAAAAAGCCAAAGGTAGACACTGTTGTAATGTTTCTTACGTAAAATAAATACTGTAAGATGACAAAGTGTATTAAAGGAAAGACTAAAATGGTCATAACCTAATCTAGATGGCTTGTTTGTGCACTCTCATAGAGGCAGCATTATAGCATCATCACAACATAACATTTTCGATGTTCACAGCTAAATATATCAGCAGGGTCTGTTGTAAACAGGTGATGAAACTCAGTATCGTTGGGTCTGCTTAAAGTGGGGACACTACTTACCACTCTTAATCTTAATTACAGATAGAAATCACACAAACAATGCATGTTTGTGTGATTTCCAAGGACTTTTATAGTTTTTATGCTTAAATAAATACAAGATTGACAAAGCTGTTCTTTGATCATCACAAATTTTCAGTGGATGCTGTCAGCATGACAATGTTCACACAGCTCCGTGCCACCACTATTTGCACAAAAAGACCAAGATGTAAACACAGCATTATCTGGCTCCACTGTTTCTGCTAATGGTGATAACTTAGCTAAGTTCTGGGAAGTTCCTTTTGGCTACTTACCTACAGTAGCTAATGGTCAGTATTGCATTACCATTGGTAAAGAAAACAAGCAATGAGAACATCTATACCCCTAACACTGTTAAAGGGGTTTTGTTTGTCGATTACGACAATGGGGGGATACATTTTGTAACTGTGGCATGTGCCTGTTCCCTGGGCCCCAATGACGGCTGCGAGAGCCAGGCCTGAAGTCTGCAAATGTGTGAGGCACCGTCCCCGCTCCGCATCTCGGCCGTGTGGGACTGGAGACACTGCCCTGGAGGCGGGGCTAAGGACTTCATCCGGGCTGTTTGACTATAATGAAGTTAGTTAGTGGTTGTTATCCTAATGATGTAATGATGTTTCTGGGACAGAATGCTTGCTGATTGCCCCCCAACCTGTGACCAATTGCTTCCGCCTCCACAAATTGAAATCCTGACTACAGCACTACTGCAATACCACCATTTGATCCATAAAACTAATTTTAAAATGATATTTGTCCATATCTCTTTATTTGCTCTTTATCATTTCATTTGCTCTGAAATGCAATGTACAAAATTACATTTTGCTATGAAGATTCTTCTGCAAGAAAAAAGAACTAAATATGCTCAGAAATGGAAAGATGCTTTATAATACGTTGATATATAGGCCCATGCTTAAGCAGTTGTTTGGGTACTGTAGTCACCATGAGGTTAAATGGCACAAAACACACATTTTAACACAATGTTTAGATGGAGGAGTGGACGTCAGGAGTGGATTTCATTTCCAATGCACAAAGCATAATGTGGTGTACACCATGGGCCACACTGCTGTGAGGAGCTCAAGGAGTGTGGCCATGCAAAGTGGCTCTTGGAGCACACCACTCCTGGGTAAGAAGAACACTCATTGCTGCTGTTGTTGCTAATGTTGTTGCTTTTATTAGTGGCCAAGTAGGGTGGGCTCTGTAGTGTAACTAGTGGTGAGAAGTTTCCATCTTGCTCATACGTTGTGTCCTCCCACATTAGCTCCCTTTCTGTGTTACACGCCGGGGAGCAATGGGCTGGGCATTGCTTGCTGCCTTTTTGAAATAAAATAGCATTCGTCTGTGCACACAATGTTTTCTGTGTCTATTTACAGTGTATTTCCTATATTGCAGCAACATGTCAGTTTAATCCAAACAGTAAATGTTGTAGAGTTGATGAAGTGGCAGTGCAGTGCTTTTCAGAAACAATGAAATTAGCATCACCTGTTTTTTCTTTATAGGGTATATACCATTGACAGAGAGGTGAGGAGCACTGCTGAATTATGTTCAAGGTATAATTAAGCTGCTCGTCGTAGCCCAGTCTCAGCAGTGCTTTGGGATTTATAATAACTACTGATTTTAAAGAAGACTGCAAATAAATCAGCAAATGAAGGGTGCACATCAAAACACTCTGAATGACTTTGTTTACATCTTAACCAGTAATTATGCAGAAATGCTAAAAAGGATGGAACTCTCCTTCAAATCACCTCATCAATTTTAGCAGCAATAGTTGCTGCATGGATTGATTATACATCTCTCTTATTGAGAGTCAGCCATGTAGACACGATTGACTTTATGTGACATTTTAGGATTTTCTGAAGTATGAAATATGCTGTTTTTTTGCTCATGTTGGTCTTTTACTGCTTTAAATCCTTAATAGGATCCTGCTAATAGATATACCATGTTTAAAAATGAAGAACAAATGAAAACAGGCAACACTGGGCATAGAGACATAGAGGCATTCTGGCATTCTGACAAAATCTGCGCAGTTTACAGTGAAGCGGGCATCTAAAATAGATCAGAACTGACTTATGAGTAATAAACTGCAGTCCAGAATGTTGCTGAAAATCATTCTAAATAGATGGATCATTAAAAGAAATTGCTTAAAGAGAAATTCTGTGAAAGACAACATCATTTCTAAAATAGCTGCAGTTGATCAGAGGACAGAGGATGTTTTTTTACAAGATAAAGGACAAATGCTAGAAAAAAGAAAATTTTGAAGAGTTAATTGGAGGTGATGACCACAGTGCACCTGAGTGAAGAGGTCTCATAAAAAGGCAGTTGCTTTAAGAGACATTATACATAATAAGGTTCTTGCTCTTGTGGCAGCGTTCATGTAAATTAGAACATCATAACTAATGGCTGACACAAAAGTTGTACAAAGTGTTCTTTATGTTGTCAAATCTAAAATCTACATTAGTCCTCAATTAGTAAGGTAGATATTCAGTTCCAAAATTTTGTATAGTTTCTGAAATGTGAAACAATGAGGACACTTTTGTCCCTGTGGGGAACTTTCCAGAAGGACCTCATGCGTCATTCCTTTGCTTATTTAATAAACAGTGACAGGCTTTGAGAAGATGCCATATGTTCAGCACAGGAACAACAAAACCACAACACCTACAGCGATTACAAAACGTTTAGTGTGGGCTGTTTCGGGAGGGGTGCCATAACCAGACCAGCTCATTACTGCTTAAAATCACTACACGTATCTTTTCAACATTTGACTGACAAATATTGCTTATGGTATGATATAGCTGAAGTACACAAACCTGGACCCTATGGCCAGGTCCTGGTCCTGTTTTTTTTATCATTTGTAGTTGAACTGAAGTGCTGATGTAACTAATTGACCACCAAGTGTCATTCCTATAAGTAATTTTGAATGCCAGGACCCGAAATTACATTTAAAGTCTAGATTTGAAGGCCTGTTATAGGTTAATTGGCCTATTCATGCTTCACAAATGGGTTCTTTTGTAGCAACAATGCATTTTTTTTGCAAATTGCAATGCAAAACTGTGACAATGTGCATCTTGAAAAATGGGTGTTCTATAAATTATGGCATTGAATGCAATTGCTTCATTTGAGCACTCCAGCATGTTCACTAATAAGCTGTGCAACGACATGGATACAGTCATGATGTTGCTTCATTCTAATTTTGTTCAAAATATTGTATTGCAAACAGAGAATTGTGAACCTAGTATCCAGAATTGAATCTAATTGTGGGCTGAGTATAGTGTTAGCCTGGCTTTACACGGTGAAACTTTCATGCAACTCTTATGCAACTTTTAGCTGTACTTGAGTTACATAATGTGAAGTGGTGTCCTGCAACTCTGTTGAAACCTAGCTGCAACAGTTGTAAGCCAGCCTCCAGCTGAGTCCAGGTCATTTTTTATTTTGTCAGTTTTCTGATCCACGACAACATGGTTTCTGTGTGAACTAGCCAGCTAATGCTAACAGCTGTTTAAGCAGCTATTTGTGCAGCATTTACTCTTCTTTGTTAGCCTGCAGTTAATGTGATTTACATTTTCATTTTATCTTCTTTTATATATTTTTTTAATTTTACACAGAGCTCAAATTCATTTGGGATCCAAAGCATGGAAAGTATTGCACTCCTCGATGAACCCCTTGTTGTGCTTCTAGGACAGGATGAGTGAGACATCAAGTAGGTTAAGTGAGGAGTGGCTAATTGAACATTTCAAAAGCTAACATACATACAACAGACAGATAAATAAAGGGCATATAAAGAGATATAGAAAAAAAACAGAAAATAATGGTTGCTAAAATAAAATGATGATGAAGATGATGATGCTAAATTGCACCTCACAGTTGACCTTATACAGTGAGAATGATATGATTTGTAAAGAGGTTTGAGCTAATTTGCTAATTTGGCATAGCAATGTGTTTTCACTAACATAATGCTAACATTAGCTTGATTACCCACACACTGATCAGCCATTGCATTAAAACCGTCTCCTTGTTTCTCCACTAATTGCCCATTGTATCAGCTCCACTTACCCTTTAGGAGCACATTGTAGTTCCACAATTACAGACTGTAGACCACCTGTTTCTCTGCATACTTTGTTAGCCCCCTGTCACCCTGTTCTTTAACGGTCAGGACCCCCAGAGGACCACCACAGAGCAGGCATTATTTGGGTGGTGGATCATTCTTAGCACCACAGTGGTGTGTTATTGTGTGTTGCGTTGGGACGAGTGGATCAGACAACAATTACAGTTCACTGTTCACTCACTGTCCACTCTGTTAGATACACCTACCTTGTTGGATTCCCCTTATAGTTGTAGTCTGAGATGATAGCTCATCTCTTGCTGCACAGTTTGTGTTACTCCTCCTCTAGTCCTTCATCAGTGGTCACAGGACATGGCCCACAGGATGTATTTTTGGTTGGTGGACTATTCTCAGTCCAGCAGTGACACTGAGGTGTTAAAAACTCCAGCAGCACTGCTGTGTCTGAGGCACTCATACCTGCACAACACAGACTAACACATCACCACCATGTCAGTGTCACTGCAGTGCTGAGAATCATCCACCACCCAAATAGTACCTGCTCTGTGGTGGTCCTGTGAGGGCCCTGACCATTAAAGGACAGGGTGAAAAAGGGGCTAAAAAAGTATGCAGAGAAACAGATGGACTACAGTCTGTAATTGTAGAACTACAATGTGCACCTATATGGTAAGTGGAGCTGATACAAAGGGCAATGAGTGTAGATACAAGGAGGTGGTTTTCATATTATGGCTGATTGATATATGCATATGCAAGTGTCATTTCACATGCATACAAAATAAATATCATTTGGAATTAATAATGCATTCGAGATGTATTTTGACAACAACTGAGTTGCACTCCAGTTTCTCATTATGTTAACTGTGAAGTTGGCTAGTATTCTGTAAAGCTTATCCAACTTTCGTGACGGTTGCTTCAAAAGAACACATTTGTAGTTGGAGCATGGATAGGTCAGTTGGCCCGTGTTCAGAATGAGTAAGCTGCAGTAGTGGCTCTGCACAGAATGCAGTTCCTACTACTAAACTTGAGGCAAATTGCAGAAAGGCCACATAATGTATATTTTCTCTTTTGGCAGGCGTGATGATTCATGCTTGCCAGAATGTGATAAACCTACAAGATCCGTATTGGCAGATTGCTGACTTTGATTGCTGGCTTTAACTCAGAATTTTTATATTGGAGCATCCTTAATTTTCAGCTGTATATTGTGTGTTTGTTCATGGAAACTCAGCAATTTGTCACTCATCGCCGTATCACTGTCACAGCTGTATTCAGAGAGTGGGCTGCTCAAAGGAGAGGGACATAAAAGAAATAAATGAAGCATATCACTTTGTTGATAGTGATATTCCATGTAGTCAGGACGTAATTCCTCATAGGAAAGGATTTTTTGTAACCGTTATCTGCCTCAGGCCTGTGTGACGGCTGTTGCTAATTTAAAAATTCCCCAAAGAACGGTGTTAAAGATAATCCAGAGAGCAGAAAGTTATCAGTAACTTTCACCTGTCCTCCGGTACTGTATCATCTTGCAATCTTCATGTCTTTGTGTGTGTGTGTGTGTGTGTGTATATATATATATGTGTGTATGGTGTTGTGTGCTCTTGATTCTTGCCCACCATAGAACAGAGCAGTTTCTGCTGGTCAGGGATAACTGCAAACCTGATCCTATCTGTGATAGAGCACAGACACCTACAGTGGTACTGAACACTGTAAGCACACAGCCATACTCACAGTTTTGGTCCTCACATCAGGGCTTGCCAAGTCACAGTCAGTTCAGGCTAGATTTGTTTGAGTTCAGGCTGTGAGGAACATGCTTTACTGCAGTTCACAGCAGAAGATTGACCACTTACACAGCACCAAAGCCTCTATTTCCTGCCTGGTTCTTATTCTGCACTCTTAAAAATAAAGGTGCCAAAAAAGAAATTCTGCCAACCAGTGTTTTCCCTTAATAACCTCTCAATAAATGTTTCCTTAAAGAAAGATTTTTATAAATGAATCAGTGTGAAACAGTCTACAAAATTCCCTAATTCCCTAATATTGGGCGGCCCCATGTTGGATGGCTACTCCACCATTGGCTCACTGCTAAGTTACTCGTCTGTAATGCAGCCTTCCTCATAATAAATGAGATCTCACACATCTACTATTTTGTCTTTGGTTTCAGAAATAAGCAAAAGTTCAGTCTTTCCAGCAATCTATTATGAAACTATATTGTAAAGTTTTTCAGACATATCCTGGGAATAGTTACAGTGGCTAGGCTATGAAGGACCAACAGGGTGAACTAATTTGCTACAGCGCCACCCTGAGGCAGACCAGTGCTGCATAGTTAGTTAAGAATAATAAAGACATATGCTCGCTGATTGTGAAGTAGGATAAACAGTGAGCTTTCCCTGAATTTGTATTTAGGTGTTTATTTTTTCCAATGGACAGCATAACTTCAAAATAACCTTATTTTCAGAAACCCCCCAGAATTTAGATTTTTCATCATTCAGGGGTCCAAGGGATTAATTAGAGGGTCCAAGACCCCCTGTATTTCGTACCTTGGCGTGAAGTTCCTTTCAAAGTTTTAACGTTAACACTTTCTTTTACAGTCTTTTAAGTTCTAGCTATTAACCAGGTAAACGTGATGTACAAACTCCAAAGTACTAGGTAATTATTTTGGGTAACATGATTGTAAGTTCCAAATCAATCTAACTAAATTGTACTGAAATGCCAAATAGGTTCTAGGTATTAATGCTAGGCATAGGATCACTATGTGGTACAAGCTCGACATTACACGATTATTTTAGGTAAAAAGTAACAAGTAGTTATATGACATAAGAATGCGCCAGATAACATGCCTGGTAGTTGGAGGTGTTTCCAAGTTACTTTTCTGCATAAACATGCAACATTACATTGAAATGTACTGTATGTTTGCACTCACCACCTTGTCACTTCAAATAACTATGAGATATTTTGCATGTATTTTATCAGCTTAATAGCTAGAATCTATTAAAAACTTCAGTGTAATTTAATTTCTGTATTTTAATTCTACACAGCACTTTGGAGACAGCTCCCCACATATACTCAGTTAATATCTAGAACCTGTTTAGTATTTCGGTGTAATTATAATAAAATTGTCATGAAACTTATGAACAGCGTTTCCACTGTACATAATAAAACAACCCAAACTACCAAACTAGAACCAAGGGAACTTATATTTCAAGGTTTAGTGCATTTTCCACCTGTTTGAGATAGCTGGAACCATCTAATTAGCTACCTTGCTTGCTAGTTAGCTTAACTTATTGGCTGATATGGCTGGTATAACATTACTGCATTGTTCTGTGTGCACACACTCAAATAAATGTCTGCAATTGCTCAGTTTTATGTGTAGAATCAAGTAAAGCTTGTAGTTTCCTCTGACGAGTAAGAAAGTATAAAAAAAAACACATTCTTTGGACGCTAGCATACATGCTAATGTTAGCATTAGCTTTCTAATTAGCTTCTGTCACCTTAGCAAACTCTTTACAAAGTAAGAGCTCTGAAATAACACTCCACACATCAAAACTTTCTAGTTAACTCTCAGGTGCACTTGTTGGTGATATAATAGTGCTTAGAGACTTTATCTTCACCTGGAAGAGTAAAGAATTGCTAAATTGCTGTTAAATTTAGCTGCAAGTGTTACCAAACACAGAAGGGAACACTTTTGAGTACCATTAGGTCTTGTTGCTACCAATCTTGAACAGGTACCAAAAAACATAAATTTTTACCTTCCGTATTAGACTGATGGCAACGGAGCTGGACCACAGTTCCAGTTTTCCAGTGCCAAAGATTTCAGTACATTGTTTAGTGGAAAAACGCCCTCAGCAATCTAATCTGACATGATGAAATCTGTCTCAAACAGTCTGGCCAATAGTGGCCTGAACCACATGTAGTTGTGCTAAATATTGGCCTATTAAGACTGTAGTCAGACCATGACAGTTGAACCATGCTGTTTACATGATCACATCTATATTAAAATAGCAGTCTTATTTGAATCAATATGAAACCGTTGGTGTGCATGTAATGTACTTACTGACTGTGCTGAGTCTCAACTTTCTTATTATACATTACATACACACTCTTTGAGGTGATTTATTAGGAGCCCAGGAACCAGCACCACATTAATTGTGAATTATTGGACGCATAATGTTTTGTCCAAATTACATCCAGGGACTTTAAGACACAATCTGGGAGCTATGCAGTCCTGGGACAAAAAAAAAAAAGAGTGCACAGCTCTAAAAGTGCTCTGCAGCAGCAGATGGTCTGAGTTGGTTTTAGGTTTTCTGCATAAATCTAAAGAATAAAAGTGCTGGCTGAGGGAGTTCAGACCAACTCATAAGCAGAAAAGAAAGAGAGTGCAGCAGAATGGCACTTTTCTTTAGTCTCCAGATTAATAGTGGGAGCAGATAGAATGTGACAGCTCATTGTACTTGGCCAGGGATGAGATATAGATTCGAAAGCAGAATAGACGACTCCAAAACTACCTCCATCACACATCTTTTTCAGTTTTCTTCCTAATGTGCAATATACAGTCCCCTCCAATTTCAGGAGACCATTAGTAATTAGACAAATTTAAAAATTTCATAACAGTTATTTTAAGATGACTGTCTGAAGTCTGTGACCCACATACATCAGCAGAAGCTGAATATCTGATGTTGTGACTCTTTGGAAGGCTTTTAGTACAGCCATTTTTAGTTGCAGCTTGTTTTGGAGGTTGTTTGCCCTCAGTCTCTCAGACTTATGGATAGGTGAATTGCATGTTCTGTGGGGTTCGGGTCAGTTAAGAACATTCCACTTTCTGGCCCTTAAAATCTCCATTATTGCTTTAGCAATGTGCTTTGTGTAATCGTCTTATCATCCTGCTGCAAGGTTCAAGGCCCTCCACCTTGGTTTTAAGGCATTTGGTTGGATCTGACACGATTATGTTTGATTTATCAGCCTGATGATGGTCTGCCTTACTGGCACTGAGACTTCTTTGGTCTGAAAGACAACAGCAACAGACTCTAAATTTTATGCCATATCTTGGCCAGGCGTGTCCTGAGCTAATGATGCAATCACACACACCTGGTCAGGAAACCACCGAGCAGCCAACTGTCCAATCATGTATAAAAAGGGATTTAATTCTACTATGTTTCTCATGTGCTATACAGTACTGTGCAAAATCAGAGACCACCTTTTATTTATTAAATGTCCAGTCAAAATGGCCATTAAGTACAAATTATTCATTTTGGAGATATTTCTTATGAGATTAGAGGAGATTTAAAATATTCCACTTCTATAAAAAATAAAAAAACAAAATGAAAAACATATGTTTTCAAAACTGGAGCTCTAAAAGTTGTAAAAGATACTGAGACAATGGGACTCCAAGCAACCATGCAAGACCTTGTAGACCAACAAAACTGTCCCCATCAGATACACAGCACTTAAAGCTTTCATCTTTGAGAGAGAGGAGAAAATCAAGTTCCAGTCTTGCTTCAGTTCTGAAAAAATCCAGAGAAGTTTTTGTGCATCCTTCCACCGTGAGAAGAACAACTCAACACTATGAGTCTGAAAGAATGTGTAGCTGTCAAGAAGCCATTACTGAAAAAAGAAAATAGCAAAAAGAAGATTTGTATTGGAACAACAAACATAGACTTCTACATGTGGAGTGTGGACAGTAAAGTAGTTTTCCTGGAATGATCAGCCTGTATTTGTGTTTGGAATTATTTGGATTGTGAAATGCAACCAACTTCTAAGACTGAACTTTGGAGGTGTGGAAAAATATCCCTGCAAATTTCCCTGAAAAACTGAAAGCAAGTCTCATGAAGAATGGAGGCTGTGATAAAGGCAAAGTGTGACACTAAATACCGAAACAAATGATATTATATTTCTTTGTGGAGGCTGCTGTATGACTTTCTGTTAAATCTATGTTTTCTGCCTATACTGAAAAATGAATAACTTGTACTTAAAGGCCATTTTGACTGGCTATTAAATGAAAAAAAGGTGGTCCTTGATGTTTTCACAGTACTGCAGATGTAACTAGCCTTGACTTATAGTAGATATTTTTCATTTTAACTTCTCAGTATAGAGCAACATGAATGTACAATGAATATATTTGAGCTATTTAAAGATATGAGCCATTACATATTTGCATGCATACATGATTTCTATTAGATGCTAAAAGAAATAGATGTAATATTGTAATTATTAAACATTTACTGAACAATTATGACCATTCAAGAACAAAACTACTTTGTAGTATAAGTAAAGAGAGCATAGTAATAAAGAACAGAAGTTATTGCTGCTTTCTAGGAAAATAGTTTTAGTGGATGTAAATAAATATTTTTTTCCAAGTAATTTTGGGCCATTTCTGTTGGTCCATTTAACGTGAAATTTTGACACATTTTAAAGGGCAACTGGCCTTTTTAAATTATGTCAAAAAGTAAAAAATGACAAAATGCTTAATGCTGTATGATCCTAGTGTGGAGGATGAATTACTTTTCTCAATCCTAACTTCAAACTGTGCTCTTCTATGGTTCAATCTGTATAAGGAATGTATATTTAAGTGATATTCCAGAGATTTTCCCATATTAAAAGAGCATGAAATCCATGTCCACTCCATTAGATCAATGCAAAGTTATGTGATCTGTGATCTCTCATAAAGGGTAAGATATTCCCATTCAGAGCACATATGAGAGCAGTGTGTCAGGGCTTTGATCCCTGCTGTCTGAATGACCTTATCACTGATGAACCACTGATGAGCAACCAAAAGAGCCCATGGCTCTACAGGGCTGGCTCAGCTGACAGTCAGCGAATGGGGGCCCAGTCCAGCTGTCGCCCCCGGCGATAAGAGCCGTCATTCAAAGTGACTGACACACCAAAGTCACTGAGTCCAGCCATTGTCGTGGTCTAAGCTCCACAAAAGAATTCCTCATTCATCTTCGTTAACCGTGGCCATGTAAACGACCTGCAGGGGCGAAGATGATGATACTGCCTGAAGCTCTTTCACAGTCAGGCCTTAATCATAGAGTCAGAAACACAGCAATCACAAACAATTAAGCAAGTCTGTGTAGTCTGTAAAGAATGAGCAGAACAATAGGCTGTTCTTTTCTGCAGGAAGCCTCAGTCAAGATCACAAAGAGCAGTGCTGGATACCTGACATTTCACAGTATCATAGTAGACAGTACAGGAAATAGATTCAAAATAAAAGTTCAAGTTATCGCCAATGACGGCTAAATAATGCTTAAAATGTTACAAAGAAATTTCTCACTCATAGCTCATTTAGGCAAGCAGAGAAATCCAATCAGAAATGAGGATTCTAAATATGAAAATATGTTATATGTTATTTGTGTTCTTAAGCAGAAAAGAAGATATTTTATTAAGAAAAAAAGTTATTGTTCCGCATACAGTCTTGATTTGTGGAAAGAAAAACCATCCTTTTTCAAGTTTTGATCATTACTAGATATCTAAACAAATGTGAAAAAAGAAAAAAACAATGGGAAAAATCAGAAGTGCAGACTTGAACTTGTCAATACAGAAATAAATAATAAATAAATTGAATTCCTTATATAGCTGTGTAATGAACCGTATAATTGTGTAGTTACATTTAAATAGCACAGCAGGTTTATGGTATTAACCACAGAGTTCTAAGGAGTCAAGGAAAAACCTAGAGGGTTAGAGATGGTTAAGCTCCAGCTGCTTCAAAATATAACTGGCATCCAGTGATAGACACTGCCTATTGCCTGGTTCAAATTTCAAACTTTGGTCTCTAAAACTGCAGAGCCTGTGGTTCTTGCCTTTGAGATTTTTTGCATTGTTTTTCACTTCTAACAAACTGGTTGGTGGGACATGGAACTCATTGCATCAAATCAGATTTTGACATTATCACAGTTACTGTACATCATAAAATCTGCTCAATCAGTTGTGACCTTTTACTCATTTGACTTTTGTTTACATCTTTTAGTTTGATGTTAAATATGCCAGCGTGAATTCTAAGCAAACTAGAACTAAAATGCAACAATGTATTATTTTCTGCTTTGGTCTAGACCAAGGGAACTAAGCTACAAGTATATATGCACCTTAGATCTGTAAAGGACTGCAGCCCCTGATTGCTCCTCCATTGAAACTGTAAAGGCCTGCCTTACCTGTAATCTGACTGTTCAGCAGAGAAAAACACTCATAACGTAGGGTACTTGACAGCTTCAATGTCAACTTGCACCCCCCCAAGCCATTTGCTCAGCATTGTCATGCGAGCTGTGGCACAGGTTCAGTTCTGGAGTTTATGGTAGTTGTAGTCCATCAGGTAATTCAAACAGTACAGAAAAAAGATGTACAAAATACTTAGAAGTAGTTTCATGTGGGGCTTAATTGGTCAAGAAAGCAATAATTTTATACAGTTTGCCTGCAGATAAAATGAGGCATCTGCCTTTATTATCTTTAGCCTATATACTATCATTAGCCTGTTTCTTAAGATGAAAACATTAAAAATCGCACATAATTACATAAAAATGAGTCTTATCATTTACTTGGAGTCATAAATGTGAAGCATTTATGACTCCAATCATATGCATATTACTATTGTTGTGGGTTTCCTCATGCTCAGAGATGTAGAAAAGAAAATATCATCTCTTTGTGGAGAAACTGAATTATTCGAAAGAAAATGAATTCTCCATACATTTACATGATACTTCTGTTTTTTCACGATTAAAATGACTATTTGTTCCACTAAATTGAGATTTCTACTTTTCAGAAATATTTTTGTAGTTTTTATCTCTATAAATGTTTATTCATGCTACAACACTATATAGCACCAGCTCTGTATGCTTAAAATTGTACATACAGCCCAGTACAATGTATATATGATAAACATGTTTCAATTATTCTGACCTCAAGATTAACTGGCTTGGTGTGGGGGGCAGCCAGTGCAAATTATTATATCTATCTACCTCCGCCTGCATCTTATCTTATCCAGTCTGGTGGACACATTCTAGCTCCACTGATAACCACAGTTTAACCAGAGCACACACTGCCAATAGAGAAATGTCAGAGTGAAAGAGGAAGTGTGTGTTCCATGGGTGGACGTTGTATTTCCTGCCTGGATAAACACTTGTGCTTAACCACTACAGTTAGTTAGGAAAAAACGGCCTCAGGACGGCTCAATTCAATAAAACACACTAAATTACTCAAAACATTAGTGGAAGAGAGAGAGAGAGAGAGGGTTTGTGTGCGAGAGAGACAGAGCGAGATCAAGAGTGTGAAGGGGAGAGAGAGAAAGAGAGAGACTTGACATAGAGAAATGTTTTTTGCTAAACAACCCTCAGCTTGATTCCGGTATGCTTGCAGAGACCACAATTATTTTGTCTCAGTCAACAAGGGACTGAAAGAGGCCTATTTTTTCAGTCCGGTAATGATGGGCCTCTCTAAGGCATATTTTGCTGATTGGTAAGTATGTAAGTGTTAGAATAAGTGCTCTATCTTCAATGGACTTTTTAGACTTCTCGCGCCATGGTGGGATATAATTTAACAGTGTGCTTGATTTTGAGTTTTGTTTCCTAAGTCCAGAGATGATCATTTCAGAAACCCATTAACATGATCCATAGCACTGGAATACATAAAGAAATGCATAAACATGGGAGAATGTCACGCTGTGGCTTTCAACAGAGGAGAAAAATGAGGGGAAAGCACAGTTGGAAAATGCTTTGCATTCACCTGAATGTCCTTCAGAGCACAGCAGGCTACTCTGCAGGAGCGGTCGGGGGAAAGTGATTGCAGATTCTGCCCAGAATCATAGCCTTCATTCATCATAACTGGACCTGCTACAGCACTGGAGTTCCCACTGACATATATATATATATATATATATATATATATATATATATATATTGCATACTCAATCTCTGCTACTCAGCACAAGAGGGAGCTGAACAAGCCAGCACAAGCCTTTAATATGACTCAGACTTATTCAGTAGCAGACCCCAATTCAAAATAAAATTCAAAGTAGTTATGAAGTTCTTGATCTTTATACTAGTCTGGGCTGTACATATTCCTTTTTGAGCATGTAGCACTGGTACTGAAAAAGTCGCAAGTGTAAAAAAAATAATAATCCCAATGATTGAACTGTGTTAAAATGCAAGGCAGCATGTAAATGTTTGAATTTTAATGTTCACTTTGTGAAATATATACACACTAATTTTTCTCCACAGTAATTCAGTGTCCCCACAAACTGGCACTACAAACGCTTAAGTATCATATTTGTGCATCGCATTCATGCATAAATCCACACCAGCGGGAGTTCACATTTGGCTGTTGTTACAGATTTCCAAACAGGACCTACAGCAGTTTTACCTAAAGGCAAGGCTCAGCTTTATTTAATATGTGACCTTTAATCTAATCAGTTCTTTCTGAATAAAAAAAATAAAATAAGAGCAAAGACAGTAAGCACAGAGGGGGATGCCTTCACTTCTGCATCTAAGGTGTTTTTGGCTGATGAAGAACTGGACATCTTAGCTTGCATGCATGAGTACATAGACTAGATGGCTTGGATAATCAGTAAATTATGGTCAATATTTCTTGTAACACTTGTAGTATTGTCTTTCTGCACCAGTATTGTCACATTGTACAGCCTTGCTCTACAGCATGTTGTTACATCTGAACGTACTAATAAGGTAGCCCTGCTCTGTGTTTGCAAAGATGCTATGTAAAATTTATATCAAAAACTATGTTTATTTACAACATTTAAAAACACTAGCTGACCTTCACATTGTCCGAACATTTTATGACAAATAGAAGTAGTCCAGAATTAGACCACTCTTCATTCATTTAACACTTCTATAACCTAAGAAGAGCTCAAACCAGTTTGCATCGAAGTCCCTGCAGTTACTAATTATTAAGCCTTAGTATGTAATAAGACTGGAATTTTAAAGGTTAATTTCTAGATTAAATGGTCATTCATCAAGTTTATTTTTCAGGAGCTGTTTCTGAGGAGGTAGTTATAGGATTCACTTACATAAGGAAACAAAAAGTCAAAGAAAAATAAGAGAAAAATAGAAGTTTTAAAAAAACTGAGTAAAAGATATAGAACAAAATACGACTCCTAACAACTATGCAAGACCTGGTAGACACCAAGACTGTCACTGTCAGCTTTAAGTAATGTTTATCTTTTATCTTTAAGTGAGAGGAGAAAATCAAGCTCCATTCTTCCCTTAGATCTGAAAAAATCCACAGGTGTTTATGTCCATCCTTCCACTGTCAAAAGAATGGCTCAATACTATGAGTCTGAAAGGATGTTTAGTTGTCACGAAGGCCTTACTAGGAAGTAGAGAAAAAAAGAAGAAAAACAGGCAAATCTAACAAGGAAGATGCTGGTGTTCTGTGCTGTATTTAATGATAGTTGTAGAATTAAATGAGTGAAGGGTGGTCTCTGACTTGGCCCAGTATGACTTATTTTGTAAAACTACCGTTTTTGAGTAGTGAGCGTTGAGCGACAGTGATGACATGCTCTCAGAGCTAGCCAGTGTAATGACAGCAATCCTAATCATTAAACCAGCCAGTGACATTTTAAAGTAATAATAACAATGTGACCAAGCCAGGATGACCAGAGGCTTCCAGCTCTGCCACTGCCAAGACAAGCAGCTGACTTTTCCCAGTTCTATTGCCATAAAAGAGAAATCACACTGTCCACATCCACACACATACATGCACAAAGGCTGTGCAGGCTCCACTAGATAAGCCAACCTGTGGTAGAATTTCTCAAGACTTTATGATGAAAAATGAATAAATGAATATGATTTTCTGCCTGTTAAAGTTTTTCCATGCACTATTACAAATGATATCAGCACATGTAATGTCAGTCAATATATGCACAAGAAAGGCACTTTCAACCATTTCACAGCTGACTTAGCTGCTCAGAAGAAATGGATTTCAGTCATTTTAGTGTTTCTGGCTTTAGATTCACATGGATCATCATTACTGACTGGCTGAGCGCTTTTACAGTCCCCATCATACTACCTCCACATTTCAAACCTTCGCAAATTGAAGCTTACTTATCAGAACACTCTTAACAGCCACTCTCTCGCTGAGAGAAATCTTGCTCTCCACAGTTAAATGCAGAGATAAGGGCAGAATAGCCTTTGTAACTAATCATTTTCACCCCTTATTTGGAGAGACAGTGTTTTTAGCACACTATCCAAAGGCCTAACAGCTACTGTTTAACCAAAACCTGAACAATGGCCATTTTTACCTGCCGTCTCACAGAATACTGAACATGAACACATGCACGTGTTCATCAAATAGACCCAATTTAGAGTCGCTCCTACCACACGTACTGAAAGGTAACAACATCCTCTACATGCCAACACGGGTTCTAGTTACTAAGTTACATCTACAAGTTAAAAAGTGAGTAATTTAGTAAAGTTAGTATGATTTTATAGCACTTTGTTTGCACAGCTAATGAAGGATTTTGGGTGGTGAACGATTCTTAATTACAGCAGCAGTGACTGATGTAGCAGTGACTGAGAGTGTGGCCTTATTTTAGCCACGCCTCTGAATTTTGGAGCAGGAAGAGAGACTGCATCCCTGTCCCTCATGGCCACATGGTGAGCAGTTAGATTCCATTGTTTTGAATTAAATGTCCCAAATTCTACAATAAAACAATAAAAAAGTTGACCCTTTTTTTGTATAAAAAAGGGTCAACTGCATATAAATAAACCATACATATACTGTATTTTAACACTGCTGGTGTTAAGATACTGTATAATGCTTATTTTTTATTTTTTATCATTTCATTTTTAGTTTTTATTTATTTATTATTTATTTTATTAATTTTTTTTTACAGTGTACTTCAAATTCAATACTATTTTCAACCATCTATTTTAAAAACAAATTCAAACCATTTTTTTTATTCATCACTGAGTACTTATCCTAGGTGTTTTCTTTACACAGGCCTCTACTGATACAGATGTTATTCTCTACAGTTTGCTCAAGGGTATGTAATGTTTTTTCAACAGAAATAAGAGTAGGCCTGATTGCTACATAGCAATATGCATCTGCGTGTAAAATCATGCATACAGTGCGCCACACTGAACTATCATGGCCATATATTCAGAACTTTTCAACATTGGAACATTGGTATTCCGCTGGAGTAACACTGTTCATTACAGGGGCTTGACTTAGCTGTGGAAATAACACTGATATAGCGTTCCTTATTTCAGAAGGCAGAAGGGGACAATTTGGGCTATTGCATGAAGACATAAAGCGAGCAAACCTATCTTCACTGTGAAACAGTGTGTTCAGACCCAAAAAACAAAAAGCCTGTGGCTACACACCAGCCTTAATCCACAAAACCACATTTCATGTGTCTTCAGCGTTTCCTGAAGCCGGTGGCATCTTCAAATGAAGTGGCTCTAGTGACTCTTTTGTCTGATAGAAGAGACAGCCTGTCCCTTCTCTGATGTGTATCACATATCATGCGGAGCAGTTACAAGGCAGCAAATATGCTACTGCAGCCCTCAGTGCAGAGCCCCAGCTCTCTCCACATCGCTCACAATCTCCACACCTCACTTAAAGAAACAAATCCACAAATTAGTTCCAGCATATACCACAATAGCAGAACCAAATACCTGCAGCTCAGCGAGCCAGTGATCAGTGGTGGGGAAAGCTTGGAGATGCAGTACCAGTTGCATTGTCGGGAGTGGAAAGTTACCTCAGGGGCTGTGCTCACAGCAGCGGGAGAGTCTTTCAAAGAAATCTTAGAGGGAATACAATAATAAGTCACATCTAGAAATGCATATTCATTTTGACTAGGGGCTAAGGATAATAAAGATACATCAGTTGATATTTTCTTTTATAAATAATTCATTGGCCCAGAGCGTAGTTAGCATGAATATAGGTCATAAATGATTCACATACTCATTAGTTTATTTCTACCTTTTAAATGCATGACATTGTCAGTTCATGAGGTACATCATCTATCTGCACTCTGTCAGTTTAAAATTACTGACTGTAGCCCATATACTGCTGCATAATTTATCAGCCACCCCTTCTACCACCTCCATTAATTTAATGAGACCACTATATGACCACCAACAACAAGACAGGGTGGGGGGTCATTTGCAGTACAGTAGTAATGCTGACTGCCAGTGCCAGGGTAGTTTGTGTTGTGCTGTTACAGGTGCAGTGTTGTTGCTGGGGTTTCAACACCTCTTAAAGTGGCTACTGGGTTGAATAGTCGACCAACCAGTCAGATTTAGCCAGCAGTGTCCTGCAGTTAGACACTGACCAGTGATGAAAAACTGATGTAAATTTATAAACAGTGTTGAAAAACTCCAGCAACATTGCTCTGACTGAAGCACTCATACAAGAGCAAAATGCTAACATGACACTACCATGTCAGTGTCACTGCTGTTCTGAGAATGCTTCACCACCAGTCAGTGCAATATGGTGGTCCTTTTCCTGTGATGGACATGGTAAAAGGTGGCTAAAACTGTGCATGGTGTACAGTCAGTAATTGTAAACCCATAAAGTGTTCTTACAGTACTGTGCAAAGGCCAAAGACCACCCTTCACTTATTTAATTACCAGTCAAAACGGCCATTAAATGCATGTTTTTCATTTTTCTGCAGATATTTGTGAGGAGATTAGATATAAGCTAATCCACTTGCATAAGGAAGAAGAAAGTCAAAGAAAATAAGTGAAAAAACAGGACTTTCCAAAATTGGAGTTCAAAAATAATTAAAGATACAGATAAAATGGGACTCCTAATAACCATGCAAGACCTGGTATATCATCAAAACTGACATCATCAGATAAACAGTACTTAAAGCTTTCATTTTTGAGAGAGAGGAGAAAAACAAGCTCCACTCTTGACTTAGATCTGAAAAAATCCACAGGTGTTTCTGTCCATCCTTCCACACAACTCAATGCTCTGGGTCTGAAAGGATGTATAGCTGTCAAGAAGCTGTTACTGAGAAAAAGAAATAGATAAAAAAGAAAAAAATATTGCAAATCAGATCAGATTTAGATGCTGCTGGTGTCTTCAGAACAATGGACTGAACAGTCCAGACCTCAACATCACTGAATGTGTTTGGGAGTACTTGGATGGTAAATGCCGAAAATACAACCAACGTCTAAGACTGACCTGTGAAAGAATGGAAACATATTCCTGCAGATTTCTTTGAAAAATTGAAAACAAGTCTCCTGAAGAATGGAGGCTACAATAAATGCAAAGAGTGACACTAATTACAGAAAAAAATGACATATTTATTAATTGACAATGTTGAGACTTCTGTATAATCTTCTATTTTGACTAGAGACTTTGACTGGAATGAAAGAAATTATGGGTGGTCTCTGAATTTTGCACAGTATTGTATATGGTAGGTCTTTATGATAAAATGGTAGGTACAAAATAGATGAATCTAATAAGCTGGCAACTCACATACACAACTCACGTGTGTATACATTCATTCTTTATTCTCTTTGTGCATTTTCTATTACTGTTTTGCATACAGAGGATGTAGCTCTGGATATAGCTGATTTTGGCCTCCAGTACCATCTAGCAGAGCAGGATCACTTACCAAGAAATTCAAAAGAAGAAAGCAATCCACAGAAATCAGTTTTTTAAGGATGCGAACACCTTAAAGATATATGTTCATGCAGTAATGATCTGATTTGCCAGATCACTTCCCAAGACAGTCAAGTATGAGCTGTGGCTATGTGAAGGGCCAATGTAAATGCTCTTTAAAGTGTTACTGACAACTTTTAATGTTTTAATGCAAAGGGTAAATGCATGAGAGGCACCTGAGGAGCACTCAATCAAGACTGTTCAGAAGTGGAAATTTCCTCTTAAACATCGTGCGTAAATGAGCCAAAAGATGCCGAACAGCCTGTGCATCTGTGCTCCATATACTTGATCACGCTCACTAATGCAGTGTCAAACAGAAATCCAGTTCGTCCCAGGCTGAGTTGGCATGGGGCGCATTTAGATGCAGTTTGAAGAGAGGTTCAGAGGAGTGTAAGTGTCACTCATCTGCACTGTGCATTTCCCCCCATTTTCCACTCTCCAGACTCGCTGCTCTGCTCGCTCTCACTGATGCTGCTGCTTTCAGCTGGCAGCTAGCAAAACAGAGAGAACATCAATAACAGAGGGAAAGAGAGAGGAGGAAAGAACAGAGGGAAGCGAGAGAGGAGAGAGAGAGAGGCATAGCTCAGCAGCTTCTCTCTCTCTCTCTCTCTCTCTCTCTCTCTCTCTTTCTCTCCCTCTCCTTCTCTTTATCTGCGCCAAGTCTCCAGGGAGACCTGGTGGGGAGGAAAAAGGAATATTTTTAGCAAGTTTCACAAATTCCTCCCATAAATAATTACCCTGGATGTTTCAGTGGTACATACACACTCATCGTGCATCGTGTTGTATTTCAAAGGCAGGAAGAGACACACGGTGTTTACGTCATAATGGAACATACAGAGCTAAAGAGATCGTGTATCATTGAAATGTGCAAACATACACACATGTATTCATACTGAAAGAAGTAGTGCATCAAATATACCTAATGCAAATGTGTACACTGCACACAAATAAAGAAAAAGCACATCAGCTTCACATTTTGTCTTATGGTTTACTTACTTCTCACAATAATTTACTTGATTGCTGAATAAAACACTTGATGAATAAAATATATTACATCAAAACAATTATTGACAAAAGTTATGTATAGAATTTGCTTGATACAAATGTGAACATCATTTCCATATGAATAAAATCAGTGGAGAACTGTGACTATTAGAGCTCCTCAGTTCAGGCCGTAAATATCAATAAACTAAATAATAAGAAAGCTTATCCAAAACAAAACTTGTCCAAAAACAAGAAAAAATCCATCTCTATGATCATTTCTTATAGCCCTCTATGGAATTTCTAATAGTATGTTAGCACTAAGCTGGCACTAGTACACATGAACATTTTTTGGTCAATGTTAAACACAGACAGTAGAAGCTTGTAAAAGACATGCCATATTTTTATTTGAAGCTAACAGACATGAATATATATTTTGCCTTGTATGTAGCAGTTTCACACTGACTCAGTGAAAAGCCCTGGCAAAGAGTTGGCACTGTTTGCCATTTGTAACATCTGATAGAAACCTACTGCTAGAATGTGATGCTAATATGTGGCCATGACAGTGGAAACAAGAAAATGAAGCCATGATGATTAAGTTGTGGCCAACATGGTACGTGGGAATAAGATGATTAAACCTTAGGCCTTAAGTTCAGCTTCTGAAGTTCTAACCAATGGGAGAGCAGGCTTGACTGTATCTACCTAGATATCATGAAGAAACAAAAAACCTGACTGGAGTGTTTCAAGATCTTAGTAATGAAATAACAGTAATACAACAATGTATTTGCAGTTCAAACATGATTCTGTTTAATATACAGACATGTTCCCAAATCAAAATGACTTCTCTGAAGACCTAGAAGGCCCTGAAGGCCCCCCACTGAACTTTGTTTTTCACGATGATTTACTTGTTTGATAAATAAAATATATTACATCAACACAATTACTAGAAAAATAGTTAATTGAATTGACTTTATTCAAATGTATACATCATTTCCACATGAATAAAACCATAAATATTAGAGCTAGGCATGAGTTCAGGCTTCAATGTCAAAAAAAGAGAAAAATCAAGGCTAATTTCTTCTAGCCTCCCTAGTGGATTTCTAATAGTATGTTGGCACTAAGCTAAAACACTTTAAATTAAACATATATACATATATATATATATACATATATATATATATATATATATATATATATATGTTATTAATATATATACATATATTAATGTTCTCCCCGTGTCTGCGTGGGTTTCCTCCGGGTACTCCGGTTTCCTCCCACAGTCCTAGGTGTGAGTGTGTGACTGTGTATCATCTTCTTTCACAAAATTACTCCCACTCATTGATAATCACAATGTGATTGGTTGATTCCATAGTTAATATAACACATTAGTTCTTCTGTTTAGCTCCTGATGTCCAAACCAGTGCGAGTGCTTGTATCTACCTAGGCACCACAGAGGAAAAAACTCTGATTGAACAATTTTCTTGTGAGCATTTCAAGACTTTAACGTAACTTTTGCTTTCACCTGAAATTCAACAATGAAATGAGAGTAGTACTTGCAGAGTTTAAATACAACTAGCATGATTCTATTAAATAAAAATAAACTAAAAAGTAAAAACATGTATTTTTTAGTTCCCAGAAATCATTAGTCCTTCTCCGAAGGTCTAGAAGGCCCTCAGGGTTCCCCACTCAATAAAATATGTTACATCAGTACAAATTTGTCTTTCAGTTTACTTACTTTTGCAAACAAAAAAAAAATGCTGATGTAATTTCATACATAATTCATAATTTCATTCATTTAAACTAAGCACATTCCGCGCATTGTCGTCAGTGCACACTCACCCTCATAAAAAACACTTTCACGCCCACAGCACAAAGCCGCAGAGGAGCAACAGAACATCACAAATCAATAATAAAATGTCTTCAATATAAAGCATGAAAGGTCACAGCAGATACAAACTTTTTCTGTCGGTGTCTCATAATAGAATGTTTCTTTTCTTAGGCTACTTTAACACACATCTCATGTGAGCACAAAGGAATAACCTATTTGAAAGGATTATGGAGCAGCAGTGAATAGAGGAGATACACGTTTCAAATTGACTTACAAGAGGCTCATCAACTTCACACAGCGTGGAATGAATAATTTTACCATCTTCTGAGTAATTAGGTTCTTTATATGCAAAACCATTCTTCTGTAAGAGTCCATCTCTGGCAGGATCAGAGATCACACACACTTACACACTCGCGCACATGCACGCACACACACACAGCTGATGACGGCGTTTGTGAAGAGCTGGGGCAAAGTCGTCTATGTCACCTGGGGGCCCTTCTGCTTGTGTGCGCTACTTTAGTGATACTAACCTCTCCTGCTGCATATTAATCACTCTCTTCATTGATTTCACTCACACAGTGGAAAAAGTGATTCATTACTTGATTCACATTAGTACATCATTAACACAAAAATACATTAACACTGTAATTAAAAGCAAAATAATAAAAAAAATGCGTTGATGTATTTCATTGATGTGGAAAAGATTGAAGATTTAAGTCAAAGAAATCTCTGCAGTACTTTTTTCAGTGTACTTGTTGATAAAAGGGGAATTCCACCAGATTTTCAAAATTTCATAATTCAATCTTCAAGATGTAAACAAAGTCATCCATAGTGGCTTGATATTTGATGTGAAATGCTCTATTCCAGAGAAACAGTTGGAGTTGTTCACAGTGGTGGTGATAGAAACCAGACATCTAAAAAGTTTAACCCCTTAAATGGCCACTTGTGGGCCCAAAGTTTTATTACACACTTCTATTACCTAAGAATAGCTCAAATAGTTTGTACTGAAGTCTCTGTAGTTACTGAATAATAAGCCTTAGTATGTAATAATCCTGGGATTTTAAGGGGTTAATGCCTCTAAAGTCCCTCACAGAAAGATATTATATGAAAAGGTTATTAATACATTACATGATGCTTGAGATGATTATTTTACATCAGTGTTTTTGCCTAAATGTATTTTTAAGATTCCATTTATGATGCAGAGTTACAAACAGGGTGCTCTAAGACAAAATAGAACCCAAAGCAAACAAGCTGTATCTACACAGTATACACTTGATACCTTTATGCATACAATGTATCTCATATATTTGTGCAAGGTTTGTGAAATAATTTATTGTAAGCCATTTAATAACTTTGTCAATGCAAACATTTAGTGTAACAGAGTATCAATACTACCATAAAGGAAGCTCTAATATACATACATTATATATAGGTATAATCCATAATTAGATGCTATGGTTTAATTACACTGCAACTGATCAACTCCTCACTTCAGGAATACTGAACTGATCATGCTTTCATATTATTTTAACTTATCTACTCACTTTTTATAGATATGTTGGACAGACAATTAGCTCTGCCAAAAATAGGCAGATTATACTGTCCAGTATTTGGACAGTGCACTGCATATTGGTTCAACTGTTGAACACATATGTTAATAGCTTCTATTTAGTTGAACCCATGAAACAACCTTCAGCATATTTAGCCTACATGATAATCACATATTGCAATATTCAAGGTAACTGGCTACATTCAGAGCAATTATTAACAGCAGAATATGGTTTTCCACCAAGTGCAATATGTATTGCACCACTCTGTGTCTGAACTGTGGGTTTTCTTCATTTGCCCTTCAATTCTCTATTTAAAATAGCCTGGACAGAAATAACTAACCTCATCTATCATTCATTCTCTGGACCCCAGAATGAAGTGGGAAAACTGGAGGAGGCTCTAAATTAGGCCCCGAGGCAGGGAAACCCACACACACTTCAAACTTAATGTGTGTCCTCCTGGAGCAGCCACCAGTCCCCTGGAATGCTGGCCATTTTCATAAATCTAACATGCAGAAATAGATGGTCTGGTCTCCAACTGTATTAAAATTTCCTTTAAACATGGCTAAGGTGAATGGAGAGGAAACTAAAGCTACTTTTGAATCATTGTATTTTTTTTTAAATAACAGAAGACATCGATGTTTGCTTGTTTACTAAACAGTATTTGAATGTACGTACACCACAAGAATGGTTATGAATGGTTTAAAACTATTTTGTTAATGGTTATTAGATGAATGTGGGCTCACTATTTGTCAAGGTCACTGCTGCCCTTTTTATTTCTTTGTTATAACTACTGATTGATGATTTTTAAAGTAGTTATGACCTTATTAATAACCATTTATAAACTAATTTTAAACCATACATAAACCTTTTATAAGAGTAGTCTCATTTACAGTGGTACCTACAATACTGTGGTATCTGCCACAGGCTCTGAATATCAGAAGGGGCTTTAGGGGCATGGTATGCAGTGGATCTACTAACTACTGTATTTGGTCATCTGACATTATGATATATACATGTATCTGGGCAGTGAGCATATATTTGTTTGAAAAACACTAACATTAGGATATATATATATACACAAATAAGCAATAATGATTTCATATACATGTGTTAGCTTAACCATTTCCAAAGCTGAGGAAGTCCAGTGTTTACAGTTACCACCCAACACAGTCTTCTTACTTTTGAATTTGTTTAAGATTATTTGTATTTAATCTAACGTTATTTACTGTTTTTTAGTGGCATATTTACTGCTGAGATAGACATGCTTGTTGCATGAGGATTACCGCTACACTGAAATCCTATATCTCTATAAAAAGAAACAAGTTCCACTGAAAGGAACAATATCTAATGGGCGATATGGCTGGGTGTGTCCTGTATGGCTGCATTTGTGTGCTGACCATGTATTATGAAGACTGGAATATGACCTTGATGCTGATTAAATGCATTAATTATCCAGGACTGTATTGATTTTTGGTGCTGCTTTAGCCTGTCATATGACTGGGATAGTCTGAGGAGAGGAACACAACAAATGTTTAACATGTGTATTTCAAAATGCAAGTTCTGGTCATTTTTTAAAGATTACATTTGCACAGGTTGACTTATATTTTCACTCGCACTGTAATGTTTTATTATCTCATCACTTCTACAAAAAAGCATAGCGTTGACGAGGTTATCCTCCTGAGGCAGACACGAGGCAGAGCTGCTTTTGATACTATTTTTGCAGGGTGAGGTTGTGATGGGAAAGTGTTCAGAAAGTGTGGGACATTTCATGTTCAGTAGTGCCACTGAATTGGTGACAGTTTATTAAGAGAGGACAGGCTTTGTAGACACTTACCTTGTCTTTAACTTATATTCAATTAAATGTTTCTTAATTCACCATAATTTTTCCCTAACTCTGAACATAATGTTCACTCTAAACCTAAATTTACAGTACTGTACAAAAGTCAGGGACCACCCTTTATTTATTTCACTTCCACTCAAAATGGCCATTAAGTACAAGTATTCATTGTTCGGTATCAGAAAAAAAGGCAGAAAACATACTCAACAGACAATTCCACAGAAGCTTTAACAACTAAAATTAATATTACATTTTTCAGTATTTGTTGTGTCCACTGTTTGCATTTATTACAGCTTCCACTCTCTTCAGAAGTCTTGTTTTCAGTTTTTCAAAGAAACCTTCAGGGATATTTTTTCACAACTCCAAAGTTCAGTCTTAGAAGTTTGTTGCATTTTCTGCTTCTCAAGATCCAAGTAATCCCAAACACATTCACTGATGTTGAGGTCTGGACTCTGGGATGGCCAGTCCATTGTGTTGAGAACACCAGCAGCTTCTTTATTTGATTTACAAATGTTCTTCTTTTCTGTCTAATTTCTTTTCTCACTCTTTCAGGCTCTCAGCATTGAGTTGAATGATGGATTTTTTTCCTCTCTCTCAAAGATCAGTTGTAATTACTGTGTATCTTATGGGGACAGTTTTGATAGACTACCAGGCCTTGCATGGTTGTTAGGTGTCCCACATTTTGTATATATTTTAATCATTTTTTCTCCAGTGTCTCCAATTTTCCTTTACCCAAGTGGATTATTTCATATCTAATCTCCTCAGTAACTATCCTGAAAATGAATAACTTAATGACTATTTTGACAGATTAATCAAAGAAATGAAGGGTGGTCGAACAGGTCATCAGAAGGACTGGAACAATTCCTGGTGAGCCTGATGTGTAGGGGGTACTTAGACAGCTAGAAAAGAAACTGCATTAAAGTACTTGCCCAGCTGTATTGTTGCATCTAACATAGTGCCACTTAGAAATGAATGGAGACCACCTGGGAAAAATGGCATGTGCTGGGCAAATACTGGAGTGTGCATATTTAGAAATGTTAGTGGTCCATTGTTTCCTCAAAGCATGGCAAACTGCTACCATGAATGCAAATGCTGCCGTAATGACAACTACCAGGAAAGGCCAGCTAGGGACAGTGATGGACAAACTGCCAAAAACATAAAGGGTGGAGGGGTATTCAAGGACAATATATGAACAAGATACAGAGAAAAGCGTGAACCTACACAATTTGTTTGGATATCAGAGTAAGGAACCGCAGATTTAAAATGCAGAAGAGATATATTAGTTAGCCAGTTCATTGAGTTTACTTGTTGCTAACTACTAGTAGCAGTGGAGTCACTGTAGTGCAGTCCCAAATGGCACACTCACAGCCCTGCAGTCCACAACTGCGCTTGCACATGAGGACCGCAAGGTCATAGGGTGTCCAATTTCTCATTTTGGTGGTCAAATAGGTGTCTGAGAGCACCATTTTTGTGCCCTTACTGTGGTCTTTAGTGTGGACAAGATAAAGAGCATGTGGACTCAGCAGCAGCCCAAAATGAAATACAGGCAAGAACCAGTCAGGGTGGATGGTTTTGTTTACAGCCGCCTGTCCAAGATGGCAGAGAGGAAGAGATTCAGATGTGAGTAAAAATGCATTTGTTTATTAATCAACTTGTCACTAAACTGCATTGAACCAATAATCTAAATTCAGATGTAGATAAGCAAATTACCTCATTTTTAAAAAAGAATAGACAATACAATACAAATGGCAAATGCAGAGTCTATCCCATGTGCATGTGTAAACCAAGCACCCTCAAGGTCTCCTGCTCTATATGTCTTGCACTTTCTGGACATCACCAAAATGTGGACTTTGAGGAGGATCGCAGGGCTTAGGGAGCCATTTGGACTTGTGACTGTAGTAGGCTGGTCTAAATAAAGTCCAGGACTGGATTTGTCTCCCAGTCCAGGCCTGCAATCAAGCAAGTTTTATCCAACAGTTTGGTAATAGTTTGTACATCTATAGATAACCTATTAAGCACTATCCAAATAAAGTGAGACAGAAGATACTTTGATAATAAATGCCGATTGATAACTCCTACATATTGATTTCTATTTTTATGAGCTCTAAATACTAGCTAAGAACAAAAATGCTACACATGGTAGTTTTAATCTTTAATGTTTACAGATTCATCCATACTTCCATTTATCACTCATGTAACATCAAAATCCTGAGGATGTGGACATACAAAGCAGCCCAAGAGGTTGAATTACTAATGCATAATCAGGTTTAGGTGAGTACAGGAAAGGACATACATTGCTTGACAATCTGCACTGCTCTACATTGTGGAGATGGTTTCATCTAGTATTAGTTTACTCCCAGTGTTTCACTGCTCTCCTTCTATGGACTCAACTATTTAAACCTAGAAAGTCTGTGGGTTTCCTCAGGCCATCAGGGAATATCTGTGCTCTCTGTTTTCAGGCAATCCAGAAGAACAGTCAGAACAAGAGTCAGCAAAACATCTCCTTTACTGCCAGGCACAAAATTGCTCTTTTTTCAGCAAAAGCTTCTCAATCTAGCAGTCATCATTACAGAAACCAAACTCTCCTCTCATGAGTGACCATATGTGTGACTGAAGGTCTGCTAAATTGTTTCTAAAGATCTGCTCTTCTTGTTCTCAGCAAGATCCTCAACTTTGAGTTCGTATGTGTGTGTGTGCACTTCCTGAAGCATTTTTATTAGTGCATTTGGAGACTTCAGAGCAAACAGACTGTCCTTCATCTCCCTCTCTTGTTGCCATGGAAACAGGGCAGGAGCAGAAAGGGAATGTGGGAAAGGACTTTATATTTCCCAGCCTCAGGATCTCTGACTGATCTCTTCTTAGTGTATCAAATATCACAGCAAACTTAAACTATTGCAATAATGGGCATGGCAGGTCAGCTGGAAAACATGATGTCACACAATATAGGCTCTGGAAAACTAGCACAAAATTAGATCACATGACCTGTCAACTTGCAGACTGAGAAAAATCCATCAAGTTTCAAAAGCAGCGTGATGCGGTGTTTCAGAAGCAAGTGGCAAGCATAATCTTCTAGTGTACCACCAGTTTTAAAGGATGCTGAAGTGTTGTCCCATGCTGACAATGCCCTCTTTGAAGCTAAATCTGTTGTATTGTGAACCTGAATATCCTCTGGAAGTCCTTTGTAAGCCTCCATGGATACATTAACATCAACAGTCCTTCTGAGGGTTTCTGAGAGCTCTTGCTTTGAGATATTGATCTGACATGAGGCGTCAATACTTTCCTGGATGAGTAAGACCAACCTAGGCCAGGTTTCTCATCTTTGTGTAGAGTGAGGTCCTTCAGGGTTAGTGTGAATAATTAGTGTCTCTTTACACCAATAACTTACACCACCAAACAGATGTGGTGTTTTTCCAGGGTTCTGCAGCACAGCCATCATTTGGACAGCTGTGGTCATATCAAAATACTTTGAATCCAAAATACACAACAATGCAAGTAAGGCCCCATTCACACCTGGCATTAACATAAGTCGTGCATGATCCAATAACAAGTGGACAGCACTAAGTACAGGTATGAATGGGGTCCAAGGTGTCTCAGGCCCTGACCAAATATCCAGACATCCAAAATGTGTGTATATGTTTTTTCCCCCAATTTTCTCCCAAATTTAGTCTCTCAGACACACAATACTACTACCAGTTCTAGTGCTAGGCTTGCAAAAGCTTCCTCTGAGCCCTGTGAAACGCCTTCGAACTGCAGCTAACGTAATGTCATTAGACAGCTCGACATGCTTGGAGGAGAAAAATAACTGCCAGTTACTAACAGACACCTTTGCTAGCTAGCATTGCAGTGAATGATGGGAGAGAAGAAGGTCCATTGTGCCCACCCAGGAAGAGCGAGGCCCTTTGTGATCTCATGGACTCCCAGCCATAGATGGCTGTAGCCAGGGATCAAACACCTGATGACAGGGCCAATAGTATCCAGATATTTTTGAAAATGTAGCCTTTTTCTTTGTGTTGTGGCTTCCTGTCCACACTAAAATAACATTTTTTAGGCCACTGAAATTGGAGGTTTATGAAAATGCTGACCAAGAAGGAGATTTTCAAATACGCTTCTTGCTGTGTCGTGTTGACAGGTAAAACACAACTTTTTGAAAGCACTGACACCACCCTGTTATCTTGGTTGTTGCTGTTTTCATTTATTGAGCATGCAGAACTCTGTCTGAGATACAGCTGACAACTGGATGTCTGTGTGCTTGGTGGTTGACAACATGCTGAATTTAGGCTTTACTTTTTCACTACACTGCAGTGCAGAAGCATTAGAATCTACTGTGATCATTTCTTTTAAATTTTTAAAGCAACTCAGTTGCAAATATTAAAAATACGAATAAATGTTTAAGATGTGGCTTTATGATCATTAAGCAGTTAGATTCAAAGAAAAAATCACAACCTCATAATTTAAATTGTGTTAGATACCCCATAACAGCAATATATATTAAGTAAATAAATAAGTTGAACAAGCCTATTTTGGTTTTAACACACCATTGTCACTTTGTCTTTTTTACATTCTTAGGTGGACAAATAGATTTTTAAAAATGCCATTGGTGTGGATGAAAGAAAAACTGCTTTCAAAAATATCTAGATACATGCGGAAGAGGCCCTCAAAGATGCATCGTGATCTGATCACTCAAACCTTGGAGGTGGTCGCGGATGTATATGACAGCATTTGCAGCATGAATGCTGAAGTGTCCTAAGGCACCCTGAGCAGCAAAGAAGCACCGCCTAATTAACTGCATTATCTCAGCAGTAACAAAAGCAGCTTCACAGCTTTCTTCTTCCTCATCTCTCCTGTTTGTTTACAAGTTGTGTTAGCAATCCATGTGGTCTATACAACTGTAACAGCCTGTACATGATGTACGTTAACAAGGGCAAGCAGCACAAATTTGTCCGACAACAAATTCAGCAAGAGACCGACATAGTAAATATGTGCAGGATCCTTCCTGCAGTCACAAAATCTGATCGTAAGTGATCCATGGAGACGCGTTTGAGACCCATGGAAATGCTAGGTGTAAACAGCTTTATGTCTCGCTGTCCACTTGTGATCACATCACTCATGATAGGTGTTAATACTAGATATGAGCAGGGACTAAGATCATCTTACTAATTATTGCCTGTCATGTAATGAAAGAAGCTCCATAAAGAAACTATGAAGAACATAAGTACAAGTTTAGAGGGGATGTACGAGAGATTTCCAGCCAAATTAACCATGTCAGACAAAATTGAAGTTCTAAAACAATATAATTTTATCCAGAACAAATCAACCCTGACTGAATGTCTAAGTAATTTCTCTGTTTCACCCACAGAACTCACTGTTTCTTGATATGGCTCTGCTTATGAGATGTGTCAGACATGCATTACAAATGACTAATTTTCTCATTTCTAGCAGCAGAGAAACACATCTACAGGCTTCCTTTGTGCTCTCCAGAAAGCAATAGGATAATTGTTAACTGCAAATATTGTGTTCTAAAAACTGGTCTGTGAGTTCATGGCCTGTAAGATACTTGCCCTAAAGCTTGCTCTACCCTGACCAAAAATGGACAGTTGTTATCACAGTGCACTGATAGACATCAACATATGGCCTCTGCCCTGAGACATCCCTTCTCATCCATCCTTTGTTTGTGTGCAGCTCCCCTCATCTATTTATCGTTTAACAAGGAACATTCTAGTAGTATTTTGCATGCTATATTAATGAGTTATGAATGTTATCTGTTACGTGCTACTGTTAATTAACCCATTCTGCACAGACTCTCCATTGGTGCTCCTCCAGGCTCAGTGCTTTGGCCTCTTTTCTTTCAGTCACCTCTCTCTTGCTGATGTAATATTTTCATTCCTTGCTTCGTCTACATTAGTTATGATGATGCTGATGACTCATGCTCTCCTTACCACCACTAGATTCTCAAATTTCAACTCCAATTCAAACATCTAGAATGGCATCCAAAGTTAAATCTCAGCAAGACTACGTTGCTATAAATCCAGAGAAATGTCGCTGTCATGTTTGTGTCCCTTATCACTTCATCTAAAAATGAATGAGCCTCAGTGCAGCGTTGGACAGTCAGTTGTTGAAGACTCAGTCATGCAGGTTTTTCATTGTACAACAGCAGAAGAATTTAGTCATATCTCTCCAAAGAGTCCCTTGCCAACTTGAGACTTTTCTACTGCAACTGATGTCTTCCTGTGCACACCATTAGGTCCGTGAAACTAATCCAGCAGCATCACTTGTAACACTAGATGCTGCGCAGCATCACAAAACATCACATAGCTGAGTGTTGCTATACTACATAGAATGTGCTGCAGTGAGTTCACCAATAAGGTTGAGGTTCAAGTTCATTTTTACCCTCTACCTGCATAGATTTAATAAAACATAATTTATGACACTTGCCATCAGCTCATGACCTTGAGCTAAAAGATGAGGTGAAAAAAATCACTAGAACAGTACTGTTAGCTAAGGTAACATTCCAGGTTATATAGCAGGTGTCTGTTTATCTAAAACAGGGTGGTGAACTGTGGTCCTGGCGGGCCTGTGACCAGCACAATTTGGTGATTTTCCTGCTCTTAACACACCATCTACACCTGGCAATTAGCTGAGAGTTGAATCAGGTGTGTTTGCAGGAAAACCACCAAACTGCGCAGGACTCCGGGCCTCCAGGACTGGAGCTTGCCACCCCTGATCTAAGAGACTGGGTGCCTTTCTCTCTCTAAATTTAAAGCTTCATGTCATCTACACACTTAAAAAAGATGGTTCTTCAAGGGTTCTTTAGTAAAGGCAGCAGTCCTTTTTAGAACCATGAGTTCCATGTAGAATCATTTTATGTTTAAATGGTTTTGCATGGTGAAATGGTTCTTCTGATTGATAAAGAATGTGTTGTATATGGTTCTATATAGAACCAAAAAGAGTTCTGCTATTGCTACAATGTCAAGCTTGTAACAATAGAAGAAACCATATGGAAAGGTTCCATATAGAACAACATATTCTGCATCAATCTGAAGAACCACTTAAGCATGTAAATAGTTCTCTATAGAACTCATGGTTCTAGATAACCATTGCCTTACTCAAGAACCCTTGAAGAAGCATCTTTTTAGGTGTGTAGTATAGTTTTCTGCAGTCTTGATTTGGCTTTAATTTAATGTAATCAGGATAAAATGCTGAGTGAGAAATGAAACAGTGCTGGGAGTGGCCCAGCGGAGGAGCAACTCAACGCCGAATGTCATTAAAAACAATAGATTGAATTTTTTTGTGTGATTTAATGCCGTGAGTCAGAGACTGTTATCTGAAATGAATGTCCCCTGGCTGTCCAAGTAATTGAGTCTCTTCATGTCTTCAAACCTGGACTACAGACTCATCTCTTCAGTAAAAATGTACATTAATGCACTAAACAGTCACAGAATAACATGTATCACACGTATTCATATAGTGGTCCCAAAAGTTTTTGGACAATTTAACCCTTTAACCAAACTTAAACTTTAATGATGTTCATAAATAGCATCAAACTGATGGTAGGCACTGTGTGGACAATTACAACCATACTGCACTAAGGGAAAGCACAGTTTTCTTTTGAAATGATATTTATAAAGGTCGTGCAATAGTCTGTTCTAAATAAATGTCATTTACTTGGACATTTTCTTCCTTAACACAATCATTTCAACACATTTTTTAAGAATGGCACAAAATTTCCAAATATATTTGGGGCCATTGTATATGATGCCTGCTTTATGGAGACTCTGGCACTAGTTCTCAAACATTGACACTAAAGCACTTCTGTAAGCTGCTGTTAATGAGAGAATCTGCCAAAAGCAGAAAAAATGGAAATGGAAATCTGTTACCTTAAACCCATGTGAGACAGGCGAGAACGTATGTGTGTAGAATGTTAAGTTAAAAATAGCATGCTTTCTTTCCAAGATGTAAAGTGGAGTGTTGCAATAAATATTTCATTATTCTTTGTTTATTCATTGGAATAGAGCTCTCCTGGACAAAGCCTGTTACAAGAAAAATAAGCAGGAGCTTATTTCATTATTCAGGCATGGAGAAAGAATTCTACATATGGTGATAATCACATTTGATAATCAAGCCTAACTGGCATGTTTTTTTGTTGTTGTTTACTTATTTCTTTTTTTCGTGATACTACAGAGGCTGTGGGAGGTAATGTTGGGCATGTAAAAGCACAATAATTTTAAAAAACTCCAAAAAATCTGATTTTTGTTTGCTTTGCTTTGCTGGTTTTTTTTCCAGATCTTTTCTCATGATAAAATATCTTGAGGTTTCTTAATTATCTCAACAAGAAATTCTCATGATAATAATCTCAAAATAATTTTCTCAGGGTAATGATCTTGAGTTGATTTCTCGAGAGGATATCTAAATTAAGAGCACTCCTACTTCCATCACCTTACACCTACACACCACTATAGACATCAGAAATACAACGAAGGGTGTTCAGTGTGCATTTACCCTCTCCAGCACTCTGCTGCTGAGCCTGCTTGAACATGCTTTATGTGGTGCTCTGATATAGAGAGCATTGAAACGATTTTTTGGAGTTGCATTACAGCAGAGTGGATACTCTTGGTGTGCCAAGTGTTTCTATTTTATATAGAATAATTAACTTATATAATGCAGACTTTCTCATTTTTTTAAATAAAAGAGTTTATGTGGTTTGGAAACATTGTTAAAGTTTCATACTATAGTGTTCACTACCCAAACCATGGAAAATGGTCACGTAAAAATGAATTAGGACTGTTTCTGCCGAATAAAAATTTGAGGTTTTTGATAAATAAAACCTTAAATGTAATAAGCGGACCTCAGGGGAGAAGATAAAATACAAGAAAAGTGTAGGATATGGGTCCTTTTAATATTATAAATAATAAACCAGACACCAAAAGGTATTTTCACATGCTGCATTCAATATTTGAAGTAATTCAGGATCAACAACAAGAATTTATTAAATAATAAGTCACATACTGTAATTCTCGGCTTACCATAATTTCGGTCAAATATATTCAAGATTTGATCACCGCTTTTAAAAACAAAGGTGTGAAATTGATTATAAGTTCATTATTGATGCAATACAGCTTTCATTGTGAACTTGTGTGTTTATTATTCTAAAACATTTTTTATTGCAATGTTGTACCTTCCTACTAATCATCTGACACGTGAAGTTGCACAGGACCAACATTCTAGAATCATTTTATATCATAATTTTAAATGTTTTCTGCAACAAAATTGCTTTTGTTTTATTGAAAACACTGCTTTTAAACTTTTATAATTAATAATAATATTAATTTTAAAAAAACATGCTTGTAGAAAGCTTCATAGATGTGTTTGGACTGCATCCTGCAGAACAGATTGAGATAGAGGTCATAAAATCCCAGTCACCGGAAAGCTTGGAACAAGAGGCACAATGTCTGGCTGAGTGAGACTAAGCTGGGTCTGGCTTTAGGTTTGCACTCATTTTGCAATAAGATGATGATCGCTTGTTTAAATTTCCCCACTGGACTATACAATTTGTAAAGCGTAATACAATAATGAACTGAAATGAAGTGAAAAAATAAAAAAAACAAAAATAAAATAAAAATGAGCTCACCAGGATAAATAATGGGTGTTAATTTAATGCCTGATGCCCATCTTAATTAAGCGACCATTATTTTACACTCTTTAAAGTATTCTGTATTTAAACATGCTATTGTTTTTCCAAAGATTGCTCCAGTTATTCTTTTCCAATAGAGCCGCTGTATTTACGGCAATGGCTAATGTGATAGATGAAGCAGATAGAGTGAAGTGCAATTATATGTAATGTCTTTGATGGCAGTGAATCCTCACTGAAGAATATTATTATCCCATTTTAATGCATTGATAATGCAATTCTAAAACAATTCTAAAACAACCTCCTTAAACACTCTAATCTCACTTTCTACACAGTGAAAAACATGAATAAATTCACCACATACTATCAGTTGGGGACAGAAAACTGAAGAGCTGATGCCATATGGGACAGTGAGGCCTGGAGAACCCTTCACAGGAGCATGGTCTAATGAAATTCTGGGGGAATTTGTGTCTCTAAGTACTTGTAGATGTAATGTGTTGGGGTCATCAAGTCACCTTACCATCTGTGCTGTGAAGTCACTTCACTGTCATGCATGTTCTTGCCAAATATTTACTGACTGGACTGATACTGAAGTTTAAACTGCATAAGTAAGCTAGATGCAGGTTACAATTGAGCTAGTGGGCATAGTTGGACAAATTGACTGGACAGACATTGCAATAGGTTCTAGCTAGCTGATGTTAACTAATATATATATATATATATATATATATATATATATATATATATATATATATATTTTTATTATTATTTCCTTGCTGACATCATTAATGACTGAACCATGCTGATATGAATGCTCATACTTTTGGTCGGAGCCAATAATGTTGGTTGTTGATAGACTTTATGAAGAGAAAAGTTATGGTCAGCTAATTTTAGGAGATTAGACAATTTGGAGATGAAATGTTGAGAATGAGGACCCTATATACTCATGGTAGCACACCGTAAAATGTAGCTGTAAATTGCCTAGCGTAACCGTCGCCTCTCTCCTGCTTCACAGAAGTTCTTATGAGAAATGTGGAGATAAGCCCTGGGGTCAGTACAGTGCCCACTCTCTTTAGGATTCCTCTCTTTTAGATGTTGAAGATTGATTTGCATTAATCACCATGCTAACAAATCCACACCTACCTTTTCCATTTCACCTCCCACTCTTAAAGACACAGCACACATTTCATGATTTTAAAACCACCTGCAGTTCGACACAATGATTCGCTTACTTCATATGTGTCAACCTATACAATCTACCTATGTAAAATATGTCTATGCTTTTTAGCAATTTTGGAGGTATACAGTCAGGCATTCAGGAAATAGGGGTACTGAGGGGGCTGCAGCATCCCTGGATTTCAGGATTGTTGACTGCAAATTCTAAAAATAAAAACAAAAATAGCAAAAAAAAAAATAAAAATTGGAACTTGAAAATATGTTGAGCCTAGTAATATGTGCTTTTATGTACACATACAATTTTATTTTGTTTTATTTATACATGTTCAAAAGTTTAGTGTTTTGAGTTAATGCTGCCTTTTACAGTGAAGTGAATAAAAGTGAATTGCTTCCCTCCCAACTGTCCCAGTTGGCTGCTTTGGGGGCATGTTGCTGAAACACAAGCAGGAGTTGTACGCTATTTATGAGGCCCGACATGACCTGATATTGTTTAAAATGTAACATTTTCAGCCAACATAATGACCTCCCTGTCTCATCCATTTTTCCTCAACCACAGAAGTAATCTCCCAGGACACATGCACATAGCCTGACTATGGGTGTGATACAAGTGGTGTCTGTGCTTCATACTGACAATCTGATTGGTTGACACTCATTTAGTTTGCATAAAGTTCCTGCAGAAAGAGAATGGATACATGATACATTCTGTTTTAATGTAAACTATCCAAACAATTCAAATGAAAAAGTAGTATTTTGCTGCTACAAATTTTGATACACACTGTCAGAAAAAGGTACTGAGCTGGTACAATTTTTATTCATTAAGGTACAAATAATGCAAATGTACCTACAAAGGTACTAGAGTGGTTTTAAGGTCCACATGTGTACCTTAAATAAGCTTTTCCATGTGAAATGATACATATTTGTGTCTTTTTATAATGTAATGTTTTAAAACAGAAGAATACAATAAGGCTGGAGTCAGGATAGGGTGGCTGGAGTCAATACAGCTTCAAAATGTATAAATTCAGTGGAATATGGCACAATTACATTCCCTGACTAAAGGTCCTGAAGATGTACCCTTGAGGGTACCACCCCACTGACTAAAGGGGTACCACCCTAGAGAGAGCTTAGTGCTTTTTTCTGATAGTGCCTGCTCGTGAAAGTTTCAGCACTCTTACCTTCCCGTGTCCCCATGCCTGACTGTATGAGGCTGAAATGCGTGGAATCTAGTCTAATACATTTTTCCCCACAAACTCTGACCAAATACCATTCAATAATTCTGTTGTGCTCAGATTTGCTTTTCAATTTCTATTTAATTAGACATACCAGCCTAAAATAGACAAAACATATCACCTCACATTAGAAACAACACTTTAAAAAGAATATAAAATAGTGTCATGCTGAATAAATCAGATCATCCTTAAAGAGATTACAGTTTCTGTGTCCCTCATAGAAATTGCATTAGCAAAGACATATTTGCTCCTCAGTCTCATTTTACAGACTTCTATTGCATTTGTTTGTATATTTAACTGTGTAAGAGAGATTGTTTTGCTGTTTACCAGTCAAATAAAGTAAAAAAAAATCTAATTATGGATAAAGTAGTACACAGTAAAACAATTGCACTTTAATTTGTTTACTTTATGTATTTGTTAAAATTACTAGTACAAACGTACCATTTCTGGTATAATCCTGTTCATCAGTTCATTTGGAGTCTTTTGTTCAAAAAGCTTCCTGACAGTTTGTTGGTTTCTGTTAAAATCTAAATATAATTCTCTTTACAAAATGTTATTTTTGTGCTATAGTGTACTCTAAATGTTAAATATGAAGTTTGGATCTGTTTTACATGTATCGTTATTCTCACTGTGATGGTGTTTTGTGTTCAGCCTATTATCAGCTATTAGAGTCCTCAGAAATGAGTGATTCTAGTCTAATCTAAGCCATTTATTCATTACTGTACAAAACAATCCCTTTATTGTATTGGAGTTGTTATAACTGATGCTAATACATTACACAAGGAAGAGTATTTGATTCAACTTGACCAAACCAATTCAAGAGTGAGCAGTTCTTGAAAAAGTAGAGTTCTGCCTGCTGAATGGAAACCATTTAAAATGATTGGGCTGTTTGAGTTAATCTTACTTGCTTTCAGTGTGGATCACTGAAAATCAGGAAGTAACTACAACTGATATAGAACATTATTTATTTTTAAAGCTTTTAAATAATGTTATTTTTCAAGGCAACAAGTTTGCGTGATTTTTTTAAGTTACCTAATTTAAGTTTACAGTTTATGATAACCAAATTACAAAATCAAAACTGGACAAACTGTTGTCGTTGCCAACACATGTAACCATGCATCGTGACCTTCTGATAATGTAACACAAAATGTGACAGGGTTCATCATGGAAATGTGACAGTGCATTGATGACAATGGACATTCTGATACTGATGCCATTGAGTGCAGTTGTACTGTTTGGACACTAAAGTTCTCAAACAACTAGCATGAACTTACTCAAGCATGTTCATTAGTAAAATAGGCCATAACACAGATACAGAATCATTTTGTGAGAATATTTCATCATGAACCCAGTGCCGTGGGCCGAATGTGTCATTATACCCTTCGTTGCTAATGATTTAAATGGCTGAAATGTACAACACAGGCATCAGTGAATTAATACAGTTTAAAAGCTGTTTACTGTCTTTGGAGGTTGACGTCAATGCAAATGATTTGTATATTTCAATGGAGCTGGAGTTAACGGGTTCATCCTCTTTTTACTACCCTGTTGGGAGCAGTGCAGATATGCATTTTCACCAGTTGAAACTGCAAATCTATGCTGAAATAGGCTCACTAATGAAGTGGTGAGAGACAAGCTAAGAGGTGCCTGTTATCATCTCTAGTGAGTGAGCTGCTCTACTAAGACACCAGTAATGACTAACTCAAATATGTTTTCTATTGCATCACACTATGTGTCTTGACACCCACTGATCCCCCTGGAGAGCGTGACTAAGACATCACTGTACTACACTACACTGTACGCCCACACACACACACATACAATCACCCCCCTTCCCCACCTCTCTCTCTCTCTGAAAGCCCCTGAGTGGTGGGTCTGATCCTTGCATAGACTGACTAAATTAATAATTGATGGCTTGGACTGGTTGGCCGTCCCTCTCTGCAGGCTTTGTCTTTAATTAAGAGCCTGAGGAGCTGTGTTTATGCTCCACAGAAAAGTGCAAAGTCATCCTCAGGGAAGACATTAAAGACAACAGTCCAAAAGGTGTTAGCAAAGTAAAGATACCACCATCTGAAAGAGGCAGATATTACAGGGAGTCTAAGAGGATAGCTGGCCTTATACTCATGTGCTGAGCTTGTGTTCCAGTTAAATAAGGTTACTGTGTAGTGATTAATTGAGGCATTCTGGTTAAGGTCAGCAACAAATATAGTGTCTGATCTGCTGCATATGAAAGAAAGAGTTTGACATAATATCAAATTTACAGAATGCCCCCCCCTTATCTTTAATGTAGTTGATCAAGCGAGACATGTTTGGCATCTGAGGTTTACTTCTTCACTTTTGTACTGGAGCTATGAGGCTAATGTGGCTAGTAACTAATGGAAGCTTATGTACACTGACACTGCATGGCTAATCCATTATACTTGCCTCAAACTGTTTTGGATCGTTAAGTCGTCTCAAATAGTCTTGCTTATGTGGTTTCTGATTCTGTACGATGAGGAGAATGGGGCACAACCTAACATCTTTTGGTTTTTGCTAAACAATTTAGAATTAAAATTTGAGAAAAATAAATCAATGCAAAACAGTTCATTTGATACAGCTGTATGTTGTTTGAACCAGACCAGCTTTCAACCTATACATATAAAAAATATCTGCATCTGAAAAGAGAGTGTCAGACATGCTTATTTTTGACCACAAAGTAAAACAGCAAATATCAGCATGATGAACTGAAATAGATTTTAATGACCTGACATGTGAAATATCTTTTCGATACATGTGTATAAAATGTACAAAAAATTAGTCTCTTAAATAGCCAGGGCCATCGGCAGACCCAACGTTTTATTACACACTTCTATAACCTATGAACAGCTCAACCATTTTGCATTGAAGTCCCTGTAGTTACTGAATAATAATCAAGTCTTAGCTAATAATAAGCCTGGGATTCTAAGGGGCTAACATTATGAGGCTTAGTGGTAGCACTGTGTTTAGCCATTAGCCTGACTAGCGTGAGTTGTTTATATGTTTCAGAGTTTGCTTTGAGGATATGACTAAAGATGACTAAAAGCATGTTGCACTTGAATCTGCTTAACTACATCAAACATCCATGTCACAGTTTAGCCTGTGTCAAAATTCAGACTTCAACATAGCTGCTATCACTGTTTTCAGCTATGTAATGTACTTTTGCCAGTTTTTATGTCAGTGTCAAAAACCACATACGTCTATTTAAAATTCCTTCAAATTGATGCAGTTTGAGGTTTGTGATAATTCATGCATGCAGTTTGTACAACACTGACTTCTATTACTCGTTAGATATGTTAGCTTCATTAATAGCTCCAGTGCAAAACTTAAGAAGCCAACGTCAGACACCAAACAAGTCTTGACTGATCAATTACATTCAAAATAAGCAGAGAATTCAGTAAATTTGTGATCATTTTCAAGGAAAGTTTTGGCACATTTATTTTTTCACACAAGGGCCGTGAGTAATGAATAAATAAGTAGATGAATAACTTCTAAATAAATAACTTCCCGCATTTCATTGGTCACAGGTCAGGGTCGTGGCATTAGCAGGGTTGCTCCCAGGAGCTGTAATGTTTACTAAAGCTTCCTCTGCGGCTGCTTCAGGAGAAAGGGCAGATCTGTTTCTCTGGAGGAATAATTGTGATGACATTGTAATGACATTGGCAGAGCTGCTCAGTCATTCAGCTTCTTTTGTCTGATAATCAGAGAAGTGTTAATTACCTCTGAGAGACTGTATTGAGGGCTGCTGCGCTCCTTCATATAAACACACACACACACACACACACACACACACACACACACACACACATACATACACACACATACAGATAAAGCTTTTTTACATAAAGCTTTAATTACTGACACAGGGCAATACAAACAACACAAACAAGATCACCTTGAGGATCATATTCATTCAATATAGTGCCACTTTTCTCCAAAGAGAGACACATCTCTGTTCATAAGAGATTAAAATTTTCTCGTCATACAGTATCAGTGAAGGTGGGTAGAGTAGTCTAAACCCGGGCCTCATAAGGCCAGATGTGTTTTTCCCAATGAGAGTACATGTCTGGGGACAATGTGTTAAACTTTTGGTGCTAACAAAAATATGCTCCCTCTTAAACCAGCCCCTGAAGTCCTTAAACCTGTTTACTTATTACAATCAATACAATCAATAACAAAAGCAAAACAAGCTAGCCATTAGTAGCTAATGGAACTGTTTTTCCTTTGCAAGAGTTAATGTTTATTTTTACTACATGCAGTATGTTCTCTGTACACATATTACAAATCTATAAGCATAAGAGGTTTTCGGGGGACTTTTCATCCATGCTAACTTACATACTTGGGCTAAAAACAGGCTAGCTGTCCATTGGACAATGTTGACAAGCACAGCATTGCCCCCTACTTTGATTGGTTTAGAAATTTCACTCTCAGTCACTCACCCTCATAAGTCTATGTTCCCACCCATATTTAGCCAATTTTTTCATGGTTGTCCCCAAATGTTCTCATTATGGGATCATATCTGACCCTACAGGACTAGCTAAACCCATTCTCAAGTAAAACTACTATTACTTTGGAGAAATAATGACTCAAGTAAAAGTCCCTTTTCACATAACAACATCAGTAGAAGTACAAAAGTAGCAGGTCCACTTCAGTACTGTGTAACTTATAAAACTGCAATGGAACGTCATCCAGCATCTAGCACAGGAAATGGACTTCGTTAGAAGCAATTCCCATGTTTTGCTGTACTGGTCTAAAATAAAATAATAAAGTCAAGCACAAAGCAGTATAGAGTAGATGCCTTCCTCACAAATATACTTAAGCAGAAGTAAAACCATTATCATTTGAAAATACAGAGGAAAGTACACAGTAATATCTACATAGTAGGAGACGATACCGTTCTGTTTTGTTCAGATGTGAAACGTAATTATGCATTGTTTGGCACATTAGGTTTGGCTTCCTATGTGTCAGCTGTTCCACACAATGGCCTCTAATGACCTGCGGAAATGGCTTTTTCCACTTTTGTTAATTATGTCTGGCTTATTGTTTATGTTTCTATCCCATTACCTAGTGAGACTCCTATGCTTAGTGTCATTAGCGTGTGGAAAAGAAAACAAAGACCTTTGTGCGTTACTAAAAAACCCGACACTGGGGTGCATGTGTTTCTATAAACAGGCATACCTAAGCATAACAGTAACCTTGACTGTTAGAGAGAATGAAGCGTGACTAATTAGCTTTCCCCAAAGAAAGTAGACCTGCGATCAGGAGCACACAGGTACATTGAGAACTCTCAATATTACACAAACACACACACGCTTATTTTGTAGGCTTGAATAGCAGCTGTACAGTTTGGGAAGAAAATGTGTGTTTACAGTTGTTACCATGAAATTGCTAGAAGAATACAGCAATAGCACATTTGATATTTTACATGACAGCCAAAGATAGTCAATGATGTCAGAAACTAGAAGAGCTTTTCTGAACATTCTCCATAGTTGTTATTCATGATTGGTACTGTTTTTGCATTAGAGAAACTAACCCCTTTTCACAGCAGCCATACAATTTCCATCTGTTTTGGAGGTCTCTGCATATGAGTAGGTCAACATTTATTAATGTGTTTTTTATTGTGGTGAAATGCTTCTTTCATTGCGGCAGCTGTACGTGATTTTTGTATATGAAGAAAGCTGCAGTTATGCTGTCTATTTTATCCCAGCATGTCTGTCTTTGTGGAGAGGTGTCAATTGTTTTCTCAATAGGGGGTTCTCACCCTCCCCTTCACTCCTCATTGCTCACTAGCAGCTCATCAGTCATATCACACACACAGAGCCTACAGTGTCCTATTTAATCTAATAACAGAGTTACAAGGAAAATATTTTATTTGATTATAATAATTCAAAATATCTGAGTCAATTTCCATTCTGCCAGCAGAATGGCCACTGGGGGGCCTGCAGAAAAGAACAACTAGAAGTCTCAGTGACTCTGACTTTCTCAACAGCTGAAACTAGACCTTTAATTTCCTCCTAACCTGAAAATTCTGTCTGAGCCTTTTTGGATTGAAACCTGAACCTGAACCTGAACGTAATCTGGAACCTGACCCTGATCTTATAGCAACAATGATCTTATGATTATATACACTCACCAAGCACTTTATTAGGAACACCTCTTTGTATGTACAGTGTTTGTCCGGTTTCTCAGCTCAAGTTACCGTAGAGGAGCACTGTAGTCCATCTGTTTCTCTGTATACTTTGTTACCCCCTTTTACCTTGTTCTTCAGTGGTCAGTTAGCTTGTTACAGAGCAGGTATTATTTGGGTGGTGGATCATCCTCAGCACTGCAGTGACACAGATGTGGTGGTGGTGTGTTAGTGTGTTGTGCTGGTATGAGTGATCAGACACAGCAGTGCTGTGGACAAAGAGTGTAGATACAAGAAGGTGTAGTTACATGGAGGCCAATTTTTTTTTAAAAGGTGAGAGACAGGCTATCAGAAATCTGAATTGAAATCTGAACCTAGCAAATATTTAAGAATTGGAGTGTAGGAGTAGTAATTATTCATGTATTCCAAGTTAGAAAACAGAAATTAGAAATTATTGTAAATAATAATAAAGTCTAAAAAGTAGGGTTCAAAATAGTCTTTGTATGAAGTACACTTGATGGTTAACCCTAAATTTAATCACTCATATTTAGTCCTTTTCTTAGTTACTATGAGAAATCTAAGAAATGTATATGTAACTAAATTAGTTAACACATCATGGAAGATTGCATACAAGAATGATAAACTTATGGACCTTTTTTTATCCTCATTTTAGCATTCTAGACAGGTAAAGCATCTCAAGGCAAACAATCATGCCAAGAGTAGAGAGGAAACCAGGTTTGGCAGCAAGCATCAGTCTTTGGTCCTCGTGGGAGAGGACCAGAACCTTTGAGCTCCAGAAGAGAAACCCGAGGTGCTGCAAATGATAGAGTTCAGGTATGGGGAGTGTCTGAGTCCCTGTCATGTCTGAGCTGGTGAGCTGTGACCAGACATCTAACAGCTATCATTCTTACAGACATCTAAAGTCAACCAAACTCAATATGGAGAGGCTGGTTAAATATTTCAAGACCCAGCAGAAACTGTCTTTTTAAGAAAATGTTCAAATACCAGCTCATGGCCTGAAGAGAGATGTGGTAGGCACCAAAATTACGATTTTAAGCCCCAGTATTCAACCAGATGGTTGCATTTTCCTTACACTGAAGAAGCACAAGAAGTTACAAAACTGGCAAAGTACATGAAAACATCACAACATCAAACAACTTACAAACAACTTACAAAGGTAGCGAGTTAACATGTAAAAAAGGTAGTTTACATAGAGACGGGCTGCCTCACTGGGGTACATGAGTATTTTATAGAAGCATTAGTGAAGTGCTGTTTTGATTAATTTCACCAGTTTTTAATTAATATTGAACAGTGACACTAATTAGAAAATTGCTCTTGAGCTGTAATCTCTGGGCTGATTAATAGTGCAGGATGGAGGCTGTTTTCTCAGGGAGAGGACTTTGTTGAGACATAGATCATATGATCTGAGAGCTGATTTTCTCTCTAACCCTGAAGAGCTCACACTCAGCAGAATCAGGAACGGCCTTCTCTCTCTCTCTCTCTATCTCTCTCTCTTTCTCTCTCTCTGACACACACACACACACACACCCACACACACACACATACACACACACGTGTGAGTGTGAGTTGTAGCCTGGTGAATACTAATAGTTTATCCGCTACAGGGACGTGATGAGTTATGGTAGAGGGGTTAGGATGACATGCAGCAACAATGCAGCATGAGGTAAAACGCACACACACACACAGAGAGAGTCTCACACTCTGGACAATGTGTGAATGAACAATGGCAAAAGATGAGACAATATAATGTAACTCTAATAAAGGGCAGTAAAAAGCCAAAATAATCTCAGCAACAGTGCAACCCTGATGGATCCTGTCTGTGAAAAATAGATACATTATTCCATCATGTCAAAAATATGAGATATAATAAGAAACTGGTGACAGTCAACATTTAGGAGATAACTGGTTAAAATCACATTACAAAAATGTGTTCTATTATTCTATAATTAGAATTCTATTATTATAATTAACAAACAATTACACTTATTGATTAATCACTTTATTTTGTGCAGCTAATCACAATTAATCATATTTGTCTGGCATAAATTTCAAGCTAAAAGCATTTAAAAAGCAGTGCATATTGTTATACAGTCATGTGCTAAAGTTTGAGCACTCCTGGTCAAATGACATGTTTTGTTGATTTGTTGATAAGTTAACACATCTTGTATATATTTCTGCACATTTTCATATACAATTACTGTTTATTTGCTGAAATTTAAAACAAGCCAAAATGTGGCCTCTGCAAAAGTTATTGCACATATTTTTCTAATGTGTTAAAGATTGTACACTAAAATATGTAGAAAAATGCCATGTTATAAATGAATGTTATTTTCACTTAGAAAATGACTAAAACATGTCATTTGACCAGAGGTTTTCAAACGTTTATACATGACTGTAGCTATAAGAATAGATAAAATAAGTTTAATCAGAAGGTAACATGTTACTTTCAATATTTCAGTAAACATCATCTTCATCATGTAGATGCATGGTTTGACCCTTCAAAGTACCCATAGTTGGTCAGGAAGTAAAATCCAGCTACATGTGATTTCCACAGGGGGAACTCTGTTTCCAATTTTCATCGGTGTCCAGTGGGAGCAAAATGGTTGCATGTTCCAACCAAAGAGTGTATATATTACATATCTAAAATATCTACAGTCATTGGTTCTCCACGACTCTAGTCTCTCAAGCTCAAATCGTTACATTATGTCTTGTTTGAAGGTGAACCAGAGATTTCCACTTTGCTGTTGCTTTAGCTAGTTTGCTGCTTGTGGTTGTTTTTATAGATCCTCTGTGAGCTCTGTCCAGTATAGTCTGCTGAATTACCAATATTTTCAGCATCATTGGTGTATTTTGCTTGTAAATGATGCTTCAGACATGGTGTACTTTGGTAATAAACAAAGTCACAGTATTGTAGTAGCGGAAATAACTTTGGAGAGCCATCAGTATAACTTTGCAGCATTTAAAAGGTTTTGATTAGGAGGACTACAGTCACAGACTCACATGCAGCATGCATGCAGCCAGGCTTCATGTCCTGACCAAGTATGGATGTTTTGAAGGGAACAAGGAAAATGTGTAAACAGAGTAAAATAAATAAATAAATAAATAAAACAAAACAAAAAAAATAAATGTTTGTTGTGGCATTACCACTTTGACAACATTAATTATAACACATAGGAATAACCTTCCTAAACTGCTATGTCTTATGCCTTGTACCCTCTTTTTCCATTTTGATTATTTTGTTTGATTGACATAAGTAGAAGTTGCAGTAAAAGTGCAGTGGGGAAAGTGATACAATAAATTTACCTGATTAAATGCGTACATATGTTCCACATACATAACATCAGAGCACTATGTTTTTTTAGAAAACTGTGTTGATGTAATACATTTTAAGTAACAGTTTATTTGCACAGCCTACTGGAGATGTGTTGTAGATGCTTATATAAAATTTAACTGACATTCAACTAATATCTATGAAATTAACCTTATTTTTTCCTAAATCTAACCCTAACCCTAACTTTAACCTCAACTCAAAACCTAATGTTAATCCTAAGTCTGGTCCTTATGCCTGGTACCAATCCTAACTTCAATGGATATTTTCTCAATAATTTAAACATCAATGTCTACTGGGGGCTATCTTAATAAAATGAGACTTACTCCATTAATGTGGAATTCATGTACACATTTCATTTGAATGAAGTAAATTCAGGCCTTTTACACTTTCTCAATAGAGAAGAGATGAGTATGATGAGAATGTGATGAGAAGTTATTGTGGCATGAATACTTTTGCAATGTTTTTGTGATATTTTTGACACGAAAACAAACAGAGAAAGGTCAGAAATGCAGACTCAAAACAGTCGATACAGTATGGAAATCCAATGAAAATGTAATACAGTTTGGAACAATGTAATTATTATGTAATTACATATAAATAAATATATAAGTAGTGTGAATTGAGTGTATAATAAGTCTGCATCTCTGGATAACTTATGGTTAACACTGACAGGAGCCCACTGTAGAATAAGATGGAGCATATCTATCACTGATATGAGGTATAAGGGTGAAAGCAGGATTTGCATGTAAGTGTCGATGTAAGACCTTTCATAGCATGTTAGAGGCCCACTGCTCCTCTCAGCTTGAATTAATGACTAGAATGCAGCCATGTCTAATCTTGAATGAACATGGCTGGAGGTGAGAGGAGACACTCTCTCAAATTAAAAAGGGCACACTGTGTTATTTCTCACCTTTTTCGGTGCTATACACGTGGGTGTAGAAGGACGAAGTGGGCGTAGAAAGAACAAACAACACGTCCAGATTATCATCATGTCTCATTCGGTGCTAAAGGGTGAAGCTAAAACAGTTACTGGCAGATGAAGATGAGAGTCAATGCTGAGGAAGATGAGAGAACAATAAGACAGGCAGCAGTCCTTAAGGGACAAAATGGAAGCATCCTGATTACTGAAATGGGTAAATGAACGAATAGAGCAATTCCTGCTCTGAATAATGCATGCCACAATAAAGAAGCAAAAGAGCCCTCACAATTATGGAGCAACCGGAGGAGATACGTGAGCTCTAATGGAACCGTGAATGGTAGGCAGCACACTTGGAAAATACTCCATGGAAACATAGTGAATGAGGGCTAGTGGAAAAGCAAGGCAGAGAGAAGGAGACACCATCGGTCTTTATGCTGTGTTAAGTTTAAATCTCAATGCCTTTTATTAGTCTTTTATTAGCTCTCAAATCCAATCGTTCATGACCAAATGCAGTTACAATGAATCCAATTAGGCCTTTCACCAGACTCAGACAAAAAAAAACCCCAGAACTCATACATGAGCACTAAAAGATTCACCTCTAAGTCACATCTGTCCATCCTTCATAAAGCACACTGTGCCTTAGCATTCATCATTTCTCTAAGGCTTTTGTGTGAAGGTGGACGGAAGGCTTTTGCATTGTCATTCCTGTTGAATAACGGCAGGAGTATAAAAGTGGTACAAGTGAAAAGAGGAGAAAGCCGTAATCAGAGTCTGCTGGATCTGGAATGGAGCTGTTTCCTCACCACCGACACAGAGTCACCCAGCACACGCTCTTCACCCCAATTTGCCTCCAAATTAAATGTCAGAGGCTGGATTAAAATCCTGACAAGGTAAAACTCCTTTGATATCAATTGGGCTTTCATCCAAATTGCTTGTTTTTTTTCTGAACCTATTATTGCACAGGCATATAAATAATGAATTTCATTCCTTGAAGGTGAAACTAAATATAAACGTGATAAAACTAAAGATGATACTAAAAGTGTCTCTCCAAGGTGCAGATACATCATATGGCAAAAAAGAGTAATGGTGAATTCAGCCTGGAACAAACTTCACATCATGTTACTTCTGTCATAGATCCTATGTGGTCTGCTGATTGAATTACAGTCATATTCATAAAATAATAATAATAATAATAATAATAATAATAATAATAATAATAATATACTAAATACAATTGGTGGCCAAGCTGGCAAATATGTGGGACTTAAAATAGGTTTCACTTCTATGGAGAGACCGGAAAAGTTCATTTCAGTTAATTACATGTGAATCATACAGTCACTGTCCAAAGAAAAACACGTATCTACACAATGCTAACTTTACAGGAGAGGGCAAATATGTTCTTTATGTTTAAAGTAAGTTAATGTAAAGGGATTTTATGCCAAGCCATTTTGGAGCATTTCTGTGGGTCCATCAACCTGAAGGACTGCTCAAGTTCAAATGATGGAGAACAATAAAAAATGACAAAAGTGGAGATACATGCTTTTCATTGGACAGTGACAATATGTATGACAAAATCCAGAAAACCAACATAGAATGTTACAGAATTTAAAGGCTTTTTATAGGTTTTAAAGGCTTTACAGGTCAGGTTCTCAGTATGTTAAAGCATCCATATCCTACATTTCCATATGTTTTCATTATGATGTTTGTGTGGTTAATGTACCATAATCAAAGAGGATCTCTTATGCTCATATGTTTATCATTTTATTTTTGGGCTCTACTATAATAGATTTACATGCTTCAGTGTTCCAAAAACACATTATTTTTCTCATACTGTACATCTCTATTCACCCTTTGTCTGAAACGCTCTGTTAGAGTTCCTGTGTCTTTAAGCCCTGCCTCCCAATGAGCCAAGTGTGCTCTGATTGGTCAGCTCACCCACTTTGTTCTGAAGTGATAGCAGCATCCACCACTAGATGTTCTGCCCCTGTCTTGCAGTCTATATAATGCACACAGAGCCTTCTCTCCTGAGCAGCTGTAAACACTGCGGTGGCTGTTCTTATAATGGTGCCGGTTCTGCCGTATCAGTTTTGAGTCCAATCTGATTTAAGAAAGATTGAGAAGACCTCTTCCTGGCCTCCAGTAGTTGCTGAGGGTGCACCAAGCTTGCCAGTAGAAAGGCAATAAGGAGTGAGTTACAAGATGATGTCATCTTATAACAATTAAAAAGGGCTGGAATTCCAAAGAGGTGTTTCAGACATCTGAGAAGGTCCCCTTACCTATTAAATGAACATTTTCCAACATATCTTTATTCCTTATTAACCATGCAGATTTGTTATTGTGCCTTTAAGACTGATACATGTGAATGAGCTCTGTTCTGATTGGCTACCCTGTATTGTGCCTCGATTAAAAAGCAGTCCGGGCTGAAACACTCAGTTCAACAGTGTGAATGGGCTGGACTAAATTGCTGTAGGCTGTTTTTACAGCGTAGTTTCTGTAAATGGGTTGTATTTACTTTGCAGTAGATTTTATAAAGCACATCAAACTCTTGTTTGAAAATTCAATGTTTTTGATATGGTCAAGTGAAAATTTCCCAAGCACAAATTCGAGTACCAATATGAAAGCACCCAGAAATTAGGCCAGAGGTAAAGCTTTCATGGTGTTCATGAAAAACAAATAAAGCTCACTTGCGTTATTAATATCCGCTTACTGTGTAATTGCCTCTTCACTTATGCTGAAAAAATTAATTGAAAAGTGTCAAGTGTTTGCACATGAATAAAATGTATTACAAGAACACAATAATTGCCAAAACAAGTGAATTTTAAGAAAGCAATTGTGTTAATGTAACAGTTTTACTTTGTGTGTAACCACTTGGCACAATAAAGTCAGAAAACATTATTTTTCAGTGTACTAAATAAGGCTGTATAATCTGACACATCTCAAAAGATTCTTGCTCTATATGAACTTACTGCTATGAACTTTTCTGGCAATCTTGGGTCAGAATATTTTTGTTATGATCAGTATGATTAATGCAGATACATTCAAATTCAGATCCTTTTGTTACCATTTTACTTTCATTCTCTCTCTTTCTCTCTCTTCCTCTCTCTCTCTCTCTCTCTCTCTCTCTCTCTGATCCCTGAACCCACAGATAACAAGCACCACTTGGTTTCCTTTAAATCGTTTCCAGTTTGGCTTAGGCCATAGCCACCTCAATCTGCTTCCTTCTCTTTCTCTACTATAACACACACACTCTCTCTCTCTCTCTCTCTCTCTCTCTCTCTCTTTTGCTTCCTCTCTCTCTCTCATTTACTTTCTTTCTCTTCTTTCTGATAATCCTGTCTGACCTTTGCAAAAATTGAAAGAAAAGTCAAGTGAGTGAAGTGGGAATTTTATGGTTTAAAGCAGCGGGAGCAGACATGCTCATTTTGGATCTTACACACTGAAAACAAACACTCAAGCGAGCGTGTAAAGCAGCAGCAATACATCTCTGCTCATATCTCATGAGTGGAAATCAGAAGTACAAGCATATTTCAGTCCACTGCTGTTGTACTTTTTCCACACACGCTACTTATTTTGCATGCATGATTTTGCATGATCTTCTATCCATAACCTCTGGGCAAAGCATAGATCAATTTCATCTCACCATTACTATACACAGATTGGTATAATGAAGTGATAATTTAATGGGGAAAATGCACGGTAGCCATTTGGATGAATGTGAAACACAAGCAGACTGGCAACAGGTCATATAATGTCTCTGAGCAACTCAATTAACACATATTTTACACATATTTAGTTCAGAATATGAATACAATGTTGGTTGAACGGCTCCTTTCAAAGCCATTCAGTCATCTTTGAATTCATCAGTTTTCTCCTCACCTGAACTGATGTGATCACCCAAAACATGTTTAATGTCTGAAGTTTACCTTTTTAGTTTTGCAGTGGAGCTACAAGGTTAATGTAGCTGAAAAGTAAAATAAGTAAGCTTATAGCCACCAATTAGCACTGTGAAAACTGCACACCTAAATCACCAAACAGTTACCTCATATCATGATGTTCAGCAATCTCAAATAAACTTATGTCATTTCTGACACTGTGTGACATACTGTTATCAAAATGGACAAACACAGACAAAATTCAGGCTTCAAATGGCTGCTACTAGTGTTTTTAGCTATACATTCTTTCATTCATTTTTATAGAAAGCAGTATGTCACACATTGCATTAGTTTTGTCTGATTCATCACTCTAACAGTCATTATTATGAACTAATGAGTAGATGGATGAATTCTGATGGATGTAATGAATGGAGTTAATAAAAAAGGTGAAGCATTTCACCTGCCAGATAGGCCTGAATATATAACTTAAGCAGGTACTGTGGTCTACATTTTGCTGGGCTACAAACAGCAGGTGCCTTTAGCTCCATTAGCACTGATTAGCTCACTCAATATCACTGGGTCAAAGCTGCTTTCATCTGCTTTTCAAACACGCCTAACCCAGTGTTACAAACTGATTGAAATTGAACCCCTTACTATCAAAGCACACTAATATCAGGTCAAAATGAAGCAGCTTGTGTTGTTCAATCAACAAATTAATAGGAATTACACTGCCTGTAAAAAGTTTGAGAACTTTTTTGTGTGTGTTTTCAATAAAAAAGAACATGTTTTTGTCAGTTTCGGGTGTATTTTTAAGAAAACAATATAAAATGTGTAAATATTTTTGATGAAAATCATGTTGCACTGTTATGACGGACTCACTCTTATTGAAGTGGAGAACACAATACCTTTTCTGCTCAGGAGTTGCCATCTCCTCGCAAACTGAAGGGAGCCATTTTCCGGTGACAGTCACAAACTCTATGACCCTCTTTTTCAGTTTGGTATGTGATTGGTTCCTAGGCACCTCGCGCTTGAAAAAATATTGCGCTTTGAAATTGGATGGATCTTTTTGAATCACCCTGTATATATATATATATATATATATATATATATACACATTCACTGAACACTTTACTGTAAGACCTACCTAAGAAAACCGCTTACTACATAGGTGCACTTCGTAGTTCTACAATTACAGATGTAGTCCATCTGTTTCTCTGCATACTTTGTTAGCCCCCTTTCACCCTGTTCTTCAATGATCAGGACCCCCGCAGAGCAGGTACTATTGGATGGTGGATCATTCTCAGCACTGCAGTGACACTGACGTGGTGGTGGTATGTTAGTGTGTGTTGCTGCTGGAGTTTTTAAACACCTCAGTGTCCCTGATGGACTGAAAATAGACCACCAAAAATATCCAGCCAACGGTCCAGTCCAGTGGGCAGCGTCCTGTGACTACTGATGGACTAGAGGATGACCAACACAAACTGTGGAGCAGCAGATGAGCTACTGTCTCTGACTTTTTATCTACAAGATATACAAACAAGGTAGGGGTGTCTAATCCACTGCTGTGTCTGAGGCACTCATACCAGCACAACACACACTAACACACCACCACCACTGCGGTGCTGAGAATGATGCACCACTCAAATAATATCTGCTCTGTGGTGGTCCTGTGGGGGTCCTGACTGATGATAAATGGGGTAAAGGTGGTATAACAAAATCCGGACAGATTGACTACAGTCTGTAACTGTAGAACTACGAAGTGCTCCTATATGGTAAGTGGAGCTGATAAAATGGACAATGAGTGTAGATACAAGGTAGGGGCCTAATAAAGTGCTCAGTTAGTGTATATAGCTTGCAATAACACTGAGAAAAAAATTTAACCAAACAATGCAATACAAACAATAAGAATAATATAGTTTCAAAAAAGCAGTTGATGTCTTACAAGCTGGATAGAAGAACACAAATTTGGTTCTGGATTTCTCCTCAATGCCCCAAGCCATCTCATAGATTTGTTAAATTCCATCTGCAGCACACCTGTTTCAATTTAATGAAATATTGATTAGCCAAACCAAGAACTGGATCATAAATATGATTAATACTGGGCCTCACTGTTGCTCAAAGAAACACTAATACTAGAATAAATACAAATAACATTGATACAAAAGTAATGATTTTATGTTTGTCAGTGCTTTTGTTTGACCATTTTCAATCCTTTCCTATTGGCAGCCTGGTATTGGGTATTTATTAGCTCTCATTTAATACCAACTTCAGTTAATCAATTCTTCATTACATTTAATCAAGTGTGTTGCTGATGGAAAGTGAGGTCTGGGTCAAATGATAAGAACTACTTTTTTGAAAACAGGAACGTTAATATTTATTTGTATTTGATCTATTGCTACATGGTGTTTTTATATGTAGTCAGTGTCCCACACCTAGACTGAGCTTAAGCCTACGACTATTGGAGTTTCCGGTGGTGATTCACTATGTTTTGGTTCAGTCTAAAACTATGCTTAAACCATTTCTGGGCCTCACTGTCCAGATAAACTGCTTAAACAATCTGTTTGGGTACTTAAGACCTTTGCACCGTGCTGTATATGCTGTGTTAGATGCTTGCTAAATTGAAAAGTATCAGTGAGAAAAGTCCAATTTTAAAAAAAGGCAAAGTGTCCAGTTTTTGACAGGCAGCGTATATTAGTTTGTATTAGACAGACTTTAGCACTGTGGTGTGCTTTATGGCTTCATTTAACTACAATTTAATATTGTTTATGGCATGTCTCCAACCTGTGCAAAGAAAAGTGTGGACTGTCTGAGTGAAACACAGGGTCATTCAGTGGCGGTCACACTCCAGCAGTCTGCTGACGTTCTTTCTCTGACGCTCGAGAGGGATTGAGGCATTCCTCAGCAGCACTCAGACTGATCAATATCGGCTGTATTGTTTTTCTCACAGTCTGCTTCCACTCTCCACCTTCTGAAAGCCAATTTGGCACAGCAGTTTCCGTTTGCATACAGCAGATCTTAAGCTATACTTAATGTACTGTCACTTACATACAGCATACACACACATGATCTGCTGTATATGTCTGAACTGCCACTGAACTGTTGATTATCTCTATTATCTCGGTGTTCAAGTGGGACGAAATCCCATTCTTAAAGAGCAGAATAAGACTTCAGGGTATTATGGTGTTATTTATTAATTCATGCTGCATAGCTAGACAGCAAGCTAACAACGACGTTCATGGAAGGAGCCACTGGGGAATTATTTGCAAGCGAATATAAACAGGAATACAGTTGTAGTGTATGTAGGCTACCTGCTTGATTTGTATATATAAGCAACCAAGTACTTGGTTTTGATGGTCAATAAAATGATCTTGTTCATGTAAATACACTACTATATGTTGTTGCTGTATATATTTGAGACTTCTCGGGGTGGACTGCATTGGTCTCATTTATTTTATCCAATGTTAAATTATAACTACACTTAAAATGTAATGCATTAAATGTACTTCATCCAAATGTAGAGAGGAATGAAATACATTTCTTTAATTTTGTCTTTCAGTTCAATTACTTTTAGAAATAACTGTTGATTTGATTCAAGAAAATGCACTAAATGCAGTTTTAAGTCCACTTATAACTTCTGTGTAGTTTATGTATCAAAAACAGTTGAAATTAATTTTTGCATTTTTCAACCACTCTTTATCATTTACAGTTAAACAGGCTGTTTTATTCCTGTGCCTTTAAGAGTGATGAGTAAATGTACTCTGTTGTGATTGGCCACCCTGTTCACTCAAAAAACACTCTGCTCTGGGCTGAAACACTTATAACTTCGACATGACTGGTTTAACTGCTGTAGGCTGATATGTGTTGTTTTGATGTGACAAAAACAATGAATTCAAAACAGGTTTTGCAGTTTAGTCTTCATATATATACTGTATAAACTGGTCCTGAATGGTAGGTTTAGAAACTTTAACAGTGTTTACATACTACAACAAACTATTATATTTCAGAAAAGTGAGGAAAATTAATTTCAACAATCAATTAACATTTAACAGTACTAACCAGATGTTAACAAGCACAAATCAGCAGTTCAGTTTGCTGAAAAAACAATCTAGCATTGGAACTATATGCACTATATAGACAACAGTACTGGGACACCTCTCCTAATTATTGAGCTCAGGTGTTTCAGCCACACTCGTTGCTAACAGGAAGATCAAATTAAGCACATAGCCTTGTAGTCTCAATAGACAAACACTGGCAGTAGAATGGGTCATACTGATGGGCTCAGTGACTTTAAACATGGCACTATCATAGGATGACAGCTCTGCCACAAGTCAGGTTGTGAAATGTCTGTCCTGCTAGATCTGCCCCAGCCGAGCGTAAATGCTATTATTGTGAAATGGAAGCGCCTAGGAGCAACAACAGCTTAGCCACAAAGCAGTAGACCACAAAGTGGGACCACCGAGTGCTGAAGCGCACAGTGCCTATCCTCTGTTGAATTACTCACTAAAGAGTTCCAAATTGCCTCTGGAAGCAACATCAGCAACAGAACTGCACATTAGGAGCTTCACAGCACAATATTTTAAGCTGAGTACACTCAGGGGAGGTTCCCAAGTGGACCAAATTCCCACCCATTCCTTATTCACAACACAGGCTGCTGCAAAATTCCATTTCAAAGCACAAGTCAAGGTAGGATTATCAGCAAAGCTCAATCCAAAACAAAGTCAGAGCAGGTTTGGCAGTTTTGGCAGTCAAATTTCTTTCCAAATCTTCCTATGAGCTGTTATGAGACTGATCATGTGCTGTCTGCCAGGAAAACATGGCCCCATGACCACGACTGCAGTAGTGATAATGGGGTCATGCTGTATTATAATCGCTTCATGTTCCTCGAGGAGGAGACGGGACTGGGTAACTGATACGACTCATGATACTACTAAAGAAAGTGGATATAGTGTAGACTCTAGTCCTACCAGTATTATAAATTTAGAGTGCTATTGAGCCGGGACCAAAATGACTGTGTATTCCTGGTAAAATTAACCCATAGTGAATGTAAATATCATTGCTAACTGCTAGATCTCTGGATTCAGAATACAAAGAAATGACAAGTTTAAGCAAAAATCAATGACAGGTTTCACTTGTAAAAAATTGGGTATCTGAAATCATTTTTATTTAAATGAACAGCTATTTTCCCAATCTCCCCCAGCTCTGCTTTGTAAGCCACTACGAAGGTGTAGAGATGAAAAATGGGTGGAGGAAGAGAGGTGGAAACTCTGCCCATGGCCACTAATCTGATTTATCTTTTATTATTTTTCCCTGCCTACAGTGTCTTATTCTGCTTTCCCCTCTGAAAGAGGAAATGTGATAAATATTGATGTTCCTTACAGTAATAGCAGGTGAGACTGCACTCTGCATAGTGCCCTATCAATAAAGTTTTTTTCTTTTTATTTATTTATTCACTTTTTTTTTCATCTAAATGTATGTTAGCTGACCCATATTTTCCAAACGCCTCCGAAAGCCATAATGTAATTGCCCGTCTAAAAGCCATTAACATTGCTTGTCTCTTTCTCTTTCTCGTTCCCTACCCGCCTTCGCTTAAGTGAACAACCCATCTAGAGGAACGAGTGGAGGAAATCGTGCACCTGAACGTGGAGATGACTTCTAGCTTTCTCTCCGGCTGTGCTAGCCACAGGACTAAATATAGCACACATCTCAAGATTTCAGCTCTGAAATATTACATTAGCTATGTTCAGCATCATGTTATTTGCATGAGTCCAGAGAACTGCGCCACAGCATGACAACATGCAGCTCCCGAAAATGATCCAAATACTTCCACAAGTGTGTGTATGTGTGTTCAGGTCTTTGTGGGGACCAAATGTCAAGTGTCCCCAGGATGACAGAAAACATGAATTCATTGGTGTTTTTGATATTGTGATGACATTTGGCAGATTCCCCTGAGGAACATTCTTTTTACTTATTCATTTTTGCATCCAAAGAACTCTTTTGGTTATTGAGATGATATTTATGATTGTTTCATTGTAAGTATTTAGCTACATTTTTTAAAAATGAAGGTGTCAAAAAGGGTTCTAGAAAATGCCATAGAATAACCACTTAAAGAACCTTTGGATGGGTGGTTCTTTATAGTATCATTTTTTGCAAATAAGATACATGAGTGTGAATTCCCTTTTCAAAGATTACAGAACTTCCATATAATGTAAAGGATCCAGGAAGAACGCTTAAAACGTGAAGGTTCTGATTCTTTATACTCACAAATCTCTTTTTTAAACATGGTTCTTTTAGAGAACCAAAAGTGGTCGGTCAATGAAACATTTGTGTCAAAGGCAGAAATTATTTTTTTAGTTTTTTTCTGAATGAACTGCATTTATAACATGACATCTCATAAGCTGTAATCATAGAAATTCAAAATTCAACAACATTGCTTAATTCTGTGTGTTAAACCAGTATGTTCACTCACATTTAACTGCATGTTCCAAAGGTTAGCAAATTAGATGTAGTCTTAGCTCTGTCACATAACTTTGTTGTGCCATATATCACAGAAAAGTTTGTTTCTTGTAGAATCTAAATAAAATGTCTAAAAAAAGTCTGATTCCTTTATGCTAACAGCAACACTAATTCTTAATACTATTCTAAAGGCTGTTACAAAAGGATTTCTTAATATATTGCTAATAGTTGGAGCATTTTGTTCTACAAAATGAATTGAAAAAGTTTTCTAATAATGTTTTATAAATAAATAATAAGAATTCAAAACCTGTTCTGTAAAACCATTTTTCTGGAGTTTTCAAAAAAAGATAATAATAATAATAATTCTGACTTTATCCAAAGGCTTTTAAACACGCAAATATATACACATTTAAGTAGATAGTCTCATTAAGCAGTCTCATTTGCATATCTAAATGTAATCTCTTGAAAAACTTCCAATACAAAAAATAGTTATGAGATACGAGTAATCAACTGTCAAAGATTCATTGTGATATGGGTTATTTTAAAAAATGACCCTATTCACCTGTACAGTAACACAATGGCAATTCATTGAGGGAGTCAATGGCAAAACCCAACAAAGGTAGGAATACAAGCCTGCATGTGTGTGCGCGAGCAGTGATAAAAGTAGCTCTATCAGGCTCCCTCCACCTGTCCAGAGTTGTGTCTGGCACGGCGAGGACTGTGCCGGACATCTGGTCCTTACTGAGTCTCAGAGGGACCTTTCAGCTCAGAACATGCGCCAAAGATTTAGAACCCAAGACCTTCTGCCAGCCCCCTACATGCATACTCATATGTTCTAGATCATATACTGCTTACTGCTCCCGTGTACACACACAGCTGATGTTCACTTAGAAAACAGGAACACGGCAATTACCATAATTCTACATGATTAATTATACATAATTCTAATCAGTGTGATACAGTGATGCTGTTTCACTGCACAGCTTTGCCCATCTGACTCATCTTACCTTGCTAAAGCACATCAGCCTTCTTTTGGCATCAGTAAAAGCTTCTAAAGGCTCCCACCCAGCAGCTTTCAAGAGAATCATATGAAAAAGGGTCTTACCGGATCAGTAACTAACGTAGAGTTGTTTACATTAACGTGGTGTATCCAGAAGGGCTAGTTATTAAATCCAGCACGCAGTGAGGAGACAGGAGATGCCATCAGAGAGAAACTGCTAGGACATCACTAGAGCCCTCGCAGCAGATGAAAAAGCAGCCAAAATCGTTGATAAAGAGATCAAGGGAGAAAGTCAAGTGATGTGCCCGTTATCCGTGTCCACACACTTCGGAAGCCGTCCATTTGGGGCGAGCGAGCATAGACCGTACAGACAGGCTCTGCTCACACACACACACACACGCACACAGACAGCAAACAGCCAGTACAGAGAGAGAGAGAGAGAGAGAGAGAGAGAGAGAGAGAGAGAGAGGGAGAGAGAGAAGGGGGGTGTCAGGACAGTGCAAGGTGGAAGGAGGAGCTGTAGTCAGAAAGAGATGGAGAGGGTGGGAGGGAGTAAAAGAGAAGGGAGGGGGTATCTGGGCGAATGACAGAGGAAGAGAGGAAGAGAGAGAGAAAGAGAGAGAGTGAGAGAGAGTGAGAGAGAGAGGCAGAAAGCTGCAGCATGATCTGCACTAACACACAAAAATCGCAACTAACGAAATCCAATTCCCACATTTTCATCAGAGCCAGAGCACAGCAGGGAAAAGCTTTGGCAGCCGAACACAGAACCCAAACCAGCCTCTGATCTTCATTCCTCTTCTTTCTCGCTCTCTCGCTCTTTCTCCCTCTCCATCTCCTTCTCCTTCACACATTCAGTCTAGTACCAAACAAACAGTGAGTCTTTTCTCCGGCCGTGTTTTTAGCCAGACCAAACAGAGTGTTCTGAAGTGCTAGAGAGGCGCTTTAATTGGCAATATTTGAAAAAGAGGACACTGAAATCAAAGAACTGAACAGTGGATGAAGCTCTTGTGATGCCCCCAGTGCTGCTACATTATCCGTTAAAAACAATCTGATTGAATTAAAAAAATGAAAAATAAAAACAGCAAGTGTTTGTTTTGAAGGGTTTGCTTAATGAAAATATTTTTGCTCTGCCTCTGAAAGGAGTTTGGCAAGACTTGAGAACAAATGTTCTCTGTTCAGATGGTGCCAGCAAGGCCATTTGGGGACCTTGAGCCACATCCTACATGAGACCCCCGCCTCCCTCAATACTATTATTTTGTATACAAGAATAAAATAAAATAACTAGCTGTGAAAAAGTAAATAAGGTAATGAGGTAAACAGACCAATAAAATAACCGTATAAAGGGATTTATAACGGATCAATAATATCTTCTTAAAATATGTGTCTAACTGTATCATATATGATATACAGTACTATGCTAAAATCAGAGACCACCCATCATTTACATAATTTCCAGTCAAATCAGTTATTAACAATAAAAAAGCAGAAAGCATATATTTAAGAAACAATTACACAGAAGCCTCAATATAATCAGTATTTATTGTTTGTCCACTCTTTGCTTTATTACAGCATCCATTCTTTTCACTTACTTTCAGTTTTTCATAGAAATCTGCAGGGCTGTTTTTTTCACACCTCCAAAGTTCAGTCTTAGAAGTTGGTTGTATTTTCTGCTTCTCAAACACATTCAGTGATGTTGAGGTCTGGACTCCGGGGTGGTCAGTCCATTGTTCTGAGAACATCAGCAGCTTCATTGTTTGATCTGCATTTTTACTTCTTTTCTGTCTGTTTTCTTTTCTCAGTAAGGGCTTCTTGACAGCTACACATCCTTTCAGACTCATAGTGTTGAGGTGTCTTCTCACAGTAGAAAGATGGACAGAAACACCTGTGGATTTTTTCAGATCTGAAGTAAGAGTGGAGCTTGATTTTCTCCTCTCTCTCAGAGATGAAGGCTTTAAGTGCTGTTTATCTCATGGTAACAGTTTTGTTGGTTTACCAGATCTTACATGGTTGTTAGGAGTCTGATGTTTTGAAACAGTTTTTAATTTAATTTTCTTTTGACAATCTCTTTCCTTATCCATTATTGCACTGTAATGTAGTACTGTATCACATGTTCTCACTGTCACTGTCAGAAAGAAACTTTATAGGATTAGGAAAACATTCATAACTTTAATGTAAATCAATGTAGTGAGTCATTTTTTAATTATTTCCATTGGTCTATTCATCATGAAATATTTAAGGGCTGCTGACATTTTTAAATCATGTAAAAAATGCTTGCAGGCTGTCTTTGGAAGTGACTGCTTATATTACTTATAGGAAGAAATCAGTATGTGAAAGAAAGAAACGAGCAGAACAGAAATGGCTTGCAAGATTTTTTCTTCCCATAATTGTGCTACATATGTCATGCCAACCCCCCACAGATACACACCAAAAAAAAAACACATCATGTAAAACATCATTAAACCTAACAGGCATGTCCTTGCATGGGAAACAATAGTGAATGAAAACTAGTGGGGAAGTCCTTGCACTGCAAACAATTGTCAAGGTCAATAAAACGTATCTCAGCATCAGCAGAAACAGGTAAGAGGAGAGCAGTTGGACCTAATGGCCTGAGCGATATAGGACACTGAGACTGAGAGAAGACTAGAGAAATGCAGCGTTATAGCACAGGAAACAGAGCATGAACACCAGACAGAGAGAACTAGAGACCTTAATGAATGGATAAGCAAGATAGAGTAAGACAGGACACGGCTACATCTGATCTGTGGCATCCTAATTTGTATATTGTAACAGAATAAGTGCACATTCTCCATGAAAACTATGACTGGGTCCAAAAAGTCTGTTTACATTTCAGTAAATCTATGTGGAAGTGCTAGGAATCTATCAGAGCATGCCTGTGTGAGACAACTGGAATGTCTGCTCCAATGGCCAAGTCTCAGTCTCAACATACTGTGTGACATCTAAATAGTCTGAGCTCAAGTTGAACTGGAAGGCTACACTGTTACCGTTAACTGCATGATATTCAGAATAAACAGCAAAATGATTGCTTGCATTTTAAACTAAGTAAAGCATAAACAAATCATCATGGATTAACATATGCTTAGATGTCATTAAATATGCAGGTATAAAAAATATGTAACAATTTTTGACATAATGTAGGACTATCAAAACAGTGAAGTTTATCTCTGGTTATTTTCGCATGTTCAAAATAATTGCTTTTTATTAGTAGTTGGAACATCAGTAAAACACCTATAAGTTTATTTATTTATTTATTTATTTATTTATTTATTCAATGTTGATACAGTAGGGTCATACCTAGGCCTGTTTCAATTATTACATAATTACCTGGCTGCAGTTTCTTGAGCTGATCACAACTATTTTTTTTCCACCATTGTTAGCTTTCATAATTATATGTTTATGCCACAACAAATAGAATGTGAATATGGATGTGGTTTCATCAGTTGGATTAATGCAAATTCATGCAAATAAAAGAAGGCAGAAACTCGTTCAATGAGAAATGTAGGGCGTTTTATGCAAACAATAAAAGTTCTGGCTGGTGCTATGACACCTTTAGATGGCACTGGTGAGTAATATTTGTTTGTTTGAGCATGGGCTGTAACTGCACTAGGAAACAAGATAGCTAAGTTAGGCTAATCAATTCATTAAAATGAATTAATTTTAACAAGACTGTACTGCCACATTAATATCAGTTATTTTTTTACTGTGTATTTGAAGGCAGTCTACATAGGGACTTCAAAGATATAAGCACTGAATTGAAAAACTGCATAAAAATCATACTTGAGTATTTCTGTAAGCTTAAGTCAGCATTCACAGGATGACGAGATGTTTACTGACATATGGACGAAAAGAGGCTGTTTGACTTTGATTTAATATTGTTTTCACCTGATTGATTACATTATATCAAAAGGTATATAATGACAAATGATGAACTTTATTGATCTCAAAGGGAAATTACAGCAAAACACAAACAAGGACACAAATTTGTATTGTGCTTGGACCCCATGGATTGACATTTGCAAATACATGTGTATACTGTGTATACAATATATATACACAGCAGGGGTCCCCCTCACACCTGGTTCACTCTGATTACATGTGGACAGCCTTAAGTAGGAAATGTGCATGGTATCTTTCTTCTAGTCATGAAAAATGATCACAAGTGCTCACCTGAGACACTTTTGAAATGGCAGGTCTAAGCAGCTTTATGTGTTTTTGTCCACTTATGATCAGATCACTCCAGACATCTGCTGATACCAGGTGTGAACTGGGCCTGTCTAACTAAAACTAACTAAAAAAAAAGCATTATTATAATGTAATAACATGTCACAACAAACCTTTGCTATTTTGACACTGTGGGGTTCACAGGGATCTGCTCACATAATTAACATTGCTAGCTAACATCTCTCTTGCTTAGTGAGGTAGCACTTAGAACTACTGCACCTGTCGTACATTTCACACATTGAGGTAACATAAACTGTGACTGACAAATACACAAATATTATTGTGAATCTCAGTATCAGATTAGAGGCAGTTCTCTCACTAAACACTAGATACTACAGATTTCACTTTTGGGATATGTCCAGCTGAAATGGAGATTTTAATTGGTTTCATCTGTCTATAGGTCAGTGGTATGTGCATTTCGGGGGAGAGATTTTTTAAAATGAGTGACCAGAACTCAAAAGTACTGGGTCAGTTATCAGCTTCCCTCTATGAAGTATCGTTAGGTAATCAAAGTAGAAGCTTCAAAACTTAGCAGCATGTGAAACAGTAGTTCATATACAATTCCTCCACACAATCATGGTCTTCTCCTTGATGAAGGTCTGTGGGCTGTGATGTTATGAATGTGCCTGTCTTGAAAGTAAGTGTCTGATTAACATTCGTATTGATTAAATCTCTTGGGCATGCATGTTATGGCATTGTTTTCCTCGGCGATATGACAGGCCACAGCTGGCAGAACGTGTAACTTTATCGATTTCACTTTGATATTTTACATGAATGTCAGTCTATTGGCATGAAGAGCTTGGTTGGTGTGGTGTGAAAGAGGAGATGTGTATCTGGATGGAAGGAAACACATGCTGCTGCTTTTCCCACAGAAAACATCTGCTCTGGGTGCCGGCAGAAAGAGACAGAGAGGGAGAGAGAGAGAGAGCGAGAGAGAGAGAATCGCTCCGAGCAAATCGTATAAAGCCATGAATAATTTAACACCACCTCCAGCAAACCCTGATCTTTTTGTCCGTCGACTCAGGAGACTCAGGCTTTATTGGTATTGAGGCTTTCTGTGTCCTAATTTAGCATTTGCTGCTTGTTTCCCTGGGTAATATGGGCGAGAGTGTGTGTGAGAGGGCTGTAGAGTTGTGTGTTTGCCACACTCAGCACGGTGACCCCTGAAAGCTGCGGCGCTCTCTCTCTCTCACACGATTCCCAGGAGACGCTGGCCAGGCTGCAAAATGCACCTGGCTGGCTTGTCTGGGACACGCCGCGAAATGGACGCGAATGGATGCGAATTGGACGTTCAATTGCTCTAACCCCTCTGTAGATAGCGCGCATGTAAGTAGATGAAATTATTTTCTGGTGATCTGTCTCTCTGCGGGCTCTGAAAGCACAAACTGATGGACAGGCAACAAACTCTCACGGGGGAACTGAAGCTTTTAGTCTTAAAGTAAACATCAGTCCCTCACCAAACATCCTCTCCAGGCCATCACATCAAGCTCCTGGAGAAGAGATGTACCACTTTCTTCACACACACTACACCGCTGTTACCACACCATCAGTGAGGCATGGCTATCTGTTAGATGAGAACAAGCACAGCTTGATAGCTGCACTTCCATTAAAACGATGTTACTTTATTTGAAAGCTACCTCCCTATGAAGATAAAATATATTGTTATAGTCAGTGGTGAACCGCGATTATTAGAGCTGGACTTTCATTTAGGGCCATGAATGTATAAACCCGGTCAAAACATGAGGAAAAAAACCACATCTATGATAATGCTAACTTCTGCTAACATCTATGGGATTTTAGTAGTGTGTTAGCTCAACGCTAATGGCAATTCGCATTAACATTTTTTGACTGGAGACAAACATATTAGCACATATTTCACCTTGTGGCAGTTTCACAGTGATGCTGTCAATAAAAGGGCCTGGTATAAACCTGCTGCTGTTTTCCATTTCTAACAAACCACTGATTAGGCTGCCGCTCATATTCACAGTAAGTGACAGCCTAGAGTGACTCTTTTTCTCACAAAATTGGTCCCACAAATTGGAAATCAAAACATGATTGGTGGCCTCCACTGTCACTTTATAGTAATGCTGATGGTTAACCTAATGTGTTAGGCCTTCTTTTCTGCTCCTATGCAATAGGAGAATGTGCTTAACTATATCTACCTAAATACCACAAAGAAAAACAATCAGCCAATTTTCCCGCTACATATAATGAATTTAACCCCTTTGCTTCCATCCAAAACCTAACAATGAAACAAGTACTGTAATACTTGCATGCTTAAATACAAGAAAGATTCAAAGAAATTAATTAAAATTACAGACATGTATTTCAATCATTGGTTATTGTTTATGTTGTCACAATATTCCAAAACATAAACAGAATATACTATAATACATTTCAATACATTACTTTTCACACACAGGGATTACATAACACATGCATAAGCACTGATTGAAAAAAAGCAGTACTCATGTCAGTATTCTTAAAATGGGATGTTTTATGAAGTGTGATGCTCTCATGCTAACACAGTGAACATAATTACAGAGTAATGTGTAGCTTATGAGACACCTTGTTAAGAACCACATATGTCTGCTCTCTGAATGTTTCTGACAGCCCCAAACTGAAGTGGTAACACATTTTCCATTTATAACACTTTATTTTATCCAATTCTTCCATGAAACAGATGAACATACAATTTAACAAGAACACAAAGTCATATGACATATCTGCTAGTGGCAATCTATGGGGTCCAAGCAATTTTGGCTTCAGAAAATTTGAGTTCCTGTTTGTCATTTGTCATAATATAACTTCTGATGTAATGTAATCAATCATATGAAAACACAATTAAATCAAACAGTCAGGCTTTCCATACATATTTTCCCATATGTCAGTAAACTTAATAAAACATTTCATGTCATTCTGTGAATGCTGACTTAAGCTTTTCAGAAATACTCAAGTATGTTTTTCAATTCAGTTCAATTTTAAGTCTCTATGTGGGAAGCCTTCAAATACACAGTAAATAAAAAATTACTGATATTAATGTGGCAGGACAATCTTGTTAGAAAATAAATAATAGACTCTTTAAATAAACATGGTAATTGCATCTTTATTACAATATATTTTTTATAACTTCCTTTTTGTAGAGCTCTGATGCCGACATAACCTTTCTCAGATGGTCAATTACACCACCCACATAAAAATATTCATATTAAATCAAGGCAACCTATGATTTAATTTATATATATATATATATATATATATATATATATATATATATATATATATATATATATATAAAAACTAAGTAGGAAACACATTAACAACTATTTTAAAGCTTTACAAACTCAAAACAGTCACAGTTATAATTAGTGGGCAGGTAAGGATTAAGGATCCAGGAGAGGGGACACAGGGGCACTGGCTCCAGTCAAAATCTGATTTGCTCCTTAAGTACCCCTGTGCCAGCAATCACCCCCTCCAAGCACATCACTGAGTGATATGCAAACCAAAGGTTTAGATTAAGGTGTTAGAGTGGAGAGTCAAAGTCCTGATTTGAATCCCATTGTGATGCTGTGGCAAGACTTTAAATGGGCAGTTCATGCTCAAAAACACTCCAATGTAACTGAATTAAAACAATTCTGCAAAGAAGAGTGGGCCAAAATTCCTCCACAGAGATGTAAAAGACTCAATGCAAGTTATCGCAAATGTTTGATTGCAGTTGTTTCTGCCAAGAGCGTCACAACCTGTTATTAGGTTTAGGAGGCAATTACTTTTTCACATGCGTGATGCAGGTTTTAAATAAATCTTTATCTTCAATAAATGGAATGATCATTTAAAAACTGATTTTTTTGTTTACTGTTTTGTTTTATCTTGTATTAAAATTAGTTTGATGATCTGAAACATTTAAATGTGACAAATTAGCAAAAATGGAAGACACCACATACTTTTTCACAGCATTGTATATAGTATTTTTAGACACATGAAAAAGCTTTGACAACAGTGAAGTTAGTTTAATTTTGATTTTCATTGCTGTTTAAAGAAAAAACAAGTATCTCCAAAATGGTAGAGCTACAGGAGAAGGCAAAAGCATTCTTTACTTTTAATGTAAGTTAATGTAAATAGATTTTATTCCAGGCAATTTTGGAGCATTTCTATCATAACATTTTTTTGTCAATGTAAAGGGCAGCTGCTGTGATCAAATGATGTAGAAAAAACACAAAAAAAGCAAACACTTTTATTTTTTTTTCTTTGGACAGCAGTGACATATCATTTCTTTGTTTCATAGCTTTCAAACAGCATATGCAAAAACATTACATTATGATTGTTTACCAAGACATGCAGCTACCACTTTGTTTTTGCCTGAAACTGATGTAGAACATGTTGATTTATGTGGACTGTCATAGCTGCTGAGACATCATCTCAGACAATTGTCTACAAATTACAATGCAAGTTGCGATCATAGGGGTCCAAGCACTACTCGCCTTATGCTGTCAGTATAGGCTGGTTTGCAGATAGAACACAAATGATAAGCAATGTGTTTAGAATGGCCTTGATTGAGAACAGGAATTGTGGTCCTCTTATGGCTTCCCCTAAAAAAAGTCCTAAAAACAGCAGGATTAGACTAAAATTAGTAAGATCATATCTTGTGTAAACAATGTTGTGTCTCTGGTTTAGTCTGGTGGAGTTTGCTGGCTGAATCAGTCAGTGACTGTATGGACTGTCACTAATGTATCAGTTTCACCACCCCCCACATCTCTCCTCTTTAAGCTGACCTCATACCCCTGTGCTTTAATAATCCACAATATGCCTTCTCTTCACTGACCTGCGCATATTTATACTGCTCTCATTATGCCATCACTCACACTAATCATTATCAGGGGGCCCATTATCCTGCAGTTTTGGCACAGCACTGTGATGAGCACATAACACAAATGGGAGTGCCTTTTTCTCATAGTACTTTTGAAGTCCTTTCATTTGGAAAGAGCTTTCTGCATTTTACATGTCACCTAAAGCAGCAGTGATTTATATAGCATTATATAGCATTTTTGTTATGTGTGTATGTGTTAAAGTAATATACATTTAGGCTGAATTTCTTGAATTGTACTTAACAGATTCAAAGGCAATAATGCTGCTCAATAATTATTCTTACAAACAACAAACACCATATAATACCTTTAGGTCTGTAATGAAGTTCATCACATTTTTCAGTTTTTTTTTTGTCTTGTTTTGTTGTTTTTTTTGCCTAATGTGAAAGTCTGTTGAAAATGAACTGAGATAGATGTTAATTACTGTCTGGAACCTCATCTGCCTTTAGGACTTCTCTAGCTTTTACTATGAGTCATATTTGCACTTGCAGCATGACATCTTTCTTAGTCCTTGCAAAAAGTGAACTCATATTCAAATTTGTATATCCTGACTGACCAATGAAAGCACCTCAAAAGTGAGCATGTCAGAAGAAGGCCTTTGCACAGTGATGGTTAACCTAGGTACTGCAGTAACAACCCCCAGTGACCCCCAGTGGCATTTATGGATTTTTTTTTCATGCAAACCAAAGCAAGACACTAATACATAACATAACTGAATTTTTGATAACACTTTATAATGATAACGATTTATAAGACATCTATAAGCTGTTACCTTATAACTGACTATTCATGAACTAAACAGGTATTTAGAGTTATTCATCATTAATTAATACATTAATGTTACTTTGTTACTTGATCATGAGTTACTTATGACTTTAGTTATTTTTGCTGTCCTTTATCTAAAGTGATGTCAGAGTGTCCTCTTCCTGGCTCTCCTGTTTCATCCAATGTAGCCTCGCCTTATCATTGGGATGACATGCTATACATGTCAACCATGCTACCCCCCCTTCCCAGGTGGTTTCTATTCTTGTCTTTGGTAGAAGTAGCTTTCATATTTCAGTCAGCCTGTGTCTGGTGTCATCATGATTTGTTTGCAATGCTTGCTTTTGCCTTAAGTTAAATAAAACCTGTCAACTCACACCTACATCCTTAATTGTAGTTGTGGTCTTCTGCCACAAATAAACGTGTCAAGGAAGTTGGTCTCCTAGTGTAAAACAGTTTGTAATTGACTTATATATATATAAACTGAATTATTTTCACTTTAAATTACAGGCTCCACCTGCACCAACATGACCAAGAAAACCACTGCTGTTTGCTAATGTTTACCCAATCATTTGCAAGGCTAAAGTTTTTCACATTCATTTTATTGGGGTTTACTAAACACACATTGCATTAGTGTCCAGGATTATTATTATTTTTTTATGTCTTTTGTAAACACTCACATAATATATATTCACTAACAGTGGATATCATCTAAATTCTGACTTAATTTCTGACTTTTTGTTATTTTATAAAGTAAAAATTATAAAATTCATAATTAGTATATGATTTTTTTTTAAATTAAGTGGAACCTCATTACTTCATTGTGGCAAAACAGCTTATATGTCAGTTATAAAGTAATGTGAATATATTAATGATGAATTACTCTTACTACCTCATTAGTTATTATGGTATTAGCTATTATGAAGTAAGAGTTATTAGATGTCTTCTAAACTACTGTTATTATAAAGTGTTTGACATTCACAACTGTGTTTTCTCTTAACAGATTTATTATAGTGTCATGGCCAAATTAAAGACCTCATATCAGAACCACAGCTGTTACTGAATTGTGCTTTTATTGTGTTCTTTTATTTGACAAACATTAAGCTGCAACTCATATGCTGCTATCATTATTATTATCACTAGTAGTAGCAGTAGTAGTAATATCTCTCTTAGTACATCTGCTAATGCTCCTGGACACTTCATCAGTGATGCTCCTGGAAGCATCAGCAGATATACTAACAGAGATATTAACAATAAAAGAAATAGTAATAAGAGCAATACTTTTTCTTGTTGTAATTTTGAGATGGTCCCTAAATCTGAAGTGAACACAACTTTGTACAGTAATAGTGGATGAGTTGAAGCTTCAGATAAAACATAAAGCAAAGGAAGAATACACCATATTGCTTGTGTTATTGTTGTGCTATCCGGTGTCAACCAGAGGAGGATGGGTCCCCCTTCCCCTCTGAAGGTTTTGTTCTCTTGCTCTTAGGCAGTTTTTCTTTGCCATCTTTACCATTGGCTTGCTCATGAGGGCTTGGCCACAGAGTTTTCTGTAAAGCTGCTTTGTGACAATGCCTGTAAAAGCACTATATAAATAAACTTTGACTTGACATGACATTCCCAACCCCCCCCTTAGGCTTGTGATAGTGGCACAGGCCTAATCAGTTAGTTTTGCACTACATTGCATATTTCCAGGAGGAGGCCTAAGTGGAAAAATGATTGACATTTCACAATACAGGACAAGACTAATTTATGTGAGCAACACAGTGCTCTGGAATGATTTATTGGGAATGGAATAGAGCATTTAGCTCCTAGGGAAACACTGCCTGATTCATTCACACCAGCCCTGTTCTTATTCATTACCTCTGTCCACATTAACATTTCCAAGACACTGTGTTCACAATAGCATGCACTTGCAGCACATGTTGTTTATGCCGCTGCCCTCCCCGGCAGAAAGAGAGATCTGCTGTGTTTCCTTTGAGAGCATGTTTTTCATCCACATACTGATTGAATCCCCAGAATGGAGCAGAGTGCCAGAGCGCACTGACTGTGCAGCCGAAATTATAATAATATGTGACAGAGAAGCTCCTCTGAAAGCCACACTAGGCTTCTCTGCGCCTCAAATGAAGGGTGTGCCTCAAATGAAAGGGATTCACAGGGCCTCTTCTGATCTTCTGAGAAACGTATGATTTTTACCTAGAATTCCATAGTCAGCAGCGGTTTAATAGCAGCTATACATGCTGTATCAAAGCCTGAGCTTGGAGTGCATGTATGTTTGGTAGTAAACTGCCTATTGTTGATCATATTGTGATTAGAGAGCCAGAGGCTTTTTTGTGTGGAAGACCAAGCACAATGAAGCCATAGATAAATGCACGCACGGTGCATCATGCTCAGAGTGGCGTGATATTTTGTTTGGAGAGTGCTGCTGGCTGATGGAGGCTTTGTTTGACAGTAGTAAGAGAGGCTCTCCATGCTGAGAGGGCTTTGGGCACATGAAAAAGTTTGGCCCACACACTCTCTCTGCTCGCCCACATACCAAAAGAGCATCTCTATTCACGCCCGCAGACCTTGGACAGTCCGACAAGGGCTGGCTGCTGAAAGGATAAACACGTTCTGCTCCGAGACTCTACAACACAATACGCCCAAGCCAAGACTGCAAGACATGGCCTCCACGTCGTCATTCTTTTCCCTCTTCAACCTTGCTCTCATACTGTCCTATTTCTTTTAGCGCTTTTAAACATTGGAAGGACACTTAAGACTCATTTCCCCACACACACTCCTATAAATAAAGGTGTCAAAAAGGTTAGTTGGAGCAGTGTCATATACTTTGTTAAACTTTGCAATGGATGGTTCTGTAAAGGAACACTCTAATGTACATATGCAGCATTAGTAAAATACAGTCGCTTATTATAGACCATGACTAACATATACAGATATTGTATGTCTCCATGGCCGTAACTAGCTATGAGGACACCGAGGTCCAGATCTTGGTAGTTTAGAAGGGTTTTTTTTCACTTTCCGCCATTCATGAGATTAAATGAAGAAACAGCACTATTACGATAACACAGTGTACTCAGGGGCGCAGCCACAGTATCACAGGCCACCCAATTAAATGGGGGCAGAATATTTATTATGGCACATTTCTGGGATGATGAAATTTGATTTGTTTTCTGTGAGCACTGTCACTGTATTATGGCCAATTAAAATCTGCAATTATTTTCTAAAGCCTCTAATTACTGCTTAGCAACTGTTAATATCTGCAATAGCTTCAGTGGGTTACTCTGTAACTCTGTTCAGTAACTCTGCAGTCCTCATAAGTTTCTGAAGGGTTTTATGAGATTTCGTGTGGAAAAAGCAATGAAACTACACAGTGAGAGGTTCTCAGCTGACCTCAGAACAGCTGTGGTTCGGCCCTAGACTGAACTGTTTATCTCTGTATGAGATGCTACACTGACCCTGAGTACCAGAGTAACTTCTTGAGATGTTCGGGTATGCAGCACACATGATATAAGCTAACATATAACACCACTATGGCACAAATAGGCCTTGTATGTCTCACGACCCACCAAATGTTTTGTTAAATAACACATAAACTCGCCAAAAAAGGTCTTTAAGCTTTCAGCCCACTTTTACTCATTAAAAAATAGATAAATAAATAAATAAATAAATGAAACACTATTACCTACTTACTGTCACCGAGGATCAAATAAATAATAAAGCAAGGACAACACTTGTTTGTTCTGTATTTTGATGCAAACCATTGGGCTCTTACCTTCAGTATGAATTGAGGGAGGATATTTATTTTTTCCTCGAGGTGAGTAGTGAACAATATGCTTTGAAAATTTTACAGTGTTAACATATTACTTCAAACACCTTGATATAAAAAAGTGTAGGAAATCTAGGTATAGGCCATTCAATACATTAATGCATAATTAAAATTTAATGGGATATTACATGTTCTCATCTATGCTGTAAGATAGCTTAAGAGGCTAGCCAGCTCTGTAATCTAATCACTGTTGATTAATTAAGCTAAAGCAAACTTGTATAATGCCAAAACTAACATGGAAAGCAGCAAAGGAGAATTTTGAGTAATTTGTACATTCTTTTAGTGGCATGTAATTGATGGCGGACGCAAACAAACCATAAACTCTAAACGCCACATTCAATTACTATACTTGTGCTTAACTGTTCTTGCTGCACATGGCCTGTAGAAGACTCTACACCAATGATACAGCATCAGAGCGTTTGTGACCTTTAGTGGTGCAAGAACAAAGTAGCTCCTGCTTCAGATAAAACACGCTCTTTATCTCTGCACTCACGGGAAACATATCGATGCAGCTTCCTTTCGATCATCCTACCATAGACAATAATTTAGCTGTTTCCCTAGATCTTTCCTTTTTAAAAGAACAGAAAAGGCATTGAAGTAACTCACCATTGACTTCTATTATAAGTGCATTTTCAGTCAATGGGTTTTCTTCTCTTTCCTAACTGCAAGGAAAAGCATTGAAATCATTGTTCATGGTAACCGCACAATATAGACACAAGGCAAAGAGATTATGTTGTACATGACTGGAGTATTACTTCGAAGATGCAACCATTGAAAATGTGTTTATGGAGCCAAATGTGGTTCTTATATGGCATCACTCATCTTTTTTTTTATTTTTGAAGAGTGTTTGTGCCAATGAAACAGTGTTATATATATATATATATATATATATATATATATATATATATAATATATAATACACACACACACACACACATACACACACACACACACGTATATAAATACGGTGATCTACTGTTTAGCATTGCCTACGATGGTTACAGAGACATTGCCTATGAGAAGCAGGTAAATATTGGATATTACCTCTCACGCAATGAGGCAAGCTCGATTAATGAGATGAAACGCCTGCAATATTATTCAGGTCTGCCCTGTTTTGCTCCGATAAATTTGAGGCGCGGAATAATAATGCGGCACTGATATTCAGGTAGGCTGCTGTGTTTTCACTGGATAATAAGGCAGCACCAACAAATAGTTGGAGTTTCAGCTCCGTGTTAATCCATATGCGTCTGGCATCACTGTCGCTGCTTAAAATGTCAGCCAGCGAGACGAGTGATCCGGCTGAAATTAATTACCTCTCAGACGGAGAACACAATGAGTGCTAAATGCTCCTTTTTCCCCAAATGACTCCTAACTGGAGCAACCTCGGTAAAAATCCAGACCCATCTGCTGAGAGAAAAATATGACTTTGTAGATAGTAGCCTTAAAGCTACAGTGAAATGTAGTACATGCTTTAAAAAGATGGTCCTTCAAAGGTTCTTTATTAAAGAAAATGGCGGTCTACAGAAACATGAACACTCAAAAAAACTCAAATGTTCTTTGTATCATGAAAGCGTTCTTCAGATTGATGAAGAATGTGCTGTAGATGGTTTTATGTAGAACCTTTTTGAAAAGGTTGCTATATAGCACCAAAAAAGGTTCTTCTATTGTTTTGAGCTTGACATCGAAACACCGGCAGAACCCTTTTTGGTGCTCTATATAAAAAACCCTTTTAAAAAAGTGGTATGTAGAACCACATACACCACATTCTCCATCAATGTATCACGATGTAAAGAACCCATTAATCATGCAAATGGTTCTTTGAGTCTTCATTGTTCTATATAGATCCAGTTTCTTTACTAAAAAAAGAAAGATGAAGATCTATTTTAAGTAGAGTTCTAGTCTTCTAGTTCATTATTTAAGCAATAATGTGATGGTGGTTGCACATTTTGGAAATTTCTGTCTATTTTAAAGTGCCCACGCTGATGTTACCATGTGTGTGGTATAACCCCCCCACCCCCCACCAACCTAATCCTTAGTCAAAGGAACTGGTCAAGACTAGGTCAACCTTCTGCAGTCTAACACAAAGCTCTGCTCTGCAGAGTCAAAAGTCAGTGGCATAAAGAACCATTTTAAAACAGTCTAAATAACTTATTCTGGTTCTCAGTGGGGTAGAATACTTGTTTTTGTTACACAAGGCTTCTAAGAGATTTGATCTTTTAGAATCAGTAGGAACATTGTAAGAATATGATGTAAACAAAACCAGCTTTTCAAATCTCTGGTTGTGACTTTGATTCATTTGAATGGCTTCATAGTCCTAATCAAATCAATGAGTTGTGAAAGAGAATTCAAACGTGTGTCGAATGTGGAATTTCTCTCTTTTCAACATCACTGGCTCCTCGGGGAGTCATTTTACACTATGGGGCAGATTTTGTTATTTCAATCATTTCAATATTTTACAAGTGCAATAAAGGGAAGGTGTGAAATGGGGTTTTATCATCAGAGGGGCAGATGCCTCCATCAGTGGTAAGACGAGTTGAGTGTGGCCCTCATGGTCATAACACTCGCATTGCCGCAGTGTTGCATCAGCCCCACTCGGGTCATGTTTCTATAAATCATGCCGCATGTCCAGCATCAGAAGGACTTTAGAACCTACTCAGTATGTGTCTCATGGGCACAAAAGCATGATGCTTGTGAATGGCATTGATGCTGGAGGGTGGGCTGTGACACTCCCAGCCGCTTCCTCACAGTACATCAGAAAAATATCACAATGAACTTTTCAACAGTACTGACATTTTTCAGGTGGAAAGAGGAGAGTCGGATTCAGCTGTATTTAGTTGAAAGAGAAGTATTAAGAAATGTATGCACTTAAATATGCAAATTGTCCATTTTCTTTTAATTCCAAAAGTATTACATGTGGGTACTTACAGCTATCACTACTCACAGTTAAGTTTAGGGGGGTCTGCCCCCCTAATTAAGACTTTAATCACCACAAAGGAAGTAAAATCAAAAGTTCAGGAGGTTCTTAAAAATTCCATGTCCTGAATAATTTAACAGTAAAACTAGTAAAAAGTTTTAGACACCCTTATGGTGCACCATCGCATTTATTGATACTGTTTAAACTGCCTGAAACTTGATTCTTTCACACTCATTCACTGTGAAGAACAATGTAAGCATCTAGGAAAACTTAGCTAGTTAGCTTATGAATTAGCTAGTTAGCTTAGTCTCATAATTTAAATGGAAGTGAATTAACTGTTGACATTTGCAGTCTAAATTACTTTTACAGAGCTTTACTTGCAGGAACACATTTACTGCAATAACGTCTGCTTGTCACTGGTGTTATGTTTCCTAAAACCTCAATATGTAATATGTATTCAAAATAATTAGAGAAACAAAACTGACTACTAATTTAACACTCTTGAGCAAGGTCACTTTTCCTGCATGTGTCAGCCATTTTAAATTAATCAAAATGACATTAGTGTCATGGTCACTGGTGTCACACTCTCTGTCTGTAACACCAGTGACATGGGGTTACACAGATATTAACATTTGGTTAACTCCATTAATGAATATGCACATGATAGACTGACTAATCTGCACATCAGTTTATGCTGGACATTTCTGTCACTGGTGTTACAGTTTTGTTATTGAGATATTTGAGATTTTTCCTCATGATCTACCTGTTCTTCCTGATGGGCAAGTGAGTAAAAATTCTTATATCTGTCCTATAGCTTTATCAATTCAATAGTGATCAGTTTTTATACTGTCCCTGCAATAATTTCATCATTAATGAAAGAATGAGACATAAGAATCATGAATATGCCCTAAGAAAGCGCTTAAATGTATTAACCCCTTAACAAGCCGTGGGCATGCCAGCAGGCCAAACATTTTATTATACACTTCTGTATCCTAAGAATAGCGCACACACACACACACACACACACACACACACACACAAACACACACATACACATAGAGAAATACATACATGCATACATAAACTATCACCTTACAGTAGATGAAGCTTAAATGGATCCCCATCTATTATCAGGGCATGGCAGGTGTTTCATTTCCAAGTATTACTAGCATTTTCCATTATGGTGTAGCTTTGTTTCCCTTAGTTTTAAATGATTTCATGTTCTAGTGAGTGTCTGATTCTCCATTTTGGGAAACTGTTTCTCTAGTTGTCTTGTTTAACATGGCATACTATACTACAAACACCTTGTGTCTGACATGCTTTTGCATGAGTACTGCCGAGCATTTGTTTTCAAGCCAAATATATCAGGCTACACTGTGAATGAAGTAGACTGTAATGCGATAGCTAAGAAAACCCTCCAATAAAATGTGTTTCAGTGTTACTAGCATGTATATGGTAATTCTAATAAGCTAATGGGCAATTCTGTGCCAAATGGCTGGGGCTCAGCACCATCAGTCACAGATCTTGGAGCACCACATTGGAAAGCAGAACATGATCTTGATGGCACATATTTTTGGCACAGAGCGTTTTTGTGGAAATGTGCCTTTAGATATTAATGAACTCATTCAGTCACAAATGTAGCCGTGCTATTCTACAAATACTGAAAAAAAGATTTTCATTTCAATTTGAATAATTTCAGTTTTCCAGTGGATGCTGTCAACACAGCAAAGTTTATATCAGCTTACAGATAAACATAGAATCATGTATGAGCAACAAATAAACAAACAAACAAATAGTTGTAGAATGAGTTAAAGGTCCATTTGCATGTACAGCACACAGTCAATTCTTCATACTAAAGCACATTTCAAGATTTACAGTAGTATATATTAGCCTAAACATGCATTAATTCATTAGCATTTTTACAGGTAGTACTGTAAAGAAGCAGTGTGATAATCATAACTCATTCAGGGGGTAAAATTAACCCAGCATTCTAGTCGATATGAAATTATGGGATGAATGATTAACCCAACTTGCTGCGTTAAATGACCAAAATATTTTGCTGGCTCAGATTAAAGAGAAACTGGAGGTACTAGAACAAAACTTAGTAGTTAATAAAATAATGAAAGCTAGGCTTGGTCTCTTAAATCAGAGGTATTTAAATCAGGAGGTATATATTACCAACCATAGCAGGTTAAAAAGGGCAAGAGGACACTCAAGGATTTAAAAGTCACATGCTATAATGTATTGAACTTTTAAGGTGCCTTGACAAATGGAACACAGTCTCAGTCATATAGGCCTTGGGAATGAATGTAACATTGTGCTGCTTTATGAGATCGTTCCACCATATTGGCAGGGTTCGTTCTTTGTTTACATGCTGCAAATGTGCTCAGACTGTGAGAAATTGCTGTTTGGTCAGGGTTGCCATGCTTCATATTAAATGTAAATGAATTTTAACCAACTCCAGAGGGATGTCAAACAACTTTATAATGATAAAACTAGCCTTAGTGACGGTCTGGATCCATGCAAACTCCCAAACGATAAATGGAATAGTGATCTGGACATGCTAACTTATACAGTTAGGTATAAAAGCTATTACAAACTGTTTATATCTGGCCCTTTGTTGCTGAACCTCAAGGTCTGCTTCCTTTTGGCAAAGTTGAGGAAGAGCACAGAAACTTTTTTTTTCTACAGATGAAACAGTATCTGGGTTAAAGTTAATTAGCGGCCAAGTAGCTACACTTGGCAGTAGTTGAAGGGTTTAGGGCAGAGGTGGGGAGCTCCCAGATTCCTACACAATTTGGTGATTTTCCTACTCAGGCGCACCTGTTTCAACTCATCAGCTAATTACCAGGTTTAGTTGGTGTGCTAAAGCAGGGAAATCACCAAACTGTGCTGAACTCTGGCCCTCAGCTACCCACCCCTGGTTTGAGAGTTGATTAGGTGTGAGGTCTTGTCTTTGCATTTGCATTGTCTCCACTGTCACTGAGATTGTTGTGCAAGACAGAGCACCCCATGAACATTTGTCAGTGGATAAAACTTGAAGAAAAGTAGTTTAGTAAAACAGGCAGATTTAAAAATACTGCAGTGCCTGCAGAAGAAGAAACACAGGGGTAGCCATGATTGTGCTATAACATGTACTCTATATTAAACACACTGGCATGAGACACCAAACTCAAGGGGAAAGTCACCTCTAGTCACTGGTCTCACCCTGACGATGACTACCCTACAACACACACACATAACCCACAACCCTCGACACTAAATAACACAAACAGAATGTATACATAACTTAAACTTTCAGACAATAAGATTAAACAACATATACAAGTCCCTTTGTTGGAGGGCGTACGCTACCATGAGCCTTTGCCTGTGGTTATCTGCCAAGCACCAGTGCCAGCCAGTAGCAGAACCCTACAATACATTGAAAAGTTGAAAATCCTGGGGGAAAATACTGTAGCTAAAGTATATATAATCCATTACTTTCCGCTGCTGTCAGTTGGTAATGCTTACCGCTGTTAGATGGATAAAGTGAGCTTACTCTTAAAGATCCCACTTTAATGATAATGGGAGGTTAGCCATAGAATGGAGCTTCAATGATAACTGACATTTAACGTTGAAATGCCTTGCGCTTTAAGTGCAGAGCCAGATCCTAATTATTGCCTTTGCTAATGTCCGCACCATCAGCAGCCCAAATCTAAATGTCACTGTTGCTCTGCAGGAAAACTGACTGCACAGCACTTCTGGCTGTGTTCACTGATGCCGTTCTGCTATTTCATTTAGCCTGAGAAAAAAACAAACAGACAAAAAACACTTGCTTTTTCTATTTTCTCCCTTTAAAGAAATGTGATAAAGGCGGAAATGTACTCAAAGTAATCACATAGGGCGAGTGTTTTATCTCCTGTATTTTACATTTATTCAGACTTCCTGGAACAGCAATAAAAGACAGGCAGGTATTTACAGAAAATAGAGGGAAAACCAGAGGTACAGGATGTACTCTCTCTCTCTCTCTCTCTGTCTCTCTTTCTCTCTCTCTCTGTAAACAGGATGGACTGCACTACATGGTTTTATGCCTCACCGCTCAGATACAGCACGTAACAAGCGCCATCCTGACGTGGTCTGAACAGATCAGTCATAGGGCAAGACAACAGTCCAGCAGCCTCGCCGCCTTTGTAGAAGAATGCTAACTCAAGAAGATCAATCCAAGCGACAGATAAAAAAACTACAAAAAACCCTATGTCTGCAAAACAATACTGCGCACACGGCTGAAAATGCCAACAATAAAAAGTGGCATTGTTTATTTTACCTATTTTTCTCTCATTTTTAGCTCTAAACTACCTTAGTACACAACAAATGTGATTTTCATTAATGTAGATTCATCTTCATTTCATCCTCCCTCATCTGGTTAAAACCTAGAATATCTCATTTTTTTTCTACATCACTTGATTATGTGAAAGCAGAAGGAAATATTAAGAACTATCAGTGTCTCTGTGCATTTGAACCTTTCATAGCCTGAGTATCTAAACTTGGATTAACCACAGCATGAAAATCTAAACCTGGATTAATCACAGCCTGAGTATCTAAACTTGGTTTAATCATGGCCTGAGTATCTAAACCTGGATTTATCACAGCATGAATATCTAAACCTGTTGAACCTGGATAAATCACAGCCTGAGATGTTGAACCTGGATTAATCACAGACTGAGATGTTGAACCTGGATTAATCACAGACTGAGATGTTGAACCTGGATTAATCACAGCCTGAGTATCCAAACCTGGATTATTCACAGCCTGAGTATCTAAACATGGATTAATGTTCATTATTTACTATTCACAATCGGGGCGGCCTCAACTGGACTAGATTGGAGGAGTATAGATTAGATTAGAGACACACCACACCACAGGATAATCTGTGAAGATCATTGTTTAAATTCACCCTGATATTGGGAGACCTTTTGTGATTGTCAGGAGGAGCGAATCTGCCTCAGAATTGGCCCAATTATCCTATAGTGTGGGCCAGGCATTAGTAGAACCTGCTTTGTTAGACAGATCTCAGATTCACAACGTGTTGTTGTCCAACTACAAGCCAAAACAAATGGCAGAACATTAGCTTTATTGTTGCTTTAGCTTTTTCTCCTCATCCTCTCTTTCTCATTTCTATTTTTCAGATCCCGATTCAAGTTTTCTTTTTTGAGACATGATTAATCAGTTTCTTTTTTCCTTCATTCAAGCATCTTAGACACCATAATGGTTCAGTAATAACCCCAAAGTCGTTAGGGGCCCCTGGCGGCCACAGAGCACTAAGCAGCCACTTATGTCACTTATTAAGTAGAGCTGGCATTAAATGTCAGCCTCCAAAAAGAGCTTGAGCTCTGTATATTCTTCACAACCTCATATAGTTCACTCAAAATATATTTAATTGGTTGGAAAGGTCACAGAGTGGTTCAAAGAAATTGGAGGAGCTAGGCAAGGAGATTCAACCATTTTCATGCACTAAGCAAACAGGTGATACTTCATTTTGGGTAGGCAGGGGTCAGGGTTATAGGTTTAGGGGACTGGCTATCAAGCATTATATTCCAGAAACATCACTAAGAAACCAACTAGCCAACTTCATTATACATAAATCATTAGAAAATTACCTACCAATTACCATAAAAAGCTTTCTGAACATTAATCACAACACACAGTTGCTTTCCTTATATTTAACTGGCTAACTGACAGAATAAAATGGCTGGTATTGGCTAATTTACCAGAGTGCCACCTTTTACAGTGGTAGAAGTAGATGTTTAGGGCAAATAGTTGAAAATTTTCTCATCATTTTTTCAGAGAATTTGTTTTCTTTACCACAGTTAAGTAAGACACACACGCTGGCTGGCTTTCAAGCAACCTATAATAAATAACTAAATTAGCTCAGCTAATTTCTCAAGAGAAACAGTGGAGCAAGATGCTGTGTTTAGATGGTGATGACCAACAGACCAGCGATATACCCATGTGAACACTGCCATGGTGATAGCTTTGTGAGTATGTGGGGGAGAGCTTTTATTTGCACAAACTTTCAAGTGACCATCCCCCAGCCCCTCTGTGAGCCACGCTTCAGGATCAGATATTTAGCTTAACCCCTTAAAATGCCAGGCTTATTACATACTAAGACTTATGATTCAGTACCTGCAGGGACTGCATTGCAAACTGGATGAGCTATTCTTAGATTACAGAAGTGTGCAATAAAACGTTGGGCCTGCCAGCGGGCCGCGACCTTTTAAGGGGTTAGATAGATTATAGATTCCATCACGAGCCTAAACACCCTTAGATTCAGGTATTGCATCACAGTTAATAAGACAGTAATTGAACAAATCCAGAAATAGTTTCTACAATACTACAATAAGAAATGCTTGTAAATCATTTTACTTTAGATTAATATCTTCCAAACTACTGAATCTCCAAAATGAATTTAGATGTTTACAACCTGATTAAAGCATCAAATAAGTTATCTGGACAGCTAGTCCTCAAAGTCTTCAGTTTATTTTAGTATATACATTTGAAGTAGGTTTATGCATTAACGGTAGGGCTAATAATCCAAATCTTAGTATATTAGCTGGAGATACACACATATTTTCCGTCACATGTAACTATTTTCAGTTCAACTGTAGTATATATTTACTATACCCATGTATGTTTTCATTTGTTTCTAACATGGCCAAGTAATTCCCTAATTCACAGTAGCTGGCTCATATAAACAGGGAAAGAGACGAATACTCCAGCAACGAATAGTTTCAACTACAGATTAAATGAATTCACTACTTAACTTACTTTTACCTTTAAAAGCCTGGTCATTTTTAAATGTTTTACTGCACTTTCAAATACTAACCGGCAAACTATTCTCACCAGTTTTTTCCACTTACAACACCCAATAACAGTGGAGGAACTTTAAATCTCATTAAATTTATAAAAAGCATTAGCACGGGTAAACATTTTCATATTTTCCACCACATTCACTAGATTTAAGCCTTGCAGGGATTTTTTCTTTCTTTATAACAGTAACTAAGGAAGCCATGGGTTCATTCTGAAAAGTACTTTAAAAGTAGTTATATGTAAAACAGCTCCAAAGAAATATCAAGTGAAAAGTGTTTACCAAATCAGGCTTTAGGACAAGCCAATTAAAGATGTCCTCAGATGTAATTTTGCATGTTGAAAAGTAAAATACACTGCCATTTTAGGGAAAATGTGTTGGATGCTGGCTGTAATGTGTCTCAGTCCTGGCTCTTGTCTCCATATGCATTATTCATGCAGCAGACCAAACCAGGCCAGCCCGGGCACACAGGGAAATGGGAAGAAGCTGAAGCTAATACAACTGAACTCATTAACTGTGTGTGTGTGAGCGTGTGCGTGTGTGTTTATATTAAGTTCATTTGTCCCAATACTTTCTCCCTTTAAATGGTGAGGGGCTTGAAAATGAAAAGTGCCAATGTTCCAAAACAATAACATGCACATGGCTGAAAAAGCCCATAATAAAAGGTGGCATTGTTTATTTTGCCTCATATTAGTCTTTTCTTTTTAGTTATTACTGCTTGGGTACACAACAACTTTGATTTTTATTTTTACAGATTTATCTTCATTTCATCCTCCCTCGTCTGGTTGAGAGTTTTACAGATTCACCTCAGTACTTCATAGCTCATCTTCGCTGTCCAAGTGTTTATATATTTTCCAAGTATGTCCTTTTTTTCTGCATCATTTGATTATGTGAACATTTCATGATGAATAGACCAATAGAAATGTGTAAAACTGCTTGGAAAGTTAATGTAAAGAGATAGAAGTTGCCATGTTGGAGATACTTAATTGTATTTATTTATTTATTTTTATTATTTTATTTTTGATGTTGGGTACAGCTTCGTGTGTTGTAGTGCTCCTTTAAAAAGGCAGACACAACACAAAAAGTTATTCCAAATTGATAGAGCACAAACAAGAAATGAACATTTTGCACTGGTTATCTTTATACTTCCAAATATAAACTGCGTTAATTTGCTTCCAGTCGTAAAAGCATTAGTGAGCATTTCTTTATGAATGTCACTTGGATGTGTACATAGTCATGCTAAACCAGACTATTCCCATACTGAATTAGAAAAAATTAGAAGCACAAAATTCTGTATAATATCACAGAATGCTGTGGCATTAACATTTCCCTTCACTGGAACTACAGACCACAAACCATAAAAACAGACCAATATTCCTCCTCCACCAAACTTTACAGTTGGTATTATATATTCAGGCAGGTAGCGGCCTAACCCAGATTTGCCTGTTGGACTGCCAAGTGGTGAAGCCTGATTCATCACTCCAGAGAGCACATTTCCACTGCTCCAGAGTCCAATGGCTGCATGCTTTACACCTCTCCAGTAGCCACTTGGAACTGTTCATGGTGATCTCAGGTTTGTGCATGGCTGCTCAGCCATGGAAACCTAAACCTGTGGAACAGCTTTTGTGCTGATGTTGCTTCAGGCACTTTGGAACTCAGTAGTGAGTGTTGGAACTGAGGGCAGAAGACTTTCACATTCTACGCACTTCAGGCTTTTCATTCTTTGTGCTTCATGCCTCAGATGATGCTTCCTCTAGACGTTTCTATTTCACAGTAATGGCACTAGACTGGGGCAGTTCTAGCAAGGCAGAAAGTTGATGACTTGTTGGAAAAATGGCAACTTATGGCAGTGGCAAACTGAAAGTCACTGAGCTCTTCAGTGCAAAATCATTCGAGTGCAAATGTTTTACTATTGAGGGGAGAGTGTAGATGGACTTGCCCAGTCTGCCTCATTCCAGCTCCGGCTCCCCCCGGCTCCACCCCTTGATTATTACACACACCAATGACTTATTCCTAAGACTGATTACCACCCCTGCATATACTCCCTTACTTACTCCTTGGCCTCGTGCCTTGCAAAGTATGTGTTTCTAACATGAGGCAGTGGATATACCAGTACATAATTTCATAATTTGTTCTATCTCTCTTTCTCTCTCTCTCTCATATATATATATTTGAGCCTATCATTCCACACCTGACCAAAACAGCTACAAAACTGCTCACAGAACTGTCATTACCATAATTAGTGTGTGATTTAGATCACATCATGGTTGTAATAGGCATCAAACCCTTCTTCATATGCAGAATTCTGATCAGTGAGGACATACACTTGCACTCTTGTTGAAGAGGATGTTGGAGAATCAGTGTCATAATTGGCCACCCACAGGAGGAACTGCAGCAGATACATGCTAATTTTCACACATCCTTCCCAGAGAAATCTGGAGTTCTTAGCACAGTGAGACATTCTGCTGCTGTTTCTCACTTCATATTCTATCAAGCTCCAGTTATTGTTATGCAATAAAGCTCACGGAACAGACTAAAATAAGGGGAAAACACAGCACTTGGACAGATGCATTATGTCATATTTGCTGAGTGTTGAGGGTGGAGTTTCACATCAAGCGGACAAACAAATCTCGCATTGCAAATCAAGTGTTTTGGTCCATTTTATGACAATAATAAAAAAGATCTATAGTTGTGCTGCAAGATTTTTTATAGCATTCCTATAGGAATCTAGACAAGACAATCACTACAGCTTTGCTATAATTGAAATTACTGAAGTTACAAAACAGTATCACTCAAATATTACAGATAATTATAAGACATTACTACAGGAATCACATAATTATACAGGGATGTGATAGGAGGTGGAAACATAGTAATTATAAAGGATTATACAACAGTACAAAAATCGTTGTATTACTACAATTTATTTTTTTTCTTTTCAAAAAGGGAAATTAAAATGATTGCCCAACAGGGCCACCATCACCATCAGCCTAAGCACTTCAAAGCAGCAAGGTCAGGCATGTATTTCATACTTAATGACATACTTGTTTTACGACTTCACAAATTTCTGATGTTAGTATTTCATACTTTTATGTACTTTTTTCCTCACTGTAAACTCCAGAAGTCAGAACGTCCTTACCAAACTCAAGCTCAGGCTCACACTCGTGTAAGTCACTCTCTCCTCTCCGTACCCTGTTCAAGTTGTCCAAGTTGAACTGAGAACACATCATAGTAGTACATTTCTCATGATGCAACATCTACAGCTCTCAGACTGTCTGAGATTCTTATTTGACAGGTACTGCCAATCAACGTCTTCTGCCCAAAAAATCCATATAAAGCAGCTCAGCCACGGCAGCGCAGCACAGTACATTATCTGTGAAGTGTTCTCTCAATACTGGCCTCTGTAAAGCTGCATAAGAGTGTCAAATAATACATTTGAGCACATAATTACTCTATAAAATCACATATTTCTATTATGTTTCTGGTGTTCTTCAGGCCTCTTCTCTGAACACATTTGAAAAATTAAGTCTGACTAATGTGTTCTGCATATGTATTGGACAGTGACATCAAAAGGTTACATATTCAAAACAGTGTAGACCACCAAGAATTTCTTCTTTCTCATGATATGTTGTCGGATGTTCAATATATTTGATACCTCCAGATGTACTGACTGACAGACTAAGCTCTGAAATTGTACTCTTGGCTTGAGTCTTGCTCTTAATCACATGTTTGTCTTTAAAGCAGGTGGTGTGGCGGTGTAACAATTTCAAACTCTGATTGTAAAGACGCCAAAGGTAGGATGACCTGACTCACTGTAAATAAACTTAGACCTTAGCCCTCACCAATAACCCTAATCTATGTGAGTAAACACCAAAAATAGATATGTGTGTGCACTGTACATTGAGCTATGTTGGCCCATCAAGAGAGCTATCAGCTAACCTGCAAAGGTCGCAAACAAAGGTAGACCTTTGGCCAGCTTGGTCAGTATGACAAGCAGATCAATTTATTTTAAGGAAATTGGGGAATTACACACGTGCACAAACAGTAATCCTTTACCAAACTTGAGACAGCAGAAGGTTCAGAATTGTCTCCAGCCAGCACACCGGAACATGTTGGAACCAAGACTCCACTTGTCATTTCCAGCTCTCAGAACCCCACTGTATAATAGGTAAGCAGCAGAGCTTACCATCTGGGGCTGACCTGTAAACTGAGCCTGTCCCTGCCCTTACTCTAGTGACACTGAGATGTACTGAGAACAAGCACTATTTTTTAACATATGCCCTGTGCAATATAACTACCCGTTTTGCTGACATGATTTTATAAGAACTAATTAGGTCAAAAGAATGACATTTTCTTGGGGCTTTAATTTAGTAAATTAAAAAAGAGACTAAATTAGTTCATCAAGTAAGTACATGCTTATTTAAACATAAGAAAGTACTTTGATAAAATTAGACATTATTTATTTTTTTTAGTTCAAGTTAATTAGACATTAATTCACTCTGGAGCACTTTGTAGTTTTACAAGTACAGATTGTAGTCCATCTGTTTCTGACCCTGTTCCTCAAAGGTCAGGACCCCCACAGGACCATCACAGAGCTGCTATTATTTGGGCGGTGGATCATTCTCAGCTGTTATGAGTTGATCCTGGATAAATCCCGACAGTCACTTTTTAACACCAAAAAGGTGTTTGTGATCTTCCCCCAAATCTCTTGAAAGCAAAGAAGGGAGTGAAAAGTGGTCACATGATAGGCTAGTTGTCACTGTATTGAGATATGATATGCAGGGAAGCTTAGATTAATTAGCTAGGATATGCATGGTTGGTGGTCAGTTTTAGGTTTTAAAACAGCTGTACAAGAAGTGAGGCTGACCATAACATTTTTTTAACAGACTATTAGTCTTGAACACTTGGCTGATTATGAATGAACAAGCCTATAAGACTTAGTATTGTTCCAAAGACTGAGCAGGCTGGAGACCTGAGTGTGAATTGTGATAATCATTGATTGCTTTTGGCTGAAATTTAAGTAACCTTTGTAGATGGAACAATGAGGCATTTTATGATGCACTTTTGTTTATTGAAAGTGGAGGGTTTGTGGTATTTAAATAAAGGAGACACCCGAATGCTTGAAATACTCTTACTGTATATGTTACTTGTATAAATGTTCAGATAATACAGATGTAAATATATAAGTATATGAGACTACATACATGCACATTTGCCATTAACTTTTTTAAATCTGTCTACTGGTCATTCTTTTTCCTCCCTGTTTTCTGTTTACTTTTGGGCCTCGAGAAGGTTTTGGCTAGCAAGCTACATCAAGGCAACATCTAGATCTCCGAGCCAAAGCACTCACATTCTTCATGCTCATTTAATAAACCTTGTGAACTAAATTATGTTTTGGCAGTCTATATTCTTGACCTGTGGTGCATTGAGAGATATTATGTACATGTGTCTTTGTTTTAGTGATCGTATAAGCTGTGTTCTAAATTAAGACTTGAAGAACTTTGGGCGTTAACTCCTCTTCTGTAGGGGTACTGTTATTAATATTAAAAGACTCCCAGTTATGACTGGTTGACTGCAGGCTACCTCTTACTGTATGTTGCAGTCTGCAGTGCTGTGTTTTGGGGCTGTTCAGAGCACAATGAAACTGTCACATTGAACAAAAGCGTTAGAGGCAAAGGTTTTGTGAAGATAACACCCAGGACACATCAAGCTCAGGCAAAACGGAAACAATCTCTTACATGCACCACTGCATATTCCAGTATACTAACACTGTTTACTTGCTTACGCACTTGCAGTATACTGTAGTGTCAGTCTGACGCTCAGTAAGGTTTGCTTCCCATCCAGTTTTTACACGGAGAGACAGGTTTTTAGGCTGTGTATTCAGGTGTCCAGTTTTGACTGTAAGCTGTCCAGTTTTGGCATTGTTCTTCCAAATCATCTGGGGGAAAAAAAAGCAGTAAAATCATGCTGGTCATTTTGTTTGTCACTCACCACTTTCCTCCTCCCACTGACAATTTAAAGCTAATTATGTCATTTAGTAAAATCAGAGTTTTTTAATGCGGTGGCCAAACATAAAGGAAGCTACTACAAGTTACAGCATCTGATTAAAATGAAAAAGTGCAAAAAATGGCCAAGGAAGCATTTTTAATAGAAGCACTACTGCACTTTCCAGGAAGAATGGCTTCAAAATTATGGATTCAAAGTTTTTTTGTTTTTTTTTGTGTTATAAAAACGAGACTGTCTGATGTTCTAGTTTAATTGTGTGTAGGTTTATGTGTCATCATCTGTACATGCTAAACTCATTCACAGATATGATTTAGCTCATAGGGGGGCATTTTCTCCCTTACTTAATGGCCGTTCTGACTGTAAATTATTAAAATGAAGTGTGATCTCTGACTTTTGTACAGTATTGTACATGACAGATGTTTTTTAATGTGCCTTTCCACTGAATATCTAAACACCACATTCTTTAAAGTTGGATTATATGAAGCTGTCTTATTGTCTGTGTTTAGTAAGAAAATAAAAGTGCTAAAAATAAATAAATAAGTAAATAAGTCAATAAATAAGTAAGTGAATACAAATTACTCAAACTGTCCTCAAGTATGACTCAAGTACTGCTGCGCAGGGCATTCGAGATGCATGAGCGTGCCTTCTGCGTTATTAGCATTACTGTATGTTTGGACATTTGGAAATCATGAGCCATTCATGATGAGCCATGGAGCGTGCTGGGCCATGACATATTCTCCTTACATGCTGTATTCATGTATGAATTTGTTTATTTGTTTTCCATAGCTGCTCCTGGGGCCTGGATCACGAAATGCGTTCTACATATACAGGGTTCCTGACTTCAGCCTCACAAAACCTGACAAACACAACCACGGTTAGCTCATTTTATGAGGGTGGCTAGCAATTTCCTCTGTTTACCCAGACTTATATATATCCAGTATCCAGATACTTAAGCTATAATCATTGTACTCATGCAAACTTGGAGTATATGTCTGCAAACACACATGAATATCACATTAACTTGCTACCAATGGTTTCAAATACAATTCAGGAATAACTTCTTAAAATGGGATGTCATGAATGTTTCCTGGTTTTATACCATAGTGACTATATCTCACTCTGTAAGGCTTATTGGTGAGTAGTGATGCAACTGTTTATTAGCGTTTAACTTAAAGAACAAATGTTTATTTCCCATCAGACAGTGCACGGACCACTTGAAATTCTCTGCGAGAGTCGAGATTCTGAAAGCTGTGATGATTTTAGTGTGCAGTTTACATCAGACAGTCTGTGTACTGCTGTGGGTGGAGTGCCTGAGGCTGAAACTTACTGAAACACAACCAAAAAACTCTTCTGTAGTGCACATCTCACACCACAGCCTCTACTAGCAAGCTGCTAAGAAATTACTTGGTAATGATGACTAGATGACTATTTTTTGAATGACTAGCCGACTAGTAAAAACGAATAGCCCTGCAGCCCCTAATACAAAAAGACAATGCTATGACAAGATGGCACACCATACAATTCGCGCTAGAACCACCAGCACAGCTTTCACGCCTTGCAGATCTTTATAGTAACACTACTATAAATCCATGTTCATAGTAACACTACTGCAAATCCATCTTTATAGTGACACTACTTGAGGTCTGGGCATGAGTCCTGCATAACACTAGACCCTTACACATTCCCTTTTTAATACTATGTGCAAATGAGATGAGTTTCTTAGTGCTATTCCCTTGACCAGTGCTCCTAAGAAATGACCCTGCTGTCTTTTGGCTGGCCTGCTGATTTATGCTCACACGACAAGCTGCAACACTCATTATCACAACTGCATAGAGGTCTTCTCTCTGATGCCCCGGCAGCTGAAGGAGCCATAGGCCTCGCACCTGCAACAGCTCTGAGTACAGGCTAATCAAACTGCCAGAGCAATCAGCAGTACTAAATGTCACACCTCATTACCAGCATGTCAGGGGGATCAGTTAGCACAACTTTGCTCTCATAACCCTCGCCTTCTCCTCGCTCCTCTCTTCTCTCTGAGTGCAGGATTTGTTCCAGCGTGTGCTCTGAGAACAGGCCTGGCCTCATAATTGGAGAATAAAGCGGCGCTTATGACTAACGGAGGGCACGGAAAAAGCGACGTGCACAATTACAGATGTTCCAGGGGAGCAGGCCTTATTGTCTCATCACTGTAATCCTCTTTGTGGCCTTGGACAGAGGGTTAGATTAGCAAATGCTTAACATTAGATACAGAGAATGAGCTTCTTGTTCGCAAAATAGTTATTTTCCTGTGATATTAAGAGTCTAAATGTAATGGATCAGTTAATGGTGTCTTGTGTGCTTGGCGGAGGTGGGTAGTAACACACTACATTTACTCCTTTACAGGTACTTGAACAACCTTTTAAATCAAATGTTCTTGTAAGAGTCATTTTAATGGTCGATGCCTCACACACTCAGTTGATTTCATTTAAAAAGGACGAAAATTGCATTCTTCTCATTTCCTTTTAAAAAATGTTTTTATTCAGTGCACATTATGTTCATTTTAATTCTCCAGAGAATTCAGCATCAACCACAGCACCAACCACACCCCTAAATCTCTGTCAAGTTGTAATAAGGTCACTTTTTACATGACTTTATTTCATCAATCTCAGATATAAGTCACATACATACAACATACTAATGGTAAAATAACTTTTTTTTTCACTTTGATTCATAATTGATTTTTTCTTTCTGCACTCTGATTGGGTAGTTCAGTTTTGTTCTATATTCTTTATTAAAGAACCCTTAAAGAATCATCTTTTTAAAGAGTGTATTCACAGCTGTTCACAAAGATGGCTGAGATGAAACAGACAGCACAACTGCAGCTTTCTAGATATCAAAAAACTTGTACAACTACCACAAAAATAGCATTTAAACACAATAAAACAGTTTTATAAATGTTGACTTGCTTGCTCACCTAAGAAGATGTATCATTTCACTTATTTTGCAAAACAGACAACAACTGATGGTCCTCCAAAACATTATTATTAATTATTATTGTATTATTATGAATAAAATTGTCATTATAACTACTAAGAACACTAATTTTACTTCTATTTGAGACTACCTTTAAAACAATACTGTTGGCTGCTGTACCAGCCTCTGACAGTATATGCCGTAATATATGCAAAAAGGCAAATCTATGAATACATTTCCCTCTAAGCACACTATAAAATATACCTTGTAACCATCATCAGATTATCTCCTAAAAGCTTTAAAGACCTATTCCTCTTTCCCTTAGAAAAACAGTGATTACTGGAGGTTATGTTAGACGTGATGATGTGCTCTTGAGGAATTTTCTGATCATTCTAATGGTGGACAGATGGCCTGAAATATGTCAATTACAGTCTAAAGCACAGTACTTTTTGTGTCAAGTACAACAGCTTCTCTCATCCCTCACAAAGCCAGGTAGAACATATTCTACAGACATGAAAGAAATGGGAGGCAAACACATCTTCTATGTTTTTTTCTTTGTAAGGTTCACCTTTTATTGTCTTTACTGAGGAACTACTTTGGCTAGTGTTTACTTGCTAGTGATAGCTGTGATTCCTGCCACAGCCATGTCTTAAGCAGCTCCTGCACATCACTCCACCTAATTCCAACACCTTCCCCACCACCACCATTCTCATCCATTCCCAACAGTTACTGTTCCGCATTGCTGCTGCCCAGACTTTAGCTTCTTTCCATTCCAGGTTAACTCCTTAGCCATAAAATGCAACTTTCCATCTGTTTCGACGGAGGTACATCAGTTGAACTGCTGATTTTTTTTTTCAATAACATTGATGGAAATGTGTATGATTTACTAAACTGAATTGGATTTAATCTTTGTAGGTGAAGAAGCAAGTAAACATTTATAAAAGTGTTTTTATTGTATTTAATAATGATCTCGCTTGAGTTGTACATTATTTTTTGATCTGAAGAAAGCTACATTTGTGCTGCCTGTTTAGTCTCAGCACGGCCATCTTTGTGGAGAGATGTGAATAGATTTCATATCGGGGGGTCTCACCACTCATAGGTTGCTAATGGCCCAACACATTGAGTATTTCAGAATTTCACACATAGAGAGCTAACAACGTTTTAGTTAATCAGCTAACAAAATATTTTACTTTATATTATATTATACCATGTTAGTTCAAGCTTCATGATGGACTGGTTTTCTGCCTTCCGCCCAGTGACCGCTGGGATAGGCTCCAGCACCCCTAGTGACCCAGAAGTTGTGTGTGTTAGTTCAAAATATCCAAGTCGATTTCCATTCTGCTGTTCAAATGGCAACTAGCGGGCCTGCAGAAAGAGGCTAAGCCATTGTGTCATGACTTGTTTATATTTTATTGAACTATTTAGGCTAAGCATTTCTACATCTGCTCTCTATTGTGTGACAACAACTTTGGGCTAAACTCCATATAGTGCAATCAAACTGGGTCAATGGGCTTATAATTTATTAAAAGTGAAAATGTTCAGGTATTTAATAATGGAATAATTGCATATCAAATGCATGCTGTGTGCACAAAATGCATGCCAATGCAAATATTGATGGAGGGAAAAAGGAAGAAGAGGCCTATATCAGTTCCCCAAGCAGCAATGTTATAATCCCCAGAGTTCCATTCTCCTTTTATTTATTCATACGGTTCACACTAACTGTTACAGTTTAACATGTTCTTCCTCCTGCACTGCACAATGCCTAAATGGATTGTTTAACTTCTCAGCACGTCTTCCTATGGTGATATGTTTGACAGCTGTGGTTCAAAGGATAGAGGACTGCACACCAGAAACTGTAGCGCTCCTCGTTCAATGTCCTGGCCCTCAGGGATTTTGAGGTGGTACCAAAGGGCTGCTGGTTATAATGTAGCTGCCCTTGCTCTGACCAATGCTGCTGATCAAGCCACTTGTCCCCAAATTCCCTCAGTAGTGTTGCACTGTGACCTGCTACAGCTGCTTTGAAAAAAATGTATGGCTTCGAAAAGGACTAAAGTAACAGGCTTTGAACTAAACACATGGTAAAGATTGTTTTGCAATGGTTTTAAGATAGCATATTCAACAAAAGAGCTTATTTTGTTATTCTTGGAACAGCTTATTGTTTTTTATCAAAAAGTCAACAATTTGCCACATTTTAGTAAAGACATCAAAACTATGAAATAACACTTATTAAATTATGTCGAGACCAAAAAGTGTTCAAGAAATCAAACTGTCGTCTTCTCAGTATTAGTATTATTCATAGTTATCATGTAATACCTGGTTTGGCTCAATGAGACATCTAAAATCAAACCTTCTGAAGACACATGATGTTTTTACGAAAACACTCTTACTGCTAGGATAAACAGTTTTAAAGAGCACATCATGGAAAATCAAATTTTCCTCAATTTACAAAAAATAAAATAGTTTGTTGCTTTATGTGAACATTATTAAAGTTTCAAAATATTCCAATCACTCCTCAATCCATACAGTTTAAATCTAGAAATTATGCTAAAAAGCAACCAGTTTTGAGTTAACTGTTAAGTAATGTGACAAAAACCAACCCATTCACATCTATCTGCCTACTCAGTCTGAAGCAGTTTAGTCCCACTAATTCATGCAGAAGTTATAAGGAGTATTTCAGCCTGGACTTAATTTTGAATGAGACACAATACATTGCAATCAGAATAAAACTCATTTACATAAATCAGTCTTAAAGGCACAGTTACAAAAACAGCCTGTCGAATTGTAAAGGATAAAAAGAGGCTAGAAAATGGTCAGTAAAATAATTGTGGCTGTATTTGGTACATAAGACCATACAAACATTGTAAGTGGACAACTTATTTATAACATTTGTGCTAACCAGAGGACAAAAAATAAAACACAGGCCCTTTAAATGATTTCCTTGGGTGCCAAAAAACATTTATTATCATTAATACAAATACAAATAACATTAGTACAACAAGTTGTAATGCAAAAGTCTTATTTCTTCAGATCAAAATGTCTTTGAGATTATATATATTATGTGTCTAATCAGTAGTGCAAACTTTTTAATATTCCAAAAAATTTAAATTAGGGAGGCACCTTCACACATATTTCCTTCATTTACCAGCTTTAACAAGCAGCCCAAGATGCTGCCTGTTTATATTCTTAGGCATAATTAATCTGATTGTTTTGCTGACTAAATGAAGATGGCTTGTTAAAGGTTTGTTCTGATTTACTCTGCACTTTAAGTCGCAACTGAAATGTATGAAAAGTGCTACATAAACAAAGAGCTCTTGTAAAAATGTGCTTCCACAAGCCTGTTTGTGTGAGGATATTAAGGGAAAGGTTTGGCAGGGTCTGACTGGCTGTGCGTGAGGAGCCTGGGAGAAAGCGTGTGACTGGCAGTGGGGCCAGGGTTCGTTAGTGTAGTTACTGAATCGTAACAGTCAGACTGTACGCCGTGTGTGTGTGTTGACTTAGCGCTTGAGTTCCTCCTATGAGACTGCAGCCACAACAGAGCACCTAACAGCACTACAACTCCATTACACAACACACGCGCTGCCTCCCGCAATTACAAATCACTGTCTACTTCTGCCTGGAAAATCACTGAGGAAACTAACAGTTAAGGTCTTATCTTCTGAGATGGTAATGCATGTTTGTTGGAATGCTACTGCAGTTCTTTTCGCCCAGTACTGCTGAATGAACACCGAAAATTCCTACATCCTCGTGATTCCAGGTTACTAATTAGAGAAAAGGAAAACATAGCAAGGGAGAGAGAAAATATTTAGCGTTTAGCATTTGCATAACAATTCCCTGCCCTTTCTGTGACATTTAAAATTGGCCATGAATTTCTAATCAGGCCTTATAATGAGAGACAGGGGCGCTGACAGAACCGCATTACCCTGCATGCACTGCAGCGCTCTGCACAATTTCCACAGAAAAGTCTCTTGCTCTGTGCACAAAGGTTACCCAAAGAAAATGCCATCTAGTATCACCCCGCAGATAAGCCTTTATGAGGCACGCACTCTCGGCTTAAATTTACAAGCTAGCAGCAGTTAGGCTGGCTCATTAAAGAGTGCCACAATCGTGTTTAAACATCGCTTATAGCGGCGTTTAGACCGCCTAAAGGTGGCGTCCCTGCAAACACAGGAAATGGAAAATTGTTCGTTATCTAGTTCGCTGTCATTCTATGTAAACATGCTTAATCTGAAGCCAAACAAACATAAAGCTGAAATAGCCTCCTTTACATATGATATGATAAAGGCTGTGCAGCAAAGCTTGGTTTAATAAGCATCGTGGTGAATGCTGGAAGTTTGATGGAAGGGCCAGCAATGAGATGAATGAGAATGAACGGAATACCAAATCAAACACTGCAAAATATGCATAATCTGCAGTTATATCACCAGTAGTGGTGGGCAGTGTTGATAAATCATACAGTGGTGCTGCAGGAGTTACTGGAGAGACTTTCTAGTTGAAACCCCCCATATGATGATGTATCTTGAAGGTGGAAGGAACCTTTGAAAAGCTACAACTGCTTTGGGGTAGATTTTGGGAAAGGAAGGCTAATAGCTAACATTACCGCTAGGAAGCTCACTATCATGTCTGTACTTATTAGCCGGTACACCAGTGGTCACACCTGCTCTAGCTAATTAACTCCTTCTGAAGTCCCTGATTGGCTGCATCAAATGCATTAGTGTCAGGTATGGGGAGGGGGCAGCATGTTAGATGCAGGTTAGAACTAATCTCTGCATGAAAGTAGATTTCCAGGAGAAATGTGACCACTATTCTATACCATCTATACCAATGGTACATCAGTGGATGTTTTTTTTTTGTTTTTTTTTATGTAGGGGGATCCACCATGGTTATATGATATATTTGCATAATGCATCCTGGGTATTGTAATCTGAGCACATTCATGGACAGAAACTCAAAAAAGAAACAAAATCATTAATTCTGTCAAAACAATGCAATACAGAAAATTACACAATATATCAAATTCTAGTTACAGGCAAAAGTTCCCTTTGTTGAAGTTATTGTACAACCCCAATTCAAAAAAGTTAGGACAGTAGGTAAAATGCTAATAAAGACAGAAAGCAGTAATTAGTAAATTCTGTTTGCGCTGTATTAAATTGAAAATGGTACAAAAACACTATATTTGTATGCTTCACCTTATGAAGTTATTATTATTTTTTCTGTAAATATATGCACATTATAAATTTGACACCTGCAATACATTTTAAAAAAAGCTGGGAAAGGAGCATGTTTAGCTCTGTGTTACTTTTAATCACTTTTCCTTTTAGCAGCACTTAATAATTGTTTGGGGACTGAAGACACAAACTGATCCAGACATGAAAGCATAATTTTTACTATTCTTCTATCGTACAAGTCTCCAGCTGTGCAACCATACAAGGTCTTTGTTGTCGTATTTTGAGGTTTTTTGAATGGGAGATCTTGACTGCATGAAGACCAGTCTAACATCCACACTCTGATTACACAGCCATGCTGTTGCAGCATGCAGAATGTTTCTTGGCGTTATCATGTTGAAATAAACATTAATGTATCTGAAAAAGATGCCGTCTAATAGGCAGCATTTGTTGCTCCAAAACGTGTTTGAGATTAATGGTGTTTTCACAGATGTATATATATATATATATATATATATATATATATATATATATATACACATACAACAAAACAATAAAGTTGATGAGGTAAAACTTTACTGTTACTACAAAGTAGATTTATAAATCACTGCTTTACGTTTTTATTTACTTTTTGCCTACTGTCCTAACTTTCTTGGAATTGAAATGAAAATAAAGGTTCATAAATGGTTCTCAGCTTGGACATACGATTCTACGGAAAACTGTTAAAAACCTTTACATTATGTCGACATTCTTTCAACTATGAAAATATTTTTCACACCTGCATATCTCATTTGCTAAATATTCATATTGCTGTTAGAACAAAACATTATATGCCCAAGAAACAGGAGGAAACATTAACTTGCAACATAAGTTGATGGAAGAAATTATTTTGGGTTGTTTCTATTGGTCCATTAGTCGTGAAATTTTTAAATGGCAGTTGGCAAGTTCAAATTACTGAACTACTGTACGTTGTGTGTGTAAATGTTTTGGTTCCATGGAAGCAAGCATGGCAAATGTCAACATACAATGGAAACTCACATGCAAAGCCAAGACGTTTTCAGTTTTGGCACTGACTAAATGTCTTTTCTTTAACTTTTGAGACAATTACAACTTTTTACATAATTTTCCATTGACACGATTCCTCACAGTGTCTCCTGGAATAACATCTTTTTTTTAATTCATTAGATGAATCATGCAATGTATAGTGTTAATTATAAAGCTGTTAATTGGAGAAAAGAAGCAGCGACGGAAGATTCAAGCACTCTTCAGAGTCAAGAGGATAAAAGTATCATCCCACAAAATAGCATCAAATTCAGTCACAGTGTGACTCTCAAAGCTGCGTGCTCTTTGTTCACAGATTCAATTAATTTCACATATGGAACAATCCAATAGCAATAGAACGGCACGCTCACAACAGGGGAGGCGAGAGAATGTGCATAAGAATGAGGGCAAGATTAGGCGTGTATTAAGAAAATCTGTGTGCCCTAAAGACTTGAGCGTGTATGGTGGTGTGTTTTCACTCACTGCAGCACTGGACCCAGAAAAATTTACTACTGCTAAAGCTCTGAAATGGAAGAAAAGTCAGGGGTCCCAGGGGTTAGTGCTGGGAGATATATCCTCTATACCTGTAAATACAAACTATCTTAGTGTTAAATGTATCAATAGGTAACAAAAACTCATTTGCTCTGTGCTTCAGACTATTTCGAAAGAGCAGTCTACATATACAAACTAAAAGAAAAATATTACTTTTCCTTTCTGGAAATCTGTTTTCCTGTCTAGTTACAACACTGTATGCTGGGGGGGGAGCTGGAACCTATCCCAGCAGTCATTGGGTGGAAGGCAGGATACACCCTGGACAGGTCACCAGTCCATCTCAGGGCAGACAGACAGACAGACATACACATTCACACTCACTCACACCTAGGGGCAATTTAGCATGTCCAATTAGCCTGACTGCATTTCTTTGGACAGTGGGAGGAAACCGGAGTACCCAGAGGAAACCGAAGCAGACACGGGGAGAACATGAAAATTCCACACAGAAAGGACCCTGGCCGCCCAGCCGGGGAATCGAACCCAGGCCCTTCTTGCTGTGAGGCAACAGCGCTCCCACTGCGCCAAAACAAGCTATGTCAGATTTGTATCTATTTGTGTACCTTTATTTTAGCATTCACTCTTAAAAATAAAAGTGTCAAAAGAGTTCTTTGGTGCACTGCCAAAGAGGAACCATTTTTTAACTACCGAAAGAAGCCTTTAGCATTTTTTGCTGTTGAAACAAAACCTTGTATCTCCATTTCGGCAGTTTTTCATTTTTTTCAGTATGTGAAAACTGCACTTTTCTAAAGGGAGCCTTAATCTACTTTTTTTCTTTTAATGCTTTTCCCTGAGGTCCACATATGATGTTTGTGTGTGTTTTTATCTCAGAAACATCTTTAATTAGTTTACATGATCATTTCCTGACCTTTCCTAACCCTTACAACTGAACAGGATGTTAGATATGATGTTTTGATATATGTAAATTACCTCTGTTCTGATTGTTCTTTATTGTCTCATTTAAAAAGCTGACCTGAAACACTAATTGCTACAATAGAAAATTAAGATGTTTCTGAGGAAATCAGATACAAAATAATCCATTTGAATAAGCAAATGGAAAAGTCAAAGAAAAGTAATTAAAAACACTCCAAAACTGTGCAAGAGCTGGTAGACCAGATCAGATAAACAGTACTTAAAGCTTTCATGTTTGAGAGAGAGGAGAAAATCAAGCTCCACTCTTGCCTCAGATCTGAGGCATTTATATTTAACAGAGTAAATATATTAATAAATGTTAAATTTATGTCTTCTGCTTTTTTTCTTGACATTACATTACCAGAGAACACAGCTTTGAACAGTTGTACACACTTAAAGTCATGATATCTTCTTTAAAACACAAAAAAACACATTTTGGGACACATTTTCTTCAAAACAATGGGGTCTAACCGCTCACCATGTGGCCATAAGGGACAATGATGCAGTCTCACTGCCTGCTCTAAAATAAGGCTCCACCCACATACTAAAACTCATGTATCGGTAGTGAAAACATGTAATGAAGGTTAATTCTAAAATTCAACTCATAAAAAAATTAAATCTTTCGACTTTAAAAGATCAAAAATATATTTTTACAAACAACCCTTTATAAAATTTAAGTTTAAAATATTGATGTACTATTTTCAAGTTGAAATGTTGGGGTTAGGGTTTGGAACAGACTCCTCCCAATAAAAAGTACTATATAAATAATGATTGTGTATACATTTAGCTTTTTACTATCTTGGGTAATCTGCAATCTTGGGTTTGAATAGATCAAAAAATCCATCATTGTTTTTTTAAATAGATTTTTGTTTTATTTTTTTATTATTATTATTATTTTTTTTTTTACTATGGAACCTCAGTTTGACAGTCTTTGACTTTTGCACAGTACTGTATAGACCTGGTAGTGAATAGTATATTTCAAAACTTGAAGTATTTACACACTATGTGAAATTAATTCCGAGGAAAAGTTGCTTTTCTACAACATGGCTGTTTCAATGCAGTTAACATTTGATAGGTGCTTCGCTCTGATTATCATTCAAACACCACCCAATCAGCATGCAGTATGTGGGACATCTGTCTCTTTCAGTGCCTCTCAACAGTTACACACACAACTCAGAGCAGCACGTCACCCCTCACTCCTCCATCACCTGCTGGAAGAACTATATTTAAGTGCCCGTCTCAGCGCAGCACACCTTCCAGTTAGAAAGATGAGATATGACAACTCCTGAGAATCTGTTTCTACACAGTGCAGACCTTCCATGAAGCCGGTCACTCCACTGCTTAAAGTTAAATGCAGGAAGTGCTCTTATGATGAGTTGGAACTTAACATCAACTGACCTGTCCATGTCCCCCCTACAAATGCGTTTATTTGGAGCAGCTGTTGAGCTGTTGAGAGGCTGGACAAGCTTTACAGAACAATGACATTGTTGAAAACCCCATTCAAACTAATGAATTATGGTTGGAGTTTAGAGTCACTACATAAAGCTTAAAATGTTGAGGAAGCTGGACTGTGTTAATCCAAACTAGGCCATTTGGGAACAACAATGAATTTACCACCATGCGAACATAACCAGGCAAAAAACTACAACCACAGTGTGACCTGTCACAAGCAAACATCATTTGTAGACTTTGTAACTATTATTTTTCCTAATGGACCGTCAGCAGTCTGAGATTAAAGGTACAAAAGTTTAATGCACCCAGAATATTGGAAGAGAGTCTTCTCCTAACTCTGATTTATCCATAATCCATATTCAGATCTCCTTTCACCAATAACTGTTTCAGCATAGCAGGCAATGTGGTAACAGCAAAGAGAAGCCAGCTTAATAAACATGCTTAGGTTCTTGATCAGAAACTGTGGTAGGGTTAAGCAGTTCGTTAGTTCTTTAGTAAGTCACACTTGAAATTGGTTCTAGTTAAAATAAAATAAATGACAGGGCTAAAGCTTACTGCATAAGGTTAGCCCATATGCTACTGATATGGCAGCCTATTTTTGTCTTTACCAACTTTGATGTAATCACAGCTTAAAAATCATTAAAGCCTTATTCATGTTTCATGTGTAAGTACTGGATGTTGTGTGGTATGTTCACATATTGCTGCTGTTGGAAGAAAACCTCTTATCTCCATTTTTCTTGTTTGTCAGTTTTTGACATAATTTCTGTTGTTCTTCACATTGTGTGTAAATTTCATGATGGACCAAAAGAAATGATCCAAAATGACTTGGAAAAATGGTTCCATTGACATACATTAAAAGGAAAGTATGTTATGTGATATTTAACATGTTGTCATGATAGGCCTTTAACAGTAGTCACTGGCTTTCATAGGTTTATTTCTCATTTATTCTGATGGGCCTCTAACTGTAGTCATCTGGGATGGGCAATTTGCCCCCAGATTGTCAAAAATGCATATGACATCAGAGACCTTTTCTCTGTGATCCTACAGCCAATGTTACACCCTTCACTGCATTCAGTAATAACAGCCTCAATAAAGACAGGAAGGAAAGTACATTTGATAAACTCTGTATTATTTTAACCACAGGTTTGCATTTAACGACAAATACACTACCTCATTTTACAAGAACTTCTGAAGTTCAGTCTGTCTGTATACAAACAAAGGCAAATTTCTAAAATTAATTTCAGTAGAAATATGTTCATCAGCTATAAACCAAGCATGTAGCTCAGATATGCTAACACCTGTACATTATTGCTACTGTAGCAAAGTTAATAACAGCCAAAAGCCAAAGCTCTTAAGTCTTTGAGAGTACAGTCAGATGATTCTGTCTTGCTGTCAGTGTCAGACAGGCTACTTAAAAATGAAATAACAATGACAGCTGAAAATGTCATTAGTAAAGTCAACTTTTAAACTATTTTAAAAGGTTAAATCAAATCACATGTGGATTATCTTTAGACCATTTCTGATCTTACTGGATTTATCAGGTTTCATAATTTGTTTACCTAAAGAATAAGCCCTAATATCCCCTTCCTCTTCTTTCCTTCTCTCAAAACTACACTTAACTACATTTATTTAACTACCAATCACTTTGATCCAAAACAACATACAGTACAGGGACATTTTTTCAGTATGTGTGCTCACTGGAAATCAACCCCATGATCTTGGTGGTGCTGGTGCCAAATGAGCTGCAGAAATGATTATCAGTCATGGTGATATGGTTACTATGGATTTTACACACACACTGAGTAAATTAAGAATAAGTAGACTAATTTATTGATGTTAGCTTCTTACCATCTCTAATCCACACACTTTAAAAAGTAACTGTAATCTGATTCAGCCAACAGCATCCTGTGACCACTGATGAAGGACGAGAGGATAACCAACGCAAACTGTGTAGTGACAGATGAGCTACTGTCTCTGACTTTACATCTACAAAGGTGGACCAACAAGGTAGGAGTGTCTAATAGAGTGGACAGTGAGTGGACACAGTGTTTAAAAACTCCAGCAGCACTGCTGTGTCTGATTTACTCATATTAGCACAACATTCACTAATGCACCACCACAATCTCAGTGTCACTACAGTGCTGAGACTGATCCACCACCCAGATAATGCCTGCACTGTGGTGGTCCTGACCATTGATGAATATGGTTAAGGTGGGCTAACAAAGTATGCAGAGATACAGATATCTGATAAAGCTGATAAAATGGACAATGACTGTAGATATAAAGCAGGTCAAGTGCTCAATGAGTGTATATCAGGTGTCATTCGGGGTGAAATGGGTTTTTTGAGTCTTTGTTTCTTTCAGTGTTTCTTCTTGTATTTCCTGACACTCATCCTTGGTTTGGTCATCAGAGATCCTGACCTGAATTTGTGTAAAGCTGTGTAAAACACCCTTTGTAAAAAGCTCTACAGATAAATTTGAATTGAATTGAGCTGGCAGTCCATGAAAAGCCATTGTCACTTTTAAGATCATTGTTCACTTATGATCATCGTGTTTGTTAGCCTACTGTTCATTCTGAAAAATAAAGGTGCCGAAGACGGTTATTTACGATAGGCCATGTTTAGTTCCTCAAAGAACTTTTCAACTGGTGGTTCTTCGAAGAGCTATTTTTGTACCGAGATGTGTAAGTGTGAAGAACCTTTTTTAAAGTATAAAGAACCTCCACGTAATGTAACGGTTTTAGGAAGAACCTTTATGTTGGTATGGATTGTTTACATAATGTTTTTTAACCCCTTAAAATCCCAGGCTTATTAGAAACTACTTATTATTCAGTAACTACAGGAACTATGAACACTCAAAGAACCATTTGCATGATTAAATGGGTCTCTGCATGGTGAAATCGTTCTTCAGATTAATGGAGAATGTGTTGTATATGGTTCTATATAACACCAAAGGGGTTCTTCTTTTGTCACAAGCTTGATATTGTAACAATAGCAGAACGCTTTGTGGTGCTATATAGAACCCTTTTCAAAAAACGTCTACAGCACATTCTCCATCAATCTGAAGAATTTAATCATGCAAATGGCTCTTTGAGTGTTCATAGTTCTATATAAAACATTTACTTTGCTAAAGAACCCTTGAAGAACTAAAAGTTTTAAGTGTGTATTCTTAGGTTATAGAAGTGTGTACTAAAACTTTGGGCCCACCGGTGGGCCCTGGACATTTAGGGAACTCAGAGTGGTTCTTTGATGGCATCACTCAAAGAAAGAGTGTAGGTGTAGATTGTCGATATGTAACTTGCCTTTATACGTCACTTAGTTTTTCCTAAGCCTTCCCCTAACGCTCACATTAACCTCAACCTACAACCTAAACCTAGACCTAACCCTGGTCCCAAACCTAAACCCTAGTACAAATCCAAACCCCCAACACTGTTGAGAATAAAAAAGTTTAACAAGACACAAATAAAGTAAGACGAAAATCTTTTCCCCAAATTATTAAAAACAATTATTGTATAATTCTTACAAAATTATTTTATTTCAATGAATTTGGAACAGGACTTGGACTTGAAAGGAAGACTCAAAAGCCCCGCTTATCCATATCTTCTATCAACCAGCAACCTTACCGTTTAGTTATACAGCTTTTTTAACCATGTATTTAATCATTTAGAAGAGTAATAAACTCAAATTCTAAACAGCATTTATGATTTAAATACATTTAATATGCACCTGTAAATTTAATATAAGCCTGTCACTCAGGGATGAGGCTGGAGGCAGGTGGAGGTAAGCATGAAATTACTTGTCTTAATTAAAGGAAAACACCAAAGATGCAGGCAGCAACAAAACTAGAGCAAAGAGAAAACATTGTTGGAAAGCAGTTCATTTCTAGAGTCTTTTATATGCTTATTCTGTGTATGAGACGTCTCTAAGGCCCTGAATCTCCTGGATCATCTTAAAATCATCTGCACCTTTCTGTGCCTTTCTATCACTGGTATGTAACCTTGAAATAGATTTATAATTGAGGGGGAGCCAGTTTGGACCAGCTGAGGGTGATAGCACTATAATCTGTGTACTCCTGCTCTGTGGAGGGAGAAGGGAGATAATTGTGACCTGTTAACATCTCTGTAAGAAGACATCTTTAATAAACACACAAGTGCATGACTCACTGCAGGATATTTCCACATCTTGAGGACAAAATCGACTAATAGTTAACATCATAAAATTGAGTTAAGAGTCTAATCTGCAACAGGAGCTGAAGGAGCATCAGCAGAGGGGTGCAACATGCATTATTTTGTTGGTGTTAAAGATTGAAATTGTACTAAATTTGTCAATCAGTAATGTATTCTGACTTGATTAGGACTCTAGGTTCATGACTTGCCTATCTTGACTTGGAATTTGAATGTTAATATGACACTGGTACAAGTGTACCATGTACAGCAATGTTCCTGAGGTTTTTACACACATCAGTGGCACTGCTAGGTTGAGCATAATACACTTGCATCCACTACCATGCTAATGTCATTTCTGTGTTCAGAATGGACTATCCAGACAATATCTGGTCAGGAAGTGGCCTTTGATGACCATTGATGGACTAGGTAGAGTAGGGATGGCCACCTGGAGTCTTTCTGAGCTACAGCTTTGCAGAGATTAATGTTTTCCATCTAAATTCAGCTCACAAAGGCCTTGCTAATTAGCTGATAAGTTGAAAATGATCAGCCAGCAGCTTTGTGGTCATAAACTAACCACTGATTAAAGCTATGCAATGTGTTTTGGCCATTTGGAGACCTCTCTGGTGAAAATGTGTGCAGAAGAACATTTTGTAACATCAGTTGTGCTTCAGACCTCTTCCCCAAGTGGATGAATCTGAGGATTGCGAGTGCATTTAAAGAGTATTCAAAGAGAACTTTGGGAATGTGTCTTTCGAGGATGTAAGTGAATTATGTACTATTGTTATAATATCTTCATCAGTATAATGTTGAGACCCAAACATTGAGTCTGTGTGACCTTAATTCATAAAAACGGTTCAACTGAGCGGCCTGGAAAACTCCCACAAAATCTGAAATGACATCTCTGACTTTTAAATGACTATTTCAGGCTTTACAGGGTAACTCACAGCAGAGCCCGCACACTAAAATTCAGCGTGTTTTCATCTTTACTTAGTAATCCTGCTTCTTTCAGTTTTAACTAAAAAATCATACATGGTGCTGGCTTACAAAAAATGGGACGGCTGACACAAATTGTGCATGACAACAACAAAGTGGACTTGCATGGTAGGTCAGTGTGTCAGTGTGTAACTATGTTGATTTTATTAGGAAACTACTTCAACAAAGTAAACTCCACATGAGAAATGAGTAGCATGTGACAATGTTTAAAAGCTTTTATGCTGCATTGCTTAGAGTGCTGGTAGAGTTTTATCTATCACCTTTACCCTTGAGCTTTTAAATAATTGAATGAAATTAATTATCAGCATCATTGGTCAAACAGTCCACTGATCCTGGGCTCTTAGAGAAACTGAAGACACTCAGAAGAGTGTTGAACCCACTCACTGTTATCAGGGATTAATGTCTTATAATTGGTGTGGGTGACATTGACAGTAAATTCAGACCATATCTGATAATTAGAGCTGGGACAGAGTATTAATGTTACAAAACTAACTGAAGCAATGTAGTAGGCAAACCCAGGCCTAATCACAAGGTCCTGTGAGGTGAATTGTGTCCTGTTTTTAGACTTTCAGGCACTTTCAGATGGATACTCACTCCAGCAGTTACTGCTAGCAGTGAGGTGAGCAGATAGCTCGGGCAAAGTCATGCTGAGTCACCAGGTGGGTTCAGGTGGCTGCACTGCTTTCACTGCCGTCCACAATAGAGCCCTATGGCCAAAGCAAAGTTTGATACAAAAGTACTTTGTAATGGAAAATTGAACACGAATAGGACTTGAACGTGGAGTGACTGTGCTGTCTCGTTTGTGGACAGCTGTGTGCTGCAGTTGTGGATTAACAGAGATACCTGTCCTCTCAGTGCAGGCCACTCCAGTAACCAGCCCCAATGCTAGCTGAAGCCCTGTCTGATTCAGCTTCTGTGGGACTACACAGTGAATAAGATCAGATTAAAGTGGTGGCGTATCCAGGCAGGACACCTGTCTATAGCTATTCTTTCTCTGTCTTTAACTCTATTTAAAGGACTTGTGGTACGTTCCCAGATGTTGCTGTGGCAAGTGAAAAGATACACTTTATTAGGCTGACCAGAAGGACTTTTAGATGTTGAAAACAGATTTTCATGAAAAGTTTGGTTACTCCTGATTAAATTGCACGTTTTGTTGATTGTCTAGGTGAAAGTTAACACATCCTCAGAGAACACACTCCTGCACATTTTAGTGGAGAATTACTGTTTATATGCTGAATTGAACATACTGGGGGAAAAAGCATAATATAAAATGTGTAACACTTATGGCACATTTAATATTTTATTTTTCCAATATGTTAAACTGAAATAAATAGAAATTGTGCACTAAATCACCATATCTAATGCCAAGTGTGCTCCTTGTAGATGATGTCTTATCTTGTTTTCATTCGAAAATCAACAAAACATGTAATTTGACCAGCAGTGTTGAAACTACTGCATACTACTGTATGTTTGACATTTTGAATTGCTAATATTAAAAACACCAACAGTAGTCTTCATTTTTGCACATGACTAAAGATGCCATCTGAATTGTAATGAATGCAGGCTTGATTGTGGATACTGTGGATTTGTGCCAATCAATAAACACAGCCCACTCTGAAGGTAATTAAATTGTAACATGCAGTTTACACCACTTAGGCTTCCTTTAAGGTCTGTTTGGTGATTTCAAGCTGCCCTCTAGCTCTGCACTGATGTTTTATTTAATTTAATCTGGACGTGGTCAGGCTCCTCTGTACAGTTCATTGTCTGAAATAGCTACAGGGAACATTACAATTAAAACTGGAATAAGTGGTTCTGCATGTAGTCCTGTGGAGCATGGCAACTTTTCTTCATATTCTGTCTAATATTTAGAGCAGTAGTTTTGAGCCTGTGGGCTGTGGCCTGCTACTGCTAAGAGGCTGCTGGTCATCAGTTTTTTTTTAAACCACAAATATTTGTTGCAATATATAGACATTTAACCTGGTAAAATGTTCGCTAAGTATATTTTTAGTTCAAGTCAATATTTTCTTTTTTCAATCATTTGTAATTCATCTATCATTAATAGATAGTTACAAATAGGGTCTTTCAAAGGGAAAGACCCTGAGGTCTGTGCGTGCTGGACACGGAGAGAGAATGAGAGTTGAGAGGGAGTGGTGGACAGCGCGTGAGTCCTGAGCCCCGCCTTCTAGGCACTGCCTCTGTTCCTGCTGCAAGGCCACTTTACTTTGCCTCACGTTCAATCCAGGTGGCCGAGCTGTGGAGGGGGGGTGGTGAGGGGGAGGCGCAGCAATGAGCCCTCCTTTACCTCTCAGCTCAGGAGCTCACTCTGCCCTTAATGAGAGCCAGTTGAGGCTGATCTGGCATCCGTAGCATGAGCGCCTTTAAAAAGAGCAGAGAGGGAACAGAGAGGAAATGGAAGAAAATCACCAGCAGACTGAAGAGCTCAAAAGCTCAACTTTAAGAGAAGGCCTGAAAAGTCTGGCTTCGAAGCCACTGAAAAGTGACTGGCTTTGGCTTCATTCAAAATAAAGATAAAATGGCTCTTGCAGACGTTGCTCCTGCCTCCAGCGTCCTTCCTGAGCCTGTGCTACACCAACATAAATGTCCGCATGATGACGTTTCGATCCTAGTTATTTGGGGTAATTTGGGGAAATTACACAGATCCTTTATCCCTCACAAATAAGCCAGATCACGCACAAATTACATTACCTCCTCTGGTGATCCAGCTTAAATAGGGCTTTATGCTGAGAAAACTGAAAATACCAAGCATAAACTGAAACAAAGAAAATACATCTGTGAGTACCGAGCACTAGACTTCATCTTTAACATGCAACTACTGCTCTGTGTTATATGCTCAGAGGTCTTGACAAATCTAAGCTAATAAACTGAGCAAATTATGGCACCACTTTTAGACTAAACATTGTGTGTATCTAAACCTATTGAACTGAGCCAGACCTCCGTTTACAACTTTCCTTTCTTCAGCCTAACATCCAGCACTAAGTAGCAGCCAAATTACATCAGCCATCTCATTACGTGAGTGCAAAAATTTTCATAGATTTTTCTGGTGTTTATTATGTTGTGTGATTATGCAGTCAAGCAAAATTCGATAGGCTGCATTGACTATTGTGATATATGTGTCTGGATTTTGTATGATCAGGTCAGGTACATTTTCCTGTGGCCTGTTGTGTCGGCCATGAGTTGCAAAAGGTTGATTCTAAGCATTTGGCTCCCACGTAGGAAACACAAAAAATAGTATCTAATGTCACTTAAATGACAGCATATTTTCATGGCCTGCAGGTCAGAATTCTGATTAGGTTGACGTGGCTTGTCATATTTGCTCATTATACAGTTGAATGCAATAATTTGGGCCCTTCTGGTCATATTACATGCTCTGTTGATTTTCTAAGTGAAAATAAGCCAAGACATCCTCCACAGAGAACACACTTCTGCACATTTTAATGCACAACTACTGTATATTTCCTGAAATATATATTGGGATATTAGAAAAAGTTATGGCACAATTTATATTTTGTCATATTTGTCCAATATGTTAAACTCAACAAATAAACAGAAAAATGTTTAAGTTTCTTGCCTGTAGAGCAGTGGTCACCAACCCCCCTCCTGGAGATCTGCTTTCCAAACTAGGGGGCTAACACACTTCCCAGTCCTTACCTAACACTAATGCATGTAATCCAGCTAACCCAGGACTTCTGATGAAGTTAATGTGATGGTGGTTGTGTGATGATGTGAGTGTGGTTGTGATGTGGTGGTGATGTGAGTGTGGTTGGAACTGGACTGTTGCAGGATGATCTACTTCTACTCTCCAGGACCAGGAATGGTGACCACTGCTGTAGAACAGAACTTATTTTCACTTAAAAGAAAAAAAAACAAAACAATGAATGTACATTAGAACACTGACTCAGAGCATAAGAGATCAGACAGTCAAAAGCATCAGGCGTAATGTTTGTTGATAATGCTATGAAAACTACAAAAGTGCATCCAGTAGAAATATTTTGAAGTATGCTGCTTTGCTGTACCTGCAAGAAAGAGCCTCTAACAACTTCAGTAACTGTAGCTCAATAAAGTAGATGCAAGTAAGTATGAGCTTCTGCTTAGGCGGTGATGATTGCAGTGTTAGGACTACATTCTGCCATACGTCAGCAGGTTTCAATAGCAGCGTATTCCACACCATGCTCTCTCTGAAACCTAAAATCACCCATATTTTCATATTCTTTCAGACTTCTGCTTTGCATCTGCCTCTGTAACTGCTCTCTCGCTCTCAGAACGGGGAAAAGTTGAAGAGCTTTTATGCCATTCTCTCGCCATACAATCCCTCCGAGAAGAACTTGGCACAAAAGACGTTCCATGAATGGTTCTCAGCAGTGACAAAGGACAAAAAAGGCAGCAGGAAATTTCTCTGAAGTCTCAAAAAGAATGACAAATGCATTCCCTGGATGGTTATATTACATCTGTCATTTGATGGTCTCTTTTCCAGCATTTTTTTTTCCTCTGTGGAGATCTCCTCATTTCTTCATTCCATTAGTTGAAAGAGAGATGAGCTTAATGATGCCTGCTCAGATAAATCTTGGAGGAAAAAAAGAAAAAAAAAATTGAACACGCAGGTGTGAAGAATGATCATTCATCGACCCTGTCACAAGATATTGAAAATACCGCAGTAGAAAGAGCCAGTGAGTTTCGACTGGATTACCTTTCCTAAAACTTTGATATGCAGGCCTCAGCCTGTTTCTGCAGAAGGTTCAGGAGAGGTCAGCAGATATTTTCTGTCGCATGTGGATGCATCTTTTTTCCGATTTACCAAGTCATCGCACCCATATGAACTCCTCTATTCTCCCCTGTGGCCTTCTCCACCACTTAAACTCCTTGACACCTCCACTGCCACTCTCAGTAGAGTTGAGTGCTGTGGTCCCTTAGAGTGCAAGGACCATACTGCAGTAGCTTTTTCACTCTTAGAGCACATAAGAGCACTACTACACTCTACCATAGGTCACTCCGTAGAGAGTTTAGTAATAATATATCACAGATATGAATTCCATTTAGCAACAGTTGTCACATTTGCACTTGTTATATTCTGACTGTACTGCCCGCTTGACATGGAACAATACCACTTTTCCTCAAGACCATTAACAATACTGAAATCTTGAGCACAAGTAGATAGTAATTCTGGACCAATACTTTTTTTGGAGCACTTCACTTAAATATGTCCACCTAATAGAACTGTCATTCTGCGCCATGCATCCTATCATTCTATAATGTCAGCTTTTCAAAAGTTGCCTTCATTATTATTAAGAAAACTCACTGGGCAGACCTTTGAACACAGTATTGAAGGCCATGACCAGACAGTGTTCAGAGTATATTTCCAATAATATTCACATTGTAAAACATTCAAAGGCACTGTGCCTCTGAACTGTCAAAGTGCAAAAGATTAAGATGATCAATAGATTATTTGTTTCCCCTCACTTTCATATATTTTGTACATGTACACACTGGCCACTTTTTTCAAAACCCCTACCTTGTACTTCCAATCACTTATAGGTCACTATACAATTCCAGACTGTAGTCATTCTGTTTTCCTGCATGCTCTATTCATCATTGGACAGTTTCTAACCACAGGAACCACTGTTGAACAGACTGGTTGTGTGCTGGATCATTCTCAGCACAGCAGTAACACTGACATGATAGTGTGTGTGGTGCTGGTACGAGTGTATCAGGCACAACGGTGTTGTTGGAGTTTTTACACACATCAGGTTAAGTGGCCCACCTGCCATAAATATTCAGTTAAGTGCGGGTCTGTGGTCAGAAACTGACCATTGATAAGGGGATAGCGGAAGATTAACACAAATTATAAATGAACAGATGGGCTCCAGTCTCAAACTGTACACCAGCAAGGTGGAGTTACAAGGTAGGTGTTTCTAATAATGTGGCCAATGAGCTTATATGAACTAGGACTGTTACTTGTGATATCTAAAAATGAGCATCTTGACCAGCCACAAATTCAGATGAATGTTTTTGTTGGTTTCCTGAAGAATCAGAGCAAATTATTTTGGTCAAAATAATGCAGGCCAGTTTTTAATCATGTCAGATTATTGATTCAACAAAGCACTTTTAACATATTGCAAGGCATACTGCAGTCACAATATGTAGAAATATGAATATGAAAGGCAGATGAAGGACACACACATCCACCAGTTACACACAGTGAGAGGCAGGAGGTGTGTGCCTCAACTTGTCTTTATTGACTCATAACTCTGGATGTCTTCCGATATGCAGAATCTACAGATTAAGGAACTGTATTGTTTGAATCATATTATCACAAAGATATTGATAGAAACACAGAAAAACATCTAGTTTGACACACCAGTGCATTTTCGACCCCACAGGCTTAAAGCTGTAGAAATATATATGAACATTCCTAGAAGCAACAAGATATGGATTACTGCCCAGCCACTGGGGCCAGGGCCCTGGGGGGCCTTAGACCACAAGGCTCCAGACAGCCAAAATATCTGGGACCATCCACTGCAGATGTAAACATTAGAAAAAGAGTATGTTATTGAATATGCACAAATGATGAAAGAAATTAAATAAATGAAGAATGATGTTATCTGTTCTTCTGGCCCTCTCAAGTTTAATATTATTATTGAATCATGGTAGTTCGTTGTTGCCATTGAAATGGGATGTGTTGGATGGTAGATGGTATGTCATGGTGACCATAGCGTTTTCTCTCCCATGACTCAGTTTAGCTTAAATGAATAAGAGAAGAAATCCTGATTCAAATTTTACATTAAAAACTTCAAATTGAATACAAAACCACAAACAGTAGGCACAACATGCTATCCCCCTATAAGGCTAAAAAAAATCTTTGTGCTTTTTTGCGCTACTATCGGAGTGTAGGGGGGCTCCAAAGACTCTTCAGCCCAGGGGCTGCACAACGTCATGTTCTGTCCTTGGATGTAAGCTAACCCTGTTGTGCACTCCTCACCAGAACACTGCAAGTAAACCAGCAAGCTTTGCCAAATGGCCAAATGCGATAGTTAAGTTGTTCTGGCAGGAATAGTTTATACATTGGGTAGCTGGTGTTGTTTTAGAACAGAGGAGACTGACCCTCATGCCATGTCATTTTAGTGCTAGCTTGCTTGTAGCATGTGTGCATAAATATTTGTATGTCCACCACTTAATGACCTTGTAATTCAAAGAACTCAGTATCATTGAGGGGAAAAAAAAAACAAAGGACAAAATATATTGGCTTTGGAATATCTTTGTTTACCACAGAGAGCCCTTTTATTTTCCCTATAGAAAAAAAAAATCAGACCAAGACTTTCTTATCTGCACATGCTGCTGACCACAGGATCCAGAGGTCCATAGTAATCGTTTAAGATGCAGATATGTAATAAGACATAGCACAGCTAGTTCCTTCTGTGTGTTTAATTGTTCCTTAATCTCTGCATATTGGTTTAAAACATGGTTAATGGAAATGACCTTGCTGTGTCTCTTGGTGTTCCTGCACACTGCAACACAGTTCTCTGGGGCTGAACACTGAAGCACTGTAATTACACTTAGAGAGCCTGATGTTTAATCTTGTCTGAAATAGACCTCCATGTTTTGCATAGGACACTTCAGAAGGATGAATTCACCATTATATCCCATAGAGTGACCTCCCCCCCAGCCCACGCACACACACAGACACCCACTCTTACACTTTAATCAGCCAGCGGTGATTAATTAGGACTATCAGTGTGGGATTGTTTTTGATTACTCGGGTCCTACGGAGAGGCAGTGAATCAGGAGTATCGGAGAGTGAAAGGTGGAAACAGGAGAGTGAACGAGATTAATTCACTGATGGCCGCTTGTGGCTTTGTCCTCACGCTTAATCTGGCCATATTTAATTGTGTGTAGTGGGGAGGAATGCCCTAAAAGGATCAGAGAAATCCTCCCATTTTTCCACCCAGCCAGGGATGGATAACACCATAGATGTGGATCAATCATGAATGACCTCGTTACTAATAGGCCAACACGTCCTGACTGGGCTGCATCCTGATGGCCGATAACGAGAGAACTCGCTGACTGTCTGGCTCTGGCACTTTGTCATAAATCTCAGTCGCCCTGATCCCACGGCCTTTCCTCTGCTTATTTTCCTACCAGTGAACATGCCAATAACTGCTGCCTGCTGCATGCGCATCAATTCAGGCTTCAAATTAATATCACTGGCAGCTCTCATACACTCCTCTTGCTCATCGGCGTTAGGCAAAGAAGCTGCAATGACAATTCATCAGGATTTTTGTGCCAGAAGAAACCACAAGAGACCTCACCCGAGCACTTAACTTAAACACTCTGGGGGGGAATGAATGATTTATGGTGGAGGAGAAGTCTGTCTCTGGCCCACCTCCCACAGGAGGCCCTGTCTCTCCGAGCAGGGTCAATACGGGGCGGAGGGGAAACCAGTAGAGGTGACAGTGCCCGGGGGGGAGCTTCGGTGGTCACTGGACAGGATCCAATAATTAACAGAGTAAGAGTGTGTGTGTGTGTTTCTATTTGTTTTTGTACATGTTCTGGACAAAAATGTCACACCTTTGTAGAAAATCCAGAGAAAAAGGGTAAAATGGGTTTGACTTTAAAGAGCTTTTTAAGAAAAGTTACGTTTCATTCTTGAAGGGTTCATATCATGAAAAACTGAAACTGCTTACATTTTTTAAATTATGTATGTCTTATGTATTATATAAACAAAAACATGCCATTCACTCTCCAGTCCAAACCAACACATTTCCATATAACTGCCTATTCAACTTACAGTGGAAAAAAAAGAAATCTTCAGATTTATTAGTATTTCATCATTATCTACATTAGATATAAAAACTCAGAAGATGTGTAGGTTCACTGGTGGCTTTGGATAGTACATAAAATGGCTCTATTTGTGCTGTAGACATCGTAACCCCTGGTTTCTGTCACCACCACTGTAAATAAATTGGCAAGTTTCTCTACAATGAAGCTTTTTACATCAAACCACTCTGAATGACTTTGTTTACATCTCAACCACTGAGTTATGCAGAAATTTTGGTGAAAGTTCCTTAGTAATTCTAAGACAGCGATTTGAAAACTGTAAAAATGGATTATCAATGGGTAACACGTCCTATGAATCCTGTATTCATGATGTATTGCAATGTGGACGTACGCTTTCACAACAGATCTTTTCTATTATTACAAAGAGATAAATAATGTAGCCATACAAAAAACAAGGAAGAATAAATACTCCATCTCCATTTTTCTTCGATTTTTTTATTTTCGACATCATTTGAGTACACCAGCTACTCTTTACCTTCTCCTGTATAGTTCCCATTTTGGAGTCACATGTTTTTCTTTGGACAGTGACAGTATAATAATATATATGGGACATATGTATGAACCATCATCCTGGTCTGACAGGGTATAAAAACAAGTGTGTGTGTATATGTGTGTGTGTGTGTGTGGTTCTGCCAGTAAAACAGGCAGCGGGGTATGTGAGTGGTGGACACTGAGAAGTTGTAAAGGATATGGGTGTTTGCCTTGTTTTCTCATCCCACTGAAATTCACTGTTCTGAACCTAACAGATGCAGACATTCATCAAAACATCAAAACATCAAAACACAACAAAGAGGTGTACTGTGATGTATAGTGCCACATGCATGGGGGAATTAAATACTGATTTCTTTGACCCAAATCCCCAGCTAGTGCACCTGCTGAAATGCTTCAGTCATATAGAAATGGGCTTTGGCGCTTTAAGCGCTGAACACGGGGCTTCTGGCCAGTCATATCACCTCTGGCTCAGAGGGAGCCTGGCTGCTGAGAGGAGTGAGCTGACAGCCTGGTGCGCTTTAATTCTTTTCTGCAGTGTTGGATCACTGGCTGTCCCTGTCAGACAGGCTCTGTGGGGAGCGCCGTCAAATCTATATTTAGAGATATCCACATTATATATTCATGGATGATTCACAATCCAAACTCTCCCAGCAGAGCTGGAACTTTACGATTCAATTTGCTCGCTCCCTTTCTTCCATTTCTCTCCTTTATTCGCCAACAGGAGCCATAGAGGAGTGCATTATTCTAATGCCACCACATACATTACACTATTATGTTCAACTGCAATATAAAACCAACACTAATTAAAGGCTGAAAATGCTCAATCACTTTGTTCAGTGATGACATTCTCAACTATCTTCTTTATCTCTAATTTTACTCCTTATATGCTAAGATTGTTCTATGAATACGATCAATTATCAAGCTACAAGGTGAACTGAAATAAATCTGTCCTCCTAACCTTGGATAATGGTGCCTTGGTAATTTTACCCTTATACCCCTCTGTCATCACCACCAGGGAAGGTTTCACACAGGTATTAAAATTAGGTCATCATTTACTGAGATGAGGGAGGTCGTTTTTTTTTGCACTTCCAACTGCTTTACGTTATAAAAAATGATCTGATGCTTTAACTGGCTTCTATAAAATGTAGATTTTATTAAGCTTCAAATAATAAGTTAACAGAACATAAAAACACTAATTATTGTCCTGTTAATTTACTATCAGAAGTTCAATGAACTCCAAATTTTAAAGCAAGTTTTAGAGGCCGCATGCAGAAAACAGAAAATGTCTCTTTTTTTTTATTCAACTACTCCTCTCTAAGTAGCACAATGTTATCATTGCGCTGATTGTGATATGAAAAGAACATGATCTGACAAGCCCAAAAATGTGAGTCACAGGCGTAGACTTCACGCTTGGCTTGTATTTTATCATTACTCTGATGCAACGCATGTTTCCTGTATCAAAGATAAGTCGTTTTGCAGTCGGAACGCCATTACGTGACCAAGTTTGTTCATGAAGTGAAGCAGACTGCGATGAGCAACAACAGCCGCAGGCTGCGGCGGCAACTTCCCTCTTAAATTGCGCTGGCGATGATGCGATGGCACACTGGAAGCGTATGCAGATAGATTTAACTGTGTAAAAGATCAACATTCAGCTTTTAGTGGTAGCATCGCTTTTTCTCTTGACATCAACAAGCTTCAAACGGCTGCAGCGACGGTGGGAGAAGCTCATCAGTGGAAATGGTCATTAAAATCATTACAATCAATCTTGCTATTCAGTTTTTGTTCTGTGTGATCCTTTTCACACACTTATTCAGTTATTTTAAATGATCTGTCCTATTATCCATTTCTTGTATTAAGTATCTCTTTTACTTGAACCCACTGATTGAAAAAACGCAGATATATGCTTTTAGACTGCAGAATCCTTATATGGTCTTTTCAGTGTGCTTGACTTTATCAGTTCTACTGTCCTCTAGTCCTTTGTCTGTGGTCAGTTTTGACACCAGGGCCACTGTCAGTTGCATATTTTTGGAGGTGGACTGTCCTGGGTTAGTTTAAAACACAAGATGACTCAGTTTTCAAAACATTTTACACATTTTCAACTTTAGGCTTCATTTTGCTACTTAATTAGGGATGTTCTGATTCATTTTGTTGTTAAAACAAGCCATATGAGCCGATACCAAGTCTAGTTAATACTACAGTGAATTCAGTTTATTTTAGCGCAAGCATAATGTGACAACCTTCTTTTTCAACATGACCATTTTATAGTGTGTTTGGTACTGGCTTATAAGCAAATCTGATTGACCAATCTGATGATTTGACCAACAGTTACTTTAAATCACTTCATTTTTCATTATATGAATAGTATTTTACACTCTGAACTGCGTCATTTGAACTACTTATGTGAAATAACCACCTTCTAAGGTGGTGAATATGCTTCAATGTTATTTTGCTCTAATGCACTCACAGTCGCTGCCCCTTTCTCTCACCTTTGAACATGCTAGTGCTTCTGTTGCAGAAATAGCGCACATGGATGGTAAAGCAAAATGTTTTCGTTGCAGAAGTATATTTAATACATGCTTTTGGCAGCATGTCACTTACAGCAAGTGGGAGAAAACCATCTCTGGCCACATGCACACATTTTACGTGGCCATTTTTTTGACAACAGGCGGCTAGTTTAAACACAGTGAAACACTGGAGCTGCAGATATTACACTGTTTAATCTCCTCATTTAAAGCACATTGTTACCTTCCGAAAAATGTTCCTCAATGTAAAATTGCGAAGACCTTGGATATCCCACCATCTATAGTACATAATATCATCAAAAGATTCTGAGAATCTGGAGAAATTCCTGTACGCAAAGGACAAGGCCGACGGTCAATATTGGATGCTTGTGATCTTCGGGCCCTCAGGTGGCACTGCATTGAAAACAGGCATGATTCTGTACTGGAAATCACTGCATGGGCTCAGGAACACTTCCAGAAATCATTGGCTGTGAACACAGTTCACTGTGCAATCCAGAAATGCAAGTTAAAGCTGTATCATGCAAAGAAGAAGCCATATGTCAACACAATCCAAAAACACCACCGTCTTCTCTGGGCCAAAGCTCATTTAAAATGGACTGAGGCAAAATGTAAAACTGTTCTGTGGTCAGATGAATCAAAATTGAAAATTCTTTTTGGAAACCACGGATGCCATGTCCTGCGGACTCAAGAGGAGAGGGACCATCTAGATTGTTATCAGTGCACAGTTCAAAAGCCTGCATCTCCAATGGTATGGGGTTGCATTAGTGCCTGTGGCGTGGGCAGCTTACACATCTGCAAAGGCGCTATCAATGCTGAACAGTGTATAGAGGTTTTAGAACAACATATCCTCCCATCCAGTCAACATCTCTTTCAGGGAAGCCTTGCATATTTCAGCAAGACAATGCTAAACCACATACTGCATCCATCACAACAGCATGGCTTCACAGAAGAACAGTCCAGGTGCTGAACTTGTCTGCCTGCAGTCCAGACCTTTCACCAATAGAAAACATTTGCTGCATCATGAAATGAAAAATCCAGCAAAGAAGACCCAGGACTGTTGAGCAGCTAGAATCCTACAATAGACAAGAATGGGACAACAGTCCTCTCCCGAAACTCCAGCAATTGGTCTCCTCCTCCACATTTATTTACATTTTACACAGTGTCCCAACTTTTTTGGAATTGGGGTTGTAGATATACAGATAAATATTGCTATTAAAAAGAATATAACTATATTTCTAATCTATAATTGTATAGAAAGAACAACAATGTAAAACAATAAAAACATGTAACTATAAAAGCCATATTTCCATATACAAAAGTTTGAACAGTCCTGGTCACAAATGATGTGGTATATTGATTCTCGAAGTGAAAATACGTTAAAACATCCTCTACAGAGAACAAACTTGAATATGAGATTTTTTTTTGCAAATTTTAGTGTGCAGTTTATTTATTTTCTGAGTTTAACATATTGTAAGAAAAAAAACATGTCCCATAACTTTTGCACAGATTACATTTTGTGTTTAATTTAGCAAATAAACTGTAAATGTGCCTTGAAATGTGCTTAATTTTACAAGGGGTATTACACTTTTGCATCTGACTGTATAAGAAGTAGCAAGACCTTAATAACAGATGTAGACATACATTATAAATTACTTTATACTTTAACTTGAACTTTAACTTGAACTTTAACTTGAACTTTTCCTTAAACTGTTGGTCCTGTATGTCAGACTTAATGAATGTGCTGTGGCTGTCCATGACTGGAGATGCTGTAAGCATTACATCACACACAGATTTGTAGGAGTTCAGATTGCAATCTGCATTAAAAACTGGCATACTTCTGTGATGGATATCACCACATGGGCTCAGGAATACTTTGACAAACCATTGTCAGTAAACACTGTTCATCACTGCATCCACAAGTGCAAGTTAAGACTGTATTTTGCACAGTGGAAGCCATATGTCAACAATTTCTAGAAACACTGCCGACTTCTCTGGGCTCAAGCTCATGAAATGGACTGATACACAGTGGAAACGTTTGGTATAGTGGTATGATGAGTCAGCCTTTTAGGCTGTTTATAGGAATGTTAGATGTTTCATTTACTGGGCCAAAGAATAAAAGGACCATCTGGATTGTTACCAGTATAAAGTTCAAAAGCCAAGATCTATTATTGTATATAGGGTATTAGTGGGTGACTTGCACATCTGTGAATACATCATTAATGCTGAAATATATAAACAACATAGAAAAATATGAAATAATAAAAAATATATAAACAAATTTTGGAGCAACATATGCTGCCTTTTAGACACTGTATTTTTCAGGGCTGTCTATGTTTATTTTAACATGACATCACCAATAAGCATTCTGCATGTGTTATAACAGCAGGGCTACATAATCAGAGAGTGTGGGTGCTAGACAGGCCTGCCTGTCTCCTTTTAAAAATATGTAGCATATTATGAAATGTGAAATATGACAACGAAGGCCCTATATGGCAGCTCAGCAGAATACTTGTATATAACTGAAAAATGGCAAAAGAAAAAAAAATGTAAAAATTTAATCAGTTTGTGTCTTCAGTCCCTAAACGATTATTAAGTGATGCTAATAAGAAAGGTGATGTAAAACAGTGGTAAACATGCTCCTGTCCTGTCCTATTTTTTGGAACATGCTACACATATGTTTACAAAAAAACAAGTCCATCATGTTCTTGTACCATTTTCAGTTTAGTACAGGTCAATAATAAACATAAACTTAATGAATTCTTTGTGAGTTCTAGTTGGGCATCTCTGGTTTAAGAGAACTGTGATAAAGCGCAAAAATAGCACAAAAGACTTACCTTTTTCTCTCTAACACCTTAGTTCAGATTCTGCACGTCCTGATCTTTGTGTTTTAAGTTTTTTTGAACTGTAATAAAAGCAGCAGATCTGCCAAAGTGATAAAACATGCACTAAATTGCTAGTCAGATTCAGGCCGTGTTGTGAACATTTACGTAGCACATGTCCCAGACAGGACTGAGTGATTTCATTGGCGGTGACACACTTGAATAATTGGTGCTAAGGCTTTGGAGGAACAATGGCCGCCCGTAACGGTGTACGACGCATGGCCTGCCAGAGATAGTGCTTCCAGTGTTTACTTTGAAGCACACAAATGATGCCCTGAGGGATCTACCTGCTCTCAGCACAGCTCTGCGTGCCCCCATTCCCTCCTCACCGCTGGCAGGATGCCCCGCCATCAAAGCAGCATGTCACTTCCCTTTAATCACCTCACTGTCACTGTACGCTCACATCATGTTTGGAATACAGACCATTTTTTATGATGCAAGGCTGAAAATCAAAATGGGAGGAAAGGCTGGCTCACTCAGTTGGCATGACAATAACAAGGCACATATCAACTGAAATTTCAGCAGCACTTTTTTCACCCTACAATAAGTAAGTAGTACTAATAGGAAAATTTGTAGTGCTTACAAGTAATTTTCTGGTACGTACTTTGTACAAACTTAAATATAAAAGTATCAGTATATACAGCAGCACTTAGTGCACAATATGTAAGTACAGAGTAACTAATGTGAGAATTTCCAGGTATATTTTAGATTTGAATGATTTGGCATTTCAGTAAATACGCGCATATATGATAGAGAAGTACAGAGTAAGATAGATTAAGTACCTTTATTCCAGTATAATAATTGTTCCATAGTACTAAAGTTTGCCGGCAATTCCTCTGTAATAGGATGGTAAAATTAAGTGTAACTTTGCACATAGTAATTACAAAGTAACTACCTGTCATATGCAGAAATTAAATGGACGTACTACCAGGTACTTACTGGTTGGGGTTAGAGAAACCCAACAAACACTGCAGCACCCTTTACTATAAATTATGTGTCTGCTCACCACAGACACTTATGCCCAGAGACAGACTCTGTATAGCTGAGATGTACAAAGACAAGAAAAAATATGAACTTTAATACCTACACCTAATCATCAAAGCCAAAAACAGTTTACTGCCCCAGCGGGCGCACATACACCATATTGCCAAAAGTTTTCACTCACCCATCCAAATTATTGAATTCAGGTGTTCCAATCACTTCCATGGCCACAGGTGTATAAAACCAAGCACCTAGGCCTGCAGACTGCTTCTACAAACAGTTGTTAAAGAATGTGTCGCTCTCAGGAGCTCAGTGAATTCCAGTGTGGTACCGTGATAGGATGCCACCTGTGCAACAAGTCCAGTCGTGAAATTTCCTCGCTACTAAGTATTCCACAGTCAACTGTCAGTGGTATTATAACAAAGTGGAAGTGATCGGGAACGACAGCAACTCAGCCACGAAGTGGTGGGCCACGTAAAATGACAGAGCAGGGTCAGCGGATGCTGAGGCGCATAGTGTGCAGAGGTCACCAACTTTCTGCAGAGTCAATCGCTGCAGACCTCCAAACTTCATGTGGCCTTCAGATTAGCTCAAGAACAGTACATAGAGAGCTTTATGGAATGGGTTTCCATGGCCGAGCAGCTGCATCCAAACCTTATATCACCAAGCGCAATGCAAAGCGTTGAATGCAATGGTGTAAAGCGCCGCCACTGCACTCTAGAGCAGTGGAGACATGTTCTCTGGAGTGACGAGTCACACTTCTCTGTCTGGCAATCCGATGGACGAGTCTGGGTTTGGCAGTTGCCAGGAGAACGGTACTTGTCTGACTCCATTGTGCCAAGTGTAAAGTTTGGTGGAGGGGGGATTATGGTGTGGGGTTGTTTTTCAGGAGTTGGGCTCGGCCCCTTAGTTCCAGTGAAAGGAATTCCTAATGCTTCAGCAGACCAAGAGATTTTGGAGAATTTCATGCTCCCAACTTTGTGGGAACAGTTTGGGGACGGCCCCTTCCTGTTCCAACATGACTGCGCACCAGTGCACAAAGCGAGGTCCATAAAGACATGGATGAGCGAGTTTGGTGTGGAAGAACTTGACTGGCCTGCACAGAGTCCTGACCTCAACCTGATTGGGATGAATTAAAGCGGAGACTGCGAGCCAGACCTTCTCATCCAACATCAGTGTCTGACCTCACAAATGCACTTCTGGAAGAATGGTCAAAAATTCCCATAAACACACTCCTAAACCTTGTGGTAAGCCAGAAGAGTTGAAGCTGTTATAGCTGCAAAGGGTGGGCCAACATCATATTAAACCTTATGGATTAAGAATGGGATGTCACTAAAGTTCATACGCGTGATGGGCAGACGGGCGAATACTTTTCGCAATATAGTGTAAATAAGACTTGACCGTTAAAATCAGACAGCTAAAATGTGCCAAAATGAGGAAATATAACACAGCAGGCCTTAAAACCTTAACCTAATCATCGAAGCAAAAGCATATTCTGACAGCAGGAATGGAACGTATTTATGGTTCATTTATGTCTCACCTGTAATGACTCGATGCAGAAGATAGATAGTTAGATATTTGACATTAGTCCATTTCAGCGTTTGAAGAAAAAGAGCATTGTAAGTATTAAATTTGCAAAAAACTCACAGTGACAGATTTTTTTTCACAATTAAAATTTACATTTACATTTACATTACACTTCTATTGTTACAAGCTTGACATCATAAAAATAGCAGACCCTTTTTTGGTGCTATATAACCCTTTTCAAAAAGGTTCTATCTGATGAAACAGCTGATTTACAGGATTAGCTTTAGGATTAGGGAAACTTTATGGTAATAGACAACAGACATTTACTTGAATATATGTTATTAAAAAAAACAACTAACCATCTACAAAGCATGTACAACACATGATATCAGCTCAGTATGTCTCTGTAAAAGCTGTTAGGAATTACATGTAACTATAGTAAGACTTCATTTGCAATAAGACTTTCTTTATTTGCATTTAACACATCTGTTTATATTTAGGCAAATACAACAGAGGACTTAGCTAAGATATATATTTATCAAATTTATTTTTCAAATACATTTGAATCAAGTAAGACAAGTACAGTTTGAGCTGATTGATACATTGATGACTGATTTCTGCCATAAACGCTTTGAATATTAAAGTGGAATTCAAATGATTTTTCAGAAGTTTGGCATATTTCAATGGCTGGGATATAAACAAAGTCATCCAGGGTGTTTTGATGAAAATCACTGCATACCTTGTAAAGAAACATTTATTTGGATTTCTTTACAATGACAATGATAGGAACCAGGGGTCTTGATGTGCACAACCCAAATATAGCCATTTTATTTACTATCCTTCTGAGTTTTTATATGTAATGGTTATTATAGTAACATAGAAGAACATCTGCAAAATTACACTTTCTTTGGATGCTACTTCATTTTATAATGCCTTGCTTATTTTTAAAATATATAATTTAGTTCAGACACCTCAATCTGCCATCTCAAAATTTTAAAACAATTTCTCATGCGTCAGGCAATGTATCTATAAGCAGGGTATATAATAACTTTCTGTGAGGGAGCTTTTAGAGGCATTTAACTCTTCAGATATCTGATTCCCATCACCACCACTGAGAACAATTCTGACTCAGTAAGTTTCTCTATCTGTCTCTCCTGTTCACATCTTAACCATTTAGTTACATAAAAAATTTGAAAAAGTGATTAGTATTCCCCTCTAAATTATTGCCCCTAAAAACTGTGAAGACTAACAAGGGATGAGAGTAAAGTGTGGTCAGACTGTAAACAATGGTCAGTGAGAATAGACAGACTCAGATATAAGCAAATTTTTAAAATATCTTTCTCATAAATTTATTTGTGTGTCTTGCATCATTGAAAAGGTGGAAATGAGTGAATCAATTAAGTATCCCAATATATATGTCCTTAGAAAAATAAACTCAAGAAGTAACTATTAGGCAGTTTGTGTCCATAGCAGTTAGTCTGCCCACGTGAAATTCATCCTTCCCCCTTCTCTCTCTGAACTCTATTCCCATCTCCATTTATAAATGCTAATTTATTGAGATGATTCTTGGAAATATGTGTTCCACCTGTTGACAGCACATGTTCTTGCTTTATAATTAAACTGTTGAGGAGACGTTTTGCATGTGTGAGTGAGCAAGATGTAACTGCTGCATGTTAAAAGGCGATTAAGGTCGAAGGGGTGGCATCTGAGATTTGTGAGGCATCTAGAATGCAAAATACACTTAGTATACACACATCAACCCACATATTGCATGACAGCATTCACTGCTACAGCATTGTACTTTGCTAGCTAACTTCTTTCACCCATTTTCATGAGCAGATTCAACTAAAAGGTTTATTTTTCCCTGAAATAACTTCAGTTAGCTACAGACTACCCCACTGTGCTCTGGTTCCTATTCAAATATCACTGATGTGGTTGCACTGTTCTGGGGGCACGGCTGCAGTTGCTAATGGATGTTTAAGTAGTGAGTTTAAAATATGATGCATATTCCTCCTGTTGTGCTTCCTATTATAAGTCCTTTTTTGTTGCAGAGTTAATGAGAGCAATAAATCAGGGAGCAGTGTGTATTGATCTAATTTGTGTTGCGGTATGAATGAGGCACGAGTGAACTGCACTGAACTATACTGCTAAAAATAAAGGTGCTAAAAAGGGTTCTTTGGAGTGATGCCATAGAAGAACCACCTTCTGTTTCCTAAAGAATCTTTCACTAGATTGATCTTTAAGTTTTACAGCTCTAAGCTATGCCTGGACATTTTTACTATCTTATTATATCATTATATTACCCTTTTCTGACTGCAGTAACAGTATGTAAACAAATAAAGTAACAGACTTGATAAGGTCGGCACCCTGCTGACTGCTGGTCCACCCTCAGACCACCCAGATTACTGTACTGCATACAAGCTCTACTTAGGTTTTAATCTCCTCAAATAGATTTTAAATGCACACAGCCTTTTATTTTAGAAAATAAACTAATAAAAATATTAAAAATAACTGAGAGAGAAAAAAATAATGGCTAGGCCTAATTTAAAGTTATTTTATAGAAAATGTTGTTACTGACACTGTGCTAGATTAAAATTCTTTACTAATTTACAAAGTATGACTAAAAAAAGGAAGGTGGGAAAAATAATTTGGACCGTGAGTGGAAAATGAGTGATAAGTGGAATTTAGTCTAATATTCTGCTAAATCACCAGTGGGCCGCCCAGAAAACAGTGAGCAAAATGCCAGTGGACCACCAGCTTCGCCATCCTCTTGTTATCAGGGTTCCATCAGCTCACCATCGCCTCTTGCCTATGGTCAAAATTTGCACTCGAACACACGGCGAAGACTTCAGCTGACAGCCAACACATGTACTCAGTGCTATTGTCCATAGCAGGAACTGTCAATAGTCTAAAAACTGTAAAACTGCAGCATACAAAGAATATATTGTTTGAATGTATTATAAGCTTTAAATGTTTGTGTTTAAAAGGAAGTCCATGTATTTTTTTAATTATTGCATAATTCAGTGGTTGAGATGTGAACAAAGCCATTCAGAGTGGTTTGATGTGAAATGGTTTACTGTAGAGAATCTTACCGACTCAGATCTCTTTACAGTGGTGGTGATAGGAACCAGGGGTTTACAACCATTTTACAGCCATTTTACTATGCAAAACCACCAGTAAACATAAACGTGTCTTCTGAATCTTTATAAGTAATGCTGATAACATGGACATAGGTTTGCATATGGACAATAGTAACATGTCCCTTCCAATATTTGAATAAACTCGTTCGGATTTTTTTTTAAGTCATATTGGATAATTCTGATGTGCTCTCCCAGAGGCTACATCTCCAAGACTACCAATTAAGGCATGCTAACACATAAAATAATTTTGTCCATGCCAACACGTCTTAAACAATGTAGATATTGTGCCACCAAAGAGAAGAAGTAACATCAGAAGCTTTTTCACCACCCAGAGCGTAAGTAATAGGTAGAAAATTAAACAGCCAGTATTCATGGTGATTTAAAATGAAAACCTGCTGGCTACCTAACATCAGCAGCATTTCCACTGTTCAAAATAATGTCAAAGGGTGTTAGTCAACCATGTTAGCTAAACAGCTTAATACTAGAATTGCCCTTTAAGCTAAACCTAGAGTGTGAAAGTGAAAGTAAATCACTGTTAGCAGTGCTGGGTGGGTGAAAAGCCTGCTTAAAAGCCTGTACAATAAGCAGTGAATTATATGACAAATTAAAAAGTCCAAGAAATAATGTAGTATCTCATACTTTATTTTATGTTATCAATGCACCTTCAAGCCCTCATGCGTCCATGCTTCTTCATAACGATGTTTTTTTTTTTCTTGCGGGGAATACATTAATCACATATTGTTTGTATAAATGTTTGGACATTTAAATAGTAAAAACAGTTAAAATGCCCATTTCTAGTGCTGAAACTTTAAGTGTCATTTTCTTGTGTCACTCTTTTTCTTGCTTTGTTTTCTCTTCTCGTTCGCCCTCTCTCACAGCTGAACATCGCCGATTCATCATTCTCAATTGGCCAAAAAAGCAATGTGGACCAACTACAGCCAACAGTGCCATACACACCACACAGACTACAGACAACACTTGGCCACTGATGGACTGACGGCGTCTGATGACCTACGGTCAGCATAGTGTTTACTGGGCTTAACACTACTTGAACCCTGTTACATAACATTGACATAACCATGCCATAAACATGCCATGGAAGATGTCATAAGCTGTCAGGTCAGATTATGTTCAGCCATAAAATAGTGTCATTTTATGACAAATGCCATATGCTGCGTTCACGTGTTAGAGTTTAAAATACCATTGTCTGGTACATTACCAACACGGGCATTCAGAAATGGAAGTGTTGCCATGGTGACAGCATTACTGGCAAAATGGATGATTATTAGAAGAGAGCCCTAGCAGTGTAGATTCCTCATTTTTTGTTTCATAATACTGGATGATTCTAGATTTTAACATTTAGTGTTCATGGCTCCAAAAAAATAATTTCACTGCTGTCGATGGCAAAAGTTAGGAAAAAGAAACTCTTTGTGTAACGTTCCACCAGCTGCTGCGGTAAGTAAAACATTGCAGCTGGTGTTGGTGGAATTTTCAATCGCAGCTTATTGAAAACAATGATATATCTGGTTTGCTGCAGTCCAGCTACTGTCCACATTTAAAACCAGCAAGAATGTTTGATGTCATGACTGTCACATGCTAATTTTTGCTGTGTACTCTAGTTAACTGTTATGATGTCAAACATTATGACACAATAATTATCACAATTAACGTTAATGGTCACATGACACTGTTGTATTAATGGACGTAATCTGTCATGCCAACTCATGACAACTTATGACATCTTCCATGACATGTTATGGCCTGGTTATATCAATGTTATGCTACTGCTGCTGTGCTGTGTTACCTAGATGAACATACAAAAAAACTAAAACTCCAGAAATATAGTGTGTGATTATAATCCAAATATATTGTAATTTAAATAATAATAATAATAATAATAATAATAATAAAAACGTTATGTATATAGTACCTTTCACACACTTAAAATGCAGCTAAAGTGCTTTACAACGCAGTGTAAAAAAATTTTTGGTTTAAAGCCATGAGCTGTAGAAAGACCATTTAGCATTGTCTTTGATGCTGAGGTCTCAAAAATCTAACACATCTTACCAAATCCAGGTCCAGGCATTAGTGTGGACGTCAATTTGACATGTCACCTACCTAAACATTGTTGTGGATCAGGTACACCCTGTAATATCAATAGCATCCCCATTCCAGTGGCCTTTTTCAGCAGGATGCGACCTGCCACTTTGCACACATTGTTCAGGAACGGTTTGAGGAACATGACAAAGAGGTCAAGGTGTTGCCCTCGCCTCCAAATTCCCCAGATCTTAATCCGATTGAGCATCTGTGGGATGTGCTGGAATAAGTCTGATTCCTTGCAATTTACAGGACTTAAAGGATCTACTGCTAACATGTTGGTACCAGATACCACAGGGCACCTTCTGAGGTCTTGCAGAGTTCATATCTTGATGGGTCAGAGCTGTTGTAACAGCATGAGAATGACCAGCAGCATATTAAGCAGGTGGTCACAATTTTTTGGCTCATTGGTGTATGTGTGTATATGTGTGGCCTTTCTGCCTTCTGCCCAATGATTGCAGGGATATGCTCCATCATCCCTCCCCCCCACCGTGACTCTGAATGATAAGTGGCTTAGATAATGTGTGTGTGTATGAATTTTATTCATAGCTGACATTTAGGGCTAGTTCTTAAACACCTACTGTCAAGCAGAGAATGGCAAGATTACTTGCTTCCATTTGGTCAATGTATTTTTAATGAAAATAAAAGCAAGAGTAAGGCACAGGCTTCTCCATTTACAACTCGAAATAGTCAATAGTGCTTAGAGTAAACAGTTCACCAAAGGTCGCCATCATCCCTCCATATGTCTTTACATTCATTGCTCCATTCCTGTCTGCGGTAAGCATGCCTTAAGCCCCCCTCCCTCCCCAGCCATTTCTTTCTTTCTTTCTTGCTCTTGCTGCATTTCAAAATGGCTGTCAAGTGCTGGGATAGATTCACCAAAGTGTCAATGAACAATGCTGTTCATGACATGAACACGAGAGGGAGGAAGCAAAGGCTGAAAGAAGCTTTTGTCTTTCTGCGAGGACACTGACGACGTGACAGGACCCCTACAGAGGGCCGCGAAGTCTTTAAGAAAGGCTTGAGAATGCCCGTGTTGACCTCGTGGCTCATGGGCAGTGGGTGGCAGCGCTCTGTTCTGCAGGTGGAGCCCGGCAACAACACTAGCGAAAAGTGGAATAGATTGAATTTTTCCACTGCTCCAGTTCTCATGAAAAAAGAAAGGCCATTAACGCTGGAAGACATTCACGCACCGTCCTCACCGCGCCCCGAGAGAGAGAGTATGAAAGAAAGAATGAAAGAATGGGATAAAAAGCCTGGCATTTTGACAATGCCATGCAGGCGTATTAGGACCCAGTGTAGCATTTTTCAAAACAGGATTGTTTGTTTTATCTTGCATGGCAGCACATGCCCATTTTTCATTGGGTAATTTGGGCATTTTGAGACTATACAATGGAAATGGATATAATGAATACTGAGCAGATGATATCATGGCTGGTGCTTAATGCATTCCTATGGCAGTGACAGGACAGTAGGAGCGTCATTCTTCCTTCTTAAAGATGCTTTTTTACTAAGATGTGTTCATGAATGGGTTATGTCCTTGGCCAAGATCAGAGAGTACAATAAAAAAGAGACACTTAAATATACTTTAAAAAAAAGTATTTTAAGAGTCTAAGACTTCATGTAGACAAGCAGTCAAACTATCTTTTCATGTTTCCCAAATATCAAAAAATGACATAACCAGATGTAGATTAGAATTTTATTCATGCATCTTTCAACAAATGACAACATCCACAATCAGGCAATGAGCAAAACTGAATCTGGTCTAACCCTGCTGTCTAAAGATAGCATAAGGGTGTGATGTGAGAAGTGTGACAGCTGTTTCATCACACCAGTTCATTTATTCACTCGAGCAATCTGTCGAGCATCAGCACTCTCACGTTAAGTTCACCTCTGTGCTCTTCATATATGAGTATTTGATTTGCTGTGCTGCTTTTATTGTCCTTTATATATTCATATATTTTAGTAGACTGTCACATAACTAGCACTAAAGTGTCTTAACTGGACTGAACACTGTCACACTATTAGGGTGGCTGACTTTGTTACTGTTTTCATGCACGACCTGCCTGCGTTCATAGTCCTCATAAATTAAGCAGTAAAACATAAAGTAGCATAGACTAAGACCATCATGGCTGTGTAAAAATTAATGAAGCAAGCCCTTCACTTTACCTGAAAATCTCCCCAATGAATGACCTAAATGCCCTAAACCTCCAACAAATATATTATGCATACTTAGTGCAATAAAAAGAATATGAAGGTCAATATCTGAGAGCAGCATAGAAGCAGTATTCAATGGTAGGCCAAACAATACTACTGGAGTAACCAAATGAAATAATAATTACAAAAAGGCTCACAGATTAATTATTATTTTCCTTATTTTTTCTTAAATAAGAAAGTTTAATGTGGCATGTAAACATCGTTGAAGTTCCAAACATATTGTTCATTCACTCATACCTTGTATACCTTGTCCTTGTAAAAAATTAAGCAGCAAAAACAACCTGTTCTGAATTCATTACTACTGTGATGGCATGTAAAACAAAACTATTTCAGCCAACAGCAGTTTAGCTCTGCCCATTCACACTAAAGTTTTTATGAGTGTATCAGCCTGGATTGCTTTTTGAATTAAGCACAATACAGAACAGCACTTGTTTACATATATAAAATCAGCTTGTTTATTTCTGAGGAATGAAGAGAGATGGAAATGGTAAAAATGTATACAGAAATGGTCAAAATTAATTATGACTGTTTTTGGTACATAAATGTCATAAGAAGACTTTTCAAGGGAAAAAAAATACAATGCAAGAAAAAAACATAGGATATGGGTACTTTTATTATGCTATTAATACCTCATTGATTGTCCATTACTGTGATATTGGTGAAGTGTCCATTAAGTATTACTCAGTAATACTCAGTAATAGTCCATTAATTACTCAGTAATTAACTTAGCACTTGGTAATTAGACATTGAGAAGTACATTGTTAATGGATAGTTTAGTCTATTATTAGTTTATTTACTCATTAACTGTGCGTTAACTGCTGATTATTACACTAATAATGGACAGATAAGTGTATTTACTCATATAAAGATAAGAGAACTAACTACTTATGTGTTAGTCCTGTTTATTATATGTTAATTAATTTAATGATTAATAATTACATTTTTCCTCCATTAAGCAAACTTGTATAGAACACAGTCCTTGAGCTTTAGCTGTATATTTTCCACTTTACTTGAGGGGACACAAAGTGAATAACATCACCTTACCTGAAGGACACATAAAGTAGTGTTTCATGGAGAAGTAATAGGAAGTCAGGGTTTGGTGTTGTATGAGTAAAGTGAAAAAAATAGGCCTAAATCACTCACAACTAGACTCAATAATGCTATATATTTCCTTTCTGTTGAATAAAGTTAAATACAGATTTTGCATATACTGAGATACCTTTACATATTATCCAATGCATTTACCTTGACATATTTTTATGCTGTAAGTCAAACAACCCCCTTGCTTCATTTTGTTGTTGAGTGTGAACAAAACCAACCTGGAAGAAAAGACTCAGATGGCAAAGAACAACTTAATACGTTTCTGCCCAGAGCTCTGAACATAGAGGATCTAATTCCATCTCGGACAACTTAACTGATGCCTTCATGAATGTGTATAGCACTACGTTGGTTAACATTGATAACATGACCCCCCCAACTCATCATCTCTTCTACGAAAAAACATCAACAGCAACACATGCAGGAAATTAAAACAGGTAGTATTTTAAGAAGCTTCTTCATGTAAAAAAATGAGCCTCTGAAAGGAATCATTTGAGAACACTTTGATGCAGCATAATAGTAGGACTGTCAAATCAAAATATCAAAATATTACATATACTTTGATGCTCAGTATCAAAGACCTTGCTGAAAAACAATTTATGATTTATCAAGAGTTGTTAATTTTTAATATCCTCTAAAAGTTCTTATAAAAATAAAACTTTGTGGTACCTAATGCAAAATTATTTGGAAACGTAAAGCACAGAATGTATTATGCATGATCCCTGGATTAAAGTGCTTACTTAGCAGAGGCTTTTGTTTTATCTCAATACAGTGATGTATCTGTATTCTGCATCTGCATGGCATCACATCCTGCTTCTGGAGAACAGGACACTACTACCACTCATGATAATGATTCATTTCCATTGAACTATGCAAAGCCCAACATGACTCAAAGCCCAAGATGACCCTAATTCAGACTTTCCGTTAAGCCAGGTTTATTTTTTGCCAGACTAAACATAGCAGGTTTGATTAATTGTTAATTAAGTATGAGTGAATAATTTAAGGATGTAAAACAATGAATGTTTTTAGGCCTTTACTTTAAGGCCAGTTCTGTAGCTATGGCATAAAATCCTAAAATGTTGTCATATGATAGAGTTTTTGACTGAGATAAGCCTACCATCTACAACAGCACTAATGAATATACTGGAAGTCAAAAAGAATTAAGGTACATTTTAAAACCCATTGAGATCTTGTGGGGCTTCGTTGGCAAATGTGTTGAGAAGAAACATCTTCCACAGGAGTGGAAAAAGTAGTGAAAATGTCTACTTAAATAAAAGTACTGTTACTGTAGTGATAATTTACTTCAGTACAAGAAAAAATATTAGGAAACACTTGATTTGGATAGTCCACTAGATGTTGTGTAGATATTTAATTTACTTTCAATTTACATTCAACTAAAAATCTACTAAATTGACCATCATTTTCTTTAATCTAGCTCTAATCCTAGCACTAACCTTAAGCTCAAGCCAAAAACTTAAACCCCACCCTCTCCCTGGTACTAGCCCTAACCCTGGTCCAAATCCTAACCCTAACCCCACCGCTGTTTAGAGTTTCAACAGAGTTTCAACAGTTTTGTAACAATTTGAACACCTGTAAATAATCTGTAGGGGACTATAGTGGACTATCCAAATAAAGTGAGAGCAAATATGAATAAAGGAAATTACTCGAGTAAGAGTAAATAAGTAGTTTATTGAAAAACATTGACCTGGATACGTCATTGGACATACCTTGTACAAACAAACTTAACATGACATTACAAGACATGAATATCAAAACATATTATATGAGAGAAAGAGTCCAGAGGTTGATCACAGGATGCATCTTTCTGCCTACTGTGTAAGCTTTGCATGAAACTACATGCATTTCATGGTTAGATGATTATTATTAGACTAGAGTAAGACACGGGATGATTTCCACCCTGAGAAGAGCTCTTTATCAAACACCAGGGCAGAAAGATACATAAAAAGCACTGAACTGAACATACATTTCAGTCTCATTGTCCTCAGAGTTGTCTTTACATATTTAACATTAATTACTCCTAACTTCACATTACTTAACTATGAATTACTACTTTAAGTGCCACTTAAAGTAAAATGACAACCTTCATAACTAATACACTAAGAGCAGCCTATACACTTTACAGTGAATCACAGAAGAAACTTAAGTGGACACACTGGTGAGGCCTAAAACACAGGCCTTTATTCAGAGACATATGTAGACAGTTTCCCTTACAAGCAACAGAATGAAATAAGTACATATTAACCGAATCAGCCATACTATTATTATTTCAAAATGCCAGAAAGATTCTTTATGGGGTGACACCATGGAAACTCACTCCTGGATCCCTAAACAACGAGTCACTGGATAAAATTTGCAAGTGTGAATGACTTGTTTTAGTTTAATAAAAACAGAATTTTTCTTAAACTGTTCTTAAACATTAATTGATAATGTAATTATATTTTCCTCTTTACTTGATGGGACAAAACAAGTAGAGAGAAATTAAGATATCAGTAGTCAAGTCTTTGTATTTGCCAAGATTTTGTAGCAAAATTTGTAGTAAAAATAATCAACTGGGGACACAAAGTAAAAATCTATTACTAAAATAAATCATAGGTTAATCAACAGATAAGCACTGGGACTAACTCATAAGCACTGTTTAGTTTTTATGTTACTTCTTTGTATGAGTAAACACACTTATTAGTTCATTACCAGTGTAATAATCAGCAGGTAGTGCACAGTTCATGAGTAAGCAAGATATAAACTAATGACAAACTAAATTACCAGTTAACAGTGTAATACATTAGTAATTACTAAGTACTTAATCAGTAACTACACTATAAAAAGTGGCTTGTCAGATCTACCTAAAAAATACTTTACGTGGTAAGCAATTGAACTAGTTTTATTCAACTTAGTTAAAAGAATCGTTCATTCAAAGTATTTATTTAGTTTGAATAAAACTAGTTAATTTACTTGTTACCACATTTTTTTAGGTAGATCTGACGAGACACTTTTTACAGTGTAATACTTAATGAGCCATTAACTAATATATAAATCAATATTTTGTTCATTATTATGATATAATCAATTAATTTGCACTCTTTGCACTGTAAAAAATGGCTCATCAACTAGCTTTATTCAACTCAAAAAATTGCATTGATTGAAAGAATCATTTACTCAAAGTCTTTATTTAGGTTGAACAAAACTAGTTAATTGACTTGTTATTACATGAAGTAATTTTTTTACGCTGATCTGACGAGACATTTTTTTCAGTGTGCAATAAAAATAGTAAAATGGCACAGTATCAATTTAGGTAGGACTAGATAGGCAGTCAACCAACTGCTTATGTGCTTCCTTGTGGTAGAGAAAAGCAGTGATTTTGGCTGGTTTCAGGAGGTGTGCTTGGCAGCTGATAATAAAGCTGTTCTTTTTAGTTCATTCAAAAACAAATGAAGATGACAGTCTGGATAAAGTATGTTCCCCATCAGGCCTAAAGTGTATTTTAATTTATCTAGAAGCTGCTCTGTTTTGATTGGGTTTGAGAGCTGAATCTTTTTAACTTAACCAGGCTTTCTTCCAACTAGTTTTTGAGCTGAAATGTACCTAAATGTTGAAGTAGTGTAGTAAAAGTACTTAATTAGAGATGAACAGCAGTAAAGAATGTGGTGGAAGCAAGTGTGAGGGAGGTTGCTTTCAAGACTAGATGATCTACAAAACAAATGCCCAAGAAGATCTAAATTATGCCTGAATTTCACTTATTGAACTGTGTGACATCTTGCATTGTTTTGTTGGAATATTCATTTGTTGTACGTTTTCCTCCATGAAGTGAACTGACAGCATAAAAACATCAAAAACTGCTGACAAACAACAGTGTATGACACATACATTAGCACTTCTTTTTGACTGCCAGTGTAGATGCTAATTTGAACTGTGAAACAGTTCATACAGCGAAAAAGGTCTCATAATGTGATCATATTGACTTATTTTACATCTAGTTATCACTGGTTACTATGTAATGATCTGAGAGAACCCTTATTTTGAACAAAGCACAAAACAAATTAACAAAGCTAGAACCTTTCATTGTACCCATTTGCTCCAAAAAGATCCTTTTGATCAAGGAAATATTGTTTTTCATGCGTTAATTTACCAATCACATTTTCAATAATAATGAATAATGCATTTGTACTGAACACCTCATACTCTGTATCAAAAACACTGTTTACTGCTGTATTAGATACAAAGATGGAGTCTGGTTCTTCCTCTGTCCTCGTCTGCCCTTAGCAACAGCTTAAGCTCAAAGATCAGGCAGTCATGAATAAATAACAAAGCCTGGGGAAACCGAGGAACAGACAGAGCTATTCCAAACCATGTTCTCCCTACCTTAAACCTCCTCAGGCATTCACCAACCAGCACTAACCAGTCAAAATCTCTCTTTCAGCACACGCAGACTACTGAAGGACCTTATTCTTCAAAAAGGCCCAGACGATACTTATATTTCTAAGAATGTATTTCTAATAGGCATCTTTAGCACATCACATTCAATTCAGAGTAACAAAGGATATAAACTGGAGACGCACTCCACATTACGTGGAATTCTATTTCAGAAACCACTTCAGACCAAATGGTATTTTGCCTGTTGGATTATTGTCTGCTCTCTGCACAGCGCTGGCACCATTATTGTCTATACCCATTGCTTAATAATGAGTGAGGACTTGGAACCGTCTTCATAAAAGCACATTAAAATCAATTAGTCCTCTCCTGCTGTCCCGACGCTACAGGTCCTTCACGCAGGGCACCAATAGCCATATGCTAAAGCTATTCACATATGTCGCATGTGAGGACTTCACTGAACCCTCGAGCTCCAGAGGACAGGAAGAAGGACAGAGGCTACGGGGGAGAGAGAGAGAGAGACAGAGAGAGAGAGAGAGAGAGAGAGAATAGCCAGTGTCACAGAGACTGGAGTGAGGGAAGCTGAGCTGAGGCAGATGGAGATGTAGCCTGCAGTAAGCTCCTCTCTGCTGGAGTCAGGCCACTCTAGAACTGGCGCATCTTTCAGAAGCATAATGCTTCCTCAGGCTTCACTCTCCGCTCAAGGCCAGCCAACATTTCTAACATACATCTGTTTATGTCCACAATTACACCAGAATAGAAGCAATAAAATAAACCAGCAATTTCACCTTTTCTTTTACTTTCCCAGTACAAATGAATACTGGCCAGAAACTTGTATACTCAATGATTTTGTTTTTGTTATAATCTGACTCTGCTTTGGCCAGAAATCTATTGCTTGGCCAGTGCATATTTCAGTAATAGAACATGAAAGGGAGGGTGTCGCCTTTGGCTCGTGCTTGCAACCAAATCAACTGTGATATTTCTCGCGTGACTGATACTTTCATACAACAATTTTTAGCAAAGAAGTGTTTCAGATAGGTTGTGTTTTTAGCACTGGTAATTTCTTCTACTAAAAAAGCAGTTCTTAACAACCAGTGGTCACTGTTTTTACTTAAAAAACTGTGCTGTTTTCAGACAGAACAACACGGATAGAACACTTTTCAACTAATCAGATTATTTGGTCAGAACTGACTGACTAAACATTTGTGTTGAGGATTCTAACCATTTACAAAGCCGTCAGGAAAAACAATCTTTGTTTTTTATCACATTCTATCTCTGTGGTCTCCACTGTGACCAGCATGTGCTGCCGGTTCATATGTCAGAGTCCTCGGTAAACGCCACAGTTATAATGGGCCTGGTTCTCTATGATTCAGTCAAGCAGACGGAGGGCACAGCCGGGGCAGCCTCAGAAACCCAGCACGACTCAAAAAGGGCCAGGGCAGGGTCCGAGCACACAGGAGTGCTCGTTGTGCCTCAGGATAGAGAGAGGCAGCGGGTAGAGAGGCTGCACATGAATAGCCTCTGTATGTGTAGAGGTGGAAGGAGCAGTTGAACAGCAAACACTGGGCCTAAGGTCTGGCGAGCTGGGCGCCACAGCTGTTCAGTGAGAGAAAGAGAACACCGGGGGTGGAGGAGGGTCAGGGATGCTCTGAGGACACAGAAGCGCTCTTTCTAAAATCCTCAGCTGGCCTACAGAGCCAGCAGACACACAAAGAGAAGCGTTTAGTATGTAAGAGCAGAGAAAAGCAGATAAAGAGCATTTGTGTGAGTGGAATAATAATGAACCACAATCAAGGCCCTATTCTAAATGAATTAATACAAATGTGCCACTGAGCTAGTCATTATGCATCCCATGCAAAAAGGAATATAGTAAAATATTGTATGTTTCAATATTTTCTATTTCTATTTCACAATATTTAAACAAGACACAGTGCTGTCCAAAAGTGAGAGACCTCCATTCATTTCATTTCCAGTCCAAATTGCTATTTTTTCAATGTCAGGAAGTAAAGCAGAAAACATCTTTAAACGGTAAAATACAGAAACTAAATGTATGTCAACATCTTCAGTATTTTGTGTCCACTTTTTGTCTTTATTAGAACTTTTATTCTTTTTTTCCACACCTCAAAAGTTCAGTCTATAAAGTTGGTTGCATTTTCTGCTTTTCACAGTCACTGATGTTGAGGTCTGGACTCAGGGGTGGACTGTTCATTATTCTGAGAACATTTTCTCAGCTTCTTGACAGCTACACATCCTATCAGATTCATAGCGTTGAGTTCTCACAGTGGAAGGATGGACAGAAACACCTGTGGAATTTTTCAGATCTGAAGCGAGAGTGAAGCTTGATCTGTCAGAGGAAAGCTGTTTGTCTGGTGACAGTTTTGGTGGGATACTAGGCCTTGCATGATTGCTTGGAGTCCCATTTTCTCTTTACATTTTATTCATTTTTAACTGAACAAAAAAAAAAATTAAAGTGGAGTCACAAGGTTTTGATATGATAGCAATGATAAATTCCATATTCATAGGGGTTCTTAAAATGTGTGAAGGACATAGAACAACCCTGGAAAATCCAAATCTTTCTGAATTTCTTTGTTTCTTTGACTTCACTTCCTTGTGGCCTTGTGGAAAGATAAGAGCCTTAATAAAAATCATAATTCACACTCAGAGCCATTATTGCCAGTCTTTTCAGAAATGTTGAAGGGCTCAGCAGGTTTTTCCACCTGCGGCAGAAGGCTTCTCATCATTGTTCCTCTCTCTTTCTGCCTCTTTTATGAGCACCGGCAGGGGGTCGTCTTGACCTCTTCCTCCCCGAGCTGTTCTGACTTCCAAGGAGGGTGGGGGGTTTGTCCTGGATGGGCTCCTCAGAAGCTCAGTCTTTGTCCAGCTCCAATCAGGCATCACTCTTAGAGAGCATTTGTTCTCCTGGGCATGGAAATGCCAAGTGCTACTCTGAGCATAATTGGAGGGATGCGTTCATTCAGCCTTACATTACAGGGCATTCTGAGGATGGGGCTGCACATATATAGCCTAATCTAATACTGGAGGCAGGAAGTTTATCAGAATGTCATTTATGAGTAATCTGGTTTCTGCATAATGAGATTCTGGTAGGACTTGGGAAATATTAGAAGAATAAATATTGAATGTGTTCTTAATGCAGTTCTATCATCCTTTCAGCAGCAATCAACCAAAGCGTATGAGAATAACTGAGTGATAAAGTGATTGATCAAATTTTTCTTAAAGTGCCTGGTCCATACGGGATGACGGTGCATATTCTATATGACACACTTCTAAATTAGCAGTTACACAGAGAAAATGAAGTAGATTGGAAAGTACTGGTAATGGTTTACACTACATGATACGATGGATAGCAACAGCATAGCAAAGCATGAAGAGTGCACTGTTAGTAGTTACAGGGGACACCTGAAAGGTAATAGAGACAAAGCTACACTGAAAACGACCAATAAATGAAATGTAGATCAATTACATTGAAAAAGTCATATAATTGTATCAGTGGACTATGTGAAATATTGTGCTCATTTCAAAAAGCACCACTGATCTATCTAAAGTAGGTCAATATATTGTAATAAATATAGCCACAGATGGGGGGTGTAAGAGCTGTTATTAGAGAAGCAGGAGCTGTAGGATAGGACTGGAGGGAAGTTGAGGGGTATTCTCTAATCATATCGGCTATCACAGCCTGGTGCTAAATGATGGTTTTACCTGCGCTGAGTTCCGACAGTAATCTGAGCTCAGGACAAAGCCAGTGGCACCCTGATTAAAGACATTATTCACAAGCTTTCAATGGAGTGGATTTAGAGCGCTAATGAGTGCAGGCCTGCATAATCTCTATTAATGTGCACAGCTCAGAGGATGCACAATGATACACAGGGGAAGACATATGGAATCAACACATGTAGATTTTAGGCTCTCATTTGCCAGGACTGTAAGGTCTGCCATACAATACGAGAGGAGTAAACAACCAGTATTGTGTTAGTAGAATCTGTTTATACCTTGAGTATGGAGCATAGGCATATAACACAATCCCCCGTGTTGAACTGTAACTGTTAGAGCTAGGCTTTCGGTTCAAAACACGACCAGAATGAATGAAAAAACAGGTCTCACCCACGTCAGATCTTGATTGGACGATTCCTCTATCACTACCTAATTACCTTAGTGGTTAATCTGACATGTAAGGCCTTCAGTCCAGCTCTTAAAGTCCCAACCATAGGAAATTGTTGGGCATTTTAAGGTCTGAACTATTTTGTTTCCAACCAAAGCTTAACAATGAAATCAGAGTACTACCACAATACTTTCACAGTGTAAATACAAAACACGTGATGATTCTATTGAAATCATTAGGCCTTCTCTGAAGGCCTAGAAGGCCCTGAGGGTTCCCCACTAGCAGTACCACTATCTGCATCAGTTAAATGCCCAAAACATCTGTGTTTCTGAATTTGAACTTCAACTAGAAGTGGGTGGCGTCCATACAAGAAGTGACAGCATGATGTTTTAACCAGGACATGTTAAAATAATACTGTAAAATAAATAAATAAATTAATTAAATATTTAATATTATTCAAGCCACAGAAGAGTGAAAGCATGAAAGGCTGCTGGTTCCTATTAAACCAGGGGTCAGCAACATGCGGCTCTGCCCTTTTGCTGCTCCATGTTTTTTAGGTAGAAATAAAATAATCCTCCTTTGCAGTAAAATAAAGTTCTGCTGATCGTTCCAAAACAGTTTTAACAATAAATGGTCCTAAACGTTGGAGTTAATATATAACTGTTAATTCACCAACCTTTAATCCTGAAGGTTGGTGCGCAGACTGCTGGTCACCACAGCAATGCAGACAAGAATCTTGTCTAGCTAGATAATGAAACAACAAGGAGAAAGATTAAAGACGAACATCAATAATTTGGACATGAATGGACTTCTTTGCATTTATAAGCACTCAACTGGTTTCCTAATACATTTAATCTGCAGAAAGTAAGTCTGCAACTAGTACATCAGCACATATTGAGACATGTTTACAGCCAAGATGGTAAAACGTTACTTCAATAAATAAACATAAAATTGTGGCTCCCAAGGTGGTTTGATTTTTGTTGAAAGGACAAAATGGCTCTTCTTAACATTTGGGTCACTGACCCTGTACTAAACCAATGCATTTTGTTTCAGTTCATTTACAACTTTGGGATTACTTTGTAAATTAATAAGGCTATTATTTTATGTCATTTTTTTTTTAGGTCAGATTAGCAAAGTGTTCCACCTGTTCATATATGTATTTGTATCTGCAAAATAATGTACTCTTATTCATTCACATCCATAATGGAGAACTCTCAGGGATGACAATGCGCTTCTAGCTGAAGGACACAGGAGCAGTGTGGTTGTCTGGGGAATTTCTATATCCTACCACACAGCCTTTCTTTGTACCCTAACACTCTGAGAATAACCAGCACAGTACAGAAATTATGCGAAACACAATGCTTCTTATTAACCACAGGACTGACACAGCACTGATCATTATAAGACTTTCTCAACTGAGGCGTCTCGTTAGGAACAAACCGTCTAAATGAAATAAATAATACTCAGACTCTGTATTGCATAATAAGCCTTTCAGCCCTCTCAGCTGTGTGAAAATGAACAGCAGACTCAGCACAAAGGAGAAACTGCAGCCCTGGATTCTTCTACCTGTCAGCTCCACACTGAGCAACATCTGCAGCAGGCTGCTCACAACGGCCTCTCCTGCACACTTTAGCCCGGCTCTTCTGTCCTCTCCTGCGTGATTCAGCCAAGACAGCACTATTGCCGGCCCCGTGTGGAGCCAGTGCTAAATCTACCTGCTCTTTAGAGACAAACGTGCTGCCAGGGGTCAAAGGGAGAAGGGGAGCATATGCCTGTCTAACTTTAGGCCCCAGAGAGGAGAGAGAGGACAGAGGGGGGTGGCGGGAAATGTCCCTCCAGCAGGACAGCACACGCTCTCCTCATGGACACGGTCTGTGGTCTGGCTCCCAGCATGCACCAGGACATAAGCACAGCACAGGTGGCACTGAAAGTATTAATAGCCCTGCCTTTAGGACAAACACTGCAGACAGAGAGAGAGTAAGAGAGAAAGAGAGAGCGGGACAAAGGTAGGGAGAAAGAAAGATAGCAAGAGAAAGAGAGTGAAGGTAGTGCGAAAGGTAGCAAAAAAGAATGGGGGGAAGAGAGAAAGGGACAGAGAGAGAGCGAGAGAAAGAGAGGTATAATGGTCAGTAGAAGGAAATGGGAAGGGAGGGGCAAAGGGTTAGTAAGAAAGGTAACAAGAAAGTGAAGTAGAGAAAAAAGGGACAGAGAGAGAGGGTGAAGGTAGAGAGGGAAAAAAGAGAGAGAGAGTGAAGGTGGGGGGAGAGAGAGAGAGAAAGAGAGAGAAAGCTAGTCAAAATGGGAGAGAGAGAAAAATCAAAGTGAGTGAGAGAGATAGAGACAGAGAAGTAAATACACGAGAAGCACAAAATATTGGAAACACCACATGCAATACTCATAATCATGCACCATTTTATCAGAAATACCTACCATTTTGGTGCACTTTATTGGTTTACAATTACTGTGTAGCCCATCTGTTGCTGAACAATTCATCGGCCCCCCTATACACCCCTCCATCAGATGGAGTTTTTAAACACTTTTTCCACTCACTGTCCACTCTATTAGACCTTCCTACCTTGTTGGTCCACCTTGTAGGTGTACAGTTACAGTTAGTGTACAGCTCATCTTCTTCTATGCACAATTTGTGTTGGCCATGGTACACTTGTACCAGCACAACACAAACTACTATGCCACCACCATGTCAGTGTACTGCTGTACTGCTGATTTCATGTTCCATAATCTGTAATGTAATCCAAAGAATTACTATATTAAAGTAACATAATCTGATTTCTTTTTGTTACTTTTGGCTTACTTGTCTTTTTAAAGAGTTCAAACAAATTCCAACAAGACATCTTTAAACAGGACAACTGCAATATTTGTATAATAATATAGGTGATGTAACTGCCAAACCTACACTAATAGTATAACCAGAATTCCCAGCTAGGAAGCTTTACGTCCCAGAGGCATCACTAGTGAGTTTGACAACCATCAATTAACCAACTAGCCTACTTCAGTGTAGCTTCCACAATCAGAGAGAATGAAATGAGAAATAGAATTTTAAACACAATACACAACTGCTTACATCACACTTAACCACCTAGTGATCCAGACACAGCAGGTGAAGGCTAATTAACCAGGTGTATATGTCCAGGGCAAATGGTCGAACACTGATTTTCTTTAGTTTGTTTTGCAGTATTGTACTGTTTCTTTACCACTGTCAACTTTACCGCTTATTAGCTCATGTTATCTATAGCTCTGTAAGTAGAAGGCAATGCTAGGAACTAGCTCAGCTCAGCTTCAGTCAGGAGAAACAGTGGAGCAGGGTAATTCTGTGTTTACATGTTGCCTTTGAAAAAAGTGGCATTCTGTGCCACATCGATGGCCATGAGCAGCCACATAAACATATAAATGTCGCCATGGTGATAGCATCTGCTTCAGCTTTTATTTGTTTAAGGTAAAGCAAAGGATGCAAAACTTTATTAAAAGAAACAAACAGCTGAAGTAACAAAGATATCTCCCTTGGATCCTTATAAAGAAAGCAATGGGTGCCGCTGGTTTGACTATTTTCTGTTTCAGAAAAGCAAAAGCATTGTGGAGACAGTTCAGATGTCCATAGCCCAGTCTGAGCTGATTTTTTCAGAGATGCAAGACCGTACGTGACAAAGCAGTGGACATACTAATCCTTTTGATGTTTGTTAAAAGTTATTTTTGCTGGGACTAAACTGTCCAGTCAGTTAGATGTTGCTATGCCAACCACAGAGACAACAGGCATTGGTGTTGTGAGCTCATGCTTTCTGCCAAAGTTCACAAATCAAACCAAGGACAAATAAAATGTCACTTTTTGCCATCAGAAAAGTTTGGTATGTGAGTGTTAATGTAAGCATGCTAGTAATCACTCTTTTGTTAGATAATGTACCTGTAATCTGATTATTGCCTTGTTCCTGTAACTGCACAGTTAACTTTTTGTGTCCTGATTATGTAACACTGTTACATGTATTGCAGTATATGTATCTCTTCCTAACCCTGCACATACACAACAAAACAGCAGGACAGCATGTTATCAGCATCAAGCACATTACATCAACCTATTAACAGCACAAGAGCGAAGACTGAATCTCATTTCAAACAGCCTGTTCAAAAACAAATACAATTACTGTAGCTTTCATCAAAAACTCTAAATATATGCAATCTCTAAAAGAAGGTAATGGAAGTCTAGCAAAATCACATGCAAATATATACAGAGCTTTAGCCACAGAGCTGACAGATCATAACAACAAGAATAATCAAAATACACACAACAGCAGTAAATGTATCAGACTGGTAACATGAAGATACTATGACATACAATTCTACAGCTTCTTTAGGGATACTCACCAAAACTGGCCTTTGTCCGATTTGAATTATGTCCACTTATCATTTCTTTTTTCAACATGAGTCTTCTCAAACAGATTTAGTATTTAGTAGATTTTATCTAGTAGAAAAATAGTTATATATTTCAGTATGGTTAAATCTTGTTTTTTTGCTTGTGGTAACCTGTAGGGCGGTTCCCCCTCACCCACAATGGGCAAAACTACCCTGATCACTGCAACGTTGTGAATGATCCATTATACAAACAATATCTATTTAGTGGTGAGTCTATGGTGGTCCATTTCCATCGATGGAAGGGGTAGAGGGTGGCTGATCAATTGTGCAGTAACAGATGGGATACAGTCAGTAATCATAAGCTAATAGAGAGAGAGAGTTAAGTGTTTGAGAGAGATTCAAAGTTTCAAGTTCAAAATGCTTTATTGGCATGAATTGTAATTTACAACTGTTGCCAAAGCAGTAAATAGAAAACTTAATATTGAAGAAGCAAAATAAACTAGAAATGTGCATTTCCTGAAGAAAATGAGAGGGGTTGGGCAGGTTAAGCAGCTCTGAGGCAGTTGCTTGTGTGTTGCCAAATGGTTAGCGGTTGCTAGGGTGTTGCTGAACGGTTACTATGGTATTTTAGGTGGCTGTAAAAAGGCTGATAAGTGGTTGATATGGTATCCCAGGTGGTTGCTAGGTGGTTGGTATATTTCCCCACATGGCTAATAGGGTGCCACTAACAGACTTGTATCAACATGACATCCGTTGGGTGCACAATTTTTTGCACCCCATTCATTCCTAAGAGGGGGTGGGTATTGTCATTAAACAATGCTTGTACAAAAACCATATATCCAATTAAAAAGCTGTATATAAGCACATCTGTCCAGATCAGACCGAACATTCCGGAGTTGGAATGATGTTGATATCTCGAAAACTATGGGACAAGTAAGCAAGAAAAATAATATACCGTCAGATAACAATAGCGTTGCGCCATCACCAATAAGTAAATAAATGAATTTAAATAAAACGTATTGCCTGGATGTATGTGTTATACATGTGGAGAGAGAGAGAGAGATAGAATGTTGAAAGTGACAGAGAGTACGAAAGACTGCATTTATTCCCCTCTTCTGTGTTGAGCTTTGAGTCTGTAACAGATTTCCCAAGTGTATGCTAAGGTGAGCCACACTGATGTTTTGTTCTGCTTCATGAGGTAAACACATGAAGCTGCTGTTTCCTCTGCACTCTTTAATTATGTAGCCTCACATGTGCTGCCTTCTGTTACACCTGACAGAAAGCAGTTTATATGAAAACATGCCCCACACTGAATAATGCAATTATGAAATGGGATGCACTTACCTAATGAGTTTGGAAAGAGCCCGGTTTCTCTCAGCTTGCTAAATTGTGACAACGCTGTAACTGCAGAGGTTTGTACCTGCAGATTGCTCTACCCAGCTTTAGATTTGCCATTAGCGGTATCCTAATGAATAATTGTGTGTGCTCCTATCTGCTTAATTGGCTTAATGAGTAGCTGAGGGCCATACGTTATATGCCCCTGTTGAGCTGTGGGCTACATATGCCCCTGTAGTGGGGGTATTAGGAGGAAAATGAGGCAACAGTGTCTCATTCAGTCTTGGCGGAGAGAATCTCTGGTCTCTGTGCAGTTGACTCTCTCATTAATATTTGTTGAATAAGGGCTAGCATGGGGCTAGAGTTGGTGCCAACTGGTATACATGCCATACAAACCCGATAGAATACAGAAACACATCAAGACATGTTACAGAAAACATGTATGTATCCATCTATTAAACATTTGCCAACTGACTGTTCTGATTTACATAGCTTTGATGAGTACCATACTTAAATGAGCTGTCATGGTTATTGGGCCTCATGTTTAAAAGACAAGAGCAAATGCTTCATGTATAAATTCTTTGTATGACACGTTTTCACATCTCCATACAAAATGTAACACTAGATTACACTTTATGTAACTGTTAATGTCCATTAACCATCAATTGGAAATCATAGCACATTTCCCTGATCTATTTCTGAGTGAAATACAGTATTAGGGAGGGTCTCTGAGCTAGCTGAATGTTTTCAGCAAATGATATGTGGAGGTGGTGAAACATTATATTTTTGGTATTATCATATTATTGGTGCACCATGACGTACTTAAAAATCAGACATTTTATAGGTGGGCAAATGTCACTTCCATCAAACATTGCCTTTTAATTGATATGATATGATGAATCAAGCTTAGTATGACCAGGGAAGTGAACTAATAATGTAAAAAGGTCAATTATGATGTCAAATGGCCTTTAAACCAGGCTCGTTATCAGGCCTACCACACTAGAAAGGCTCTGTTCATACCTGCTTTGTCTCTAGAGATCTGATCCTAACTGAGCAGCGAGACGCAGTTCAGACCAGGCATTTACATGGATCTTGTGAACAGTGACCACTTAAGACCAGATTTTTTTTTTTCTCATCACTATTCCAACAAACAGGAAAGGGGATTAAAAAAAAGAAGCTACAGTGCTGTGAAAAAGTATTTGCCCCTCACCTGATTTCTTCTATTTTTGCTAATTTGTCAAATTTAGACCATCACACTACCACCACCATGCTTGACTGTTGGTATGATGTTCTTATGGTGGAATGTGGTGTTAGCTTTATGCCAGATGTAACAGGACCCATGTCTTCCAAAAAGTTCCACCTGTGGACTCATCAGTCCACAGAATATCATCCCCAAAGTCTTGGGGGTCGAGTCTTTTTGTTTTTTTGTTTTTTTTTGGTCAGCAGTGGTTTGTGCCTTGCAGCTGTCCCATGGATGCCATTTTTGCCCAGTGTCTTTCATATCGTGGAACCGTGTACATGAACCATGACTGAGGAAAGTGAGGCCTGCAGCTCTTTACATTTTTGTCTGGGCCTGGATGAGTCGTCAATGCGCTCTTGGTGAAATTTTGGTAGGCCGGACCCTCCTGGGAAGGTTCACCATCGTTCCAAATTTTCTACATTTGTAGATAATGGCTCTCACTGTGATTTACTGGAGTCCCAGAGCCATAGCAATGGCTTTGTAACCCTTTCCAGACTGGTAGATTTTAATGACTTTGTTTCGCATCTGTATTTGAATTTCTTTACATTACACTGCTTTACATTGTGATACAGGTTCTATTTAAGTGATGTTTAGATTCAACAGGACTGGCAGTAATCATGCCTGGGTGGGGCCAGTGAAACTGAACCCAATGGTCAATTAATTTGGTTAACTGGTTGATTTAATAAGGGGGCAATTACTTTTTCACATAGGGCCAGGTAGGACTGAACAGTATATTTATGTGACAAATATGCAAAAATGGGAAGGGGCAAATACTTTTTCACAGCACTGTATATAAAGTGTAAATCAGCTGCTTTTGTATGTGCTGTGCTGATGTAGCTGATGTTGCTGTTGGGGATGTACTGGGACAGTTCAGTGTTCACACTAAATATTAGATGGTCTGAAGGTGATGTGAATGATCGGATCACAATGCATCTCATTCTCACCCAGTGCTGTTGACTTTCAATTGTATCACCCAATATGCCCGTTAATGCCAGAGCCTCCCCTTCAGCTCTATCGCTAATGGCGCTGATGTCAACAAGAGCGTTTATATTTGCCATAGGAGATTTGTTTGTACATAGGCTTCCTCAGGATGGTGGCCTATTTATTTCATTCAATCATGTTTTTGTACCAAAATAGATACAGCAATACCAATTACGTTTTGCTAGAACAGTAGCTTAAAATTCATAAAAGGCCATTTTGTTTGCTCCTGCACTAAGGGGCATATATTGTTCAGTGACGTGGTCACTTAACCTACTAGAGCAGGACTGCCCAAAGTGTGGCCTGCGAGGACCTTTGCTTTGCGTGCTTCTCACCCAACGAGAGAACATATTGTCACACTAAATGTAATGTATTAATTTCTTATTATCCTTCATACATTCTACTTTTGAAGTATTTTAGCACAAAATATAGTAAAATATTATTATAAAATAAACTTTAAAAAAACCACCCAACCTTCATTATTTATACGTAGTTTGTTTATTTATTTGTTTGGTCTTTCAGCACAAACATTGTACTTTACCTCCTGCAAGAAAAACAGTTTGGACACCTCTTTAGACAATTAACTGTGTGAATAAAAATCACTAATTACAGAATTTGTTTTACAATACTCCCAAAATAAAACAAATATAGCTGTGGTAAGTAAATCACAGCAGTGTTCAGTAAAACATAGAATGTATTGACCTTTGTGCTTGTTTTAGTGTGACAATGCAACAGATAAAAAAAATAAATAAATACAATACATGAGACCTAGCTGACTGAATTGATTCTGCTGTAATAGAATAGAAAGATAATGAAAGAAAGCACTCAACATGTTTTTAAATTAGTCGCTGCTGCTTTCTGTGCCACACATTTCATGTCACATATTTTGCATAAATTGAACATCTGTTCCATGTTTTAATGCAGTGTGAATTGTTTATGCCTTTGTGCTAGCTTTTATCAGTGAATGATTTGTGGTACAAGAGGTTTATAACTAATGCTGGGAAGCCAAAGAAATTCAGATTACTCTGCAAATTTGTTCAATTTACCCACCAGGGTTTGTGCGGCTCTGTCCATGTTGCAGCACGGCTGTTATAAATCACAGTGTAAGAACACTGCTTAGTTCAGCAGGTGTTTAACTGACAATGGATCATCAGTCACAACAGAGAAAGCTGTGTTTGGCTTGGACGTTTGCCAGATATGCAAATAAAAGCCATGATTGCTATAAAATTACTTTTCAACGTGATGCAAATATCAGTTCATCCAACAAAGTCATGTGATGTAGATTCAGCATCAACACTGATCTAACCATTACATTCTATTGGTTGATGGACTAATCAATGTCTTCTTAACCAAATGCAATAAAGGTTTCTCTCACACCCTGTAAGATGTGCTTTCAGAACAAAACGCACCTTTAAGGATACAGTAGCTGTCACTGTGTTGGTGCTCTTAAAGGTTCGTTCTTCAGAAGTTTATTTGGGGAATATAACTGTATGGCATTTCATTGCAGTTATATTTTTTAAGTTGCATTGAGTCTGCACACCCTGTTCTGACTGCAGCTCGTCCTTCTAGTAAAAAAAAAGTTCAATTCTGAAAGGGTGTAAATAGGAATTTGTGCCCTGGGAAATTGAATGTAGTGTACCTTTAAGACTTCTTTAAGGTACACAACTGAACCATAATGAGGGGCAATATATGCCTGAAGTAACATGTAAACATTGTCAAAGTTTCAAAACACACATTTACGTATATCGGTCTAGAAGACACAGCAGCAAAAACAGCCTGCTTTGTTCTAGGTGACAAAGAGAGGTCAGGAAATGGTCATGTAAAAATAAATTATGACCATGTTGCATAAAACATAAAACCACAAAAAAGTTCTAAAAAAAAAATAAAACACAAGGGAAATATGGGGTATGTGCTCTTTAAGGACTATGTTGTACCTTTGAGGGTACATGTGCAGTGTCTGTACCTTGTGAGGCTAAAATTGACCTGACAGTGTATATCGAGTTTACATGAAGCCTTAATGAACTTAATACCTGTTCAGCACTGAACTTCTTACTGACATCACCCAGAGGAAAAAGGATGTATAAAGTCTAAACCTGCACATCATTTTCTATAATAACTGCAGAAGTAGTTTAGATAAACAGTATATCCTCTCAGTCAGACCCTCACTGAGTGAAAGCTGTGTCAATAGCTCGCACTGATTAGCTCACATGGGGTTGATTGGGCAGGAGGAGGGCTAGTAATTACCTGCAATCATATTCGAGACCCCGCAATCATCTAACTTCTTCTGAACATATGCACTTTCACAGAGCTTAAGAGTCAAATGACGAATGATGTGCGCTTGTTTAGAGATTCATCTGTTTTTTCCCCCAACTATTTATTTATTTATTTCCCCTTGTAAGGAAATAGCCCTTACACATTACACATACATACATACATACATATATATATATATATATGTATAAGTATATATATATATATATATACACATACATACAGACATACATGTATATTTACATACATACACGCATATATATACACACATACATACAGACATACATACATACATAAACATTGCACCATATATATAAATATATATGTCTTGTTGGCAGCAAGGTGGCGCAGTGGGTAGCGCTGTTGCCTCACAGTGAAAATGGCCTGGGTTCGATTCCCGGCCGGGTGACCAGGGTCATTTCTGTGTGGAGTTTGCATGTTCTCCCCGTGTCTGCGTGGGTTTCCTCCCACAGTCCAAAAACATGCAGTTAAGCTAAATGGACACGCTAAATTGCCCCTAGGTGTGAATGTGTATGTCTGTCTGTCTGCCCTGCGATGGACTGGCGACCTGCCCAGGGTGTGTCCTGCCTTCCGCCCAATGACAGCTGGGATAGGCTCCAGCACCCCACCGCGACCCAGAAGGATAAGCGGTTTAGATGATGTATGTATGTATGTATGTATATATTTTGTTGATGTTCTCAGTGAAAATAAATTACTCATCCTCTACATAGAACATACTTCTGCACATTTTAATGCACAATTACTGTTTATTTGCTGAATTTAACATGCTGGGGAAAAAAACTGAAAATGTGGCCTGTGCAAAAGTTATGGCACATTTTATATTCTATTTTTCTTTTTACCAACGTGTTAATCTCAGCAAATAAATAGAAATTGTGTGTTAAAATGTGCAGACAAATGGCACATTTAAGTGTGCTCTCTGTAGAGGATGTGTTTTTTTTTGTTTTTGTTTTTTTTGTAGAGTAGCAAGAAACCTATAATTTGACCGGGGGTGTTCAAACATTTGCATATGGCTGTGTATGAAAAATAACACGCGAGGTGTCTAAAAACCACCAGTTTATTCACTTGTGAATCCTCTGTAAGGGAGGATGTATACAAAATCAAGCATTTTGCTCAACGGCTATTGTTGTTGTTCAGGTACTTATATTTCACGTCAGTTCTGTCTGGAGCGGCTTTACACTGCTTGGCTGTTTCAGAAGACTATCCAGTCCCTGAACAATTAGGTTTTCTGTCAGTTTGAACAAGTGTAGTCACAGCTGCATCCCTGTCCGCTGTTCTTTTCTACAAACTATGGACTGTAGGCTAGTGCTCATTCACACTAGAAAAAACAAAAGCACTAAAAGAGAGAGCAGTCTGGAGGAGTTTTGAGGGGCTCAGTTTATAACACTATGGGGGCAGAGCAGAGCTGTCTCTGTCTCTCTTACCTCTCATCCTTAAAAGACAGAAGAGTATCTAGTCTGTCTGTTCCTGAGTATAATTAGTCTGTATATCAGAGCTGTGGGGAGAGAGTGTGATTAAGAGCTGCTTCATCTACATCACTGCATGAGGGCACAGCTCAGGAGAGAGAGAGAGAGAGAGAGAGAGAGAGAGAGAGAGAGGAGACAGATTATCCTCCAGCTCCATCTTCCAGCCTGTAAGCTTATTTAATTACTGCTGCCCCCAGACCTATAGAGGACAGGCCACACCTACAGTATGTTTTCCTTAACTAATGTTATATACTGCATATGTTAACAATAACAACTTTGAACTTCAGCATTAATGAACCTTAACTATGTAAACACAGTAATTAACACTATTATTACATGATGTAAATGTTAATAATAAATTAGTTAACATTAACAATCCTCGAAGCAACAGTGCATTCGAACATTTGCATTCAATTACCTGAGTTGATTAATAGTATTTACCATTACATTACCATAACTGATGCTATTAGGTGATTTATTGTTTCGTATAACCTGTTGGATCCTCTTCATATCTAATACATTTTTCATTACTACCCTCTGCACATGCATTAAAGGTGTACAGAAATTATGACATTTTGTGTTTATTCTTATAAATAACACCCCTCTTGAACTCTAACATTACCCTTTACTAAATACTTATAAACACTGAGAAACTGTCTCACATTACATTTTGAAAAATAGCCCTTAGATTTGTACAATAGATTTGTATCTCTAGAGATCAGCAAATGCTCAGACAGAAATAAGCCAAATGTAACATTAAAGTGAAAAATAAATCAAAAAGTAGACAAATGGAGTGTCCACCAGTGGACATTTGCGGGGTGGGTGGGGGCTCTGGTAGCAGGTTGAGGGGGCCAGCTAGGAAGCATTATGTTCAAGAAACATCGCATAGTGGGGATGACCCACTACCCACCAACTACCCAACTTTGTTGTAGCTTCCATTACCAGAGAGATTAAAAAACACAACACGAGATTACTGACATCACACTTAACTGTCTAATTACTATAACAGCTGATAGCAAACCACAGAGAGTAAAAGCTAATTAACCAGAGTCCTACCTTTTACAGTACTATGCAGAGACGTCTGGAGTGAATGGTTGAGGACTTTAATGTTGTGGGTCAGTATTGAACTTTATTTTTTTCACCACTTTCTTCACCAAGGTGAACTACCAACAATTAATTCAACAATTACACGTTGGCTTTGAAAAAATAATTCCGTGCCTTATGGCAGTATTAGTGTAAAGCGGTGATAGGCTCCAAGACTGATGGCGGCATGTAAGCTTTGTGTTCACATAAATAAAGCCAGTCTTCATTGCCTCAACCTGTTACCAAATCAGTGGCAAACACAGAACAGCTGATCCACTACATTTGCATGACATCCACAGTCATTCAGTCAGTCATTCATTCAGCAGTTCATAGTGTGTTAATATTAACTAATGCAGTAAATAATGTTAGTTAACTAAACCTAAAGTAGTCCAACGTCTACTTTTCCCTTGTATATTTGTATAATACTCATGCGTGTGTTTGTGTATGTTTGTTTATGTTTGTTTACATACCAAAAAACATTAGAACATAATTACTTTTTACATATTATACTCTATCAACCTATATTATATCGATCAACCTGCCTCACACAGGCTGTTTTCGTTACTGTGACTTTAAGACTGATATGTAAATAAGCTTTGTTCACAAACACATTCAGTGATATTGGCCTTGTACTGTGCCTCAACAAGTAGTCTGGGCTGAAACACTTCTTATAACTTCAGCGTGAGAGGGTGGAGCTAAACTGCTGAAGGCTGAATAGGCAAATGTATGCATGTATATTGGTTTTCATGACATCACAAAAACAATGATTTAAAATGGGGCGTTTGTGCAGCTTAGTTTATAAAAATGGACTGGAGAGCAAATGGTACATTTTGAAACTTGAACAATGTTTACATACTACATTCACAAGAAAACAAACAAACAAATATCAGATATTTAAGGGTTTCCATGATACTTTAAAGTTATCCTCTCATGTGTGATCATACATATGCATATGTATGTGTAGTAAACGTGTGCAGAGGAAGTGGGTTGAGATATGACCACTGAAGACACCATCATTATCTTGCATGGCTTGCATGCACGGCGTCAGCTCCTAATGGAGAGGAAGAAGCACAGAGTTACTGACTGTGCATCTGTACCCACACCCCATCATTAATCATACATACAGTCTAGAAAAGGGAGCCCTGGGCTTTATGGACACATCTAACCACTATCAGCTCAATGACCAGCACTACCAATGAACAAATGCTCCTGCAGATAGGAGCTCTCATGTGAGATTACTGCAAGGTTTTGATGAATGTCCTAAAACTGGGGTCAGGCTGAAATGCATTAAGTCAAAATGACTAAAATATTACTGCAGTGAGATGCACATGCTTCTCTGTTGCTTATAATTGATAAGATATATATAATACATTGAGCAGGTTAAATATAATTTATCTCCCTAAAACACCATCAGGCACGAGCATCTCTTTCACAGTCCTTTATGGCCAATGGTGTGGGAGAGGGAGAGAGAGAGGGAGAGGGAGAGGGAGAGGGAGAGAAAGAGCTGGCCTGAAGGTCACTGGCTCCAGCAGTAATGGGCAGAGTAATTCATTGGGTCCTTTTGAATGGCCTTAATGTTGAATGTCACTTATTTTCCAGAACGGGCCCTCAACGAGCGGTAATCTCTCATCATTGGACAATGCCCTGTCAGGTCGTGAGGTGGCTGTCCACCTGAAATACATTTCTATTCAGAATTAATTCGTTTAGTCAGGGGGAAACGAGAGTGCATTAATCATACCTGAGTGCTACGTGTCCTCTGAATCATCTCCTTTTCAGAAGCTGTCACATAACATGTGGTCATCCCAGGCAACATTCATCACATGATCTGCTCTAAATGGAGCGAACTACACTTCTTATAGGTCCAAAAGCAGTAATATGTTGACACATTTTAACACAGGCAGCCACTCAAGAACATTTCTCAAGAAAATCTGAATCAGAAACAAGAGATGTCCTTTCTGTTTTTAATTCCCAGTCAAATAGCCATTCATTTTTCAGCAGCAGGGAAAAAATCTGAAAATTTATATTTAACAGAAAATGACAAGAAGCCTCAGCAACTAAATGTCATATTAAACTTTTCAGTATGTAGTGTGTCCATCCATGCTTTTCAGGGGACGTGGTTTCAGTTTTTCAAAGAAATCTGCAGGGATATTTTTTCACACCTCAAAAGTTCAGTCTTAGAAGTTGGTTGTATTTTCTGCATTTCTCAATCCAAATAATCCCAAACACATTCAGTGATGTTGAGGTCAACATCAGCAGCTTCTTTGATTTGAACATTTTCTTCTTTATATATTTCTTTTCTCAGTAACAGCTTCTTGACAGCTACACATGCTTTCAGGTTCATAGCATTATGTTGTCATCACAGTGGAAGGATGGACAGAAACACGTGAACATTTTCAGATCTTAAGTAAGAGTGGAGCTTGTTTTTTCCTCTCTCTCACAGATGAAAGCTTTAAGTACTGCGTATCTGACGGTTTTGGTGGTCTACCAGGTCTGGCAGGTAGCTGTTAACAGTCCCATTTTCTCTACATTCTTTAAACATTGTTTTTACTCTAGTTTTGGAAACTCCTGATTTTTTCACTTATTTTTCTTTGACTTTCCTCTTCCTTATACAAGTGGACTGTCTTATATCTAATTTCCTCATAAATATTCTGGAAATGTCTAACTTGTACTTAATGGCCTCTTTGACTGATCTTTTTAAAATAGATCACTTCTTCTATTTGAGAATAAATTGTAGAAAAACATGGTATGTAAACCAGTGTTTAAAATTTATGTGCTACATGATTATTACAGTCCAGCATTCACTAAATTGTTCTCATTCAGGGAAACAGCTTAATTAGCTAACAATGACATAATAAAGTGTTACAGAAAAGTGTTTAAATGTCTAGAACTTGACAGCAGATCCTTTTTTAATAACACGCCTCTACACACCAAGAATAACTCAGCCAGTTCACACTGTAGTCCATGTATCTGAATAATAAGCCTTAGGATATAATAAGTCTGAAATTTGAGGGTTAAAACCTAAATATCTGAATTTACATGTGTACCCGGTGACTATTATAAAAGCAATATGTAAGGTATGCAGCCATGAGAATAAAGTCTGAACCCATGAAATACTGGGTTAATTAAACTTGTGAACTGCACGCAGTTTTCTGTAGAGGCTACATGTTGTGTTTCAATATACTGTGTAATTCACCTTGTCCCACAAACCTCCCTATGGCAGTGATTTGTGCAGTAGCAGACTTGTGGCAACAATTTCTGCAGTGGCAGATGTACGCCAATGGCTGTTATTGTGCCACTTACACTAAAGACAAGCCTATACCTCCCTTCCAGTGCTATTGCCTCGTGTTACGCATCTCCATCCACCCCAAACTGCAGCACTGATTGCAGTGGAACTGAACATTACTGAGTGTGCATGTAATATTGTGTGTATGTTGTGGATGAGCTGTTCCATGTTTGTTGGTAGCAAGCTGAGGTAATGAACACTGGCTTTATTCGAGTGCTTGTTTTGACCTTAGAAGCAAATAAATCAATCACTAGTGTTCCCTGGTGGGCCCTCCTTGTCAAAACGTGCTAAAAATGTTCCTGAGAACGAGTTATCCTGGTTACACAAAATTGTCACCACGGGGATGGTTGGAGATGATCCTCGGAGATGAATTTGATCTTATAGCTCATTATAGCTCCACATGAAGCTGCACACAGAAGGTTTAATTAACACCGGTTTAATTAACGTCATTTAATTTTTGTGCCATGGGGACATTTTCTTAACTATATAATGGCTAAATTCTCATTTACACATTAATGAAATTTATACATATACACCAATCAGGCATAACATTATGACCACCTCCTATATAGGTGCACTTTGTAGTTCTACAATTACAGACTGTAGTCCATCTGTTTCTCTGCATACTTTGTTAGCACCCTTTTACCCTGTTCTTCAGTGGTCAGGACCCCCATGGACCCTCACAGAGCAGGTACTATTTGGGTGGTGGGTCATTCTCAGCACTGCAGTAACACTGATGTGGTGGTGGTGTGTTAGTGTGTGTTGTGCTGGTCTGAGTGGATCAGACACAGCAGTGCTGCTGGAGTTTTTAAACACCTCACTGTCACTGCTGGACTGAGAATAGTCCACCAACCAAAAATATCCAGCCAACAGCGTCCTGTGGGCAGCGTCCTGTGACCACTCATGAAGGACTAGAGGATGACCAACACAAACTGTGCAGCAGCAGATGAGCTATCGTCTCTGACTTTACATCTACGACTTTACCACCACCCAAACAGTACCTGCTCTGTGAGGATCCATGGGGGTTCTGACCACTGAATAACAGAGTAAAAGGGGGCTAACTGGGTATGCAGAGAAACAGATGGACTACAGTCTGTAACTGTAGAACTACAAAGTGCACCTATATAGTAAGTGGAGCTGATAAAATGGACAATGAGCGTAGAAACAAGGAGGTGGTCATAATGCCTGATATGCCATATATGCCTGATCAGTGTATACCTCATACACAAAGCACTTTAAAATTTGCTAAAACTGGTAGAAACCTAAAGACTGTTTTCTTATAATGTTATGGAATAAATTGGTTGACCGCAATGTGTGAAAAGAACTGTAGATGTATTTGTTTATAAATGTTAATTAACAGAGACTATCGAAACAGCGGGGGATGCTACTACAACATTCAGAGGCTGTTCAAGACTGCGCAAAGTAACCGCCATTTTCCCAGTATGCTCTACAAATAACAGCTAGTCACTATTAAAATCAACATTTTAACCTCATAAACATGAAGCCTGGCCTGTATCTCCCAGAATGCACCACTTTTTTTTTTTAACAGCAATCTGCTGTACTTGCATAAGATAACTGCAGGACTTATGATATCTTATTCATATGGAAATTATATATGCATCATAATCATGTACATTCAGTGCTCTTTGTTTTAGTGTATGCAGTGCTTAAAGGGGGATTCCACCTATTTTTCAACGTTTTTGCCTAATTCAGTCATTAAATGTGAAACGCTTCATTCTAGAGAAACCTACCATATCAAAATTGTGTTAGACATTTGAAGAGGTCTATAAAAGCTACCTCACAGAAAACTATTACATAGAATGGTTATGAATGCGCAGCTTGAGGCACTGTTTTATGGTAGTTCTGAGATAAGGCTTAGGTTCAGTGGTAGGTTGGTTCGTTTTGGATAGTAAATAAAATGATAGTTAATGGTAATGTTGGTGTTGCACCCTTGTTTCCTATCACCACCACCATAAAGAAACCCAGGTCTTTCAGTTTCCATTTCGTCGACTGAACCATTTCACATCAAACCACTCTGAATGCCTTCTGACATCTCAGCCACTGAATTACGCAGAAATGTTGAATCAGTAAAATTCCCCTGTCATATTCTCTGGATTTGTGAATGTTTTCTTCATTTCATCGTGATATGCTGGCATGATTGTATGTTCTCCTCTTTCACACTCTCCGGCTGCAGTGAAACCCCTCGGCACAGACTGTTAGCAATCTCAGTCTCCTCCTCTATCACCACAATCATCGCTTTCACACTCCACTTCCCTCCACTTAAAATATCCCCAAGTGACATTTCTCAAATTCTACCCGCCCTCAGAGGCACTGATGACGAGGCCATGGGGCACAGACTGCTAACAGCACTAATGACACTCTGCTAACAGCGCTGTTGACACGCCGCTAAGGCCGCTGATGACTGGGCTATAGTCAATACCCTGACCATACACTGCTGCAAGCATAAGATTCAGTTGATTAGCTGAGCAAGCACAGGGCTGCCCCTTAGACCACTCTGTCAGACCACTTCTAGCAAAACAGTGGTTGGACTCTGTATAGCTTTACAGTGCAGTGCGTGCTGTGAGTGCTCAGCACTGATAGGTAATGCTAAAGTGAGAGAAAAAGAGCTGTGCTGGCTTAGCATGAGTGCAGCAGTTGGTGTTTCTGAACACTGTATGTATGTATGTGAGGGGGGGGGGTTGTAGTGAGAGTATGCATGAATGTGTGTGTGTGTGTGTGTGTGTGTGTGTGTGTGTGTGTGTGTGTGCTCCAGGGTTTGATAAATGAGGCAGTGAGGCTATGACGGTACTAAACTGCCTCCCTCCTCAGCACTGCTGACAATGTGATTAATATTTGCGTGGCATTAAGCTAATTTATCATGGCCACGTGTGTGCCTGTGGGTGGAGCTGTCACATGGAGACTGAGCCTGGAATCTGTTTGCTGTGGAAAAGCACCAATTACTTACAAACTGAAACAAACAAAAATTAGACTGTTTACTCACTTGAAATCTACTTGAAAACGCGGTTGGTGTTCAAAAACACATGAAAATACACCAGCTAGATGTGGCAACATTGTCAGTATTTGCTCTCCAAATAGGAAGCTTCACAACACTGATGTCATATTTAAATTTTAATGATTAATGTACAGATCTAAGTTACTATGAAACTTCCTATTGTGTACTACACTACATTTTCATTTAGATTTTCATAGTACTTGTTGCAACCTTGTTACTACCTACTTTATCTTTGTGCAAGTACTAGTGCCATCAGTTAATTACCACACCACCAAACAAAGAAACGCTTTATTTTTATCCGCTTAAGCCCCTTAAGCCCTAATGGCCCATAAATGACCTACACTTAACTACATACATGTTTTATAGCAGTTACTGAATAATTTATGTAAATTAACTGGCTAAAGGTTCTGTTTCTATAATAAGTCTTGAGTTCAGGGTTAAAACATTTTAACTTTATATACATAAATTTAACTTTTTTTAATTTTATATACCCGTATATGTTAATTTTTTCTACTTTCACTCAAGTATGTTTTTTGTTCCATACTTCCTCTTTTAATTAAGTACTTAATTAAAAGAGGATTTACACAGTACTTATACGTTCACTAAAGCATGATTTCTGTGTACTTTTTCCACCTCTTGTTATCATTTGAGATACAAGGTTTTCTTATGACAGTGACAATAACTGGTTATGATTATTATGACTGGTTTGGTTATTTGGAATGGTTATTAAGACTAAAGTATTCACATGATCAGCTTATTGCAGTGTTTTCCAGCTTCGGACCTGGAGTGCCCCCCACCCTTCGCTCTGCACATTTTAGTGTTTTCCCTGCTCCCACTGAAACCCAGGAAAGGCTTGTTAATGGGCTGATTAGTTACATACAGTGTGTTGGATGCATGTAAAACACTAAAATGTGCAGAGAAGAGGGGCCTCTTGGACCAGGGTTGGGAAGCACTGGCTTATTGCATCAACAGAAGCAAGGTAGAACCATGGAGAGCTCCTCAGCAGTCAGGCCATAAGAGCACACATAAAGCTGTCAAGCACCATGGACAGATTCCCAAGAGCTAGACTGAGAGCATATTGTCATCTTTCCTAGCTAAAACATTTGAAAAAATTCAGTATTAATCCAGGGTCCAGAGGCTCCACAACACCCTACTCAGTCTAAACAGATCAACTGTCTAAAACTGCCATCTTTATTTGCTTTTCTGTCTAAATAGGTGGAACTCATCAGCTCTTCTGGTCCTAGGACACAACCAGTTTATGCACAACAAAGTAGACATCTGAATGCACCTGGTAAAAAGGCTGTTCAGCATTGCAAAGGCACAGGATTCCAGTTCAAATCCCAAGTGTGACCTCCTACATCATCCTTGGCCTTAACTTGGAGTCTCCAGAGACACAACTGTCTACATTCTAACTTGAAGCTCTACATTTACTGCTATGTTTGTAGATGTTAAAGTGGTTTTGTGAAGATTTTTGTGGGTTCAAAGTAGAGCTACCACTTAAAATTCAATTAGGTTATTGTATGGTGATATTATGTGACTATTACCTTAAGAAGCATCTAGCAGCAGGCCTCATACACATCACAGGAGCCTTCTCAGAAACTTTCCAGAAACTGTCCACCCAATAGAGAACAAATGACTACTAAACTGCGACATTATTTAATAAAGTATTGCTTAACAGAGTGTAACAAGTTTAACCAGCTCTGACTAACTGGCTGAGGCACATTCAAAGCCATTGTAAAAGCAATATGTCTCTTAATGCATTGCATTCATTTAAGCATGGTTAAGATCCACCTCGTAACCATGGTAAAATCACTGTAACAGCTTGAGTGACATGTTGCATTTATAAAATGGAGGCAAAATAAAATATGATCTGGCTTTGAACATCAGCCAATCATCGCCTCAGCCTCTCATGGTTAATGTGTTCCCAGGTGATTATTTACAAAATTTCAGATTGACAGCTGTGAGTCCAGGAGTGAATATTTGTCATCCAAGTGACATCTTGAGGACTTCAAATTGAAACAACTGCTTGTTATAATAGGGATGGCTGCATCTCAAGCTGGTAATGTGAACATAAATAGTGAGTTAAAGGACATGGTACAAATGAATTTCTTGCTTTTTTGAAATACAAGAGTTACAGTCCATTTATGGAATCTAAGCTTGTTTTGAATCAATTGTATTTGTGATGTCAAAAGAACCAACACATGTACCCATATCTGACTCAAAAAAAAAAAATACCTGGACTTAAAAAAAGATTACCACACAATTACAAGTCTTTCTTTCAAAAAAAAGACTGTTTTGTTAATCTGGTGTCATTTACTAAAGTCAGATAAACTTGATCTGCTATCATAATTCCTATTCAACCAATTAAAGTTTGTTGAACTTGATTTGGTAGGATTGATTTAACTTACATTGGTCCAACTTATCTTACTAGAGTTGGGCCCAATCCCATTTCTTTTTTTTACCCCTACCCCTTGTTTTCGAGTGTTACCCTAACCCCTTGGAACTGAGTTATAAGGGGTAGTGGTTGAAATCTTGCCCTATGAAATGGGACAACTCTCAAATAAAAAAAAATAAATAAATAAAAATACTTGCTTCATTAACAGGCTACTAGCGGTGCTCTGTAAGCGACCCGGCCCGTCTTCAGTGATGGCAGAGAAGGGACAAGTTCAGCAACCTCACTGCTGGGCTTTAGTTACATTTAGGGCATCATATGCTTTCAAAGAGGGGGGATAAGACAATTATTCATTATCGCCCACTGCTAATTCTTTGGTGATACAAAGCTGAAGTCAGCTATTCACCAGCCTCTTGCTCAAATTTTCCCGTTCCACCTTAAATGGTGCAGCAGATATATTCTGGCGCTTCAGGTTTCGATACCGCTGGACCATTTAAGGTACAATGGGAAAGTTAGCTAGCTAGCTACCGAAACATTAGCATGCTATTAGCGATTTGTTATGCTTGTTATGAAGAAAACGACCAAAATACATTGAAACGACAGTAAAGTAAGATAAAACAATAGTTATTGTAATTTTTTAACAAAGAAAATTCTCACATTTGTGGGTTTCTTTGGTCGCTCGCACAGCCATCTTGCCGGGTTTTCTTTATTTCTAACATTCTGTTTGGAGTGTGCCTCTGAAAACCCTCAGTTTGGAGGGCCATGTAGCCCTAACACTTTGCCCTACCCTTCTATCTCAACAAAAATCAGGACACCCTACCCCTAGACGTGAACGCACAAAACAGAGGGCTAAGGGCTAAGTGGTAGGGGCAAGGGGTCAAATGGGATTGGGCCTTGGTTTACAAGAGGTCAGTGTGTAAATTTCAATATGCTGACAACTTAAAGATCCCATACGAATACATGAAATCAGAAAAAAAAATCCCAAATTCACAGTAATTAAGTAATGTGGGAATATATCCTATTTTAAGTACAACAGATTTCATTTAGTTAGCTATGTGATACACAGGAAAAACACAATTCATTGTCTTTCATGTGACCTAATTGAAGTAATTAGCTGTTTCTTGGGCTACACTGGTACTGTAAGTACTTTTTAAAAATCAGTCAATTGAATTAATATCAATTTGATTTGTTTTCTTAACATGTACAAGAGGCAGTTCCTTTTTTGAGTGTATTCATTTTATTTGTGCTGAAGTCTTCTATAGCTGTGTTATACTATTTTGTTGCCATAGAGCTTGAGAACATACTGTGAGGTGCCGATACACACTGATACACATCCCCCCCACATTCAGACGAGTGCGATTCTGATCTTTTGTAGGCTGGTGTCCTGTCGGCTCCCTCTGGGGTCTCTGGCTGCTTTGTGCTTCTGCAGAAGTAGAGTTCGGAAGATTACTGCCGTGTTACCAAACCCACCATGCTGAGCACAGACGCTCTTTTGCAGAATTATAGCAAGAGCCAGTCAACCCCTCTGCTTTCCTGTATTGACACTTCACCCACCTGCTAAAGTCTGCTGGGGACCCTGGTGGGTTGCTATGGAAACAAACTAATGGCTAGAGTCATGTGAGAGACACACATTATCCGACTTTATTTATCAGCATTTACAGAAGATTGGTCAGGGAACAAATTGGAGGCCAAAGATAAACAGGGACAGGTAGCGTCTAATTTCTCCTTGGTTCTCTTGCAAATCTGCTTTCAGAATGACTCTGAATGAATATTATTTTGCATGTTTTCTGGTTTTTTTGCTAACTCCAAGCAAGTTTGTTGAAACATTTTTCGATGAAAATAATGAAATCAATGCTGCTCTGTGAAATGAAGCTGTTGAGGTAAAAATGTATTGAAATGATGATTTAAAGTCAACCTGATATCAAAACAGACCTTTTTTGTACCTTGTTAGCTCACAGACCTACTCGTATTAAGCATGAATCATTATATACCACTTACAGATATGACAAAATTCTTGTTTTGATGAAAGTAGTGAAAATGGATTATGTTTTCTATTCCTCTTTAAGGAAATCTCAATTAACATGGTAAAAATAAGAAAGCATGGGAAAGAGAAAAAGTGACCAAGGTACTCACTGAATATTCTTATATAGTTGTATGCAAAAGTTGGAACACTCCTGCTCAAATGACATTTTACATGTTCAAATGTTCTGAGTCAGAGTTTAATATATTGAAAAAAATATATAATATTAAATATTGTGCCGTTATGTGCCATAACTTTTGCACAGGCCACATTTTACATTCTTCTTTTTTTCCAATACATCAAATTTTGCAAACAGTCATTAATTGTGCATTAAAATGTGCAGGAAGCCATGGTTGAATTCTGTGAATAAACATTAATATTAAATGTACTTTCATAGAACACTTTCATAAATTTGCAAATTAAGCCATACACCTGTATAATCTGCTCTTCTGATGTAGGAATATAGGTAGGCCCAGTTTCTCAGACCAAGATTAAGCCCATAGATGTGCACAATTCCAGTTCTGGAGGGCCAGTGCCCAGCACAGTTTTGCAGTACCCCTACTCAAACTCACCCACTAAACCTGGCAATTAACAGATGCGTTAGCAGCAGGGAAATCACCAAACTGTGCTGGACACTGGCCCTCCAGGTTTGCAGTTATGCAGCCCTGGACAAAAGCATTTCAGTGGCGATTCACCACTAGCACAATTTAGTCCAAGACTAGACTTAATCCTTAATATAAGCATAGTGATGTGGGCAGAATTTTCACAGGCTCTGGCCTGATCACACACAGATACTAGAAAATCTTCACATGACCAGAGCTGCTATTTTAATGTGTTCATTCAATTTTCAAAAGTTGAATACATTTTTATATGTTAACGTAAGTTTACATAAGACAGCTGTCAGTCTCTTCCTAAGATATATACTGTTAGAGTGTAATGACTGTAGTTTCAAATCCATGTTATACAGTCAAACATTTCAGAGAATTCTGCAACTGGCCAGTAGTTTATACTGTAGTATTGTGTATTTATTATTGTGGTGATTAAGAGGAGCGTGCAGATGTGGCAGAAATTAGACTGAAAACAATGGAGTATTTCTTTAAATGTGGAGTAAGTAAATCTGTGGTTAGGGATGCTTTCAAGTATTTAAGATAATAAGTAGTAACTAGTAATTCAGATGACAGAGGTGTCCACCTAGTCTCCTCTACTGTTTCTTACAAGAGGTGGAAAAAATTCAAGGATATTTATTAATAATGAAGTCAATTTTAACATTTTGAACAATACTTAAAACCATCCAAATGCTCTATCACATGTTTTGTGATCGAAGAGTTTCGAATGATACATAGTCAAAACATTTGGGTAATGAAAACATGGAATGACACAGATGCAGAGAAGCTAATTAGCTTTTTTAGCTCCCTGTGTTAAATTGTTTCATAATGCAAGTAAATCAGAAGAGTAAAAATACAATTAGCACCAACATACAGGCTGATTATGTATATAATACCGAAATAAAAACACTCATGTTAATCACAGGTGCATGCAATCCAGAATGTGATCAGATGTGGTGCCTCCAGATGCAGAGTAGATCACATCATGTTCAGAGAGGTGTACACCAAGACTGATCAGTGAATTCAGTGAGTAACATAATTTCAGCTCCTCTAAAAATGTTCTCACAAACAGAACAGTGTTGAGTCTGGCCTGGCTAGCACCAGACATTTGCACCTAAGGGTAAAGTGAGATCCATCCAGAACAAGTGAATTTTAATGTTATGGCAGGCTGTCAAATGTTTATGTATATAAAGCAATTAAAATATACAAATCAATGATTATGGATCCCCTCCCTTTCCCCAAGGTATTCACTTCAAGGTGTAGCATTTTGAGTAGTCCTTACTACTGCAAGTGCAGTAGAAAAACAGTAGATATGACTAAATATGTTTGGGATTACTCTAATATGGCCAAAAGTTCCAGCAGTATCTTTGAGTTACTTCATAAAATGTTTAACAAAATGACTTTTCAGAGACACAGAAACACATCAAACTGATAATAGACTGAGTGAAGAAAGCCTGGAGAAGAATTCCAACCAGACTGCACTAAGAGTACTGTAAAGAACGGAGCTGGCTGTTTTTCTCACAATAGTATTGATGAGCTTGTGTTTGCTGATTGGATCATGAACTTACAAGCATACAAAGGCATGCAAAGCACACTATCCACCAAAAACATTTAAACAAAAAGTAAATAACTGTTGAAATGGTCTGTTTAAAATAAACACTACAGGGGCTATTGAGCAGCGCAACCGTCTGAGCATTGGACCTACAGCCACCCGTGGCCGGGACTCCAAGAGGGCATAATTGGCCTCGTTCTCTCTGGGTGGGTAGGATGCCTGTGCTAGCCTTTGCCCTCCTTGTGCCTGTGGTATTGTGTGACTGGGGAGTCCTAACTAGTGGGTGGAACTGGATATGACTAAATTGTGGAAATAACTAGGAAAAATAAAATAAAAGTAGTAAAACAAACACCACTTGGTCTGACCATCTGTTTTCTAATATAATGAACTGAGTCTTTTAGTATCTTTTAGTATAGTATAAATGCTAAAATATTGTTTGGGGCCACTGTATCACAGCAGGCACCAAACTCTTTTTATTAAATAATAACTTTCTATATTTCACACAGAGTGCTTCTTGGTGCAGAAGGGCAAAAAACCCATACTAGATGCTGAAATACACCATATCTACAGTTATTGGACCCATGGGTTCTTCTTGAATTGTTTCGCAGCATGGACTAACATTTCTTGCTGTACAAGACCCAGTGAGACCACTAAGGTTTAAAACCAATAAAAAGTTGCTGACAGAAAAAAATAAGCAAAAAGGGTAAAACTGGGCAAGTGGGCCAAATCCAATCTCACAACATTTGCCATCTTATTACAGGAAAATAAAATTGAAGCTAATGTTTTTCATGTAAAAACAAACAAAAATAAATAAATACAAGAAAAAACTGAATCAAGATAAAGTAGATCTTTTGTAGCTCAAGACATTATATTATTCCCTTAAACACTCTTTTAAACAACAGGGCCTGAATGTGGGCCTACATTTCAGTTCCTCACTTTAATAACTGAATAACTTGCATACTAGTTTTGTTGTAGGTCTAAATTATCCACAGTCATTGCAGAATAAGTCTTAGGAGTAATAACTGAAGAATAAGTCTCTGAGGTAACTCTTAGAAATCACAGTTATCTCCATCAGTAAAAAGCACTCAGTATAATTCAATATTATTGATTTCTCATTCATAGATCATTGAAACAAGTGGATAATTTTAGTCAAAGGATTCTAAACTTTCAATCAATACCAATTGTGTTTATAAGTAGGAGATATTTTATTTTTTTAATCTGAATTTGATGATGTTACAACTGTGTACAAAGTCTTGTTTTGTGAAAAAGAATACAAAAAAAAACCCATTGCCAGGTTTGGTACTGACGTAAACTGATGAATGAGCCTGATATGGTGATTCTTTGGGTCCACAGTTTAAGCTATTAATTATCTATTCAAACTAAGAGATTATTACAGGTCTTTCTGTGAGATTTGTTGTGCTATTCAAGGCTCCTGTTACGATAACTTGGAACAGTTATCATATACTTACTTGTGAAAACAATTTACCCAGAGAAATTATGCTCCTCAAAGACTAACAGTTAGTCATGCTTCTAACTTACATGGCCCATCCTATCAAACTGTGATCCCACAGTAAAAAACCTATTTAAAAAAAATATTAAGTATTCAGGCCTATATTTACAGGGATTATGTTATGATCTATTTAAAGGCATGAACTGACATAGTAATAAGCCAACTATATAGAAAATCATCATTTATAAAGTACCTTTCAGTTGGAAGGTGGCTGTCCCAAAGCCTAAGCCCTCAATTTCAAAATGTGATGCTGTGCAGTTAGATTTCATTGTTCTGAAGAAAATGTTTTCCAAAGTTTGAAAATCAGTGTGTAACATTAAGAACGGTCACCACCAAAAGACATTTTCTGAAATTAAGTAATTTTTTTTGTGTTTTAATAAAAATATTACGATTTTATTGTGTTTAACTGTCCAAAACTGTGTCAACTAAAATTATCACTACTTGAACATTCGCTAATGAAACACTTTTAAAGATTTAGGCTTTACAGGGTGATGCAGCTCATGCACACTGTATTAAGCTTGTTTTCTCCTGATTCAGTAATTACACATAAATTATTGGGTGTTGTTACAGGAAAACATGGTGCACATCAGCATATCTGTAATTTTTTGGAGTATGTTTACATTACTTTCAAAAACGATCATTTATTTTACAGCTCCAAGTGACCTCACGTTGCTATGTACAGAATGACATCATCAGACAGGTAGGTCTCTAATGTGTATCTAAGGGTTAGGCATGTGCTGGTCTCAGTGGAACAAATAGCTAGTCTCTGTTTCTCTCTCTCAGTTATGCTTAAGAATATGACTTTATTTTTTGGCTTCACTGCACCTGTGGAAAACCAAACCAATGTCAATATATTCATGTAACTAGGACTATAAGCAGGTATGAAGCTAGAAGGTATAAAAAGGTGGGATAAAAAAGGCAGAGAAAGAAGGACGAGAAAGAACTAGTATAGCACCCAACAGTGACTGACTTCAATTTCACATGTTTTAAACAGTATATGAAGGGTTTTATGTATTTATCTTTCCTCCCTGCCTTGTGATTTGTGATGCTAATATCACCCAACTTCATGACTTCATGAATAAGGTGGCTTATAATGAAAACTCAGTGGTCTGTGCGTACGGCTCTGAAGGGCTACACTCCAGCAGCTTTGTGTGATCCTGTACTAAAAGAACACTGGGGTTTGTGTCATATGACTACAGAGAGCTCATTAACACCTCACACCTCTGCAGAGAAAGAGCAGGAAGTAAACACCATCACTTAGCAACGACCTTTTCACACACCAAACAAATGCGACGTCTCAGAATAGCAATCAAAACACTGATGTGGAGAGATTGTGTGAGAAATTCTGCTCATCCATATTAAAAGGTACAGATCTGGCTTGCACAGTTACACTGTAGGCAGAAATAGAAAATGATTTGTATTTTCATGCAAATGAAAAATCAGAGTATTATGTAACTAAAAACGATGACACAGTCCAATCCGAGCTAAAAATGTACACTTACTGGATTGATAATTTCATCAAAAAATAAAAAAAGAATAGACGCTTTAATGTGTCATTTAATTAATAATACTATGTGGAACTAAGTACTGGCAACTCACTGGGGTCAAACGTACATAACATCATTGCTGCCATATCAATACATGGAACTCTGTTGTTTTGTTTTTCTTACATCATTTAAAAACAGAAGCTGCCCTTTACTTTACATTCAAAATGACTTGAGGCAGAATCATCATATATTAAGGACATTAACCAGAAAACTGGAACTGTCCTTTTTCCATTGGTCACTGGTTTGGTGCCAAAAATTCCAGCTTTATGATTTCAGGTAACTCTTCAAGATGATTGTTACCAACAGGATCTAATGGTAGTCGAGGGTGTTCTCCTCTGCCCCCTCTGGTAACACTTGCAGCCAAAGCCAACAACCATTTAGTGAATTCTTTACTCTTCCTGGTAAAGTCACCAAGCACTACTACATCACCATAAAGTGCAACAGAGTGTAAACTAGAACAGTGTGTTGATGTACTGGTTGCTATTTCTAGATTTACTTTGTAGAGTGTGCTAAAGTAAGATAGGCAGTTAATGGCAAAGTTATTAGCATTATTTAAGTTAGCATCTGAAGAAGGCATGTTCTTTCTCCTATTTTCACATGATTATGTGTAAATGTAGACACTTTTGTGAGTGTGTGCAAGCAGAACAGTGCAGTATAGCCAATAGAGCAGCATAAAATGACAAAAACCCCCGGTGGGGGTTTACCAGACACGGCCTACTGGGATGAGACCCCGAGGTCGTCCTAGGATCCGCTGGAGGGACTATATGGCCTGGGAGCGGCTTGGGCTCCCCTGAAATGAGCTAGAGGCTGTTGTGGGTGACAGGGTCGTCTGGGATTCTCTGCTCTCCCAACTGCTACCATGACCCTATCTGGACAAAGCGGTTAATGATGATGATGATGATGATGATGATGATGATGATGAAAATGACAAACAGACAAAGAAATTGTAAATCACAGTTATTATGATGGTTCCAGCTGTCTCCAGTAGATTGTATCAGTAGGGAAAATGAACTTGGTTCCAAGTTACCCATTTGGGTTAATTCTCATTTGTGAATATCCAGTAGAAAAATGTCTTTAGATAAAAAAAAAAGCTCAGAGCATCTTTTCCCATCTCCTATAAAATAACCCTCTCAGAGAAGTTTTATCATGGCCAAATTGATAAACTGTATATATCAGAATGGTTAACGGAGTATTTCACTGCTGTGAGATAGAGAAAGACATGTTAAAATGGGTGCATTAAAGCCTGAGACATCTGTATTTGAGATCTGCAAAATGCTATTAATAAAAGAGATTTCATTTCTACCATCTGATATAAAATTTGATCTACACACTTCTGACCACAAACATCTACAAACTAATTTCTGTATTAATGTAAATCATTAAAAAAACATTTGCTGGTCATCAAATAAATTTGACTTTGATGATGTTTAGTAACGTTAGAATGATAGAAAAGTTGTTTATCGCTGTTAATATTAATAAGGAAAGGAATTATGTATTGAATATTGGTGTCATTTGCTGATGTTTTGAACGAGTAATAAGTCACTCTAGGCCATGTGTTACAATGATTTCACTACAGGAAGGGTAACTCTAGTAATGCATGGTCTCTCGTGGCTTATTGCTTTAAAATACAATGCTTATTTGCTATAGCCAGCTCGTCAGAAGGACTAGCCCACAGGTGCTGCCACGGAGAGAAATACAAAAGCAGCTAGAGGTTTAATATCACTTGATTAAATATATGGTCAACAGTGTAGTTTATTTTTATGTAATAGAACAGGGGGGTACTACAGAAAAAGAAGAAAAAGAAGAAGAAGAATTTTTCATTGACATCCATGACATGAACTGGCAGGCCCTCAGTGAGTTAGCATGATTCACAGGCTACGCATAATATTTCCACTCCTAGTTCATGGCAGGGATCACCAATAAACAGTAGGAACAGTCCATATAACCACAGACTTCTTTCTTTATTTATTTATTGAAATTCACAGATTCATTAAAAGTGCACTACAGATATCACAAAAAAATATACCTCACTTGTATCATGACATTATTTACTGTTCTATTTAGTTTCAAGTTGCCAGTGTCTGACACTGTCTGCTTTCCCTAATCCTATTGGTTTTGATAAACCTGTCTGTATGTTTATCAAACATGTCTAAACAGGGTTTACATTTTAATTTTGCAGCAGAGATGTAAAGGTTGTGTGTATAAACACTGCTAATCTTGTTATTAGTCAAAACAATATGTGTTCATACACAACCATGGCCAGACTGCATAAAATACTTGTACACTGGGCCCTGAGTGCTTCCTGTAGATCTTTTTTTATATCACGTTTGACAGCTTATTCCAGGTCACACCACTGAGATCAATGAGAGTTAAGCAGACAGCTCAGAGACCACAGGGTATAGTGATGCTTTATTTCCATGCTAAGATGTTCTCACCATTTTTTACATCCACAATCACCTGTGTAATATGGTTGAAATGATATAAATTTAGTGAAGGAGTATGAAAACACTGGAAAAGTAAACACTTATTGCTGCTTATTGACAACAAGCAGTGCTTAAGCCTCCAGTAAATATTTTTTATTATCTATCACGTAAGTCATTACATTTTTAATAACTGCAATTAAAACCCTGAAATAGACACTCTGATTCTATGCCTTCTCTTTATTTATTTATTTTTATTTGGCTGTTGGTGTAAATTGAGCTGGCTGACTTTATTGAAAGAGTTCATATTAAGGTCACACAACTCTTGTGTGAACTTTTTAATCCCTCCATCTCCCTCAAGTCTCTCTTTAATAGGCTAATTTCAAAGACAATGAGGATTCTAAATGTCATGTCATTTAATTTCCTACCCTCCTTTTCTTAATCCAACAGGAAATAAAAGAAATAACACGATAAAGGCAATAACAAAGGCAGAGAGAGGACATACACAAACCAGACAACTAGACTTGCCAGACATTTGCCTGTAGTTTTAGACTGGGACACGGTGAGACAGGACAGCAGAACACTTATGCATGTTGTGGTGATAGGACAATGGTGACGGTGTTCCTTTCTTTTTAATTTCATAATCTTAGCTTCCAAATCTACAAAAAAGGTTAACAACAGTTACCTGTAGTTCTTTATGTGCTCCCCTCTATAGCCTGTCCTTGAGTTTGTGCTGGCTTGTTCCTGCTGTACAGAGTACAGAGTATAGCAGGAACAAGCCAGCACAGAGTATGCCGATCCAGTGTTTTAATACTGTTTGGTCTGATTTTAGCCCACAGCTGCATTTACTGACAAATCTTCTGATTTGAAAATTTAGTTTTGGTTGGATTAGCTAGAATAAATTATATTGTTGCTTAAGATTCTTTTAATCAATCTTAAGCTTTGTGATCTACAATATTGAATATGCTTAAATTTTTATTGGTTTTTTATGTTTTTTTTTGTTTTTATGTTTACCCAATTTAAATACTGCCAATTTCACCCATTAGCTAGGTCTTCTCTTCTCACATGATCCTATCAGGCTGGGAGGGTATAGGCTAGTACCTGCTTCCTCCAAGACCATGTGAAGCGCCACTGCACCTTTTCAAACTGCTGCTAATGCAATGTCATTGGACAGCTCAACATGCTTCGAAGAGAGCACTAACTGCCAATTCTGTTATGTTATCTCACAGAGGCCTGCATTGGTTAGCATCACAATGACTGATGAGGGGAAAGGGGAGGGCCATACTATCCCCCATAGAGCCAGTTTTGCTCTCTTGAACTCACAGCTAAGGATGGCTGTAGCATCCCCGCAGGTCTCCCAATGATAGAGCCAATGCATAGACAGTTGTGCCACTCAGGAGCCTAATTTTTAACTTCAGTCTGCATCATTTAGGGCTCTCTAATGTGAGATGATCATGTTTCTGAAGATTGACGTCTCAGAGGAGCTGGTCCATGAACACTTCTTGCCAACGCAAACATCCTAGAAAAATCTGGCATGTTTTCCAGAAACTTTCACCACTTTTACAAACCAACAGAGGAAAGCATCCTCACCAGCAGTGCCATAGTCTGGTAGAGCAATCGCACCATATGAGACCTCAAAGCCCTCTAGATGGAGGTGAAATTGCCCCAGTGAATCATTTGGGTTACAGTTCCACATCTGACATTAATGAGAAATGGTTCACAGTATCATCAGTGACCTTACACATCCCAGTCAAGACCTCTTCACATTGCTGCAATCTGGAAAACAGTACTGGAGCACCCGGTTCAGCACCAGCCACTGAAAGATTTTTCTACCCCTAAGCCGTTTACTCATAAACATCTGCATTAGGGCCTTTCTGTTTCCACATGTTTGTGTTTTGCATGTCCATGTTGACATTTGTGTCAGCAAAATCAAGTATTACAAATCACCAGATTAAGCACAAGCTCAGCTAATGAGATATGCCACTCAGTAAACACTCCTATACACCAAAATATTAGTCCATAAACATCCTGCTGGAGTCAAAAGATTTGCAGGACAAATTATCTATAGTTTTATGACAGAAGGAAATGGTTCCCATTTGCAAAACTACACCCACTGGTGGGAAAATATGCATTTTCTCACAAATGAGAAGCAACAGTGCACTAAAGACAATGTGCAATTCCATTCAACCGGCAGGACAACTGGTCTGATATTAATGAAATTATGTGCCATTACCGTTTGTACATAAACAAGCAATAATTACAGTTCATGGTCTGTTGCCTTTTAATGTTTGACGTTGATTTATTTCATTATTACACCCAGAACTTGCAGTGTTAAATGTTTGTCTTGGTATTACCCTCTATTCAACTCTATTCAACTCTATTCAACTCGTCACTGTGAACTTTATGAAATGACTGGTTGGTCTCCACTTTCAGTGCTGAGACAAAGCCACTGGATTATTTTTGTCTGTGAAGAAATTATTGGTCAACTTCCTTCATATTTGTCTGCATTCTTATCAACAAATAAGACTCGGTACAATTTACTTTCTAATAGATATACTGAATAGGATGTTCCAAAAGTGCCTTTTGAACATGGCAGGGTTTTAGTTACAGTGCTCCATCTGCGTGGAATGATCTGCAGAAAAAAACTGCAATTGGAGCAATTTATTTCCTTGACCAATTTTAAGGTTATTACTGTTAAAGAACTGTATCAGATTGTTGTTGTGTGCTGCCGTCTCGGCCAGAAAATATAAAATCCTTATTATTAAAGATCTCAGTATTTTATAGCTATGATATAGATATGCTTTCCAGTAGTTCTTACACAAGGTGTTTGTTGCTAGTGGTCAAATCTCCATCATTAGAAATGGCAGACAAAATGCACTTTTACAATTAAAGTGAAATAAAACAGGTAGTCATATCATTTTTTCCAGATTTTTAGTTCAACTGCATCTATAATGTCTTAAACTGTAATCCTAATTTTCAAAGCTTAACAGAAACATATTTATTTTCATGTTCTGTTAGTTCACGTCCACTCATGTCTAACTGCATATCTATATTTTTAGTTAGTAACTGTAATGAAGGCTTAGCTCTGCCACACTTCCACAACCACATTGCATCATAAATCACTGGAAAGCTTGTTTACTTTACATCTAATATACAAATATGTCTAATTATGTCTATTTCCTTTGACAACATTCATACTATGGTGCATGTCTTCTGAGATCTCACTGGATAGTACAGTTCTGAAGTGCATTCTTAAAAATGTACTCAAAATCAGCTGTTCTCTACTTTGAGAACCAAAAATCTCAGCTCCTAGAACATCTGCATTCGTGAAATTTGCTCCTCCTGAAACTGTTGTGAAGGACATTATAGGAAGGTTTCTAAATATGTACTGCTCACAGATTTTGTGCTACAAAATGACTTGAAAAATGTAATACAATAACATTGCAGGGACAACAACAACGTTTTCTATATCAAACAATAAAACAATGAGATTTCAATACTCTGTTCTGTGAAATCAAATATTTTATTCTAACCTCACCCAAAAGATAGATTTAAAATTACAAAAACTTCAGATAAAAAAAAAATACTTGTAAGAATATCAGCAATCAACTGACAAAGATTTACTGGCTATGTTTGCATCACACTTACATAGACACTAATACTAGTGTATAAATTAACTACCAATCATACCAAAAAACCATACATAAATATCCATTAGTAATGGAAATCGTTATCTTGTTAACCCATTCTGTTAACTACTGCCGTGATTTGGTGTAGTAATTAGGACCCTGGACATAATGAAGGGACAACATTAGAGATGATGTAGGTTAACCTACATTATTGACTGGGTGAGACAAAGCCACTGGATTATTTTTGTCTGTGAAGAAATTATTGGTCAACTTCCTTCATATTTGTCTGCATTCTTATCAACAAATAAGACTCGGTACAATTTACTTTCTAATAGATATACTGAATAGGATGTTCCAAAAGTGCATTTTGAACATGGCAGGGTTTTAGTTACAGTGCTCCATCTGCGTGGAATCATCTGCAGAAAAAAACTGAAATTGGAGCAATTTATTTCCTTGACCAATTTTAAGGTTATTACTGTTAAAGAACTGTATCAGATTGTTGTTGTGTGCTGCCGTCTCGGCCAGAAAATATAAAATCCTTATTATTAAAGATCTCAGTATTTTATAGCTATGATATAGATATGCTTTCCAGTAGTTCTTACACAAGGTGTTTGTTGCTAGTGGTCAAATCTCCATCATTAGAAATGGCAGACAAAATGCACTTTTACAATTAAAGTGAAATAAAACAGGTAGTCATATCATTTTTTTCAGATTTTTAGTTCAACTGCATCTATTATGTCTTAAACTGTAATCCTAATTTTCAAAGCTTAACAGAAATATATTTATTTTCATGTTCTGTTAGTTCACGTCCACTCATGTCTAACTGCATATCTATATTTTTAGTTAGTAACTGTAATGAGGGCTTAGGTCTGCCACACTTCCACAACAACATTGCATCATAAATCACTGGAAAGCTTGTTTACTTTAACATCTAATATACAAATATGTCTAATTATGTCTATTTCCTTTGACAACATTCACACTATGGTGCATGTCTTCTGAGATCTCACTGGATAGTACAGTTCTGAAGTGCATTCTTAAAAATGTACTCAAAATCAGCTGTTCTCTACTTTGAGAACCAAAAATCTCAGCTCCTAGAACATCTGCATTCGTGAAATTTGCTCCTCCTGAAACTGTTGTGAAGGACATTATAGGAAGGTTTCTAAATATGTACTGCTCACAGATTTTGTGCTACAAAATGACTTGAAAAATGTAATACAATAACATTGCAGGGACAACAACAACGTTTTCTATATCAAACAATAAAACAATGAGATTTCAATACTCTGTTCTGTGAAATCAAATATTTTATTCTAACCTCACCCAAAAGATAGATTTAAATTACAAAAACTTCAGATAAAAAAAAAATACTTGTAAGAATATCAGCAATCAACTGACAAAGATTTACTGGCTATGTTTGCATCACACTTACATAGACACTAATACTAGTGTATAAATTAACTACCAATCATACCAAAAAACCATACATAAATATCCATTAGTAATGGAAATCGTTATCTTGTTAACCCATTCTGTTAACTACTGCCGTGATTTGGTGTAGTAATTAGGACCCTGGACATAATGAAGGGACAACATTAGAGATGATGTAGGTTAACCTACATTATTGACTGGGTGAAATCTTGACATCTAAGGAAAACCTCGTTCTACTGCAGAACACTGTGTCAACTCAGAAATAATGGCCCATATTTATTAAGCATCAGAGTAAATATACTGACCTAAAGTCAGGTCTCCTGTGGTCCTATAGAGAGCAATGTGAAAAACAGCAACTGATCCTAGATCAGTATTCATATATACCCTCTGAAGTTTGATAAATATGGGCAATTATGATTAACTTATCTATGTGGCTTCATGATTCTCATATGCGATGGAGGAAAGACAGTCATGCTCACACATACTGCAACCGAACAAGTCTGACACCAGCACTGTACTAACTCTCCTGCAGACTGGCACACTAAAGCTGAAAGAAGTGCAAGTGTCTTGTGGCTAATGAGTGCCTTACAGTCAGTTAAATTTGATGGCTATCACTGACTAAGTCCCGTTTTCTGTTCAGTAGCTGTACCTGGAGATAGTACAGTGTATATCCATACTATAAAGCCTGAAGATATAAGTGGTTGTAATGCTGATACTGAGATTATAGTGATGTGGTGAGTAACGAATATTTGTTTGCCAAAGAGCTGCTTGGTTTTCATGTGTCTTTGTTGAGCAAAGATAAACATTCCTCACATACACCATGCAAATTAGCTCTTCTAAAGAAAAATCTCACAGGCGTTGCCTAAAATTACTATCATTTTGCTACATTCTTGTTTGTAAACAATGTACACAGGATACCTGAGCAAAACAGAGGAGAGAAGTAGAAGTGAAAATGATGCTGATCTCTCAATCATGTTTAAGGTTGACATAATCCTTAGGTGACCCAAAAGCAGGTCACTTTTCCCATAACTAACTTGCTAAAACTAGCTAAAATATCTAGGTTAAAAATATTTAATTATACACAATATTATGTACAAAAGCTTGGCTTTTTTGTTCACCAAAGCTCTTTATGATACGAGTTCAAAGGACCAGAGAAAAAGCACTTTTCTTTATTCTTATTGAAGAAAGCTTACCAACATGCTCTCATTATTTGTCTCAGACAGCAAATAAAAACATTTTCAACATAAAAGAGTTTATCTTCCCTTCTCCTCTGCTAGTGGAGGAGAAAGAAAGTATGTAAATAAATGCCCTCTCTTCTGTCAGGGACTCCCTAGTGCATCTTCTGCCCCAGTCTAGTCTGTTTTCTGTGCCATGTGCTTTTTGATAGCTTTGGCCATGTGTCCCTGTTTTTGTTTTGGATTTTGTCTCCTTCTTTGTCCTACCCCCATCAACATTCCCCACCTGTGTTTAGTTTTTTGCGCTGCCTTTTCTTACTGTTCTCAGGTGTATTGCATATATATATATACACACACACCTGGACCATGTATAATGTTTTTTACTGATGTTTTTGGGTTGGTCAGAGTCCAGATTTAAGCCCTATACTCAATATTTCTTCTCACGTTACACAAAAATTAGCTTGGCAATGGTTTTTAACTGTTTGAAGCCATCAAATCTGAGTGGAACAATACTGAGTCTTGTTTCTATAAAAGGTTATCTGCAAATTTACAACATTTAAAGAAATCAAAGGAAAGAACTGTCCCATATTAAGTTACTTCATCTTTTTGTATAATGATTTGTTGTTGTCTTTTCTGTATCATCACCACTGTATTGGTGCTAAATCAACAGAGTAAATTCAGTTTACTTTTGCCTTGATGCACTAGTACAATAACTGGCCTGTATCTTCTGCTATAACCATTGTTAATTTAATATCATGGCTATTTAATAACCTACTGCTTACTGAGTCATTCTACTGCCATTAATCTTACAAAGGTCACTCTGTGCAGAAGAATTCAGATCAACTGCTCATTCGCTGCTGACAGTTCCGCAATAAAAAAAAAATGCTCTGTTTGAAGAAAAAATATTAAAATCAGCATGAATCAGAAATCATAATGCATTTTCCTTTTGTACCATGACATACTTCCAAGTTAAGCACAGAATCAAGGAGGGTCTCTGAGCTAGTCTGTCAATGATAGATAACAATAATGTGAGAGGGAAGTGAAACACAATATGACAATTCAAGTTTTAGAGGTGTGCAAAAGTCACTACACTTCACTCAAAGGATAAATATTTGGTTCCATCCATCCATCATCTAAACCGCTTATCCTTCTGGGTCGCGCAGGGGTGCTGGAGCCTATCCCAGCTGTCATTGGGCGGAAGGCAGGATACACCCTGGACAGGTCGCCAGTCCATCGCAGGGCAGACAGACAGACATACACATTCACACCTAGGGGCAGTTTAGCATGTCCAATCGGCCTGACTGCATGTCTTTGGACTGTGGGAGGAAACCGGAGTACCCGGAGGAAACCCACGCAGACACAGGGAGAACATGCAAACTCCACACAGAAACGACCCTGGTCGCCCGGCTGGGAAGCGAACCCAGGCCATTCTTGCTGTGAGGCGACAGCGCTACCCACTGCGCCACCGTGCCGCCCTATCAAATATTTGGTTATAATAATTTATTTTTTTTAAATGGTATGATATGATAAATCATGCTTAATATAACCTGGGACATGAACTAACAAGGAAAAAAGGTTCATTCTAATTTCAGGCCGATTTTAATGCATTCACACTTACACCATCTTTTGCATTGCCATCATTGAACTCATACAAAGGCAAGATATACCTCTATGTGCTTTGTACTGGTGTTTTTGTCTTGCTAGCATAACTGCTACAACCTAAAAAAACATGTCTTGTGGAGGATGTACTGTTTCTCATATATGTCATCGTCTATGTTGGGAAGCCCTTGATAAAGTAGAATTTTGGGTGTTATTTGGGAAGTGTGCTGTAGCTCTTTGTGCCTATATAGATGATTTGCTTTTATATGCCACAAAATTACTACTGCTGAATTAAAATTCTGCTAACATTTGCACTGTACCTTCAACATGGTCATAGTATGATAGTATGAGAGGAGACTGTATGACTGAAGGAGGGAAAGCACTCTGAGAACCTGCGCTGACATTTTTGGTTCTGCTTTAAGGTAGAAGGCAGGACTAGAAAAACAGCAGAGTTACAGGAGTTCAATCAACACTGGGATTTTGCTTTGTGGTGTTTATTTTATTTTACTTATTTTCTTTTTTATATTGCAGAAATTAGTCCAATTAGGACCGCATGACTTAACAGAGTACAGGAAAGAGTTTTGTGAGTTATGAAGTAGATCAATTTGAGGAATTTCCTCGTTTTGACAAAGTAAATGATGTGACGAACAATAAGAGAAACATTTTCCAAACATACAGTGATGTTTATAGTCGTGTAGTCTGATTTTGGTCCTGCATGGACTTGGAAATTAAAGTTGGAAAATCAGATTGTGTGAAGAGGGTTCACAACCTGCTTGCAAGATGTGAACATCTGATAAAAAAGCAATGGACTGTATCAAGGTGCTCACAGTAACTTTCTTCAAACTTGTTTTTTACCATAGTGTCAAACTGGAGAGGAGCTGTTGTAAGTATAGCTGTTGTCTTGTATAGTGCTTTTTTTACAGTACTGATACTGCAATTTACAATCACAGGGCATTGCTGTAATCCAAATAAAAATACTGTTTAAGTTACAGAACGTAACAGCACTGTTTTTACAGTGAGGTGTTTATATACAGCACCATTTCACCATAATGTTCTCATTTTCAGAACAATACTGTAATCACAATACAGCAGTCTACTGTAGGTACCTTATTGTTGTTTCAGGGAAACATTACATTTAGTTGAATTTCAACTAAATAAAGCGTTTTAAAGCCAGCAGCTTGATCATGCTATTAATTACAACAGTGTTAAACTGTTTACACTAGACATTAAAGCACTTACATGCACTTACTGGCAGTAACCCAGTGTATGTTTTTATTACATTACAGCAGAAACTAGCTAGCTGAAACACAAAATACTATGATAGTCAGAATAGCAAAACATGTAAAGCCCATTCAAACTTATCATTGTGTTAGGAATAATGTTAAAACAAAACAAGAAAAAAAAAAATCTAATTGAAAGGAATAATAGATGCAGAATTAACAGAAACTAACAAAACAGCAATGAATGTTTGGAAGCTTTGCCAGCATTACTACAATATTCAGAGATAGGCTGCTCAAAACTGCATGCATTAAAATGTACTTTCCCAATATCCTTTGCATACTGTAAAATTCAGTGTTTTAACTTCTTTGACAAAAAGCTTGACCTGTTCCTCCCAGAAGGCATCGTATTTAAAGAACACAGTAGATTGCTGCAGTGAATTTACAGCAGTCATTTATGGTGCGCTCAATGTATGCAGTTGAGCGTCTTGCTTTCCTGGCACCAAATCTTCCAGAGATATTGAGACTCTGTAATAAATGGTCTTCCGTTTCTCTGCAGCTCTCTAGTCCCATGTGCCAGAGCGCAGACAGAATGGCACCCTCTGGCACGTGGTGATATCCGGCTGAAGTCCTTAATTAAATGTTGATTGGACCAAAGCTAGTCCCAGCAGTGCGTGAGCTGAGCTGGACTGATTAGTACACTACAGTCCATATTCTAGCACACAGTCATTACACACAAGCATGATGGAAAACACACAGAGCCCAGAGTCTGCTGCCCACCACCAGCACCATCAACAACAACCCAGCGAAAACCCCACTGAGAGAGAGAGATGAATAATTAGACTGAATATTAGCAGCAGTCAGTCTTTTGAAGAAAAAAAAAAAAGGAAAAAAGAAATACAATGCCCTCAGCAGCAAGGTAGACAAACGACAGCTGCGAGATGAAAAAGAGAGAAATCACTGGAGCCTTCTCTCTCTCTCTCCTAGGAAGCCATGCAAAAAGAGCAAAACAATCAAAATATGCAAATATATAGCAGAGGATGCAAACAGACGAATAAATCATCTAGAATAACGGTACACAGATGAAATTTATCTACATCAACACTGTTTACAGAGGAATATCTTACAGACATCAGCTAATGGCCTATATCTTTCTATAAGGGAGTTGAAATGGCTGTGCAATGAGGTTAAACTGAAAGTTCTGACCATCAGGAATTCTTGCAATGGAGGTATCTCTCTTTAAAGGTGTAGTTCAGCAGCAGCATGTTCTTCAGGCAGAAACAGCTACGTACTAAGAAGTAAAGGTTCCTGAATGGTTTTTGGCTTGTATACAGAGGTTTGGGTGCCCCGGTCATGTTTTTGTTGATATGTTCAGTGAAAGTAAGTTAAACACATCCACTACAGAGAACACACTTCTGCACATTTGTATACACACTTACTGTATATTGGCTGAATATTGGGGGGATAAATAAATACAATGGGGCCACTACAGTAAAGTTAAGGCACATTTTATATATTTGTAATATGCTGAACTCAGGAAATTCTAGACAAACTAGAACTGCAGACAAACTGCCATATTTGATTGTATTTGAGTGTCTTCCCTGCTTTGACTTATTTTCACTTAAAAAATCAATCAAATATGTGAGGGGGTGTTCAAAATTTTGCATTCAGTGGCATAATTCTAGGAAAAACCTTTAATTGGTACAACAACTGTACATTATGTGGAGGTTCTTTAAACTTCCTTCACTCTCACTCATCTTATTTACATCAAAGGTTCATTGGGGAACAAGTTCCTATACGGCATCGCTCCGAAGAACCCTTTTGTGCGTCTTTATTTTTAAGAGTATATAGCTATATGGTTGATAACCTCACTCTCTACACTTTGCTGTGCTTTTGTTCGAGGCACTGACTCACCCTCCTGTCACTGCTAATATAACTGAGTCTGAGATTTATGTAAGAAAGACAGCACTATGAAAATGAGAGAGAGAGAGACAGAGAGAGAGAGAGAGAGACAGAGAGAGAGAGAGAATTCTCAAAGAGACAACATTAAGGGAGCAGACAGAGAAGCGTCATTGTAAGAGAAAGTGCTCTGAGAGAGAGACAGCACTAAGAGAGAGAGGCAATATTATGATAAGAGAGAGGTGAAAGCACTCTGTGAGGAGAGAAAGAAACTGTGTTCTGAGTGGAGAAAGAGAGACATTCTGCAGAGAGAATGGCACACGGTCCTGAAAGCAGAAGCTCCTGGTAGGACCATTTGAGGTTGTCTATTGTGTCTCAACAAGATGTTGGAGATTTTCACAGAGTGTCTTGAAATGGTTCACAAAAGTGGTCTCTAAAGTCAAGTCCAAAAGTAGATATGTTTACATAACATTTTTCACTTCATCACTGAGTGTGTTTACATGCACTCAATAATCCGATCATAATCAGATTTCTACAGTTATAAGTAAGGTCTAGAAATCCGATTAGGAAATCTGATAATGAGAGCTGGATTTTAGCTCAGTTATCAGATTTCTCAGCGCATGTAAATTCTTACTCTGATTTCTTTTGGATTTCTCTGTCTATGCATGAAACAAGCAGCGTTTAACAAAGCACCTGTGAGATGGCAACAAAACACTTTTGGAGCAATGCTGAAACCAATTACATGCTTAACAAAATAAAGGATTTAAATGTTCTTCATCTTCTTGATGATGTATGTTCATTTCGTCAGGTAAAGTGGCCCAATGTAAAATGCGGCATCAAATTTGAGTTTTACATCACGTTTACGTCACGTCTTCTTCTGTGAGTTTATTGGCTGGTTGCAAAGCAGAAATCTGATAACTGCCTGACTCATGTAGACCCGGAGTTTACCCATTATCTGATTACTCACGTGCATGTAAACGCGTTGATCGCATTACTGACAAAATCTGATTTTCTGCAGTTATCAGATTATTAAGTGCATGTAAACACACTCACTGATGGACTTGTATCACTCAATGGTGCAATAACCACAGATGAATAAAACAAACTATTAGGGGCTGTGTGAAGCATTTTGAAGCAAACCTTACTTACTGCTGTTATAATATACAAACTACTGCCATATAGTTCTACATACAGTGGCATTACAAATGTTTGTACTGCTGCTGTAGCTAAGCTTAACAGCATTGGGTAGAGCCACTGCGAAGGATCATTTCTGGGTTATTGCTTCTGCTACAAGCTGTTCTTTAACATGAAAATACCTTTCATTTTCCGATGACTGTGACACAAAATTAAATGAGCAGCAAAAAGGTGCAGTGTGGATTGTTTGTGTTTCCTAGCTTGCCAGTCAGACTAAATACGTGACACTTTGTCCAGCTTCATCTCATTCTTCTGCTATAAAACACTGGATATTGCTGTCATTAATGTTGACTCGACATAAGTAAGCACACCTTGTCTAGCTAATTTAAAGCTTGGAGGTTCATAAGTTGTGATAAATAGCAAGACAGTCAGTTTATTATATAACCATCTATGTCCCAAAACAGCAGTTTATTCAGGGTACTCAAGCACTCCCATTCAGTCTGACAAACATCCTGCCGCATGTTTTTTTAGACTAATGATTGCTGGGAGGAGGTCCCTGCTTTTAATACCTTAATACATTAACCCCTTAAAATCTCAGGCTTATTACATACTTAGGCTTATTATTCAATATTTACAGGGACTTCACTGTAAACTGGCTGAGCTATTCTTAGATTATACAAGTGTGTAATAAAACTTTGGGGCCGCTGGCAGGCGCTGGCAATTTAAAGTGTTAAGCAGCCAATATTTCACATTTTCCTTCTATTGCATTATATTAAGGTCCACTTAGGATATTTGTATGTTTTATGTACCAAAAACAGCCTTAATTCATTTTTATATAACCATTTTCCAACCTCTATTTATCCTTTAGAATTAAACAAGCTGTTTTCATTACCATGCCTTAAAGACTTCTTCATCTTCTAAGCCGCTTATCCTTCTGGGTCGCGGGGGTAGCTGGAGCCTATCCTAGCAGGCCTTGGGTGGAAGGCAGGATACACCCTGGACAGGTCACCAATCCATCGCAGGGCAGCCTTAAAGACTGACATATGCAAATGAGCTCTGTTCTGTTTGGCTGCTCTGTCTGGTGCCCCATTCAGAAAGCAGTCTGGGCTGAAACACTCTTTATAACTTCAGCGTGAGTGGGAGGAGCCAAAGCGTTGTAGGTCGAATAGGCATATATATGTTCTTGTGTCAGTTTTTTGTGATATTCTCTTATTTCTGTTTCTGTGGTGTACCAAGATCTAAACTTGTTAACTTGCAATGGATTTGAGGCAAATTACTACATTTCCAAAGCTACAGCTCATAACACTTCTGTTTTCCTTTAGCTTTATAATCGTTTCTACACTGGCACAGTCCTTCAGACTACAAACAACCAAAGGAAATGCCTGAGGAGGCAAAACAGTGTTTCATGCTTAAACATTTCCACTCAAAATCCTACAACTCCATCAAGAACCATTAAAAATACATTTTTTTTAAGGACTGTAGAGAGAATAAAGCTTCCAAATTTAGATAAGGAGAGAGATTTAGTCTAATTGGCTTTATACAGTACTCAAAGTATTAGTGTACAACTAAATCAAGGGTGGTAGTGTGCTTTGAAGAACTACAAATATCCAAGACACAGTGATCAAACTGTGACAATAGTGTGGTTTAGTCCAACACTTTTCTAAGCATTTCGTAAATATCATACGTTTCATTACAGAGTGAGCAGTATTAGGCCTGTTTAATTTGATTTAGTGCAGTGTAGTTTGTAAAACAGTGAATAAAAATCATTGTAGTTGTAGTTGTTATTATTGTTACCACAATAGGGTTTTTATATGTAACACTACAGGTTTTATTTAGTCTGTTCCATCTTATTAAATCTCAGAAAATATCATATCCTGAAAATGTCTTGAAGTATCATGATATAATAGTTTCACCATAACGGCCACCTCTAATTGAAATTGTTCAGAATAATTTACAATCCATTTTTGCTCACAGAGAATAGAAACTAGATTAAAGGCAATGAAGAATTCTAGATTTCAGTGTAAACCTTTGAGTTATAAAGCACTGGGGCTTTGTCTGTCTACACTGAAACCAACATCAGAGAACAGTAATGCTTTGTCAGCAAGAATGCAGCGCACCTATAGCCTACAGAGATATTATGAACTGCTTATTTGACAAATTAATGCTCTGACATACCTTCCTCCCCAGCTCGTAAAGCTCAAGAACACTTCTACGGAGCTGCAGTTGAAGCTGATGTAGGAGTGAGAAGGTAGTGTGCTCATCCACAGAAATACTCTTCCACAAAGCAGTTTACTGCAGGCTGTTAGAGCAGCCATTATCACACCTTGGAAGTGCTACACAACCATAAACACAAGGAAATAGAATGAAATAAATAATGATTCAATGCTACTCTGTAATGCAACCATTAGCACTTTTCTCTCTCTCGATCTTGACCTCATCCATCAACACTGTGCTCTCGTACTGCACAGCAGAATTTCAAAAACACCACTGGTTGAAGCCTGGCTGATTTAATAAGGCAACGACGGTGCTTGTCAGAGGTGTGAAATTTTAGTCCAGGAAGAGTCCAGAACTGCAAGTTACTGTTGTCATCCTCTATTTATCACGTCCTGAATGAGATGTATTCGCCATCATGATTTGAATTGTATGTCATACAGGCAATAATATTTCACTAATGCAGAATCATGGAAATTTGCACAAGCCAACTCTTGAAATTGAAAAAGATATGAACTCTTAATCTTGGTAGAGTTATTTGTATTACAAATTCTTAAAGCATAGTGCGATTTTTAGAGGATCTACCAAATCTCATAGCTGTCTGAAATAGGGTACTTACTAGAGGTTTAAAAGGCATGTTTGTTTTTTTTAAATGCTATGTCACTGTCATGTTAAAACCTCAGCTGTTTTATATATATATATATATATATATATATATATATATATATATATATATATATATATTTGTGTGTGTGTATATATATATATATATATATACACACACACCAATCAGGCATAACATTATGACCACCTCCTTGTTTCTACGCTCATTGTCCATTTTATCAGCTCCACTTATTATATAGGTGCACTTTGTAGTTCTACAATTACAGACTGTAGTCCATCTGTTTCTCTGCATACTTTGTTAGCCCCCTTTTACCCTGTTCTTCTGTGGTCAGGACCCCCATGGACCCTCATAGAGCAGGTACTTTTTGGGTGGTGGATCATTCTCAGCACTGCAGTGACACTGACGTGGTGGTGGTGGTGTGTTAGTGTGTGTTGTGCTGGTACGAGTGGATCAGACACAGCAGTGCTGCTGGAGTTTTTAAACACTGTGTCCTCTCACTGTCCACTCTATTAGACACTCCTACCTTGTCAGTCCACCTTGTAGATGTAAAGTGAGAAACGATAGCTCATCTGCTGCTGCACAGTTTGTGTTGGTCATCCTCTAGTCCTTCATCAGTGGTCACAGGACGCTGCCCACAGGAAGGATATTTTTGGTTCTCAGTCCAGCAGTGACACTGAGGTGTTTAAGAACTCCAGCAGCACTGCTGTGTCTGATCCACTCAGGCCAGCACAACACACACTAACACACCACCACCACATCAGTGTTACTGCAGTGCTGAGAATGATCCACCACCTAAATAGTACCTGCTCTGTGGGGGTCCATGGGGGTCCTGATCACTGAAGAACAGGGTAAAAGGGGGCTAACAAAGTATGCAGACAAACAGATGGAATACAGTCTGTAACTGTAGAACTACAAAGTGCACCTGTATAGTAAGTGGAGCTGATAAAATGGACAATGAGTGTAGAAATAAGATGGTCATAATGTTATGCCTGATCGGTGTATATGGAGTTTTGGATACTGAGAAAAATAAAAAATAAAACAAAACCTGGTTTATTTCTTGAATAAAGGTGGTATTAATCAGTATATAGCAAGAATATTTATTGTATGTGTAAAGCCCACTACCAACAATGTAGATAATGGCAAATAAATAAATAAATAAAATAAGCAGGGGACGGGGTAAAAATACTAATTAATTTGATTTTTATTTAATTTTAATTAATTTAATTTTACAATTTGAATGCACATTTTATTTTATTTATGGCCAAGATTTCTTAATTTGTTCCCATGATTAACAATTTTCCCTCTTGTTTTCTTTAAATTTTAACGTTATCTTTTTAACTGTGCACTTATTTTTTTATTCGTGCACTAACAAAAAAAATGTAGTAGATACAGACTATTTAATTTGTCCTGAAACTGTCTGCCAGGTTTTGATGAGCTTAGATTCATGTGATAATGGACAGAAATGCTCATTAGGTTGATTTTGATTTGGGTGCGTTATGAGGACATTAGCTTCCTATCGCAGCAAGGGCTTCATAATCAGCAAATAGTCACAGATCGGTGCAGCTACTGTTTCACAGTGAAATGAAGGGAGACAAACTACAACCACAACCTTCACTAAACTGCACTTTCTATATATTATTTTAACAGAGGTGAAGCCACAGTGCTGCTCTAATTTGCTGAAATGTTGATGCTGAATATTTCTCAGCTCGACACGCGAGCAAAAACAGTGCTAAGCAGCTGCATTGTGGCTTCATCTCTATATTTAATAAATAATATCATACATATAATAAATAGAAAGTTCAGTTTCATGAAGATGAGGTTGTAGTTATTGTCCATTTCACCACAAGACAGTAGCTGCGCCACTGAATCTGCAGCCATTTGCGGATTATGAAGCTGGGAAGCTAATGTCCTCATAACGCAAACATAATGAGTGTCTCTGTCCATTATCACATAAATCTTAACTCATCAAAACCCGTCTGACAGTTTCAGGGAACCGTTAGCCTACTTGTGCACAGGACAAATTATACGGCTTGTATCTACTACTTTTAAAAGAAAACGTGCACAATTAAAAAAAAGCAGAGAACAAACTGTTCATCATGGGAACGAATTAAGAAATGTACCCATGAATTAAAGGAAATGTACACACAATTAAAAGAAAGCATGATAACGAATTGTTAATCATGGGAACGAATAATAAAATTGTAGCCACGGGTAAAAGAAAACGTGCGTACAAATTGCAAAACGTTCCCTCACAATATTTTATTTATTTATTTATTTATTTATTTTTACACACGTCCACTCCATGGCTCCATAACACAATGCATTTGGGAGCAAAACTCTTTATTATTAAAAACTATTTATTTTTTTCATCATTTCAAGAAGTGACCTGCCCTTTGTAACATGTAGCAAATTCATCATGAATTGATCAATAGACATGGCTCCAAATTACATAGAACAAAACCTTGTTACATTAATTTACATTTAAATTTAAGAACTTTGCTACTCCTGTAAAGTTACCTTTTAGGAGATAATCATTATGTAGCTGTAAGAATACTGTCACACTGTTTTAACATATCAGTGTTTTAATGTACCGTTGCTGTTTGGACAAAAAATTGTATCTCCAAAAGTGTAGCTTTACAGGAGAAGAAAAAATGTCTTAACTATGAACGGCAGTTAATGGAACCAGATTTTTTCCCAAGCATTTCACAGAATTTCTACAAGTCCGATATCATGAAATACTAACAGGATGTAAAGAGCAGCTGGTATTTTCATATTATGTCAAAAAACTAAGATTTCATACACTATATTAACAGGTCATTATGAATAGACCAACAGAAATCGTCCCACATTAATTAAAATATCAACTTACATTAAAAGTAAAAATGTTTTTATCTTTTCCTGTAAAGTTACAATTCTGGAGATACGTTGCTTTGTTACAGTACTTTGTTACTTTGTTTCGTGGTCAGTTTCTTCTGTAAGTGAACTGCATTAATGTAGTTGATTATTTCAGCACTTGGGTTGAGCTGAGTGGTCTAGATTAATTGATTTCAATTTGGAACAAATCATGCCTATTGTTACAGCTCCTTTCAGAGCCCACTTGTGAAGTCTTTTGCTCTTCGGTGTCCTGGTGTTCTCAATTGTTGAGCCATAGCCTGAGGAGACAGGCACCTGCTAACTGACATCCTTTATGGGTCGTAATTAGCTGCCTACTCTGAATTTATGGATCTTGACTGAACTTAATAAATGACTTCAGAGGAGAAAAGATGTATGCATCAGCAGGATTCAGAGTTCACATTTGCAATGGAGATTTAGCCCTACCGCCCCCCCACCCATCCACTCATGTGTTTCTTTAAAGAGGACAAATGGTTTTTCACAAACATGTTGGATATAATCTCAGATATTGCACTTGATCATACTTGTGTGATTGATCAATGCTGTCTGACTTACTGCACATGAAAATATCCAATAATACATCAACAAAACAAAATGTGGGAACAGTATAGTGATTCTTACAACATGGTATTTCAGTTAACTTACTTTTGGCACTGACCATTTGGTGTAACACATTTTATTCATGTGGAAGTGAGGAAATGATTGCACTGCAGTTTGGTTCCCTGTATTGTATATCATTACTGTCCAATAAAAAAAAGAAAATCTCAATTTTTATTTTTCTACTTCATTTGAACGCAGCAGCTGTCCTCTATATTGTGTAAAAAGTTTATGATAATTGGACCAAAAGAAATGCACTGATGCTTGGAATTCAATCTTTTAACATTAACTTACATTAAATGTTTAGAATGTGTCTTTGGACAGTGACAATATACTTGTACTTTCTGTGAAACAACAGTTTTAATATTGAATGATATCAAGTCAGAATATTTTTTGGTTATAATAACCACTGATAGACACCAAAATGCTTTGGTAACATCCTATTAAACCTATATGAGCTATAGGCCTAGTGCCATTAATATTACACTGTTTTAATTTGCATAGAAACTCCCAGTGTAAAGACTTTTACAATTAGTTTAGAGATTTGTGTTTTCCTCATTTGCCTATTCTGTTGACTGTACACTGATTTTTCTTAAGAATTATGTACTACCACTTAGTGTTGTTGGGTTCTAGTACAACTAATTTTTTCTTAGTACAGTTTTTGTATATTATAAATGTCAGAACACAAATTTCATATATCCAAAATGGTAACTTTACAGTAGAAGGAAAAGATATTATTAACTTGCAATGGAAGTTAAGGTTAGGGAAGCAAAGGGTAAATGGAGTTTTCAAATTTTGCAAAAAAGTAAAAAATAACAAAAATGAGATACGAGGTTTTTGGATGACACTGCCAATATGCTGACAGCTGTTGAGAGCCATTTTGTGGAATTAGCATTTTTGTAGTTCTCACCCAGAGTGCCCTTTTTCACACTGATTTCATTTAGATTTGGTGCTGTGGGACTCCTACTGCCTTCCTGTCTGTTTGATCCAACGACTGCATATGTGATCCTCTCTGTCAGTATGATCATGGTGCTGAACCATGTCAACAGTCTTAATTGGTCTCTTCTCTGTTTGCAGTTTTTACACTTGCAATTGCTTAGCAGCCAATAACTGCCTAAAGCCTGGAACCCATAGACATCACCAGACGCTGGGTTTCTTCCCTGATGAGGCTCTGCTAGGCCTTTAACACAGTCTTCACACTGTCTTCAGTTCCTGCTTGTTCCTGGGGCGTTTTACCTTCAGTTTTGCATTCAGCAGGTGAAATGCATGCTCAATTGGAAGTCAGGTGATCATTCCAAAAAAGTCTGCCTTCACAGTAATGCTTAGGGTCATTGTCTACCTGCAAGTGCCATCCAATATGTTTTGAAGCATTCTGCTGAATCTGAGCAGATAATATAGCCCTGTACATTTCTGGGTTTATCCTGCTGCTTTTGTCAGCAGTCACATCATTGGCCTCCACCATGCTTATGAGTTGAGATGGTATGTTTTAGATCAGGCACGGTTCCTTCTCTTCTCCATACTTTTCTCCTCCTGTCATTCTGGTACAAGTTGATCTTTGTCTCATATGCTTATAAGACATTGTTCCAGAACTGTACAGGCTTTTTGGTTCATTTTAATCTGGTCTTCCTGTTTTTTAAAGGCTTACTAATAGTTTTCTATGCTAAACCCTCTGCATGTCTTCTCTTGATTGTTAGCGTTGACATATATATGCCCACCTCCTGAAAGGTGTTCTCAATCGGGCAAACCTTTGTGAAGGCATTTTTCTTCATCCACCATAGTTGTTTTCCATGGTCTTTTGGGCCTTTTGGTGTTTCTGAGCTCAGCAGTATGTTCTTTTTAAGAATGTACCATATAGTAGATGTGGCCACACCTTATGTTTTTGCTACCTCTTTGATGGATTTGATTTTTCATCCTAATAGTGGCTTGCTTAAACTATATAAATAAGAGATTAAAGTTAAAAAAAGTGTGCATACAATTAAAAAATGGTGTGTAAACAGCATATGTGCCCCACAACATCCCAGATGTACATGTAAATTCTGTTCATTGACTGTGTAAGACACAAAAAAAAAATACTCCACATGGACAGCAGAATGACAAACATAGCAATGTGTAAATAGTCTGATTCCTGGTGTATGAGATTATGAAGTTCTGGGCAGATTAAGTTTGTCAGCACAACCATCTGAGCATGCATGTGTTACACTTTTGCTTTCTTCTCTGCAAACGCTCAATTACACATGAGCAATTTCACAACAGTCATAACCTGCTTCTCACCACTCACCTACTACCCACAGCAGTCACATTCACTAACTCCAGCCTGTTTCGTCCCTCAGCAGATACATCTCCCGCTGCCTGTAGCAGAGAACAGCAGGCACAGACACAGGGTGCATATTTACATAGAATGCTAATGTGTTGTTAACTCTGCTATATGCAAGTGAGAGTCTGTCATGAAGAATGATACTGATATTGTTTATGTGTTATGAGGCAGTGAAGAACTCATCATGTGGCACACCAGACGTGTAATCTACATGATATGCAGGTGTACGCCACGTATCCCACTAGGTAACTGCCAACATTTGAATGAATGCACAATGATACGTAAATTATTAACATATTTAGCCATTTTTACCACAGTGTATGAAATTTTAGAAAATGAAAATGAGCAAATTAATACTGAAACCCACTTGTGAAGAGCCATGAACATCTCTGTTATTCGCCGAGCTGGCGGATGAACTGACAATATTTTATATAAATATTCATACATTATTAGTCGTACAAGAATTTATCAAATTAAGAATAATTGCTGGAAAAACCTGTTCCAAAAATGACTTTTGCTTTTACCAGTCTGGTTGGCAGAAAAGTTCAACACCCTGTAAGAATCTTTATGATCCTTATATTATCAAAAGTTTTTAGAAAATACTCTTTCCAGCTCTATGCAAGTTTATGCCAGCAACAACTACTTTGTCTGGCCTAATGTTTACACACCTACATTCACCCAATAATGAAACTGTTAAGCAAAAAGACTTACTGTTTCAGTCATACTAAATGAAAAACTGCATACACTATGAGTGTTATATAAACGAGTCATAGGTAGGTTTACTAACAGTATGTAGTTAGCTAAGTATTCTGTGCAAGCTAGCAGATTTTCTGTTACACAAGAGATACTGACATTTGGCCTGAGACAATCTGGAAGAACTTCAAATTAAAATCCCAGTGGACAAAATGTCCAGTAAAAATATTAACTAAAGCACCTATAAAATTAAGAAAATAAAATCCTGTGGCTTATGTTCTGCCTGTGGGGAACAGACTGCCGCCACTTAGCAGGTCAGTTCTATAAAAAATACTGTTCTAAACGGATTTCTGTGAAGCTGCTTTGTGACAACATCAGTTGTAAAAAGCGCTATACAAATAAATTTGATTTGATTTGATTTGATACTTGTCTTTTGTAATGAACACATGACTATATGCTGAAGACAATAATGTTGTGCTTAAAATGTAGTCAACAGCTAGGATAGGCTATAGTGAAAGCCAGGGCAAGTTACCTTATAGATCATTCAAACAGTTAATAGCTATGCTTGCATGTTGTCTATATGAACTTTTTGATTGTTTACAAGTAGCATGTTTATATTAATTGACAAAACACATTTACACAATATCTGTTTTGTGAAAATAAATTCTTTTCCCCAGTGGTGTTAGGGGGCAGTTTAAAGGTTTAAATATTAAAGCTTGACTGTAAAGCTGAGAAATATCTGTCTTTCATTTAGTTTTTATTTTTGCCTATTAGAGACTGTGTGATAGGTTTGGACTAGCCTGTCATCAATGATAACACTGATGTTTTTGCACAACAACTAATATAGAACCAGAATTTTACCCATTTGTCCAGCATAGGCATGTGCTGGTATTCTGTAATTTGGTATATCGTGATATCAAATGCGTACGCTACTGTGATTGTGGACACTTTGAAAAACTGTCACTGCAATTAAGTCAAACAAGCAGCAGTTTTAACCTGAGATTTCTTAGACACATAAAGCAGCTCTGCTTTCACAAACTCCTACTATATTCTCACGCTCTAATCACATCATATGGACTCTTCATTGAGCGGAGCTTGTAAACAAGGACAATAGCCACAGCACTGCAGAAGGAGGAGCAGAGAGATACATTTTATCCGTGAAAAAGGTAAAACCCACATCCCACACAGCTTAGAGAAGGAAAAAATGCTCAGTCTCACAAATACAATTACGTTTGTAGTCACAAATGTTGTGTGCATGAAGTAAAAGACACAAAAGCACAAAAGCAAAAGAAACAGAGGCTGCTAATAAAGATTTCCACATTAAGCACTGTTATATAATGACTGGAGGGGCATGTTTATGATAATTCAATGACACTGTGTAGTATATGCCTTTTCTTGTTGGTAAAGTACAGGCACTAGTAGCAGGCTACATGCTATATTCATAGATGCACAGCTCTTGGAAAAGGTTATAGTGTTCTATAGAAGGCTTCTCAACTCCAGTTCTAACTGCTTCTAGACCAGTATGATAATACACAGCGAACATCATTATGTGGATTTTTTTCTGTTTTTGATTGTTTTATTGCAAATATTGCACATCTATATCCCTATTTTAAAAAATGACCTTCAAAATGTATCTTTATAACATTCAAAACATTCATTTTATAATGCAATATCATGATAACATTGTAATTGGTAAGGCTCATCTCTGCACATGCATAGTCCAGCAAAGTGACTCACTCCTAAGAACCGTGATCGGCACGTAAAATATCCTAGCAGGAACAATAATAGAGAGTCTAGTCTTCATAACCAGTCAGCACTTCAAACTAGACTACACCACTGTGGCACATATAGATGTCTGATGAGGCTCTATTCCCTCCTGAGCTGTGGGATCAGACAAGATCATGCTGATCTTCCTCACCCATAGCCAAATGTGCCTGCTCTGCTCTGCTTATTGAGAGTGGCAGCAGCCTCATGCTTTCCTAATAAGCTCAGAATGGAAGATTAATAACCTGTCAAAAAGCAACCCCAGCCATCACCATGGATCCATTCCTTCTGACAGTGACCATCCTTTCAAAGACATGCAACTTTTCTTCTCTCCTTCCTTATCCATCACATTTTATCCGGAGCCAGAGTGAGTTAGACACAGAAAGTCTCAACAGCTCACATACGTTGGCGATTTGCTGTATAGATACGACATGCTGGCATTTTAATTGAATTCTTAGTATCCTACAGAGATGCACAGCCCAACACTGATCTACAAACATATAATCCAGGCATGGACATAAATCGATGTGACTTAAAAGCAACTGTGTAAAGAAGAACATACTGTAGCAGAAGTGAGATTTCAGTGCCTGTGTTGTAAAACTAAAACACTGCTTTCATTTAATCATCCCTATAGTACCACAGCACTCAGAACACTTCCAAACCAATAAGTCTCATTTTAGTATGAAGTAAACGTAACATGGTGCCAGTCCCTGGCAAGGGAGCTGGAGTATCTTCTGTCTGTGAAAGAACATTTCTCCAAAAAAATTTTAAAAACACCTCTTGAATAGAGAATAGCAAAGGCATGCTGCTTTTTAAAGTGGATCTGCTGAACAGTCCAGCTATTGGACTTAAACCAACTTCCCCCTCAGACACTCATTAAGTGCTGTCCACGTGGCTAACAGCTCTAGTACAGGTGCTGTATCATTTACACTTCATGCTACACTGACTCCTACCAACCTGCATGCTACGCTGACTTAAACATGCTGCAGCCATCCTGTTAGCACTCCACATCCTCTCTCTGAGCTGGATGGGGCTACTCAAGCCACGTTCTGGCCATTTCAGACCCAAACGATTTCACACTCAGTTGGTGCTGAGTGATCTACACAATCTGTTAACTCAGAAATTACATTGAAATAAACTCCTAGTGTCATTTGACACAACAAGACATAGACAGACAGTCGTATACAAAAGTCTGAACACCACCAGTCAAATTACGTTTTGTTGATTTTTCTAATGGAAAATATTTTAAGATCCATTACAGAGAACACATTTAAATATGGCAAGTGCACAATTTCTGTTTATTTGATGAAATGAAACATAAAATCTGCCATACATTTTGCACAGACCACATTTTATTCTATTTGTGTTTTATTTTTTGGTAAATTCAGCAAATAAACAGTACGTGTAAGTAACAAGTTTAGGGCACCAAACTCTGGCTTTCGACTGTACCACACACACACACACACACACACACACACAAAGAGAGACTGACATTTAAAGACTTACCTAAAGAAATTATGTCAAGTCATTCCATGCAACTGTAATATGTACACACAGACACACACTAACAGCAGGAATCTGGGGTTAAAATAATAATAAATTGCATCATTTTTACTTTTGATAAACACTGAAAATGGGACACAGACCCAAACACGACACAAGGGTTAAGTTCTTTCAGCATGACTTTTTCTTGTGTAAATTAGCCAAAAATGCTCACACAGCTTGACTGATTTTTGCATGTCATGTACTACATAGTACTATAATTGATCAAATGCTAATGGTGTTTGCATAATTAGCCGTTTAAAGTTAAAATTCACATTTAAAGTTCAATTTCTGCCAAAAAAGTAAAGCAGGTCTGCAGCAGTGACACTGTTTACTCTGCCAAGGCAATGTCAATGTCAGTCACTGTATGGCCTGAAAGAGGCAGAGAAGTTGAGTTGTTATACCTTTTAACTCCATTTGAATAAAGGTTTGTAATTCTTTTTTCAAATCTGACTATCAAGTAACAAATCTTTAGGATCTTTCTGATAGTTTTAACATTTGCAGTTGAGTTGAGAGCCCTTTTTTAATAACAGCTTTAATCTACACATGGCTCATAAAATGACGCAGTTTATAACTTGCTCTGCAATAACAACAAAGCATATCTTATGGATGTCACTTTCATGAGAGATATTGCAGCCTGAACTCTCGGAAGCTAATTATCAGAGCCACAGTAAAACTCAAAGCAGCACTGATTGTTCTCTGTCACGCAGTTATTAGCCTCTCTGTCCCTCCTCACATCACTGGGCCCTCCTCATTTACACAGGGAGACTTTATTATTTTTAGCTTAAGTGCTACTTAAGTAGACAACAAGTGTCACCGGACTGCTCAGCTCAGTCCTCTGATGAAAAAAGTAAATTTAATTAGGTGGTTAAATATTCAATTACCTCTTTCATTACTTAAGCAGGAGGCTCAGTAACGCTTCCGTTAGAGAGGCAGAGAGCAGCGTTTAGATCTCTCCCTCTCACCGCTTCCTGTGTTCTTTTCTCCATCTCAGTTTAATTCTATCATACATACATTAAATGGAATGAAGTCCAATATTACTGAACTGTGGGAAAGATTTTAGAAAGGGTTAACAGTTACTTAGTAACATTTTTTGTTCTGCACAGGTCATATATTATGTATGTATTTATTTATTTAGCTACAATATGTTAAATTCAGCAAATAAGCACTAACTGTGTATTAAAATGTGCAGAAATGTGTTGCCTGTCATGTAGAAAATAAACAAAACATGTCAACTGACCAGGGGTGCCAAACTTTTTGCATATGACGATGTGAAGCTTTTGGTTTCAATAAAAAATAGACTTGTGTGTTTTTGTATTATAAAGATCCTGAAAATAACTGTATTTTTCCCCAAAAGATCACAGATGTCTTGTGTGCGTGTTAAGTGCTCTCCTGCTGCTCTACATATTTGATCTATTTCACCACCATTAGACCTTATTTAGCTGATTAGAGGCCTGATTAGCAGCAGTGGAGCTTTGTGAATTACTCATCTCACGCTCACCTGGAAATGTATTTGTATTTTCAAAATGCAGACATGTTTTATTTTTTATACATTTTTGCTAATAAAAATGTACGGTTTTATTATATTTTATTCTTTTATATTATGGATTTTATTATTTTGTTGTATTCAGACATCAAGATGCATTTTGCATGGAAATCATGCTTTGATTTTCCATGTCTTCCCTTTAAATTGGACAGAGTGTGGTCACTGAACCTGCACTTGGTAAAGATCTACCTCTTCTTTGTTTCTCTTCCAATTGATATACTCTTTCAATTAAAGCTCTTTTAAGTGCCCAATAATATTTGGTTTTCTCTGACTTTTTAGTTTCATTGTTCCAGCCTTCCAATTGTCCCATAATTGTTCTTCCTTGGCTGTAAAGCAGCACTGATCTGAAAGTGGTCTGTGTTAATAGCTGTTTCAGGGTTAGTAAGTCTTTCTTATGCTTCTCTGGCACTTGCCTTTAAGTGCATTCAAAAAAGTGGAGCTCTTATTTTATGTTTAGATAACAGAAACTGGCTACATGCATTTACTAGAGCTTTCCTTTGTTTTAGATCCAAACTGCTGCATGCTTTTAAGAGATGCTCTTCCCAACTAGCGTGGCAGTGATGACAAAGTGGCCTCCATAGCTCACTTTCTTACAGCACAATGTTACATGTGAAGATGATATATACTCACAATTTTATATACATATCGCTGTTGTCGGAAGAAAACCTTGTATCTCCTTTTTTGACATTTTTCAGTTTTTTAAATCATTTGAAAATAACAGTGGTCCTATATATTGTGTGTAAATTTCATGATGAATGGAACAACTGAAATGACCCAAAATGACTTGGAAAAAAGTCTGGTTCCACTGACTTACATTTAAAGTAAAGTAGGTTTTTTCCTTTCCCTGTAAAGTTGTCATTTTGGAGACACAAGGTTCTTCCGACAACAGCGATACACACACATATTGGTGTTTGTTTATGACTGTTATAATTGCTAGTTTTACCCATGTCCACATCTTAATCTTATGATACGGGGTTTGTTTCGACAAACAAGAAAGAAGGGCCTGTGGACACTGAGGTGGCATCATCATACTGTACTGGAGCAGAATATCAACCATCCTGCTCTGTTCTGGACTGCGGGGCAGAATAGACTCCCAGGTGCTACCGATGAACCTTGAGAGCCCAAGAGCCTATGTTCCTTATAAGGAATATATGTAGGGAAGCCCTTATGAACATCTGGGGCCCAACAGTCCACATTCCACATGGGGGTTAGGGTTTAATGGGTAATAAAAAGTCCATACATCCTTTGCCTTATATGGTCTGAATAGATACGTCTGAGTGGGGTATATATATGGCATGTACATTTGTACATTTGGTAGACAGGATTCAGGAACTGGCTGCTTCTCTTCATGCATGTTAAATTAAAATTTTAAATTGATTGCATCTTCAACTGATGTCTGACTTTGTGTCAACAGACTCATCTTGTGAGTATATCTCCCCACACAATTTGAAGGAAGCATCATTCCAGGTCCTACTCTCTCAGCCAATAGAATAACTGGTAGCCTTGTGGTAGAAGCGGTCAGCCAGCAAGTAGAAGGCTACAGATTCAAATATCAGGACCGACTGGGTGTTCCTGGTTGTGCCCCTGGGAAAGGCACTTAACCCCCCCACTGCCCCAGGTGGCACAGCTCTGCTGGTGACACTGTGCTGCTCCCAGTCTGGGTATAGTTAGGCAGCAAAATAACCTATTTCCCTTGCAGGATCAATAAAGTACATAACGCTTAATAACCTTTGACAGCGAGTATGGAAGCACAACATGTTTAACAGAACAGAGAAAACAATAAGTATATGTTAGTATACCCATGTTTTATATCCTCTCGCTTAATCAGTAGTTTTTCCTCCGTTTTCAAGAAAATCTTCAGCCACCAGCAGGGTTTTTTCCAAAAATCTCTACATCCATATGAGCATGCAAAAACAACCCAAAAACACTCACGTGAGCATGCCCACCCAGTGGGGGGCAATAATACTTCATTATATTTGTTGTCAGACAACTTATGCGCACTTTGAAAAATACAGAGCGTGCCGTGGAGCTAAAGCAGAGATTTTCATAATAAACACTAATACAGTAGATTTTAGGCCATCAGATTTCTGGAATTCAGTTCAGTAATTCACACATATTCACATCCTATTTTTGCCAGAAAAAAAGAAGTTTTAGAAAGCAAAAGAAAACATACCACTTGCCGTGTTGACTTGTGATCACACACATTTTCACATGTGAACATGATTTCAAGTGTGATTTCACAGTTTTCACAGTTTTTTTCATGTGTGAAGTGTGCGAAAACCACATGTTTCATTCCTATGAGAAATTCTGTAACTCTATATGTGACTTTTCTGTAAAGGTGGCTATATTTTCTAGCTTCTGGAGTTTTTTGAGCTTTTCACCCCATTTAAATTATGGAATAAAGATGTATTTTAAATCTGACTTTAGTTAGTGATCATTAAGTCATATATCTTTAGAAGCATTGAGCCATTTTTTTAATATTTGCTGTCAATCCCACTTAAACTGAGTGCAATGGATTCTGACACCTCCGCACTGGGGCTTAATGAAAAAGGAAAGCCAAATTTATATATATTTTACATTTATATTATAATTATATATTTATATAATTATAAACATGTTATCAACTCCCAAATCACCTATAGATTGCCAAGCACACAGAGACAAGTCATCAGTCATACTCCAGACAGATTCCTGCGTACTTAAGAAATGAAAGCAGCTACAGACATGCTCAGGTTAACGGCAGCGTGTCAGCGTTTTCAAAAAGTTCTGCCCATCCTCATGAAAACAGTGAAAACAAGTTTTCAAAAATCTCCATCCTGGAGAGCATTTTCAAAAACATCCCATTTTAGTGGATAAAACTGACAATTTTTGTGTGGGCAGGAGACCAAAATGCAGAGGAAAAACTATTTTCAAATAAATCCGGATCCTTATAGAAGGGTCCTAGGAGGGAGATGACAGAAGTGCCTAGCAACAATGCAGATCTTAATAAATGGTCTAAACATACGAATAACAATAATATAATAATAATAAAAATGTAAATAAAATTGCGTCTTTCTCTTGTTGTTTCAAATCAAGCAGGTGCCACACATTTGCCTCTAGTACTACATCTTTTGTGAACACGCTGACATTCATTATTATGAGTTACAGTAAAAATGACCAGTGATAAAGTACAGTAAAGACAGGCTGGCTTTCCCCTTCTAACCACGCTCCTCCTCAGCTTGGCAAACTTTTATTTGTAGATATTTGCTGAAGGTTGTAAATGACTTTAGTAAGTGTGCCTTTTTACTGGTTGCCTTTCCCGCCTTTATCCCCCAGCTTTTCCTCTCTATTTTACCACTGTCTATTCTATAAGGCTCTTTCACTGTCCATTTTTCTGCAGATCATAGACGAGGACTAAGTGCAAGGCAACAGTAAAATATTCTGACAGTGCAGTGGTCAGACGTGAGCTGACTCTCCGAGAGGGAGAAACTCAGAAACACAGTGCGGCTCGGAATGCCTCAATGGAAAGATGAAAAGTTGTTTTCCTTCTTTGGAATTTCACCCTTGCTTAGCCAAGTCGAATCTTTCAAATGGTAAGACCTTTTCAGGGGCTGTTAGCATTTGAAGAAAGTGTCTATTATGCAATGTGTTTATGCTCAGGGTGCTTGGCGTCTTATCCTCCGAGTTTTCATTAGCTCAGAGGCTGTCAGGGAGACGGAGACGATGAACACAGAGCAGTGGAAGCCGAGGAGTGCCTAGGAGATTCGGAGGATGTTCGAACGAGGGCTGCGTTCTGCTGCCTGAAGGTACCACTTCAGCTTGAAAAAAAAACAAAAAACTTCCACATGGTGCAGCAGTGGGCTGCAGTGTATAGCAAATCATCGGGCAAGTTAAGACAGGCCTAAAACACTGGGGGTGTCTCAGAGAGCCCCCTATTTCAGTAGTTAGGGTATTGTCCAGCAAAGCAGACTCCTTCTAGGGTGTTTCATTGTCAAAATTATTCCAGTGTACTGGAGCTTTCGTTCTCTGCAACCAATGAGTATCGACTGTTCACTATGCTGCCCAACCAGAAATAATGTCATGTCTCCAGCTCAACTTTTGGAAAATTTTTAAATGGAGGACAAATGCTGTGTGTTCTCACTTGCTTTTCCACCTCAAAAAATATTAAACTTTATTTACACCTACTAACAATAAGGGTTTTGTTCTAGTAAGACATTTGTGATTATTAGTTTTCTGCTAACTGAAATGCTCATGGCAACCTAGCTACTTGGCTAACAAGTTGAATTTGTTTCCGATTTAACTTAATGTTTTTATATTAAAGTTTGCCACTAACTCCCTACTACCTACAAAATAATCCATAACACACTATATTTGACTTTATTTACTTATTTCATGAACAAAATTTGACAGTAGGCTGACCTGCTAACAGGCTAATAATGAACAGACGAAATAGGCCCCTTTAAAAATAGTGGCTATTCTCTCATTTGACTTAAAGCAGTTCTTTATTAAATGTATGCTGTAGGGTGAGAACCAGACATTGTCATGAAGGAGAGATGGCTGAGAAACAGTCAAGAAAATCTGAAGAACAAAGATAGAGAAAGAAGTTCTTAAATCAGGCAAGGACAAAGAGCCATGTTGACATCGATGAAGCATTGCAACAGCAGAGAGAACTACAAGAGTTGACTAGGCTGAAATTGGCTTCTTATTCGCCAGCTTATTGTTCAAATTTTTCCATTCCACCTTAAATGGTGCAGCAGTCAGATTCTGGTGCCTTGGAGGCAGAGCAAGAAAGTAACCACTGCATCATTTAAGGTGAAATGGGAAAATTCAAACAAGAAGCTGCTGAAAAAGAAGGTACATTTAGCTTCACTGAAAGTTGAAAGGCATTAAAAGGGATGAGGAGGTTGCTCTGTTTCTGCCTGACAGGTGGGTAACCTTTACTTTTCTTTGCTGTTTGACAGAACCAATAGATCAGTATTGTTTTGTCCTGTTTACTAATGTTTGCTAATGAGATAGCTAATTCTAACTGGTTAGCTTTGCAGCAACAACTGCAGTGACAGTTTCCTAACCTATAGCCTAGCTAACGTTAGTTATGTTACTTGATGTGTCTTTGTTTGCTCTAACATTATATCATGGTGTTGTCTGCACAGCATTTGCAAAGGGTTTTATGGCCGAAAGCCCAGTGTTGGCATTGCACGCCTATGAGTTTGGAGGGAGGAGCTCCTGAAGGAGCACTGATGAGAGGGATGTATTTGTTTTGCTGTTGAGTTCACATATCAACAATCGTTCTCCAGAAACACTGACTGCGCTTTTAAGGTGTAATGGTGGGGCTGGCAAGGCAGACTAGGAGTCAGTGTACTTGAGTCAGTCTCAGGTGAGACAAGCCAGCAGATAGACACTGAGGACTCCATGAAACACAAACAAGTAAAACAAACTAACAGAAAGACACTGTACTTTGACTTAAACACAAGACAGTACAACTAGTATTAAACACAAAGTAATAAACATACAAAACCCCACACATACATCAATGATGGTCAGAGAACAAAGGAGACAAAGGGGTACATATTTTCACACTAAAGAATCTGAAAATAGTAAGAGTAGAGGTGGTAATAAACTGAACACAGGTGGTGAATGATGATGATGATGGCAAGATAAAAAAGGGGATAAAAAAGAAAACAAAATCAAAGATGCGAGGCTAAAGAAAAACCAAAGCACACCGCACAGAAAAAAAGACTATACCAGGGCAGAAACAAACAAGGGGCAAGCTGGACTGGGGAATCCCTGACTTAAGCTAAGAACTGTGGGAGAACACGTGAGTCAAAGAAACAAGAGGGGCTATATATACACTCACCGTCCACTTTATTATTACACCAAAGTTGGAGGCCAGCTAGCTGGTATACAGTTAGAGACTGTATCTGCTGATGCACAATTTGTGTTAGTCATCTTCTAACCTTACATCACTAAGCCAAACTTGGCTGGATCATAAGTGGAACACCATTGCACCTGATACAGTCATACCAGAGCCACACGCAACGCAGATTGATGAACATGATGCAGAACCAAATTTCACAAGCGCAAGTTCCATCCTGAAACCTTAAGCTGTAAGTCATTAGTAAGTTAGCAGTAGTGGTTCACCTAGGGGCCCTCATCTGCAGCCAGTGCCGAATGATCTGGTCTATGGTCTATTGAGGATTCATTACTACATAACTCCTGACGCCCGATCAGCTGTGAGGCTGAAGTTTGAGGTGTTTGAACAGTAAGACAGAGGTGAGGAAGGCAGCTAACAAGGTAAATAAGAAGAGAGGGGATTAGAAAGAAAAAACAAGCTGAAATTAAACGAATGAAACAAGACTTATTCCTTTCCACAGCCTGCAGTATTTTTGTGCCTGTAGAGATTCAGCAGGAAGCATCACACATTTTTCTGTGTTTTCTCTGCTCCTAACTACAAAATCACAACCAAGTTGAACTACCACCACACAAATTGGTCAACGGTAGTGACCCGTTGAGTCAAATATCCCACATGCGTATATAGTGTATATACACTATACAGGCTGTACCAACTACCTCAGGGGGGACTATATGACACTAGGTGGAACAAACTGTAACTTGCACTGCTGTCTGTTCAACATGAATGTAAATAAACCTAGCCTAATGCATTTGAGGGTTTTCACTGTTTTTTCCCCATTGCACCGAACAGTGATGCCAAACTATGGTGAACCAAACTGTGACTTCTGTGTACCATTATATCTCTAGTACCAACTAAAGGTTTCTCCCAGAACCATATATCCAAGTCAAGAACGATTTAGGAACCTTTCAGGAAAAGCATTCTCTGCATTTTCATGTGTGTCCCACTTTATTTAGGATAGCCCCCTATATAATACCTATAGATTTTCAAGTTAACAAACTATCTAGAGAAACTTAGTTGATTCTTAAAAGCTTTGGGATTAGGGTTAGGATAAGGGTAGCTTTAGGATCAGAGTGAGGATTAGGATTAGATTCAGGGTTAGATGCAAGATAGGCCTCTACAAAGCATCTGTAGTACGCTGTCCATATAAAGTGTTACTGGCTAAACGTAATTCATTCTCTCTTACAGTTATGGCAACTGTGTAAAGAAGTTGGCCGAACACTAAAGCAAAGAATTATATAGGTATATTCCTAATCAACACTACACATTTAGACTAATGCATAGCATATCAATCATTATGGTAATAATTTGTACAGAATACATGTCCACAAGGTGATCCATCGAATGAAGTGACCACATTACATTGCAATTTAATCAGCCACATTGCCACACAGGGCTGAGACTGTTTGGTCTGCTGGATAATGAGCTAGAAGTGTGATGCATAAGCAATGCAGCCACAAAAATATACAAATGCATTTCTACTACGTCTGCTTTGTTCTTCAGGTCTAATGAGACTTGCACATTCAGAGTTCAGCCAAAGTTGAACCTGAACACCACAGCGGTCTCAAAGGTTTCTTGTCCATTTAATGATGTTGTTTATAAATATCAAAACAAATATTATTTACATCTCTGCACCTCTTTGATGTGAGATCAGAACACAAGGTTGTACCAAAGGAAATGATAGAAACACCAACATTCCCATCCAGGGACTGATATTTCTGTTAGCGGCAAATTTTTTGGTCTCTAGCCAATATGTTGTGCTTTTATATTTCATTTATTTCTCTTTGTTTAAACCAAAATTCATAGTCATTGTTTTCATAATAACATAATATTCAAACCTGTGGTCGAACTACTAGAAAAATAATAAAATAATGCTATATAAAGGATATCACCTTCAGTGACAGTCCATAAGGGAATGCAAGGGAGACTCAGCCTCCTCTAAAATTTGCTGTAAACAACTGTAACAGTAATAGAAAATGCTGCTCAAGCTAGATACCAGAGGAGGCCCATTACCGACTCTGATAAGTAAACTGACCAATCAGAATCAACAAAATTAAGCATTAATCATATGTTACACAAATCACGTTACACTAGAGTGATACATAGTCATCTTATGAACTATATAGTTGTTTGTGTCACTTTAGTATGTATTGCAGTAGTAGGTGGTATGACCAAAAATCTCTATCGCTGTATAAATAAAAAAAAAATCCTTACAGTTTTGATATACACTAACCGAGCAGTTTTTTCAGGAACACTATACAACTCTCAATACAGCCTCAATTCTTAGTGGCATGGATTCCACAAAATTATGGAAACATTCCCTTGAGATTCTTTTCCATCTTGATATGTTTGCATCATGCAATTCCTCATGCAATTTTTCAGTGCATTTTCATGCTGTGAATCTCCTGTTCTACTACATCCCAAAGATCTATAGACCTTAGTTCTATTGGATTCTCTGAAGAAAACTGAAGAACACTGAACTCATGGTCAGGAACTTTGTGACATGGTGCATTACCTTGGTGGAAGTAGCCATTAGGATATGGGTAAATTGTGGCAATGAAGGGGTGCACATGGTCAGCAACAATACTCAAATAGGCTATGACAAAACTCATACCTTAGGAAGAATTTTGACTGATATGTCGAGGGGAGCTTTAACCTTCTTGTGGATCCTGGGGCTACACATGGTCATGGGCCCAATGGGTGTAGTTAAAATCCAGTATAACATCACAACACAACTGAGTTCCCTCCCAACTGATGTGGGCAAATTAGGTAGTTACATGGCTAACAATCAGCAGAACCCAAGCTTAATATTAACACACACCAACTGACACACAGCATCCAAACACAAAAAAAAGTGGTTTTAATGAAGGTGCACACGCCACAACCACCAGTGAGTAATTTCCAGCTTCAGCTAACTGATACCAAACATGATAAATGCACTACTTTTATCTAAATTGATAATCGAAAAAGTTTTATTCTATTAAAACCACACAAGTACAGGAAGTAATAAAGTATAAAATGTAAACATATTCTTAAATTGAGCTCATATGTGCTATATCTGTGATGCTGTGGTGTTTCTCCACTGTTATGCGCTAGACTTTACTTTGTAAAACCATTAACATCTCCAAAAAGGTGCAAACAGTCCCCTTTTCCCAACTAAAACACTGCAGAACAGTTCAGATGGAACAATAAATAAACATAACTTAGTGTTCTCTCTTCTTTTCATTTTCATTGCCGAAACATCTTCAATAATGTCCCATTTCCTAAAACTCTTAATCCACTTCACTGAAGACTTTGACAGCAGTCTGATGTCTAATGTTAACATGGCATTCTTGCAATGGGAGCTAACCAGTGGACTAGCTGATGCCGACACCACAGATAGTGAACTAAAAAATCCAATCAGTATCAGAGCTGATGTTTTTAATAAATACAGCCAATCTACAGTCAAGAATATGAATAACATACATATAAATATAACTATTGGTGTTTGTGTGTTGGTGGGTGGAGGGAAATACAGAAATCTCATAAAAAAAAATTACCAGTCAAAGGCCCTGAACCAAACCTTTGTCTAGCTGCACTGCTCATTTTTTTTAACTAGCAACAATATTATAACCTTATTTATGTTAATTTGTAACTATTTTAATGTAAAATATATTTTTTAATCAAATAACAATGATGAGATCATTTTTCTTGGATGCCTTTTGACTTTTGTACAGTAGTGTATGTTTGCTTCAGATGTCTATGTTAAAGCTATAAAATGTGCATGCGCGTTCAGTAGCTTGGCACCAGCATAACACAAAAAATCTCATAGGGATTTGTACATTTAAGTATTTCAAGTGCATCTGGCACATGCTCATACTCTCATGACACTGCCTTGCTCTCTATGCAATCTTTTTTTTTTTTTAATTGTATAATAACTGGAATACCCAGTGCTTTACTTAATGTTTGTACAATTGTTTTAGTTTGCTATTAGGCTTGCATGCCTGTCTCATTATAATCAAGATTTGTACACTGACCAGAAATGTTACTTACAGACTGCCGCTTATTTCTTGTCTTGATATGCATCACATTCCACTGCAACTTCATAAAAAATATATTTAAAAATAAATAAATAAATAAAAAAAAATAAAAAAAACAGGGATTCATGCCAACCCATTAACTCTGAAGTGGACTTGAAATAATGGTATGAATTCAAATCTAACTGCAACTTACAGCATTAAAAACACATCCCACCATAATGGAGGCAGTACGCGGTGTGCTGGCATGTCCACTGGAGGCTGGAGGAGTGTCTGCTCCAGTATTGTTTTTGACAGGTAAGAGCAGTCTTCTGGTGACCCCTTTTTCGTTTTCCACCCATACCAGGGGAGAGGAGACAGATTCTGCCCTGTTAAGGAGGCTGCAGCCAGCTCCCTGGACAAGGCTAAAAGTGCCAGAATCTAATTCACGGCACATCAGTCACAGCAAGCACACAGGCACTCACTGCCTGCACACATGAGTGAAGCCATGGTCATTAACCAGAAGACCCCTCTTTTTTTTTCTTCTCTCTCTCTCTCTCACTCACTCAGTGTATGGGATAGAGGTGGGCTCCATAAGGTAGAGAGCTGGCAGGTGCTGGAAGGTGGAGGAGTATAAAAATGAAATTCATTTCTTCTGCCGGCCAGAGAGAAGTGACCATAAAAGCCCTTTACAACAGCCATTCAAGCAGTCAGCAAGCACTTATAGGCACTGAAGACAGGTTCAAATTGTCAGTTAAGACATGCAGAAAGATATTTTCATGGACAAAATTGAGTTGCATTAACAATGTTCTGATAATACATTAGCAAACTTCATTAAAAACAGTCTATGGCTTTACTGTAGAAAGCAATTCCATCTGGATGCATTACAAGCTCCCACAAACAAGAACATCTCAGCAATTTCCAATCTAATCAATTCAAGCCACATCTGTTCCATATGGTCAATTATCACAGACAATAATTTAGACATGTTTCCTTGCACTTATGAAAGAACAGAAAACACGTTGACTCTCAAAATAATAGCTAATGGGCAGGTGCTGAAACAATGAAGCTGACGTAAACAAAATCATATACTGTTTAATGAATAATTTAATTGTGGTCGTATGTTAACAGAAGTGTTATTGATGAGGTTGGAAAATAATAGAATATTCCTTTAAGGTTTTCAGACTGATTGTTCAACTGTGTTAAGAAAAAACAGAGATTTAGGCCACAACATTAGTAATAATACGTCCTTGCATTTGGAGTTCTGCTGTATATGAGGAGGCAGCACACTGCATCTCCATTCCAGATTCATAGCAAGGCAAATTATGTCATAGAGTGTACTTTTTATCAACTACATGGCCGCTGAACATTTAACAGCAATATATAAAATGACTGCTTTGCACCAAATATTATGCACTAAATCATGCACCTTTTGCATTACAAAGATTTTTAGTTGACGGATGCTTTACTCCCAGGAGGAGATCCAGAATTGGAGCCAGTAAAACTAACTGGCCCCTTAAATGCTCCGCTCCTAACAATCACTACCCCAAGCACATCGATGACTGATATGCATGCAAAGTCATTGCCTTTTGATGAAATTTGCTATTCTGAATGACAAATATGCTATTCACATTGTGGTGACAGCAAAGAAGATGACGCAGAAACATTGGGCCTCATTCACCAACCGTTCTTAAGAAGAAATTTTTTCTTACAACCCACTTACACAGTTTTTACGAAGATTCTGACATTCACCAATGTTTTCTTATTCGGGATTTGTTCTTAGATAAGAACAGAATCTACACACACTCGAGAGAACAAAGGGGTGAACAATTCTGCGGTTTAGGAACACATCATGAATCTGATGTAGACTTTTTCATAGGACTTTTCTCAAGAACACATTTACAAAAAAGAGATTAGTGAATGACGTCCAATGTGCTTTAAAGGTGAATACTTTTTTAATGATCCAGCAGCACGGCTGTGAAGCAAGCATACTGAGCAAAAGTTTTAAGCAAGAACAATTATATTTAAAAAGCTTTTAAAATTGGGTTTAAGTGTTGATTTGTTCTGAAAAAAACAACTAATATTATAGGAAAGACAAATAACATTAATAAAATAGTGATTTTATGTATGTCTGTGTTTATTTAACTACTTCCAAACCTCTCCTCGTGGCAGTGTCGTATTAATTGTAGTTATCATCTTATACCTGGTTTGATAATAAGTGCAACATTAAATTGAATCAAGAGTGCTGGTGGTTAATTGAACAAATCAACATGACGGCTAGAGGCATCGCGGAGAAAACGAGACCCAAACCAGTGCTGTTCTAACCAGATCACACACCTGAACTTATTTTTTGGAAAAAAGAAATTGTTGTTACTTTTTTACTGCATTAATGTCTGTATGAATGTATTTTTGAGGTCTGAGACAAACGTTCCAGCTTGGAAAAAAACTGCTATGTGAGCCTGTGACGCTTGCTTGTGTTGTGTTAACAGTTTCACAATGCCAATCTGTGAGCTGTCGCAGACATCCTGATACTTTCAAGCACGTTTGAAATTCTTGCAGTGAATACTGAAAAGTGAGCACTTCTTCAACAAGTAGCAGGAACAGCAATGAGCAGTAGCCAATGAGAGCGCGAGAAAATGCTAAGGGAGCGAGGCGTGAGCAACCAAAACAATAACAAACATGGTGAAAGGGTTATTAGAGAAAAAAGGCACAAATATTGACTGCTGCTATCTGCCACTTTGTCTGGTTTTGGGGTAGCCTCTGAGTGAATGGTCATGGCTGCTTTTTCCTCTGTGCTTTCAAAGTTAAAGAAAATGATTGAAGTAGATTTTCAATTCTCTTTATTATTTTTTTCTGCAGAAACAACAAGGACAGCAAGTTTTTCAATCTACAGTTTGGCCTGTGATAGACTCGTTATATCTGTGAGCCAGTGGGATTTTGTCATCAGGCGCACTTTGTCACACATCTCTCTGTAGTGTGTGAGCATTTTGTAGTGATCACCTGCATTTACATTCACTGTTTGGCCGCATTGATACTTCACTGCATTATGGTAGTAGCACAGTGTTCTAATTTGTAAGAAAATCTGGCACAGGTTCTACAACATCAGTTACAACAGTACAGCTAATTTCTCATCAGGCAATTCTCCTCTGAATGTACTGTTTTGCCTACTGGCTCTGCGTTTGCACTCTTCTTGCCTATAATGTGCATTTCCCTGCTGGACAAGATAGAAATCTAAATAAATGCTAAGGCTTTCTTACAACAGTGCTCGCTTTACTTTGTTCACCCTCTGGGTTCTGCTCTTTCATGCCCTCCAAAGTAGCTACTGTGGTTTTACTTTTGACAGATAAGATGTTAGAGTGGGTTTCTGGAAAGTAAAATCAGAGAACTAAGGATGCTCTGAATTATGAACAATTTCTTGCCCTGCTTAAAACAGTCTTTGACCTCTCTGCTGGAGGGAGGGAACTGAGTAACTAATCCAGCTATTCCAAGGCTTATATCGCCAAAGTAAGCCAAAAATATTGGCACTCTTTTCACACATACTGTGAAGAACAATTGTGAGAGTTTTTTTTCTTGGTTTTGATGTATGATTCTAGTAATTAGTATAGAACCCACATTGTTTTAAATAGTAGTCCACTAAATGTCTTTTTAGGTTAGCAAAAGTGGTTCTTCACCCATAAAAAGTGGTGACACTCATATATTTTTTTTTTTTAAGGGTGTGGTTTCATCCTGGGGTCACCAAATTTCCAAAAATACAGTTAGGTGCCACTTTTGTGCCAACAAATAGTTCGAAAGCCTGTTGTTATCTAACCACAAATGTAACATCACAGGATCTGTAAATGAAGGTTTTCTTTTTTTCAACACACATTCATCACACAATACATCTTTGCGTTTCCATCCATGCTGTTTGGCCTGTTTATTACAGGAGTTCTTAACAGAGGAAACACTTAAGCTTAACTTCATTCATTCTTTATGCTCTGACCTATTTCTGCCAGAGCACAATGCCCACCTGAACTCTCTGAAGCCCATAAGTCACTCTGATTGCTGTATGTGCACCAGTTTCTATACGACACCATTAAATGCTCTCTCAATACAGCAACAGGGGAGAGGCAGTATAGAAGGGTTCAGCAGAAGGTGACATATTCAGGAAAAAAAGATCAACACTTTTTGATGGTCGTAGCCCGAGAGCTCCCTTTCAAGGTGAAAATGACTTACACACACACACAAATACACACACACACACAGAACATTCATAGATTTAACGAAGGGGAAATGTGCTTGCTGGTCTGATATGAAATTAAATTATAAAATGGGTTTTATAAAACGGATAGTTCCGATTCTAAAATCTGATTGGCTGAGCCGCATTCAAAGCTGTTGTAAAATCCCCGATATACCACGGCTATGACCACCTCACAACAACTGAACTCTGTATTACTGTGCCACGGCACGAAAAACCCTTCTTCTGTTAATGGATTAATCTTTAACTCTAATGCTGATCGCACAGAGCACCAAGTATACTGATGAAGTAAGAACCTGTTTTTTGTTTAAACTGAGGGGCTGAAAACTTATTTTCTTTGCTAGAACTAGGCTGGTCAGCTAGTCAACAGGCTAAAATATAGCAAACATACTAAACAACTCCAACATTAATATCACAGGCTTGAATTAAAGTACTCACAATATGATTCACTGAAAAATGGCAGTATAAAAGTCTAAAGAATGTCACCTGAATGGCTTACATGCTTCAAATGTCCAGGTTTCAGTCAGAAGTAGCATCAAACCCAGGCTGAATCCCAAACGGCTCTGTACTCCTAGCTAAATAGTGTGGTGTGTAACATTATGTTTCGAAATTCTAGCTTCTGTTGTGAAATAGTACACTGCTTGTCGAGTATGAATGTGGATGAATCCCACATGACCATTTTTAGCGATATTTTGCTTTGTTGTGGTGCAGGAGTCAGTATTTAAATTCCCACGTAGTGCACTATGTAGGGAGCAGGGAGCTGTTTGAGATTCAGCCCCAGTGTGAGAAAAGTGGTGTCGTCAGACTGGCAGAAGACTTGTGGTGGTAATTTGGTGACCAAAAAATACTTATAAACTGAAAGTATTTGCATTAAACAGTGCTATGTTACATATGTTCACTCAAGGCAGTGTGTTACTGCGATTTTATCTACTCACAAAGTTTAATTTATCTGCCATATATATATATATATATATACATACACACACACACTATATATTATATATATATATATATATATATATATATATATAACTATATATATATATATATATATATATATAGGCTCGTACTCCTAGTGTGCCGTTTAACATATATATATGTGTATATATATATATTTCTTTGCAGTGCTATCCCTTGTATGAACAGGTAATACACCCAAAACAGTGCTGAATTCTGGCACATCTTAACATTTGCGGAGTGCAGAGCACTCTGCCCATTTTCATCTTTATGTGAGCCTCCTGTTTCATCTCGAGCTTTTAGAACCTAATGAATAGACTGGAGCTTCATATTGAGTTCTTTAACTCAATGAAATGGAGCTCAGATACGCTCTGAGCGCAACACACTGAGATATGGCTGCACAGCCATACGAATCGATTCATTACAAAATGCCGTGGAAAATTTCATCTTGAAGGGCAGGCTGAGTGACAAACAGGTTTTACATTTAAACGCTTGTTCAAATGTTTTATTTATTTTTTTATTTTAAATTATTCATTTATTTTTCTTTGTCATCTGATGGTTTGGTTGATACTCATTTGCTGTTTTTATGTTTGTTTGACTTGTTTGTTTTTCACCGTTCCTGCCAGACTATCTCAGACTGAGACTGGACTCTGTGCAGCTCACATGCCTTCCCAAACAATCTGTTATTTAAGCCCAATATTATTGGTGGATCGAATACTTTCTAAAAGCCACTACTACAAGGGAAACATCTGATACATTGAGGTGGTATACATGGCTGTCCAGAGTGTTTGAGAAAGGGATCCATACTCATTAAAGCAGTGTACACTTTCAGAGGATCATTCCAGAGCCATTCTGTGCTCCCCTGCAGCCTGCACTGCCGCTCATTACGTACAGAGCTGCACATTTATTATGGTTACTCTGTCTCTCCATCTCCTGCTCAGACCTAGCAGAGATCAGATGAAAGAAAACTTCATGTCTGTTTTCACTTCAGAGGACCATATGTGGGAGATTAATTATTTCTAACATTCAACTTAAAAGTAAATAACATATAGTAAACTATTTCATCACAGTGGTTTAAAAGCACAGTTTTCCAGTTCTATATGTGTTTAATAATCATATATAGCATGAATACAAAGGTTAAATGTTGACATTATAAATGCAAATTTGTATTATTTTGTTTCTAATATGAATCTAATATAGGCAGTCAATAAGATTTCTAAATTTCTTGGCTCATTTTTTGTGTATAACTACATGAAACACTAAAATTTCTACTTCACAGTGGGCCCTGTGAGCTCATTGAGTCGATTCTACTGCATTTGTAAATAGATTTTGAAAGAAAGCCTATATCTATAAGAAACACAGGGACACAGCGAGACGAGAGAAAAAGATTTACAGAGACTACTCTTGAGTTAGAAGTTGACACTGTACATTCAAAACATGACAGAATTTTATTTATTTATTTATTTTTATTTGTTTATTTTTTAATTTCATTTTAATTTTTCCTGCACTCTACTAAACAGTATTCTTTGTAAAACTGCCATTTACAATAACATCTATAGCTTTGTAAAATTTCTAAAGAAATAAATGAATATTCAACTAGTCAACTAGTAGAGAATACAGCCTGGGTTTAAAGGTGTAACATTGAAATTTTTTGTTAATAAAAGTTCCCGAAAAAAGATGATAACAACAGTGGGTAATTCACTTACATCCTCAGAAGACATGGTCATCATCAAGTTTTGACTGAGTTCTCTTTGAATACTCTTTCAATCAACAGATTTACTCGCTCAGGGAACTCGCTGAATCCAAAGCACAACCCTTAACACAAATGTTCTTCCAGCATACAGTTACACATTTTCACCAGAGAGATCTCTAAATGCACAAATCTTATGTAGTGCAGTGTGAAAATTAGGTGGGTTTATTAGGGACCTTTCCCTGTATAGTGATATTTTTAGATCCATCATGTCCAGCTGCCACTGTTGATCTGCCACAGACAGTATTAACCAGCTTCAGAACATAGTAGACCTTTACCACCCACTCGCTCCAGATATAAGCATCTATGTATAGTCACATGCTTGTGATTGTAAGTGCATGTGCATGTTCCAGCATGTATATAGCTCTGTCAAGACAAGCATATTTTATCTCTTGTTTGCAAAGCAACATATTATCATAGATAGATGTTGTATTTACATGGTAGCAGGCACTGAGTGGTATGAGGTAGACTAAATGCACAATGAGTATAGACATAAGTAGGAGTTGCAGCAATATTACAATGTAAAGTGCATAGTGAGAGTGTCATTACAGCAGCAGGTTATGATATATTGCACAGTGTGTATTAACAGGAGAGGTGATATAGTGATGTGGTTCACCACAGTTCAGACAGCAGGAGATCAGCACCCTCTCTGCAGTAAGGAGACCTGTTGTAGAGCCTTATAGCAGTGGCTAAGAAAGATCTCACACGGCGCTCTTTGACACAGCACAGCTGTAACAGTCTGCCACTGAATATGCTTCTCTGTTTATCCAGTGTAGCAGGCAGGGGGTGTGAGGTTTTGTCCAAGATGGCAAACAGCTTGTTGAGTATCCTTTGTTCTGCCACAGCCTCCAGGGAGTCCAGCTTCATTCCTTCAACTGAGCCAGCCTTCCAAATAAGTTTGTTTATTTTGTTCAGAGCACTTTTGTTAATATCATGTATAGTCAGGTATAGGCCTACTCACCAAATTCCATGGTCATTTTTTCCATAAACGTATCAGACATGAACACATTGTAAGGTTGTTTTTCTATTTAAATACTATTTAATTTTTTTTTTTCCGTCATAAAACAAAAAACAGTCTTTCTGGGCTTCCTATGCCTGCAAAAAGCTGTAAGTAGGTTCATACTCCCAGACACTTTTACCACTGGAACACACAGTACAACTTCACCCATGACAGTGCTTTTCCCATGACTGGACACCTAGTGTATTGGAGAGTGTCACAAATGTTCCCCCAGTTAAGCTCCAACCTCAGCTTTTAAACACTCCTAACTGCAGTTCATTGCCATGGGCATGTGCTGACGAGAACTATCTATTTTGATCATGCAAGGACAGCAGCCTGTCTGCCTGACCTGTAAGCAGAGCCGAGTCTAACGATGTTATGTAAGAGTACATATGATAGTGAATAATATTTGCAATGTACACTTTAGCAGTTTGCCTGAGGGAAGGCACATATACATGTAAACAATGAACAGCAGCTGGAACTGCCAGCTACGGCTCCTATTTGAATGTTTCTGTGTCCGAGTAAAGGTTATGTTGATCTTCTGTTGGAAGTGTTGAAATAAGATGTAATTAACACTGTTCGTTTGTGTAGCATCTACAAACCTGAACTCAAACTTTACCATCAGTTGCAATATGCACTGTTAGAAATAAAGATACTGTGCAGGCACATTTTTCATTCATCAAGGTACAAACAATGTAAATGTACCCTCAAAGGTACAACAGAGGTTTTAGGGGCCAACTGTGTACCTTAAATAAGTCTTTTCCCAGAGGAAAAGGTATGTATTTGTACATATTTATAACCTAATGTTTTAAAGCCTGGAGACGAGACGGGGTGTGTGGAGTGTATACAACTTAGAAAAAATAATTGCAATGGATTATGGTACAATTATGTTCCCTGACTAAAGGTCCAGTGACAAGAGGGGCACTGCCCCAGTGAAAGTTTCATGCCTTTTTTTCTAAGAGTGTAGTAAAGCAGTAAACCACGAAAGGCCATGAGGTAGCATGATTTTACCACGGTTTTGGGCACTACGCTATGATAAAATACACCAATGTTCAGCAAACAAATACATTCATTAAAACACCCTATGACAATAACAGGAATCACAATAAACTAGTGTTCCACCATACAATGTGGTTTGTAAAGAGTAAGCCAACATTGCCAGAATGGACAGCACAGGGTTTATCATACTGGCACACAATACAGAATTCAATTGATGTGTTAGGTTATTTAGTGGGCTCCGAAGCTCTCTGAGACCTTGTTGAAAATCTGGATTTTTTTTTGTTTTGTTTTTAATTGAATTGTTTTGTTTAAATAAACAAGAAATTTCTGAAAATAAAAAAAAAATAGAAGAAAGACAAGTTATAACATGTAAAATGAAAAAAAGCAAGATTCTGCACTATTTTTAGGTTACTTATCAAATTTAAGCAAATTTGTGACCATGTTGAAGCCTTTGTACAAAAAGATTTGATGTTTTAGTCTCTTCCCACTGAAGCACATGCTCAGGCTGAGAGCACTCAGGAGGATTTGATCTTTTCCTCAGAGACTTTTGCAAACTTGCAAACTTGTGGAGTCTGCCAGCTCAAGTGTACACTGTCATTAATGCAAAATACCACAAAATTCATGTAAACATTTCAAAAATTTACTTTTCACTCATATTGGTATGCTGATAATAAATTATGTAAGAAAAAAAGTTGTACTAAATCAGAAAAGAATACAAGACATGCATTTTCATTACTGTTCTCAAACTTTTGGACCCTATTGCACATGGCTCAGCCAATTAGATTTTAAATCTGGAGTTCATAACTTTTACTGACTTTCAAAACAAATGTATTGAAAGATGCATTAAAACTCTGTTCAAGCCTAAATCTAGATCCTTTTATTAATCAGACGTTGATGCTCTCTGATGCATGTCCTAGTGTTTCTATACGACACAAAATACCCCGTTTCTAACACTGAGACTGCAGCAGATCCTCTCTAAGAGGTTTTAGTTCGTGGGGGAATCTGCGTGGTAGAGATAAACACAACACAGGACATATTCACATGGAGCATGCTCTCATAATCAGACTAGACGCTTCATTAGCAGCTCCACAACTCCAGCTCCAACCCTCCAGCTCTCACATACAAAATCCCTCTAAACATCCCATCGTGTGATCATATGCTTAATGTTCTGCACTGATGGATTGGAATAAATAATCACAGTGATGCTGCGTTTAGCACAGTGGCTGCCAAATGCTAACATATTACTTAATGTAACTGCACTCGTGGTCGTCGTATTGGACAACATCAAAAAATTACCATGTAACCAGTATAATCCAGTAACAGTACCAGTAACAGTATATATCAGTAACATGACACAGACATTGTGCAGAAACTTGACAGGGAGAACTGCAAGAGTGTCTAGCACACATTTACAGACACATATTGCTGCTGCTGTAAGCAAACCACATCTGTGGAACTTTAGTGAAGTAGGAAAAACTTTAACGTCTGCTAATGTAACTTGAGCATTCGTCACGAAACATTCAATCACAATCTAAAGTGCAGCAAGTGTTTTCAAATAGTGAGTAAAAAAGCAACAATTAAAAGAAGGAAATATTCTAGTAATTCTAGTGTCTGCATCTTTCAATGGATGAAGCTCATTTCTGGAAAAGTTGGAACATTGTGTAAAATGCAATAATACAAGAATCTGTTTATTGTCTTGAACCTTTATTTAAATGACAAAAGTGCAAAGAAAAGATTTCCAATGTTTTCACTGACCATCTTAACTGAATTTTTACATAGAAAAAGATTTAGAATTTAATGCCTGCAACACACAAAAAAGTTGGGACAGAGGCATGTTTACCACTGTGTTACATCATCTTTCCTTTCAATTACACTTTTTAATTGGGAATTGCTTAACCCAGAGTGGCGTTTCAGTATAGAATTGATGCTCCTTGCATAATAAGAGTTTCAAGTTGTACTGATGCAGAAGCTGACTGTGTTAAATGACAATCCAAAGTACTCTGGAGCCGATGTGGCTATATTTAACGCAGTAGCATGACTGTTTCTCATGCAATGCCGTCTGAGGGCTCAAAGGTCACGCTCATTCAGAAGTGGTTTCCGGCCTTGCCCTAAACAGACTGAGATTTCTCCACATTCCCTGAATACTTTCACAATATTATGTACAGTAGATGGTGAAGACCTATATTTGCAATCTTGTGTAGAGAAACATTCTTTTTGAACTGTTTGACAATTCTCTCAGAAGTCTGACACAAAGTGGTGAGTCATGATTCATCTTTGCTTGCAAAGACTGAGCCTTTGGTGGATGCTCCTTTTATACCCAATCATGAAACCCTCACCTGTTATCAAATCACCTTCTTAGCGTGGAGTGTTTCAAAGTGGTGTAACTCAGACTTATTGTATAAACTTTTCACTCCTATTTTGTCTCATATCTACTTTTTTTTATTGTGTTGAATACATCAAATTATTTTTTTTATGGATCATAACATGACATGCATTTTTTGTGTCCAAGTCCATTATTTTCCCAAGAAATAATTTAATAAATACCTGACACATCAACTTACTCAGTACCTCTTTTATTTGAAAAAATCAGTGCATCCATATAAAATTCATTTTAGTTCTATTTTAAATGAATTTTATATCATTAAAAGCCTAAAAATGTCAAGTGCTGCAACCCTCCAAACATATATGTTGATAAGCAAATTTTCAAAAAATGTAACTTAGTTATATAAAATTCTAAATAAAATAGTTTGGCATTATTTTATGTTTGAAAACTTCAAAATAAAAACCAAGTTGCAAAATAAGGCAAATGTGAAGTGTGTTTGTAAGGTCTTATTTCCTCAAATGTCAGGCAGCACAACCAAAAACAAAGGACGTTTATTTTGACATGCTTTTACAAAAGAGAGGCCATCATATGGCATCATATCGAAGACCCCAAGTGACTTTCAAGGTGAAATGCCAAGGTCAGTAACTTTCACAAACTTTTGAAAGAAAAAAGTCATTGTTGAGACATTGTTAGAATGATTTACCATGTAAGATGGTCTGACCTGTGTGATCTTTATAATAATGATTTTATTATTTGAAAAAACTGTAAGTAGAAACTCAGGACACAAGTTGCCAGTTCAATTTGAAATTGGTCTGAGAATTCACAACCAGTAGTATAAACGGTAGACCAGCACAGGTTTAATAACTGAAATAGGCCATTAAAAAAAACTTTTTATAAAAAAAAATGTAATTTTAAAACCTGATTTGTCGTTGATCCATATATTTGCAAAATGCTATCAAGCTGTAATTTCTTCTTTCTTTTGTCAGTTAAATACAGGTTCAAGACAATTACCAAAATCACAGATTCTTGTTTTTACTGTGTTTTACAAAATGTCCCAACTTTCCCGCAAATGGTGTCTGTACATAAACAATGCTTTTCCCTGTCTTCTTCTCGTCTTGTGCCAAACTCCACAGCTATTCCTCATAATCTTTGTTAATTTTGCTTCCCACCACAAGCTGCTTTTTTTCTCTTTTTGTGTTGTTATACATACCAGCATGTGATTTTTTTTTCTTCACCATGTCTGTACAACTCAACTGACCCCTACTTGCTCACCTCAACAGTCACTTTACTCCAAGATGCAGGCGTTATTGGCAGACAGAATTTCCTATATTAAAAACTTTTTGAGCTTTCTTGCTTTCCTTGCTTTTTTTCCACTTAAATGTTGTATAAAAGCCAGTGGCTGTTACAACTGAGCAGGGGAGGCAGGTGGATACAAATGCTGAGTCTGTTCATTAAAGTCCAAATTAACATCCAAAGGGCACACAGTGCAGGCAGACACGGTGAGTGTAGGAGGGTTCAAGATAACAACAAACATAAAACCAAAATAAGGACAAACACATAAAGAAACAAACCAGCAAACTAACAAGGAAACCAAAACAGCACAAAACAGACAACGTGCATCCATAATAACATATACTATACAAGGCCACAACAAGAGAAAACAGAGGAGTATATAAGCACATGTGCTGACAAGTAGCACCTGGGAAAGTGAGGGACCACAAACTGGACACAGGTATAGTGGGGCAGGACAAGGCAAATGGCTAAGGCAACACACAGGGCCAGAATCAGAAAGGCCAACTGACTGAGAAGATCATGACAGTGGCGAACCGTGACCATTAGAGCTATCGACTTCAGTTTGGGCCATAAATGTCCAAACTCACACATTTTTTGGCAGTTTAAATGCAGATATTTGAAGCTTCTAAATATTCCATGTTTTTCTTGAAGCTTGTGACAAATATATTAGCATATATTTTAGCTTATAGCAGTTTCACAGTGACTTTTAGCAGAGAGCCTTGTATTGAGCTGCTGCTGCTGCTGCTGTTTTCCATTTGTGACAAACTATTGAGTAGGCCTCTCCTCACATTCAGTCAATGACATGGTCCTATGTATTGGCAAGCAAATTGTGATTGGCTGATTCAAACTGCTTATGTAAATAATGGACGTTGTGAATGGTAACAGCATGAAGTTCAAAAGCGGCGGCGGGGGAGGGGGCACAAATTGCACATCTGTAAGAAACACCATTAATGCTGAAAGATGTGTTCACATTATGGAGCAACATATGCTGCCTTTGAGATGCCATCTTTTACAGGGATGTCCATGTCTACTTCTACATGATAATGAATAACAAGAAGCATTCTGCACATGTTACAACAGCATGGCTGTGTAATCAGAGAGTGCAGGTGCTAGACCAGCCTGCTTGTTTCCTATTAAAAATGTGGTGAATTATGAAGCTTTAGACTTGTTCAACTGAAGAATCAAAACTGGATCAGTTTTTGTCTTCAGTCTTCAAATGTTTATTAAGTATTCTTAAAAGGAAAGATGATAACACAGTGGTAAATATGCTCCTGTCCCAACTTTTTTGGAATGTGTTATAGGCATCATACTTAGAAAATGCATATATTTACAGAAAACAATACGTTCTCTTGTTTTAATGACTTAAGTGAGAAACAATTACTATGGAATACAGTGGTATGCAAAGGTTTAAAATACAGAATTCAATAAACAGATTACATAAGTGAACACATTCTTTACATTGCCTTTATCTTTATTTCCATTTATTTGCTGAGTTTAATCTATTGGAGAAATTAAACTAAATATAAAATGGGCGAAACATTTGCACAGGCCACAGTTTATATATGTGTTTAAACATGTTAAATTCAGCAAATTGATAGTAATTGTGCATTACAATCGGCAGAAGCATCTTCTCTGTAGAGGATCTGTATGTATATGATCTGTAGAGGAAACTTATTTTCACTTAGAAAATGAGCTAAACATGTCATTTGACCAGGTGTGCCCAAACTTTTGCATACAACTGTAGCTATACCATTCACATTGATTGGCTGTAACTTTTTAGAAATTGCCCCCTTCAACCATTTCTCACCTCCCCTTACTAAAACTTCTTTTAGGGAAAGTTTGATTAGAGAAAACCAGTACAAACGTATCTCTTAAAACTCAAGCTAGCATCATGTATGTAATATTATGTGGTCTCTTGCAACAGCTACACAAAAAAATGCAGCCATATAGCAGTCGTTATTGTTGATACTTCAATTTCCCTACACTGCATAAAGTCCTTTAAAACTCTTATGCGTATGTGTTTTAACAATGAAGAGTCAGCCAGTGAAGAACTATTGTTAATCAGTTCAATTTGCAGGCCAGCAAGAAGGTTTTTCATTATATTTAAATTAATAGATAAAGCACGTAAGGAGTGTTTCTCATAGGGGATGCAGTATCTCAATGGAGTATGTAAAGTGAGCATTTTATCATTTTATCTAACGCGTGCTGAAAATTTCTGGCACTGAAGCACTCTTGTCAAAAGAGCAAATTATATGCTTGGTGAGTGCTAATGTAATAGAACACAATTAGATCATCTGCGAGTATTGGCTGGGAGCAGAACAGTTTTATGCTTGTTGGTAGATTATCCAGCACAGCAGGTCTACTTCATGCATTGTATACTCCTGATAGACCATTAATGGCCCAATCAGGAGTTGCCAGAACGATAAAGTGGCTGCACTGGAAGGTAGTTCACAAGAAAGGATTTCTTAGTTAACTAAATACTTCATAAAACCAATCAGTAGTCCTAGTTTCAAGACACTTAAAGCATAGTCTTTTCATTCTATTTAAGCTGGATTAGCTTAAATAATGTAATTTATTCCGGCATTCGTCATTTTACAAGTCTGACAACTAATAATTCTGGAGTAAATGACCTTCTAAAAGTGGCTGAAGCCGGATCTCTTTCAGTAACAACAGTCCTGTTTAAATCAACCTGTAATGGAATAGCAAAACTTTAACACACTCATGCACTGTGTTGTTATTGTTGCTGAGGGCAGGCCCTTGATTTGTAATGATGATGAGCATGAGTGTTTGGGCTTAGAGATTTCAATCCAAGCTATCTGTGGTCATTTGTGGGAAAATACACAAATACCTCCCACTAATCTGCCAGTCAAATCTCTTCAAAATTACATTATACAATATTCTTTAAATGAACAGTAGAGAATGAAGGCCTGTTTCTCATGTATTCTGGCCTTGTTCAAACCTCTACATTGGCAACTGTAGTTGCAACTGTTTCTTCTGGTATCTCTACTGAAATATGTAAAGGATTTCTAACTTTGATATTTGCTGCCCAAAAGTTAACTTCCTATTTGAGCGCCACTGCTGTTAAATAAATAAAAAGTAAAGAAATTAACGTGAAAAGTCTGAAATAGATAAGCATTTTCACCTAAACATTATTGAAGCAAGAAAAAACACTAGATAAAACTCCTCCTGAAATATGTATCAGCAAGACGTGTCTGTGGGCCCTGCCCGTCTCACTATCGCAGTCAGTGGGAGGCAGCCAGGGATGGCAGGCAAAATGAATAGGATAGCCAATTACTCCCCTTTTCCACACTATGCAACATTTATGAAATACTTAAGCAACGTTCCAGGGGCTCATATTTCACAGAGCCACGAAGCAGTTTGAAGTCTTGCCTGTGCTTAGCAGAGAAGCTGCCCTCATGCCGCTCTGACTTTGAATTCTTCTTAGCACACCAGCGCACACTGCAGTCTGGGCATCATTATAGTGGCAGTGTCACTCATTAATACTGACTTCATATCAGTCTGCTTGAGTTCCACTGAAATGTACATCACTGCCAATACAGAGGGTTTATATGGACACATAACTGCAAAATAAATATGCTCAAATGAAAGAATCAAAGTCACTATGCAATTAAAAGGAAGCTGTTTTCTTCCAAAGTAATTCATTATAGCCTTGAAGAAATTGAAACATGGGCTCCACTACAGCACTGTTTCCTGGGTCTGGAACTGAATGTCATCTGACAGGATGCTTTAGGGCACCCTCTGCTTCAAGAGAAATCTCGTCATTACTGTCATCTGTGTTTGTGAGTTGAATCACAGGGAAGTCATTTTAATGGTAGATTTTAAATCGTGGTGTTGATAATGGGATGTTGCCTGCCGCCATCAATTTTAAATGTCATTCAGATTCAGTAAACATGGCATCTTAATGCATCCCACTTGTCTTAATCCAAAAAATCTTTAAAACTCTACTCTAATGGGCTCTGAAATGTTCTACAACTGAATTTTTTTGTAGTTTAGTTAAGGAAAGCTTTTTGACTGTGAGTATCAAGTTTTCTCATTCCTATCAAAGAAATCGACTTTTGCCTACTTTAAAAGTCAGTTCTTATAAACATATGCAAACGAGCTCTGGAAATAAATAGCAGGATGTTTGTAGCCACCAATTTTTGTTTCTTGTCTTGTACCCTGTGGGAATTGTTATCTCTTTTATGACTAGTTTCATGGAGTGTAGAACGGTGGGTGGCACCCGAACATTACGTGGGCTGAAGAACTTTCACTAGACTATCACGGCATACACTGCAGATCTATCATAAGAAACATTTTTTCATGGTGTGAATTTACTGTCTTACCTATTCTTTGGCAAAATAAATAAATAAAATGAAGATGCTTAATGTAACTTATAGATCTACTAGGCCTACATATCACAATAAATCCACAATAAAAATACTTAAAAAATAAAAGTTCTTGACCTCTGCTTCTTTATCACTGATTGGCTTAATTTTATGCTGTTACAAATTAAACCATAAGGGTGCAAACAGTGACAAACGATCATGGCATTCTGGGAGCATGATCTTATGATGCAGATGTCTGGCCAAAACCATTAAAAAAGTTCCAGCAGTTGCACAGCCAGCATTTCATTTGAAAGGGGATGGTCACAGGTTCAGTGAGGCAGCTGGGAAGCATTATGTTCCAGAGTCATCACTATACTGAGGTTAACAACCACCAAACACTAAACGTAGGTACTTGGTTTAAACAAACAAGATTTTTACCCAGTAATGAACTTTGCTTTTTTTACCACAGTCAAGTTTACTGCTTGGATGACTTACATGACTGATGGTGGCAGGGACAATGGTGACCACAGAAGGTCACAGAAAATTGGGTTTGAGTTTTTAGTGATCACTTTTAGTTGTATAAGGCATGAGGATGCAAGAACTCAGCATGTTTGGGTCTATCGTGTATCATAAGAAAGGAAGATGAATTATATTTTTTAACATTTTTCTTGGCATCAGAGGACTTTTATCCTTTTGAACGATCAGAAATCTGGGGGTCCTGGCTTTCAAAAGAGGAAGTCTAGGCTTCCCCAGGCCTCTCACTTCTCACAGCGGAAGCTTTGGGTCTTCTTTCGGAGATTAGCGAAGCCTCATTAGTTCTAGAGCCTAATGGTCACATGTCTTCCTGTTTTTATGAGATACTTTTGTAGGCTATTCTTCTGAGACAAAAGTGGACTCAGGTGCTTCTGATGATGCCGTCTAGTGACTGGACCCTACCCACAGCCCAGATGCTGGTGCTTGTCCAAAACACTGGTGCTGAAAGTTCAGCGTGGTAGTTTCAGCACCATGGAGAGCACCCTGGACACTCTGGGTCTTGAGCTCAGCATTTTAATGACTTGAGCCAGCTGCCAGCACACACAACTACTTCTGCTTCTAGCTCTACATTTCCTCTTATGATAGAAAACTGAGGAATTAAAACAAAGCTGACATTTTTGGAAAATATTTCCTCCACCTGTCAGTTAAAATACATATTAGTATGAAGTAATTACAGGCAAAAATCCAACAGTGAATTACCTTAACTGCCTCAATTCCTCAAAGGAAACAAATGGTTGATTAAAATCCCCCAAATCACTCTTTGCAAACTACAGTTGTTACACATAAATGTGATGCACATTGGCAGGAGTAACTCAACACCTCCAGCAAGAGCTAGAGTTACAGGTATTCATGCAAAAACGTCAGATTTTCCTTTCATTCTACACACACAGAATGGAAAATACAGTCTATACAATATTCATGGCTTGGTTGGCGTATGGTAAAGCTGTCAGCTATAAATAGTTTTGACTATAAATGTATTTATTTTTGAATATCAGTGAAGAAGCACAGCATTCTTGAAGTATGTTACAAATGTGGTATAATTACAGTGTGTTATTCATCTACCTAATTAATTAGTATGTGATGGGCACATCTGCATATTAGCACTGTCAAAAGAAAAACAAGTCTCTCCAAAACAGGAACTTTACAGGAGAAGGCAAAAACATTCTTAACTTTCAATGTAAGTGATTGTGAAGAGGTTTTATTCCAAGTATTTTAGAGCATGTATTGGTTCCTTTATCATAAAACTTTCAAACAATGTAAAGAGCAGTTGTTATGTTCAAATGATGTCGAAAAATAAAAATGGATACATGTTTTGGACATACATGTTTTTCATTAGACAGCAATGACATACAAAGTGTACTGAAATTTATACACACATCAGTTGAATTCCACATTAATGCATCAAGTTATTGCAAACTATTGTGCTGAATAATCTTTGACCACTCAATGGAACAGCACAGCCTACTGTTAATCAATTACACTGCTTGGCACAGGAATTTGTACCGCAAGTATTGTTAATAATAAATGTAAATATATATATCAAAAGTGTGAAATAATATTCAAATAAAAAAATGGAACTGAAGAATCCATGATTCAATCCCTATATTGAACACTGTTGTATTTTGTAACAGAGCATTTTATTGCTGAATTAAGTGATTAACCTCTTGGGTCATGCCCAACAACAGCCCTTAACTGTGGTTAACTGAGGCTTTAACATACAACTTCACTTTTCATAGCTTTCTTTAAAGCTTTCTTATATTTCTAATGTTTCTAGATGCTATCTGGTGCACTTATCCTTGTTATCAGGATGGATACACATACCTCATTTACAGAAGAATTAAAGGACTGGTTAAACCCACTGCCTGGATAGATGACTGGTATTTTCTGAAGGAGCAGCGTGAATTAGTGAAGAGGCAGTGTGAATTTAGTGACTCCAACCATGCAATTTTCAGTTAGAATTCGTATTATCCTTTCTCTTAGTCATATGCTAATAAAGTTCTCCCAGTCCAGCTCGGCACTTGCCTCTTAAAGTGTTTTCCAGATCCCTGTTTGGTGGACACAGCCCATTATCATGAAATTTACAGTAATATATGCAGGTTTACATAAACCAGGCTTTGTATATTTGGCATCTATATTCAACGTGTGTCAACTGTGTGTTAACATCCGGTCCTGTTGTTGCAGTGGCTGCTGTAATGGAAGTGTTTTGTTTTCTTGTTTGCTGATAACCTTTCATGCACTTATTCTACCTGCCTTGGACAGACCAAGCACAGACAGCAGCCATGAAAAGCATAGGCCTAAATTGTGTCCCAAAATCAATAACTCTGCTTGGTTGTATTTTGCTGAAAGAAAAAAAAAAACATAGAAAGAAATAAACCAATGTATCTGTACCTTACTTGCTTAGCCCAGTCTCTCTTTTAGTCCCTGATCGATCCATTTCTCCTGCCATACTTCAAAACTGGGTCTCCCAATCTGTCTGTCTTCACAGTAAAGCTGAAGAAATCAAAATGCCAGAAGTTCATCACTGTGAACCAACACAATTCACACTGCCTCTTCACTAATTCATTCATTTTTCTTTTAGAAATGCCAGCAGTAGATGTATCAGAGATGGATCAGGTGACACTTATAAGCTAAGGTTTGGTCATTCTCTTTTTCAGCAACACTTTTTCAGTTCAATTAGTGACCTTGCCATGTAGTCTTGGCTTGAGTGAATTGCTTACTAACCCTTGTCAGTTAGTCTTCCTGATCCCTAAGTGGCCCTAAGCTCAACATACATTTTGGTCAAATCTAGTGCTTAAAATGAATAAACATTGAATAGTGATTAACATAAAGCAATAACAAATATGATCCTATGTACAACTAATATGGTACTTTGGCTGTATGAAAGTAATGTCCATTTTAAGAAATAATTCTGAGAGTCCATATTTCACTTAGTGATTTATCTATTATGATTTAGTGGCCTCCTTTAGACAATAAGATGTTAATGTGACACATAATACACATCATCACATGCTCTCCTGATCATTAGAAAGTTGATGTTTTTTTTTTTGTTTGTTTTTTTTTTCTTTCCTATTCTTGCAGCTGTAAAATTTTTCTTTAAACTGTGTAGTGCTGACAGCTCAATGACAAAGCTATTAACACCTATGCCTGCTCGAAGGTAAGCTTACCTTTATCTTAAAGCTGCACTATGTAATTTTTTAAAGCTGAAAGCAGCTTTGCTGAGTCAGGAGAAAAAAAAACTTGCTAAGATATGGTGTGCCTGCACTGCTGCAAGTCACCCTGTAAAGCCTGACATAATAATCTAAAAGTCAGAGGCGTTGGATCGCATATGTGGAATTTGTTCGGACCACGTCATACGTCTAAGTGTTAACATCACATGCACATGGCAAAATTTTTATTTCAAAATTCAGCAATTTTACTGATGAAGATATGATGATAACAATTGATACATCACTTGCATCCCCTGAAGATGCACCTGCCACTAAGTGTTGAGTTTCTTTTCAATGAGCTTGCAAATATCAGATTCATCATCACAGCCGAAGATACAAAATGTGTGCAATAACACATTTCTGCCAGTCCAAATTCCCAAAATGTCCAAAGTGTGTCTTTAACAAATTACTGTATTTGCTAAAACTAGACCCTAACCAATGCAGGATTTTTAAGACCGATACCAATTTTGATAATTGAGGATTTAAAAGTACAATATATCCAATGTATCAGTCAATGTTCTTTTTTTTCTTCTTCAGAAATACATAAGTAAAGATTTTCCTGATTATCCCTAACATTTGTTATGTGTAATCGCCAACACAACATAACAATGCAGTTTAAAAATAAAAAAAAAAAAAGCTGGCTTCCTACTCTTCAGCTTCTTGTTTGAATTTTCCCGTTCCACCTTAAACGGTGCAGCATTCTGGGGTCTGAGGATACTGCTGTAACTGCTGCACCATTTAAGGTGCAGCAGTTACAGCAAAAAAAAAAAAATCTAACAAGAAGCTGGCAAATAAGAAGCTGACTTCATTTAGGCAGAACAAGTTGAATGCTATAGTTTAGCAACTCATTAATGTTAGTTGTTTTCCACTGATGAACACTAGTTAGCTTTGTCGGTAACCAAATTTTGCAATGAACAGCGTTATAAGCTGCTAAAAGTGATGTTGCCAGAGAATTGATAGAAGAGACAAGCCAAAGAGAAATGATAGGACCGTTGTTTGTTTACTCGGTAGAGCTGCCACATTGTTTCAGAAATAAATCTACCATCAAGTTTGTCAACAGCTCAGCCTACACCATTCAACTACTGTAATGACAATACCGGCTTTCACTTTACTGCAGCAAAAGCAGGCATGGCTGACATAAATGTTGCCAGGTATGTTTAGGCTAAGAGGAGAAGTGATCAGGATATCTTTAATATTGTTTAAGTAATGTATTTCACAACTATCAACTTACCATGAATGCTGACCACCTGTTTCATTGGGTACTCTGCTCGACTCAGCTTGGGTCAGCTGTTTGTGATTTGGGGTGTTCTAAACAATTGTGTTTTGCCAACAGGGAAGTTGATGGACAAACTACGCAACAACAGTTCCAACACGGATGACAGATCTGTCTTCCGCATCTCCGTTTCTTTGTTAATTGTCATTCGTTGGTCATTAAGAATGCCGGTACCGATTTATCTGCAGCTAGCTTATATCGGCCAATAATATTGCCATGCCAATTCATCAGTCGGGCTCTAGCTAAAACTCATTTTGATTCCTATGGATGAATAACATTATAAAACAACACTGAGATCAGTGAGTTAATAAAGTTAGCTTTTCTTAACTTAAGTCTCCTCAGGTGTTAAGAGCTTGATAAATGAATCAGATTAAACAGTACTGAACACTGTTTATGTTTATGAGTAAATCATTGTGTGTAAAGATAAATATTAGTGCATTTGTACTATGTGGCATCAGCAATTAAAAAAAGTTTCAGCTGGAATGTGGGACATTTCCTAAAAAGTGAAATCTAAAGTTTTAACTGGTCAGTCAATGATCCAGTTGTCTTTTGTCAGTTGGATGACTCTTAATCAGCTGCCATGCTTTTTCATTGCTCTTTTGCTTTCCCCATCATGTTTGGAAGTGTGGCACCACTCCTGGCTATGGATACTGCCAGGTGGCCTGAGCTAGATATTTGACAGATATAGCAACATTAACTACGGGAGGTAGGACTTGTCATAACCAGAATCATCAGTTGTTTCTTCAGGTTGCATTAATTAAGCCACTGTGTCATCATATAACCATCCCATACTGCTAATTTCTCCCTTCCAGCTACAGAAAGAACTGCATGTATGCACATCAAAAGATGTAATCACACTGTGTAGAAGTGGTTCCTACCCCTGTTCTGCATTAGTGAAAATAAAGGTGCCAAAATCTTTCAAATCTTTCATGTGTTTTGTGAAGAACCTGTGCAAAGTTCAATCCCTGAAATTTGCAGGCGTATTACATTCCAAGGTTTATTACTCGTTGGTTTTAGTTTTAGCTGTTAGTTTGAGGAATGTCGAGTAGCCCTGCTCTAACACACTTGATCCAACGAATCAGCTAATTAACAATCTCTTCCTGAGCTGAAGTGGTAAATTAGAGCAAGAAATCACTAAAATGTGCAGGACAGCAGCTCCGGCACTACAGCTGGGAGGAACTGCTTTAGAACAAAGCTAAAAAAAGGAATTCCCCTTTAAAACCATACAACTAACATTTGGCAAAAAGCCAAGGATGAATGAGCTAAAGGCTAGAGTTACCTTTCCCAGATGTAGTTCTCTGAATTTCACACTCTTCCACTGTAGTGTCAGCACACATAATAATGAAGCATAAAGTCAAAGAGAATAATGAAACTGCAGGCATTTGCAAATTGAAGCAGACATTTATCATTCATCCTGAAGTGTTTGATTCTTTCACAGGAATGGTATTGGGCTCGTTTCAGACCCATCAGCGATTCTGAATGCACAACTTTCATTCTCTTGTTTAACACCAATGACATAGAACATATCAATCACAATAATTGAAGTTTTAGTTCAAATGAGGATGATCTTGAGCCACATTGCATCTTAATAGCACATTTCTGATGAGATTACATTTCATAAGCCTGTCATATTATTCCCATTCATCAGCATTTCTTTGATCAAGGCAGAACAAGTGGTTATGACCTGCATTAGTATAAACTCATATCCAGAGTAATTCTGCAGTAGCCTCCAGAGAGCTGGCCTATTATTCTCATCTACTCTGTTCTCCTCCTATCTCTCTCTCCCCTTCTCTCTCTTTCTCTCTCTCTCTCTCTCTCTCTCTCTCTGTGTCAGTCTCTTTCTCTCTGAACATCAACAAAGTGAGTGTGAGCTGGTCCTGTGCTGTGAATAAAGAACAGAGCGGGACACACTCAACTGTCTGGATTCCAACCATCATGAGTTCTGCAAAACTGGATTTGATGTAGGTCCCCTTACACACTAACAACTACCAGTACAAACAATTCCTGCTTGAACTTACACAAGATATGAATTAATTTGTCCCTCAGAGCTGGTTGTCACGGCTGCCTCTTAAACTTGCTTTGATTGTAGAACTCTGTGATTGTGTTACCACGCTTCATTCTTTTGTTTCACAGCAGTTACTCTCTGCAGCCTACGTTACGTTCAAGATGTCACATGCAGTGTGTTTAATCTGCTCCCAGAAGCCAATGACTTGGTACGGAATTAAACCAGCTGTAAAGAAACAGAGGCAAGTAGAGTTTATTTGTATTGCACTGTGATGCAGGTTAGACAAACAGGCCTATATACACCTCTAATCCAGTGGGAAAATATGACTGTTAGAACTCTGCCTTCATTAAAGTGAAGACTTGGTCACAAAATAAAAACAAATATTATTTAATTAAAATAATAATAATAACACCTCTACAACATCAATTTCTGCTAGAGAAACTACATGATTTCTAAAAGAATGGTAATGCTAAGCTAACAATTTTTGGCTGTTCTATATCAAATACAGACAAAGCTTGTAAAAGACACTCCATATGTTTTATTTGATGCTTATAACAGATATTTGAACACCCCAGATATATGTTTGAATACCCCAATCAAATTACATATTTTGCTGATTTTCTATGTGAAAATTAGTAAGCACAGCCTCTATGGGAAACACACTAAAATTTGACGTTTCTGCAAATTTTGGTTAGACTCCTACTTGTATTCATAGTCAGCAATGTATCCAGGACTTCCCAAAGACCTAGAGTGACACTTTTTCCCCTAATGATATTGGTCCCACCCATTGAAAATCAAATTGTGACTGGTTGATTCCACTGTCACTTCTTGATGTTGGCAGTCTTCTTTCCAGCTCCTGAAGGCCTAACCAATGGAAGAACTAGCTTGGCTGTATCTACTTCCATTCCATGTGAAAAAAATCCTGATTGGATAATGTCATCATTTCAAGAGACTTTTTGGTTTCTAACTAAAACTTCACAATGAAATGAGTATTACTACAAAATGTTCAAAGTTCAAATATAACAAGCATGATTTTATTAAATAAAAACAAACTTAGAAATACATGTATTTTTTCATTCACAGAATGGCAGCATCCCCACTGCCGTTTAATGCTAAATGGGAGAATAATAATTTCCTAACAATGATACATGTTTCTTACACTGATAGATTCAAAGAAAGTTCTTCCTATATAATACATCATAAACTTTTTAGTGAATTTTAAATAACAGAGCTTTTAGCCAAAACATTTGGCAGTATACCATCCTGGGAAAGAGAATTTTGGAGAAGAAAGAAGAAAAATGCATTGCTATGTAGTATGCCTATTGCTATTCTGACCTTCAACTGACTCTAAAGTGCTTGATAAATGAAGTCCCAGAGTGTAGTCAGAGGTCTGAGGGGAAAAAAGAGAGACAGAGAGAGACTGAAATGGACACTGGTGCAGACAGACAGACGGACAGACAGAGGGGGGCACTGTAGCTGCACAAAGCTGAGAGGGAAACAAAGCAACAGACAATATAACAACCTTCTGAATTACAGACATAAGTAGAGCATCAACATGTTGAGATTTGGAATTTAATTAAATTTAAATGAATGAATGAATGAAGGAATGAATTAAAACTAAATCAGCTTTTTTCATACTGCCCAACATCTCGCTGCCCTTTGAGGATTTTGTCTACGTTGAGATGTGTACAATATAAAGGCAAAAAAAAGGTCATGTTATGTAAGGCTGATGTACAGATACTGCTGTAAGAAAGACAAATGTCAGGATGACATGCATTTACAGAACAGCTGATGGTGAGGAATGCCTACACAATGTTCTACACATTCAGTGTTAGACAGAAAATACTCAAACAAGTGTGTAACTGACTCGCAGTTTCATCTCTCAAAATACTAAATATGCCTGAACCACCAGGGAATGACACTGCAAGCATACTTCTTTGATAAGAGAAATCAGTGAATCAAAACATTGCTTTAAACAGCCTTTCTTAAACTGTGTGTAACACTGTGATCCCTGCTAGCACCCAGAATAAGTTCTATTTTTATCTGTCTCTCAGTGTTCTGAACTCTGTCTATTCCTCAGGGCCCCTGCGAGCCCATCAACATTCGGGTTACCAGACTGAAGTTTAGACTGGCAAATAGAGAGCAGTATTATGACATTTCTGAGAAGCACTAAAACTACATATTTGGGGGAATTCCTTCATTCTACATTGTATGAGCACAGCCATCAGATAGATATAAATGGAGAAGTCAGTGAGAACAGAAGCGTAAACTGCCATAAAATATGTATAATATATCACACAGAGATGAAAATTGTCTTTTGAGCAAAACCAAAAGAGGTTAAAGAATATTACAAGGTTCAATCTTCGGGTGAAGTGTCAGGCCACTGCTTGCTCTCGTACCAAGTGCAAGTGCACCGTTTTTTTGATAATGTGATGAAATTTTCATCACTGGGGAAAATGAGGGCACTTTCACATTTCGGTAATTTAGGTTTTTTTTTTTTCCTATTTTTGCCTTCTAAGTTCGTTAAATTTTGACATTGATCAATTGTTCAACCATTTAGGGTTGCATGAAAGTAGATATAGTGAAACAAAAAAAGACTTGATAAAAATGTCCTTCAACATGCTTTTCATCCAATAAACTGACTAAGCATTTCAGCAAAGTATATAATTGAAACACTGTTGCAACAAATCAACAAAGAAATAAATGCACTGTGAACATTTAAAACCTATGTTGCATGTATTACATCATTAATCATTTAAAAGTTTGCAAATGTGAATACATTTATTAAAAATACAGAATAATTCAAAAAGATACATCTGATTTCAAAGCGTCATATTTTTTACAACCGTGAGATACCTAGGAACCAATCACATACCAACTGAAAAAGGGGGTCATAGAGTTTCTGACTGTCAGCATGGCAGTGAACCTCCAACAGCTCAGTATTCATTGTTGGTACCAGCAGTTCCAAGAAAAAGGTCACCAGCATCACCAGATCTCACACTGTGTTACTTTTTTTGTGGGTGCCACCACTCCCACCAACACTGGATGATCTCTGAAATCACAATGAAAGAGCCGTGAGTACAGTGACACCCGACATGCTTACACACTTCATAGTTACACACTGTTGCTTTCATGAGAAAACCCTGTATCTGTTTTTCATTTTTTTATATAATTTGAAAACACCAGTTTCTCTTTACATTATATTACAATTTCAAGATGAAATTACCAATAGAAATGTTCCAAAGACACTTGGGCATAAAAAATCTGGTTCCACTAACTCCCATTCAAAGCTAAGAAGGTATGTTCCTTCTCCTGTAAAGTTACCATTTTGGAGAGTTTTATTCCAACAGCGACGACAGTTTGTAGATCTAGCAATATCAAATTGAAAGAAAAAAAAATATTTTATAAACAAACACACTGGTTTCATGCCCATTATTGATAATCACTGACAAATCGATGAGTGGTTCCAGCCCTAGCTATGATACAGAAATAGCATTTCATCTCAATGGTCAATATGCAATAATGTTAAAGAACATACCCCTGAAGTTACATGAAAGGTAAGACAAAACCCAAACCGAAGAATAAAAAGTAAAAGAACGTGCTTTGAGTTTCTTTTTGTCCAAGTTAAACATTTGCTGGCTTACGCTTTCTGATCTGAGCTCACAGCAAACAGGCAGCATGTGTGTAACACTAGCCTTCACTGCAGCACCTTCACATGGGAACAAAATCCTATAAAGTCTAAAAGTAATATTTATTGATCTTGGAAAAAGTTGCCATGGAGGCAGCAATTTTAATGACTTGCCAAGCTGTGGCTGCCTGAAGTCAGAATGATCACACTGCTGTAGTGCTTCAGCAGACCACAGTATTGAACACAAACAGTTCAAAGTCCTAGTTTGCTGCATCATTGGACACGACTTTTTATATCAAAGTTGCACTTAAATAAAGATTTTTAGCTCCCTGAACTGTGTGCACCACCACTGTATAAAGGCTTAACTGTTTGCAGCAGTGCATTGCTTGTTGAAGAATAAAACAACTTGTATTTCATAGCAACACAAACACTGACAGACAAATTATAGACAATTATTCTTACATGGAACTCTATAATTAGGAACCTGTGGTTTGACTAAAGTGCAGTTGTGCCTTCAGCAATAACAATTTAGAATAATTTGCCACTGTAGCATCAGCTCAGTGAAGAAAGAGGGAGTAAGAGCCATGATGGCATTTTTTTTAACATTTTACTCAGAGTAATGCAGTCATTAGTATGCTATCTGACTTTGCTCCATTAAAAACCAACTAACAAATGTTTCATTTTAATAATTACAGTGTCTGATTAATTCAGAGTAATTTACTGAGACACAGACGGAGAAGAGATGTCTTTCCACTTAAAAGAGTTCTGAGCTTGACTGTGTAGCATACTGAGATTTGTCTGACCAATGCAGGCATACTAATGCTACACCAACATGGGCAATTTGTCCACATCTCTCACAGCGCTGGCCATGATTATCATATTAATAGCACAGTGCAGTCGACTTGATAAACACACACAGAACTGAGATCATATCTTTGCTTATAAAACTTTGTATCTACAAAAGAACAACTTGAGCGAATCACCAGGAAACTTAAACATATTCAGAATTGGTTTTGGTGTTTATGATGAACAGACACAGTTTTTTCCTTCTAAAACATCAAGGGGGCATAGCAGCAAGCATTTGTATTCTGTTTGTGGGTAAACTGGCAACTGTCATGCAATTGTAATCTTTGTAATACTAAAATAATACGCAAACGACAAACGGTTTGCTTAAAGCATCCCAAAGCAGATTCATATGCATATGCATCACTGCAAAGAATGCTGGCGATAACTCAGTTGCAGGGGTGAAAATACTTAAGTAGATGTGCTTTGTTACTATACTAAAGCATTTTGGAAGAGCTAAATATATTTTACTCCTTTAAAATCTCCAAGAGTAAAAAACACAGAACCTAGCCCCCCTAAATGTTCTTAACCCCCTTCTCCCCAACTACAAAACAAATGTACATTATCGTTTTGAGTACATTAGTTAACAGTAATGGAAAGGAGTAATAAGCATTATTAAACAGTTAACTAATGTTGCAACTAATCATTAACTAATAATAAAAATAGGAATTAATTATTTTAGATTTTATTTAGTAGTTTATAATTATTACTAAATGCTTAATCATTAATGATAGAAATGATAACATTTTAAACAATACGCATTAAGTAAACAACTAATATGTTAATATATGTGACTCAACAATTGGGATAGTAAGAACTAAGCACTAATGAACAACGTATTGAGGTCTGTGATATAAAATATGTACCTTATGAGCACTTGAATGGGTAGAATGGGTTGTGCTCATGAGCTCAGTGACTTTATACATGGCATAGGATGCCACCTCTGCTACAAGTCAGTTTCTAGATTGTCAACTGTAAGTGCTATTATTGTAAAATGGAAGCGTCTAAGACCACCTGCAGCTCAGCCACGAAGCGCTAGACCACAGAAACACAAATAAAGCGAGTCGCAGAGTTATGAAGCGCACAGTGCCTATCCAGTGCCTATCCTCTGTTGAATCACTTGCACAAAGCAAGGTCCATAAAGGCATGGTTGGGAGTGTGGTGTGGAAGAACTTCACTGGCCCTCACAGAGCCCTGACTTCAACCCTATCCATTACCGTTGGGATGAACTAGAACAGAGAGCCAGACCCTCTCGTCCAACACCAGTATCTGGATGAAAGGGTGAGAATTCCCACAGAAAGCCTTGTAGAAAGCCTTCCCAGAAGAATGGAAGCTGTTACAGCTGCAAAAGGGGGACCATTAAAGGGGGACCATTAAAAAGATCTTGTGGGTGTAATGTGCAGGTGTCCTTATTGACCAAGTTTTGATATTTGATGTTTTATGCAGTTTACTATGATTGTAATTACATGAATGTGGTATGATACAACTCATCCAAGAACTAGAGCCATAACTAGAGAACCAGAGAGGCTTAGCTGCCGATTCTTAACTCACCATGGGGAACTTTAAATTGTGCATTGCACTGGTCTTGCAACAGCAGATTAGAGCAACACCGGCCTTGCCACAAACTTGTCTGGCAAAATGCAGCATCAAAACACTGACCACAACATTTAAAGACATTTTCTACCCCCGAGCTGCACATACTTGAACAGCTGTAGTTGACTTACACATACTGACATACTATCAGAGCACATTACATCTTCTGCTGCTACACATACGTTACGTCGTCACTTGTCTGCTACTGTCCCCGCATGTCCCCATCACGTCACTTGTCTGGTGATTGCACACTGATTTCTGCGTTGTTGTTCTCTTATGTTGTCTGTGTTACATTGGGTTGCACTGCTGTTTCAGAAACTGGTATATATGCATGAATAACTTTTAAATCCTGTATTATCTTCCTTCATCCTTAAATGTGACAAATTGCCTGATACCATGTCACAGTGATCTCACAACTAGACAAAAATAATTTGAGCATTTCAGAAGTTTCAGACCCGCTTCCGTCTCTCGCAAATGTTTCTCCAAATGGCATTTTACAGCGAGCAGGAGAAGAGCAGAACGGTTTTGTTGATGGGGTGATATTTCATCATATACTGGTGGCAAGAGGATTCTGAAAGTTTTGTCCTCTGATGGACGTCTCGTGTTATTGGAGTTAGAGCACTTTGAGGCCATTTGACTCTCACTCATAAGGGACCTGCACGACACAGCACATTTAGCCACTCCAGTAAAAGGAAAGTGAGGCTTCTCCATTATGTACTCCGATGATTCTCAAGTCCACAGAGAAATGCTATCTCCGGTCTGTCCGTCAGCCAGAGCTATATTAAAGGTTTAAATTGTAAAGGTGATTCTCTACGAGAGGTGCATAAAGATTTGAGGGTAATGTGATAAAGAGTGGAAGAAATATGAAATGAAAGCAACACTATAAAAGCCCACAAACTGCAGGAGAACCTCAAGGTTTTAAAGTTAATTTGAGATTATCCTCCACAGATCCTTCTTTACTCAAAGCTGCTCTTTCTCTACTTAGAGAGGACTTTCATAATGGCTTAAATTCATATATTCGCTTCAGATTGAGAGTCAAACTCAGGTGCTTTTCTCTATCTACAGACAGAACATTAGTATCATACTGACGAACATGTTTTTGAACATGACTGAAACAATCCTTAAAATGCATCTTCTAAACCAGTAGCTCTGTATGTATTAGTCTTTTTTTTACAAGTCGACGAGTCATTCAAAAAACCACTGAGTCATTGACACTATGACACTAGTCATTGTTATCCTGAATGCTGGGCCGGCAGATGCTGCAGTTTGGGTTGTTAGATGTGCTTTGCAGGAGAGTTTCTTTGTTGTATTTCAGTAAGTTTCATCCTCAGGAACTCTGCCCAAAGAAGTACACAGACTGTCTGATGTAAACTACACACTAAAATCACCACCGCTTTCCAAATCTTACCGGTCACAGAGAATTTCAACTGCCACTGATTAGCCACGGTTGTGTGCACTAGTACTTGGGTACATCTGACACTGTGTAATTGGTCAATTTGCATTTGAGTCAAATGGACCTTTCTTTTCTCTCCTGCAACCTGTTCATTGCAGTTTGTACCACCGTATGTTAGGCACTGTCCTCAACTATTCGACTGTTGCCCAGTGCACTGACTAGCGGTTTTAATAGTCAACTGGTCTATACAACCCATACTCCTCGTAATGTGTCAGAAACATACAGTCTTTGGTGTTGCTGATAAGCACGCTGCTTATTGGTTTCCTGCTTATTGGTTGCCTGTCGCCATGCATCCTTCATTATTCTTTATGGCGAGACATAGTTGCTGGTCTCAAAAAGCTCAATAAGATTTGGAGCTTCTGGAGAAGTCTCCTTTACTTGGAGGACTACAGGTCTACAGCAGGAGCCCTAGAGCAGGAGATGGTTGCTTCACTGTCTTAATATTTTCACCCTTTAAATAACTGTTTGACTGTATTGTGAAGCAATACAACAATTGCCAGTTTGCATAAGGCACTGCTATATTCCTCACTGTAACTTTCAGTACAACGTAACAACTGCAATACTTTTAGCTACCTACAGATAATGGTGCTATACATTTAACATAGCTGTGAATGCTAGTTACAAACACTGTATTTCTGACTAGCACCACTCAAGTTAACTATGTTGATTAGCAACTAGTTTGGAAAAGTGTATTATGCAAGATATTTTATGCTATTTCTCTGAGCAGTAAGCATTTATTTGTTCAAAAAACCCTGACAGTAGAATAAAAACAAATGTGTAAACAATATATTGTGAATGTTTTCTTGGCTGCCAAATAACTTGTGACCCAGACTGATTATTGTAATATAGTTCAATATGCCTGCAAATGTTTATTTATGTGGATTTCTAAATGTGATTTTGAATGGAGTTTTGATTCCTCTGAATCAGAAGGCATGGCCTTCATTTTGACATTGCCACTTCAGTCTAAGCTAGATTTCTCCTGTCCAGACACAGACGAGCTTCCAAGCCATGTTTCACTTGAGTGATCTCATAGCATCGCCGCTGTTTTGAAGAGCGAAAGGACAACTGTTCAAATTCAAATTATTCTCTACAAAATAATGAAACAGGGAGGAATGAGAGCACGTTTCTTGTGGATGGCACTGGAATGTAATTTTATGTCTCATCTCATTATCTGGTATCACCATTCAATTTACGATTTTCAATTTCTCTTTTTCATGCTTCATTTCTCCCCATTCGGACCATGTGTTTCGCTCAGATAAGGGCTACATATTCTAATTGACAGACGAGATAAAGACCTGAACAACACTGATTAAATTGTCAGTTTATTGCCAAAATGTTTCACTGCAGCTGAATGTACAGTCAAAGACATATTTATTATTAGAGGTTGTTTAATGCTCGAAGAACCGTTTCTGTTAAGTTAATTCCGCTGAGCTCTGTGTGTTAAAGCGAAGTCAAGAACAAGTGAATAAGGTATTAGAAGGGAGAGTGTTTGTGTGGGTTGAATTCAGGTAAAGTGGAACAGTTTTAACACAAACATAGCCTAATTGTGTCACTCTAATTCTTCAAATCTTGAAATGACTGGTAGATTAGGATGCTAAATTGACCTAGAGATGAGAGAAAGGAAAGGAAAAAGAAAGTCAGTACTAGCTTTAAATGTGGCCTAACCAATTAGATTTTAGTTTTATTAGATATTCCATTAACTATTAATTATATATGTCCTGAGCATAGTAACATGTCAACTATCTGATGCTCATCTAGCAGCCACGACTAAGATGTTTTTCCTTGTTTGTTATTTTAAAAAAAAATCACTAATCACCAAACAGTAAATCGGCAAAAATGGGCTTATGACCAAACAAATTACCACTGGTAAATGGAGTCCAAGTAAAAAAGTACAAAATTGGTAGGAATAAAATCTTGCTACAAAAGCTTACATTTAAAATCAATAACATTTCTTCCTTCTCCTGTAAAAGTTATCATTTCAGTGATGCAAGATTTTGTCTCGACAGCCCTGATATGCTACAAAAGACGCCCTGCCCCAGCTTGCCTGAGGAACCCTCGGGAAAATGTGTGAGTAGTGTTTGGAAATACTGTATGTACTCTGATGACTACACTTTTTGGACAAATAATTTACAGTTGTTGTAGCATTGTTGTGGAAGGAGCACATCATCCTTTCTTGTGTCCCTGCAGATTTAACTGGTGCTGTCAGTTCCCAGGGAGACTGTTCTCAGACTATAAACAATGGGAAAAGAAGGTGAGTGTGCAACGAAGTACACAAGACACAGCTTCCAGGCCCTGCTGACCATTTGTCTATTACAGGGCCTAGTGATGCATGTAGCCTAACTGTTGACTAAACTTCCAAGCCCCTTAGGTGTGCATGAATGCCCCATTATAAGTACGCTTCTACTAGTTGATGAAACCACATCGTTTTGAGAATGAATGCCCTTTTTATTCCACAGTGAGCTCTCAGTTTACATTCAGCACAGTGTGAAAATGCTTTTAGGCAAGCATAATGAAAATGTGAGCTAGCTAAGGATAATGGTCACATCAGCCATAAACATTTCTGAAAAACTATAAATTTCTATAAATTGTTTTGTCTAAAAAGGTAGTCATCAGTGTTATCTTAGTTAGCTAGTTTGAAAACTGAAGTCTGAGTGTGATATATTCTCATCCCTATTCGAGTTGGATTAGTTTTATCTCAGGAGATGCTGCAACTTGTATGATTCAAGAGCCAGAATTTGCCAGAATACAAATATGCAATATCTATAGTCTGTTAAGTAATAATTCTGGAGCAAATTTCCTTCTATTATTCTCCAAACCCACAGCTCCCTCAGTAATAGTAGTCATGTTCAAATCAAACTCATGGTAATGTAATAACAACTCCTAGATAGATGGTGACAAATAGATGACAGTGTCTCTTTTTTTGGTGACCAGGAGACAAAGATAACTGCTAAAATGGAGTTTGACAGTTAATTTATGCTCAAATTCAGAACAAGACTATTACAATCTGCAACGTTTTCGGTGATGGCCTAATTAGAAGAAGAAGGAAAACACAATATTTTTGAAAGTACCTCTCACAGGGCAGTGTGATTTCTGTCCTGTTGGGCACCATAGGGTAAGTTGAATGAGCCTACTTTACTTGCCTATTGCCATTCTGTCTGGTTGTTTTTGCTGGTTTTGTTGTTATTTGTTTGTTTGGGCCTGCCTAATCTTAAGCGTAGTGCTGACATGAACGTCTGGGATATGCAGTTCCGATCAGGCTATGTGGGGTAATTTGGGGAAAGTATACAGACACTTTATCTCTTGCAAAACTGCCAGTCAAATCCCTTAAAAATAACTTTACAGGATCTCCTGGTGCATTCAGTCTCAAAAAACAACTGACAATTGTACCAAAGCAGGGTTTTTCAATTCAGTTCCTGGATGGCTGGTGTCCAGCACAGTTTGGTGATTTCACTATTCAAATACACCCAATTCAACTCATCTGTTAATCGTCAGTTTTTGTGGATTTGAGCAGGGAAATCTCTAAACTGTGCTGGACACCGGCCCTCCAGGACCAGAACCAAAGACCTCTGATATAAAGAATGACAAGAGTTTCAAATGTCTGGTGCTGAACATCTTTGATTGTTTTCCGAATCATTTTGAAATCTCATTTCTATCGCTTCATTCATCATGAAATTTCCAACAATAAAAGGGCAGCTCGCGTTTTTTTAAATATTTTAAAACTTTTACCATTGCATGACAGTGAGTGTTTTAACATACACCAATCAGGCATAACATTATGAGCACCTCCTTGTTTCTATGCTCATTGTCCATTTGTATCAGCTCCACTTACTATATAGGTGCACCTTGTAGTTCTACAATTACAGACTGTAGTCCATCTGTTTCTCTGCATACTTTGTTAGCCCCCTTTTACCCTATTCTTCAGTGGTCAGGACCCCCATGGACCCTCACAGAGCAGGTACTATTTGGGTGGTGGATCATTCTCAGCACTGCAGTAAAACTGACGTGGTGGTGGAGTGTTAGTGTGTGTTGTGCTGGCCTGAGTGGATCAGATACAGCAGTGCTGCTGGAGTTTTTAAACACCTCAGTGTCACTGCTGGACTGAGAATAGTCCACCAACCAAAAATATCCAGCCAACAGCGTCCTGTGGGCAGCATCCTGTGACCACTGATGAAGGACTAGAGGATGACCAACATAAACTGTGCAGCAGCAGATGAGCCATCATCTCTGACTTTACATCTACAAGGTGGACTGACAAGGTAGGAGTGTCTAATAGAGTGGACAGTGAGAGGACACAGTGTGTGTTGTGCTGGTACGAGTGGATCAGACACAGGGGTGCTGCTGGAGTTAAACAGGTAAACACTAACACACTACCACCACGTTAGTGTTACTGCAGTGCTGAGAATGATCCACCGCCCAAATAGTACCTGCTCTGTGAGGGTCCATGGGGGTCCTCACCACTGAAGAACAGGGTAAAAGGGGGCTAACAAAGTATGCAGAGAAACAGATGGACTACAGTCTGTAATTGTAGAACTACAAAGTGCACCTATATAGCAAGTGGAGCTGATAAAATGGACAATGAGCGTAGAAACAAGGAGGTGGTCATAATGTTATGCCTGATCAGTGTATAGCATAAGTATCTATTTCATCTCGACTGTCCAAAACAGAAAGTCACCTCAGATAACTGTTAACTTGATTACGATATGGACCAAAACACACTGGAACCCCATTTTGGAAGTGAACAGCGTTCTGGCCCTAAACTATGTTTATAGGAAAGCTGTGTATAGTTGTTTTAGTGTGCATGAAACAAAGCATGACTGTCAGCACATGGTATGTTTGAAATGTAAAAGCAGCCAAGAAACTCTACAATCGATCATTAAAGTGGGGTTCACATTTTCATAGGTAGTTTACTCAAAGTAATTAATAATACTTAAGAATTCATGTGTTTATAGTTGTTGTGTTATTTATAGTTGAAGCTGTTCGTTGTTTTTTTAGAAGAAGTCTCTACCACTTGGTTTAGGAGTCAATTCACGGATGTTTTTAAACATTCATTCATTTTGCGTCCTTATCCTGAATGTTCTTTATTAATTTTCCTGCTCTCCACAGAAATAGTGTCATCTTTATTTAAGAAAAATGAGGTTTAAGTTGTTTTTGGTAGGTGAATTCCTGGTATTTAACCAAAGCATCAATGATAAGGTCTGTAATGAAAATGACTAGGCTTGATAGAGACTTGCAACACTCAAAAACATTGCTAGCAACATGCAGAATTTGATTTTGTTCTTTTAGTTTTACTGAAAAGAAGGTCAGAGATAAGAAAAACAGTCAATGAATTGAAAAGCGATTCAAGGTACATTTCAATGTAAAAATGTACCAGAAACAGGCCTTTTAGGGTGTGTTTTCAATTTGGAAAAAAAACGTAGGGTTACCACAGTAAAGCCCTGACCATTTCCACCCCTGTGAACCAGCACAGATTTAACAGCTCTGAGAGACGTGTTTGCTGCAACAAAGCTCACTCTAGCATAAAAGATGCTGCCTCTGAGCAGTACTGTAGGAGGTACAAAAGGATTCATGCATTAGGCACAAGAATTCATAACAATATTTATCTGCAAGTCGTACAGTTTGTTAACAACCACAAGTCAACAGCTGTCTCTATTCTGATAGACCAAACTTTCACACTCGATGAATCTATCCAGCTCTCATTAATCTTGCAAACAGCCTGTTGTTACCTATGAACGCTTATGCCAGTGTTTCTGTCTTTAGTGTCTGCTACTATAATTTAACGCTGAGTGTGTTTTGCATATCAGAAATTATGCTGCAATAAATATTTAGAGCATGTTCCTGATCAGAGTCTATATTGTTGGTATTTATAATCTGTTTCTGCTGATCAAAGGAGCTTACCAGGTAAGAATTTCATTGTGCCTGTATGTCTAATTTGCTGAATCTAAGGTTTTTAAGTCATTTTGGAAACTCACCTCGAGCTCTGACTTGACTCCTAGTAAGTTTTGTTCCTGCAAATCTGCATTTTTGAGATTCTGCAAGATGATTTTTTTATACAATTGTTGCAAAATGTTAACATGTCTATTGATGTATAAAGAGCAATGAAGATGGCAATGAGAACACTTGAATCACCATGAATCACATTAATTCTAGATCATAAGTTGTGATCAGTAACTACTAAGTACTAATTACTACCTATTATCTGCAAAAACATGATTAGCAATGTAGTGATATAGTAGGCTAGTAGTAGTAGTAGTAATATGCTCACATGTTTACAGAAATATACTTTGCTTCATAATTTTTGGCTTTCTACCTAAGACCCATAGTTTTAACATTCAGCTTTAACATTCATACAATTTCAGTTGTATATGTACTATATAATATGCTGCTTTATGGCTAAAACACAGCAGTCTATAAATTTAAAAGAGTTCCTTCACTTCAACTGAGAGGGTCTTATGTCTCAAACAGTCACTTCAAATAAGATTTTTTTGACAAAAAAAATGTTTTTTTGTTCTCAGAGCTAATCAATGATTTCTCCTGTGCTCTTTTCTAATGACACTTTAATAAGTCTAATTCAATTACTGCATAAACAACGTGTGTCATGCAGAATTCATTTGATCTCAGAACTGTTTTGACAGAAGAACTTAATTAGGGATGTGTGGGTAAATATTAGTAGCTGACTAAGGCTAGTGGAAATCAATGTCGAACATGTTGAAAGAAAATTTGGCAACATGGTTCAGCACATAAATAACCTTGTGAGATGGAGGGGAGTTTTTAACCTCGCAATGCCCTTTATTAGAGATACTAGAGGATTTTTAAAAGCTTCCCAGCACAAACCACTGTTTGTTTGTGGGTTTGATGCTTTGCAGTTACTAGCTTAAGTTTTTTTTCCCACAGTGTTATAAAGGGGACGATCTTGGACTCTAAGGGGGCACTGGCTGAGACAGAAAGTAATCTAAATAAGGAGAGTGATGGGCTTTAAGAACAGGCTATGAGTTACTTGATTAAGATCACAGATTTAGTCAGATTTCTGTATGAAAGTTTTTAAATGAATGTCCACATAAAAGCAATTACTATATGAGCCACATCACTTAGCCATATTATATGTTTGCAAGCAAGAGATTTGTTGATTGTAATGCGTTCCAGAAACTACAGAAGATTAAGCTAAGAGCAAGATATTGATAAGTCTGGTGTGCACCTGACTGTTAGCTCACAAATACTGTAGTATCTCACTGGAACCCCAGAGACCAAGCCCCCAGCTGGGCAAAGCCTCAGCTCAGGCAGAAGAAGCCTTAGATTGGGCGAATGTTAGCCAACTAGCTAGCGAGCTAAGTGCTGGTGAGGTAGCTCACATATATGGTTAGATAAATAAAACAGTGGAGATTATGGTTGTGGCAAGTTAATTTGCCTGCCGTGTCAGCTAATATACAAACACACACACACACACACACACACATTTTCTAAGCCGCCTATCCTTCTAGGTCGCGGGGGGAGCTGGAGCCTATCCCAACGGTCAATGGGCGGAAGGCAGGAAACACTCTGGACAGGTCGCCAGTCCATCGCAGGGCAGACATTCCCACACACATTCACACCTAGGGGCAATTTAGCATGTCCAATTGGCCTGACTGCATGTCTTTGGACTGTGGGAGGAAACCAGAGTACTAATATACACAGCTTCTCTGAATTTAGTGGTGCTGACATACTTTTCCCTAATGTTAATGTGAGTTACCTTACAAATACTTAAGCTTGTTGAGTTACTACTGTCTAAGCTGGGCCTTCTTCCACCCAAGCTGAGATCAGCCTGGGGCTTGGTGCTGGCCGCTCCACCTAAATCAGGGGTTGGCAACATGCGGCTCTTTTACTGCTCTGTTCCACAGCAGAATTAGATTTTTAGGTGAAAATAACATAATCCTCCTTTGCAGTAAAATAAAGCTCTGCTGATCGTTCTAACACTGTTTTAACAATAAATAGTCTTAAACACTGTAGTTACTGTAGCCTATATCTGCTTATTCACCAACCTTTAATCCTGAAGGTTGGTGCGCAGACGGCTGGTCACCACAGCAATGCAGACAACAGTCTCACCAAGCTAGTAGCTAATGAAAAGGCAAAGAGAAAGATTTAAGACAATCATCAATAATTTGGAGATTAACTGACTTATTTGCATTTATAAGCACTCAGCCGGTTTCCTGATACATTTAATCTGCAATGAGAAACTGTCAAACACTAAAAAGTCACAAAGCTGAAGTCAGCTTCTTGTACGAATTGTCCCATTCCACCTTAAATTGTGTAGCAGTGACACTCTGACGCCTCAGGCTCCATTTAAGGAAGAACAGGAAAATTCAAACAAGAAGCTAGGGAATGATAAGCGACTTCAGCCTTGTAAAAAGTTGAACATTGAGAGACATTTTACAAGAAACTATTCTACTTTTGAGGAAAAGTGTCCTGCCGGAGATGCAAGAAAAGCAGCTATAGCTGAGCTCAAGCTTAAAGCAGAGCAAAATACTGTTTTAGTTTATATTATATTTTAGCCTACACTAGTACATCAGCACATACTGAGACGTATTTACAGCCAAGATGGTAAAATGGACATAAAATGTTGTGGTTCCCAAGGAGTTTTGATTTGATTGTGAAGACAAAATGGCTCTTCTTAACATTTGGGTTGCCGACCTGTGATCTAGATGTAACTCCACAAATGGAGAAATAAGTAGCACAGAATTTCTCTGTTTACTTTGAAATATTTCATTGTGATTAATCATACTGTTTTTGTAGGTAATTGTGATTAATCATATTTGTCTTATACGGTCATATTTTAGCCTAAAGAAAGATTTTGTCATAGCAATATGGGTGGGCAAAATAAGCTTCATCAGAATGTATTTATTGTCTTCAGTAATTCACAAACATTTTTTGAACCTGAAGATGAAAATCATGCGATTTCCAAAATGAGAAACAGTGGCTGCATGTCTATATCATATATATCATATATACAATGGTTCCAACACCTCCACAATTGTAACTGTCTTTTATACCCCTACGTTGCACCTTGTTCTAAGTGGAAATCTCCATTTTGTTGTTGCTTCTGTTAGTTTGTGGATTACTGATTTATCCATAGGTCTCCTGCGAGCATTGCCTAGTGTATTCTGCTGACGGCGTCCTCCAGTGCTAATGTTAATGTTACTGATATTACTGATAGTGCTGGCAGCTTACAACTTACTGTTTTGCTCACTCAATTAAATTTCTTAGCATTTAAAAGCTGCATTTGAACAACAGGGCTACTGTCATAGCAACAACAAGCCATCAGCTGGGCTTTAGGGTGGAACTAGGAAGATGTGTTAGCGGCATTAAAAAAATAGTGACGTTAATCATTTATTGCCGTAATGCATTATAAATGTGTTTGACCAATCTGACTAGTGACCAATTTAGGAAATTAGCCATAACTGCAAAATCAATAACAGACAAAGGGATTCTCTATGAGTCATCCTACATATTAGAAGTTGGTAGATTTAAATGTCTAACGGTTTGATTTCTGTGAGTAACTGGAATGATTATGTGAGCATAGGCCTAATCTAAATTCACTGAATTTTAATATATGGTAGTTTCAGAATGCATCTGCAAACACTGCATGACAGACTATGAAATGAAATCACTCCTTGTACTATTAGGCAAAATAAAAATGTTTTATTAATTTCATATGCAGCCAGGGTGAGGTTAATGAGCTTCACCTTGCCTAAATTTGCTGTAACGGTCTGCTAAATCAAGCTTTTTTGGAACCCTTTTTCCTCTATGCACTGATTTGTTGTTTCTCAAGTAATCCGCAAGGTTATTTCCTAAAAGAGCTCATGGGGAGTCTCGCTTGAAGCCCTCCAGATAATGACTAAAGAAAATGAAGGTGGCCTCCAAGCTCTCCTTATACAAGTGTCTAAGGCCCGCTGTTGGTGGTAGCAGAAAAGGGGAAGACATAACCCCAAGGTGACAGCAGACTTTTTCAGGAGAAAGAAAAAGAGGGAAAAATCTTTACAAGAGAGGTGGCCCCGCTGGGGCTTTTTTCCGGTTGAGGGGCCTGCTGGCAGGAGGTATTTCCACAGATTGTACGAATGCAGGTAAAATGTCAAACTCTGTCCCACCGCAACAAGAGGACCCTGTCTGGTCAAATGAATTTTTCCCGGGGCAACAATATATTCTGGAACTGTATGGCTTCTCTGAGGGACACTGCATTTCCGTGCTACCTGCTACGTGTTCACTACTTTGGTATGACTGATGATCAGATGTGCAGATAGAAGGTTTTCACATCAGCTGTGGAACATAGATCCCCTGGTGCATCTTACGATGAAATGTTGGAACTGTTGAAAAAAACCTAATATCTGCAAACACTGACTGAAAAGCAGTGCTTTGAATTTATAATTCAAAAGTGTCTCTTAATTCTTACAAACACATTATTTTTTGGATTTTTAAGGCATCTCAGTCAGAAATAAAGTTATGACATTTTAAAGTATCACCCAGTTTAATCAGGAGGCTGCCTGGCACAATTTAAGAGATTTAAAACCATCTGTCATTGCATTTATGAATCTTATCATTTACTGTAGACATTGTCCCACTGACAATTTGCTGTTACTCATACATACATACTTTTTACAGTTCTAAAAAATTATAATATTGTGTTATTGCCTCTACTATGCCAGGTGATTAACTTATTATCACTGAATTTCGGCTGTTTATGATGTCATCTAATTATCTATCTATGTATATTAGAGCTGGGCGATATGGCCAAAAATGCTATCACGATAAACAAAATTTGATATCGTTCGATATCGATACATACCGCGATAAATGTCAAATCATTATTTCTTTCAAGTTTGAAGGCTGATTTTTGCTCCTGAGCGGTTAACTGCTGTTTTAAACTATCCTTTATGGTCAGAACACGACAAACACTCAAACAGTGGAACAATTCACAGATCCGTCATGGGAGAGTGGGAGAAAGTGTCTGCTGAGCTGTTTTTACCAGCTGGAAAAGCGTGGCTATTTTGTAATAGTCATAATTTAAGAAAGAAAACAGATTATTTTTAGCTGGTGACGAGCGCTCGGCTACCCTGTTACAAACGACATCACAGTATTCAGACACCAGCTGGCGACGACTGGATATTCAATTGTAGTAGTTTAAGGGGTGAACGGCAAACTATCAACACCAGACAAACAGAGTCCTCCTTTTAGGTACGTTTAAACTGAAAGCGGTGCTTTTGTGTCGTGTTTGATCCACAGTATCATCAATTCTCCGTGTTGTGGAGTGACGGAGCACTGCTTTAAGTTAGCCAGCTGCTAAAAACAGCTAGCCTGGAAAGACAGCGCTCTCCCGCTCTCCAATGCCTCACAGCTTCCTCAGTTTACTTTCGTTTAAATCAGGGCTGTAATTTACATTAACCCACTTTTTTCTTTCACTTTCGTTGGGAATGCACTAATACTTAAATATGACTGTCCGAGCACTGTAACAGCGCTGTAGTTGTGAGAAGTGTGATTGTGATTTAACGCTGCTAAAGCTTGTTAGGAGGTTAGGAAAGAGGTGAGTTCACTGTAGGACAGTACAGTTACACCACTGACCTCGTCACTCACACTCGGTCACAGGAGAATAGATCACTGGTCGCTCCACTCAAACAGGGAATGTAAAACTCCGCGTTTCAGCTGTTGCTAAAGACTCCTCTTACTCCTGGCCCCCTCCCTCACTAATCATGTAGAAAAACTCGGAAGTGCGCCCTCTCCTGGCGACAGCAGAGTAGTGTTGCTTTCCTTGCAGGAGAAAACGCCACCAAGGCTTTCGCTGAACGTGGAAGTGTGAGAATGGTGTAATATATCGAAAATTTATCGTCGTATCGCTCTATCGAGGAAAAGTTATATCGCCATAATTATCGTTATCTTTTTATCGCCCAGCCCTAATATATATATGACCATTGAAGAACAGGGTAAAAGGGGGCTAACAAAGTATGCAGAGAAACAGATGGACTACAGTCTGTAATTGTAGAACTACAAAGTGCTCCTATATGGTAAGTGGAGCTGATCAAATGGACAATGAGTGTAGATACAAGGTGGTGTACTTCATGAAGTGGCCAGCTGGTGTATATATATAGAGAGAGAAAGCAAGCAAGAGAGAGATATCTATGTTTTTAGATACTGAAACCCAACTATTTATTTATATTATGCATCCGATTTCTAGTTTATTATATAACATTGTATTGGAAACAGTGATAGCAAGTCATCCTGATCCACATCCTGATCTCACATAACCTACCTCTCTTTATTAAAGACAGAGAGCAAATCAAGACACTTTCTTCAAAATAAATAGATATAAGTGATAATTTATGAGAACCAATATTACAATTTATTTACAAACCACTTTTTGAAATTAAAACATCCACGATAGCCCTTTTGTTTGTGGAATGCCAGCAGCAACTCAATATTCTTTGTTGACTCTCATAAGAGTTTTCAATCACAATCCATCTGTTTTTAACTCACCAATTAAAATAGTTTAGTATTCATCTTATAAACTTGACCAATCAAATCATATTGCTTGTTTCAAATGCAGGTTACAGAACCAAGAGCATCAAAGTGTTGTAAAACCACCACCACACATGTTTCTCACCATTGAACACATTTGAATCATGTAAATTCATAAGGAGTACAATTTCTTTGAGGGCACAGGTACCAAAATCAGCCTCGTACAATGTAGTACAATGTTTCTGAATCTCGTAATCAGTACTGGTCAGAACAAGGCTCTCTCGTCTTCCTGATGTGTTAACAAGCTAAGCAAGATTGATCGAAGCAAATATACATTCATGGCAACATGTCTGAGATGTCTGCAGCAGAAAGGGTCAAACCATCAGCATACAGTCAGAATGCTAAACGGCGCTGTATAATAACCCCCCTAAATCATCCTGAAGGCTCCTGTCTCCTTTTAAAGTCAAATAGGTGACAGTGCGTTTCCTGTATAATAGCGTCGATATCATCTTTCAATAAACGGAATGTCATTCTCTTCTCTACTGTTCTGCTGAGGCTGTATTAATGGCTAATCCGCCATTATAGTCATCGTTTGGGGCTTGATAAGTTGTCAGAAATGATTCCCCTGCAGTGAATAAGAGAGAGCCTAAAGGACAATCTGATAGCAGCGCAATCAGACACACAGGTAGCAGCATTTGTGCACATGACACAGGCAGAGACAACAAGGCAAACAGCCTGACAGATTTAATTCCTGTTCTCTTCCCTTGGCCATTCTTCAATTAAATTGTCAACAATCGCCTGCCTCCATAGCCCGGGACATGGAGTGATAGAGTAAGAGAAGAAAGGGAACGATTTCCAGAGGCTGCTGCTGGCTATGTCTCTCTTTCTTTCTCACCTGGCTGTAGGTAGTGCAGGTGCTCACATTCAGATGCCAGGCCTCCAGATACGGCACCGTAGGCTGACACCTGATCTATCAAAAGGTGATAAGAGTGTAAAGAAGAATGAGAGCTCAAAGGAGGGCCTAAGAGCATCAGAGCACCATAACATTTCTCAGAGCTGTGCTCAGCTTCTATTCACTCTGTAATGAACACAGTGATGTAGACAAGAGCAAGTATCAAGTTCATTATTAAATAACAAAATACAACGTGAGTTAACCAAAGCATGATCTTGGTGAAGCTGATCAAAAAGGGTTAAGGAACATACGAAAGAGCATAAACCAACAGGGAAAGCAGGTTATAAGAACCAGGCACTAAAACATGAACACACAGAAGACCTGACAAACCCACAGGGAAACACTAGGACTACTTATGATGCATTTTGGTGGTCTTTGTAACTTGTAAGCTTGAGAATTTCAAAGACACTTAAATAGCTGACAAAGTTGTGAACACAAGTGGTTGACCATTGCCAGAGTTGAATCCACCTTATTTTTACATTACCACTGTTTTTTTTTGAGATTATGCCCAAAATCTTTGGTTGGGGAATAGAAGTGTTGCTCATTGCTGTTAAAGAAAGTATGTTGAGTTATCATTTTATTTCCCAGTAAATATCTCAGTGCAGTTTATAGCTGTCACTACATCTAAGTGAAGGTGAAAATACGGCAAGAACAGGGGTCATATTACAGAAACTTCCCATCTTTAGTCCTAAGTTACAACCTGATGGGATCTCAGATCTGACAATATAAGATTTTGCACAAATTCTTATTACCAAGGCTAATCTTAATTTATTAATTTTATCATCCGGCATCTTATCTCAAGTTAGGAAATCCAAAACTACTCAACCAACGTTGATAGTCAATTATGTGTGTTAACAAGCAACCTACAATACACACACAGCTGAAGCGTAAACAAGTAATCAAAGTTAAAAATGTTTGTTAGCTAGACAATTACCACTACCAATTAAAAAAAAACAGATCAAAATAAAACTAAAGTTCAATAAACTGGAGCTATATTCTGACAGCTCCCTTGCTGTTTAATGAGGTGTCACTGCTCTGTAGTTTCGGTTTCCATTTCCCAAAGCTTTAGCCAGCATGCAAGCAACGCTCTTTTGCCAGACATCTAATTCAGTCTCCTCATTATTCAATGCCATCGCTGTAATATTTTAATTAACACGTTTTTATTAACAGTAACACGAGAAGGAATGGTGGAAATACAGAGCTAGAAAAAAAATCTCACAAGTGAAACCACCATTGTGCAATATAAATAGATGTTACATCATTAGGCAGAAAAACAAGTTCATTATAATTAGCCTGTCACAGTTGACAGGATGATAGAAATGGACAGTTAAATCAGAAGTCAGGACACTACTGGAGCTGAAGTAAAGTTAGGATAGAATTTAGGAAATTTTGCCTCGTTAGGATGTTTCTGTAACACTGTATTCTTATCTGGAGTTAGAATGAGATTATCAAATTAGGAACTGTTATTCTGTAATAGCTTCTGTCTTAAATTCAGTCCTAACTGAAGTTGTCATAATGACTAAATAGATAAGACTGAAACAAATGAAATGTCTCAGCAAAGCAAAATGCTTCAAAGGATGTACGAATGTAGCTTTATAATCACTACTTGAAAAAGCCCAGTTATTTTTTAAATCTATACCCTTAAAATGCAAACAGATGATGAGAACTGTGCTGCTAACAGACTCTCCTCAACTGGCTTACACTTTATGTTCTCTTTATCACTGGATATATTCTGCCCTCAGTAGAGTAGGATGAGTTGGTCAGCAGAAAGCTAACCAGCTAACTGGCTAACAGGCTAATGCTCCAATAACAGTTACTTCAAAACTGAAACATACAAAGTATGTTGCATGCCTGCTTAAAATGTGTGTATTTAAACTACAGCTGACATCCAATGCAGTGCAGGGTTAACCTTGCTAGCTTTGTACTAACATATTGCACAAGGAGCATCATTGTAGCACAAAAATAAGTGAATTATCAGATTTCTACATTAAAAATAGCTATGCAATGCCGCTGCTTTATCATTTTGGGCTGTCCGTGACTCTCAGTGTAAACAAAATTAAAAAGATTTTTTATTAGCATAGTAATTGGTGTGAGCTATAAATAGGATCCTCTTATGTAAGAGTTTCTCTCACACAGGTTCAGGTTTCTGTTATCAGATCAAGCATCCCAAAAGACTGTTCACAAGTTTATCCAATTTTTTTATACATATTACAAACATTTAACATAGTGCTTAAAATTGTCATGGGACGTAAGAATAAGGTTAAACATAACATATCTTCTACAGGTAAAAATAACTAAAAATGGCATTTTCTTCACATTTTAGTGCACAATTTCTTTTTTCTTGTGCTGTGTTTAATAATTAATATTGAGAAAAATAAAACAAAATACAATATGTGCCATAATAAGCACAGGCCACATTATTATTACTTTTTAATATGTCAAATTCAGTGGTAATTATGCATTAAAATGTGCAGAAGTGTGTGCTCTGTAGAGGATCATTTTGATTTAGGAAATCAACAAAATTTGGAATTTGATCTGGGGCACTCAAAATTTTGCATACGACTGTATCACCAGAAAGAACCCCCTCTGATACCACAAAAACACAGCAAACCAAGCAGACAAACATTGTAATTGTAAATATTTTAATGGCACATCAATTTCTGTATATTAAAGCTAGTAAATGATTGTAACATTAAGCTCTGTACCTCTAGTGAATAGGTAGACCCTATCTATCAGAAACCAATCTAATTTATTTGAAGGAAGCAATGTCATTAGTCCATCCCAGTAGACACATACAGTACTGTTCAAAAGTCTTAGCCAACAGAGAATAGCGTTCTATAATTCATCACAGCTATAATTGTGTTTCTGCCAGTACAACAGTATATAACATTATAATAAATACAAATAAACATGAGGTTTTTGTTTGTGTGTTTCATTTTAAATAAAGGTATTAACATCTTCTTAGGAGAACGCAGGTTTGGTTCCTATCTTCTCCATACAGTCCAGCAGCTGCAGTTCAATTCCATCAGCAGCACACCCGATTTACAAGTGTATGCAAAGGTTTGGCCAAATTATATATTTTGTTGATTTTGAAGAGAAAAGAAGTAACTTATAAAAGAACCTATTTTAGAAAAAATATTTTCTGCAAATGCCCAAACTTTTGCATGCAATTGTAAGCTAGCACACATGAAATCAGAATGTATTGTTTATTTGTATTTATTCTAATGTTGCTGTTTTTTTGGTCAAATAAAGAAATGCTTACTGCCCTAATAAATGGCTTTGTATATTATTTTCAAGACATTTGCCCAGTATTACATATTGTTCTAATGATAAATTTACCAGTTGTCGATGACCACACCAAATATCTGGCAGTTAAGGTTTCGTGATCTAACAATGCTTCAACTTTTTGAGTTGACAAGGACTGACCGAACAGACCATTATGCCAAAAGTCTAATTAGTCAGAAGTAAATAGAATCAGCAAAGCAGCTGGGGCGAGTCAGGGAGGAGCTTAGCCAGAACAGGACTGCAGCCAAACTAAGGTAGATCCCAGGCAGAAATACTGTGACACACACACTGTTCTTTTAGTTTTATTATTTACTTGGGTTGCCTTCATCATGAACGGAGCTAATATGAGGTCAGCTGAAATGAAGTCATATTTCGATGTGGCGAGTTGCGTTTGAGACGGCATCAAAAACGTCTGATGCTTCAAAGCAGATCAGCAGGGAGATTTGTGTTTATCAGCTTCTTTGATATCCTGTCATGTGTTAACTTGAAACACATTGCACAGAACTTTCATGTTTCAACTTTCAGCCAGCACACAGCAAACATAAACGTGCTCTGTGGCCACTGAATTCGTTTGATTCTGTAATTTGTTTAATTTGGTCCACACCATGCACAGTCACCCACAGGCTACTGTTGCACAGCAGATGAATAATTCACCTCCTGGTGTCAACTTGCCAAAATGGCCTGGCCCATTAAGCAACATAAGCCCGTTCACCCCGTTTGTTCACCCTGGATGCTTCCTGTCTGGTTGATATCTCCTCCTAGTGCCCTCTACATGAAAATGCAAATGAACCTTGGCCCAAACGAATCCTGTTTACCAGGTACCAAACAGTATGGAGCAAGAGACATGCCAAACTTCTGAAAACAAGCTTAGAAATAGTGTCAGTTGGAACGTGTAACTCGCCATTCTTGCAGTGAAACAGACTATTTTATACAGTCTGAAATATAAACTTGAAGAAGAGACTTTAAACACTGCAGAAAACTCTGCAAAAAAGACGAAATTTCTCATGTAAAAGCACCCTAAGGTTATAGCTGAGTCATAAGAGAAGGGCATCAAACATTGATGGCAACAACAGGGAAAGCGCACTTGCTAAAATATGTACAGACGTTATGCATTTTTATGTTGTATGTAAAATGGGTCAATTTACAGAAATCTTTGCTTTATTTTTTGCAGTAGGCTTAGCTCCACAATTCCAACTACACCAGTTATGACTGCTCAAATTTCAGGATGTTTGCCCTTATTTAAAGTCTAAACTTGCCCCTCAATGGCAGAACAAGCTTTCCTTTCAGGCCCAAGCTGCCCCATCTTTGAACTCCTTATGAAACCCAACTCCTCAGGTCAGCTCTTATCTATGAATCTTTCATAGCAAAACAGTGTCCTGTAGCAGACGATGCAGAAAACGCTGTGCAGCACATCAGCACCTCATTAAGCTGACAACAACTTATACACTAGGAATGTCTCTCCTACTGCAGGTGCAGTGCCTCCCAAAAGCCTCCTCGCATGGCCAAGCCTCCTGCGCCCCTACGGCAGCGTGAGCCAGTGGCGGGACACCACAATACCCATGTATATGCATTCTCTCTCTCTCTCATACACACAAACACACACACAACCTATGCCGATTATCCTCCTGGGTCGCAAGAATGTAAATGCAAAAATGTAAATGAGGCTAGGTGCTTACATTGTACTTTGAAATATAATTTGCCCTTCCCTTTCCTTTTTACTAGCATTTAGTGAAGCTAGGATAAGACTCTTAATTTATAAGATCTGAATTTTTTCAGATTCCTTATCTTTTACTGCATGTTTTATTAAGTCTGCCAAATGACAAAGTATAAATGGATCGCGATATCACACACACATCTTCTAAGCCGTTTCTCCCTCTGGGTCGTGGGGATCACGATATCATGGTCTTCTAAATCAATAATGCTAAGCCAAGAAAGAGTGCACTGATGCTGAGGAGCAATGGAGGTCCAGAAACATAAAAGATTTCGCCTTCAAATGGGATTTAAACTATTTAGTGATATTGTATATGTCAAACACAGTCAGCACTCCAGCATGAATCACTCTGTGTCAGCTATAAAGGAGAAAAAGAGTCTTTCTCAGAGGTCGTCCCTTTATAATTGATACACAGGGCAAACAGAGAGTCAATTACTCTGTATATACAGCTGCCATGGCTGTGAACTCAGACTGTATCTGTATGACATAACGATGCAGCGGAGAGTGGAGCAGAAACAATGCATCAGCAATTGTGGCAAGAACTATGGAAACAAAACAAATGGTGTGTCATGGGGAATGAACCGAGCTTTCATTGCACACAAGAACAAATAATCCAGCTGACTCTGCGTTCAAACACAACACTAAGTCTTCCTCTCTCTAACACAAAGATAAAGCCACATGGACAAGCAGACGCAAACTCTGCATGTGTTTGTTTTCATATCCTTCCAGGACATAAAAATCTGTTTTTGAGGTTCAGATTAGGGTTAAGTTCAGGGTTAGGCTTATAAAATTCTTATTACAGATAGATACTCAAATAAAAATAATACTTATGGGAGAGATTATTACTACATATAGGTACTAATATATATATAGACTCCAGTAGTACACTATATTGCCAAAAGTATTCACTCGTCTGCCTTCACACACATATGAACTTGAGTGACATCCCATTCTTAATCCATAGGGTTTAATATGATGTCGGCCCACCCTTTGCAGCTATAACAGCTTCAACTCTTCTGGGAAGGCTTTCCACAAGGTTTAGGAGTGTGAGGGAATTTTTGACCATTCTTCCAGAAGCACATTTGTGAGGTCAGACACTGATGTTGGACGAGAGGGCCTGACTTGCAGTCTCCGGTCTAATTCATCCCAAAGGTGTTCTATCGGGTTGAGGTCAGGACTCAAACTGTTCCCACAAAGTTGGGAGCATGAAACTGTCCAAAATCTCTTGGTCTGCTGAAGCATTAAGAGGTCCTTTCACTGGAACTAAGGGGCCGAGCCCAACTCCTGAAAAACAACCCCACACCATAATCCCCCCTCCACCAAACTTTACACTTGGCACAATGGAGTCAGACAAGTACCGTTCTCCTGGCAACTGCCAAACCCAGACTCGTCCATCGGATTGCCAGACGGAGAAGCGTGAGTCGTCACTCCAGAGAACACGTCTCCACTGCTCTAGAGTGCAGTGGCGGCGCTTTACACCATTGCATTCGACGCTTTGCATTGTGCTTGGTGATGTAAGGTTTGGATGCAGCTGCTTGGCCATGGAAACCCAATCCATAAAGCTCTCTATGTGCTGTTCTTGAGCTAATCTGAAGGCCACATGAAGTTTGGAGGCCTGTAGTGATTGACTCTGCAGAAAGTTGGCAACCTCTGCGCACTATGTGCCTCAGCATCCGCTGACCCCGCTCTGTCATTTTACGTGGCCCACCACTTTGTGGCTTTGTTGCTGTCGTTCCCAATCGCTTCCACTTAGTTATAATACCACTGACAGTTGACTGTGGAATACTTAGAAGTGAGCAAATTTCACGACTGGACTTGTTGCACAGGTGGCATCGTATCACGGTACCACGCTGGAATTCACTGAGCTCCTGAGAGCGACACATTCTTTCACAGGTGTTTGTAGAAGCAGTTCTAAGAATGAACAGAAACTCGCTCGTTATAATATGGCTTGTAGTCAGAGACATCTAAGACTTTCAGAAGGCCTAGAGTGACCTTTTTGATGAAATCTGTTCTATTGTAGTTCATATTGTGATTGATTAATCCAATTCTTTACTTTGTTATGTAGGACTTGTGTATGACCACACATTCTGACAAGTGGTAAAAACAAATGTGTGTGGCTTCAATGGTTTTCACATGACAGCAGAAGTCTTAAGATTTGCAAATACACTACATATTTTTATTTCTGAGAGTCAAAAGAAAGTTTTTTTTTCTTTTCACAAATATCATGCATGTTAGTTTTATATATAGAAGAGTTATACAATATTAAAATACCGACTTTCTATCTAGTGCCACTGAAAACTTTAAATGTCAGCTTATTGTTCTAGTTTTTGGTTTTCAGTTCATGAACTTTGCATTTAAGGATTGCTTAAAGGCAAAAGCCAAACAATTATCAAACGACCCCAAACTATGTTCTAATCTCAACCATCATAGAAAGCATGTAGATATGGGTGTCTTTGAAAACAAAGAGCAATTTTTTTTTATATACACACATACATACATACCTACATACGTACACACACATACATAAATACGTGTGTGTGATTATGTGTGTTAGAAAGCAAGTACCAAGTGTTCTTTATGCTGACATTATACAACTCCGATAGCTTTGGCCTTCACCTCTTTCAGAATGCTTTTGAATATTTTCACCCTCGTGCTCCTTTGACTCTCATTTATAAAACATTACTATTTCCACTTGGGGAAAAGCTAGAAAACCTTTAACATTTTCATCTGAATCTCATCACAGAAACCAAGGCCAGACAGCTATTGATTTTACTGAGCTGGAATATAAAAAGAAGTTTATTCTTAAGACTGCATCCTAAGGCGTAGGAAGCCCACAACAAAGTAAGCTATTTCCCAAATGCTAAAGCTCATTGTCAAGCTCAGAATGCATTTCTTGCCTGTCGCAATGATATACTGTCATCTGCTATACCGTGATATTTGAGGACAGTTTAACTAGAATGTCACTGCAGTGCAAAAGAAAGAAAAAAAAAGGAAGAATGAAAAGCCTTACTTGGTGTGACTGAGGCTGTGGTAACATGAAGAGCAATTTTATGATTTCCCTTACTGTACCAAGACAAAAGTGTTCTTTGCTCTTTGCTCCATCAGATGATGCTTCTGTGAGTGTAAATATTCTGATCATTTATTCGAAATAAGCATGTCACTTCCATCTTCTTTCACCCTGCTCTTCCCTCCCACTGTCCACAAATCGTCTGACCAAAATACAAACTGACAACTTAAACAGCCTGTCAGATGACTTGTTCCTATTTTTGTCATTCAATATCTTGTCTATGTACAATACTATGTAAAAGTCAGAAGTCACCATTTTATTTATTTTACCCCTCAAAAAATGCATAAAAGCGGAAAATACATATAGTATAATATATATAACTAAAACATAATTTAACCAAAAAATTACGTAGACACAAACAACTAAATAGAACAGCATCATCAAACAATATAATAGCATCCCAGATGTTTACAGTTGGCTGTTTACCTGCTATGGCCTCAAAATGAATCCTTCCCACAAATTCTATCACAGATCACGTGGGAGCCATGGGTGAACCTGATTTGTGCAGTTCTATTTGGCAGCAGCTGATGGCAGGAAGTGCCTACATTAGAATATGTACAAGTATGTTTCAGTACCAAAAAGGCCCGTGTTTAATGGTAACCAAGTGAACACATGTAATTTACCACAGATGTCAGCAGCACAGCTAGCACTTCATTATAGGGTGGCCAGATTAGACCCTGTGAATTTATTGGTGTGGCAAATGAAAACAGTAGTTCATAACGTTCTTCTTGATGTATATTAGGACTGCGCTATTGAAATAAAATGTGTTGAAGTTATTCTTATAATCATTTAGCTCAACAGTATATCATCATTGTCATCATCATTTAGAAACAAAAAACTATGTGCTCTACCCAGAGCCGGTCCTGACCTCCCTGAGGCCCTAAGAAAAATTCTGCAAAGTGGCCCTCCTACCTGACCACGTAAACCCTTTGCAATTGCCACACAGTCACACCTGACACCCCAGTGCTCCCACTACTCCCACTACAGTTTTCTCCATCTATCTGCCTAAGACTAAGTAGACCTATACAGAACAGAATGAGGTATAAATAAACAATATTTAAAATTATAGATAACACTATTGTTCATTTTATCAGCTGTATCAGGCCCTGTCAGACTGACTCCCCAGATTTCCTTTTCTACATTGTCAAATATAAAATGCCATTTATTCTATAGCTTGGCTGGATACTTGATGGCTATTATTTACTGAGAGATGTGCATCCATTCGCCCAGTATGCCCATCTAATCAACATTTTAAATGCAGTATTTAATCAATAGTCAATGTCCATTGCTTTCTATTTTGCATTGGTCCAGAGTTGTAACTAAACCTTGACTAAGAGACCAGATAAGCTGGGTTTCCATCAAAACATTTTGCAAATGTTATGCGCATTTATGAAATTTCTTCAGAATAAAGTGCAGATAGTGTTGCATCGACACAAGCAAGATGGAGGGATATAACTCGGTTATTGCTTTAGGTAGAATTATCTTTACAGCTATTTGCCATCTTTTTATGGCCGTGCTTGCAGCTCAGCAGTGGCCCACCCAATGTGGGCCGAAATCTCTGCGCCACCCTGATGACCCGTCCACTTTGTATCTGAAAACACAAACGCCCCAAACAATTCTGGGAGCACATTTTCAAACGAGATTTGGATTACACATTTCAGAATGTCGAAAGCAACCTTTGAGAAGCTATGCGCCACAGTCAGACTGTCTGTAGGGCCAATCATTTCACTTACAGCTTGATACGCCAACGTTTATTTGAAAAACCCTTTCCATCACCCTTTTTTTGCATCTCAGCTTTAGTGATATTCTAACTTTTCCACCTCATCCTAGCATAAAATTCATTTTGCGATATTCGGGTGTTTCTTCAGGTTTCAGTCTTTTTCCATTCAGTTTTCATTTTTATGCGTTTTTTAAATTTGCAAAAAAACTGGTAGATGGAAAACCCACTATTGTTCTGTTTTAAAATGTTGTGCTCCTATGAGGAGTGTGCCATGACACTCATATTTTCTGGACTGGACTAATCTCCACAAAGTTTCATTTCATGCACGTGCATATGAAGACATGTTTACACACAGTGCAGTTATCTTTCCCGAGCTGCAGTGTGTAAACACCATCGCCTGACCATGGCAACATAACACACTGCAGCAGGCTTTAAATTTCTGCTTTAACGTTTTATCTTCTGGCACAGATCAGACTTTGGTTCGATGTAAGATACCAGATGATGGAGAAAAATTTCCTCTTGACTAAGAATGACTACGGTCACTGTGACCGTACGGTCAACAAGCTGGAGCTAGCTTCTTCACCAGGTCGTATGAATTTTTGTTCCACCTTAAATTATGTAGCAGCTGTGATCAGAATGTAGCTGCACCATTTAATGTGGAATGAAAAATTAAAATAAGAAACTGGCTAAACACACTGAACCAAGGTGGTTAATGTGTTTAACAGGAATTCAAGTAGCTCACAATGTGAAAATTCAGTATAACTAACTTAAAAGGCAATGAAGCGTTGCTGTTTTTGATACACTTAGATTCTTAAAATGTGTCGTCTTGATATATCATACCACATTACTTCTATAATTACATATATTTACTGCCAAATAGAGCAGTGTACCTCATAGTCTTGCACTCTGTGAAAATTAAGCCAACATAACTGTGGCAGCATCCTGAACCACACACTTCTATGCCTTATATTCTACACTAATGAATGCACTTGTAATGGCGGTGCACTATTTTTTACATACTATTTAGTGCTGTAGTTTGCTGTTTGGGACACTGCCTTTTGTGTTTTGAAGTCAGCACTGACGCTGCCACATGACGTCAACTGAAAACAGCAGGCAATAAAGGTTTGCATGAGTGCAATCAGGCTGCTGTTTTAAAGCCATTTTATACAATTACTGATGCAACCAAACGGTGCTGCCCTCCAGGGAGAATTTCATGTTTACATAGGTTTTGCACAGCGGCATATTACATTTAGAGCTCATCTAAAAGGGCTCTTCACTTTGAGAGAAAGAAAGGCAGGCTGACTGATTAACTGTGGTGGTCATTGGGCTATCCCTGGTCACTCCTTGGCTCTGCCCCTGGTAAACAAGTGAATAAATCTTGTCTTTGGAGACTAATTTGAGTGATTCAGTCTAGAACTCCATCAGAGTGGGCAAGCTAATGCCATTGTTCAGTAGCGTGTGCTAGCCTTTTAGGATTACAGACAGACAAATAGCATCCAGTGATGCAATCTGATGCAGCTAGACCAGCTTTCTTTCAGAAATAGCTCTATTCTTATGTCATGTCATCACATAAACAGTAAGCAATCACTCTCATCATGTAAATATCACATATGTGACTGTGCTCCTTTAATCAGCACTTGAAACGTGTTTTCATTTAATTGGAAATATTATGCAGCCAGCATTTATGCCTCATATCATTTCCATATTTCTGAAGATATTCTCCAGTGGGCTAAAAAAGGGCCAAATCAGAGGCAGTCGACACACATCCTTTTCACTCACTTATTTGGCGCATTCAGGGTGTTATAAGACCCTAATCCGCAGCAGTATGCTTGCTCATAATGACAGAGTACGAGTTTAAAGTTGATGATCTGGTAATAGGGCTGTCAATCACTTGGATTATACCCTCACCAGAATGGAGTATTTTCCCGCTGTATGCAGAGCATTGGGAAACAGAGGTCGAATAGGTAATTGCTGTTTTCCTTGGCTCTCTGCTTAACCAGCTGTAACATTTCAATTGGCCATTAAAATGCAAATGGTTCCATTAATTGCACACAGGGGTATGGTAAGAGCAGAGTGCATCCATTGTGTTTTCCTAGGTAAATAATAAAAAAAAGCTACTGGTAATGATCATACCGCCCTGATGAAGAATTTATAGCATGCTCTGTTCTTTCAAGCAGAAATCATTGTTTATAGCCTGATTTAGGTACACTGACTGCCTTATTATTCTTTGGAATCACCATCAAATTCTGGCTTATTTTAAAGTAATTCCATCAGGACATACAAGAATTGCATTAACAGTATATTTGTGCATTGTACTGTAGTCCATGAAAACATATTATGCTCTATTTGACTAAATAGAGCATAATACAAGTAAAATACATTTTACTTGAGTCAAATGTGTACTTGGCACCACAAGAACAAATTACATCAACCCAATTATTGCCTAAAGTAATAAACTGTATGGTGTATAATTTAAGTGGAACTAATGTAAACAAGTAAATCCCATGACCAATTTTTCAGCACAGTTCATTTCATAAATGCTGTGTTAGGAAATGCCTCACTTGTTAACTCAGTCTCTCTTCACTACATAGTGTCTCCTATATAAATCATTCTACTGAACTGGGGCAAAGTCTTTCAACTGACTTGCACTTTACACTAAAATGATTTCGCTTTAAGTGATCCTATCTGTTATGTTTATTTTATTAAAATAAATGTTTCAGTAGTGACAATTTTAGCTCATTTTGGACATAACTCAAAACCCTGAGCCAGTATGTGACAAGCAAACACTGCTTTGAATAGATGTACACACATAAAATCATGATTTTTTATTAAAACACAAAAATTTACTTAATTGCAGAAAATATATGTTTCAGTAGTGACAGCTCTTAATGTTACACACAGATTTTCAGACTTTGGGACACATAAAAAAAAGGATCTAACTGCTCACCATGTGGCCATGAGGGACATGGATGCAGTCTCACTTCCTGCTCCAAAACTCTGAGTGGTCCATATAGTGAAAACACTAGAGTGGCCATGGAGTGGCTAAAAGATTTACTGTTGAGATTTCAAACAATACAACTAGCTGACAGTTTTTAATGCACCATTTCTTTAATAGGGAGCTTCCAAACGCAGTCAAAGACTAAGGCTAACCTGTGTGTCATGACCATGACTGAAAATACTTCGCCGTCCAAGACCCCAGAAGTCAAGCCATTAATCACTGTGATCTGAACCAAAAACAATCATAATTCATTTTTATATGATCAATTTCCAACCTCTCTTTGTCCCTCAGAGTTAAACAGGCTGTACAGTTAAAAGGCTGTTTTTGCTTGATGTAAATGATCTCTGCTCTGTATTGTGCCTCATTCAAAAAGCAGTCAGGGATGAAACAGTAAAACTTAAGCGAATGGGTGGGGCTAAATTGCTGTACACTGAATAGGTGGATATATGTAAATGTGTTGGTTTTTATGACACTGCAAAAAGAATGAATTTAAAATGTACCGTTGCAACTACTGTTTCAAAACATGGACTGAATTTGAACTACACTCCAAAAAAAAATATTTTTTTAAATAAGGCAATTTTGTTGATATAATTTATTAAAATTGGCTACTTATTAATCTGCTACCACATTTCCCTCAGCTCATCAAAGTTAGCTTATGTTGGTTAAACTTAACACTTCAACAAAAAATAGGCTTAATGAAGAACCATAATGCAGAATATAAGCATGCACCCAAGGGAAGGTAGGCTAGGAGGAAATACAACACAGAGATGGTAAGTAAAACAATGCTAAAGATACACCCAATATGCAAACAGATTGAACCAGGAGCCAATGAAATCTTGCCTCCTGTGCCAGTCTCTCCAGCTGCTAATGGCAACAGACTAAACTAAATTTCAGCACATTGATTCAATTCAAAAATCACATTTGAATTCATGAAATCATCAACTAATATCCCCAAACTCAAAACAGCTCAGTTATATGGCACATATCCTATTTTAATTAAAACAGACTTAATTTATTGACATATGCGTGTCATGAGACCAGGTGACAATCCAAACTTGGAAAAACACATTTTCATTCTTGTTTATTCAACTTGACGGACTTAATTACATTCTTTGAACACTAATACTTCAAGTACATTTTTTAAATGGGTCGATTCAGTGAATATCACTGTGGCTTGTTTTTCATACAAGAGCCAGTCATGTGAAAATGGAATGAACCACGACCCTTTATGGTGTCCATACAGCCCAGCATGACATCTTGATGTGTTTATTCCAGCAGTAAATTCCCATCACAAGGTGAACCCAACACACTCAAACACTCCTCTGAACACACACATGCCCTCTGTGATCCCCCACTGCACTCTGTTTGCTCATGTTTGACAGGCCCAGTACAGGTGCCTTATTTTGACAAATGTATAACCAAGAGTAAAGTCTCATGGCCCACTCTGATCAAACAGCCCAGTCCTAAAACCCAGCGCAGGACTCTCTCTCAAAGTAGTGGGAAGTACATCATTTCCCCAAAGCTGGCTTAACACATACCGAGGCCTTCATGCAATTTACTAAAGGTATGAGCATAATATTTACATCAAAGGTGACTCTACAATGGAACATGTCTGCTCCTACAGTACATCAAACAATATCACAATAAAAGCCCAACTACTTTCAGATGTTGGAGCTCAACGGCTACAGACTGGATCAAAGGTTCGTTAGAGCTCTATGAAGGATTTTATCTTGCTAAAACATTTCTGTATTCATGAACGCTTCATAAATGATCAGCTGAACCCTGAAATATTCATAAATGTTCCATTAACGACAATTTCAAGAGACACAATGCAAAATCAGTAGGTTTATTGAATGTCAACACATTTGACAAATTAGGTGATGCAAGCAGATGATAAATATGCAGCCACATGCTTTGGCGCTACTGTCAGGAAATACTCTTTATTCAAATTCTACCTTTGGCCATTTTAAAAATAAACAACAGGCTCTGATAGTCTTCTAAGGTGCTCCACTAAGGATAGCAGCATGACAACACACTACAGCTTGCTATTTCTGATAGAGACAAAGGAAAACGCAGCTGCTAATTAATGTCTAAAAGCTAAAGTGGGATGATAATAACGTTCATATTAGGGAGAATTGCAGTTTAGGTCACTAATGTGTTGTTATGTGTTTTGTGTTTTATTGCTGCATGTAAAGCTAAGACAGGTGTAAATTGTGTATGTATGTTTTGGTATGCTGAGAGAGTGACAAGGCTACTTAGTCTTTGGAGTTTTTAGCTCTTTGCCACAGCAGAAAGGGTGTTAAATGCTCACAAATTGTCCATATATTTTGTCGTGAATGGACCTATTGCACATTAATTCATAGTTGAGAGTCCACAAGAAGACTCAGTGGGTGGGCCGTAAAGCATGGTCAGAAGCTTCTGAGCATCATTTGGGTATCATATTGCCCATGAAATGGTGACGAGATGTGTACGTACGGTAAGGTCAGGCTGATAGTTGCAGTGGAAGAAAGGTCAGGTCAGCTTCAATGAATTATGAAATTATTAAAAAGGTATAAGGATACATGCACTAGACTGTTTTTTATTAATGGATTAAGGCCAAAATTTGCATATTTCTTATTTTGCCAGCATTCACAGTGTCATTTTTTGGTGGTAACGGAGCTGCTATTGTTGGTGTTGTTTTTTTTTATTGTCTATGTTGTTTATTGTGTATACTATATGATACAGCAATACCCAGTCACACTTTGTGGTGGTACTGCTAAACAAACACTTGTTGCATTTATTGGGTAATTTACCACAACCTGACTTAACTTAAATAAAAAATAAAATGATAAAAAACACCTGTTCATAATTTCTTCGATGTGACATACCAGAAAAACTGAAAAAAGAAGACCACAAATTAGCATTTTAATGAAAAGGTTACACAACTGAATAGAAGAGTGCATTTCTGAATTACAGGAACACAGAAAGGAAACAATTAAGAGAAAACATGAAAATGGAAAAAATAAATAACAGGTCAGCACACTCATTCAAACACACATAACCTCGCATGCAAAGGCTTAACCGAGGCAAGAAGGTTAAAAAAGCACCAACAAGTTAAAACTCAAAGAGCCAACCAAAAGACAGAAAGCCAGACAGAGAAAGAGAGAGGGAGAAAGACCCAACCCCCACCTAACACAGACTTGGTCAAAGCAGTTATACGTTCATGCAAATTAAAGGTAAATTAGACAAACTACATAGCAAACCTATTATAATGCAGACTGGATCACAAACATGACAAAATACAACGTCACTGGTTAAATTCAGTCAACAATAGATTCTCAGTTGGGAAGTCCTTCTCAATCACAATGACCTCCTCAAACATGATGATGGTCATTAAAAGAAATACCACACAGACACACCACAGGCTTCATAGAGACACAAAATAAAGCAAAATGTATATATTGTTGCTGTCTTCACAAAACCTCATATCTCCAAAATGGTACTTTACAGGATAAGGAAAAAATAATCGTCACTTTGAATGGAAGTTAATGGAGCAAGATATTTTTTTTAACTACTTTGATGAATTTCTATTGCTTCATCCATCATGAGGCTTTAAATATTTTAAAAGGCAGCGGGTATTTTCAAATTCTGTTAAGATTTAATAAGTTTAATTCCAAAATGCTGTGTATCACTTTCTGACCGTATTGATCGTGTATATAGCTTTTTAAAGAATAAACTGATAAGCTGACTTTGATGAAAAATATATATATTTTTTTCCAATTAAAGTGATATCAATCATAATACAGCACCGATTTTTTTCTTATATGTGTAAAGCCCACTCATAACAACAAGTATCAATAAAAATTATTAATTAAATTAAATAAATAAAAAGTGGTCTGTACTGCATTTTGGAACAAAACCCTTCATATATGCCTAGGTGTCAGAAATGTATTCTTAAAAAAGTCCTATTATAAAAGGCATACATCTGACATTTGATTACAGGATATAATCTATCTTCACAATCATAGACGCCGCCCAGCATTTTACTCCAGACACGTTCAGCAGTAATGATGTTTAAAGAACATCATTGTTCATTGTGTATTTGTTGATTAGCAAAGCACACAATTGTATAATGTACCCCGTTTAATTGATACTCTACCCTGTTTTCTGATAACAGTAAAGAATACAACACCTAGTTCTCACTGGTAGACTTCAGTGACATGTACTGTTTATTACCTCTGACCCTGAGTAACACTGACATTTAGCCCACTCATTATGTAGCACTGTCACTGTGAAGCACACAACAAAAGCTTGTAACGATTAGTGTCAACTAACAGTTTATTAGTTCAAGCATGACACACACAGTCATAGTAAAATTGTCTTATGTTCTATGTATGTCATGTGTCTCCTTAGGAACCAGCATGCTGGAAATAAATGAAGTCGGCATAGCATCCTCTGCTGGTAAACAGTCTGCTTGTGTGGACTGATAAGCACATTTGCAATGAACATGGCTCTTAGCAAGTAATTGTGAAAGAAAGAATACTGTTTTTGACAACTAACCCGGAGGTACAGCAGGCACTCTGCTAAGCATTTTTTATCGGTAGGATAACAGTGAAGGTTAATGGCAGTGTACTGTAAACGGTAACAAACAGCTCTTCAGAATGATGGCTCTGTTCTCCTGGCAGTAAAACTATCAAGCTGTATTCTTGCTGCCACATTTGGGCATCATATTGCCCATGAAATGGTGATGAAATGTTTATGTCAGGCCAGGCAGACAGCGATGATGGAAGAAAGGTCAGGTCAAGAGGGTTTGTTGTTCAGTTGTAATGAATCATGGCATTATTAAAAAGGTTGCAGGGCTTGGTTAATGAACTGAGGCCAAAATATGTAGTTTTTTTATGCTGATGGTCTTCACGGAGCATGCACAGAGGCTTGTACTGCTGTTTTTTGTTATTTATATGTTTATTGTGCATCTTATACACAGCAGTATCTACAACAAAAAAAAACTATAAAAAGTTTACTCTTAAAAAATCTAAATATTTTAACGTTGTGAGCAGAAAAAGCATGTACCAGTCAGCAGCCATGGTGATGAGTTCTAAAGTCTTATTTTGCTTATGTCTGAAAGATGCACTATGAAATTTATTATTAAAGCAGATCTGCCCCAGTATCATACTACACTTGTTTCACATTCACTTTAGAGTTAGACAGTGCAGCTGATGTGCTTGGTAAATTCTACTATACAGTACTGTGCAAAAATCAGAAACCATCCCTTTCATTTATTTAATTTCCAATTAAAACTACCATTAAAGGACAAGATATTTGCATCAGGAAAACAGCAGAAAGCATATTTAACAGAAAAGTACAGAGAAGTCTCACACTCCAAAATAGCTTTTATGAATAAAACCTCTTCACATTAACAAACTAAAAGAAAAGAAACATTTTTACCCTCTACTGTAAAGTTACTGTTTTGGAGACAGTTGTTTTTCTTTGGACAGTGACGATATACACTCACTAGCCACTTTATTTGAAACACTAACTTTGTTGATATGCTTAGAGGTGCACGGTTACAGATTATACATTCCTCTGCAAAAATCTGAATCCACCCCTTCATTTATTTAAGTTCCAGAAAAAATGGCGATTAACATTCATTTTTCAGCTTCAGGAAAACAGCAGAAAACATTTTATTTAACAGCAAATTACACAGAAATCTTTTCAGTATTTATTGTTTCCACACTTTCCCGTTATTACAGCTCCCATTCTGTTCAGGAAACTTCCTTTCAGTTTTTCAGAGAAATCTGCAGGGATATTTTTCCACATTTCCAAAGTTAAGTCTTAGAAGTTGGTTGCATCTTCTGCATCTAAGTAATCCCAAACACAACTATGTTGAGGTCTGGGCTGATTGATAAGTACGTCTTGATGTCAGCAATGTGCAGTGTACAACCCCATTTCCAAAAAAGTTGGGACGCTGTGCAAAATGTAAATAAAAACAAAATGCAATGATGTGCAAATATTTTAAACCCTATATTTCATTGAAAATAGTACAAAGACAACAAATCAAAGGATGAAACTGAGAAATTGTATTGTTTTTTGAAAAATATATGCCCATTTTGAATGTGATGCCAACAACTATCCAAAAAAAGTTGGGACAGGGCAACAAAAGGCTGGTAAAGTTGTGTAATGCTAAAAAAACCACCTTGTGGTTAATTGACAACAGGTCAGTAGCATGATTGGGTATAAAAAGAGTATCTCAGAGAGGCTGAGTCTTTCAGAAGTAAAGATGGGGTGGGGTTCACCTCTCTGTGAAAAACTGTGCAGGCAAATACTGCAACTTAAATAGCAAAGAACGTTTGCTTTCCATCATCTACAGTACATAATAACATTAAAAGATTCAGAGAATCTGGAAAAATCTCTGTATGTAAGGAACAAGGCCAAAAACCAGTATTTGCTGGCCGTGATCTTTGGGCCCTCAGGCGGCAGTGCATTAAAAACAGACATGATTCTGTGGTGGAAATCACTGCATGGGCTCAGGAACACTTCTGAAAACCACTGTTTGTGAAAACAGCTCGTCGCTGCATCCACAAATGCAAGTTAAAACTCTAAAACGCAAAGAAGAAACCCTATATAAACAGGATCCAGAAATGCTGCCACCTTCTCTGGGCCTGAGCTCATTTAAAATGGACTGAGGGGAAGTGGAAAAGTGCCCTGTGGTCGGATGAATCAACAAATGAAATTATTTTTGGATATCATGGACACTGTGTCCTCTGGGATAAAGACCACTCGGCTTGTTATCAGCGTACAGTTCAAAAACCAGTATTCATGATGGTATGGGGTGCATTAGTGCACATGGCATGGGTGATGTGTACATCTGTGAAGGCACCATTAATGCTGAATGATATATACATGTTTTGGCAACATATGCTGCCATCCAGACAATGTCTTTCTCAGGGAAGGCCTTGATTATTTCAGCAAGACAATGTCAAACCATATTCTGCATGTATTACAACAACATTTCTCCATAGTAAAAGAGTCCGGGTGCTAAACTGGCCTGCCTGCAGTCCAGACCTGTCACCCACTGAAACATTTGCAACATTATGAAATGAAAAATATGACAAAGGAGACCCCGAACCCGAGCAGCTGAAATCCTGTCATCAACAAGAATGAGAAAGCATTTCACCTTCAAAACTACAGCAATCGGTCTCCTCAGTTCCAAAACGCTTACAAATTGTTGTTAAAAGAAGAGGTGATGAAACACAGTGGTAAACAGGCCCCTGTCCCAACTTTTTTGGAACGTGTTGTTGGCATCAAATTCAAAATGGGCATCTGTTTTTCAAAAAGCATAAAATTTTTCTGTTTCAACATCTGATTTGTTGTCTTTGTAGTATTTTCCTTTAAAACATGGTTTACATGATTTGCATATCATTGCATCCTATTTTTATTCACACAGTGTCCCGACTTTTTTGGAAATGGGGCTGTAGAATGGCACTGCAAGACGTATAACAGTTGTTTGTTCATTGCTTAAATAAACTTTGGATGGATGGATGGATGGATGGTCTCGGAAGTTTCAAAACAGTATGTTACCAAAGGTTTATAACATACCAGTTACCTTTCCCTAGAGTGCATTAAACCTACTAGTTCATTTATTATTAAGTTTAGTATTAGCATTTTGGGAGGGCATTTGCTTTTTTCCCCCCACTGTGCCCCTGAGGCAAAACAAACTCACTACATTTCAGACATAACAGACTTTTCCTCTTTTTCTGGTCTTCTACAGTAAGCCTGCTGCAAAAACCAACTTGCTATAGAATCGCAGAGGAGCAGCACACCTGCCCACAGCAGAATAGCAGAGCACCTCATCAGCGCAGTCTCTGGCACTCAGCCATCACTATCATCCTCCCCACCCTTCTCTCACTCCCTCTCTCCATCTTGCCCGCTCTGTCTCCCTCCAGCTTTCGGACAGCGGAGGGTGCCGTGAGCAGAGGTGTTGATATGGCTTGGGCGGTGGAGGGAGTGTGGGGGTGGGGGAGAGGGAGCTTGAGTGTGATTTGGAAGCAGACCTGAGGGAATTTCAACGTGAGAAACTGACATCTGGGAGGGAGAGCACGCAAAAGATACTGAGCGCCCGGCTTTACCAAGCCTGAGCAGAATTAGAAAGAGGAGAGAGAGTGGAGCTCAGAGAGAGGAGCAAATACACATAGATCAGCGCTCCATCACATCGCCGAAGGCTTGGGTGGAGTTCAGAGAGGGAAGGCATGAGAGATGAAAAAGGATAAATAGAGGAAAATGCATCAGGCAAGAAAAGGCTTCCCAGCAAATTGTCTTCCCTTTTCTACTTGAAGTGCTGGCTACCAATCGTATTCATTAGTTTTGTTCTCCTTCTTCTGATTCCTGTGCTGAGGTTTCCACACTCCACCATCTCTCCATCTTGCCCCGTTCCTCAGACATTAGTCTTTAAGAAAAAGCCACCCAGAATTCCAGCCCAAGTTCTGAGTTCTCACTTTTCCACATAATTCCACAATCACGCAAGGTCAAACAATCGCTTTCTATACTACAACTATAAGATAAAGGCCTGGTCTGAACTCACAAACTGACATTTAGATGTCTAAATTAGCCACTTCATGTGTCTTGGGCTGATCAGAGAGCCATCTACCTGCAAAAAGCCTAAGTCATATGCCAAAGTTTTGGCACCCCTGGTCAAATGACACATTTTGTTGATTTTCAGAGTGAGAACATATTCCCTACAGAACACACTTCTGCACATTTTAATGTACAATTATTGTATTTTTAATTCTTTATATTGGGGAAAAACATACAATGTGGCCTGTGCAAAAGGTAAGGCACATTTTATATTGTGTGGTTTATTTTTTGCAATATGTTAAACTCAGTGAATAAATAGAATTTGTGCACTAAAACTTGCATAAAAATGCAACGTGTTCCCTGTAAAGGAGGTAGTGCCATTTGAAAGGGGGTAAACCTTCGCATACACGCAATGCAACCAAGACATATTGCTCTTGGGCCACTTCTAGTGGTGGTTTGAGATGCATCAGAGATGCAGCTAAGCTAAATATAATTGATCTCTTTCTTCAATCCCCATTTGTAATCTTTACTCCTCCAAAAATAGAACTACATTGTTACTGAAAATTAATCATAGATGAAGATAATGGCTGCAAACAAAAGCTCCTGTCACCTTTTATATTGTAAGCATCATAAAAACTGGAGTTGATGTCTCCCTTTAGTTCTATTAAAATACATGACTGCACATAGAATTTCTGTCACAGCATTTTCATGGCATTTCCCAGCCAAATATTGTAATGCTTGTAACACAGAGCAGCCTAGATGCAAACTGGATTTCTAAATGTCTAACAGAGGTGCATTTCAGTATGTCTCAAATGCTTTCAGCTCTTACTTTCCTCTGAATATATATCTAAATAGATCACCCTAGTGTCATTAACCTTTACACACCTCATGATCAATAACTAAAAAAGAGACCAAGTAATCCATATACAGCATCACCATCAAGCCAAGAGGGCAATTAGGACTGTTTTCTTTGAGGAGTGCACCTGTGATCAGTCATGGAGAATAGTTGAAAACCATCAATGTAATTACACATTTAAATGGCAAAGCGCGTAATGTAACATGGGGGATATGAGTATAATTAGACATAAGTGATTATAGAACACACAAATCTGGCACAGCCCTTCAAGACTTGATCAATGCACTGATCAGAAAAGCCAAGAATAATGGATCTCTGTGTCCTTTTCAATGTAATATGACATGAAAAGATAACTTGCTTAGATATAGCATGTTGGCTCTTAATCTTGATCATCAACACGATACCAGTGCTGCATTTATTCTTGTTACCAAGCATGCTGTTGGAAAAAATGTCTGTCTCACTGCTTCCAACTGGTAACTGGTGTATTATACATGGAGTAGAGAATATATGAGCAATAAGTGAAACTGAGTAGAGGTGTAAACATGCCATTCTGATGGCCATGCATTGCTTCAGCACCCACACATGACTATCAAGCCAAAACTAGATGAATCATAAGGCATTCAGGAGTAAATATTCCCTTCAGTAAAACTCAGCAAGCCTCTCTCTGGGCAAAAAGCTACACCTTGGATCCAGGGTTCAATTACAAATTTATACAAATTATTTCTTTTTAATCATTTCCACTTTTTATTTGAACTGGCCCTTGCACCTTCTCCAGCACTTGCATCATCTTGGGAGGTTTTGCAGACAGCTGGAAAAACATGGCTTTTTTTTTTGGTGACCTGTGAACTAGCCAGCATGTCCTGAATTTATGCCTCACTTTAGTTGCTATAACTTGATGTAGCTGCACTTTTGGTAAGACAAATATTGCGTTTTAAACAGTACAGCCAACCAAATGAATCATCTACAGCTGTAATATTGCATTATTTTGTGTTCGGCCCCAGTAACTGCTGCTAGTTGCATGATTTTATAACATGGAGCTTAAAACATATTATGTTGAGCCTGTATTTAAGTATATTTACATACTTGATTCTAAACAGTACAGAGATTCCAATTAATCATCCACCACACTAAGATTACATCATATGGGTGCTTGGCCCCAGCAATTGCTGCTAGCTACAATAATTCTATAACTAGATATTCTAGTTTACAAGACTGTTACTGAAAACAGTCCCATAAGAAACACTTTCACGGCACAATGAATACAATAACTATGTATATAAAAGTTTACAATACATTTACTCTGATGAAAGGTGTGATTAAAGAAGAAGTTATTGCCCCCTGATGGTTGAATCATCACATACAGTTGGGTCAATTAAATGGCATATGTAGCAGCATCTTGATGAATGCAGGCATGGGGAAGGATCGTCAAGGTGGATGTCATTATTAATGTGCATAAATTCCACAAGGGATTAGCGGTGTACGTCTGCAGGGCTATTTATAGCTAACTGATATGTTCCTGGATGCAGTGCGGGTGAAATACCTGCAGCGCCTGCCAAGAGCCCCATCTTTAGGTAAGCTATGGCATGTTCTGCTATGTTAAATATGCATAATTCCTGTAATTATTTGCTGAAGCATTTTCAGTCAACCATTCTGGGCACAGCAGTGACACTAAAATGGCAGCATGTGTTGCACTGGTATGAGTGTGTCAGGCAAAGCAGCATTGGTGGAATTTTTAGACACCTCAATGTCATTACTGGGTTGAGAACTGAAAACATCCAACCTGCAGTCATCCTGCAGTCAGAAACTGACCATTCATGAAAGACTAGAGGATGACTGATATAAATTGTGTATGGAATACCTGAGCTACAGTGCTGAGCAAAAGTCAGAGACCACCCTTCTTTTACAGCGCAAGTACACTCTTAAAAAAGATAGTTCCTCAAGGACTATTTAGTGAAGAAAATGGTTCTATATAGAACCATGAACACTCAAAGAAAACCTTTGCATGATTCAAGGGTTCTCTGTGTCATGAAATGGTTCTTCAGATTGATGGAAAATGTGCATAGATGTTTTACACATGGTTCTATATAGAACCTTTTTGGAAAGGGTTCTATTTAGCACCAAGAAGGGTTCTTCTATTGTTACAAGTCTGACGTTGTATTAATAGAAGAACTCTTTTTGGTGCTATATAGAACCTTCTTGCTATAAGTCTGATATTGTAACAATAGAAGAACCCTTTGGCTATTATACAGAACCCTTTTCAAAACCCTTTAATCATGCAAAAGGTTCTTTGAGCGTTCATGGTTCTATACAGAATGATTTTCTTTACTAAGGAGCCCTTGAAGAACCATATTTTTAAGAGTGAATTTCTTCATTTTTCAGGAGATCTTTCTGAGGAGATTAGATATAATATAATAAAGGGGAAAGACAAAGGAAAATAAGTGAAAAAACAAGCATTTCCAAAACTGGAGTGCAAAAAATGATTAAAAGACACAGAGACAATGGGACTCCTAACAACCATGCAAGACCTGGTAGACCAAACTCTCATCATCAGATAAACTTAATGCTTTATCTTTGAGAAAGAGGACAAAATCCAGCTCCACTCTTACTTTAGATATGAAAAAACCCCAAGGGGGGTCTCTCCATCCTTCTACTGTGAGAAGACAACTCAGCACTATGAGTCTGAAAGGATGTGCAGCTGTCAAGAAGCTGTTACTGAGAAAAAGAAATAGATAAAAAAGAACAATTGCAAACAACAAAAGAAACTGCTAGTGTTCTCTGAATAATGGACTGACAACCCCAGAGTCCAGACCTCAACATCACTTTGGGTTTACTTGGATGGTGAGAAGCAGAAAGTGCAACCAAGCTCTAAGACTAGCAGATTTCGGAAAAACTGCAAGCACATCTACAAAAAGACTGGAAGCTGTAAGAAAGGCCAAAGATGGACGCAATAAATACTGAAAATTTGATATATTTAGTTGTTGAGGCTTCTGTGTAATTTTCTGTTAAATGTATTATTTTCCTTTTTTCCTGATACTAAAAGTTGGATAATTTAACTGTTTTGACTGTAACTTAAATACATGAAGGCTGTATACAGTACTGTATAGTCTACCATTGTACTATAGCTATAGGTATAAGGTATCAAGACAGTAGGTGTTTCTAATAAAGCAGCGAGTGTATATTTTTTCATGCCACTCAAAGTATCCTGCTCACTGATAAGACCTATACTCTGTAACATTTGTGAAATCATTACCACTTGTCCAAGACACTAAGTTTCTCTTTCCTTGAGACATCTGTAGAGCATATTTTTAAATAGTGCTGTAATTGATTGGCCTGAAGGATGTGGCACCCTGTTGGGTTTTAATGAATGTGTCATCAGCGTTCGACACAGTCAATGTTAACGCTGCCACTGTGGCTACATCTAAATCTGCTGATACATACTGCGAACATCACTCACTCACACACACACACACACACACACACACACACACCAATAATGATATCACTAAAAGTAATTATGGACTGCTTTACTGAAAGGGCTCATTCAATATAATGAGTATCTATTTCGGTCTTATTAAAAAACTCCGTTTTATCGTCCAAGTTTTCAAACTTCCAAAAGTCAAAACATAAATTAAGATTGCTGGAATGAGTTTACTCGAGTCTGCATCAGTGATTGAAGACCAGCGAGGGCCAAGCGGAGGGTCTAGCCAATGAGCTAAGATGGGGCATTCTACAGGCTTCACTGGAATCCTTGGCTGGTATTTGGACAGAGACAATACACAAATGTCAGTGGCTGCATTCATTATCTCCATGTTGAGTTAGCGTTAATGATGCCATGCATCATTGTTGAACAGGGGGAGACCCCTGCTTCCTTGCGTTGTTCATTAGTCCTGCATGTCAGCCCCTTGCTCCACTCTACGCTCAGCAGATGTACTGTTAAGGACGGCATGTCCATGCTTACCTGCACCTATTATCAGAATACTTACACACAGAGCCACACAGAGCCATACAGAGCCACACACACATATGCAAATAACAAACAACTCTTACATTTTGAAGAACCTCCACATAATGTAAGGGTTTTAAGAAGAATCCTTAAATTGCTATTAGGCTTTTACCTTATGTGAAGGTTCTCTGAATCATTATTGTAAGAGTGTGTGTGTGTGTGTGTGTGTGTGTGTGTGTGTGTGTGTGAGTGAAGAACCTTTTGAAAGTTTAAAGAACCTCCACATACTGTAAAGGTTCTGGAATGAACCCACACGTCGGTCTAGATTCGTTATATGAAAGTTCTTTAAAAATTTCAAAGGTTCTTCACACTCACAATCTATTTTCAAACATAGTAACTAAGGAACCAAAAGTGGTTCTTGTATGGCCCATGTATCAATCACAATCCTCTCCGACCCGCAGAAGTATTTTAATTTTCTATTAATATTAGCGTGTTTCACAATGCGCTGCACTACAGTCCCCACGTTATGTGCACTCTGACTCTCCCACCCCAAAAACAATCTATGGGACAGCGGTTACACCTCAACTCTACACAATTCTACACAATTCCACACCAGTCATATCACCAAACACACTAGCTGCATTCCAGTTGCGGTTCAACCAATACAACTACTTAATATTAGCTCAGCAGCTCAGATACTGAGCCTAAGTATTAATGAACTTGCAGCAAAGAAATGATGCCAGGTGTCCAGTTCAAGCAGACAGGTACGTTTAAGAGACTGAGCCCCTGGGGACATTTAAATATTTCAAGTATTCATGTAATATTTCAAGGTCTACTACAAGCGCCTATATTTTACTGTTGAAGTTTTTGCAAATTTTGAATAAACAATGGCCAATTCGGGTTATAGCACAACATTAATTAAAAATTAAAATAAAACCTTTTTTTTTCTCTGGCCCACAGATTTGTTGAGATTTTCTAATATGGCCCTTTTCCTCTTTGAGTTTGACACCCCCGTTCTATGGTATCGCACAAAGAGTGCAGACAGTTCCCTCAACACAACACCATGCACTGCGTTCACCTGAAGCAAAGAGCATTACTCACATCTTATGACAAGGTTTGCTTTGAAGTTCACGTTTTGAAAAGTCCAACAGTTCAGAAAAGAACACACACGCACATCGTGTTTTGATCACGTCGCACATTCAGCGCTCACAGTGACACCAATTAACTCAACGTAGAGCAGGAATCAGGCTCAGCCTACCAAACACACAGCCATGCGGCTCCACCACATGGATCGGCAGCATGTTTCATTATTATTATATTTCTTTTTTTTATGTTTTGCCATTTCATCATCATAAGTTCCATTGTATATGTACTTCAAAGTGCCTGGGTCGCTTTTGAGATAAAATGAAAGTAATAAGAAATGAGAGTCCTTTCATTCTCTCCCCCCTCAGAGGAGTCAAAGCCCTTTGCTACTCCTGCTAAAATACATATCATTTATGGACTGACCCATGCAATAAGAGTTCACCACATTCAACTGCGAGAGAGCCGCCCAGGGACACGTCGTCCTCTTCTTTTCCACTAAAATAATTTGTCCGGTGCAGTTTTTTTTTTTTTTTTAAAGCTTTTTCAAATATTTATTTCTATTTTTACCCTGGAATAAAAAGAAGGCCCTGTGATTAGACCCAGCCTAAATCTGCAACACAATTGGAAAAGGAAAAGGGTGTCTGGGCTCACTGTGCGGATCAAAGCGGAGAACAACCATGCATCAATCTTCTTTTTTAAGCAAGCTATTTTTTTCCTTGGGAGGAATTTGTAAGAGCATGTCTCAGAGAGAAGGGATGAAACCAAAAATGTTATCACTTCACGTTCCCAAGGAAGGCATATTTTATTTATGAGTCAAGCAGTGGTGTCATATAAAGCACTGGTTAAATCATCAGCGCTGCTTGCAGCCCCACATAGAGCTGCGGATGAAATATTAAAGGTACTTATGGTGGTTGTGAAATGTATAATGGCATGCCAGCATTAGGTAACATGTGCTTGTTATTCCGAACATTTGGGACATTAATAATCATAACGCCGAGGGAGCAGAAGCAGAGAATGTCCAGTAGAGGTGTTTGTGTGTGTGTGTTCAGATGAAATAGGGCAGCAGAGACAGCGTGTGCCACACACTCGTGAATCATGTCGGCTGTGAATTACGCAGCAGCAGCCAGCGGACAGGGAGGAAAAAAAGCAAATTAGAAAAGTTTCCTAAAATGAAGAGAACGGACTGCTCCATAGATCATGCCCTGCAGCTTGTTAAAGAATGAGAGAGAGAGAGAGAGGAGAGAGAGAGAGGTGTATCCAGAGGCAGCACCTTGCCACTATGAGTTAGAGCAGCACAGGGAGTTGTCCAACACTCAGAGCGGTTATTACTGCTGATTTGATTAAAACAGCTCTGATTACCGCACACAGCGGAACTGCAGCACAGCAAGCCATACTAAACAGGGCCATGTAAATAGTGTGGGCGTTGCACTGATTTATACTGCATGTGTATGTGTGAGTGCCTGCCTTCTGATACTACTGCCTCCACAGGCAAGACTAAAATAGGCCAGAACACTGTACATAACAGCACACAATACACCCTGTTTCAGTAAGAAATAAGGCTATGTGTCAATCACACAGAACAATATTACATACAGAGATGATTCACAGACATAGCTGTTTTAGAAACTTCACTTTAGGCATAAGATGTCATTCCGACTGAATAACACGTCTCCTGACATGATGACAAATTCAGACAGACATTTGCATGAAGCATTCAAGCACTTACATTATACTGTAAGGTGGTTATGGCAAGAAACCTATTTTAATCTTATAAAGGTGCTGTTTTATCAATTCCTATAAAAAATGAAATGAAAGAGCTTCATTAAGAAAATTAGAGTCAAAGTACAAAGCAGGAGTCAAAACAGAAGTGCTGGCAAATCCACGACCATAGTAAACAAGGTCTGGCAAATCTGAAGCTGACAAGAAACAAGAACTAACAGTAAATACACAGTGAGAAAAGGCTTAGAATTATAGGTTAACACATGTATTGGTTGCGGTATACATAGTTTTAATGAAGGTTCATGTGCAATTAAGTAAGCAGTACAACATGAGAGGAAGTGCAATACTGTGAGTAGCTTAAATCCAGGCCATGATTCAGTCACAAAAGGCTACTATTTTTTTAGTGGGAGGAATTTTTTAGAGGAAGGAGAATTCCTTGAAGTACAGCTGAGCTTTTCAACATTTGCCAGATAAACCTGAATGTTATTTTGTTCTAGGCAATATGTAAAGCATTTCACAGCTTATTTTATTTGCCAAATTGTATTCTGCTCATTTCTATCTAACTCCAGTTTGTTTAGTTGTTCCGCTGTCATAGCTGTAATCCAAAAAGCTTGTTTAAGGATTCACAGGTTCAGAATTAGATGTAGGCCTGCCGTCATTCTCTTCCTCAGAATCTGACCAAGCAGGCTGCAGGTAAAACATTATTTTACAGAAGTCATCCAAATTACCCATTAGGTAAATTTATTTATCCATTTACCCCATTTTTGTATGCACTTACTAGAGCTCAGCAGAAAGATACAGTAGTGAAAAAAAACATGCTGTTATCAGAATTAACATTACAGGTAAAATGCTTCTCTGATTGTGCCATCGGAACTAACTGTTGCATAAAATCAAGTTTACATTTGACCCTAAGACTTTGCCTAGAACAAGCAGAAAACCAGGACCTGCATTCATAAAATTCCTCTCTCAGCACTCCTACTTTATGTATTATGAACGAAAGCCCAAGACTATATATACACACAGACACAGACACACTAACACAACAAGTCACAGGTGTTGACGATAATGAGTGGCCAGAGAGCCAAGGCAGAGCTAGAGCGTTCCATGAGAATTAAAAGCTATGTGCACTAAGGAGTCTGCCAGGGCCTAAACATTCCTAACAGGCAAAAGAATACCTTCCTTGATTATTTCTTCTAATTTTGCATAACATGGTCAACAATAAACATATGTGTACTATCATATATAAAACATATATACGCTGTATACTATAATAAACATATCCAGATAAACGATAAGAGCTGTTAAGATGGCATAAAGTGGTTGTCATGATTTGTTCAGTGATATGCTATAATGTGGTTTATGTTTGTATTGAATCACATGCATGCACTGCGCTGATTTATTAGAATCAGCAATGTTCCACACAAACACAGGATGAGGGGCAGACATTTTGCACATGTGTATGCATTGTTGAAAGCAAGTACACCATGACACTATGACATCACAAAGAACAAGGAGAAATACAGGACTATATTTTATATATTTTATATTTTAGAACATTTTATTGCACCTGCTGTGTCCACTAGGCATATGGCCTAGTCAAGCCAAGCCAGTCATTGTCAGGGAATTGGGATATATATATAAATGAATGAAGTGGGTCAAAAGGTACTATTTATCTGTTTTATTTATTCTGTGCAATCCTGGCTACTTGCTCGTTGTAATGAGTTAATGGTAGCCAGCTAGCCAACAAGGGCAAGCCACCATTAAGGACGGTATATCTTGTTTGTTTACAACAGCAAGAAAATGTAATCCTAGAGCAAACACTGCAATGAGTGGGCAGAATTATCTCCAGGATGGAGATCTTGTGACTAATACATTGTAATGTGTTATAAGTATGTTCCAAAATATAAATAAAATATGCAGTTTTTCATGTATGGGACAAATTACTATCCCAGTTCCCTGACAATGACTGGCTTGGCTTGACTAGGCCATATGCCTAGTAGACACAGCAGGTGCAATAAAATGTTCTCAACAATGGAGAGGTTTCAGCGTGGAAAAGAAACCTAACTAAGTGGGCAAGGGCATGCCTCCAGCCAGCCTCCACACAGCCATCTCACGCACCTGAGGCAGATTCAATCTCTGTGCAAAGGGCCTTTCAGCGGAGTTGCTTTCATAGGAGGTTAGAGCAATGCCACCCAATCCGCCTCTTAGCTCCGCTTGACTTCACAGATCTTCTCTCTCTCTCTTGCTCTCTCTCTCTCTTTCTCTCTCTCTCAGGCCTTCACCTCAGATAAGGGCTAAATTCATCAGAGCTATCCACCAAAGGCCTTAGCAGACAAGACAGCAGAGCACGGTCTCCCTCTTTCAGCCTAATCATCCCTCTCTCACCCTTTCTCACACACACAGCCTTGCCTCTTTTCATCCATCCATCATCCCTTCATTTCTCTCTGTTGGCCAGCAAGCAGTGATGTGGGTGAGCAATGGTCATGGTCAATGTCCTCTTATAGCTCTTTGTTTACTATAGCTATCTGGTTAGACACTGTATCTGTGACATGCAAAGTAAAATAAAATCTGCTGTGCCTATCTTAATTTTTTAGCAATTCACGATCAATGACAACTTTATGAGTTCTACAACTATGTTTTTGTTCTGCTGTTTCTAACAGCCTGTTATGACTAATATCTACCCATAGGACAAATTTGTTTTTCACTTCAATATCTTTCTGATCTCCCGAGACTAATAGGAGCTTCTTGTTTTAGGATCATCTAGGGTCCATTTAAGACCTGTTCATTTCTTCTAAAGGCCTCCTAGAAGAAATAAAGAGATGAAGCACAATAAAAGGGAATGCTGTGGAAATGATGTACAAAAAACATACAGATCTCAGCAAGAAAATGAAGAAATCTGAATGTTGATCATGATGACACAGACCTGAGACTACAACATCTGAGATCAGAGAAATGCTTGTGGTCAGGAACGACAGGCAAAAACTTAGATTGTTACTGAAAATTGCTCAGTCTGTCAGGAAAATACAGAAGAGCTTTAAAAAGATCTCATCTTGGATTTGGTTTCATATGGGTATGTGTGTGTGTTAGAAACCATGAGAAATATGGAGATGAGTCAATACATCAGATTTGATGTGCCTAATCACATTCAACTGCTTCTGTATTCACAATCATATCCAAAAGGAGCCACTGTATATGCTTTACACCATATTTTTCTGAACACCATTCTAAAGGGAAATTCCACTGATTTTTCACAATTACGGCATAATTTGAGCATTGAGGTGTAAACAGTCATTCAAAGTGGTTTGATGTGAAATGGTGCTTTGTAGAGAAACATACAGACAGATGTCACAATGTCTACAACACAAATATAGCCATTATTTATTCACTCCAACATGTCTTTGTTGTTTTTATGTGATGATAATGGTAAAATAGTGGTAAATCTGGAAGAAACAAGTTATTTTTTTTAGCCAATTACTTTGCCTCACAAAACAGCCTACATGTTCGTCACTGCAATAAATACACTTTAAAATACATTTTGACTCAAACACTTTTCTTAAAACACTCATAACACAATGTCTCAGGAATCAGGCAACATATTTGTAACTATTTCTTTTAGAGGCATTAAACTTTTTAGACATCTGGTTCCTATCCTAATAGTGAACAATTCATACTCAGTAAATTTCTCTGGAATGAAGCATTTCACATCAAGCCATGACTTTTTTAAACCAATGACTTTGTTTACAGTTAGTTAGTTAGGCAGACATTTAGAAAAAATGGTGGAACTGCCCTTTAATCTTACATCAGGAAATATTGCTAGTCATAAATCTGTTTGATCTGGTAGTGAAGATATCATCTCTGTCTCCTAGGTGGTCAAACTCTAGAGAGAGCAATCATTACATTGCCTACAGAGATGTAAAAGCTTCAACTGTCAATTGTTCGAATTTCAGCAGCAGAGTTGGTTTAAAAGATCACTATCAGAAACGTATCTGACAGTTTTCTGTTCACCTTTCCTCAGCGGCTGAAGAGACAGATTTAAGGTGTGGGCTATTAGTTGCCTAGTTGTATGACAGCACACGTACCATTACTCTGAAACAGGCCTCTAGCAGGAATTAATACATCATTTTACCCTCATCTTTCACGTTTTCAGAATCACAGTGAAATCCTTAGATTTATCACAAACAAATGACCATGAAATCTTGTAATTTGAGCAGCTCCCTTATGTAAAATTTTGCCAAGTCATGTAGTTTCCCAGCCTCAGGAGCAGAAGGGTAAACTTATTTGGCATTACATGCTTTATCAGCCTAAGTGAAACTAATGTGTTGTGATTCAGAAGGAGCCAGCGAGTGTGAGACTCCCTTGCTTTGCACTCAAGGAAACAAGACAGCCATGCCATGCTTATTAGTGACTTTTGGAGTAGTGTTCCTAGTAGAATTGCCATTGTTGTGATATAAAGAAACATAACTGAATTATAGAAGAATCCTAAAAGGGCTGTAGACTACACCCCCAACAGCTTTAATCTTTCTTCATTTACTGCATGGTATATAAACCCAAACAGTAGCTACCAATAAAACCCCTGCAATTCACTCATGCTGTTCTCAATGGGAAACTGCATGAGAACTACAGTAGACTAGGTATATATATATATATATATATATATATATATATATATATATATATATATATAAAACCATGAACACTCAAAGAACCCTTTGCATTATTAAAAGGTTATTTGCATTGTGAAAGGGTTATTCACTTTGATGGAGAACATGCTGTAGATAGTTCTATACAGAACCTTTTTGATAAGGGTTCTATATAGCACCAAAAAGGGTTCTTCCACTGTTACAAGCTTGACATCGTAACAATAGCAGAACACTCGTTTTCAAAAAAGGTTCTATATAGAACTACATACAACACATTCTCCATCAATCTGAAGAATGCTGTCATGATGCAAAGAACGCTTTAACCAAGCAAATGGTTATTTGATGGTGTTTATGGTTCTACATAGAACCATTTTCTTTACTAAAGAAAAGAGTGTAGTTATTGTTGCTACATCTGTAAAACTACATCCATATAACCTCTACCTACTAACAAAAAAGGTCTGTAGAACTTCTGTAGAAAATTTAGAAGCACACAGAAGTACATCTGCAATTCATTAATGCTGCTCTCAATGGGATACGGCACAAGAACTACAGTAGACCAGGCAAGTTCTTTCAAATTCCATTTGAACTACAAAAAAATAAATGGTTCTTTTACTTACAGGAGGATTTCATTGGTCAGCATATCTGGTTTGTCCCATAAAATGGTGGTAACTTACAGTGGGGAAAAAAGAAATGCATTGAATTTACTTGATTCAAATGTTCATACTTTCAACATACTTTCCATTCTGTAAATGGCTCTTTCCTTCATTAAGAACAAACTGGATGTAACGTGACAGAACCACTCAGACGCTCGCGGATAAATAGAACAAAAAAGGCTTTACTGTTTGAATCATCAATCAAAATCGTTGTCAAGAAACAGGCACAGGTCAAATCCAGAAAGGGCAGCAAGTAAAGATACACAAACATAACAACAGGCAAACACAATCCAAAAGGGGTCAGGCAAAAACGGGTGAGTCAAAATACAGAGGATAAGTCAAAACCAGAAAACACAACACAGGAAATAAACACTCAGTAGCTCTGTAAAGAAGCAATACCTCACACTGAACTGTTCTAAAAGCCCGGGCTTTATACTAAAGCTAATGAGCGCTCAACAGGTGTAACAGATCAGTACTCAGGAGAGAGAGATCTGTGATAGGAGCATGGTGGAGGGTCAGGAGTCGTGATCTCCCAGAGGATTCTGGGAGATGGAGTCCTAGGAAACCTCTGAGCCATAGGGATGCGTGACACTGGAGAAATGTTATACATCCAGCTAACTAGTGTGTATGTTGATTGATATAAAGCAAAAACTACTTTTCATTTAAAAGTAGAGGTGAAATACTTTATAACTGTTGATGATGTGAGAAGTCATGCTGATATGACATCATATGCTAAACTCAGTGTTGAGAACACCTTTTTGACTTGCCGAGTAAGAATTCAAAGAAAATGCTCCTAGTTCAGTGGGCATTTTCTTTGGCTTTTCCTGGTGTGGTCTGAGGTCAGAAATTGTTTAATGTTAAATTACTGCTGGACACCTAAAGTAAAAAAATCGTTCCAAAGCTGGATTTACAGTGTATTATCAACACAATTTTGCTTTCAGCTTACTGGCAGCCACTGACTGTCTGAAAAGTTATGGGAAAGTCCAGCCTCTTCTACACAGATAAAAAAAAATGTTCTTCAAGGTTCTTTAGTAAAGGAAATGTTCCTTGTAGAACCATGAATACTCAAACAACCATTTGCATGATTAATGGGCTCTTTGCATCATGAAAGAGTTCTTCAGATTGATGGAGAATGTGTTCTGTATAGAACCTTTTTAAAAGAGTTCTATATAGCACCAATAAGGGTTCTTCTATTGTTACATAGCAGAACCCTTTTTGGTGCTATACAGAAGCCTTTTCAAAAAGGTTCTATATAGAACCACATATAACACATTCTCCATCAATCTAAAGAACACTTTCATGATGCAAAGAGCCCATTAATCATGCAAATGGTTGTTTGAGTATTCATGGTTCTACAAGGAACATTTCCTTTACTAAAGAACCCTTGAAGAACCATCTTTTTCAAGAGCATGTTTATTGTTGCTACATCGGTCAAAGTTATCCATATAACTTCTACCTACAAACAAAAATAGGTTCTGTAAAACTGCTGTAGAAGTACATCTGAAACATTTTTCTTTAAAAATGAACTGGCTTATTATAAGTTCAGCGCTGACATACAAATCTGAGAGCGAACAAGGCCAATTTAAAATGAACCAAAAATGGAAACTATGTTTAAATTAACGGAAATAGAATAATCATTTAGTCACTTTATGTTAAAGTGGCAGGTTTTCATGTCTAATAAGGAGGAGACTTTAGTGACAGACGCTACCCCTTCAGAAGAGCTAATGCTAAAGCTAATGTTGGAGCTAGTTAGAGTATTGTTAGATGCCGAGGACTCATCAATTTACACAATGTCTTTCAGCATGAAACAACAAAGAACAGTATGTGTATGTATCCATAAATGTATTCATATTTATCTTTATTTATCTAACTTTTTCATGTAATGTTATCATTAGAAATCAAATGAAAATAATTTTTAGCAAATAAAGTCATCCAGATAAAGTTCAGCTTACCTTAGAGCCACCTGTTTATAGCTCCACACTGAGCTGTGAGTGAGGTCTTCCACACACATTATTTATATGTTCCTCATTAACACCTTTTCACCATTTTTAGTCTAATATTCTGACTCATTTACTGCCACCGCTGCTCTTACTGCAGGTTTGTTTAGAGGAGTCTGTCAAACTTTTTCCTTTGCTTGATGGAGGAAGGAATGTTTAGAGATGATTGTGACTGGCTGGGAGGCGTGTTAGTCATACTTTTGCAACTGGTCAGCGTAATCAGTAATACATTTTAGTTGTGTGGAAATGCAGTACACATTTCAGCCAAGTAAACTCAATGCTTCACTTTTTTTGAGTGTAAATATGAGGCGAGCTTAGCCTAATCTTAGACTATTGGGCTGTGTAATCGAAGCACACCTGTAACAGCTTTCTGAGATATTTATTTCACTACGAAGTACCTAAATAAATAAGTAAATAAATAAGACGAAGTTCTTTCTTAAATAAATAAATAAACAAACCCAGGCAATGCCCTTCAGTGCCCACAAGAGTTGTTTACATTCAAGAGCTCCGTCTTATTCTCTCCTTACTCTCCTTTCTCAGGTGGCAGGGTCACACTCAAGCTGTTCTTAAGCAGGCAAGAAATGCAGAGTTTTTATGCAGTGCTAACAGGGCAGCCAGCACAACGGCAGCAAAAGCACAGCCCAGACCCTGCAGTGCTAATGTCCCCTGTTTATTTTAGCAGGAGGAGAGGAATAGAAGTCAGGGCTGTTCTCCAGCGTCAGGCCTCAGGGCGAGAGAGGAATTTTCATTGACAGGTCAGAGTGCCTGTGATGGTTATAAATGTGCACTTATGTACAGAGTGCCTCCAGCAAAAGTAGGATTTTTAAGATGCCCCATCCTCAGGACTCTGCACCACTGCTGCCAGAAATACACACCACTTAACCTGCCATTAGGAGCTCAAGTGTCACCACCACAAATGCGTGCTGCCGCTCAGAAAGAATAGGAAATGGAACAAGGTGAAGAGGGAGTTATATTTAATAAATAAACAAAACAAAACATTTTACTAAAGAGGACATTAAAAGCAGTAGCTTTTAGTAATCTAATAGTGCAGATTAAGAAGCCATATATATCACATTCGATTATCCATTAAAGTCACTCGTCAGCTGCTTTACTAGAAACGCCTACCTTCCAGGTCCACTGGAGTGTAATTAGAAAAATCAGTGTATGTATTGATGCACAGTTTGTGTTAGCCATTCTCAAGATTTTCATCAGTGTTCAGTTTTTGCCTACATGACCACGCTTGGCTGCATATTTGTGGGCAGTAGACCAACCTCAACATAGCAGCGGCACTGAAGTTTTTGAAAGTTCCAGCAAGGCTGCTCTGCCTGATACATTCATACCAGCTCTACACACACTACCATACCACTAACATGTAAGTGTAACTGCTGTTGTTGATGGGTAGATGACCAAATAATATCTGGTCAACAGTGGCCCTGTGGTCAGTAACGGACCTACGAACAAGGTAGAAAGAAACTGACAAACAACAGACGGGCTACAGTCCAGTGGGATAAATAGTTGATCTTTTCATCCGAGTCAGTAATGAATTGACAATTATATGCTAATAAGTAATTAAATATTCATTATTTATATATTAGTTAAGTGTTTATTAAAGCATAAGGCATTACTTAGTTACTGATTAAATACTTAGTAATTAATACCTGACTATACTTTTGACAATTTATTTAGAAAGACTTTAAAGTTTATGGCAAATCACTGCTTTTATTGTATTTATTTTATTAATTTTTTTCCCAATTTTTGCTTTGTACTGCCTTTTTTTAAATATTATTAGAATTTTATTACTGTAATGAGTTTACCTTTCCAGCACTGTGAGATTTTCACCTAAGTGAAAGGTGCATTATAAAAATGCATTATTACTGTTAACTTATAGTTTAGTTTGTTATTAGTATATAGTTTGTTTCCTCATTAACTGTATACTAACTGCTTATTTAAGTGTATTTACTCATAAAGTATAAGGTATTATAAGAATTAACTAGTGCTTAAGAGCCCCATTAATTATGTAAATTACTCTACTGACTTAATTTTATTAATTAATTACTACTTTGTTTAACTCCAAACAAACATTTGACTATTAATTATAATATAAACTCATAATTAAGACGTGACCAGCTACTCATTACTTAATTTCTCTCTACTTGTTTTTTGTCTCCTCAAGTGGAAAATATACTCATGTTTATTATAAATAATTCTACACAATAAGCCAAACAGAAATCAAGTACAATTGGGTTTTTATTCAAATTAAAACGACTCCTTCTCATTCAATCAAAGGTTCTTTAGGGATCCAGGAGAGGGTTTCCTTGGCATTCTTCCAAAAAGAACCCTTTTGGCACCTGAAAATATGACATAAGATAATAGCATGTCAGTATGTGCGTATTTGATTTAGTTGCATTGTAAAGGCAACTGTCTACATATGTCTCTGAATAAGTGGCCTGTATGTTAGGCCTAACCAGTACGTCCACTTCTGAGCGTGAACAAAGTTTCTACAACAAAGTTTCTGCTGTGATTTGAAATGAAGTGTGTATAGGTCACTCTTAACCATGAATTCACAGTATCATTAATATATTAGTCATGAAGACGGTCATTTCACTTGTTAATGGTTAAGTAATATATAGTTAGGGAACTTGGTAATGTAGCAGTGGTTTGTAAATCTGAGTTTCCTCCTTCATTTGCATCCACTGTATTTGAAAATTTCACATAAGATGTTTTTTGTTGATACATCACAATTTGTTCAACTTACAGTATTTAAGTCTTACAGTATTTAGGGTCATTTCTGTGTGGAGTTTGCATGTTCTCCCCGTGTCTGCGTGGGTTTCCTCCGGGTACTCTGGTTTCCTCCCACAGTCCAAAAACATGCAGTCAGGCCATTTGGACATGCTAAATTGCCCCTAGGTGTGAGTGTGTGTGTGACTGTGTATGTCTGCCCTGCGATGGACTGGCGATCTGTCCAGGGTGTATCCTGCCTTCCACCCAATGACAGCTGGGATAGGCTCCAGCACCCCACCGTGACCCAGAAGGATAAGCGGTTTAGATGACGTATGAATGTATGTATTTTTGACTGACACTAATGATTGTCAAATGGTTAATTTATTTCCTTTTCAATCAATGTAGTTACATCATGTGCAACTGAAGAGTTTGATACCAAAATTATGTATATACACTTAATATCAAAAGTTGTTACAAGGGTTTTTGAAAAGATGAACAGCTGACATTATTTCTCTAATAAAGGAAGTATTAATAATTACATAGCACGGATATTTCTGGTATGTGTAAAGCCCACATCCAACAATGCATACCATGGGAAAAAAAGAAAAACCTTGAAAATGGCCTATAATGCATTTTGCAATGAAACGCTTCAACTGTAAACAATGCGCTGAGAAAATGAATTGTTACACCACTATTGTCTCAGCATGAAAAGAGACAAGCTCATTCAAAACAATCTCCACAGAGAAGTACGGTGGTGGAGCGGTGATGTGGGCCATTTTTTAAAGAAATAAACTAACTAAACTAAATCTTGTTAGGGCACGTGGCACCATGGGATCTGTGAAATATCAGGAGATTTTCGATCAAAATCTGGCTGCCTCAGTCAAGTGCACTTCTAATTCAGCATATTTAATTTGCACAAAAGACAGTAAGATTGCGATGCAGTGGGTGTTACTGTGTGCATTGCATGTGTTGACAAACATCTATAATTAATAAACTTCTTTGTCTCAGAATTTATGCTTACTAAAATGACACAAAATAAAGGTGTCACTATTCTGGAATAATAACAATAATAACAATAATAAATAATAATAATAATAATGCCCCCCCATATCCAAAATGAAAGGCTATTTTCTATTTTCACGACTTAAATTTCTCTTTATTTTATAATTTTTGAGAACACAGTTGTATTTAGAGAGTGAGAGTGCTGATCTAGAACCAATCTGTGCCTTTTGTCTACCAAGCAAAATGCTTACATCGGATTCCAGAGCAGCAGTCTGTTGCTGAAACAGACACAGATATTACACTGTTATATATAAAACAGAGCAGATCTTACCTCAGGCAGAGACACTGTTCATCTACACGGGTCATCAGCGTTTTGGCATTTCAGAGGCATACGCACACAGATAGCCTCCCTGAGGCACTTGTTTACTGCTTCTAACATGCTCCACAAACACCATAGTCTGTCTCCCGCTCTCCTTCTCTCTGAAGCTTTATTTACTTATTTCTAGGGAAACTCCAGAAGTAACTCTAGATTGAAACCGTGAGACTAATGTTGATTTAAAAATTGTACGTATTTTTGCACGCTCAATAAATGTCGTTGGCGTGTTAATTCTATGTTAATTGTTCTACAGCATTTATTCACCGGGTTATTCTATAATGACTCTCATTGTGAAGGCACGTTTTTGTGTGTAGATCAGGAAGAACTGAGTATCAGCCTAGCGCTGATGGATGAGAGGCAGATGTGAGCTGAGGTAGAAACTGTTAGAGAAAAGCTTGTTTAAGTACAGCATAGATGTAGCCAACAACAGCCGGTTAATAAAGCATCACAACTTTTGCGAAAGATGTGTCTCCTTTAATAGTGGTAAACCCGTGCAGTATATATAAAAAGCTACTATATGGAACAAATTAAGGGACAAAATAATGGAAACACTTGAACAACTTTATCAGATACCAAATGAGTGAACGGTTTCCTTCAGAACAGCTTCAGTCTTTTTGGAATGCTTCCCTAACTCTTGGACTACTTGTAAGTCTCTTGTAAGGAAGGACACTGAATAATTCTGTGTATTAAAATGTGCAATGTTTAGATCTTGTGAAATACAGTATTTGACGTCATCCTAGTGTTAACAAAAACACCTTTTTGGCAACATGTATGAGAGCTTTATAGATGTTTTCGTTATCAGGAACATCATGAGAGAGAGCTATAGAGTATTATGATTTTTTTACACTTTCACTGAGTATTTTTTTAGTGCTTGATGCACCTGCAGTTCAACCACCAACTTCTCACTCTTTAAAATGAGTTGCCTCATGTTGTTTTGAAAAGTCACATACCAATATGCTAACTGGCAGATCTTTTTAATGCTAATACTGCTAATTGGACCTGTGTAGCTGCCTTTATTGTAATTAATGTCAGTTACTTCAAAGTGACACTCCCTCTTCTAGTGATGTTTCTGTAGTATCAATTATGTCCACAGACAAGCACAATGTGATTAAACAGTAACTTTTCATTAAGGGTTGCAGATGAATAATATACCTGTTACTAATAACACTGTCAGTGATTACCTATTATGATGTATTATTAATTACTATTCATTTTTCTTTGCTGACTGCTTGCATACATAGACAAAGAAATATTTCACTGTTTCATTATTCTTACAGGACACTGTACTCCATAGACAAAAGACGAAGATGGTCACAGTGAGTCACTGAGTACACAGTTAAATGAGAGTTTAATTTGTCATTATTTAAACACTTATCGTTTCTGTCGGGACAAAACTTTCTATCTCCATTTTTGTCGTTTCTCTGTTTTTGCCATAATGTGAAAGTACCTATTGCCCTTTACATTGTACATAAATTTCATGATGAATGGACCAACATAAATGGCCCAACACCAACATTTCTTGGAAAAAAGTCTGGTTCCATTGACTTACATTAAAAGTAATGTATGTTTTTTCCTTCTCCTGTGAAGTTACCATACTGCTAAGTAAAAGACTAGGTAATATATTATAAACAGATGACTAATATGTCATATTGTGCAAGTCCATTTAAGGGTGTTTTCACATATAGTTCTTTTTACATGAACCGAGTTCTGTTAAAGTGAACCTGAAAGGGAATCAACTGCAAATGACCTCAGTGCTTTGTGATCACAATGAAAGTGAACTATAAAGAGGACTCATGGTGTGTTCAGTGCTCGCAAAGTGGGCGGCGGTCTCTGATAAACCTTTTCGGGTGGCAAGAGAAACCACCAGACACGCCTGTTGCTCTTCTACTGGCCGCTCTGAAACAACTGGCCAAAGTGCATCACACAACATTAGAAAAACTGAGGCTGTTTAAAGGGGTTTGAGTTCATCTGACATGTTCACACATGCTCAGAAAACCATGACTCGGCAGTCCACTTCAGACACTGAAACGGTGTGAAAATGCCCTAATACAGAGCTCTCGTTTGTAATAAGCAGCAGTTACTAGACAGTTAATGAGTACACTATTATGCAAAAGTTTGGAATCATTTTAGAAAATCATTCTAATGTGAAGCTAATATTTAACAGATATTAAATTATTCGTAGGAAGAAATTTTCGATGATGAGCAGAGCTGTAGATGATTCCTTAACACTTGAGAAAGCTCTATTGCATAGAGAATAAACTTCTAACAAACTTATCATGAATACCTTATATTTGAAAAACGATGACCAAATCCTACTTATTAATGCACAAGTAACAATTTCACAGGCATTAACTATCATTAACAAACAGTTATAGAATGATTAAATTGTTATTTATAGGGTTATTTTATTTATAAACTGTTACACTTCCAATTCAGATCTATGCCTACTGAATAATATGCAGTGGGAACACACTGGGAGCTTCATTCACAGAGATGTGCTAAAATAACATCCTAACAAGTAGTGTAAATATACGACTGTGCATATACGATGGAGAAATTGATGTCAAAGAACAGTAAGAACAAATTAGAAAATGAAAACACTGTCAAATTCTGAATGGTATAAAGGTGTAATAACAGTAATTTGCCATTTCTAAGTGGGGGGAAAAAAAGAATGCACTGAATTAACTTGACTCAAATGTGTACATTATTCCACATGAAAAGATCACATTACATCAACACAATTACTGCAAGTAGCAAGTAAACTGACATAAAAATTGTGTTGACATAATGTGGAAAAGATGTACTGAATCAAATTCAACACAGGCCTTTTTCAGTATAATTTATACAGGAAAACCGCTTCAGTGCATCAGTTCTGCAGTGGACATGCAGGACAGTGTCCTGGTGAAAAACAATTTCTGCAACACTTTTACACAATTTTACTTTTACACAATGTTCTCTCAATCTCAGTGTGGAGAAGATCAATGTCCACAACTGCAGGCTCTGGCCTGGCCCTGCAGGACTTTCTGAACCTGTTTCAAAAGCTGCTCTGTCTCCCTGGGGTCTCTCTTTGTGTAGTGTTTCAGAGCATCCAGGGAAATGTCAAAGCTGGGTTGCAGAGATGAGGTGGTGCTCTTGAGGTCACTGGAAACACCCACAGACCATTTTTGAACTCTGGAAAAAAGAATGTGAGAAACACAGACACATTGCTACAGAAACAAAACTTGTTCTCTAATCAGTACGGCAGCATAATTTATCTGAATGCAGCTGCCTGTGATGTGAAGTCACTTTCTATGTTAGTGCACTCAGGTTTATCTCAGGTGACCTTTTCTACACTTATTTTGAGTTGTATTTGAAAGTGGGGCAAATTTCTTTTTACAGTACTAACACCCTTTTACTTTCGTGTTCTAAAGTTTAACAGATTACCTTACTGAGTTGATTACTCTTTTGTCCCACCAAAATCAGTGTGAAAAGTTTTTTCAAGTACCTAAAAGTTAACTTACTGAATTTGTTACACACGATTAAGTATAAGCTAGTTTATCATGATCTTGGCCTGGGGGTTTTGTCATTTTTTAGGTTAATTACTGACCCTTTACATGTTACAAGTCACTGATTGGCCATAATCAATATATTGGTCCATTTAATCAGTTGAGCCTACTCAACAACAGACTAAATACTTCACAATGAGAATTCACTTAACTGAGAATTTAATTTGTCATTACTTAACTTATATGAACTAATGTTCAACCTTTTCGAATCATATGTCATTAGTAATTGTTACTATAGTAATATATACAGTGTTGATTAAAATGCTATAAACTACTCACCAAAACAAAGTATTTTAGTAATCCTTCACATTAATAATTTCTTATAATACCTATAAATATCTATATCATGAGTGCTTCCATTTCAATTATTAACCATTTACTTAGAAACATACAATAATTAAAGCATAATAAAGGCTTTTCATAAATGTATTATATTCAGGAGTTACATATAGCACACTCTCAAGTGTATTATTGTGATTATACCACCTGTTGTACCAATTACTGATTATTATTATTATTATTTATTTACTAATTTATGACGAACACCAACACAAAACTTTACTTAAACTCCACAAAGAGAAATACCTCCAATCTAGAAGTGATGTATATAAAAACTACTAAAACAAGTAACGCAACACAAAACCTTTAGGATGTCTACACTGGAAAAGTCGAGACAAAATGGAACAAACTGCAAACTTATCAGGTAACAGTTTGAGAGAACTAGCTACACACTTTATTTGTGTAAATTTAAAAGCAATTTCAGAAGCTCACAAAGGATTTAAAACATAGTACTACAAACAAACGTCCAGCAGGCCAACAATGTCCTTACAAAAATGAGAGAAAGGGTCATTCAGGTCACTTTTCCCCACCCATGGTTTAGTTTCTCCTCATCCATTTTTGGCTAGTTTAACCAAGTTTTAATTAAATGCGGCTGGTTTATAGGCAGTATTTAATGAGGAAAACCAACGCCAAGTGAAATGTCAAAAATAAACAGGGCCTTTGTCATAAACAGAGCTCTGCCACCCACTGCTGGCCTAAATATCTTTGTTTTTTACAATGGAAAGTGCTCTGTTTTTGTCATTGTTGTTTGCTTGGGTTGCATGCAGTTGTTATAGTTTTTTGGCAGGCTTGTTAAAGTCGTGGCTACAGCTGGTGGTTGTTGCTATGTTACAAGCTAACGTGTAAAAAAAAATTAAGCACGTCGCCATGCAATCTCCATAAACAAACACTGGCAGTAGAATGGGTCGTACTGAAAACCTCAGTGACTTTAAACAAGAACGCCACCTTTGAAACAAGTCAGTTCGCAAAAATTTTTTCCTGCTATATCTGCCCCTGTCAACCCCTGTGCTATTATTGTGAAATGTAAGGGTCTAGCAAGACCAGCTCAGCTACAATGTTGTAGACCACGCAGGCTCATAAAGAGAGCTGCCAAGTGCTGAAACGTGTAGACATCGCCTAGCCTCTGTTGCATCACTCACTACACAACACACAAGACTGCATACAAGACTAAGATCACTATGCGAAATGCCAAGAGTCAACTAATGATTTAAAGCAATCTGCCTCTGCGTTATGGTAACGTCTACACTAATTGGTACCTTACACATGTGTGTAGTTTTGGATCTGATTACTTGTAGTGTGCATGTAAACAGCATGTAAACTGCTGAATAGAGTGCATATAAACACCTCAGTCTTCATCTATAATCGAAGTAAATTTGATCGGATTTATGAATCTTTGCATGTAAACAGGGTCACAGTTTTGAAGTAAACAAGTCCCAAAGTCTAAACATCAGTGTGTATCATTAAAAATTCTCACTACCGAAACACAATTCATTTAAGTAAATATTTTTATTAAAACAAAAAAAAGTTATGATTGTGTGTACTGTTCAACTATTCAAAACTGTTTGCTAGTCATGTACTGACTAGAGTTTCTAATGTGTGTTCCATATTAGCTAGAATTGTCACTATCAAAACAATCACTACCAAAATATTTGGTAAAGTTTCAGTAGTGTTATGATTGCTTTGGTAGTGACAATATGGAATGCTGAATAATTTATTTCAGTAGAATAACCATAAATAAACATGCATTGTTGGACGGATGATCCAGGTTCCTAAAGAAGCCTCAGTTAGACCACAATTCATCAGGTAGAGTTCTTACTAAACGCAGAAAATTTATCATCAACCCTAATTTATCGACACATCGTTGACTGCCTTTTAATTTCTGCATTGATCATAAAGAACTACTCCTGATCAATAAAGCTCTAATTGGTCCTGCTCTGCAGTAGCTGAATGAACTCATCAACTGCTGTAATCTGCTCTCTTTGATCACACAGCACAGGCGTTATCTGGATCTAGAGCTATAGAGAGTCAAACATTTCTGATAAAAGCTTCCGAAATTGGGAAGAATCTTCCAACCAGTAATTGGGATTCACACACTATCACTAAACCCAGGCTGACTGAACTACTCGGGTATTTTTGGTGCAAGCATCTGGACTGGTGTTAGGGAATCACATCATGAGTTATGCTGAGCTGTGGTGATGCAACCGGCCTCCCGATTTTGCGGACATGTCTTTTTGATTGCTTTGTAGCCCATTTACATCTCCTGCTGTGATGATTATTGGCCTCTAATGAAGTCAAATCAGCTTTCATTTAATATTTAACCATCTCCTCCCTCAACAAACTTTAAAGGCTCAATGTGTTATGCGATGCTAACCTGTGCCTTTAACAGATCTACGCTGGCTACAAAAAAACAGCTGCAGGCCTGAACATGGAGGGGGGTCATTATGGCCAAAAAGGATAAAAAAACACTGACCCCTTCGCTCAAGGAGCAAACAGAAACATATATAACGCTGCTGTCGGAACAAAACCTCGTATCTCCATTTTTGTCGTTTTTCAGTTTTTGACCTAATTTGAAAATGCCTGTTGAAATTTACATTGTGTGTAAATTCCATGATGAATGAACTAAAAGAAACGGCCCAAAGTGACTTGGAAAAAAGTCTGGTTCCATTGTCTTACATTAAAAGTAAAGTAGGTTTTTTCCTTCTCCTGTAAAGTTACTATTTTGGAGATACAAGGTTTTGTTTCGACAACAGCGGTAAGTGCCAGTACCTGCAGTTGTGGTCTGAATCTCACGTTCGTGTCCTACCGCAGATTTATCAGCACAGCAGCTTCAGCGCGGCACCCTCGCACCCTCAGCCAGCGAGAGTCAGCCATCTTTCTCCTCTCCTTTATCATAAAGTAAATGACGTCACTCATCCTCCCATCAGCATCCAAATCGCCCCAAAATTAAAGCCTGTATGGTTATAAGAATTAAATTGAAGTTCAATCTTTTTTTTATTTATTTCAGTTGTTAATTTGACTGGACAGGTCATAGTTAGGTTGGCATGGAAACAAAATATACCTACAAAAATTCCAGAGCTGTTGTTAGGATAAAGCCCACATTGGTCGCTGTTAAAATCTGTTGTGTTCTTGGGGAGTTTGAGTAAATTTTTTGTTGATATTTGGTGAGCATTTAAGTCACAAACCATGAGCACACATGATGCATTAAAAGGCTAACATTATTGTTCAAACTGCTTGCAATCTCTGTTTTTTGAACAGCAAAGTAGTCATTTTTAATCCCCATTTTTAGGCAGCTCTGGACTTCTACTCAATGCAGTTATAAAGCTGAATAATTAAAGCTTAAAAAGCCAGATGTAATCAGGGACAGCAGCTTCTCAGGAAGCAAAAAGCACCATTCTCAGATCTTCATCATCAACCAGTGTTAGTCGTGTGATAAATGGTGTCATTGCTTGTGACAAAAACTGTTTGTTCAATAATAAAAATAATAATTGTTCAAGAATTAAAAGTGCACAAATATTTATTTTAACAACACAAACACAGGACAAATGTAACACAAACCAATGAGACCATTTTTATGCAATTTAGACGTGGATGGGGGGCTGAATGATGTCACAGGTAATAACATATAATATTTAATTTCTCAGAACAATGATTCCTATGGCACAAATCCATTTCTGACCACATGGGGGCCAGCTGTGGTAGTTTAGAACCCTGGATCCTCTGAATTACAAGGTCGGTAAAGAGTCTTAAAAATAATATTGCTCCATGCATGTGATTAGCGATCATAAACCTTAGCAAACGGGACAAAACAATACTGACCAGCAAAAATAAGTTAATGTTACTCAGCTGTCAAGCAGAAACAGAGCAACGTGCTCGTATCATGTCTTTCAACTTTGCATGGTTCACCATTTAAGGTCCAACGGGAAAGCACTGGCAAAATGTGCTGGTTTGCATGGTTTTTAAGGAGGCTGCCAGTGTAATGATGTCAATTCATTGCGCAGTAGCATTAGTTTACATGTAAAAGCATTCATATTTCAACTCTTTAACAACTTCGTAATTAGTGACATTTGAGAGAAGAACGTTCATAGGACAAAAGGTATCCGATTTGGAGCATTTCTGATTATGAAGGCAATTTTCAAAAACCCCATTCCTTCTTATCATATAGAAATTCTGTTTAGACCTGGAGTTCCTTATATGGGAGTAAGAGCATGGCGGTGACTACAAAATGATGACATGACTACAGTGGTCTATTACCTTTTATTATATAGTTTTCCTTTTAAAGTAATAACCGGATATGACAAATAATAAATAACTGGCTTTTGTGAACTTGAAACTACTAAAACAACTTTATATTTCATATATATGTCTTTTTATTTTTTTGACAAGGCCACACCTTCTTTTCTAGGTGTTTGCTTGTATAAGCAGCCCTCCACATTTTTGTTGTGTCTACACTTGTGTTTAGTCTCATTTTCACTCAGTGTTTGGTTGAGATTTGTAAGTGAAAAAGTAATTGAGTGTAAGTATTCAATTTCAATACTACTTCAGTAAAGTACAACTCTTCCAAGATAACACTTAAGTATAGTAATGAAGTACAATTACTTGAGTAACTTTTTCCCCTGTACATGCTTTCCTTTTGGCTTCAATACTTCACAAAGTCTTGCAGGGTAACAAACATCCATCTTGTTTTGTTGTGACCCCATATTTTGTCTAGGGCATTGTGGGATCAACATATGGCATTAAATGGCTGAACTGGTGAAGAAGGGAAAAGGAGGAATGGCCAAATAAGAGCTTTTGATGGCATTTTATTAAAAATTAACCAATAGGAACTGTGCTATGTCATCTAATACCACTGTCAGAGAATCAAACTGTAGACTGCACCCAAGAATAGAACAAAACCATACCAATTTCACCAGCCGGACTGCAAATGGTCAGATGTCCTCTACAAATGATTGATGGTAGCAAGCCAGTAAATCCGTAAAGTGAGGGGGGAGACTGTGTTCGTTTTCGACTTGATGGTCAATGTAAACTGCCGATGACTGCATGGGGTGGGGTATAAAAACACTGCTGTCAAGTTGGACACATTCTACTTCCCCTAGTGTGATTTTACAACGTGCCAATCTCGCAGCATTTGCCTTTTCTGTTGCAGATGAAATCACTCAAAAGCTTATATTAGACTTTAGATACACATCAAATTCAGTCTGAGTAATATACTATGAAAACATCTAGGGCAATGGGTTAAGGTGTATTGGGGGAAAAAGTCACACATGGACTGCTAGAGGCACACTTTTAAGGATCATTTTTTAATTCTTTTTTATTTTACTTCAGAATAAAGTAAAAATTACAAAGGCAACCATAAGAACTCTAAAGAGTAAATTATGAGCTACAAGAGCATCATTTCTTTTAAAAACCTCCTGAGCTAAACTGCTTTTACAGCTTTTTTGCTGGAGAAAAAAACTATAATATATGGTGGCCATATGTCAAAATTGAGCTGCCAGAAGGAGTAAATCAAATAAATGGCATCCCCTTCAGGAGAGATAACCAATGGAGATAACGGATCTGAAGTTCTTAGAATAAAAACGTAACACACACATCATGTTTGTCATCTGAGATTCCAGCCAATGAGGATCATGTTCTGACATTACAAGGGTGTGTTGTAGCCCGTGAAGTGGATGGAGAGAAACTGCTGCACCTGACTTCAAAAACTGTAGCTGTCTTGCTCCCACGAGATTTTAATGTCATGTGACATGGTGACATTCTTCAGCGCAAGGGAAAGTCAGACATAATTTCTAACCAACATGCATTAGGTCCAGCATGCATCACATTAAATCAGTGCTGCGCAGAGCAACATTAAGTTGACCACAACCGAAGACACAAGCACTAAAACATACCATAACACATGCTTACTCATAACAATTTGATTGTCTGTGTTTCTGGTTTATGATTTAGTTTGCCTGATATTGGTTCTGATGATGAATTCCTGGTAAATTCCTGAGTTCTCACATATTACTCTGTAACTTTATCAGCTATGTGTTGCCGTAGGTCCCCTATGAAACCATTAGCAGTGAATGATTCGTAAATAAGGGCTTGTATCTTCAGTATTTGTAGGCAAATGCATAGTAGAAAGTGTGTATTCTTACCTCAAACCAATTTCAAGTACAATAAATCATGTTAAACTTATCACTGACCATAAAAAATGTTTAAATGACTAAATCTGCATGCTTTCATGCCAAAGTCCATCTGATAAATGAAGACTGAAACCTGAAGCTAACTAAAGATGGCATATCTGGGTTAATTCAGATTAACAGGGAAGAGTGACACATAAGACAAGCACACACATTCATAAACACAAGTACACATTGTTAAATGGCAGAGAGACTCTCTAAAGCAAATCTGTTTTATTACAGTGTGTGCTCTGTGCCAGATTCAATTCCATATACACTGAAGATGCCATGATTCTTTTGTGTATTTTGCTGATTTTCTGAGGGTTTTTTTTTATTTTATTTTTTTTTAAATGTCATTTCATTCCGGCACCATACAAGCTCTCCAATTTAATACTGGTTTCTCGTTGACCTCACCACATGACTCAGAAATGCCTGAAAAAAGGGATGGAAGGGATAACAAGGAAAGGATAGGAATATTCAATAGCAGTTCTCTTTGTTAGCTAGTTTGCTAGCTCAGCAAACTTTGTAATGCAAACAGATTGTTGAGAAGTCTGTAATGTAGGCTACATAAACTATGTGAATAACTGCTTTGTCTGGTGTAAACTTCAGGTTTAGAGTTAGATCTGTGGCACAGTGCCCTTCTGTTTTTGTTGTTGCTAGCTGTGGCCTTTACTTAGCAGGCTAGCAGAGTAGAGTAACAATGTTTCATTAATGCAAGAAGCCACAAGAGGCCATGTATTACTGTGATTTTATCACAGGAGGGGTGTTCTTAGGCACAACGCAAAGCGGAATCACATCCATACTTAATAAATGATGCGCTATTTGGCTGTAGAGACTAGAATTTCTAAACTTTCATAGCTAGCACACTATTAAGGGAGCCATTTGGGATTCAACCTGGGTTTGACGCTACTGCTGACTGAAACACGAACATTTGAAGCCTGTAATCCATTCAACATTTTTAGAAAATATTCTGCTGTTTTACAGTGAATCACGGGTTCTTACTTCATCAATGCACTCGGTGGTCCATGAGAGCAGCATTAGAGTCAAAAATTATTCCATTAAGAGCACAAGGGTTTTTTTTTCATGGCATGGCATAGTAATACACTATTCAGTAGTTGCGAAGCGGTTATAAATGTGTGTATATCGTGGATTTTACAATGGCTTCGAACATGGCTCAGCCAATCAGATTTTAGGACCAGAACTATAAGTATAATAACATCTGTCTTGTAACAGTAGTTTACTACAAAAATGGTGGTTTGAATGTAGCAAATCATGATGGTTTTGTTGTATTCAACATTTTAAAGTATCTACAGCTTTGACAGCTTTTTTTCACAATTTTTTAAGGAAATTGCACGCTACCTACCATGCTAACTACACCAGATTTATCCTAACAATGTGACATACGGTTAAGTCTATCTGCTAAAGAGTTTAGTGTGTTAAAGGCACCAACAGCCACACCAGCCAAAGTCATTTTAGATTTGGACAGTCAGAGAGCAACAGACCTAAAGAAGCTGGATTGAGGCATATTACAGGTTATCAGCCCACTACCTTTTTCTTTTCTCATAAATTGGAAAAGCAAGCATGCACTTATGTTGTGGTTGGTTTGTAGGCATGCTGGGTGTGGGGTTGCTCAACCATTAATCATAGCTACATGGTGAGTCTTTTGATTACGGAACCTGGTTGGCACAGGGCTAATTGCAGGATCAATTGTTTGTGACAGCTTGAAGTATATTAGTTTCCTGACCTATTACTGGAAATAGGGCCAGCATGCACGAGCGCGCCAGACCAGATATCCTGCCAATATAACTACACGGTTTACCTGTGTTTCTTTTTCTGTCTATTTTTTGTCTCATGGCCATGAATGTAAATCTAACAAATTAGTCATATTCTCAAAATAAAGTTTTCAGTTTGTTTCACAAACTTCTGGTCCACTGTGCTGATTTTTTAAAGAATTCCACAGTTTTTCTGTCAACCACCATCATGTTTCTATTAGGATTAAGTTGGCAGGTTTGTAAATGAGATTTGTGAGTGTGAACAAAATGTTAGATGTGCAAATAGTGAATCAGACATTTAAGGCTAGAATCATTTAAGGATTTTTAGTTTTAAAAATGCATTCTACATAACCTACAAAAGTACAGTATGAACAAGGGGAACCAGTGATCATAAATAACCAACACTTGGGCATAATCGAGTAGACTTTTACCTATTCATGGATTCCAACTATTTAGCAGGCAGTATTCAGGTAAGAGCCTTTATCAAACAACACATTTGATCATGCATAATGTGTATGGCATAAAAGAGTCCAAAAATCAAAACATGAAATAACCTATTAAGGGTGACAGTGCAGGCATTGTGATTTTGACAACTGTTGAAGTTGCATCACTGAAATGAAGAATAAAGAATTGAGGTGAATACATCTGCAGATGAGCAGGTGACTCACTCTAAATGACTGCATTGCCTGGAGTAAAATAAAGGATTTCCTTAAAGAGTTTTACATGCGTACATTGTCACCAAGAGCTGGAAAGAATGAATTAATGAAACATGCTTTCAGTAATTATTGCAATTGCTCTAATGAGCACTTTAGTAATTTGTAATGATGTTATATTTCTAAAATGCTCTTTTGCTGATGTTCTGATCTTTCCTGTAATGGGTAATGGCTGTGGAGCAAGAGTGATATGGTTTCGGAGTGGAATCATTTGAACTGGCTAGTTTGGGAAGCTTATATGCTTCTGAATGAGGGAAAGCTGTGGGCTCATGTATTGCCACTGATGATGTGTAGAAACGAAACTTCAGCGCTCACTCAGCCTGCTGTCCTTAAAGTGACATCCTCCTTCAGAGCTTCTTCAAAGGCCTGTGTGGGGCCTGAGGGAGTGAGCTGGCGTGTGGGATGACCCACATATTTCACTCTCCTCTCTTTATTCACTTTGGAGTCTGCCTTATTTATTCTTTCCACTGGTTCAGGCAAGGAGACGAGGCGGATCCATGTCCATCTCTCTCTCTTTCCGTCGCTCTCTCTCCCTCCTCTCTTTTTTTGTCTCTCTCCCTGCCTTTCTCTCTCTCGCTCTGTCACCATAACAGATTGCTTCATTGTAAGTGCAGGAATAAGGGAGTCTATCTGTAGTATTAGACCCTTTCAGTGCCCTATTTATTACATGGAACACAGCAGTTGCACATGGAACATTTAGTACAACCATGCTGGTAGTTGTAGCTCTCAGTCTGCCAAATCTCTGAGCACTGTGGTACACTTATCTTCACAGTAGAGGCAAGAAGAGGTGATCCCAAGTTCTCAATCCAATTATCAAATCATATTGTGTGAGTCTGTAGAAGTCACATCAGTGTAATTTGTTGTTATGTAAATTCTCACTATTTATATCTAGATACAGCACCAGACTGATATCAGGTATTGGTATCTGGCCGGATATTAGCAGAAAATACTGTGTAAGAGACAGAAAAAAGGAATGAAACCTATCTGATTCTGTAACAAATCTGTTATGAAATCGCCCTCACACTGTGAGAGCCATTTTGCTAGCTGTGTATTTTGTTCCTGTGGGATAGTAAAAAGAGATACAAAGATTGTTTCCTTGCACAATAGTAAAACACAAGGACTCAGTATAACTCAACATTTATATTTTCACTTAGAAAACCAACAAAACGCCATTTGCCCACAGGCACCCAAACTTTTGCATACAATTGTATTTCGCTTATTTTGGTCTATTGCTGAAACTATTGCCCTGGTAATCTGAGACTTGAATAATAATAATCTGATTTTTTCAAAATTTCAAAGGCTTTCAAATAACATAAAATACCACCTTAAAGTCCTTAAAGTAAGACAGAGGCTATTTCTTGAAACAAGTGAAAAAGTACTGATTTATTATCATAATTATTGACACAACAATCATAATCTGATCTCCTTGTCTTGATATGAGATCATTTCACTCACTAAGACCTAGTTTTTTGCAGCATATCAGATCAGTGTTGGCATCAGCTGCTAAGGTTTCAATATCAGTATCAGAAAAGAAAGAATTTCTTTTGTCAACACTTTCTTAAAGCAGAGGAAAAACATGCTTTCATCAGTCATTTCACAGGATACCAATATATCACAATCATCACTCTATAAGTAAATAGAAAGTACTATTAACAAATCCACAAAAACACCCCTAAAAACATTAGCAACAACCGTTTCACACACAGCCACAGGCCTGTCTGAAGGAGCAGTCAATCAGGAGTGGCCTTATTTGAATCCACCTCAGGGACTGATGGGAAAAGGACGCTGTAGGAAGAAGATTCGGGGTGAAAGTATTCAAGGTTTAGTTGGTTGGGTTATGGACAGTTTTCTGGAACTGTATGGATTATTAAAGCACTGCTGCTGGTTTATGATTCTGCATATACTTGCCAACAGTCTATAAACAGTGCAGGAGTTGGCCATCACAAATTACAATTACTGCTTTACACAAATATGTACTCTTTTAAAAGGAATTTTTAGACTAACTTTGAGCACTTCTTTTAATGAGGGCTGAAACAGTTTAGCCAACAACTGATGCTCCAGGCCTAATATACCAACACAAGAGTTTGTTCTGATTCCCAAGAAAGATAGATGTAGTGGATCTTAGGCACCAAGATGCACTATTGTTGCCCTAAATAACAACTTCCATTTGCTGGCTAGAAGCAGAGGTTAACAGCATCCATCTTTCTACAAAATTTTCTACATAAATTCTAAACAAGGCACAGATCAAACAGTTACATTTTCAAACGAGAACTGAACTATTCTAATGGGAATATCTCTCGCTGCTTGTTGTAAGATGCAAATGCCATGCCCACTAATGAAACTGAACGACACTTGAAACAGTCAAGTGCATAAAATAAATGTAATGGAACTGAGAGCATCTCACCCTTATTCTTATTCTTTATTTTTGCCCATTTTTTCTATTAATTGTGTTTCCTTGCTTGGAGGAAACATCATTGCAAACTAGATTTAGCACAACACTAGATTTAGCACTGCAGTTGCTAAGCAATGGTGACAGCAACTCCTTGGCCAGACATCCCTCTGAACTTGTAACCATTAGTGGAGAAACCAATCGATATCTATAATCATCAACATGCTCATATCATCTTACAGCCATGTCAAAAAAAATGAGAAAAAAAAACACATACACGTACACTTGAATTTCATGAGAAAATCATGTGGCATGCCAGAGAACATCAATACCATATGATCTCTGCCCTTGGCTCTTGCTGTTTAATGAATGGAACATACTGTGTGTGAAATTCAAAGAAAATTCCAACCTTTAAGATCTGTTTTAGAATCTTTAATCTCAGAAATCTTTGTCCATTGCCTTCATGTTTCCGTCACTTTTGGTTTAATGTAGTGAAAAGACTACTGACAAATGAGTTATTCGTTAATTGATTTTGGGTCATTAAATGATTAGTTACATGTAAATATGTTGCAAAACAAATTTCTGAGAATGTAGTCAATGTAATGCACTCAAGTATTCTTATGGACATCCAGCAGCTTTAACCCTTGTGTGCCGAGGCAAAAAAGCAACTATTTCAAACATTGAATTCTTCCCCTTTAATAACATGTTGTTGCATTTATTTTGCACAGAACATTTCTAGGTTTTTATTTTGTTTACATGAAAAACTGATATTTTGAACACGCAAACATACAGTGTGATAGTAACCTATATTTTATTATTCAACATATCAGTAACAAGCCTTAATTATCAGAATTGTGTTCTGAATGTGTATGCATGCTCACTCAAAAACAAATGCAGTGCATCCAACAATAAAGGCAACATCAGGCTTTGTTTATATAGTGATAAAAACACAGTAGTGCACAGAAAACATGGAAATACACACATCTCAGCTTGTCTGGCCGCACATTTTTATGAGTTATGGGAAACATCAATAAATGAGCAAAAAAACAACTATGTTACGTAATTTAGGATTAAAACACTTTTGTGATGAATTATCCTGTAATATCCATCAATCCTCTATTCAGTATGTTTGCATTAGCCCTGCTTCTTTGTTTCTCCAACCAGTCCGTATGGGCCCACACATGTATGTGCATATTTTTCTCTATTCCAGCTCCCAGTACACCTGTACTGGGTATTTAATATATTGAAGGGCTTGATTCAGGCATGTTGGGAGCTGGGATTGAGCAGAAGTGTGGACCATCTGCAGACTGGTTGAGAATAGGCAGATAAACACCCAGGAAGAAATGTCACCGTAAAATTACGGTGAATTACTGTTACTGTTACTACTTTAATGGTAATTTACTGTACCATGTTAACAGCAAACGAGTCATTCTATGGAAACGTCCATTTCTGTGTCCCTAGCGTTATATTACAGATATGCTACACTTGGAAAACATGTTGGGGTTACAATTTATTTATATTTTTAAAATAAAACAATAAGGTATTTTAACAATTACATCTTCTTGAACCATCAATTTAGCAATGTTTTTAAATTAATCATATAGAATTCCAAGCACCACAGAGTTCTTGTCCTCACAGTCATGTGTGAAGGGTGAGGCCACATTTTGAGGTGTAAAAACTGCAATTTTAACTGCAATAATCTATACATGACTATGTAATATATGATTTAAAATTACATAAAAAAACAAATGCCAAATAAATGTTACAAAATATTTAATAAAAGTTGTGGTCCCCAGGAGTTGTGTCACTGGTGTTATTGTGTAACAAAAAAACTCTTATTTTGAAATAAAAATCACACTGATGACATAACTTGACTTACTTTTACCTATTTTCTGAAGATCTATGAAGCAAAGCACATAGTAAATCTACTGTGTCTTTTCAGTTATCAGAAATTTTCTCATTTAGCTCATGATTTTATAAGAAGCTTTTAGCTGAGGTCACTGGTGTGACCTACTTTATTCTCAGGTAGTTGTGAAAAAATAGAATACAAATGGATTAAATTGCATATTTTAGTGGATATTCCATGATTGACAACATGTGGATTGATGTTCTATAGCAGCCATTTTGTAAAACACATTTTTCATTAAAATTTACTTTTCTTATGTGTAACAGCAGTGACGATCAGGAACACCAGTGACTCCTATGGATAGATAAAAAAAGTGGATGTTTCTGTAGAATGACCCAAATAACCATAAAATTACAGCTATATACTGAGACTCCACAGTTACCTACACCACAAGATTAGTGTGATGTATCTGTATTTGTACATAAACTAATAAATAAAACTATTGCAACTCAGTACAAATCTTATTTTCTCTTTGAAAATGTAAATAAAGTAAAAGATGAACTAAAATGAGATAAAAAAAGCAGTATTTATTTACCATTTCACAGGTATGCATTTTTAAATGTAATTTGCTGTGTTTATACTGTTAATAAGTAACAGAGTGGTCCTTACAGATCTTTACAGATTTCATCATTTAAGCTGCTTTGAGTATTTAAAGAACACAGTAGCTCACCTTTTTAATTATAAATTATAAAATTATTAATAATTATTGATAAATTATAAAGCTCACCTTATGAACAATTATAAGCACTTGCTGAGACCACACTGAGAGCAAAACACCATGAAGCACTCCCGATTTCCATGATTTAGGTGATATTTCAAGTTTGGTTGAACTCCACTTGAGTTATTATATCATTTGAAAGCAAATTTGGAGCCCGAGCTGAACTTTTTAAAATGAAGACAGAGTCTGGTGCGTCCCCCTCTTTCACTTTGATGTGAGGTTCTTAGTGAGCAGGTGGGGCAGTGGCGATTCAGCACCTGAGGCTGGCGTCCATTTGTTATTCTGTCTGATGTTCCGTTCATTATAGACTGAGGCTGACCAGAGCAGAGCAGAGGCTTTTCACATCCGCCTGTGTCGCTCCTCATTGTCCCTCACTGACATTCGGTGGGCCTCACTTTGGTAGAATTCAATGATATTCCTTTCCTTTCTTCCACCTTCGTTTCATCCAGAGGGACTTTTTTTCTCTTTTAGAAAAGCGCCATGGCCCTCCAAGCCCCTTACACATCAAACACATTCACAATAAATCAAGCAAAGTGGAAATCTCCCCTTCATCTCGGAGAGAAGATGACTGACACGGTGCCAGAGGAGCAGTCAGTCAGGGTGGAGAAGATCTTGTCTGGTGCTCTATACTGTGAAGTATTCGTGCAGAAGCTGGTTAGCATGTTTATTTGAGGCAGGTCTCTTTGGTGAGGTGCTTAGATACGAGACATGTTGATCACACATGATGCACAGCTGTCTATTTCACTCACCTGTGGTCAGGAATGGACTGCAGTTACTCGTCCACTCAGCTTCTCCCATCCACTGACTTTACACAGTCCCCTGATCCTCTCACACTGCAAAAACATAATTTGGCCAATGAAAGCATTTAAATATACTCAATATATGAAACGTCAAAATAATTTTACATCAAACCTATTTTACAAGTTTTATGTAATTTTATCACCTGAAATTAACCTATTCCATGTCATTCCACGTCATTTTAACAAATCATTTTGCTTATTTCAGCATATATGACTGCATAAGACCACTGAATTCTGTATTAATGGGCCATTTTGTTAACAGGCACATTGTTAATAGCCACATCATGCTGTTCATGTACTTCTCAACATTTTATAAATGCATTGCAGTGATTTTATAACAGTTAAAAGGGGGTTTAGGTCTCCTTCTTCACATCATTCCTGACATTTTTCATTCCTGCATGGTTAACATGTAATTCAACAAAGTCACTGCGAAATGCTCCATTCTAGGTAACTTACCAAGTCAGAGCTGTTTACAGTGATGATAGGATCCAGACGTCTGAAGAGCTTAATGCCTTTAAAAGCTCTCTCACAAAAGTTGCTCCATAAAATAGTTGCAGGTAGGCTGCCTGACGCCTGATGCCTGAAACAATGTGTTCAAATAATTGTATGAAAAGCTTCTGGCTTACATTTTTTATGTTTTAGCTTACTCAAGGTAAAGGGGTACATGCAGGGCATTGCAAGGCAAGACCCCCCAAAAATGTACTTTATCTGCTTTATTTATCATCTTTACATGTATACACGCATAAGATACCTATTCCTATTTAATGCCTGTCAAAAGCTACATAAAGTTATTATTTGATATGATTATGAGTTATGAATAAGATTTCAATAAGATAAAAATTGGGCCTAAAATGTATTTCTAAAAATTAATTCATATCACCTTATAAAGGAACTAAAAATTGCTCAAAGTCTGACAGTGGGAGAACATTTATGGGGGATTAGGGGACACCCACACTATCCAAATTAAAAGTTTCAACATGCATTATTTACACTTAACAATTAAATTTATGCAGTACAGTTTATAACCCATCCATGTGTTTCTTTACATTACATTCAGCTTAATCAGTTTTCTCAGTAATAGGAAGTTGAATAACAAAGAATCTGTGAATGTTAATTACAAAGCAGTGTTCACCACTACACTGATTATAGATTGATGTAACTCCAACATGTCTCAGTGCCCAAATCTTTCTGTGACTCACATGTTTCTCCCAGATTCATCACTGATTGGCATACAATGCCAATTTTCATCTTCACAATGCAAATTAAAAAGTCACTTACAGTTTTGCTTTTGCATAACATCCCTACACGTGACCTATATTTCTACACATGGATCCATAAACACGTCTGCAGAATTGTACACAGTCTGGCTAAACTGAAGTTATTCAATATGCTAATATATGCTGTTATAATTGAGGCTTTCAATTCTCAGATAAACATCAGTTATTCAGAGGCATCCAAAAGTAAGTTGGAGCAATAAAACATGCATTCCAAGTGAAGCATTACACACATTTCCATTTCATTCCATTTCTATTTGTTTATTATTATGCAAGTTCTAGACAGTGCTTATATTATTCAAAGGGTCTGAAAATATAATTATGTAGAGAATTGTCTGAGATGGTCTGTAATATATGAGTAGCAGTGCGTTGGAGGAATGAAGAAATTCTTACAGTGCAGTATTGGCCTGATTCTGAACTTAAACTATTCTTATGTTAAGGCCTGGATAAAGTTTTATATTAAGCAGCTCTTATAACAATTTCAGACATTCTGATTAATTACAGTTTATGTAGGTAAGTAATTGTGATAAAAATGCACTGAATGTTTTTTTATAACCAGTTTAACTGGTTATAAAAACAACTATTTATCAAATATCCAGAATTACCTTCTGATGATCACATATGTGAGCATTTGTTCCACAAAAAAAGATGTTTTGATAGCATGAAGAAGATGTTTTGATAGCATGAGATGCCCATCTCTGCCCTAGCTCTCTTCCCTAGTCCTGCTATAGTAAGTGCTTTAAAACTAAAGCAAAGTGCACTTCAATCAGTGGTCATTTCAGTTATCAAGTAGCAATTTGGGAATTCTGTTTTATAATAAACAGTTAATTAGAGTGGTGTACCTGCATATCAAAAGGAGAATTTATTCATTCATTAGAAGAACAAGGATTTGATACTAATGAGAAAAAACAATAGTTATATTGTCTCAAAAACAATTGCAAACATAAAAGAATTAAAGACAATGAAAGGGAATATTGAAGAGATTAATACAACCCTTTTGTTGTACTCATTGTAAAATAAGATGAAATATAATCCTGGGGTTGTATAAACAGTAAGCTGCATTTGCCCTGCTTTAAGCTAATCAGTAGCCAACTATACTGTATCATACATTCTAGCAGACTAATAAGAACTAACTAACACTTGTGCTGTCCTTAAAGCTTTATCCAAAAAACATATTTCACATATAGAAATTACTGCTGATATTTAATTTAAAAGTGAAACGTATCCTCTTAAAATGCATAATGAACTGAGCAGATTAAATGTAATTAGTCGAATTATACACGTTCAATAAAGCCTGCATTTTCATTCAAGAGTAGAGAATACACAGACTTTGCTACCTCAACATAAAGTTCAGTTACTCCTGGAACAAAACTGGAACATTTCAGTGCAATTTATTTGAGTTTCATACAAATGGTATCATATTTGGATCAAAATAAACAGTTTTCATTTATTGAAATGGGCTTTAAATTCTACATAAAGCAGTTACTGAAAGATCTTCAAGGGTTCTTTAGTAAATGTGTCTATTTAGAACCATGGTGAAATGGTTCATGGAGAATGTGGTGTATATGGTTACATATAGCACCTTTTTGAGAAAGGTTCTATATAAAGAGGGTTCTTTTATTGTTACCAGCTTGACATCATAACAATAGCAGAACCCTTTTTGGTGCAACATAGAACCATTTTCAAAAAGCTTTTATATAAACCCATATATAACACATTCTCCATCAATCTGAAGAACAGTTTCACCATGTAAAGAATCATTTAATCATGTAAATGGAGCTCAGGGTTTTACACACAAACATTGCCTTTGCTAAAGAACTTTTGATAAACCATCTTTTTTAAGAGTGTAGCTTGGCTCTCTTTCCCATATTGCTCAGAGTGTCTGCATAAGTGACCAGCAGCACAACCTTTAATTCCCTAAGGTGCAAATGTGAGTCTTTAGTAGAGAATTTTACTTTGATCTCATTATTAGCAGCATACTTAGCATTGCACAGAAGTAAACCCTACAAAACCTGTGAAGCTTAACACGGCATCAGATAAGGAGCCTTTCAACATAATAAAACCATCAGTCTGAAGGACAAAACTGAAGTTCTACATGCAGTAATTGCAGCATTTAAAGGAAAAAGGCAAAACAACTCGAAACAGTTGGTTAGTCTGTAGTCTGTATAGCACCTAGCTGTCCTAGCTAGTTAGTGTAATAGCTAATCCAGCCATTGACATTTTGAAGTTTTAGTTACAAATGAAGTTTTAGTAAGTTTTAAAGGGACGTGATCTATAACTTACTAAATCTACAGCTACCATACTTGCTATCCAAATTACATGTTAGCCATGCATTTCAAATTGTTTTCCCTGTTTCCTTTGAACATATTTACTGCATGTAGCACACTGTTCAGTCCATCAGACTGAATGCCTTTCTATAATGAAATCCTTGTTATTTGAAGCCGTATTGAACAGATGATGGGTCGAACAGCAGGAGAATGGCATCTCAGCAGTGATTGGGCATGGTCTATAGCAAAACAAAAGTCAGACACATATGGTTGGAAGCAATGCTTTAGTCATTTACTGAATTAAGGTTGCTGGTCCTAAATTAATCCTAATAGGCTGAAATTTCAAAAGTTTTACATCTTGAGTCCAGGTCGAGTTGTGAGTCAGCCAACATGCAACTCGAGTCTCCATCTCTATACCTTTGGACAAGAACAGAGACAACAACCATCAGGTGAGAGTGAATACGCTTTATCAAGCCCAAAATACTATAACTATCATACTTAAATTCCACCTTAAAGAAACATGTTTTAGAAGTTGTAATAATGGTTATAGTTAAATGCCTGAAATTAATGCTAGTTATTTTTGACCAAATATAGCTGTGCTTCATCCACCAAAGACTTGTTATGACAGATGTTGTCTAGACCTGTGGTCCTCAAACAGGTCCCCAGGGGCCCACAGACAAACCACATTTTTGCTCTATCCTTATGTGTTGTGAGCTTTGTTGTTGAACTCTCTAGACTGCCTGGGGGTCCTTAAGGTTTGAGAACCACTGGTCTGAACCAGTTAATTTATTGTTAACATATTCGGTAACACTTTCTATGAATGTCACGTTTGTAAGCATCTATAAACACATTTATAACATGTTATAATGCCTTCATACTGCATTATAAACATGATTATAAACATTTATAAAAATCAATTACACTGGATTACACTTTATAGCCATGTTTATTATACATTATGAATTGTTAATATAATGCATTATAAGTAGTGTTGATAACATGTTATACTGTCAGTGCCAAAGAAGTCAGTCCCAGCCTGGAGACTACAAAGTAAAGACAAATACCAAGCTAACGGTGGTGTACACTGACTTCCCCACATTGGGTAAAGCATTGATGGCAGCACTAGTTTAAACTCTGACATTTGAAGCCTGTAATGCGCTTTATTATGTATGTTTTAGTGTTTCAGTAAATCCTTCAGTAAATACTTCAACTTGAAGCCTCACTCTTAACACTGGAGGAGGCTTTAGTACAGTATGCTTCACTTTACTTAGAGCGGACAAATACGACTTATGAGCTCTTATAATTTGTTATGAACAGTACTTATAATGCATTATGTTAACAATTCATAATGCATAATAAGCATGGCTATAACGTGTTATGCATTTTTATAAATATTTGTAGCCATGTTTGTAATGCCTTATGAATGCATTATAACATGTTATGAATGTTTTTATAGATGCTTACAAAGGTGACATTCATAGAAAGTGTTACCAAATTTTCTTTCTTTATTTATTTTTATTTATTTATTTTTTGCTATTAATGTGCAATCTGATCTCTGTACACTGCAAAACAAGAGTTGCTAACTGATTGTTTCAACCACTTAAGTTGCTGCTTTAATCAGTTGGCCTTGGTCAAGCTTTTCTTTCACATTTCAGACAGATCTAATTAGATGGACATTATGTGGACATGATGGAATGGACTGACTCTCTCTCTTTGATGGCATTCATTTCACTGGCATAAAGAATCTGTTATATGATAGATTTCATCAGTTAAATATTTAACTGATTATAAGTTTAGGGTGAAATAGTTGGTGTGATTGTTGGTGCAACAACTAAATTGGTCAGAGCTACTCAACAGTAAGCTGAAATAGTAGGTGTTTGATTTAAACACCTAGTGACTTTGTGTCACTGACTTTTGGAGCAAATCAGCAGTTTGCTCAGTAAAAGATACATAACATAAATACATGCCCCTAAATCTTTTGTCAGTGTACCAGCACTACCCAGGCAAAAGGAATTAAATATGGTAATTCCATCATTTATATTACTGATATTATTACTAGTATAATATTTTTCTGATTAAGTATTAATCAATTCATTCATTAAATAATAATTAAATTACTGAATTTAATTAGAGCACTGCATTATTAAGGGTTATCTTAAATTAACTGAAAGACTGAAACTTTTAATGGTGCATTTAGAATCCACCGAATGTGAATGACACCCTGTTGTGTTGGTGTTACCAGTGTGCTGTTAATGCTTTCAATTACCATTACAATTTTGCTATACTGTTCAATATTATTGCATAATCATGTATTTTCTTATACAGTGAGTTACACAATGAATTACATTTGCAGTCAGTTTACAGTCTGTATCGACTTAAAGTCTGCACTTCTGATTTTTCTGCTCAGCAATAACAAAAACATAAAAAAGGTTGTTTTTTCTCTACAAAGCTAAAATATATACACCAATAACATTTCATTAAAAGCAAAACCGTCAAATATGTCCTCTTTTACTTAAAAACACAAATGTACATTGTAAATGAGTCTACACTTCCAACTGCTTGTTTCAATGAGATATGACAGAGAAAAAAATGATAAATTTACACATGATAAAATTACACAGTAATTGTTTTCCTGAGTGACAACAATTCTAAGTCTGAACCAAAATCTAATTTCTTCATACTGCTAATCTTTCCCCTCTTTCACAAAAGTGTTTAACAGACCCAAGAGTTTCTGAGAATTCATAAACTTTTCACCTATTGACTGTTCACACATCAGGTACTATATTGCCCAATTATAATATTGCATTATTGTAAAGAGGACAGTTAAATTACTTAAATTCCTAAATGAAGTCTTCTTATTGGTGGCCAGTACTTTAAAGACTGCCTAGTTCCTCTTTAGTAAACAACCTATGTATATTGCCTAGACAAATCAGTACAGCAAGACACAGCAGACGTAAGAGTATTCATTTATGTGCTCAGGGTCTCCTAATCTATGCTGAATCTTTGACATAGTATTACCAACTACCTATACTGGAAAATGTCAGCAACTCCAGCCCTTGTTCTGTAACTCTTCCTTTGGCTCTTTCCGTGAGTTTCTGAACACAAATCTGTGGCTTCCAGTCGCAAATGCTTGAATGTTAACGTATACCCATTATAATCACACCACATAGAAAGGATAACTGAAACACAAAATCCCGTCATGCTTGGAATAACTTGTTAAATGCATTCAAATGTATCTGGAGTTAGCATAACAAGTTATATGTTATGCTAACAAGTTATAATAAAAGTTACAAGTTACAATAAAGAAGATGTATGAAATGCACTGTAAATGAAGAAAATAAAAGTTCATTAGCAGAAACTAACCGAATCCTAAGGAATGCTGGGAAGCTCCACCCCCAGTCCTACAATATTCAGACAGGCTGCTTAAGACTGCACAAATAAACAGTCACTGATATTCTTTGCAAAACTAATCAATGTAAAGCTGATATTTTAACTCCATTGACAAGAAGCCTGACTTGTCTTTTGCAGCAATCTGCTGTATTTCATGAAAAGAGCAGATATTTACAAGATTTCCACTGCGCAAGTGCGAGTTGATGTCGAAGTCCAGGTGGACATGGCCTATAAAATCCAAACAGCTGTCTGAACGGCAGACCCATCTCTTTGCTAAGGATTTAAAAGAACATTAATCTAGCAGTTATTACAATGTTTTATATTGCACTTATACCATGTCTTATTTCTGTACTGTGTATAGTTATATCTAGGTATCAGCACTGACTTGTTTCTGTGTCTGAGCTCAAGGGTATTTTGGACTCAAGCTAGTAAACATTCTCTGAGTAGACAACAAAGCATTTTTGTAAGTCACTCTAGATAAAAGCTAAATGCTGTAAATGTAAATGTAACTGAAAAATGTGGGGCAGGGGGAACGTAGAGGTCAGGAAAAAAACATGAGAACAAAAAGAAACCAAATCAGCTAGGAAAATATACTATACATAACAAGGGGGCGGGGCTAAGGGTGACATGGCAGGGCAAAATAACTGAAGAAAGACAAAAAGGCAGACACTGAGGGGCAGGGGAGCTTGAACAAGGAAATCAATACATAACTTTCCAGAAATTATTAACAGTGAAGTGTATGAACAGTGATATATTGAGATATTTTGGTGATGTCCTTTCAACTCAAAAAATCTGCCCAGAGAAGTTGAGCAGTTAAAGAGGAATTCCACCGATTTTTCAAAATATCTGCTGAAAAAAATGGTTAACATGTAAACAAAGTCAGTCAGAGTGGTTTGATGTGAAAAGTGCTGTTCTAGAAATTTACCAAGTCAGAATTGTTCACAGTGGTGGTGACAGGAACCAGACATCTGAAAAGTTTAATGTCTCTAAAAGCTCCCTCACACAAACTTATTACATTAAATGGTTATAAAATAAAACAAAACATTGCTTTTAGAGAAGATTTTTTTTCACACATTCAGTGCAGAGATACATGCACAACAGTCCATGAAGAAAACCTCTTTTTTTCAGATTTACCACCCTTTTACCATCATCAACATTAGACTGAACAACTCAGAATACACATGTAGGTTCTGTGGAGGTTTTAGATAGTAAATAGCTATATTTGTGTTTGTAAACATCACCACTAATGGTTCCTCACCACTTCTCTAAAATGCACCATTTCACATTAAACCACTTTGAATGACTTTATTTATATCTCAACCATTGAATTATGCAGTTAGATTTAGAAAAACTGGTGGAATTCTCCTTTATTTCAGAGTGTTAATTCCCTGTGTGCTGGCTTTTCAGCACTTGTCATTATACTCTACATCATGCCGGGCTTACTTTTGCTTTACGTTCATCTTTTCATGAATTGTCACTGACAGTGTTTTGTTACTAGATTGACTCAAAGCCTGTTTCATTCATAGTGATGAGAAGCTGTTGAATCCACACTGCTAACGTCTGAAGATGCTACCAGTCTTACAGCCCTGTGTGCATTAGGGACGGTGCAGATTGCACCTCGAACCTGCAGATGGTGTCAGGCTGGCATTTCGGTGTGTGTCTCTCCCTCAGCGTGATACGTGTTCTCCACAGGCGCCATACTCAGCACCGGGCTAGCCGCGCTAAATCAGATTAGTGCCCCCGGATCACAGAATGCTGGCTCCTTCACGGCGGAAGCACCTGTCGTGTCTCTCTAATGCTGTGAGACAGAGCTAAATAAACACACTCACACTCACACATATGCAGTGTTCCAGAAAGATAAAGGCTGGCCTGGGGGCTGGATGGGCGGCTCGTGAGGGTTATCTACAGTAATTAATGAGAGTGGACTCCAGGGACATGCTGTCTGCACACAGGACCAGGAACACATCTTAGAGTAACTCACACACACACACACATACTACACACAGAAACAGAACCATATCTCAGACCAGCTTGAATGATTTTATTCATGTGAGTCAATTATTTTTCATGCACTGAAAGCTCTACAATGGTAGTTCTGCAATTACAGACTTTAGTCCACCTGTTTCTCTGCATACTTTGTCAGCCCCCTGTATGCCCCCCCCCATATACCTCCACTTTGTCCACTCTATTAGACACTCCTACCTTGTTGGTCCACCTTGTAGATGTAAAATCGAGACAGTAGCTCATCTGTCACTACACAGTTTGTGATCCTCTTATCCTTCATCAGTGGTCACAGAATGCTGCCCACAGGACACTGTTGCCTGGATATTTTTGGTTGGTGGACTATCCAGTCCAGCAGTGACACTGAGGTGAAGGACACTATGTTGTTTTAATATGCCTTTTAAATGGTGAGTTCCATCATTGGCTCTCTTGATAAACCAAAGTTTTTTCCAGCTACTGCAATGCCTTGAATTTGTTTATCACTGAAGTACATCTAGTCAAGTATTAGATAACTCAAAGTATTGTTTTTTTCAATAGAAAAAAGGAAAAGTCTCTCTTTTTAGCAAATATGACTACATTAAATGCTGCAATTTATTGCAAATTGTTACATCCCTACAGAACAAATAAACACAAAGACAGTAATTGTGTTGATGTAATACACTCACCGGTTGCTTTATTAGGTACATTTACCTTGTACTGACAATATAGGTGTACTATAGGTGTAGTTCTACAGATTATATTCCATTTGTTTCTCTATATAATTTGTTAGCTTCTATTACCCTATCATTTAGTGGTCAGGATCCCCGCAGGACCACCACAGAGCAGGTATTATTTGGATGGTGCATCATTCTCAGCACTGCAGTGACACTGACATGGTGGTGGTGTGTTGCTCTGGTACAAGTGGATCAGACACTGCATTACTGCTAGAGTTTTAAACACTGCATCCACTCACTGTCCATTCTGTTAGACACATCTATCTCTAACTGTAGATCTACAAAGTGCACCTACATGGTAAACCTGATAAAATGCACAATGAGTATAAAAATGAGAGAAGTCTATCTTGTGAAGTGGCCAGTGGGTGTACATTGTTTTTAGGCACAACCGTTTAACACATTTGATTAATTAACTATTTTCAGGGTAGGTTTACTTATTAGTTCTGACCCTCAAAGGGAAACTGATTAAATATAATGGCCTATATTGGTGCTGGCTTGAGCGCCTTACCTTTTAAGTGCATAAAATAGTTATTTCAGAGGATGGCATGGCTCATGGTATCTTGACTATCTTTTGTTCAATATCTCTCTCTCTCTTTCTCTCTCTCTCTGACTGCTGCAGTCTCATATAAGGTGCATCAACAAACAACTGGAGAGGCCGGACCACGGGCATCACAACAGTCGGAGCAACCATCAGTGCAGAAGAATTCTCAGCGGCAACATGAAACAAGACTACCTGGAGACCCTACATGCAAGGAAAAGAAGGAACGAAACACAAAGAGAATGGGAGAGAGAGGCATAACCAGTAACCATGGGCAAACATGCATGAAAGGGCAGTCTACACTGGGTCTCAATTGCTTAGCCCTGGGTTAACATGTTCAACTGTGAAAAGCCTGAGAGGTTTCACACACATGTAGTATGCTAGCCTGATACTAGTGTGTGCTAAGCTACTAGCTTATTTAGTGTTTGATGGCTGGTTAACATGAAATGTGCATGTTTAAATGAGGCTCTACTGAACACTCCAGTTTTCTGGAGACTTCAAGTCCTCTGTCTTTTACTAATCCCTAAATATACTCTACCCCAGTCTAGTCCCTCCACTCACACATACAAGTCCACAGATGAGATGCTTCCCAGATAGCGTGCGGATGTGGGCCACTTCTGGCACAGATATAGCACTGCTAGCCCACTGTAGGCACTGGCAAACAGCTTGTGAGCCAAAAGTGGCCCACATATTGAAAATGCAGATTTGGCCCACGTCTCAAAAACAGATCTGGGCCACCTCTGGCACAGATATAGCACTGCTGCCCACTGGCAAACGGCATGTGAGCCAAAAGTGGCCCACATGTAAAACATTAATATGGCCCACATGTGCCAAAACAGATCTAGTCCACCTCTGGCACAGATATGGCACTACTGCCTACTGGCAAACTGCATGTGAGCCAAAAGTGGCCCACATATTAAAAAATTCAAATGGTCCACATGTCCCAAAACAGATCTAGTCCACTTTTGGCACAGATATGGCACTGCTGCCTACTGATCACCAAATGATGTAAAAGTAAAGGAATTCTCCAGCATTTCTGCCACATCTGTAGTATACAGTCAATTCTTTATTCTTTCTGAGATGGGACTAGTTTTTTGGAGGGAAGGATTCCTCCAGACTCCACCTGATCATGCATGGACACCAGTAAACTTTAGCGAAAGCAAAACTGTTTTTAACTGTGTTGCTTCACTGTTGGATAAAATTCTTCCCAAGACCTGTATTGTTAGAGTGTAACGGTTATAATTTAGAGTGTGCATTATATAGTCATATTTATTCATGGAATTCAGCTATGGCTCCTGCCCAATAACTTCTATTATAAGTGAGTTTCCAGTGAAAGGGTTTTCATTTATTTCTACCAGCAAATTTGTTAAAAATGTATTGTTTGTTGTAATTTATGGAACAATATAGATGCAGCTGGTAGAGATTAGGTTGGAAAAAGGCTGGAGTACTCCTTTAAATGGGGGGTTAAAACAAAGGCAGAAGCAGGATGTTAACAGTTCTAACGTCGTTGTGGTTCACACAAACAATCAATCTGTCTAATCAAACTAAAGCAAACACAACTGTGGATTGAGTCATGATCATTAAATAGGCTGGTGCACAGTCACATACATTCTCTTCTGTTCTCTGAATATAATGAGATTTTAACTGTAATTCCATGCTTTAATATGGCAGAATATTCATCTGCAGACACAGTGTGCCAGACTGTGTTGCATTTGCCCTCAATCTAATGACCCATTAAGAAACCTTTTAGACTCGGACACAGGTGTCAATTAAACAATAGTGAATAGCACAGATGAGTTCAGCTGACAAAGTGAGGGGAAAAAAGCTTCCATCAGCTCCAGGTACTGAGTATGAGTAATATTAGTTCCATGTCTGGACTCAGATGAAGTTAGTGGTAAAGGGCAGTGAACAAAGCTCGGCTTTTCTGTTAGCTCGGCTAGTTCTCTTTAAAGTGATGTCAGGCTTGAAATGCCAGGACCTCATGCAGTCTGACAGTGACCCTTTCACTGATCAGCACTGGCTCAGTGAGACATGTGTCTGTCTCCTCTCATGAGTCCATTAGTACAGTGACAACCACCACCTCCTAAATGGAAATGACCAAAAACAGAGCCATGGGCAAGGTCTTAGTTTCGCAGGCCCTCATTTGTCAATGGAGCATGCTATTAGATTTGACTGAAAAGTGTGAAAATTGTACTGACATGTTTCAAGATCAGTCGTTAAAATTCCTTTGCTTGCTTTTGCTTAGCATATTCACACATTTTTAGATTTAAATATGTTCTTACGTTTGGTTTGGTTTAAAAATGTAAGATGTTATGTGGATTTCCTGTACATATTTGACACTTTTGACACTGTATCAAACCCAAGTCTATGTTTGACAGTCTAAGAAGCACAAATTTTCAGGGGAGATTTGAATTGAATGGCCAAAGGTTCTGTAGATAGTTTAGATTCTAAACACATTGACACATTTAGAACAAAAATATATATTTAACAGAAAATTACACAAAATCCCCAACAAATAAGTATATCAAATGTTTCAAGTACTTAAGCCTTAGAACACTTTTTTTGGTATTTTGGGGCAATTACAATTGCGATTATAAAATATTCACATGAGATTTTTTCAGGAGACCCTGGGCTACACAGATATGCCATTGTTTGTCCTGGAAATGCTAACAGAAATTTGATATCTTTATGAATTTGGGTAATTTTGATCAAAAATTTACCTAGCGCCTGCAAAATTTTGTATTTTTCTGCTTATAGACATCTTAAAAACAACTTGCACATCAGAAACCTTTTCAGAAATTGTTAATTTGGATTGTCTGTGAGCTGAAAGTGCAATATTTTTGATAGTGATTCATTATACTGGTTATTATGAGTAAAGATAAACAATTAGCATAAGGCGGCCATGTTTTTTATCAATTTTCTGTGTGAATTGCATCGCTGTTTTAATGTGTCCACTCTTTGCTTTTATTGTGGCTTGCATTCTTTTTGGGACACTTGCTTTTAGTTTTTCTGAGAAATTTGCAGGGATACTTTTCCACACCTTTACAGTGCAGTCTCAGAATTTGGTTGCATTTCCGCTTCTCATCTAAAGGCACAGGACAAAAACAGCCTTAAATTCTAAGGGCTAAAGACAGGTTGAAATAGAATTGCATCTGAGTTCGGTCTATAATCCTACACAAATAAGTGGAGTTCAGGAGGGAAAAATATAATACAGAAAAATGTAGGATGGCCCTTTTAAAGCATTCAGCACTCTTAACGGACTGGAATTTGAGAGCCTTGTTTTAGAACCTAACCATGAGTGAAAAAGGTATTTCATCCAGGAACGCATCAAAACACATGAAGTAATTCAAAAATTGCAACAGAGTGAAAAAAGAGAAAAGTATTGTCAGGATTTGGTAAATCCTCCACAGCACATGTAGATAAGCGTCTTCGATAAGTAACAGGAACAGATTAAGGTTCTGTTGACTCTTCCTTTGCAATTCATTCACAGTCTGTTGTTTGTATGCTCCTCAACGTCTTCCACTGGTTTGTGACACACACTTTATTTGTATTCACACATAAACACGCAGGACGGTTGGCGTTATCATTCTGAACAGCATGACGGCTGAAGAATAACTGAACTGTTTGAGGTGGCAGATTTGCTGATGTCTGAAATTACAGACATCAAGGCTGAGAGGAGCTTTTAAGCTCTAAGACATGATAATGTGATGTCCTATATTGCAGACTCCTGCAGTCAGTAAAATCCACAGAAAACATACAGGCAAAATCTGTAGTGCCACCACATTTTCAACAGCTGAAAGACTGAATGTCATCACGTATGTGCTCCACTTGAGAAGTATTTTTACAGTGACAGTACTGTAAAATTGAATGGTCAATACCTTTTTGTGAGAATAAAGTTAACCCTCTACTGCATACATTATGAGAGCAATTAAAAAAATATTCGATTCATTTTTCTTGCATGACATTGACCTGACTATTAAATTCAAAAACATTTTTAAATAATAACGTGTGCAGGGGTCCTTTTGGGGTATGTTGCCCTGAGGGAACATTGTGTGACAATGGTAAGAAATGATATAAAGTAGTGTTCCCTGAAGTGGTGAGATCTGGCTTGTGACTGGCCATTTCACTGCCCTGCAATGTTTCTTCTAGGCAATAATCATACCTTTGCAAATTCTCATAACAAAAAAATTATACTGAGTGTTGAAAAAAAAGATGTTGTAAAGTGTCCACTAAGAGATAGTATGACCAAATACATGCTTTTTATTGACTTACTTGAAGTCTTCCCTTTTTTATTAACCCTGTTATTGTCGTTAAATATGTAGAATGTTAGTGTAAAGTGAGGAAAATGGGTTTCAGCTTATCAGCTTTATTTCACAGACATTTATGTTTATTACTTTTGTGGTAAAATGCTGTATGTCAGAATAACTAGTTGAACTAGTGAAACTGTTGAATTATAGTAAAAGGCAGTATTTCTAAGAAATTAAATGACTGTAATTTTACAGATTTTTACCATCATTGAGAAAACATACTTTTACTGTTATTTAACATATTTAAAGGCTAGAAAAACCCTGAATAACTGCACAGCCCAGACTGAATGAGCAGTCAGTCCTTCGTCACTGATGAGTCTGACAGGAAAGTGTTACTCACAGACGTCGTTCAGCGTTCAGATTTAGATTTGCACGCTGTGAGAGTTAACTTTCCATCAAATATGGCTTCAAGTGTGTAAGCACTGAGACATCTGAGTCTTCAAGCAGCTCATGCTTGATGAGTCACTGCTTTATGAGTAACAGAGAGGTGCTACAGTGTCAACTCAACCAATGCAGTAGCGAATTCTAATGTAGTTGCATGAATATTAAAAGCCAAGAAAAGCATAGAGTCTCAATTAAGGGCTAGAATCATAGATATTAGTCATTTGTTCTTATTGGTTCCCATGAAATGTCCTCAAATGTTTCAAGATTCATTCATTTGGACTGTCAAAGTCAAATTGCTCTTCTTTTGTTCTCATTATTCTTCCATCAAATGTTTCTAAAGACTATTATTTGTACAGTTTTAAATCTAGTAAACTTTTCAGCAACTGTTCTGGGCCTATTCATGTTGCTTGCACTTTTTATAAAGATCTCTTATTTACATCTTCATTTTTTCTTTCTTTTTCATTCAAAATGTTTGTTTTTTGACATATTTAAAGCTAAAACCATCAAACCTCACCTAAAGGTTCTGATTACTGATGCAAAGTGCTTTTCACATCTTTATGGCTTCTTTTTGATCACTATTTAGTACGTCATGCACTGACAAGCTAGAACCAACAAAGTAGGTTGTTATGAACTGGTGTAGTATATAATAATGAGACCAAAAACAGCATCTACTAAAAGGGAATCTATATACAAAATATATGACAAGCTAAAAGGTATAAATGGGCTAGGCTAAATCAAGGTAAAAACAAAGCAGTCAAAAGGCCAAACAGTCAGAGATTAATCAAACAGGCAAACAAATGAGCAACAGGAATCAAGTGAGCAAAAGCTGTTCGGTGGAGCCGAGAAGGCCTCTTTTGTTCTTCCCACCTGATGACATCATAACCAGAACTTAACTGGAGCATGGACTGGAGTATGAACTGGAGCGAGTGGTGACGAGTTGAAAACACAGACTGGATCATGGAATGAGGCTGCAACTGGGAAAACAGAACAGAGACACAAACAAAACAGGAATAAAATATGGAGCGGAGCATAACAAGGCATTAATAGTAAAGTTATCTTGACGAAAGTGACTTGACTTGTTTTCCAGTACTGCTCATTAATCTTCTTTTTCATCCAACAATTTCTCCATCATCCAACAGAACACACTGACTTTTATACTCCTCAAATTTTCAAACTAGAGCCATCAAAACTGCTATAAAGATTAAACTCCTGACCCAAAGCATATAACCTCTTTGAATTATTGAGCTACAGCCCAAAACGGTTATTTTGGTCCTCTGCTCTCCACCTGAACCTTATGACTGCATTTATGGCAGCTTTTATCTATTTAACCCTGCTATCCTTTCTTTAATCTCTCCCTCATCTCATAGAAACCCAACAATTCACTGCTTCTTGAATTATAAGTCAAGCCTGGCATGTCTATATTTTATATGCACAGTGATAATCATCCACCTTAAATGTTGAAGCTGGTCAGCTACAATATTTTTGTGGCTTATATGCATTTGCAACAGGCTTTGGCTACCCAAATACCAGCTTTCAAAGTGTATCTACACTAAAGGCCATGTTGGAGGCTGTCCATGGGCTCTGATTGACTCTAAAGGACACTCCACTTTGACTTGAGTGGCTGTTTTCTGCTCCGGCTTCACCCTGGCACCTCCCACTAATCACTTGCACTTGTTTTTTGTTGTGAACATGTTTGGACTCTGCACATTCAAAGAACCTCTTGTCTGCTTTAGAACATTTGCAGCAGGACCTAAAATTTAGCAGCACAATGTTACAGAAAATGAGCTGCTGTGCATATAATGGCAAAATGTTTCAATTACAGGCAAAATATGATTTTACTGTAATATTTCCACTCCGGTTTTCTCCCACAGTCCAAAGACATGCAGTCAGGCTAATTGGACACAATAAATTGCCCCTAGGTATGAGTGTGTGTGTGAATGTATGTGTCTGTCTGTCTGTCCCTGTGATGGACTGGTGACCTGTCCAGGGTGTTTCCTGCCTTCTGCCCAATGACTGCTGGGATACGCTCCAGTTTCCCCTGTGACCCAGAAGGAAAAGCAGCTTAGAAAATGTGTATGTGTGTGTGTAATATTTCCCCCTGTGATGGAGTGGCGACCTGTCGAGGGTGTTTCCTGCCTTCCATCCAATGACCACTGAGATAGGCTCCAGCTCCCCCCTACAACTCAGGAGGAGAAGTGGCTTAGAGTATGTGTGTGTGTAACATTTCTTCTTAAACATTTAAAGCATAGGATTCATAGATTTAGTACTTGATGTAGCTTTTCTGGAGAGAATATCAGCGCTAATCTTTTTTCATTTAATGTTTAATAATGTTTCCTGTTCTCACGCAATTAATGTTTATATTAAATGCCAAATCTAATCCAGCCGTCTGCATGTCAGAAAGATGATGTGAAATATGGATCTGAAATTAGCACATGCAGTAATTCATTTATCACCTTATAAATACATTACAGTGTTGACAAAAGTTCAGAATATTAAATTCAGAATTAATGAACTCCTAATTAACAGTCTGGTTGTACTTTGCTTCCAAAAGTACCATAATATCAAACATGATATTTCTAATACGTAGGATTGTTGACATAAATGTTGTTCTGTTCAGATTGCCTCCCTGCCTACATATGATCTGTTTGTGAACTAAAACTTTAAATCCAAATACAGTAAAATGCACCATTTGGTCTCAACAGTTGAACTAAAGTGGTTGCAATGACTGTGGAATGGAGCACTAGAGGTTAGAGCCAGTTTTTAAATTCTCTTCTGGCTGAAATCCATTTATCCCTCCTCCAAACACACACATACACACACACACACAGCCCAAATATCTGAGCTGCATTCCCTCATTCCTTTCTCCTCCTTCTATTGATCCAAACATATTGATTTCTTATGTTCACAAAATGACTTTTACCAAGTTTGCCGTTCAATTGCATTATGCAAGCTGGGATAGGGAGAGAACATTGTGTTTCCTTGGAGATGGATGGGATGGTTCAGTCACTGGAATGAAGACACAGATTATGTCATTTTGGCTGAAGAACTTATTCTATTCTATGTAGATGGTCCATAATCCAGTGGCTACACAATGTATAGCGCTCTTTTTTAAATGTAGTAGAATTTTGTACAGCTTTTTAGAGATTCAATCATGAAGGACTTTTAAAGATTTAGAGAAAATAAATGTTGACCCTGTTTAAATGCATCATTGGCAATATGTGAGCCTTCTTAATATAAACTGAACTGTCATGCTATAATTGTTATTGTGCAAGAAACCTTAATGGGTTCTCATGATATCAGTACAATAATGCATAAGGATTAGACAGATCAATAGAAAGAAAAATAGCTTCTGCCTGTTATGTTATATGTTGGTGCCAAGCTAGTGGTGATGTATATTGACCAGCCACTTCATTAAGTACACCTGAAGAACTCTTGTGGGGGTCCTAATAGGGCGAAAGGGGCTAACAAAGTATGCAGAGAAACAGACAGACATCAGTCTGTAAGTGTAGAACTACAAAGTGCACCTATATAGTAAGTGGAGCTGATAAAATAGACAAAGAGTGTAGAAACAAGCAGTTGTACCTAGTGATCTGGTTGGTCAATGTATATTCACAATTTATAGTATTTTCTAAGCTCTAGCTTAAGCTCTTAAAATCCCAGGCCTATTACATACTAAGGCTTATTATTCAGTAACTACAGAGACTTCAATGCAAACTGGTTGAACTGTTCTTAGGTCATGACCTATTCTTAGGTGTGTAATAAAACTTTGGGCCTGCTGGTGGGCCCTGGCCATTTAAGGGGTTTAACAATGACAAAACTTGTAATTGGCATTGGCGTAATATATTCTTAAATGAATATGTTTATAGAGATTTTTTCAGTAAGGACCAAAACTAAAACCTGTCTCCTGATCCATATCATTAATTCCCTGACACCTGGAAAACAAATGTTTGAAGGGCTCCTACCTTTTTTTGGTATCAGGATATTTTTTTATGATTTCACAGCAGGTTGCAGGTTGCCATTGTGTTGGGCACATCACCACTATCAAGGATTTTTTTTTAATCAAGTATCTAGTTGTTTTCTAGAAACAAACATCTTGAATTAAATATTTTCATTAAGTAAGCTAGCCAAATGTAAAATTCAGTTATTCATCATTTATCTGATGGCTTTAAAAGGAACTGTGTTGATCTACCCTGGTTGCATAAAGATGATAGTAAGTTGCTAAACAACTAGAGGTTGTAGCCTATTGTTGGTGGCAGTGCAGTCATCATTCTACATAATCCAACACCCTACTTTAGGAAAAATTAAACCATAGTAGGTTTACACACATTAACAAGAACCTAACAACCAGTGCACCACTTCCTTATAATCCTGCATCAGCTTTTGACAAGCACAACACTCACCCCAATGCAGACAACATCAGTTACAATTGGACAGCTGCGATGTGCGTAACAAAGACCAAGAAAGCTACAACAGCAAACTTCAAAACTCAAACCCTCAACCCTCCTAAGATAAAGCATACTGCCACTGTGGGCTTGGAAAGTGTTAATGGATCATTTATATCTTACCTTTAAATACCTTTAATAACTTGCATGGAAGTAGACAGTTCAGAGATCACTGCCAACTACAACACAGCAACTTTCTTCTTGAACTTGGGCTGATATTTTTTATTTGTGTTTGGTTTTGGAAATGGCCATTCTCTTCTCTGTTGGGGTATCAGGTCTTGCTTTTACAGATCCCCTAGACAAATCATATGAACATCTGGAGCTTCAAGTTCAAAGTACCTTTACCTGAACACTGCTCTCTGCTAAAAAAAAACAAAAGCTTAACTGAGGTAATAATAGATAGTGGAGTGGCTGCGAAGCAGTGATTAAAGGAGAAAATGAAGCGGATATTCTGGAATGATGTGAAGAGCGTCAAGATTATAATTGACAAGGTTTAATTAAATTTGCTCAAAATTGCTCATGGGGGGCCCCTAGTGGCTCAGGCCTCTGGGCATCCATTCCTGCCTGTCTCTGAATATTATAGGAGGAGTCTGTTAGCTTGTTAGCTATATGCGAAGATCGAGGCCTACAGCCTAGAGTATATTTTAGGTACAAATATAGAGTGTAGATCAGTTAGCCTGTGTTAACACCGGCAGCGGCGGTGACAAGGCAGCCAGATGTCATTCATTTTCAATGAGAGCTGGTGCAAACATTGGAGATGCAAATTTGGCAGAGTCAGTGACTTGACAAAGTTGAGTGGAGTTTAACTTAATGCAAATGAGGAGCGAAGCGACGTGCCGATTACCAATAGGAATTGAGCGTTGAGCAGTGTAGTATGCACTTCATCTATGCCACTGTGAAATGGTGCGCTCCTTTTTGGGTTCCTAGATAATTGTTCCTACTAGAGGAAATAATGGTGGCAGTGCTTTTGCCACAAATGGCAATCAACAGTCATTTTGAGTTCAGAAACGCCCACAGGCGATGAGCGATCAGCAGTTTGGGTGACAAGGGCGAAAAGTCCCAGTGTGAAGGCAGAGTTACAGAGAGCCTGTTAACGGCATCCAGTAATTTCACATTGTTTTTAAAAAGCTATTTTGGGAATTCAAAAATACAATTTAATTTAAAAATCATTTAGCATAATTTATTAATACTGTAATGAACAAATATGAATATCAAGGGATTTAAGCAGAATATATATTACTATGTGCTTACTGTTATTTTTAGTATTATTTACCACCCATAAATTTCTTATGTTCAGTTTTGTTTTTGATAAGTGTTTCTCCTACATGTGTATGAAATGTAAATTTCTACATATGGATTGTAAAAAACCCATTTCGTGGCAATTTATATACAGTGATGTGAGTTCATTTGATGAACATCAACATGGTTGCAAAAATATGACATGATTTGGGGTACTGGTAGTGTCAACCTGCTAACTTTAAGTAACAAAGTAATTCTACACATCTGCAGTTCAGTAGCTTATTGTGCTAATACAGTGCAGGCCTAAAGCAGGTTGAGATATGGAAGCTCTTTTAGAGATGCTGGTCAGCATTTAAAATCACTCAATATTCTTCTATGATAAAGCTCTGAGGCTGGAGGAAGCTTCATCCTGCTGCAGCTCTTCTGCCAGATAAGCTTTTGCTGTTGTTCTTTATCCCTGGGGAGGATACACTACTGAATATCTGTGAGTGAACTCCACAGCTCAGGGACTCCATGACCCAGAGGTCTTCAAGTTTTCCCTTTCTTTTTCTCCCCCAAACCTCCCTCCACCCTCTCTCTCTCTCTCTCTTTCTCTCTCTCTCGCTCTCTCTCTCTCTCTCTCCCTTCCTCCCCTTTTGGCCTTTTTTCTATACACTCCAGTCTACATCTGTAAGCTGTTGCTGTTGAATTAAATGATGACATAGCATTGACCCATCCAGAGTTGTTTGGACAAATTTCATTTCCATTAAAAGGCTTTTCCAGTAACATAGCATCAAAGTGACAGCAAGGTTGCAAAGGTCACCCAGAAATGCCTTGTGCTGGATTAAACTCACAAAACACTAACAAATCTCTACTGCACTGAAAAGACCTACTCAGCGTATGTTGGGGGGCCATTCAGTTTTACTGCAGCACTTTTGACTGCTTCCCTATTGTCTCATGGCGATATATCCCAAACCCAGGGCTCGGGGCATTAACTAAACATTAGCCACATATCAACACAGAAGGGAGGGCTTTAGGGGAGTTCCAAGATTGATCATTCAATTATACACCAACCATTTTTCACCATCATAAATCTACTGTGCAAAACAAAAGAAAAAGACAAACGAGGCAGCTATTATGATGCATTAAGTGAGCTAGAACAAACATGTGAAAATCAGCCTTTTTTAGGTTGATTCAGAGTAAAATGAATGGTAACTGTATGATCTGATGCCTAAGCAGAATGCACTTGCGAGAAAAAGCTTTCATAACATATTTCAAATGTTTGTTTGTTTGTTTTTGACACCAAATATAATAATATATTTCTGGTTATTCACTGACTGTTACTTACGTTCATTTTAGCTTTTAAGCTGTATATCCTCACTGTGAGAACACAACTTCATATCTCCAAAATGATAACTGTTCAGTAGAAGGATCTAACCTTCGTAAATTTGACGGGTGTTAACAACGTGTTTTAACCATTTTTATTGGTCTATTCAGGGTCCCCATACCCACAGGGTATAAGGCAGGGTATAAGCTTTTAAGCTTTAGCACAGCTGTAGCTGCTCTTCTCACATCTCTGGCAGGAAACTTTTCAACAAAAGTAGAATAGTTTCTTGTAAAATGTCTCTCTACATTAGATTTTTTACAAGGCTGGAGTCAGCTTCTCAGTCACCAGCTTTTCCCATTCTACCTTAAATGGTGCCTGAGGCACCAGAATGTAACTGCTGCACCATTTAAGGTGGAACGAGAATATTTGAACAAGAAACTGACTTCAGCTTCAGCGACTTTTTAGTGTTTGACAGTTTCTCGTTGCAGATTAAACGTATCAGGAAACCAGCTGGAGTGCTTATAAATGCAAATAAGTCTATTTGTCTCCAAATTATGGATATTTGTCTTAAATCTTTCTCTTCACCATTTCATTAGCTACTAGCTGGGCGAGATTGTTGTCCGTGTTGCTGTGTGACCGACAGTCTGCGCGCCAGTCTTCAGGGTTAAAGGTCGGTGAATTAGCAGTTATACATTAGTTATACATTCCAGTGTTTGAGACAATCTATTTTTAAAACAGTGTTAGAATGATCAGCAGAGCTTTATTTTACTGCAATGGAGGATTATTTTATTTTTATATAAACTTCTATTTCTGCGGTGGAGCTGCAACAGGGCATTAAAAGAGCTGCATGTGGCTCCGGATGTATGTTGCCGACCCCTGGGATAAGGGGTAACTGAAAGGTGTGATGTGTATGAAAATGATTTAAATCATATGTTATAGCCTTCACAGTCACCAGATCCCAACCTAGTTAAACACTTCTGGGAGATTTTGGAATGACATGTTAGACAGCGCTCTCCACTACCATCATCAAATCACCAATACGTTTTTGAAGAATGGTGTTTCATCCCTACAGTGCAGTTCAAGTGAGTTTCCCAACACCTTGATTTGTCACCTGTGTGTAATGCATAACATTATACATCATACACACAGTGAGCATATTGTTTTGCTCTTTCTGAGGAACCTTCGTCATTCCAATGCATAAGAATGCTTTTCAAAAAATCCCGTCTTTCTGTGCCAAGCTGGATTTTAATATGAAGGTTTTAATATGAAGGCATTGTCCTTCAGGTCACCTGTCATAGCTGCTCAGAGAGGCGGTGAGTGTTGCAGTTAAGATTCCGGGCAGATTGAAGATTCTTAGCCCAAAGGCCTCCATTTGACAGAGACACACAGCTGCTGGAGCTTGTCATATGTGGCTTCGACAAGTCACACGCACCCTCTCACACATATAAACACACAGAGGAGGGAGATTACAGGGAGCGTTTAGAAGCGACCCGGGGCCTGCTCTGCTGCTTTTAACCTTGTTTTGGGGAAGTGTAAGTCTCTAGCAGTGGACAAGCAGCCCTGTGGCATCAACAACAGGAAGTGATGCTAATACTCCACTGTCATATCAAAAAGCGCAACCTCACCCGCTGTCACCCTCTCCACAGACGAAAGTGAGCAGAGAGCCAGTATTGTGATAGCTCAGCGCCGAGGGTTATAATAAGAAGAGAGAGGGACTCTCCAGTGCTGAGTGTGCTGCAGGCTCAGGACCCAGTCAGCACAGTCATCTCTCTCTGTCCTCCACACAGCCAGGATAGACTGATTTAAGTGCACATTGGTAATATCTGTCTTGGCTTGTCAGGGCTGGTGGCTGTTGTCCCCAGACTGCATACACTGTGGGGCAGATTCACTAAAGGAGGCGCTAATTACTACAGTATGCCTACACTTTGCGCCTATGAGGGTGGCTAATTTATATAAATAACGTTCATGCAAATGATAGGACAAAAAAAAAGACTTTTTATTCTTGTTTCGTTTTCAGACTATTTGTGTTCGGACTCATTAGGCTGAAATACTAACTTATTTTCACAAGATTTTGACTTAGGAAGTCAAAATAATGACTAGGGCCCAAAAAAAGCAACTTAGTGTTGTAGAGACAGTATTCAGTGTGATGCTTGCTCTACCATTTAACAATCATCAATGTGCTAAGATGCTTTCGGGATAGAAGGCCAAAGTCAGAAAAAAAGAGTTATTACTCATGAAGACAGTATGTCATTATTTTAACATGATAAATCAATAATTACCACAGTACACACATAAACCACAGCATGTACAGAAACCACAGTATATAGGAACAGTGAATTAACAAGTGGCTTTCATAAAGCAGGATTTAAAGAATCAAAGAGTTTCAATATGTGCTTTTAACAATCATTTGAAAAAGAAACACTGTCAAATCATTATTTAGGCAAAACCTGATCTTTGATAGTGTTGGAAAATCTACTCAAAGTATTATAGCAGTAGCAGTTATAGCACTTTAAAACATTTCTAAAGCTTTCTGAATCTATCTGGTTGTAGGGTTTTTAATACCTTAATTAAATTAGGAATAAAGTGAGATTTCTTTATTTTTCAACGAAAATAAGTAAACGTGTTAGAAAAACTCTTTCTTTACTTTGTCTCTGATCACAAACAATTACAGCCATGTTACCACCAAAAATGAGACAAGCTTTTCACAGGCGTTAAGTAATGCACACTCAGCGTTTGCTACTACTGGGTAAATGGGAGTAGGTGCTTAATTTTCTTTCTCATCCCAGTGTTTTGCACTTTGAGAGGCAAACTCTTATAAATGCATATGCAATGAGGCAAATAGGCAAGAGAGCAGTGACCACGCCTTTGATCATTTTATGGCTGCTAAGGGACCATTGCACATATTTAGTAAATTGCAACAGCCACTTTTTTACGTGAAAATGAGTTTGCCACAGCACAAAACATCGGTAAATCTTCCTCCTTCCTCCTCTGAATTATGACAGGCTGTGGCTGAGTACTGAATTGACATTATAAAACCGGCAACCTCACCAAAATAACCCACACAAACCAGCAAGCCTTGTCAGTGTGGTAGTTCAATTTCTTTGGCAGAAGTTAAGTACAGTTGGAGTTGCTGGTTTCATCATATAACGGTGGTGAAGTTAAATAGTAAACTAACTTTCATGCAACACTATTTTAATGCACAGTGTTGGCTTGCTATTAGCATGGATGGATGTAGCAATGTTTATATTTCAACTCCTTAATGACCTCGTAACTCAGATCATCCATTACCATTTGGTAAATGTATGTAATACAAATTGTATCAGGTATGGAACCTTTTGGTTTAGCACAGGACATAATAGTGACGATTTTCCCATTAATTTTTTGCATGAAGAAATCCAGTTCTGAGTTCCTAATATGTGCAGTACACCATCTATAGAATGACTACAGGGGTCTACTGGCATGCTCTAGAGCAGCCGCACATGAACCCAAAATCACCATGCCCAGTGCCAAGCATTGGCTAGAGGAGTATAAAACCTTCCAGCACTGGGCTGTGGAGCAGTGGAACTGTGTTCTCTGGAGTGACAGAGCTCTGTCCAATACCTCTGGGAGGGGTTTAGTGGTGTTTTTGATTCATAAGTAATCATCCAATATCAGCACCTGACCTCACTAATCAACACAATTAAATCCTCACAGCAATGTTCCAGCATGTGGTGCAAAGTCTTCCCAGAAGAGTAGAGGCTGTTACTGCAGCAAAAGAGGGGACAAAGCTCGTATTAATACTCTTGATTTCATAAGAAATTTTAGATAAGCAGACATGTACACATACAGATCAGACACTTAAGACATACGTAATGTAAGGAAAAAAGACTTTTCTCTGAAGCTGAAATCAAATCCCAAGATTTTATTTAAATAATTTCTTGATGAAAACAAAGTTTCTGCCCCCTTTGTCTGAAATAGGTCTGAATTGCCTGGTCTGGTATTCGCAATCCATTTTCCTAATCTAATTGTAGGAGCAGCACCATTGTGCTAATTGTAAAATCAACACATTTCTATGATAATTAAGAACAAAACCTCATATCTCCAAAATGGCAGTTTAATAGGAGAAGGAATAAACATTCTTATCTTGCAATGGAAGTTAAGAAAACAAGATTCTTTCCCAAGTAATTCTGGACCATTTCTGTTGGTCTGTTCACCAACACAATGTAAAGAGTAATTATGCAAAAAAGTAAAAGAATTATAATAATGGAGATACAAGGATTTTGCGCGACAGCAATAATGAGCACAATACATTCATACTATCGATAGTAACATTATTAGGAATGTCACAAGATTCTAGACGTCTATGTAGTACAATCAATAACAAATTTGTTATGTAATATTTAGAGTATTGTGTCTTATTTTGTTTTTCTTAATGTTGAATGAAACGTAAGAAACATTTTCATGTAATATAAGTCAAATATGTAACTACTTATGTGATGAATTAAATAATTATTCAATTACATTTAAAGTCAGCCTGAAGTCAAAATGGATCTTTTTTACCTTGTCATGTTCATGTTCATGTCCTTGGTCACGTTAAGCGTGATTCATCATATCATACCAATTAAAAGACAAAATTCTTTTTCTCCATAATTTTTGATTGAAGTGTAGTGACTTTTGCCTGCCTCTAAATGCCTACTCATGTTTGATTACATTACTATACACCACAGACTGGGGAAAATGATCTTACCCAATAATATAATATAATTATATATTTTAATATATGATATATTTTTCCTCCCCTGTGCCTCCTGTTCTACCAATCAAATCCTGATGGACAAAATCATGTCGTGTCCATAAATACTACCTGTCCAAATATCCTACTTTATTTTTTAAATATGCCACATTAAGAAAGAAAAATGCATTTTGATTTTTAATTCACATTCATTTTAAATAGATTAAGAGAACAACTTTAACAGCTCTAGACTCTATAGTTGTCAGTGATGTGTTAATTAAAGACCTCCTGCACTCAAAACTGTGTTTCCTCTTGGGTGGCTCATTATGATTATATAAGCTTATATTTGTAACAAATGTCCTCCTATTGCACAGAGTTCACATTTTTCCATTAAGAACGCAGGCCTTCTCAGTAGATCTGGACAAAGTGGTTTAGCACTACACAAGAGACGAGGCCTGGGAGGCCACGCCAAGGAGTTGATCACGGGACACTTGCCACTTCCTGCAGCTTCCATCTGCCCTTGAGGCCCCAGTGTAGTAGGTCACATGCCTTGCAGTAGCTTAGCATGCAAAAGTTACACACAGCACAGGTTTATTCCCGCTCAATGAAGCCTCATTGACGTACGTTTTCAGCATAAATACTCAAATCTGAACAAGTAAATCTGTGTATGTTTGTGTGGAGCCTTGGCCTATAAATTACTTTTGCTCCACATTCATCCATGTTTGCTAGAACATCTAAGCTTTACACACAACCTTGCATGTTCATCTTGGCTGATTGAAGCCTCACTGATGCAAATTTAGAGAATGAAGGCTCAAATCTGAGAAGATAACCCTGTGTTTTTGTGTGTGAAGCTGTTAGCTAAAGCTACTTTGCAGCAGCGATGTTAGCTTAGTGAGAAGGCTAAACTGCCATCAGTTCTGGCTCACTGACACTGCACTGATGTAAGTTTAGAGAATAAAAACAAATGACCGGTGCTGGAGTGACTTAAAGACAGAATCCTTTTTATTACAGTGGGAACTCATTTTTGTTTCTGCTCTGCCTCAACTCAGTTTATTCTGTCTGTAACATCGGGCATACCAATAACACATAAATATATTTGACAATTTATTATTCAACAAACATGATTTTTAATGTTATGACTTTGGATATTTTAACCACTCTGTGAATAGTATTAAGTAATCTTGCTTGCAGAGAGAAGCTGTGTCTGAATCTTGAGAGCTGTACACAAGGACCTGCACTGCATAGCAGAATTAAGTCAGGAGAAGTATCTCTTTTCTCTTGAGAGAGCTCAGGCAGCCCTAGGGCCATGGCCATCTTAAGTCAATACTACTCATGTAATCTGAAGAGTACTCTGTTCACCAAGCATCTCTGCAGCTCTGATCCAATATCTAACACTCACTAGGCCTTAATGATCTTTGTCTCTTTGGAAACTGATCCATAAACAGCAAAATACATTCACATTTACTCATTTACCAGATGTTCCACTGCCAGATGTTTTCCCTTGTCCTATTGAATATATTTACATGGACATTAGGGAGTTGGATTGGGTCTCTCACTATAATGGTAATACCATAGTCCAGGTCAGTCCAGGTCCACTGTGGATATACTAATCCTAATAACTAAAACCAGCTAGAAACTGGACCCAGCAGCCCTGAGCTTGCGACTACCTGCAGGAATAGCAGAGTGACAGCAGCTGGCACTGATTGGGCACCAGCCTGGCACAAGGCTCCGGGAAAAAAAAAGGCTCTAAAAAACTGCCTTTTTCTCCACCGCAGTGCAAGTAATAGATGTAACTGGCAGCAAAATTAACACTGTGCCAGATCATTCACTCCAGCTCACTGCCTTTTCTCTTTGAACTGTTTCAGTTATATGCTTTGAAGGTCTCAATGTCATTCAGGTTGTACTGGAATGGACTGCTGGAACGTCAACTGTGCTGATACAACTATAGCTTGATTTTGACAGAAGTCCTATGTGTATATATATATATATATATATACACTCTTTAGTGATTGTCCATTTCTTACTTCATCAGTCCATAGCACTTGTTTCCAAAATGCCTATGGCTTATCTAGATGTTGTTTTGCGTACTTCAGATGTTGACTTTTGTGACAATTCTTACATGCAGATCATTCGGACGGTGTAAGTTGTGAGCCGGAAGAGCTTTGATATCTTTTTATAGCCTTCTCCTGCTTCCTACGCGTCACTTAGCCTCATTTTCAGATCTTAAGTCAGCAGGGTGTTGAGTGTTAGCACCAGATTTGAAGAGTCAGAGAATTTATTATGCTCTGGAATTGTCATCAGCTGACAGCTCCTAAAGACAAATCTTGGTGTGCCTAACCAGTCTTATTGACTCATTTAAGGCCTAATGAGTTAATTAAATTCTGAGATTTTACAACTGAGTATCTACATTTTAGCACAGATGGATGATGAATGATTAAGAATGATTTAGTTCACAGATGGATGCCCTGACATTCGTCTGTAGAATTTCTTGATACAATCCAGAACTCATACCTCCATCAAATGATGACGAGCTGTCCTGGTGCAATAGCAACAAAACAGCCCCAAATCGTGATACCTCCACCGCCATGTTTCACGGTTCGAATGATGTTTTTATGCTGGAATGCAGCGTTTGGTTTTACCAAACATAACATCTCTCATGTAAGACATTGTAGTAATGGAGGTAATGGACATTGGTTTACTAAAAGGGTTAACTCTGGCTTGACAGAACTAAGACATTAAATAACCTTTATGACTCTCAAAGGATACAGCTGCATGTTTCTCAGACCTTCTCTCTGCCTTATCTATTGCAACATAGTCATAAACCTCACAAACTTTCTTTTTTACTGAGCCTTTAATCTATTTTCCAACATTATGGAACTCTTGCCACTGTCACATCAAAACTAAACCTTCCATCAGAGACTGTGAGATGGTTTTGTCATTCTGCTGCCTTGTTAGTTGTTTTGTGTATCTGACCACCCATGTTGAAACAAATTGAAACAAACAAGAGAGCCAGCCTAGGTTTGAAAAGTTCAAGCCCATTTCAGATCTGCTATTTAAGCCTGTTTTTTTACATATTTGTTTTGTTTGTTTTGTGTTAATCGAAAATTCGCTCAACACCCTTGTTAGGATCTAGAAACACTACCATGTGGCCAAATGAATGTTTCAACATCCTAAGCCTAGCCAGGAAAGATTAGAGAAAGTATAGCAGGGTTGATCCCAGAGCCCAGACAGAGTTTTGAAGGAGTTTGCCTGAGCGGCATGACGTGAGTGAAACCAGCATCCCTTCTGAACCTGCAGACAAACTTGCTGTCTCCAGCAGAAGCAACGTGTCTTGCTAATGTTGAAGACCTAGACCAGGTCCAACCGCCCAGTCTTGCATTCGCAGAAGCTCAACGAGAAGGCCAAGCGACTTGACCTACACCCCTTGTAAGCGGAACAAACTAACTTATCACCTGCCAGCGTGGTAAGCTGAAACTCCTTCGTACGCTCATGTCTGATGACTGGGTCACTCCTGCTAGCCTTCCTCTGAAGCTAGAATAATTTGATGTCAGCATATTCGTCCACTTTAAGTTTAACAATCTGTCTCAATTCATAGCAGAGACCCATCTACCTTTAAGCCCTAAATAACTCATGTATGCTGTGTTTAATATCATGTATTAGTTCTGTATATGCCAACCTGCTGACTAGACAGGTTATTCCATGCTCCATTTGTCTTGCTCATTTATACCAATTAATCAACAAGCTTGTTATTTGTAATCAATACGGTTTAAAGGTGGTATATTATATCTGGCTGAATGATCCCTGAACTCAGATAACCCTTTCCCCTTTATTAGCTAAATATTAGATTAATCTAAGGTGTGTTTGTAGTACAGGAGTAAAATAGGTTAAATTATCACTATCGCTCTTTACTCTGCTTATATTTTGCAACAACAAAAATCTGTTTTTACTTTATCTGTCCATATAACATTATTTCAGTAGTCTTCTGGCAAATCCAGATGGTCTTTGGAAAGGAGTGTTCTTACTGGAGAGCAGTGGATTCCTCCATGCAATAATTCCATACTATTCTTGTTTAGTTTTTGTCTGAATATGGACTCATGAACACTGACATTATTCAATGTAAGAGAGGCCTGCAGATCCTTAGATGTTACAGTGGGGTTCTTTGAGATCTCCCAGAATATTCTGCACCTTAGTCCCGGAGTCACTTTTGTTGGATGACCACTCCAGGGAAGGCTAACACTGGTGTAGAACTTCAGGCAGTGTAGAAATGTTGGTCCAAACTCATCAGAAATATGAATAAATATTTTGAAACCTCTTCCAGCCAAATGAGCACTGGCAAATACTTTCTGAGGTCCTCAGAAATCTCCTTTGACTGAGACATAGCAAGTACTAACAAATGTGTGTGGTGAAGACCAGATTTTGATGGTGACTCAACTTCATGTGTTTTAAACAGGGTAGGTTCAGCCACACTTACACCTGATTGTCATCCAATTGATTGAACCTCCTGACCCCAATTATCATCTAAACCAAACTGATCATTCTAGAGGTTCACACATGTATGTACCTATATGGTATTATAATATGCCCTACTGGATTTACATATATTTAAGTACCTATATGTAAGAAGAATTTTCTAAGCTTAACCCTAAAGCTAACCTCAATTAACATCAGTACTCAAAATGGAATGAATTCTCTGGTTTTCATTTAAAGGTAGAGACTTTTGCCCTGAAAATGTATGAAAACAAAAACACTTTCACTCAAGTGCACAAGTTAGAGTATCATTTAGAGGCCTCTATAATAACATCAGGGCTCGATTGGTTGGTTGCTGTCTGCTTCTAAGTCCTGGTAAATTTGCTGAAGCACGCCGAGGCCCCCTGGTGGAGCGCACTGTGGTGTATGAGCAGTGCTCACTCCATCAGCCATACTCCCCATCCACTTCACTCACACAGCAACAAGCATATTACTGGCTGAGAGTTGCATCAGACAGAACGCATGTAGTTGAGTTCTTGTCTGCTAAAGATCTAACTGTGGCCAGGCTGTAGTCTCTCTCTGCTCTGCTGCTCAAACAAGCAGAGCCTTTAAATGAACACCATCAAACCAGGCACAGAATGTTTTCATTCCATGCTGCACTCGAAAGCCACATTTCTCAGTAAACTCTACTCATAAAAAAGCATATGTATTGAAAATAGGTTACAGCACAGGGACGCACTGTTTTGGAATATATCAACAAAGTATAGTGCAAACAAAATATATTAATATCGAAAAAATAAAAAAGTAGCAATTCCTAAAAATGCATAATTAAAATAAATCCAGAGCTTTTATGTGAAGTTTCAGATATTAGAGTAAGTGAGGGGTTGAGAGAGAGAGAGAGAGAGAGAGAGAGAGAGAGAGAGAGAGAGAGACAGAGAAAGAGAGAGAAATCTGTTCTCTTTTTCAGATATGTGGTAGCAGCAAACCAGGGTTGTGATTCATTGTTTGGGAGATACAGGGAGCAGCTGGGAGATGAACAAAGCAAAATAGAGAGAGAAAGAGAGAGAGGGAGAGAGAGAGAGGAGAGAGAGAGAGAGAGAGAGAGAGAGAGAGAGAGAGAGAGAGAGAGAGATAGCACAGGTCTGCTAACGCTGCAGTAATTCAGGAACAGCAGTGCTGCAGATTCAGACCACAGAAGCCATGAAGCCATCATAAATTACAATCCAACTGCTTTAAGATTGCTGTCAGGGAGAGAACAAAGTCAAGAGAGACCAAGTGGCATATTTCCTCTTCTCTATTTCCAGCCTATTTCCTGTATAGTTCAATATAAAGTTGGGATTCCGATAGATGTGTTACCCCTCAGCCATAACCAGAATAAAACAGAGACATAGGCACAAACATAACATGCTTACTTAAGAACAATTCATCCTATTACTTAAAAGAGAAAACTCTTGTTTTTCTGTAATCTTTGATATGAATGCCTGCCTCGACAATGTCTTCTGAGTTTTTATTACATCAAATTACACCATATCCAGGGACCTGAAGTGGGAGAGGAACACATCTCCATAGCTAAGACAGCACAGCAGAGAATGTTCTTCCTGGGAGGGCTGACGAAATTCAACCTGCTGCAGAGTCTGATTATCCAGTTCTACACAGCGATCATCGAGTCCATCCTCACATCATCTATAACCATCTGGTTTGGTTCCTCCACCTCACAAGAACAAGACAAACTCTGGTACACAATGAGGACAGCAGAGAAGATCATTGGATATAGTCTGCCAATGCTTCAGGACATCTACAACAGCAGGGTGGTGAGACACTCCGGCAAAATTACAGCTTATGATTCTCATGCTGGACATCACCTCTCCCAGCCATTCCCTTCTGGTAGAAGATTCACAGGCATCACAACCAGCACAACCAGACATGCTAACAGCTTTTTCCCCAAAGCTGTAGCTCATTAACCACAGTGGACACCTTACATTTTAAACCTAAACTAAATCATCAAAACTCCCTTACCATATTACAGTAACTCCTCTGTAACATAATGCTATTGCACAACTGTACAGATGTTACATTTTTACAATGTTCATATCATTTTGTAATATTCTGTATATAATAGTTTTATGGTAAATTTCTACTCAGATCTGCATATGTATAGATATCCTCATATGAACACATACACACATCTGTTTGGCTCCTCTCCATGTCTCGTTATTATTCTTTATTCTGTATTCTATTCTATTTATTGTTTTTATTGTATTTTGTTCTTAGCTAAAATACTTTTTAACAGTCTGTGTGCTGTCTGGTCTGTTTAGTATGTTACATGTCATATATGTGTGACTCACCAAGATAAATTCCTTGTATGTGTAACATACTTGGTGAAATAAAGTGATTCTGATTGTAAGCATTCTGTTTACACTCAAGATCCATCTATGACCATCTCCGATTTTGGTTTGAGTGATCTGATCGTAATCTGAACACAATGCATCCAGGGGGTATTTACACTTGGCTTTTCATAAGGTCAAGTGAAATCTGAACATGATCCAATCACCAAAAATGCATGTTAATGCAAGGTGTGTTTGTGTCTGTCTCTCCCCCTTCAAGATGGCTGGAGGAGAGAGGACTGCTATCACTCGTGTGTTGTGTTTTAGCTTGTTTGGTTTAAAATCTCTGTTAAGAATGCACTTAGTTTGAGTATTTTATCAGCACATTTTTCCTAAGTTGTTTATAAGAGTTGTATATCTTATGTTAGAGGTGTGCTATGTTAGGTAATTTACCTGTAAATTCTTTTACTTTGCTTACAAGAGATTTCAGCTCTTGTGTTGGGGTGAGCTTTTGTTGAGAGATTTATCAGCACGCTCCCCAACTCTGTTTACAGGAGACTGTCTCTTTAGAGTTGTGCCTGTGTTGGGTAAATCCTGCCAGCACATCCCCAGCTCAGTTTACAAGAGCTGCTTGATCATTTGTATCACCTGGGGTTTCAAGCAGGTACGAGTGCTGCACTAATGCATTCACACCACGTAGGAGTCTACTGTCTAGTTCCCTAGGTCAGAGGCTTGGCTCTGTCACTTGTACTTTTTTAGTAGAGTAGTTAGTTTTTGTTTACTTTTGGTTTTGTACAGAGTAGGCAAGTGTGGATGTTTCGTTTTGTTCTTTGGTGCCATCAATTTGATTCTCCTAGAGTGGTACTAGGCCTTACAGCAGTGTTTAATTGTGGTTGGTTTTACAAAATAGCTTTCAAAAGCTCTTATTTGCTTATTCTCTTGCCTTACCTCTTCAGTTAAATAATGTAACCCCTTAAAATCCCAGGCTTATTACATACTAAGCCTTATTATTAAGTAACTATAGGGACTTCAGTGTGAACTGATTGAACTATTCCTAGGTTATAGGAGTGTGTAATAAAACTTTGGGTCTGCTGATGGGCCCTGGCCTTTTTAATGCCACATGCCATTGATCCCACAGCACCCTAGACAAAATGTAGGGTTGTAACAATTAACAATGATATCATTTCTCAATTTCTCACCTCAAGCCTCTCACCAGCTTCAAATGCCCATTTAGCTTCCTGATACCTAGTGATGAACCATGACTATTAGAGCTAGGCCTTCACTCTGGGCCGTAATTGTCCACTGTCCACTGTCACTTTGTAATTATGCTGATGGTTAATCTAAGCATTTCCTCTCTTCAGCTTTTAAAGTCTTGGCCAATAGGAGCGCTTGCTTAGCTATATCTACACAGAAATACAATTTCTGGTCAATTGTCCGATAGGCGTTATTAAATTTAATCCTTTTGTTTCCATTAAAAAAATAACAATAAAAATAAAAGCACTGTAATACTTGCAGAGTTTAAATATATGCATGATTCTGAGAATAAAACCTGTATTTTTTTTTAGTTCCCAGAAATTATTAGGCCTTCTCTGAAGGCCCAGACAGCCCTGAGGGTTTCCTTCTGTTAATATCGTGTTTCACTAAAACATCAAATTACAGAAGGAAAATGCCTACAATCTGAGGAGTGTTTTCCTCAGAATGTTTCCCATTATTCTTTGTAGTTTTGCTCATGTTTTGTGTTCAAGCTTCTGTTCTGCCTGTAGTCATAAAGGTGATCAGCCAGCACGCAAGCAGTTCTGAACAGAATGGCAAAAGTGCAAAAAACATCATCGTCAGAAAAAAAGTGAATTAGCAGTGAGTTAACATTATGGAGTAACATTAACTTGAATAAATAAAGGAAAATTATATTCATAGTGCAGAGAGACAGTTTACATTACATCAGCTTGTGATGGCATTCCAATTAGTTGGGGCTTTAAGGCTGCAACCCCAACACCACCATGCCCCTCTATGCAGAAGGATATATGACAACCTACCTAGCAAGTATTATTTCCTGATAGGTCACTAAAAATACTCATACATCCCAACAAATCAAGTGTCAGTTTACTAATAAAAGGCCTCTTTCACCAACTGTTCTTAAGAAGACATTTGTTCTTAAAACCTGTTACACAGTTTTCACCAAGATTCTGACATTCACCAATGTTTTCTTACTCAGGATTTATTCTTAGGTATGAGAGTCTGCAAACAGTCACAAAGGTGTGAACAATTCTACGGTTTGAAAACACATCACGAATCTGACTTTTTCTTAGGACCTTTCTCAGGAACAAATTTAAGAAAAAACTTAAGAGGATATTAGTGAATGAGACCTGATGTTATTAATTTGAAGCACATTTTGTTGACAATTTCTATCACGGACTGAGAGAAGGTCCACATAAACACAGACAAGGATTCTCCACACAATGCTTCTCAGGCTTATTGTATACTTGGGTTGGTAACATTATATCAATAAACTTTGTTCATCCCTATCTACATATATACCCAGGTTATCTGTAATAGTAAATTTATAAATAAAAATGACCTAAGGATTGCACCTTTAATGGCTTCATTTCCTGGCTAAAAGAGCAATACCCACACAGAAGGAGAAAAGCCTGGATCACTTGGCCTCCATTCATTTTTGCTTGCATGCTGCCAGGCTTCTGGAAACTTCTCTTGGCAAGTAGCAGAGTGAGTTAAGCTACTGAGACTGAGATAACATTGGGGCCAATGGAACATTTCTTTCTCTCTCTCTGTCACTCTCCTCAGCAGCTGTTTCCTAAACTGGAGATGTGCTTTGATTTCAGAGTGCCCTGCCTCTCTGTATAAATTCTCTCAGCTCTCTGTGTTTGCTAGGTTCTAGCTCAAAGACGAGAAGACCTAATTCACACAGTGTAATTAGTGTTTTTCATAAACCTGAGTGCTTATTCATTTTTTGACAATTTTAGGAAATAGTAGGCTAAAACATTCATGTAGGGACAGAAATAGCTAAAAATGTGACTGCACATACTGTAGGCTAAGGGTCATCAATTCTGATCATTGAGGACCAAGGTCCAGTAAGTTTTGGTGATTTTTCTGCCAGAAGTCATCAGATTTAATCATCAGTTGGTTCCCGGCCTTAGCTGGTGTGTTAGAGCAGAAAAATCACCAAACTGTGCTGGACTCTGGCCATCTAGGAGCATATGACCGCTTATGTAAGATATTTTAGAGAAAAGAGAAAAAATGAAAAGACCTAGCATCATAATTTACTTTACAGTTCATCAGAGCAGTGCTTGGTTTGGGAATTAAATTCCTCTTTAGTCTGATGTGAGCCACAGTCGGCCAGCTGCCAACGTTCAGCCAGCAATAAAAATGATAATTTTTTATGTAAGGTCATAATTAAGACTAAATCAAGTGAAATTAATCAGGTTTCCAGGAACATTATACTCTTAAAAAAAGGCTACTAAATGGCTGCTGGCCTGGATGTACAGTTCTAGGAAGTATCTTTAATTGGTATAGAACAGTGACGGGCATTTCAGTCAGATTTGAGATTTGAATTTGTGAGACTTCAATAAAAAATTATCGGACTGACCCCAGAGTCATAGTAGGTGACATGTGACTTGAAATTTACATCAAGAAAGGTGTCCAACCTGGTCTTTAAAACAGCCTCAGCTAACATTACTAGCCTAGTCGTAGTTCACCTCAGACTTTTTATCTGGAAAACAGGGAGTTTGTGAAGAGTTAGGTAGCTGATGCCAAACCCGATATATTCACTAAATTATAATGAAAGTTTGGGAACACTTTATATGGAATGCTTCTTTGTAGATGATTAATAAACTCTTAACAGATTATCAGTAACACATCAACAACATATCAATGAGTAGCAGTAGTTCAGCATCTGAATACACTGAAGTAAATATCTTGTAGATTATAATGTAAGTAATGTTGATAATGTAAGTAATGTTGATTCATTACTTACATTGTGTAGATGTATTGTTTAAATGTTACTTCCATTACACAGAACCTAACCTTACTCAGCCTTACCCAACACCTAACCTTACTCAACCTTACCCAAAACCTAATCTTACTCAGCCTTACCCAACACATAACCTTACCCAGCCTTATCAAAAACCTAACTTTACCCAACCTTACCCAACACCTAACCTTACCCAGCCTTATCAAAAACCTAACCCTGATTGAGGGAGGTGGGGAGAACTTGGGCTGATGTTCTGGGCAGCTTCTGCCTGTAGCTAGAAGGCCAGATCCCCCACATAGCAGTAGTACGACTGATGCAGGACTAAGGAACGGGGAGGAGATGGGGTGGCGGTGGGGATTGTGAACACTTCCATCACAGGAACGGAAGGTGAGGATGTGAATTTATAGGGCGTTAGATTGAAAGAAGGAGGGATTTCAGCCATGCTCCTCCCCTAAACTTCAGTTATAACATTACTACATTATGTTTATGACATGTTCCTGAGAGTCTGTTGAGTGTTTGTTTCATCTAAAAGGACCACTCAAAATAAAGTGTCACCAAAAATTTTGTTCTTTCTTTGAGGAGAGCTTCTTGTTTTTCTGTGACAGTTCCTTTGTGTTGTAGCTGCACTTTGTACTACATGCTACATAGCTCCAGAGACCCTCTGGTGGCATGAAATGCTGCTTCTTGTCTGCTGTGCTGTAGCCTTTAGATGGCTGCACTAGTGTTTTTGTTTTACTCTTTGAGCTAAACAGATAAAAGACTCTATACCCTCTGGTGCAGTATAGAGTTCAGATTTCTCATGGTTCTCCAATATAAGAATGTATAAGAGTAAATTAACTTAAAGTTTCATGAACATCGTCTAACTACACATTTCATTACAAAGTGAGTATAATTATGCCTTAATTTAATTGAATCTAGTGCAGTCCAGTTTGTAAAACATTGAATAAAAACCATTGTAGTTGTAGTTATTATTATTATTATTTTTTTATTACTGTAGTTTTTTTATGTTGCACTACAGGTTCTATTGTCTCCTTCAACTTATTAAATCTCAGAAAAACAAAATATTTTAATGTGTACTGTGAAAATGTCTTGAGGTATGTTAATATAATATTTCTTCCATATTGCCTGCTTCTAATTCTGACTCATCCTTAGTATAAAAGCTTCATATCAGTGGTCACCAACCCTGGTCCTTGAGATCTACCTTCCTGTGGACTGTAGTTCAAACCATAATCTGCGACACCTGCTCCACCTAATAAACTTCTTCCAAAGTCCTTGATTGGTTTGATCAGACGCATGAGAGTAGATAAGAGGAGGGCGCAGCATGTAAGATGCAGGTTGGAGCCAACTTCTGCAGGAAAGTAGATCTCCAGGTGGAGGACCACTGGTGACCACTGCTTTATAGTATGTCAAGCTTCTTTCAACTTTTAGGAGTTTTCTCAGACTGAAAGGCTAGAAGTGGTTCTTCTATGGCATTGCTCCAAAGATGTCCTTTGGCATCTTTATTTTTTAGAGTATACCTTCATCCTTGCCATCTGAGCTGAGCCATAAGGCCACAATGAGCTTTTTCCTGTATCTCCTGTCCTTGCCAGCTTCCTGTGACTCGCTCCAAGAAAGATTCATCTTAGGCGGCTCTACTGACACACCCAGGCTAGGGGAGGAAATGGTGACTGTCTGACAAGAAATGACACCATATTTAAGTGTGATCTATCTGCAAGGGTACTTTTATGTTCTTGTGTGTGTGTGTGTGTGTGTGTCCTCAGTGATCCTCAGTAAGGATGTGTGGTGTGTGTACAGAGGAACAGTAATGATGTAGCAGGAGCTGGGAAGACAGGGCCCAGGAGCATTTCCTAGTATTTCTTAATGAGACGCTGCAGGTTTTACATTGAGTGCGGGCACAGAATATTGCTTGTGTTCCTGCTATTAGCAAGAGAGCTACTGCAAACAAGCTGGGGTTATTTTCAGAGGCTAATCAGCCTTAAAGGATCAACAGAGTCACCGCTCCACCACTGCTGCTGCTACCACAGGCCACTGACTGCTCCAGATGGCAACAGCTCATACAATCATACAATACACATGGGCCATGGAACCAGACGCTCAGCTCAAGAGCTGTTGAAAGGTTTCATTTAAGAAAATGTGCACAACGGTAATGATTTTAAGTACTGAAAGAGTGATGAAACACTTTCATGTGGACTAAATTTGAGTGAGCGGAGCAAACTCTTTTAGTGAAGGTCAGAGAGGAGAAAGAGAGGAAATTGAAAGTTATGATAAGTGCTGCAGGCCATGGAGATATGCCTGTATGGCATGGTAAAATTGCTCAAATCTCAACTGCAGACATGTATAGGATGCAGAAACATGATAGCTATCTGTCCAATCCACAAATAGAGAAACATATAGAGCTCTTACAGAAAGAAATGCATGCCTTAAAATGACATAGAGTCACATGAAGAAATGTGCATCAGCCTTGGTATAAAGCACATTATCAGCCAGAGTGCTGTTTAAGCCTTATTCAAGCTATATTCATTTTACCTGGGTAAGTACTATAAATGAACCCACTTAAATGGCAAGGGCCCACCAGCTAGCCCAAAGTTTTACTACACACTACTATAACCTAAGAATAGCTCAGCCGGTTTGTGTTGTAGTCCCTGTAGTTACTGAATAATAAGCCATAGAATGTTATAAGCCTGGGATTTTAACGGGTTAAGTGATTAGTGTTAAGATACAAGTATTTAATGCATATAGATTTTACAAGAAGTAATTCCATAAAATCCTTAACTGACTGAAACTAGAGCTTATTGGTTAGTGGTTATAGTGGTTATAGTCCTGATTTAATCCACCTCATGCTAAAGTAATTACAAAACCTGCTAACAGACATGTCCATACACCATGTTGTTATTGTTATTGAGTGTGGTGCCTTCCATGGAATGCTATGCTATGGCATTTCAATTCAGGCTGTCTGTGGTTGGTTGAGGAAATTGCATATAGCAATCAAATCAGAAATGTTTAACCCAACGGTGAGTCTTAACTTTTATTACACACTCTTATAACTTAGGAATAACTCAGTTTGCATTGTTTTTCATGTAGTTAATGAATAACAAGTCTTATGATTAATAAGCTTGGGATTATAAGGGGTAAATGTTTTCATGTATCAGTCATATAATTAATAATCATGAAATCAAGAGCATCAGTATGAAAGGCTATAAGAACATGAAATGTATGAGACCCAAACACATCAAAAGTACAAAAATAAGCCAAATAAACCAACGATCACTTTTATAAAGTGAATCATTTCAAGCATGTCTCAAGTCTTCAATCAGTGTTAAAGTTTTGGAAGAAAGGAAAAATTTTGCCAGACGAATCCCTTACAAAATACATCACCAAAGCTCCTCTGGTAAAACTAATCCAGACCAAGTAGTGCTTTATTTCAGATACTTCAGACTACAGCATTAAAGCATAATGACATTTATTATAGATTAAAGTCTGTGCTGAGGGTAATGGGGACTATAGTGAAACTGAACAGGCATTGTTATTGCGGGACCAGCTGGGGCAGGATTCTGGGATGTGACAGTCCAGATACAGAAAGGAGAAAAGAGAGAGAGTGAGGAGGAGGCTGGGAGGAAGGCTCCATAATTAGAGCAAGACTCAAAGTCAATCCCCAGGACTACCGGTGGCATGCAGACTTACATTAACGGCTCTATGGTACGTCTATTTTTGGAGGCCTGTGTGGCGTTGGCAAGAGTGGGATTCCTGGGTGGATGGTCTTCCGCTCGTGCAGCTACAAACACCACACTGCAGGCCTTGTCACATCACCTTCGAAATAATCTACACTAAAATGATATTTACATCCTGCCTGTGTCCCTCTGTGACCTGGCACTGTCTCTGCTTCCGGCCTCAGTGCATCTACTCTCAGTGATTCTTATCTACAAATTAATTATAGCATTTCAGCTTATTAAACGAAACTGACAGCATTTAAGGCCATCATCTCATGGTGAGGATATACTGTATATTTTGCATGGAATACGAGAGGATACAGTTTGTATAATGCTGTGAAAGAGGTGAAACACATGCCTGCAGGGAGACAGCTGGGGTACATCTTAGTCCATAGCTAGGCATTTACCCAAGAATTCTATTAAAGAGTGATTGTTAGAAATAGATTTTGGAAATGTCAGATGATGGAACCTTTGAGAAGTTAAAAAGACTGTGCAAAAGTCTTAGGAGTCTCAGGCAATGTTATTTAAGTATTTTTATCTTGGTGGTAAGCATTTGTTTGTTTTAAAAAATGTAATTAACATTAGAATAAATACAAATAAACAATCCGTTGTGATTTTATGTGTTAGCTCAACTATTTACAAAGATCTCCTTGAGGTAATCCAGTATGTATAGTTACCATCCAACACCTACTTCTGCTAATCAAACCTTTGCAAAATGAAATGAGATGCTGCTGATAGAATTTAAAGGGGACCTATAATGCTCATTTTGAATGTTAATAATTTTATTTTTGGGGTCTACTATAACATATTTACATGCTTCAATTTTCCTAAAACAGAATATTTTTCTCATAATTCACATACATCTCCATACACGCTTTGTCTGAAATGCGCTGTGAGAGCTCCTGTGTCTTTAAGCCCCGTCTCCCAATGAGCCCAGTGTGCTCTAATTTGTCAGCTTGTCCATTCTTTTCTGAATGGTCAACTGTGACATTGCTACAAGTTCCACCCCCACACTGCTGTGGCTGTTGTTACAACTGTATAGGTTCTGTCATATCCATTAGAGCCAGAGTCTGATCCTGAAAGTCACCTAGAACAAGTCAGTAGACCCGATTCACCTTCACAAGCAAGACTGGAGCAAGACGTTTCAGAGTGGTGAGTTTTTACTTTATAGCTCTCTTGCGTGAGGGTGTGGCAATCTTGCCAGTAGGCAGCCAATAAGGATTGTATTACGAGATGACATCATCTTGTAAAAGGGCTAGAATTTCAACAAGGCATTTCAGGCAGCTGAGAAAAGTGGTTTCTGTGGGAGAGAGTTATTACCTCCGGCATGCATTTGCGGCAACTAACTGTATTCTTTTTTTTTTTTTGCATTTCTTCTCTAATTTTCTCCTAATTTTACTATATCAAATACCACCCACTAGCTAGGTCTCCCCTATTCACATGGTTCTACCAGCACTAGGACAGTGAAGGTTAGCACATGCTTCCTCTGAGCCATGTAAAGCACCACTGCATCTTTTCAAACTGCCACAAATGCAGTGTCATTAGACAGCTCAACACACTTGGAGGAGAACAATAACTGACAATTCTGTTAAGTTAGCTGAGTGTGACTGTGCTGAGTGTAGGGAAAATGGAGGGTCATCCTACTCACCCAGTAAGGGTGAGGCCAATTACTCCTGGCCAAGGATGGTTGTAGCATCACCTGGGCCAAGATATTAATAACTGTATTAAAAGCAACAAAACATTTTGTTACATTTAACTAAATAGTTCATTTTATGCCTGCCTAAGACTGTCATTCATTCATTCATTCATCATCATTAACCGCTTAATCTAGATAGGCTTGCGGTAGCAGTTGGGAGAGCAGAGAATTCCAGACGACCCTGTCACCCACAACATCCTCTAGCTCATTTCAGGGGACCCCAACCTGCTCCCAGGCCAACTTGGAGATATAATCACTCCAGCGGGTCCTAGGACGACCCCATGGTCTCATCCCAGTAGGCTGGGCCTGGTACACCCCCACTGGGAGGTGTCCAAGGGGCGTCTGGATCAGATGCCCGAACCACCTCAACTGGCTCCTCTCAATGCGGAGGAGTAGCGGCTCTACTCCGAGCTCCTCACAGATGAATAAGCTCCTCACCCTATCAAATAGAGCGTAGCTTGCCCCCCTGCGAAGAAAGCTCATTTCCGCCACTTGTATTCATGATCTCATTCTTTCGGTCATTACCCACAGCTCATGACCATAGGTGAGGGTCGGGATGTAGACCGACCGGTAAACAGAGAGCTTTGCCTTATGGCTCAGCTCCCAACTACAGTCCGGTACAGTGACCGCATTACTGCTGCCGCCTGTCCCAGCTTGCGGCCAATCTTACAATCCCTCTTCCCAACGCTCGTGAACAAGACCCTGCGATACTTAAACTCCTCCACCTGGGTCAGGTCCTTTTCCCTTACGTGGAGTGGGAATGCCATCCTTTTCCGGGCTAGGACCATGGACTCAGACTTGGAGGTGCTGATCCGCATACCAACCACTGTCAGACAGTATGTATAATACTACTACTACTATTACTACTAGTAATAATAATAATAATAATAATAATAATAATTGTAGAACACTTTTCACACCAGTGGCAGCTCACACTGCTTTACAGACAGGTAATAAAGTTTAATAGTAATAGGATAAACTGTCACTGTCATATCAAAAGCTAAAACCATTTTCAATTTTTATACATCAGCTGCACTTTACATTGTGTTAATGTTTCTTTTCAAAAATACCAATAGAACTCACCACCTATAAACTAGGGTCTGCTGTCAAAGTGAAGAAATTAAACAAACAGTAATCCACTTACATAAAAAAGAGTAACGCAAAATAAAAAAACTAGAATTTCTAAAACTAGTACAGAAAATGATTAAAAGATACAGAGAAAATGGGAATCCTAACAACAATGCAAGAGCTGGTAGACCAACAAAACTGTCACCTTCAGATAAACAGCACTTAAAGCTTCCATCTTTGAGAGAGAGGAGAAAATCAAGCTCCACTCTTACTTTAGATCTGAAAAAATCCTCAGGAGTTTCTGTCCATCCTTCCACTGTGAGAAGACTCTCTGAGTCACTGAACTCAACACTGTCAATTCGAAAGGATTTGTTGCTGTCAAGAAGCTGTTACTGAGGAAAGGAAACAGACAAAAAATAAAATTTGCCCTAGAACAATAAAAAAGGAGATGAGCTGAGATGTAGAGTAAGATTTTATAGACTTATGAGTCTAAACTTGAGATCTTTGGAAGTAACAGAAGACAGTATGATGCAGCCAGAGCAATGAAAGACTCTTTAGACCATGTCCTCAAGCATGGTGAAGGATCAGTACAAGATTGGGGATGTAAAACAAAAACTAGAGTTCATGATTTGTTTTTGGCTAAAGACATCATGAACCTATATAGAACGTATATAGAACCATCTCATGCTCAAATGTTTTTTTGCATGGTGAAACGTGCTGTATTTGATTCGATATAGAACCTTTTGAAAATGGTTCTGTATAGCACCAAAAAAGGGTTCTTCTACTGTTACAAGCCTGACACTGACAACCTTTGCCTTATTAAAGCACCCTTGAAGAACCATCCTTTTAAAGTGTGCACTTATCAAACAAAGAAGCCCGCTGGTGTTCCCAGAACAATGGACTGACCACCCCAGAGTCCAGACCTCAAAATCACTGAATGTGTTTGGGATTATTTGGATGATAAGAAGCAGAAAATGCAACCAACTTCTAAGACTGAACTTTGGAGGTGTGAAAAATTTCCCTGCAGATTTCTGGGTAAAACTGGAAGCAAGTCTGTTGAAAAGAATGAAAGATGTAAAGGCAAAGACTGGACACACTAAACACTGACAAATATGATATTATATTTAGTTGTGTGTAATTTTCTGTAAAATATATGTTTTCTGACATTACAGGGTTTTGATATGACAATGATGATGTACTTGATTCCATCAAAGCAGAGTTTGCCTTCAAATAAAGATACCTGATAACAACTAATGAGCTCCTCGTACAATGACGGCACGAAGTTTTCATATAAGTGTGTAATGAATGTAATTTAGAATCTGCTCTTCATTTTTGCTGTAGCATTTGACAATTTGATATCTTGTATGTTTGATCATCATCTAAATGAGCCCCTGCTTCGTCTCCTCAGAGCTGATGGTATTTTCACTACTTCATATTCTCCCATCATCATCTAATGAACAAGAACACACGTCAAGCCTAGCTTTAATGAGGCTTCATGCAACATCAAATCAGTCAAAATGAATTGTGAATATTCATACTGTCCTGCAGCAAGCAATTACAGAAGAGTTTCATGGGAGAGAAACATAATTTCAGAGATGTTGATTCATAATGAAACAATACCCCTATTGTCAGTGAATCAGTAATGGATTTCTCCACGTTTCTCCAAACAGCACAGCTTCTCTCCTCACTCTTTCAGCTTCTTTCCTTTTAAGAAGTTGTTCATGATCATTACAAAGGGAAAAAAAACATTAAAAATTAATCAAAGAACAAACGTCCAAGCAAGTAGTCTGATTCACATTAAAGAGTCTGATCAAAATGCTCAAATGTGCAATGTTTTTGACATACAACACACAGTGGTAGACAAAAGTTTGGGCACTTCTGGTCAAATCAAATGTTTTTGTTAATTTTCCAAGACAAATAAGTTATTTTTTCTAATTTATATTTATATTCTTCTTTATTTATATATAATTCATATGTGCTCTAATGTGCCCACAGCTACCTGAAGACCCTCAGATACATCCAAACAGGGCAAATCTATCCAGCAAGCTAAAGTCAATTGGCCTTTATTGTCATTTCTCAGCATAACTTGTATACATTTGAACAAAATGTGGTTCTTCAGGCTCCATGGTGCAGCACATTACACAGTGCAGATACACAGCAGTGAGAGACGAGCACAGAATATACAAAAAAAAAAACATCAGGCAATAAATATGCAGAACAATCAATACATGTGATAAGAAATACCAGCCAGGAAAATAAAACAATATATACGAATAGACATCGTATTTAGTGTCGGCGTAGAGTAAGGCACAGGGGAGCCCATGATTCCCACCACAAGAAGTACGCTTTAATGAAAGACCAAGGCAGAAAAGCACATATAATGCACTGTACCTGTGTGGGAGGTCACCACCAGCGCACAGGCTTAACCCAACCCCACACACTAGACACACTAATTAAACCCATACAAAATAACACAACTAACAAAGTAACACGTCCCAACATCCCAACACAAAATAATACATCTAACACATAACACATCTTTACACACAAACAATAACATTTAAACACTAATCACTTAAAGGCAGCCACCAACCAGTTGTGGGTCACTACTATATATATATGTGTGTATACACACACAAGGATTGACATCAAAGCAGTGGAAACATTGTCAACTGTGTAGAAACAACAATCATGACACTACAACATCGTACTGTTTATCAGTTACACCATAAGCTGATGTACAATGAACTTTTACCAGCCATAAAGACTACAAACATGGCGGTAACCAAGTATCTATTAATTATAACCACTACAGGATGAACTAGTTAAGTGAAACACAAAACACTATAATGGTTAGTATAATACACACACACACACAGACACATCTTCTAAGTCACTTATCCTTCTGGGTCGCGGGGGAAACTGGAGCCTATCCCAGCAGTCATTGGGTGGAAGGCAGGATACACCCTGGACAGGTCTGGTTAGTATAACAAAACACGTGAAATGCATTTAAACACTGTGGTAAGAATAACATGTTAAAACAAAAAACTACTGGAAAATAAACTGTAGAAGAAAATACAAAAGGAAATGAACAAAAAACAAACAAAACCACAAGGAATGCCGGGAAGCTCCACCCCGTCACTACAACATTCAGAGACAGGCTGCTTCAGACTGCACAAAGTACTGGCCACTTTCCCAACATGCTTTGCAAATAACAGCTAACTACTGTAATATCCAGCATTTTAACTTCTTTCACAGGAAACTGGACCTGTTTCTCTCAAAATTCCTTATTCTTTACAGAAATCTGCTGTATTTAAGGAATACAGTAGATCAAAGCATCATTTCCTCTGTTAATGTTACATCAATTCTTTACAGTGTGTGAAAAAGTTATGGCACATTTTAGTGCTGCACAACATGACAATATATAACATTATTGTGATAAAGTATGCCACAACGTATATATATATATATATATATATATATATATATATATATATATATATATATATATATATATATATATATATATATATATATTATGATGCATATTGTGTATCATGAAAATGCCCATTTTTGCCATATCACTCATGCCTAGCACATTTTATACCGTATTTGTTTTTTTCTGATATGTTAAATCTGGCAAAAATAGAATTGTGTAGTACAAATTGCCATATTTAAGTTCATTGTAGAATGACTTATTTTCAATGAATAAATTCACCAAACATGTCATTTGACTGGGTATATACAACCTTTTGAATATGACTCTATATGGTCTGTGGGTGAGGCATTCTAATCCATTAAATAAGGCTACATGGATGATGTGTATGCCAACCATTGAGGCTTTAGCCAATTACATTTTGAAATATGACAGTCCTGAAGTGCTGCAGAATGGCTGGAAGAATGACTTATCATCCCAACACTGCAGCTTATCCCAAGCATAAAATCCATGAAATGTCAGAGTTTATTAATCATCCCGAGTTATAAAGCAATTAAATCAATATCACCAGGCCTCTTTAAAAACAACTATTGTTACTTATTAAAACTAAACTGCACGAAGAAGATTAATTAAGCCATATTAAAAGGGATCCTTTGTAGCCTTAGACTGTACGGCGTTGTTGCTTTAATGAGAATGCGCCCTAATGATAGTGCCTTCAAAAGATAACACTTTCATTATACTTGTGTAAATCAATTCGTAAATGAGAATTACCCAGCTATGAAGAATTTGAGACCACTGTGTATGAGTTATTCGTAATTAAAGGGTGGATGTAGGATCAGTTGGTCGTGCTTCATTAATGTGGGGTTAGACAGCAGAAATGGGTCCAGAGAGCATGCTAATGAGTTCAAGGAGCAATGAGCGAAGAGCAGAGTCAAATCTCTAGTGCTCGTGTGAGCAGTGTGGATAACGCTGCTACATCCACAAGCTTGTACTCATGGATAACGCTCTTTAGTACAATAACTGCCGCAAAGTCTCATGGGATTAGTCCTTACTGAAAAACATCTTTTTTTGAGAGTACATTCTTTCTGATGCTGTAATACAGCACTGCTGGTACTTGAATGGTATCTAGCTTTCTTTGTAATGTGAGTTCTCAACTGCATACCTGCCAACACTCATGTTTTTCACAGGTTCTTTTCTATTTTGATTCCTAATGCCATTCTGCTCTCATTACACAATATCTCCTGCAGTTCACCCATTTTTCAGTGAAAGTGTCTGACTAATTGGTTGAATAGAGAAGCCATGAATGTACTTTCTTCTTCTGTTGTTTCATAACCAATAAATGCCTCTACTTTTACAACATACCCTGCAAAATTACCCTGTACAAGCAAAAGCTCAAAGAGGCGACTGAGCAACTTCAGGGCAATACATTACATGACAATTTTAATTTTAGTCAACATGTTTAATAACTCTGATTAGCAGATTACTTTAAGAATATTATAAGATTATTCAATTTTCACACACACACACGCACACACACATACACACATTTTCTAAACAGTTTATCCTTCTGGGTCCCAGGGTATTCAATATTAAATTGAATGTAAAAGACCCCTAGTCAAATTATATGTTTTGTTGATTTTCTAAGTGAAAATAAGTTAACACATCTTCTACAGAGAACACACTTAAAAATGCCATTTTCTGCTAATTTCTAGCACGATTTCTAATTATTTTCTGACTTTCACATATTAAAACAAAATAAAACATGACATACAACCCCATTTTTTAAAAAGTTGGAACACTGCAAAATGTTGAAATAAGTTTCTGGCAGCAAATTCAAACTAAGCACATATTTTAAAATAAATCTAAGTTTCAACAATTGATATTGTTTTCTTTGTACTATTTTCAATTAAATATAGGGTTTAAATGATGTGCACATCATTGCATTCTGATTTTATTTACATTTTGCACAGTGTCCTAACTTTTTTTGGAAACAGGTTGGTATAAAATGTTCCGTACATGTACGTGTTTTAAGAAATTTTGTCTGGTGAAATTATTCTCTTTTGGCAGATCATCATGTGTGTTTTTTAAAAAGCTCGATTTCAAAAGATGAAATGACCTAAAATAAGAAAACATACTTGAATAATTCTATGGCATTTCTACAAATGTTAACAAAACCAGCAGTCACCAATCACCATGAATAATATTGGGCAAATAAAGAAAATATATTTAAAAGCATGAAACATCAAACAAGCACAAACTATAAGCAAGAATCCAGCAAAAACAAGCACAAAGACACACAGCTAAGTCCCTCAATGTTCATCCCAAACACTGTTACATAAGAAATTTTAATGATGCTTTGTGTTTATCTCCATTTACTCAGGGCTGTGTCTATGGGTTGGGGCTGAGTCATGTAGGCTGTGTTGTTTTTGGTTCTTAGCTGCTAAGAGAATATCCCATAATTTCAAAAACAACTGTTGGCAGCAGGAAAGACATTGTGGTGCAAGACATAAGGGCTGCAGTACAGACTCATCATTCAGGACAAAGGAGGAAGAGGAAGCAGTGAGAAAAATGCCTGGAGCAGGTATCTCCTCCTTGCCTAATAGAGCTTAGCTCCAACTTTAATTTATCTCCAACCTTCACTCCAACCTTAATCTACCTCCAACCTTAGCTATAGCCTTAATCTACCTCCAACCTTAGCTATAGCCTTAATCTACCTCCAACCTTAGTTTCAGCCTTAATCTACCTCCAACCTTAGTTACAGCCTTAATCTACCTCCAACCTTAGTTTCAGCCTTAATCTACCTCCAACCTTAGCTACAGCCTTAATCTTCCTCTGACCTTAGTTTCAGCCTTAATCTACCTCCAACTTTAGCTACAGCCTTAATCTTCCTCTGACCTTAGTTTTAGCCTTAATCTACCACCAACCTTCATTTCAGCCTTAATCTACCTTAGTTTCAGAATTAATCTTCTCCAACTTTCAGTCTTAATACACACCCCACCTTAGTTTCAGCCTTAATCTACTCCCAAATTTAGTTTTAGCCTTAATCTACCACCAACCTTAGTTTCAGAATTAATCTTCCTCCAACCTTAGTTTCAGTCTTAATACACACCCAACCTTCGTTTCAGCCTTAATCTACCTCCAAGCTTAGTTTCAGCCTTAATCTACCACCAACCTTAGTTTCAGAATCAATCTCAATCCAACCTTAGTTTCAGTCTTAATATACAGCCCACCTTAGTTTCAGCCTTAATACACACCCAACCTTCGTTTCAGCCTTAATCTACCTCCAAGCTTAGTTTCAGCCTTATTCTTCCACCAACCTTCGTTTCAGCCTTAATCTACCTCCAAGCTTAGTTTCAGCCTTATTCTTCCACCAACCTTAGTTTCAGGCTTAATCTACCAGCAACCTTAGTTTTAGTCTTAATCTACTACCAACCTTAGTTTCAGCCCTAATATACATCTAACCTTAGTTTCAGCCTTAATCTACCTCTAAACTTAGTTTCAGCCTTAATCTATACCAACAGTAGTTTCAGCCTTAATCTACCTCCAAACTTAGTTTCAGCCTTAATCTATCTCCAGCCTTAGCTCCAACCTTAATCTATGTTCAGCCTAAGATTCAACCTTAATCTGTCTCCAACCTTAGCTCCAACCTTAATCTATCTCCAACCTTAGCTCTAACCTTAATGCATCCCCCTGCCTTAGCTCCAACACTAATCAAATACTGTAATCATTTCTATATTTTTGGGCAGGAGTGTTATGTTTGAATTAGATATGTCATTGGAGCACAAACAGGATTGGACTGTGACCTTATATAATTAGATAAGATGGTTCACTGAAAAAATGCTGCACATATATGAAGTCCATTTTGTCTGTCATTTATCTGGAAAAAATGGAGTGTAAAATGCACTGGTACATTGGGATGCATTAATTTTAATCAATTCCTACGTTATAAAAAAAGCTTGATGTATTGTTTTGATGACTGTGTAAATTGATCCTCCAGTTTAGAACTGTACTGAAATAATTCAACAGAATTCAGTCAAGCACTGAACTCTTTTCTATAATATAATCAAAACTGAATTATAATTGCAATCATAATTGAATCATTTCCTAAAGAATTGCAACCAAATGGAATCATTGTTATATTTACACCCCTATAAACCCTCCATTTACAGGTTAAGCATCTAAAGATTCTGCTGACGTTTTTCGAAAACAACAAGGAAAGAGGAAAAGAAGTTAAAGTGAAATCTAGAACCGTTTTCCATTTACTGCAGCTCAAGCCATCTTCATACACCCTTTCCTTCTTCTATTCACTGCTTCCTACAAAGAGACAGTGAAGTTCTTTCTCTGCCATTTTAGTTTTAGTCATGGAGCCCACAGTCACAGCGTTGTGGTCAGTAATGGAAAATCCCAAAGCCGTGTCAAATCCACAGTGGTCGTTTGCAGTCTTCCTGTGCAGAGTTGTTATTGAAAACACCTTGGCAGCAGCACTTCTTTGGAGCAAAGGGCTTATGAGAAGAGACAAGCCTTCTGTCTCTCAGGCCATAATAGTCAACATAGCTTCGCACATCCACAAACTACTCTCTTCTGGTGGAGATAGCTGCTGCTGCATTGTAACAGCTGGAATTGAATTGTGGAGCCTAATCTCTTCTCAGATTCAAATGAAAGAGAAAAGAAGGAATAGGAGCTTCTGTCAGGAGACAATTTTTGATCATTTGAACTCTCGTTTTCCTGCCCTTGTGGTATCCTCTCACTCTCTGATTGTTCTCGTAGAACTCTGACCCAGTTTGACACTCCCCACAGTGTGAAAAGATGAAAATAACAAACTGACAATCACAACCTAAGAATAAGCCAAGTGTCTTTCTGAAGAGCATTCCAGTCTATGTGCAGCACTGAAGCAATTATTAACAGAAAAAGAATTTACCAAAACTTAAAATATGTCATTAACCTTCAGAGCTCTTGAATTATAACTGTCATTTCACCACATTAATGTGGCATTGACTGTAAATTTAGAATCCACACAGTCAAAAACATTTTATGTGTTTTTAGGAAGCGACGAGTGAGAAATAATTCATACAAAATTATAACTGACACACCTTTCAGTCAATCACAGTCATCCCTAAACATTCCTTCTTCCATTAAGGTAGTGCCCAGAAGCATAAACCTTCAACAGAACTCTGAACAAACCTGCAGAAAACAGAACATACCTGAAGTGAGAACAGCAATGGCAGCAAATTAGTCATATTTGCTGTACTAGGAAATAGTGGAAAGGTGTTGCTGAAGAACGTATAAAGCCCGCTATCCTGATCACCTGGACAATGGTATTGTTTTTCTTTTTTTTTCCTTATTGAAGCTGAAACAGTTCTGAATTCATCTATGAAAAAGACCACACTCACAGCTCAATGACTAAACTATTAACAGACAGACTTATATTGACTCTAAGGGAAGTCAAACATTATCTGAGTTATTGTATTCTTTAAAAAAAAGAATCTTATTATACTTTAATTAATGTTACAGACTCATGTTTAGATCAGTTAGCTAACTACTTTTCTTAACTTGGCTGTTGACAGTTAGCTTCATCATCAGTCAGATTGACCAAGACTGTACATTGTGTGTAAGATAAATATTAATGTACTTGTATGCATGACATTCCTTTTTTTGTTTTGTTTTTTGTTTGTTTGTTTAAGTTTGTTTTAGTACAGTTTGCTGGAAGACCTAGTGAAAAAAATAATAAGTCCTCTTCAGCATTTAACATTGCTCTGATTAGCTCCAGTGCTAGTTTAGCATTAGCTCATCTGAAGGGGTAACTTCCATTGTAAAACCCTATTAACCTCTGGGGTTGACAATGTATACAATACTGGTTGGCTGACTCAACATAAGGTGTCAGTGGATGGCTAGCAGCCATGCTAACCACAACAATAACTCTTTTTAACACTGAGAAATGGGTAAATAATCACAAAGACATTTAGTGTTGAAATTGTCATTATGCATTTATTTTACAAAGTCTCCAAATAGACAGTGCAGTTCAAGGCTGGATTACAAAGCATTTGAAAGGGATACAATCGCACTGGAGCCTTCATTTAAACAGCAAAATGCTAGCCTTCCGGGACCAAAAAGTAAGTCTCTAGCATGCAGCATTCCCACGATTTTTTATTCTTTTATGTATGGCGTTCTTTGATGTTGCATATGACATTGTTGACCTGAGAGGGCTAAAGGTGCCATAGAATAGAAAACTGTATTTATGTTCACATAAAAGAATAAGAAGAGTTCAGTATATAGAACTGATTTACCATGAACATCTTGACAGTAATATTTATGCCCCCAGATTTTACATACACCAGCCCACACTCTAGCACAGCAGACAACAACAACAACAGAGCAACACCAATGAAAATAGCAGACTATTTGCAGAAATTATATCATTTTGGGCAGTGAAGGTATGTCTGCGCTTTTCATACCCTTCCCAAGGGTACTTAATGAACTGTCAATGGGTATGGCTGTTGGTCATCTTTAAATGAGGCTGAAGTTGGCTACCTATTCACCAGCTTCTTAACATAATCTACCATTCCATCTTAAATGCTACAGCTTGCACCGGAAAGTAACTATGGCACCATTTAAGGTGGAATAGAAAATCTGCAAAACAAGCCAGTGGGTAGGAAGCTAACTTCAGCTTCCACATCTCTAACAGGGTCCTGGACCATTTTAATTCAAAGTTGTTAGATTGCTCTGCACATTTCACAGTGAGCTAACAACTTTAATTTACTTTGTGTTGTTGTCTAAATTGAAGGCAAGTAGCTAGTATAGGTAACGTTAGCTACTAGCAAGCTCCAAGTAACTAGCATAGCTAACTACATAGTATGACAACCTAGCTTGTTTACATGGAGGCTCATTTTATTTTCCCGCCAGTTTCTATTTCAACATGTTGCTTCTGTGTGAGCCATTGTGGTGCCTCGTTGTAAATCAGCAAATTAGAGCAGCGTTTATCAAATATATCCACCAAAAAAGGGATAAAAGCTTGTTTTATTCTAAGGTCAAATCATAGGGATGGAAATGAGTGTGCAAAACTGCATCTGGGCATTTTTTGCCCTGACCCAAAGTCACATACCTTCTATGTAGACATCAGAGAACAATTTAAAAACTGAATAAATGTATTCTATGGCACTTAAACATCAAGTGACTAAACAATTTCACTGGTTTGATTAATGTAAGCATCGTTTTTTGGCTGTAAATTGGCCTGCATGCACATTGTGTCAGTTCTCAAACACAGATAGTTAGTACAAGTGTTGCAGATGCTACCAGGTAGTCTGAAGTGCAAGTTTGACAGATGTAGCAACAATAAGGGATCAACAATAACTTGGTAAGACAGATAGAAGAGTTTCACAGTGCTGCATTTATCAAGAAACTTCCCAAATATAAGCAATAGGAAGCCGAATACAGCAGCCGTGTTGTGCTAATGCCATGTTCACAACAACTACATCTCTATCAGAGGCAAGAGGCATGAACTCTCCTCAAGACTGCAGTATGTTCATTTCCATTTGCCTACATTTTCTGCAGCTGTGCCTTTGGCCAGCATGTCCATTTCCCATCTGTTTTACTGATGACCTCCTCGAGCCATTAAACCTCTGTGATGAAATTTCTTTGGGTGTGAGATAAGGCCCGTTGGCCATGATAAAACATACAATAAAACTGCTTTACGGTGAGATCGTTTGGTATTTTTCCTGTCAGAGATATGCAGCTGATGGGGATAGCCTGCGTGTTTCCTCCTGTACAGTGCAGCCTTTATTCTCCTCTTCTGTCAGAACCTCTGGAAAAATAATCAAATAAATAAACCAATAAATATTCCTAATTGCCTGCAGGCAGGTAATAAAGCAGAGGATGTTGGCCAGTGCACAAGGCCAAGCATGAAGGCTCTGCAATCCTCAATCAGCCACGAGGACACAGTGTTATTACAATTATACACACTCACACACACAGGTAACGTATGCACATGTTAAATTAACTTACAGGCATTACACATGAATCACTTGCTCATATGTGCATGAATCACAGTAATTACACATAAAACACAATCATTGTATTTCCTTGCAAATCTATTTTTTGTGAAAAGTTTAGGGAGACCTAGATTATTTTTGACAATTTGCAGTAACAAACAAATGAATACGTGAAGACTGAACAGGTTTATCTTGAGGAAAAGAAAATCAGACAGGTGACAATATGTATGATAATACTGTGTAATGTGGCAGTGGTATTTTGAGAATGATATCGCACCCAATTTACTTTACTTTTGCTTTACATTCTATTATTTTGCTTTATTTGCTTATTTAACATATTGATCAACATCATTGTTTCAGAAGGTAAATGAGCCAGTTTTAGCCAAATGGTTCATTTTATCTGCAGTCCCTGGGCAGGTTAATGTTGATAGAATTCATACAACTATAGGTTCATATAATGCTCCTCAGGCAAAAAAATGTAATAAGAGTATACAGTAGCCATACTTTTTTTGAAAACAGGTAAATGACTGTCAAACTTCTTAAATTAAAGACAGAGAATTCCAATCATGTGATGCATGGACAGAAAATCAAAATACCCAAAGTATTACTATGTAGCCATTTTATGTTAACAAACCAATCACCCTAATCGCATCAACAGAATTGGGCATTTTGGCCTAAAGTTAGAGTTTAATATGTTATTTGTTGTATTTTGCAGTATTCTAGAGCTCAGCATTACATCCCTCAGGTTCATCAGTTTGACAGAATTCAGTTTTATTCTGTTTCCATGTTGTTGCCCATCAAAGTTCTCTCACTACAGCATGTATTACACAAATAAATCATACAACCATTGGGAATCCCTGTGGTGTCAACAAATCCTGCCTGCCAGTCTAGCCACTGAGCTATCGGACAACAAATACAACCAACAGCAATTCTATGTTTATTCAAGAGAAAATGAACAGAGAAAAGAAGCCGAACTGAAGTTTGGTACACGATATGGCCAAAAGTATGTGGACAACCCTCCTAATTGTTGAGTTTAGGTGTTTCAGCCTCATCCAATGCTAATAGGTGTATAAAATCAAGCACATAGCCATTCAATCTCCATAGACAAACGTTGGCAGTAGAATGGATCATACTGAACAGCCCAGTGACTTTAGATGAGGCACTGTCATAGGATGCTACCTTTACCACAAGACAGCCTGTGAAATTTCTGCCCTACTAGATCTGCCCTGGTCAACTGTAAATGTGATTATTATGAAATAGAAACATCAAGGAGCAGCAATAGCTTAGCCACCAAACAATATACCATGCAAATTCACAGAGCAGGGTCACCAAGTGCTGAAGCATGCAACATGTAAAAATCACCTATCTTCTGTTGTAAAACTCACTAGAGAATTCCAAACTGCTCTGGAAGCAACAACAGGACAGAAACTGTCCATGAACTTCATGAAATGGGTTTCCAGGCCTAAGATCACTATGCACAAAGCCACGTGCCAGCTGGAGTGGTGTAAGCACTCTACCACTGGACTCAGCAGTGGAAATGTGTTCTCTAGAGTGATGAATCATGCTTCACTATCTGCCAGTTTACTGGATGAACCTGGGTTTATTAGAAGCCAGGAGAATGTCACCTACTGGAACACATTGTGCCAAAAGTAAAGTTTAGAGTAGGAGGAATAATTGCCTGGGGCTCCTTAATTCCAGTGAAGGGTACTACAGCATACAAAGACATTTTAGACAGTTATATGCTTTGTGGCAACAGTTTAGGGCAGGGCCTTTCCTGTTTCCTGTCCCTGTGCACAAAGTGAGCTCCATAAAAACATGATTTGAAGAGTTTGATGTTGAGGAACTCCACTGGCTCCACCTTTGGGATGAACTGGAAAGTCAACTGCAAGCCAACATAAGAGCCTGACCTCACAAATGCTCTTTCAACTGAATGGGTACAAATTCCCACAAACATACTCTAAAATCTAGTTGTAAACCTTCTCAGGAAAGTGGAAGCTGTTAAAGGTGGGGGATACTGGGTAATGAGGGGTGTCCACATACTTTTGGTTTGGAATGGGAGGTCCAAGAACCTCCAAGAATACAGATCTGATGGTCAGGTGTCACTTTTGGCCATATAGTGTATCTAGATAGCCAGGCAGCCCTTGTTAACTTTAATTTCTTGCTTGTGCTCCTCCCACCTTCAAGATACATCATCAGAAGGGGTTTTTCTAGTCTTTAAACTGGAAAAGTAGCCTAGAGACTGCTGTAGTACCACTGTAGGATGAGAGTAATGATGTTGACAACAAATGTAGCAATGACTATATTTTCCATTTTGACTAAAATATTAGTATTAGAGTCTCCAAGTATGTGTGCATAGTACACAAACCCAGTAGAGTGGGCCCGAAAATCTCGTCCACTGTTCCACTGCAGGAGTGCTTCTCCTCTTCAGTAGCAGTGGCTTTATCAGAGCTTAAGCATGTCACATCCAATCTTCTCGTGTAGATGCATCTCCACACTTAATTCAATGGCTAAAGACCACTGTTAGAGTTTAATGATATTTGTTATGCCTTCTTTAGTTCAGTAAAACTTCTCAGAGACTTGAACTCAGACAGTGGACTCCAGACGCAGCGCTCTGTGACAGGCGAGCGACCGTGGGGCAAACAGAGACAGAGACAGTGCCGGTGTCAGGTTGTGTTGCTTCAGAAGGCATCCCCTAGCATAACAAAGCCCTGCCCACATGTCTGGCCTACCCTGCAGCACTGCCCCCTTCAATCTGAGCTTCATCAGACCCTGAGGATTCTATTTTATTCTTCCTCAGCTCATAAAGTGGAATTTGACCTTCTCCTTCTTAGCTAAGTGTTATTAGCTGCTGGCTCCAGCGGTCTGAAAGCGAGCTGTGCTATGGTCAGGGAGGCACGTGGCAGTGTAATGGCCAACAATGCACCTTCTGCCACCCCAGCCGCCAAAATGGCACCGAGCAAATGTGCCGCAGAGCTTTAATGATGCAGTTAGGTTCATCAGGGCAGTGCTGGGTTTGGGAATTAAATGCCTCTTTAGTCTGATCTGAGCCACGGCCGGCCAGCTGCCAACGTTCAGCCAGTGATAAAAATGATCATTTTTTATGTTGAGGTCACCACTGAAACTAAATCAAGTGAAATGAATCTAGTTTCTAGAAACATTGTACTTTTAAAAGAAAAGGCTCCTAAACGGTTTTTGGCTTGGATGCACAATTCTAAGAAAAATCTTTCATTGGTATAGAAGCTTTACATCATGTGGAAATTCTTTAAACTTTATAAAGGTTCTTCAACTTGGTCTACAAAGAACCATCCATTGAAAGTTTTTTAGGGAACCAAAGGTGGTTCTTCTATGGAATCACGCCAAAGAACAGTTTGACGGCGTTATTTTTAAGAGTGCTAGAGTACACACGAAAGAACACAGGAGTATAGTAAAAGCGTGACTTTGATAGGCATGGTGTCCAGCACAGAAATACAGATAAAGTTGTCTTAAATTCTGTGCAATTACCATGTAAATTGATGCGTCAACATTGTTTATACTAGTTTTAAATCTCACACTGACAGCATAACTAAAGCAGCATTTTTTCATCTTAGAAACATTGCCAAAATCAGGCCTTATCTCACGCTGCATGATGCTTTCATTTTCTGCCATTTGGATTATTGTAATGCATTGTTCACTGGCTTATCCGAAAGACTATAGATAAATTACAGCTTGCACAGAATGAAGAAAGAGTTCTGACTCAAACACAGAAGAATGAACATATTACTCTTTATGGCTTCCTGTTCAATACAAAATACAATTCCATTAATGTACCAGCGACCTTCTCTCAGATTGAACTGAATATGCTTCACAATGACGTCTAAGACACACTTAGTGTACATGCTCCCAAACGGTGAGACACAAGGCTCAGACTTTGGCATTATAAATATATATATTTATATATATATATATATGTATACATATACTTTGTTAGCCCCCTTTCACCCTGTTCTTCAATGGTCAGGACCCCTACAGGACCTCCATAGGTACTATTTGGGTGGTGGATCATTCTCAGCACTGCAGTAACACTGACGTGGTGGTGTTGTGTTAGTGTGTGCTGTGCTGGTACGAGTGGATCAGGCATAGCAGTGCTGCTGGAGTTTTTAACACCACCAACCAAAAACATCTAGCTAACAGCGTCCTGTGGGCAGCGTCCTGTGAACACTGATGAAGGACTTGAGGATGACCAACACAAACTGTGCAGCAGCAGATGAGCTACTGTCTCTGACTTTACATCTACAAGGTGGACCAACAAGGTAGGAGAGTCTAAAAATTCCAGCAACACTGCTGTGTCTGATCCACTCATACCAGCACAACACAGATTAACACACCACCACCGTGTGAGTGTCACTGCAGTGCTGAGAATGACAGACCACTCAAACAATACCTGCTCTGTGGTGGTCCTACAGGGGTCCTGACCACTGATAAACGGGGTAAAAAGAGGTAACAAAGTATGCAGAGAAACAGTCTGTAATTGTAGAACTACAAAGTGCATCTATATGGTAAGTGGAGCTATACACAATAACACACTCTGCACATTATTTGCACAAATGCACACTTGATATATTTAACGTGTTTTTTCTCTTTAGGCCAGATGGCTGAGGTTATCATGTCCTGTTGCCATAAAGATGTTCTCTTCCAGCAACTGAGCATCTACTCCCAGAAGTGTACGTCTTTGAACTGGTGTGTGTGTGGAGCACTACAGTGGGCTGACAGAGATGTGCTTCGTGCGGCGGGGGTGGGGGGGGGTGTGGAGAGACAGACAGGGAGGAGTCATCAGGGATGCAGGCTGAGAAAACTTTTTTTTTCTTAGTTAACTGGAGTTGTCCATTCTGTTCGGCATCAGTGGCCTCCACCCAATGCAGAGTCCTTAAAGAGACTGTTCTTCCATTCCTGCATCCCATTCTCCGCTCTCCCTGAATCCTGCTTTCTCTCTCTCTCGGACCCTGTGTTATTTACCCTCTGATAGACTCTCACTGCTCTGGCTGTTCAGGGGCGTCAGTGAAACATCACACACAGCAAACCTATTGTTACTGCTACATGAGAGATGGGAGAGCAGTACCACAGTGGCCTTGCTCATAATGGTTATTCAGGGTTAAAGCTATATCTGTGTGCTCTCCAATTCTAAAGGGTATCTTGGCAAGTGAAATTATCTTAAATCTGGTTGATATGTCTATGTTTCTCATTTCGAGGTTGTTGCTAGCTTGTAAAGATTATTTAACGTATTTTTAGACATTTGTTACTTAAGTAAAATTGTCTAACTATGTTAGTATATTAGTAGCGTGTTATAAGAAATATGCTTGAAACAAGCCAACTTATCTGCCAATATAATTATATAACTCGACTTAAGGAAAATCCCTTAAAACAAGTAAAAAAAAACTCTAGACATTTGTTATCTTACAATAAGCCTACAATAAACAAGTCAAAAATCAAAATGAGATATATTAGATATATTGACTAGACTTAAAATAATGTTGCTTACCAAGATACCATTTTTGCAGTGTGCTGTCTTTTTGCCTGAATAAAGATAAAATATTTCATATTTTTTAACATATTTGTTTGGAACATATGATTAAAATGTGTCTAACAAATGATTGCTTTCCCATAATTTCTATTTAACTGCTTAGCAACCCTGCTGATCCTTTAAGGTCAACACAAAAAAGTGTCTAGTTCTGCCGTTTAGTCTGTTCCTCCATTAATAATTCTAAGTGCTATTGTTGCATTTATTTGATATGTAAACAATGTGATCTAGCAAAACTGAAAATTCATCAAAATTTAATTTGTTCGCATCACAAACTACTTATTTAACAATAATAATGCAAGTCAACTTTCAGCCAACAAGTATTGTTACTTTGATTATACAAACCAATAATAAGTGTTTACTGATATGAATTCCCTTCTGAAAGTGTGTGCACGTGCATTCTCACTCAGGAACTATTGCAGTATGTCCGACAGTAAAGGCAGTATAGTGCCTTTTACAGTGAAGGAAACACGACAGTAGCACACAGAGAGCCCAGATTCCATATGCAGGTATGGCGAGGCCTTATTATTGGCAGGGTTAACTCTGTCTGTGCTATGATTGAAGACTGTGGTCCACATTATATTTTATCTATTGCAGCATTTGCCAGGTACAGGTTAAACACAGTGTTTTTGAGCCTGCAATGCTAATGTTAATAAGCCTGTATTGTTAACAAATTTACTGAGACTGAGAAAAAAGTGAACAATTAAACTTCTCGAGTGGCTGGCCTAACATGTTGCTCTTACTTAGCACTATGCATAATTTAAGGCTACTGAAACTAACTAGACTAACTGACTGTGACTGTTATCGAGCTAATACTAAAGCTTTAGTCGTGAGACTCTCGGGGACGCAGTAAGTGCAGAGCTACATTATTCTGTCATGGAAAATCCAACAAATTTTGGATTCAATTTGTTTTTAAAATACAAAAAACAGAACAAAAAAAGAACAGTTATTTTTATGGAATGCAATTCTAATTACAAATCTAAATAATTCATGAATTATATGAACTATTCAGCTGATTAATCCCTTCTTTTTTTACCAGATCCTGCCGGAGTGAAGGGCATGTCCGTGGTCACCAGAATGCCCATGTGTGTGTACTTGCGGACCACTGCAGAAGGAGCTGTAAATGTGTTGCGAAATAACACTGTCCGTAAACATCAGAGACTGTTCGCTTCCGGCCAGGGGCACACAGGTGAAATGGAGCTCGGCGATCGGACGTGACCCTGTAGCTCAGTTGATTGATTGATCGACGCTGCAGGTGCACCGGAGAGACGTGGGGTGCGAAAACATTACGCTGTGATTCTTCACGGTTGGCATGTAGGCCACAGTGTTACACACCTCTCACCTGGTAGGAGCGTGATTGATGAGAAACGTCAATCCACTGTCCACTCCAGTACACACACTCACACCTACGCAAACACAGACACACACACACACCTACACACCTGCTGGGAAGTCTGATCACATTTCTACAAGGAGTGCTGACAGGTCGTACTCAGATCACAGCGGACGCGCTAAGAAGACTTCATTCAGTTAGACAGCACACACATACACACGCACACAATCTTCTGTGCCCCCCTAAGACATTCAGTTTGGTTGAACAACATTCACATCTCTTGAAGACATCTACACAGCATCCTGACACCTTCCATCACTGAGAGTAGAATAGAGCAGCAGAGCGAAAGAGCACAGAAACCCAACACTGATCCTTTCACTTCATTGTTCCTTCACGATAAAGCACTCAGAGAAAGAGGAGGTGACACAAGGGTATGAGGGACTTGAGGGGCTAGCAAGAAGCAATGGGAAACACCATCATGGTGGGCGCACTGTACTCATTAACAAACTCCGACAAAATGTGTACAGCATAATCTCCCATTTGGGGGAAATAATCCATAGAAACAAGGAAGCAGCTTGACCTGTCTGTGCATCAGAAATGACATGCAAAATATGAAAATGAAATGTCAAACTCTTTGAGAAAATTGTTTACTTTTGCATTTTCTAGGAGATGATCTCTTTCTCCAGTAAAGGTTTTTAATATTTTGACTACCACTGCTAATGTCCTTGGTATCTCATTCAAGTTCTGAAGAGTCATTGGTGGCTTTAGAGTTTTACCAGTGATGGCTGGTCATTATATTGTAAAGGAGGGCTAAGAAAGGGCTCACACAACAAGTTATTAAAAGGTGTTATTATTATCTTTGTTTTAGTGCCATAGCCCCTTCACAGTTACAGCTATTTAACAATGAAACCATTCACACTTAAATGTTTAGATGTTGATGTGCACCTTAACCAACAGCTATAGCAGGCTAACAGACTATTAAGTTTCACAGCAGCATTACATTTATCAACTATGACATGAACAGGAAATGACAAGATTAAAGTTAAAATCATTACCGAAGAACAACAGCTATACACGAAATAAGACACAGGCAGCTAATTGTTTGCTTTTTTATGTTGAAAGAGAGGAAAAAGCCCCACAAGCAAATTTATACCAACTGCCCCAAGGCGCTCTTTGGCAAACTTGCAGCAAGGAGAGTAGTGGCTTCCTGTGTGGTGTCCTATCAGGGACACCATGCGTGTCCCATGTTTTTTGTATGGTAGACTCATGAATAGAGATGTTAACCAGTTCCAATGATTCCTTCCAGCCAGATACTCTAGGGATCTTATTTACTTTGAGAATTCTTTATTGTGCCTTTTAGGTGATCATGGCTGGGCATCCACTTGTAGAGATAGTAGATACAGCACTAAATCATCTCCAGTTCTAGACAGTTTGTCTAACTGTAGGCTGATGAATACCTGAACTTTTAAAGATTACTTTGTAACCCTTTACAGCTTTATGCAAATTCAACAATTATTGATCGGAGGTCTTCTCAAAATGTTTGAGTGCTTTTTTTAGGAGTGAAAATAGCCTTAATCCAAACCACCAATCTCATTTCATTGATTGGATTCCTGAGTTCAATGTGTACAATAAATGTTACCTTAGGTTAAGGTGGACTTTATACATTAATGCAGGTCATTCAAAAGGGTTCACATATTCTTTCTTGCCACTGTATATTAGTATTATGGGTGTAGTTCAGTTAAGCTTCATTCAGTTTTATTTGTATACTGTTTGTTTTCCAACAGATTCAAAATTGACTCTGAAAACAAAAACTCTCTAAGTATCATAGAGGTAGTATGAGACAGTTTTCTCTGTGAGAGAACCCAGCTAATGTTAAATGTCTGAACTCTCAGAAAGATCTGATGGACTGCCAACTGTGTTAGACATGCACAGTCCTGGATATGAGAACATGGTAAGTAAGAAGTTGAGTCAGAGTTTCAAGCAGGATAAAATCTTCAAAATCAAATTAGGAGTTCATGTGAGGAATTGTCAGTCATGAAGCTAATTACAAATCATGACAGTCTAGACTATTCCTTAAAATCTTTCAGTCATCCAGATCAAGCTTTTTCATCACAGCAGGTGGGTGTAAGGCACATGAAAAGGCTCCAACGTGAGGTCAGGAGTGAGTATGATAAAGACCCAATTAAAGATCAATTAAAGATCAATTAAAGATCAATTAAAGATCATACAATGTGTCTACAGTGAGACTAATCTGGTCTCTTTATATGCATGAGACTGCCAAAATTTATCACTCACATTATCGCTTATACATCAAAGTTACACATGGTCGAATCTAAACATGCACAAAATTCACCAACAGTTTTGTATTTCGTCTTTATCAATTTCAATTTATCAGTCTCATCTTTGAAGTATCTGGTTGATCACAGTGACATCTGGTAGAAGTGCATGTAAATTAGAGCTTGAAATTTTAACAGCATGAAAAATGCGTGATTTGCAATTAAATCCTTAAAATGAATCAAAATTATTGTGAGTAACATCAATAATATCAGCAATGACAGTGAAAATAGAAAATGCTGTAAATATATGTTCCATTTAAAGACTTTTGCCTTATACTACAGTAAATAGCCACCTCCTAAAATATAAAACATTGCTTACCTAATACAATAGAAGCCACTTCATATACTGCAATATGACTGCCAGCGTTTTACGAAAATAATTACACTACACAATCACATCATTCTACGATCTGAAAAAAGGCTACAACATTTTGTTTATGTCACATTTTAGACTTTTCAATTGTTCTGGATTTATGATTTTTGGTACATGTTGAAGATTGGTATCAACAGGGCCTAGTGGCATTTGCGGGTGTTCATCTCTGTTCGGGTGCACTTTTAGCACATTCTTTTCTCTTCCAGGTGAAGATGAAGTCTCCAAGCTCTGTTACATCACCAGTAAATACATGCAAATATAAACTAGGACGGTATGGTGTCATGTGAGTATTTTTTTTTCTCTTTTTTGTATTTTATTACTTTGTAAAGAATTTGCTAAGTACACATGCTAGTTAGGAAGTTAACACTAGTGTTACTAGGATTTATGCTAGCATCCACAGAATGAGTGTTTTTGGTCAACTACACACACATACACAAGCTCTGCACGTGATTATGAGGACATATGTCTGAGTGTGTGAGTGGAGAGAAGTGCACTAATTCATGTCAGCACAGCTAATGTTAAACTGATAACCAGTAGGGAAGATGCGTCATTTCACACTTAAGCTTTGCTTGACTCTACACATCTAAATTTTTGTGTTGAGTGTGCACACAGAACAGTTCAGTCTATAATTTCATATCAGCCAAGCCACCTAGTGAGCAAGGTAGCTGATTAGCTACACTTTAGAGTGGCATAAAATGACCAAATAGACAATTAAATCATTATTTGTGGTTATTATGATGGTTCTAGATTTCTCTCAAGCAGGTAGAAAAAAAGAGCTAGAACCATAACAAATATAGCCACAGTGATCTACATTTTCATATGGTTCACATTCTGTATCAACAAGTTTTTTTTTTCTATTTGTTTTGATGTAAAGCAATAACGAAAATCATGACAGTCCAACAGGGATGTGATGTTAGACTATTCCTTAACATCTCTCAGCCATCCAGATCAAGCTTTTTCCTATCTTGCAAAAATAAAAAAAACATTTTGCTCGCCTAATGCTAGTCTTTATGCCATTTAACCACACAATGTGCTGCTGTTGCTCGGAAGTGTGGAGCTTGTCTTATAACGCTGATGTAAACATCTGCATGATGATGTTTTGGTCTGAGCTATTTGGCGAGATTTGGGGAATTATACAGAGCTTTTGTCCGGTACGAATCATTCAGTCGAATCATGCACAAATTACATTATCGGACCTCTTCTGGTTAACTAATCCAGCACAACTAGGGCCTAAGACATATCTAATTACACAATGCTCTGATATCATCGATGATAATTCATACTTCTTAGGGTCAAACGTAGCTCTGTGGTTGAGGAGTGCTACATTTAGTCCCTCACTCAACACCCGGCTGTGAGATGAAAAAATTCTTGACCTGATCTTTAGTTGAGAAGCCACACAGTTGAATTATCTCCTGCATAGGTCTGATCATTTTTGCCTCATTATGACTTTTTACCTGTAATGCCACCTCCACCATTAAGATCTCTTTTAAAAGAAGGTGACATTTCTTAAATTCTCTGCTAGCTCCAGCCTTGAACGCTGTCTAATCCCTGTTGATGGGGTTCTGTGGCTCCTGCACGAGGTTTCAATTAAAGTTATGAGGCTGGCCGACTCAGTAGCCGCTTTGAATACCATCACTTAATTAAACAGAGGAGATCACAGAGCGCAGAGTCACTTCAAAGCCTCCAGCTCTACTTTCATTCACACTGCTCGATGAGAACAGACACACAAAATCTCCTTTCTCCAGTCTGTCTGTTTGAGGGACAGAGAGGAGTGCATACATTCAAACATCTAATCAATGAGGGCAGTGAGATGGCCACAGAGGGAGACAGTTCAATGTCCACACATCAAATGGTGGGGGCCATAATTTAAGCACGCAGCAATGTGCATTTCATTTAACTCTAAAGGAAGATGGACGCAGTCACAGCAGCGCTGATTACCAGCCGGAGCACATGAAGTGTGCCACCGGCGTATAAATGTTTGTTTTTTCCACATGTTCACACATAAACCATTTATCGCTGGTCCCCAATAATTACAAAAACAACCCAAAGCCATAAACATCTGCCGAGCACATGGAGGAAGCATATGGTCAGCCTCATTGCCTTACAGATCACTTTAAAGCACCTTTCAGCGCTTTTCTGCCCTCCTATCTTGCAAAAAAGAAAAAAAAAACGGAGCTGGAACTCAGCCCCCCAATTCTGGCTCATTCAACCAACGTGCAATACTGAATGCCAAAAGCAGAAGGCAGCAGCTTTCCCCCTTCAAATCACAGAATGCATGAATAAGTAAACAGTGACAGCCGTGTTTTCAGAATCTGTTTTTTTTTTCTTATCAGTGCTCTGATTTATCCAGCAGCCAACCTTTTACAGCATTTCCAACAGGTCAGAGAAAGCGAGAGAGAGAGAGAGAGAGAGAGAGAGAGAGAGAGAGAGAGAGAGAGAGAGAGAGACAGGCAGAGAGACAGACAGACTCACAGAGGGATATATAAAACTACAAATATTACCAGGCTTTGATCCACCACCCAAGTAATACCTGCTCTGTGGTGGTCTTGTGGGGGCCATTGAAGATCAGGGTAAAAGGGGCAGAGAAACAGATGGACTACAGTCTGCAAATGTAGAACTACAAAGTAATTCCATATGGTAAGTGGAGCTGATTAAATGCACAATAATGAGAAAATGAAAACAGAATTTTAGAAATTGCAATTTGCAAATTTATTTAAAAAGGAAAAACCAAAATTTCACATAGACTTAAGTATTCAGATGCTTTGCTATGACACTTGAAATTTATCTCTGGGGACCTCCCATTTCTCCTGATCATCTTTGAGATGTTTCTACACCCTGATTGAAGTCCACCTGTGATACATTCAGTTGATTGGACATGATTTGGAAATACACACACCTGTCTGTATACACTCTTACAGCTGGCCAGACAGAAGCCTCTCTTCAGTAAAAGACACATGAACGCCTGCCTGGAGTTTTCAAAAAAGCACCTAAAAGGCTCCCAGACTGTGAGAAACAAGATTCTATGGTCTGATGAAACCAAGACTGAACATTTTGGTCTCAATTCTAAGCGTCATGTCTGGAGAAAACCAGGGACTGCTCATCAACTGCCCAATACCATCCCTACACTGAAGCATGGTGGTGGCAGCATCATGCTGTGGGGTTGTGACATTGGTGCCCACCATGCTCAGGTCTCTCTGGAGTGGTTCTCTAGAGCTTGAGAGGATCTACAGAGAAGAATGACAAAAAATCCCCAAAACCAAGTGTGCAAACCTTGTAGCATCAAGAAGACTGGGGGCTGTAATCGCTGCCAAAGGTGTTTCAACTAAGTACTGAGTAAACGGTCTGAATACTGAATACTGAAAAATTTCTAAAATTCTGTTTTTACTTTGTCATCATGGGATATTGAGTGCAGAATGATGGGGGAAACTTTTTTTTTATTTTAGCACAAGGCCACAACATAACAAAATGTGAAAAAAGTGAGTATGAAGACTTTACAAATGTATAATGTACAAATTATATATATATATATACATATATATATATATATATATATATATATATATATATATATATATATATATACATACATATATAAAGAAAGAGTGAGTGAGATTAGACTAAAGGACATTGGTGCCCACCCTGCTCAGGTCTCAGCTCTTTCCTTCGGAAATGCTTGTTTACACATTAATGTTTTTTCTGCTGGTGATTTTTTGTCACAGGGGATTACAAACACAAACGGGGAGAGAGGAATCTAATCAGTGCGAGCACTGGAGGGAAAAAGTGTCTCCCAACCTCCCTCCCAAAATGTCACAGAGCAACAACTGCAGTAGCCCTCGCTCTGCCAGCAGCACGCCATTAGAAAGAAATTAAAGCGAATGTGCAGGAAAGACATGCTGCTGTGGTACATCTCACAGATAAAGCTGAGGTGAAATCTTCTACAGTGAGATTATTTTCAGTTATTAATCAAACAATTTATTATTCAGAAACTGCTGTAAAACTAATATGTAGGTCATGTAGTTACAAAAGTGAGGAACTGAAGTGTGGGCAAACATTCAGACTCCCTAAATGGCCAGGTCCCACCAGTAGGTCCAAAGTGTTACTGCACACTTTTATAACCAAAATATAACTCAGACTGTTTTCACTGTAGTCCATGTACTTACTGAATAATAAACCCCAGTATGTAATAAGCCTGGGATGTTAACAGGTCAGTCCTTACAAGGTGAGACATAGTATTTTTGTGATAGTATTGAAATATAACTACGTAATTACATGCAGTGGGGTCCAATACTGAAAATGTTTCTATTTTGTATTCTTTTGTAATTTAATACAATGTTCTTTACAAATTCTTTTATCAGCATAACAACCTGAGTGAAAAAGTAGAATCACTTTTGGACTATTTAGACACGAATTTCTTAGTATTTGGTCCCTCCCCTCTTTGCTTTAATAGAAAGGATAAGACTAAAAAATTCTGACCTTTCTGTACAAAGGCCTCAACATGGTCAGTGTCACAAAATTGCTTCAGTTTGAGTAGTGACCTAGAAATTGTGCAGTATCTTAAATATTTCTTTTTCAATTTACTTCTCACACCTTTTACTTGTCAAAACTTTCTGTTTATTTCTAGGGTTAAGAAAAAAATGGATTCCAGATTTTCAGTGTGGTCTCAGACTTCTGGACCCCACTGTACTTCATTAGACAGTGAGATATGCAATGAATTACATTCACTTTCCATTAACATTCTGTATCAGCTGGTTCGAGAGTGCATATTTAAGTCGATGTCAATGTGAAGAATTTTTTTCACTGTTTTAACACCCAAATCTGGAATCTTTTTAAAGTTAGAATCCACAGAATTTCTCCGCTCATTTCAATGAGGCACGATTGAAAAATAATTTACAGTCAAGCATGTCATGCTTCTGTTATCACTGGAGACAACTGCGACCACTGAAGGCCAGAGCACACTGAGTCATTGAGTACCGCAACTCTCGAAGGTTTGCGTGATGTGCTGTACCTGTACATGACTGATGGGAGTTTCTAGATTGAGGCCTCTGCGCAGCCATTTCGGGGGAAGAGGCTCAAGGCTAAAAAAGGGCAACCTGTGTGCAAATTAAACAAAATTTATTATAGTGTATATTGCAAAACATTCTTATCAAGAGAGAGATTGTAATCATGTTTCAAGCATTAATGTTACTTTCTACACAGATATTTGAACAGCATTCAAAGCCACTGAGTTACTCACAGTAATATTTAATCACTGTTCTGAATTTAGTTATAAATTAAGAGCTCCACGGGGTCTTATATATCCTTGTTTAGTTTTTTTTTTTTAATTTACAGTATGAAAACATGATGTAGTAAGTTATTGTCACCCTATATTGCTGACCTTAAATTTGTTTTTTGTTTTTTTTCAAAATAAACACATTACAGAATGTGACGCTTTCTTAAAGAGGTTATCCGTGTTACATTAATTGGGTTTCCAGCGCTGTCATGACATATCAGTTACTGAGGAGAATCACAGGTGGTCGGTACGGCACCAGAGGTGGAACCAAAAGAGCAAGGAACCTCATAGAACCCAAGCCAGCCCCAGAGTTTTTTTTTTCTTGTAGCAAGACTGAGACTCATCTCACTACAACAGATCTGGAAGAACGGGAAATGCAATGTAAAATACATATTTAAAAAACTCAAGCCACTTCTGGGCTATCTGTGCACATGCCTGTCTAGAATTTATCCTCTATTTACAACGGTTCATGTGGTTTATCAGTTCTTATTGTACACTCTAAAACAACTGTCAGCATCAAAACATTGGTGACTGCTGGTGTTTGATGGGTTGCTGAGCTCTGGCTTTGATGCTGTGTTTACAAAGTGGCTTTGAAAAAAACAATGGGCCCCATTCACCAACCGTTCTTGAAAAGAAATTTCTTCTTAAAACCCACTTATGCAGCTTTTCACTCAAGTTCTTAGGTAAGAACAGAATCTACATACTCAAGAGCACAAAGGTGAACAATTATGTGGTTTAAGAACATGTCACGAATCTGACATAGACTATTTCTTAGGATCTTTTTTTAAGAACAAATTTAAGAAAAAACTTAGGAAGATATTGGAGAATGAGGCCCAGTGTTCCTTTCCTTGCATCATACTGGTACATGACTGATGGAGGTATGCATCTAACATTGCCATGGTGACAATGTTACCAGCAAAAATTGATTATTATATCCTATATAGACACATCAGAGGCATCTATGCAATACGTATGCTTATCTTAGACTCCTACATTTCAGTTTTATATCACTAGTCTGATTAAAGCACAGTTTCTCAGCTCTGGTCCTAGAAGACCCCCAGCCTGCACATTTTCATGATTTCATGATCACCCACTTTAACTCAGGTCTTGTTAATGAGCTGATTTGATGTTTCAGGCATGTTGGGAGCAGAAAAAACATGTAAATGTGCAGAACAGGGAATTGGGAACCACTAATTTAAAGGAAGAAAGGAGTGATTATTCATTCATTTTTGTCCTTTGCACTATTGCAGCTACTGGATGAATTCATTCATTCATTCATGAAGCAGCATAACACATATTGTGACATCAGTGTTTACCATGAATGTTAAACCTTTCAGTCAATAGGCTGAACCTGTGATTGGGTCTGGGTGTGACTAAGACTAGGGTATTTATTGGCCCTGGCTTTGTTTTTGTTCAGCACTGATAAAAGTCGATTGGTAGATACATTTGCTGCTTATATGTTTATACTTCACCTGCACCTAGCCCTTGAGCACTGTCTGGCTACATTAGGACAATTTTGATATCTCAGCTCTAAAATGTTTTATTTTGTGGCCTGTTTGACCCTTTGTTTTGGTGTGCAAGTCATTTGGCTACTTTTGCCACGTTGAGTTGTTTTTTGACCTACGTGCCCAAGTTTATAGCAGTCACTGCACTGAAATCACAGTTTGATTGAAGATGCTAATTTAGTATTTAATACATTTGTTCATGATCTGTTCCCAGTTACTTACTAACTTCTGGGGGAACAATGAATTCCTCCTCTTGTTCATTTCTTAGTAATGAAGCATAAAAAAAGTGTTATTCATTACAGATTTCTTGCATAGTTTCTGAGTTACTAAGAAACTACATTTATGTGTTTCATTTAGAAACACAATATGAAGATGACATGGTGTGAGACAGAGAGAAAGAAGGGAGAAAAAGAGAGATAGATCGATAGGCAGATAGATAGATAGACAGATAGATAGAGAGAGCAAGAGAGAGAGAGAGAGAGAGAGGGAGAGATCTAATTTGCCATGGAGGGCTGCCACTTCTCAGGCAACATAATTTGGTTGAGCGCGTTAAGGCTGTGCTTGAGTTTTCTCTCTGGATGTGGGCAGAGCAGACAACTTTTCAGCAGCAGTAAATCAGCAGCCTCGCTTCTGCTCAAGGGGTGAAAAAGCAGAGAAACCTTCGCTTGGCAGCAAGAGCGGTAAAGCCAAAAAGCATAGCACTTATAAGCATGCCACTCATATGTGTAGTTGTGAATGTGTGTGTGCACACTCCATCTGTCTACATAATTCATCCCAATCAGGCTGCTGTTGCTCCCACAGCAGATATGTGGCAAATCAAAATGAACAAAAATCGAATACGGAGGTTAGCTTCCTTCTCTTCTATTGAGCCAGAAGTGTGGCCAATTTCAGCTACATTCCATACAAGATATCTTTATCATTATCAAACGAGCTTCAGCACAACACACTGCCAAGCCTTCCTCTGCTAGCGTCACTCAGGCACTGACAGCTACTTATCGATTAAGCTATATCTGCAGCTGACACTTTTATTACACATTAGATTCCTCTCCTGCACCCAGCCCGCAGAATCAAGCCCTGTTAGCTAACGTTTCCACTGGGACGCAATATGAAACGGGAAATGTCATGTGAATTATGGTGCGTAGAGCCAGCAGTTCACTGTTTGAAGCCCTTTTAGCCCTTATGCTGCATTTACATTGTGACAGTAGATGGTTGATGACAAAGCAGATGTTCCATGGAGTTGTGCTGGAAAGAATTCACTTTTCCCAACTTTTGTGGTCAGCCGTAGTGGTTCAGCAAACTGTATGTTGATTTTTTTTTAGAAGACAAGGATGCCGATTGTATCACTGCTAAAGTCCAGGAGACTTAGTATTATACTAAAAAAAGAGTAAAGAACATCTTTCTGTATTTTTCCAACTCAAAGGAGACCAAGTAAACAAATGTGCATTTTTCTTGACAGTTCACATACACTTTACTTGTCAATGGCTCTGCTGTTTTGGGCATGCAATCCAATCCTCATGTTAAAAATGAGAGATCAGCTCAACTCAAAATGATATAGTAACTGATTACATGTTTTATCCTGAGTTTACTCAACTTGAAGACACAGGAGTTCACACAATTCAAACTTCTTAGTTAAGTCAAAAGTTCTCCTGTTTTTTTTAGTTCTGCATCTCAGTTAGGTAAATGAAAAGGACTTGTTTTTTTATGCTCAGCTTCCCCAGAACTAGCATTGCTGGGGCTCAAACTCACAACCTCCTGTTGGGGTGACAGCTTAGTCCGCTGCACCACTCGGGAACATTTGAAGCAGGTCAGTATTTGTGTCTACAAACGTTTAATACACTGGAGAAAACATTTGTTGTTTTAACTTGAGAGAATGACATAGTCTCAAGTGGTGCAACTGTCTAATAATTCATCACAACATCAGGAGACTGTGAGTTTGAATCCCAGCAATACATTAGCTGTGCATTTCCAGAAGCCCAAGAGAAGAACATGCCAGATGGGACTGTGTTATAGAAGGAGCACCGGCTAGTGGGGAAATTGAGTAAAAAAACAACAAATTCAGTTTGGTTTATGTAGCTGAGATGCAGAGCTAGAAACAGTGGCTGGGAGAATTTTTGACTCAACTAAGAAGTTTGAGTTGGGTGAACTCTGGTGTCCTCAAGTTGCGTCAACTCAAGAAAAGCCATGATATCAGTCACTGTGTCGTTTTGAATTGAGCAGACCTCTCATTTTTACAGTGTACAGGCTGTTAGGGTTTTCTGTGATTTCACAGTGAACACCATGGAGGACGTAAACAAGAATAAATGTGCTGCTGTTGGACGCCAGGTTTCCAGTGGGGGTCATTTCAGGTGCTAGCTTACATAGGCAAGTAAAAGCCTAGTTAGTTTCTCTATTTTTGTTTAACTGTTAAGATGATGCACCTTCAGGATGAATCTTTTGCGATTGAAGACATCAGTTCTTGGCTAAGCTCTTGAAAAATAAAGCAATTGCTAGGCTACATAGGTGACATTTCAACTTGGAGCACTGACTTCTCTGACCTTAAACAAACAGAAGGGATAGGTCTTTTCAAATCGATCAAGAAACCTCGCTTGCATCTTAGCAATTTAGCACTTTTTGACTGGCACTTTTGTAATTCAAAATGACACTCTGTTTTATGTGTATTGAAATGCATTTTCAGCATGTTCCATTTTTAAAGCTCCACCTTTCCTGAAGTCTTGGTTGTCTAGGTAATCCTCAATTCCTGTAATCTGGCCTGTATTTCATCCACAGTGCTGCAGCAGAGCAGCTCATCCACGCTCATTGCCACATCCTCTTGCACTACCGTCAGAATGAGGCTTTGAAGAAAGAGGAAGAGTATCTAGAGACTTTACAGCGTCACAGCACCTGGTCACTGAATCTTAACAGCTAAAGTCCAGATCAACAGGCCTTGAGATGGCCAGAGGCAACAGGACAGAGAGAACAGAGAACATGATTCTATAAGGAGACAGAGAGGAAGAGAGAGAGCACAAGAGAGAAAGAATGACAAGCCCCTGGGGAGGAATAAGGGTGCACATCAACCCTGACTGTAATCCTCAGGACACAGGCAGTGTGTATGCGTGTGTGTGATCCGCAGATTAGCAGAGTCCCAGGGTGAATGATCCATAAGACCCACTCTGATGCCCCAAAGCCTCAGTGACAGGAACAGAAGCAGCAACAATAGAGAGAAATAGCAATACCCTCAAGGCTCTAACACATCTAATAATATGCATGCTACAAATGTAAAAGTTGAATTAAGACTTTAGAACAGTTGGTACAGCCTTAGTGGCCGGGGTTTAAATTGTTGAAGAGCTCTCGTGGGGGGGGGTCCCCTGGTGGAAGATCTAACTCCGGCAAGATTTTCATTTAAACATGTAACTAATTATAAGTGAGTTTCCAAGGAAAAGTTTTGATGGAAAAGTTCCAGTTAAAGGCAAAAATACAAATGCAAATTTCCATCAGCTACAGTTATGCACAAAAATTTTGATGATGACGCAACACACTTGTGCTGTGCAGCTCACTCAAAGTGTGTGGAGGGGTTTGAATCTTTATTAGCTCTCGGTAGAACAGTTTTGACAGCTCTCTGTCAACTGTACATGACTGTAGAACTAACAATTCAGAGACGCTGAGTGAAGTGGTCCATTTAATGAGGGCTGAAGTTACTGTTCCTCTTCGCCATCGCCCAAATGACAACGGGGCAAAAAGGTTCTGAGAGGACGTAGTGCCAAATGAAAGACTTCCATTCGTGGAGACTTCCATTCCATCACCATTTTTCAAATGTCTATTTTGAATTTAATGCTATCAACACATTTAAAAAAAGTTGGGGCGGGGGCATGTTTACCACCGTGTTTCATCCCCTCTTCTTTTAACAGCACAGCAAAATGTTTGGGAACTGAGGAGACCATTTCCTGTAGTTTTGAAAGTAAAATGTTTTCTCATTCTTGCTTGATTTCAGCTGCTCAACCATTTGGGGTCTCCTTTGACATATTTTTCAATGAGTGACAGGTCTGGACTGCAGGCAGGCCAGTTTAGCACCTGGACTCTTTTACTACAGAGCCATGCTGTTGTAATATGGGTAGAATGCGGTTTGGCATTGTCTTGCTGAAATAAGCAAGGCCTTCCCTGTAAAAGACGTAAAAAAGACTGTAAAATGGCAGCATATGTTGCCAAAACCTGTACATATTGTTCAGCATTAATGGTGCCTTCACAAATGTGCAAGTCACTTGCACTAATGCACCCCTATACCATCACAAATGCTGACAAGCTGGGTGGTCTTTAGTCCAGAGGACACATTGTCCATGATTTACAAAAAGAATTTCACATTTTAATTTGTCGGACCACAGGACACTTTTCTACTTCACCTCAGTCCATTTTAAAAGAGCTTGGACCCAGAGAACAGAGCAGTGTTTCTGGATCCTGTTTTTACATGGTTTCTTCTTTGCACGCAAGAGTTTTAACTTGCATTTGTGGATGTTCCCTTTTTCACAGACAGTGGTTTTTGGAAGTGTTACTGAGCCCATGCAGTGATTTCCACTACAAAATCTTGTCTGTTGTTCTTGCAGTGCTGCCTAAGGGCCCAAAGATCACGGCTGGCCAATACTGGTTTTTGGCCTTGTGCCTTGCTTACAGAGATTTCTCCAGATTCTCAGAGTCTTTTAATGATATTATGTACAGTAAATGATGAAATCCCAGAGTTCTTTGCTATCTCCCTCTCTTTTTCACACAGATTAAAAATTGGTCAGTGCTAACTGTAACATTTTAATAAATGTATCCATAAACACAAATCAGCTATAGAGTTGTCAGTGAGCATTCCATTATATTAAGATCATAGTGGATTTTCTTCAGTTGTGTGCTTGCTTGATGTCAGCAACAGTAGAGGAGCAGATGGGCGAAAAGCATGTTAGAGCTTGAAATATTTGTTTAAACCTGGTGTGACCTCACACATTGAGCTCTGTTGGGTTCATCATTTCTCAAACATTTGTTGGGATCAAATTTTAATATTTCTAGCTTGTTTCTCACATTTAATGGATACAGACTCAGGCAAAATGCTCTTAGGCTATATTTAGAGTTTAGTCCAAATTTCAGGCCCTGTTAAAGCTCCATGTGTGCAGGTCAATGTGTGAGTTGTTCAAACAGCACTGGAGTTCAGCAGTGTGGCTTTAGTCTATTGCAGCAGCACTAACCATTGTACACCATCCATATGCACATCAGTGCGTTTCCTTGAACTCATCTTTTAATTTGTAAGGGGAATTCCACTGATTTTTCAAACTTTCTGCATAATTCAATTGTTAAGATGTAAACAAAGTCACTCAGGATGGTTTGATGTGGAATTTCCCGTTCTACAAAAACATATCAAGTCAGATTTGTTGACAGTGGTGGTGATAGGAACCAGACATTTAAAGAGGTTAATGCCTCTGAACAGGAAATTCACACAGAATGTCATTACATGAAATGGTTACAAATATGTCACCTAATGCCTGAAATATTGTTTTACAAATATTTTTGCATTCATGGTGGAGAGGTTCTAATGCAAAATAGTGACTTTTTTCCCCAGATTTGTAATTGTTAACATTAAATATAAATCTCAGAAGATACATACAGGTTCATTTATCATTTAAATAGTAAATAAATAAATGGATATGTTTGCATTGTAGCCATCGAGAATCCTGGTTCCTTTCACCACCATTGTACAGAAATCAGAGTCAGTAAATTTCTCTATATGAATTATGCAGAAATTTTGAAATATTGGTGGAATCCACCATTAAAACTATTGAATGATGCCGTCCATTTAGGAGAAACAGTGTCTACATGGTTACCCAAGTAGGACATGAATGGCTCAATTAACATGAACTGTTCCAGTCACAACATACACAGAGATAAGATTCAACATTGCATTGGCGAATCAACATACGGGTGAAGCTGAGCGTCTGCACTCTCTCTCATTTATTCATAGCCGCTCAGCCTCGTCAGGGACTCGGTGGTAAACAAGAGACTTCAGCACCTCATCAGGCCTCCTGTGTAGAGCAGAGAAACAGGCAGGCACGTTAAGCAGAAAGACCTTATAATGAACAGCTCCCCAGAATAGGAGCATGGCTATACAATATCCACAGAACACTTGTACACTGTGTCATGATGACAGCAACAGATAACACACACGGTGTAGAGCTGTGTGGGACAGCATGGTGACCAAGCACATTCTTAACCAAAAGGCAAAGCTCACTTAACCAGCACTTACAGTTTTCATGGGGAATTCCCAGCTCCCACTACTTGCATTGATCAAAAACTAAACTGTTATCTGGGGTTGTAGAAACGACGAGCATACAGGACATGGTCGGCTGACAGCATTGGTAATGAGGCACAGAGGGTCTGTGGGAAGCATCTACAAACTGGAACTGGTCCTAAAGGCTCTGGGTCAGTTTTTCACAAAACACACACCAACAGTTCAAGTCGAACAGTTCACACCAACACCAAGTCGAACTAATATACATGTAAACTGCATTTAAGTGCCATTGTGCAACTAAGCTCTTAGGTGACTCATGTTTATGATTAATACATGTGGTCCAGGTCAATATTGGCCAGACTGTTCTCTCTCTTGACTTCTGACTCTCATGTTCGTGACATTTTGTGGCACATCCTGCAGAATCACATGTGTGAGAACAGCTTTATGACACTAAAGCAAAAATGAATGACAATAGATGAAACATATAATTGCAACAATTGCTTCAGCACTGTAGCTAGATTGTAAAGCGGGAATATCACCTTGTCAGCTTCAGAATTTCACATATTGCATAAAATTAACATAATCTGTAACAGAATTACTATCCATTACTTTTGGATTACATATCTTATAGTCATATAATAAAAAAAGAGAAGACCATAACAATTTCAACCAAAGAACTTTAATTTAACATAAGGCAAACAGGAAAACTACACAGTTGAACTTAAAAATGAGAATATGTGAATATGCCGTCTGTGTTGCGTGTGCAATGGAGTAATATATAGACATATTTCAAGCATAAAGTGATAAATTTGTACAGTGTAAGTTGTGCAAGGTTTAATTCTGTAGGTCCACTAAAAATACATTCCGTATGACAGAAACACCTAGACCTAAAGCTCGGCACAAAGAGAACTAATTAGTCGATTTTGTCCTCATCAATGAAAGAGAGGAAACAGGCTCCTTCAATAAATTTGCAGTTTACAAATGTCTGTAAGGATGTAAAGCTTTGACATACAGAGTAAAGAACACACTACTTGAACGTCTTACAAGCTCCAAATGTCTGTATTTAAGCCATAAGTGCCATAAGTGGCATTAAGCTAAGTGTTGGACTGAGTGTGGACACCACTGTTATGAACGTTACACACCGAATGAGGCCTGATTAGTTTTTTACATTAAAACTATGCACACCAGACTTGATACATTTTTTGGAATCTTGCCAAAGAAATGAGCAGAATAGGTCAGCAAAAGTCTTTAGCTTCTCATGAAATGGGCACACTGTGGCATAGTGCAGGATGCTTCCACCTTGGAAAAGCGAAAGGGAGAACAGAGAATTTCTCCGCCTCATTCCGAAGCTAAAACTGTATGGACTATTTCACTCACAGCACAGACTGCTGTCACTTTGAGCTGATTTCTAGAGATGCAGCTCCACACAAGATGAGGCACAACTAGGCAGAATGTCTTCAAGTACAAATAAGACCACCTTTGCTCCTCACAGGATGGGCAAACGGTGACACTGGGCTACTGGTCTCCATTTTGGAAAAGTGAAAGTAGCATGAAGAGCTTCATTCAGGAACTGAAACTCTGAGTGCTTCCACATACATCTTGAATGTTTGTAGCCCAGTTTGAGCTTCTTTTGAGCTGCTTTTGGAGATTCAAATCCTTTGACATTTGTAAAACAGTTGTAGTTGTGGGTACACAGCCAGTTCGTAATCTTGGTTGTCACCGTGCCAACAGAAGACATGATCGTGACTGGTCTGAGAGTTCATGTCGTCGATGAAAATTATGAAACAGAGGTCAAATAATGTAATATTACAATTTTACTGTCAGTTTCCTTGTGTGTTTGGTGTGCAAGATGTCATTAGTTAAACACATGCTCTAATTAACTTATAAACAAAATGTGCTCGGTGTGTAAAGACCTTTAATTTGGTGTCAACATTGCAAATCCCATAGCTTGTGGACATCAGCATTAGTGTAGAGGTGACTTTAAGTAAACAAAGGAATACAAACTAAAGGTTTAGGTCATGTAGGAGTGCTATGTAAGAGTGTTTGGAAAGTAATCCTGATAGTAAAAAAACTCATTTTACATATCTGTAATCCGATTGCTGAACACTTGAATATGTAATGATGTCACATATATTCTGTTACAGCCCAAGTCTGCTTATGTAAACATCTTGGTTTGATAAATATAGCTAATATATATGGACCTCTAGAACTTCAGCTGTTTTTCATTCAGTATTCCAGTGCTTCATTCATAACTTTTTTTCCCTGCGTAACAGTGTGTTGGTGCACAACGCAACATCTTGCAACAGCCTGTCAGCTAAGTTTGTTTTCCTTTGAAAGGCATGTCAGACATGCCACAACTTGCAGGTGGTCTACATCTGCAGAGTTCAACATTTATGCAGAAGAAAACCAACAGTGCATTTGCAGCTCATGTAGCTGGAAGTTCTGCATATTGACATAAATGTTATAATATTAATATGCCCAATACATACAGTGGAGGGCAAAAGTTGAAGACCACTCTTCAATTGTTTCTATTTTCCGTCAAAACGCCCATTAACCCCTTAAATGGCCAGGGCCCACCAGCTCCAAAGTTTTATTATACACTTTTATAACCTAAGAAAAGCTCAGCCAGTTTGCACTGAAGTCCCTGTAGTTACTGAATAATAAGCCTTAGTATGTAATTAGCCTGGGATTTCAAGGGTTTAAGACAGATGATGCCAGTTGGGATAAGCTTTTGTAGATGTTTATGTAGGTTTATCATGACGTACTTATGTAGGTGTCATGCTGCTGCCCTGATTATATCAATGTCTTTGAGCGAATAATTACAGTCGAGGTTGAAGAGAAATTGCCAAAATCTAGAGAAAAGAATATTAGACATTATAGACTTGGGATATAATATTGTTAATAATAAGCCTTAGTATGTAATAAGCCTGGGATTTTAAGGGGTTAAGTAAAAGTTATTCATTTTTCAAGAGTTATTTCAGAGAACATTAGATACACTTGCATGAAAAATGATTTTTTCTCATGTCCATTTTTCTCATATCCACTTGCATAAGACTAAATGCTGATAAAATGATACTGAATTTAGCGTTTCATATTGATTTTATACTTGGTCTATCAAATAAAAAACTGAAGTTTCAAAAGTTTTAACTGACATTTCAAAAATATTAACCAATACAGAGAAAATAGGACTTTTACAAGACCTGGTAGACCACAAACCTGCCCCCTTCAGATAAACAGTGCTTAAAGCTTTCATTTTTGAGAGAGAGGAGAATATCAAGCTCCACTCTGGCTTCAAATCTGAAAAAATACACAGGTGTTTCTGTCCTTCCTTCTACTGTGAGAAAACAACTTAATGCTTTGTGTCTAAAACGATGTGTAGTTGTCAAGAAACCACTACTGAGACCAAAGAAAAAAACAACAGACTTGCCACTTCAGAATCCAGACTTCAGCATCACTGAATGTGTACTTTTTATTACTGGGAAAAACTTATTTAAAGTCCACAGTTGGACCTTAAAACCACTGTTGTACCTTTGGGGGGACATTTACATTTGTAAAAAATGTACCTGCACAGCACCTTTATTTCTAACAGTGTGGATTTAATGTATTAAAGTATTTTATTAACCAAACCTGGTGTCAGATGGTACTACAAACAATTCTGCCACAAAGAGAGGTTTGGAAATGGTTGAATGAACACACTGACATTGACAGTATAAAATCACTTCTTATTGTATGAATGTTACTTTCTTTTCTTGAAATATTAGCGTTTAGTCTGAGCAAATAAACACTCGCTGTCCAAATAAATAGCTTTTTAATTCTTTTTTTAGGTGCATATAAATTAGCACAGTAGTGCTTTTTCCCAAAAGGTGTAAAATGAATATTCTTCATGGCCATTTTGACTAGAAATAAAAGAAATGAATGTTGGTCTCTCACTTTTGAACAGAACTTTGCATGAATGCATTTTCCTTTTGCCTTATTGTGACTAAACCTTTATTTTATTGGTAAAATCTTGTGTATTTTAGTAGAATAGTGGACTATAACATACATTCAGCCACAACTGAAGCTGTCTGAAGCTGTCAGGAAAAATCCTGTGCAGGAGATCTGCATCCCACAGAGGCGCTGACTGACAAGGAGGTCATTCACACACACACACAGTCACACTCAATTACAGTAACTTGTGCTGTCAAGTTGGAGGTCATAGTTGGGTCAATCACAGGGAGATCTTTGTCTCTTTATTCCTCTGTAAGTTTTTTCTTAAAGCATTTGAGATAGTAAGGCTGCATCACAGCTATAGTGGAAAAAAGTGTATTTGCATAATTTCTGATGCTGTTTCCATTTAGTGAAAGGGCTTTTAAGCAGGGAGTGCAGCGATGTCAAAGCTAACGTTTGCCTGAAACTTCAGTTTGGTGGTGTTAGATTTGCAATTACAGGTCATGCAACTTTTTATGCACGCAATGATGAAACCAAGCTTTTTCCAGTGAGTCTCAAGTCGGGTTTGTTTATGGTGGCATGTGCAATTCCGCATGTGATGAATTGAATCTCCAGACATGCAATTCAGTCCAATCAGATTTCAGGTGTTGTTTTGTCAGTGTGGTGCTTCTTCACATCAGAATGTGCAAGTCAGGAAAACACTGCTCTCTGCCCCACCCTAGTCAGCATATGTACAGTTGTGTTGTTACTATGACAACCAATATGGATAAGGGTGCAAATGCTTCAGCCAGACCATACAAAATGGATTTGTGACTTGCAATGTGGACACACGTAAGAAACAAATCTGATTTGTGCTGCTGTGTGAACAAACAAAGTACGTTAAACTCTGTGATGTTGTTATAGGGATTAAATTCTCATAAATAGTTCTATTTGTTAATATCTGCTTTTGCCCTGATCTCAAACACAGGTCGACTTCTCTGAAAGGATCTAAACCACCTGGAGTTCCAGACTACACTGTGAAATTCGCACTGAGAGCTCAGGTTTACGTGTTTGTTTGTGACTCCTCGCTTTGCTCTGGCAGCAAATGCGTCACCCCCACCACAATCAGCCTCCATTATGTGGGAAAACAATGGGAGCCCCTGCCCCTCGGCCTTCGGCTGTTTTGATTAATTATCTTAGCTAATTGGGGAGGATTGGATTGTTCATATTTTCATTAAGAGCAGATTAGAGAGCTGGAGGAGCATGTGGCTGCGGTTTGCTCTGTGGCTCTGCGTGCAGTAATTGCTTCCAACGATGTAAATATTGCATGGGGGGGGGGCAGGAGGACAGAGCGTGTGTGTGATGCTGCTATAAATAGAGCATTCATGTGGTGGAGGTTTAGATGGTAGACAAAGATAAACAGCTTTGTGCTGGAATGAGAGAGAAAGTGAGATTGAAAAAGAAAGAGAGAGACGTTGAAAGAGAGATAGAAGGAGAAACAAAGAAAGAGTAAAAAAGAGAAAGTGCATGAAGAGAAAGAGAGAGAGTAGAAAGGAGGAGAGAAAAGGAAAGAGGAAAAGAGTGAAAGATGGGGTGAGAAAGAGAGATAGAGAAGAAAGAGTGAGGGAGTTTGTGTGTATGTGGTAGAAATAGAGAGAGGTCAAAAATAGAAAGAGGAAAAGAGAAAGGAGAGAGAAAACAGAAAGAGTGAAAAGGGGAGAAAGAGGGAGAAAGAGAGAGAAAGAAGAGACAAACATCAAGAAAAAGGGAGAAAAAGAGAGAGTATAGAAGAGAGAGAGGAAAAGACGTAGAAGATGTAGAGAGAAGGAGATAAAGAAATCAAAGAGAGGGAGGGAGTGTGTGTATGTCATGGAGAGAGAGAGGAAGTAAAAAGAAAGAGAGAAAGCAGAAGAGAAAAAAGAAAGAAAAGAAAAAAGAGAGAGTGAAAAGGGGAGAGAGAGAGGGAGAGAGAGACAGATGGAGCAAAAAGAGAAAGAGAGTGTAAGTGGCAGAGAAAAGAAAAGGAGAGAAAAAGAGAATGAAAAGGGGAGAATTGGAGAGAGAAAGAGAGAGAGAAGAGCGATAGTGAAATATAGGGAGAAAGAGAGAGTACAAAGAGAGTGAAAAGAAAGGTGGAGAGTGAAAGAGAATAAAAAGGGGGAAGGGATAGAGTAAAAGAGGGAGAGAGGAAAAGAGAGAGAGAAAGAAAGGAGTGTAAAGAGAGAGAGAAAGAGAGAGAGAGAGAGAGAGAGACTTGCTGAAGTTCTACGTCAGTGTGGGGTTGAGTGCCTTCTGTTGCTTAATGCTCCTAAGAGCAGACGCGGATGTTTCAGCACTGTGGACAGCTCCACTCTCCTGTACAGCCACAGTGCGAGTGCTGCAGCTTGCCCTGGCCATGTGGATAATCTCTTCCTCATTACTTTTTCATCGCTCTGGGCTGCACTTAAAAGCTTCCATTTAGTTCCTCACTGTGTTCAAACAGTTTCAAAACACACACACTCCGCATGTCACCTGCCATCTCTGTACCCAGCCTTCAAACTTCTTGATAGCCACCTGTATCTGTGTGTAATTTCTGTGTGTTTGTCTTTATGGAACACCCACAGCTCCCTCTAGCTTATTTCTTATGAACCACTCTGTTGCACTTGTACAGCAGAGCAATCTGTAAGGTAAATCAAATCAATGGCATTTATTAATTAGTACATCATTTCAGGTATGGAGGAACCTGGAATAACTCACTCTACCTGTCTAAAACATAATCAGAATCACAAGTTCTGGAGAAAAGGTACCAAGAATAATTTCACTATCATTTGCTTTCTAAAGTTGCAATGTAAAATTGGACCATGATTATAGTATAATATTGATTAATGCTATTTTCAGCTTATATATCATGTATGAATGACAATGAATGTACAATGAATTATACATGAAATCTTAATCTTAATAAATGATCTTGGTCTTGGCCAGTTCTTGTCTCAACTAAGTCTTAGCCCTAGTCTTCAGACTCAATATGTCCTGGTCTCAGTCTTGACTCAGACTTGCCTCTAGTAGTCTTGACTACAACACTAGCCCTATCAAAACATCATAATTATTTTTTACACCAATTGAATAGACCAATTATATGGTCCAAACGTACTTGGATTAACATCTTCTTACATTAATCAACATGGAAATTGAACAAACTTTTGTTTCTCCTGTAAAAGTTTGTTTCTCAAAAAACAATTTTGTTTTTGTATGACAGCAATAATTAGCAGACTAGAGTACTCTTTGACTCTCAAGTGAAATATGGACTACACTGCAAACCAGCTGAGTTATTCTTAAATTATTGGACCCATCTGTGGGTCCTGACTATTTAAGGGGTAAAACCCAAAGAGCCTATAACTGTGTCACTTACATGCTGGTTTGAAAGTAGATCTCAAATATGTTATACTAGTTACCAAATTACAGACATCTAAATGAATAAAATGTAACAAACCTGTGAATTTGAGGGTTTGTTCCATTCAGAGGCTTATAATTCAGTAACGACAAACAATGCAAGACAATGCACTCAGTTATTCTTAGGTAACAGTAGTGTGGAATAGAACTCTGGTTCCACTGGCAGCTCTTGGCCATTTAACAGGTTAACAGCTTAATAATCAGCATAGGGTTCAAGGAGTTAACCCCTTAAAATCAAAGGCTTATTACATACTAAGGCAATCATTCAGTAACTACAGGTACTTCAATGAAAACAGGCTGAGTTATTCTTAGGTTATAGAAGTGTGTAATAAAACTTTGGGTCTGCCGACGGGCCCTGGGCATTTAAGGGGTTAAAAGTAGGTCTGTGCAAATCTGAAAAATGATGGGAAAACAAAACTTTTCAACCTCTGGTGGCTCACAGTATGGGCTTTTTTGCTTCCGTGCTAGTGCTGAGTGTGCATTTCTGTGTGTTTCTCTCTCTCTGGCTTGCTTTCCACAGTCTGTGCCCTGTGTGCCTGTCCCATCTGCACATATGCTGCCATATGGAGTCCTGGGAGAAGAGCAAGAGGAAGTTGGGTGATGTCAGACACAACAGACATGCCAGTGTGTTTTAAACAAACACATCATCCACTGTGATTTAGTGTGTTTGTAAGCTCAGCACAGGGGATAAAACCAGAGCTGGATACTGCAGCTGTCATGTAGTGATATAGTGCAGTCGGGGCTGCTATCTACTGTGTCTTTTTGCCCTCGTCATCAACATCAGCTCTTTCCCCCAACATCTGTCCAGCACTGACATTTCCCTATAAGTGTGTGCCATTACGCTGTACTCTCCTGAGGCCTCGCTTCAGCTTGTTCTAGCTGAGGGTCTGTGCTTGAGTGTTGGGATGAAGAGTGTGTGAGAGAGAGCAGCTGAGCCATACACACTGCAGGGACAGGGGAAGTAGGCCTCGGAACACAAGCAGGATGAAGCACACTGGACTGAAGGGACTTCATTACATCAGAGAACAAAGAGCATGTCATATTTTAAGAGAATAAAAGTGTTTCCACCCCCCAGTAATTCCAGTTATCCAGGAGACTGTCCACACTAAGTGAAATCTCACTCCAGAATCATTCAGGATACAGTCCTATGCAAAAATGTGGGCACCCTTGGTCAAATGACATGTTCTGTTGATTTTTTTAAATGAAAATATGTTAACACATCCTCTACAGAGAACACACTTCAGCACATATTAATACACAATTACTGTTTATCTGAAGTAATTATCTATAATGGCACATTGTATAATTTATGTTTTATCTTTTTCCAACATGTTAAACTCTGCAAATAATTAGACATTGCAATAAAATGCAGACAGATGTCATATTTACATTTGCTCCGTGTTCATTTATTTTGGCTTAGAAAATCAATAAAACAGGTCATTTGACCCAGATTGTTTAAACTGGAAATGGGTGAAATGGATTATTTTTGTTATATCATCACCACTGGACTAAAACTTCTTCATGGGAGGTTTTGGTCCGATAGCTACTTATGTTTATTATGCTGTAGCATTTTGCTACTGGTTCATTCAGCAGGGAAAGTGGGAAAGCTCTGTGAGTGTGGTAGAAAAAACTTTAACTTGTAACACGTTGTGATTGTGCGGACATTATGTGCGCAGCAGGCTTGGTTGTGTCATTCAATGCAGGGCAGTGGGGGTTGTTGGCAGTGTTAGTGGCTATCTGTACTAGAGATGTGTGGCTGTTGGTGACTTGCCTGCTTCCCGGTTGCTTCAGTTAGTGCTGGGTGGTGGTGCTCCACTGCTGCCCGTTCAGTAGAAGAGCCTTTCCTGAAAGCACTATGCTTCCTGCATCTTCTTTTTCTGCCTGATGTCTCCTTTGGTGTCAGAAGTGGGATCAACCAACAATGGACTGGAGGAGCCAGCAAAGCTCGGCCTTAATCTAGGTTTTATTTTGAACCGAGTTGTGTTGCACCACTGTGCTGCAAACTCATTAAAAGGTCAGGGCCGCCGACGGGCCCAAGGTTTTATTACACACTTCTATAACTTTAAGGATAGCTCAACCAGTTCACACTGAAGACCCTGTAGTTACTGAAAAATAAGACAGTATGTAATAAGCCTTGAATTTTAAGGGGTTAAACAGGGATTAACAAATATGCAACTAAAGACTTAATCTGTGATTAAAACCTTAACCTGCCATTAATTTTTGATTGTTTGGATCCAGCAGTATAAAAAAACAGAAATAACATTACTCTAAACACTAATCATTGTCTTTAAGTTACTTTTTTACATGTTGAGTTAAAACTAGCACAGGCCTACATCAGAAGCAGCTCTCAAAGCTAAAAAAAAAAAACAAATTTATACATTTAAACAGTCTGTAATTAGACCAAGAGGCAGCCATTTGACCAAACCTGAAAAGACTGCTTAAATATATACGAAGTATATATTAAATACAAATGCACCGTATGTTATTCTGTATGTTGCAGTTTTACAGTAAAAGTTTAATAATTACTTAAATCTAACACCGAATATCATTAGAGTAGCCTGTTAGCTCTCTGCCAAGCTCTTCACCCTAGATCAACTAGTTCAACAAAACCACATTCTCACCTGGATTACATTTAGCCTGGAGTCCTTTATTTCATATACACACAATTTGTAACTGCAAAAGTTGGATCCCGCTGGTGTGTTTATTTTCTTCTAGTTCAGTGATGCACACAAATCTACCTGAGCTGTACTAGCTCCCCTTTGTAGGGAGACATGTTACCCAACAGTCAGTGAGCATGTGAGTTACAAGTAAGTTTTCTGAGACGCTTTACATATATATAGTTTTACTTAGAAAGAGCAGTTTCTGCAGAGAACATCCATTTTAAACAGAACTTGTAAGTTTAAATCAAACTGCTGACATTTAACAAAATGTCAGTATTCATTTCTGGCCAGTGTTTCCCATTCAACATAAACAATTCAGGAAAGATGTCATTTGTTGTGTTTACTCTGTCAGTTTCTGCTGAGCATGAGTATTGGGACAAAAGCATAAAAAGTAAAATTAAGTTGTTTAAAGTTAGTATTTAATCTAAAACCCTTTACATGCATTAAGTGCCTTAAGTCTGGGATCAACTGGCATCACTAGACTCTTTTTAACTCAATTTGGAATGTTGTTCCAAGCCTTTCCTGCAGCTTCTTTTAGTTGGTGCTTGTTTTTTGTTAGTTTTTTGTTTGTTTGTTTGTTTGGGGGGAGGGGGGGGTCTGACTTCAGTTTCAACTTCAACAGGTGAAATGCTTACTCAATTGGGTTTAACTTAAGGGGAGAAAATCTATATTTTATGACACCTTTTATGACTTTTTTTATGAACAAGGAAACTTTAAAAATTGCAAGTATAACTGCAAATATACAGAAGCAAACTTATTTTTAGAAATGTGATATGCATGTTTAATGGTAAAAAATATTACAAGACATTGCATGTAAAGTTTACAGATGTTTTCTCAGAACTGTATGGAATTGCATGTGTTAATAATTAATGACCCTCTTCAGAGTATCCACACCCAGCAGAGTGTCTAACTGCCAAAGTTCAACATAACCCTACCACACCATACCCACTTAGTGTCACTCTCTCTTTCCCTCTCTCTAACTGAAATAATGGAACCATCCATTGTTTTTCTCTTTTTAACTTTTTTTCCAATAAATCCTCTATCCAGGCTTTTCCGTGTGAACGGTGCATTGACAGACGGAGCAGATCAGTGTGTATTCACCTGAGTCAGGACCCCTAATGGCTGCCCTTCAGTTTGCCTGAGGACAAACCTGGCAGGAGCAGTGCAGAAATTTCCCTCTGAGTCTTGCAAAAACACCAGCTTCCCTCTTGGTGCTGTCAGAATATTCAGTATTCTGCAGGATTTATTGTTTCTTCAGCATTCCAGGAACTGACATTTGCTTTTCTCAGAACAGCCACCTGTGCAGCTGGGGGAGAATTGTGTGTGCTTTCTCTCTCCCACGGAAAGACCCAGAAAAGGTACACATGTTGCAGACATGCACACAGAGTACACACACACACATACATGCAAACATGACACAATGCTCAGAGTCATCTATATAGCCAGATAGAGTCATTCAGCCATGTCTGCAAGTGGAGAAGTTTTACAATTCCTTTCCTAGCAGCTAAGAGACCATTTTAATTGACCTGGAACAGTGCCCAATTTTTCAAAAACTACATTAAACAAAACTATACAAAGTCATTTGGATACTAATCAGTACAAATCGCAAGCTCAAATCCAGGGGTACACAACTCTGGTCCTGGAGGGCCGGTGTCCAGCACAGTTTGGTAGCTTCTCCACTCAAACAAACCCACTAAACATGGCAATTAACAGATGAGTGTAATCAGGTGTGTTTGAGCAGGTAAATCACCAAACTCTGCTGGACAGTTGCACTCCAGGACCAGAGTTGTGCACCCCTGCTCTAATCACTTAAAATGGCTGATTCATTTAGATCACCACTCCTGAAAATCCATCACTGACAGCTACACATCCTTTCAGACTCATAGTGTTAACTCGTCTTCTCACAATGGAAGGATGGACAGAAGCACCTGTGGACTTTGAAGCAACAGTAGAGCTTGATTTTCCTCTCTCTCTCAAATATGAAACTTCTGGTTTTTATCTTTTTTTCTTCTGACTTTCCCCTTTTTTATGGAAGTGGGTTATCATACATCTTCTCTCCTCACAAATATCTCCTGAAAATGAATAGCTTGTTCATAGTGGTCATTTGACTGGAAATAAATAAATGAAGGCTGGTCTCACAATACTGTACATCACAGGCAATAATTAGCTTTGACCAGGCAGCAGGAGAAATGCCTTCTGGTGTGCTATATGCACACTTAGCAAGGCTTTAAGTTAATGTCCCCTTTAGCCTCAACTCAAATATTTTTCCAATCCTATGTATTTCTGTCATATACAGTAGCTTCCTCTGCCTTTCTGAGAAAACTCCTCTAAGGGGTTGAGGAATGAGGAATCAGATTAAACAGTCATATTGATCCAGCTGCACACTGCAGCAACGGATGGTCCTTCAAACAACTATGTAGCATTACTGCCATCTGCTCTTGTTAAAATATGTTATTCTGAAGACCACTGAGGAAAGTCAGCAGATGTGGTGCGGTGTATGGGCCAACGGTGGCATGAAGGTGGGGCACTCAATTTGACTTCTCACCTCCATGTAGGCCAAGAACATGTGCAATGGGCTAGTGGCCAGTAATCACCTGCCCTCTTCACCTCCGTTTGGCGAGGTTAAACCTTGTCTCATCATTAAAGATGCATTCGTGTTGGTTGTCTCTGGCATCAAGCCTAAATATTCTTGACCAGAAGATGTGTTTACACATATTAGCAATACAGAAAATTACATAACTGAAATAAAAGTAGACCATACACCCACTGGCCATTTTATTAGAAACACTTTGTAGCTTCTTGTTGGTGCCAATTTTTTTTTTTCCTTTGGGAGATACTAGGTTTTGTTCTGACAGCAATGATATGAAATGTGCTGTGACATGTTTATTTCATGGTTATGTCAATGTTTTGGAGCAGGGTTCAAATAAAATGTTGCAAAAATGCTGTTGGACTGCAGCAGTGGTACAACTACGATCTTCTCGGCCCAGTGCAAAAAAAGATTAATGCCCCAGCCTCATGCAAAAACTACTTTCAATAAATAAAATCCAAATGTATTTTGCTTGTTTTCTCACTATTTTTGCTCTCAATGCACACCACTCCACCCTTTAGCATCTAATTAACTTCTTAAATGGCCATGGTCCACCAGTGAGCCCAAAGTTTCATTACACACTTCTATAACCTAAGAATAGGCCAGCCAGTTTGCATTGAAGTCCCTGTAGTTACTGAATAATAAGCCTTTGTATGTAATAAACCTGGGATTTTAAGGGGTTAACCTAAATGTTTACATTACACTACCTATTGTAGGTAGTCTATTGCAAACATAGTGTTGATAGAAGTTAACTTGTGAGGTATGTTGATAAGGAATTTGATCTTTCTTGGGTGTACAGTTATGTCAGTATCTATATGACAGCAAAGAACAGGAAAGCAAGTTCAGTGCCCCAGAGTAGTAGCAGTTGCAGTAAACAACCTCTTTCTTCTTGGAAGGTTTGGATTATAGATGCTCCCATTAGACAGCTCAGCTTCGGCTGCATGCACTCTTTGTCCAGTTTTCCTCCCGATCCTTTCATGGACAAGGTCATGGTTAACTAAAAGATTCATCAGATACAAATGTTCTCCTTGCCCTCAGCCTTCCACTTCCTCTTCCACATTCTCTCAGTTGTATCCCACTTACTGCAGGTTTTTCTGCACTGTTTGGATCCACTGTTTACATACAAACTCACCTGTAGTTGTTTTTGTTCATCCTGAAATTATTTTGGAACAATTGTGCTTCTCAGTGTTTGAACCTTGAGAATAGTTTCATTTTTTGTGATTGAGTTAATTGTTTTGAATGATAATGTTTTCTAAATGAGCACTTTAAATGTAGAGTGTTGCCCTAAAGGTCAAACAAATCTGCAACATCTTTGGAAATTACCCCTTCTTATGGTAGATGGTAAAATGGTTTAGGACATTGTACTCATAGAACCAGCTTTAGTCTGTGAAAAACTGGGTAACAATTTACTACACAGCAATGTTCATCAAGCTATATGACACCTACATAAGACCTTCATGACAACTTTCATGTTTTTTATGTCAATTGTGTCATTTGTCATAAAGGTTGCATCATAAAGGTTGCAAATTTGATGTCAAGTTGAGACAACATCTATGTCAGTTGACAGTGATTTGTTTTCCTGACATTATATTGTGTCATGACACTTTCTGGAGTGAAATGTCAGACTTTATAGCTCAGCATAAGTCTGACTGCCATAATGCTGATAATGTAATATAGCTTATCACGTCAGCATTATCTGTTGCCCTTAGGTAAAATAAAATTCCTTTTACAATTTCTAACATTTAACCACTAAAAATCATAGGCTTATTATATACTAACGCTTTTTATTCAGGAACTACAGGGACTTCAATGCGCTATTCTTTGGTTATAAGAGTATGTAGTAAAACTGAGTTGAGTTAAGCAATGTCACATCATCAGCATTGTGTCACTGTGATGTACGCTAAGATATAAGTCAATTGTTATAATATGCTATGTCATTTCACCCAAAAACACAGTTTCAGAAAAAGTCACGTTGGACTTAAAATGGACTTCAATTCACAGTATGTTGGATTGAGAAGGGAGCAGACTTTGCTTGAAAATTTCAATGAGTACAGCCTCCCTCTCCCTCTCATCTGCACTACAGCCCTGCCTTCAAAGCCCCTCCCCACAGAGGAAGCTGTCGCAAATGCACAGGCTAGCAACCATGGCAACTGAAGAGACTAGGTAAGCAGCATGGAGCACACACCAGTAAGAACATGGACTAAACTCCACACAGCTTGATATATATAATGTATTTATAAAATGCATTTGTGTTTCCTGAAGCCACTCACTGAAGATATTGAGCTTGACCGAGTGAAAGCATGTGCGGGCAGAGACGGCGCACTGGGGAGGGGGGCTGACCAACTGCATGTTTCATTAAAAAGAAAACACAATTAGTCCTTGAATAAAGATTATTGTATTTGTACTGTCCTCCTAATGGTTTGGCTTAACCAAAATTAGACAGCCAGCCAAACTCCCAGAATAACAACACGAGAGTCAGGATTCAGCATTCTAGCTCCAATTTTAGTGTAGACTCTTGAAGGGCATGCTGGTACAACAAAGGAGTAAACTGAAAATGATAAAACATATTTCGAATTACTAACATACAAATGATGGAGGTTTGAACATGTTAGCTAAGCATGACTATATAAAAGATAGAGTGCTAACACATGTACATTATGCTAGCCTAACAGCCTAACCTACAGCCAGCTTCATTAAGCTAATACAAACAAAGACAGTCTCAACAATCATAAATACTCTTGGATATTGCAAGATAAACTTGTAAACAGTAAGAAATGACTTACAGGCAATGCTCACAATGGGCTAAATCCCTTGATTACGACAGATGTTAACAGGCATGTAAAGCTGCTGAGATCCACAACAAGAACTAACATGGGTCTCTGGTTTCCTGTTTCCTGTCTGCCAGGGTGCAACACCTGCCTCAACCAAAGGGTGGTGCTACTGTACCTTGAAACACTCCTAGAGGCAGAACACTCCCCGCCTGGCGTCTGTGGCGCCATTAATAAACATTTACACTATGTACTATGCTAACTCTCAGTCTCTTTAGGCAAAAGAAGAGTTACTTCGGAGATGGGTCTCACGAATTTCTTTGAGCTCCCATGCCTTGTGGTTAGTATTTCCACCTTGCGCACTTTCCCATCTCTACTGGGAAAGGCAGCTGTCACCAATGCCACAGGCCACTCATTTCTTGTGACTTGACTGTTTCCAAGAGCACTACATCACCTTCCTGCAGATTGCGGCGACTCTCTGCCCACTTGCGGTGACTTTGTAGTGTCGGAAGGAAACTGCACTGGCAAGCACTTGTGTCTGCTTCCACTGACTTCTGTAAAGGTCCTTTCCCGATAATCCTTACATAGGAGGGAAAGCACCAACGTTCTGGGTAAGCAGTGTATTGGGAGTCAAAATAAATGGAGCATCGGTGGAAGGAACTGGGACAAGGGGTCTAGCATTGATGATAGCAGAGACCTCTGTCATTAGTGTACACAGTATCTCATGAGTTAAACCCTTGTGCTTCTGAAGCATGGAGTCAAGTATTCGGCGAGCTACTCCAATCATGCGTTCCCAGGATCCTCCCATATGTGAAGAATGAGGGGAATTGAACTCCCAGGTACAGTGTGTCCACACACTGGATTCTGATTGCTGCCTGGTCTGCTCTAGTTCGTTCCTAGCACCAACAAAGTTTGTTCCGCGGTCCGATCTTAGCTGCTCTGCTGGTCCCCGAATTGCGAAGAATCCCCTTAGGGCATTGATGCAGCTAGAAGTGTCCATGGACTCGATTACTTCTATGTGCACCGCTCTAGTGCTCATGCAGGTAAACAACACGGCCCAACGCTTGCTCTCTGCATGGCCCCCTCTTGTGCGCCTTGCAGTGACCTTCCAGGGCCCAAAAACATCCAAACCCACGTAGGTGAATGGCGGAAATGTGCTGAGGCGCTCGGGTGGCAAATCTGCCATGGTCTGTGTTTCCATTTTGCCACGGAGCTTCCGACAGACTATGCAGTTGTGTATGACTGCACTGACGAGCCGCTTGCAACCAATAATCCACAAGCCTGCAGATCTGATTGCCCCTTCAGTGAAGTGACGGCCTTGATGCTCTACCTGCTTGTGGTAATGCCTCACTAACAGCATAGACACATGGCTGTGTTTGGGTAGGATCAGAGGGTTCTTTTCAGCATACTCCAGAGGTGCATGTTGGAGTCTTCCTCCAATTCTCAAAAGGCCTCCATCAACTTTAGGGTGGAGTTTGAACAGCGGGCTGCTCTTAGGCAGGTTGTTGCCATCCGCAAGGGCAGAGAATTCCACTGGAAAGGCTTCTGTCTGAACAGCTCTGATGATAACATCCATACTCCAAGAAAGCTCATGTGGAAGATGGGATTGTTTGCACTGGTGCCAACCTTTGCATCCTGTGACATCATTTGAATCATTCTTTGACTTGTAGGTCTGCGCTATATGTACCAGGAAGGCAATGGCTCTTAACAGAGAAGTCCATTTGGAGAAGCGCTTGAAGCGATCTGAGCCAAGATTTTGCTTCTGGACTTGTGTGCCGCACTTCCACATCTAGCTCTGGATTGATTACCTCAAAGAACTCTAATTTCTCTTGCAGCTCCTCAACAGGTCTATGAAGGAAAGGTGGTCCACTAAACCATGTTGTTTTTGCAAGCTGAGATGCAGGAATGGACCTGGATACATGATCCGCTGGATTTTGTTCTGTAGGTACGAAGTACCACTGCTCTGGCTTGGTTGACTGGCGTATTCGCTGCACTCTATTGTGTACTAACACATAGAAGTGCTTTACCTCGTTATGGATGTATCCAAGAACTACCTTGCTGTCGCAGTAAAATTTCACTGTGTCCATTTTGAGGTCAATTTCATCTATGATGAGCTCCGCCATTTCAACTGCTAGAACTGCAGCACAAAGCTCGAGCCTTGGGATGGTAGGCTTGGACACGGGAACCAACTTGGCTTTCCCCAAGATGAAGCCGACAGTGCTGTTTCCATATTCATCAATAGCTCTAAGATATGCTACTGCACCAATGGCCTTGGTGGAGGCATCTGAGAATACACATAGTTCTGTGTGTCTAGCTTTGGAAAGCGATTCTGGTGTGTATGCGCGAGGAATGTGTAACTCCTTTAACTCTAGGAGTGAGTCTCGCCAGCTTTCCCATGCTCCTCGTTTCTCCTCCGGAAGTGGAGCATCCCAATCATGTGTCTCACTGGTAAGTTCCCGGAGCAGTATCCTTCCCTGTACGGTGACGGGAGAAGCTAAACCAAGGGGATCAAAGACACTGTTTATAGTGGACAAAACTCCCCGACAAGTGAAGGGTTTGTCATCCACTGACACTTTAAAAGTGAATGTGTCACAGGTCGTTTCCCAGCACAATCCGAGACTCCTCTGTATAGCTGAGGTTTCTTGGCTGAGGTCCTTCATGACTTGAGCGCGTTCTTCGCGTGGGAAGGCCTCCATCACTGCTGAGCTGTTGGAAACAACCTTATGAAGACGAAGATTTGACTCCGCTAGAGATGCTTGGGTTCTCTTCAGAAGACTGATGGCTTCTAAGTCGGTGGGCAAGGAAATGAGACCATCGTCTACATAGAAGTGTCTTTCTACAAAGCGACATGTATCTTCACCATGTTTATTCTCACCTTCTTTTGCAGCACACCTAAGTCCATAAATGGCAATGGAAGGAGAGGGACTATTACCGAACACGTGCACCTTCATGCGGTACTCTCTGATGTCTTTTGTTGGATTGTTGACCCTAAACCACAGGAATCTCAAGAAGTCACGATGGTCTTCTCTGACACGGAAGCAATAGAACATCCTCTGGATGTCTGCCATGATCGCCACTTGCTCATTGTGGAAACGAATGAGAACTCCAAGTAGGCTGTTATTGAGGTCAGGACCAGTTAACAACACACTGTTAAGGGAAATGCCTTCTTCCTGCGAGCTGGAATCGAACACCACTCTTATTTGATCTGGCTTTTGTGGGTGGTAAATGCCAAACATTGGTAGATACCAACACTCCTTGTCTCTATCTACTGGAGCGACTGGCTCAGCATGGTCATCTGCAAAGATCTTTTCCATGAAGGCCAAGAACTGCTGCTTCATTACAGGTCTCCTTTCCAGCATTCTACAGAGTGAAGTCGAGAGAGGGCTTGTCTACGATTATTTGTCAGCCTCACACGTGGCACTCTGAATGGTAGTGGTGCAACCCAGTTGTTTTCCTCATCTCTGTATACCTCTGTGTTCATGATCTCTAGAAAGGCTGTATCTTCAACAGACAGAGCAAGCTTGTTGTCACTTTTGGTTGTCTGAAACACACTGTGACCTAGGTTTTGTCCTGTGTCTCTCTGCAGATGGGGTTTGCAAGCGCTGATGAAACCGTCCCATTGCTCCCCGCCATGACACACTTTTTCCTTTATGTGCATGCAGTTGTCACAAGGTTTGAAGTAAGAAGAACGTCCATTCTCTAGCACATGGGTCTTGAAAGTGTGCACATCTGGTTTGTGAGCTTTCCCAATGCATACCTCTCCAATTACCACCCAACCCAGATCAGACTTCTGTGCAAACGGTGCATTGTGCAGTCCGTTGATCTGTTGTCGTACCTTGTGCACCCTTACAATGTCTCTGCCCAACAAAAGAAGGATTTGGGCATTTGAATCAAGATTGGGGATGTGAGTTGCTATGGTTTTCAGATGAGGATGTAAGAGCGCTATTTTAGGTGTTGGAATTTCTGACCTGTTGGTGGGAATTTGGTCACACTCAATCAGTGGTGGTAATGCGAGAGTAAGTTCTCCATTCACAGGTTCAATTTGGAAGCCTTCTGCTTTTCTCCCGAACACTTCGTTAACTCCAGCACATGTTCTTAGTAAATAAGGAGTGGAACAACCTTGGAGGTCAAACAGCTCAAAGAATTCTGGCCTAGACAACGAGCGATTACTTTGGTCATCGAGAACTACATATACCTTGATTGCTTTATCATGTTGCCCCTGAGGAAACACTCGAGCCAAACATATTTTTGCACAGGATACTGCTGGCTGCCCTTCACCACAAATCTCTGTGCAATGTGTGGTGATGGCTACTTCAGGTGAAAGCTCCTCTTCCATTTCACTGCGTTCTGGTACTGGGACTGGAGTTTTAGGAGCTTGCGGTGCTGGACCAGGATGCAAGGCTGAAACATGACGATTGCTTCCACATTCAGTGCATTTCACAGAGACTTGACAATCTTTGGCTACATGGGAAGTCGATGCACAGCACTTATAGCATATGCCATTTTCACGAAGGAATGCTTTTATCATATCAAGTTGTTTTGCCCTAAACTCACGGCACTTCCTTAATGGGTGTGGTTTGCGATGGATTGGACAGCTTTTTCCTGGACTATCGCCTTGTTTTGGAACATGGTTAATTTCACGTTCGGTTCCTGAGGCAACATCTGTCTTGTGAACTGCTATTGGGATCCTTCCAGTTCTGTAGACTGATTTGTCCCTTATGGGAGGATAGCTATTGCTGGGAAGAGTGAAACTTGGATCGTTTCTGATGTGAGCTTCATAGCAGATAAACTTAGCAAAGAAGGAGAATGGAGTTAAAAGACGGTTGTGCTCGTCTTTGAACCTGGAACCTTGGGATACCCATTTTTCCTGTAGGGTATGTGGGAGTTTTTCTACTATGGGACCAATGCCTCGAGCTGTGTCCAGGAAAGCTAACCCTGGTAAGTATCCATCTTCTTTTGCAGATTGTAACTCCATGAGAAGGTCTCCTAATTCTCTAAGTTTGATGTAATCCTTACCAGGAATCTTTGGAAATGCATCTAGTTTCTTGAAAAGAGCACTTTCGATTGCTTCAGGTGAAGCATAACTCTCTGCGAGCTAAATACTTGACAAAGTCTGCCATTTCAGGCATCTTGACGGGATCAGCGGCTGCGGTGCGATACTGAGGCACGTATGGTTGAGTGGAAGGGTTCATGCTCTGAATGTCTGGCTTATTGTCACCATGATAGGTTCTGTTGACGTTAGAAGGCTCTTTAGGGGCTGCTGTGTTGAAAGAAGAGATATGCCGTTTTAGCCGTTCTGCAGATAATGGAAAGGAGGGGTCAGTTCAGTGAATTCCATATTCACTTCCCCATGTAACTAAGCTGTCATCATGCTGAATGAGCGAAGATGCAGGGATTTCATGACACGACGCTATATGTAGCTCATTCTGTTGCTGTACATATGCACTTGTGCGATCAAGCTCTCTTTTTACTGAAGCTTTACTGCTCTTGCTTCGAGGTTCTTTAACCTGCTCTTCAGCTGCTTCCAAACACTTCTGCTTGCACTACAGCTGCGGCTGCCTCTCTCTGGAGAGCTAAAGCTTCTAATTCAGCATCCAGTCTTGCTTTCTCCAACTTCAATTTAAACTCTTTGTCTGCGAATGCTGCACGTGCGCATGCTGCCTCTGCTTTAGCACGTGCTCTAGCTGCTGCACTGACTGCTGATGCTGAAGTACTCCGGCTACTAGCACTGACTTGAGATGCGTTATCATTGTCTTTGGCTCGATCCATACCCACTGTTATACAGTTTGCATGCCGTGTTGAACTGTTGTAGAGGTTGATAGCCGGCTTGTCAAAATGCCTTTTACTGTACTGTCCTCCTAATGGTTTAGCTTAACCAAAATTAGACAGCCAGCCAAACTCCCAGAATAACAACACGAGAGTCAGGATTTCAGCATTCTAGCTCCAATTTTAGTGTAGACTCTTGAAGGGCATGCTGGTACAACAAAGGAGTAAACTGAAAATGATAAAACATATTTCGAATTACTAACATACAAATGATGGAGGTTTGAACATGTTAGCTAAGCATGACTATATAAAAGATAGAGTGCATGTACACATGTACATTATGCTAGCCTAACAGCCTAACCTACAGCCAGCTTCATTAAGCTAATACAAACAAAGACAGTCTCATCAATCATAAATACTCTTGGATATTGCAAGATAAACTTGTAAACAGTAAGAAATGACTTACAGGCAATGCTCACAATGGGCTAAAGCCCTTGATTACGACAGATGTTAACAGGCATGTAAAGCTGCTGAGATCCACAACAAGAACTAACATGGGTCTCTGGTTTCCTGTTTCCTGTCTGTCAGGGTGCAACACCTGCCTCAACCAAAGGGTGGTGCTACTGTACCTTGAAACACTCGAAAGCCTAGAGGCAGAACAGTATTCATAGTTGAAAATGTGGCAATACTGGTTCTTTTTGGTATGTTTTAAATGATCAAACCTCAGAAAAACTAAATATTGTGATGCAGATCGTGTATCATGAATGCATCTTAAAGTATCATGATATTACATTTTTTTCTATATCGCCCACTCCTACTACAGATTACAGGTGGCAATTTAACAATGTGTATCAGCTCAACAACTGCCTTTATACCGTACACTGTGCCTGGATGCAAAGACCTGAAATGGAAACTAATGTTCACGGTGGTTAAATGCAGTGTCAACATTGCTACTTTAATTGAAGAGGAGTTAAAATGCCTCTGAAAGCAATGGAAAGTATATTACTCATAAATATAATAGCTGAGGTCTTTAGTTGAGCCTGAATAGAGTGCTGATCATTCAAATGTGGGAAAACTCCCATGTCAGCATGTGATAAAATGAAACACAGAAGCCAGCCTCCAAGAGGCTGAACAGAATTATTTTAAAAATGTCTGTCAAATAAATCACGTCAGTGCAAACTCAGCTAAGTGTGTGTGCAGGCTCTTAGAGGCTGAGGGGCTTTTTCACCTGCATCCTGCAAGACAACGAGGTGCAGCAATAAGCCAAGTACACTGTACTGTGAAACATTTTAGTATATTTTCTCATCTAATTAACAGTTTATTTACAATAATTATACTGTATAATAATACAATCAAAGTTTACTGTGTTTTTAAATATAGTTGATTATTGCATTTGTAAAGGATTTCAGGATTACAGGATGATTTAGGTAACTGAAACAAAAAACACCATCATGGTAAGAATACTAAAACATGTCAAAGGCTTTCAAATGTATTTGGAAGTAGGAATAGTGTGTTAAAAAACATCTGTGAAATGAATAGTAGATAAAAAAAAAATGCAAATTAATAAAAATGAACAAAACTTCAAGCACTGCTGTGAATTTCCACCCTCTTCCTGCAATACTCAGAGATAGGCTGTTAAAGACTATGCAAAGCACTGGTCACTTTCTCAATACACTCTGCACTCTAAAATACCTGGCTCAAGGACTTGGGACAGTCCACTGCAGCAAACATCTCAACAAACACCAATCCCAACAGTGAAGTATGGGGGTGGCAGCATCAACTGTTCCTGTTGTTGTTAAAACTGAAGGATAGATAAATGGAGCAAAATGCATCAAGGTACTGCAAGACAACCTGCTTCAGTCTGCTAAAAATACTAAAACTTGGGAGAAACTTTTCAGCAGGGCAGTGATCCCAAGCACCAGGCCAAAGCAACACAGAAGTGGTTGAACATGAACAAAAACATGAATGTTCTACAAGTCCACATCTCAATCCAGTCAAGAAACCATGAGACTATTTAAAAATCCACAAGCATCATCCAACCAGCTGTTATTGCAGCAAAAGGTGGTTCTGGACTTCAAATATGTGCTATAAGATGCTAAAAGAGCATTTTGGTTTTCATTAAAAATACTGGCTAGAACAATCTGTACAAATGTCATTTGTTATCCAGATGAATCTGACTTTTAAGGGGGCTGAATACTTTTGCAAGGCACTGTATATTGACTAGATTTCAGATAAATCCTTGTGCCAAGATGCTTTTTTTGCAGTGCAGCCTTTTATACTGGCCATGAAGTTTAGCTTGCAGTTTGCAGTTTTGTGGGGCATGATGATTGGTGGGACACTGCTCCACTACATGACCCCCTGACACCAAGCCTGGTGTGTGTATGTGTTGGGGGGAGGTGAGTGACATATCCATGTGTGATGTGATGGTGATGAGACTAGAATAGGTCTGTTTGTGTATGTGTTGGAGGTCTGTGATGTTCGATGATGAAGGGAGCGATTGGGATCTGGTGTATGCGTTGATGTGATGAGTGACAGTTGTGCAATATGGCAGGCTGTGCTGTAGCAGCAGCAGAAGCAGGCCAGGTTTGATCAGCTCCACAGAGACACACTGACAGAAGGGCACAGGACAGAGCACCTCCGTATCTCTCTCCAGAGTCATCTCAAACCCCTCTCAGACCCTTCATCATCAGCAGCATCACCACCATCACTCTTCACCCGACAGCTGCCTTCACCCTGCCACGCACTTCACTACTTCAGGGGGCTCAGAGGTGTGAGAGGCAGAGAATAAGGCCTTATGTCCATAGGGAGTGAACCTGCTCTGCTTGTGCTGCACACACTCTCTTCATGACTGGCAGAGCAGTGATTAGTGAGGGGCTCCACTACCTGGAAGAATGTCACAGTCAAGCCTCATGAGGAGGTTGGTGAGGAGGTGGAGCACCTCCACACAGCACATTCACACCCAGCTCTCCCTCACTATCTGTCTATAGCACACACGTCTCATCCAAAGCAGTCTCATTATGTTTCACCCAACAGGGGTCAGTCGCTCACTACTGTGCCACCGATTTCAGAGTGAACCATTAGTCCTTAGAAATTTGAGTTATTATTGGTGATTTGCTACACTGTAAGAAAAATGTACTGTACAGGTACAATCACAAAGGCACAACAATGGTTATAAGGTTCAATTGTCTAGCTTAAATGAGTTTTACATACACTACGTTCACCTTCCCAAGAAAAATGTTTATATATGTACCTTTTCATAACCTTACATTTTAAAATAGAACGATAAAACAAAAAGCCTGGAGTCAAGACAGGAGGCATTTAGTCATGTTATGTTCCTTAACTAAAGACGTACCCATGGGGACGTGAGGGGTACCGGCCCAGTGACAGTTTAGTATGTTTGTTTTTGAGAGTGTACACATTAAATTTTAATAATTTGATTAGTTATTTATGCATATTCGGATTGCATTATACATAGACAGAGTAAAGCCTTCCAACGTCCTTCTGACAAAAACGTTTTCTTTTAAAATTTTGCCATTTGTCTTTATGCATAAAATATCTCTTCTTCTACTTACAAACTCAAACGCAGTTTAGAATCTGCACTTTCTGCAGAATATTTCTGCTTGTTTAAGTGAACTATGAGTGAGAAATAATTTAACAAAATGTGAGAAGAGGCATTCAAAGCATACAAGTCATGTGAGCTCTCGCAGGATTAATATGAGGAAGTGCTGCCTGGTACGGCCCTATCCTTTCTATTAAGGGTCATTCATACTGTTTTCATGCATTCATAATGTTTTCTAACATAACATGTACATGAAACACTTAAAATCTCACACACACACAAACACACGCCCTTTAATGAATCTAAGAGTTGCCTTTACATTATACATGGAAGCATTCAAGCTCTAAAATTCAGACACACACACACGTTAACATTAGACCTAAATTTAAAAACAAAGTTTGGTGCTGTGAGCAGCACACAGTGAAAAGGGTGGAACATTCATAGACGGTGAATGAAGGAGACAAAAACTGAGAGGAATTTATTTCTTCAGATGGCATCTCAGAAGAAACAGAACACAGAGAGAGAGACAGAGATAGAGAGAAAAAGAGAAAGAGAGAGATCCACAATGATGCTCTATTTAACAAGTCGTGAGGGGTGTGCTGGGACTAACTGCAATGCATGATGGGATCTCCAGTGTTCAGAACAGTCCCAGCAGGGCCACAAGGTACCGAGGGCTGGGGAGCCTCCATTCTGAGCCTGAAAAAGCCACTGCTCACAAAACCAGACTCTGTCCTGATGGAAAAGCAGCAAGGGTCCCCCACAAATACACAGCAGTCAAACAGCGGGGGGATGAAACTGTATTCAGGCTTTTGTCTGACGGAAAAGCATTCAGCTTCTAAAGACTACAATCTAGAGCCAGTCAGCCACAAACTGTCTCTCATACGCACACAATCAACAGCTGTTACGTAAACACAGGCCTACAGCCCTCTAAGGCCTGATTTTATAAAGTGTTCAGCACCGTCACTGTGTCAAAACTTTAAAATGATAACTCTACAGAAGAAGGAAAAACTCTTCTAACTTCTAATGTAAGTTAATGTAGCAAAATTCATTCCCAGTAATATTAGACCATTTTGTTGGCCCTTTTATCATATGATTTTCACAAAAAGTAAAGTCTGGTGTTTTTTAAATGGTGTAACACAATAGGAAACGTAAAACTGAATACGTAAAGATTGATATGCCAGCCACAAAACCTTGTGCTTTAGGAAGATTGCTCCAATCATTCCACATGTTGCTAACTTGCAGATGCACATTATTCTGTGGAATGCTAAAGCAGATATCCTGTTCCAAGAGATCAACTTTCAAGAAGAAACAGAGAAAGACAGAGAAAGAGAGAAAGTAGCTAATGTGGCGCCTGAAAAAACTCCAAACTCAACATCACCCAGCCCATCACCAAAGCCATTATTGAAAGTGTAGCCCTATCTTCCATCAATGTCTGGTTTGGCTCCACAACGTCCTGCTTTGAGGGCAAACTACATCATGCAGCCAAGACTGCAGAGAAAGTTACTGGCTCCAACAGCCCCTCAACTGAGGATGTGTATCTGAATACAGGGCAAAGACAAACAAGGACATCCAAAACATTCCCTGTAGACACTGTCTCAAACAATAGTTCAGAGGAGCATCAAATTTATACAATTTCTCCCCCTTAGCCCAAATGTCGTCATTCAGCCAAGACATGTTTGTTGTCTGAAGTTTCCTTCTTTAATTCTGCACTTGAGCAATGAGGTGAATGTAGCTAACAAGTAATGGGAGCTTATAGGGCTGCAACTAGTGACTATTTCCATTATCAATTAATCACTCCATTATTGTTTTGATTAATCAAGCAGTCAGGATAAGAAAAAGTGCAGTTATTAGTCTGTCAAATTAAATATTTCACATTATACATAATGTTTCAGTCGAAAAATTAAAGATGCAAGCATTATTTCTCATTTTGCACAATGCTCTTTAAAACAGAAAGCACCTACCCTACCTTCTAAATCAGCAGTGTGGGATCTTATCCAGAAAGGGCCAGCATAGCTCCTTATTTTCATTCCAACAAAGCAGGTGTACACCTGATCAATTGTTTGAAGACTGACCCTTTGTGGATAAGACACCCTGGTACCAAATCATATTTACAAAAAAAAAGGACTTTTATTAAGGGTATAGAAACAGATCTTCGGTATTGCTCAACAAAATATCATTTTACTCAGAGAGAAAGGTGCAGAAAAAATAAAGAACAATGCATAAACATTGCTTACATATCAGCACAAGTACTATTATGAAGATGTTTGCATTGCAATTCAATGCGATTTAATTTCTCCTCTAATGATAAAGCAAAGATAAAGTAGTTAGTTTCACTGGTACCCCCTAATCCACTACCAGCTTTATTATGAACTCTTTCTATCACTGACTCTATTCCTCTAAAGGCACAAACCAGTAATGACTCTATTTCTCTAAAGGTAGAAACCAGTAATGATGTACTACACATACTAATACTGTAAATCCAGCCATACAGACTGAACACTGCACATATGCAACACTTAGAACGGCTGAACCTTTTAAATTCATGCTGCTTTGTACATTTTTGTACTAGTGATCGTTTCAGATGTGACAGCAGTGCACTTTCCCTTATTAAAGCTTTATATGCATTAAAACACATAAGTAGAGAAAAAGGTAACAAGTTCAAAAACCTTTACCCTGCAGTGGGTCCAGCAGCACTGTTTCTCAGAGATAAATTGTATGATTTTAACATGAAAATTATTTGGCATTCAGAGACTAAAATAACAGAGTAGTTGCTGTGGAGTTCTTCGGTCCATTAGTTTGGTTCATGGAGTTCAACAGCTGTGCAAATGCAAGTTATATCCAAAAATTGCAGTTGACTTTTTTTTTTATTTGATGCTTACTACACCAAGGTCAATGACCAATGTGTGAAAATTCAACCAACATCATCTTTTAGAAAATTGAGGCCTTTTTAAAAACTTTACCCTCATTTGTGTTCTCCTGGCTTCAGTGATTGGACCCTGATGATCGCCACTTGCAATATTTGTATATGTTTGTGTATGGTTGACAGTTGCTAAGCGCTATGAAATCAAACACTAAATGAAAGCTGATTATCTTGGTTGCTAACCATAATGCTTTGCAATGCGCAACGCTGTTGCCATCCAATCGTATATTCTTCTTCTCCTTCTTCTTCTTGGTTCATTTTTTCTGTCCACTAACTTGTCCCGCAATTGTCAAGATATCAATACTGTCCCAACTCCAGAATGTTCTGTCTGATCGGGAATGGTGTGCTTGTATACAGCTTTTTGATCGAATGTACAGTTTTTGTATAATTATCATTAAATTACATTTTTCCCTTAGGAATGAATGGGATGCAAAAATTTGTGCACCCAATTTATGTTGTGTTGATACATGTTTTTAGAAACACTCTATTAACCATGTGTATTAACCCCCCCCCCCAAAAACTCCTCAAATCTTTACAGTTAAAACGACACACAGAATTTCTCCGAAAAGTGACGAGGCTTTAGAAAGCTCACTCAGCACATTGTTGTCACTGCATAAATGTTGATGGATAACAGTCCATAACTGACCGCAGACAAGACTGACCCCTAGTTTTGGATAGAAATAGTACTATGACTTGTAGAGGTTGAAGTTATGTGATTTCTTTGGCATCTTTGTGGAAACCCTGCCGGAACCACATTATTGTACACCAGTGAGCAACAAATGTGCCAAGACAAATTCTGGTACAAGATACATCCTGGCAAACAGAAGCGATCGTGACTTGTGATAAAGATGATTAAAGTCTGAGCTAATCCCACAGCGGTACGTTGGAATACACTGAGAGATTAAATCACCTGATGTCCTGACTGCACACACACACACACACACACACACACACACACACACACACTGCATGTAGCCTGTGATACACTCATACACACATACCTCACTGCACATTCATGTAGATGAACTGATCAGAGTCTCCATAACACTAGAATGAATCAGTATCGAGTATAGAAGAAACCAGGGGAAAAAAGCATGTAGAAGACCCTGGGAATAAATGCAGTTTTCAGCACAATAAGTAACGATAAGCAAAAGTGAAAGCTGCAGGAAAAATAAGACCAATTTCTGTTCAATAATAGAGTGTATTTAATCATTCTTGTCAAATCTTCTCAGACAAATATCTTCATTCATGAATTTATGAAGTTTCTTATACAACTGCTGGGCATGTATATAGTCTGTAGTCAAGCGTGGAGTGCTGTGGTTTGATTTTATGTCATTGTATATTAACAGAGTCTTTTTCAGTATAATTTGTATATCTTCTCACTCTGTGAAGTGATATCTTCAGAGGCTGCTCTATCAGCATTTAAAAAAAGAAAATGGTGAATTTATTTGACTTAAACTTGTACATAATTTGCACATGAAATATATATTTTCAACACAGTTTTGTATTTCAGTTTACTTACTTTTCACATTAACCGTGCTGATGTGACATTAAGTTCATGTGAAAATGGTTTACAGTTTTGAATAAAGTAAATTTAAAGCATATTTATTCTGTGTTATGTCAGGGTTTTTGCATTTTCTGACTTTTCAGGAATTGGAGTAAACTTGAGCTAACCCCATATGAAGCGATAAAAACAATTCTCTATAAGATATCTATTAGCTCTTACTTCATAATAAACTCATCATGAACTAGTCAAGTATTTAGATTTTTTATCCTTAATTAATACCGTCACTTTATACCAAACCAAAATACTTAACAAAGTAAGTAAGCTTCTACTTCATAATTAACAAATCATGTACTAATTAACTTAATCATAATTAGTTCATAGAGTAGATTAAGTTAATATATACCCTTTTGTATTACTTTATAATTGACTAATGATGAATAAAAGAGAAACAAATGAAAAAATAAGGCAAATTATGCCATACAAAGACAAACTGAAACATGAGAGCTACCTATACCAAAGACAAGAATAGAAACCACCTGGGAAAGAGGGATAACAAACTACACACTAATGATAAGGTGAGGCTACAGGATAGGAGCCAGGAACAGGACTCTACGACATCACTTTAGGTCGTTTCTTCTGGTCCATTCATCATGAAATTTACATGTAAAGGGAAACAGGCATTTTCAAATTATGTCAAAAACTGAAAAACAAACCGACAAAAATGGAGATACAAGGTACACATAAATGCACACGCACACACATACACTCCTATCGAAAACATCTGAGTGTGTGTGCTTATGTGTTTGTGTCAGAGAGAGACTGAGAGAGAGAGAGAGAAAGGCAGAGAGAGAGTGTGAGAGAGAGACCGAGCGAAAGAAAGTACTGAGAAAGAGGGAGAGTGATATAGAATGAGAAAATGGGAAGAAATAAACAGAGACAGGATGAGAAGGATTGAGAAAGAGAGGCAGAAACAGAGAAAGGATGGGAATGATAGGGGGAGAGAGAAACAGAGTAAGAGTGATGGAGAGGGAGACAAGAGAGAGAAAGAAAGATGGAGAGAGAGAGAGAGAGAGAGAGAGGGAGAGAGAGAGAGAGAGAGAGAGAGAGAGAGAGAGAGAGAGAAAGAGGGACAGAGAAAGAGAGAAAAGAGAAATAGAAAGACAAGCACAGAGACATGGAGAGAGAGAAACATAAAAAGAGGAAAAGAGAGAGCAGGAAGAGAGAGCGAGGGACAGCAAAAGACAGTGAAAGAGAGAAAAAGGCAGAGAGAGCTCGTCCCTGAGTTGTGCTACAGAGAGGGTGGATTAGAGGGGTATTGCCTGTCTGTCATCAGGCAGCAGCAGCAGCAGCAGCCGCTCAGGCTCAGAGAGTTTAATCTGTCTTCTGTAGGCTGAGGGAATTTAGCCTGGTTTTGTTTATGATCTACAGCAATGCGCAATTTAGCTCTCATGTTGTTGTCAAGAGTCTGGATTTGATCTCCGACTTCTGAAAGGTGTTTGTGTTTTCCATGTTTAAAATGTCTGACAGTCTCCTGTATGATGAGGATATTCAGAGCCTATAGACGACTCTCAGACACTGCGTGCAGCCATCAGACAGTGAGACATAGCCTGGGGACACACCGTGCACCAGATCAGGATAAAGAAATAGTCACGTCTGTTTGTGTCTTTAGTTGGGGTTTGTGGGTGCAGGAGAGGCCATGGTTAGCTTAGTGTTTAGTATATATTTGCGTGCCTAAGGCATTGTAGAGATGAAATGGAGAAAGTATGCTGTGGTATCTTCATTATCATACCGGGTTTTTTATAGCTTGTTTTCATGGCCTGACAACGTGCAAGTACTGAAAGCAAGCCGACATAGACTTACTTCAGCTTCAAAGATCAGACGCTCTAGTCTGTGTGCCTGCGTGTGTGTGTTCAGACTTGAGGGAATTGGATGACTCCTATAGGTCAGCAGTGAGCGACGCGGAGGCCTAATGGCGCCCCTGTAGCGCTGAGGATGAGTGCGGCTGGGAAGAGATGGAGGATGATAAACCCTAATCAGTTTGCTACTGCAGAGACTCCTTCTTCTCCAGCTATTCGTCCCTCTGAGTCACATAAGTCAAGTCACATCTACCCCCTTATTCAGAGGAAAATCATATAAACCTATCTGATAGAACAGTAATGAGAAGCTGCAGTCTGGCTTTCATCCTCAAATAGGGTCTCTGGCCTCAGGTAAGGAGTAGAAGCGCAGTGCTTGACAAAACAACTGTCTATGCTATATCTAGCACAGTCTCGCTATGACGAGATATCATCAAGGTCTTGCACAATGTGCCAAGCAGTGCAACCTCAAAATTCTGTCCCGTCAAATAAATATAACGATCGCTGTTAAGACAAACAAGTGATGTGGCAGTATTCAAGCAACAAGTGTCAGTGTTCTACTTTAGCTACCCAGTCCTGATTTCGTACCAGGAATACACATCTGGGGACAACCTATTAAGCTTTTGGTGCTGGATTGCAAAATCTGCCACTAACAAGGGTACGTCTGTTCTTAAACCCACCCCAGAAATTAGTTCTTCCCTATTCACACTGTTCCAGAATGTTCTCTCCTTCATATTTCACCCCAAAATCTAAAAGCACATGCATTCATCAAAATGAACGTTTCAGAAATGCCCTGCGGTTTATTCTTATCAAAGGTGTGCTCTATGCTCAATTCAGGGTCTGGTAAAAGTTTTCCAAGCCTGGCCAGCTGTTGACAAATATTTAAAAAAACAAAAAATTATGGTCTTGCTATCTGTCCATTACTGTCCATAACAGATGAGCAAGGTCGATTTTAAATGCAAAGGGAATTACAGCTGCATACATCAGTCATAGAGCAGAAACGAACCAGAAAGCAGCTTCAGGCAACTTCAGACAGACGTATTATGTCAGCAGCTTGATAAAATAGCTGTGGACAAGGTTCATAGTGTTGCACATTGATGAGCACAAGTATTTATATATTTTTAACGCTGCTGTTGTTTGCTGTGTAAAATGGTTGCTCTTTTTGCATGTTTTGCAGTGGGTGTGACGGCACAACATTTAGCTTGAATACAAATCTGAGAACTCATCTTTTCTCAAACACAGCTGCCAATTCCTCCCACATCACTTTCACTCTGGCTGTATCGTATCAACTATTGAGACCTTTTAGCCTGCTTCACATTGCTGGAAAGGTTGTGTCTAAGTGATGTTCAACATGGCTGTCTGTGATCTAATGTCTGTTTTAATTGATCCCAATTATCAACTTAATTTGGTTAATTGGTTGATGGTGTATCTTAGGGGCAATTACTTTTTCACACAGAACTTCTTGGTGTTGGTGCTTCTCCAGGTCTCTCCTATTCACACTGTTCTAGAATGTTCTTCCCTATTCACACTGTTCTAGAACGTTCTTTCCCATTCACATTGTTCTAGAACATGCTGTCCTATTCATATTGTTCTGGAATGTTCTTACCTATTCGCGCTGTTCTAGAATGTTCTCTGCATTTCATATTTTTGAAAATGTTCTTCTTACTTCAAACTGTTCTAGAATGTTCTCTGCATTTGATATTTTTAAAATGTTCTTACTCATTCACACTGTTCTAGAATGTTCTTTCCCATTCGCATTTCACTAATATGTTCTCTTCCATTCACATTGTTCTAGAACTTGCTGTCCTATTCATATTGTTCTGGAATGTTCTTACCTATTCACGCTGTTCTGAAATGTTCTCTCCCTTTCATACTGGAATGTTCTTCTCTATTCACACTGTTCTAAAATGTTCTCTCCCATTCATACTGGAATGTTCTCCCCTATTCACACTGTTCTAGAATGTTCTCTCCCATTCATACTGGAGTGTTCTTCCCTATTCACACTGTTCTAGAATGTTCTCTCCTATTCACATTTCACTAAAATGTTCTTCCCCATTCATGCAGTTCTAGAATGTTCTCTGCATTTGATATTCTTTAAATGTTCTTCCTCATTTACACTGTTCTGGAATGTTCTCTCCCATTCACACTGTTCCACACTGTCCCGTTCACATTCACACTGTTCTAGAATGTTCTCTCTTATTCAGAATAGTTTGTTTTATCAGTTCTTACTGTGAAACAGCCTAAAGCTTAAAATGTTGGCCCTTTCTTGGCTGTGTTGGATCAGAGCACCACGGCCTTAACAGAGGTTTTGTTCAGATTGTAGTGGGATTTACATACGATGTACGCACAGCATTTCCTACAAAATAATGATTTGAGGACCAGCATGAAGTCCACATTGCTTGATCGCTGTTCTGGACTGGCAGTCGGCCAAGATTTCACAGGCGAGGGCCCTTCTCCGAGAAGCGAGATAAATGCTTGGATGTATTTTTCAGAAGCGGGGCGGCTGAGCTCTCGACCCTTCCCTGACCAGTTCAAAGCCCACAAACACACACGCTGAGAGAGACGAGACCGCTGCTGCCTACGGGGGCTCAGATGCGAGGTCTTGTAAAGGAGATGTACTAAAAGCGTCTGCCCGTGCAAGGGCTTTCTCAGCACAGACTGGCCCAAAGCAGGCGAAGGGTCACAGCACAGTACGACTCCTCCATGCTGCTCACTCAGGTGGGGGGGTTGGGCACAACAAAAGCAGCGCCACGTTAAATATGGCCCTGGGGCCAAGATAGATGACCTCAGCACTCTGTTACAGACGGAGCTGAAGCAGCGGCTGACTCATCTCTGCATAGAGCCAAAGCCGAGTGGACATAGCGGTGTCCACCGCCTCACATGAGAGCACATACACGCTCCTGTTAACATCAACATGCTGCGCCACTGCTTATATAAATGCTCGCTCACGCGCTGACCCCCACGTCAACCCCTAAATCAACAGCTCTCTATGTGTGTGCGTAAGAACGGAGTGGGTGGGTTGAGATGTACAAAATGCTGCCTGCATGAAGAGCAGCTAGAGCAGCTCATGTAGATTTAATTATTGTAAAACTGCGGCTGTTTAAACAGCAACTTCCTCCTGAGTCACCGGCGAATTGAAAAGAATTATTATTATTCCACAGGACACTGCCCGTGGTCTATTTTTGGCGTTATCAGTCGTGAGGAAAGCAGAAAGGAGCTTTTGCAAATGATAAACGCTTTTCAGAGAGAGAGAGAGAGAGAGAGAGAGGTTGTACCTGAGTTAATAGAGGCAGCAGACGGCCGTCTCTGCCATTCTTCACCATCCTCTGTCCCAGTGGGCACACCTTTCATTAAGCGTCTCACAAGATAAAGAGATATCGAGTGAGAAAATGAAAGAGAGAGAAAGAAAGATAGAGAGAGAGAGAGAGAGAAAGAGAGAGAGAGAGAGAGAGAGCACATTGTGGAGGGAATGTGTGGTCTTATGGCTCTTGCGGCACCTAAAGGCCAGTGTTCATGTGTATAGCTAGTCTACGGCTAATTCTTCAAGCCTTATCGCTCAATTTCTATTTCTTGCACAGATCTGATTTTCCATCTCGACAGTTCACGTTTGTTTGTAAGTGACCCATATTTGTCAAAGTGTGATGTGTGATGTAAAAAAATGTAAACTCCAAATTGACTGTTCTTTTCACAGTCACATGGCCACATATCGGCAGTAGGGAATCCTAGACCTTCAGAGAAGGCCAACTGACTTCTGTGTAGCGAAAAAAATACATGTCTGTAATTTAATATAATCATCATTTAATATAATCATCATTCTTGTTGTATTTAAACTAAGCAAGTACTACTACTCATTTTATTGTTAATGATAGATTGGAAAGGGTTCGGTTCTTCAAACGTCTAATGGAAAATGATCTAATGAGGTTTTGTTTTCAGTGGAATCTAAATAGATAAAGTTAAGCTAGCTGTCCATTAGTTAGGACTTCAGGAGCTGAACAGAAAGACCTAACATGTCAGATTAACCACTAACATAATTAGGAACTGCAGTAGAATCAATCAGTTTTGATTTACAATGTGTCGGACCAGTTTTGTGTGAAAAAATGTTACTCTGGGCCTTCTGAAAGTTCTAGGTACATTACCGACTGCGAGTATGAGAGGTAGTCCAACCAATGTGTTTCAGTCAGTTGTTAGAAGTGGAAAACGGCAGCAGTAGTTCTCATGGCAGGGTTCTTTACTGAAGGAGTCACTGCAAAACTACTGCATACAAAATATGTTAGTATGTTTGTTACAGGCTTCAAACAAAACAAGGACTATATTTTACAAGCTACAATCATCCACATCTTATCTGGTATGGCCAAAAAAATTTCTTACTAACACTAACAGCTAAAGGCCTAGCTCAAATAGTCAAGATTCTCCACTGTATGTCATACAATCCATTCTAGAGCCACACATGAAAGTGGATCAGATTTAACAAGCTTTAATCATCTTTACATTACACTGGACTTGTTTATTAAAAAAAAAGTGAGGAAAATTCAGTTTACATGATATGAGCCCCTTAAAAAAACAAGAGTAATTACATGCATGGTTGCTTTCACAATGTGTTTGGATGTAGTCCTGAGTCTGACACAAGCATTGTGATTGGATCATTGTGTAATCCAAACGCAATTTAACTAGCCTGTCTACATTCACAGGCTAATGTTATGTACAACTTAATGTTAATTACAACTTTTAAAGTTGTTCCTGCCTCTCTCAGTTCAATTATAACTTGTTCTTATCATGAAAATAATAAGAGACAGTGGACCTGGAAGCACCAGTAAATTTTCTTTCAACTTTATGAACTTTAGTTATGTCCAGTAAACGTATACATAATGTACATAAACATGTGTAATTCATCATCTTTTATTTGTCTTTAAAATCAGATGCCTGAAATGCTCTGCATGGCAAATGCAAAATGTTTTAAAATGCAAATATAGTATATCTTGTATAGGCCACATCTACTTTCCATCGGAGCCAAAGCAGCCTGACTGAAACCATTCCACACTGCAAGGGGAAATGAGATTCAATCAGTATCTGGGTGCAGGTGCTACACTGAAAAGGGCAAGTGTAAATACTCTGTGCCTTGATTTAAAAGATTGAATTTGCCACTTCGTCTCTGTAATGTGAACATAGCCTGTAATGCCTCTAGCCCGGCTTTCCCAGAGAGACAGTTTCTCTCCGCTGAGGGTGACGAAGAGCGTCTGTTTCCTCTCAGCTCTGAACGAGGCCACTCCAATTCATCAGGCCTCAATTAGCCTGATCTGCAGCGTGGACATGATTCAGTCACGCTCACACTCCTGTTCTGCTCCTCCAGCAGCGTTCCCCCTGTCAGCAGCCATTTCCATCTGGGACAGAGATACTGATCTACTGCAGTCTGATCTCTACAATCTGTTTGCTTATTGAATCCTCGGTTAACCCCTTATCTCTATCACTCCCTCTCCTCCTGCCATCCTTCAGGTCTGATCCTCTGTGACGTGTGAGTGTGGGTACTGAGACACTGAGCTGTGTCTGATTAGGCTGGGCTGGTTCAGTAGAATGGCAGGCCTCTGGTAATGAGAGGCTCAAAGACTAGAGCTCAGAGATTCACACTGTCTCCTGTCTGTCTCTCCTCTGGACACGAACGGACTGTAAAAACTGATGGTGCTCATCCTCTCTCTCTCTCTCTCTCTCTCTCTCTCTCTCTCTCTCTATTAGTAATTCACTTTCTTCTCCCCTTTTTCCCATATCCTCTGTGTGCTATCCTCTAGCTGCCCTGCTGATGAGCCTGTGGGATCTTGCCTCTACATTGCTGGAGCCTTGTGCCCTCTGCTGGATTAGATGTGTAATTAACAATACATGTTACAATATAGAGTTGCCAGTTTATTAGGTACATCTATACTGGCAGTCAAAAAATGTTCGTATGTCATACTCTGGGGTGCTGGTCCAGGAGATCTTCCACACTGCAGAGGTTTGCTCCTATCCCTAATCTAACATACCTGATACAGATAATCAAGGCCTTCAGGAGCTTCTGAATATTAAATGCAGGTGTGCTGGAGCTGAACTTTCCAGGCTGGTAGATCTCCAGGAGCAGGATTGAACATACACTACAATATTCACTTGAAGCCCCAGGGAACCTAAATGGATGTTTTCTTTGTAAACTGGCTGATCTTGTTTATATGGGCACACAACAAACATGTACAAACTAGTCCTAATCTTGGTTAACACTTACAGAAGAATTAGCCTCACCTATCACAAGGCAGATGTGCATTGTCCTGTGCCTCTGAGGTCCAGAAGTGAATAAGAAACATACATTCCTTAAGATGTCACCAAATAAAACTGGATAATATTTTTAGTGGGCCATGAACATAGATTGTGAGTCTTGGACTAAGGAATGCCAATCAAGCATGCTCATTGAAGTACTCATAGGGTCACACCCAGACAGTTTTCAGATAGATCTCATAAGCATACAAACTTTCACACAAACTTTGCTGGATGTTTAATACAACACTTAATTTTATTACAAACCCCATTTCTGGAAAAGTTGGGATATTAGTTGGGATTTTGTAAAATGCAAAAAAACACAAATCTGTGATTTGTTAATTCCTTTGAACCTTTATTTAACTGACAAAAGTACAAGGAAAAGATTTTCAACATTGATGTAATAACCATGGACTTCCATGGAAAAGATGTTGTCTTGGTGCCATCACATGTCTCTCTAAAATCCCAAAGCCTTCATGTCAATGGTACCTTCACAAATATGCAACTCACCTATGTTGTGGGTGTTGATGCAGCCCCATACCATGACAGATTTTGGCTTTTGCACCTTTCACAGATAAAGGTCTCAATGGTCCCTTTTCTTCTTTGGCATGGAGAACTCTAGAGTACATTTTCCCAGAATCAAGCTGAAACCTGGACTTATCTGACCACATACATTTCCACTGCCTTTCAGACTATCTGAGACGAGCTCAGGCCCAGAGAACTCAGCGGTGTTTCTGTAGAGAATTGATGTATGGCTTTCTGCTTGCGTGATAAAAGTTTCAAGTTGTGTTATAGTTGTGTTGTGTAAGTGACAGTGGTTTTCTGAAGTATTTTCGAGCCCATGTGGCTATATTTAACACAGCAGTGTAACAGTTTCTCATGCAATGCCATCTGAGGAGTCAAAGGTCACAGACATTCAACAGTGGTTTCTGGGCTTGCCCTACAAAGACTGAGATTTCTCCGGATTCCCTGAATCCTTTCACAGTATTATGTACAGTAGATGGTGAAAGACCTAAATTCTTTGCAATCTTGTGTAAAGAAACAGTCTTTTTGAGCTGTTTGACAGTTCTCTCAGACGTTTGGCCGAATGTGGTTTTATACCCAATAACAAAACAGTCATCTGTTATCAATTCACCTGCTTTTTGTGGAATGTTTCAGAATGGTATAACTTGAAAGTTCTATAAGCTTTTTACTCTTATTTCGTCCCGTACCTACTTTTTTGAGTATGTTGCAGGCATCAAATACAAAATTTATTTATATCTACAAAATACAATCAAGTTGGTCAGCCAAAACATTAAAAGTCATTTCTTTGTGTTTTTGTCAGTTAAATAAAGGTTTAAGAGAATTAACAAATTACAGATTATTTTTTTGTTGCATTTTGCAATATGTCCCAACTTTTCTGGAAAAGGGGTTCATATCACACAAACATTTTGCATGTTTTACATTGTGTTCTCTGGGACTGTTGTGGTGAAGAAAAGCCACAACAAATGATAGATATTCCAACAGCACAATGCAAGACGCCACACAGTGCAGCCTCCTTAAAGCATGTGGGAACAGAGCAAAGTTCCAGTGATTTGTTGAATATGTCTATGAAAATCGGTGCTAATTCGTCACAGCAGAGCTTTAGGCTGGATGGTTAGACTAAATCTGGCCCAAGAGCATTTCTCTCCCTTTGTCCTCTGAAAAGTCTATTGATGTCCATAATGATGGTTAGACAAGCAGGGGCAGGGGATGAGGGAGGAGGGCAGGGGACTTGGAGAAAAAGGCTGAAGACTGTTCTTTGCACATTTGCTTTACAATACTACAAAATACACAGTCAACAATAAACAAAACAACAATCCACAACACATACACAGTTCCCCAGCTGGCACAGGGGAAAACTCTCCAGACCATAGTATAGAGTCCTGTAGGAGGTCCCTTTCAGGCTGGCAGGCCTAGTAGCTAAGGTGGAGCATCACACACGGCCAGCCCAGGCAGCCTACACACAGCCTGCAGTGTAGTTTAGCTCTAGTAGCCAGCCCAGAAAACCTCATGGCACAAAAACAGTCTAGTAGCTGTGGGGGGAGCTTTCCCTTTCTACCTGTAAGACTTAATAACTGCATTGTAGCTTAATTAAAGCAGTTTTATAGATCAAAAAGCTCTCCAAGATATATATGGGCTAAACCGTGAAATGGTTTTTATAATAATTTATATGTAATTTATATTTAAAAGGTGTTGAATGTTAGTTAAAGAAAATGTGAGCAGTGTACAGTGCGCCATCAAAATAAAGTTTTGCCGCATTTGGAATATTAAAAAGCCATTTCTTGCCTGCCTACATTCAGCAAATCCTGATTTCCAGAAATCTCTCCTGCACCAGCACTTGAGGCTGATGGAGGGCATTTTCGCTCTATATGTGAGCAAGCCTTCACCACAATGCATGCATGACTGACTGCTGTAAATTAGTACAAGCACTTCCCACTTTATATATATATATATATATATATATATATATATATACAGAGAGGCTTTGAAAGAAGATGTGTCTGGAGATAATCCTTCAATTTAATAAATCAATGTGCTACTCCATTAGTGTCGAATGTAACTCTTTAATATCTTTTGTCAGCGGTTAGATTCTATTTTGCTTAAAAACAATAACTCCTATGTTAGCCCTTGTACACATTGCAAAATATTTAAAAATGCATGCTGGTATACTCTCTAACCCACTTTTCATCAAATTGCTGCTGAAGGCAATTGTAATAATGAAAAATATTAAAATTATCAGCTCACTAATCATGTGCTTGCAATCCATTTAACCCCAGCAATCACATTACAGCTTTGCCTTAGTGTTATTACTTGGCTCCCAGGGATTCAGATGCAGTTCCACTACCACTGCAATGCTATTTTGTCACTAAAGTATAATTGAGCCATAATTTCAATGCTTTGCAACCTAAAATACATTGTATTATTAAGGAATCTCAAATAGACCTGCGTATATGGTTTCTAACATAAAAATACAGACACAATTCAGGCTTCAAGATGGCTGCTAGTGCTGTTTTTAGCTGCGCAATGAAATTTTATTTTTATAGAAAACAGTATATCAAACAGGGTCAGAGACCAAATATGGAAGTCTATTTGATAGTACTTTACAAATCAGTATGGTTTGAGGCGAGTATGTGATGATTTAGGCATACATGTAGGTTTACATGATGCTGAATTGGAGGTATAAGCTTCTGTTATTTGTTAGCTACATTAGCCTTGTAGCTCCAGTGCAAAACTAAACAGGGAAACTTAAAACACAGACCATGTCTTGGCTGATCAGTGGCACTTGGGGTAAGGAGAAAATTGTGTATATTTGATTTGTTTATTTATTTTTTTTCCCAAGCTACTACTTTATGATTTTAAAAATTCATGTTCTAGTCTTCTGAGTATTTAAATTCAACCATTAATCCATTTGATCAATCTATTACATTCATTGTGGATCAGGCCCAGTGTGAGGGGATCGTATAGGGAGGCTATGCCCCACCAACCAATAATTATAGCCCTGTAAAGTCACTAAGCACACTGTGCATTTGTCTATAAAGCCAATGGCAAAGGCTACACTGTAAAAAGGTATTTTGAAAGTTCCTTGAAAAACACGTTAAAAAATACATATTGTGTATTTTAACACAGCTGCTCTTAATTTACAGAAATGGGGTGTAAATTCATAAAAAACAGTTATCACCTTATTTCATATTTGCGTTTCTTGGGTAATAGTTGTTAACAATGGTTGTTGTCAGAATAACTAGTTGAACTAGTGAAATACAGTAAAAAGCAGTATTTCTAAGAAATAAAATTTTCTAATTTTACAGATTTTTATCATTGAAAAAAACACTTTTACTGTTAATTAACCGTAAATGGTTTAATTAACAGGTTTTGTTTTGCTGCCTGATTTTTGTCTGTTTTCACAGTTTTGTTTTGTTTTTTTAATTAATATAGAAGAACTTGCATACACTTTATACTGGCAGCATTTTAAGGACATACATATCAGTGATTTGCGGTAAATATGACTCTCCTGTTAACTCTTTCCTGAATGTGTGGCTCCTTTGGACTGATCTACTGTACATTTCTACATATCCCGTCTCATATTTTCCTTAGCTGCTTTATGCAACTATATGTAAGAAAACCTTGTGTATGGCCCGCCCATGATTTAGTTCTAGCATTGGCCCTGTTGTGGATGGACTACATCTAGCAGTGTTAGCCATTAGTATAACTTCAATTTTAATTGTTTAGTAGCTTGCGGATAATTGCCTGTCCCACCTCTTACATGATATGCACCATCACACATTACATAATAAAGAGAAAAACAGAGAGAGAGGGGGAGAGAGAGAGAGAGAGAGAGAAAGAGAGAGAGAGAGAAAGAGAGAGAGAGAGAGAGAGATGAGACTGTGTGCTAATAGGTGGGGAAGAGGGATTATAAGAGGCCTTTTCATGCAGTATCCACGGCAATAATGAGCTCCTGGCTTTGATGGATTGTGCTGATTCTTTTTCTCTCAGACATCTTGTGCTCTGCTCTTCTTAAATGCTCTTTGCTTTAATTATTTGTCTCATTTCAGGAGGATTTATTCTGTCCTCTTTATTCAATAATAAATCACTTCAGTTATTTTGGGCTTCAAACCAAAGGGATCAGTGAAGCTGACTGTGTAGCGCAGCGGTTCACACTCACTCCGTATCAGTGACTTACTCATATACAAACAGGCATCGAAGCCCAGCTGGTGAAAACTCATTTCATTGTATTGTAAAAGGGCCTCATCAGCAGAAAGCCTGTGTGCTCTGAGGAGACAGAAACACCATGTCCATTTGAGGTGGTGTGAGCTTTTCTTAACAGACATAGCCCCTCATTGCCTTATGCAGGCAAGGCCTAGAGGCAAGGCCAGCCATATGTGGAGAGTCTACATGTTACACCTAGCTTTTCAAAATGTTTTTTTTTAATAATGAGCATGTCTTCTTTATTAATTATCAATAACTGAACACATTAAAACTAATCAGGTTTATTTTGAGGAAATCTGCTCTCGCATGCTGTTCTGTACTAGAGGCAAGGCCACCTCTATATGTGGACAGCCTGCAGGTTTTCTGGGGGAGGGGGCATGGGGGGATCTGCTTTTACCCCCTTCACCTGGACATAAACACATGTAGGGCCATGTTTTTTAATTCCCTCTGTAATGTAACACGTGGATGCTATTTAATGACATCCCGGCCTGCCATCAGCCAAACAGAAGGCCATGGAATAGAGAGAAGGTGAGAGAAGAAGAGAGAAGGAGACAGATAGACAGGAGCGGATGAAGGACACAAAGGCAGTAAGATGGAGAGATACACTGCCGTCCAAGCTGGTTGAAGATACAGGTCTAATATGATTTCAATATGATGCCAATATGCAAGCTCTCTAATGTGGAAGTGTTGTACAACTTCACACGTTCCACACCGTTTGAAAGAATCACTGCTGAAGAGTTTGGAGTCACTGTTTCCAATAAGTTGAAGAAACATGTACAACATTATTCTATTACTCTACAGCTTTATATGTTTATAGGAAGCTGTAAAATATAAGTGTCAGATGTGTCCAGAATGATGAACAAAAGTCCAGTTACATAAAATGTCTTGCTTATAATAATTCAGATAAGCAAAATAATATAAGTGAATGATGACAATTGTTATCTTTAAATGCTTAATCATTAATGACTAATAAAATCAACGAATAAAATAAAATAACTAAAATAAGAGATCAAATCTGTAGATAAAGAGTTTCATTTTGAATGCAATTTTAGCATTTAAATGTTGAAGGGCCATTTGAAAAAAAAGCAAGTGTTTAAAATATTTGTTTAACTTTAAAATATATTTTGCAGTACTATGCAATACAATAATTTCACAGGAAAAAATCATATATATAAAAAATGATAAAGGCTTAACAAGCATTTTACACTCTTGCATTGTCAGGGAATGGGCAAGCACTTTGGTGGAGCTTTCTATTCTTTTTGTATTTTATTTGTCCTCAATACTGGATTTTGTCAGTAGTTTAATCACAGTGTTTTGTTTTGCAGTGGCATTTCCACTTTTGACTAATGTGGTCTCTGAACATATGAGACATCACTGAAACAAGGAGAAAAATGCATTGTTGTCTGTTTAGTTGTTTTAAAACACTCCATTTTGTTGCTGACGTTCCTTTTTTAACAGGCCAAGTTGTCACTTCACTGCTCAGATCAGAAATAGTAAATAAAATGAAAAATGAATGAAATGAAAAAATTGAATTATTTGCTTTCTGACCTGATACAGTCTCTGTCCTGATGAGCTGCCTTCAGCTAAGTTGTTTGTAGAAATGTATGCAATTGGACAAACTACCACACAGGACCCCTGATAGCAAGGGGACAGTGGTCCACTGTCGGCCTGCTACTGGCAAAGCTGGCGGTCCACTGGCGGTTTGCTGAACGTTTTCCTGGTGGTCCACTGGCGGTTAAGCGGAGTATTAGACAAAAGTTCACTTATCATCGCTCATTTTCCACTCACAGTCCAATTTACTGAATTTTCCCTCCTTCATTTCTTTAGTTACACTTTGTAAATTAGATTAGAAAATCATTTTAGTCTAGCACAGTGTCAGCAACAACATTTTCTATAAAATCATGTTACATTAGGACTAGTCATTATTTTTTCTCTCGGTTGTTTGTAAAATTTGTGTAAGATTATTTTCTAAAATAAAAGTCTCTGTCCATTTAAAATCTGTTTGAGGAGATTAAAAACTAGTTACAGCTTGTATGCAGGACAATAATCTGGGCGGTCCGAGGGTGGACTAACAGTGGCAAACAGTCAGTGGACCGATATATGCTTACTGTCCGGGGACTGCTGCAGAAGCTGCACTGGTTTATATTGTGACAGTATGCTGAAGAACACGCAGGTGAAGTCATCATTTCTGCTAGAAAATGCTCTTTATGAAAGAAATAGGCAGAAAAGCCACTTCAAAACCACACAAAATAGCAGGGAGGTGACTTTTAGCCATAGGACACGTGTCTATGGTAAACATTCATCCCAACTAACTAAAACCAAAAGTTACCCTACACAGAATAACACAAGTAACACATACCCACTAGTTAAACTAACACAATACAACAATAAACAACAACAAGTCTCTTTTGCTGGGGGCATGCACCTCACATGAGACTCTTCGAATGTCTTTGAGTGTCCATTTGCAAAACAATGCTTCTACACTCATGAGAGGCAGCACACACCATGGCAGTCACCACGATATTCATGTAAAGTGCATCTCTTTCATTACTTGTTTTTAGAATGATTTAACTTGTTAATGTATTATGTATATTGTGCTTTGTTACATTCAAAAGTACATTATTTAAGCTATATTAGAACTTATTAATCCATACTTTGGATCCAGTTGAACAATGCTTTAACATGTTTTACCTCCAAACAATTCTCGGCCACTAATCAAGATGCAAACACATCATCCTCAAACCAGAGATCTCCAAATGGTACTGTCCACTGTCCAGCCCATCTGACTAAGAATTTCATTAACATTTTGAAAAATATTACTAAACTGCTTTAGAATTATTGAGTTGAATTAATCTGTCAAAAAATATGTCTTGGTATTTCAGTGTCTGTGACAGAGACTGCAGATACACTGAAAATTCTAAAATCAAGTGTGAAAAATGTAATTGTGTAAAGAAACCCAAAGTGTTCAAAACCTGCCACACTCTGACCATCCAAAAGAGAAAACCCAACAAGCCTGAGCATCAGTCATGCAAACTCATGCACTCTATGTCTGGAAGCCTTTACTTTGTCACCCAAAAGAAGAGATATATAACAAAGTACTACCCGAATTAAAACACTGTATACTAATTCCCATAAACAAAGTAGACACTAATGTTTGTTCCACTAATGTTTTAGTACTTTTACTTGCCTTATTAAAGTTTTCAATAAATTACCAGCATCATGTAATTCACTTAGTAAACCTGGTCATTATTGCTGGTTGTTATAACTTTCCTGATGGACATGAATGAATAAATGATAACTTTAGCTTGGAAAGTAATAACCAGACATACATTGTTTTCAGAAAGTCCCAAGACTACCTTGAGCACTGTAATGAAATTATGAAATGAAATATGACTATTTTCTTTTCACTCATTAATTGGCTTTGCTACAGATTCTTCCTTAAGCGCTCAGTTCAAGTGCTGCGGTTCGCCTCTGGACCACAGTCAGACAGTTGACGATCCCTGCTGTAGATGATTCCATAAAGACTGAGTAAGCTGAATAACGCTGAGAATGAAGTTATGATGAAAAGAATATTCAGAATCCCTCGTAACTGAAAAGTGATTATCAAATCTCAAGGCAGAGAACTTGACAAGAAATGAATGGAGAATTACTTTGAATTATTAATCTTTTAATGACTTCTTGTTATTCCCAAATATTGAATAAAACATCTAAAACTATCTTCTAGTGTAGGCTGTACTATTTCAATCTGCACTGTCTGCAACTTATAATTGAATAAAGTAAGAATAAGCATGAATATAACAAGTGATTTCAAACTTTTGATCATTACCATACATAGAGACAGACATATCTTCTGCAGTAAAGCCCGGGCAGACAAGCCACCATGCCTCATACATACACTCCTCAATGCTATACGTACTTGCATTCCACACCTACACACCTGTGTCCCCTCCGCTGTACTGCCTGCCTCTCATTATTTTGCACTCTGTGAGAGCTCGTCTGAGTGAGATATGCAGGGTTATTACTCCATCACAAACATCAAGGACCTTCAGACCTGCATGCCAGCAGAAAATATATGATTTATAACCACAGCAGTTTTGCATGCTCTCTGTTTAAAAAGAGTCGGATGAAATTTTGTTGCGTGACATAAGCTGAAAAAGTGCATTAGGGATCACAGAAAACACTGAGAAAAATCATCTGGATTTTGCTTAACCTTTAAAATCTTCATATAAAAAGGTCAATCGAATTTCATTTATTTCAGGCATTTTAAAAGCACTTAATCTCCACTCTTTCCCTCAGTCCTATTCACTTACCGAGCTGTGTTTTCTTCTTCCTAAATTAAAACTCTCAAGGTTCTGGCAATCTTGCAATGAGCCCCCTTTATACTGTGTGTGTGCTTTGCATCATGTTGGCTAAAAAGCCTCACCTGCATGCCTCACACAGCTTCCTGATTAGATTAGTACCTGCACAGACTCTAATTAGAACTATTCAATCATAGAGTGCGTTTACATGCACTTAATGATCCGATAACGGCAGAAAATCAGATTCTGTCAGTAATATGATCAATGCATTTACATGCACTTGAGTAATCAGATAATGGGAAACACTGGGTCTACATGAGTCAAGCCATAATCAGATTTCTGCTTTGTGACCGGCCAATAAACTCACAGAAGAAGACGTGATGTAAACGTAACGTGAAACCCAAATGCCATGCCAAAACTTTTCTAGAAGATGAAGAATATTTAAATCCTTAATTTCATCAAGCATGTAGTTTCAACGTCACTCCAAAAGTGATTTGTTGCCATCTCGCATATGCTGCTTACTTATTTCCAGTACCGCCATCTGTTTTCGCACATCTACAGACTGAAAAATCTGAAAGAAATCCAAGTAAGATTACATGCACTGAGAAATCTGATTACTGAGCTAAAATCCAGCTCTCTTTATCAGATTTCTTAATCAGATTTCTAGATCTTACTCCGATCTAAGAAATCACAGTATGTTGGTTACATAACAACTTGAATAACCAGATAACTGCAGAAACCTGATTTTGTTTGGATTAATGGGTGCATGTAAACACACTGATAGACATTATTTACCTGCCTCACATTATACTGCTTTTCCTTTTTCTGAATTCAATGTTGTATATTCACTGTAATATCTATGTTCTTTACTCATACAGCTACTGTTAAGTTATTGTTTTGCTATCTGGTGTCGACCAGAGGAGGATGAGTTCCCCTTTTGGGTCTTGGTTCCTCTTTCTTCCTCTTGTTCTTAGTGAGGTTTTCCTAATACTGTCACTCTTGTCTTACTCATTTGGAGCTCAGACCCGGATTTTCTGTAAAGACACCGTGAAGTATTATACAGACAAATATGAGTTAAATTGAATTAAATTGAATTGAATTGGTCCATGTAGAATGAGCATATTTCAATACTATTTGATTCACTTCGATTCAGTTATGTTTCTATGAACCAAAGTTGTTTTTTAAACTGCATTTTAAATAAAATATGACTAGAAAATCATTGACATAATGCTGGAAGTTAGACAATGAAAACAATAGGCCTTGACAATTTGACTTTTTTATGACTGGAAACAGCCCTGTAAACTAAAGACGATTGCCCACTTTATTGATTATTATCAAAATCAATGAACATCAATTCTAATATTCCAAAAATCAAAGCAATTGAGTTGATGCACTTGATGCAGTGCCATACATTGGTGTGGTTTTACATTTCTGCTGTATCTACTGCAAAAGCAGAGGATAGAGTATACAGGTGTATGCAAAAGTTTTGGTGCCCTGGTCAAATTATATTTTTAGTTAAAGTGAAAAAGGTTACACATCCTTTACAGAGAACACACTTCTGCCCATTGTATTGCATGATTACTGTTTATTTGCTGAAAAAACATAAAATGTGGCCTATGCAAAAGTTATGGCACATTTAACATTTTATGGGGTTTTTTTTTATATGTTAAACTCAGCAAATAAATAGAAATTGTGCATTAAAATTTGCAGAAAAATATGTCAAATGCAGAGTATATCTCCAAGACACACATACACACACACACACACACTCACAGTTCTCAGATTACTCAGGCTGTTCACACCACAGATATGAGCTGCTCCTCTGCTGAAAGAACGGGGCTGTTTAAAGTGTCAGTGTTGGATGGGTGCATGCTGTGAGATGGTCCCATTGATCAGAACAGAAATGTACCATCAGTCACCTCACAGTCCTCCTCCATGCTCCTGCTGCGTAAACTGGCCTTGAGAGTGAGTGATCCAAACCTTTTCACCATCAGAGCTCACTGAGAGCAGCAGCTCAGCACAGCCAGGCAGCCCAGCACACACACACACACACACACACACACATAAAGATCAAGTACCTTAAGTGCTTCCAGGCAACTGCTTAAAACAACACTGAACTCTGCTAAATCAGCACTTCCTGCTCCCACACAGCTGTGAAAGAGGTTTCCAGTAAAGCATTAAAGGCAGTTGAGGTGACTGTGTGATGAAGACACTCTGCTCAAAACTCCCCTCGTGTGTTACAGCTATTAGATACTGTGGTTCTGATCGATGGCAGTAGCTCAATAATGCATGTTCCATTAACCCTTTAACAGGAACACAACAAAAGACTTTAAATGCTTCGATGAAAATCAACAATATTTAAATGATTATTTCCAAATGCATTCTTTTGACCAGAATAAATAATGAAGTGTTTAAGGTAAAACAGCAGGAGACACTGAGAATCACATAACTGCTGTAAAGTCTATTACTTTTAAAGCACATACAGTTGTATGAGTACCTCAGGTCAATTTACATGTTTTATGAAAATAGTTAACACATCCTATACAGAGAACACACTTCTGCATAATTACTGTTTATTTGCATAAAATTACTATTTATTTGTGTACAATATAACATAATAAAACTTAAAATATAAAAGGTTCTATAACCTTTGCACAGTGCACATTTCATGTTTTTTTTCTCCCAATTTGTTGGCCCCTAAAATGGCCAGGACTCACCAGTGAGTCCAAAGTTTAACTACCCACTTATATGAACTAAGAATAACTCAGTCAGTTTGTATTGTAGTCCCACTAGTTACTGAATAATCAGCATTGCTGTGTAAAAAGCCTGATATATTAAGGGATTAAATTCAGCAAATAAACAGTAAGTGTCCATTAGAATGTGCAGAAGTGTATTCGCTGTAGAGGAGGTGTAACTTATTTTCACAAAACATGTAATTTGACCAGGGGCACCCAAAACTTTATTATTATTATTATTATTATTATTATTATTATTATTATTATTATCTTTACTTTCACACAACTGTAGTTATAGAATTATGAAATATAATATAAAGAAGACCCAAAAACATACACATATTCTAGCACAATACAACACAATTTGCAAACACAAATTTAATTTTAAAAAATGTAAAAAAAAAAAAAAAAAAACTCGTGCTAGTGGAAAAAAAATAATTATAAATAAGAAATAAGTAAAAAATAATAAATTAAAAAAACTCCCACACAAGCAAAAACAACAACAAAACATATGAAATAAAATACTTTTGTACATAAATATAGGAATTCGATGCAGTTAATGACATCTGTGGGCCTGCAGGTCTGAAGAGTTTAATGCCTCTAAAAGTTCCCTCGCAGAGATTACATTAAATGGTTGTGAATACACTGCCTGATGACTGAGAACTCATTTACGATGGTTTTGAGACTAAAACATTTTGGACTAGAATGTACTTTTTTGATTCATTGATGGTGGAGAGATACATTCAGGATGTTGTGAGGCAAAATAGTCCCACAGAAATATATATTTTTCAGATTTATCACTATTTTACCATCAGAACATTACATATAAAATCTCTGAAGAGGTTCACTGGCTGTTTTGTGTGGTAGATGGAATCCCAGGTTGCTATGAAAATCACTGTAAAGAAAATCTACACTGTAAACTTAAATTAGTTGACTTTACTTAAAAAAATCACCCAAGTTTATTGCCTTAGGTGATCAACATTAAATAACTTTATATATGAGTTATAGTCACTTTTGATCCACACTTTTGCAGCAAGTAAGATTAACTCAAACAGCCCAATCATTTTAAATGGTGTCAATTCAGCGCACAGCGCTACTTCTTCAAATTCTGCTCACTCTTGAATTAGTTTGGTTAAGTTGAATCAAACACTCTTCCTTGTGTAATGTATTAGCATCAGTTATAACAACTCCAATACAATAAAGGGATTGTTTTGTACAGTAATGAATAAATAGCTTAGATTAGACTAGAATCACTCATTTCTGAGGACTCTAATAGCTGATAATAGGCTGAACTGATAAATACCATCATAGTGAGAATAACAACACATGTAAAATATATCCAAACTTCATATTTAACATTTAGAGTACACTATAGCACAAAAATAACATTTTGCAGAGAGAATTATAGTTATACATTTGAAAAATAAGTGTTAATTAACAGGAACCAACAAAACTGCTAAGAATGCTGGGAAGCTTTTTTGGCACAGGACTCTTCAGTCTGTAAGACTTACACAAATTACCAGATCTTAACTAGACCTACCTCAGTAACTCAGGATTATACAAGAAATAGTGAATGTTTTTAGATCTGTATTAGTAATGTCAACAAAGTATTAAAGTAAACCCGAGAAATAAGTTCAGTGCAATTATTATGTTTAACAGTGTGAGTCGGTAAGTTTCTCTTTGATTAACTATTTCATGTCAAACTACTCTGAATGACTTTGTTAACATTATGCAGAAATTTAGAAAGATGGTGGTGTTCCCCTTTAAGTCTGAGTTCACTAAGGGAAGTTTAGCAGAGATGGAAAAGAAGCTGAATGAACGCTGTTTTGTAGATTGGACTTTATCTACTAACTGTAAGTTGCAGCTAGAATTCACAACTAAACAGAAACAGCCAAAACTCCACTGACTCTCCTTCATTCAATTAAACACAACCTCTCACACCCACATCAATTTTATAACACAAATGTAATATCCTCTGTTTAGGAAACACGTTTAACACAAATAACAACAGACAGAAATGTGTCCCTATTCAGCTGAAGGGTATTTGAAGAGAAAGGAGGAAATTTCAACAAAACATGCAAATTATTTACAAGTTTATTGGGCCCTGAAGAAGGAGTGGTTTTCTGCTCTTTACGAGGGTGAGAGATTGTTTCTGAGGACATCATTAAAATGTTGCCTCGGACCACATGAATTAATTACAGCCCTCACCTCTCTCTCTCTCTGTCTCTCTCTCTCTCTCTCCCTTGGCTCTTTTCTCTCACTTCTGACATAATGAAGAAGGAAAGCAATTATGGCAGGATGCTCCGCAAGTGAAAACGAGTGCTGACACAACACACACACACACACACACACTTGTGGACTGAGATAATCAGTGGAGAATGCATGAGGCAATCATAACATGTGACAGTTACATGGGAAATCCTCAAAGGTCTTCCTCTGAATTCCTGGAAAGCCCGCATGAGATCAGTGAACTTGAAAGTTCTTGAAAGGGCTATAAAGACGAGCTGATGTTGAAGCAGCTGAGAGACCTCTAGGTCTGAAACTGAGAGTTGGTAAAAACTTTCCACACAGGTGTGATGCACGCTGGTATGTGGATGTTTGTTCCCTCAGTTGAAAATAAGTAAACACAGCAGTTCTTCAGGGTTACAGCTCTGCAGAGTTTAGAGTTTTCCTTCCTCCACTGCTCTGAATTCAGGTCATGAAGGCCTTGTTAATGAGCTGGTAAGGTGAATCAGACTAGTTTAATGTGGCAGAACACTGAAGTCTGCAGAGCTGTGACCCTCCAGGGCAGAAGCCTGATACATGCTCCAAGTGAACAAACTTAAATATGGCATTTTCCAGGAAATTTTAGTGCACAATTTCTATTTATTTGCTGGATTTAACACACTGGGAGAAAATAAAACTAAACTGAAAAAATAAACAAATATGCCACTAATGTTTTATCTTTTCCCAATATGGCTGAAATTGTGTTCTTTTGGATAAGATACATTCCATAATACATCAACAAATCAAATCAAAAAAAAAAACAAATGATGATAGGTGTCCCAAGACTACTTGTGAGCACTGTGAGTACTTTTTCTTCTACTCAAGTGTATTACTGAGGACAAAGAATCTTTTCACTCAGTTCACATTTACTTCCTAATTCCTTTTTGGGTTTTTGAGTTTCATTTTATCCTTTTTGTATAGGTTCAGCTCCTGGGTGGCTTTCCTGTTGGTTATACCTCTTCTGAGCTTTAGCCTTTTACTTTTAGACCAAAAGGACCCCATAGCACCAAAGCAGCATAGCAAGAACAGCACCTAACAAATTTCAGTTGCTATACTGATGTACAAAGAAGTTCCACTGCGGTTCTACATGCAGTTCTACTCCACTGTAGTTAAGAGATTTTTGACCAGATATCTTTTTCACTCTTACTCAGGTTGCTACTTTTAGTTCTACTCAAATCATCACTTCATAGCAGTAACTTTTAACTGGGAAGGCGTTTAGGTTGTCTAAGCAAAGACATGTAAGAACCATTTTTGGTTTCCTAAAAAAAACTTTTAATGGATGTTTTTTGGAGAACAATTTTTGTGCAAGTTGGAATAACAATGTAAAGGTTCTAGGAAAAACCCCAAAATTGGTATGGAACCTTTACATTATGTGAAGGTTTTTTGAATATTCAAAGGGTCACAATCACAAATCTCTTTATCAAGCATCGTTATTAAAGGAACTAAAAGTGGTTCTATGTCAGCATCACTCAAAGAATATTTTGTGCAACTTTTTATTTTTTTTTTTTCAGTGCACTCTAGAACTCTGGCAGTAATGATATTAATGACACTCGGAGTGACCTCTTAATATTTTGGGACTCAAAAATAGTTTTTAGCTTGTTGTTCTCATTCAGATTCTACATGGAAGTATCAGACCAGGCTTTACTAGCACTAAATAAAACCGCCACTTACACAAGTGAAGCACATAACCACACGACTGCTCAGCCTCTGCAGCCTGACATTTGGTTCATTCAGTATGCTGTAAGTGGATGAAGACTAAATGACTACCAAAGAAGTCAAATAACAAAGCTGTGTTCTATTCAAAGTGCTGAGCAACCTGTCATTTTAGCAACGCTATGGCAATCAATGAGCCGTTCCATTTGGTGAAGTGAGTAAAAACCAAGAGCTGAACTACTACATAGTCATAATGCCCATTGAACATTACTTAACCAGAGACTGTCAGCGTTTGCCAAGGACATTGACACTTTGTTGTAATATGGACCAGGCAGGTTTCTTATTTAGAAGACCCTTGGTCTGGCCAGACGAAAGTTATTTTGGTCTTCAGTTAATCATTATATTAAGAGACATGATGTGTCCGTAATGTGGCATTGTGATGACAGTGTGTACATTAAAAGACTGGGCTGTTAAAAGGATTTGGAAGAGGCCTGACTTGACCAGAGCATTTTGAAAAGCAATCACTAGAGGGCAGCTTTGCTCTTGAAACCTACTTTTGCAAACCTGCTACTAGTGATGAGGGAGTGTGGACAGGTTTAGCAAATGTCTACTTATGTGCTTCAAGTTCATCTGTGGATTTGTTTAGTGCTAAGCCTGGTCAGTTCACTACGTCCACATAGAGTCTGAATTAGAAAACAAGCTAGTCAGTTTGTGAGTGGAAGGTAAAACTGTAAAATGAGTTTACAGCAGCCACTGACTAGAATTAACTCCAGAAACATTCGATCTTAAAATACTGCCCTGTGTGGCAAGACTTCAAGCGGTTATGGTTCAGTCTGATGTTTGTCGGTTTAGCTTTTAACCCATCAAAATCAGAAATTCAATCTGAATAAGTAAAAATGTTATTAATACTAGTAATAACTGTAATTTTCATTTTTGATTTGTTCTTCCTAAACATTAGGAAGAACAATTCGTACTTGCAAATTCACATGATTTGTTAGAATGAAGTGCAAAAAAAAATAGTTCTTACATGTAAAGGTGAAACTATTCTTATTTTTCTGTAAGAACCAAATTTGCTTATGAATTCAATTTTCACTAAATCAGTTCGAACAGGTAGTAATTAGAATCACTTATGAATGTATATTTCATTCTAGTCTTCCTTAAGATTTTCCTCTCCTGAAAATGAACTGGGAAAAGTCATAAAGCCTTAAAACTGAAAACACGAAATTTATACTATTACATTTGACTTTTAAAGTAACAAATCGATATTTACATGTCATTTCTTATATTTCACTAATAACATTTTTACTTCGTCAAATTTTATTTCTTACCTCATAAAGCGTCGGTTGAATCTTAAAACAGTTGGCTGTGTTCAAAACCGCACACCACCACACTAAATAGTATGTGAAAAACAGTACACCACCAGTAGTGGTCCTTTCATTAGTGCAGTATGTTTAGTCGACTAGTGTGCAGTTTGGGACGCAGCCTCAGTCTTTCGGTCTAGTGGGCGTGTTTAACTGTGTCACCAGGCGGCGAACTGATCCTTCCGTCAGAAACAGGAACTGGACCGACGTCAGCTTATATCCCTCCGCCAAATAAACTAGTCACCCAGAGACAGAGTCTTGAATAGTTCCTAAGTCACCAGCAGCAGGTTGTTAAAGTGGATTTCAGGAGCTCTATACTGGACTATATAATACCTACTTCAAATTAATAAACTGTACCAGCCGTTAACATCTGTGCTCACAGCATCGCTCAGCTCTGCGCCGCTCTGTGTACCTGTCGCAGTGTGATGACGCCACGTGTGCGGCTATTTGCATTGTTTTGATCCTTGCAGTTCCTTTTCATAAAATCTACTGAAACGGTCCGTTTCTATCAAACTGCAGGTCAGTGTGCACCTCTGATGTTGCTGTGAGTCGTCTGGAATGCTTTCTTTGCTTGTTGAGACGCTTAATGACCGTAGGGAATGAATTTGTGAGCAGCTTCTGTTCGCTCTCTGCTCCGCTAATGCGTGGCTAAAACGACGAACTGGCTGACTCTCACCCTGCGGTTCGGTTCAGGAGGAGGATCGTGTAGCCGATACACAGCTTTTTGTGTCTTTTTGTGAAGCTTAAAGTCTGAGTTACTTAGCAGAACTTTACACCTCCAGGCTTGCTGAGTCTGAAACACACTCGCTAGCTATAAATATTACTGCAAGGGTTCGCCTGGTGTTACTGCCTGGCCGAAGTGACGGACCATAACACATACTTGTTTAACCTATGTAAGCTAGGTAACGTTAGCTCCCTGCATAACACTACAGGTAGAAGATTTTGAAAATGCTGCCAGAATTAAAACTATAACTAGGTAGGGTGTTCTGATAGCCTAAAAGATTTCATCAGAGAGTAAGCAGTAACACTGAACTGAGTCTGTATAATACTCTTGAAGTAAGGCTGGAATAACATTAAAACACTGTAAAACATTAGAAAAACAAAGATACTACACTGTACTGTACTAATGACATGGCTGTGCACAACAGGACTGCTTCATGGGTAGGACAAATTGTTAAAACAATTTAGCTTGTCTCCAAAAACAAAACTGTCTGTTTTTTTTTTTTATATATTTGTGTGTTGCTAACGTTAGGAGTCTGTTCATCTCTGTATCTCCATCTATTGCATGCAGTACTAATGATTGAGGATGTTATTTTAACTCAACAGGCTCAACTGAACCTTCATACATTTATGGTAACATGAGTGATACTGCTAGGGGTATAACAATACACTTAGCCCACAGTTTGATTCGATTCGATTCATGATACTATGTTTTTGATATGGCATTTTCATGAAAACTGATGACTGTAATCATGTTCTTGCTCAACTAAATAAGAGCTGGGAGGCAGGAGGAGTGCTGGAGGGCGTTGCTGACTGGTGTTGAACTTTGAACAATACAGTTGCATTAGTAGGAATCATTTAAAAAATGTGTGTTTTCCACAGTGCACACTTTTTATATTACATTTTATATTACATTTTGTATTGCAGTGTCACAATGTCACAATGCATTGTTACACCCCTAATACTGACAGCGCAAGAAGCATTTGTGCTTTTGTTGACATTTCAACTGTTCATCGTCTACCCAAACAGTTACAGTTGTGTGGTTGTATAGACCAATGTACAGTAAGGTGAAGGAGTATCTCGAGGGTTAGTTTAATAATGTATATGTGTAGGTGTTTGGCAGTTCACCTCAGTGTGTGACGAGTTAGAGGTCATGGAAGAGCAGAGTGCTTCACCTGGGGCGAACACGGACAACAGCAGCCAGAGGAATGGAGAGGAGGTAACAGTAGCTGATGTGGATTTGGCTTTTATTAACCAACAGTGTAACATAATCACAAATAAAAAGATCAATAAGGCACCCGAATCTTCTTTTAGTAATGTAGCAACGTGTTTGCTTGAACTTGCCTCAATGTATGTCACTTCTCTGCAGAAGACGTTGACCCACAAGAAGAGACTTTTGAGGATGTATTCCCAAATTTACTCTGTCAGTTAACTGTCTCTCTGGCCCTGTAGAAGCCACGCAGGGCAAGCTGGACGAAAGGGAGGAAGAGGAAGAAGCCGTTGAAGGACAGTAATGCCCCCAAAGCTCCATTAACGGGATATGTGCGATTTATGAATGATCGGAGGGAGCAGCTGCGGGCCGAGAGGCCGGATGTTCCCTTTCCAGAGATCACCAGGATGCTTGGCAACGAGTGGAGCAAACTGCCTCCTGATGAGAAACAGGTGAGGATTTAATATTTAAGTAATCTATTGAAATACAGATTGGAGTAACACGTGGTCTGTCCCAGGGCTGCATGATATGGACTATATTGTGTTCAGGTGTGTATATATTGTATTTTACCATACACATAAAATGAACACTTGTGTTGTGATTACATTTGTGCAAGATGTGAACACCTTGAGGTATGTTAAAATGAATTGGCAAATGAATGATCTAAAAGGGGTACACACAATTCTGTATTATTTTGGTCAAATAGGTCAGTTTTGGTAAATTAGATGAATGTCTTGATTCATCAAACACCCAAAGAAACAGTCATGGAAATGTTACTGTTATGGATGCTCGCAACGCACAGTAAAAAATACATTAAAAGTATTGCAGTAAACCATAAACAATGCATACAGAATAATAAATAATTACTTATTTTTTTATTGCATCCAAATGTTTGTTGGGCAACCCTACAATCTTAGAAACCTTTTTAAAAAGGGTTCTATATAGCACTAAACAGGTTCTGCTGTTGTCGTGATACAAGCTTGTAACAATAGAAGAACTCTTTTTGGTGCTATATAGAGCACTTTTCAGAAAGCTTCTATATAGAACCATATGCAGCACATTCTCCGTCAGTCTGAAGAACCCTTTCAGTATGCAAGGAATCCCTTAACCCTTGATTAAACCCTTAATCAAGGTTTCTTTGAGTGTTCATGGTTCTTCATAGAACCATTTTCTTTATTCAAGAATCCTTGAAAAACAATCTACGTTAAGTGTGTAGTCTATACCTTGAGAAAACAATTACAATTACTGCCAGTGACTTTCCTCTTCTTCGTGATGACATCAGTCTCTTATGCTTGTTGCATAGTTGTTTGTTACTTTCATGTGCTGAGATATGCTCTCACCCCCTCCCCACCCCAAATCTAAAGACCAACAAATTCTGAATTCTCACCATGCAAATGCTGGACTCGTATCCCTCAGACAGGCTCACTTGTAAAATAACTCTCTCTCTCTCTATGTGTCTCTCCATGCAGCGATATTTAGATGAGGCAGAGAAAGACAAAGAGCGCTACATGAGGGAGTTGGAGAAGTATCAGCAGACGGAGGCCTATAAGCACTTCACCAGGAAGGTGCAAGAGAAGCAGAAGGGGAAGAGACACCGAGGAGGTACAAACACCCAGTTCCTGCAGTTAGCTGCTTAGCAGGCTGTTAGAGATTTATTTTTTTGTGGAGTGTGGAATCAAGTCTTTGTACTGTTTTAGCCAAGTGTGTTTTACTTAAAGTAAAACCAAAATATTAGTCGAGATTTAGTTAGTATTGTCTTGTGTTCCATCACTGATGACCGTGTTTGTTATAATTGATTGGTATTTCATATTTATTATAATTGAAATTATTTTTTCTATAATTAGTGCTTATGCACATTTATTCAGGTTGACTAAAAGTAATTCAGTGTATCAAATGAATAGAATCACACCTCTCATTATTACAGACTGAAAACAAACAGTATATTGTGCATTAGAGGACAAGGTTAAAAGATATTTTAAAGCTCCAAAATGTACTAATTATTTTTCTGTATCTGCTTTTGAAATGCCCTCCAGTGCAGAGGCCAGATAAGCTTCTCACATGCCTTAGTCTCTTATCTGTTGAAGATGCAAGGAAGGCTTCAAGCAGGAAACATTAATCAGCTGCTACTGCTCTTAAAGCTCTTTCTCTCTGTAACAGATGTGGGTCGGCAGTCAGCCAGGGAAGCTCTTCATGAGGTAAGAGAAGCTTGCATTCCAGCCCAAACACACGACAGCACTTTGTCTTGGAGCACATACAAAACGAGTTGCCTTTTCTCTTAATCGTTTGTTGTTTATGTCACACCAGGCCCAGATTTATTCACTTCAGATGCCCAGAACTGAACCTGTTGCAGCAACAGTAAATGCTGGAGCTCTGTTTTCATTCAGCTTTAGGAAATTAAATTATGTCATTACCAAGTGCTTAGCCACCAGCTGCTTGAGCTTGAATGGGAGTGAGCAATGTTGGGGCTTAATGAAATTAGAGTCCTTTAGATTCGCAAGTGCACAAAGCATTGTGGTCTTCAGACTTAATCACCTAGTTGTGGGTGTGTATGTCACTCGGCATTAACAGCATTGAGTACATCCTTGGTCAACAAAGGCTCTTCAGAAAAGCCATAGAGCGCTCTGTTGTTAAGATGTTTTACACTGTGCACACTAGAAATGTTTGTCCTTTCTTTCTTTCTTTCTCTCTCTCTCTCTCTCTCTCTCTCTCTCTCTCTCTCTCTCTCTCTCTCTCTCTCTCTCTCTCGCTCTCGTTCGCTGTCAGAACGATGGAGTGATAAAGGATCGCTCTGTGTTTGACATTCCCATCTTCACTGAGGAGTTCCTCAATCATAGCAAAGGTAAGCACTTGAGTCCAGGCTGTAGACAGATTCAGTAGGGCTGCACAACATATGAGTGGCCAATGTGTTATTTGTCCATAATTGGAAAAACATATTAATTTCGACCCAGTAATGAATTATTGTCAGCAATTACAACCAACATTTTGTGTAGAAGCACTTCTAGTCTCCCATGGTTGTGGACCCCACCGCAGGCCCTGTTAGCGTTGAGTTTTAGTGTCATAGCCACCGATGGCTGTAATGTACTGACATAAACAGTGAAAGAAAACAGCAATTACATTGACTTTCATCACAGACTGTATTTTAGTTATTTCATTTTTTTAAAATCAAAATAGTGCAACAAATGGTTTACAACAAATTACCTGACACATTTATACAACCCTTATTACAATGCATTCCAAAGTAGGCAGAGACAATTAAGGCTGTTCAGATCTAACAGGACCCGTATCATGGAAAAACGAATTTCCCTCGCATTATAAAAATGTTAAAGTGTAAGGTTGTACGTGAACACTGTTAAAGTTTCTAAACAAATAATGCATTCTGCATTCCATATATGGAAATGAAACTGCAAATACAGTGTGTTTTGAATTAATTGCTTTTGACGATGTCACGATACTAATGCAGATACATAGCTCCACTTGTTTAGCCTACAGTAGTTTAGCCCCGCCCATTCGCGTTAAAAGAATGTTTCAGTCTGGACTGATCATTTACACATACCAGTCTTAAAGACACCTGTTTAATTCTAAGGGGATAGGGGATAAAGAGAGGTTGGAAAATGGTCATATAAAAATGACTTATGGCTGTTGATGGGCATATAAAACAACAAGAATGTCATAAGTGAAACACAAGGGAAAAAATAAAACAAGAAATGTAGGATATGAGCATTTAAACCTTTGAATTATGATTTGAGATACAGATAGAGATGACAGATGACATTTCTGTTTACCTAGATAGCAGTGATGCTATGGAGATGAGATCAATATTTTAGTATTTTGAAGTCATTGCTTAGTTACGTGTTTTATTAGATAATTTGACTGTTTATTAAATGCTCAAGTTCATGTTTTACACTCAAGTTCCATCACGTTTAGAACTGATGGTTCAGTAAGGTATTTTATTGTTTGACAAATTTGATAAAGTTCATTTGTATAGATTTATAGAGACAACATTTCTTATCCCCATGAATTAGCCAAACCTGTTCTCCTGTTATCTCCATGTGCAAGTTTGTCTGAGCAATGCTGTGGTAGATGATATTAGTGTAGTATGATGTAAATTATCAGTTATTGTATTGGGCCCACAAATTTCTGAAAACTTCTGTGTGTCTCTAAAATTCATGCATTTACAGTGTCAGGAGTGTATGTGTATCTGTGCACATGCATTATCCAGTCACAGTCCGTTTCCCCTCTGGAACAGCTGTCTTATTGACCGACTATGTGTTTCTTTGAATTGTATTTAGCTGGATGCTTTTTTGTGGTCAGTCTTTTACAAAATTTCTTGATTTTTGTCACAAGGTCGCACACTAGATGAGTAAACAGAGAGAGGACCTCAGCGATGAATCAGCACTCAAAATCCCAAATCTCACCCTTATCATGACCCAAACAGACCTTAAACTGAACTGGACTCATTTGTGCTTTTACATACCTAAGAACGTAGCAAAAATGCAAACTACAGATGAAAACGTGGTTAGGAAACATACTATTCTGCAGTTTGAGCTGTATGCTAAAAACTGGCAGCTGGTGTGAAATTCTTATTAAGATCCTGTGGCTGTTTTTTCATGGTTGTTGCGCTAAAATGCTTGATTTTGCATCTGCTTTTTTTTAACATCTGCAGCATTATCTGCATTTAGTTTGTTTTGAGAGGGAATAAAACTGGAGAAATTTGAGGTGGTTGAATGTAGCCTAGTTAGTCCCTGGCACAAACTACATAGGAACTATATAAGTGTACTTCTGAGAAACGAGGACATACAAACTTACAGGATCAAGGTTTAAAAACATTTTAACACTTGAAATTCTCAGAGTTTTTAATATTTTACCTTGAAATTGTCTTCAAAATAAGTACCATATTTCTGGAGTCAAATATTCAGGAAAGGTGAGTAAAAGAAGTAAAACAAAGTGATATATATATTTATCCTGTCTGTTCTCTATCACTTCTTTTTCCCAACAGGGCGATTAGTGCCTTTAAAGCATTGTCAAGTTACTTTACTTATCAATATCCGATTACATTGCCTTAGCACACAGGATCTAATGTTCTTTTCAACAGTAAACACAATCATCCTTAAAAATGCACAGAAAATCATTAAAATGAAGATGCATGCTTACAGTAATTGTCTCTCTCTCTGTCTCTGTCTCTTTGCTGTTGTATTAGTAAACTTTACTGGACATGAGAAACGTCCTGATGTTTGCTACGGTGAGTGTAAATCTGGTGTGTGTTTTGTTCACAGCTCGTGAGGCGGAGTTGCGACAGCTGCGTAAGACCAACATGGAGTATGAGGAGCGGAACGCAGCTCTGCAGAAGCATGTGGAGAGCATGAGGAGCGCAGTGGAGCGACTTGAGGGAGATGTGCTGCAAGAGCGCACGCGCAACAGCCTGCTGCAGCAGCATCTCGACACACTCCGCTCTGCACTCACACACAGCTTCTCCAGTGTGCCCTTGCCTGGTGAGACACACAAATTCTCACAGAACCGCACAACAGAGTGCCGCTCTAAGAGCAGTCCGCTTGTTCGTACAGATATTATCTGCTCACATCACTCTTGTCTTTAGTAGTGAAAGCAGTGACTTTTAGCTTTTTAGTGACCGTAGAATAGCACAGTGAATGCGTGGAATGGAGGCTTCACAGTGAGATTTCTAGAAAAGACTAAAGCATTAAAATTAGATCTTTTATGTTATTTAAGTGGTAATGGTTTGAGAACTTTAATTATCCCACAAGGTATGTGGGAGTTACTCGCTGGCTTCTCCAAGATACTATATCAAATATACTGAATTTGGAGCCTTTTACCCCGTAAAGTAGTCAGTTGGTTGAGACATGTGAATGTATGAGGCAAATGGAGCTAAAAAGTAATGAAAGTATATGTCAGCCAAAATCTCCAATGCGTATGTGTATTTAATATCACTATATACAGTTATCACAGAGAAGAAAGTCCTATTTTCTCCAGCCCCGTTTGAAATTAATTAGCCATGGGGCTCTCACAGTCTTTATATAGCTAGCTAGCTAACTGCTCCTGCCTGAACTGTGCCTTGCCCAAATGGTCCCCCATTGAACAGAGTTGTTACTGGTATATTACTGTGGCGTGTTCATGTGGAAATATGTTGTACACAAGCTGTCTATGTAGTTACCTTTAGCAGCACTTTGGCAAGCGAAAAAACATACTAATAATGAACTGTTTTTCAGTCTAATTCATCTGTGATTGGGGCCACATGCTCTGCATTTGTGTGAGCAAAAAGTAAGCTGTTGTAGCCAGGGACATCAGGCATTAGGCAGTGCCTACTCTATTTTGTATATTAGGTTTTTCATAAACCCTTTGTTTAAGACTGCCATCTGCACATATAAATCAGAGAAGCCATGTATTTGATGATGCTGTCGTGTGAAGTTTGTGCTCATGTGTTTGTGCTGTGTTCCTGCAGGCAGCGGAGAAACTGCCAGTGTGGACTCCATTGATAGTTACATGAAGAAGCTCCACAGTATCGTGGTGTCCAACCCTCAGGAGCACGAGCACCTTATTAGTGTGGTCCGGGACGTGGTCAACCGCCTCGACAGGTAACCGCTACACTCCTGCACTATTTATCACTCAAAAAAATGCAATTTTCACCAGCTTTTTTTTTTTACATTGATAGGTCCATTACTTTAGTTATCTGGAATTATAACTAACTATCACAAAATAAGTAACTACTCTTACTCTTAGTGGATTCATTTTTGGAGTTAAAATAAGAAACTAAAGCGAGCAAGGCTTCCTCTGAAGCAGTGGTGTCTGAGAAAGTCCTGGTGAGTGATCTAGTGTTCAGATGTTCTTGGAAGCCTTGATGAATTGAATCAGGTGTGTTGGACTAGAGTTGAAACTAAACTTAAACTAGATCACCAGGATGGGACCTGACCACCCCTGCTTTAGATCTCTGTTTTATGATGATGACATGAATTACACACAGAAGGAGAGAATTCTCATTGTTTTTTATGATTGATGGACTTGTTATGAAATAAAATTTTGTGAGGTATTACTGATGGGTTTGAAGTCAGGTCTGTACCTGATGCAGGCTGTGATTGATCTCTTTGCAGGTAATTGAGGAGTTCTGATGGCAGGACTGTGGAACCTGAGCTTCCTTGAGCTCCGTTTTATTTCCAACCAATTTTTAAGACTTGTTTTACTAGACACACCTGTTATGATATTGATAATTTATTTCTTTTTTTCTACAGTGCTATTTTTATCTGTTTTGGTTTCACGTTTCAGCAGTTGTATATTTACTCAAATGTTTACCATGCTTGTCCTTAATGATTTTCTATGGCCGCGGAAAACGGTGCTTCAGCATGTTCTGTACTTTTTATTTAAAGGAAGGTTTTAGATTTTAGGTATTTTTATTTCCCTTGTATGAAGTTAAGAAGTGAGATTTTGTATTTATGTTAAAGGAAACTGATTGAACATGTAATTGGTGTATTTGTGCTCTGTCACTCTTCTCTGTGCAGCATTACAGAAAAAGCATACTGCAGTGAGTAATAAATTGCATTTGCAGTGAGTGTTGGTCTTCTTTCTCGAAAAGGAGTTGTGTATGTGATGTACTCATGAAGAGAAGCACAGGTGATTGTTGTGATGTTGCTCTCTCTGCAGCTTGCATGTACCACAGGATCTGCTGCAGGAGAAGGCCAGTAACAGATTCTGCTCTCCGCTCACTGAGCTAGCTGTCCATTTCAGTTCAGATGGACTCTTAAAGCTGCTGCTTTCTCAGGGTGAGAGGTGGAGAAGCAGCAGTTCAAATAGAATCAAAGCACAGCCTGTTTTTATATACATTACTGTTCGAAAGTATGAAATCTGTGTTTCAATCATATGAACCCAATTTAGTCACAAATATGTAGATTTTAAATCATTTGTAGGAAGCTGTAAAAATGAAGAAATTTTAGATCCAGAATGGTGAACACAGCTGTCAAATATTTCAAAATGACTGAGAAATCTGTACAGCATCGAGAATGATATAATAAAATCATAGTAATTACCATCCAGAATGCCTCATAAAGCATGTATGAACAGATCAACATTATTTAAATATACAGTGTTTATGTACTTGTTGAAATAAAGGAAAACGCAAGCTTTTAATATGGTTAGTGGCTTAAACACTTTGAGCAGTGCTATATACCTAATAACACCACTTATCCCTTTTTTTAAATTCTTTTTAAGTCATGTTTACAGATGTAGAGTGTTCCAAATTTGATAAAGTGACGAACATTTTCAGGGACACAGTCCATCCTGTTCCTCAGCTGTTTTCAAAAGAAAAACAAGATGACAACACTTGGATGTTTAAAATATTAAGTTTATCTTAATGTATGCTTGCTTTAAAAAAGTTTGAATCGTTTTATTGTTTTTCTTTAAATGTTTTATTAAAGCTACATTTCTCTGCTTGGCCTCTGGGTGATTGTGTACATCACTAAATACAGACCAGGCATTATCCTGTGTAAAACACAGAAGTAAATCAAACAGTGGTGGAAGTAACCACTGTAGCTGCTGTAGATCTCCGTTAGTGAACTCGGAGCTGCTCTGAGATGCTGCAGGTTACATTCTGGTTACCCTTCACTGAATGACTGTTTTACTTAACATTAAACTACAATTAGCTACAGAGTTTTGTTTAAGCAGTCTTTTAGGGTGTCTAATTTTTCACTGAAAAAAGCAGCATTAACCTCAATTAGAGCAAACATATATGACACATGTCCAATTCATTTGAATCCTGAATTTATTCATTCAAACCCTGAATTTTGATTTGATTAACTAGTCTTATATTCATTTAGTCTACTATTGTGTGACCAACTCTTAATTATTTACTATTTATGAGCACCACATGCCCCCATTCTTTCAGTCTATCTTTTCAGTTTTTGCAGTCTATCGGTACAGCTTTTGTGTGAGATCCCTGTTAGAACATGGCAGATATTTACATCTAAGACCTGATTTTATACATTTTATTATTTAGTGTTTGTGAGGTCTAAAGCTTTCATGATGATTGTAGAAATTCATCAGCAGCTGACAGAATAAAAGCATCTATCATGTTTCCATGCAAACTTACAAATTAGTATTGCTTCCAATCGTTTGGCCTGTAGTACAGCATTATAGTTGACTAACCAGTTGATCTTCAGGTGCAGGTCGTTCAGGTCATTCGAGTGGACCAAATGACTCTACAACAACTTAAAACAAACTAGTTTAAAGGCCGGAAAATGCTGGTGAGTAAAAATAAAATATTACTACGCTGACAAAGATTTCAGCGTTTGTGGGAGTTGAGTGTTAAACACATCTGTAAATGCTCGCTCTTTAACCAGTTAAAGTAAACTAATGTCGCATTAAGGGCAGATTTATGAAGGGGAGCTACAGTAACAAATACGCCTACAATATATAAGGAGTAACGAGGCTGAAACTTCTCATTCGAATTTTCCCGTCTACCTTAGAACGTCGCAATAGCGGTATTTCGCCGGTAGATGGCGATAATGAACCGATTCGTAAAATCAAGCCATGTGTAATAATGAGAAACAGAGTTGGGCCTGTGTGCTGAAGAACTGCAACAGGGGGCAGAACGTCTGTTCAACTCACACCAAATCATGAGAATCAGAATAAAAGATCATTAAAAACATAGTTAATAGAAAAAGAACCTTTCTTGATCCTCACCCAGTGAACAAGGGATATGACAACACTGTGAGAACTGAACTCCTGCTAGATGATTTTTGCATATGATGTGTTGAATATCATGATCAGGTCTGACACACAGTAGTGCCAAATTACAGTGACATGTTTATACTGTGATCATCTAAATATCACACATTGGCCTTTACGCACGCGTGTTGTATAGTGATGCATTGTGTGTGTGTGAAGGCTGAATGATCATCGAACAGTCAGCAGAATCTCATATTACGAGATGCTATACAAATTAATAGTATATTCTTGAAGTGTGCAATTACATATTTCCACCAGAGAGAAAAAAATCCTTCATAGTGTTGCTTTAATATGAGATTCCACAGACTGATAGAGTTTGGTCTTCAGGACTTGCTCACAGTGCACAGTCACCCTTTACTTGTGTATAAAGGCAAATGTGTGATACTTGGTCACAGCAAAAACATGCTACTGTGACTGCAGTATTAGTAGAGGTCAGTTCTCACAGTGTTGTCATGTTACGTATTCATTGGTTGAGCATTAACAAAGGTTCTTTTTGTCTTACAAGCCATACTTTTAGTGGTCTGTTATTTTGAGGGTTACAACTTCATAAAGTTTAAAAGATTTAAAAAATATCATAATGTGATAAGTTTTAAAAATGCGTATGAGCAATAATTATGCTTGCAATGTTATTGCTTTTCATGTGCCTTTCTGATGGGGTCCTATTACATACAACACACTAAAAATGTTAATACTCTGAAAACATTGAAGAGTTTGTGCTAGCTCTGTAAGATGCGGAAAAAAATCTGTAGATAAAATTTCCATTTGTGAACAACTTTCTGATGTAATTATGAAGCGTGTTCAATTACAGAACAGGCATTATCGCAGAACCCCATTGCGTTTTTGGTAATTTAGCCCAAAGTTCTCCATTCTTGTAGATTTTTGAGATCATTCTTGAGATCATGATAGTATTTAATTATTAGCCAATGAGCTGAATTAAATGTTTTGGAGCAGAACAAAACAAAACTGTTGAGTACACAAATACTAACCGAATGTTCAGTCTTCTTTTTTTTGCAGTTGTAGATGACATGATACATTGATAATGGATTCAGCTTCATGATGGATTTAAAGTACACCACAGTGACATGGTGAAGTGTAGAAAAAGTGAACTTTTATGTTCTGGACCAGGAACAGTGAGAGTTTGATGGGCAGCGAGATGTCACAAGTCCATCTGATCACTCTGGCATCACCGGCAGCAGTCGTGCCAGTTGAAGCAGATGTTCGGGATGGAAGCGTGCTTCTTGGCTGCACTGCTGCTTCAGCAGAGCCACGACCGACATTAGCTGCTCCACACACTACAAAACACAACTTGCAGAAGAACAGCAGATTTCTTGATTGGCTTGTGATCACTCTGAAGTGCGACTATTTAAAAAACAAAACAAAATTGCTCCTAGAAAATGTCTGAGTATAAGTGCTAAAGCTAGCACCTACAGTACATAATAGCCTCTCTGTTATGATGGCCATTTCCTGTCCAGCAGCAGGACTTCCTATCAGTAATGACTGCTGTGTGGCAGTGCTGTAATCCCATTCACAGGTGGCTCTGATGACCTCATATCCTCTTACAGGTTGACCCTGTTTCCTCTGGCTCTCCGTGAGATCTGTAACCTTGACTTTTAGGAGTTGAGGGGCATGATTACACAGCACACTGCTTCCCTTTAAGTGATGATTAGTACAAAAATATTATTTACACAGTTTTGTCCTTACTTCACTTGGAGGCAATCAGTCCAGACATGTGTGGTCTCTGAAATGTATGCCTTTAGTTCTGCGAGCTACGTGGCTAATAGCTAACAAGTAATGGAAGCTTATAACTACCAGTTTTTTGTGCTGCTTTCCTAATTCATCACACACTTGCCTGAAACCATGTTGAGTTATTGAGTAATCTGGATAGGCTTTTTTATGTGGTTTCTTACAGTGTATCCTACTGTTATCTATAAAAACATACAAAATTGAAGACAACATTTAGGGCGCTGTTAGTTGTTAGTTACGTTAGCCTTGCAGCTCCAAAGCAGAAGCAAACTTTGCTGAGCACCTGTGTTTGAAGTGAGAGGAGAAAAACTATGTAAATTTCACCTTACCAAACCATCTTTTTCAGGCCAGATAGGTTTATAGTGAATTTGTATCATGTGGAACATCACTCCTCTCCCCATCTTCAGCCTCCTTCTGCCCACTTCCAGAAGAAAGGAGAGACCATGTATGCTGGTCTGTTCCACTTTGATGTGGACCTGCTGCTGAGAGGCGAAGAGAGAGGCTCTCCGCTCCACTTTAGAGAGAGGAAGAAAGGGAGACTCCAAGCTTAAGCTCACATGCTCGATCGCCCCATCCCCTCAGGATGGACTTTATGCTTCCTTTCACTGGCTTCCTGGAGAGAGTAAGAGAGAGATGGACTGCATAGGGAGACAGAGAGGAGAGATGGCGTCAGTGTTTCCAGGGCTTCAAACTTGGTTTTAGAATCAGAATTAAAGCAAAATAACACTTCAAAAGAATTTGCCTTGGCGGTAGCTCACAATGAAACAAACACTGTAATGAGTAAATAAATAAAGTATATGGGGCGGGAAGATAACATATATCTTCTCATGGGACCACCATGGACCATTCTCAGCATAAAAGTGACACTGACATGGTAGTGGCCTGGTAGTGTGTGTGATGGGAGGGGTATTCAGTCTGTTGAAATCTGCAACTTCACTGCTAGATGTCGCTATATCTTACACACTGCACCTTTAAGCCTTTGAAAAAATATCATGTTAGATGTGTGCGGCAGGTTTTCGAGCACACATGATGAGCTGTTTGAAGACAGGTGTGTTTTGCTTGTTTGGAACAAAAACCTGCACCCACAACAGCCTGAGATTGGACACTCCTGTGTTAGATTATATGGCGTATTGGTCATAGTAGAAAGTGAGGAAGAAAATAATATTGACCCCATTAAAAAAATAACACAAGCCTTTCAATGGCTACTGATCTGTGCTGTATGTGTAAGGAAAGGGCTTGGCAGCGATAGTGAGAGAGGTTTAAAGCGATGATGGAGGAGGTTAGGAAAGGGAGCAGTGTTGGAAAGACTGAGAGGATTTGGAGCAGTGCATGGTGGGTTGGGAGGATGTGTGAGTCAGAGTTCACAGTACTGCTCTCTCATCCTGCCTCTCTCACCCTCAACTTCCACACAGGAGACCCAACCTCCCTCACATCTCTCATTCAACTAGATTACTTCACTCCAGTCGCACTCAGTGTATTCCACTTATGGTAACTAAGCAAAACGTGTTATTCCAAAACAGTGTTTCCTCATCTCCACCAGCGTTCTGCGTGATAGGAATTGAGGCATATCTTTAATTATTCTACATAAATGATTCATTTTTTTTCCTTCACTTTCCACCACAGGCGTATTCCCGCTGCTCTCTGTGCTTTCTAACCGGTAGGATAAACATTTCTCTTTCATCATAGTAAATTGCATTCAGACATTGTGCGACTGCAGAGAGATGATTAACATAATGCTGGAGTGCCAGCTCGGCCTGAGAGTTTAAGAGTTTTCAGAGGCGAATCAGCAGTTTTCAAAAGAACACCTTTCCTCACTCATTTCAATACAGAAAACAGAGCTGCCCTTAGCAGTGCAAGATAGAATTACTTTGTCAAGTATTAGATTTTAATATTTTAGATTTAACGCCTTTGATGTTTGAACTTTGTCAGAAGTTTCAGAAACCTTTTAAAGAGCTACTTTGATGTTTGTAAGGGGTTCAGCTGCTTGAGATTACAGATGTCCAAAGCAGAACTACGACCTCTTGTGGTGAGAAATTTAAATCACAATATTCAACAGGAGTGGTCAGTGTTCCTCCACTAAACTAATACAACTGTGCAACACAAAATTAGATTCGTTGTTTTACATTTTCAGGAATGTTCTTTTATTTAATGCCCTTGGTTCAGCACACCCTCTCCAGTCATCTCAGAATGAGAGAAAGATAGAGAGACAGAGAGAGAGAGAAAGAGAGAGAGAGAGAGAGAGAGAGAGACAGAGAGGGAGACAGAGAATGAAGGTCTCTGAAGGGAAGGTCTAGTGTCGAATGAAACAGTCTGTTTAATGGACACAAGTGCAGTTTAAAACAAAAACAAAAACAAGAGAACAATCAAACCATCCTAATTTTTCTTCATACCATTCCCCACCCCTGTTTTTACACTGTGCCATTAACGACGTTAATGGTCCACATCTTCTCCACAAACACGCCCCATCCTTCTTCACCCTCACTGACCTCAGTCAGTTTTAATTCTCCACTAACTCTCCACATTCTGTGTTTTAAAGCTACAGTCAGGAATCTGAAATGCTTGCGTCACATTTTTTGGTTTATTTCCAGAATTTACTTACATATTTTATACGTACTCCTTTTTCCCAGACTCACGCGTATGTACTGATTCCGTTTTCACTTTTTTAAATATTTATTGAGTGTGGTCTAACCGCTCAACACTTTATGGCTGTTTCGTATTCGCTTTCCTGAATCGCTGTGAACACACGGCCACTTATTCGTTTCGATTCCACGCACATTTCATCTCAACCCGTATTCCCACCACGCCCCGCCCCCTGCATTCTGATTGGCCGGTAGCGGCTCGTTTCCTGCATTAGGATTGGCAAACAGTTGAGATCACAAGCAGTCCTCTTATCGGCCAGTCCCAGCGCAGGGGGCGGGACCTGTGGGAAAACGGGTGGAAAAAAAAAACAAACTTCGTTTAGTCCACAGCTGAACAGTTGCATTTTTTTTTCTTTTTTTCGTGATAGTGGCTCAAATTGTTCAGGACGTGGATCAAACAGGAAGCGTCACTTCACATAATTTATGAATTCATGAATCAGTTACTCCGATATGAACGTATATAGATTTAAAACGTTACGCGTAATTATTTAATTTATTATCAACAGAAAAAACAAACACAAAACACCACTAAACAAACAAGAAGTCTCGAGCTGAGTAACGCGCGCTCCCGACATTCCAGCATCAATCGCGCCGCGAGATCGCCCTGCCCTCAGCTACGTATGCGCGCTCCCGCGTGAGAGAGGGAGAAAGGCAGAGCGAGAGCCAGAGAGGGAGGGAGCGCGCTAGCCGAAGAGTGAGCGCGATTAGAAGCTAGTTTAACGGTCGAAATACAGCCAGGAATCCGCGTTGAGGTTCAGCGCAGCTGCGTCTGACAGAGAGAGAGACAGACAGGCAGAAAGAAAGAGAGAGAGAATGGTGAAGACGGAGCGGCGCGGAAGACAGAGGCACGACGGCTAACGGTGAGGAGAAGTGTGAGGAGAAGTGTGAGGAGGAGTGTAAGGAGCAGCAGAAAGTTGGCGGTCTGCTCCAACTTAGAGCGGTCTGGAATTCCTCTTCCCTCCGTCCGGCCTGAAGTTTCTCTGTGTTGTCAACACCGAGTAGGACCTGACTGTCGTGTCAGTCCGTGTTCTGTTGGTCTGTGAGTGTGTGAGAGTGTGTCTGTGTGAGAGTGTGTCTGTGTGAGAGTGAGTGGCAGTAGCAGTTTTTCACACCAGCCCTCGTCAAACTTAAGCCGTCGTGCTGTTGCAGATAGCCTGGCCGAGAGTGCCGAGAGTGCTGCCCTGAGACTCTGAGATGTGGCGTAGGAAAGAGTTAACGCGAGTCTCCGCCATACATGAGAGAGAGAGACTCATGCTGAAAACGACTTTTAAAACTGTTAATGCCGGTTCAGTCTTTGCTGTTTCAAACGTGGCAGTTCCTCGTTATCGCTGGGTTGTTGTTGAACGTGCCTAAACCTGAAGGCTGTAGTGATTTAAGTGTGTGTCTGAGAATTGCTGCTGTTTTCAGGTGTTTCAGGCCTCCTTTTGGCCTTTAATGAACCTCCTGCCAGATCATCTGTGCTTCATCATTCAGTCATTCTCCAACCAACAGATCGGTCTCCAGTCACCCATTCAAACAAACAGATGTTAATGGAGTTTCTGAGAAAGACTGCTCTGTAGTCAGAGCAGAAACTGAGCCTGTTATATGGTGCACTGTCATCTGTACTAGTGTCCAGTCACTTTTATCAGATCCTCATCAAATGAAATTCCTTTGCATGCACATTTGCAGTGGGAAAGACTCCATCTCATCAGTCTGTCAGAGTTATTGTAGATGGCACTGTGTTATTCTGTATGTAATTGTCTTTGTTTTGATCAGAAAAGTACACCTGCCAACTGCATAGAGGTGCTGATGACAGACGGTTGTTATTTGGTGGTTATGCCTGCTCCCTGAAGCTATTGTGGTTGAGAGAGAATATACTAGAGAAATTGCACTCCAAACGCGGCCATCAATGAAATTGCAGGAAAACTGAAATAGCCTCACCACATGGGCTGGCTGTGTGAAAGCTGTTGCCTTTGGCTAGTAGTCTACCTGCTGAGTCATGATGTGAGTGGATGATTAATGGCTGTTAGTGTTTACATCATTACCTGCTATGTGAGATAGAAACATGTGCTCTTCCACGGCAGTGAGAAACAGTCATACTTTCATATGAGTATGTTCTCGTCTTCGGGTTATTCACATTTGTCTTGGCTATAAGTGTCCCTGGAGCTCTTTACTGTAAGGCTGAGATCCATCCTGCTGGCCTTTTCTGTAAGATTAGGCTGAAAGTCCATCTTGCCCACTCGTTATCTTTCCACTGTCTGCCTCATCCTCTCTTCTAAGACCTTTATGTCTGTTTAGATGGTCAAGAAGGTTGAACTTATTCCGAGACATTAAACACTGTAATTGTTGATGTAATTGCTACGTGTTGGTGCGATTTGAGGTAGTCTGCCAACACAGACACATTTGTTGTGTTGTGGTGGACAGTGTGGTTCGGCTGGTTGTGATCCTGTAAGGAGATTGTTATGTGACACCAGACTGTTTGAACTTTCCCTGCCCTTCCTGCACCCTCTGCCCCTCTCTCAAAACTCAAAGCCACAGAACAGGTGTGACCCAGGGGCCTGCAAGGGGGTGCGTAGGAGAGAGAGCAAAAGCAAGCAAATGACTGAGCCGGACCTCCTACACCCACATAAGAATAAAAATATGCGCACACGAATGCCATACATTCCTAATACTGCATTTAAAATTGTTGAATATCTGCTACTTTTTGAATAAACAGAACATTGATCAGAAGAATGTCAATGATCAGCAACAGTCAGTCTACAGCAGCTTTAACAGCTGCATCCATGAAGTGTGTGTAAACAAATATATATATATATGTGTATATATATATGTATATATATGTGTGTCTTAGTGTTTTTGTGCTGCCCAAAAAAAGGGTTTGATGTAAACAGTATGTAAATGTTGTTAAAGTTTCAAAATCTACTGTTGACCCCCATTTCATACAGTCCATATAAGGACACTAAGCTGCAAAAAAGCCTGTTTTGAAGTCACTGTTTCTCTGATGTCATGAGAACCAACAAATGAAAACAAGCGATAAGCTCTTTTTGCTGTTTAAGAGCACAATGCAAGGCATATGCTGTTGTAATTCTGATCCTTTCCAGAGGGAAATGGATGCAGTTGTCGGAGAGAGAAAGGCCTGGGGCTGAAAGGAGCTGATTAAGAACTGTATTTCCTGTCCCGGTCAGCAGCAGCAGCGGCAGCAGCAGCATGATCAGAGGAAGTGGGGCTCAGGCATTTTATTACATTTTACAGGCTCTGTCTTTGATTTTTAAATAGTTTCAAATCATTCTAACCTCATTGAAGCCAAAGTCTGTGCAGTCTTGCTTGTAAAGTCGGCTCTTTTAAACCACTAACCATGAGGCAGCGTTGCTAAGTGTATCAACATGCTTGGAGGAGAAGCTTAAAATATGCACTTAAACACCAAATCAGTCATTCACTCTCAAAGGATGAGGAATCTGAACCCACTGCATTTCCTCTCAGCCACATGACACAGCTGGAATTCAATGCCAGGTCACAGGATACCTCCGCTATCTCTGTATGGAGTGTCAGAGGTCCTTCAGCAAAAACAGGCTTTTGTATTTTGTCAGAACCGAAAGGGCATTTATAGGGAAAATTCTGTAATCTGTACTGTGGTTGCTGATCTGCTTAACAGATGACAGTTGAGGTGCTGAACTTGTGATCATTTTGCGTTGACCGTTGTTCAGATTTAGGATTGTAAATGCAACATAGTGGCAACATACATTTACGTACATTGCTGCCGCAGCAGCGCATTGATTCTACAAACACAGCATAGCGCTCAAAATGGTAATGTGATCCAAGAGACCCAGAACTATTCCCAGAAACTGAAAAAAAGAAAGCGATAGAAGCGTTCCCTTTTCCTGCATCCGTTTACATTCGCAGGCGAAAGTTTGGACACCCCTGGTTAAATGACATGCTTTGTTGATTGATGCTTTGTTGAAAATAAGTCAATACATCCTCTACAGAGAACACTTACATTTTAGCGCACAGTGTTTTTATTTCCTGAATACAATGAATTGGGGGAAACAAAAACGGAACACATTAGTTGTGCCATAACTTTTGCACAGGCCACGTTTAATGTTTTATTTTTTTGTCCAACATGTTAAATTCATGTCCAGTATGTTAAATTCAGCAAGTAAACATTAATTGTGCATTAAAATGTGCCAAAGCATCTTCTCTGTAGAGGAGACACTGCGCCACTTAACCAGATACTGTGATCAATAAGAAATGATGAATAATTCTGGGTAATTGATCTTTCTCACATTGTTGCTCACGCAAGTGTCAGTGAAATTATCATGCTCAGTAAATGGAGAATCAGGCAGATTGTGATTGTATTTAATAGCACATTCAAATGAGTGCAGTCCTTGTTTGATTAATGTAATTGGACCTTGGGTCTCCTGGCGAGATTTCCTTGTACAGATTCTCTCTCTTGCTCTCTTTCCTCACTCCCTCACTCTCTCTGGTGCCGTGTAAAATTATAATCCTGAAATAATGGGAAATGAGCGCCTGCCTGCCTCATTGTACTTTTCGGCGGCTCTGTTTATGTGTGTGTGTGTGTGTGAAGTCTGTGAGTCATGCCCTATTGTAAAACATGGGCTGTTCGTCATCAGAATTGCTTCTTCTGTGATTTTCATTCACTGATGAAACACAGTAGATGTAATGGATCAGTATGTGTACGGTGGTATTTAGGACAGCAGTTTAAATTTTTACCTCCCCTCTGTGCCTCACTGAAGTTTATAAAAAGCAGTTTTGGCAAGATAGCCATCTCCAATTATTGTTTAAAAAAATCTAGGCCATATTTATTTGCAAATGATTTTATGTAAGAGCTCTAGAAAGTCTCCTTATCTGCTCACTGGTAAGTTGGCTGTAGATCCTGTCTGAGTTATTGAAGTTGTGCCTGTTTTTTCCCCACTTTTTGCTGTGAGGTGTCTTCTTTCAGCTCATGGCAGCCAGAGTTTCTACTTTATACTGTTTCAGGGTGTTTAGGCCTGCTGTGTGTGTGTGTGTGTGTGTGTGTGTGTGTGTGTGTGTGTTCACCTTCCTCATCAGTGTGATTTAAGAGACTCAGTGCAGCTGGTTTAGAGTAGCAGGCTGACCTAGAGTGAGGAACTTTCTCAGACTCCTCACCTGTCCTCAGTGTGTAAATCTCATCACCCAGACCTTTACTTTCTGCCTGCTAATTTCTAGAGCCACAGCTCTAGAAGGAAACTGCAAGAGTGTTTTCTACATACAGCCAGCACTGTCTATTAAGATGCAACAAAATGAGGTGTTTACAGACTACTGTTGTCAAAGAAATTGATTTATTGATTTGGCTTAACGTATCATGCCGTGAATCAACGATAGACTTTATCTGTTGGCAATGTCCGGTCATGTTGGACGATTTCAGCGACAGAAAACACGCCGTCCGCAGCTTTAGGATGCACTGAATTAATCATGTTTGTCTTATTTGAGGGCGTAAACGATATCGCAAAACTTATAAGATATAGCAAAAACTACCAAACCGTAAGCAAGAACAAAGTTAGCTTACACGTTAGCGTGTTTGTTTTTTCTGGGAGCAGCCTCTCGGTCAGATTTGTGGCTTTTTTTGGACAGTGCATTCACCTGAGGTGAGTTTGTTTGTTTGTTTATTTGTTTGTTTGTTTCTATGAAAAGCAGCTCTCCTTTGCCTGCCACCTTCCCCATGACCCACAATGCTGCCATCAATAGCTGTGCCCAGTCGAATAGATATAATCAGATCAATAGCAATCAGATCATGATTGCAAACAATATCACAAGTCTGTTATCAATGCATATCGAGAATTTTTTAACAATGCTGTTAAATAATATTATATACTATAATGATTTTCTACAGTATGGATTCTATCCACATCAGCACTTTCCTGCTTTTGCTTTCTTTTCAAAGCAAATTGACACACACAGACTGCCAGAGGTGTAACAGTGCATTGCGACATTGTGATATTGCAGTCCAAAAATATATGACACACTGTAGAAATGTGTCAGTAGTACAATAAACACATCATCAAACATTGGTTTGAAATATCGGTCAACTCTAAACATCTCTGTGTGTTTAATCTAGGCCTAAAATGAAATGGTTACGTGCACCACCACTGGCTTGATGATAGTGTCCCACTAGGGCACCACAGAAAATAACCATTGTGGTAGCAGTGGTAACACAATGAACAAAAGCAACTTGTAAATTAAATGAAAAGGTTTCTACAATAAACTTTGCTGTGTAACGATATGTGTGGCTGGCACATATTTATGATTTTTGACCATATTTGACTTCAAAATAAAATATTGTTGCACAATACATTTCTGATGTTTTAGAGTTAAGCTAACCTGACCTTTCTTCCAGTCATTGGTTGCTTGTGGGTGAGGTTTGATTAGATATTGTTTCAAATTATTACATTTGATGTGGTTGTGACAGTAATTTTCACTCAGTGTAAGACTTGCTGTTAATAGAGATCCCCCTTCATGTGGTAACAAAAATAGTTTTGAATATCAGTATTTTGTATTTTATAACATAAGTATTGTCTGGAAGTCGGAAATGCCAGTGTTGTTACAACACTTACAGACTGATATGTAAGCTGATACACGTGATTATTGTTAAATGGTGATACACAATAAATGGTGACATTAACTATAGTTTTATACTGTAATGTGTGGTAATGTGTGCTTGTAAAATGACAGGTGTTCTATTTGGTCTGTTTACAGTATTCACATTGCTGTGAGAAGCAGAGTAAGAATAGACACAACAGTCAGATAAATCACTCACGCTCGCATTCACTCACAATGTGTTATGTAGATGGTGTGAGAAGCACTGGCAGACTGGAATACTCGAAGAAAGAAAAACATAGTCAGGGAAGTTGCTGTCGCACTGTGGGAGCGTTTGGCCTCAGGTGTTTGGTATGTGATACGCATCTCCCACACCAGACCTTCACCCACTCACGGAGTCAGGTTTAAGTATAGACCTAAGGCCATAGCGAGACATGCACACCTGCCTAATACCACTACCTGATTATACCTTTCTGAGTTACATGTTAGTAGAGAATCTATGTCCTTGGTTTAGGTTATCAGTGTTTAGCTCCAGAATCTAACTCTTCTTCCTGCACTGAGAAGATAAACTCCCATTGTGTAAATCAAAAAAGCAAAACAAAAAAAAAGTTTAGCAATAAAGAAAATAAAAATTTAATTCTCAACCAAAATGTAGTGGATCAACTAAGACATGATGTTTGAGGCACATGACTCATGTATCTAACCAGTTAAGCGTCATACCAACAGTATGTCTAAATTAATACTAGGCCTGTCACAGTGATATATTACAATATATGTTATTATCTAGTCACCTATTCACACTTATTTGGGATTATTTTTCACAGTTGTTAGTTTTTACAGTCAAATGTTTACATCACAACAAACAAAAGTGTGAAGTGTTTTTTCATTCATTAGATTGAGGCAAATGCATGTAAATAAAAGAAAGCAGAAAACACATTCAGCAAGACACATCATGGATCTTACAAAATCCATAAAAAAATTTATGCTGTAAAATCTGGAGAGAGCAACGGAGAGTATTTGTTTGAGCTTAAGGTGTTTGTTGTCATTTGGGAGTTGCTGAGTACCGGCAGCTAGAGCTAACTAATCAGCAAGTTCGGCTACTTCAGGCTTGTCCTTTTAATAGCTGCTGCATACAATAAACAAAAAAGACAAATTGTTGGTCACAACCAGTTATATTAATTAATAAAGACAGTTAACTCGACTCAAATGTTACAATTGCCTCAGATCTCACAAACTTAAATTGTCTCAAGTTGACTTGCTTATGTGGTTTCTAAAACTGTATGACGTTAAAATTAAAGTTAAAAGTTTAATGAAGAAATCTAGAAGCCTACGTTTTGTTTGTACTTTTGTCTGACCCCTTTAAAGTGTGTGTGTGTATGTGTGTGTGTGTGTGCGCGTGCTGTATCTGTATGAGCCATGTAATTCTTGAATCTGATCGCTGTAGCAGGTTGACTCTGTTTCTCCCCCTTCTTCTGTGTTTCTCTCTTCTCTCTCCACATTCTTCCACTTTTACTGTTCCCGGCAGGGATTACCATAGCAGCAGCAGAAAAATACAACATTTCTGCTCATCCAGACCCGTCAGCGGGCCTTCTGCATGTTACCTGGATGTTCACAGAAAAGGCTAGTTTTAAAGGATGTTTTTCTCCCTGAGGCAGCTGTTTCTGGTGCCCTTCTGGTGGGTGTAGACTGCGGAGGGCAGGAAGCTGAAATCTGAACTCTGGGAAATGCAGTTTTCTCGAAGATCTTTGAGAGCATTGACCAGAATGAAAAAGCAGAACAGCACAGAGACATGAGCCGCCTGTTTGTTGTTCAAACATTGAGTGTTATAAATGAACCGTAAATTAAAACAATATTTCAGTTTTAATGGTGCGTGTTGGGCCTCAGAGCTTGTTCTGAGAGTGAAACTAAACAGCAGCAGGCTGTGTGTTTGCTGTCGTTCAGCAGTGGTCTCAGACCCTCCCTGCCCTGAGCACGCCAGACACAGAGACACACACTAAATTTAGCTCCTCTTTAGGTCTCTCTTTTTCTCTCTCTCTGTGCACCAGCTGATCACTCTCATGAACTGTGTTTTACTACACACTCACACTGGGCCCTGTCACACTGAGCGCAGGCTGTGAAGGCTTTGTTCCACAGGGACTTCCAGGAGATTTGATTGGTGCATTGCTAATGTTCACTGACTGCAGCCGAGGCACTGGAGAAACATTTATACTGCATTTATTCAAGAAAGCTTTTGATCTCTGACCTCTCAGAGGGAAACGTATTAGGTAGTGGAGCACTGATTTGAGCAGTACTGATAGTGTTGTTTGTAATAGTATGCAGCAGGCTAATTAGTGCAGGAGAATTAGAGTCTCCAGAGAATCTCTCTCTCTCTCTCTCTCTCTCTCTCTCTCTCTCACCCCCCTTTTTGTAGAATAATGAAGGTCAGCGTGGCCTAAATGGCCTAATCTCTAGCTAACTGTTATGTATGAGGTAGCTTAGCTCTGTGCTCAGAACAACAGATAGACACTTGAAATATTTGTATATTTTCCCTAAATATTTACAAGTTTAACTGAAAAAAAGGAATAGATTGAATAGGTGTGGTGTCACGGGCGAGCGATATGGCAAAAGTATAATATCGTGATACAAAATGAGACAAAAATACAGCAAAAAGCTATGAATGCAGTTATGTTTATTCAACGTTTAGCATACTGATCTGCACTACAACCTATTAGACAGGACTAAACATGCAGTTGATCAGTGTTCTGTAAGCATTGATGTGATTAGTGATGTACTCAGTCAGAAAAGCATGTTATGTATGCGATGTGGTAATTTATCACAATAAATATCATCATATTTCCCACCCCTAGTGTCTGTTTATATTACAGTGATGGCTTATATTCAGTGAGTGTTTAAGATGAATTCAATAACCAAGCCTAATTAAATATTTTGAAAAATAAATGCTACCATATAAATGATCTTCCATTTATGTGCCATAACCTATTAGTATTTTAGCAACTTTCATTTGGTACAAAGTTAACATCTTCAAACACCTTATTGGCTAGAGATGGTGCGATATCACTTTTTTCCAATATTTATATTAAAACCTTGAGTATTGGCTGATACTAATTTTTTTTTTTCTTTAAAAACTGCAAAGCTTTGAAATGAGCTGTTTTTAATTGAAGCACTTCACTTAAGATGATCATCTGAACGTAGTCTATCATGCTTAAACTACTCGAACACTCTACTGTACCACAGGAAGAAATGACATCACATCGAGTGTGTGCTGGTTCGGGATAAATTCATTACAAGAATGAATCAGATTCAGATTTTTCCCCTTTGATAACCGATCCAGCATTTTCTGCCAAGATCAACCCGATACCAATACTGTGTGTTTGATCTGTGCTGTCTCTACTTCTGGCTATTGGCTGAGATGATTTTGTTTAATGCTTTTAGCTGAAGGACTCAGGAAGGAGTGATTGCGTAAAGCCTGTAGTTCATGTGCTGAAACCGCAACACGACTCATACAGGTGATCATTGTTGTGCTCCGTTCAGCCACATGCTCTGAGCTGTAGGCTGAGGGGGATGGGTGAGTGGGTTATAGCGTGTGTGGGTGTGTCTGTGTGTGTTGGTGTGACGTCCTCGTCTGAGAATGGTGTATAATAAGCAAGTGCTGTGTAACAGGAGTGGGAATGCGTGTTTGTGAGTTGGAGTGTGCAAGTGTGTAGGTGGTTAACAGGTCATGTGCAGTTGTGGGCATGCAGCCATGGTTGGCACGGCAACAGTGGTGGGCTGCAGGGAAAGTTGAGGTGAGGGTAGGGGAACATGACTCCATTTAGACAGGCTTTGGAGGGTGTGTGTTTTGTGGTGTATGTTCTGTCAGGGTTGTGGTTTGTCACTCGAACACAAACTCTAGCGTATTCCTTTGCCTCTTCCACTAAGCAAATGCTCCTAAACAAGGCTACCAATAAATTCCACTGCTCTTACATTGTCCAGTACCTTTAGAAATGGCATTCATGTGGGCACTAAAAGGGGCACTGGAAGCAAATGGTGTGTTAATTGTTAAACACACACACACACACATACACACATACATACATATATATATATATATATATATATATATATATATATATATATATATATATATATATATATATATATATAAAACGTGTGTTTGTTTTTTGTTTTTGTTTTTAACTGTAGTGCATAATGTGTGTTTACAATATCTCTTGATGGCATGCAGCCATAATCACAGAGATGAATGCTTTTTAACAGACTTTTGAGCACATTTATCTGAACTATAAATTTCAGAACCGTGTTTTGGCCTCTTACCCTGTGTGGAGGGAAAATGCTGAGTCAGAAAACTGCAGGCCCAACAGGAAGTAGCCAGAGAAGCTCTGTTCTGTGGCCTTCGGATGCCTCCTGAGGATCCTGGCACTGTGTGTGTGTGTGTGTGTTTGTGTGTGTGTGCGTGTGTATGTGTGAGAGAGATAGAGCGAGAGGTCTTGGCATCCTTACAGTGCTCAGTAATGTGCTCTGACTCAGGTTTCCTTATTTGGCTGGACAGGTGGGGTTTGGCATTGATAAGCGTGTAGTGTTTGAGAGAAAGAGAGGTGTGTGTGTGTGTGTGTGTGTGTATGTGTGTGTGTGTGTGTGTGTGTGTGTGTATGTGTATGTGTGTGTGTGTTTCTGACTGTGGTATGTGTAAGGCATGTCTGATGCTGTTCATGGCAAAGCTCCAGCCATGTGATACTGAAGCATTCCTGTTCTGTCTAAAGCTGTCTGAAGCTTCAAGTTGACCAGAGACCAGCTTTCCAAAATGCCAGCTTAACTGTTAGAGGATGTGGTCAGTGTGGGACTTGCACTGATATCCACTAATTGCTCTGATCATTTAGCCCAGGGAGAAGAGCCTCCAGGCAGGACCACCTCAGGCAGAACAGAAGAGATCACTCAGCGTTAGGGATGTAACGATGCACTCAGCACACAATTCGATTCATGAGTCGATTTTTCCATGATCGATTGAGCAACATTTGAATGAAACAAAACGATGACTGTTTCCATGTAATTGCACACCTTAATAATGAGATTAGAGCAGGGAGATGGCATATAATATGATGTCAGCGTGCTGGAGTTTGTTGTTCATTTGTGCTGTTTTTTTTGCAAACTTTTGTGTTCAAGCAGTGCAGTTACATTAGATGGCATAAGAAATCGGATGTCTGTTCTCCACCATGCAGTTTGCCATATTTTTGCATCATGATATCACAACGTTACGATGCATTGCTACACCACCACTCAGTGTCCTGCTCTGGCCAACAGCCTGATGTCCTGGACAACAGAAAAGCAGTTTGTTAACAGCGGAAGTCATTTGGATTCATATTTTCTTTAAAAAAAGAAAAAATAAATAAAAAAAATCAAATTAATTTCTTTGAAATGTCTTCATTAACAATGTAGGTCATAATTACAGAAGCCCTCTATGGAGATCTCACAGTGATTACTTTCATTTTCACTTGTTGCTCAGAATTAATTTTATGATGCCTGACCTCGAGCATTAGCTGCGTTAGCTCAGTAATGTGTGCCTGCGGAAGGGTTTTTTACAGCATCAGCTGATAGATTCTTCTAATTATACTACACTTATTACTCTGGTGCTTCAGTGTTCTGTGAGCTGACATGCTATTCATTCTCTTTGCACATTGTTCATGGTAATGGTCCAGTTCTCCTTAAACCATCCAAGCATATCCCTCAGTGCAGCGTGTAAGGCTGTGAATACAGGACCCTGCATCGGCCTCCCTCTCTTCTAAGATCAGTGCTAATGATTCCTCAGAGATGCCATTCAGGGAGGTGGCGTTTATTGTCCCGGCCTCTTTGGGGATGTGCCTGGGTGTTCTGCGCTTGTGTGTGTGTGAGGACATTAAGGGCTTGGGAGTCTACCAAACTGTAATTACTGCCAGGCATAAACACATTGACCATTTCCACGGGTGGCTGCTTTCACCATGACGAGCCTTCCTTTGGACCCACTGCAGTCCTGTGCAGACTGGAAGTAGAGAGGCCATAGAGTTACTGCTAATTATTCTACTTTTGCCACTATTAGAGCTGTAGAAAACTTATTCTCTTTTTTTTATTAATCTTTGTACCATGTCCGTTGTGTTTATGCTTGTATTATTAATGTATAATCATTACTTTCATCCTCATATACACGTTGTTTATTACAAGAGTTCTAAACTTTGAAAACCTTTGAATTGTATGTAGAGATGACACAATACTAATGTTGTAACCTTGAATATCAGTCGATACCGGTCTGATATGTTTTCTTTAAAAACTACTTAATTTATGGTTAAAAAACAGTGCTTTTCGTCTTTCATAGTAAAATGCAGTGTTCGATAAAGCTGGATGTCACCACGATGACATGAGAATCGATTAAATTATTATTAAAATAGTGTACCTCTGACTGAGAGTAGCTGCAAGTACAGACTTGCAACAAAGTTATAAAAGCGCTGTTCACTATTGTGCAAAATAAAAGTAATGAAATACTAATAACTACTTACGTCAGAACTGCAACCCCATTTTTGTGCACTGTAAGGCTAAATAAATATGCTATGTCACTGATGCGAAGCACTGCTCATATAAAGCGTCAAAGGCTATTTGACTGTTAAAGGCGCCCCCTTGTGGAAAATGTCTAGTCTCTTAAACGTGATTGACTTGCATGAGGTGGTTCAGTGTAAAAACAGTCAGGGTTCCCTGAATAACTTTTTCTGTTCTTGCTTGCAGTCAGGCCACAAACATGAATATAAGTAAGTATTTTTATTTTCAGTAAACACCCACAAAAAGTATACAGCTTAAAAAGTTCCTTATGATGATGCAGAATTTTTTTTGACAGGAGTCATTACTGCTTCATCTGTTTTACCATGCAGTCTATGCATTTTGCATACAACACTAAGGGTGAGAATAGTTATCACAGTTTAAGCATTTTTACCAGGCATTGTTTTAAAAGTAGATATTGTGCTTGTGTCTGTTTTGCAGTTGGCTGTTTAGCTGAATGATTAAGTTGCTCCTTCTTCGCGTGGGACAGTGGGTTCAAGCCCAGTGCAGGGAAGCACTAAATGGGCTTCTAATGCTACATTCCCACCATTGCGCCTGTGCATTGATTTGATCTGTTGTGTCATTGCAGCCTATAATAATGTGTTCACTGAGGAAACTCATATTGCAGTTTTGGTAAAAATGCCATTTATTGTGCAGCCTTACTGTATATATGCATCCACAGGTGTCCAGAACTTAAGCAGGGAAAAACTACTCTGGACAGTGGCTGCCTGTGGGTTTGGGCAGTCTTGTAAAGAGGCAGGGCTGGGGTATTAAAGCAACAAGCTACAAGAGGCCATGTGTTACAGTGATTTTTACCGTGCTTAAAGGATGGTGTTAGGCATGCTTGCTTGCCACTATCAGAGTTTTTGGATCTATTGAAGTATTTTACCACAGGTTCAAACATGGCTTGCCAGAAAGAGAACCCCTTTGAAGTTTGCATTATGAACACAAAAAGCATTAGGATCATTTGCAGCTAGTTCTCTTTGAGGTTCGCTCTACTGAGATTAGTGCATTTAAAAAGAACGCTATTTAAAAACACACTAAAAGTAGTCTATCGTGCTTAGACTGCTGAAACACTCTGTTACCCTACAGGAAGAAATACTCAACTAAAAATGACAGCACACAATGTGAGCATGTGCTATTTTAGGATATATTTGTTACCGGATCAGATCGGATTCATTCTTTTTTTTCTCCCTCTGCCATCCGATCCAGCATTTTCTTCTGGTACCGACACCCGTCAATACCTATATACCTTCGTGTAATCGCGCACTTTGCTAATACAAGTGCAGGCTAGTAATACTTGACATACAGTTAAACTTACTGAAACTCAAACAAAGATATAAGGGACAGAGGTAATGGTGAGAGAGAGAGATGCAGTGGACCTGCCAAAATTCTCCTTTGCTCATAGGGAGTATCGGGTGTAAATATAGTAAGTGATGTTATTTACTCAGTGTGTGATGTCATCGCTGTGGCAGTTTTTCCATTCTGCCTTTTTATAGCAGGAAAACAATGACATCATGATGAATCTGAACAGGGTTGAGTGTCACTCCCCCTAAATGTGAAAGAAACATCGCTAGCTCAGTTATTTGTCACCCCCCGACCGACAGCTCATTTCCCTCTAATCGCCATAGAGACGGTGTGTCCTTGTGCTTTGAAAGCAGAATTAGTGGAGTGTTTGAGTTGGCCCAGGCCGAGCAGTCTGTCTGTCTCTGTTAAGCCCTGCTCATTTCTGCGGGTCACTGAGTGGCCCACTGTGGCCTTGCACTTATTTTCTTTTTTTGGGTGTGTGAACAAACTTTTATTGATTTTAAAAGTGAATTCTGAAGTGAAGCTGACAGAAGTGTTTCAGTATTTGATTTGATACGCAACAGTTTTGTTAATATGTTAATGTTTTCATTTAAAATACGACACAGTTGAATAAAATCTATGTTTGTGCCTTTTATTTAGTATTTAGTGTTGTCTTAGCATATTTTAAGCAGGGACATTTGACCTTATAATGCAAAACTTGTGAACTTGCAGTTTGGCACACTGCAGTCAGTGTTCAAGCTTTAACTCTGAGAAAAATGGATGTGCTGATCTTCATAGTGAAAAAAGCCTCAAGCTAACGTACTAGCCACAAGCTAACATGCTAATCACAAAACAACGATACGGTATGATATGCAGTGATACAATTCAGGACAGTAAAATAAGTTGTATTGTTGCGTCCCTAAGTGATGCAGCAAGGTTGCATCCGTGTTTTGCATTAACGTGGTAGAAAACTGCATATAAAACACTGGCAAGAAGAACATAGAGAGGTTGTTTTTTTCTAATCGTTCCAAGTTTCCAAAGACTATAAAGGTCACTGTGAACTTCTGGCTTCCACACTGAGAACTGAGCTTGGCATTGTACAGAGTGTGTGTGTGTGTGTGTGTGTGTGTGTGTGTGTGTTTGTTGTGTGTGTGTGTGTGTGTGTGTGTGTGTGTGTGTGTGTGTGTGAGAATGCACTGGGCTTTTCATAGAACAGATTGTTCAACAAAGAGACAGAAAAGGAGTGTGCTTAGATGTTTTAACTCTTGGATGGGTGACAGTACGGCTCGCTCCGGAGGACAGCACTGTGTGTGTGTGTGTGTGTACAGCTGCAGCAGACAGAGGGGAACAGAGTGAGACATGCAGCCAGACTCCCCTGAGTGTGTTCAGAATGAAAACCAGAAGGGCAAGTTTGCCAGATTTGCACAGTTCAGTCAGCTGCAACTAATGCTTATTTCTTTAATCAGTTAACCTATCGACTGTTATTCAATTAATCAACTAATCAAACCAATGTGCTTTCTGCATTTTCCTCACACTCAGCCTGGTCACAGTCACAGTTGTGGTTCAATCTGCTGAGGAAGATGAGGAGCAGGAGTGCAATGTCTAGATAAAGTAGAGAGTGATCATCGCGTATCCAGCCTTAAAGTTACTTTAATTATTGATTTAATTGAATGTCCTGCCTCTTAATTTTATCTAACAGTGACTTTTTACTTTTATGTACTTGAGTGTTTTTAAATGTCCATACTTTTTAACTTGCACTCAAGTACCTCTGTTTTCATTGGGTACGATTTTGATGCAGTACTCAGACTTTTACTTAAGTACAGTTTCTCTATACTTTTTCCACGCCTGGTCACAGATTGATCTGTTCTTTGGAAGATTTCATCTTTTACAGGGCTGTGAACGGGTAGAAGCCATATAGCCCCCAGTTCTTCCTGTGGTGAACTGCAGTGATGACTGTGTGCATCATATAAACATTACATAGTGCTTTCCTTTTAAAGCAACACTTAAATGATGCATCAGTGTTGTTCTATAATCAACATAAACGGCTGACACAGTATATAAATAAACTAGAAAATACAGGTTTGTATTTTGTTATGTACCTTTCCTGACTAGCTGTACACAGTCTGGGAGCAGCACAGCACCACCACCAGAAGAGCAGTGCTTCCTGGAGCAGTGGGGGGTGAAGTGCCTTTCCCAAGGGCACAACCAGGTATACTCAGTCCATCTTGGATTTTGAACCCACAACCGTCTGGTTGCTAGCTCACCTCTCCTACTGCTATCATGCCCACCCTGATTAGTTTTTTCAGAATTGTTTGTAATCATATTACCTGCCTTCAGAAAACCACTCTCAGCATATGAATCCAAGATGTTCAGCAGTAGATGCTGTAGGCTGATCTGACTGAGTAGGCTGGGAGAAGGGTCAGGTGGGTTTGTGTTAATTGCCTGTGTAGGCTGTGAGTGTTAAATGTGTTTTCTCTGTAGCAGCAGATCAGAGTATCCTTACATAAGCCCCCCTCTCGCTCTCTCCCACCTGATCAGGAAAGTGTGAGCTGCACACATCATGACTTAGGGCCTCTCCAGCCCACAGGCTCTCTGCGTACGGGTGGAATGAAGCCGTGCCGCGTGGGAGACGGCGTTTTTCAGACCAGTAAATGTTTGACTGATGAGCATATGGAGCCATTTAGGCTTCGGAAACGTCTCGGCCGTTAGTCACGGAGGAAGCCATCCCGTCCGAGGGGAAAAGGCGTTGGATGGAGAGAGAGAGCGAGCTCGATGAGCGCCGTTTATTTCCCTTTCCTTCCTATCTACTGCGAGGCTAATCAAGCTGCAGTGAGAGCGATAGAGTTCCTCTCCCTTCCCGCTGAGTCTCAATGGGCCTCTGTCATGCCCATTAGAAAGCGAGAGAGAGAGAGGGAGGGTGAGGGATCAGCAAAATATGAGAGAGAAAGGGAGAGAGATGGATGAGCACAAGAGGGAACATTGATGTGATTCACATTCAGAAGAAGACACCCCTAGCGATTTGAAGTAAAATTGAAAGAGAGAGGGAGGGATGGGGAGTGAGGTGGGACTTCCTGACACTGTGATGGATGTGTGTGTGTCCAGTGTATGTATGCAGGGTGGGTAGAGCTCCAGAAGCTAATAGAAAATCCAGAGCAGGCCACAGCTTGCCTCGCGTCCTGCTCCACTGCTACTCCTGAGCAGCACTCCATGTCAATAAACCTTCATGCCTCAATCACTTAAACTCTAATGGCCTGTTTGCACTGAGTGATGAAGCAAAATACACATCAAGTTTTGCAAATGAACACACTTATTTTAGTGCAGTCTTTCAGTTCGAGCCCAAAAATCAGGTTGACCAATCTGAGCTCCGTTGTCATGGTTGCAGTACAAGAAAATGTGCATCACCATGGTGGCAAAACAGCTCATTTTGCTTGTGGCAGAGCACTAAAGCTTATATGACAAGCAACACATTGACAATAAAAATGCAGTGGTTAGAGAAAATATATATCTACTATAGCTGAAAATCTGGGGAATCGTCACCACTACTTGGGGAATCCATTTCTTCTTCCTCTTCAGTCTCCTTCCCAAGTTCTCAGAGTGTTTTAGATAAAGTGCATAACACTTGATGTGAAGGTTTTGCTATGTTAAACAAGTCATGTTAAGCTATTTTTTATTGTCAGATGCTGCTGCATCAAGCCAGATGTTTGAAAAGACATGGTTTACCATCAAAGCCATTTCAGAGGGTAAAGTGGGAGGAAAAAACTGTACCAGTGATGTTATTGGACATGTTTTAAACACAGAGAGAGGGCTCTGCCCCAAGAATCACTGCAGCTGCATGACATGCGTGATCTGTACACTCTTAGTCACCAGCTCAACCCCTTCAAACTCTCAAAGAGAAATAATCTGTCCACTAACCTGTTTCCTTCCAACTCACATACTGAAACAGTCTGTTCAACCGAAAATACAGAATTAGCCACAGCAGTATATATTTTTGATATGACAGAGTCTAGCGAAGCATTTACGTTTTCAGAATTGGTAATGGTAGAATATAAAACATTCAATTTGAAATGACCTTGAAACCAAATATTTAATCACAATTCGCTCAGGAGGTGACAAAGAGAAGACAGCACAAACAGCGAGCCAGGCTGCAGTGCAAGGGGAAAACACAGACTTGAGTCTAGAAAATCAGCGTATAAATGAAATAGTAATTTACCTCAGGTAGCTTTGCCGAGTTGAGACAAACATTTTGCAGTGTTATCAAGCGAGTACTTTTTCTGGTTGTCTGGTTTGTCAGCAACGCTAACTCAGTTACTGTTAACTAAGAGTTCCAGCCAGACTGCCTTGTCTTGGCTCTGGTTTTTCACTTTTAGTGATGATTTTGTCGGTAGTGGTCACAGAAAGAGCCAACTCCAGTCTCGATTTGATCCAGACTTTGCATCCTAATTGAAATAGTCTAGTTTAGTGTTTTGAACACACTTAAGGTCATTTCATCTGATGCTGTGTTTTTGCTGAAGTTCGTTATTTATAGCAGCTGACCACTCGTTACCTGTTTTCACAGTCTTTCAGCAGTGCGTGATGAAGACATTTTATTACCGTGCATTCTTCAGCAACACTAGTTGGCATGTTGACTGACTCATAGTAAAGGATTTTAGCAGGAAGCATCACTCCTTACCAAAAGTAGCAGTGCTTAACTCGCAGTAGGAGAGGGGGCATGGCCATGCCGGGCAGTGCCGATATAGCCATGCTGAAACAATGCAGATGAACTTTGGGAGATGAGGGAATCAGGCTTTCTAGATTCTGAATTAAAACTGTTTAGTATTTCTGGTGCTACACCGCAAGTGCCATGAATTTTATTCTGAGTGTTTGTTTAGAGGGCTACAAAATGGATGAAGACTGACAGCATGACTGGTCTCATTTAAATGGGTATGAATAGGCCTTGAGTGCCCACACTTCGTGATGTATTCTGAGCATTTCATGGATATAATCAGTATTTAAAGAACCACCTGCATGTTTCATTAACAGATTTAATAGGGACCAAGTGGCATGCCTGTCTAAGGTTTCTCCCTATTGCTGGAGGATTAGGAATTTTAATTTGTGGAAGACCAGAAGACCAGTAGTCAGTGAGAGCCAAATTGACCCTTTTCAATTGAATGTAGTGATGAACATTGGCTGAAATGATAAGCAATATATTCACAGTTTTGATTACATTTCAAGTGTTGACCCTTTTTGCTGGTTAATTGTGTGTCTGTTACATCTTATCAGGCCTTATCAAGAAAAATGAAATATTGTGATTATGTATGAAGAAGATGTTTTATATTTTAATATGATATATTATTTTTGCCATATTGCCAATCCGTAGTTACCAGGCCAGCATAATAGGCATGAAAAACCTTAACAATGTTTTATTACACATGGTTAGACCCTTAAAGTGACATGGTTAACCATCGGCCCCTTCCCTTATTTTGATCAGAATTGTTTACATTTGTTGAACTGTGGGAATCAAAACAGTCTCAGAAACTCGTCAGGAACTGTGATCGGTCAAAATGCTCACAGCACACAGTAAAACGTTTGTGACTGGTTAGAACACTTGTTTGTATACTGCAGCTGTTCGCAGTATCCGTATACCAAAGTCCTGTATTGCGATCAATAAACCATAGATTATACCCTAGTAGGTACTGTGTAATTTATAGTAGTTACTGATTAATACATAGTAACTACTGAATAGAAGTCTCAAAGTCTCAAAATTTATAACTGAATAGTGGTCCTGCAGTTTAAGGGGGCCAAGTCCCACCTACACATCTTTCTAGCAGAGCTCATCCTCTCTAGCAGCCGGCCACAGCGCAGCACCAGGGAGGCTCCAGGGCATGAGGAGCACTCTTAAAAAGGACATATGAAAGAGAGCAGGGAGTAAACAGTCTCTAAACACTTAGAGCTGAGAAACCAAGACCTTATATAGCATTATTCCTCTCTGTGGGCCCTCTCTCTCTCTCTCTCTCTCTCTCTCTCTCTCTCTCTCTCTCTCTCTCTCTCGCACTCTCTCTCTCTCGCACTCTCTCTCTTTCTGCACGTGTATGTAGGGGTGTCAGCTGTGCCATACAGAATGAGTGGAAGACGCTCGTCTCAGATTGAGGTCAAAGCAGCGGTTAACCTCAGCACCATCAGCACCATGACTCATCAGTTTTAATGGAAATATGACTCATGAGATGTGAGACTAGAAAAGGAACAAGCTGCATGTCCGACACTGGCCGGCTCTGCTTCGGGTCGCAGTTATGCAGGGAGGGCTTTTAGGTGCATGATGAAGTTATTAGGATTTACTCATGCTGGACTCTCTTCTAGCACAGTTTTGAAGAATGTGAAGCTGTGCCGTGTCAAAGCCCCACAGGCTCTTCTCTCAGCCAATACGTTTCTGTCTCCAGTCCATGTGAGGACACGGACAAGAATCTGGCACAAAAGCTAGTGTTTTCGCTCTCGCACTCCCTCTCTTCTCTCTACCAACAGCTCCTTACACCTCTTTCTCACTCTCCCTCTTTCCAGCAGCGAGGAGCAGTGTGTCCGAGGCTTTCCTCCCCCAGTATCTCGTGCTCTGTACAGATCTTCAGTGCTAATCCTGCCCCAGGTGAGTGTGTATTCTCCTCAGATGAATTGTGAAATTAGAGTGCTCTGCTTCTGCTGGCTGTTCCCTCAATTTCAGGCTGTTGGCAGTCAGGGCTGCACAATATATATTTGCCTTTACAAGTGTTTTCTCACCAATTTTAGTCTTGGCCAACTTCCATTCTCTAGTTAGATGCCCCTATTAGACAATGCTACCAGGCAAGAAGGGTGAAAGCCAGCGTGTGCCTTCTCCAAGAAGAACGAAGCTAGCTTCTGCATCTTTTTAAACTTGGAACATAAGCTGCTAACTCTGTTATGTCATCTAAGGCTGTTTTCACAGTAGTTCATTTTTAAAAGTCTGCACCAGAGTTTGGGCTATATCTTTTTTTTATCTGGTTCAGTTGGTTTCGCACTGCAAAGGGTAAAGTGCACCAAATTACACATGTGGGTGTTGGTCAGAAATTTTGCAGGAATACAAGCGCACTCTTACTCTCACATTTGCCTCCATTAAAATTGGAGCATAGAAAATAGAGATGTAAAAAGTCACATGCATCACTGTCAAAGCACTTATGATAAACATTACTCGATATTCGCTTCTTTAAGATTGGTTTGTCAGTTTGAATTTAGCCACTGAAGCTTGGCAAAATATGTGTTCCACAATCCATGTGCTTAAATCAAATATCTCTGCTGTTATTTTATTGCTTGTCTGCCGTTATTAGTAGTAACTGCAAGAAAGATATGAGTGTTTGTCAACAGTCAGATTTTAGGACAGGCAGGAATATGTGGCCAGTACAGCGCTGACATGCTGCTGGTGCGGACCATTGTAAAAATATGTTCCCATCAGCAGTGGGCTGATCCAGGGTTCACTTGGTACCTGGCTGAGACCCATGATTTTTGCCGGACCACGTTTCAGTTGTTTGGTGTGGACCTGACAGGTGTGAACACCCGCCCTCAAAATGGTCTAGACTAAAGAAAAAATAGGTCTTCACCAAACAAAGTAGGTGTGAAATTGCCCTAACAGACACCCATGTTGGCTAGCATTGCGCTGAGTGATGGATGGTAGAGGGACGGTAAGATCTTGGACTGTGGCATAGCTGGGGGTCAATCTTGTCGTCTCTCAACACTTGGGATGGAACTGGCAATCTCCCAATAAAGAGGTGAATACTTACACAGCAGTGCTATTCATGAGCCCTCAAAATGTTCAGTTTATAAGAAAAATAAAAAACAGTCTTAACTGTAATGTACAGTCAAATGCAAAAGTTTGTGCTCCCCTGGCTTGTTTTTTTAACAACTAAAAATGACCACATCCACTAAAGGGAACACACCTATGTACATTTTAATGAACAATTACTGTTTGTTTGCTGAATTTAACATATGGGGATAAAAAAAAAAACCATAAAATATGGCCTGTGTAAAAGTTGTGGCACATTTCTGTTTTATTTTTTCCAATATGCTAGACTCAGCATCTAAACAGAAATCAAAAAAAAAGAAAGAAAATTTGCAGAAAAATGTAATATTTAAGTTTATTCTCTGTAGAGGATGTGTTAACTTATTTTCACTTAGAAAATCAACAAAACATGTAACTTGCCCAGGGGTGTTAAAACTTTTGCATATGATCATATGTTTTTAAGTGTTTTTTTTCCTCCAAGAAATTTACCACCATTCTGACCATTTCACATAATGTTAATGGCAGCTGGCATTCTCAAATGTTTTTTTTTTTTTTTAAAAAAAACTTTCATACGACAGTGTTGGAATGTGACACATACACAGTATGCTGTAGCAAATCACAAAGTTGTTTGTGGTTTGTGTGCTGTGAGCATCCCGACCAACCTCAGATGATTGAGGAGTGTTTGTTGTTTGGATGAATCAAACAGTTCATCAATCAAATCATTTTAGTCAGAACAGTGCAGCCAAATGTCCCATCAGAGGTTCATCGTTGTGTTTTTAATATACTGAGGCATTACTCAGCTGCTGTATGCAGCAATAATCACAGTATTTTGTCTGTATCATACTGCTCTGCATGTGTATGAGAGCAGGAAGTTCTCAGCAGAGTTCAGGTTTGTCTGTGGGAGGCTGAGAAAATGACGTGGGAAATTTGTCTGAATGCCGGAAACACAGCCAAACACAAACAAACACAACATATATTTAGGAATGTAGAGCAGCCTTGGGTGTGGAAGTGCCTTAGAGCTGCTCGGGATATGAGAGCTTAAGTCCATCTCCCACAGCAGGACAGCTGTGGACACGGACAGACAGGACACAGACCTGGTTTGTGGTTTAGTCAGAACTTTTGTTTGTCTGACCATCTGCTGAGAATAAAGCATTATGAATCATTGCTCTTTTTTATTTGTTTTTGGACAGAATTTGATGGCTTTATGGCAACTTGCATTTTAGGCCTGTCATGATTACCTGATTTAAAAGAAACTAATCAGTTAAAATTACATTTTCAGTGAATTGGTGGTGTTTAGTTGGCAATATGCATGACATTAATGCATATCGTTCTGTTTCTATCTATCCTAAAGGCAAAGACAACTTTCACAGCTTTTAATGGAAGTCAAATATTAGGAGTCATTTTGGAACATTTCTTTTGCTCCACTCATCATGAAGTTTATCACATTGTAAAGGCCAGCTGGTGTTTTTAGATTCTTTATAAAATCATGATAAAAATGACAAAAATGCAGATAAAATATTTGTAAGTGATTATTTTAAATTCTCTAACTGGCGACTCTTACAGTAAGAACAGTAACAGACATATTTTTGCCACATGGTGCTTTAATTATTTGACAAAATGTTTCAACATTTCCTTCAATAAAGTCGCTCAAGTATTTTGAAAACTTTGAAAGGCCAAGGATGTTTTCCTTTTTTATTATTTAGCCCTTTTTTAAAACTCTGCTTACTGGATTAATCGTCACAATAATTATGAGATTAATTTTTTCAGGAATGTAATCAACAGTGATGGCCCTGATGCATTTATTACGGACTGTTTTTCAGATTGTTGGACTATGGAGGAAAAATTCAAAGCCAGACTAATTTTTATTGATCTGTACTGTTAATGCATGGATACCTGCACCCCCCACACCCTTTCTCTCTCTCTCTCTCTCTCTCTCTCTCTCTCTCTCTCTCTCTCTCTCTCCTCTCTCTCTCTCTTTCTCTCTCTCTCTCTCTCTCTCTCCCCCCCTCCCCCCACCACTTTCCCACCACTTGCTGTGTACAGATGCCTACATTTATCTGGAACAGTTTAGGGGAGAATTTCACTTTGTGACATAATTGGGCTGGATGCTGATTTGATGATAAGTGAGGTCATTATGGTGAAATTGCTCAGCAAACTCTGGAATGCAGCACAGACATTTATTTTCTTAAAAGCCACATCCTGCTAACATACACACACACAACCCACACAAAACCATGAGACCGAATAGGAGACAGAATTACACATACGCATATGGCCCACACATGAATGGCAGACTGATTAATTAGTCACCCAACCCGAGAGAGAAAGAGAGTGAGGATTCCCATCCATTTTACTGTGATTGATTCAGCAGTTCCTCCTCCCCCTCTCTCTCACACACACACTCTCACACACTCTCACACACACACACACACAGCATTTTCTAGTGCTGTTGTCCTTTTTTCACTCGCCAGTACTGGAAATGCACTGATGAAGAATCCCTAATGCCCAATAGCTTGATCTTGTGAACCTTTCATACTCACCAGATGTGTGTTCTTGTATTATTAGGCCTCGAGGGCTCTGGTGCACTTGTAAAGCTCCTCGGGGCACATCAAGAGCACCTCTGTAGTCTAATGGAGAGCAGCTCACATCTCCTTCTGTGTACTAGCTGGCCTGCTGTACATGAATTATACAGCATGGCAGTGAATATGAATGATCTGTATTGTTGGAGTATTTGTATTCTGAACTTGGCTGAGTTGTTCAGTCCCGCTGGTCTGTGAGTGACCCTGAGAACTGCACCTGCTCCCTTGAAAAAAACACACACATGGAGCAAGGACATTGTCTGGCAGTTCATGATTTAGAATTTTTAAAAATCGTCTTTATTCCTAGCAGGGACAGGGAGCAGTCTTGCTGTTTCAAGGCTGCTGTGCTGAAGTGAAGGGCTGAGACAGACAGAGGTGCTGAACTCCGCTGGAGCAGTGTGGGGTTAACTAATGTGTCTTTGCTCCAGGGCAGGCAGCAAATGCGATAAGATGAAGGGCAGATAGGAGAAACTGCTCTCACACATTAAGCTCAAGCTAAATTGTTAGACGAAAGTTCAGTGAAGATCCTTGAGTACTCTAGCAAAAGTCTTAATACTGACTCTAAATCAACTAGGTATCACCACTGTCCTACACAGCAATCCTGTGTGCAGCAGGTGCATGTCATGTCTGGTGCTGAGTATGTACGCAATACATAGAATTTTCATATTCACTTTATGGGAAAAGATATGTGGTCAACTGGCCGTCACACCTTCATGAACTTGTTGGACATAACATTACAAAATTACAGGCTTTCTGTCTGTCTGTCTTTCACAAACTGATTTATGACGAAGGTGGCATCTTATGACAGTGCCACATTTAAAGTTTCTGAGCTCTTTTGAACAACTCATTCTCCTGTCAGTGTTTATGCAGACTGCATGGCTTTGTGCTTGATTTTATACACTTGTTAGCAATAGGTGTTGCAGAAACACCTGAAGGCAATATAGTGTATCATGCTAACCTTATCTTGACTTGTCTGTTGTTTTCAGTGATGGTTTTTTGCAGCTGAGCTTTATTTTGAAACAAGCTGCTTATCTACGAATGTTTAATTGAGAAAATATCCTGTTGTTCCATTTGGATGAGATTAGTAGCTATTGGAAGTGCTGGGAAAAGCATATTCATTTGCAGAATTATCTTGACCACAAGATACTGTGATACTATTGTCACATATCTATCACATCTGTCCATATACAGGTGTTTAAAAAAAGTTTGAACACCGCTGGTGAACGTACATGTTTTATTGATTTTTTTTTTTTTAAAGTCTCTCTACAGAGAATACACCTAAATGTGTTTTTAATGCACAATTTTTATTTATTTGCTGAGTTTAACACAGAAACAATTAAACGTAAAATGTGCTCTGTGCCATAACTTTTGCACAGGCCACATTTTATGTGTATTTTTTCCCAATATGTTAAATTCAGCAAATAAACAGTAACTTTGCATTAAAATGTGTAGAAATCTGTTTCTCTGTTGAGAATATGTTCATTTATTTTCACTTACAAAATCAACAAAAGATGTAATTAGCTTGTAATTTGACCAGGGCTGCCCAAACGTCTGCATGTGCCTGTATACACTCCTGGGCAAAAAATTGGGCCAAGCCCAAAATATAATGGTTTTTACTGATGGTTTTAGGCTGGTTGGGATGGTTTCAGAATCCAAATTTTAACCCAATAGAGAATATTTGGGCTTACATTAAACACAAACTAGCTTGGCAATGTTTTTCAACTATTTAAAGCCATCAGTGCTGAGTGGAACAATATTGACTGTTCTTTTTGTAAAAGGTTGTCTGCAAATTTACCCACAAGACTTCAACATTTAAAGAAATCGTAGAGAAAAAGTATGCCCATACTGAGTTACTTTACCTTTATAGTAATGATCTGTGGTTAAGACAATTAAAAGCTTAATGTTTTACCATTTTGTGAAGTATTACAGGCTGTTTTTTATTACTATTTGCACGGGAATGTATAAGCTAGGCTCGAGTTGCACAGTAAGTCTTTTGTTACTTGTTGTCATGATATTGGCTTTAGTTTATTTATCTATGTAATTTTTGTTGAAAAGTGTGTTTTTTAAAAAAACTATTCTGTGATCTTCCTGACCAGTCACACTTTCAGATACATTATTCATGTAATCCAAGATAAGTGAAATATTGCTCTGTGCACATCCATGTTTTTAATTCAAGTCAAAACAGGCATTAAGTACAACAGGAAAAAAATCAGGAAACAGGTATTTTAACTGAAAATTACTAAATACAGTATCAAATTTTCAGTTTTTACTGTGTCCACTCTTTGTTACAGTTTCCATTCTTTTTAGAAGACATGCTTTCAGTTTTTCAAAGAAACCTGAAGGGATATTTTTCCACACCTCCAAAGTTCAGTCTTAGATGCTGGTTGCGTTTTCAGTTTCTCACAATCCAAGTAATCCTAAACACATTCAGTGATGCTGAAGTCCTCTTACAGTGAATGGGCAGAAACAGTGGAGCTTAATTTTCTCCTATCTCTGAAAGGAGATAAAAGTGATGGTTTTGGTGGTCCACCAGGTTTTGGAATCATCAGATGTGGGTGCATGTGTTTCAGTATGAGGGTACTTAGCCTTTGCTCTTCTGGGCGTTTAAAAGGCATTAGTTGCTGGAGCTGTTGCTGTGGGAGTGAGTGTGGGGCCTCTACGAAGCAGGATAGAGTTACAGCAGAGCGTCTACTCTCTGAAACGGGGATAAAGAATGGAATTGGACTGAGAATGGGAGCTGTGCATGCTGAAGTCTGATCTGATGGCAAAATTGATGTGCAGGGAGGGTGGGTGAAGAAAGGAAAAGCATTTGAAGTATGAGTGAGCAACATGATGCTATGTTATTGTGATAAATTATGTCACAGTCTGTTTTTTTGGGTCTGTCATGGGTATTGTCAGTACCTCGAGAACACTGAACAACTGCTTGTCGTACTTATAAAAAGCTTTTAAAGAACAACATCCTGTGTACAGTAACTGCGTAAACTGCATAGTAACGAATAGCTTAGCGAATGTCTGCCAATTTTTCCTTGTCCAGTTGTTTAAATTTTAGGCCTACAAAAACAATAAATAAGTAATTTACCCTCTGAAGGGGTTCTTTTAAGATGCCACTACTCCACAACTTCATAGATTTTAAATGATTAAAAGAAAGCTGTAAAAGAAATTAATTATTCTTAGCTGTATGGAGCTGTATAATGCATTGATTTAATTGTAATTTCATTAAGAATGAAGTTATAATAAAACAAACATCCAGAATTGGAGGCAGATAACTTAAACAGTTCTTTATGGTGATGCAAGTTTGTTGTAACAGTGGCCATTACTGTTTCACAGATTTTAGGTACTGCAATGGGAGTGAGAATAGTAGTCAAGTCTAAAGTATTACAGGTTAGTTAGTTAAGAATAGAGTAGTTTCTGAGCTCTATATGTGTGAGTATACGTATATGTATTTGGCTGTATAACAGAGTGGTTAAGTCACTCACTCCGGCTCACAGGAGAACACCATTGCTCTTTAGACTTTACTCCCAATGTTACATTCTTGCCAATGCAGTTATGTCAGTTTTCAGTGTGTGTGTGTGTAATGTGTGTGTAAGGTGTGTGTATGGTTGTTTGTGCGTATGGTTGTGTGTGCGTGTGTGTGCGAGACGTTATCTGATCTGTTCTGTCATTGTATTCGTCATGGACATTCGTCATAAATAAATACGATTAACATAAAATTACACAGAGGCCTCAACAACAAAATACCAAATTTGCAGTATTTAGTGTGTTCATATTTTGCCTTTATTACTGCTTCCATTCTTTTCGTGAGTCTTGCTTTCAGTTTTTTTAAACAAAATCTGCAGGGATTTTTTTTCACACCTCCAAAGTTCATTTCCTACTTCTCACAATCCAGTTATTCCCAAACTCCTTCAGTTATGTTGAGGCCTGGACTCTGGGGTGGTCAGTCCGAACACTGGAAGACTCAGGCTTGTGGAGATGTTTGACTGAGTTACCAACACAAGACCTTTCTGTCTCATTGTTGACAGTGATGAGGCCACATGGAATGTAAGCACTAGCAGAGAAGAATCCGGAACACATTGTATCCTGTAAACAGGTTACTGTGGGATGGAGCCACTTAAGACTCCTTCTGCGAGTGTATGAGTGTGTGTGCTCGCACAAGTTACTGAGATATTGAGCGACTGACTGGCGGCCAAAAGATCTGTCTGCTCTCTCTCTCAGTAATGTATGATTGATGCTGTGCGTATAGCAGATGATGCTTTAGAGCGGACTGCCTTTAGGCCGTTTATCATTCTGTCTAGGAGCCCTCGGCCTGCTCTGTGTCTGAGCTACTCATCAGACGCAGGCCTGCTGATGAGAGCAGACAAGCTAATCACTTTGTGTGTGTGTGAGAGAACCAATGTGTGTGTGTGTGCGCGTGTCTGAAGAGAGTCAAGTTTCTTCTATGATTTTTCCCAGAATAAATTGCATGTGATTTTTTTGTATTAGGCTCTGAAAGAAGTCTGTAGTGAGCTGGGAGAGAGTGAGTTTTTATGTGTTAGTAGGAGTAGTGCATAGAGGAATGTACGTGCATGTGTATGTTTGTAGGTGGTTGTGTCCTCCTGGTCGGTTCATGTGTTCTAGCTCAGCAGTTGCAGCAGCATTAGGCTCTGAGCTATCATAATATTTACTGAGTGCAGCTACTCTTACCAGCTCACTGAGCACGCTCTGATCACCGGCTGCCTGGAGGCCAGTGTGTTCAGTGTAATCCTTTACCTTTTGTTCATCTGAAGATCTTCTGCTGTTCTGTACTAGGGATGCGCTGAAATTTTAGCCAGTGAAAAATTGAAGCCTAGAAAGCAAGCCATTATAGTTTTCACTTTTTTTTTTAAGTAGGTCTAAAGCATGGCCAGGAATGAATCAGTTTGCCACAGCACCAACCTGTGACAACTCAGTGCCTCAACTCTTGTTAGTTAACAACAAAGTCAAAAACTGAATTTTGAGAGCACAGGGGATTCACATTCACACTTTTTTGTATTGTTTTCAGTGGAAGAAACACATTTTTGACATGTTTTTGTGTGTGGAGGGCTTGCACTTCAGGAGAACCAAGTTAAAAAAGCTGTCAAGTAGCGCATGCCACAAGTATTTTTCTGTTCTAACCAATCAAATCAGTCGCTGAGTACTATGAACTGTAGCATTTCACGGATTGAATAAAGGGCAACATTAGTAAAAAAAATAGTTCGTTTTTTTTTTTTTTAGTTTGGCTTGTTTTTACTAGCAGTACCGTACTTGCTTATTAAGAGTAGATCACTTTCTAAAAGTGCCACAACTTTATATCTGTACATATCAAAACGATAGCTAGCTAGCATGGCTGATTGACAGTTACAATGCTACTGTCGCTTAGCAACAGGAAGACTTGCATACAGAAGCTGCACTGCAGCTAAATAGTTAATAATAGTTAGTGTTAGGCTCAGCATAGATTTACACATATTTAAATTGTGCTTTTATAACATTTATGTATAATTTAAGGGGTTGAAAATTGAGATATGAAGTTTAAATGAGGCAGTTCATGTTTTGTGTTGTTTGTTGTTCTGTTGCACTGTTTAAGTTCAATAGTTTGGACAAGAGTGTGCTACTTTGTGATTTTTATTGTTTTTAAATAAACTTTATATTTATCTGAGACAAACCAATCTGTGTTAGATATAAGTAGAGCTCTGTGGAAAGGAGACAATTTTAACACCTTAAACATCGAAAACAGAGTTGAATCTAGACCTCAAAATCAAAAATCAAGCCTAAAAATATGTGTAATACTTAATGTAAAATGAGCTAAAAAATTGATTATTTTAATATTTTTTATTTGTTGTATTCTATAAACAGTCCTAATCTGGTCTTAGTCTTACCTCTAATGGTCTCGACTGCGACACTCCTATCCTGTATCATGTTACCACACTGCTGGCCCTGCTGCTACTTTTGCTGCCACATTGCTGCCCCGCTGACTTGACCAGTGTAGCCTCACAGGCCTGTTGTTGCAGCTGTGCTTGGTGATGCAGTGAACCAGCGAGAAAGAGATCAAACGAGCGGCTGCCTCTTAGAGCCTTCACACTCGCACATCAGCAGCTTCAGCCTGGCTGTCTGGATCTCCAGAGATTTCTGACACCTGCTGATCTGAGTGAGAAGACGATGTCCAAAGGGCCGCACCCTCTCTTTCACAGCACAGCTTACTGTGGAATCTGAGAAAGCAGCTTTTATTCTGCTGCTTTCCACACCTGGGTTTGTCTTTAGGGGTTTTGGTTGGGAAAATAGGATGTTTTTATTTCTTCCGCTCTCTCTTATTTTCAGTGGTCTCCATTTTTTCACAGAGTCCTCCATGCACACACCTCTTTTTCCTGTTAGAGCCCGTTTCCTAGCAACGGCCCTAGAGTCTGTACTGAAGAGATCCTCTGCAAAATGAAAAAGTGCAGCTCCTCTCGAGGGCAGATCTGATCAGTGTGGGTGAGGGAGATGGAGCGAGACAGAGAGGGTGCTGAGCTGGGGGATTGGGTGAGATGTGTTAGAATGATTGGGCTGCTGATGGCTCTGTCCTGGAGCGCCGTTTACACGTATATGTCCAGTCTTGCCTTCTCTGATCAACTAGACAAGAGAGAGAGACAGACAGACAGACAGACAGACAGACAGACAGACAGAGAGACAGACAGACAGACAGACAACCTCATTCTGCAGTGGAATTATTGAAGAGCTATATGTGTGTTCGTTCCATTTCAGCTCTGGCACTTTGGAAATTACATTTGAGTCAATGAAAGTGTGCCAAGTGAAATGGTTGGCTGACTTTTAAAAATTTTTTGGGAGCACTCATTTTCTCATACCAGAAGTTTGACTAATAAATTCCTGCCCTGTTTACAATGTATTCACTGATGAGAGATGCGGCTCAGTCCTGGCCAGCAGTCTGTGTGTGTGAGCGTGTTGGCACACTAAGGCACTTTTTTGTCCCAGTTACTCAAAGCATAAGTCATTTCTAGCACTGCTACATTTAGATCTGTACAAAGGAATTACTGCTCATTTGGTCTCTGTTTTCGGATAGTGTTACTGAAAGGATGAAACTAGAGATGCACCGATATAGAAATTGCAGCCTGACGTTGATATATTTCATGCACATATCTGCTGATGCCAACAGTGATACATTAGCCTTTATAAAATGTTGAAATTTCAACTTAGGATTGAAACTTAGCATTGGGCAATAAGACAGTATACATCATTATCGTGATAATGTCACAAACCAATATCACATGCTTTTGTGAACATAGCATGGATATCATCAGTACTCGTAGAACACTGACCAACTGCTTGTTTCACTACAAAGAGAGCAACATGAGTCCTGCTTAACTGGATTTAGTGCCAAATTTTGTATAGAAATCAGTGTGTTCACAGTTTTTAAAAGTACTTTTACAGTGTAGCACTACTGCTTCTTCTTTCTCTGTTACAACTGAGAACAAGTTTTATTATTCAAAATTAAGGGAAATTGGTAGGTTTTCATGCCAGCTGAGTAACATAACAGAGACTGCCTCAGATGAGATAATGAGCTTAAGCTACAGCTAACAGGTAAAACACTGGATGCTGATGGAAACTTGTTGTCTTCTGCACGTGTTTTTTCCTCTTCAGTGGAAGATGGGCCAACATATAAGTTTGTCAGAGTAATATATTTGACCAGTTTCTGTATCTAGCTTATATCAGTCTAGCCTATTTAGCGATAAAAGCCACTCTATCTCTGCCTTCTCAGTCACATCCCTAACAGTGTGTCCTTGGTAATGCACTGTGTTTAGGCACTGGGTTTTTGCAGTACAAAGTATAACATGACATACTTTTTTCAAAATGAAAACAATTCTCACAAAAACGTTCACATTTTGCAGTCCTGTTAAATCGTAGAAGTGGTGTTTGACTGAATTGGTAGTCTCTATATTTTTTTCTGTTTTCCTGTGATAAAAAGCAAAGAGTACCCAAATAGTGATTTCACCATTGAAGTGCTGAGGCCTCGAGTTAACCGAATACTCGAGTACTATCAGTCAATACCCTGTTTCAAATCAGTCATATCTAAACATCTATTCGATGCCAATACATTTTATTTTAAGCAAATCTCTGCTAATGCCAATATGATTCTGATCTCATCATGCATCCCTAGATGAAACCCCAAATGCCACATTCTGAGCCTTTAAAGCATTAAAATGACGCTAAATAATGCAGGAGTTTGACAGCTGGACCAGTGACTAAGCTGCCAAAGTCTCCATTGCCTTCTACAGCCCAATTTACATTCATAAATGAACCAGAGAAAGAGAGAGAGAGAGAGAGAGAGAATAGGCTGAAGAATACCAAAGGAGGTGTTATGAGAAAGATGAGGAAGCTTATGCAACTCTCACGTGTGGATGCCACCGATCATTGTGCAGGGATGCCTGTGTGTGTGTGTGTGTGTGTGTGTGTGTGTGTGTGTGTGTGTGTGTGTGTGTGTGTGTGTGTGCGCGCTGCTCTCGTTTTCATTCATACCCGGAGGAAAGCGGCTTTGATCTCTAATTCACTAAAGGAATCTATTGAGTCCACAGTGAGAGAGAAAAATTAGCAAAGCTCATTTGTTCTCTGGGCATGAAGCAGAGCGTAGAAGTCTAGTTCTAAGTTTGAACAAGTTGGTAATTGTGCTACTCAGCTATTCAATAGCAGTTCTCCATTGTGCTGATGCTGCTAGTCGTTCTACTGTAGCAACCTGCTGCCCAGCCAACGAATAAGTCCACGTTTCTTGAGTAGCAACTGTTGCCAAGTTGGACAAGCTTTACAGGATGCTGGCAAAAATCTCATTCAGTCTAATGAGAAATTAAGTGATCTTTGTTTAGCGTTTTATGTAATAATGAGTTTTCAGTTTAAAATGCTATGTTCAGAGTTGAACTATGTTGTAGCTGATTGAGACTAGGTTGGTTGGTGAAGACAGTGATGAGTTTGCCAACATGCTAATATTAGAGTGTTTACACAACAAAATTGTGTGCTACAGTTTCTCATAAGAATTTCAGCGTTCCTTAGACCTCACAACAGTCACTACAAAAGGATGCATTTATGGGCGGAGCACTGATTGGTCAATTCACTTAAAGTCCAGAATTCCCACAGGCTAAAGTTATAATGAGCTTAGTGAGAAAAAGATGATTATGTATGATTTAAAGAGTTAAGACTGATTAAGCACTGCTGCTGTACCTCTCCTATTCTCTCTTTGTCTAGTCCATCTTTCCTCTCAGGTTACCTTGGAGATCTTTACATTGTGAAAACTTTTCATGAGAATGAATTATGCAGCTCCTTGATCTCATTTTGTTTATGCTCTCTGAGTGCTTTCAGACTCTTTGTGTTGAGTTAATTGTCCCATGGAGAGATGCATTATGATGAAAAATTAGTTAATTCAACACTCCCATTACAGTAAGTAGTGAGCAATTAGGCACAGTTGCTTTGAATCTGGTGAGTGGCTCAGTGGTTTGTCTTAATTTTCGGGAGATTGGCTCGATGTACAGTTTCTTGAGAGTGCTTGAGTTGCTGGAAGGTCTGTTGGTTGTGGAATGAGAATGGTTTACTGTAGTTTTTGGAAAGAGCATGGTCTGTTGTTTCTGAAGAGTGGCTTGGTCTGTAGCATGTAGCAAATGGATATTGCACGCTGCTGTTGTCCCAAGGCTGGCTTTCCATGGTGACATTTCATGTGACTAATTGCTCAACGCAATTTAAAAAAGATACGGAAGTTGCATATAACATATTAGATTATTCAGAAGCTAAAAAAGATCAATAGCTATTATACTTCACACAACTTTACTGCTTTGGCTACATAAGATAACTTGCGATGTGTTATCTAACGTACATTTGCATCTTTGTGTAATTTTTTATGTGAAAAGGAACGAAGTTGAGATAGTTATATTTGTTGTGGCTGGTTTCAAGTGAGTTGCAGGAGGCTTTACATTATGCAGTGCAAATGAAAGTTTATTTCATTTATGTATTAAGCAGCCGAAGTGTGTGTAAGTTTCACCTTGTAAAGACAGGGTTTTATCCTTCTGACATCCACCCTTGCAGTATTCTCAAGACCAAGGCCTTCAGTTGTTAATGAAGTTGCCAAGTCGTTTCTAATGTGGAACCATGTCTACAAGGGTAATGCTGCTGTAGTAACACTAATAGTCTGTGTGATTGTAACAAATGAATCGGAACAAGTCAAAAGCAACTTTCTACCACCCAAATCCATGTACTTTGGGGCACCCTGAATCAGGCAGAAGGGCCTTGATAAGCTCTTATGAGCCGATGCAGAGTGCGAGACGTTTTAACACTGATGAACACTTAATCTGTGAACCAGACAAAGATTACTGCTGTTCATAATTGTGGTAAGAGGTGAGGTTATAAGGCAGGCGCTGGTGACTCAAGGTCAGGCTGAATTTCAGGGAAATTAGGAAAGATAAAAGAGATTTTGGGAGGGTGTGTTTGTTTGAGGTTGCCATAGCAACTAGGTTGGTGATTTCACTCTCAGTTTATATTAGCTTCTCACCAGCTCCACAGTCACACACACACACACACACACACACCAGTGCTTTCGATCTCCCATAGCTCTGTGCTAAGGAGTGTTGTGCTTCAGAGACTAGTGAAGACTGCTGGTCTGTTCTATAATTTCCACAATATCTACAGTTCTCTGATTTTCCTTATTAAAACGTTCCATGGACTGTGTATGTGTGTGCGCGCGTACGCCTGCGATGTACCACAGGGAGTGCAGCAAGCAGATGGCGTATCCTCAGTAATGTAGGAACGATGAGTTTATCCAAATGTTCTTAGGAGAGACAATAGCGTGACCACTCTCTTGAAGGAGAGAGAGAGAGAGAGAGAGAGAGAGAGAGAGAGAGAGAGAGAGAGAGAGCGCTCTCCTCTCAGGCTGGTTAGTGCTCTGAATCACAGCCAAACACAAATGGCTGTTGCTTTTATAGACTACTTTAACAGGTTTTAAGGAGAGCTGCCTCAAACACTTCATTACCAGTATGACCAGTGTAGAGTGCTAATATGAACACTTGCATTCTGTTAGCTTTGCTTAAAATCCTTTGATTATGTACCAACTTTTGTTGCTGTCAAATAAAGACAGATACAAAAGTTTGCGCTGGCCACTCGGGCCACTAAGCCTGTGAATCTTATGGCCAGAATTCTAAAAACATGTTTACTGTGTGTACTTTGTTCTTATGCTCAACAGGCGTGTTTCAGAATCAAAAAACAGCCATGTGTTGCTTTTTTACACTCTGTTTTTCTCAGTATTCTGGTCAAATCAGGGAGTCAGTCCTGTTACTCTGTTCGGTTGTTGATCACTGAAGATCAGTGCGCAGGACTTGTGTTAAAATCTGTGACTGTGTTTTTGAATATTGTCTTTTCTATGCAAATTTCTCCTGTTAAAGAATAAACCTGTGTGGTCTGCCTGTTGTGGAAACTGACATGTCTGACAGAACACCACATCCATCTCAGAATCAGGCACAAAAAACAGTCGGGCTGGCCTGAACAGTGGTTTACAAGTTGGTGTTTTCAAACTAGTACTTGAATACTCATTCTCAAAATATTTAAAAAAAATGTTCGGAGGCCTTGAGACAGATGAGCTATTACAGTATTTCAGATAAGGAGTCTGATAAGCCTGATTGTTTTTGCTTGCTTGATACAGAAAGACTTAAATCTTTTAACATCTTTGTTTTTATAGTCAGTTTAGCTGGCTTACTGAATGGATAGTCATTCATTTAGTTATTTTAGTGTATTATACTTATTTTATATTGATTTAAAGCTGTTTATACCTTACAGGGATCAGCAAAACCATTTAGCCAACCTGCTATCTCTGTTTTGTCTCCATCTCTCAGCCCTGTGGCGGCTGTACGAGTGACTCAGGACACGCTCGGCTTCCTCGGCTGACTGTCGCTAACGGTCAAAACATAGCCAAACACTTAAACACATATTTGATTATTTCTCTTTGTTTAAATGTTATTTTCCATGTTAATATTTAATGTCTTGCTTCAGTCTTTCAAAGAAAAGGGGTGATACTCCAAAATTGGAATGTGGCTATGATCAGCCTTAAGCTAAGACTACCTGTGTATGACCTGATGTTTTTAAAGCCTACACTCTTAAAAATGATGGTTCCTCAAGGGTTCTTTAGTAAAGATAATGAGTCTATATAGAACCATGAAAATTCAAAGAACTCTTTGCAAGCTTAAAGAGTTCTTTGCATCATTAAATAATAGTTCTGCAGATTTATGGAGAACGTGCTGTAGATGGTTCTGTATGAAAACGAAAAGGGTTCTATACAGCTCCAAAAAGGGTTCTTCTCTTGTTACAATATCAAACTTGTAACACTAGAACACCTTTTTTATAAGGTTCTATATAGAACCATCTACAGCATGTTCTGCATGTTCTATTATTTAATGATGCAAAGAACTCTTTAAGCATGCAGAGTTCTTTGAATTTTCATGGTTCTATATAGAACCATTTTCGTTACTAAAGAACCCTTGAACTTTCTTCAAGAATCTTTTTTTGAAGTGTGTAGTATCATGTCCATCATTAAGTAATTGCCTTTTTCAGATTGTTTTATTTAAAAAATATTGTTTAAAACAGTGATAAGTCTATAACTGTAAAAATTAACAAAAGAGAAAGCTTGCAAAATACTAAAAATAGATATCATGGTAACTTTACATTTGGCAAATTTAACAAAATCTGATTTGCTAGTTATTTGCATGTCTAACCAAACAAGTAGATGTTTTGTTATTTATGGTGGATATTTGTGAATGTGTGAATTTCACTGGCCTGTTGGTTTGTTAAAAGGAAAAAAATGCAGAAAAAATCTCCAAGGCAAGTGGCGCAAAGGACTCAAAGAGAAGTACAGGGTTTCCAGGTGGTAGGCAGTGTCGGCCCCCTGTTTACTGTGACGTTTTCTTTGCTTTCACATGTTGTGTCTCTAGTGAAGGGTGCGTTTGATAGTGTGTCTGTAGAAGCTGTGGGCAGGCTGGTCCAGGTCTACTTTAATATGTAAATCCCTGAGCACCGCCTTGCTGATAAATGGCAGCATACACAGAGACAGAGTAGTGAATCAATAGCAGCATCCTAGCGTCATTAAGCAAAGTAACCAATGTTTTGTTCTTCCTCTGCATGGTTCTGTGTAAAAGCATTAAGCAGGCTATATTAACTTACTAATGGATGTGTTTGGTACAGTATACATTACTGCATTAATGTTCTTCCTCTCTTCCTCCAGATCATCCTGCTGTGCTGAAAGGGAACACGCCTTACACGCCTGGAGGAGGTACAGTTACTTGGGTTCAGTTTACAAGGAGTCTCAAAAATGTCCTTGTCAAGCATAAAGGAGTTGGTCATAGAGAGTGAAAAGTCATTAAATTTATTGTCTACCCGGTGGGTTCAAGTTCACAACCTATTTCCGACTTTTAACTTTGACTTTAGACTAAGTCCTGTTGCTTTGAATGACCCTATACCTTAATTATGTTTAATTTATTAAACCAAATGATTGAACAGTCCATTTTGTCACCCCCAAAACAATCATGACACTAACGAAATTTTACCAAATTTTTCGGTGGTGACAATTTTAGCTAATTTTGAAAATAATTCAAAAACGCTAGCCAGTACATGACACAGCTTTGAACATTTGTATACACATATAATTATAATACTTTTAATAAAACGCAAAAATACTTACTTAACTGAAAACAATGTAATAATTAAACTCGTTTAAAATCTAAATCTTTCAACATGACTTAAAAAAACAAAATGATCTTTTAAAAAATGAGGGGAAAAATGATTATTTTCACAAGTTGTAATTTAGGGGTTAGGGTTTGGGACAGCCACCTCACAGTAAAAAGATATATATATTTAGCTTATTAATTCCTTAATTTATCCATTGAGATTAAATAAATCATGTTATTTCTTAATTAACTCATGATGCAGTACAGATGATACATGTGTCTCCGTTCAGTATTTAAGCCAGTAGAACACAAGTGAGAGTGTATGTCACAAATAACACACAACTTTTCTTGGTCTGTAGCTTTTATTCAAAAGCTCTGCAGTACAGAACTAAAGCGAAGAAGCCCTGAACATTGTATCAAATGTGCTTTAATGTTGGAAATTACTTCTGCTAGAAAGTAGCAGTCTTCTACGTTACAGATAACACAGACACAACACTGACACAATATCAGATTCAGCTCAACTTTTTGTATACTTGCCAGAAGCTGAAGGTCACTCAGTCTGTAGAGCATTTCACAGCCAATCTTGTTTGCTGTATTATATTCTGTTCATTTCTAGCTAATTCCAGTTTGTTCAGTTGTGTAGTCACAGCTGCTGGTCTAAAAGCTTGCTTGGGGGCGATGACACGTTGCTTGATGTAGGCCTGCTGTCTCACTCTTCTTCAGAAACTAAACAAATGGGCTGCAGGTCATGTATTATTTTACAGAAGGTATCTAATGTAGGGCTAATCAATATGACAATATATATATCGTTATCAATACAATACAATATGCTTTTCTGAACATATGCATATCATCAGTACTTGTAAAACACTGACCAACTGCATGTTTCATTATAAAGAAAGCAAAATTAGACCCGTTTAACTGGATTTAGTGTAACACTGTATGTGAAATATTGCATAAAAATCTTTCTATTTACAGTTTTTGATAGCAATTTTTAAAATGTAGCACTACTGGTTCTTTTCTCTCTGTTCCAACTGATCAGATGTCTGAAAAAATACATATGGTGACGTATTGTAAAAAATGTTATATTTTTATGTATGGCCATGTTACATTTTTGCCATATTGACCAGCTCTAATGTGCTGAAGTAGAAAAACGTCATGTTTAACTGCGTCGTAACATGAATTGTTACTGAGCAACCGGTGCTCAGCAGAATGATAGTTATTGTTGGGGGAAAAAAAAAGTGCTGTTAACACAAATAGTGCAGGTGAAGCGCTTCTCAAACAGATAGGATTGTCATTGAAACGAACTTAATCACAGTGTATCGCAGTAATGCAGTTGGATTATAATGGTTAACACTCTTATCTCACTGGAGGTGTCTCCACCATGGCAAATGTGAAGAAGCCTTATAAGATGTACTGCCTTTTGTAGCTCTTTCATCTACATGGATGTAACTATAGCAGTAGTTCTCAATCCAGGTACCAGAATACTACAGCCATGTACGTTTTCTTCTCCCTGTACACCTAATACAGCTGATGAACTGCTTAACAAGCCCTTCCTCAGGTGAACTGAGTGTGTTAGAGTAGAGAGAAGCGTACAAGGCGGTGGTACTCCAGGACTAGGATTGAGAGTCAATGGGATATAGCAATGGGTATGAATAATACATTAAGAAATATCAGTGAAAGGGTTTAAAGTATCATAATCAAAATAGAATTGTGATTTGATGATTGATTGTAATATAATATAAATATTTGTATTATTCTAGCATAGTATACTATAAATACAAACAACAATAATACAATATAAAGTGATTTTATGTATGTTAATGTCTTTATTTAACCATTTACAAACCTCTCATTGTGGCAGCCCACCATTAAGTGTACTTATCATTCAATACCTTGTTTGGCTAATTGATACTTCATTAAATTAAATCAGGAACGCTGGTGATGCGATGATGAGTCCGGGTGATTCGATTGCATTCTTCTGACCAGCTCACAACATCTGAAAAGAAAATCTTGTGACTTTTTACTGCATTAATGTTTGTTTGCATTTAATCTAATGTTAAATGGAGTTTTCACAAGCAGAAACACACTTATTGTCCAGATGACTGGCTTTAAACAGGTCACTCATGTGCGTAAGACTTTTTGACCAGTACTGTATATGCCAGAAACATGTCTGTTTAGTGTGTTATGCAGCAAATGGGCTGTGTGGGTGTCGAGGTGGAGGTGGATCACCCCCGTGGTCCTCTGATCCTCAGTGGACATGATATTTAATTACATCAGCATTTGCAGTAAGCTTCACTGTTGAGAGAGAGAGAGAGAGAGAGAGAGAGAGAGAGGGAGGTGAATGATATTAAATCAGCTGCTCTTTAGTGGTGGATGAGTATGTGAGCTTTCAGTATTCAGTAATCTCGTCTAAATGACTCATTGTGATGAGGATCAAGGATCAAGAATCAGCTCCTGCATCAAGACTCTCAGTTTTCAGGGTTGTGTGTGTGTGTGTGTGTGTGTGTGTGTGTGTGTATGTGTGTGTGTGTGTGTGTGTGTGAGAGAGAGAGAGAGAGAGAGAGAGAGAGAGACTGTCATGGCTCAGTCTTATGAATCTCATCCAATCGGCTTCAGCTGTGAGCATTTCTCATCATTACAGCCCTTATCATCTCTTGCATACCTCTCTCTCTCTCTCTCTCTCTCTCTCTCTCTCTCTCTCTCTCTCTCTCTCTCTCTCTCTGCAGGGGTTAGTGGGGAGAGATGTTAATGAATATCAGTGGAATGCAGGTGCTGTCAAAGGCTCTGCTGCTGCACAAAGACCAGCGTGCATGACAGATAAACACACACACGCATTCTCACACCACACACACATACACAGATGTAGGCTTTGAACTCAGCAGAGTGGAGGGTCTCTCATTATACACAGCTTTAGAGTGCCTTCTGTCTTAAGTGTGCTCCTCCCGCTACAGCGTACACACACACAAACACACAGACACACACGTGCACACATACACTGTAATTATCGTCTCTCCAGAGAGGCTGCGGTAGTGCGGTTGAATATTGGAGAGAAGCAGAGCAGCTTCCTGTCTAATGGGCTGAACACTTCTGCTGTGTGTGTGTGTGTGTGTGTGTGTGTGTGTGTGTGTGTGTGTGTGTGTGTTGTCATCTGTTCTACACTCAGAATAGATGACAAGATGCTGGAGAAAGTGCTGAGAGCAGAGACAGGATGCAGGCTCTGGTGACAGACAGGTTTTGGTACCTTTGAATTTTTGAATTGCCAGAGTTTACTATTTTCCTCATTGGCACAAGACCGAAGCCTTATTGAATTTAATCAGTGGTGTTTAAAAGCTTTAAAACCGTGTGTTTTAATAATCAGAACTACTGATGGGCAGATCTGGGTGGGATCAGTGTCAGAAATGAGCTTTTTTATTAAAGGAATGTGTTGTAATTTAGACAAATGATTGTCGTCTGCAGGATTATCACAGTAAACAATATCATCATGGTTATACTTACGTGTTTATGCCATCTAGCAGACAGTGTTATCCAGAGCAACTTATAATTTAGTCGTGGTACAGAAGTAGGTGAGTGTAGTGTTAGGAGTCTTGCCCAAGGACTCTTATTGGTATTGTATGGTGTGCTTGCCTGTACGGGCAGTCTAACCCCAGTCTGCCACATGGAGAGCAGCAGTGTTGCCCACTGCTTATACCAATCACCACAAAGTAGCACATGAGCGTTACAGAGCCTTTTATCTTAATATAATGAATATATAATTTATCAGCTATGCAAAGTTCCAATATTATTTGATAATTTATGATAACTTTATTCTGCACAGATGGCAAGTAACACCATTAACATGTGGTTCTCTGCATCGGGGTTATCATAGTGTTGAAAATTTCATTTTGTTTCATTTTTATTTTTTATTTATTTATTTTTTTTATTTTGGTTTTTGATTTCAGTTTAGTTTCAGTTAGTTTTAAAGATACATTAATAGTTTCAGTTTAGTTTTTACTTTCTGATAATAATAGTTTTAGTTTAGTTTTTATTTAGTTTCAGTTTCAGTTTTAGTATTTGGTATTATGATGAACGCTGTGATAGCCGGTTTTTGATTAGAGTAGAATAAAATTAACACAATGATAGACTGAGCTTGGCTCAGCTTCAGCTTTCTTTGAAGAGAGCCAAACACAGAAGAGACACTTCTGAACTTTCATTCACACTGAAAATAACTCAAATAGCAAGAACCCCATTTTTTTTCTCAGTAATTCCATTTCATTTCGTACAGTTGATGTTATTGTTTTGATTTAGTATTTTCAAGAACTGACTTTTTATTTTTTATTACAGTTAATGAGGACACTTTTTCATTGGTAGTTTTAAGTATAACTATAATAACCCTGATCTGCATTTGCTTGGTTGGAAAACAAACTGGCGCATTGGCATTCCTTTTTCATCCTTTTTTTTTTTCTTTGCTAGAGAGTAGATGTCATATACCACAGTTTTTTCAGACTAAAAATCTACATTATAATCTTTTAAAGTGACATGTATGCATTAATTTGTTAGGGATGTTTTCTTATGTTCTGTTGTACACTTTGTTTAACTAATCATGGATTAAAATAGTTGTACAAAGGGAGTAGTTAGCATTAAAGAAAGAAATGTGGCGTGTCGAATAGAATGAAAGACATATTTTAAATTTCAAGGGGAATTTTTTAAACTCTCTTAAAACTCTCATTTTGGTCCCAAGCCCTCATTAATATATGATGCTGGGTGGAGTAGGTGGTTTTTGGCTCTCTCAGTTGATAACACTTTGATGCTCCAGCCTTGGAGGATGTGGTCATATGGCAGGATGCTCAGCCTGGGGCAAGGATCTTACTCCATTCTTGTACGAATCATGCAGGAATCCCACAGATTGAGTTGCGAATCTGGTATGAATGAGCTCAGTGGAATTCCCCCAGTGCTCTAACATTGAACGATTTCCAAGTGAAACTACTGAATTTTAAAACTCACATGGTTTAAGGTTTAATGTCTTTCACTAACACGTGGTTGATCTTTGTTAAGGGGAATTCCACCATTTTTTTTTTTTAAATCGCTGCATTTAAAAAGACATTTGAAGAGCTTAATACCACTCAGAGAATTTTCATTTGGGGACAGACAGGGATTAAGCCTAGTCCTGGACTACACAGTTTTTTTTAATGGAGATTTTGCATTGAAAGGAAAATATAGCTCATGACCTGGTTTAATCCCTACCCAGGAAACCGGCCCTCAGAATACTGTGTAGTCCAGGAAAAAGCTTAATCCCTGTTTGGGAAGTTGACCCTTAAGGCTTAAAGTTGACATGACCTGGAAATCATAACACATGGTATCAAGGAGGGTCTCTGAACTAGCTGAGCGTTTTCGCTTGATGATAGACGGGTATAATGTCAGAGGGGGTGAAAATAATATTATCGGTTAATATTATTTTTCTCTGCATGCTAGTGCACAGTGATGTAATCAAGAGGTGGACAAAAGTCACTGTGCTTCAATTAAAGATTACAGCAATACATGAATTTTGTCCTTATGACATGATAAATCATCTTTTATGTGGTCATGGACATGAACTAAAAAGATTTCGGTTTGTTTGTAGTTGAAAGATCAACGGCTAATCTTTCTAGTTTCCTGCTCATAGCTGTAATGTGAACTACTGACCCTTCTGTCCAATACTGCAGAGTTGTACTCCTGCTTATAACCCACTGTATTATCAAAAGCATTGATCATTCTCGGGGTCCGGTATTGCCGTTGCCTAGTTTAGGGAGGGAAACATCATGTCAAATTATGACAGATGAAGATGTGTAAAAAATCTCCCAGAATGCTTTGTGGTAGAGTGCAGAGGTGTTGAGCACAGGAATGTGGGTCACGCTGTACTGCAGGTAAGATAATTATGTTGTCTGATCCTGTATCTGTGTGGGTGTGTGTGCCACATGTGCAGGCATACTTTGTCCTGTATACATATGAATAAGTGAGCCCGTTGTAAATGTGTTTGATGAAGGTATAAATGGAAATTAGGCTGCTTGTGCTTATTTGGGTGTTTGGGCCCTGTATGCACACTTGTACAAAGTGGCAGATAAGAGAGTTGAGTAAACAAATAGCAAAACAGGTTCAGCTCTGTATGTACTGTAAATAGATGTGTCTTTGCGTCCATCATTGAAAGACAAAGCCTAAAATGTTGCCATTTTTATCTTGATAAAGACATGGTCACAGGTAATTATTGCTCTGTTCAGTGACATGACAATATATTATTGTTATTGTGATAATTTATGTGAAAGTATGCTTTTTTTGAGTAAATTATGGGAATCATCAGTACTCCTAAAACACTGAACAACTGCATGTAGATTTAGAGCAATTGTAGAAGGCCTGTAAATAACAGCCAGGCTAAAATGCCTGTAGAGCTGGCCCAAATATCCTTAAGCATTTGTTTGTGGTATTTGCGTTCCTTTTCTGTTTTTCTATTCCGTTTGGTTCTGTATTGTAGTCGTTTTTAAGCCACAAATATTGTAGCCTAAATTGCAATATATTTCATCAGCAGATGTCTTTAGATAGAACATTAATTGTTGCTATGTATAAAATGTTAACAGTTAATAATTTATAGCTGGTTTAGATGAACGTATCATAAATTCATGCCAGGCATTCATGTCACCTCACCTCTAAGTGCAGCAAACTCCACCTCTTTACACATAGCCATTGAAGCTAAAAGTGCAAAGATGCCTAAGAAATCACATGTGGCAGCATTTTAAATTATCAGAAAATAGGAAAATTGCCAATAACTTTGTTATAGTGTAGTGGGTAACTACATTGCCCGTCACATAAGAGTCCTTGGGCAAAACACTGAACGCTATTGTCACCTACGTCTTTGACCCAGGACAATAGTAGCTGTAAGCGTGAAATAAAAGTGAAATGCTCAGTGTAACATCCACACTGCCTCTGACTTAGCTCCATTACGGAATTGTGTAAGGCTGCTTCAGCTCTCTTTTTCTCTTTTAGCTTTAATTAAACAGTTTTATATGTTTTAGCGGGTGTAAAACTTGAGAGCACAAACAGCAGATCTGTTTATTTCAAAGAAATCTCAGCCACAAGTTTTTACAGCTGTTTCAGAGAAGAGTTTCCTCCACTCGTTGTTAGTACAGCTTCATCTACCACACCAACAAGATCATTACATTTTACTAAATTACTACTTTTAATACAGTTTAGAACAACATAGCAAGAGGAAGTGTGTGATTTCACAGGATTGCTAAGGGGTGTACACGTCACATGAATGCAAATGAGAAAAAATAGTCTTGTTTCATTAAAATACGCGACAGGTCTGCAGGGCTCTTGTTTTAAAGGGCGTAAGACGTAGGACCGAAACACTCGTTGAAATGGAAGCATATTCGTTCTGTTAGCCACATGACAAAAATGCTTCACATGTTGTTTTTAGGGGTCATTTTGAGAATGAGTATTCAGGTACGGTGTTCAGGCAAGATGCTGTTTAGGTCAATGCAAAGTGACTTTTTTTTTCTTAAATTGTTTATTTTTCTAAACTCTGAAGTAAAGAAATAATTACTCAGTTTTCATAGCATTTTTTTAAACATGCCACTGTTATACTGGTGCAGTCTATCCAATTTGTTCCTCAAACCTCAGTATAAAACTAAATGTTATGATATGAATCATGTATTGTGAAGAGACACACACTGATAGTCCAGCTCCCCGGCAAGTCTGGAGCAGATACGTCTCATCAGCCACCAGTTTTGGAAGTGCTGAGGACTCTAGAATTGAGAATCCTGGAGTTCCATTAAGATTTCCACTGAGAGGAAGAGGGAAATATTCATCTGAATTATTAATGAGTGCTATTGATAAGCTGTCAGTCATTGATGCTTTGTTGTGGATTTAGGATTCATCCTTCCCATAAGAGGCACAGTGTGGTGCTTTGACCTTGTGGTTGTAATCCTCCACTATCACCCTGCTCTAAATCATCACTCTGCTCTCACTGGTACCAGCATCATTACATCTGAGCTGCAGAAGAGATGAGACTCTGACGCTCTGTAACATTATAAATTAAGCTTCTTATGATGTTACTGTGCAATGGGAAAATATGCTGGATTAAATATTTATTCTAGATTGCTGGATTTTAAGCATAAGTGAAAGGTTGCATTAATTTTGCATGTCTGTGACAAGTGAGACTAAATGGTTAGTTTGAACATTCGAGAGCTGCCGTAGGACGAGTGTTTCCCATAAAGAGGAACTTATAAGCACATGTTAACACAGTTCGTCAACAGGACGTTACTGTATGAAAGATGACTGGAAAGTTTGGTGACTTCCGCGGTGTTTAATGTGGTTTTGTCCTTCAGTAGAAATGCGGCTGGAAAATTGAATGTGGGAAGTCAAATACTGGAATGACGTGTGTGTGTGTGTGTGTGTGTGTGTGTGTGTGTGTGTCTGTCTCTCTCATCTCTCCTCTGCCCCATTACTGAGCCACCCTGAGTCACCCTGAAAGTTTAACTCATGTTCTCTCCAGTTTCACAGTGTCTTTCTCATATTTTCTCTTCTTTCATTTTTTTCTTACTCATTTTTTCTGACTCTCGTATTCTCCCTTTTGCTCTCCCTCTCTTGCTCACCTTGCTCTGGTGCTTTCTCTGTGGTATGCCTTTACTCTCTCACTCTTTCTTTTTCATTGTCCCTCTTAATGTTTCCTTCTGTTTCTTCTTTTTTTCTTTGTCTGTCATCTTTTTATCTTTCATCCTCTCTCTCTCTCTCTCTCTCTCTCTCTTTTTCCTCTTCTTTAACTGTGTAAAGGTTCTTGTTGCTCTGCTCTGTAATGTGCTTGGTCTCTCTGGTTAGTGTTACTGTTGTGCAGTAGAGGCTGATTGATTTTGAAAAGGTCAGCTGTAGTGTGCTGTATTCTGTTGGTTTAGGGTAATAGGTGCCCTGGGTTTTTATCCCCTGTGTGGGAGTGTCTCAGTCAGGCTTTGATGGAGCGGGCCGAGGCTGCACCCAGGAGCCTGTCTCGGTGACAGCAGGCTGGGGGATGTGGGCTCTCTCAGCCTTTGATCTCTGCATCTCATCCAGCGACCAGCCTGATCTGCTGTCAGACCTTTATTCCAGCCCAGAGGAATTCTGCTCAACATATCATCAAATACTCTTACCTTTTGTGGCTGTGTGTGTGTGTGTGTGTGTGTGTGTGTGTGTGTGTGTGGGGTAGAGACAGATAGAGGAAGAAAGAGAGCGTCTCAACTGAAGCTACAGGTCTGATCCATCCATGTTATTATGTGTCGTATAGGGACACACATCTATAAGTCTGTTTAGTTCCCTTGTGTTCAGTCTCACTAGAGTGTTTTCTGGAGCACGCAGCCTGTCTGTGTGTGTGAGAGAGAGGCGAACAGAGGGAGAAACATCCCCCCTGTTGTGGAAGTAAAAGCCGTTTCATGCTAGGTAGAATTTTTTTCGGACAAAAGGAAAAACAAAGCAGTTGAGGAATCTTCATCAAGTTCGATGCTTTTGAACACTCTGAGAATGCAGGAAGAAGACGGAAGAGGATGAAGAAATAGTAGTAGCAATGATGAATTAAATTGAATCGAATCGTTTTTCCTGTAGGTGCTCCACAAACTCTGAAAGGTGCACAAGCTGGGAACATCCTATTCTACAAAAAAGCACAACAACAGAGAGAGCTCTGCTGTCTCAGACAAAAGCTAAAGCTGTACAGAGAGTTCAAAGCACTGCTTCTGCTTCTGCAAAAGTTTGAAAACCTCTGGGCAAATGACAAGTTTTGTTGATTTCCTAAGTGAAAATAAGTAAATACATCCTCTACAGAGAGCATGTTGCACATGACTGTAGCTCCTGTCATTTAAAAAGGAGTGAACGAACTACAGGGAGCTCATCTTGATGTACATTGGCTTGGACTGCAACTAGGGATGCGCAACAATATTGGAATCATATCGATATCAACAAATATTTGCTTTATTGATACCGATATTTCAAACATATTTGATGATGTATTTGTTGAACTGAGCTGTAAGAGCTGAAAAGTTTAGGTGATGTTGGGCTACTGTGCTAGAATATCTATGTTTCATTGATTTTACTGTATTTGTACCCCTACAGAAAGACCAGTTATTTCTCTGTAATGCTCTGTAATGCTAATCAGTGTATCCCACAACAGAGCTCTGATTGATAAGCCTGATTTTTAACAAAACAAAAAATTGCGCTGGCTCTGATTTAAAGATTTTATGCAGCATCACGGTCCATTGGTTTTAACTCGGTGTGAAAGACAGGATTAATATGCGTGTGTTCAGACTTGCTGTGAATAAGCCTTAATACACACACGCTCCATCACCTTTCAGAGTACTGTGTGCCTCTTTAGCCTGTCATGTTGAATCAAACCTAAAGAAGTTTTCTAATGAGATTAACTAACATTTACCCATTCTGTGTGTGTGTGTGTGTGTGTGTACGTTTGCAATTGTCAACCCAGTTTGATGAGTAGGCTAGGAAAAACTGCCTGACCTGGAGCATCTTAAATAGGGACTTATTGAAAGTTTGGCTATCAACACACTTTGAAAGACAAAAAGGGTAAAAAGATTGAAAAGTCTGGCTAAAAAAAACTATTCAAATATAATGCAGAATACAGTGAAACAGCCGTAACAGAAAGGAAAGTCCTTGCTAGCATACATCTGTACAACCCCTGGCAAAAATTATGGAATCATCACACTTAGAGGATGTTCCTCCAGCTTTTTTGCTTTGTAGCAAACAAACAAATCACAGATATGACACAAAACATTTTCAATAGCTGAACATTCTAGCTTTGTGAAACATACCTTCAGCAAATTAAATAAAATTATTTTAATTAATGGCGTATTTTCCCAGGTCAAATAGAGGAATAAAAGTTGTGGAATCACTCGAAGTTGAGGAAAAAATATGGAATCACCTTGTAATTTGCATTTATGAAACAAATACTGGCGAAAGTCTAAAATGCAGATCAGGGCGCAGTTAAAAAAGAGCTGACTGACCCTAACGAGCTCTCAGACTTTGCTAATTGAAAGAAGTCATGACACCAACAAGAGAGTTGTCAACTGAAACAACAGAAAGGATTGTATAACTCCTTTAAGAAGAAAATCCAACACAGAGCGTGGCAAAAGATGTTGGATGAAAGTGATATTCAGTGATAGATGAGTGCCTGAAGAAGGACCAGGGGAGATGGCAGTCATTACCTCAACAGTCAATACACAGTTTCAGGAAAGGCTCAATGGCATGGCCAGCAAACAGTCCAGATCTCAATCCGATTGAAAATTTATGATGGAAATGTAAAAAATTGGTCCATGACAATCTGATCTGTTGAACGCTCTTTGAGAAAGTTGGAACCAGCTTGATGTGGAATACTGTTTTTCATTAGTGAAGTTCATGCCTTGAAGAATTCAGGCTGCCATAAAAGCCCAAGGAGAAGCAACACAGTACTAATTGTGCTTTTTTGTTGTTGTTGTTGTTGTTGTTGATGTTGATTCCATAAATCACTCAAAAATTGAGTAATATTTTTTTTCTTCTACTTGATCTGGAAAAAGATACGCCATTAATTAAAATAATAAAATTTAAATAGTTTGAGGTATGTGTCACAAAGCCAAAAAATTTGTATCATATCTGTGGTTTGTTTATGTGCTATGAAGTAAAAAAGCTGGATAGCAGACAATGGTGGTAGTTTTTAGTACAGAAAATCAAACAAACATTCTAAGGGGATCTCAAATAAAATACAAGAATGTAAATGTAGAATATGGGCCACTTTAATTCAAAAGCATATGTAAAATGGCTAATTTAACACAAAATACAAATTAAATACAATAAATAAATAAATGACCTTTTTTTCAGCTTTGAATATTGGCCGAGGTTTCGGTTTCGGCAAGAATGTTAATTTCGCGTCACTAATCTTCAGTGTAATTTGCACTCACATATAACCCCTAAAACTAAGAGTAGTTTTGTTTATTGTTCTCACTCACAGGTTTGGGCCTACTGTTGCAGCAGCCTTCTTTGTCCTACAGCTGAGTGAAGCCTATGTGAGTACTTTGACACTAAAGTTATTGCTGTAGAATGGGCAAACAGTGGTTTATGATCAGATAATAGCTAGTGTCATCAAGCGTTTTGTTTAATTAAAATACACACACCCAAACAAACACAGCTGGCTGACTGAAGAAGACATGAGCGGAGGGGGTGGGGGCTGTGCTGCAGGACAGTCTGAAGGACAGTGGCAGTGAAAGAGAGAGAGAGATACCAGAGTTGAGGCTCTCTCATTCCTGCTTTCTGTCAGCTTCCCCTAGACCTGAAACATGAATGTGCATGACACGCTGGGGATAGGGGATGCACTCTAATATTGGTTCTGTATCCGTATCGGGCGCTAATTATTGGCTCAGTCCGGTCTGATGCCCGTGCTAATCCCATTCCTCAGAAGCCTCGCGGCTCCGGAGCAGGCATTGAGCAGTGATCTCACACTGCAGCATCTGCTGCTAGAGGAGCTGCTTATCTCTCCTCACCACTCGCAGCTCTCTGCCTCAACACACACACAACACAACCAGTTCCAACCAGTCCCTTCAGACATGCACACTTACCACCCAAACAGATCCTCCTTATCAATCCCATAGCTGGGCTGGACCCATGCTCTGGTCTGGCTCTCAGAAGGACCTGTAGAGAAGGAGATGGAAGGAGAGGAGATGAGCTGTGGCAAGGCCTGAGGATGTGGAACTGTAATGCATGCTCACTCCGAGATCAGCAGGAACTCTGATACGTCTTTTGATGTAGATGAGAAGTTTGTGGCATGTCTGAAGATGTTTGGCTGAAGTTATGCTGTAAATGCAAGGCCTAGGGAGAAGACGGGTGAAGAGAGGTGAAGACTGGAGTGACATGCAGTCGTACGCAAAAGTCTTTGCACCCCAGATCAAATTACAGATTTTTGATTTTTTAGGTGAAGAGAAGTTAACAGATCATCTACACATAATGCGCAGTTATTGTTTATTTGATTAAAACATTGGGGAAAAATAATAGCAAAAGCAAAAAATAGCAAACTGTGCACTAAAATTGGCAGATGATTGGATATATTTAATGTGTCTCAGTATGTCGGTAGAGGATGTGTTAACTTATTTTTACTTAGTCTGATTTTGATTTGATCAGGGGTATTCAAACTTGTGCACACGGCTGTAAGGAAAGCAGGGCGTACAGAAGTATGTGTGTTTGTGTGTCTCCTACTGAATGGGTCTGCCTGCTGCTCCTGTTCCCTTTGAGATTCGGGTATTAGCACTGTTGGCATTAGCATTAGCCATAACTCTCACTCGCTTAGGGCCATTGCTGTCATTGTTTGGCAGTGCATTCAGACTGCCTTGTACACAGAGAAGAGCAGGCAATAACAGTCTGACAAACTCAAGCCCTGTGCGGCAGATTAATTTAGTAGTCACTGGGGATGCACTTATGTGGAATTCCTGGGCTGATAATGTTGATCAATTATTATTACGTTGGTGCAGGCTTTTCAGATACCAAGAACCGATCATTTCACTAGGCCTGGGACAATAAGCTATTTTGGAAAATCTATAAAAGAAGACAAAATTGTTGCTTAATATTGACATTTTCATCATTTAAAACCCACATGCATTTCACAGCAACATATTTAGTTTATTCAGAACTTCAGGTCTTTAAAGACTCCACGATTTTGTTGCTGCTTGATGGATCTATTATTTTTCCTCTTTGTCTTCTTTGAACAAATATTTAATAAATCCAGTGTAATGAGACCTCATGACCACTAAATGTTAAACTATAATGAATCGGCGTTTTTTCCCCATCTAGCAGCGTGCCAGAGTGATATAATACCTCACAGTGTGTAAATGAAGTAAAGCAAGGAATGGAATTTCAAATCATGGATCAGAGCGCAGGTGCTATTGTGTACAAAATGGATGAAAAAAATATATAAATTTAACTTAGAAGTGATCCAGCCTTAAGTTTTACTTTGACATATAAAACAAGTGCACATCATAATCTGTATATAAATTGCTGCAAAGGCAAGACTGGTTCAAACTCTTAAGATGGGTCATTGATTAGTTTTAAGCAAAATGTAAGTTTAAGAGATTTTATTCAGAGCTGTCTGGTGCATTTCTATTGGTCCGTTCATAATGAAGTTTTATAAAAGGGTGCAAATATGATGCAGAAAAATGAAAATGGGAAAAAACGGAGATACTTTTCTTGAGCAGGAACAATTTAGGTAAGGTTTACTGAGTGGTTCACAGTGTTCTTGAGTTGGTGCTTCTCTTGTTCCCTTTGAGATTCTGCTTAATGTTGGCCATCCTGACTTTGGCCAGTATAGTTGCTGTTAAATGGTAGAAAGTGGCATGATGACATACTTGCAGTACTGGTGCATGAATGTAGCCCTTTTATGTAGTAACTCAGAAAACTGGGTTACATTTTTTTGTCTGCATTTCAGGGTGAAGAAACTCTGACTGACCTTTCAGTGGTTTTCTCAGTGAGAAGGTTATAATTATGGTAATTCAGAAGTTATTTGAAAATGACATTAATGGGCTTCAGTTTAGAGTTTAACCAGCACATGCAGAAACCACACAAAGACGCAATTTATAGCATAACAGTAGTGAGTGCAGGGAACCTGCTGAGTGCAGAGATGGTTCATATTAGATGTATCATATATCTACCTGCCTGTGCTGCGAGTGTGCAGGCAGTGCTTTGAGACAGGCTGAGGGACACAGTGGGACCGGCGTACTCAAAGAAAGTGAGACATTCCCTCTGCCCCTCATCAGCATAGTGAGAGAGGGAGAGAGAGTGTGAGGTTGATGGTGTGAGTGTGTCACCGTGCTGTTTGAAGCCCTCAGCCTGACTGAAGCCTGATAAAGACACAGAGGATCCTGTGTGTCCAGTGCGCTAACCTGCTCTTTGCACAATGGCCACACAGGGCACGAAGGGTGAAGAGCTTTTGTTCTCTGTGTGTATCTGGAATAGTGACTGGACAGGCCTCCGCAATAGAGAATGTGCCATTTATGTTTTGTACCAACTTTTTTTAAGTGATATTTTATCAAAACAGTCGTTTCAGGCCACTCTATTACTGTAGAAAACACAAAGTGGTGCAATGTTAATGAGTTTCTTTGCAGTCTCAACGGGGGGAAGTCTCTGAAATTGTTTATTTAGTCTTTACTTGAAACTCTAAATGGACGCACTAATATTAAACACATTGGTTGGTTGTTACGCTTAATTCCAATGCAGTGCATGTGTATTTGTTTGACTTGCATTATTTTTTCCTCTTTTTTGGATTTTTACTAAAGTTCCTCCCCAATTTAATCATTGCCAGCTCCACCCACTAGCTAAATCTCCCCATCACATAATGCTACCAAGCTGGGAGGGTGAGGTCCGCCATGTGAAGCACCTCCCCATCTTTTCAAACTGCTAACGCAAGATCACTAGACAGTTCTTGCTTGGAGGAGAAAGCTAGCTGCCAGTTCCGTTACATCAACTAATAAGACACCCATGTTGACTAGTATTACGCTGAATGATGGGCGGAGAGGGAGGGCCATCCTAACCACCCAGAAAGGCGAGACCAATTATGCTCTCTTAGACTCCCAGCCGTTGGTGGCTGTGTCAACGCCAGTGGTAAAACTCGCAATTTAACAACAATAGGGCCGATGCTTAGGTGGTTACACCACTTTGAAGCCTTGGCTGGCAAAAATAAAAATATAGCAGGCTAACGCATGTTAGGCATAAATATTGGCCATTTATTATCATATGTAACCTTACAAAATACACTACATAATGTTCAGTATATGAGAAATATTTAGTGGATAAATAATGTTTAGTACTGTTCAGGATTTGTGATCTGCCCTCCAGCATAGCAGCAAGCGGCTGAATATCTCATCTCTGTCTCCTGGTATGCACATTTTGATGCCTAATACTTTAGTCTCTTTCTCTGTCTCTCTCTCTTTCTCCCTTGCTCTCTCTCTCTCTCTCAGCATGTTCATTTATAAATGGGAGTTTTAATTCTACTGACAGCAATAGGAGCATTCTTCAACACGCTTTATGACAATTACAATGAAATAACCAGACACAAGAACTTCATTAGGAGAGTGACAGCTCATGCTGCATAATGAGCTTGCAGACGGCTACATTTCACCCATTCAGAAAGACATGTGGCTCAGGAGGCCTCGGGAAAACAAGAGGATTCTAGATGAGTAGGTTTCTTCTCTCATTGCTCCACATTGTTCCAGTTACCCATTGCTTGCTGGGTAAATCTGCAGACGCATTTTCTGTCAGACCAATTTTTGTCACAGTGTTAACTGTCCTTGACTCCTGTATGAGTGTTAATAATGTGGTGTTAGTTAATTATTGATGCATAATGTTGAGATCAAGACATGCGCAGAACTTATACCTGCAGATATCAGGGGTCTCTCTCTCTCTCTCTCTCTCTCTCTCTCTCTCTCTCTCTCTCTCTCTCTCTCTCTCTCTCTTTCTCTCTCTCTCTCTCTCCCTCTCTCTCTCTCTCCCTGTGTTTGTTTGTCTCTCCCCTGCTCCATTACTGAGCTGAGTCACCCTGTAAGTTTAACTCATGTTCTCTCCTCTTTCTCAGCATGATGCAGCTGTAGCTGGCAGCCTTACACAGAATGACAGGGGGTGGTATGTGTGGGTTTGTGTGTGTGTGTGTGTGTGTGTGTGTGTGTGTGTGTGTCTAACAGAGAGAGAGATGTTCCGGTTCAGTGTCACACTGTAATTACACAGGATAAGGGAGTTTGTGCATGTTGCTTCTCACGTGTTTAAGCTCTGCGTGTTTGTCTGTTTACAGGTCTGTACTTATGTGACTGGACAGAGGAAATAGTGCACTAGTCCCTAAACAGTGTATGTATATTTCAGAGAGCGACAGAGGGAGAGAGAGCTGCTGTTATAGCTGGTTATTTTAAACTCCTTCTAGATTTCTAATCCAGGTGTAGGAGGAGCTCTTGTGTTCTTAGGAGGCTTTGTATCCACTCAGCTCGGATATTCAGTTCAGAAAACAAACGGATTGTGGCTCTGGATTAGACTCGGAAGCTGGTATTTGTGTGTGTGTGTGTGTGTGTGTGTGTGTGTGGCAAAATGCTCCTCCACTCCATACATACAAACAAAGCATCTTTCACACTGATTAGTCACACTGGCTTCCGTTACAACCTAAAATAAATCACTGCATGTATTGAAAACTGATTATTGTTGTAAATTGCTTTACGATGCTCATTCTTTTTTCAGATATGCATTCTGCTGTAAATATTCAGCCTCTCCTACTTAGATTACTACTATAGTTGGAGTAGGTGAATGTCATTGCAGATTACCAACAATTAGGTCTGTAACAATTATTATATAATCACCTGATAGCAATTATTTAAACTGACCATTCTCTTTTTTGAACATGTAAATATGCCACAGTAGTTAACTTTCACAATCACGTGTTTTTGTTGCAGCTAATAGAATGTGAAATGGTTGTGTTTTCATTCATTGGATTGGGGCAAATGTAATAAAATGTAAATGAAAGAAAGCAGAAAACCCATTTATCGAGATGCATCTTGGGTCTTATGAAAATAATCATTTAATTTTAAAATAACTTAAAAGGGTAACTACTGACTAATGTTTGTTTATTTGATATTTGTTAATAGCTCCTTTAGAGGGCAGCAGTGAGTAATGTTTGTTTATTTGAGCTGAAGGCTTGAGTTGTTTCTTTTGTTAGTTGGAAGCAAGGTCTGATCAGGTGCGGAGGGGCCTTGTCCTCCCAACTCTTTGAAATGATATATAGCTGTCAATTACATTTTAAAGCTTCTAAAATAGATTTTGTTTTGTTTAGTTATAGTCAGTAATGCTAAAACCATTAATAACATTGTTACGATTGTTTATTGACATATGGCATAATAGTTATTAATAGTCTTTTCTTTTGTTTTAACATTGCCATGTAAGGTATGAGAGGCCAGTATGTCAAGTGCAATGGTAGGCATACTTTGTCCATTTATATGTCTGAATTGTAAGCTACAATTGTAAGCCTTGTGATGTTACCCAACCCCTCACCTTGCTTGTAAGACCAAATTTGCACGCTTATTGACCAGCCTATCAGCACTGCAGTGAAACAGTCTGCTGTATTGTATCTTTGTATATATTAAGGTATATAGTACGCTGACCTATATAGAGCTCTTTCTGCATTTCTGTTTCATAGGAAAATTGCAAAGGAGTGTTATTTATTCATCAGCGTACTGCATAATCCTATGGAGGAGCTCAGTGTGTGATCCGTCATCCCTGTGAAATGTGGTTCAGCTCAGTCTGTGTGTGCATGTGTGTGTTTGTGTGTGAATGGATGATGAATTTTGAGTGGCGTATATCAGCATGGCTGTCATTCTGTGCCCACCATTCTGTCACTTTCACACACTCTCACTCTCCAACACCTGATGTACACAAATGTCTGCCCACAGATTTGGAGGGTGAGGAGTCACACACACAGGCTCAAGTGCTCACACTCTACAGGACTGAACTGATTGTGCTTGACTGACAGCTGCTACAGTTTTCCTGTTAGCCAGGACAAGCGTTTGCCAGAGCAGTCACCCTGAGTACTGATATTCCACAGCGTTTAGAGAGTTCATTCATATTGTTTTTTTCATAGCTTTTCTCTTTTCTCCACAGCGCTGTTCACACACTGCCTTGGGCCTCATCCAGTGAGTGTGGGGACTGGAGAACCTTTGAATACCATATGTGAGAGAGAGAGAGAGAGAGACAGAGCTTTTGGCTGCTGCTTACATTCTTAGATCCAGTCATTTTGGTGACAGTGGAAGACAGAAGTAGGGAGGCTTCAGAATTATGTGAGGCATCATCTCATTGTTTCAAAGGATTTTTCTTTTGGCAACCCTGAGCAGTCTTCTGCTTTTCTCTCAGATTTCAGGACTGGCATATGCAACACTTACAGCACCAACAGATATTTTATAATATTCGATAAATTCAATAAGTAAAATGTTTGAACATGGAAACAGCGTTCGAATAACCAGCAGCTTTAACTCTTTTATGAACCCAGGTATTCTGTGGTTAAACAAATGCTTCTTAAGCCAAATAATAGCTTCTCACCAGTAGCACACAGCTGCCTGCTCAGCACACTGGACTCAATGTGGAATGCTTGTGATTTGGCACAGCTGACGAGGGTCTCGCAATTTCAGACAGCATCGTTTTTTTAACTCCCAGTGCAGTCCAAATAAGTATCCACCCAGATTGTTAGTCAGCTAGCTTTTAGGTGCGCTTATGACCGAGAATAATTGAGAGCGTGCTGGCTAGCTAGCTGTCCAGTTGTGCATTATTCAGACTGTACCAGTTGATAAAGCCAATGTGGCTAAGTTAAGCGTGAGCTAAATATCAGTGATACGCTCATAAAAGCTTATTGTTTATTACTGTAGCAAATTTATGATGATAACAATACAATGTTGCTATGTTATGTATCTGTGTCAGCGTCAGCAGATGTGTATAAGGAGTATCGGATATCTGCATCAAACCACAGTTGCCATATTGGTGCATCCCATTTCCTTATCAGTGTAGTAAAGTGGGTGAAGTTTTCACAGCCTTCTGATTGTAACTGTCACTGCTTTTTCTTTTTACTATGTTGCTCTAGTGCTTGATTTTTTTTTATAAGAACAGCTTTGGTGAAACATTCTGAGTGTAATGGTGCTAGTTTGGAATGTGGGTTATATATTTATACATGGAAATCTGCAGCTGCCCAGTAACTTTTATTGTAAGTAAGATTTTAGTGCACATTTTCCTTTATTTTTGAAGTACATGTAAAATTATGTGCTGAAATTATTGTTTATGCTAATAGCTGTTAAGCTGATAGAGATTATGTTGAAAAGTATTGGAAAATTCCTTTAAGCAGAGTGTTGTGTAGCTGAGTCGCATGTGTGGGTGGGTGGGTGGGTGTGGATGTGCGTGCGAGTGTTTGCATACCTGTTGGTTGCTTAAGTGAGAATGTGTAGACTGGCAGGGTGTCAGATAGTTGCTGTGTGTGAGTGGAGGGAGGGGGCTAGCAGAGGAGCTGCAGATGCCTCCAGAGCTCATACAGCTGAGGACTCTAACCTCAGAGTTCGGAATGATTTAACTGGCTTTCAACACCACACAAGCAGTGCTCTCCTCACAGTTTCCTCCTGAGGGAGATCATGCTTTCTGTATGTTGCTGTTTAAATGAGGATGTAAAGCTTCCAGCAGAATCTGAATAAGAGAGAAATATAGGTTGTGTTTCTCTGGTTAGTGTAGTGGTAACCTTAGGTGTTTAGTGAAATATTAATGGGGACCATGATGCATAAATAGAGTCTGAGTCACCTGCTGAGGCTGTTGGCCTGTTCATTCCATAACAGTAGCTCTGCTGTGTCTTGAGACTTCCTGTGCATTTTTAATGGACCGTGTTGAAACGCCTTGTGATTAGTCCAGTGGAGCTCTGAGTGGAGTCAGTGCAGTTGTGTTTAGAGCAGTAGGTAGAAGAAAACCAGTGTGCTGTCTGAAAAGTACTCAATAACCCTGCTAGGACCCCTACGGTCTATACATCTTGATGCGCCTCATCTTATTTTTTGATTAATTATTTCTCTCTCGTAGTTCATTGAAGCAAGCAGAGACATTCTGTAGAAAGTGCAGATTCTAAACTTCCAACTGATACTGCATTTCGGTTTGTAAGTAGAAGACATTTATTATGATCTGAATTTGATTAAAGTTATGTACACACTGTCTTGTTTTGCAGAAAAAAAACGTCTTTTACATTTTTGCCATGTTTTTATTGTTTTCACAAATGTAAAAAGTCCGAAATGCAGACTTAACCACATCGATACAGAATGTAAGTTTAATGTAAATGTAACTTATTACATTCTTAACTATGTAATTAATTAAGTGATTACATATAAATGATTAGGAAATGAATCAAATCTTCAAATTAACTCAACTTCAGACTATGAGTCTGCTGTCACCTTCAGCATTCTAGCTGATCACCCTAACTCTTTCTCTCTCTCTCTCTCTTTCTCTTTCTTTCTCTTTCTCTCTCTCTCTCTCTCTCTCTCTCTCTCTCTCTCTCTCTCTCCACAATCTGACTCTCTCCCAAACCCCAACCGTACTCTCATCGCTGACACTGTTTACCCCTCTGGACATATCCCGATACGCTCAATTACAGAATGCCAGGCAGCACTGTGCTGTTAAGAAAATAATGTGCTGCATCTTCTTTCCCCAATTTTTCTCTCTCTCATTCTCACTCCCTCTTTCCCTCCCTGCAGGTCCTGTGAACTGTGCAAAATTCAGGAGCCCTGTGACTTATTTTACTGTCAGTGCTCTCCTCGCTCATCTGTTCTCCTGATTTCTCTCCTTTGTGTGTTACTGGTCACTGCAGGCTCCACTGTTGGAGGGAAAAAACAGAGATCCGCAACAAACACACACTCTTAAAACATCACCAAAATGTGTTGAATAATAAACTGTTAAATATTTTTATGAATTATTGTTATACCCAAATGGCATCGTGGCATCCCTAAATCTTAACACTCATTAAAAATGCATGGATTTATATATCTGATTATGCAAATTGATTTGAGATTTGAGTTTTTATCCTCAGAATTTCAAAAGCTTCAGTGAGGTGGATTCAAACCTGTGCTATTGTGAGGGAAGCTGTAACATGCTAAGCTGCTGTTACCTGCTACTAGGACAGCTCTACACTCCATATGTGACCGTTTATTAGATAAAAATAAATTTGACACCTTTCTTATTAACCATCAGTTCAAACATCTCAAACACTGAGTTAGCTAGTTCAGCGCCGACCTGTTCTGTAGCTGTAAGTTCCTTTCACCACATATATAATACGTTCATCATCATATGTTTGAGTATTGTACTGTGATGGGCTTAAGCTTATTTGTGATATACAAATCTAAGATGCTCTGTAGTGCCCCACAAATCACTTTTGTACTGAAAAAGTATGTGTCGACTCTTTGCTACGGTAACACATTTGACACAAATATCAATCTGTACAAAGGAGAGTAATTTAAGTCATCTCCAGGATTTTGTTCCAGCTGCCCGGCTTATCTAGTGAGCTCAAGACAGATGGAACAAAACACTGGGGACTTGAACTAGACCTGAAATACCCACCTCTGAATCTGTATAATCACTATAAGCCATTTAAGAAGAGCTAACCATTAAACAAAACACATATTTGAGTGCTCTCAGTAATGAGGGTGTAGTAATGCTTTGTGATGTGTAACAGTGGGCATCATGGTAATGATGCATTGTGGAGAATGGACATTGTGTTAATTATGCCATCTCATGCAACCATATTGGTTGCACACCAAAGTTTGCTTTGATTCAGTTTGAAAGGGAGCTTTTGTCATCACATTTGATTAGGAAGTTATGATTCAGATATGCATGAACACCGTTACTAATTTGGTCTGTGGATCTGTGCCATTTTAACAAGTGTTGACTGATTTGGGAGCTGCCCTGCCGGGACTTTAAAACAAATAGATAAACTGCAGTGGCATTTCTGTTAAATGACTGTTTTAACATTGATTAAAAACTGTTTAAGTTGGAGATCATAGCTGTTCTTTGCCTCTTAAGATAAGCCCATTTCCTGTTAATGTTGGTAGTAATTCTGCATTATTGCAAAAATAAGCCTTTTTGAGTCAGATGGCTGGTCAGTATTGCTCATATATAGCCATCTTTTGTGCAGTGCCTGGACCTGTTAGTGTGTGAGAGAGTGCGTGTCTGTGGGTATGCTTTGTAATGCTCACACACTGTCTTTCAACAGATGTTTGGGTTTGTCAGTGTGGGTCGTGTGCTAGTGTGTGCTGGTCAGCCATCTCCAGCAATGCGTGAGTCAAAGCTGAGTGAATGAATGCCAGGCTGTCGTCCTCTTGGCCAGCATGGAGCTCACATACTGAGAGAGACTGAGACGGAGCAGAACTCTACAGCTACTAACAGCATGATTAATACAGACTGATACAGAAGGCATTGCATCAGTGTCTATGAGAGGAGCGTCAGGTTTCTGATCTGACCTTTTTTAAGGAAAAATATGTTCTGTTGCACACTGTGTGGTCATTTTTGCCATGAGGTAATAAGGTGACCCCATCTGTACTCCAACCACAAATGTGTTCTTTAGCAACTGTTGACAGGTTGGAGAAGTTTTCAGAAGTTTTGTCTTTGTTGTTTATAACCTGATTAGTTACAGCAACGTAATTCAGCGTGGAAGAGTGAAGTTTTAAAATAGTGGAAACTAGTAACTCCAAACACTCAGTCACAGGGGTGAGCATGCAAGTTGATTTTTTTAGAAGTTGAGTAGTTTTTGTTTAGTCTTGTTATAAGCTGCAGGCTTTGCATTGTACTAAAATTAAACCCTGCTAGTTCAACGTGGTATCAAATAATAAGACTTGTATTATTGAAAAATCTTCAGTCTGAAATACAGAACTGAATTGCCACATGCAGCAAATGCAGTGTTTAAAGGAAAAAGGCAAAAAAAACTTGAAACAGTTGTTCAGTCTGTAGTTTAGTTAGCAAAAATGCTAGCTAACTAGCATAACAGCTAATACAAGTGATGTTTTAGTACGTAAGGAACATTATCTGGAACTTCAAAAAAAAAAAACAACTGATAACTACAGCTAAATTAGCTAGTGGACTAGCTAGCACATGGCATGCTAGCCACCATTCCAGATAGTTTTGCCTTCTTACATTGAACACACATACTGCATGTAGCACTTAGTTCTGCCCATCAGATTGAAGCTTTTTCTATAATGAAAGGCTCGTTTTTTGAAACCATGTTGAACCAGATGGTGCTGCAGACTACAGGAAAACAGTATTGCAGTAATAACTGTGCGTAGCAATAGCATAGCAATACAGGCAGGCAAATTCACATATGTAGGGTTGGAAAGGAAAAGTTTTGTTCATTTACCACATTAAAGTCAGTTGGCCTGATCTAAGCGGTTTTTGTGTTTTTTTTCTCAGGCTGAAAATTCATGAGTCTTTAGTCTTGAGGCAGTCCCCATGTTTGCTCTCTAGCGATACAGTGTGAATAATTTAGATATTAGTTTAGTGTTACAGTTTGTCTTTGACTTGAATAGAACTTTCTGCCAACATTCTGTAAAGTTCAAAAGAAAGAGTGTGTTTACGGCTGTCACATCAATAGATCACTTGTAACCAAAGACAGCTTATGACTAGCCTACATAATTCTGTCAGTGTCAGAAATTTTGGACCATGGTCTCAGAATGACCACAACTACAACACACATCTGAAAAGCCACCAGTAGGAGTATGGAATGACACACAGCCCATGCCAAGTAGAAGTGGTTGGTGCTGATAGATGACAGTAAACAGAGAATCTTTACTGTATACTCTGCTAGGCAGCACATCAACATAAATATCACAGTCTGACACAGAATCCAGCCAAGATTTTATTGGAATCATTTTGTACAGTGTGGCATGTGATAAACTTCTAAGACTGCCATTATCAAATGGTTTGCAGCAGACTTTTGTGAATACAGATGCACTGTGCTCTACTGTGAGCTTTTTATAAGCACCTATACTGAATGCTGCATGTGGTTCTGGAGTGACTGTGTAATTATGAAAGTGAGTGGACAGCCATGAGTGAGCAATTAAGATGGGAGGGTCATGGTTTTAATTATATGCTTTGAAATAAAACACAAAAATACTCATACCTTTTAAAATATTAATCATTCTAATAACCATGAATAATTATGATGTTTCTAAAAGATTATTGTAGTAGCCTACTGCTACAGGCTCACTGGACAACACTCTCCCAGGATGAATTGTTCACATTACATATAACATCTGTACCTTTGCATGTATACATATACTCACAGTGCTGTGGGAACATCAAAGACTGCTCTTCATTTATTTAGTTTCTGGTCAAAGTGATCTGGAGATGAAGGGTGGTCTCTGAATTTTGCACAGTACTATATATACACAGTGTCTATATATGTATCAAAGGTAACACATTAATGAGACATTAACGTGATATATGATTGATATTCCTTTTTTAATGCTTTTAATGCTGTCACTGCGGTCCATAGTTCCAGCATGAAGCTCGGCTGCTTGCACATTGTTGCTATCACACTGCAGCTGTAGCCATCTCGCTGAAATACAACTTAAAAATGGCAAGAACGTCCATTGATGGTTCACGTGATAAAACTAGAGCTATTTCCATCTACTGCCATGCCATGAATTTGTGACCAAAGTACAATAAGTCTTAAGTATCATTTACAAGCTGACAATATCAATAACACAAGCACCGGAGGATACCATTGACAGACTACACTGGACAGTGCTCGTGGGATAACTATGGAAAAATCAACAAACCGCAAACCAATAAAAAGCAATAACAAAGTGAAAGGCAGTTCCCTCTGGAACAAGACATAAAGTATGAGAAAGAGGCTACAATCATGGAGGAGTTGAAACATGCAGCCAGTGTTCTCTCACTGGATGTTGGTGATGAAAATTAGATATCTGATTTTCATGTTCAGGTTCATGTGTGCTCTGTGTTCACATGATAAAAATAATTGTACTTATTATTGTACTGTTGATTTTCTAAGTCCAAAAAGTTGACACGTTCTCTTCAGGGAACAGCGTCCAAACTTTTGCATAGGACTGCAGCTATGACAAATTTCACTACTTTTCAATGGGGTGGGTGAAGTAATGACCATCCATCATCTGTGGCACTTTGACTCTTGCCAGTGTGCTTGCTTGTGCCCCTGTGAAAGTGTGTACGTGTTCTCTTTCTTTTGTTGGCCCGTCTCTCTCTCTCTCTCTCTCTCTCTCTCTCTCTACATGCATACACAGTGCTTGTGTTTAGTCTGCTCATTCGGTACGTGTGCTTGTGTGTGATGCTCTGTAACTCCTGTAATACTGTTTCAGTAAGACTGCGGAACTGCTTTCTTGTAGTGGGATAAAGAACCTGAAACGTCCGTCTGGCATCCCCCCAACCACATGGCTGTTTGGGGGTGGAGGGGGTGGTGGGTGGCCTTTCTATCATAACACTGCAACACTCTCTCAGGCCTGGAGAATTACAGCCTCCTGGAGCATTGTTCCTCAGTTTTGGTAACATTTCATAAAGATATGGCGTCTGTTTCTGTTCAGAAAGTTGGCCTCAGCGCAGTGTGTGGAATTTCCTGTTGCGTTCAGCTTTGCGTCTCCTAGCAGAAACCTCCAAACCTTCTAGAACTGAGAAGAAAAAAAATATGATTTCTGTGGCTGGATTTACATGGTGAAGCTTCGTGCATCTAGTTGCATGTTGTGAGTTGCCTGCAACCTAGTACTGTGCAGTTACAGTTACACAAAGCAATTAAAAAACAGCTGCGTGCAGCATATCCTGTTATTCCGCTAGTTAGCCAAATAAAACAGCTTGTATTGATTGATCTATCATGTGATGTGCAATCTGCATTTATACAGGTGGAAAAAAATGTGTACAAATAACTGAAAGGGCTAAACGAGTGTGAGTGAAGGACCAGTGACTAAAAACAGCTATTATCATTAGCTGACTAGCTAACCCAGCTGGTTACAGGAATGCTAGTTTCAAGAAATTGTTGTTTTTCCTATCATTTGCATCCCTCAGTTAACTGAGAAAGTGAACAACTACCAACCTTCCGTTAAGTCTGTTAGCATCTCCTTTTTAAGTGTCCAAACGTGTTTTTTCTTTTGTTGTCCATCAAACTGACCACTTTTGTAATCAATTCTTCAAAATTCTAGCACTTCTGATCTGAAAATTCTGATCTAGCACTTATTAAAATGTCTTATATTGCACTTATGCCATGTCTTATTTCTGTGTATCATTCTATGTAGGTATCAGCACTGACTGCCAGTGTCTTTGCTCAGGGGTAGTTAGGGCTCTAACCTGTTTGTACTAGCTAGGATACTTTCTCTGAGGTGACAACAAAGCACTTTTGTAAGTCGCACTGGATAAAAGTGTCTGCTAAATGCCATAAATTTCTTTTTTTTTCAGTGATGTATTTAAGAATCTTTGGGAAGTTTTTTGAAATATTGTAATTACTCATAAAAGTAATCAACAGGTCACTCAGTTACTAATATAATCGATAGCGACGTCCCTACATTGCTGTACTCCGCTGGGGTGAAGGCAGTTGTGTGGACCTCCTGATGGAGGATTGGAAAGAGCTCGTTTAGAGTTGAAGTTTGACATTTAAATGTCAGGAGTTATGGTGGAAATGATAAACACTCACTCACCAGGTTAAACGGAAGTGTGTGTGTGTGTGTGTGTGTGTGGTGTGTGTGTGTGTGTGTGTGTGTGTGTGTTTGATGAGATGAGAGTTGCCTAGGCTCTTTTCCTCTTTCTCTCACCTGCTTTCTCTCTCTCCCTTCCTATTCTTCCATTTTTCTGTCTTTCTCTCTTTTCCTTTCTTTGCCTTTCCTTGTCTGTCTCTTCCTCTTTCTCTCTCACTCTCTCTTCCTTTTCTCTTTTTTTCACTCACATTTGTCTTTCTCTGTCTTTCCCCTCCCCTTCTCTCTTCTTTCTCTTTCTTCCTCTGTCTCCCCCCAGGGTTGTGCAATAGCACACAGTAGTGGAATGTTGTTCCTGTAGATGGTTTTAACATTAGCTCTTACACACAAGTCTCTCTCTCTCTCTCTCACTCTCTCTCAAAAACACACACACACACACACACACACACACACACACACGTATGTATGTATATATGTGTGGTATACATACAGCCAAAACAATAGCTGTAGGCAAAACCCCTCCTTAAATAACAGTGTTTGTCTTCTTAATGCAATCAGCATTCAGTTTCCCACCAAACTTTTCAGCAGCGAGGTCTCTGTGGCTCTGTGATCTATATGACCTTTCTCAGTCATGGTCATGGAATGCAGTTTGGGTCTATGCAGTCTGCACAATGCCCCAGAGTCAGTTTGAGTCATACCAGGCGACACTGGCCATGTGGGGGAGTGGATTCCTTCTCTAGGCCGTCTTTTTGGAGAGCACGTTCCCAGCTGCAGCCCTCAGCAGCGTTCTGGCTCCTGTGGAGCTGCGTGTTGGAGCGGGAATGGAAAAGGCCATTTGGCTCTTGAGATGGGTGCCTGGTGCATTCAAGCTGAGCCACACATGAACACAGGCAGTGAAGAGTTCATCAAAAGAGCTGAAGGGTTCTGGAGGCTTCCGCTGAGAAATGCTATTAGCCATGCTGGCTTTCCACTCATTCTCTCTCATTGGTGGTCCATGCATTACATTCTCTGTGAGGACAGTGATGAGGTTTAGCTTGTCACTGTGTTTTTTGTAAGTGTCTGAGTGGTGTGGGCTGAGAAAGCCTGTTTTTTAGGCACTTGCTTGAAGGTTGTCATAATGAATTGCACATTAATTGGTAGTTTTCCTGGTAATGCACATTTTAAGTTCTCCTGGTCACCCTTTTTCTGTGTTTACATTCTTCGGTGAAAAAAAATGTTCTGTACAGTGTTGCAGAATTTATGTAAACAGTGACAGTACATGACTGACAGCAGCATACAGCTATGTAAACATTCCCATGATGGTAGCATTGCTTGGGTGGAGGGGGGTCATTGCTGCCTTTATTGACATCCTCTTTTGGCATGAAGACATGCTTAAAGCAGAGTGCTGCTACTAGGCATCAGTCTCCATAACAGCAGTAAATGTTGTGTTTGTTTAGTTTTTTTTTTATGACATGAAGGTGTTCAGTTCAGGTGAGCATCTTCGTTCTGCATGTGAGGTACTGCAAACATATCTTCAGTTTACATGAGCACATCCAGCATATCTTTACTCTGAAAGACAAGAATGACCCCTCATCGTATTGGTACAACAATGGCATGTGCTGAGTGTTGTTGTCCACTATGCGAGAGATGGACTGATTGCTGTTTTTGGGGCTGATACCGATTGCAATGACCTTTCAGCACAATAGGCCGATAGCCAATAGCAGTTGACAGCAGGGCTGGATGCCACATTTAAGGATGCAGTAAATAATTCTGGAGAACAATTGTTGATATTTGAACTCAACAGCAAAACAAATACACCCCTCCCTTCCGTGCTGCTTCAGAAGCTTCGTCCCCCAAATTCATGGACAGCAGCAGTTACATTCTGGCACCTGAGGCAAAATATGGCTCATATGATGTATGTCACTGAACAGCTCTCAGGATCAGCTAAGTTAGAGAAATATTGGGAAATATTTCGGACTGGAAATTGGCCTATAACTGATACATAGCGGATTGATTCGTCCATCTCTACACTGTGCCATCTTATGAAGTGTTTTGAACACATGCACATGTTTCTCTCAATGTCTAATTCTGTTTTCATTTCATTTGTTGTACATGGGTGTGTATTAATTTACAAGCATTAAGCGCCCGCGTTTCCTGAAACAACAGCAACAAAATTGAAGCCTGACGGAACATTTTACTGGCCTTTTGGTACGCTGCAATTGCTCCTGGGACATCAGTAGGTATGCAGGCTTAATATCAGATTCATATGTTAAACTGGAGCATTCAACCCTGCAAACTTAGGATCTCAAGATGAGGTCAAATATTGCACTGTTGTGGTATTGTGCATCATTGTGTATGCATGCATATTCAGTATTTCAGTAGTAAGAGAGATGACATACCCATGGTTTTAGATTGTTTAAGTAAACTTTCTCTCTCTCTCTCCCTCTGTCTCTCATGTTCCACAAATCCTCCCTTTTGATTGTAATGCAGGAAATAGATGTGAGCAGATGCTTTTAATGTGTGTTGGTTCTTAAGTGAGAGTGGCTGCTGATTTTACACTTCCTTTGAAGTTTGAAGGAGTGTGAAATGAATTATTTGTTGTGCAGTGTCCACCCTCTGGCAAACACACTGACCCTCACACATATGCACACTCTCTGCTCTCTCCCTCTTTCACTCATAAGCACAAACACATTCATATTCCGTCACTCATTCTGACAGTGCTGCATGACCTCTGACACAGGGATGTAAGCCCTACAGGTCAAAGGACAGTGCAAACCTATTTTAGTTTCTCTCTGCTTATTCTATTTTCAGTAAGATATGCATGATGACAGTCACCCTTTTCATCTTAGTCATTTTAAGCTTGCCTTCACTACACTATTTTAAAAAAAGCTTAGTGAACATGTAAAACTCACTTGCAGCACATTTCCAGTAATTTTTATTAGCCAGAATTGCAGTACGAATAACTTGTTTTGCTCTTTAAGAGGCCAAACTGGTATTATACATTTTTAAACAAGTAAAATGCAACAAAAATAAGAGGCAACTGGCTATTTAGAACAATGAATCATGCATAATTATGATGCAGCATTTTGGTACAGGTGCAGCAGAAGCATTCAAATACAGCGTAAGTGCACTTACCTGCCTCTCATTATTTACGTTACGAAACTGGAACACAGCACATCAGCCAAATTCGATAAAGTGCATATTTGGAGAAACGGTCTGCCAATTCCGATCTTGACCGATTGCAGTCATGCATCCCTAATAACACACACATTACTGAGAAATGAATAAAAATCAGAATATATCAGTATACATTAGTTAAGCTGGGTTAGCTCCTGACAAGCTGCTGGGAGTTTATAAAGATACCTGTGACTGATCTGTTCTTAACAGCATCTTTTTGGTCATGCCTTAGTTCATTTAGCTTTTGGTTCTTTATCACATAGTGCTCTAATAGAGCAGCTTTAAGCGCAGCAGTAACTGTAGTAGCCCTCTGAGCAGCAGACTGTAGTGTACGTGCAGAGTTGTGAGTAGAGATTTATTCTGACACATCAGTGGGATTTGCTGGTGTGCGAGTAGCCAAATCTGGATTGTTATGTACTCATTATTAGCTAGGCTGCAGTAATCTGAATTAACACTAATGAGATTTTTGACCCTTAACCACAATTCCACTACAGCCAGAGTTCCCCAGAACCCTCTGCAGAACCTTCAGCTGCTTCACGAACATAAAACACATGAAGCCATATTATGTGTGCTCTTGAATTATTGCCTCTTTCTCTAATATGTTTCTAATTGCCAGCATGTTCTCTCCCTAAGTCCACAGATACTTTCAGACTCAAACAGGCATCTCAGGAATTTATACTTTGACAACAGAGCGAGTGAAATTCGCTCTGTAATGACCAGTGAGGTTATTGAAAGTTATTATGACTATACAAGGCTTCATGAGCCTGGAGCTGAGAGCATTACAACAGTACAACACAGTGAAGGATACATTGTGAGAGAGACATTGACTAGGGGATGAATGGATAGATGGACAGTAAGATAATCAGACGGGGGGCTTAATGATGGTGTCCGGTTGGATATATGGGTGGATGGATATGTATATGTACAATCTGGCAGTGAGTGTTTATTCATCATTGTATTGTTTAAACTACATTGTTTGTTGTATAGACTGTCTAAAACTATTAACCTTATCTTACCTAGCATCTGATCAGTGATGCACTCGTGCATATCCACACTGCATATAATAAAATGTATAACATGGAATTAGGCCAGTCACAATAATTACATAATAACCTGATCACAGTTATTTTGGCTGATTGCAGTAATTTAAGCTGACCTTAATTATTTTACGCAGTAGTTAGCTTTCACATTGCAACAGAATGGACAGGATGTGTTCGTTATTTGGGTTAAGGCAAATACGTGTAAATAAAAGAAAGCAGAAACTGCATGTATTGTGACGTTATCAGTCTTACAAAAACAGCAAAATGTCTGATGTCTGACTTGGTTCTGTAGCACGTTTAGAAGTCAGCAGTAAGTAATGTTTATTTGAGCTTAGGCTATGTCTATCGGCAGTTGGAAGCAAAAGCATCAACAGCTAGGATGCAAAGTAGCTAATCATTAGCATGATTAACAGGCCTGTGTTAAACTGGAGCTTTCTTTTTGTTACCATGTTTTTTAAAAGAAGCGCTAAACTGCCTTTGTTGTTGACAGAGTCCACTTTCAGAACAGAATGACTTATTATTGATTATGTTTAATCAGGTTTACAATAAACAGTGACTAAAATATGAAGCAGAAATGGGGACACAAGTCAGACTAGCGACTCAGCTCTTAACTGACTCACCGAATGGAAACGAAAGACTTTTGTTTCCAGCCTTATGTGTTGCACTTTGCCTGTCAGTTTGGCTACACTCTCAGAAAAAAGGTACTAAACTGCCACGGGGTGGGACCCCTCGTGTCACTGGGGTGGTACCCTCAAGGGTACGTGTTTGGTACCTTTAGTCAGAGAGCATAATTGTACCATATTCCACCAAAATTAAACTTTTTCAAGTTGTATTGACTCCACATATCCTATCCTGACTCCACGTTTTTTATTTTATTGTTGTAAATATTTTAGTACATTAGGTAATGAAAATATACAGATATATACCTTTCCCATGGGAAAAACTTATTTAAGGTACACAGTTGGACCTTAAGACCATTGTTGTACCTTTGAGTGTATATTTACATTGTACCATGATAAATGAAAAATGTACCTGCACAGTACCCTTTTGTTCCTGACAGTGTTGGTCACAGGCAGCCATTACTATAATGGCATTTACTGTAGCTCACAGCAGTGTCAGCTTCTGTATGGCTTCAAATAACGAACACTTCATTATAGAAAAACCTCCAGTCTAATGGACAAAACATCTTTTCATGCAGTAAACGCTGTGTTTAAATGAATAAGGCAAAACAATTTGAAATGGTTAACTAGCATGTAGTTTGGATGACAAATATGTAGCTAGTATGTTAGCTGGCAGGCTAGTTAATTTAGCTGAAGTTTTAATAAGTTACAGATCTCATACCTTTGACTCTTACTAAAACTTCAGCTACATTAGCTCTTAGTAGCATTGTATATACAAACTGCTGACTAACCAACTGTTTCTGTCCTTCAGACTGAAGGTTTATCTGTAATGAAAGGCTCATTATCAGCCTGACAGGCCAACAGCCGTATCAGACCTGATAGGCGTTTAGCAGGAATTTACTGTTGTGTAGTTCCTGCAGGTAATAACAAGACTGACCAAAAATTCTTTGCTAAAGACTTAAGACTAGGCTCGGACTCTCACCCCAGAGACTCAAGACTCTCGCAAGCTTGCATGAAGCCACTTGTGAGCATCTCTTATATTAAGTATAATTTTATTCATATGTTTGCTTGCTCAAATTAAAAAAACAGGTTTGCTCTTTATTAGATAATGTTCTGCACAAATTGAATTAAATGCGATGGCAGCGATATGAAATCACATTATTAAAAGAGTAAAGCAAAATGCTGAAATTGACGTTTTTTGTCCTTCAGCATTAAAAAGGAAACTGTTTGTGGTTTGTGAATTGTTTTGATTAAATTTCACAACATGATAATGACTGAGTCATGATGATGAGTCATTCTTGCAAACTCTGTTAATACATACAGCGCAGTCAAATTTTCTCTGTTTTTATCTTCTCTGTGTCTGTGGCTTTTGTGGACATAGTTCTGGGAGCAGGCCTTGGGGAATAGAAGCATGCTCACCCCTGAATGAACCTCGAAACAGAAGTGTCTTTCTCTGGAGTTTAGACAGAAGTGTTGTTTTTCAGTATTGTCTATCTAGCGTGCACACACTCTCTCTGAAAGAAAGCTCTTTGTTCCCCTGACTGGCTGTTTACAAACCGAATGCTCATCAGTGTAAGCAATGACACGAGACCTCCATCTACATCTGGTACCCAGAGAAAGGCCAAAAAAGGCCAAGCCAATGAAAAGAGAGAGCTTTGTGTGAGCAGCACCCATAACAGGAGACAGGAGGCGGTCATGAGTCATGCTGTGCTGGGCAGGAAAGAAAGGGAGAGAGGAGAGAAGGCTGCGGTGATTGAAAGGCTGAATAATGCTCGGAACTTCCCTTTGTTTCGGACACTGACTGATGCGTTTTCTGTGGGTGGAGATTCAGGAGCAGAGATAACAGGAAGGTGAGAGTCAGTGGCTGTCAGGGAACACACATACAGACACACACAGTTCTTTCACAGACTGTGTGTGTGTGTGTGTGTGTGTGTGCACCAGCTGATAAAGACAGTGCCATTACTTACCCCACTGAAAGCATTAGTTCAGCACAGACCGTATGTATGTGATGAACAGCGTTTTCTAGTGTATTTCTAGATACATGGCAGGAGTGTTTGTTTGCTTGTGGCGTATACGTCACAGCATTACTATTTGGACTACTTTAAGGGCAGAAGCAGGGAAAACTGAATTTTCATTTTTCATAATTTTTTTTTGAAGTATGTAAACACAAAGTTTTAAAAAATACTGTTAACCCCTGAGTCCACACATTACATGGAAACTGTTTTGAATTGTTTTGTGATGTCACAAAAACAAACACATTCATATATATTCACCTGTTCATCCTACAGCAGTTTAGCCCCATTCATTCACCCATTCATGGGTCACAGAGAAAAAAAATAATTCAAGAAAAATAGGGTGTAGGCTCTTAAATGATCTCATAATCCAAATAGATAGAAAATGACGTACAAAATGATGAAATGTCCTCAGAAGCCTGTGAGCTGCTTCAGCACTGGTTTCTCAGGCACTGTTGTCAAGAAGAAGATTAGTGTAAGTCTAGTAATAGAATTGAATCAAATCAGCTTAATAATCAAGACTGGAAATGGGCTGGAACACACCTCAATGGCATTTGAGGAGTAACATTTCAGAGGAAATGAAATTTTGCCTCAAAGTAATCAGACCTTTTTACACAAGAGTATTTCATTTCTAAAGCAATCACGAAAAAGTAGATAAATAACCAAACCATTTTGTAATGTTTGGACTGCTGAGTACACTCACAACGAACAATCAGTAAGGGACTGAGCTCAGATGCTGAAGCCTAGATTGTTATTTGCCAACTTAATGTAATAGGAAATAAGCAGAGTTTAGTTCATAAGCAGAGATGGCACAATTCCTCTTCTACTTTTTCCAATACTGATACTAAAACCAATCTAATATTGTTTCTTTAAAAATTACTAAGCTTTATTTTTTTTTTTAAATTGACGTACTTCACTTAAGATGTTCATGGAAAAGTAGGCTGTGATGCTAAAAATACTCAGTCACTCTTCTACTCCACAACATCACATTGCACAGTATAGGAGTTTTTTTTTTTCTTCTCTGACATCTTATTTTCTGTTGATATCAGTCTAATATTGGTATCAGATCAGTGCCATCTCAATTCTTAAAACATACTGTAGGCTAATATTTTCTTTAATGTCTTAATGTTTGAACAAATAATTATTTAATGTTTTTTCCCAACAAGGAAAAAAAAGTATGTATTTTTGAAAATACAACTGAAAAGCTCTGAAAGTGCCGATAACACGAATTAAGCATGAGATACTCATTCATTTTATGGACTTTTTAACTTTTAATGTTTACGTCAAAAAATACACATGAATTCCAATCTGATCATTATCATTAAGGCCTCGTGTCCACACATCGGATATGTATCCATCTTAGGACCACATATGAAAGGCTGTGTTCACATTACCGGGTTGAAGTGGTGCAAATCTGTTTTGTTTTTTGGTTTTTTTTTGTGGTTTTTTTTTCTTTTTTTTCAAAACCATATGGACCAGGGTTACTGTAATTTTGACATTTTGGTTTTTGATTATAGTTTATTTTTGCTTAGTCTTAAGCGTGCCTGAATAGTTTTAGTTTTGTTTTTATTTTCTGAAAAGTAATTGTTTTAGTTTAGTTTTTATTTAGTTTTATTTTTTAGTATTGTAACGAGTGCTAAGATGGTAGGTAGGATAAAAGTATGGCAACAGTAGACTGGGCTTGGCTCGGCTCCAGCTTTCCTTAAAGAAGGCTAAACACAGAAGAGTACCTCTTCTAAACTTTCATTCATGTACTGAAAAAATAAAAACTAAAGTTTTTTTCTCAGTAATTCCATTTCATTTTAATTAGCTTTGCAGTTGGCATAGTTTTGACTCGGTTTTGAAAACTGACAATTTTATTTTATTAAGTCCACATCTCTGAAAATGTCACATCTGTGTTACAAGGCATAAAAATTGGATCTGTACCACTTCAGCCTGGAACAGTGAACCTGGCTGTAGATTCTAAACATTGCGTGACCTCCACATTCTTTATATGTTAAATATGTTGTTTGAGTTCATGAAGTGCACGCAAGTGCTTGTATTTTCAACAGTTAAATACAAGCACTTACTTATGAATGAGTGAATAGGAGTTGATTGTTTGGGCAGCTCGTGTCCAGGTGTGTCTTGGAGGCACTTCCTGGGGCATGATGGTCCAAGAGCACAGCCTTGACCCAGTGGAGCACAGCCACTAACATGCCACTGGAAGAGGAAAATCATTGTAAGCGTATTGTGCCGTGTGGTTATTAGGTCATTCAGAGTGAAACGTTTTCCTGCTGTAGAGCTCTGATTAGCTGTGTGTGTGGTCTGCTTAGTAATGGTGTTTGATTGATTGATTGTGCTTTATGTGCCTTACAGTGAGTCAGTGTGATTGTTTCTCAGTCACTGGTGGACTGTGCATGTGGGTGTGTGTGTGCATCTCAGGTCATGACCTCGTAATGGGTGTTCCTGGTATATTGTGTCTGCCTGTGGCTGAACTGGGTGTTACCTGGCGATATTCTCAGAACAGGATCTGATCACTGTGCCCCTGTCCTTTTGTAGCCCACATTTTAAAGGTCTAGTCATAGTATAATATTTCAGACAAAAAAAGGTGTGTTTTTAAGCACTCTGGAACTTTCACATCAAGTCTGTTTCTTCAAACACTGAGAACATGGGAAGAAGACGTAAAGAGGAAAATTTGATTGCTTGAGGACTAGCAGCAATTAATATCTTTATTCTTTTGAGCACTGCAACTGAAAGGTGTACACACTGTGTAGACCACATTCAAAAAAAGAAAGACCAGGCATAAACATACTAAGAGACCCTTATATAAACTGTGAAACGTTATAAACTGATGCTGTGTTATGCTAAAATGTTCACTGTCACTCTCCAGCCTTTCAACTATGGTCAGTTATATAACCTCTGTGTTTTTTAGTCAGCATGTTGCTTTTTGTATAAGATTTTGTGCTCTGCCACAAGCAAAATGAGGTGTTCTGCCGCCATCATGATGCACATTTGTCTGGGCTGCAACCTTGACAGCAGGGCTCTGATTGCTCAAACTGATTTTAATGCGTCCATATAGCACAATAAAACTGATTGGCTGATATTTAAAAACATTACATAGGGCTGCAGTCCGTCAGTTTCGGATAACATTAATTAGCATGAATTCATTTTCATGTCTTGATTTAGATGTGTTTTTTTTTTTTTGGTAAAAGTCAGACTCGGTAAATGTGAATAGGCCATAGAGGGACATTCCACAGATTTTTCAAATTTTCTTCATAATTTAATCTTTAAGATATACACAAAGTCATTCAGAGTAGTATGCTGTAAAAAGCTCTGCTCTAGACAAACCTACCTAGAATTATTCAAAATGATGGTGATAGGAACCAAATGTCCAAAGCGTTTAATGCTTAGACAAGCTACCTCACCAAAAGTTTTCACATGGGGATGAAATGGGAATGAACATTATTTTACGATAGTATTAACGTCAGCTTTTGGCCTGAAACAAAAGAAATATTCATGGCAGAGAGGTTCATGCAGGATGTTGTCTGGCAAAATAGTTCCCAACAAAAACTTACTTTTTCAAATTTGCCACTATTTTCCCATTATCAACATTACATATAGATTCACTGGTTGTTTTGGATAGTAAATAAAATGGCTATATTTGTGTTGTTAGACATCGTGACCTCTGGTTTGCCGCCACTGTAAGTGAACTTGAGTAGGTAAGTCTCTTCACATTGAACCATTTCACATAGAAACACTCTGAATCACTTTGTTTACATCTCAACCATTGAACTATGCTGAAGTTTTTTAAAAATGTGAGGAATTCCCCTTTAAGGCCCAACTCTCTCTCTCGCTATCTGTCTCTCTCCCTCTGACACACTTTCTCTCTCTTAGTCTCTGAGCACATAATTGACTAGCAAAGCTGTGAGTAACAGTACACACTGATGTGTTCTTGTGTTTAATATGCAAAGCTTAATAAACCTATTGAGCACTAATTATAACAATGTCTACTTGAGATAGAAGAAACATGTGCTTTGTGCTCTGTTTGTTGTCTCCTGCTGTTATTAATTGCCTCGTAGTTAAGTGGTTGCAAGCATGTCTTTAAAGCACGTGCTCTCTGTTCATATTGGCCTATATTCATGATTCTGTCCTCCTCAGTATTCTGAAGTGGAAGATCTGCCCAGTTGAGTGTTGAAACAAGGAGCTAAGAGAAGCACGTCTCATGTTATTACTTGCAGCAGAATGCTGTCTCTCATTCAGAACTCAATTTCCCCCCAGCTCTGTGGAATTGGTTTGGTTACATGAGTGAGTGAGCTGGTCAGGGATGACCAGGCAGGAACAGTGAAAATGATCCACTTCTCTTTTTCTCTGACCTGAGGATCAAATGGAGAAGTACTGAAATAAAAATGCATGATTGAATATTCAGTAGCAGTTCTCCAAAACCCAAAGAGACTTACACTCTGTTAACCTCATGTCATTTGGTCACAGACTGGAGAAACTGCCCATTATGTGTAAATCACACTAAAAATGGGTTATAGTTTAAAAAAAAGCAAAATAAAAAATAAAGTATTCAGAAAAGAGGTGTGATACCATCAATTCGGGAATGCCCCAGTCTATATTTTTTTTAGTGATTTTGCAGCAGGCTGAAGGGGAAAAACAGATTATGTAGAAGAAATGAAGAGAAATGTAGGAACAATTGTGCTTGCGTTTTTATGTGTGTGTGCACCAGGGAAGTAGCTACAGGGTGCCCTTGGGGGCCTACACTCTTTGCAAAAAGAGTTCTGTATAGAACTCAAATAGGTTTTTTTGATTCGTAAAAATATTGGAGCCTTTTTTGGTGCTACATTTTACAATCTACAACTAGTTTTCCCTCAGAGAGAAGAACCAGTTGACCATGAAAAGAACCAATTATGCATTCAAATGGTTCTTTGTTTGTTCATGGTTCTATATAGAACCATTGCCTTTACTAAAGAACCCTTGAAGAACAATTTTTTTTTTTTTTTAAGTTTGCCTCTCCACTTGCAAGCCAGCCCATGCCCCCCAGGTTGTTAATTGTTTAGACCTTTCCAGTGCCAATGAAATGTACAAAGGTGTTCTTGCATCTTCTTGCCTTTTTTCTACCTTGAATAAACAAGAGACCCATCAAGTTTGAGCTTCGCACATGTTTTGACAGACGTTTTTTGACGTTTACATGGCTGCATGCCACCATAGGTTGAGCAAAAAGATGTGGAACTGCTAGTTCTTACAGGCTACTTACCTACACTAGCAAGTAGTTCAGCTGACTGCAGTAAAGTTGTCTCTGGGCTGTAATACTTGCTAGCTGCCCCCCCAACCTGTAACCAGATCCCCTCGTGATAAAATTCTAATTATGTCACTGGTGTGCAGGCACAGCCATATACTGAATGTCATGAGGATTGTTAATCTGCATGTTACAGAATAAGATGCACAGTACAAACTGAGTCAAATAATTTGCAGCATCTGAATTAGTGTGTACTTAAACATTCAGCAGCTTTCTTCTTTCTTTCCCTGGTGTTCTTACTTGGACTAGTTCTCTGTGTTCTGTCCATCTCACCCGTTTCTCTACTGAAAACAAGCTGGGTTGTGTGTGAGTCTGGGCATGTCATGAGGTGGCTGATAACTACCTGCAACTAGTCTGAACTGACTGCTAAATATGGAGTGGAAAATGTTTAGCAGACCAAATGCTTGGTGTGTGTGGGTGGGTGCACACACTTGCACATCTGTGTGAGTGACCTCTGGCCCTACTCTTAGAGACTCATCGAAATATACATATACTGGACTAAGCATTGTTAGACTGTAGGTAGAGCAGTCTCCTACTTAAGAGGAAGAACACTGCTCCCCCTGCTGGAAACCATGAGCTGATGCAAGGTTTAATACTAGACTGTGTCTTTCAAATATATTGTCATTGCTTTCAGATATTTGTGTGTATTTTTGTGAATGATTTAAAAAAGTAATATTTTTGTAAAATACCGTTACAGCAATGTCTATTTTCATGTTTTGCTTCTCATCCGCAGCTTTTTTCTTTTGGTGTTTTTCAGGTGGCCAGTGTCTTAAGCAGCAGTGAATTGTTCCCTGGCTCCTGGTAGGAAGCAGCAGTGGTGTTCCTAGCCATGAGTGTAATGGAGGACTTTCCTGTCCACTGAGTGTGCTGCTGTCAGGATTGCAGCCATGTCGGCTTGCAACACCTTCACCGAGCACGTGTGGAAGCCTGGCGAATGCAAGAACTGCTTCAAGCCCAAGAGTCTGCACCGCCTGGCTGAGGGGGATTCACGGAAAGGTCGCCACGAACAAGCCCCTGCCCAGCACAGCCAAACCCCTACAGGGGGCAGGACTAACATTAACCAGCATAGTCACTCTCCAGTGGTGGGTGGGGCTAGCATTAACACTAACATTACTAGCGGCACTCAGAGAAGTGGAGGCTCCTCCCGCTCTGGTCAGTTCAGGCCTCCTGTGGCAAAGAAGCCCACCATCGCTGTGAAGCCCACCATGATGCTCCCATGTTCAGGGGTGGGGCTAGATGCAGAGGGGAACCCACAGATGCCAGCAGAAGGGGTGGAGCCTGGGAAAGTTTCTGCTTTCACTGTCTGGAGTCACAACGGCCTGAACCGAAAGAGGCCCGCAGGACCAAACAACAATGAAGGAGACGAAGAAGGGGGGGAGATAGAAGGCTATGCTTCTCTCTGTCCACCTAGCAGCAGCAGTAACAACAACAATGGCCTGACAGACGTGCTGAAGGAGATAGCCGGTCTGGGCCCGAGCCCAAGCTCTAGCAGAGATGACTTTTTGGGCCGTATCAGCTGCTCGTACAGGCGCTCGCTTGAGAGAGGCCTGCCTGCAGCCGGCTGCCTGGCCTTGGGTAGCAATAGCAGTGGCAGAGCGGCCAAACATGTCTCTCTCAGCGACAGCGCTGAGATCATTAGCTCGGAAGGGGGGCGCTTCTGCTACCCAGAATTCTCCAGTGATGGAGAGGATGATGAGGAAGGGGCTGAGCTGAGTGAGGGGGATGATGATGATGATGATGATGATGATGATGATGGTGAGCATGAGAGCTGGGATGAGAGTGATGAAGAGCTTTTGGCCATGGAGATTAGGATGCGAGGACAGCCACGCTTTGCTAATTTCCGTGCTGCAACCCTGTCTCCCGTTCCCTTCGCAGCTGGTAAGAAATGGAACACTGTCCCGCTGCGGAACCGCTCACTGCAGAGGATCTGTGCAGTCGACTACGATGACAGTTACGATGAGATTTTGAATGGGTATCCTTCTGTGGACTCCAACGGAGCGCCTGGCCTGCTCTCGTATGGCAGTGACCCTCAAGGTAGTGGCTTCCTGTCCAACTCAGAGTCCACCACTTCACCAGAATTCTCTTCTTCTCTCCCTGACGACTCCTGTACATCCAGCAGTGGCAGCAGTGCCCCCTGTGGCCAACGGAATGGACTACACTTGGCTCCAGCCAGCAAGGAGCTCGCACACCAAGGAGACCCAGTGGGACGGGCACTGACTTCACCTAAAGCCACTGAGACTCACAAAGCTGTTCTGGCCATCCGACTACAAGAACAAGACACCAGTCAGAGAGAAGGTGGGCCTCTTCCACAGGCTCTCCCTGGTCAGCCAATCACAATCAGCTTCAGCCCTACAGAGGAGCAGGCTAAGCCCTACAGAGTGGTGAGTTTAGAGAAGACTCCCATCTGTAAGCCTTACACTGTCGTGGATGTGTCTGCCTCTATGGCCAGCACTGAAGAGCGAGCTTCTGAGAGCACTGCCAAGCCCAAGAGTCCGAACCCTGCATTTGGTCCACCACCTTACCCTGGGGCCTCCAAAAACGTCCCCCTTTCTGCTGGCTCTCCCTTTTCCCCAAAATCCCCCTTATCACCCAAATTACCTCTTTCTCCTAAGTCTGTAGCAATATCTCCAACCTCTCCAGTCTCTCCATTCACTCCTGTCTCTCCTTCAGTACAGGTCTCTCCTAGCACTGCTGCTGCACCCAGTCCTTCCTCCAAGAAGCCTGGGAACATCCGCTACCAGGAGGTGTGGACATCCAGTACCAGCCCTAGGCAGAAAATCCCTAAAGTTGAATTGCTGAGTGGGGGGACATCTGGACCATCACTCCCTCCCAGACACAGCAACCATAAATCGGCTCCCACCTCCCCCGTTGCCGGCCTTTCCTCCTCACGCACTGTACCTGTCAAATCACCCAACTTGTCTGAGATCAAGTTCAACAGTTACAATAATGCAGGCATGCCGCCATTCCCCATCATCATCAGAGATGAGCCTACATATGCACGCAGTTCAAAGAATGCTGTGAAAGTGCCCATTGTGATCAACCCCAGTGCATATGATAATCTGGCTGTGTATAAGAGCTTCCTAGGCCTGAGCGGGGAGCCGCCCCAGCGCAAGCCTGGAGCAGGTAGCCGTGTGACCAGCCACACATATGAAGAGATTGGCTCGTCTGAGAGCACACAGCCCTCTCCAACAGAACACATGCCCAGTGCCAGAAAACCTGCCTCAGCCACTACTGAGGAAGAGAGAGACACCACAAGGGTAGTAGAGGCTCCTCATGAAGACAAAGCTAAAAGTACTACTGACTCCAATGTAGTATCAACCAACTTCTCAGTTACTTTCTCCACTCCCAGGGCCAACGTTACCCCTGCTGCCAGCGCTCTCTCTGGCAGCCTGACCAAGAGCAGCTCTGCCACAGCCAACCTCAGCCGCAGCCGTAACCCCAGCGGTGAGCCGCCAGTGGGCAGCAGTGAGTGCCAGTCCTCCTCCACCAGTGGTTCAGGGCACAGAGAGAAGGCCAGCATGGTGCTTTCTCAGATAGTAGCCTCTATCCAACCCCCACAGTCACCACCAGAGTCGCCCACCGCTCAAGGTAAAACCTGTAGTGCCGAGGAGCTTTACTCTCTCCCCCCTGATGCCATTAAGGGAACCCTCAGCAGACCCAAGTCCCTTCACTGCCCTGAAGACGGTGGCCTGTCAAAGTCCCGTAAAGAAACACCATCCAAGCTTCTCCCCAAGTCTCAGAGTGCCTCGGCAGCCGAAGCTCCCACAAGTCCCAGACCCGAGCCCGGTGCCCCCTTCCCCCCACCTAGATCCACCTCCTCCCCATATCATGCCACCAACCTGCTCCAGAGGCACTTCAGCAATTGGACCAGGCCAACGGGCTCCAGGCCCAGTGATGGGGAGGTCAGCCCTGGGGCAGAGGGCAGGCGCTCAGCCGACAGCAACAAGCCCAAACGCTGGATCTCCTTCAAGAGCTTCTTCCGCCGGCGGAAAGACGAGGACGAGCAGAAGGAGAAAGCAGAGAGAGAGAAGGAAAAAGGGAAGCTAGTGGGTTTGGACGGGACTGTGATCACCATGCTACCTCCTCCCCCCATCCAGAGGCAGCACTGGTTCTCAGAGTCAAAGACGGATGATCCCACCCAGAAACCCACCATCATATTCACTTATAAGCCTGACAGCGGGGCAGGAGGAGATGGGGAGGGGGAGCTCAGGGTGGAGGAGTGTAATGCATCGACAGCGACCAATCTGAACCAATCAGGTGCCCCCAAGAGCAGAGCCAGCCTCCTTATCAGCAAAGTCATGAGGTAAGCCTCTCTTTCTCTTGTTCTCTCTCTCTGAGCTTTTATCGTCATTGAATTTCCATTAAATTCCCATGAAGTTCCCTGGTGACCTTGGTTCAGCTTTTTCTGGTTGATTGTGTCGTTAGCGCTGGAGTATGTGCAGTGTACTAAGTAGGCTAAGGCGTTTTGATCACTGCATTATTTCCTAATATGCTTTTGGGTGCTGAGTCATTTCTGGGGAGTAGGTTTGTTTACGTATTGTTCTCCGTGTTTGTTTACCCATTATGTGTTGCTCCACACTTTTGTAGTGTACAAGTCACATACAGAATCCATATCCAGTGATTCCAGTTACTTATCATTTCCTCTGTGTCATGTGATTATCTCACCTTTCATTTTGTCATAAATAATCTCTTTGACTCATGTGTTTCGCAATTAAGGTACAAAGGTTCAGGGTTTATTTGCCATGTATATAACAATCACAAGTACAAGTATGGTAAAATTCCTATTGGTGAAGGGCTCCCAGTAGTAAACTACTTTAGTAAAGTAGGCTTTAATCAAAGAACAGCGTTTCCCTTTTTAGACGGACAGCAGAGCAACCATATTAAGGGTTTATAACAAGATTTTTTGTCTGTACTTTAAAAATGCCACTGAATGATAGTTCCTTTTGGCTACATCATTTTTCATGTCTTGGTAGTTGCATTTTGAGAATTAATATTTGCCCTCATTTGCTCACTGTCTGCCCAGACAGAGGATAGGGTTAATCACTCTTTCCTGTTTATCAGTGAGCACACAAGTGGAGGGAGTGACCTGAAGCCTGCACAGTAGTGCTCGCAGGTGAATATCAGAGAGAGAGAGAGAGAGAGAGAGAGAGAGAGAAAGAGAGAGAGATAGGTAGATAGATAGCATAAGATCACCTGAGGACTTTTATCTCTCGGCCTGAGTGCGAGAGGGCTTCCAGCCATGGGCAGCTGTGTGAGCCAGTACAGCAGGTAAGTTTAGCACCGAGTGTTGGTTTAGCTGGGTGTGTAAGGAGTTTGTGTGCTTTCTGAGAACTAAACGCTTCATTGGACAGGCTCATTGGTTCAGGCTGTTAGAACAAGTTCTGACAGTTTGGCTTCTGCTGTTCAGGCGTGAGGTCATCAAACCATATCTTCACTAGCATTTTAAAATTGTTTGAGATTGAAAGGAGTGCAGTACCTTTTTTATTTGTGCTTGAATGGTCTTTGTGGGAAACTATTAATAGTAAAGGTAAAGGTAAGTGTTAGCTGCCTCACACCTTGCGTTTTTCGTGTGCTGTTTGTTTCCATTTCCATCTGTTTTCATACCAGGTGGGAATGGAATATATTGCAAAGGAATTTAGAAATGAGCATACGCTCTTAGGACTACATGTAGTTCTTTTATTAGATGGCTTTGACAATGATAATAAACAAGGCACGAGACACCAATGTGAATTACAGAACTGTGCACAAGCCAGAGACCTCAATATATGTAGTTTACAATCACAATTACAGTTAATTTTTCAAGAGATAGTTCTGATGAAATTAGATGCAAAATAATCTACTTGCATATATAAAGGGAAAAAATAAGGAAAATAAGTGAAAAAACAGGAGATTATTGAATGTTATAGACAAAATGGGACTCCTAACAACCATGTAAGATGTCATAGACCACCAAAACTGTCACCATCAGATAAACTTAAAGTACTTAAAGCTTTCATCTTTGACAAGAAGAAGAAAATCAGCTCCACGCTTCCTCCAGATATGGGAAAATCCACCAGTGTTTCTGTCCATCTTTCCATTTTGAGAGGGTATCTCACAGCTATGGGTCTGAAAGGATGTGTAACTGTCAAGAAGCCATTACTGTGACTGTGTCATACTGCAGGTTCAAACATGTTTTGATTTTTACTTCTGTTGGGCCATGAGGAACTCAATGAATGTGTTTGTTGACCATGAGATTATTTTGATGAGTGTCAGTCCGAGAGCAGAAGTTGGTAATAGTTACCTTTCTAAATGTCTTGTCACTATGACTGAAATATTCAGATATGCTTATGTAATGAGACAGTTGAGGTGTTTATATAGTTGAATGAGACAGATTTACTTTTCTAATGTTTTGGAACTGATGTGTTTTATTTTTGAGGAGCATATTATAGAGTCTATGCTAGATCACTGCAGTAGTGAGGTGTGTTTAATGAGGCAGTGTGCTGAAGTCTGCAGAGTTTTTGACCCATGAGGACTGGAGCCTGACACATGTAGTTTACACAGATAAAATACACTTTTTCCACAGTTTTGGAGGTAGGCGACTGTGTAAGGCCAGAATACGAGAAATCTAGTATAGTACAGTTTTGCCCATAGATTTTGGACAGCTAATATCAGTAATTCTGTTGCGCTTAGATTTGTATTGCACTCACTAAGTGATGCGCTCAGACTGTGGGTGGTGGCTTACTGATTTTATGCTGTTTGGAAGCTGTGAATAAAAAGGTTTATGATCTCTAGAGGTTGAATTTCATAAATATAAATTTTATAAATATGCTTGAGTAGAAATAAAAATATTGTCATTTGAAAGTGCTCCAAAAAGTACAATCCTTAAAAATGTTACATGTTCATGTACCTGACTAGCTGGTGCTTGTTGCTGAGGTGGGAACCCTGCAGTTTCACTGATGCTAGTGAGATGAGCTAAAACTGTGACTGGTAAAGCATGCTACTCAAATAAAGCATGACCTGAAAGTAACATTTAACCCACACTCTCAGGAACAACACACACATTTAGATACCACAGGTTTTCTGTCCATAGCGTCACCTCATGTTTGTGCTGTTGATTTGTATCAGCAGTGCTGACCTGGAATATTTGCAGTAAAATAAATAATGATATGAATATGGAGCTATAAATAATAGCGACAGTAGTTAATTAGTGCAGCTCTGCCCTCTTTCTCTGGGCTAAACTCAGTAATCAGCGCATGCAATTTGGGGTTATACATAATGAAGTTGCTGCAGTCATTTCTGATCCAGAATCTGAGGCGTCATACTTTAGGCATCTTAAGAGGCCACTGAGGGGAGAAAACATGTCTGTTCAGAATAGAGCCGTGACAGTGTGCCTGAAGCCTTCACACATTTCTCTCTCTCTCTCTCTCTCTCTCTCTCTCTCTCTCTCTCTCTCTCTCTCTCTCTCACGTCTGCAATTTAATACACAATTACTGTTTCATTGCTTAATTTGATGTATTGGAGAAAAAAATAATAAATTGAAAGCCTGTGCAAAAGTTAGGGCACATTTTATTGTACCATTTTTTTTTTCTCCAGTATTTTAAACTCAAACAGTAAAAATTGTGCACTAAAATTAGCAGACAACTGCTACAACTGTGTTCTCTGTAGAGGATATGTTAACTTATTTTCACTTACAAAAGCAACAAAATATGTAAAATTTGACCCAAGAATTTTAGACTTTTTTAAATTACATGTACATTTGATTTACTTAACAACAGGTCATGTTATGTCTTTTTTCCCTCATTTGTTTTGATTTGAAATAAATGCAGATGAATGGGGGGAAAAAATGTAAAGGATTTTTAAATGTGGTATTTATTGAAAGGGAGATCAGACTTACATGCAGCTCTGGCACAGAAACACACACAGACATGTGTGTGTGTGTGTGGGGGGCGGCATGTGTGTTGCAAGCGTTTCATCTAGAGTCTGAGTACAGTAGTAAGTTAGTCAGCATATGCCATTCAAGTAGGGGCATCTCAGCTGGTGGGATAATGGGACTGACTATTCAGCGACTCTAGGTGAAGGGGACCCTCAAGGGGCCTGGATTAAAAAAAAGTTGAGGTTAGTGTGTAGTTTGAACTTGAAAGAAATAATCACTAGCCAGCTAGGGTTGCCAATGCTCACACTTTCGGCCACTGTTTCGGCCACATCTCTGACGTCAAGTAAAAAGATGCAACAAAGCCACATCCTGATGAAACAAAATTCAGTTGGACCACAAGACTACTTTTTCAGCATGATCAGCTGAGCTTGGTATATAAATAAACATAACAGATACGCTTTCAGTTGGCTGTATACTGCATTAATTAGCATTAAAAGCAGCCCTCTGCATTTTTTTGCCCTCACTTGAAATGGTGGTGCAACGACAGTAACCGTTGGAATTAAATGCGAGAGAAGACCTCAGTAGCATGAGCAACTGCTTCTCATCAGTCGGAAGTCAGTGTGGATGTATTTTAGTGCACTCTGCCTGTTTCCTGTTCATCTGCAATAAAGCGCAAAATAAACATTAAGTAACAACTGTTAACCTCCTGAACCCTAGGCTTATTATTTGATTATTAATCTTAAGGCTTATTAATTAGTAACTACTATGAAACTAATATGCAAGCTAAGAGAGTTAGTAACTGAAATGTGAGTCTTCATATGGACCTTCAGGGTTTATAAGGTTAAAAAAAATCCTGTTGAGTTGACTTTAAATAAGAAGTAAAGCATTACTGCAACCTTTTTAATGTACACTTCTGTGCAAATGTTTAGGTACCCCTGGCGAAATTACATATTTTGTTGTATTTTGTTATAAGTAAACACAGCCTCTACAGCAGACTACTAGAATAACATTTTTCTGCAAATGTTAATGCACACTTACTTTGTATTTGATTAACATTAAAAACGAAATTGATTTTTTTCCAAATCATTATTTGATATTGTCTGTAAAAAGTTCCTCCAGGAATCAGCAGTCACAAATTCACCCAACCTTTGCAATTTGGTCCCATCACCATTATTACATCAGCGTTATTTCCATATTAAGCATGTAAATTGTATTAGTGCTTTCATAGTTATTGTAAATGTCATGCTAATGTGTGGTTTTGCGGTGGGGCACGGGGTGTAGTTGATAATCCCAGTTTTTTTGGCAATGAGGAAGTATTGTGGTAATTATATTGTTCAAAATAAAAGCCTTATTATAAAACTTATTATAAAATAAGTTTGCTAGCACTTTATTTTACTGTTGTTCCTCATCTTTCCTGATATCTTTCCTGATATTTGACGGTAGAAGTATGGTGCTTTTCCTGTGTACAAGTAGTTTCTTTACTTATATAGTATATTTCTGTAGGTTCTCATCTCTCAGAAGCCCACTTAGGCCCAATCCCTTTTCTTATTTTTGCTCCTGCTCCTTGTTTTCAAGTACGCTACAAGGGGTAGTGGTTGAAATCTTGCCCTATAAAATTGGACAACCCTTAAATAAAAAAGAACATTACTTTATTAACAGGCTACTTGCGTTGCTCTGTAGGCAACCCTGCCAGCCTGCAGTGACAGCAGAGGAGGGTAAAGTTCAGCAACCTCTCTGCTGGGCCTTACTTAGATTTAGCGCATCATATGCTACAATTATTTATTATCGCTCACCCCTAATTCTTCTGTGATATGAAGCTGAATTCAGCTATTTGCCAGCTTCTTGTATAAATTTTCCCATTCCGCCTTAAATGGTTACATTCTGGCACCTCAGGCTTCAGAACTGCTGCACCATTTAACAGGAAACAGGAAATTTAGCTAGCTAGCTAACAAGACATCAGCATACTACTAGCAATTTTTATTATGGTTGTTTTGAAGAAAAGGAACACGATCATACTATGGTTATCATCATTTTTTAACAGAGAAAATACATTTATGGGTGTCTTTGGTCGCTTGCGTTAACACTCCATCCGGAGTGTGCCTCTGAAAATCCTTGGAGCCGTAACACTTCACCCTACCCTATCTTTCTCAACAAAAATCAGGACACCCTACTCCTAGGCGGAGGGGAAAGGGCTATGTGGTAGGGGCAAGGGGTGAAATGGGATTGAGCCTTAGTTTCTTATTTATTTGTCCCTTGTTTTTATCATCACAAATTTGTACAGTTTTATTGCAAACATCCCTTCAGAAAAAACAGAGTCCTTAGATTAGCATAGACATGGAGAAAGGCTACTGCCAAATCAAGCGGTTAGCTCTCAGCAATAATAAAAAAGCCTTCAGGATCCTGTTGAAAATGAATAACCCCGAGTTTACACTGTCTCTGTGTTTGTCTCCTGTAGTCAGATGCCAGCTGAGGGTCCAGACACGGATATGCCCGCTGCCACCTCTCTGCCCGCCAAGCTGGAGCTGTCGCCTGTGTGTGAGGCGGCCAGCCCCTCCACTCGGCCCGCCACTCGTCCCCTCTCACCCAGCGAGGGCAGCGCCAGCCTGGGGGAGCCAGAGGAGGACGAGGGCACACATACTCACTCTCACTCACATTCACCTGCTTCCAGCTCCTGCAGCGCCACCTACACCAACCTGGGTAAGTACTGCACACGTTAAGCCTCCTGTAATCATACATAAACACAGACACGTTTTATTTCTGGGGGTCTGGACATCTGTCACTGAATACGTCGTCTGGAAGAAAGCCAGTGGCTCCTGATGGTGGGGATTTGATTAGCTCTGAATAGATTTGGTTGGCTCTGCTAGCTCGCTGCTACAACAGAAAAGGGCAGTGTTTTGCCAGAATTCTGTGCTTTCTACAAAATACTACAAAAAGTTCCAGGTGCGCCTGACAGTGTGAGGTGTGTTCAGGCTGAAACACTGTTTAGTATATGTCATATCCATATACTGTTTAGAATAGAACAGTATATGAATATGGGTCCTCAGCACCAAAGATCTAGTCTCTTCGTAAGATACAGTCCACCATGCATATGACATGTCAACAGTTTAGAAAGGACACTCGTGTGCATGGTGCATAAATTTGTGTAAGAGCTTGCATGTGTGTGGTTCTTCTAAGCGTTATTTGTGTTCCAGTGATTTATTAAACTGTGCGGTGGTCACAATGGAAAATCACTTTTTCTGTCATTTCGTTAAGCTGAGAATAAAGCTTTTCTGCACTTTCTCAGGGTGTCGTATAGGAGACATTTGCTTTCTAGTTTACCCAGAGAATAGGATTAAGAAGAATATTAGCTGAGTAGTAAGGAGCTGTGTGCTGTGACTGGATACCAGTCCGCTAGCAGAACTCATTCTGATCTTCATCTCCTGAAAAGTTCAACTTGTGTTAACTAAATGATGCTAAAAGGCATTTAGTTTAATGATACTGCCACATTTTGAGTACTTGAAGATTGTATATTTTGTTGCTTGAAGTGCTTGAAGATATTGAAGTTTAAATAATTACTTACAGTTTTAGTGTATTGAGAGCTTTCATACACTGTTTTTAGATACTGCAGACTGTGTTAGGATTAATAAGTAGCCACTGTCATGGTTTTAGTTTGTAAAGCATACACAAGGTGAATTTCTAGCCGTCATTCTTTAAGTGATATGTTGCCAAAGCCTATCACAAGAAATGGGGACTTGCACGTGAGTCGCATGTCAACGTGGATGTGGACTTTGATTCACGACTTGACTCAGACTCAAGACTTAAGACTTATGTAATTAAAAAAAAAAGCACAAACAAAACTGGTTAATTTAGTGCTGCCAATGTTAAGACTGGAAACGAATAAAACCTTTTGTTTCCAATCTTACGTGTATGATTGTGCCTTTGCAGTTCTACTTTGGTCATGCACAGTGTTGAGGGTTCAGTGCATTGCATTATGGGTATTGCAGTGAATTTATCTTATTACTTTGGCAACTATAGTCACTCATTGACACGTTAACTATCTGCAGTAAAGTGAAACACTTCACCAACATTCCAACTCACTCTTTTGGAATAGGAAACGTGGTAGATGTGGTTATTATCCCTGAGCAGCAGCAAAAGGTAAACTTACTCAGGCCCTGGGGCTAGTTATGGGAAAAGCTCCCTTGATTTGTCCGACCACAGCCTGGAAGGAGAAATCAGAAAAAATAAACTTAAAAATAGACTTAATTACTGTGTTGTCGTCTTTGCAGCCCACAGTGGTATCAGGTTCGATACAGCTTCAAATGATGAGCTTTTCATTATAGAAAAACCTTTTGTCTCAAGGTCAGAACACAAGGACTAAATGCAGGGTTGAAAGGGAGGATGTAAAACCAGCAGTATCTGATTTAGCTTTAGTTGTTTAGTAGTTTGGTAGTTTATATCTAACTGAAGTTTTAGTAGGTTACAGATCAGGTTCCTCTAAAACTTGCTAAAACTTCAGCCAGATTAGCTGTTACACTAGGTCTCAGATTCACACCCAGAGACTCGAGACTTGACTCGGACTCGTAATTGTTTGAGCTGACATGAATCATATGTTTGTCAACAAACAGAATATCACTTGGGTGTGTTTTTGTCAGTAGGATTAAGGCAAATACATGTAAATGAGCAGGAAAGCGCTTTTTTTTTGGACATCATGAGTCTTAAACAACACAAGTTTTAACTTATGACTTTGAGAGGACAGCAGTGAGTATTGTTTGTTTAACTGAGCTCGAATTGTGTCTCTTGTCTGCTGGGAGCTATTAAGTATGAACAGCTACAAAGCAAGACAGCTGCTCAGCTAATTTGGCTTTTTAGGTTTGCACAATACAATTTAACTGTCTTTCAAAATAAAAAGGACGAATTGTTAATCATAATTATTTGTATGGCAGTTAATTGTCGTCTAAAACTTAATGGACATGAGAGAACTAATGTTACCATCTATGAAGACTGTGATCTCTCTTAAGTAAGTTCCGAAGAATTTCTTAACAAATGCTGTTTATCTGCTATGAGCCAGAGCCAACAAGCCATTATTCTATCATTTATTGACTTTCCCAGCTGCAGACTCGGCCCTGCTGGCTGCTGATGAGTAATAGTGGCAGCACTGGAACATGCTTTACTGAAACTGAGGAGTTTATTTGGCTCCATCTCAACATCAGATACAGAGAGGGGAAAAGCTTTAATTCCTGTCTGAGTTGGGCCTGTTGAACATGTCTAAACAGCAGCTGGAGAGGGTTAGCCTTTCTCTCTCTAACACGTCACATACGCATGCACACTACTGGGTGTATGTGCCTGCTGTGGTAAGGAGAGGAGAGCAGGTGAGGGGTTAAAGCTGGCGACTAAAGCGTGTAGCTGTGGATCAGACAGGATGATTTCTCCAGCTGCTTTAGCAGATCCTGGCACTGTCAGACTCCTCTATTCCCTGTTCACTCTTTAGTTTTTGAGTAGGTTAGTGTAGACGTTGAGTAGACGTTGCATGGCTGTACAAAAGAGTTATTCCTTTGTACTTGGCATCATGCATGCAAGCACATGCTTGCTCTCTAACTCTCATACACACAGACACACAGTGTGGGGAGGGAGAGCAGCTGACTGACTCAGTCTCAGATATAGCTTGAACAGAGCAGGACTCTCTCTCTCTCTCTCTCTCTCTCTCTCTCTCTCTCTCTCTCTCTCTCTCTCTCTCTCTCTCGCACTCTCTCTCTCTCTCGCACTCTCTCCCTCTCTCTCTACTGGGGGAGTGTGTGCGTGTTCCCTAGGCTAGCTTCTCTCTGAACTCTGGACTGAGAGGGTGGCACAGAGGAGGTAGGTCTTTCTCTTCTCTTCTCTTCTCTTCTCTTCTTCTGCTCTTTAGTTCTCTTCTTCTGCTCTACTCTTTCTCTTTCATTCTCTTCAGTTCTCTCTTAGCTACTCTTCAGGTCTGTTGTCGTCAGTTCTCTTCTCCACTCTTCTCATCAGTTCTCTTCTTTCTACTCTTCTCCTCTCCTCAGTTCTCTTTAGTTCTCTTCTCTACAGTTCTCTAAAGCTCTTTCTCTTCAGATCTCTCCTCCTTTCTTTTCTCTATGCTGTGCTATTGCTGTATTGTTTTTTCACTCAAGGCAATTTGAGTCCATCAGTCAGTGTTTGGAATAGTAGTTTGTCCATAGATTCATGTGGCATACATTTGCCCATGAGTGATCCCTGTAGGTAAGGATTATCAGAGGGAGAATTTATGTGTGTTGCAGCTTTTTGTGGGAGTGTAACTGTATAAGAGCATCATAAATTGTCATTTAATGACAACAACTAGACTAAAATTAATGACATCATAGCTTTGGTCATTTTAGTGTGATCTATAAAGTTTTGTCTACAGGCCATATCCTTTCACAATCATAAAGATGAAACAAAATTTAAAGACAATACTAGCCGTTCAGAAATCACTGCAACACACTTTTTGGAGGCCAAGACTGTAGCACATTTTAATGGTTTTGAAGAAAATGGTTCCACTGATATCTGTTGCTCACCAGAGAGATACAGTGAGCCAAGATGATTATTTCTAGTTCAAAGTTCATACTTTCTATGATTGAAATTCACTGATTTGCTGTAAAGCTTGAAGAGAGGCAGTATAAGTTCTCAACTTAAAGAAAGTTTTAGAGATCCATGTTGGCATTCTCATCATTTGCAAATAATGGAATCAGAAACCCTCACTGCATCTTCATTAAGAAAGTTTCTTTGAGCTCTCAAGCGTATCTAAAACAAATTATTTATTTGAGTTATTTTTATAATTAACATAAAGTGTAAACTTCTTGTAAAGAAGTCACTTTTAAAATGTATGTGGCTTAAAATAATGGGAAGGGAGTATCAGCAGTAGAAGATGCCAGCAAAAGATTTGAATCAAAAAGTAATTAATTGCATTGGCAGGAGGGTGTGGGGAAATTTGAGGCTTTGGCACATTTTCCCATGAGGCTTTGGCCCTCGGCTCACACTGCTGAAGTGTTTACTGAGCCTCTGGCTGTCTGTAAGACTGCAGTGCCATTTCTATGCATTAGTCACAGGTCAGGGTTGGAGTGCAGGGTTAGTGCTATGTTTTCTCACTCAGACTCTTCTATTTTTAAATACTCAGTTGAAGAATATTCTTTAGTTGATGATCTACACTTCTTTCTATAAGGGCTTGGTAGTTCAAACTTGAAGCCTTCTATAAATTATGGTAAATTCTACCCACCACACTCAAAGCTCATGCTGCAGGTGTACTATGAACTTACTCCTGCCATAATGAACCAGCCGGGGTCCGTATATTCAGTCTGTTTCCCCTCTCTCACTCACTTCCCTGCCTTGTTTACCTCTCAGTTTCTCCTCTGTTTTGATTTCCTTTGTGCTGCATCTTTAAACTGACTCTGTTAAGGTCCACCAGCTCCACTTTCACTAATCTCTCATTCGTTTAGACGATAATTAAGGGCATCGTTAATATTCACACTCACACATTTCTGCAGCTCTTAGTTAGCATGAGATGAACTCTGCTTGTGACCTTGGTGGTGCTCAGCATGCTCCTCGTGCTGAAATCAAAACTGAGGGAAGAAGTAACAGAGCTCACTGTGGAGATATGAGTTTATTTGAGCTGCACTATCTGGCCTGACAGATTGAGACTCAGGCCTGTTTCGCACATGCTACCTCTCCGTGGCGCAAGCAACACAAAATGTCTTGCTTTTCATTGCCACACTCGCGTTAACAGGTCAGAGCGTTCACACAGACTGTGCGAGACACGTCTCAGGAGCCGCAGACATTTACAAAAAAGACGATGAGGGTTAGCTGACATAACAAAACTGGTAGTTAGCATTCTTCTTCAAGCATGTTCCAATGACATTGCGTTAGCGGGAGTTTAAAAAGATGGAGAGGCGTATGCTAACCTTCACCGTTTCACCCTCCTAGCGCTAGTAGAATAATGACAATGGGGGAGACATAGCCAGCGGTTGGAAGGAGACACAACTAAATAGAGGAGAAAACTGGGGAAGATGACAAAAAAGATAAAAAAAAGTCTTCAGTTCAGGCCATTATCAAATGGAATACTAGCGTTCATGTCACATAGAGGTAGTATACGCGGAACAGGCCTCACACGGATCTCATCTCTCATTCAGTGAGTAAGTGTAAATGTAATCTGGCCAAAGTCCATATCCAGATGCTATCCAGATATGAAACACATTAATGCGAGCTGTCAGCAGCCTCATACAGTATAAGAAAGCACATAAACAAGTCTACTTGAGATTACTTAACAACTCGACACAATCTGAGTCCGTTTACATGATCCTAATTTGTTGTTTGAGTAGAGTTTCCCGTGCAAAACTTTAAAAGGAAACTAAAAAAAGTAAACTTGGCTACATTTGGAGTAAAGGGAACAATGTGTACATTTTATGTTTTACTGACCTTTCGCTTTAAACCTAGCTCTTCTGGCACGTTAGCCACAAATCCTTGGACTACTTGGATGAAATCATTTTCGTCACTTAAAAGGGGGGTTCGTCTAAGTCATAAGAGCATCTGAGGCAGCTGCAGATTGAGATTAGAGTGGAGATTATGCCTCCCTCAGATGGATTAAAGCAGATTACAGAACGGCTGTTCATTGATGGCACTCTGTTCTAAGGATTTCTCCATTTTTCCTTATTTTGTTATACGAGGACCATGCAGGTCTGAGTTTGTGGTAGTGCTTGGAGCATATGTGACCTGCAGAGACTCAAATAGGACATAGAGGTACAGATGTGTCATGCTACAGGTGCAGAAGAGAGTGGGCTGTCATTTTCATAGTTCAATAGGTTTTCAAAATGAAGCGCAGTATGAACAGTAACTATTATTGACCACTTTTTTTCACTCTACTGTCTCTTCCTGAGAAGCTTCAGCTGTGAAAATGTCTGAAGAATCATGAGTTTAAAGAAATACAAAACAGCACAATGCTGTATTTTCCTAACACTCCTGCTGTGTGCTAGTGCTGCTGTTTGTCTTTCTCTCTGCTCTGCAAAAGCTCCGCTTCAGTCCATTCCCAGCAGGCCACAGAATCAGGGCAGAGTTAACTAAAGCCCTCAAACTCAATCCCAGAGAGAGAGAAAGAGGGGGCGAGGTGGAGAGAGACAGACAGAAGGAGAAATGTTAATGGAAATCAATTCAGTGCTTGCTCTATTGGCATTCCTGTTAGTTTTACCCATATAAACTGAGCTCTGGACATCTGAGGCTCAGCAAGACGCTTCACAACTATGCCTAAATGTTTTATTGATAGAGCTGTAGGGCACAGATACAACAATCAGATGTCTTGTTTTCATGGACTATGCTGGACTCTGTTCCGTGGTGGGCTGCTGCACTATTTCTGAAATTCTATTGATGTTTTTGATGTTTGTGTTTATGAACTGTTTCTTAGCGTGAAATTGGAACAAACTTTAACAAGTGTTTGAATTCACTCATGGTCTCTCTCTCCCTTTCCATCTCTCCTCCCTTCTTTGTCTGTCTGTCTGTCTTTGACCCGCTTTTCTCACACTTCTTCTCATTCTTTTTTCCCCTCCCTCTTTCTCTCTCTTTCTCTCTCTCTCTCACTTTAGGTCAGTCCAGGGCCAGTATGATTCCCCTGAAACATCCCAGGCACCCTAAAGCCTCTGACGACACTCTGCACTCTGAGCCTGAGGGTTCTGATCCTGGCTCTAAAGCCACTCCTCCTCCTCTACCTAAGAAGGCCGTTCCCCGAGCCCATACGGAGCCATCTCTGTCCAGAGAGTCTGCAGCTCCGCGGCCGCGTGGTGAGGCCAAGCCAGGCGGCACCAGCTTGAGTGTAGCCAATCCGCTGTACGACCTAGACTCCACCTGGGAGACAGCCAGTCAGAGCTCCTCCCTCAGCTCCGACGCCCGGCAGCTTGATGAGTCCGGAGACTCTCTGGAGCGACCTGCAGGGGGGCGGAGTCTGTCGTGTCTTACCAACAGCGGCTCAGCACAGGGCCGGGAGAGGAGGGCCGGCGAGCGCAGGGGCTGCCGCAGCACAGAGAGCTTGACAGCCAGAGGGCGCTCATCTGGCAGGTAGGGATGCAGTGGCTGGTTACACGTGATTCAGAGGACGCGTGTGCTAGCCTTCACCCTCCTAGTGCTGGTAAAACTGTGTGATTAGGGGGTACCTAGCTAGCGGGTGCAAATGTTAATGCCTAAATATGAGGAGAAAATTTGGATAAAAAAAAGGTGAATAAATAAATGAAATCCACATGTTTAAATGTGCATTGGAACATTGTATCAACAAAATCTTTTCAATTGGTTTTGAATAGTAAATGGAAACTGAAAACACAATAATTCTAAAATCTAAATAATTCTAAAACTTGGAGCCCCACAAAATGTCACACAGTGTACATATTTGTCTGTTTTTTTTGGAATATTTCCATATAGCTCTACCTAAAGGGGAATTCCAGTGGTTCTTCAAAAGATTCTACATAATTGAATCATTGCAATGTAAACAGAGATTGAGAATGCTTTGATGTGAAACTTCAAACCAGCTCAGATTCAGTCTCTACACTGAAGGTGATAGAAGTTAGCTGTCTACAAATTTAGCCATTGTATTTACTAATCAAAACAATCAGTAAAAACGTGCTTTATATGTAATTTTGATAATGGGAGAAGATTGTGAAGGCCCCCTAAAAATACATTTTTCTGGGGACTATTTATGCAATTAATATATTTTAAAAATTTACTTTGGGCCAAAACCTTATCGTACAGGTATCATAAAACGATGTCTCAGGCATCAGGAAATGTATTTGTAACCATTTCTTATAAACCTTTTTGTAAAGGAGTCCACCACTGTAAGCAATTCTGTAAATTTCTCTAGAATGGAACATTTCACATCAAACCAGTCTGAGTGATTTTATTTACACTTTAATAATTATATTATTATATGCAGACATTTTGAAAAAGCTGTGGAATTCATTGACAATGTGAAATACAATATCAGCTGCTAACAGCAATAGTATGAATAAAATCATAACGATACCCATCCTAATGTGCAGGGGCAGAGACGGCGGCAGTAAGCCCCAGAGGCAGGCTCTCTATAAGGGCATAGATAGCTGGGAGGAGGTGGTGGGCCGCATCCGCAGCCTGCACACAGAAACCCTCTGCAAACTAGCCAGCCGCTGCGAGGATCGCTTCATGGCCGGCCAGAAGGACCACTTGCGCTTTGGTACGGACAGTTGGTCCCACTTCCGGCTGACCACAGGCAAGCCCTGCTGCGAGGCGGGAGATGCTGTCTACTACACTGCTGCTTACGCGAAGGACCCACTCGTCAACTACGCCGTTAAGGTAGATCACTTTCCACTGTACTTGGGTTAACAGCAAATGATTCCATAATCTGAAGAATATATTAGCAAAATTTGTGAAAAGAACAAAAATAAAAAGAAAGTATTGGCAAAAGTGAAAAGCAGGAAATAGAAAAGGAAATATGTATATTTCTTTTGATTTAATTACTACTTGTAAAATATCTTTACATTTTCACAGTAGTTTGCTTGAGGATTTTATTATTTTTGTCTAGAACTTTTGGCTCAAAATTAACTCCTTATCTTAGCATTGCCTCACATCCAAACAAAACTATTGGAAGTGTGGTTGAATGACAGTTGAGCGGAGTTATTAGTATTCGTAAGAGTAGGCGAGACGAGCAGACTGTGGATGACAGCGAGAGAGTGAGAGCTGTATTATTTACATGAGAAAACCTTCAGTGTCGCAGCACATCAAAGAGTTTTCTACATTAAAGAGCAGTACTTGTTTTTCCCCTACACACTCTCATAGATAAACAACTGCAGCATCTGCATGGAGACACTTGCAAAGTCCCAAATTAAAAGCCACCCTCTGCGTCCCACCCCCTCTCCACACCCCAGCTCACCCACCCCCTCCGCTCAAACTGTTGTCACACACCACATGTTTTATTCATAAGCCTCAAATGACTTGGCAGAACATTAGTATCAAGCTACTGTTCTGGGAAAAAAGAACTGAATGTTTTGGTCCTTATGCAGTTTTAATGGCAATCAAATGATCTGAGCAAAGACCCTCTTGCTTCTGTTCAGTCTAATCATTCTGTGTTCCACTTTTCATTGTGGTATGCACTGCAGTGTGCACTCAGTGAGAACAATAAAACTGTTTTTTTTTTTTTTCAAATTCACACCAAGTATGGTATTTACAAAGATGGCATATTAGCAATGGGAGGCAGACTGGATATGTTTGAGAAATTATCTACACTGTAAAATGTGGAACAGGGCGGAAGTTGATTTGAAGTGTTTGAGGTTTGTAAAATATTTCTTTTGTTCATATAAGTTAAAATTACACTTTTCATTGTTTGATTCAAAGGATTTGAGTTAAATAAAACCAGTAAAATTTCTTGTTACTACATAAAGTACGTTTTTAGATTGAACAGACAAACCATTTTTACTGTGTGGGTTTTGCATTGTTTTTGTGATGTCACAAAAATCTTCACATAAACATATATCCACTTATTCAGCCTACAGCCGCTTAGCCCGACCAATTCATACTGAAGTTATAATGTGGGTTCAAGCCCAGACCGCTTTTTGAATTAGGTGCAATACAAGGCAGCCAATCAGAACAGAGCTCTTTTAAATATATCAGTCTTACAGACACAGAAAAAATAACAGCTGGTTTAATTCTTGTGAATAAAGAGAGGTTGGAAAATGGTTGTGTAAAAAATTAATGTATTTAATGATTGAAGTGCATAAAGCATTAAATATAAATGTTACAAATGGTCCTCAGGGAGGACAAAAAAATTACGTACTTTAAAAATGTATGATATGGGATATGTATCATGTTTTATTTTTATGGGGTTTGATCAGTTGGAACACTGATTTTTATTTATTGTCTACTGCATGCACACATCACTACATCTTATAAGCAGGCTAATTGTGCTCTCACTGATTCATGATGTCCTGGTAAGCAGGACCAATTATGCCCTCATCAACTCGCAGTATGTTGACAATAGGTGGAAACTCTAGACAGACATGCCACAATGCAGTGCTCTTTTAGTACTGACAAAATCCACATGCTTAGAAAAGCTTATCTTGATATAATTTATAGTGATAATGATATTATGTCATCACATTGTCCACCCCCTGCCATTCTCCATTGTACCCCACTAAAATGTGCACACATTACCCTCCATTGCTGCTGCATATACTCTACACAGCTGTTCCAGCATCTCACCTGTATGCTCACTACCTCTATTATGGTCATGTGTGCATTAGTATGAAGTGACAGTGGAAGTTTGATGGCGTGCAGAGTTTTCGTAATTAAAGGGGGAGTGATTTAAAGTTTTATCGATCAGCATGCAGCTCAGTTCTGTCCTTAAGGGTGTGATTTCCACCCCTCACTGACTGGAGACACATGCAGAAGAGCAGCTGGGAGATAAGAGGATAGATAAGATGACTGCTGTGGCTTTGATCAAACTAGAAGAGAGAGAGAGAGAGAGATGAAGTGGGAATAGGGATATTGGGAGAGGCTGTCACTTTGTATTAAAGCTCGGAGGAGCCGTTCAGCCCACGCTCAGCCCTCCTCATCTGAGATCTATAGCTGAAAGAGTAATAACCCCCGTCATCAGGCAAAATGAGATGGAGCTAGAGGAACATCTCTTTCCTGTCGCAGCCCCTCAGCTTTCAGAATGTTCATGAGTTGCTTCAGGCAAGGTCGCTGATCAGGCAGCTCATAATCACGACTATTAACGTGTACCTGTCTCTAAGTGATGCTTTAGCCTGCTGGATTAAACTTTGTATGCAGTAGAGGTTATGTCGTGTTATGTTATATGAAACTATGTAAGAAATTGCAAGCAGACCATTGTTACTATAGCGAAATACATTCCATTGTAGTCCTTAATTATAAATTGTTAGTTCTGATAAGTTTGCAATTTAGTGATTTGCAAGCTGTATTGTTTTTTTTACTATGCTGATCTTCAGTGAAAATATCCTGTCTGTAAAAATGTAAGTATGCTACATAACTTTTAATAGAATTTAGGGCTACAACAACTATTTGATGAAATTCGATAATTAAACGTTTTTGAGCGACTCAAAATATGTGTTCATACAGTAATTAAACATTTGGTCGCTCACCGACCAAAAAGCTGTTCTCAGTTTTTAAGACAACAGAGTTAAAAAGGCTCTATTTCCTCTTCTCTCCTTCACAACTCATCAGTGACATGTTCAGACGGTCTCAGCAACCTGCTTAGGGTTGCCAGATTGGGGAGCATCCCCTGGAATTTTATGCTACTTTCTGTGACAGTAATAGTTCATTAGTAATGATTTTCCATTACATTGTAGTAGTAATAATAATAATACATTTAATATCTTAGTAACAATAAATAAAATTTCATTTAAATGAGATTTTAAAAAATGCTTTTCATTTAATCATTTAAGTGAAAAGCATATCTTGGGCTTTCCTTATTTTTGTGGAATGTTTGCTTATCCCAGAAAATATCTGCTACAATTTTCAAAAATGAAAATATTCAATAGTTGTAGCCCTAATATTATGAAATCTAAAATATAACATTTTATATAATTAAAATAATTAAAATGTGTATAAATAAAAAAAAAGTCCTAAAAACATTTGATTGTCGTATACTTTGTTATTATTAGTTATGTAATTTACATTCTGCACTTCTGACTATTTGATTTAAGGTTAAGAAATGACAAAAACATGGGAAAAAATGTTTTTTTGTCTCTCTGCAAATCCTATCTTCTTAGGAACACAATCGATTGGCAGTTTAAAACTTAATACAGTAATTCTATATCACAATACTTGACAAAAAAGCCTTAGTTGTGCCATATTAGCAAATAATCATGCCACAGTGTTTTCTGTTCAGCGTTTTACATATTTCACTGCACTGAATCCAGCAAAACAGAAAAAGTTATGTTCTCCTTATAAGGAAACATACAGTTGCTTAGTGTTCTTGAAGTACTGATTATATTCACAGCATGCTCAGAAAATATTTAATACACTAAACAATAAACATACAGGTTAATAAATACACAAACAAATAGACAAGACAATAAACCTACAGGACAATCAATACACAAGACAGTAAACATACAGGACAAATACACAAGACAATAAAGAAACAGGACAACAAACAGTATACACATATGGGTATCATATGAAGGGGTATCAAAGCAGCATATGAATGGAGGAACTAGTGCAAACTTTGTAAACATAGGAGCATTCAAAGGATCAGAGAATTTAAAGTGCAGTTGTGCAGTGGTGGTAAAGGGTTGTGTGATCAGTCTGTGGTGGATAACAATACATATCACTGTATTGCCAACTCCACCTGTGATTGAGAAGTATTTCATTTCAAATTACACCATGCTTTTGTTACTGCTGTCAATAACTGTGACTTCTCTTGGTAAATCCGTATGGGGACATTTGTGAAATTAGTCACATGGATTTTGTCCATGTTGCTCAGCTCTAGTATCATGCATCCCAGTGTATAAAGCCCTATATTAAAGGCTGTCTCTTCCTTGCTCTCTCTGACATCAGATCTGCAGGTGCAAGGTAAAGGAGACGCAGCAGCAGTTTTTCCACAGCCTGGCCGTGCGTCAGAGCCTGCCCGTACACTTCAACATCCAGCAGGACTGCGGCCACTTCCTGGCAGATGTGCCTGCCCGCCTGCTACCCTGGGAGGAGGAGGAGAGTGAGGAAGAGAAGGACGAGAAAGGAGAGAAGGCAGAGAAGAAGAGCGAGGGAGGGGAGGAGGAACGGAAGGTAGGGCAGAGCGAGGAGGACGCACTGGTGGATACGAAACTGCGCAGTCGTGTGGTGGTGATCACACGCGAAGTGCCCTTTCAGACAGTGGCTGACTTTGTGCGTGAAGGAGTGGGGCGGCATGCCCGTAACCCGGAGTTGTATGAGCGGCAGGTGTGCCTGCTGCTGCTGCAGCTGTGCGCCGGCCTGGAGCACATGAAGCCTTACCACGTGACTCACTGCGACCTGCGCCTGGAGAATCTGCTGCTGGTGCACTGCCAGCCAGGCAACCCCTGGAACCTGGACCTGCTGGAGCCCAACAACAACAACAGCGCTGCCGCCTCAGCTTCGTCTTCTGCCTGCCCCGCCCGTCTCATCATCAGCAATTTCTCGCAGGCCAAGCAGAAGAGCTCGCTGACCGAGGAGCCATCCGTAGTGCTGAAGGACCGCTCACGGCTGGCCCCCGAGCTGCTGAGTGCCACCCAGTACCGCAAGTGCGATGAGTTTCAGACAGGCATCCTCGTATATGAGATGCTTCACCGGCCTAATCCGTTTGAGGAGGCGCCGGGGCTGAAGGAGCGAGAGTATGCACGTTCAGACCTGCCGCAGCTGCCCACACGCTCCCTCTACTCGCAGGGCCTCCACCGTTTGGCCTCCCTGCTGCTAGATGCCAACCCGTCTGAGCGCATCAGCATGGCCGACGCCCGCGCCTGCCTGCAGTGTCTGCTGTGGGGGCCGAGGGAGGACCTCTTTCACACGCTGGGTACTGGTGCCACACCAGCTCAGCGGCAGACCACGCTGCAGAACTGGCTGGACCTGAAGCGCACGCTGATGATGATCAAGTTTGCAGAGCGCTCACTGGACTCGGGCTGCGGAGTCAGCCTGGAGGATTGGCTCTGCTGCCAGTACCTGGCCTTTGCCAGCACAGACTCCGTCGACAGGGTTATCCGTATCCTGCAGGAACTGCAGGGACAGCTGCTCTGAGCTCAGCTGCTCATGCTCGGATTCATTTGGATAGGTGGTTTTGGATTACCTCTGGTCAAGCATAGTTTGGTGTTTTTCTTGCTTTAACACAGTGGTTCTTAACTCCAGTCATGGGGACCCAGTGTTCTAGATAGGTTCAAGTACTTCGTGGTAGAGCTGGGCGTACACTACACAACTTTTAATATACTTACAGATTTACTTACAAACATTTTCACAGAATGAAACACGTTTTTCACAGAATGTCTTTTAATTTTGTGGTGAGGGTACGCACAGTAGATAGATCTTATTGGTAAGATAAGACAAAAAGTGGATATCACACAGATAATTAGCTATGAAAAAGCACTCAAAATCCCAGATCTTGCTCTTATCTTGTAATACAAACAAAGCTAGAAAAGTAAGAAAAGTAAATATCAAATTGAGAGCTGGAGAAATATTTTGCTATAAACTGGTAGCTGATTTGAAATTGTAAATGGAGTGCCTTGACATCTGGGTCTATATATTCCAAACATTAAGAAAGCTCATATTTCTCTCTCTGAGCTCTGTCATTTGCTATTGCCTGAATCAGTCATTAGTTAGGTAGCTGACCACCTCACACCACACAGGACCTGACTGTGAACACTTTAAGTCATAAAAATCTAATCTGTTGAAAAATGTTGGAATGTCCCCAATCACTCCAGAGTTAGATCAGAAGGTCAAAGATTCAGTCATTTCTCCTCTCACACATCAGCACCCAGTTATCCGCTTCTCACTGAGCTCCTGGCCTGGGAAATCGCTTTAGATTGTGAAAATTTGTGGAATAGAGCAAATCAAGGTTGCAATACATATCACAGTATTTTCTCTTTATCTTTAAGTCAGAACTAGGCCTGTCACAGTCAGCTGTACTTAACAATAACTGCAATTAACAGTTTGTATTTTTTTCCGACTATTAAAGTACAAGCCTTAAGTGGTCAAATTATCCATCTTGCGTGTGTTACTACAGAAACATATTGCGAAAACTATCTACTGTAGAAAAAATTGCAGTCAGCTTAAATAAATGCGTTCAGCTCAAATAATAATCAGGTGATTAAGAAGTAATTATGACAGGCTTAATCATAACAGACGCAATGCACCGGTACTCTTTCACATACACGTACATATAGGACTCCCAAAATACAAAAATTCATAGTAATTTATCATGGTAATGATATCATATTGCCACCCCTGTTCCCTGCCCCAGTGCACCTGATCCTATGTCAGGAGGGCTTGATAAGTAGCTGATGAGTGGCTCAGTTGTGCTGGGGCAGGGTACGTATGAAACAGTGCAGTCAATTCACAGGACTGGAGTTGAGAAACAGTGCTGATCCAACTAATCAGCTAATAAATGCGTCCTTCCTGCGATGTGTTAGAGCAGGTTAAACACTAAACCATGCAGGACGGAGCTCCTCCAGAACCGGGGTTGGGAAACACCCGCACATGCCAGTGGCATCATCGCCGTAGCGACTACCAGTCAACTCTCATATCACAGGCCACGCCCCTGCTGGAGACTGCTAGCACATGCACATTTGCGCTGTACACCTAGTGTTTCTGCAAGTTCAGTTTGGACTTTTTTGGTTTGTGTCAGGTTTACATTGATGTTGAGTGGTGAAGAACAATTCACATATAATAGTCAACATTTTACTTTTATTTCTTTTGAAAGAGACTGATTGTTGTTTGGCTAAGTGATGTAGTTTGATGGATTATCTGTTAGCCGTCAGTTTTTTTTGATTGTTGAACTTTATCATCATCCATATCTACAGCATGTTGACCAGCCTTGACTCAGTAAACTCCCTGTGATAAATTGCTAATGCTAACAGTTCATAGCTACAGCTGGTTGGGAGAGCACTGATCTGGCATCAGCAGCTCTCCTGTGCTGTGACTTGTGACTACACTTTTTTTTTTTGCCTGTATTGGGTGTGTCAGAATTTCAGCCAAGGCCTGAGGGGTTTCAGTGTTACAGCAGTGTGTTGGTGTGGGGAGGGCAGGGAGTTACAATTTTACATGTAAAACCTGTGTGGTGGGGAAAAGCAGCTCGCCAAACTGCAGCTGAAAGATACCACTGAGGGCCACCTATCTGTCTCATATATCCCCTTCTGTCTACTCTTTACTGATGTTCTCCTTTCTGCCCTACGCCATCTCTCACTCACAGTCTAAGAGAAAGATCAGATTTCACTTATTAGCGATATGATCTACTTCTCAAATTTAGGATCAAATCTGTTCCTCTACTGAAATCCGAGTGGTTTACCTATTATACAAGAAACAAATGATACAAAACGTTCCAAAGCAGCTGGGGTGAGATTTTTGTACCACCAGAAGTTACCAAAGGTTACCAAAGACAGTTTGGCCTCTATTTTGACATTCAGATAAATGATCAAAGCAAGATGTTTTGTATTTTTAAATGTTTTTAGCGCTTAGTTCAGAGCTTACTCAAGGAGAGCAGAGTTAGCCGGTGAAGTTACATATTACTAAAGTGTCCTTATGCAGACGTACACCGAATAAAGCAAGTTTTGGTCCTCAGATCCAAGATTGAAAGATGGACTCAAAGGATGTTTGGTGAAAGTGCACTGTGGTTTAGCGCTCCGTTCAGAGTGAGCTAGTTCCATTTCTGAGGCCCCCAGACGAGTTCAGCTCGACAGCAGAACTGCAGAAGTGGGGCAGCTCAGCCCCAGAGGATCGTGGGTTGGAATGACTGACACTCTTTATGGATACTTTTATGGATTTATGTGCAATCATTGTAAATTTTGTTACTTTTGGAAACAGTATTTAAACATATTGTATGTACTTGATATTATGCAGCATTCAGTTATTCAGTTACTTCTGTTTGGCACATAATTGATGACAATGCCTGCATCAAGGCACGGCTTTTTTTTTGTTTTGTTTTTTTATTAACCATAATTTTACATGATTTATGTTCACAAGCTTGGATAAGATGCTGTCACAGTGTGTGTGTGTGAGTGTGCGTGCGCATGTACATTTGAGTGTGCATGTTTGGCAAAGAATTTGTCAGGGAGTGCACATACTTTATCTTTTTTATTTTTATTTTTTTTGGTTGTCGTTTCCTTAATATCTGTTTGGGTTTGGGAGTGTGCGTGTGTGTGTATGTAATTTTGAAGAGTTGAGACAGGAAAAAGGGACTTAGAAGGTGAGAATGGATCTTTGGAATCAGCAGTCCCAGTGGAGCAGAGTCTTTTCTTTAGGCCTGCATTCACGCATGCACACATCCATTTCAACCAGATCAGTAAAGAAAAGCAAAGACCACTGCTACACCCTCAGAAGCCCCTAAACCGACTGTGAAAAGCTTCTGTTTCCTTCAACACCTAGACAGTACACCGCAGCCAGTTAAGATGATGCATGCTATAAAAATCTGCGCCAGTGCATCAGGCGCATTACTTGTGCAGCCACAGAATATGCTGGTGATGCATTTGTTGCATTACTGGGACAACACTTGTTAACCGGGGGCCGGATTCACGGAAATGTATTAAGAAAGAACATCATCTTAATGTGCTTTTTGTCTTTACTCCGTACTTAAGCTAAAAGTTAAGATAAATCACTGCTCTTCAAAAACTCTCTTAACAATTGTCTTAAGAATGATTCTGAGAAAAAGTGATATTCATAAAAAAAGAACATCCATTTTGTTGTCCACAGGCCCTGATCACAGGGGCTGAAAGTTTAATTGTTTTTCACCATTTTCAGACTGCAATTTTAATTATAGCCTCCAAGTTTTAAGCATGGAATTTTTTACCTAGTAACATGGAGCTTGTGAGCTGCGTGTATGTGAGTTGGAGCAGTTACACACAGCTAAACACCCACACAATGTGTATGCAACAACACAGCTGCAGCTAACTGGTCATCTGGCGTTCAGCGTTGGAGTTCAGGAGTTCAGCGTTGAAGAAAAAGTGAATATGCTGGTTTTCTTGGCCAAACAAACAGGCTTAAACCTAAATTTGTAGTAAATAATCACAATTTAAATTGCAGTCACAATATTGGTCTGAAAAATCACATTTAGATATTTTCCCCAAATCCTTCAGACTTCATATTAATATGATAATTTACATTCACAAAATGTATCTAGCATCATTAATGGTAAACTATAAAATTTAATGTGAGATTAAATATTGCGTTTAAGAACATTCTTATGAATGTGTCAGTATTTGTCTTAAGATCCTTCCTAAGTTTTTCCTTAGTGCAGCTTTTAATGAATCCGGCCCCAGCTTTTTTAAAGTGGCCTGAGAAACTACAGGATGCTGAAAGTAGATCAGTTGCATCACTGAGCCCTTAGAAACTAATGCATCAGCTGCAGTGACTGCACGGCAATGCAACAGAGTAAAACTTATCCAGTTATCCGTACAAGAGCTTAATAAGGTTCATCCGTCTTCCACAGACTATTGCTTTTCATTCTGGTTTCTTTAAGCTGTGGATCTGAGAGCAGGACAGGCCTGATCCTTTAATAGCCCTTTCAGGACTTTTTAGCGACACTGTGGAGCAGTGTAAACTTCTTTGAATGAAACTAAAACATGATTGTAATGAGATGATGCTGTTTGGAGCCAGTTGCAAGTGGTGGGAAAGTGCTGATCCAGTCAAAGCTGTGTTATCCCGGAAGGGACAGCCATGTGGGAATGAATAGAAAAGTATTTGTCCGAGCAGAACTTTCAACTCTGTCTGAATCAGGCAGGACAGCTTGCTCACTTATATGGATCCGGGTGCTGCTCGATTGCAGTTGCAGTTCTACTGTGGAGAAGAGATTGTTCAATCAGTGTGTATGAGTGTGCGTGTGTGTGTGTGTTTTATTAGACTCCAGTTGCTGCTGAGCTGGTTGACGTGCTGGGGAATGTAGTGGACTGCACTGGTGGCCGTCCTTCCGTCAGAGAGTTTTCTGTTTTATTGAGTTTTATAGAATTGCATCAGTACTGTCAGAATGGCACGCACACCCACAGCACGCTTTGCTCCAAATGCACCGCTTCGTCTGTTGGACACAGCTTTTCTTAATCACACCTTTTTAAACAGAGGGGAACTGTATGCTCATGTCCTTAGCAGTGAGAGAGTCTGTAAGGCCAGCTGTACAGTCCATGCTGTATGGTACATATGCTGTGTGGTATATGCGCTGTATGATCCTCCTCAAGTCAACTGTCAAAGGTTAAGAGACTTTTAACCACTTCATACAGAATCACCCTACACAAGATTCCATTTTCATATGCGGTAATTTTCAGTTTTTCAGTAGTATTGCCAACAGGGTGTTTTACTGTTGCTTACCAGTGTATTTTAATGGCCACTGAATATATAAAAGAGCTCTACTGGCTTTCTATATATATGTGTATATCTCATGGCTTATGGCCATCCATTGTTGTCTGAGTTAACCGATAGTAATAAAATTATGAATATATGTTTTTATATGCTGTACATGTGTTTTCTTTGAAAGAACTACAGAACTATGTGTTAGGCATCTAAAAATATTTATGATCCAACTACAGTGACCTTTGCCCTAGTCATAACGCTCATTACTTTAATGGAAACCTTAATCATAATTAATGGAAAACCTACGTATGTGGAAACTAAGTTCTCTGTTTTGAATTCATCCTGGTTGTGATGTCACTGCTTCACGTGTGACCTCTCATTCAGCCTTCAGCGTTTGAGATTACCCATTCACGTTGAAGAGATGAGTATATTAGTTGTATTGTTGCTAAGGCAGAATAAAGCACAACCAATCAGAACAGAGGTCAGTTCATGTCAGAGACCACTCTTTCATTTCAAGTTATTCATTGTTCACTGTCGGATCCATCAATCCATCCATCCGTATAAAATAAAAAATAAGTAAAAAACAGAATTTTATAAACTGGAGTTAAAAAAATGATTAAAAGATACAGAGAAAATGGGTCTCCTAACAGCTGTGCAAGACCTGGTAGACCACCAAGCCTGACCCCATCGGACAAACAGTACTTAAAGCTTTTATCTGTGAGAGAGAGGCGAAAATCAAGCTCCACTTTTCCTTCAGATCTGAAAAAATCCACAGGTGTTTCTGTCCATCCTTCCACTGTGAGAAGAACAACTCAACATTATGAGTCTGAAAGAATGTGTAGCTGTCAAGAAGCTGTTACTGAGAAAACGGCCAATTACATTTTTCATGGACTGAGTCTAAATTTGTAATTGCAACCAACGTCTGAAACTGAACATTGTGTGGAGTAATATCCCTGCAGATTTCTGTGAAAAACTGAAAGCAAGTCCGTATTAAAGGCAAAGGGTGGACACTTTTCATGTATGATTATCATGATGTATTTTTCTGCTTTTTTCTGATAGAAAACTGAACAACTTAATGACCATTTTAACTCACACAACACACACACACACACACACATGTATATATATATATATGTATATATATAATATAAAATCTGCCTTAAAGGGACAGTAACAAAAACAGTGTTTATTCTAGTGGTTGGAAATGGTTATGTAAAAATTATATATAACACTTTCTCCACATGGAGAATTAAAAGTAGTCTTTGAGGGGGAAATAAACAAAAGAAATGTGTGAAATATGGGCCTTTTCATTTTTATTTTTCAGTTTACAATTTACTACATTTCTGATTATGGTGTAATGCATATTAACTCCCAGTAGGAGGCAGAAGACAAAGCCTTTCGCTTCCTTCAGCCTTCTCACACGGCCTGACTCATTACGAGTGTGTGTGAGAGTGTGTGTGTTCTCCTTACGTCAGCACTGTGCGAGTGCGTAATCTCTGCAAGTGTTCTCTATGGTTGATGAATCTGATATCTCAGCATTTTTCTGATCCTCTTCTAGCGGAGTAAAGGCCATGCTCGCGGTATGCAGTCCGTATGCTAACACATACATACTCAGCCCCTGCTGTGCTCTGAGTATGCAGAGAGTGTTCTGAACCCCAGGACTTCAGCTGTGAAGCGTCTGCTCTGTGCTTTCCAGCTCAGTGTCCTGTAAACTGTGATGATTCTTCATATTTCTCTCTTTACAATTCAAAGCGAAATCTGTCCATCCTCTGTGTATCAGGGTGGTGTTCTTGTGATTGCTCTGTGCGTGTGTGTATTTTGGTAAACAGGTGATGAAAAGCTTAGTGTATGACTCAGCGCGCGTAAGCCTGTGTGGACGTCCCGTACCTGCGTGAGTCCCTCCAACAGGTAAGCACTGTGACAGGCACTTCAAGCTCCAGTACAGCCAGCAGACAGCACAGCCTTCTGTTACAGAACAACTCCGATATACACCAGCCATGACTGCAAAAGAGTACTGCAGGTCAGTTTGTCCACTACATGCCCAATGCTCAGACAAATTACTCATTCTTTAAGATTTCAGACGTTTGGTAGCATTTATGTGTGTGTTCTCAAACATTTTCAGGACAGTAATAGCTTAGCTTAGTAGAGAAGCCTGAGAAAATGATAATAACCTGGTCATTACTTTGTAAAGTGCATAATGTTTCATTTTTTAAACTGGCAGGACCATTTCTTTGTGGTTACTTAGAGCATATACATAAACCTGTGCATGCCTGTGTATCGTATCATTTCTGTACAGAAAATAAATATCTCTTTTTTTTTTTAATTTTTTCTGCATCATTTGAACACAGCAGCTGCCTTTTACATTGTGTTTCATGATGAATGGATCAATAGAAATGCTCCAAAATTGCTTGAGAGAAGATCTCTTTACATTAACTTCCCCAAAAGTAAAGACCGTTTTTGCCCTCTCCTGTAAAGTTACCATTTTGGACATGCTTTTTTCTTTCAGACAGTGATGATATGCATATTTGCAGAATACTCTAACAGTCCGTAATCTGATTACAGTTCATGTTTTGTTGTATTAGCAAGCTGTTATAGTAATATACAAGGCAGTCTTTAATTGTAATTTGACAGTGACTAGGGTTGTCAGGTGTCCGGTTTTGGACCAGACAGTCCTCTTTTGAGCTTCATTGTCCAGTGTCCTGTTAGTACAGTCAACCAGACTTTAAATGTCTCAATTATCTTTCAATTGCATCTACTTTCAAAACACAATTAAATATGAAAAAGTCTTACAGAACAGTTATCAGTGAATAAGCAATAGTTTGTTTTTTCATGGTTTATTTGTGTTGCACAATGCCAAAAAAAGAATAATAGAAACTTTATTTGTACAATACGTACAGTTTAACCTCTGATGCTTTAAAGAATATTGTTAAATCAGGCAAAATAAAGCAAAGACAATCATCAAATAGTGTTAAAACACAAAAACATGCAGTAAAAGACAATGTGCTGTATACTAATGTGATTTGAAAGATTTTATTTTGTACGATGAAAGGAGATGAAAGGGTCTCACTATACATATGCTTCATATCGTCCATGATGAAATGGTCATTGTGTGGATCATTCCACCGAATTGGTTCATTTCGGACTTTTAACTGACTTGGACTTTAATCATTTTGCTTTGAATGACCGTGTGCCTTAATTATCTTTATTTTATTAAAAATAAATCATTGAACTTTTCATTTTGTCACTACCAAAACAATCACAACCCAACTGAAATTTTACCAAATGTTTTGGTAGCGACAACTTTAGCTAATTTTGAGCTGAACTCAAAAATGCTAGCCAGTACATGACTAGCAAACACAGCTTTGAACAGTTGTACTCTCATAATTTTTTTTAAATTATTATTATTATTCACACAAAAAAGTTACTTAACTGAAGAAAATATGTTTCAGCAGTGACAATTCTTAATGTTACACACTGGTTTTCAGACTTTTAGACACGTTTACCTAAAAACGTGGGATCTACCTGCTCACCATGTGGCCATGGGGGACAGGGATGCAGTCTCACTTCCTGCTCTAAAATGCAGGGGTGTGACTAAAATAAGGCTCCGCCTACACACTGAAACTCTTTGTGATTAAAGCCATGATAAATCTAAATGTTTCAATTTCACTTTAAATGATATCAAAAATATATATATAAAAAAATACAAAAAAATGTGTTATTTACACAAATTTAGGGGGGGTTGGGTTTTGGACAGCCAGAAAGTACCCTATAAATTATGATTTTGTATATATATAGCTTATTATCTTATTTAATGCCTTATAAATATCTTATAACTATCTAAGGTCTGAACACTCAATTGACTATTAAATTTTTATTTGTCTTTTTTTTCCGTTAGCGTGGCCATACACATACTTGCCTAATGGTCTTTTTTTCTTTCCTGTATGGTTACCCCTGGATGTAAACATGTCAAATTAAAGCTGATACTCTGCACTGTTTCATTTTAAATCCAAAACTGTAGAGTACAAAACCAAACAAGCAGACATTGTCACTGTGTCATGACATGCAAACTCCACAGACATTAATCTATGCATATAGATGTAACACTATACGTTTAGATTAATGTTTGTAATTTTTGTCTGCTAATGACAGAATGGGCAGTCTGGATGAAGTTCCCTTTAAGGTTCCTCTGGGTTCTCTTGATGAGCCACTGGATGTGTTGAACCTAGCCACAGCCCCGGAAATCAATATTCCAGATTACCATCAAATACTGCAGGACACGCAGGTCTTTCACAAACACACAGCACTTCAGCAGGACTTAATAAACATCATGTAAAATAGATATTTTATATATCATATAACATCACATGCTATATTCAGGAACATTCTTTTGACCATTCAAGAAACGTGTAATTACAGTGATGAATAAATTATAATGCATATGAGCATGTGATGTAAATTTGCTGCTAGTGTGATGCAGAAGTAACACTTGTCCATGTGTTTCACTCTGCAGTATGAGTTCTCTCTGGAGAGCTGGGTTCTCACCGAGCTCCATGCAGGTTCCTATAAGGACCCTGGTGTTCCAGTCTGTTCGCCCGAGGATGTGTGCGCAGTCCCGTCCTGCCCACCATACTGGCTGCTGTTAGGCAGCCCACAGGTGAGGTGTACCACACGTCAACGCAGCAAAGAATTATGGGAGGAGGGCCCACGCCCACGCAGCCTGAGCATGAGTGCAGTGGTGGACCCCCACAGACCCCGCCTACCACGTTCTGTCCATTTCCTCATGGCTGACTCGGAATGTGAGGGTGCAGGCTACCGTGAGGATGACGAGGGCTCCTCCAGCGAAGACGATGCCCCAGATTCACGCTCTCACAGTGCAGAAAGACCACGCAGCTCTGGGCCCAAGAGACCACCTTCACTGCTCCAGGAGGCCCAGCGGCGCTCAGCCTCTCAGCTCCTGCTGCCCGGCTCACTCCGGCTTCCACCATCCCAGACCAAAAAGAGCTCCACGGGCAGCCCCCACAGCCAGAGGTCCTCACGGAGGAAAGCTGGCTCTGGGAGCTCCAGTGGGAAACGGCACTCTTTCACACATAAACAGACCACCACACACTCACTTCTACAGCAGAGACCCTCCTCAGCTGGCCCTCAGCCATCGACCCGGCTGCACAAGCCTTCTCTGCAGGTATGACACACAAACAGCTGTTCCAAACAACTCCAGAAGCTGGTTAAATTAAACCAATAAGAATGTCTTACCTCTTCAACTCCAGGACAGTCTTGACTTTAGACAAATTTTGACTTGTGGATTATCCTCCAGATAACTGTTACATTGAATATCAATTGATATGCAACGACCAGATAACTCTTTGTGTGCTTTTACTGTTCTGTACATATCAAAGAGGCCAGGACTGAACTGTAGTTTGAAGTTGTACCCCTGTAGGTGTTCATACAGGTGGCGTAGACAGTGACTGAAAACCCCTTCCAAATGTGGTAAGCAGGGTTGAATATCGAAATATTTATGGTACCGTCCAAATTCCTACAGTACTATCAAAAATTCAGTGTCCTTCAATGCCATAATTCAACTTTGATATGAGCACAAGGGACGGACAAGTGGCAGATGGGAGAAACAACCATATTTATTACATATTTAGCGATGATACAGTATGTAGTAAAAGAGAAATAAGTACCATTAATTTATATAATTTAGATGCTTATTAATGTTATATAATAATAACATTAATAAGCATCATTATCAAACATACATTGCAAGACTTGAGGGTGTTTAGATATTTTGATGTGGATAGTTGTAGATATGGACAGAGCACCAGGGACTTGTGAGGAAACAGTCAGGGAAGCACATCTTTGGACAATAATTCAGAAACTAAAAGGGGTTGCAGCAAAAACTCTGCTAGCCTTATCTCGAGTCTTAAGTCAAATAACTACTGCTAACTAATGCTAACTCTTTTTTTGCTTTTATTATTCATTCATATTATTCATAGCTTTTAGTATTTATTATTGATCATTTTGCAGCATTTCCCAAATCGATCATGAAATTTTGACACTTCTTAAGGGCAGCGGGTGATTTCAAATTATGTCAAAAAATGAAAAATGTCAAAAATGGACAGCAACGATGTGCAACAATCACCTTTTCTGACAGTGTTTTTAGTAATATGTTGAGGACAGGGAATAAATGCTGCTGTCACAAACTCAGTGGATTGTCCTGTTTCCCACTTGCAAAGTCATAATCACAATCTGCTTTGTACTCAGAAAGTCAGAAGGTTGTTGTGCTTGTTTGGGGAAAACCTACTTTGACTGCTGACATTAACTTGTTAGCTAGCATAACCTCTCCTAGGATGTTTCTAACATTTTCGCCCTTGTAAAATGCACATAATGCACCCACCAGTTCCAAACATAAGCAAATGCCTATAGCGGCCTAAACAGTCACTTAAAAAGTAAGTTGCATCTAGAAAAATAAAGACGTACTTGCTATTGACCACATAAACTGTCCTGTCTTCCACCATGATGAAGCATAAAGACCAGTACCAAGAATCAGGGTAGTTGCCTTGTGTTAAGTGTGTTCTACCATTGTGTAGCAATATATATATATATATATATATATATATATATGTGTATGTGTATGTGTGTATGTGTGTGTGTGTGTGTGCGCGTGTGCGTGTGTGTGTATGCATGTGTCAGGCTCTCCGTCCACGCAGTTCTCACGGAGGTCGTGGCTCGGGTACGGACTCTTCAGTGGAGCTGCTCTATGCTCTGAGTAAGGAAGAGAGAGAACTGCTGGAGACCATCACTGCACAGGGATACACACCCAACTCTGCCATTCTCGCTCTGCAGCGCACTGGCCCACGCAGTCCAGAGCAGGTAGCACACTCATACACATAGTGCATGACATTATTAAGCACTGAACAAGCACTTATTATCCTCACACAGACTTAGATCTGTGATATATCTCTAGACAATGAATAAATACAATACAGTTCTTTTCTGTCCTTAGTTGAAGTGCAGCTGCTTCCACCAGATTCACCTTTTCCTTTCACTTTTTTGTAAATGTTCAAAAAACAGGCAGATTTCTGGGTTATGGTCAGGCTTTTCATGAGGAGGTAAGAAGATGAAATCTTTCAGAGGCCTAAGAAACCATGCGTTGTGCTTAGAAAAGATGAAGGTGTCAAATAATATTTTTTCTCACAGGTTAGCACTCCTCCAAGTGATGCGTTGATGCAAAAAGCATAAAGCAGCCTTGAGCAGTAACAGCTTATTAAACTGAGAGAAAGGAGCACGCTTTTGCATCCATATGAAATTGTAGCATATTCACTATACACTTTAAAATGATTATTTCACATAAGTGGTCCAAAAAAGTGTATCAGATCAGAGTGTATACCACTATACACATATCACAGATCATTAACACATACCAAAAAGGATTTTGCTATAGCATATTATAACAGAAAAATCAACAGGTTAGTCACTCAAATTGGGCGATAATATTAAATGCATTATAAAAATGGTAATTTAAAGACAAATGTCATGTTATACACATCTGAAAAATGAAGTGATTTTACTGTAGCATTTAAAAGTGAATAGCGCCTAGAATATCTTACGTGAATAGGATCTGTACTAACTTTTTTTTATTTACTGTTGACAAAAATACAAATATCCAAGTGGGCTCGTGACAATCTTGCTTTGGTCCTTTGACTTCAGTTAGAGGGGGTGCCCATTCTTGTTTTTCGGGCCCAAGATGTAGCTTCGTGCAGGTCTGGTTATGGCTACTACTGATTATGGAGCTGGCTTTAAGTTGCATTCAGAATTTGTAGAACTCATTGCAGTCAAGAACGAGGGTTTTTGACTCAGTCAGCAACAGTCCTACCTCAGTTAATGATAAAGAAAAATGACAAACTGAACAGCAGCCTCCTCGACTCACATCCCTGCAGAACATCTCAAACTGCAGTAACAGAGCTGAACCACTAGAGGTCCAAAACCATCCAAGTTACTGCCAAAGTTACTCTTTATCTAACAGATTCTGAACTATCTGCTGGCGTGTGATCGTCTGTGTGCACTTGGTTATGAGAAGAGTCAAGTGGAGGACGCACTGGAGATGTTTCAGAACTGTGAGAGCAAGGTGAGAAACACACATGATGTTGGCACTATGTATCATCGCTGTCCAGAAAAAACACTTTATGTCTCAGAAATAGTAACGTTACAAGAGAAAGCAAAAGCCTTCTTAAAATGTTTAGATGTTAATGTAAAGAGATTTTATTCCAGTTAATTTTGGGGCATTGCTATTGGTCCATTGCTCATGAAATTTTCACACAATGTAAAGGACAGCTGCTGTTTTCAAATAATGTAGAAAAATTATTTTACTTTTTGAAACCCATGAACCCCAAAGAAAACCAAAGGATATATATATAATTCTACAGATCCATATTTGTCAGTCTGATATTAGTATGGATATTTGTTGATGCGTAGAAATGGCATTGAATTTTATAAAATACAAAACACTCATCCAACATACTGTTTATGTCATGTTATGTTCTTTTAATCTTGCATTAACAAGCGGCTAAACATCTGCCTTATCTTTTTCTAAAGGTCTTTTAGAACCTTTGACTACTTCAGCGAATGTACAATCAATAGCACAGCATTGAATCAAATACACGCAGTGGAGCAATCATAACGTCTGGTGATGGCCTCTAAATCGTACCCTTTCGGTCCTTAAGTAAATGGGCATAAATGCCAAAAATGGAAATATTAAATGATGATTTCACACGGAGTCATCTATCCTTTTTATTGAACGTGTTCATGTTAGTGAAGGCCTCAGTTGACAGTCTTCTCACACAGCTGCAGTATGTAGAGTATGTAGGTCTGTGCTTAGTTTTCTGACGTCTTATGTACTTTGTGAGACACTCTGATTGTGATGTGGTGGTGTGCTTCTGTCTTTGTCTTTGTTAGGCTGCAGAGTTTTTGTGTTTGCTGGCTCAGTTCCGTGAGATGGGCTTCCAGCAGAGCACCATTAAAGAGGTTTTGCTGTTGCACGAGAACCACCGGGAGAGAGCGCTGGAGGAACTCATGACGCGCGTCGCCTGAATCTTCTAGAAGAGAGATTTCTCAGCTCCAGCTCTAATAAACTCTCACAGCACATTCACACACTGTAATCCTTGCAGAGCACAAGTGAAATATCACATTCTTTGTCATCTTAGTGTGTTTTCAAAACTCTGTAAATGGTTGGAAGATAAAGCTGATTAAAATAAAGAACATCAATTATGATGAAGTCTAAGACGAAAGGAGTAAACTTAAAATAAGTTGTCTGATTTTTGTTATATGAGTAGACAGCTGTGAACCTTCAGAGTTACTGTTATAGAAAGAGAGAAACACCTGCATATTTTCTCATAAGAGACTCAGAAATACTGATATAAATGAGTTTAAACTACACTTGCAGTGCAACACAAAATAGGCAAAAGTCAACTTTTTAAAATGTTTTAAACAAAAAGTGTAAGCTGGTCACTTCTCAGTTGTGAAGATCTGTGAAAAGAGCTGAGAAAAGTGATTTTGCTGTTTTGGGACATTAACATCAAAGCAGGACTATTGACAGGTCTTTGAATTGAATCGTAGCAGAAGAGCTCGTGCATACTCATTTTCACATAATTCTGTCACGTAGTTTGATACAAAAAAGTGAAATGTTGATTAAAAGTGTTGTGTATTTCATAAAGGGCATTTTACTGATGAGAGTTTACAGTACGGAACTGATTACGTTAAAGTTCTCTTGATTCATCTCAGCATCTAACATCCTACTCAGTTTCATCTTTGAAAACAAGATTTGTCGGCCTAATGCATTTCACCAGGGAACACATTAGTCGTACAGGCTGGAGCATGGTGACTGTTATTGGGAAAATCACATTACTTTCAAACCATGTAAACATTTTAATCAAACTATCTAAGTGACCAGATAATTCATTGTCACAGTTCTGTTAATGTAAATTGAAAAGAGCATTGCACAAAAGCAGGCTAACTGCTTCTTGTTGACCAGTATGGGGAGTTATCTTTTTAAAATGTGTGTATAAGAGGAGAAAAGGATGAGAAATTGTATTATTCTTGTGAGTCTCTGATCTCTGTCCAGCCACAGATAATTTCAGTTCTTTTCAGTCAACATGGAATTAGATCAAGTGTAAAGATGTAATTTGCAGTTCTTATAGCTACTTAATTGAACAAGCATAGTATTAAAAAGTGTGAGGATTGAAGGCACATAAGCAAAAATTGCACAATAGAAGCAAAAATCTCTGATGTTGCTGTGGTTGTACTTTATTGGTCTCTTAAAAGGGTAGGAGTGTTTTCATCTTGGCCATGTTATTTGCCATAAATAATAAAAGCTAGATTCATATAAAGTGCCGACCTCATACACTCACAGTTCATGCAGTATATTAAATATCTGGTATTAGACTCAGATAGTTCAAACAGGTTGATACATAAATTTGCCCACCATATTTTTTTTTCTTCAAGAGTGCAAATGCAATGGTTATACATACAACTGTGACTCAAAGAACCATTAAAATGCATAAATGGTTCTCTATTAATGGAAAATCTGATGGATATGGTTCTTTAAAGAATCTGTAAAAAAAAGCTCAAAAAACAATCTAAGTCTTAGAACCCTGTTTTACTGCTCATACTTACAGTTCATATATCACTCTACACACAGAATTATTCTAGGCCTATTCACATCAAGTACTATGTCTGGAATCTGATATATTTAACACCTCCAACAGTTTAATCAGTTAATATGCGCCCCTCATTCATCTAAAGTGGATTAGTGGGCCTGATGAGTCACTGCACCAAAGCTGTTCTACGCTCCGCCCCTCCAGCCAATCAGCTGGCCGGCACGCACAGTTTCGATGACGTATGCGGCTCTCAGCCATTCAGAGAGTAAAACGGGGTTCGCTGCAAGATTTGAATCGCAGACAGAGAAACGGCTCCTAGTTCACACAGCAGTGTTTACGGCAGACTGGAGCTTATTATTTACTTTCTGTCTGAGCTCAACTGACGAGCTGTATTATCTCATTTCGTCTTATATGCTGGAGTCGTTTCTACAGTTTTTGTTCGAGCGCCACGATGAGGAAGAGGTAAGAGAGCTAAGAGTTTAATCTGAGAGCCGTGGGTGCTGAAAGACCGCAGTGGTCGGTCTGTAGATAACGTTCACTAGACAGGCAGACAGGGAGAAGCATGTCGGTTTCTGTAGTTACCGTGGAAGCGAATACGTGCGAGTTTTGTTTAGTGGTGTTCACGGTAAACGGTTTCGGTCGGTGCTGAAGTCATGTTTGTACATGTTTTAACCCTGTCATGGATTTAGTGGCCTGACGTTAGCAGGCTAATTAGCCAGTTGAGCTAACTAACCTTACTGATGTTGCTGCTCGTTAGCTAGCTTAGCTATCTAGCTAGGCTAGCTAATTAAACCTTATGAATTAGCCAACTAACCTTCATTTTTTGTAGTTAGTTCACCCAGTGTAACTTTAAATTCGGTAGCAAAAGGTCGTTACAGACGTGAACCTTACTAGCGATTATTAATATTAACACTCATTAGTCTTGGCTTGAAGTTGTAAACTAACAGCAAGCTAAGCTAACTAGCTTAGATACGTCAAACATGGCACATTGATGGATAGACTAAACTGTTAGCTGATAGCTCAGCTGGCTATGTTCTCTTCTCAGCCGGCTGATTAACCTCACAGCTGATCAATTCGTTTTTTTGACATCTGATAGCTAAGTTAGATAGAACAGACAAAGTAGTGGGTTTGGGCGACATGGCGAGAATTATGTCTCAAGACATTTTCACGACGCTCCATATGCGTCATGATGTTTTGTATTTCTGAGCTTTAATAAGGTGGAACAGAAAATAAAACCTTAAAATACTCCAATAACTAGCTTAATTTTATTCAGTGTTTTACAAACTGCATTGCACTAAATCCAATTAAACAGACCTAATAATCCGTACTTTGTAACGTGCTGTTAGTCAGTGTTTTAACACAGACGATATCCACTAACCTATATGCTCAGAGAAGTGTATGGACATAATTTATCACAATATTGATGAAAGATCGTCGTATTGCCAACCCCTACAAAGTAGTGCCACATTGTAAAAATGTTATCAAACTGTCAGTCCAGTTACTTGTGTTCAGCATTTCACACACAGTGCTGCACTGAATAAAATAAATCATAATTAGTCCTTTTTAACTGGTTTCAAACATGTGGCTAGTTGCGAAGTGATTTTAAGTGCAGTATCCGTGATATGCTCAGAAAAGCATAATGTGACACATTGTGATGTAATTTATCACGATGATGATAAATATTGGATTATTGCCCACTCTAGTTAAAAGTGACGTATGTGTTTGTCGTTGTGCAGTGAGATGCATGCTGCCGAGTCCGTGGCATGTCTCAATAAAGCCCTGAGCTGCCTCAAAGACATCTGGGAGGAGATAGGAATTCCCGAGGACCAGAGGGTGCAGCGGACTGATGCGGTTAGAATGCATGTTAAGGTGATTAAATTGTTTGTTTGTTGTTTGTTTCTTTCTTTTTTTCCCCTCCCCCCTTCCTTTACCTATTTGGCAGCTGTTCAACTGGGTCACTTCATGACCTGTTTCATCAGAAATCGGATACTGTCTAAAGCTGTCAGGCTTTTAAGTTTCTGACTAAATGTGTCTTCCTTATATAGAACCTGTTGGACATGATGATAGCAGAGGAAGAAGGACTGAAGAAGAGGTTGATGAGTAGCATTGAGTCCTGTCAGAAAGAACTGAACAGTTTATGCGAGGAGCTTCGACTTCCTCCGTTTGAGGTATGTCAGAAGAATTTGTGCTGTGTGCCATTCTAAACAACATTCTACATGCTTGTGCTTCTGGGGTTTGATTCTGATCTGCTGTGTGTTTGTCCATTCATCAGGAGGATGATGGCCTGACCATGCTGCAGCTGGAGAAGGAGATCCGCACTCATCTGAAGGTTATGTTGAAGCAGAAGAGTCAGAGAATGAATGAGCTGAAAGAGCTGATGCAGCAGGACAGGGAGCTGTGTGATATTTTGTGTGATAACCCTTTCGTCATTGACCCCGACCGCGTGCCCTCCGCCCAACAGCTGGAGAACTACCGTCAGTACATCACATCCCGCAACCAGGAGAAGGTAAAGCGCAGTGAGCTCAGAAACAAAACACATTTCATGAAAAGCCATTACCCTTTTTTCAAATAGGGATGCACAATGGTATCGGAATCGTATCAATATCAAAAGACATTTGCTTAAAAAAATCGGACAGATGTTTACATTTGACGCAAACCTCAAACTGATATTAAAAACGTTCTTAATGAGTAAGGGAAATTAATGCAACATTTTTTTTCCGAAATAATTTTGAAACTGTTCTGTTGGTCTGTTCAGCATGACAGTTCGACACAATGCAAAGGGTAGCTCGAGTTGCACTCATTGGAAGAGCAGAAAATTTATATGATGCTAGGCTATTGGTCTAAAATGTTTTTATTTCATTCATTCATTCATTCATTACTGCGCTGTAACCCTATACAAATAAGTTACATTCCTTTATAGTCCTAATTTCTACATTTCATATATGATTATGTATCAGCAGTGGCTTATGATTCCTATATCTGCACATCCCTTCTTTTTTACTTTTACCATTATGTCCGGTATCTGTTTGAGGCAATAGTAGTTTTCACGCATGCAAGATGCTGACTGGAAACTGTGTGTTTAGGAGCGTCGTCATGCAGAGTTTGTGGCCATCAAGCGCCAAATCGTTGTTTGCATGGAAGATCTTGAGCAGATGCCAGACACTAGCTTTGAGAGAGACGTGGTGTGTGAGGATGAGGAAGCGTTCTGCCTATCAACAGAAAACATCACTGCCCTCAAAGTGCTACTGAGCCAGGTACACGCGCACACACAGATAATCGCTGTTCTGAGAATGATGCTCATGTTTGGTTGTGACTTATGAGTAATCCTCTCCACCAAATACAGTCTCTGTGTCTCCCACTCTCCCCTGCTGATTGCTATTCATGTCCTTGAAATGAGTCATTCTCACCTATTCATCAAATAGATTAAATTGTGTGTCGGATTAATCTGTTTAACACCTTGCTATGGCCATTTATTAATCATTGGTCTCTGGTGTGGTTTCAGTGCTCTGAGGGTTGAGTACATTATTTAATACTTTGTCTAAATTGAATTGTATTTTGCCCTCATTTCCACAGCAGGATACAGGCTGTGTATGTGAATGTAAGATTAGACTGCATCATGCTGAGCTGTGTGTTTGGGTTTCAGTTGGAGAATCGAAAAGCAGAGAATGAGGCAGTGTGTGTATCCTACCGTGGCCGTATTGGGGAGCTATGGGAGAGGCTGCAGATCCCCCAGGAGGAGAGAGACTCTATTGCAGAACACATGAAGAACAGCAAAAAGAGGAACGTGGATGCTGTGAGTGTAAACATACATCAGTCATCAGGTTTTATTTTTTTTTGGTTTGTTTTTTTTTTTTTCTCAAATACATTCAGGTTCTATGGGCCCATGTAAACTATAGATTGTTTTTAAAAGGTGGTTCCGCATTTTCATGTTACAGAATGCAATGTCTTGTATCTAAGCAGTACTACATGGCCCAAAATCATGAATATGCATTCAGTAGAGGTGCTGTTTTCATGCAGTTGCAGGTATAAACAGTATGTGAAAAACTGCTGGGTGAAGTGGAACATTATTAGGGGAGGGGGTGATTGATTTACTATTTTATTATTTTTTTTTAGCTAATCTTACTAGTCTCCGTTTATCTTTTATCATGTGCACGTAGCAGAAAGCTTAAACACAGAAATAGAGCTGTCGAGGTAGCTGTAGTTTCATTAAAGACACTATCCTGTGTTTTTCTTGTATTGTTTTGTATTTTCCCCTTAGATCTAGTTATGGCAGTTTTATGTACCAGAAACATAATATTCCTGGAATAAGTGGATGTATATAAATGAACTAGTTCTTGTGACATTACAGAAACAGTGAATTAAATTGTTTTCCATTATGTGGGCCATTTTAAAGAGGAGACAGAGAGGCCAGCAATTTTTGCCCAGACGTTATATTTCTGCATCTCACTCTCATAAGGTGTTCGGTTACTCTGGTACACCATAGCATATTTGGTGTTGAGAGACCGTTTACAAAACCAAGGGTGTAGTTCAAAAAAAGGAATGAAAAGAGCAACATCTTAAGCTCTGAAATCACTGTGGAGTAAGTTTGAGTCTCTTATCCTCTCTATATACACTACCAGTCAAAAGTTTGGACACTGTCTTATAGGATGGTTTTTCTTTATTTGTATGGTTTTCCACATTTTAGAATAATCAGCGAAGACACACACAAATTACACTGCAGTGACCAAAAAAAAGTGTTACATCAAAATATCTAGAGAAATTAGCCACAGTTTGCCTTGACACAACTTTACACACCATTGAGAAGCTGCTTGAAACACATGCCAAGAGTGTGTAAAGTAGCCTTGACATAATTTGTGGCATTTGTTTCAAGCAGCTTCTTGAGGGCCACCCAAGATGTTTTTCAGGGACTAAAGAAGATACACATATGCTGAGACCTTGCTGCTCCTTAAAACTTCCTGTTCGGGCGCAAATGTCATTTGCGTTTAAGCATCAAGATGATTTTATCATTTTGAAAAATGCATATTTAGTTAGCTGTGTCAACTTTTTGTATTGCGCTTCAGGTAAAGGTTAAGTTTAAGACTCACTACATTTAAACCTCCAGTTAAATAGGTGTTTTCATGATGAATTCCTAGTCTGTAATCATATCCATTCACTTTTATGCAGTGTCTTGAGTGTTTGTCAGTGACCTTATTCAGTAACCCACTAAACTGCTGTTCCTTGTCTTGCACAAAGTTTTATTCCTAATACATCACATCTTCATGAAAATGTCAGACTGCTCTAAGTTGTAGATGTTAAGTTGAAAACCGATGTGCTCTGACATTTTTGTGCATCATCTTTAATGCCTTTCACAGTCTTGCTGTTCCTTTGCAACAATCCTCCCACCTTTCTGTAATTTGCCCTGCTCGAGGCATAAAAGTGCATTTTGATGTGAAGTTATTGCAACAGTCTTTGCAAGAAAACAGGGACCACTAATGTGTGTAGTGTAATCAGAACATTAAAAATTTTAGCTACTGTTTCCTCTGGCTGTGTGTACACCCACTCACATTCACTCTTCTCGTGCTTGTTATTTACCTATACATCTATCTTACTGTAGCTGCATGCAGAGCTGGAGCGTTTGGAGGAGCTGAAGATGAAGAACATACGGAGTGTGATTGAAACAGTCAGAGCAGAAATCGCTCTCCTCTGGGAGAAATGCTTCTACAGCCTGGGCCAGAGACAAGCCTTCACTCCATACTATAATGGTATGGTAGCCTTTACTGCTGGAGCGGGGCACAAGAGTCACTAGAGCAGGAAAATATTGCAATTTAACATGTCTGGTTGTTGTGCTGTCATTTATCCTGACACATTTTGACATGAGGACCTAGCCTTGGTTGTTTCTGTGTAGCAGTGGGAAAGATACAATTAGAAGCAGTTTTTGTAGCTAAGCCTAAGGCTTATTAGAAAATCCAGTTTTAAGAATTTTAAATGAATTCTGATCCAGTGCCATTATTATTATTATTATTATTATTATTATTATTATTCCTACAACATTTATTTATTTATTTATTTATTTATTTATTTATTTATTAAAGAGGGAAAAAAAGAAAAATAAGTAGAAGGATGCAATAATGATATTAAACTCTGTAATAGTTTGGGATTGATCTTACCAGAACTTCAGATCAGATTTTCAGTTATGCCTCTAATAATTTTAACTGTCATTTAGTCTTTATTTATTTATTTATTTATTTATTTATTTTGACTAGATGATTTCACTGAGGAGCTCCTGGCTATGCATGAGAGAGAGGAGCAGAGGCTGAAGCAGCAATTTGAGGAACACAAAGAGCTTTATGATGGAGTTACCACCTGGCAGAACAACTGGACCCTCTACCAGGAACTGGAGGTTAGGTCCTGTTCTGTGTTAAGACTGTCACGCATCACATTCATTTGAGTGCACAGTTCACCACATATCTGTTTAGATTGCTACGGTAAAATTAGGATTTTAGTGAGACATAAATTAATTGTGGTTACTAAAAAAATGTGAACTCCTTTTCTCCCCGCCTTTAGAAAAAGGCCACAGATCCGTCTCGCTTCAACAACAGGGGAGGCAACCTGCTGCGGGAGGAGAAACAGAGAGCAGAGCTGCAAAAGAGTCTGCCCAAGGTCAGTCTGTGGCTTACTGCCATCAGTATTTCTGAACTACTTACAGCACTGTGCAAAAGTCAGGGACCACTATTCATGTATTAAATTTCCAGTGAGGTGGCCATTAAATGCCAGTTGTTTGTTTTTCAGGAGATATTTATGAGGAGATTAGATGTAAGTAGAAAAACAGGAGTTTCCAAAACTGCAGTAAATAATTGATATAGTAGAAATAGGACTTCTAGCAACCACATAAGGGGTGGTAGACCACCAAAACGGCATCAGATAAACAGCACTTAAAGTTTTCATCTCGGAGAGGAGAAAATCAAGCTCCACTCTTGCTTCAGATCTGAAAAATCCACAATCTGTCCATTCCACTGTGAGAAGACATCTTACCATCTGTCTGAAAGGATGTGTAGCAGTCAAGAACCATTTAATGGGGTGATTAAAAGAAATGGAATGTAGATCTAACAAAGAAGCTGCTGTTCTCAGAATAATGGACGAGAGTCCCAACCTCAAAATTATTAAATGTTTAGAATTGCCTGGCTTGTGAGGAACAGAAAATACAGCCAACTTCTAAGACGGAACTGTGGAGGTGAGGAAAAATGTAATATTTCTTTGGAAAGCGAAACAAGTCACTAACTATTTAGTTGTTGAGGCTTTTTATTTTTCTGTTAAATGTTTTCTGGGTGGTCGCTGACTTTTGCTCAATACAGTATGTGTGCATAAGTCAAACATCGCAGTGTGTTAACACAGATATTCTGTGTTAAACGGCTTTTGTGTAAAAACATGTTTGTTGTTCTCATTGCTCAGCTGGAGAAGAGCCTAAAAAGCCAGGTTGAGCAGTGGGAGGCAGCACAGGGTGCAGAGTTCCTGGTCAATGGGCAACGCTTCATGCAATATGTGGAGGAGCAGTGGAACCTGCACCACCTGGAGAAAGAGAGAGAGAAACTGGAGAGGGTAATTACGGATTATGAATTAATAATCATTATCATTACTGCATGGAGAGGCAGAGAAACTCAATGGGAGCAGGTCTATTTAAAATAATTCTTATTAGGGTAATTAGAAGGGAGTGAGAGAAATGGCCAAGAGTAAAAGGCCTATTTGAAATCATTATCATAAGGATAATTAGGTTATAAGGAAATGAAGAAAGAAAGTCAGTAAAGGGTAAAAGAGCAACCATCGTGACTTTATTACCAAGCAGACAAAATACAGGAGCTCCATGCCGAATTCATCTCTGCTGTAGCTTTCTCAAAAGCATTACAAGGAGAAGGTCCATTTGAGTTCCTCGTTTGCATGTGTTTCTCATATTGTGTATGTGTTTGCAGCAAATGAAAAAGAATAAGCAGACTGAAGAGGACATGCTGTACGGCACGTCCCTTCGAACGCCCACCAAGAGGAGGCTAGCAGGAATGCCCACACCAGGGAAATCACGCAAGGTAACTTTCCATCTGTATTTGTGTGCATACATGTTCTGCAAACCAGTGAATAACTGAGAAAGTTGTTGTGCTGTAATACTCAATGCTGCTCCCCATTTCTTTAGCTAAATACCACTTCCAGTATCTCTAGCTGCACCCCCAACACCACCCTCCGCTCCATTTGCCACTCACCATCCATGAGACCTCCTCTCTCAGTCAGCAAGGTGAGATGCTTCCCTGCTTTTTCTTAGCCATATGCCAGAGTCAGCGTTTGGCCCTTGTAATGCTTGGAGTTACTGCAGCTATTATGCTTGAGCTGATTGGATTGACCTTGGAGTTGGCAGTCAAACATAGGATGATCTGAATCTGTACCATTTTTAGCATGGAAATAAGGCAACGAAACATCGTTCTCTAGCAATGAAAGGCAGCATATCCTAATGTGCACAGATGAGTGCATACAATTTTAAAATACAAAGCCTTTATAGTCTGTTCAGTAGCCTATTAAATAATAACGGTATCATAGATGTTAAAGTTTTAGCTTATCTTTATTATTTTAAAAATAAGTGATGCATAAGGCATTGAAGAGAGATTAAGCTCTATGATAACATACCAAGAGCAAAGTTTCTAACATTGATTCATTTTATATTTTGCCCAAATCAATGATTTCTGTGAAATATATTAAAAGGCTGAAAAAGTAATCTATACAAATGTAATCAGTATAAGTCCTGAATGGCTAAAAAACTATCAAAAGACGTGGGTGTTTCCCAAATGTTCATACATCCCTGTAAATCCCAAAAAAGTGGATTTATACATTGAGACACATTTACAGCACACTGATCTTTATACTGCTGCTGACGTTTTTTGTTTTGGTTTGATTCAGATTGGTTCAGGGTTGCGTACACCAGCTCGTGGCCGAACCCCTCGTGGTCTGGAGAGGAATAAGGAGAACCTGTCTCAGCTCAGTGGAGCCCTGCGCACCATGACCTCCAGCCCACACCGAAACTACTCCATCAACTCTGTTGCCAGCTCCTACTCCGAGTTTGCGGTAAATCGCCCTCTCTAAACTTCATCCATTACCTGTCATCACTGCTGCCACCATGACCAGCAGAGTCCCAGCAGCACTCAGTCCAGTGACATGGAGAGTTGGGAAATGTGTATAATTACCCCTTCTCTAAATATCTAATGTTGAGTGAGTGTGACCTCTGGACAGTGTGTTTAGCGTGTGTAGAGCTGCAAGATACAGACATAAAATTTTGTGATAACTATATTACTATAGAAGTAATAAATTATGATTAAAATAGCGCGTCTCTGACTTAGACAGGCAGTATGGCCAAAAGATTTGTATGTAATGGCTGTGTAAATTGAAACTGTACGCATATTAATGCCAGTTCTTCCTCTTTGGCTGCAGTCAGTTACTATCAGTGAAGACATCAGACCCCTCACACTCATTTCTAATTTAAGCCACACCCACTTTGAATTGGTAAGTGGACAAAGATATCAAAAACAGTAGCTTTCAGGTGTTGTTCAGTGATACCCAGCCATAGCCATTATTGCTTCACACATAAATAAACGCACATTTGAATGCAGAAAATGTCTATCTGAATATTTTTAAGCTACCTCAGCTGCTGCTCCCCCTCGCATGTTCCAGGCCAATTAGTTACCAACATCATCACAATCACCAACTATCAAAGGATGTCCATTGCTGACCATAGACAAACAAAATAATTATTTATTTTGGCTTTAATTATAATTGTGTAGGGTTTTGCATACTATGGGGCTCAGTCATTCTGAACAAAGCAATATGTTTACTTTATAAAGTGAATAAACGCTGATTGGCAAAAACATCTGTTCTTGTGTGAGGTAACCGAATAAACTACTTCAGGTGGCAGACTTTTCAGATCCAAATTTTAAGTTCAGCAAGCCTATGTATGCACTTGCTCTCGGCTATCTAACTGTGCATTTTGTTTATAGAGGGATTGTGACAACATTGAGTCCACCACCATCTCCAGGTCTGTATATATTACACCATATGCATTATTAATTTTTCCCCTATTTCATTTATTTACCTATTTATTTACCTAAAAGATATACTTATTCACACACGTGTGCGTGAACACACTCCTTTAACCTGACTAATAACCACTCGTGTCCACACACAGCCGAGAGCTGTGAGGCATGTGTGTTTGTTTCCTGCTCCAACTCCTCTTACTTGGCTGGACTGTGTGCTGCTGGCTCTGCTAAACTGATCGGGTTAAACTTTCCCTGCTGTCTACACTCACCACTCCGCTCTCCTGCTCGTTCACTTGGCTAGAAAGAAGTGAATGAATGAATGTACTTTGTGTCTGTAGAGGGAGGTGATTTCTGTGTGTTAACGGTGTAATGGTAGTTGGCATAGTAACTAGCATACTCTGTGTCTGCTTTTTCACACTGTTGAGTGAACAGACACAAAGGTCTTCTGCAGTAGGTGATGTTTTCTTGAACTTCAGTACATGAGAATAATGTCAGTATAATTCAGTAAAATGTGAGATTTACATGTAGACTGTAAGATCCGCATCTTTCAGATTTTTGTGCCAAATACACAATTTGCATTCGGCCAATTTTAATTTTGGCCCATCTTTGTTGCAGTTTTGTGATGTAAATAACAGGCAGCTGGGATTGTTGTATGCTGTAACACGCACACAAATTCACTGCCTCAGATTTGAGTCTTTATCCTCAAGTTGTCAGTAAGGCAGAATTGAACTGAATTGTTGAAGCTATTTTTTCCCTGCTCACTAAGCTAACATTTAGCCTCTGGTGCTAACAAGGACAGTGGTTTATAAAACTGTATCATGCTAAGCTACTTATTCTTGCTATTAGTAAAGTCCTACACACTATATTTGACAGTTTATTGGATAGATATGGACTATATTTGACACTGTCATGAACTTACATACCACTGTCTATTTATTTTTTTAAGGTAGCTTTTAGCTACATCTCACTGTTATGTTAGTGCTCGCTCTCTGTAACTCTGTCTTATTTGTCTCATTAGCAAAAATGAGCTGCTACGAACCGCCCCACAAATCACTTTTTTGTATACTGAGAAAACTGAACTCTGCACTACAGTAACACATTTTACACAAACACCTAAAGTAAATGTATAATTAAGACAATACAGGTGCTGTAATTCACTGCTGCTGCTACACCTGTACCGAAATGTTGAAGGATAATTATGCATGACTCATTGTACTAATAGCCAGTCGCATTTTACTTAGGATTAAGCACCTTTATTTGATCTATTTTATTTAAATAGAAAACTGGTCTTTCCTATACAAATTTAAAATGCCTGTTTGACCCATTAAGGAGCAAATAGGGGAATTTATGTTATAACTGTGGCTAATAGAAATGTGCTAAAGTGTTCTCCTATATTCATTTAGCCAACATTGTAAGCTTCAGACTTTAATTAAAAAAAAAAAAGCTAGCAAAATTCAGCCAAATAAATCAGCTGTTGGCCAAAAGAAATTGAAATCAGGTATAAATAAATTGTTTTTCTGAAGAAGGAGTAGAGTTGCATGAATCATTACAGTTGAACTGAAATCTTTATCTTAAATCTTTTACATTTAGATTTAAATTAGAGATGACTTATCAGCATTTGTGTGATATTAGCATAAAGTACTGGACAGATATCAGAGGGAGGGGAAAAAAAGAATTCAATTTTGTAACAGATCTACCCTAAAATAGGACACACTCACATTGTGTGATGTCAGCTCTGTATTTCTTTCTGAGGGGTAGTGGAGTGTTTGAGTAGTTTGAGCATGATGGCCTGCTTTTATCTTAAGTGAAGTGCTTTGATTGAAAATGGCTCATTATAAAGCACAGTAGTTCTTAAAGGAAGCGTATCAGATTGGTATTGGCTGATACTCAGGGTTTCAATATCTGTATTGGAAAAGAAAGTGGTATTGTGCCATCTCTAGTTTGAATCTTTTGAGGCATTACATTTCGCTTGTGTTCACTTTATCAAAAAAAGTTTCACAGGTTCAGTGTCAGGACTGGCAGCGTTTGTGAGTGTGACATTTATGGTGTCTGTTTTGATGTCTTTTTCCAGCGAGAACTCTCACAGGCCTCAAAATCCGGCTGCAAGGCTGGAGTTCTGAACTCCACGATCACACGCTGAGACTGCAACCATCTCCACTCAGCGTTAACCTTACTTCAGATGAAGGGAACAGTGTTCAAGAGAATATTGAATGTAAATCACGTGCAAAAAATGTGTTTACGTGAGGACCTTTGTAAATATTTTACTTCTGTTTTAATGTTTCTTTTCTTTTTCTTTTAAACATGCATCTCATTTTAGAAGTCTTCCAGGTGATGTCAGATGAACTTCATGTCAAAATCAAGATAGTTTTTATAAAAACTCTGTTTTTTTGCAATAAACTCTTACCTTTAAGCTTTTTATTATGGAGGCTTGTACAGTACAGTTTGGTTTGGAATCACTAAGATTTTCTTCTTCTGTTTTAGGATATTCTGTCCTCTCTGTATTTATTGTTGTGCTATTTTCTACTACCTGTGTAACACTAGACTTTCATTCTTGTAATGTTTCAATTCACACTTGGCAAGGCAATTAGGTGACCTGTAAAATAAATCTTTTCACTGGGAAACCTGTGTGCAGCTGTTTTATTGAATGGGATCAGAAATGGCTGGTGTTGAAAAACAATGTGTTGTGATGTCTTACTAAGGATGTGAAGGGTGAACAGTAAAGGGCAGTCATACAGTAGAATTTTCTCTACTGTTGTCAGTGTTTAACTGCTTTCAGTAATGTAAGGGTGACAATGGCAAATCCTTCTGAATAAATAACTTCTTGGTGTAGATTCAATGGCTCTCAGCATTTCACTAGATATTGACACACCTGCTGTTAGCTGTGTACACAGCCAGAGCGCTCATTTATAGCTGAAACCAAGTAAACTCACTTTAAAGGAGGGTTTAAACATTTTTTCAGGTCTGCATAGTTCAGTCATTAAGATGTAAATCAAGTCATTCAAAGTGATGAGAAATGGTGCATTGCAGAGAAACTTACCAGCTTGAAATTGCTTCATAAGATAGTAAATAAACTGGCTATATATATATATATATATATAGCGCCAGTTTATTTACTATCCACAGTTACCAGTGAACATGATATTGATAAAGATACAATTATTTTTTTTAGGCCAAAAGCTTACAAATTTATCATAAAACATCTCAGGCTTCATGTAGCTGTTTCCTTTCTGTGAGGTAAATTTGAAAGGTTCCTATCAACACCACTGGGAACAGTCCTGACCCTTGACAGGGATGGAGGGGTGCTGAGGGGGCTGCAGCATTCCCAGATTTCAGGATTGTTTTAAACAATAACAAAACTTTTTAATATTTTGAGCATGGCAAAGGTTCATATGTGCTTGTTCGTAGGGTACAGTTAGTATTTTTATTTGGTTGTATTAGCATATGGTCAAAGTCTGCAGTGGCTGAGCACTAAGTTAAGGCTGTACAGTTGTCACTTCCCTCAACAACTGCGGGCCGCTTTGGGGGCGTCGCTAAAACACAAGCAGTAGTTACAGGCATCTCTGAGTCCCCACGCTTATTGTGGAAAAAAAAAAAAACAAATTAAGAGAATATTTTTCGCCAACATAATGATCTCCGCCACTTATCAATGTTTCCTCAAACACAGTGATAATCTGGAGCGAGACCTGCGCCTGTAGCCGTTTCTGCGCTGCAAATCAGCAATTTGTTATGGTTTTTAATTTTTGCAATCTGATTGGTTGGCACTCAGCTCATTTGCATAAACACACTGATGTGACGGAGTGATTAAAAGTACCACCCAGCAAAGCACAGCTAAGACAGGAGGACCAAACAAAATAGTCAATAAAGCACCCAAACTCATATTCTGAGTGATGAATATGAGCTTTGAGTAAAGGAACGGTCATTAAACAGAACACGAAGCCTTTAGCTTGCTAAACAAGTGACAGTATGTAACTTGGGCTCTTTGTCGTCAGGGGGCGTGGTCATGGCTAGGTGGTCGTGGCAACGATCCCTCACTGAACAGACAAAGCAGGTCAGTGCGGAGCGCTGAGACACTAAACAGAGGGAGGGTTTCACCTGCTGACCAGCCTCGTTACAATAAAAACACAAACAGAACATCCGTCCTCAAGAAAAAACCTTTAGGAAATATAGGGCGATCCTGACCCCGGGAGAGCAGAGAGAGAGAGAGAAAGAGAAACAGAGAGAGAGAGGGGGAGAGAGAGAGAGAGAGTGAGAGAGAGACAGAAACAGAGAGAGAAAAAAAAAGAGAGAGAGAGAGCGCTCCTCCCGAATGCAGGAGTCCCACCCCTGCAATGCAACTTCCAGCGCTCCACCACACGCGCAGCCTCTCTCTCTCTCTCTCTCTCTCTCTCTCTCTCCCGCGGCTCGCATGCAGGGAAAATACAGCGTTTTCAAAACGACTCGTGCAAAACCCACCGGCCCGAACAAAGCCTCCCGCCAGCGTCGACTATGTCCTCGTGAAGCTGATGCTGAGCCTGTCCGCTGTTTGATGGAGAGAGGCGCGTGAGGGCTGCAGGAGGGAGAGCGGACTTTCCCCCCTTCGTTGCACCAAAAAGAAACTCCTCCAAGGTAAGCGCCATCTCCTCCTCCTCCTCTTCCTCCGGCCCGTCCTGTAGAGTCCGAGCGGCTGAGCCAGAGCCAGTGTCCGAGTGAGGAGCTCAACTCCGGGTCCATGACGCGCTGGAGCCCCGGCTGGCATCACTGCATGTAAATATGGTTTGAGATGCTGGTGCTGAGTAGCCCGTGTGGAGCCTCGCAGCTCTGTAGGCTCTGCTTGCTCTGAAGTTAGTAGGTGAATAAGCTGTTCACATGCTGTTCCACACATGGCTGATCGCTGGAGGCCTGTCCTTTCTGCAGCAGCTCTGGAAGCCTGTGAGAAGCACAGGAGCTGCAGAGTTCCTGTGTAATATTGTCATGACCAGTGCTCTTACCATAGTATTGATGATTTCACTCATCAGCACTTATCAGCAGGTATGTGGAAGAAACTATATGAGTAAGGTTTTAACACGCTCCCACACATGGCTGATCACTGGAGGCCTGCTTGTTTTCTGCAGAGCCCTCTGAAAAGTAAGACCACAAATTTCATATTAGAATATTTTCCTGACTGTTTCCCAGCAGAGAGACAGTGAAGCTCAGGAAGAGTGACATCCTGCTTTAGCATGTGCCAGCGTGGCTCATCACAGTTACACAAGGCTGAGTTATACCTGCTGTGTTGATATCCGGCTCTGGTCTGCGTGAGGATGTGTTGAAGGGTATATTTGCGCTGCTGCACACTTTTTAATAACCTGTTTCTCCCTTGATGACAGAGTCTCACTACTGCTCGCAAGGTTGTCATGGTCACCACCAGGCTGCAGCACCTCTTCTCACTGCCCAGTGCATTATTATTGTTTGTGCTGGTGGTTTGTGGGGGAGGGGAAGGGGGTGGAGGGGTCTTCAGCCAAAGCGCTTATTATTTAACACCTACACACCATCACACTCTCCTTTAACCCTCTGGATTCCAGACAGAAGCTGTGGCATGAACACAGGCAGCGGCACGTGTTCAGATGCAGTCCGTACCTGTGGAAGAGGAGCCTGAGCTCCACCCTGTTTGTACCTCTCACAGTAGAGCAAGAACACACAGACTGTGCTGCTATTTTTATCTCTGTGATTGATCCGGGTGGTGATTCACTGCGAGTGGGAGCTTCCGCTGAAGTTTTCTTCTCCGAGCATCATCTCTGAGCCTGGTAGAGAAATTGTGTGTGTGTGTGTGTGTGTGTGTGTATGTTTGTTCATGGTTGTTTGTTTTGTACATTTTCAGGACAAAGACACTGAAACATTGTAGGGAAAGGACAGAAGAAACAGGGCTAACCTACAATGTCAGTACCATCAGAATGGTCAGGACTTTGTAAAGCTAATTTTTTTAGGGTTAAGTTTAGGGTTATGAATAGAAATGATAATTGATAAGTTGTCATGTATATATGATACATGGGACATATTTTTACAGATAGATACTTACATATATGCAGTCATATGCAAAGGTTTTGGGACCCCTGGTCAAATTACATGTTTTGTTAATTTTCTAAGTGCAAATAAGTTACACATCTCTACAGAGAACACACTTCTGCACATTTGAATACACACTTACTGTTTATTTGCTGAATTTAACATATTGCAAAATATGCAAAAATCAGGCACGTTATAATTTCTGTTTTATTTTTTCAGAATATGTTAAACTCAGAAAACAAGTAGAAAGTGTGCACTAAAATGTGCAGAAAGGTGTCATATTTAAGTGTGTTCTCTGTAGAGGATGTGTTAACTTATTTTCATCTAGAACATCAACAAAACATGATTAAAACCTTTGCACACGACTGTGTAACGCATATAGGACATATTATTACACATAGGTACTTATCCATATAAAACATATGGGACATATTATTGGTGATGTCACTGATCTGATACAAGAGATCACTGCTGGGCTGATATCAGCAGAAAATGCTGTAGTAGCACATACACTGTGTGATGTGATGTGATAGCCTCCCGTGGGCTAGTAGAGTGTTTGAGTAGTTTGAGTATGATGGCCTACTTTTACAGAATTGCCTTAAGTGAAGTGCTTTAATTAAAAACAGCTCATTTTAAAGACTAGTAGTAGTAGAAATATCAGATTCTGTCAGTAAAGGCTGACACTCAAGGTTTTGATATGAGTACTGGAAAAGAAAAAGTGGTGTCGTGACATTTCTGATCATTATTACACAATTGACATTGTATAAAACCAAGCATTTGTTAGGCCTTCTCTTAGTCACAGTGCTGTGTGTGTAAAGGGGAGCCAGAGAGAGAAAGTGTGTGTGTGAGCACAAGTGGGTATCTGTGGCGTGCCAACGCTCTGCCAGCGTGTAGCGCACGTGTGTGTGTGTGCGTGGTGATGGAGTGTGTGTACTCGGCCACGATGCAGTTAATGTTATCATGACTCATTCTGGAGATTAAAAGCAAAGTTGATTTATTAGTGTGTGTTCACTTGCTTTGCTCCTTCGCTGGAATGAGCTGACAGTGCACACACTCACCCCCTCCGTACCCCCCCTCCCTCCGATCAGCCCCTCTGGCTTTTCTCGCAGCACCAGCGCAGGCCCATTATTATTGATCGCTGCTGTTTTAGAATGGATGACCAATAAAGGGAAGTACACATTTTCATTTTTCCTCAGCAGAGGCAGTCTGTATCTCATGCTCTCCATTAAGTTCAGATTCATCAAAGTTTGAAGGTGCTTTATTGGCATGAGTGAATCACAGTATTTTTTTCACAGCCGTATTGTGTGTTTCTAATTCTGTAAAACCTGGTTTTAGCAGCTGGCTGAAGGAACTGAAGCTTCTAGTCCAATTTCGGGGTTTGTGCATAATACCATGTATCTAATACTGTAAATGTAAAACTAGGTGAACCAGGTACACCTACAATTAGAGTCATATTGCCATGATGTCCAATGCTTTATATGTCAATATTAAAACAAAAAACAAGCAATATTAACAGGAATAATAATGTCATACATTTTCTACATATAGTACTGGACAAAATCAGAAACCCCATTTATTTAATTTCCAGTCATTTAGTACAAGCTATTAATTTTTCAGATTTTTCTGAGGAAATTAAATATAAGATAATCCTCTTGGATAAGGAAGGTCAAAGGAGACCACCAAAACTGTCGCCTTCAGATAACCACACTTAAAGCTTTCATCTTTGAGAGAGAGAGAGAGGAGAAAATCAAGCAGTAGTCTTCCTTCAGATCTCAAAAATCCATGTTTCTGTCCATTCTTCCACTGTGAGAAGACCACTCATGAGTCTGAACGAATATGTAGCTGTAAAGAAGCCTTTACCGAGAAAAGAACACACACAAATCAAACAAAGAAGCTGCTAGAGTTCTCAGAACAATGGACTGACCACCTCAGAGTCCAGATCTCAACATCACTGAAAGTGTTTGGGATTAATTGGAGTAAAGAGAAGCACAAAATGCAACAACCTTCTAAGACTGAACCTTGGAGGAGTGGAAAAATATCCCTACTGATTTTTTGGAAAACTGAAAGCATGTCTCCTAAAAAAACAGATTGGTGGCTGTAACAAAGGCAAAGATGGACACACTGAATACTGAAGGATTTCATATTATACCTAATGACCGTTTTGATTGGAAATTACATAAATGAAAAGTGGTCTTTGAATTTTGCAAAGTGTTTAGTACAGAGATTCAGCTTTATTGCCTATTATAATTTTCCATTCTGTCACTGAAAAGCTTTGGGTGAGTGAGGCATGTGTATCTATTCCAACAGCAGGTCTGCTCTCAATGTAATATCACTGATGTGGATGATTTTATGGAAAAATCACTTTCAAAAATATATTATCGGTAATATAAGCTTTTTCCAACAACTATCCCGGCCAAAATGATCTGACGCAATTTTGCGCCAGCACACACACAGAACATGCAAATGATGTTATTATAGCAGCAATCTGCTCTTTATCCAGAAAGTCATTTTGCCAGCTCTCTCTGCATGACTGGGCGAGCTTGTGTATGTGTGAATGTGTGGCTCCATCTGTGTTCCTGTGATCTCCACGAGCCGGTGTGAAGTGTGTGGACTTCCCACACACACACACACACACACACACACACACACACAGTATATGTAGCTGTAATATTCTGTACTGCTTCACTGCAGAGCTAACACTGTAATTTGATCATTTTGACACATGATCAGTCTGATTTGATAAGAACTTTTTTCAGTGCTCATTATCACACTTTTATGTACATTCTCTCAAACTCTCACACCTCCCTCTCATACACTCACACACTGTCTTTCACAGCTCTCTCTCACACACATAAATACACACACTTTCACAGCTCTCTAACACTCACATCCCTCAGCATCAGTATGACTTCTGCTATCTATTCCTAACATTTCTAGCATTTGTCAGCAGGAAGGTTTTGCTTTAGCTGTGGTGTGACCGGCTTGAGTGTGGTTTCGCTTAAATGTTCCTACAAGAGCTGAATCACTGTCCTTTGATTTGTCAAAGCGCAGGTGTTTATCAGTCAGCGCTTATGCTTTTCAGATGAATAAGACCTGTGTAAGTCTGGCCCACTGTAATTCCACTGATACACATCAGAGGTGTACGTTTTTTCCAACTGTGATTTTATTCAACACTGTGATTATTGATTAATCCAGTGTTAATGATTAATTGGACTTGGTACCACACACATTGAGGTCTGCAAAAGTATTTAGTAAATGGAAAGTTTGGTCAAGGAATTGAATATACTGATATCTGGTATTTCAGCATGGACTGCAATATATTTGAAATGTATTTCAAATATATAAAAATATTTGTCCATATTTTTTCCACATGGGATGACATATACAACATGTCAACATTTTACCAAGGGTGGAGCAGAAAAATAAACCAGCTGAGTTACAAGATCACAAATAGTGTTTACAGTGCAGTGTTAATTGGTATGTTTACCAACAGGTGATGGTAAAAGCTTCTAACTGACATAATTTAAGCGCATGTGTGGATTCAGATTGTATTGCATCACAAGGCTAATTATTCATTAATACTAGAATTAACACTAGAGTAAATATCAAAACAGGCAAAGGAGCTGTTTACTGATGCTCAGTACAGCACAGATAACTTTATTCTAAATCTACTGCAAATCATGGCAATCGTGGTTCTTCACAAGTTCAGTTCTAGTGCCAGGAAGAATAATAGAAAAGCTCAGACTTTGAGCATAAGTTATAAACTGTAAACTGTATTTGATAAAAATCAGGGTGGTGAGTTAATAAGATCAGTAATTGTTTTTACATGGTATGCCAACATGTAAGGGTGGAAGTTTCCAGAGGCCATCAAGGAGCGAGTTTTGCAATCAGTTATAAATCGTATTACTAAGTTTTATTATAGGCCTGTTCTTAATGGTGATGGTAGCTCTTGATATGGCTTGTGTTATAAACATTCAGACGTACACTAAGTGTACAGGTTTGTATACAGCTGATCATCCAGCGTTTCTTCTGAAATCCAGCGCATTAACATGGCAAATGACCTCCTTTTGTTGTAGTAACAGTGTCTACTCTTCTGTAAAGGTTTTACACTAGATGTTGGAACATTGCTGTGAGGATGTGATTGCGTTCAGCCACAAGAGCATTGCTGAGGTCAGGTACTGATGTTGGATGAATAGTTCTGGGTCACAAACTCCACTGCAACTTATCCCAAAGGAATTATATGGACCTCCATTACTCCTGAGAACATAGTTTACCGCTTTACATCTCAATGCTGGGGGGATTTATACTCCTCTGGCCAATGCTTGGTTTGGGCGTGGTGACTATAGGCTCATCTGCTCCAGAGCATGCCATTCTTTTAGCAGTGCTTTTTAGCAAAGATTATACAAGCTTTGTGTGTGCTACTGAAATGTGTCTGCAATAGGTGCACTTTAAAGTAGCTGAATTCGCTAGTTAACTCTAGAGTGCTTCTATTCTTTTGGACACACTATATTTGTCTAGTATATGGTGCATAGCAGTGATGTTTGTAATGATTTGGCTCAAATAGATACTGGTAGCATTTGACATTTCTCCAACTGTATAATAGACTTGCTGCTGAATGAACTTACTGCTGTTGCAGTGCACTGGACAGAAACAAGCAGTCGTACAACTCTGCCATTTGAACAGATCCACTTTAGGTGATTCAGCTGTGGTAGGCAAATTTTGTGATGTGACATTTGAGCTGCATCAAGGGATTCTCTGTTGTATTTACATGGAGGATGGAGAAGAATTGTTATAGATAGCACCAGTACAAAAATGTGCAAGTAACAAAGTAGCAAAAGCAGCTTCTTCCTGTCTTGATATGGATTTCTGTGGAGATTGATTCTGTTGGAAGAACCTTCTTGAATTCACTGATACAAGTCAGAGATAGTTGGGCTAAATACTGTTTTCAACTGTGTGTCAGTTGAAGAATTGAAAATACACTGAAGTGGCTGGCAGCAGTTGTCCTGGCACGTCTGAATCAGAAGCCAGACTCAACGAAATTCAAGATACTCCAAAGAAAACTGCTTTAAATTTAGTCACGTATCAAAGGTTCCAACATTGTAGCCAGAACTGACAGCTTGGAAAGTCTCTTATATAAGGACTGAATATCAGCGATGATGTCAGGGCTGAATGATGGTAGAGATTTTAAGCCATATTTCACACATGAGACTGGTGTACCTTACAGTACTCCACATCCACAAAATGAATACAGGATCTGAGAGTGGATATGTGTGTGTGTATACATATATTGTTGCTGTTGTAAGAAAAACATTTCAAAAATAGTAACCTTGTAAAGGACAAAGCATTCTTAACTTTAATGCAAGTAAATGTACACACACACTTTCTGAAACCACTTATTCTTCTGGGTCATGGAGGGAGATGGAGCCTATCTCAGTGGTCAATGGGCAGAAGACAGAAAACACCCTGGACAGGTTGCCAGTCCATCACAGGGCAGACATATACCTTCACACCTAGGGGCAATTTAGTGTGTCCAATCAGCCTGACTGCATGTCTTTGGATTGTGGGAGGAAACCGATGCAGACACGGGGAGAACACGCAAACTCCACACAGAAAGGACCCTGGTCGCCCGACCGGGAATCGAACACAGTCCCTTCTTGCTGTGAGGCGATACCGCTACCCACTGCAACCCTCAAGTAAATGTAACAAATTTTTGGCCTATTCACCATGAACTGTTCACACAATGTAAAGCTGACATCTCCCACATTTCTTTGTATTTCACTTTTTCCCTGAGGTCCACTTATAATGTCTGTGTGAGTTTATGGACTAAAAACGTTCATAATTCATTTTGACCATTTCCAACCTTTCTTTATCCCTTAGAAGTAAAAAGGCTGTTTTTGTTACTGTGCCTTTAAGACTGATACAAGTAAATGAGCTCTGTTCTGGTTGAGTGTCCTGCATTGTACCTCATTCAGAAAGCAGTCAGGGCTAAAACACTCCTTGTAACTTCAGTGTGAATGGGTGGAGCTGAACTGGCGTAAGCTGAACAGGTAAATTAAAAAACGCAAGCTTACTGGTGAGTGAACAGAACAGGGTGTTTGGAAACATTAAAGGGGACGTGAGTGGTACATACAGGACATTGCAAGGCAAAATAGTACACAAAGAAGCTGTATTTTCGGGATTACTACTGTTTTACTATTATCATTACCTATAAAAACTAGAAAGATACATGCAGGTTCACTGGTCAACTTGGACAGCAAATAAAATATATTTGTGGTGTAGACATTCTGACCCTTGGTTCCAATTACCACTGTAAAGAAAACTGAGTTGGTTAATTAGTCTAAAATAAACAGTTTGACATCAAACCACTCTGATTTATTTCTTTTTTTACATTTCAACCATCTGCAATTATGCAGATTTTTTTATTTCAAAACAGTGAGGAAAATTCAGTGTTCCATGATGTGGGCTCAATAAAAATAAATTAAACCCAAAAAAGTGGAATTGATAGCGCTGATATGTGTGTATGTGTTCATGTGTGAGCACTGTGTGGCTGTGTGGGCTGTTGTCCCTGTGCTGCAGTATCAGACTGGCTTGCCTTTACATTTCTTTCCTCAGAACTCAGGGTTTTTCATCTCCCTCTGCTTCTTTTGCCTCTATCCCTCTCTTCTTCTCATTAGTGTAATGTTCCTGTCTCTGTGCCAGGGGAGAAGGGGTGACTCATACCATCTCTCTCTCTCTGTCTCTCTCTCACAGTTTCTCTCTCACTCACAATTCCTCTGTTTCGCTCTTTTTCTGTTTCACACACACACACACTGTTTCACACACACTGTTTCACACACACACACACACACACACACACACGCTCACACACCTCTTCTTCCCATTCCTTCCCTGTTAATGTCACATTATACATTCTGAAGTTGTTTTTTTTTTGCAAAGTCTGTGAAAGTGTGAGAACAGACACTTAAAAATCTAAAAATAAGGATTCTCAAAGAGACTCCTAAAAAACACATACACTCTGATTGAATGTTTTAAGTTCAGATTTATTTGAGAATGGTATTCAAATGCTGAGTCTTTTGCCAAGACTGTTTTTCTTGGGGACTGAGCCGAGCATTTAGATAGTATTCTCCTCTCTGCTGCTTTAACTATGCACCAGAACAGAAAGAAATTCTCTCTCTGACTCTGCATTTCCATTTTTCTGTTCTTGTTTTTCTTCTCCAGGCGGCGGAACCATGTCCTCAATACACGGGGACATCTCTGACTACCATAACAGCGGTGAGAGCGAGAGCGAGAGAGAGACATACCTAAGAACTTACTATTATGTACTGCTAGCAACAGAGCTACACGCTAACAGAGAACTTTTGTGGACTTTTGTTTGTATCTATGTCTCAGTGGTCCGTGATCCGCCTGCCTGGGAGGTTGGTGTGTATGTACTGGGGTTTCTTATTCTGCTGGTTGTGGTGGGACTAAACCTGTGGAAGCTATGGAAGTCTGGCTCTTTCCCTGCTCCCTCCCCGTACCCCAACTTCGACTACCGCTACCTGCAGGAGAAATATGGAACCTCCTACTCTGAAGTCAGGCAGAAGGTACAAGGATGTTTCTTGACACGAGTCATTTTGCCATTACCCAACATACATGCCCTCAGTGTGTACCAGTGGTTACTTTAACCCACCACACCTGATCCAGCTAGTCAATGCAGAGGTCCTGTACTAGAAGACACAGCATGTTAACCCTTTTTTCAAGGTAGATTTGCTTAACCTGGGGAGGTTCTGTAAGCGATTCCCCCACTGTAGGGAATACTGTGCCGTGTTGTTATTGTTAATGAGTGTAGCTACTCAAATCCCTTACAAAGTACATTACAGAACCTCCACTGGTAAATCCAGCTCCACATAGTGCTTTAGACGTGGCTTGCCACTAAACTGCATATGGAGTGATGGTGGCCACTGATGTGTATTCTCCTATTACAGTGCATTGCAGCCTCTAACCACCGGAGGGCATCGACAGCGAGCCGCAAGCCCAGCCTGCAACTGGCGGACACTCCTGATGGCTTCCGGGAGTTGGGGACACTGGAGCTAATGAGCAGGGAGCTGGACCCAAGTGGAGGTAGCCTGAACCGCTCTGTCTCCACTGACTCGCTCTGCTCCATCTCCTCCATTGCCCATACCTTTGGCCATGACTTCACGGTGGGCCAGCTGGAGGTGACGCTGGAGCTGGAGGCACGGGCCTCCCTGCTGCACATCACGCTGCACCAGGGCAAAGACCTGCTGGAAAAAGAGGAGGAGAACTTCCCCGGCTGCTACATCACCATCACCCTGCTGCCCGATGAGATCAATGTGGGAGTCACAAGGGTAAGAGACTGAAAACATGGGCAAACATTTACAGAAAACATGGTTACAGCTGCACTAGGGCTGCAATGGTTATTTGATAAAATCAGTTAGTAGTCGATAAAAACACCTCTATAATGCTCTATATAGGGCTGTCAAACTCTGATGATGGAGTGCAGTTAGTAATTTTTTTTTTAATTTAAAGAAGTAGCATGACTGAGTTAGGGGAAAAAAGAACATGCTCTTGTGCTGCTGCGAGTCACCCTGTAAAGCCTGAAATTTGGAAGGTGAAGGCATCCAGTTGGATTTTTGAGTTTTTCAGACCACATCATACATCTTTACTTATTAATGTCACACACACAGGCTCAAAAAGAAGGTCTGGCATGATATTTAGGTCTCAAATGCAAAATCTACATTATAATGATGAAGATATGATGACAATAGTAGATGATTGACAGACATGTTGTTCAGCAAGTTTTGACTGAGGTCTCTGTGAATACTCTTTTAACATGCTCGCATCATCAGATTCATCTGCTTAGGGAAGGGGTTCGAAGCACGACCAACATTACAAAATGTTCTTCAGTTGCGTTGCATGCAATTACATGTTTCTACCAGAGAGGTCTTCAAATCACCAAAACTTACATAGTGCAGCTTTGATTAACAGGAGCACGTTCAATCTCAAAATGTGCACTGTTTTGCTACAGTTTCTGGGCTGAACGTCATGTTTTGTTGAAATGGTGAGAAACAGTGTACAACTGGCTTTGAGGTATATTTTCTCTTTGATGAGTGTGTCAGAGGTGAAAAAAGGCAGTGTACATAATGGAGTCTAATAAAATCTTCTAAAATGCAGCTGCTACAGCTCGGTGTACACATCAGAACGCCAAGCTGCTCAGAACGTCAAGCTGTCATAGTTGCAACGTTTGCATAACACAACAGAGTGGTGTTCAGCTTACCGCTGTTTCTGTTTAAATAAATGTTTTGTTATGTTTTCTCAGGGCTGAACGCAGCCCAGGTTTGGTATGTTTGTGTTAGCTGGGAAATCACTATGCTGGACTTCAGCCCTCCAGGGCTGAAAGACTCTGCTCTATAATGTTCATGTAATACATGTGGTCAATCTGACACATTACAATAGCCTACAGGAAATATTGGAGGTGACATGGCTTCTATTGAATAATGGCAGTGCAGTAACAAGTGCACTGTGAGAGGAAACTTCAGGTTTAGTGGTTTGATTAACTGATGAACTGAAAAACAGATTAATCGATTATATAAATAATGACATGTTGCAGCCCTAAGTAGCGCCATGCAGAGCTGCAAGAATCAGTGTCCTAAATATTAGTCACTTGTGTCCTTTAGTGATAATGAGCAGCAGTGGTGCTGTATTAGAGCTGCTCACTGAAGATCATAATGCAGTCCAAATGGCCCTCATTCAGCCAGCAGTGCCATGGCAGAGAGAGAGAGAGAGAGTGAGTGAGAGAGAGAGCTGACATCAGCATTTCTGCTCAGCATGGTCCCACAGCAAGAGAGCCATCATTCTCTTCTTCTCTGCTCTTAGTGCATACATATGGATGAGGGCCTGTCACAGCATGTAAAAAAACTCCAAACTGACAAAACTCTATATTTCTGCTTGGAGGCTGATGAAATGCAGATTTAGACTTGATCCTTGGAATTCACAGACACGAAAACAGTAAACATCCGAAAAGTGCAGTGATAGTCAAATTTTAGTGATAGTCAAATTTTACCCCGGTTTGATAAGGACTATAAGGAGATACTGCCTGTCAAACAGCAACATTATTCCTTTGTTTATTTACATTTTGTATCATAAATAGCCAGTTTAAAAATCTCTAAACCAAGCATAAGTTTTAACCTCTTCATGTATTTATAGACGAATCATTGTGACTGAAGTTTTCATCCTGAGCCTCTGATGGGAATAACGTTCTAACAATAATAATTGGCCCTATTTCTCAATTTGGACACTATGATGCAATATTCTTACATGATGTACTATGTAGTTTTATAGTAGTAGTGTTGTCTCATTTTGCACTAAAGAAAAATGTCAGATTACCATGTTATCTCACATCATTGAATCACACCTGAAATTCAAACATGAAGGACAAAGACATCTCACTCATATCTGTACAGTGTAGTAATCTCGCTTAGCACACCACCCATTTTGAAAACGTACAACTGCAGCAGCCTTTAATGACAGGCTGCCATATGTAGTGGACAATGAGCACAAACAGTGTTCAACATTCTAAGCTTTATTTTTCAGCAGTTCTAATAGATTGCCCAGTATTAACAGTACACTACGTACCAATATTGTTCCTATTGTGAGTACGCTATTTGCTTTAAAGTGGCTAGTATACTGCAGAATTAGGGGGGGCGGGAGGATTTAATGTAACATGGATATTTTATGTAGTTACACAGGTTGAAGTAGGATTTGCTTTTAGTCATCATCTTGTATTCCCATAGCAACAACATCTGTAAATTTTCATAGCAAGTGGACATATATATCAGAGGAGCGAAGAGTGAAGTGTCACACAATTCACATCTGTATTATTGTAATCATCCTCTTGGTGGGTGTAATATGGTACTATATTGAGGCCAATAACCAACTCACAGTGAGAACTACACTGCATTTACATGTTGCTGGTGACAAAATGTTGTTCAATGGCCTTATAGTGGTGTGCCACTGACGGCAGCATACAGCCACGCAAACGTTGGCATGGGGACAGCAGCAACAGCAAAAATAGACGATAATCAATAGAGAGCTTTAGCAGTGTAGATTGTTTATGAAAGGAGGAAAAAGTCAGGAGGATGTTCGGTGCTATTTTAAATTTTGGTTGTATAATACCAAATGGACCTCAACAATGAGAAGTTTGGTGTCCGTGGCCTCCAAAAAAAATCAACGTCCAGTTTATTAAACAGCTGCAGTTGACGACGAAAGTTGGGAAAATTGAGCTCTTGATGGAACATGTGCTGCTCTATAGAAAACAATGGAATATCCAGTTTGCTGTTGACCACCTACTGCCAGGATGTAAATGCAGCATCAGCCAGGCTTAAGTACAGCCTCCACATGGTGGAGTTAGTTTTAACACTCTAAGCCTCTTAAAGTAAATGAGAGATACCTCTTTATATTAATGCAAAACAGTTAATATTTTGGAAGTTTTTATGCACAGATTCATTAAAAATGTCATGTCATGTAAATTAAATATTTTTCAGTTTTATTGTGATGATAAATCGTTTCAATAATCAGTTATTCAGATGAATATATTTTTATGTATTTAGTTTGGAAAGCTTGTCTTGTTCAAACAACAATTGTACTGTGACTGACAGAGGGGCTAGTTGTACCTGAATTGAACACAACTATGGGGTAAGTTGAACATGGAGTAACATTAGCACTCACCTTGCTTTCAGTTGAATTGTTCATAAATGGTAGGTGCTGGAAATAAAGTTAGTCTTTTCTTTTGTAGCAGAGATGTATGGGTTGCTTGTATACAAAAGGCTAATCTTGCTTAAAACCTTTAAAGTTAGCAGCAAAAAAACAAAATGTGCTAGGTTGTGTAGCTCTCTCCCGAACTCAGTTTGAGACACTCAAACTGTGTCAGAAATTGATCTGGCATTGAGTAATGGATTGCATTCAGAGATAAATTCTGCCATCACATATTTTGCTCCAACTTGGGAATCCTTGATATCAGTACCACTTTTGTGAGAAAAATAATATTCTCAGCTGAGCCTCCTGTTTATGTAGGTCACTGTGGGGAGTGTCCCAGCTTGGTGATGCTGGCATTCCTCCAAGCACTTCCGCTCTGAGATTCTTTATCATGCTGTAAGAGCTATGATAGTCACATCAGTCGATTTGGCCACTAGTCATGCCTTTTCTTGGCGATTCTTAACGTGAGCAGGTGGTTAGTGTTTACAGGCATGACTCCATTTGGTCTATTTGTTATGGAGAAGGTTCTCTGGCTTCAGCCTCGTTTAGCCTTGGTGCTGTTCTGAAGAGCTGAGAACAGCACTGCTGCCTTTTTCTTTGCTGACACAAAACCCAATCAGGCTAGCTTGCTTTCTGTCTTTTGTGATTAGCCTGTAAATTTTAGAATATGTTGGAAAACGTTGTGCTAACGCAAGTCTGTTAACAATGTCCTCATTCAAAGAAAGTGATGGGAGGTTTGTAGGGTGAAGGCCTTGGTTTTCTCATATAAGGATTTACTGTAGTTATATTTCAGAGAAAAACCTTCTGGAATACTGTGCTTGAAAACAACCAATATAGTGCAAAATGAACCATTTAGAGATTTGGTTTTGTGCTCTTTAATGGAAACTAAATGAACCATAGCAGAAATGCAGCGTGGGCTGTCTGTATACCCATTATGGCATGCTTTGTGAATTTTTAATCATAATTGCCTTCTTTTCCTTGTCATACTTAAAACTATGAAAAGGAAATGCCTTTGCTTGACAAAGGTTCACTTTTAATGAACTGTATGAAGGTGCTTTTTAGCAGTGTGGCTAAATGATGTGTTCTGAAGCAGCACTCACTCTCCTGCAGATTCAGAGCAACGCCTTCACCGTGCTGTTTGATGAGCGCTTCTCCATCCCACTGGATCCAGCATCTTTAGATGAGAACAGTCTGCGTTTCGCTGCATTCGGGGTGGACTCAGATGAAAGGAACATCAGCGCAGGAGTGGCTGAACTTAAACTATCTGATCTGGACCTGTCCATCCGGCCCTTCAACGCCTGGCTCTACCTGCAGGACATCAACAAGGTTCTGCTAAACAACTGAGCACTTCTTTTTAGTGGACAGTTAATTTTAGACACACCTCACTGCACCTCACTGGGTTGGTTTGTAACACGCTCACTCACTCACTCTTTCACGTTTAGACGGAAGATTCTCCACAAGGGGGTGCTGTTAGCCCTGAAATAGGTTTTGGTTCTTTGCATCAGTGACACTTTGCGTTCTTGTTGTTATGAGGAATAAGAAACATAGGAAATCTAAAATGTTGAACACTCATTAATGTTTCATGATCTTGTGCTTCATATCTGAAGCTCTCATATGAGCAGTAGTAGACACTGAGACGCAGATGCACAGTAATGAAAAATTAGATACACTTAAATATGTATGAACTTTGGCCTTGAAGCACCACAAATCACAGCAGCAGTATTTGACCAGAAAATACTTAAGGGCTTATTAATACCAGTCATGATTAGCAATCATAGCAGTAGACTTTACAACTACATAATGTTGGAGATTCAACTCCTTCACTGTATAAAGGAGCAGTTCAGTGAAAAATCTAATTTACTCAATTTAATCAATTGATGTAGTTGATCAGCCAAGACATGTTGGAGTTCAAATTTTACTTATATAGTTCAGAACTGGGGCTATGAGGCTAACATTGCTAACAAACACTAGAACTCAATGGTCACCCAAATAGCTCGACTTTACTGTAAAAATACATCCGCAAAACTCTCAATTCACTCAACCCGCATCCAGGTCTTCATTAATGTAATACAGACTTGTTGATGTGGTTTACAGTACATTATGACAAACTGTTAATTACACAAATGAACAAAACATTATCAGTATGGGCAGACATTTCAGACAACACCAGGGCTATGGTTCACAAAAAGCCATATTGTGTCCTAAACCACATCGACAAGTCTATGTGATCTTAAAGAAGACCTGGATGTGGGTTGAGAAAACTTTTGGTGGTGTTTTTTTTTACAGAAACGATTTAGGCTATTTGGGTGACTATTGAGTTCTAGTGTTTGTTAGCAACATGAGCCTTACCGCTCCAATTCTAAACTAAAGAAGCAAAATTTGGACTCCAAACGTGTCCAGGCTGATCGACAACGTCTGGAGCAAGTGGAAAATTAAATATAATAGTATAATAAAATAGTAGCTCCACAGTGATGTTTTTGTATATTGGTGTAATGTGTGTTGTGATTAGGCTGTGTACTGTTTGTACAGGCTGTGGATGCTGTGGGGGAGATTCTGCTCTCTCTTAGCTACCTGCCCACTGCAGAGCGCCTCACTGTGGTTGTGGCTAAAGCAAAGAATCTGGTCTGGACTAACGGCAAAACCACTGCAGGTCAGAACAGCCCCACAAAGCTTCCTCTGTTTGCAGTTTACTTTGGAGACCGCTGTCACTTTCCTCCCCCTCCCCCTGTCCTGCTTTTGCTGCCTAACACACGCTCTGTTTTGGAACAGATCCGTTTGTGAAGGTTTATCTCCTCCAGGACGGCAGGAAGATCAGCAAGAAGAAGACCTCCATAAAGAGAGACGACACTAACCCTATCTTCAATGAGGCTATGATCTTTTCTGTGCCTGCCATTGTGTTACAGGTAATACACTCAACCAAAAATCACACAAAAGATGGAACAACCAGTTATCACACTGATAATCAGTTATGCATCATCCAAATGCACTGAAAATAAAGAAGCAAGTGCCTTGCGTTGCTTTTTGTGTTGAAGTAGCTTTTCAACGGCAGTGGGAGGCAGCAGGTGTCATGACTGTTGAAGTTAATAGCTGCATCTCAACTGAGTGCGATGGCAGTTGTGATGTCCTTGTCCAATTACCTCTGCCTTTATACACTTGACCTTAAGTTGCATCAAGTTGCACCACTTGTCACTTGAGTTTTCTTTCTCAAGTGGAGGCTTGTAAAGGAGAATATGTGGTCAATATGTCTTTCTGGGAAAGGAAAGTTGTACTCCATACCTAATTTTAATATTGCAACCAGCTTTGATATTTTAATGTGAGCAGTCAAAAATTCTTGGTAAGAAGCTGAGGTTCTTGGATCAAAACACTCTTTGAGGGAATCTGTAGCTGTAGTTGGTGGTGCTCATGTCTTAAATACGTCCAGATATGGGACACGTTTTAATGCCAAGAGTGTAAGTGTAAACAAGTTTAGCTGTAACTAGCTGCATTCTGCCTGATAATGGTGATAATCTGCAACATTTATTTCATCAACATTCACAGTATATCATTTTTTATTCAGTCATAAATCTTTACGGGACAATCTGGCTAAAATTAAAAAATGAACATCTGTTGTAAACATGCCTACTTACCTCCTGAAGCCACAGTAGTCTTGAGAGAGATGTTCCAGTGCAAAGACTAGGAAAACACTCCTATGATGATGTATCTTGAAGGTTGGAGGAACTTTTAAAAACCTGTAGGAACTTTGGGGTGGATACTTGAGGGCAGGCTCTTTCAGTGGACAGCTTCACATGTACCTGTAATACATCACAATATGACAATGACAATAATAATCAAATAAATGAAAATAAAAGAGAAAAAGGACACAGAAATGTCAATTCTGTCAAACCAGTGAGGTTACATAATAACATGATAATAACAATAACATATTAATTACATAGTAAGTTCTACAGAGTATTACATAACAAGACAAATGACATATTAAATGCTAGTTTCAGGCTGCAGTGATCCTATAAGACTTACGAATCATTCGATAACCATACAGTAAATATGTATGTTATGTAGCTATTAGAGTGAAGAATTGTGTGTGGGTGCACGTACACGTTTTAAAGGAAACAGTTGAAATATCCCAACTACCCATAGTTGATAAGCCAAGACATACTTGATGTCCGCATTTTGCTTTTTCAGTTTAGCGCTGGAGCTATGAGGCTATCATTGCAAACAAACACTAGAAGTCACTAGTCCCCCAGATGTTGTAAATACATCTCCAAAACCTCTCTCAGCCTGCTCAAACCATATCCAGATCTTCATTAAGGTTGCACAGACTCACGGATGAATTACCATCAGCTATAAAAATGAACATAACATTGTAGCTGAATGCTTAAAGGCAGACATTTTGGACAACAGTGGGCAACATTAGGCTTGTAGCTCCAGTGACAAATGAAAGAAGGGCAAATCTAAGGTAAGTGGAAGGTAAGGTAAGGCTTATTACACACTAAGGCTTTTTATTCAGTAACTACAGGGACTTCAATGCAAACTGGTTAAGCTTTTCTTAGGTTATAGAAGTGTGTAATAAAACTTTGGGCCTGCCGTAGGGCCCTGGCCATTTAAGGAGCAGAGATTATACTAACCAGTTCTCAGGATGTAAAAATCTCACAATAGTCCCACAGAAAGTTTCTTGCAACCTCATTCTGAGATCAGAATGTAACCAGCTCTCCTAAATGTGTGTGAAATGTGCATAATGTGTGTGTTGTGTGTGCAGGACCTGTCTCTGAGAGTGACAGTGGCTGAGAACACAGACGATGGGCGAGGTGAGAATGTTGGTCATGTGATCATTGGGCCAGAGGCCAGTGGGATGGGCATCACTCACTGGAACCAGATGCTGGCGACACTGCGGAAACCTGTCTCCATGTGGCACCCGCTCCGGAGGATCTAACCTGACCTCCACTCACGTCTGCCTGCATGGTGCCTACTGTCTCAGTGACCCAACCTGAAAGACTTTTAAAAGGTCAAGAGAGCGTCTTTTTTCAGGAAAAATCATTGTCTTTTTAAAGCAGTGGTACAGTCAGAGCCACAGAGTGGATGTGTTCTTGTAAGAAAAAGACTGAGACTCTGCCTGTCTCTGCTTTAAATCCCAGGTCCTTTTATCCAGGTTAAAACAGTCTTCATTTGTAGCAGTTATAACAGGGTGGCTGACCTGAATAAGAAGGCTGGAAAGTGCCAGACAACACTGCATTGTAGTCATTTGTTCAGTTGTGCAGTTGTGTTACAAATTACAGTAGCCACTTTCTATTCTATAAGTGAAAGTCATTATTATTTATTAATATTATTAATATAGTTATTATTTAAAGTTTTGTTTTTATACTCAGTAAATAGCAATAGATCGGTGTGTGTGATGGACAGACCTTTCTCCGTTATTCCATGAGAGTGCAGAAGTTCAAACAGTGTGAACAGTACCATTGCTAAAGTTCAGTTATATCTGCTTCCATATCTCCTTCATGCAACAGAGTAACCACAGTGGAGAGACGGGAGTTTTGGTGCTCTGTAGTATTACAGTGAAATGCTCAGCATTGTAATATAGTTGATGTTTTACACACCATACATGCACCTTGTGTTTGCCTGCATTTAGACTATTGAGGTGTTAGAAGTGTGTTATTGCAGTCATTGCAATATAAAGTTTATTCACGTTTTTTTCATTTTGTTTGCATTCTACCTACAGAGAGGTGGAAAAGAAGTCTTGCCTCCAACCGTTATCAACTACAATGAGTAGTTTGGCAATAAATTTTCCCTCCTTCAACAGAAAGTCAGTTAACACATTCACATTCTGGCAAACACAAAAGATGCAATTTTCTTCACATGCAGGCAAGTCACTGTTGGAGTTTTTCTAAGAAATTTTCATTCAAACACACTCAATTAACCAGATATGTTTTCTTACTGTAGCCTCCTCAGCTAGCCTGTATGAAGTGTCTCAGTGCAGGTCTGTTTCATGACTAACTACATTTTACACAACACTCAGCTTCATCCTGTGCCAAATTCACCACTAGAGAAGCAATATTTTCATTTAGGCTTGAATCTACATTTAATCAGTTAATGTTTGTGACCTTTGATGAAGTTAAAATGTAAAAAAAAAATCATTTTACAGTGCATGAAAGTGTTATGGATATGGCATTCTGATGTTCAAATATAAAACTCTTTAAATAAATAAATGTCTCAGATTGTTGTTTTGTGCTTTCACAATGACAAAGTACATCATGGCATGTGCTGTTGAAGGCTTTAAATAATTATCAGTTGCTGAACAATAAGACAACAGCACCAGTGTTGTAGGTGTTGATACTGCTGCATTCGTGGCTCTGTTTATAAATCTGTTTTTAGTAATTTGACTGCTTCACTAAAATGCTGTGTCTATTACAGACATCCTGTCACAGCTATGGGCCATCAGCAAAAGCTGCTTACATTCCTTTTATTGAAGCACATTGGTTGAGTTTCTGTATTCAGTGTTAGATATTTAATGTTGTACACATGGCCTAAATGTAGCAATGGATCATTTCATGTTCATGACAGATATTCAATAATAATGCTGATAATGGCAAAAAAAAAAGCCTGTTAGAGCCCCGATGGTAATTGTTGTAAGATATTGTAACGTCACAGGAGCCATTACTCCAGAACTGTTGTGCCATAGTAAGAGTATCATAATGTTGGTACGATTTCTCCAGAGCTTTTTCTGTGTCCAAAAGTTTGCAGACATCCACTTGTCCAAGATTTCTTCTGAAATCAAGTGTATTAATAGTTAGTTTTGTGCCAAAATGTTTGAGAGAAGATCCTGATGTTTGAGAGAGGAATGTTCCGGTTTGAGAGGGCAGCGCTGCTCTGAGCGCAGCTAATGAACTTGAACGCACTTGTCAGCACGAAGTGTGGCAGATAAACACCTCGGATTTGCTCAACAAAACACTCTGGTTTCATTCAAAACTTGAAAATCTGCACAACAATGCATTTCCCTCTCAGACCTCGTACGTGCAAAACTCCGGTTTTCACTCAAAACTAGAAAACTTGCTCAGTCATGCTCTTCACCTTCAGCACCGCTGCCCTCTCAAACTTCAAACTCATTTTGGCACAAAACTAACTCCATATAATAGGGGGTTTGTCCCTGCTTTGCTGCAGTAACAGCCTCTGTTCTTCTGGGAAGACTTACTTCACTCTTTAAAAAGATGTTTTTTTCAGGGGTTCTTTAGTAAGAACAGTGGTTCTGTGCAGAACCATGAACACTCAAAAAATCCTTTGCATGATTAAATGGTTCTCTGCATGGTGAAATGGTTCTTCAGATTGATGGAGAATGTGTTGTATATGGTGGTATATAGAATTTTTGAACATGGTTCTATATAGCACCAAAAAGGGTTATTCTATTGTTACAAGCTTGACATAACAGTAGAAGAACTTTTGCTATATAGAACCATTTTCAAAGAGGTTCTGTACGGTATCATACACATTCACCATCAATCTGAAGAACCATTTCATGATGCAAAGAGTCATGTAAATATGCAAATGGTTCTTTGAATGTTCATGGTTAAACATAGAACCACTGTCTTTACTAAAGAACCGTTGGAAAAACTTTTTTTTTTGTAGACTTTGGAACATTACTATTTGATTTGATTGTATTCAGCCACAAGAGCGTTAGTGAGGTCAGGTACTGATGTTGGATGATTAGCTCAGGATCACAAACGCCACCCCGACTCATCCCAAAGCTATTCGGAGCTTTACAAGCCCTCTAAAAAACACTTGGCACTGGGCGAGGTGGCCTGTACTCCCATGTGTACTATCACAGTGTGCACCGTAAAGTAGCTGAATTCTCTAACTGAATAGGGTGTCTGGACACTTCTGGATATGCACTGTATGTAATAGTAGTAATCAAACAGTGAGCGTCAATTCAGCATTATCACTTCTGAACCCAGGGCTGGGTTTCCCTTATGTTAGTCCGTGAAGTAGGTCAGTGACCTTTGACCAATAGGATTGCAGGGTTGGAGCAGGGGGCGGAGCCAGCTGAAGTTCAGTATCAAAAGCGCCCGCAGCGCCTCTGAACACACAGGGTCAGAGTTACACAGGTCTGCGGTCACTAAACCAACGACGAGGATGGCGGAGAACAGGGATAGAGCCACGGACCAGATGAAGTTATGGAAAGAGAATAGAGGAGCTCAGGTTTGCATTTGCCGTTGTGTTGTATGGTTGCTTTCCTTCTGCGGTTAACTCGCTAGCTTAGCTTCCGCGCTAGCTGCGCTGCGCAGTGACTCACTGCTAACTATGGCAAAGGTCGAACAGACAGACGGGCTCTGGCTTTAATGCCCCTTCAGTGCCAAAGCTGGACAGCTGTTTCTCTCCATTGCTCTTTTTTGCTCATAATAAGAGCTGTTTGATTCTCGTATGTCTAGCTAGTTAGCTAGCTAGCTGGGTTGGAAGCAGTCAAGTTAGGTTGTGCAGGTGTCGAGCTGACGCTGCCGCTGTAGCTGATGTAGTGATATACAGTGTAGGGAGCTGGCAGCTAAATGATGACACGAAAGCTCTCTAACTGTGGCATGCTTAGAAAACACTCCAGCCCTTATATAGATTATTCGAGGGGCCTCTCTATCTTTGAGAGAAATACACTCTTTCCAGAGTTCAGACCTAATGTAAGGTGCCGTAACCCTGAGGTCCCCCCCTGGTCGGAAGTCTGATATCTATGGAAAACACAGAACGCAGATAAACAGCTACAGCCTTTGTGTTTTTCATGCATGTGCCACAGGTGACATTAGGAGACTCTGACTGTCTAGCTTTGAGTGCAGCACTCTGTGAAGGGTTTTGCTCTCAGTAGCTAACACTAACTTTACACTCCAGCTTGCCACACGAGACCCTCCAGGACCGTCCCCCTAAACTCGCCTGTTAGCTTCCGTCCACAGGATTGGTCCATAATATCCCACAACAGAGAGCCAATCAGAGCTCAGCTGCGTTGTTCACCTACAGAGCGAAGTACTGCTGCTTCGCCACTGTTTATGCGTGCAGTTGATATTTAACAGGACCTTTGAATGCCCTGCTTATGTAATGACCAGTGACCGAGACCGGTCAGAGAATAAGGGGGCAAAGGCCCCTAATTAGAGCCAAACAGTTCAGTTTGATGAAAACTATACTGTGAAAGAGTATTCTGTGACTTCATATGATTTGTCAAGCAGGGCTGGGTTTCCCCAAAGAAGGTTCTCAAATAGTAGAGAGAGCATCACACTGAACACTCTTTCTACCAGTTAAGATGATCTTAACACTTAGATGTTTTTGGAAAACTGGGCCCAGAATGTTACTTTTAAGTGCAAACTGAAGGAAGTTCTGGTTCTCAGGCTTAGGTTACTTAAAGTGAAACCCCACCAATTTTTTCTGCATACTGAAATTGTTAAATGGTGCATGAAGTCGTCCAGAGTGGTTTAGTGGGAAATGTTCTGTTCTAGAGAATTGTTCACAGTGGTGGTGATAGGAACTAGACATCCAAAACGTTTAATGCCTTAAAAGCACCTTTGGAGAAAGTGATGTGGTTGCAGTGGTTCCATATATGCTGCATGATACATGCAGGGCATTGTGAGGCAAAATAGTCCCCAAAGAAAACATTAGTTCACATTTTCCACTATTTTACCATCCTCAACATTACATATAAACCTCTGAAGACACATGTAGGTTCACTAGTTGTTTTGCATAGTAAATAAAATGGCTGTACATGTGTTGCAGATATGGTGACCCCTGGTTCCTGTCACCACCACTGTAAAGAAATCTGAGCCTCTACAATGAACCATTTCACACCAGACCACTCTGAATAATATAATATAATAATGCAGAAATAAGAATTCCCCTTTAATCCCTTTAAACTGCGATGCAGTTAATCAAGAGCCACCTAAGAATTGTTTACAAAGCATAGTAAAAATGGGTGCACATTGCATTTTAGTCTGTTCATGCTTCGGTTGGGGGCTTTGAAGCAGCACAGTCTGTCAGTTCTGGGCTTTAATAAGTGTATAAATCTTGTTTTTGAGTCAAATTTCAAAACCTCAGAGTGATGCATGTTTATCTGTTCTGTACCACTGACTCTTGGCTGTTTCCTTGTCTCAGCGAGCAGATGTTCTGACCACAGGAGCAGGTGTTCCGATTGGTGATAAGCTGAACATTCAGACTGCTGGGCCACGGGGGCCTCTGCTGGTGCAGGATGTCGTCTTCACGGACGAGATGGCTCACTTCGACCGGGAGCGCATTCCTGAGAGAGTGGTTCATGCCAAAGGAGCAGGTCTGTCATAATTAACATGCACATTCTCATACGTTACATGCGCACAAACTTAAGCTGATTAACTAGTCCATCGTGATTGCACATAAGAGTTGAAAGATTAAGAGTTCTTGGCATTACTCTATTACTCCAACTGTGGTTCAGGCCTGTTTACACATTACTATAATATATAGTATACAACAGATAAGAAGCAGTTGTTTAAGGTGTGGACTTTATGGAAAATAAGATTGGACAGTTATTGATCAGATAAATATATGAACCTTATCCAGTTGAAGATGCTTGTGCACCCTCAGAACTCTCAGGACCTTCTATTTTTTCTGATTTCTATGATTTCTTTTTTAAAGCATCTTGTATTTAAACTCTGGAAGTATTACAGTACTACTCTTATGTCATGGTTTCATTTTAATTGGAAAATTGGTTAAATTGAAAAGCCCAATGGAAAACTATCCATTCAGGGTTTTTCTTCTGTGGCATCTAGATAGATGCAGCCAAGCAAGCTCTCCAGTGGTTAGGCCTTCAAGAGCTGAATAGAAGGCCTGACGCATTGGATTACCTGCCAATATAATAAACTCTCAGCCTGCTACAAGTCCTAGATAAGTCACTGTTTGTGAATGAGTTGGTAGCCTAAGGTGTGAGTCTCAGCCTGATATTAGAAATGGAACTGCTCATCTGTCCTCGGCCTCTTTACTAAAAGAAAACTGTAAAACTGCTGCATACAAGGTAAAAATACGTTAATATGTCTGTTACAAGCTTTAAATAACAGCCAAAATAATTTTGTCTGCATCAATTTTAGCCTAGTTCTAAGATACTCAGAGGATTTCATAAGGGAATTTCATGGCATTATCATGGACTTATTTTTTGTTTTTTGTTTTGTGTTTTTTTTTGTTTGTTTGTTTTTTTGGCTGAGTTTTGACGTTTATGGCCTAGCTCTAATAGTCACAGTTTGCCACTGTTTTGCACAGACCTGCGAGTTCTGATTAGACAGCTAGCTGGTTGCAGCAGTGCAGAATTGAGATGGGACTGCAGGTGAACACTCCTCTCACTCCTCCACAGGTGCATTTGGCTACTTTGAGGTGACCCATGACATCACACGCTACTGCAAGGCCAAGGTGTTTGAACATGTTGGGAAGACGACCCCCATTGCTGTGCGCTTCTCTACTGTAGGTAAGACGTGCTGCCTTTCTCTTCTCCAAAGAGTTCCTATTGTCTCCCCTTATAAAACACTGTTTAAAAAAACAAGGAATCAACAAGTAATTTATAATTGCTATTGTGTAACTTGTTTACTAGGTAGCACTCGGTGGTATGCCAACACTGCAGGAGTTTGGACTCTGTATGTATTGACTGTTCTTTGGCTGAAAGCAGAAAATGCTAACTAATGCTGGCATAACAGATGCCTTGACAGTTGCCCCACTGAATTGAAGCCAAAAGAACTTGTGTAAGAGCTTGTGGGTGTGCGTGTCGTGCGCTTTGATGCAGGGATAGAGCCTATTTTAGTCAGTCAGCAGAGATTCAGATCTCCTGCTCAGCTCTTTGTTTCACCCACAATACCTTCATATGTTTATACTTGGGATAGAGTATTTTGAGAGCCTGTATGTGTTTGTTGTACATTTTCATTTGTAGAACTTTATTGGAAAACTAGAGAAAAACACAACTAACCTACAACATCAGGAGCAACAAAATAGTACTGACTTTGTAAAGGGATTTTATAAAACCCAGAAGTTTCATTTTTTGAAACTTGAGCGAGGTTAAGGATAAGTTTAGAAAAGTGCATATGGATACTTGCAAATACATAATACAGCACTGTGCAAAAAATGTTAGGACCTGAGAAATTTTTATTAAAAGCTATTTAATTGGGCAAATACACATAGTAAAATATATACAGCTAATGTTAATACAATACTGATTTTGTGTATGTCAATGTGTTCACTTAACCACTTCCAAACCTCTCCTCATAGTAGCCCAGTATTAATAGTAGTTATCATCCAATAAGTAGTTTGGTTGCTCAGTATATTAAATTAAATAAGGTGTGTTGGTGGATTTAAACAACTCTTTGCAAAGATGAAACCCAGAACCACAGTTTGTTCCTCAAACTAGCTCACATTCCAGGTATGCCATAATTGTTGCTGTGTGCCATAATTGTTGGCACCCCTTCATGTAATACTTTGTGCAATCTCCCTTTGCAAGGACAACAGCTTTGAATCTTCCCTGTAAGGCTTAATGAGACTGGAGAATACAAGGCAAAGGATCAGAGACCATTCCTCCATACAGAACCTCTGCAGATTCTTCAGATTATGAGGTCCACACTGTGTACTCTCCTCTTCAGCTCATCCCACAGGTTTTCTGTGGGGTGTAGATCAGGGGACTGGGGTGGTCATGACCAATCCTTGATTCTGTGGTCAGTGAACCATTTTTGTGTTTATTTTGAGGCGTGCTTTGGATCACTGTCCTGCTGGAAGATCCAAACTATGGCCCAATTTAAGCTTCCTGGCTGACGCAGTTTGGTTCTGGTAATTGATGGAGTGTTGTGATACCATATATATACTGTCCAGGGCCTTTTGAAGAAAGACATCACGGCATCACAGCCATAAAAGCCATAAATTGGCAGATTGCCGATATTTTTTGAGCGAAAATCTGCTGATTCCAATTGTGCATCCCTAATAAAAGTTGTGTGTGCGTGTGCGTGTGCGTGTGTCTATAGCTGGTGAGTCTGGCTCAGCTGATACCGTGCGGGATCCTCGAGGATTTGCAGTGAAGTTCTACACTGATGAAGGCAACTGGGACCTGACTGGCAACAACACACCCATCTTCTTCATCAGAGATGCACTTCTGGTGAGAGAGAGGTTATACAGTCTATAGTTGGTGTGCTGAGAATATTTTATGATGTGATGTTTAATTCTATCATTGCTTGAGTAGAGACCAGCTTTCTTACGGCATGCATAGTCTGGATGTATTCTGAGTGTATGTGTGTGTCCGTGTGTCCAGTTTCCATCCTTCATCCACACTCAGAAGCGGAATCCTCAGACTCACCTGAAGGATCCTGACATGGTGTGGGACTTCTGGAGCCTGCGTCCAGAATCTCTGCATCAGGTGTGATGTCTCCTCTAGAAAAAATAGTATAGTGGGTGGCATTTGGTTCTTTGGGACAAACAAAAACGTTATACCCTGTTGGTTGGTTTTAGCTTTTTTTGTTGTTAAAATAAAACTTTTTTACACACACATGCCTAATCTCAAAACTTCAGCTTACCTGGATGGATTTATTGAGCTATAGGTTAATACAAAGTTACAGTATAAGATTAACAGACACATTAGAATAAACTGGTACAGATTAGAAAGTGTATGTTATAACTTTTGTTTGTTTTTACTATTTTAAGCTGAAGGTCTGAAAATTGTTGTTCATAAAAGTAAACAGTCAAACTTTGTCTTGGTGTTGTAAATGTAATGTTAATGGGATTAGTGGGCATAATACTGAAATTCCTTGGCTGACCAGTAATTTTATTTTGGTAGGGGAAACACTGAATTGCGTTGAACAGATTTGTCTGGTCCCACCATAACCTGAACCTCAGTGCACTCAATAAGAGTCTGTAGCCTGTGCTAATTTTCTTTTTCCTCTTTTGCTCCTTTCCACAGGTGTCTTTCCTCTTCAGTGACCGTGGTCTGCCTGATGGATTTCGCCACATGAATGGATATGGATCCCACACCTTCAAGCTAATAAACTCTCAAGGCAACCCTGTCTACTGCAAGTTCCACTACAAGGTGTGTGCATGGCGGTATTGACGAATGTCTGGGTTCTTATTTGCATTTCTGTGTTTGTATGCATATGTGCAACACATCTCTTCTCTCTCTGTCAGACTGATCAGGGCATTAAGAACCTGTGTGTGGAGGAGGCAGACCATTTAGCCTCCACTGACCCTGACTATGCCATCCGTGACCTGTACAACGCCATTGCCAGTGGCAACTTCCCCTCCTGGACCTTCTACATCCAGGTCATGACTTTCGAACAGGCAGAAAAGTATCCATGGAATCCTTTTGATCTGACCAAGGTGCTTGAATCTTCACTAACTTTAATGTCTCAATCTCAATCTTTTTCAGTCTCTTTGAGAATGCTAATGTCAGAGGGCCCATATCCTAACATTATTCTTGTGTGTTGTTTTTTTTTTTCTCCCTTCTCTCAGGTCAACTTATAACGTTTTTTAATAAAAACAGGCAAAATTCATTCTCTTTATCCCGTCTCTGAGCCTTTAAGGTTGATGTTTGTAAATGTGCTCTGTTATGATTTGCTGCCCTTTATTAGGCTTCATTCAAAAAGCATTAATTCATTCAAAAAAGCCATTTAAAGCATTTGCAGATGCCCTCATTTGAAGACATTCTCGTTGCTCTTAGTGATTCTATATGTTGTTTAGTCTATTGTATGATTAATTAGTAGATCGGTGATTAATCAGGGATGGTTGTTCTTTTGTCTTGTGTCCCAGGTGTGGTCTCATAAGGATTTCCCTCTGATCCCGGTGGGTCGTTTAGTGTTGAACAGAAACCCTGTAAACTACTTTGCTGAGGTGGAGCAGCTGGCATTTGATCCTAGCAACATGCCACCAGGCATCGAGCCCAGCCCTGACAAAATGCTGCAGGTACACACATGTGCTCTCTCGCTCTCTCCGTCTCCCTCAGGAGTATAATTGTTAGTGTCTGGTTTTGGTCAGTAGGCACTGTCTTTCAGGGTGAACACTGTGTTAATGTATACTAAACATCAAAAAACTGATGTAGAAATTACAGCCGATGCCATTTATCAGTTCAAACGTTTAGGGAAAAGTAAAAAATGTGGTAAGTTTTGTGGTGCTTGTGATCTACATCCATCGAATTGAGCTAATAGAAATTTGACTGTTTCCCAACTCGCAGTGCGCATGATTTTATTATGTAATGGGGGGGGGGACAGTTGCACTTGTGGTGTCATGTAACATTGTGCAAAAATAGGAATGGAAATCATTGTCATTGTTTTTTTTTGTTTTTTTTTGTTTTTTTTTTACATTGGCAAGTGTACAGTAGAGAATGTTGCAGTCAATCATAGTTGTTCACTAGAGATGTGTTTTTTTATTTTTATTATTATTTTTTTTTGGTCACTCACAAAATCATATGATTATAAGAATTGTAATTTTTCTAAAACACATCCTCGTTAGAAAAGGGTGCAGTTGCTCTTTAAGACCTAAAGATGGAGCCAGAATGCCAGTAAATTCTAGTGGCAGTGATTCACGTTTAAAATGATAGATTGGTAGTTTTCACTATTTGCAGTTTTCATGATTTTCATAATTCTTGCATTTCCTGTTGATTTTATGTTTTAGCCATACAGTTTGTTGACTTGCTAATTTGTGAAGGAGGCAGAATTTTTTTTTAATTACTTTTAGACCAATAAAGCTATTCTAAATCAGTTTTTCTTAGATTTAAAATTCTAAATTCTTTAGTTAAGTTTTTTAACAAACTGTGAAAATAAAAACAAAATGCAATGATGTGCAAATAATGTAAATCCTATATCTAACTGAAAATAGCACAAAGACAACAAATCAGTTTTTTTTTTTTTAATATATGCCCATTTTGAATTTGAATGCCAGCAACATGTTTGAAAAGTTGAGACGGGGGCATGTTTACCACTGTGTTTCATCACCTCTTCTTTTAACAACACTCTGGAAGTGTTTGGGAACTGAGGAGACACTACTGTAGTTTTGAAAGTGAAATGTTTTCCCATTCTAGCTCTATACAGGATTTCAGCTGCTTAACAGTTCGGGGTCTTCTTTGTCATATTTTTTGTTTCATAATGTGCCAAATGTTTTTAGTGGGTGACAGGTCTGGACTGCAGGCAGGCCATTTTAGCACCCGGACTCTTACTACAGAGCCATGCTGTTGTAATAAGTGCATCTAGGTTTAGTAAAACCATTAGGGCTTTGCATGGTTCTGTAGTAAAATACATCACTGTGTGTGGGAGCTTTCTGACCGAGATCACTACAGAGTGAGACAATGATTTGGCCAGTTGTGTTTAATAATTAATAAGTCATTAACATCCCTTTCAGCAGAAAACACTGAAACTCTGCAAATCTTGCTTTTGAGCCTAAGTTTGTTATGATTTTATTTTTACATATTGCCATTTGTGTGAAATAATAACTATAATGCCTTTCCAAGAGCAACTTGGAAAGAACAAGTACCAGGTAAAAATCTGCTACAGATTTAACTTACAGAACTGCATTGAAACTTCTTGGTGCATCCAGCCTCTGTCAGCATGGGAGCTGATTTGTTGGGCTCTATTCTTGTTTTTTTAAAGCACTCTTGGTCTAAAATAAAATAAAAATGAATCTCAAAAGTGAGATGTGTAACCAATTCCAAACCAAATGCGATCAAGAAAATACAATGAAGTTGAAGATGACAAAGGAATTAGTAAATAAATAGTAATAACTACAGTTTAACTGAGGAAAAAGCACATTTCCTTCTTCACTAATATGCTTAAGTACATGCCTGGTAAAAGTATTAGTGTTTTGAAGGTACAAATACATAAATTATTTTTACACTTATGTAACTGAAAAAAATGCAGCTAGTAACTAATAACTTCTGGTCTCTGTTATAAACTTCTTAGACCATTAGACATTTTATAGTAACTTTTCATTGTGTCTCTAATCTGCTTGTTTTAGTCCTTTTAAACTGCTTAAACTGCAACTGTTTCTTTTGGTTCAGGTTCATCACGTTTTTCTCTGTGTTCTGAACAGGGTCGTCTCTTCTCGTACCCCGACACCCATCGCCACCGGCTCGGAGCAAACTACCTCCAGCTGCCTGTTAACTGCCCCTACCGTACCCGCGTGGCCAACTATCAGAGAGACGGGCCTATGTGCATGTCTGACAACCAGGGTGAGAGAGCACTGCCCACTCTGCTCTTATCACAGAGCATAATAAGAAATATAAATGAGATGTTTTGTTGATTTTTCTAAGAGAAAATAAGTTAAAACTTTGTTTACAGAGAGCACACTTCTACACTAATACATAATAAAAAATAGATTGGTAGCTAGTCTGAGCCTCATACCTTTTGCACAATAAGATGTCCATGTGTACACACCTCCTTGCAGCAGGTTTCGTCAATTCGATGGGAAACACATGATTGATGCAGTTGTAAACTCTGTGGGCCGTGACTGAGACCTTTGGAAAAAGGTTAAAAGTTTGATGTTCATGGTAATACATCTTTAGAAGCTAGTCAAGAGCTTTCTTTAAAGTGTTTAGTAGTGTTAGTGTGAACCTCAAGTTTGCCAACATTGTGTTTTGGTTGCAGCCCCATTTTGAAAAATCCCCTGTCCCTATGAGTCATGCTAAAACAGCGGTCAGTGGTTGGATGTTTCGCGTGTCAGCCATATTTTCTGGTCATAGTAGGTGGTTCTTGGGCATGTTACTCAGCAAAATGCACCAGAATCTCTGACGATAGGCAGAAGCCTGGCTTGTGAGACTGACAGCTGGCTAACTCTGCAGACTATTCAACTGGTTTGTGCTGTGACTAGATTTATTCTCCTTCCTGGTCTGGCAAGTAAATACCTGATGAACTAAAGTAACCTGACCGAGGAACAGAACAGCTTAATTGTTCTGAAATACCTTAACTATGCATTATAGAACACCAGGACCTGACCCTTTTGTTGCAGTAACTGTGGTATAATGAAGAAGATGCGTGACTGTTTAAAATTAGTCTTCCACACTAGCATGTACCACGACTTGCTGTTTCAGTATCCTCTTGTGATGGAACAGTGTAATTGACCATTTGCAAAACAGTGACTGATACACCTCTCAGTCAGTCACAATATCTAAGCTTTACTTCTTCCAAAAAGGGAAGGACAAAAGTCTGACAAAACAAACTTGCAGTGAGAACAGCAGTACGAGTTAATTAATCAGAATTATTAGACTACATGATTGTGGAAAAGCTGTCACTTATGAACATGTAATTCAGACTCTCCTGATTATTTGTAGTGGTGCTGTTTTATTACATTCCCAAAGCTGAAAAAGACCACACTTATCAATGTCAGGACTGTTAAGAGGCATACCTGTGTTTGCTCTAAGATATGCTATCTGGCCCACTGTGTTTAGTAATACTCATGTTATTATTATGATGAAGTATGTTACAGTAAAATGTCAAGATCAGTTAGCTGTTGACAGTTGTCTTGATAAATCAGTCAGATTAAACATGGCTGTACCCTGCTTGTTTTTAGATACATTGTGTAAAGATGAGCATTAATATATGCATGAGATTTGTATTGATTCATTGAAGTACTAAAAGCCACTCTGCCTACACTATGATCACCGATCACCTCCAGTGTTAGCTTTAGCATTAGCTCATCTGAAGGGGTAGCTTCTGTTGCTCACGTCTCATGCTTATTAGACCTGAAAACCTGCTGCTTCAATGCTCGGTGGATAAAAGATTTCCCTGGTGTCTGATTCATGTTTCCAAGTTCTTTTTTGCTCTAATTTGGCCTACATTCATAATTCCTCAGTTCTCAGAAAGGTATGTCTGCACTGAACCTCAAATGAACTCCTCTGTGTGCTTCAAAAAGTTTGGCTTATGTAGCAACAGTAACTCGGGGAGACAGTGGAAAACTGCAGAACTGAACTCGCTGAGTAGCAGGGAAGCAGTGGAAAGCATGCAGGTCTGCCATGTGTAAGACTTTGTTGTTTCTTTGCTTGCCTACAGGGGGAGCACCCAATTACTACCCCAACAGCTTCAGTGCTCCAGACTGTCAGGCTCAGTTCATGGAGTCCAAGTTCAGGGTGTCTCCTGACGTTGGACGCTACAACAGCGCAGATGATGACAACGTGACTCAGGTAGGGGTGGGGCGAGTGGGTGAGTGAATCTGTGTTTGCGGGTGATGGATGTTGCTCTCTGACTCCCTCTGGGCTCTTGCAGGTGCGCACCTTCTTCACTGAAGTCCTGAATGAGGCGGAGCGTGAGCGTCTCTGCCAGAACTTGGCCGGCCACCTGAAAGGAGCACAGCTATTCATTCAGAAGCGCATGGTAACATCTTCACTCACTACAGTAATTCCACATTATTGAGGAGAGTTGTGGATTGTTCTCACTCACTCTCTGCCGCTCTCACTTTCTTGCTCTCTCATGCTTTTTCTTTCATTCTTTCTTTTGTTCTCTCTCTGCAGGTTCAGCGTCTAATGGCAGTGCACCAGGATTATGGCTCACGTGTGGAGGCGCTGCTTGACAAGTACAACGCAGAGGGCAAAAAGGTACACTTTTTCTTATTCTCAATGTGGCATAACTTTTGCACTGGCCACGTTTCTATTTATTTACTTACTTACTTTCTTGCATTACTTACTACTTACTTGCATCCCAGTATGTTAAGTTCAGCAAATAAACAGTAATTGTGCTAAAATGTTAAAATGTGCAGAAATGTGTTCTTTATAGACGTTGTGTTGACTTACTTTCACTTACAAAATCAACAAAAAAAAAATTTGACGTTTGCATGTGGCTGTATGTTTAGATGTTTTAACTTAATGCAGGCACATATAAAAATGTTATTTGCTCTTTTTTTGCCCTCTTTTTCCTGTTTTCCAGAACTCTGTGCACGTGTACACTCAGGGAGGAACGTCTGCTGTTGCTGCTTCCTCCAAGATGTAACCACTGTATTTAATACAGCTGCTTACACCACTGACTACTTACTGCTTACATACATACTTGCATACAAACACAGTAAGAGATCTCAACCTCTCTCAGCTCTTCCACACCTCAGGACTCTGAGCCAAGACCAGCTCTCCCATATCCATATTATCATTTTCATGAAGCTATGAAAGGCACAAACTGATCTTGGGTTAGTTCTCTTATCTCTGATATACTGCTTCAGACAGTTTGGTAACCATCCATTAGTAAACCATCCGTCAGATGCTCAATTTGCTTTTGATGTGTAATTAATCATGTTCAGCAGCTCTCTAAACAGCTGATTATTAGTCAGTGTGATTCTTCTTGTGTAGATTCAGGTAAGAAAGTCCAATACGTGGCAGCTCTGCATTCTCTACCCCTTTAGGGTTGTATCACAAAACTGAATTTTCTCTCATGTCCAGACGGAGAAAAGATCAGGATTGCTCCTCTGATATGGGCCCTCCTGCTTTGTGAAATACCCCCAGATGAATTTTGAAGCCTTAGTAAAGACATTTTGATACACATTCACTTTTCGCTGCTCTTTCATAAGAGCCTTCTGAACATCCTCACACCTCAAAGTGCTGCTCCACTGGAGATATCGAACAGGAAAAACTGAGATTTTCCAGTAGTCCGTAAACTGATCATTAAATCAATTTTTTTGTTTATTTTGATTACGTAAGCCCTGTAAGTTAAGCTCTGTAAGTCTGAGGTCTTCACAACTTTAGTTTTGGGTCATACTGGGAGAGCTGAAACTGTGGTTTATCTTCATAATTCTATCATTTCAGTACAGCCTCACCTGCTCTCGCAGTTTAATGAAATACTGAATAATGCTTTAATGAACACTAGATAAATAACTGTCATCTAATGAGAGTTTGATATTTTAGTCTTCTCAGCATTAAGTAGACATTCCCTGATTGACTGATTGTACCTAAATAATGTAACAGTTACCACAGTGATCCTGTTAAAGGTATTAGTTCAATTTAAGCTTTGATATTTGGATAACACAATGATGCCTCATATCAGTGTCAGTGTGAAAAGTTTAAAAACAGATGGTAGCATGAGAGCCACAATGTAATTGTGCCTTACTGTCATGTTTCTTGGAGTAATCCTATGCCCAAGAGTAAAAAAAGCTCTTAACAAGTGAATAGTGGAGGAAGAATAAATTGAAGGTCTTATGTGGTTTTGCTGAACAACCAAATCATTTCATCCGTCCAGTTTCTCTCCACATATGAGATTATTGAAAAGTGCATTAAGCATTGCTCTACCATGACGATTTCTATATCCTGTCTTGTCAGAAGAGAAACGATTTTCCTGACATTATGAACTTGTTCTTTAACCAAACTTAATAAATCATAATGATTTGCTATGGATGTTGGAGAGTTTTATTTAAAATCAGCACCTGAAATCACAAGCCAGCTTGTAAAAGTGGTTTAACTTAAATATTATATTTATTAAGTTGTTTTTATTTTCATTAATTACGTTTATTACCAAGAGGTAATAAGAGGTACAAATAACATTCAAGAACCAAAAATACACATACATTGCCAGGGTTACATAGAGAAGAAAAAAAAATCCATTGTCTTTTGTGGGGCGGCACGGTGGCGCAGTGGGTAGCACTGTCGCCTCACAGCGAGAATGGCCTGGGTTCAATTCCCGGCCGGGCGACCAGGGTCGTTTCTGTGTGGAGTTTGCATGTTCTCCCCGTGTCTGCGTGGGTTTCCTCTGGGTACTCCGGTTTCCTCCCACAGTCCAAAAACATGCAGTCAGACTACTTGGACTCGCTAAATTGCCCCTAAGTGTGAGTGAGTGTGTGTGAATGTGTATGTCTGTCTGTCTGCCCTGTGATGGACTGGCGACCTGTCCAGGGTGTTTCCTGCCTTCCGCCCAATGACTGCTGGGATAGGCTCCAGCACCCCACCGCGACCCAGAAGGATAAGCGGTTTAGATGATGGATGTCTTTCGTGCTTTCTTACATTTTGAATATTTTATAAGGATGCCAAATTGTTTGAAATTTTTCAAAAAGTGCATAAAGTGAGGTTTGGAAATGGACCATTTTACATTACGAGTATTCCCTAATATAAGAAACAATTGTATGATATGTAATTTTTACTTCAAACTCATCTAAAAAAGAATCAAACATCAGATATATCAATCCTTTTGCCCCCAGACCTTTTCCCAATAGTTAGGTACATTCCTCCAAACCATTCTTGTGTACAATAAACAGTAAATGCAGTGGTAAAACAAATAATCAGTTAATCCACAAAAAGATACAGGTATCTTCTATATTTAAGATGAGATGTTTCCAAAACAGGTTTTACTGGATAAATTCTGTGTAAATGACATTTTTTTTTTACCTCTTTATTAATACAGTATTTATATGGGATTTTCCCTATTCTTTTCCATTGAATGTTATCAAATAAAGATGACCAAAAAATTTGCCACAGAAACCGTTGGAAAAAAACACAGAAACCATTAAGTGTTTCTGTTGGTTCCTGCTAGTTTTGTAATGTGCTTTGGCTTTTTAATGGGCTGATATCACAATGTAAAGGAACATAATGGTTTATCAGGTGACCGATGGCTGATTCTAAATGCATTTGATGGTTTCCTAACGGGATCTAAGGGTGTTCTGCAGGAAACTAGTGGTCTCTATTGGAAACCATTAGGCAAATTTCCATTAGAAAGCAAAACCATTAGGTTTTAATCCTAATGGTTTCTAATGATCCTTTATTAGCAGGGTGTAACCATGCAGTCAGCTGCCCATTGTTTTTTATTCACCACCTTTTTTGTAGTTCATAATTTGAGACACCAACTGCAGATTCCTGGTTTCAAAACAAGGCCTAATTAATATTATTGTGTAGGCACTGTGCTGTGCCTGTATCTGAGTGGTAGAATACGCACATGTGCATCTCAGTATTAAGATATGCCTGCATTTTCCTATAATCTTTGCTGCACCGCATCCAAAAATTCCAAACCTTTGTGTTTAATGGAGGTCCGCACTGGCGCCGGTGTTGTGCCGAATTCCGACACCCCTTCGCGTGCACGTGCATTACACAGGCAAGTGTTTATGTGTAGCGTGTTTATAACTTTGTTCATTAAGCACTCTAGATTTGTCCTGACTAGATAATTAGAGAAAAGTTGGATATGTTTCTTCAGTTTGACATCTCCAGTATCTCAATAAAAGAGATATGAAAGTCAAGCTGTTCAATAATGATGAGGAAAAAAGTGATACTGTAGCTTCACGTGGTCATAGGTGAACTCTGTTAGTATGTAATTGGTCCAGATCTGACATTTAAAACAGTGTTTAAAGTGTTCTTGTAACACTCTCCCTGAGTGCTGTGGTAACAACCAAAGTCTTTGGTTGGTTACATTTAATTAATAACATATACTTACATCACAGTGAAACTGTGAAGGACAATTAAAGATTAGCTGTTATTTATACAGAGAAACAACCTAAATCCAGAGTGTCATCAAACGTCCACATGACACGCGAAAAGGAGGTGGAATTCAATAGCTATTATAAAATATTAAATAGCTGCTCTGAATTATTTAATACTATAAATTTTTCAATAGTTACTATAAATGATTAATTAAATTATTAAACAGTTACTATAAATTATTAAAGAGCTACTATAAACTATTCAATAGCTACTCTAAAATATTTAATAGCTGCTATGAATTATTTAGTGGCTACTATAAATTATTCTATATATACATACACACACACATCTTCTAAGCCACTTATCCTTCTGGGTCGCAGGGGGAGCTGGAGCCTATCCCAGCAGTCATTGGGTGGAAGGCAGGTTACACCCTGGACAGGTTACCAGTCCATCGCAGGGCAGACAGACAGACAAACACATTCACACACACTCACATCTAGGGGCAATTCAGCATGTCCAATTAGCCTGGCTGCATGTCTTGGGACTGTGGGAGGAAATCGGAGTACCTGGAGGAAACCGACGCAGACACAGGGAGAACATACAAGTCGAATCCAGGCCCTTCTTGCTGTGAGGCGGCAGTGCTACCCACTGCGCCACCGTGCTGCCCCTAAATTATTCTATAGCTACCATAATTTAACAGTTACTATCAGTGATTCAATAACTATTACTAATTATTCAGCAGCTTCTATAAATTATTCAATACCAACTAAAAATTATTCAATAACTATCATAAGAGTCAGTAACTACTATTACACATTTAATAATTAATATGAATGATTCAGTAACTTTATTATTCTGTTAGTATTATAATTATTCAATAATTATTATAAATGATCCAGAAACTTTAAATTATTCAACTTTTTTTATATAAAATATATAAATTATTCAGTAGCTGCTAAAATCATTCATTAACAGCTATAAATGATTCAGTTTTTTCAGTACCTACTGTACATTTTTCAGTAACTAACCAAAATTATTCAATAATTACTAAAAATGATTGTGATTTCTATAAATGTATCAGTAACTACTCTTAAGGTAAAGTGTAGTGAGAGTGAGAAATTGTACAGCCTCCTTTTTCCACCCTTTTAAAGCTGTTCGTCTTTTTTTAAAACTCTCAGGTCTGGGTGGTTGTGCTAAAACACAATTTGCATAACAACACCGTCAGCTTATAAAATATTTGTTTACAGCCCATGAAGGTGCATACTTGACCTACTGAAGTGCCTTTTAGTGTGTGTGTGTGTGTTTTCCTCTCTCCCTCATTGAAGCCTGGAAATCCCCTATACCATCTGTGGATCCTGCAGGAGAACTTTACACACTTTTGAGTGTGTCTTTGGAGCCAGTCTTTTAGGTAAACACTAATGTTACTAGCCTAGCCTTTTTCAGCTCATTTCTTTCATCTGGAAAACCAGTCTGTGGAGAGGTAGTAAACCTTTGCCAAGGCAAGGCTAGTTTGTTTGTGTAGCACCTTTCATACACAGTGGCCATTCAAAGTGCTTTACATAAAGAAAAATAAAAGCATTAGAATATTCCTGAGATCTAGTACCTCAGAAAGGCTTTTGCAATGATAGCTGCAATTAAAAGAAAGTTGCAAAACAATGACAAAGAAGTGTGATTTTACTGGAGTCATTTCCAGCACCCTAAGTGAGGTACTTACCTCTTTCACCTGCTAAATAGCAGCTGTAACTGAACAAAATCTTACTTAGAAGTAAGACCAACTTCTAAGCTGTTAATCAGTCATTGGGAGATTCATACTAGCAAACTTTTTAAAACCTAAGTTTTGATAAAGCTTAGGAGAACATTTAGATGTCATATAAATAAATAAATTAACTTAAACATTAAGAACAGGGAATTAAAACAAAGGACATACGAGCTATAAAATTGAACAAAAGTATAATGAAAAAAAAATAAAGTAGCAAAATCAAAAACATACTTGAGTTATAAAATAAGCTTATAAAGGTAAAGTGCAGTAAGAATGTAGTAAAACATAAAGGGAGATTAAAACAAATGTGAAGTGCAGTAAAAATAAAGTGCAAGTTATGGGAGCTCAATCACAGGCACATGAAAAGAGAAATGTTTTTAGCCTGGACTTAAAAATTGCTACATTTTTATTGTGTAAAACTAAACTTGAACCCGGGTATTATCAGCTTTCCCTGACAGCGTTCTATAGTGGCGGGTGTGTCCTGTGTTTAGTAGTCTTTACCACATTCCCTCCCCCACACATTCCAGCAGCAAAGTGATTCCCAAGCTCTGGATGGCTCTCTCTTGTACTAACACGCTCATGCATTTTCTTTCACTTTCACTTTCCTCCACAATGAAAGCTACAATGATACAGTTTCCATGGAAATGAAACCAACGCCTAGTAGAAAAAACAAAACAAAGGCTTACTGCTACATTTCTCATAAACTATAAACTGATCAGAAACATCTTTTTAAATTAAGTACTCAAAAAGTCAAAAATTTAAAAACAGGTGGTGTGCCTTACTGTCAAGTCAGATTTTCTTAGATTAATTCTGGGCCCAAGATGGAAAAAACTTAGCTCTTGAGACATGAACTGTGGGTTTTTAAATGCTTTTCCTGAGTAGTTGAATCATTTAATCTGTCCAATTTTTCTTCACATGTATGATTATTAAAAGGTACATTAAGTATCACTTTTCAGTGTTGATTTCTGTGTCCTGTTTTTTCCTTCTTGCCTGAAGAGAGTCAGAGGAGAAAAGAATTACATGTAAAATGGCTTTCCTGAAACAGGAAAATGAGGCAACAGAGATGTCACAAGACCCATTCCCGGAAAGGGTGGGTGTGGAATTGTTGTAACTTGCACTCCTGCACACAGGCAGATAGATCCAGCTATCCAGCAGCGCAGGACTCAGACTGCTACAGAGATGCAAAACTCTTACAGACCCATGGAGAACTTCCCCCTGCAGGGAGATGCAGGAGATGGAACTGTGGTGGTTTCCATGCCTGAACATCCTAAGGATTACATAGTTTGGTCCTTGTCCACCCTCTACTTCGGAAACCCGTTCTGCCTGGGGCTGCTGGCCTTTTATTTCTCAGTAAAGGTGAGTACAGCATAACAGAGTTGTAGAGATTCTCAGAGTGAACAATCAGCATGTGGTGGTTATGAAAATGAAGCTGTTCATCAAGTGTTTGGTAGATTATAAGGCCTGCCCTTTATTAGGATTAGCTAGTATAAACAGTAATTAAATCGTTCTCAGTAAAACTAACTAAAATGTGACTGCAGCCATATTGAGAAGAACGAGTTATGACTGCACATGATGCCACTTCGAGGAACACTGTGAATTTTGAGTAACAGATTGCATCACTGAAGAATATTGTGAATTTTGTCTAATCTTAGGAACCACCACATCTGAAATCTAATGTAATTTTTGCAGATTACTGATATATTTTAAACTAATCATCAGATGTGTTGTAACAGCTGTAACAGCAATAATACAATACAAATAACAACAAAATATGATGTGATTACATCCATTATCGTACATACATTGGGTTAATACATGTCTTAGAAATAGAGTCTAAAAGATTTTACAGAATAAATGATGGAAATGACATTTTACCAGTTTTTGGTGTAAATACAGCAGACTGCATCATGTTAGGGTTAGTTTCATAGCAAGAATGAAACTACAGCCTTATTTGACACATTTAAAATTTCTAAAGTTCCTGAATTCTTCAGTATGTCCCATTCTACTGCTAAGGTTTGTATGAGGAGATTGCATGGCTATGTGCTTGATTTTATACATCTGTTAGCAACAGGTGTGGATGAAACATCTGAGCTCAATAATTAAGAGGGGTGTCCACATACTTTCTACTCACTCTTTTTTGTGTTGACACAGAAAAAAGTTAAACGTTATCCCGACCTAAACAAATTACAAAATTCACAGTTCTTGACAAAATAGATGAATGTTGGTCAAGTAGAGTTCCCTCTACTGACTTAGAAATTGACCCTTTGCCAACCCACCCAGTTCTCCCTACTGACAATTCTTTCACAGATGTGCAATGTAAAGAGCTGTAATGTATCTAAAGCCTGTTTTTATGACCTGTGTGTGTGTTTCAGTCCAGAGACCGGAAGATGGTGGGAGATCTATCAGGAGCGAAATCATACGGATCTACTGCTTGCTGTATCAATGGATGGGCCCTCGCTCTGATTATTCTCTTCATAATAATCGCCATCATCATTGTAGCAGTAACTGTGCCAGCAATTGTGGATCACATTAAATCAGAGCCTTCTTATGGAAAATACCCATACGGAGTTTAAATCAGTCTCTTTGCTTAGCAAAACGACCATTGTCAGCATAAAAAGCTTTTCAGGTTGATCTGATTAACATTTCACTCCTTGTTACTGGATGCTTTGTCTTGTAAGAATTTTGTTTTGTAAAGAAAAAGTAAAATTCCACATGTAAATGTTTTATTTTCATGATGTCTGAGTAATTAAAGAGACTCCTTACATGAAACATTGACAAACTGTGTTTATAAATGCAGGTCAATTAGGCAACTACACAAATAATATTTTATTAAAGGTCATTGATTTTTAAAACAGAACACTTTTTGTAATATTTGGCAAAAATTCTGCTCACTTTCTGGCAGCTGTCAATGAAATGTATGGTAAGTGGAAAAAATCTAGTTTCATCAGCTGTCCCAGGCTCTGTAAACAAGAGAATAAACAAATAATGTGGACCACGAACATTCAGCCAATCAGGACAGAGAAGATTCTCCACTTGCCTGTCAATCACATTGTTTAAGTACAGTAGAAAGCTGTAACAGAGCCGTTAGCACACGTGTCAGGCTGCAAGGAACCCTTACTAAACATAAAAAATATAAAAGTATAAAAAAGCCCACAAGCAGGTTTCTCAAAAAAATGTTAAGTAAAACGAAAAATTTAACCTTATTTTGTTTGCTTCTTTTGCTTTTTAGAAGCATCACTGTGCCGACACATATGAACCATTATCTATCCTGTTGTGGTCGCTAAAAGATTATCTAATAATGTCACGCTTCCTGGTTCTCAGTCGGACACTCATACCACCCAGAACACCATTTCCCAGAATCCCTCTGTCAGTCACGAGACTTCTTCAACCAATCACAAACCACTCAGCAGATCACGTCACCTGAATTCTAATCACCACCACCTGTAGAACTCTGTATAAATACTAGTCTGTTTGATTCATGTCTACGCGAAGTATTGCTTTTGCTTAGTCAGTGCATGCCAAGCCGTTTGGTTTTCTGATTGCTGCCCGTGTTTGACCTCGCTTTGTTCTTTCCCGTGGACGATTCTCGCTCCTGTTTTGGCTTTGCTGTTTTCGTGTATTTGTTTTCTCTGGTTACGACTCCGCTTTCGCCTACTCCTATGTATTTTGTCTTGTTATTCTGGTTATTGACCTGGTCTGGTGTTAACCCTGTTTATCTCAGGACGAATAAATCTTCCGAGTTCATTTTTATCCGCGTGTGTCTGATTTGCAAACCCGTTACAAATAACAAGATACCAACATCCATCGTTTTATTCGATTTTGGACAAATAGCAGGTTAACCCATTTTATTTTAAATAATCATAAAAATAGAAAATAGATTATACGCAAAACTAAGCTTGTGTGAGTAACATTACTTGCACGTATGTAGAGGGCTGAGGTATGAAAATAAAATTCTAACTTACCTCTCACTATCAAACCTCTCACACTATCAAACCTCTCACACTATGAAACTCTATCACACTCACTATCAAAATCTCTTACACTCACAGTCAAACCTCTCACACACACTATTAAACTGTCTTACACTACCAAAACTCTCACACTCAGTATCAGAGGCCATTTAGGCCAAAATTCTAACTGACCTCTTGCACTCACCATCAAACTCTCTCTCACACACTATCAAACTCTCACACTCGCTATCAAACTCTCTCACACTTGATATCAAACTCCAAGGCGTTCTTGATAGTGAGTGTGAGAGAGCTTGATAGAGTGTATGAGAGAACTTGATGGTCACGTTTTCTGATTGGCCTAGAGAGTTATCATTTAAATTAGCAGTTTCTGATTCACTCATAGTCAAATATGCCCGTCCCCCACATGCGGTAGTTCACTCTTCAAGGGTCTTCAAGGGTCCCTGGCAGTGGTTCTAATTTTACGTTATTTTCCACCTCTGAGCATTCAACATAAACTGGTAAAAATATGGAGGCCTGCATGAAAACGAGTATTGTGAGTAACACGCTAGCCAGCTAACATTGCTGATATGAGTGATAAGTCCATCATTCACAATCTATTTGCTTTATCAAAACGGTGAACTTCATGGTCACTGTTATAGATTTAAGAACTTTATTTATATGCTGAGTGATTTAAAGAGAATACTGCTATATACTTACAGTATATTTTACTACTGTTGACGGTGTTAGCAGCAATGTTGATATAATACTGATGCTGATGGTGTCCAATACTGAACTCAGAGTTGAGGACACTACCTCAACTTTTTGAGTAGAAATTCCCAGTTGAGGGGGTGTTTTCTATGGATTTTTGTAGCCGGGGGTCAGAAATGTAAAGTTCTGACGTTTGGCCAAATGCAGCATTAGATCACAATACTGTAGCATAGCTAGCTAGTTAGCTTGCTTAGTTTGCTCACTTAGCTGGCTAAATAAATTACCTTCATACAGACCATCATAAACAGCTGAACAGATCCCCTCTGCGTTTCAGTAATGTTAAATTCATGCAACATTCCAGCTACTAACCACATATAAACATTCCAAATCCTAGCTTATGTGTAAATCCTGAGAGTGAACTTTAAATTTGTGCTAGTAGCTTAAGTGATATGGCAAAAGTAAGAGAATGATATTTGAAAGCATTTTCACAACATGTATCATATCATTTATTTAATAAGCTGAAATGAACAAAATGCAATGCAAAAACAATAGCACCACATTCATATAAGTATAAATAACATAAAAATACAAGAACAATGATTTCTACAACGTTTATACAATGACTGCAATAAAAACATCAAACACTGGTAAAAAGAAATCAGTATAATAATTTACTACATAAACTAAATGTAATAAAATACAACCAATAACATTATGGGCTGACTGTCAAGTGGACATTCAGTAGACAAAAGCTACTTGTTACTATGCAGTTTATGCAGTTACTATACACTGTCAGTTGCTGTTAATATACGATCAGATGATATCACACTACCTGAGGACATGCATGTAAAATCTGCATCACATCTAGAGCAAAATACAGACATACTTTTAAACCACAGTATTATTAATTTAGTACCTGGTTTCAGTGTTTGATTAATTTCCTTCAGAGTTTTGTTTATGAGGAGAAAGAGTTTATTGATTTTATGTTTATTTATGTTCTGATGTATCGTGTGTTGTTTTTTCTGGATGTCTTCTATCAGAACTGTTCAGGATCTTTTGTGAGGCTCCAGACTGCGTGACTATCTATCCAGTGAATCTTCAGAGCTACACCAACTAGTAGCTCAGGATGGGAACTTTGTCCACCTATGTTTGTAAATAAAGCATCAGTTAAATTTAGGTTTTGTTAAATATGACATTCATGTTCTAAAATTAATAAAACATAGGCTGTAAATATATCAGGTTAATTCTTAAAATTACCTTCAGAATCAGTGGGATAGGTTGATCACTGCTGGAGGAGGTGTTGCCTGGCAAACAGTAAATGCCATTCTATATCGGACTAGCAGGTAACTGCCCTCTTATAGAAAGGGCAGTGATAAAGGCCTCCAGTGCCTGCCTCCTCTCCTCCTTCATCTGCACTCTCTCCCTTTTGGCCTGCTCGTACTTTGCCAATGTGATCACTCCGTGAGAAGTTTCTGTTTGGAGAGGAACAGTTGATAGTAATACAGGACCTCCACTCTCTGTTTTAAAGACACGCCACCTGTTTCAGTACTGGTTTTAACCAGCCCTCGTTCACTCATCCTTGTCTTTTCCCCTTTGGGGGAATCCCTGGTGCTAGATTAAGAGCCGTTCATAACTTTATTAGCTCAAGTGAAGTTTATTAGATGACCCCTTGTAGGAGCGACGGATCGAGTGAACACAAACGTTCACTTTGGCAGCAGAACTTGACCAAAAATTATTATGAACTGATGCATTTCCCATTTCAAATATTGGTAGATGGTGTTTATAAGCCATGGCAGTAAACTACTTTAAAATGCTTAACATTTCAGAAGTACATCATTCGATTTGCTGGACTTTAAATTGTAAATAACATGAGCCCAACTATGTTCTCAAGGTTCTATATGACCAATGTTCTGGATTCCCAGGGCTCTAGGTATCCTATGCTTAGCTCTTTATACATCACAAATCTATATGATACATTAAGTGAACCTCTGAAAGCTAACCTCTGTAAGGTACATAAACTTTTTGAAGAATTGCTTCATCTGGTTTGAGGCTGCCCTCTTTTATTGTTGTTGCTAGTTGTGTAGCATTTAGTTCGCTAACTAGCAAGTTAGCAGAATAAAGTAACAAATTAGATGTGGTATGAAGGGAAATGGTGAGGACAATTACCAAGAGCATGTTGAAAAGCAGCACTGAAATGGATGGTAGATGTTGTCAGTGAAGATAAGCTTAAATATTCAAATGTTAGCATGTATGCTAACTCTGGTAATGTTTTGAAAAGTTCAGTCAGAGTATGTTTTAATAAGGGAATCTATTTGGAAGCAGAATGTACATAAAAAGATTTTTTCTGATCATTTAACATCAGAATATGTACATTTGTAAATACACCAGAAGTTATTTTCATATTAGTGTTGAGGAAATATGATTGAGGCAACACTGAAACACAAAACTATTTCCTTATAAAATTTCAGTGAGGAAATATAGGACCCTGGGAAAATAGGACTGTGTCTCAATATTACATAGAGGGAACACTGGGCCTGGGGAACATAGGACCCTGGAAACATATGGAAAGACCCCCAAAGACTCCATCTCTTATACTTCACTCCTGATACAACTTCATCACTTTACTCGGCTAGCTGGCTAGTGAGCATGCTAAGGCTACACGACTAACAACAACAAAAACAAAGGCTCTACACCAACTTCATAGCCGGCCAAAGCAATTATTCATCAATTTTATATATATTATGTTCTCTTCTCAAAAAAACAGTTAGCATGGTTAGCCAATTAGCTCACTGAGGCTAACCAAGCTGAGGGTGAGTGTTTTCTGTTTGAATATCGTTCTCCTCACCGTTCTGTCACCAGTGGCCACTTGTGTAACACGGGAGCGACGCACATCCGACTGGTGAGAGCATGTTAAAAAAAGTACTGAAACGCAGCCACATTTTCATACGTTAACCTGTCTCACGCTAAGGAAACGTTACTGTCGTGTGTACATTCTTATTTTGTGGAAAGATAAAACATTTCTTTACATATTTGCCAGTTTTCTGTCATTTTTGATATCAAAATGAATTGATAAATGTCAGAAATGCAGACTAAAAATTGTAGATATGTAAATTGAATCTCATTGGAATTCATTACAAAACTAACTATTATTATTTAAATGCACAGAAATAATAAATCCAAATCAAAGGTGCAGCAAAATGACAAGAATAACAATAATAATAATAATAGTTCATCTTCTTCATGAAGCTCTTCTCGATGGACTTCTCGTGTTTCTCTTTGACCTTCTGGTTGATCCAGCCAGTGATACGCATCCTCTGGTTCTTGTTCTCGGCCTGTTTCCCAGTTCCAGCTTCATGGTCGGCCTCATCCATCATCTCAGAGGATGTGGGTCCATCTTTTGGGTGGTCAGTCTGGGTGGGTGAAGCCTCTTCCATTGCTTCATTGAGAGTCTCTTCTTCTGATTGTGGCTCAGTGAAACCCTCAGGCTTGAGGACAGCTTCCTCCACCAAGGAGCTTTTATCTCCACCCACAGTGTCCTCTGTGTGTGGGTCAGTGGGGGGGTCAGATGGGGAGGGTTCAGATGGTTCAGGCTCCTCCAGGATTGGGTTGCAGGGTTTTATGGAGGTGACCAGCAGTCCTCAGTTTGGAGAAACAGGCCAGCTAGATCTCTGAGGCTCCTCTTGTCCATCAAGCTCGGCCTGCTCCTCCTCATTGTTTGAGGGCTCCTTCAGGTTCCTCCGTTTTCCTGCCAAACCTCTCCTTTATCCTCTCGATCTCCAGCTCTCTCTCGCTGCTCTCTTTCTGTCGTCCCTCCTCCTCTCTTTGCTCCTCTGTTCCCTCCTTCTCCATCTCTCTCTGCATCTCCATATCTAGAACTTGTTCTTGTTCCTCCTTTCTGTTCACAGCTGTCATCCACACTTCTTCAAAAACAGACATCTCCATATCGGCCTGTTTTTCTTCATTGCCTTCCGTCGTTCTTTCCATCTCCGTATCTCCTTCATCCTTATCTTCTTCTCCCAAGCTGTTCCTGCAGGTGGCATCTCCCTGCCCCTTTCTCTCTTTCTCCTTCTCTCTCTCCTTCTCCATTCCGTGGTCTTTCCATATTTCCTCGTGTTTCAGGTTTGTTGTTTCTCTCTCCTCTTCCAGGCGTCTCTGCACGTCTCTCACATGTTCTTCCTTCTCTCTCCTCATTTGTTCAATCTTCTTTCTCTACTTCTCCATCTCTGTCTTTCCTTCCTCCACCTCTCTCTCCATTTGTTCCTCTCTTTCCTCTAGCTCTCTCTCCATTTGTTTCTCTCTTTCCTCCTTCTCTTTCTTAAATGTTCTCTCCTCATCTCTGAGATTTGAAGGGAACTCCAGCTCTGCTGCTTTGCTTTCTCTTTTCTTTCTGTTTTCATCCTTTTCTCTCTCCTCCTCCAACTGTCTTTTCATCTGTCTCATCTTTTCCTCCTTGTTCTTTTCTGCTATTATCCTTTTCTCTCTCTCCAGCTTCTCTTCTTTGTCCTTCAGCTTTCTCAGCTTTTCCATCTTCCCTTCTTTAAGCTTTTTCTCCTGCTTGTCTGTTTCTTTTTCTTGCTTTTCTTTCTCCATGTCCATCACTTTTTCTTCTTCTTTCTTTCTCTCACTTTCTCTCTTGCTCTCCTCCTCTCTCCACGCTTTCTGCTGTTTCTCTTGTTCAGTCTTTAGCTGCTCCTACATCTGGGTTTTCATGTGTTTCTCTTCCTCCATTCTTTCCTTTTCTGCTCTCTCTTTCTCCAGCTTTTCAAACTCCGTCCGTTTTTCATTCTCTCTCTTCGCCTTTTCTCTTTCTTCAGACATTAGTCTCTCCATCTCTTGGGCTTTCTCTTTCACAAGCCTCATTTCTTCCTCTTTCTTTCTGTCCATCTCCTGACACCTGTGCTGCCACTCTTCAAGTGTTTTCATTCTTTCTCTCCATTTCTCCTCCTCTCTTCTCAGTCAGTTCATTTTCCTTCTCCATCTTTCTCACCATCTCTCTCAGTCTCTCTTCCACCTCCATCTGTTGATCCTTTCTCTCTCTCTCTAACTCTAATTCTGTTTCTATCTTTCCATCTCCATTTCTCTCACTCGCTCCTGCACCTCCTTTTCCATTTGTTTCTGCCTCTCCATCAGCTCTCTCTCCATCTCTCCTCTTTCTCTCTCTCTCTTTCTCTCCATTTATTCAGCATGGCCAGTTCTCTCTCTTTCGCTGCCTTCCTCACCATTTCCATCTCACGCTCCATCTTTCTGCACAACTCCTCCAGTTCTTCCAGGTTTTCTTTCTCTTTTCATCTCTTCTTCCCTCTTTCTTTTCTCCATTTGCTCCCTCTCCTTTTGTTCGCGCTCACGCTGCACTCTCTTTAACTCTTCCTCTCTCTCTTTCTCTCTTTCCATCTCTCTCTGTCTCTCTCTCAATGATCAGCTCTTCTCTCTCCTGGTTCCTTTCTTCCTCCCTCTGTTCTCTCTGTGCCATTTTCTCTTTCATTTCCTCCTTCTCTCTCTTCACTTTCTTCTCTCTCTGTCTGGCTTCCAGATTCTCCCTCTCTCTCTGCATTTCTCTCAGCACGCTGATCTTCTCCCTGCATCTCTCCTTGAAAGCCATCCTTTCCTTTATTTTCTCTCTCTCTCCTTCTCAAACCCTCCATCTCTCTCTCTTTCAGGAGGAGCAGTCTTTCTCTCTCAGCGTCCGGATGGTTCTTCTCCTCCTCTGCTATTTTCTCCTTCATCTTCTGCACTTCTCTTTTCAGCTGCTTGCGTCTCTCTCTGCATCTCAGGATCTCCATCTCTTGCTCTCTGATGATCTCCTCCATTCCTCTGATCTGTCCCTCCCTGATGCTCTCTCTCAGGGCCTTTAAACACACAACACACACACAGTCTGTGAAGAACACTGTCCTGACTGAGACCATCAACTCTGGGCTTTTACACTCAGACTGAACGAGAGAAACAGCAGAAAGAGGGGAAAGAGGGGAGAGAGGGGGAGAGCAGGAGAGAGGGAGAGAAGATGAAAAAAATATGGACATACATAAAGAAAAAGAAAGAAAAAAAACATACAAACTGCAGAAAAGACTTCAAGAAATAAAGATGCAAAAGGTCTTATTAACATCTTTGTGCATTTTACACCCTGTAGTTCACTTCATTGTGTCTGTCTGTTATTCATACATTAGGAGCTGCATGATTATTCATTTTTACTAATCGACTAACCTGCTAAAACAATTATAGAAACGATTGCAAGGTTATGTTGGTTCTGATGGCCAGTTATGGTATGTTTTCCTGGAGCTGGAGCCTCCTAGCTAAGCTAATGGCTAGCTAAGTTAGCTTACCTAAAGAGATCCAAACAGCCCAGTACAGGTTCGATTCAATGATCTGCTGCTCTGCTATAGACGATAAAAAACTAGCGAGAGCAAAGTTGACCGATTGGCGGTGGAGTGACAGAAACCTGAAATTGAACCTGTTCTGTAATGCTTTAAGCTGTAGACTGCTAGGCTAAGCTAACACAAATGTACGATGCCGCCCACCAAAATACAGACTTGGTTCCAGCGAACCAATGATTAAAAACACTCATTTTAAGGGATAAAGACTCATATATTCGAATGTCTGGTGTTGAAGTGACAGAAAGATAAAAATAGACTTGTTCTGTGGTGCTTTGTGCTTTACTCTGCCAGGCGACGCTAATGCTAATGTAGCTAGTTATACAGCTACAGTTGAAACCCACCACAGTACCGGCTGTTTCAGTAACAGATGTTCAAATAATACCCGTTTAGAGGATGAAGATGATGAGAGCTCGCTGAGAGAGAGACAGGCTGGAGTTGGAATGACAGACGGAATCAGACGTGTGTTTGATACTGAATGACTGATTCCATCCATCATGAACTCTTGTTCTCGACTAAATATCTGAACTGATGGTCTGTTTCAGTGCGACTGTGACTCTTTAATCAGTCTCTTTCACGCTGTACAGCCCTGAATGTGCAGGAGGGCAGTTCTGATTCTGTTCTCATTTTCGTCAGTTCAATGTAGACTGAAAAATTCAAGCTGACAGATTTTCAGATAGTTTTTTAGATAATAACGTGATAATAAGATGATAGTTAGGATGTCTACAGTGATCCGTTAGACTTCATAGCCCTAAAATAAATTAGAACATGGTTAAATATGAAATTCTTGTCCAGTGAGCCTCATTTAACAAACTCTTCAATTATAAAAAAATCTTAAAATAGATTGATCATGTTTTAGTGTGAACTCTTCAATTGTAAAAGCACAGTATATGAAGGTTACAGATTTGAAATTGAAGGAGATAAAACATGCTCGGCATCGGCCGATATCCCGAGTTCGGGCACTGGAAGTGTTATCAAGAGAGAAAAGGTGGGATCAGTTCATCTCTACTGTGGAAGTTCTGCTTCATTCTGTTGGGCTGACTTTCTCTGCAGTAGCCAATGCAGCGTTTCTCAAAGTGATGCAGCCTTTCACTACATTTAAAGAACTACTGAGAACCAGTGATGAGTGTTTCACACACCGTTAGTCTAGAACTCATCACTGCTGAACTACAGCCTCTCTTTTAAATTTTTTTTGAACCTCTCCTTCTTTACCCACGGACTCCATCAGTCAATAAAGAGTAAAAAGAGCAGATCAATCAAACACCGATCACACACTTTAACAGACCTGAAAAGCTTCACTGAAGTTCATTATATGAATGACTAAAATCATCATTCTGTCCAGTCCAGTAGTTTAGAGTTGAGGCCGATCTCCACTCTCACTGTAAAATATTTCACTAATATAACTAATAAACTGTCACTGGTCAATAACAGAACCTTTCACTAATGACTAAACTGTCTCTAATCACTAACACTGTGATGAATAAGATCATGTGTCCTGCCTTTCTAGTTGACGGCTGGCGCCACCACTATCTAAAGGGATTTCCCATGGGCTGAAGTGCCGCTTAGTATTTTGGGATTAGGAGATAAGGAATTACTGGAACCCGCTACATTCCTCAATAAGTTAAATCCTACAAGCATGTCAGGCTGTAACGTTTTTACGAAGTAAATTTGAAAAAATGTCTAAGTACATATTAACCCATCACTCATGAATTTATCTAGCCTCACTAAAACGCTGTGTAGTTATGTCAGCTGTGTTATTTTGGTTTTGTACAGTGAATATTTAGCGATGTGGCAATTTAAATTTACTTTGTCCTGTGATGGTTTTTTGGTTGATGGGAGGATTTTTTTCCTGAATTTTTGCGGTGCATTTGTTCTGTCCTGTTCACAGAACTGCTCTGCTACCTGAGAAGTTCGGTAGATTTGTGTGGGGGGACCAAAGTCAGAAGCTCCATTCTCAAAAGGCTGAGACTGAGAATGAAGTGAGAGATTTAAAGGCATGAAAAAATACACGATAACTGTAAAAACAGATCATAAAGAAATGTTGAATTTGCGTTATAGTTCTTAAACTTTAAATATTAAATGAAATAGTAAATATTAACTATATACAATTGTATTGAGTTATTGACAAATTAATAAATCCAAAGATATAAACAAGAAAAGAGTAAAAAAAAGATTAAAAAGTGAAAAAAATAGTCATAGATAGAATAAACATGATGTAATTCGTGTTCTTTATTTAATTCACACTAACAAACATAATTTATTACAAGTGTTAAATACTTTGTAAACATTATGTCTTAATAATGTTGATGTTAATGGTTTATTAATGTTAATAAATGTAGTAATGAATTTTCACCAAAGCATTACCAAATCAATTACAGCAAAAGAAGAAAGAAAGTTGGAAAGGAAATGCAAAAACTTAGACTAATTTATAAGACAGGGACTGCCAGCATCTAGAAGATGAAATGTTCATTACACAATTAAATATTTAATGTTGTAATTTCTACAATAAAACTGAACTGCTTTCCCTTTTGTTTCCATACACATTTTAAGTTTGTCCTTTATTATTATTTAAATACAAAATACCCATTGATTTGCAATAAGCCTACAAAACAGAATATCAATACAATGTTTAATTATCCTGCCTGTCAAGTTTAACAGAATGTGTGGTCTAGTTCAGCTTACCTTAAATAGAGTGTGAGTAGTGTTAAACACAAGCAGACATCAGCCTATCAGGGACTCACAGCAATATTAAGATTAGTCTCCCAAAATGAGAAAATATATATATTTCAAATATATATTAAATATCTGTTTGCAATATATGAAACATGGCCCAAAATGTATTTCTTAAATATATATTTAAAATGCATTTATTTGTATTTGTTATTATATTTTTCAATTGTATGTGACTTACGAAATATGTGAATCACGAAATAGCTTTGTTTCACAGTTTCACAAACTAATCATTCAAATAAATAACAAACAAACAACAGTGGAATAAAAGGTCGTAAATTACCTATCCAAATAAAATCATCTATCACCTTATACTGAGGTAGGTGTGCAGAGGGCACGCATGGTCTCAGAAACTCAGAAATCACTGAAATCAGGCCTGTTTGTCGGGGTTGTGCAGAATCCTGACTCCCCTTCGCGTGCACGCGCCTCTCGCAGGCATAGGAACACTTCAGATTATACTCGCGATTTCGGTTGTTTCTGTGTGTAAATAACAGTTAATCCTCACTTTTCCTTCACAACAAACAGCACATTCTGAGATGAGTGATGAGTGTGTTGGTGGAGAAGGAGACACGGGCGAGGCTACAGAATAACGAATAACACACATACATTTTAGACCAACATCACACCGTCCCTTAAGGGGCGGAGCCACGGCGCAGCTCTGCATGACGCGCCTCTAAAGCACCTTCACAAAAGCGGAGCCGCCACAGTATTATATGAACAATATGAACACAGGACAGCGCACAGCTCACAGCTTTAATTGTTAGGTCTGGAGCTGTAACACAGTCACTATGACGAAGTTCACATCTGACGACGCGACATTACAATTAACTTATCTTATCATTACTGGGCGGAGTGACGTCCATTCCTCTTTGATTTCGCTGTTAGGTGGCGGGAGTCCCGTAGAGTCTCTTCCCCACATCACTTCAGTTTTTTGCTGATAGAATAGCTGCACTAAATATACAAACACCTATTAAACGTAATGTTGCCTCCCCAAATGCCAGACTAGGCTATCCTCTCAACACTCGATCTTTTCTGTCTTTATCAATTTTTAACCACGATCGCCTGATTTTTGAGCTTCTGTGACCACACGTGCCCTCTGCACGTTTATTTCACGTTAAAGTGATAGAACTTTTTACATTTGGATAAATAAAATATTTGAAATAAAAATATTTGACTATGAGCGAATCAGAAACTGCTAATTTAAATGATAACTCTCTAGGCCAATCAGAAAACGTGACCATCAAGTTCTCTCATACACTCTATCAAGCTCTCTCACACTCACTATCAAGAATGCCTTACAGTTTGATAGCGAGTGTGAGAGAGTATGATAGTGAGTGTGAGCGAGTTTGGTAGTGAGTGTGAGAGGTTTGATAGCGAGTGTGAGAGAGTATGATAGTCAGTGTGAGCGAGTTTGATAGCGAGTGTGAGAGGTTTGATAGCAAGTGTGAGAGGTTTGATAGCGAGTGTGAGCGAGTTTGATAGTGAGTGTGAGCGAGTTTGATAGTGAGTGTGAGAGTTTGATAGTGAGTGTGAGAGAGTTTGATAGTGAGTGTGAGCGAGTTTGATAGCAAGTGTGAGAGGTTTGATAGCGAGTGTGAGAGTTTGATAGTGAGTGTGAGAGAGTTTGATAGTGAGTGTGAGCGAGTTTGATAGTGAGTGCGAGCGAGTTTGATAGTGTGAGAGAGTTTGATAGTGAGTGTGAGCGAGTTTGATAGTGAGTGCGAGAGAGTTTGATAGTGAGTGCGAGTGAGTTTGATAGTGTGAGAGAGTTTGATAGTGAGTGTGAGCGAGTTTGATAGTGAGTGTGAGAGAGTTTGATAGTGAGTGTGAGCGAGTTTGATAGTGTGTGTGAGAGGGTTTGATAGTGAGTGTGAGCGAGTTTGATAGTGAGTGTGAGAGGGTTTGATAGTGAGTGTGAGCGAATTTGATAGTGAGTGTGAGAGAGTTTGATAGTGAGTGTGAGAGGTTTAAAAGTGGGTGTGAGAGGTAAGTTAGAATTTTGGCCTAAATGGCCTCTCATACTGAGGGGCTTCATGTTGATATTAGTCAAGTCATTTCTTTTCATTGTTAGTGAACAATGAAATTGTGTTGCATCTCCAAAAGGTGCCATTAGCATACACATATATGTAAATATACAAAAGAGAGTATAAAATATGAGTTAAATACAAAAACAACAAAAAATAAACAGTAATAGAAATAATATGTTGAAAAAAACATACACACAAACTGTAGTGGGAGAAGGCCACTCAGTGGTCAATTTCCCCCTAACTCCATAAACACAACCTACTTTAGGTTCATCTCAGGTTAGGGTTTTCCTGGACAGTGATCAATCGATCAGACTGTGATAATTATACACACAATCAAGCAAGTGATATCTTTAATAAAGGGTCACTTATTACTACGAGTTATATAGGCACTAAATACTAAGTTCATAGGTATGCAGAGAAAAGTAGAGACATGAGGTTCACCGGATTGGCCTACTGTAATTAGCTGAGACTCGGAAATAGTTGTTTTATGGTGTTTGGGCAGTACACACAATGGAATAGAACTGCTAGTGTGGTGACTGACTGAAGTTTAGATAAAAAGGGGGACACAGTAACACGGTGTGCCTTACAGCCTTGGAACTTGAGGAAAACGGAGGAGGAGAGCTGAGGTACGAGTGTGCTGCACTGAGAGTGGTCCTCAGATCACAGCAGAATCACTGGCCCGTTACCCCAGGAACACCACAAACACCGGCCTGGACAAATGAGCACAGAGATCCTCAGTCTCTCGTGAGAATGGTGGCCTCTCCTAGTTCTTCTTTAGCAGTGGCTGGTGACGTCAGAGTATTCAATGTGCAAACTCAGTAAATCTGATAGTTAACAACACCTCTGTCAGATTACTGTGTAGGAGTACTCAGTAGAAATAAAACAAAACAAACTGAACAAAAAGACGACGAACTGAGACACGAAACAAAAACATAACTAAAATCTAAAATCTGCAGTGCAAAGGGAGAGAGGACTCTGCTTCTTCTTCTTTTGGCAATCACATGTTCTCTCTGTCACTCCCTTTTCTTCCTCTTTTTTCTAGTTATATGCACAGACCTCTTGTGGGTAAAGCTAAGGTGGGGAAAAAGGGTTTTGTGCTCAATTCCTAATTCCTGAGTAATCTCTGTCTGCATGTCTGCTCAAATTCACCACAAGATGGCTTCACATACACAGATTTCTAGTGAGAGTAGTTGCATAGCATTAAGTAGAAGAACATTATAAGCATGTAATTTCATATTTAAACATTATTCCTGTTTAAATAATAACTATTACAAGAAAACTACTGAGCTTACAAAGTATTACACCTAAAAGTATTCTAATTTCACACTATGGTTACATAAAGCTACTTGAAACCTCTCACAATCTTACATCTGAAAGAAACATGATTACTAGAAAGAGGAAATGACATTTCTTAGGAAAAGAACATAATTACAAAGTTAATCACACAAACAATGCTTAACTGGAAAGAAGTTACATAGTATAGAGTAAAGGATATGCTGAGTACATTATCTAGCTGCTATTGATATTTCTGTAGATATTTATGGCAGAACCTCTATTATGCTTGAAGTATGGCATTTTCCATGAATATAGTCATCCAAAGTTACAGACTTACACAGTTGTGCTTCTAAGGGAAAGAAAACATGATAACTCAAAGTAAAAACTATATGAGGTTTAAGCATGATTCAAGGGAACATATGGATTTACTAATGTTATGATATTTTTAGAAAAATAATAAAATAATTAATCAAAGATCAACTCAATAATAATCTCAATTAGTGAAATTGGGTTACAGGTTCAGAATCACAAAATAGCTAGCAACTGTAAGGAATTTTAGCATTAATTATATATATAAACCAATCTCTTTACTGAAGAACCCTTGAAGAACCATCTTTTTTAAAAGGGAACAATGGGAAAAATTCCACTTTCAAAACGGAATCAGTTGGTGTCTTCATTCCCCGAGTTAAGTGTTGTTAAAAGTAAAGGTGATGTAACATAGAGCTAAACATGCTCTGTTCCATCTTTTTAGGAATGTGTCGTAGACATCATATCTAAAAAGACAATATATGATACAAGAAAACAATAAAGTTTATAAGGTAAAAGATCAAATATCATGTTTTGGCCCTTTTTTACTGGCATTTTAAGTTAATGAACTTGTTAGGACTGACTCTTCAGAAAAAAAAGCAATATTTAGATTTTTAGTGTCCACATTTTGATGTAAAACAGTAGTTTGACTAAACCAATTATATTGTTGAACTAAATTGTGATTGGACTAAATGTTTTATTTAAAGATCAGGAATGAAGGTGAGATGCTGCAGCACAGTTAATATTTCTGATGAATAAAATTCTGTAGCAGAATCAGCTCAGTGTGCAGGGGAGCAGCACCCTGCCCTGTTCTCCATATAATAACAGACCTCTCTCTCTCTCTCTCTCTCTCTCTCTCTCTCTCTCTCTTTCTCTCTCTCTCTCCACATATAAAAGCTGGAATCAGGGTTTCCAGGGCTGCAGTGAAATCAGTGCTCCCGGTCCACTAAGGTCTCATGAGCTGTAAGTCTGCTCGCAAGCCAGCCGTCTCCACTTTGGTTAATATGGACGCTGCGGGGGAAAAGCCCCCCCAATGACTACCTGGTCTGGTCCCTCTGCAGCACCTTGTACATCAACTTCTGCTGCCTGGGCCTCATAGCCCTCATCTACTCCATCAAGGTGAGAAACAACAGCAAGGTTATCTCTCTCTCTCTCTCTCTCTCTCTCTCTCTTTCTTTGTGTGTACTAACCTATAAACTGTAAGGGCCTGTATATAGGCCAATAGTTTCTCACTTTCATAACTACATAACTTATGTAATAGATTCATAGTAGTTAATGAAAAATGTATGAATATTATTATAAAAATAAGGCTGCAGTTTAGGGGGTTAACAGTTGTTTCTTTGATTTAAATGAACAAGAACTAGAAGAAGAAGGTAAATCTTATGTGAATACCTGCTCTCAGGTAGAGTATGCCAGCTGCAAGCTAAAAGCTCAAATAGAGCTGTGTATCATGGTACCTTCTCATGACCAAATGTTCAGCAAGCTGAGTTACAGCTGCTGCTGCTGCTGCTACCAGGTCAGACTTAAAAACAGCAGTAGACACATTTGAGCAGGAAGTGGTTTAACCTGAACTGTACATACACTGAAGCGAGTGGTGTACTGAATATAAAGGTAAGAAGGCAACATTAGAGACTCAGCAATAGATGACATCACAGGGGTACATGAAACTATCACTCTCAGTACAAAGTAATTTCTTGCCAATTTGCAACGTGTCACATTCTAGGCTGGAGATTCCTCTCCTCGTCTGCAGAGGTCACTCTCTTCTGAGTTGTAATTGCTGGCTGCTCACCTGAAGCTTGTTTTATCATTACTCTCTCTGTATGTCCTGTATTTTGTTAGGGTCTTTGTGAAGTCTTTCCAGATCTTTCTTTGCAATTCTAAGCCTTGTTACTCATTGTTCTTGGTGTTTTTGTGATCTTTGACCTTCTGCTTGTCTCCTGGTTTTTATGCTTTACTGGATTTTGCCTTTATTCTGGTTACCACGGCCTGTTTGTAATTTCCCTGACTGTAATAAAGTTCTCTCACGCACGTCAGTTCTTCGTTGTCAAACAACCCTCAATCCTCAATGACATAGATCCAATACATTTAAATCAACGTTTAAGAAAACAAAAGTTCTCTTTAAAGAACGGTTCTTCCTCAAGAAAGACCCTAGATAGCCAGGATCTACATTACCCAGAATTCATAGCAAAGGTATAAACTGTTCAATTATGCTGCAGACACAGAACGATACATGATGAAGAGAGCAGAAATTGGGCCACCAGCGCCCTTTCTTTGTGGCATTTGTATGCTCTCCCTGTGTCTGCGTGGGTTTCCTCCCACAGTCCAAAGACATGGAGTCAGGCCAATTGGACAAGCGAACATGCCCCTAGGTGTGAGTGTATATGTCTGTGTGTCTGCCCTGTTATGGACCGCTGACCTGTCCAGGGTGTTTCCTGCCTTCTGCCTAATATCCCGCTGGCATAGGCTCCATCGTTCCCCCCTATGACCCAGAAGGATGAGCAGCTTAGATAGAGTGTAGAGATACAGGAAATACATTATTAGAACAATACAGATTAGAACATATTAGAATAATACAATTATTGTTAAAGAAATGTTTTCAAACATAAAAATAAAAGTGTAATAAAATCCTTCTTGGCTCTCCAGTCTTGTTGAATGTTTGCCACCTGATGAGGTTCTTTTAAATGACTAGAACTTCTCTATCAGTTCTCCACCAATCTCCTACAACACTCTGCAGACACTTAGAGAACTGAGGTCTGCAAGTGCATCTTTAGTCAAACAAAGTTAGAAAAAACGAATCCTTGAAAATTAAAAGCCGTCCACATTAAAGGCTTTAAATGGCATGTTTAAGGCAGCTTTAAATAGCAGTGCTCTGTAGGTGGTTATATATGCACAACATGTGCAATAAAACATCATTAAAACTCAAACCGCTCCACAAGCTTACTGTGTGTATAATTATCACACAGGTCTATTTGCAGTGAGGACTGAGGTTAAAAACCTCAAGAGCAGTGAATCCTTTATAGAGAGCTGTGAAATACTCCAACATACAATGAAGAATGGGATTTACTAATAATTCCTCAAACTTTAATTTTTTATTCATATAATCATAAATGTCTGTCAGACACATAGATGATTGTATAACAGTGTTTATTGTGGAAGTCTGCGCTGTTCGTTTATTTACAACTACAATAATGCTAATTTCTGATAGCAACCCAGTGACTTTTTCCATGTTCATTTAGCATTGAGCTAATGGGTTTAATACTACTCAGCTCTGGCCCACACACAGACATTTGAAGCTTTTATCTGACATTCAGGTATCATTTTTTACTTCGTACATCATAGTTTTACCCTGATTCTTTCAGTAATCAGTGCAACTTAAGATCTAATTCTGAATGTTACTGAATTAGCCTGTTACATGTCGAGTTGCATGAGGAGTTTATCAAGACTTCAAGTCATAAATCTAAGACTAGAAGGGACCCTGTGTTAACTGTGTAAGCTTCTGCTGGATTTAAGAGGGAGAGAGAGAAAGAGAGACAGTGTGTATTATGATACAGAGAGAGGGAGCATAGTAAAACAGAGACAGAGAGTACTGTGATAGAGGGAGAGAGAGAGAGAGAGAAAAGAGAAAGAGAGACAGAGCATATTGCGATACAGGGAGAGAGTGAAAGCGTAGTACAACAGAGAGAGGGAGAGAGAGATAGAGAGTGGGCGTAGTGTGTTAGAGAGACAGAGAGATAGACAGAGAGAAAGAGAGAGTTGTGCACTAGAGAGAGAAAGATGGGGTGATAGACAGGGCAAGTGAAAAAATGCCCAAGTGCCTGAAATTTCTGTAAAAAAGCAAATCTTCTCCACTGTAAAACAATAATCATCTTAACTTATACAAGTGAATAAACAGCCTGTTTTACAATGTTTAGTTCATTGAACATCAAATAGTGAGTGAACAGAACAATGAGTGTTACATTGTGTTCACTCATTACTTGGAGTACAATAAAGTAAAAATGAAGGCAGGTTATTTACTATTTTAAGTTAAGTTAAAACTCCAAATTAGTTTTTACAGTGTAGATAAAAATCACTCATTCTAAAACCAGTCCAAGCTGGGCTCGACGCTGTACATGAAAAAATGTTTACCTAATATTTTCTCGTCCTCGTCAGGCTCGGGTCAGGCTGCAGACCTCCAGGTTTACCAGGGCACAAAATCACCAAGACGGAAAGCTTTGCTTTAGTGATATTTTATACTTAAAATATTGTTTCTTGTTTGGTTACTGGTGAGAAGAATGAATGAATACTACTGAATTTACAGAATGAATATTTAGCTTTCAAAATATATAAAAGCTGTAGATAAAATGTTTCTGTGTTAGCAGGACATTAGAGAGGAGACGTGTAGAAGAGCTGTTGATTTTGAGAGAGAGAGGAAGTGTGCAGAGGACTTTAATAATGACATCTTTAGGGAAACATCTCAGATTTTGACATTTATTTTTATTTCTCTTACAAACCATATTTTCATTCTTCTTTTGTTTAGTTAGTAAACAATTTTGTTTATACGACAATCAACACTGCAGAATCAGCGCACATTTTGTTGATGTCTAAATCCTAATGCTAAATAAAAAGTAGCAGCTGCAAACTTTTCTTCTGCATAGTTCTGTCGCTGATAAATAAACAAAGAAATGAGCAGCGGTGTAGGTGTATTTATAGACTTGTTTGGATGGAACTGCGGTTTCCTCTGTGGTGACTCGCACAGACCTGAGAAGCCTGCGGAGATCTTTAGTTGGGACTCCAGAGCTCTTTATTATTGATATGCACTGCTGGGAAAGTAGCAACCATGCTGAATTTCACCTGTAAGCTGTTTGCCTGACTGTGGACTGATGGTGGCCCAAGAAATTCTTCAGCAGCTTTAAATTTTAGTCAATTGAATGTGTGTATTTGACCCCTGAATCTGTCTTATTCATCACTGTTCTAAAGGTTCACAAACGGGTTTTCATCAGTGAGATGCATAAATATGAGATATAGAGGCACAAATCTTGCAGAAATTATGATCAATCAAAAAGGTTTAAACATTTTTATACTGTGGTAAAGAGAACTGTTTGTGTGTAGAAAATATATAAAAAGTTTTTATAAGCCAGGTGTTTACTTACTTACACAAAACTTACTTAAAAAAAACAGGAACCGCGTCACTATATAACAACCATCACCACCCACCTGGTCATGTTCTGCACAAAACCGCATAAATGTTTTAACCACAGGATGAATTCTTGAGAAATGATTTGTTCTGTTCCTGTAGTAAGGGTTTTATAGTGTCTATGTGTTTTTCAGAGGTGGGTAGAGCAGCTTCACCACATATTGTTCCTTCTGTATCATTGCATGTATCTTTACATGCAACAGTACCCAGTAAAACACTGATTACTTAGACCACAGAAACAGATGTTTTGTCAGGCTTTGTTGTTCCCTTTTTTATGCACTTTTCCACTTTAATGTGCTCTAAAATAAAACGATAAAGCTCCAGAGTGAAAGATGTGACCAATCACAAAGCTAAAACTTAAATTTAATCCTTTAACATAAGCACAGTAAAATACCTTTACAACAGACATTTGGGGGTTAATTGCTTCAACTTGTTTTACACTGAAAAATATTTCATTTGTTTTGGAATTAATTGTAATTTGCAACTTAGATCAGAAATTATGAACATCTACAGGCTGATCAAGCTGCCTGTTTAAGATTAAGCAGCAGTGACACTGAAAATAACGCACCACAAGTATAACGCACCCACTAGATAGAAAAACAAACAGAGAATACATGAATGAGAACAGCCCCAAAACATGAGGTAACCTAAACAAAAAACACAATGACAAAAGAGTGTGATTAATCATAATCCTGTATATTTTGGCATTTTTGAAACAGTTTCAGTGGAAAAATAATGATATGAATGAAACAATGTTGGAGTTGGAATTGGATTTGTGATCCCCTATGCATGAAATTACAATGTAAAATGTGTGTTAACATGCAGTTAAGCTGCCCATTAAAGGGCTAATCATTTAGCGTCCCCAAAGTTTTGATTATTTTTGTTTATTTATATACTTGTGTTTACCACTTCTTGGGTTAACAATTTGTAAGACACTAACAGCAGATTTTCGGTTCCAAAACAAAGCCTAATTAAGGTTATTGTGCACTGTGATACACCTCTCTGTGACATATCTGAGAAGTACAACTGACAATCTATGCTATAACACACCAGTAGCCATTTTGCCACTAGAACAGTTATTGTCAAGTTTGATCCACTGTGATCCCACAGCCGTTCATAGGCAGGAGTGGAAAAAAGCGTCTCCTCCAAGCCTGCTGAGCTGTCCAGTGATGTTGTGTAGGTGCCAGTTTGAAAGGACTGAAAGGATGTCACTAAGAAATAACAATTAAAGAAAACTGTCAAGGCAAGATCTGGGAGAACAAGGAAACAATCATATTTAACTGCTTGTATACTGGCTGGAAGGCAAAGCAATATCCCCATATAACAGATCTGCAGGAAGGTTTAGCTGGCATATTAGGGGTGGTGCACCATTCTACTGTGCAGTGTTGCTTGTATAAACATGATCTGCATAGAAGAGTCATCAGAAGGAAAATCTTACCTATGGCATCAGTACAGAAATCAAAAGTCTGAAGTATGCAAATGTCTAGATAAGCCAGAGATATTTTGGAAACAAGTGCTGCGGACTGATGAAGTAAAAATGGAATCCTTTTGCCACAATCACCATAATTAATATTTGTCTTCTGTTTACTTGTCTTTGTTGTGCATGCTGTTGTTGGCAAAGAGGGGTGTTTATTCGCCAATGCATTGCCTGAAAGGGTGCACAGGGGAGGGGCTGCTGCCTGCAGCGTGTGCACGAGCTGTGATAGACCTTTCTCACAGTCATTGCATCGTAACATTGGGCTGTAAATAGTACCGTTAATAAACTTCTGCCTGCATCGTTTAACAGAGTGGCAGTGGGTTTTTTGCCAGTTTTCAGCTTCCTTGGTGTCTGGTAGTTCCTCCAACATGGACGGAAAGGCTAGTTTGACTTAGTCAAAGTGCATCGTACAAAACTTGAAAACATTTGAACTTTGTATGTGTGACCCCCACCTAGAAAATGATAGATGTTGTCACAATAATTCATTTCTTTATACAAAATAACATTCATCATTTTGTTCTTCCATTTTTTTTTATTTGTAAAACCTTTCCAGTTCATACTGTTTATCATTAAAAGAGAACACAACAACTATAAAAGAGAACATAATAACATTATAATAGAATACAAAAATGTTTTGTGTTCTTTCTGTGTTTTCTTTAGTTTCATTTCTAGGTGATGTGGTATTTTGGGTCTCTGAGGCAACATATATATTTCAGTTTCCTTTCCTTTACAGAAGCAGGTTTTGTTCTACTCTTTGTGACTGAAATACAGCAAAGTACATTTTGTCTGACCTGCATGTGGCGATACGTAGGTTAATTTTTAAAAGCAGTGCAGGTCCAGTGCTTCATTCCTGGGTTCTGTTGCTTTTAATGGACATAAAAATATTTACCACAAATTTGTTTTGGCTGTTGGCTGTCAGACAAGCTCACTGTGCACGTGGTGTGTCTTCATTTCATTCAGACACTCTGTTTTAGCTTGGTGGGGGAGATTTCATTGTTTTGCGCCAGTGACTCACTCAATGTGTTACTCACACTCTCGCCCCCTCTGTTCAACACTTTTGTATCACTAAAGTCTCTATCAGTTGCATACTTCTTTTTACTAGCAGCTACAAAATGCATTAAAGAGGAAACATGTTATTTGGTCTCTTTTTTTAACCTCTTTTCCTGTTTTACAGAACAGTGCATGTGTATACTCAGGGAGGAGCATCTGCTGTGGCTGCTTCCTCCAAGATTGAATACAGCTACTTACACCACTCACATCTACTCACATACAAACTCAGTTTGAGAACTCAACCTCTCTCAGCTCTTCCACGCCTCAGGATCTAAGACCACCTGACCTACATCCATATTATCATTTACATCAAGATGTACATTCTGGTTTCCTCCCACAGTCCAAAGACATACAGTTAGGCCAACTGGAGATGCTAAATTGGCCCTAGGTGTGAGTGTGTGTGTGTGAGTGTGTATGTGTGTGTGTGTGTGTGTGTGTGTGTGTGTGTGTGTGTGTGTGTGAATGTGTATGTCTATGTGTCTGCCCTGTGCTGGACTGGTAACCTGTCCAGGGTGTTTCCTGCCTTCTGGCAAATGAGTGCTAGGATTTCCCATTTTTTCCATTCATTATTTTTATAATCAACCCATAAATGCCATAATCTAGTGCACACCTGCTTTAAAAATACTAAGATATTTCAAGAGTTTTGAAATATGAAGTGTATGTTTTTTTCTTTTAGAAGCTAAATATTACTCTTTTGAATCAGGGGCCTCTGACCCCGTCCTTTTTTGCTAAAGTTGAAAGAACAAAAACACTAAAATTCAGCATGTTGCTAACAACAGTATTTGAAGAAAGAAAGAAATTTAGGTCTCTTTCTGGCCCAGGAATGACCACATTAGATTTATTTAGGAATCTTTTTAAATGTCTGTATACACAGTCACTGAAATTCCATCTCAAATATTACAAAACAAAGTTATATCTTGACCATGTTCAGATCTGATCTGTTTCTACAGCAACGCTACAACAATTTAATATAAAACCAACAATTGAAATATTTTATTGTATAAAGTATTATCTCATATTTAATACAATTAGATTTTTGCTTAACTTACCCCTAAAATACTGTTCTGTCGCATTATGTGAGATGATGCAAAGAGTCATTTTCATTTAAGCCTTTAGAGGAGGACAGACTAAAAACAGTTAAGTTCTGTTTTCATTCAGAGCTAAGCAGTAGTAGGAAACTTTATGAACCTTTTGATTCATCTGTAGGTCATTCTGTAAAAATGGGAGTGTGAGCTTAGACTGAATGGCATGAGTCTCATGAGTCAAAAGTCAAGTCTGCCTAACAGAAAGAGAGGTCAGGAGTCACTCCTGTAGTAGAGGCTGTGCTGCTTTGTGTTATACCTCTCTGGCTGTATTTTAAAGCCTCAGTAAAGACATTTTGATACACATTCACTCTTCGCTGCTCTCTCATGAGAACTGTATGAGCACACTCACAACCTAAAGTGCTGCTCCACTGGGGATTTAAAGCTGAGGAAAAACTGACCTCACAGGCAGTCATACTCATGAACTTGTCTGCTCTCTCTTACACTCACTTTCACAAGCCAATGTTCTCTCTCACCCACATATTTCAGAAGAATGAAATAAATGCACATTTAGTACAGAAAGCAAACAAAAAAAACTTGCTGCCAAATTTCTCATAAACTGTAAATTGGTTAGCAACTCCTTTTTGTCTAAGTGGTTAAAGAGTCAAAATGAGGAGCCCTCTAAAGCTATGAAACTGGGTCATGCCGTATCTTTGTCTAATTCTGTCTGTCACTTCAGTGCAGCCATCCTGCTCTTGCAGTTGAATGAAATACTGAATAATGCTTTAATGTGCAGTATATTCCATAACTGTGATCTGATCATTATTTTCAGCATTAACTAGACATTTCCTTTGATTCCTGATCGTAACTGTGCTGTACTGTCAAAACAGATGTTTCTTAATTCTGGGTCAAAGATGGAAAAAAAACTTCAAATCCAAATTCCCAAAAAGTTGGGACAGTTTGTGAAATCCAAATAAAAACAGAAAGCAGTGATTAGTAAATTCTGTTTGGCCTGTGTTAAATTTAAAACAGTACAACAACACAATATTTGATGTTTTACCTTATGAAATTTATTGGTTTTTGTAAATAGTTGCTCTTTCAAAATATGATGCCTGCAACATGCTACAAAAAAGTTGGGACAGGAAAATGTTTACCATAAATTTATACAATAATAATCACAGTTATACAAGTCATCAGCTGTGCAACCACACAAGGCCTTTGCTGTTATCATTTAAGCTTAATAATAATATTAATAATAATAGTAGCTCTGCATGACGCGCCTCTAAAGCACCTTCACAAAAGCGGAGCCGCCACAGTATTATATGAACAATATGAACACAGGACAGCGCACAGCTCACAGCTTTAATTGTTAGGTCTGGAGCTGTAACACAGTCACTATGACGAAGTTCACATCTGACGACGCGACATTACAATTAACTTATCTCATCATTACTGGGCGGAGTGACGTCCATTCCTCTTTGATTTCGCTGTTAGGTGGCGGGAGTCCTGTAGAGTCTCTTCCCCACATCATTTTCAGTTTTTTGCTGATAGAATAGCTGCACTAAATATACAAACACCTATTAAACGTAATGTTGCCTCCCCAAATGCCGGACTAGGCTATCCTCTCAACACTCGATCTTTTCTGTCTTTATCAATTTTTGACCACGATCGCCTGATTTTTGAGCTTCTGTGACCACACGTGCCCTCTACACGTTTATTTCACGTTAAAGTGATAGAACTTTTTACATTTGGATAAATAAAATATTTGAAATAAAAATATTTGACTATGAGCGAATCAGAAACTGCTAATTTAAATGATAACTCTCTAGGCCAATCAGAAACCGTGACCATCAAGTTCTCTCATACACTCTATCAAGCTCTCTCACACTCACTATCAAGAATGCCTTACAGTTTGATAGCGAGTGTGAGAGAGTATGATAGTGAGTGTGAGCGAGTTTGATAGTGAGTGTGAGAGAGTTTGATAGTGAGTGCGAGCAAGTTTGATAGTGAGTGTGAGAGGTTTGATAGCGAGTGTGAGAGAGTATGATAGTGAGTGTGAGAGAGTTTGATAGTGAGTGTGAGCGAGTTTGATAGCAAGTGTGAGAGGTTTGATAGCGAGTGTGAGAGAGTTTGATAGTGAGTGTGAGAGGTTTGATAGCGAGTGTGAGAGAGTTTGATAGTGAGTGTGAGCGAGTTTGATAGTGAGTGTGAGAGTTTGATAGTGAGTGTGAGAGTTTGGTAGTGAGTGTGAGAGAGTTTGATAGTGAGTGCGAGCGAGTTTGATAGTGTGAGAGAGTTTGATAGTGAGTGTGAGCGAGTTTGATAGTGTGAGAGAGTTTGATAGTGAGTGTGAGCGAGTTTGATAGTGAGTGTGAGAGGGTTTGATAGTGAGTGTGAGAGAGTTTGATAGTGAGTGTGAGCGAGTTTGATAGCAAGTGTGAGAGGTTTGATAGCGAGTGTGAGAGAGTTTGATAGTGAGTGTGAGAGGTTTGATAGCGAGTGTGAGAGAGTTTGATAGTGAGTGTGAGAGTTTGATAGTGAGTGTGAGAGAGTTTGGTAGTGAGTGTGAGAGAGTTTGATAGTGAGTGCGAGCGAGTTTGATAGTGTGAGAGAGTTTGATAGTGAGTGTGAGCGAGTTTGAAAGTGTGAGAGAGTTTGATAGTGAGTGTGAGCGAGTTTGATAGTGTGTGTGAGAGAGTTTGATAGTGAGTGTGAGCGAGTTTGATAGTGAGTGTGAGAGGGTTTGATAGTGAGTGCGAGCGAGTTTGATAGTGAGTGTGAGAGTTTGATAGTGAGTGCGAGCGAGTTTGATAGTGAGTGTGAGAGTTTGATAGTGAGTGTGAGAGTTTGGTAGTGAGTGTGAGAGAGTTTGATAGTGAGTGCGAGCGAGTTTGATAGTGTGAGAGAGTTTGATAGTGAGTGTGAGCGAGTTTGATAGTGAGTGTGAGAGTTTGGTAGTGAGTGTGAGAGAGTTTGATAGTGAGTGCGAGCGAGTTTGATAGTGTGAGAGAGTTTGATAGTGAGTGTGAGCGAGTTTGATAGTGTGAGAGAGTTTGATAGTGAGTGTGAGCGAGTTTGATAGTGAGTGTGAGCGAGTTTGATAGCAAGTGTGAGAGGTTTGATAGCGAGTGTGAGAGAGTTTGATAGTGAGTGTGAGAGGTTTGATAGCGAGTGTGAGAGAGTTTGATAGTGAGTGTGAGAGTTTGATAGTGAGTGTGAGAGAGTTTGGTAGTGAGTGTGAGAGAGTTTGATAGTGAGTGCGAGCGAGTTTGATAGTGTGAGAGAGTTTGATAGTGAGTGTGAGCAAGTTTGATAGTGTGAGAGAGTTTGATAGTGAGTGCGAGCGAGTTTGATAGTGTGTGTGAGAGAGTTTGATAGTGAGTGTGAGCGAGTTTGATAGTGAGTGTGAGAGGGTTTGATAGTGAGTGCGAGCGAGTTTGATAGTGAGTGTGAGAGGGTTTGATAGTGAGTGCGAGCGAGTTTGATAGTGAGTGTGAGAGTTTGATAGTGAGTGTGAGAGAGTTTGATAGTGAGTGTGAGAGGGTTTGAGAGTGAGTGCGAGCGAGTTTGATAGTGAGTGTGAGAGTTTGATAGTGAGTGTGAGAGAGTTTGATAGTGAGTGCGAGCGAGTTTGATAGTGAGTGTGAGAGGTTTAAAAGTGGGTGTGAGAGGTAAGTTAGAATTTTGGCCTAAATGGCCTCTCATACTGAGGGGCTTCATGTTGATATTAGTCAAGTCATTTCTTTTCATTGTTAGTGAACAATGAAATTGTGTTGCATCTCCAAAAGGTGCCATTAGCATACACATTTATGTAAATATACAAAAGAGAGTATAAAATATGAGTTAAATACAAAAACAACAAAAAATAAACAGTAATAGAAATAATATGTTGAAAAAAACATACACACAAACTGTAGTGGGAGAAGGCCACTCAGTGGTCAATTTCCCCCTAACTCCATAAACACAACCTACTTTAGGTTCATCTCAGGTTAGGGTTTTCCTGGACAGTGATCAATCGATCAGACTGTGATAATTATACACACAATCAAGCAAGTGATATCTTTAATAAAGGGTCACTTATTACTAGAAAAGTATTCTAATTTCACACTATGGTTACATAAAGCTACTTGAAACCTCTCACAATCTTACATCTGAAAGAAACATGATTACTAGAAAGAGGAGATGACATTTCTTAGGAAAAGAACATAATTACAAAGTTAATCACACAAACAATGCTTAACTGGAAAGAAGTTACATAGTATAGAGTAAAGGATATGCTCAGTACATTATCTAGTTGCTATTGATATTTCTGTAGATATTTATGGCAGAACCTCTATTATGCTTGAAGTATGGCATTTTCCATGAATATAGTCATCCAAAGTTACAGACTTACACAGTTGTGCTTCTAAGGGAAAGAAAACATGATAACTCAAAATAAAAACTATATGAGGTTTAAGCATGATTCAAGGGAACATATGGATTTACTAATGTTATGATATTTTTAGAAAAATAATAAAATAATTAATCAAAGATCAACTCAATAATAATCTCAATTAGTGAAATTGGGTTACAGGTTCAGAATCACAAAATAGCTAGCAACTGTAAGGAATTTTAGCATTAATTATATATATAAACCAATCTCTTTACTGAAGAACCCTTGAAGAACCATCTTTTTTAAAAGGGAACAATGGGAAAAATTCCACTTTCAAAACGGAATCAGTTGGTGTCTTCATTCCCCAAGTTAAGTGTTGTTAAAAGTAAAGGTGATGTAACATAGAGCTAAACATGCTCTGTTCCATCTTTTTAGGAATGTGTCGTAGACATCATATTTAAAAAGACAATATATGATACAAGAAAACAATAAAGTTTATAAGGTAAAAGATCAAATATCATGTTTTGGCCCTTTTTTACTGGCATTTCAAGTTAATGAACTTGTTAGGACTGACTCTTCAGAAAAAAAAGCAATATTTAGATTTTTAGTGTCCACATTTTGATGTAAAACAGTAGTTTGACTAAACCAATTATATTGTTGAACTAAATTGTGATTGGACTAAATGTTTTATTTAAAGATCAGGAATGAAGGTGAGATGCTGCAGCACAGTTAATATTTCTGATGAATAAAATTCTGTAGCAGAATCAGCTCAGTGTGCAGGGGAGCAGCACCCTGCCCTGTTCTCCATATAATAACAGACCTCTCTCTCTCTCTCTCTCTCTCTCTCTCTCTCTCTCTTTCTCTCTCTCTCTCCACATATAAAAGCTGGAATCAGGGTTTCCAGGGCTGCAGTGAAATCAGTGCTCCCGGTCCACTAAGGTCTCATGAGCTGCAAGTCTGCTCGCAAGCCAGCCGTCTCCACTTTGGTTAATATGGACGCTGCGGGGGAAAAGCCCCCCCAATGACTACCTGGTCTGGTCCCTCTGCAGCACCTTGTACATCAACTTCTGCTGCCTGGGCCTCATAGCCCTCATCTACTCCATCAAGGTGAGAAACAACAGCACGGTTATCTCTCTCTCTCTCTCACTCTCTCTCTCTCTCTCTCTCTCTCTTTCTTTGTGTGTACTAACCTATAAACTGTAAGGGCCTGTATATGGGCCAATAGTTTCTCACTTTCATAACTACATAACTTATGTAATAGATTCATAGTAGTTAATGAAAAATGTATGAATATTATTATAAAAATAAGGCTGCAGTTTAGGGGGTTAACAGTTGTTTCTTTGATTTAAATGAACAAGAACTAGAAGAAGAAGGTAAATCTTATGTGAATACCTGCTCTCAGGTAGAGTATGCCAGCTGCAAGCTAAAAGCTCAAATAGAGCTGTGTATCATGGTACCTTCTCATGACCAAATGTTCAGCAAGCTGAGTTACAGCTGCTGCTGCTGCTGCTACCAGGTCAGACTTAAAAACAGCAGTAGACACATTTGAGCAGGAAGTGGTTTAACCTGAACTGTACATACACTGAAGCGAGTGGTGTACTGAATATAAAGGTAAGAAGGCAACATTAGAGACTCAGCAATAGATGACATCACAGGGGTACATGAAACTATCACTCTCAGTACAAAGTAATTTCTTGCCAATTTGCAACGTGTCACATTCTAGGCTGGAGATTCCTCTCCTCGTCTGCAGAGGTCACTCTCTTCTGAGTTGTAATTGCTGGCTGCTCACCTGAAGCTTGTTTTATCATTACTCTCTCTGTATGTCCTGTATTTTGTTAGGGTCTTTGTGAAGTCTTTCCAGATCTTTCTTTGCAATTCTAAGCCTTGTTACTCATTGTTCTTGGTGTTTTTGTGATCTTTGACCTTCTGCTTGTCTCCTGGTTTTTATGCTTTACTGGATTTTGCCTTTATTCTGGTTACCACGGCCTGTTTGTAATTTTCCCTGACTGTAATAAAGTTCTCTCACGCACGTCAGTTCTTCGTTGTCAAACAACCCTCAATCCTCAATGACATAGATCCAATACATTTAAATCAACGTTTAAGAAAACAAAAGTTCTCTTTAAAGAACGGTTCTTCCTCAAGAAAGACCCTAGATAGCCAGGATCTACATTACCCAGAATTCATAGCAAAGGTATAAACTGTTCAATTATGCTGCAGACACAGAACGATACATGATGAAGAGAGCAGAAATTGGGCCACCAGCGCCCTTTCTTTGTGGCATTTGTATGCTCTCCCTGTGTCTGCGTGGGTTTCCTCCCACAGTCCAAAGACATGGAGTCAGGCCAATTGGACAAGCGAACATGCCCCTAGGTGTGAGTGTATATGTCTGTGTGTCTGCCCTGTTATGGACCGCTGACCTGTCCAGGGTGTTTCCTGCCTTCTGCCTAATATCCCGCTGGCATAGGCTCCATCGTTCCCCCCTATGACCCAGAAGGATGAGCAGCTTAGATAGAGTGTAGAGATACAGGAAATACATTATTAGAACAATACAGATTAGAACATATTAGAATAATATAATTATTGTTAAAGAAATGTTTTCAAACATAAAAATAAAAGTGTAATAAAATCCTTCTTGGCTCTCCAGTCTTGTTGAATGTTTGCCACCTGATGAGGTTCTTTTAAATGACTAGAACTTCTCTATCAGTTCTCCACCAATCTCCTACAACACTCTGCAGACACTTAGAGAACTGAGGTCTGCAAGTGCATCTTTAGTCAAACAAAGTTAGAAAAAACGAATCCTTGAAAATTAAAAGCCGTCCACATTAAAGGCTTTAAATGGCATGTTTAAGGCAGCTTTAAATAGCAGTGCTCTGTAGGTGGTTATATATGCACAACATGTGCAATAAAACATCACTAAAACTCAAACCGCTCCACAAGCTTACTGTGTGTATAATTATCACACAGGTCTATTTGCAGTGAGGACTGAGGTTAAAAACCTCAAGAGCAGTGAATCCTTTATAGAGAGCTGTGAAATACTCCAACATACAATGAAGAATGGGATTTACTAATAATTCCTCAAACTTTAATTTTTTATTCATATAATCATAAATGTCTGTCAGACACATAGATGATTGTATAACAGTGTTTATTGTGGAAGTCTGCGCTGTTTGTTTATTTACAACTACAATAATGCTAATTTCTGATAGCAACCCAGTGACTTTTTCCATGTTCATTTAGCATTGAGCTAATGGGTTTAATACTACTCAGCTCTGGCCCACACACAGACATTTGAAGCTTTTATCTGACATTCAGGTATCATTTTTTACTTCGTACATCATAGTTTTACCCTGATTCTTTCAGTAATCAGTGCAACTTAAGATCTAATTCTGAATGTTACTGAATTAGCCTGTTACATGTCGAGTTACATGAGGAGTTTATCAAGACTTCAAGTCATAAATCTAAGACTAGAAGGGACCCTGTGTTAACTGTGTAAGCTTCTGCTGGATTTAAGAGGGAGAGAGAGAAAGAGAGAAAGAGAGACAGTGTGTATTACGATACAGAGAGAGGGAGCATAGTACAACAGAGACAGAGAGTACTGTGATAGAGGGAGAGAGTGAAAGCGTAGTACAACAGAGAGAGGGAGAGAGAGATAGAGAGTGGGCGTAGTGCGTTAGAGAGACAAAGAGATAGACAGAGAGAAAGAGAGAGTTGTGCACTAGAGAGAGAAAGATGTGATAGACAGGGCAAGTGAAAAAATGCCCAAGTGCCTGACATTTCTGTAAAAAAGCAAATCTTCTCCACTGTAAAACAATAATCATCTTAACTTATACAAGTGAATAAACAGCCTGTTTTACAATGTTTAGTTCATTGAACATCAAATAGTGAGTGAACAGAACAATGAGTGTTACATTGTGTTCACTCATTACTTGGAGTACAATAAAGTAAAAATGAAGGCAGGTTATTTACTATTTTAAGTTAAGTTAAAACTCCAAATTAGTTTTTACAGTGTAGATAAAAATCACTCATTCTAAAACCAGTCCAAGCTGGGCTCGACGCTGTACATGAAAAAATGTTTACCTAATATTTTCTCGTCCTCGTCAGGCTCGGGTCAGGCTGCAGACCTCCAGGTTTACCAGGGCACAAAATCACCAAGACGGAAAGCTTTGCTTTAGTGATATTTTATACTTAAAATATTGTTTCTTGTTTGGTTACTGGTGAGAAGAATGAATGAATACTACTGAATTTACAGAATTAATATTTAGCTTTCAAAATATATAAAAGCTGTAGATAAAATGTTTCTGTGTTAGCAGGACATTAGAGAGGAGACGTGTAGAAGAGTTGTTGATGTTGAGAGAGAGAGGAAGTGTGCAGAGGACTTTAATAATGACATCTTTAGGGAAACATCTCAGATTTTGACATTTATTTTTATTTCTCTTACAAACCATATTTTCACTCTTCTTTTGTTTAGTTAGTAAACAATTTTGTTTATACGACAATCAACACTGCAGAATCAGCGCACATTTTGTTGATGTCTAAATCCTAATGCTAAATAAAAAGTAGCAGCTGCAAACTTTTCAAAACTTCTGCACAGTTCTGTCGCTGATATATAAACAAAGTCCTTCAGAGTGGTCTGGTGTCCTGTTTGCCTAACCTCTTTTGAGGTTTAGGTTTCCATGTTAGTCCTAGGTGGTGTTCTGCAAACTTGAAATGAGCAGCGGTGCAGGTGTATATATAGAATTGTTTGGATGGAACTGCGGTTTCCTCTGTGGTGACTCGCACAGACCTGAGAAGCCTGCGGAGATCTTTAGTTGGGACTCCAGAGCTCTTTATTATTGATATGCACTGCTGGGAAAGTAGCAACAATGCTGAATTTCACCTGTAATCTGTTTGCCTGACTGTGGACTGATGGTGGCCCAAGAAATTCTTCAGCAGCTTTAAATTTTAGTCAATTGAATGTGTGTATTTGACCCCTGAATCTGTCTTATTCATCACTGTTCTAAAGGTTCACAAACGGGTTTTCATCAGTGAGATGCATAAATATGAGATATAGAGGCACAAATCTTGCAGAAATTATGATCAATCAAAAAGGTTTAAACATTTTTATACTGTGGTAAAGAGAACTGTTTGTGTGTAGAAAATATATAAAAAGTTTTTATAAGCCAGGTGTTTACTTACTTAAACAAAACTTACTTAAAAAAAACAGGAACCGCGTCACTATATAACAACCATCACCACCCACCTGGTCATGTTCTGCACAAAACCGCATAAATGTTTTAACCACAGGATGAATTCTTGAGAAATGACTTGTTCTGTTCCTGTAGTAAGGGTTTTATAGTGTCTATGTGTTTTTCAGAGGTGGGTAGAGCAGCTTCACCACATATTGTTCCTTCTGTATCATTGCATGTATCTTTACATGCAACAGTACCCAGTAAAACACTGATTACTTAGACCACAGAAACAGATGTTTTGTCAGGCTTTGTTGTTCCCTTTTTTATGAACCTTTCCGCTTCAATGAGCTCTAATATAAAATGATAAAGCTCCAGAGTGAAAGATGTGACCAATCACAAAGCTAAAACTTAAATTTAATCCTTTAACATAAGCACAGTAAAATACCTTTACAACAGACATTTGGGGGTTAATTGCTTCAACTTGTTTTACACTGAAAAATATTTCATTTGTTTTGGAATTAATTGTAATTTGCAACTTAGATCAGAAATTATGAACATCTACAGGCTGATCAAGCTGCCTGTTTAAGTATTAAGCAGCAGTGACACTGAAAATAACGCACCACAAGTATAACGCACCCACTAGATAGAAAAACAAACAGAGAATACATGAATGAGAACAGCCCCAAAACATGAGGTAACCTAAACAAAAAACACAATGACAAAAGAGTGTGATTAATCATAATCCTGTATATTTTGGCATTTTTGAAACAGTTTCAGTGGAAAAATAATGATATGAATGAAACAATGTTGGAGTTGGAATTGGATTTGTGATCCCCTATGCATGAAATTACAATGTAAAATGTGTGTTAACATGCAGTTAAGCTGCCCATTAAAGGGCTAATCATTTAGCATCCCCAAAGTTTGGATTATTTTTGTTTATTTATATACTTGTGTTTACCACTTCTTGGGTTAACAATTTGTAAGACACTAACAGCAGATTTTCGGTTCCAAAACAAAGCCTAATTAAGGTTATTGTGCACTGTGATACACCTCTCTGTGACATATCTGAGAAGTACAACTGACAATCTATGCTATAACACACCAGTAGCCATTTTGCCACTAGAACAGTTATTGTCAAGTTTGATCCACTGTGATCCCACAGCCGTTCATAGGCAGGAGTGGAAAAAAGCGTCTCCTCCAAGCCTGCTGAGCTGTCCAGTGATGTTGTGTAGGTGCCAGTTTGAAAGGACTGAAAGGATGTCACTAAGAAATAACAATTAAAGAAAACTGTCAAGGCAAGATCTGGGAGAACAAGGAAACAATCATATTTAACTGCTTGTATACTGGCTGGAAGGCAAAGCAATATCCCCATATAACAGATCTGCAGGAAGGTTTAGCTGGCATATTAGGGGTGGTGCACCATTCTACTGTGCAGTGTTGCTTGTATAAACATGATCTGCATAGAAGAGTCATCAGAAGGAAAATCTTACCTATGGCGTCATTACAGAAATCAAAAGTCTGAAGTATGCAAATGTCTAGATAAGCCAGAGATATTTTGGAAACAAGTGCTGCGGACTGATGAAGTAAAAATGGAATCCTTTTGCCACAATCACCATAATTAATATTTGTCTTCTGTTTACTTGTCTTTGTTGTGCATGCTGTTGTTGGCAAAGAGGGGTGTTTATTCGCCAATGCATTGCCTGAAAGGGTGCACAGGGGAGGGGCTGCTGCCTGCAGCGTGTGCACGAGCTGTAATAGACCTTTCTCACAGTCATTGCATCGTAACATTGGGCTGTAAATAGTACCGTTAATAAACTTCTGCCTGCATCGTTTAACAGAGTGGCAGTGGGTTTTTTGCCAGTTTTCAGCTTCCTTGGTGTCTGGTAGTTCCTCCAACATGGACGGAAAGGCTAGTTTGACTTAGTCAAAGTGCATCGTACAAAACTTGAAAACATTTGAACTTTGTATGTGTGACCCCCACCTAGAAAATGATAGATGTTGTCACAATAATTCATTTCTTTATACAAAATAACATTCATCATTTTGTTCTTCCATTTTTTTTTATTTGTAAAACCTTTCCAGTTCATACTGTTTATCATTAAAAGAGAACACAACAACTATAAAAGAGAACATAATAACATTATAATAGAATACAAAAATGTTTTGTGTTCTTTCTGTGTTTTCTTTAGTTTCATTTCTAGGTGATGTGGTATTTTGGGTCTCTGAGGCAACATATATATTTCAGTTTCCTTTCCTTTACAGAAGCAGGTTTTGTTCTACTCTTTGTGACTGAAATACAGCAAAGTACATTTTGTCTGACCTGCATGTGGCGATACGTAGGTTAATTTTTAAAAGCAGTGCAGGTCCAGTGCTTCATTCCTGGGTTCTGTTGCTTTTAATGGACATAAAAATATTTACCACAAATTTGTTTTGGCTGTTGGCTGTTAGACAAGCTCACTGTGCACGTGGTGTGTCTTCATTTCATTCAGACACTCTGTTTTAGCTTGGTGGGGGAGATTTCATTGTTTTGCGCCAGTGACTCACTCAATGTGTTACTCACACTCTCGCCCCCTCTGTTCAACACTTTTGAATCACTAAAGTCTCTATCAGTTGCATACTTCTTTTTACTAGCAGCTACAAAATGCAATAAAGAGGAAACATGTTATTTGGTCTCTTTTTTTAACCTCTTTTCCTGTTTTACAGAACAGTGCATGTGTATACTCAGGGAGGAGCATCTGCTGTGGCTGCTTCCTCCAAGATTGAATACAGCTACTTACACCACTCACATCTACTCACATACAAACTCAGTTTGAGAACTCAACCTCTCTCAGCTCTTCCACGCCTCAGGATCTAAGACCACCTGACCTACATCCATATTATCATTTACATCAAGATGTACATTCTGGTTTCCTCCCACAGTCCAAAGACATACAGTTAGGCCAACTGGAGATGCTAAATTGGCCCTAGGTGTGAGTGTGTGTGTGAGTGTGTGTGTGTGTGTGTGTGTGTGTGTGTGTGTGTGTGTGTGTGTGTGTGTGTGAATGTGTATGTCTATGTGTCTGCCCTGTGCTGGACTGGTAACCTGTCCAGGGTGTTTCCTGCCTTCTGGCAAATGAGTGCTAGGATTTCCCATTTTTTCCATTCATTATTTTTATAATCAACCCATAAATGCCATAATCTAGTGCACACCTGCTTTAAAAATACTAAGATATTTCAAGAGTTTTGAAATATGAAGTGTATGTTTTTTTCTTTTAGAAGCTAAATATTACTCTTTTGAATCAGGGGCCTCTGACCCCGTCCTTTTTTGCTAAAGGTGAAAGAACAAAAACACTAAAATTCAGCATGTTGCTAACAACAGTATTTGAAGAAAGAAAGAAATTTAGGTCTCTTTCTGGCCCAGGAATGACCACATTAGATTTATTTAGGAATCTTTTTAAATGTCTGTATACACAGTCACTGAAATTCCATCTCAAATATTACAAAACAAAGTTATATCTTGACCATGTTCAGATCTGATCTGTTTCTACAGCAACGCTACAACAATTTAATATAAAACCAACAATTGAAATATTTTATTGTATAAAGTATTATCTCATATTTAATACAATTAGATTTTTGCTTAACTTACCCCTAAAATACTGTTCTGTCGCATTATGTGAGATGATGCAAAGAGTCATTTTCATTTAAGCCTTTAGAGGAGGACAGACTAAAAACAGTTAAGTTCTGTTTTCATTCAGAGCTAAGCAGTAGTAGGAAACTTTATGAACCTTTTGATTCATCTGTAGGTCATTCTGTAAAAATGGGAGTGTGAGCTTAGACTGAATGGCATGAGTCTCATGAGTCAAAAGTCAAGTCTGCCTAACAGAAAGAGAGGTCAGGAGTCACTCCTGTAGTAGAGGCTGTGCTGCTTTGTGTTATACCTCTCTGGCTGTATTTTAAAGCCTCAGTAAAGACATTGTGATACACATTCACTCTTCGCTGCTCTCTCATGAGAACTGTATGAGCACACTCACAACCTAAAGTGCTGCTCCACTGGGGATTTAAAGCTGAGGAAAAACTGACCTCACAGGCAGTCATACTCATGAACTTGTCTGCTCTCTCTTACACTCACTTTCACAAGCCAATGTTCTCTCTCACCCACATATTTCAGAAGAATGAAATAAATGCACATTTAGTACAGAAAGCAAACAAAAAAAACTTGCTGCCAAATTTCTCATAAACTGTAAATTGGTTAGCAACTCCTTTTTGTCTAAGTGGTTAAAGAGTCAAAATGAGGAGCCCTCTAAAGCTATGAAACTGGGTCATGCCGTATCTTTGTCTAATTCTGTCTGTCACTTCAGTGCAGCCATCCTGCTCTTGCAGTTGAATGAAATACTGAATAATGCTTTAATGTGCAGTATATTCCATAACTGTGATCTGATCATTATTTTCAGCATTAACTAGACATTTCCTTTGATTCCTGATCGTAACTGTGCTGTACTGTCAAAACAGATGTTTCTTAATTCTGGGTCAAAGATGGAAAAAAAACTTCAAATCCAAATTCCAAAAAAGTTGGGACAGTTTGTGAAATCCAAATAAAAACAGAAAGCAGTGATTAGTAAATTCTGTTTGGCCTGTGTTAAATTTAAAACAGTACAACAACACAATATTTGATGTTTTACCTTATGAAATTTATTGGTTTTTGTAAATAGTTGCTCTTTCAAAATATGATGCCTGCAACATGCTACAAAAAAGTTGGGACAGGAAAATGTTTACCATAAATTTATACAATAATAATCACAGTTATACAAGTCATCAGCTGTGCAACCACACAAGGCCTTTGCTGTTATCATTTAAGCTTAATAATAATATTAATAATAATAGTAGCTCTGCATGACGCGCCTCTAAAGCACCTTCACAAAAGCGGAGCCGCCACAGTATTATATGAACAATATGAACACAGGACAGCGCACAGCTCACAGCTTTAATTGTTAGGTCTGGAGCTGTAACACAGTCACTATGACGAAGTTCACATCAGACGACGCGACATTACAATTAACTTATCTCATCATTACTGGGCGGAGTGACGTCCATTCCTCTTTGATTTTGCTGTTAAGTGGCGGGAGTCCTGTAGAGTCTCTTCCCCACATCATTTTCAGTTTTTTGCTGATAGAATAGCTGCACTAAATATACAAACACCTATTAAACGTAATGTTGCCTCCCCAAATGCCGGACTAGGCTATCCTCTCAACACTCGATCTTTTCTGTCTTTATCAATTTTTGACCACGATCGCCTGATTTTTGAGCTTCTGTGACCACACGTGCCCTCTGCACATTTATTTCACGTTAAAGTGATAGAACTTTTTACATTTGGATAAATAAAATATTTGAAATAAAAATATTTGACTATGAGCGAATCAGAAACTGCTAATTTAAATGATAACTCTCTAGGCCAATCAGAAAACGTGACCATCAAGTTCTCTCATACACTCTATCAAGCTCTCTCACACTCACTATCAAGAATGCCTTACAGTTTGATAGCAAGTGTGAGAGAGTTTGATAGCGAGTGTGAGAGAGTTTGATAGTGAGTGTGAGAGAGTTTGATAGTGAGTGTGAGAGAGTTTGATAGTGAGTGTGAGCGAGTTTGATAGTGAGTGTGAGAGAGTTTGATAGTGAGTGTGAGCGAGTTTGATAGTGAGTGTGAGAGAGTTTGATAGTGAGTGCGAGCAAGTTTGATAGTGAGTGTGAGAGGTTTGATAGCGAGTGTGAGAGAGTATGATAGTGAGTGTGAGCGAGTTTGATAGCGAGTGTGAGAGGTTTGATAGCGAGTGTGAGAGAGTTTGATAGTGAGTGTGAGAGGTTTGATAGCGAGTGTGAGAGAGTTTGATAGTGAGTGCGAGCGAGTTTGATAGTGAGTGTGAGAGGTTTGATAGCGAGTGTGAGAGAGTTTGATAGTGAGTGTGAGCGAGTTTGATAGCAAGTGTGAGAGGTTTGATAGCGAGTGTGAGAGAGTTTGATAGTGAGTGTGAGAGGTTTGATAGCGAGTGTGAGAGAGTTTGATAGTGAGTGCGAGCGAGTTTGATAGTGAGTGTGAGAGTTTGATAGTGAGTGTGAGAGAGTTTGGTAGTGAGTGTGAGAGAGTTTGATAGTGAGTGCGAGTGAGTTTGATAGTGTGAGAGAGTTTGATAGTGAGTGTGAGCGAGTTTGATAGTGAGTGTGAGAGTTTGATAGTGAGTGCGAGCGAGTTTGATAGTGTGAGAGAGTTTGATAGTGAGTGTGAGCGAGTTTGATAGTGAGTGTGAGAGGGTTTGATAATGAGTGCGAGCGAGTTTGATAGTGAGTGTGAGAGTTTGATAGTGAGTGTGAGCGAGTTTGATAGTGCGAGCGAGTTTGATAGTGAGTGTGAGAGTTTGATAGTGAGTGTGAGCGAGTTTGATAGTGAGTGCGAGCGAGTTTGATAGTGAGTGTGAGAGTTTGATAGTGAGTGTGAGAGAGTTTGATAGTGAGTGCGAGCGAGTTTGATAGTGAGTGTGAGAGGTTTAAAAGTGGGTGTGAGAGGTAAGTTAGAATTTTGGCCTAAATGGCCTCTCATACTGAGGGGCTTCATGTTGATATTAGTCAAGTCATTTCTTTTCATTGTTAGTGAACAATGAAATTGTGTTGCATCTCCAAAAGGTGCCATTAGCATACACATTTATGTAAATATACAAAAGAGAGTATAAAATATGAGTTAAATACAAAAACAACAAAAAATAAACAGTAATAGAAATAATATGTTGAAAAAAACATACACACAAACTGTAGTGGGAGAAGGCCACTCAGTGGTCAATTTCCCCCTAAGTCCATAAACACAACCTACTTTAGGTTCATCTCAGGTTAGGGTTTTCCTGGACAGTGATCAATCGATCAGACTGTGATAATTATACACACAATCAAGCAAGTGATATCTTTAATAAAGGGTCACTTATTACTAGAAAAGTATTCTAATTTCACACTATGGTTACATAAAGCTACTTGAAACCTCTCACAATCTTACATCTGAAAGAAACATGATTACTAGAAAGAGGAGATGACATTTCTTAGGAAAAGAACATAATTACAAAGTTAATCACACAAACAATGCTTAACTGGAAAGAAGTTACATAGTATAGAGTAAAGGATATGCTCAGTACATTATCTAGTTGCTATTGATATTTCTGTAGATATTTATGGCAGAACCTCTATTATGCTTGAAGTATGGCATTTTCCATGAATATAGTCATCCAAAGTTACAGACTTACACAGTTGTGCTTCTAAGGGAAAGAAAACATGATAACTCAAAATAAAAACTATATGAGGTTTAAGCATGATTCAAGGGAACATATGGATTTACTAATGTTATGATATTTTTAGAAAAATAATAAAATAATTAATCAAAGATCAACTCAATAATAATCTCAATTAGTGAAATTGGGTTACAGGTTCAGAATCACAAAATAGCTAGCAACTGTAAGGAATTTTAGCATTAATTATATATATAAACCAATCTCTTTACTGAAGAACCCTTGAAGAACCATCTTTTTTAAAAGGGAACAATGGGAAAAATTCCACTTTCAAAACGGAATCAGTTGGTGTCTTCATTCCCCAAGTTAAGTGTTGTTAAAAGTAAAGGTGATGTAACATAGAGCTAAACATGCTCTGTTCCATCTTTTTAGGAATGTGTCGTAGACATCATATTTAAAAAGACAATATATGATACAAGAAAACAATAAAGTTTATAAGGTAAAAGATCAAATATCATGTTTTGGCCCTTTTTTACTGGCATTTTAAGTTAATGAACTTGTTAGGACTGACTCTTCAGAAAAAAAAGCAATATTTAGATTTTTAGTGTCCACATTTTGATGTAAAACAGTAGTTTGACTAAACCAATTATATTGTTGAACTAAATTGTGATTGGACTAAATGTTTTATTTAAAGATCAGGAATGAAGGTGAGATGCTGCAGCACAGTTAATATTTCTGATGAATAAAATTCTGTAGCAGAATCAGCTCAGTGTGCAGGGGAGCAGCACCCTGCCCTGTTCTCCATATAATAACAGACCTCTCTCTCTCTCTCTCTCTCTCTCTCTCTCTCTCTCTCTCTCTCTTTCTCTCTCTCTCTCCACATATAAAAGCTGGAATCAGGGTTTCCAGGGCTGCAGTGAAATCAGTGCTCCCGGTCCACTAAGGTCTCATGAGCTGCAAGTCTGCTCGCAAGCCAGCCGTCTCCACTTTGGTTAATATGGACGCTGCGGGGGAAAAGCCCCCCCAATGACTACCTGGTCTGGTCCCTCTGCAGCACCTTGTACATCAACTTCTGCTGCCTGGGCCTCATAGCCCTCATCTACTCCATCAAGGTGAGAAACAACAGCACGGTTATCTCTCTCTCTCTCTCACTCTCTCTCTCTCTCTCTCTCTCTCTCTCTCTCTCTGTCTTTGTGTGTACTAACCTATAAACTGTAAGGGCCTGTATATGGGTCAATAGTTTCTCACTTTCATAACTACATAACTTATGTAATAGATTCATAGTAGTTAATGAAAAATGTATGAATATTATTATAAAAATAAGGCTGCAGTTTAGGGGGTTAACAGTTGTTTCTTTGATTTAAATGAACAAGAACTAGAAGAAGAAGGTAAATCTTATGTGAATACCTGCTCTCAGGTAGAGTATGCCAGCTGCAAGCTAAAAGCTCAAATAGAGCTGTGTATCATGGTACCTTCTCATGACCAAATGTTCAGCAAGCTGAGTTACAGCTGCTGCTGCTGCTGCTACCAGGTCAGACTTAAAAACAGCAGTAGACACATTTGAGCAGGAAGTGGTTTAACCTGAACTGTACATACACTGAAGCGAGTGGTGTACTGAATATAAGGGTAAGAAGGCAACATTAGAGACTCAGCAATAGATGACATCACAGGGGTACATGAAACTATCACTCTCAGTACAAAGTAATTTCTTGCCAATTTGCAACGTGTCACATTCTAGGCTGGAGATTCCTCTCCTCGTCTGCAGAGGTCACTCTCTTCTGAGTTGTAATTGCTGGCTGCTCACCTGAAGCTTGTTTTATCATTACTCTCTCTGTATGTCCTGTATTTTGTTAGGGTCTTTGTGAAGTCTTTCCAGATCTTTCTTTGCAATTCTAAGCCTTGTTACTCATTGTTCTTGGTGTTTTTGTGATCTTTGACCTTCTGCTTGTCTCCTGGTTTTTATGCTTTACTGGATATTGCCTTTATTCTGGTTACCACGGCCTGTTTGTAATTTTCCCTGACTGTAATAAAGTTCTCTCACGCACGTCAGTTCTTCGTTGTCAAACAACCCTCAATCCTCAATGACATAGATCCAATACATTTAAATCAACGTTTAAGAAAACAAAAGTTCTCTTTAAAGAACGGTTCTTCCTCAAGAAAGACCCTAGATAGCCAGGATCTACATTACCCAGAATTCATAGCAAAGGTATAAACTGTTCAATTATGCTGCAGACGCAGAACGATACATGATGAAGAGAGCAGAAATTGGGCCACCAGCGCCCTTTCTTTGTGGCATTTGTATGCTCTCCCTGTGTCTGCGTGGGTTTCCTCCCACAGTCCAAAGACATGGAGTCAGGCCAATTGGACAAGCGAACATGCCCCTAGGTGTGAGTGTATATGTCTGTGTGTCTGCCCTGTTATGGACCGCTGACCTGTCCAGGGTGTTTCCTGCCTTCTGCCTAATATCCCGCTGGCATAGGCTCCATCGTTCCCCCCTATGACCCAGAAGGATGAGCAGCTTAGATAGAGTGTAGAGATACAGGAAATACATTATTAGAACAATACAGATTAGAACATATTAGAATAATATAATTATTGTTAAAGAAATGTTTTCAAACATAAAAATAAAAGTGTAATAAAATCCTTCTTGGCTCTCCAGTCTTGTTGAATGTTTGCCACCTGATGAGGTTCTTTTAAATGACTAGAACTTCTCTATCAGTTCTCCACCAATCTCCTACAACACTCTGCAGACACTTAGAGAACTGAGGTCTGCAAGTGCATCTTTAGTCAAACAAAGTTAGAAAAAACGAATCCTTGAAAATTAAAAGCCGTCCACATTAAAGGCTTTAAATGGCATGTTTAAGGCAGCTTTAAATAGCAGTGCTCTGTAGGTGGTTATATATGCACAACATGTGCAATAAAACATCACTAAAACTCAAACCGCTCCACAAGCTTACTGTGTGTATAATTATCACACAGGTCTATTTGCAGTGAGGACTGAGGTTAAAAACCTCAAGAGCAGTGAATCCTTTATAGAGAGCTGTGAAATACTCCAACATACAATGAAGAATGGGATTTACTAATAATTCCTCAAACTTTAATTTTTTATTCATATAATCATAAATGTCTGTCAGACACATAGATGATTGTATAACAGTGTTTATTGTGGAAGTCTGCGCTGTTTGTTTATTTACAACTACAATAATGCTAATTTCTGATAGCAACCCAGTGACTTTTTCCATGTTCATTTAGCATTGAGCTAATGGGTTTAATACTACTCAGCTCTGGCCCACACACAGACATTTGAAGCTTTTATCTGACATTCAGGTATCATTTTTTACTTTGTACATCATAGTTTTACCCTGATTCTTTCAGTAATCAGTGCAACTTAAGATCTAATTCTGAATGTTACTGAATTAGCCTGTTACATGTCGAGTTACATGAGGAGTTTATCAAGACTTCAAGTCATAAATCTAAGACTAGAAGGGACCCTGTGTTAACTGTGTAAGCTTCTGCTGGATTTAAGAGGGAGAGAGAGAAAGAGAGAAAGAGAGACAGTGTGTATTACGATACAGAGAGAGGGAGCATAGTACAACAGAGACAGAGAGTACTGTGATAGAGGGAGAGAGTGAAAGCGTAGTACAACAGAGAGAGGGAGAGAGAGATAGAGAGTGGGCGTAGTGCGTTAGAGAGACAAAGAGATAGACAGAGAGAAAGAGAGAGTTGTGCACTAGAGAGAGAAAGATGGGTGATAGACAGGGCAAGTGAAAAAATGCCCAAGTGCCTGACATTTCTGTAAAAAAGCAAATCTTCTCCACTGTAAAACAATAATCATCTTAACTTATACAAGTGAATAAACAGCCTGTTTTACAATGTTTAGTTCATTGAACATCAAATAGTGAGTGAACAGAACAATGAGTGTTACATTGTGTTCACTCATTACTTGGAGTACAATAAAGTAAAAATGAAGGCAGGTTATTTACTATTTTAAGTTAAGTTAAAACTCCAAATTAGTTTTTACAGTGTAGATAAAAATCACTCATTCTAAAACCAGTCCAAGCTGGGCTCGACGCTGTACATGAAAAAATGTTTACCTAATATTTTCTCGTCCTCGTCAGGCTCGGGTCAGGCTGCAGACCTCCAGGTTTACCAGGGCACAAAATCACCAAGACGGAAAGCTTTGCTTTAGTGATATTTTATACTTAAAATATTGTTTCTTGTTTGGTTACTGGTGAGAAGAATGAATGAATACTACTGAATTTACAGAATGAATATTTAGCTTTCAAAATATATAAAAGCTGTAGATAAAATGTTTCTGTGTTAGCAGGACATTAGAGAGGAGACGTGTAGAAGAGCTGTTGATTTTGAGAGAGAGAGGAAGTGTGCAGAGGACTTTAATAATGACATCTTTAGGGAAACATCTCAGATTTTGACATTTATTTTTATTTCTCTTACAAACCATATTTTCACTCTTCTTTTGTTTAGTTAGTAAACAATTTTGTTTATACGACAATCAACACTGCAGAATCAGCGCACATTTTGTTGATGTCTAAATCCTAATGCTAAATAAAAAGTAGCAGCTGCAAACTTTTCAAAACTTCTGCACAGTTCTGTCGCTGATAAATAAACAAAGAAATGAGCAGCGGTGCAGGTGTATTTATAGAATTGTTTGGATGGAACTGCGGTTTCCTCTGTGGTGACTCGCACAGACCTGAGAAGCCTGCGGAGATCTTTAGTTGGGACTCCAGAGCTCTTTATTATTGATTTGCACTGCTGGGAAAGTAGCAACAATGCTGAATTTCACCTGTAATCTGTTTGCCTGACTGTGGACTGATGGTGGCCCAAGAAATTCTTCAGCAGCTTTAAATTTTAGTCAATTGAATGTGTGTATTTGACCCCTGAATCTGTCTTATTCATCACTGTTCTAAAGGTTCACAAACGGGTTTTCATCAGTGAGATGCATAAATATGAGATATAGAGGCACAAATCTTGCAGAAATTATGATCAATCAAAAAGGTTTAAACATTTTTATACTGTGGTAAAGAGAACTGTTTGTGTGTAGAAAATATATAAAAAGTTTTTATAAGCCAGGTGTTTACTTACTTAAACAAAACTTACTTAAAAAAAACAGGAACCGCGTCACTATATAACAACCATCACCACCCACCTGGTCATGTTCTGCACAAAACCGCATAAATGTTTTAACCACAGGATGAATTCTTGAGAAATGACTTGTTCTGTTCCTGTAGTAAGGGTTTTATAGTGTCTATGTGTTTTTCAGAGGTGGGTAGAGCAGCTTCACCACATATTGTTCCTTCTGTATCATTGCATGTATCTTTACATGCAACAGTACCCAGTAAAACACTGATTACTTAGACCACAGACACAGATGTTTTGTCAGGCTTTGTTGTTCCCTTTTTTATGAACCTTTCCGCTTCAGTGAGCTCTAATATAAAATGATAAAGCTCCAGAGTGAAAGATGTGACCAATCACAAAGCTAAAACTTAAATTTAATCCTTTAACATAAGCACAGTAAAATACCTTTACAACAGACATTTGGGGGTTAATTGCTTCAACTTGTTTTACACTGAAAAATATTTCATTTGTTTTGGAATTAATTGTAATTTGCAACTTAGATCAGAAATTGTGAACATCTACAGGCTGATCAAGCTGCCTGTTTAGTATTAAGCAGCAGTGACACTGAAAATAACGCACCACAAGTATAACGCACCCACTAGATAGAAAAACAAACAGAGAATACATGAATGAGAACAGCCCCAAAACATGAGGTAACCTAAACAAAAAACACAATGACAAAAGAGTGTGATTAATCATAATCCTGTATATTTTGGCATTTTTGAAACAGTTTCAGTGGAAAAATAATGATATGAATGAAACAATGTTGGAGTTGGAATTGGATTTGTGATCCCCTATGCATGAAATTACAATGTAAAATGTGTGTTAACATGCAGTTAAGCTGCCCATTAAAGGGCTAATCATTTAGCATCCCCAAAGTTTGGATTATTTTTGTTTATTTATATACTTGTGTTTACCACTTCTTGGGTTAACAATTTGTAAGACACTAACAGCAGATTTTCGGTTCCAAAACAAAGCCTAATTAAGGTTATTGTGCACTGTGATACACCTCTCTGTGACATATCTGAGAAGTACAACTGACAATCTATGCTATAACACACCAGTAGCCATTTTGCCACTAGAACAGTTATTGTCAAGTTTGATCCACTCTGATCCCACAGCCGTTCATAGGCAGGAGTGGAAAAAAGCGTCTCCTCCAAGCCTGCTGAGCTGTCCAGTGATGTTGTGTAGGTGCCAGTTTGAAAGGACTGAAAGGATGTCACTAAGAAATAACAATTAAAGAAAACTGTCAAGGCAAGATCTGGGAGAACAAGGAAACAATCATATTTAACTGCTTGTATACTGGCTGGAAGGCAAAGCAATATCCCCATATAACAGATCTGCAGGAAGGTTTAGCTGGCATATTAGGGGTGGTGCACCATTCTACTGTGCAGTGTTGCTTGTATAAACATGATCTGCATAGAAGAGTCATCAGAAGGAAAATCTTACCTATGGCATCAGTACAGAAATCAAAAGTCTGAAGTATGCAAATGTCTAGATAAGCCAGAGATATTTTGGAAACAAGTGCTGCGGACTGATGAAGTAAAAATGGAATCCTTTTGCCACAATCACCATAATTAATATTTGTCTTCTGTTTACTTGTCTTTGTTGTGCATGCTGTTGTTGGCAAAGAGGGGTGTTTATTCGCCAATGCATTGCCTGAAAGGGTGCACAGGGGAGGGGCTGCTGCCTGCAGCGTGTGCACGAGCTGTAATAGACCTTTCTCACAGTCATTGCATCGTAACATTGGGCTGTAAATAGTACCGTTAATAAACTTCTGCCTGCATCGTTTAACAGAGTGGCAGTGGGTTTTTTGCCAGTTTTCAGCTTCCTTGGTGTCTGGTAGTTCCTCCAACATGGACGGAAAGGCTAGTTTGACTTAGTTAAAGTGCATCGTACAAAACTTGAAAACATTTGAACTTTGTATGTGTGACCCCCACCTAGAAAATGATAGATGTTGTCACAATAATTCATTTCTTTATACAAAATAACATTCATCATTTTGTTCTTCCATTTTTTTTTATTTGTAAAACCTTTCCAGTTCATACTGTTTATCATTAAAAGAGAACACAACAACTATAAAAGAGAACATAATAACATTATAATAGAATACAAAAATGTTTTGTGTTCTTTCTGTGTTTTCTTTAGTTTCATTTCTAGGTGATGTGGTATTTTGGGTCTCTGAGGCAACATATATATTTCAGTTTCCTTTCCTTTACAGAAGCAGGTTTTTTTCTACTCTTTGTGACTGAAATACAGCAAAGTACATTTTGTCTGACCTGCATGTGGCGATATGTAGGTTAATTTTTAAAAGCAGTGCAGGTCCAGTGCTTCATTCCTGGGTTCTGTTGCTTTTAATGGACATAAAAATATTTACCACAAATTTGTTTTGGCTGTTGGCTGTCAGACAAGCTCACTGTGCACGTGGTGTGTCTTCATTTCATTCAGACACTCTGTTTTAGCTTGGTGGGGGAGATTTCATTGTTTTGCGCCAGTGACTCACTCAATGTGTTACTCACACTCTCGCCCCCTCTGTTCAACACTTTTGAATCACTAAAGTCTCTATCAGTTGCATACTTCTTTTTACTAGCAGCTACAAAATGCATTAAAGAGGAAACATGTTATTTGGTCTCTTTTTTTAACCTCTTTTCCTGTTTTATAGAACAGTGCATGTGTATACTCAGGGAGGAGCATCTGCTGTGGCTGCTTCCTCCAAGATTGAACACAGCTACTTACACCACTCACATCTACTCACATACAAACTCAGTTTGAGAACTCAACCTCTCTCAGCTCTTCCGCGCCTCAGGATCTAAGACCACCTGACCTACATCCATATTATCATTTACATCAAGATGTACATTCTGGTTTCCTCCCACAGTCCAAAGACATACAGTTAGGCCAACTGGAGATGCTAAATTGGCCCTAGGTGTGAGTGTGTGTGTGTGAGTGTGTGTGTATGTGTGTGTGTGTGTGTGTGTGTGTGTGTGTGTGTGTGTGTGTGAATGTGTATGTCTATGTGTCTGCCCTGTGCTGGACTGGTAACCTGTCCAGGGTGTTTCCTGCCTTCTGGCAAATGAGTGCTAGGATTTCCCATTTTTTCCATTCATTATTTTTATAATCAACCCATAAATGCCATAATCTAGTGCACACCTGCTTTAAAAATACTAAGATATTTCAAGAGTTTTGAAATATGAAGTGTATGTTTTTTTCTTTTAGAAGCTAAATATTACTCTTTTGAATCAGGGGCCTCTGACACCGTCCTTTTTTGCTAAAGTTGAAAGAACAAAAACACTAAAATTCAGCATGTTGCTAACAACAGTATTTGAAGAAAGAAAGAAATTTAGGTCTCTTTCTGGCCCAGGAATGACCACATTAGATTTATTTAGGAATCTTTTTAAATGTCTGTATACACAGTCACTGAAATTCCATCTCAAATATTACAAAACAAAGTTATATCTTGACCATGTTCAGATCTGATCTGTTTCTACAGCAACGCTACAACAATTTAATATAAAACCAACAATTGAAATATTTTATTGTATAAAGTATTATCTCATATTTAATACAATTAGATTTTTGCTTAACTTACCCCTAAAATACTGTTCTGTCGCATTATGTGAGATGATGCAAAGAGTCATTTTCATTTAAGCCTTTAGAGGAGGACAGACTGAAAACAGTTAAGTTCTGTTTTCATTCAGAGCTAAGCAGTAGTAGGAAACTTTATGAACCTTTTGATTCATCTGTAGGTCATTCTGTAAAAATGGGAGTGTGAGCTTAGACTGAATGGCATGAGTCTCATGAGTCAAAAGTCAAGTCTGCCTAACAGAAAGAGAGGTCAGGAGTCACTCCTGTAGTAGAGGCTGTGCTGCTTTGTGTTATACCTCTCTGGCTGTATTTTAAAGCCTCAGTAAACACATTTTGATACACATTCACTCTTCGCTGCTCTCTCATGAGAACTGTATGAGCACACTCACAACCTAAAGTGCTGCTCCACTGGGGATTTAAAGCTGAGGAAAAACTGACCTCACAGGCAGTCATACTCATGAACTTGTCTGCTCTCTCTTACACTCACTTTCACAAGCCGATGTTCTCTCTCACCCACATATTTCAGAAGAATGAAATAAATGCACATTTAGTACAGAAAGCAAACAAAAAAAACTTGCTGCCAAATTTCTCATAAACTGTAAATTGGTTAGCAACTCCTTTTTGTCTAAGTGGTAAAGAGTCAAAATGAGGAGCCCTCTAAAGCTATGAAACTGGGTCATGCCGTATCTTTGTCTAATTCTGTCTGTCACTTCAGTGCAGCCATCCTGCTCTTGCAGTTGATTGAAATACTGAATAATGCTTTAATGTGCAGTATATTCCATAACTGTGATCTGATCATTATTTTCAGCATTAACTAGACATTTCCTTTGATTCCTGATCGTAACTGTGCTGTACTGTCAAAACAGATGTTTCTGGGTCAAAGATGGAAAAAAAACTTCAAATCCAAATTCCAAAAAGTTGGGACAGTTTGTGAAATCCAAATAAAAACAGAAAGCAGTGATTAGTAAATTCTGTTTGGCCTGTGTTAAATTTAAAACAGTACAACAACACAATATTTGATGTTTTACCTTATGAAATTTATTGGTTTTTGTAAATAGTTGCTCTTTCAAAATATGATGCCTGCAACATGCTACAAAAAAGTTGGGACAGGAAAATGTTTACCATAAATTTATACAATAATAATCACAGTTATACAAGTCATCAGCTGTGCAACCACACAAGGCCTTTGCTGTTATCATTTAAGCTTAATAAAACACACATTTATTAATGGGAGACTTCTGGACTGCAGAAAGGCCAGTCAAGCATGGGTAACTTGCAAATCTCTGAAAGCACTATGAACAATGAAAGATAGATACACATTTTGGGGCAACATATTTTGCCTTATAGACACTGTATTTTTCAGGGATGTCCATGTTTATTTCACCAGACACGCCAAATAATATTCTGCAGGTGTAACAATAGCATGGCTGCATAATCATAGTACGGTTGCTAGATTGGATTACCTATATCAACTGGATCAGTTGGTGTCCACAAACATTTATTAAATATTGTTAAAAGCAAACATAATGTAACACAGTGGTAAAAATGTTCCTGTTGCAGGCATCATATGTGGTTCATAAGTTCATAAGGTAAGAAGTACAACCCCATTTCCAAAACAGTTGGGACGCTGTGCAAAATGCAAATAAAAACAAAATGCAATGATGTGCAAATCATGTAAACCCTATATTTCTTTGAAAATAGTACAAAGACACATATCAAATGTTGAAACTGAGAAATTGTATTGTTTATTGAAAAATATATGCCTATTTTAAATGTGATGCCAACCACACATTCCAAAAAAGTTGGGATGGGGCAACAAAAGGCTGGAAAAGTTGTGTAATGCTAAAAAAACACCTGTTGTTTGATTGGCAACAGGTCAGTAACATGATTGTATATAAAAAGAGCATCCCAGAGAGTCTGAGTCTTTCAGAAGTAAAGATGGGGAGGGGTTCACCACTCTGTGAAGGACTACACAAGCATATAGTGCAATAATTCAAGAATAACATTTTTCAACATAAAACTTTTGCTTTTCATCATCTACGGTACATAATATCATTAAAAGATTCAGAGAATCTGGAGAAATCTCTGTATGCAAGGGACAAGGCCAAAAAACAGTATTTGCTGGCCGTAATCTTTGGGCCCTCAGGCAGCACTGCATTAAAAACAAACATGAATCTGTACAGGAAATCACTGCATGGGCTCAGAAACACTTCTGAAAACCATTGTCTGTTAAAATAGTTTTTCACTTCATCTACAAATGCAAGTTAAAACTCTAAAATGCAAAGAAAACAGGATCCTGAAACACTGCCGCTTTCTCTGGGCCCGACCGCATTTAAAATACACTGAGATGAAATGGAAAAGTGTCCTGTGGTCTGACAAATCAACATTTGAAATTCTTTTTGGAAATCATGGACACTGTGTCCTCCGGGCTAAAGACCACTCAGCTTGTTATCAGTGCACAGTTCAAGAGCCAGCATTCATGATGGTATAGGGGCACATGGGTGACGTGCACATCTGTAAGGGTACCATTAATGCTGAATGATATGTACACATTTTGGCAACGTATGCTGCCATCCAGATGATGTCTTTTTCAGGGAAGGCCTTGTTTATTTCAGCAAGACAGTGTCAAACCACATTCTGCATGTATTACAACAGCATTGCTCTGTATTAAAAGAGTCTGGGTGCTAAACTGGCCTGTCTGCAGTCCAGACCTGTCACCACTGAAAACAATTGGAGGGTTATGAAATGAAAAATACAACAAATGAGCCCCTGAACTGTTGAGCAGCTGAAATCCTATATCAAAGAAAAATGAGAAAATATTTCACTTTCAAAACTATAGCAGTGTCTCCTCAGTCCCCAAACACTTACAGAGTGTTGTTAAAAGAAGTGGTGATGAAACACAGTGGTAAACATGCCACCGTCCCAACGTTTTTGGAACGTGTTGTTGGCATCAAATTCAAAATGGGCATATATTTAAAAAAAAAACAATAAAATTTCTCAGTTTCAACATTTGATATGTTGCCTTTGTAGTATTTTCCTTTAAAAATATGGTTTACATGATTTGCATATCATTGCATTCTATTTTTATTTACATTTTGCACAGCGTCCCAACTTTTTTGGAAATGAAGTTATAATATATCATGTTTTTTTCTGTTTTAAATTAAATACAGGTCAATCTGACTTTAGCGTTCACTGCTTTTTTATTTGCATTTCTGGGTTTGTATAGTACTTGAGTGAACAAAGATACAGAAGGGGAAAATAAAGCCACATCGATGTCACAAGGCCCATTTCCTGAAAGCAGTGTGGGTGCTGCTCGTGAGTGTAGATTTATCATAACCTGCATATCCAGCATATCCAGTAGCACAAAACTCACACTGCTACAGAGATGCAAAGCTCTTACAGACCCCCAGAGAACTTCCCCCTGCAGGGAGGTGCAAGAGATAGAACTGTGGTGATTTCCATGCCTGAACATCCTAAGGATTACATAGTTTGGTCCATGGCCTCTCTCTACTTTGGAAACCCGTTCTGCCTGGGGCTGCTGGCCTTTTATTTCTCAATAAAGGTGAGTACAGCATAACAGAGATTCTCAGCGTGTGGTGTTTATGAAAATGAAGAGCTGATTTATTTCCTCCTTATTTCCTTCAAACATTTGAGAATATTTTCATTTTGTATTTTCCTTAATAGTTTTTATGTTTCCTTTTTATTATATATATATATATATATATATATATATATATATATATATATATATTAGAGTCTTGGATGTATAAATTAACATTTCTTTTAATACAAGTAACTTATTATATAAAAGTATCTTTTACAAAGGAACCATTTAAAAAATATTCTTAAATAAAAGTATGAATTATAAATATGACAGCGGATTTACTGCACATGTTGAGAAGAGGAGCTGTGATGAAATATAACACAATATATTTAAAAACTATTGATACATTTTAGATTGTTATATATTAATACATTAAATGCATATTTGGTAACACTACATAAAGGGTCGCCAATGAATGAATAATTATATGCTTATAAGTAATTACATACTCATTATTTTATATTAATTAACTGCACATAAAGCATTAGTTACTGATTAAGTACTTAGTAATTAGTAATTGAGCACACTTAGTTTAGTTTGTCATTAGTTCACAGCTTATTTACTCATTAAATGTGTACTCCTGCTTATCACACTGCTGGTGAACTGATAAGTGTGTTTAATCATATAAATAAGTACTATGAGAAATAGGAAGCACTTATGTGTTAATTCCATTAATTATCTGTTAATTAATTTACACATCTCTCATTACATATTCCTCTTCTGTGCAGTGTTGCATGGAACATAGTCATTGGGCTTTACTGTACACTTTGTCACCTTTACATATTTAGTTCCTCCATCCTCAGAGCTCTTTACATTTTTATCATTGATTACTCCTTATTTTATATTACTTAACCATTAATCACCATTTGATGTGTCCCTCTAAGTGATGATCTCCACTACTGATATATTAATTATACTAAGAATTTATGATTCAGAGCAGCCTAAGCACACTTCTTTTAATAAACTACACTATATTCTTTTATTTGACAATCACTGAGTCAAAATATATACCATTTCCACCACTATTTGTTAGCATTCTAGCTACTCTAGTAGATAGTCACAAATTTCCCTAAAGACATCATCAAAAACATCAGTTGACATTTCATTTTCATGCTAAATGAAATGTCATAGTATTTGAAATTCTAAAGCAAATAGTATACAATCCTGTGCAAAATGTAAATAAAAACAAAATGCAGTCATGTCCAAATCATTTAAACCCTATATTTCATTGAAAATAGTACAAAGATAACAAATAAAATGTTAAAACTGCAAATTTTTATTGTTTTTCCAAAAATAAATGCCCATTGTGATTTTGATGCCAACAACGCGTTCCAAACGGAGGCATGTTTACAACTGTGTTTCATCACCTCTTTGTTTAACAACACTCTGTAAGCTTTTGGGAACTGAGGAGACCGACTGCTGTAGTTTTAAAAGTGAAATGTTTTTTCATTCTTGGTTAGCATAGAATTTCAGCTGCTCAACAGTTCAGGGTCTCCTTTGTCATATATTTAATTTTGTAATGCGGCAAATGTTTTCAGTGGTGACAGGTCTGGACGGCAGGCAGGCCAGTTTAGTCCGGAGGACACAGTGTCCATGATTTCCAAAAATAATTTCAAATGTTGATTCTTCAGACCACAGGACACTTTTTTACTTCCCCTCAGTCCATTTCAAATGAGCTTGGGCCCAGAGAAGATGGCAGCATTTCTGGATCCTGTTTATATATGGTTTCTTCTTTGCGTTTTAGAGTTGTAACTTGCATTTGTAGATGCAACAATGAAGTGTTTTCACAGATGTTGTTTTCAGAAGTGTTCCTGAGCCCATGCAGTTATTTCCTCTAGAGAATTTCCTCTGTTTTTAATGCAATGCCACCTGAGGGCGCAAAGATCACGGCCAGCAAATACTGGTGTTCAGCCATGTCCCTTGCATACAGAGTTTTCTCCAGATTCTCTGAATCTTTTAAAGATATTATGTACTGTAGATGAAGAAAAGCAAAAGTTTTTTGCTATTTTACATTAAGAAACATTATTTTTGAATTGTTGCACTATTTGCCTGCGCAGTCTTTCACAGAGTGGTGAACTCTCCTCCTTTACTTCTGAAAGACTCTTTTTATTCCCAATCATTTTACTGACCTGTTGCCAATTAACCGTCAGGTGTTTTTTTTTTAGCATTACACAACTTAACCAGCCTTTTGTTGCCCCCGTCCCAACGTTTTTGGAATGCGTTGTTGGCATCAAATTCAAAATGGGCAAATATTTTTCAATAAACAATACAATTTCTCAGTTTCAACATTTGATATGTTGTCTTTGTTCTATTTTCAATTATACATATAAAGAATATTTGCTTTAACATTTTAACATTTTATTACCACTTAATTAGTACATAATTAATATAGATGCTGAATTAACATGTTCAGTTAACTCAAAAAAGCTGTAAAGATTTGTCTTTTCCTTTACAGTGCACTTCGTTAGCTTTCAGATCATTTCTGCTAAAATGCATACATTTTCAATATCTCTCTATAAAACTTAACTTTTTGGTTTTCATAGAGAGAAATAAAAAGGTTATCTGCACTACAACAGACTGTAACATTCAGGGCTTTTGACCAAAGGGATGAATGTTGGTCAAGAGGACAGTCATTTTTATGTTACTTTTTTGTGAGAGTTCCCTCTACTGACCTAGAAATTGACCCTTTGCCAACCAACCCAGTTCTCCCTACTGACATTTCATACAGAGATGTGCAATGTAAAGAGCTGTAATGTATCTAAAGCCTGTTTTTATGACCTGTGTGTGTGTTTCAGTCCAGAGACCGGAAGGTGGTGGGAGACCTAGCTGGAGCGAGAGCATATGGATCTACAGCTTGCTGTATCAACGGATGGGCCCTCGCTCTGATTATTCTCACCATCATAATCGCCATCATCGTGGTGGTTGTGACCATGTCAGCAGTGACAAGACATTTTCCTTCTCATTCTCCTTATTACTGAACCAGATATTAAATCAGTCTCACAAAACTAATATATAAACTAATATAACAAAAATAATGTTGTCTCTGTCTCAGCTTTGCTAAGCAAAAAGATCATTGTCTGAAAAGCTTTTCAGGTTGATCTGATTAACATTTCACTCTTTGTAACTGGATGCTTTGTCTTGTCAGAAATATTTTTTGTGAACAAAAAGTAAAATTTTTCTTCTCTTTATGACAACTGAGTAATTAAATAGACTCTGTACATGAAACATTGACAAGCTGTGTTCATTAATGAAGGTCAAATAGTCAACTACACAAATCATATTTCATCAAAGGTCATCGATTTCTGAATCAGAACACTTTTTGTAGTATTGATCAAAATTTTTCTCACATTCTGGTAGTGCTCAATAAAATACCCCAAAAATGCCCCAGTAAACCGGGGAATAAACAAATAATGTGGACCACCCCTCACAGAAAAGACACATATATTATCACATGTGTAAGGGCCCAGACTGGGGCTGAGCCACACTGTAAAAAAATATTTTTTTACGGACATTGACCGTAAATAAATACAGTTTTTTTTCTGTATTTTTCATGATAAGAGAATATACTTGTAAAACACCTTTTTCAATAAATCTGATGTAAAAATACAGTCAAAGTCTGCTGTTTTAAATTATAATAATCCACAGTTTTTTAACATGTTGTACCATCATGAGTTTTGAGTGTTAATTTAGTAGTTATCATTGTAAAAACACAGTTAACAGGGTAAAAACACAGTTATCAGTGTAAAAATACAGACCAATGCAGTTGTTTTACATTTTTTCTGCTCTGTGTGTGTTAATTTAAAAATACGGAACCTTTTTGCTGTAATTACAAGTAATAAAGACATTATAAAATTAATTTACAGAACTGCTCTAAATTACTTTAAATATGGGGCAATAATAATATAACAATTCCATTGCCTATTGTAACGTAACAGTAATTTGTTGTTTTAAAACAGTAAATGTATGGTAAATTAATATAAATTTCCATATTATCAACTGGCATACAGCATCAGACCAGAACAATCAGTAATAAAGGATATTTTTGATTAAAATAATGAGGTTTAAATAATTCAAATAATTGTCAAACCATTCAGTAATTCATTACACTTCTCTTTAAAATAGGCAGTGAATTGTAATATCAGCTCAAAGGTATATTATAGAATTAGCAGACAGTTTAGTAAACTGTTTAGCAGACAGTTGTGTGTGTTCACTGGACAAAATCGTGGTTATGGTCTGTTCAGCCAATGAATATCGAGAATCAGTTGCTTGAATCTGAGCGCCAGCAGAGAGAGGTTTGCGGTTTTCAAGCCAAAGTGGGCTCATTTGAAAATGTAGTCTGAGTGCAAATTTGAAAGTCGCTGTGTTTTGGTGTTTTGGGCTCCTTTCCATGCCACGTAAGTGGCGCCAAAAATAGAAACGCTACAGCTTATAATCCTAGTGGTAGTACTGAAAATAAGATGATTACTAGCACTTATACTGTAAATAAGGCAAGTGCTGATAAAAATACTTATTCTATAAATACAAATGCTCATAGGTTTCTCCCAATAGAGACTGTGTCTGTTCCCCGAATAAAACAAAGCATCAAAAAGCCTCGAAATGTTTGCTCTAGTAACTTGATTAATATCAGACCAGTTGTACCACTCTGCAATGACCGCACCTTTGGTGCTAGGACTAGGACTGCTTAACATAAGATCTCTCACACCTAAAGCCGTCGTTGCAAATGAAATTATTACTGATCATGACTTTGATGCTCTGTGTCTAACAGAGATGTGGATTAGACCTGAAGAGTACTTAAGTTTAAATGAAGCCACCCCGACAGGCTATAGCTATGTACATAGTCCTCCCTTAAACGGTCGGGGTGGAGGCATAGCAACCATTTACACTAATACCTTAGGAATAAACCCGAAAGCAAGCCGTAGTTTCTCTTCCATTGAAATTCAGTTTCTCAATGTTAGTAATCGAGGAACAAATGAGAGCTCATTTTCGCTCATCATAATCTACAGGCCACCGGGCCTTACTCTGAGTTTTTACAGGAATTTACTGACCTGTTATCTAGTTTAATAACAATCTCGAATAAAGTAATAATTGTTGGAGATTTTAATATCCACATAGACAAACCACAGGATCCGCTAAGTAAGGCATTTGTATCTATTTTAGACTGTTTTGGCTTCACTCAAAATTTTAATTTTAATTTTAATCAAGAAACCTAGTCTTGATCCCTCTGAGTTATCAAACTATAGACCTATTTCAAATCTTCCCTTTTTATCAAACATTTTAGAGAAAGCTGTGGCAAAACAATTACGTTCCCATCTGCATAGGAGTGATATATATGAAAAATTTCAGTCTGGCTTCAGGCCTCACCATGGTACTGAAACAGCATTAGTGAAAATTGTAAATGATCTTTTATTATCCGCTGACAAAGGAAACATATCCTTACTGGCTTTAGTTGATCTTAGTGCAGCTTTTGACACAATAGACCATTCCATTCTATTAGACAGGCTTGAAAAACTAGTAGGAGTGACAGGTAAAGCTCTTTCATGGTTCAAATTTTATCTTAGTGATCGCTATGAGTTTGTTAATGTAAATGGTGAACTATCAGCTCTCACAAGAGTAAAGTATGGTGTTCCACAGGGCTCTGTCTTAGGACCCATATTATTTACCTTATATATGCTACTACTAGGTACCATCATTAGAAAACATGGCATCAGTTTCTACTGCTACGCCGATGATACACAATTGTATATTTCAGCTAAACCAGAGGACAAAATTGAACTTAATAAGATAGAGGACTGTGTCAAAGACATTAAAGACTGGATGTCAAGTAACTTCCTCTTTCTAAACTCAGACAAAACAGAAGTTCTTCTTCTGGGTCCAAAAGCTGCTAGGAATAATCTGCCTACGTTTACTCTTAATCTCAATAGTTTCTCAATTGCACCAGGCACATCTGTAACAAGCCTTGGTGTCACGATCGATCCCAGTCTGGCCTTCGATGAGCATATTACCAATATTACCAGAATAGCTTTCCTCCACCTGTGTAACATCGCTAAATTAAGAAAGGCATTGTTGCTACAGGATGCAGAAACATTAGTTCACATCTTTATCACATCCAGGTTAGATTACTGTAACGCTCTGCTTTCTGGTTGTTCCAGCCAAAACCTTAACAAGCTTCAGTTAGTCCAGAACGCTGCAGCCAGAGTTCTCACCAAACCTGGAAATTTGACCACATTAGCCCAATTTTGTGTACCTTGTGTGCCGTGTACATTGGTTGCCAGTTAAATTCCACATTGAGTACAAAATTCTTCTACTGACATATAAAGCTTTGAATGGCCTTGCTCCTCAGTACCTCAGTGACCTTATTTCCTACTATCAACCGACACGCCCACTTAGATCACAAGGTGCGGGCTCATTATTAGTACCTAGAATTAATAAAGTTACATTAGGGGGAAGAGCCTTTTCATACAATGCCCCCCAGCTTTGGAATAACCTACCAGTCAGTGTTCGGGACTCAGACCTCCATCTTTAAGTCTAGGCTAAAAACTTACCTGTTTAGTTGAGCCTTTGGTTAATTAGTTTTCCTGTTTGAAAAAGGTGCAGATCTGGGACAGAGAATCCTATGGTAAGCTGGGAATGTTGGTGCTGAACTAACTGTCTGTCCCCCCTTTCCCTGAGCTGATCGGCTGCCTCACGTCCCAGGGGTTCACTGTACAGAAGTGTAAAACTGTATCCACTGTATCCAGAGAGAGAGAGAGTTATTCACAAACATGAGGGAGAACCGGCACAGGAAGTAGAGAGTCAGAGAGAGAGAGAGAGAGAGAGAGAGAGAGAGAGAGAGAGAGAGAGAGAGAGAGAGAGAGAAGCAGTAAACGTTAGCTAGCTAGTAAATGCAAACAGAAACAAAAGAGAAACCTAAAAGTTTACTGACGTTTGTCAGGAGTATTTGGACAAGTTATAATATTCAGTGTTCAGTGAAAAAATCTCTGCAGTAAAGTACCTTAAATAAACTACTGTGCAAAAGTCACAGGCAGCCTAGAAAATGTTTAAAACAATTCATCTTGGCAATAAAAGTGTTTTTGCTGGTTATTAATATGCTGGTTAGAAGAAAACAGTTCTGAATCCTGATTTCTCACTGCACTTCAGAATGGATTTGTTAAATTCCAGCACTCCTGATTTAAATTAAATGAAGGATTGATTAGATAAACTAGTGCTGAATCTCTGATGGCTGCCTCCTGTCTATATAGTGCACTATGTGAATTGTGGAGTTTTGACGTCCTGTAGTGAGTGTAGTGAATGTCCTGTAGTGAATTGTGTGCAGGTGTTGAATCACCAGTATCTGTTTGTTAGACAGTGTATGCAGTGTTTGAGTGCAGGAGCTATAAGTTAAGGCCTGTGTTGTGCATTATGTAGGGAGTAGGGAGCCATGTGAGGTTCACTCTATGCATTGGATGGTATTAAATGATTAAAAATAATGTATTCTTTATTTGTGTGTTTGTATTTAATGTTTTTTTAATAATAACATTTACTGCCCAGATCAATAGATTTACATATAATACATATCATTGAGAATTTTGCTTAGTATTGCATTTATACAATTTACAATTTCTTTTGCCGTTGAATACTTTAAATTTTGAGCTAGTTTCAGCCTCTGGCAGGAAGGTTGTAAGTACACTTTGGGCTGGAGAGTTTTGCTGGACCTGGCAACTCTGGTTAACCCCTTTAATGAGTTTAGGTACATTGATCTTAGAAATTTAATGTGATGGTGCATCTGTTAAGTTCAATACCAATATCAAACGTTACTTAGTAGTGGTCACTATTGTATTACTGAGCTTATTTAACACGCTAATCTGGCAGTAACAGTGAAGGTGAAAGATGTTAGCTTTTGATAGAAGTACAAAGAGCTGCATGTGATTATTGTTATCAACCTGACTAGGGTAGTAATGAAAACCCAATGAAAATGTTTGGGAACTCTACTTAAACAGTCATTACAATTTTAACTCTTGTTTTGTTTCTTGTGCTTTTTCTGTGTTTTTTTTTGTTTGTTTGTTTTTTTTTGGTCACTTCTGCCCCTGTCAGAAAACCTCTGTTCAGTGCTGCATCAGGGACACATGTCATAACCACTAAATAGTAGTCTTGCTCACTCAGTGTTCAAGCACCTCAATTTATATTAATTTATAGAAGATAACTGCATTTCAATCGATATTGCAATATTTGTCAGAAAAATTACAATTAGATATTTTCCCCAAATCGTTCAGCCCTCCCTACAGCTTGCACATACTATGATTCAAGATCATTTATTTTTTAGAAATTTCATAAAGACTGTATCATCAAACTGCTGCTTATAATGCTTGACTGTCAGAAAATAAAGTCTTAAAGGTTAGAGTTACAACGACACAGACCAGAGAAAAGTGGCAATTCAGTCATCAAAAGTCAGCAACTTCCAGTTGATGAGCTAATTCTGATATTAATACTACAATTACAGATGATTACAGTAACAACAACAGTTATCATGATTTCAGATTGTTTGCATTTTACATTATAATGTTATGCAGGCTAAATTGATTTAAATGTGCACAGGATGCATCAGGCTACAGGCTAAAACAGATAATTGTTTGATTTTCTTTTTTCACAGATGAAGCAGAGGTCATTGCTTTAATGGTAGCTAACAAGATCATTGAGAGATCCCACAGTGTCTAAATCCTGGACTTATGGAATTGTCTTACGGATGCCTCCTAAGATGACTGTCATCTTTCTCAGAGTTGATCTTTAAACTGTTATGTAGTGACGGTTAAGCGTGAGTGGACTGAGACTGAAGAAAACAAAACTGCACAGTGAGAATGAACTGTGACATGTCATTCTATGAGATATTTAATGTGAGCATTGCATATAATTGAAGTCCTAATCCTTAAAATACAAACCCATTTCCAGAAAATTTTGTAAAATGTTATAAAAACAAGAATCTGTGATTTGTTAATTATCTTGAATCTATATTAACTGACAAAAGTATAAAGAGAAGATTTCCAATGTTTTCACTGACCAAATTATTTAAAATAATTTTAGAATTTGATGCCTACAACACACTCAAAAAAAGTTGGGACAGAGGCATGTTTACCACTCTGTTACATTGTCTTCCCTTTAAATAACACTTTTAAACTGTTTGAGACATGAAGACACTAATTGTTACAGTTTTGTTACTGAAATTTTTGCCCATTCGTGCTTAGAACTCATTGAGTTCTGGCTCAACAGTCTGTGGTTGTTGTTGTCAGATTCTGCTCTTTATGATGTGCCATACATGTTCAATAGGAGACCGATCTGGACTGCAGGCAGGCCTGTAAGGCTCACACACTGTGTCTATAAAGCCGTGCTGTTGGAGCACATGCAGAATGAGGCCTGGCATCGTCTTGGTGAAATAACCATGGACTTCCAGAGAACAGACGTTGTCTTGATGCATATGTCTCTTTAAAATCCCAATAAATGCGTCAGTGGTACCTTTCACACATATGCAGGTCACCCATGCTGTTGGCACTGATGCCCCCTACCATGACAGACGTTGCCATTTGCACCTTTCACTGACAAAAGTCAGGATGGTCCCTTTCATCTTTGGAATAGAGAATTCAACCGTTTTACAAAATGTCCCAATTTTTTCAGGGTTTGTATTGTCAACACACTTTCCATCTTACTGTCATTGTTGAAAGTGCCTTAACAACTGTGTGTCGGCCCCTTTTAAGGACTGTAATAACTATTGCAGTACTAGGTTCTGTTATTGACACTTGTGCTTTGTTTTAGCCAATTAATAGTCAGTGTAGCTAAGTCCTGAGTGTAGTGTGGTTGCTTAGTCCTTCAAGTTGCTGGTTTTGTTCTTAGCGCACATAAATGAAATCAAGAAACTTTTTCTCACTTTAGTAAGTGCATGCTGTTACAGTCCGAACTACAGATGAATCAAAAACCATACAGAAGGTAATTAGTGCTCTAATTCACATTATTGTTTATGTTTTAGACAGACATTATACATCTTTAAACAGGCAGATCAACCTACATTTAACTGTTATCCACTTTAAATTTAGAGGATAAGGACATTTATTGAGAGATTATGTCTATTGAAAAATGTTTAACAGGATTGAAAAAACAGTAAACTTTCTTTATTTTACTTTAGAAATGTGTACTTTGACAGGTGCATGTTATAGATTGATTAAATAAGTCTATGAAATAACCTGATTACACTGTTATTTGAAAGATAGCAGCCATCAAATTGTAGACTTTACTGTACTCCACTGTACAGTGTTTTACTGTAAAATTACTGTTTGGCAACTTTTGCTGCCAGACATGTGAACGTTTTTTTTTTATTTTTTTATTTTTTACAGTGCACCTGCCAAGCCACCCCTGGCCACTAGAGGGAGGCACAGAGCCGCTCCACCTTGATTAGAGATAATCAGCAGCATCTGTTCTTCCCCCACTCAAAGAAAGCTCACCCTTACCTCTGTGTTCAGTCTTGTGTTCATTTCAGAGTACTAGACAAGCCTAAGCTGATAATTTGGTCCCTCTGAGTTTTCTTCTGGGTCTCTCTCTCCTCTCACCTTCTCTTGACTCTGCCAGACCTAACTCCATGAGTATCCCTCTCTGGGTTTCTCTGGTTCTTCCTCCTGGGCTTGTCTCAAGTCCCTTTCTATCCCTTTATAAGACCTCTCAATCAGTCACTTTCCATGCCAGGAATTGTTTGTCTTGGCTTCCTTGCTTCTTCATTTCTCAACCTTTTTCTGCCCTTTAACTTTGTGTTGGGAAACTCATTCTTTGTTTTTTGTTTTTTTTTCCTTTTGCTTTAAGAACAACATGAGCCTGTTAGTCTTCCCCTGACAGCCTTTGTTTTCCTTGCTTTGGCACTTTTTCATTCACCAAGTTTACGCCAGACTTCATTCCCCAAGTTTACGCTAGACTTTTGTTTTCCCTGAGCCGCCTTACTCCCTGATCCTTGCCTTGAGAGTCCCCCTCTCATAGCGTTCCAGGTTTAAATCCACCCCTGGGTGAGTCACCCTATTACAACATGTCAAGTGTGCAAAAACCATGTGTTTATTCACACGTGAAATTCATTACGAGACCAACATTCAACCAGTCAGGACAAAGAGGCGTCTCTTTCTACTCAGTCACACTGTGTAAACACAGTAGAAATTTGTAACTGAACTGTTAGCACACGTGTTGCTGTCAGGCTGCTGAGACAGACATTAACTCAGGAGACCCCTCCTAGGAGGGGTGTCCACATCATTACTGTTTTGGGGTTTTTGTGTAAAATTTGTACATTAGCACCAATTTGTTCACATTTTCTTTCAAGCCAAAACAAGTCATGATGCAAAACCATAATTAGCTCTACACACATGGAGGAATAAATGTAACACCTCATCCAAAATATTCCATTAGAACAGCAACAGCAACATCCCATGAGTTCATAAGATGTCTCTCGAAGAAGTCTGAGTTGAATTCTTGCAAGCCAATTTATTTTGTTCACTTCCTTTACTTTTCTCTTGGAAGGACTGCAGTTCCAACACTTATGATCTATTCTGTACTGGTTACTAAAAGATGGCCAGCAAACCTCTGAGATACCAAGTACCAGTCATTTTCTTTGTTTTTCACACTATGATTTTGGTATTTTCATCAGCAGCAAGTTAACCTGTATTCATGCATACATTTTGGTGTTAGTGGTTTTTAGGTATTTTGGGTAATGGTAAAAAGACAAGATGAGTTTGTTCTGAGCAAGTTATGGGGAGGTCTGTGAGCCTGCATGTGTGTGGAGTCCAGAGAGGTTTGCTGTTGATTGTAGTTGGCATTTATTGACCAAAAGTTTCCATTAACCTATATATTTAGATAGTTATATAAAGGAGAGTAGAAAGTATGAATTAAATATAAAATTGTAAAAATGCTGAAGTAAATGAAATGTATACCTCACACACCCTTTCTCTCATACATGTGCACATTCACAATCTTCTAGTGCTAGCTAGCAGAGTTATAGCATCAAGTTGTTATACAGACATTATTGCACAAAATTACTACACTGAAGTTAGTGCACAGGTTGATCTAAATTGTACACAAGATATGTAATTACATTATGTATGTGTATTTAGACATCTGTGAGTGTCCTATTAAAATACTATTATATGACGCAGTGTTCATGAGGATGACTGCCAAACTGTACTAAGACAATGTTAAGTAGTGCATTGTCCATGAAGACAATTTCCCTGCTAAATAACTGTTCCTGAGCCTGGATGTGCGAAAAGTCCTGTCCCTGACTATATTGGTACTGCAGTAGTTAAACTACAGCATTCTTTTAATGTCCTACAGTCGGCTTTTTACAACCATAAACTAGTTTTAAATGTTGAGAAAACTAAATTTATGCTGTTTTCCAGAGCCTCTAACATTGATTTTAGCACTTTTAAAATCACAACCCTGAAGGGATCTGACTTTGAAAGAGTCAATGAGTATAAATACCTTGGCATATGGCTAGATGAAAAATGCACTTTTAAACAACATGTTAACAAACTTACCTGTAAACTGAGACAAAAACTTGGCTTCCTATATTGTAACGAAGTATGTTTCCCAAAGCACACAAAAATCAGATCATCAGATCAAAAAAAAGATAATTGAAAGCAACATTATTGCCTGTTCTGGATTATGGTGATGTGTTAAACATATGCACCTGTAACTCTGAAATCTCTAGACTCTGTATATCACCTGCCTTAAGATTCATTACTGGTGACCCCTACAACACCCATAATTGTATACTATATGAAAAGGTTGGCTGGTCATCTCTGTCTGTGCGTCGGGAGACACATTGGCATCGTACATCACAGAAATGCTCAATGTAAATAATACAGTTTATCAGACTCGTTCCAGTGATTGGATCACCCTTCAGGTGCCGAGAGCTTTTACAGAACTGGGAAAATCTGCTTTTAGCTACAGTGCACCAGCGAGCTGGAATTCATTACAGGAAACTCTAAAACTCACTCTCTGGTGTCACATGAACACTTTAAACTTTTAGTCTCTAACCACCTCCATACAGCCTGCAACTGCTTTATTATCTACTTGATTTTACTTAACTTTTAACATGATTTTTGGTATGTTTTAACTATGTCTTAGCTGTTGTTTTTACTTTTTACTTTTACTTTTTTACTTTTGTACTTTTATTTCTTTACTTTTTATCATTCTTTTTATTTCTTGTATTAGTATTATTTTATCCTTATCTGCTCTGTTACTTGATAAGTTACTATATTGTACTATATTTTAATCATTTATTGATTTAACAGTTTATTGGTACCTTCTTATTATTATTCTATATATTATAATTTTACTTGTATGATTTTTATTATTTAATTTGATTTAATAAAGCATTTGATTTATTTTTTTACTGTACAACTTGTCAATCCTTGATTCTTGTATTACTCAGCTACATTGTAAATGAAGGTCTCCCTCAATGTATTCTGAGTTTATATAAAAGAATGATTGATTGATTCATGACTGGGGTGTATGGTGTCATTGTTGAAACCACATGCTGTTTTTAGACAGTGTGATGTAGTATCAGTGTCTGGTACCTGGATACTAATCATGTCCTGTGCAGTGTTGCTAATCTGTTGCAGTGCTTTCTGCTCAGTTTTGTTACAGCTGGCATATCACACTCTTCACTGTCTAACTGCCCAGCACCTGATAAGATGGACTACTTCTTTTTAATCTTCACAGGTTGAGGATATTGAGGATTCATTGAGGATACGTTAACGACCCACTGTTGGTGGCTTTATATTTGCAGGAGGTGGTTTCCACCATTGTCTCCAGTCTTTGAGTTACCTCAGGCCTTGTGGTCTGAGAAGCCTCAGGACTCCTGGCATTCAGAGTTTTCTGGGCACTGGCCTGGTGCAGTATGCAGCATACAGTATATACTGGTGCAATACGCAGTATACAGTATCTACTACAGATATGCAGTATACAGTACATACTGCTGCAGTATGCAGTATACAGTGTATACTATATGTAGTGTATAGTATATACTGCTACAGAATGCATTACGTAACAGTATATACAATAGTGCTGATGTTGAAGAAGAAGAAAAGCCGGCAAAAGAGAAGCCAGTAGAAGAGAGAGCACAGAAATGGGTGGTGGCAGCAGAGAGGATGGCGTGGCAGCGGGGTCTGGCAAAGCACATCTGCCTCCTACACTACAATGGTGAAAGCATGTGATAGTCGTACTCTACGCATAATCTACAAATGGCCGCCCAGGTGCTCCAGGTGCTCATGGACCTGCCAGCGGAACAACAGAGTGACCTAGCGGCACTGACTGCGGCTCTCCATGAGCACTTTGGGCAGATGTCGGCGGCGCTTTCATTTAAGAGACTTCTCTGCAGTTGGAGACTGAAGGGAGATCGGAGTAGTGTGCTGGAAGTGAAACTAAGGACAATGATTTGGTAGGGCTAAACAGCATTTGAAAAGGCTGTGCAGAAGGAGCTGGCACTTGAACACTTTCTGAATGGGCTGCTGCCAGAGGAGCTGAGACAGCACATGCAGCTCGCCGCAACAGCCAGCCTTCAAGCAGCTGTCACTGAGACGGAGAGGGCAGAGCTCATCCTCAGCATGGAAGCGCCATGGTGCGTAATGTAGCACTATGGAGCAGGGGAGCCTGAGGAGGAGCTTATGTGCCACGCAGCCCCTGATTGAGTGGCATCGGAGCGTTTGGTGTGCTGGCGATATAGAAAGAGGAAACACCATGCCAGGCAGTGCCATGAACCGGAGCCAGCAGGGATAATGGAAGCTAGCCTGCATGATTAGTGGCTGCCGTGGGTTTTGGGTCGAGTGCAGCAAAAATGGCTCACCACACTTATCAACATGGGTTTGTCACTATCGCTGCTATGACCAGGCATGCTACCACATACTGAGAGAGACAACCAACTTCCAGCTCAGGTCAGGTCGAGGCGAGGGGAATGGCTCCCACTCACTGAGCACACAAGTTCTGGTTCTCACCCGTACAGAATACATGCATAACCTGCTTGAATTTCATTGCAGCAGCTGGGGCCCAGCTCAGCCACAGGCAGGAAATGTGGGTTTGGATATGGGACGATGCAGTGGACGGTGGAGAAAGTGGAAAGCGGTGGAGAGGAGTGCTGTTCCCAGTAGCAGTGGATTGACCTGGTGAGCTGTGAGGAGTTCTGCCGCACCCAGGAGGAGGATACATAGCTTCTTTGTCTCTCTGCTCCAGCGCCAATTGAGACAACAAGAATTAAGCTGAAGTTTGGCTGCCCACTAGGGCCAGAGGAGCATGGCGTACCTCCTTCCAAGCAGGAAGGAGCAAACACCGCAGCACTTGTGCTGGCCAGGACATTGCATGCCCCAAGCACTTTGTTCAGACTGTGTAGGTGGCCGGGATGGCAGACTTTTTTGGGGGGGGCAACATCTATGTGGCTGCTACCATTTGCTCTGGGTTGCAGAAGGGACTTTAGAGGTGTGGTATTCAAAACTAGGGGCGGCACGGTGGTGCAGTGGGTAGCGCTGTCGCCTCACAGTAAGAAGGGCCTGGGTTCGATTCCCGGCCAGGTGACCAGGATCATTTCTGTGTGGAGTTTGCATGTTCTCCCCGTGTCTGCGTGGGTTTCCTCCGGGTACTCCGGTTTCCTCCCACAGTCCAAAAACATGCCGTCAGGCCAATTGGAGATGCTAAATTGCCCCTAGGTGGATGTGTGTGTGATTGTGTATGTCTGCCCTGCGATGGACTGGCGACCTGTCCAGGGTGTATCCTGCCCTCCGCCCAATAACAGCTGGGATAGGCTCCAGCACCCCACCGCGACCCAGAAGGATAAGCGGTTTAGATGATGTATGTATGTATGTATGTATTCAAAACTAGTGGCCTGTCTCTCCCTGGCTGTGTTTGTATGAGACTTTTCTGCCGATGTAAATAAAAGAGCACTTCTTGAGGCAGAAATATTGGCCTCTCCTGGGTCAAATTGTGTAATAGCAAGTCCCTGGGATTCTAATGAACATCTACATAATGTTTTCAAAATCACTCTATATGGACAATGTAAAAATGTGAAAAATAGTGGAAACAGTACAGTTTGTCCATTAGGGGGCAGTGCCTACTCATATTCTGACATATTTTATGATACCTAAGTAAGAACCGACTCAGCAAAGGAAAAAAAAATGTTTAGTAGAGTTGATTAATGATGCTGTTATGATGGTGGGGAATATTTACAAATTTGTCCACACTTTGCTGTAAAACAATAGTTTGATTAATCTGGTAAGTGTGTTTAACTAAATTAAACCTGGACTATATCTTTGTTTAGAATGTTTCGTTTAAAGATCAGGAATGTAGGTGAGATGCTGCAGCAGCACAGTTAGCTCAGTGTGCAGGGAGGCTGTGGAGGCTGTGGAGGTTCTTTATAGAGGGGCAGCAGCACCCTGCCTCTCTCTCTCTCTCTCTCTCTCTCTCTCTCTCTCTCTCTCTCTCTCTCTCTCATATCGGTTGCTATTGCCTGCTCACTACAGAATCTCTCCTACCTTTAATGTGTCTTTGTTGAGGCCTTTGTCCTCTTCTGCTCAAGTCCGTGGCCCCCCTCCTCTTGATGTTGGCGGCTACCCAGCCTATGTCGTTTGATCACTCCTGGACTCTAGGAGCAGGGGTCAGTGGTTTTACCTGGTGGATTGGAAAGGGGTACGGCCTGGAGGAATGTTCATGGGTCCCAGAGCAGGATATTCTTGACCCCTCTCTTATTGCTGATTTTCCACCGAGAGCACCCGAACCACCCCACTCCCAGGGCCCGGGGCCGGCCTCGACATCGAAGGGGTGTGGCGTCAGAAGCTGCCCGTCAGGGGAGGGGTTCTGTCACAATCTTGGCTGGAGATTCCTCTCCTCGTCTGCAGAGGTCACTCTCTTCTGAGTTTTAATTGCTGGCTGCTCACCTGAAGCTTGTTTTATCATTACTCTCTCTGTATGTCCTGTATTTTGTTAGGGTCTTTGTGAAGTCTTTGCAATTCTAAGCCTTGTTACTCATTGTTCTTGGTGTTTTTTTGTGATCATTGACCTTCTGCTTCTCTCCTTGTTTTATGGTTTACTGGATTTTGCCTTTGTTTTGGTTACCTCGGTCTGTTTGTAATTTCCCTGGCTGTAATAAAGTTAGGTCATGCCTGGATCCACTTTCAAGTCAGTTCATTGTTGTCAAGAAAAGACATTGAAAACAAATTTCTCTTTAAAGAATGGTTCTCCCTGTAGAAAGACACTATATTGCAAGTATCTACATTGACCAGAATTAATAGCAAAGTTATAAACTGTTCAATTATACTTGAACTTCCTCAGAATTATTCTAAAATAAATGTTTTTAAACATAAATATAAAAGTGCAGTAAAATTCTTCTTGGCTCTTTTTTAAATGACTAGAACTTCTCTATCAGTGCTCCACCAATCTCCTAGACCACCATGCAGACACTTAGAGAACTGAGGTCTCCTAGTGCATATTTAGTCAGAAGCACTATTTGAATAAATTGTAAACGTGCGTCAGCCACACAGATCATATAACAGTGCTTACTGTGGAAGTCTGTGCTGTTCGTTTATTTACAACTACAATAATGCTAATTTCTGATAGCAACCCAGTGACTTTTTCCATGTTCATTTAGCATTGAGCTAATGGGCTTAATACTCCTCTGCTCTGACCCACACACAGATGTTTAAAGCTTTTATCTGACATTCAGGTATCATTTTTTACTTTGTACATCAAAGTTTTATACTGATTCTTTCAGTAAACAATAAAACTTAAAGTCTAATTCTGAACGTTACTGAATTAGCCTGTTACATGTCGAGTTGCATGAGGAGTTTTGTGTTACATTGTGTTCATTCATTACTTGAAGTACAGTAAAATGAAAATGAAGGCATATTTGAAGTTAAAACTCAGTGTAGATAAAAATCACTCATTCTAAAACCAGTCCAAGCTGGGCTCGACGCTGTACATGAAAAATGTTTACCTAATATTTTCTCGTCCTCGTCAGGCTCGGGTCAGGCTGCAGACCTCCAATAAGGTTTACCAGGGCACAAAATCACCAAGACGGAAAGCTTTGCTTTAGTGATATTTTATACTTAAAATATTGTTTCTTGTTTGGTTACTGGTGAGAAGAATGAATGAATACTACTGAATTTACAGAATGAATATTTAGCTTTCAAAATATATAAAAGCTGTAGATAAAATGTTTCTGTGTTAGCAGGACATTAGAAAGGAGACGTGTAGAAGAGCTGTTGATTTTGAGAGAGAGAGGAAGTGTGACATCTTTAGGGAAACATCTCAGATTTTGACATTTATTTTTATTTCTCTTACAAACCATATTTTCACTCTTCTTTTGTTTAGTTTTTTTAAAGGATTTTGTTTATAAGACACACAAACCAACATAGCAGAAACGCAGCACATTTTGTTGATGTCTAAATCCTCACATTAAATTAAAGTTGCAGCTGCACATTTCACAGAGTAATTAAAAATTCTAGGTTCAATGTCCCAAAACATTTCTACAGTGAAGTTTGCAGTGCTTTGGATCTTTACATGCCGAGCCAACGCCCCGGTTGTAAATACTGTAGTTTGAAACAAACAGTTCCCTCTTCAATTAATACAGTACAAATATGAAAACTAAGCTGCAAAAACAGCCTATGTTGAAATGACTGTTTTTCTAATATCCTGTAAACCATCACATTTATATACATCAGCCTATTTAGCCTACAGCAGTTTAGCTCCAAACACTTAACACTGTTATAAGTTATAAAGAGTCTTACTGCTTTTTGAATGAGCCACAACACAGAACAGCCAATCAGAGCAGGGCTCATTTACATATATCAGTCTTAAAGATAACAACTAAATCTGCCTGTTTAATTCTAAAGGATAAAGACAGTTTAAAAAATGGAAAAAGTTGAGAAATTATTTTATTGTGTTCACATCACTGTTTTGTTCACTGCATTGTTTCGGCTGATATTCTTTACAGCATAACACTTTACATGTGCAGCAATTCTGACAAATCATAGAATTCAGTGAGCTAATGCCAGTGAGTGTCTCTTCACACTGTCTTTCTTTTTAAGAAAGCGATGGCCTCAAATTTTGCTCCTTCTGTATTTCTACAATATAACTACGTCTTGTGTTTTTGACAGCATAAACATGTTTTATGTTGTAAGAAAAAGTTCGTAAACCCTTTAGATTGGAGCGTTTACATAGATTTGGTCTTCATGCACGGCATAATAAATATAAACAGTTTTATTTATCAAAGCAATATTTGACAGTGATGTATTCTAATCAAGTAGGTTATTTGAACAATTAGTCATTGATAGAAACAGGTTTTTTTGCCATTCAAATTGGAATTCTACCAATTTTTAAAAACTTCTGCACCGTTTAATTGCTGACATATAAACAAAGTCCTTCAGAGTGGTCTGGTGTCCTGTTTGCCTAACCTCTTTTGAGGTTTAGGTTTCCATGTTAGTCCTAGGTGGTGTTCTGCAAACTTGAAATGAGCAGCGGTGCAGGTGTATATATAGAATTGTTTGGATGGAACTGCGGTTTCCTCTGTGGTGACTTGCACAGACCTGAGAAGCCTGCGGAGATCTTTAGTTGGGACTCCAGAGCTCTTTATTATTGATATGCACTGCTGGGAAAGTAGCTACAATGCTGAATTTCATTTGTAAATCTTGTAGGTTTACAATTTGTAGACTGTGGACTGATGGCCCAAGAAATTCTTCAGCAGCTTTTTAATTTTGTTGAATATTTTTAGGTTTTAGTTTATTTTTAGTTTAATTGAATGTGTGTATTTGAGCAGGTAAACCTCCACCTGAAACCACTGTAACACCTGATTCTGACTTATTCATTACTGTTCATTACTTTTCTACTGTTTGACCGCATGAACTCTGTTTTAACCAAAGGATGAATTTTTGAGAAATGACTTGTCTTAAACAGCCTAAGAAAGAGCAGCTTCACCACATATCATTACTTCTGTATCATTGTATGTTCAAGAAAAACTCGAGCATAAGTACAAAAGTACCTGGTAAAAACTAGCACTGATTAACTTACAGAACTGTAACTTAGACCACAGAAACAGATGTTTTGTCAGGCTTTGTTGTTCCCTTTTTTATGAACCTTTCCGCTTCAATGAGCTCTAATATAAAATGATAAAGCTCCAGAGTGAAAGATGTGACCAATCACAAAGCTAAAACCTAAATTTAATCCTTTAACATAAGCACAGTAAAATACCTTTACAACAGACATTTGGGGGTTAATTGCTTCAACTTTTTTTACACTGAAAAATATTTCATTTGTTTTGGAATTAATTGTAATTTGTGACTTAGATCGGAAATTATGAACATCTACAGGCTGATCAAGCTGCCTGTTTAGTATTAAGCAGCAGTGACACTGAGAATAACGCACCACAAGTATAACGCACCCACTAGATAGAAAAACAAACAGAGAATACATGAATGAGAACAGCCCCAAAACATGAGGTAACCTAAACAAAAAACACAATGACAAAAGAGTGTGATTAATCATAATCCTGTATATTTTGGCATTTTTGAAACAGTTTCAGTGGAAAAATAATGATATGAATGAAACAATGTTGGAGTTGGAATTGGATTTGTGATCCCCTATGCATGAAATTACAATGTAAAATGTGTGTTAACATGCAGTTAAGCTGCCCATTAAAGGGCTAATCATTTAGCATCCCCAAAGTTTTGATTATTTTTATTTATTTATATACTTGTGTTTACCACTTCTTGGGTTAACAATTTGTAAGACACTAACAGCAGATTTTCGGTTTAAAAACAAAGCCCAATTAGGTTATTGTGCACTGTGACATACATCTCTGTGCCATACCTGTATCTGAGTGGTAGGACAGACTACACACTATAATGCACCAGTAGCCATTTTGCCACTAGAACACTGTAAAGTCATGGCCACCATTTTAAGAAAAAATGGCTTAAGGGTTTCTGAAGGGTCAAGTCTGTCATTGTTGCAGCTCGGCTGGAAAATTAGGGATGAACCTCCTAAATCGTCCTATCAAACTCAGGAAATACCTCACTCGTCTCTTGGTAGTTGGTGCTGGATAGTTTTTAATGGCTTCTTCCTTGTTGACTTGGGGCAATATCGTTCCACCTCCCAAGACATAACCAATATAGGAGACTTTTGCCAAAATGCACTTTGCTGGATTCGCTGTTAGCCCAGCCTCCATAAACCTTTGGAAGACTGTCATTACAGTGTTCTTCCCAGGTCTTGCTGTAGACAATTATGTCATCTATGTAGGCTGCTCCGTCTTTGAAATGTTGCTGCTGCTCCATGCAGCTCGAACGGCATCACTCTGAAATGGCATAGCCCTCAGGGAGTTCTGACAGCAGTTAGATCTTTTGCATCTTGGCTCAGTGGTACTTCCCAATGGTCTTTCCACAAATCCAGTGTAGTTAGAAATTTAGTCTTTTTATTTGTTCTCTATTACTTCTATTTCTTTTAGTCTTTCTAATTCATTTGCTCTTGGCATCGGATAGGGGTCTAAACCTGAAGCTCAGTTCAGTTTTGATAAGTCAACACAGAATCTAAGTCCACCATCCTTTTTAGAGACTAAAACCACTAAACTGCACTATTCACTTGTAGATGGTCCGATAACACCCAGCTGTAGCATAGCCTCCACCTTCTTTTTTCATATCATGGATCAACCATGTTGGAACTCTGCAGTTCGTCTGATGGATCGGCTCCCTTTTCGTCAGGTGGATATTGCGCTTTGTCACTGCTGTTCATCCAGGCTCTTCTCTGAACAGAGGACTGGGTAAAGGTTACTGGTGATTTGATTATTACTATGGGTCTAAGGAGTGGAAGGGGCCTGGTTGCATGAGGTCGAGCTCTGGATTAAGGTTGCTGGGAACTTGACCACAACTGTGGATAAACAGGATGGAGGGGCCTAGTTGTAGGAGTGGAGCTCTGGGTGAAGGTTGATCCTAGAGTAAAGGCTGTAAAGGCAGTCAACAGGGCCACTTTATAAAAATACTACAAATAAAAAGCATTCAAAAGCTTGGATGTCAATTGTGTAATATAAATAGAGTGTATCTGCAGGTCCAGAGCTTTTTGTATTCCCTGCAGTTTTTATCCGATCCATTATGTCAGCCAAGTACTCTTTATCCGCAAAAGTACATCAAAATGAATAAAGTTGAATCCTTGCGTGGGGATTGTAAAAACAAAAGAGGCTTTACTTGAATTAGGGATTTCCAAATTCGTTGTAAAAAAACAGGCCAAGGTCAGTTCAAACACATTTCAATACCAGAAAAACACAATCATTACCAAACCAAGGGGAGAAAGCAAAAGGCAGAGTTGATTCAAACAGGCAAAAGTTTAATACAAGAAGAAAAACAAACCGGAATATACAATGAAACGCTCGGCAGTTCTGAAAACAGTGGCAATACCTTGCAAAGTCCCTTCTCTACAGCCCAGGCTTATAAGGCTAACTAAACAGGTCAGATGATCGACAACAGGCGCAAAAAATCAGTATTCAGGCGAAGCAGATCGATGACAAGATCACTTCTGGTATGAAAATCCGCAGGGTTCAAGATGTTGCAAGCTGGCATTCCATCAATCTCCTCTCTTTTTTGTAGAATTTTAAAAGGACCGACAGGTTTTAGTTTTTACTTTCCTCTGGAAATCGAAAGTCTCTGGCGTTTAGTCAGACTTGGTCACATGGTTGATAATCTGTGTTTTTTCCTCAACGGTGAGCGGCTTGTTGCTTGTTTCTAAGTAGAGCGACTTCTATCCCCTGATGTGTCTCCTCCCATACCCTTTCGCTTCTCCGCATCCAGTCATCCACAGCGGGAACATCCAAGCGTCCTGTAGCGGAGCTGAGAGAGGGTTTTGTGCCATCTCTGCCCAGATAGATACTTAGGCCAGTTTGTGGGGTTACTGAAGCAATACAGTCTCAAGAATTTTCCCAGTTTCTGGTTCACTTGTTCGCACTGTCTGTTATACTGTGGATGATATCCTGAAGTTAAACTTATAGACACTCCAATATGCTCAAAGAAAGCAAACCAAACCTGAGAAGTGAATTGAGTCCTCTATCTGACAGAATGTCCTCTGGTACTCCAAAGAATCTAAAAACCTGATTTACTAAGGCCTCTGCTGTCTGAAATACATTACCTTGTGAGCAGAGTGAACATGACGCCACAAATCTATGAATATCATGAGTCATAGATTGCCACCAATAACGACTCACAAGTAATTGCTGAGTGCGAGTCTCCCCTGGATGACCCCTAAGAAGAGATGAGTTAAGTTGAGTCATATAAATTGCATGAATAGGATGAAACTAACAGAGCTTCTAGCATTACACCAATGTGTACTAACATTCTTTGTTTGTATGATTAATTGACACATGAATTCCTAATAAATTCAGATGTTTGAAAAAGCCTTTATTACCTCCATCTCAATAGTACATGCATTAGTTAATACTGAGTAATTTAATCTTATGGTTGTTAATATATGACTTATTCATTTGTTCCTGATTAATGACTCATTAATTTTTGATTAATTATTAATTAGTAAATGCCTTAATTATTGGCGGGTCATTTCTCCTTAATGTAAAGTGTAACTGTGCCACACATCCTGCTGTACCTAATGTGTCTAAAAGCATATCTGTGAATTTTACACAGTCAGTGTTAAAGCAGCTGTGTTCTGATGGCACAGCACATTCCGCAAAAAATCGGAACCACAAGGAATTCATCAGGTTTGATTCCTCCCACTCAGTAATGTAAACACTGGCAACATTAGCGAGTGCCCTGAACATCACAACCAGCACAAAGACACAGCATCATATTCTCACGTTACAGTGAACTAATCACCAAGCTACAGTGGTGAGGGTTACTTGTCTATTTCTCAAAGTTTTTAAGCAAACCTCTGTGATCTCCAGGATGGTACATATGCCAGTGAATAAATATTTATCTTCGAGCTGAGCATTTTTAATCACTAATATGATTAAATCTGTCCTACTGTACAGCCTGCATTCGCTCTCAGGTTCAGTTTTACCTCTGTATTGTTCAGTTACCTTGTTAAAAGTGGCACAGCAGAGCTTTTCAGCTAAAGCTGAACATTTTTAAACTTGATCAAGTGGAAACACAGGTAAGGCTGCATGATTCCGGCCAGTATCAGCCATTGTTCACAGCAGGACCATAAGCCGTTTATTTAAGCTTCTGCATTAACAAATGCGGAAGTGTGAGAATTGGCTAACACTCCATCAGACATTCCTGGCTCTGATTGCTTGTTTTGATTCAGTCATGGTGGATTCTTGATAATGGCATTAGCACTAGGTGGAGCCAGAGGAGCCTGATTTTTTTCACATCATCTGTCTCATGTACAACCCTACTTCCAAAAAATTTGGGACACTGTGTAAAATGTAAATGATTGTAAATAAAAAGAGATCCCCATATTTTATTTACAATAGAACATAGAACACATATCAGATGTTGAAAGTGAGACATTTTACCATTTCATGAAAAATATTAACTCATTTAGAACTTGATGGCAGCAACGTACCTCAAAAAAGTTGGGACAGGGTCATGTCTACCATTGTGTAGCATCCCCTCTTCTTTTAACAACAGTCTGTGAACGTCTGGGAAGTGAGGAGACCAATTACTGGAGTTTTGGGGTCTTCTTTGCCAGATTTTTTGTTTAATGATGCGCCAAATGTTTTCTGTTGGTGAAAGGTCTGGACTGCAGGCCAGTTCGGCGTCCGGACTCTTCTTCTGTGAAGCCACGCTGTTGTGATGGATGCAGTGTGTTGTTTAGCATTGTCTTGCTGTAATATTCAAGGCCTTTCCTGAAAGAGATGCTGTCTGGATGGGAGGATATGTTGCTCTAAAACCTCTATACACTGTTCAGCATTGATAGCGCCTTTCCAGATGTGTAAGCTGCCCACGCCATAGGCACTAATGCAACCCCATACCATCAGAGATGCAGGCTTTTGAACTGTGTGAAAATTCTTCTGAAATTGTTCCACAATTTTTAGACACAGTTGTTTGGAATTGGGGTTGTACTGTTGTCAGGATATATGACAAAAAGTTTTTATGTGGGTTACCTTCTGCAGCATTAATGCATCCTCTGGTTTGGTATGGTACTGCAGTGTGTGTTTAATTAAGCAATGTAGCATTTAATTAAAACCTACTACAAAGGCTGCAGAACAACCTGGTAGAAGGTATATGTGCCTAGGTATGGAATGTTAAAATATCAAAGCTGAAATTGCAGCTCAGTTACAATTATCTTGCTTTAAACCTCAGTAAAACCATGTCTTTAGCGGGTTTAAGCCTAAACCTTAGTGAAACCTGATATGCAGCGATATCTAGAGGAAGATGTGTAATTTAAATGACACAGATATTGGGTTGAATTTTACTCACAGGTACGCTTTAGAGTGCAGCTTTCAAGGACACAACGATGGAGTTTAAAAACCAACATGACTCATTTGGGTTTAAACTTGGGTTAAACTCTAAACCACACTACACTAATGAAAGCATAATTGCCCCAACAGGATCAAAGCAGAACACAACAACATTAAAGAAAGAACACAACAGTGTATATAAAGAACACAAGAATGTCAAGGAAGAACACAACAGCGTAAATAAAAAATACAACTACATTAATGAAGAACACAACAGTGTAAACAAAGAACACAACAACATTAATGAAGAACACAACAGTGTAAACAAAGAACACAACAACATTAATGAAGAACACAACAGTGGAAATAAGAACACAACAACATTAATGAAGAACACAACGGTGTAAATAAAGAACACAACAACATTAATGAAGAACACAACAGTGTAAACAAAGAACACAACAACATTAATGAAGAACACAACAGTGTAAACAAAGAACACAACAACATTAATGAAGAACACAACAGTGTAAACAAAGAACACTACAACATTAATGAAGAACACAACAGTGGAAATAAAGACAACAACAACATTAATGAAGAACACAACAGTGTAAATAAAGACAACAACAACATTAATGAAGAACACAACAGTGTAAACAAAGAACACTACAACATTAATGAAGAACACAACAGTGTAAACAAAGAACACAACAACATTAATGAAGAACACAACAGTGTAAACCAAGAACACAACAACATTAATGAAGAACACAACAGTGGAAATAAAGACAACAACAACATTAATGAAGAACACAACAGTGGAAATAAAGAACACAACAACATTAATAAAGAACACAACAGTGTAAATAAATAACACAACAACATTAATGAAGAACACAACAGTGTAAATAAAGAACACAACATTAATGAAGAACACAACAGTGTAAATAAAGAACACAACAACATTAATGAAGAACACAACAGTGTAAATAAAGAACACAACAACATTAATGAAGAACACAACAACGTTAGAATAAAACAACACAATTTTAAGAGAGAAAACAACAACCATAAAAGAGAAAACAACAACATTAAGAGAGAACACAAAAATATTGCTGTGTTCTTCCTGTGTGCCGTGGTATTTTGCCTCTCTGGCCCAATGTGTATTTATATGTCAGTTTCCTGTCCTTTGCAGAGGCAGGTTTTTCCACTGTTTGAGACTGAAATACACTGAAGTACATTTTATCTGATCTGCATGTGGTGATAAGTATTTTAAAATGAGAAATGTGACAAGAGGAAAATGAACGGACTATAAAAAACAAACAAGTTAAGTTTAGTTAAGTTTAGTTGCAAAGTTAAGTTTAGAAAAGCAGGGCAGGTCAGTGCTTCATTTCTGGATTCTGTTGCTTTTAATGCACGTAAAAATATTTAATGCAAAAATTTGTGTGTCGCAACACATCAGAAAGTCCAATTTGTGGTTCATGACACTCGCAACAATTCCTCAATCCAAATCAATAAATTTGGAAATCCACATCCAAATATAAGGGAACTGAATGGTCTTCTTCAAGTGACAGACCTCTTTTGCCTGACCAGCACCACTCTGCACGTTCTGTAGCTTAGACAGACAGTCATCACTTAATGTTAATAAAAGTAATAGGTAAGGTTTGGCTGCTGGCTGGTTTTTTTTCCTGTTTTACAGAACAGTGCATGTGTATACTCAGGGAGGAGCACCTGCCATGGCTACTTTCTCCAAGATTGAATACAGCTACTTACACCACTCACATCTACTCACATACAAACTCAGTTTGAGAACTCAACCTCTCTCAGCTCTTCCATGCCTCAGAATCTAAGACCAACTCCACACATCCATATTATCATTTACATTATCATTTACTTCTAACAACAGTGTTTGTGACTGATTGTTGCAAATAAATCTAGGTCTCTATCTGGCCCAGGCATGGCCACAACGTCAGATTGTTCAGGAATCTGTTTTTAAAAGTCTATATGCACAGCCTGAACAAATTACTAAACAATATTGTATCTTGACGATGCTCAAATCTGATCTGTTTTTACATCAACACTATAGCAATTTAATATAAAACCAACAATTTAAAAATATATATTATTTAAAATATGATCTTATATTTAATACAAATGCAAGCCTTCAGAGGAGGAAAGACTGAAAGCAGAGAGGTTCTGTTCTCATTCAGAGAACTTGTTGTTAGCTCTCCGCCGAACTGGTCAGTCTACTCTAATGAGGGCAGAATACAGTCCAATTACAGACAAAATAGAATACTGGCCTGTTAAAAAGAGTTAGTAGCCAGTAGTAGCAATATGATGGGGCCTAGAGGTCTCAGCCCACCCTCTATTATCATTGTCCCAACTGAATCAATGCTGAAATGCTCAAATTTAGTTCAAGTATTAAAGTTTTATGAATAAATAAACCAAAACCACAAATTAAATGGCCTCACAAAATATATATCAGATTTGAAATTCCTTTTCGATATCGATCAATCTAAAGCTCAGGTGAACCAGTAACTATAACTGTGAAATGTTTGCTAAGCCCTATTTCCTCCTGAGTTACCAGCACAATTCCAGACACCCAGCAGTTTTCAGCGCTGAATCTAAAAGCTTCTTAGAGACGTGTAAAAACATGGTGTTTTAAGCACTAAGGCAGACCATAGCCCATAACATTAAATAAATGCAGTAGCTACAAATTGTTACCCAAAAGGGAAAATTATGTGGTGTAAATGATAGAAATAACCAGCACATTACAGTTATAGTCATTATTGCTCCCATGTGCGAAGTAAGAGATACAAGTTGTTATTCTTTTTTTTATTATGAGCCCCCATGCTCTTAGTGCCAGTAACATTTTCTTATAAGGTGATTTAGGCTATCAAAATACCCTACATACAGTTTTATGTAGGGATCTACCTATAAAAATGCCTATACATACAGTAGCACATTTTGATAAGGCCAGAGTCTTTTTAATCAGTGTAAGCTAAGCAGTAGTAGAAAATTTTATGAGCATTTAGATTTAATTATAGGTCATTTTTTAAAAATGGGTGAATGTAGATTAGACTGAATTGCATGAGTCTCATAAGCCAAACGTCAAGTCTGTCCAACAGTAAGAGAGGTCAGGATCGCTCCTCTAATATGGGCTGTGCTGCTTTGTGTTATACCTCTCTGGCTGTATTTTAAAGCCTCAGTAAACACATTTTGATACACATTCACTCTTCGCTGCTCTCTCATGAGAACTGTATGAGCACACTCACAACCTAAAGTGCTGCTCCACTGGGGATTTAAAGCTGAGGAAAAACTGACCTCACAGGCAGTGATACTCATGAACTTGTCTGCTCTCTCTTACACTCACTTTCACAAGCCAATGTTCTCTCTCACCCACATTCTCTTAGGGAAAGTTTCCAAAGATGCTGGGACAGTGGAGATTAAAGAAATCAATACACGTTTAGTACAGAAAGCTTGCTGCCAAATTTCCAGTGGTGGGTAAATGTAATTCGTTACTGTACTTAAGTAGTTTTTTAGTGTATTTTTACTGAAGTATTTCCATTTTGGCCGACTTTTTACTTTCACCCGCTACATTTCAAAGTCAAATATCTTACTTTTTACTCCACTGCATTATGCAAAATCTGTTGTTCCTTTTGGTTAATGTGTGTATAAAAACGTAATGCCAAAATGAAAAAAACGTGAAGCAAGAACACCAACTGGGGTACAGCACGCACTTTGTTTTGAGCTTCTTTTGACCTGTTGGACATACCTAACCAGTCCAAGCACACGATTCAATGTCAGTGCAGCAGCGTAAAATTTAGTTTTTTTTCCAACATAAATGATGGAACTAACCTAACTTTGTGTAAATAGACCACAGTATAGAAATATGTACACATATGCAGTTGTGACTGCCGTGTGTCTTTTTTTCTGAATTTATACAAACACTATTTCATTTTATAGTAAATTTGTTTTTGCTAGTTTTGTGCAATATAGTAAAGGAAGTTTATGCTACAGATGCAATATAGTAAAGGAAAACTCATTTATGAACCTGTGATTAAAGCAAGTTTTTATTAAATTTAAACTTGTAACTAAAGTGCAAATAAATCTTAAACTGAAACTTTGCTTGTTTGCAAAAATTTGTTTAATAGCCACTTGGTTCTGCCTAATGGAAATTGTTTGCCTTCAGTGTTTCGTGCTTTTGATAATTTTAATAGACATGCAGCGTCAGACTAATTAATGACATTCTATTTAAATATTGGTGTTACAAGAGTGACACTGGAGTGTTTTCACCTAAAATGAGTTAATGAAGCAAGAGTCTTGTTACAAAAATGGTAATAGGACATTAGAGTCATAATTAATCTTTTAATACTTTTACTTTCAATACTTAAGTACATTTGAAGGCAAATACTTTTGTACTGTTACTCAAGTGGAGGTCTAAAGGGAGGACTTCTACCTTTACTGGAGTCATATTTTACCTTGGGTATTTCTATTTTAACTCAAGTACATGATTCGTGTACTTTGTCCACCACTGCAAATTTCTCGCAAACCATAAACTGGTCAGCAACTCCTTTTTGTATAAGTGGTTACAGAGTCAAAATGACTAAAGCTATGAAACTGTGTCATAATAGCTCTGAAACTGTGGTTTATCTAATTCTGCCTGTTACCTCAGTACTGCTCATGCGGATGGATGAAATGCCTGCAACATGTTCAAAATAGTTTTACAGGAGAATGTTTACCACTGTGTTACATCACCCTTCCTTTTAACAATACTTAATTTATGTATAAGGACTAAAGACACCACTTGATCAAGTTTTAAAATAATAAATTTACACAGTAATCACAGTTATACAATCATCAGCTGTGCAACCGTTCAAGGCCTTTGTTGTCGGCATTTAAGCTTAATGAAACACACATTTATAATGGGAGACGGTTCTGGACTGCAGAAAGGCCAGTCTCTTGTCAAATTTTGAAATAAGTGTGGACGTCCCTGAAAAATTAAAACAGAAAGCTATGATTTGTAAATATGCTTTGACCTAAATTTAAATTAAAACAGTATAAAGTCAGATGGGCAAGTTTGTGGAAATACCGTGGCCACTTCGATGTCACGAGGCCCACTTCCTGAAAGCAGTGTGGGCGCTGCTTGTGAGTGTAGATTTATCACAACCTCCACTCCTGCACACAGGCAGACAGATCCAGCTATTCAACAGCACAGGACTCAGACTGCTACAGAGATGCAAGGCTCTTCTAGACCCCTGGAGAATTTCCCCCTGCAGGGAGGTGCAGGAGATGGAACTGTGGTGATTCCCATACGCGAACATCCTAAAGATTACATAGTTTGGTCCTTGGCCACCATCTACTGTGGAAACCCACTCTGCCTGGGGCTGCTGGCCTTTTATTTCTCAATAAAGGTGAGTACAGCATAACAGAGTTGTAGAGATTCTCAGAGTGAACAATCAGCGTGTGGTTGTTATGAAAATGAAAAGCTAATTTATTTTCTTTAAACTGTTCAGAAGATTATGAGGTCATTTTTTTTTTTTTGAGAATTGTTCATTTCTTAACTTTTCTTAACTGTTTTTATTTTTCATTTTTTCTTATCATAATTTTATTATATGTATGTCATGGATATTTTAATAAACTTTTCTTTTAATACAAGTAATTTATTATACATAAGTATCTTTTACTGAGGAACCATTTAAAAAATATTCTGAAATAAAAGTATTAATTATGAATGTGACCACAGGCGTACTGCACATGAAATATAATATAATATAATATAATATAATATAATATACTTTTAAACTATAGACACATTTTAGATTGTTGTATATTAATACATCAAATGCATAATACAATATTCGGTAACACTTTACATTAAGGGATGCAAAATAATTGATCATTATCGGCTAATTAATAATTACATACTCATTATTTGTTATTAACTGCTTATTAAGAATTAGGTACAGATTAAGTACTTAGTAATTGAGTACATTGTTAATTTGTCCTTAGTTCACAGTTTATTTACTCATTAACTGTGTACTGCTGCTTTTTACACTGCTAGTGAACTGATAAGTGTGTTCAATCATATAAATAAGTAACATGAAAACTAGGAATTACTTATGTGTTAATCTCATTAATGATCCGTTAATTATTCTACAGATCCGCCGTTACATATTCCTCTTCTGTGCAGTAATGCATGGAACATTCATTGGGCTTTGCTGTACACTTCATGTGACCGCCACATATTCAGCTCAGACATATTCAGAGCTGTCTTTACATTTTCACCATTAATTACTCCTTACTTTATATCACTTAACCATTAATTACTATTTTATGTCTCCCTCCAAGTGAACTGATAGTCTTCATAATTGTTATAATTACAATTATACTACTTATATTACAAATGCATAATTTAGAGCAGCCTATACACACTCACTGTGAATCAGAGAAGAAACTAAAGTGGACATACAGGTCTAAAACACAGGCCCCTGATTAAAAGACAAATGTGGACAGTTGCCTTTAAAAACATAAGCATGAAATATGCACATACTGACAATATCTGTCATACTATTTTCTTATTATCTTAAATTAAAAAGTCTTTTTGGAGCAATAAAATGAAAACTCAATCTTGCATCTCTAAAAAATCTAAATCTGTTATTGGATGAGATGTGCAAGTATTAATGACTTGTTTTAGTTTAATAAAAAAAAATGAGCTCTTTATTGTATTAAATCATTGAGAATAAATGTTAAGTGATTATATATGTATATTTTTCTATTTATTAAAAAGACACAAAAAGAAGTAGAGAGAAATGTCAGCAACTAGTGAAGTCTTAATCATGAGTTTGTAGTGTAATAAATAGCAATTTGATCACTTTACTGGGAGTGACACAAAGTAGTAAATAATGAATAACAATAAATAAATTAATTAACAGGTAATTAATGGGAATAAAGGGGATTTTGCAAAACTAGGAGCCAGACGTCCAAAGCATTTAATGGCTCTAAAAGCTATATCCCATTAAGTTATTATACAAAATGGTTCTGAATGCGTTGCTCGATACCTGAAACATTGTTTTGTGGTAGTTTTGTTATAAAGTTTTGGCCTAAAACGCATTTTTAACATAAACTACTACTCCAGGATTAGTTCTGTGTCTCCTTTCAAAACAGCATTCTCAACTGAGATCAATGTGCGCAACCTAACGTGCTTTTGTAGTCACTAGCCTGTAGCTACAGCTGTTCAACACGACTAACCGCCGGTGTTTTATCCGATTCAGTTCCCCCCCAAATTCACATTCCCTTTGACAAATCAGATCCTCGGCCATGCGCATTCACTGAACAGAAAACAAAGCCAAGCAGCACTGGAAATACAGAAAGTAAAAAGGTTCAAAAATAGGTTTGTACAGCAGCTGTATTCACCCAATCGGTGACAAACAGTACAAGAAATATTTATGAGTTATGAGTATTATTTACTGTTTACTTTAATTGAAATTAATATTTTTCACATAATCTCAAATATGCCGTGTTGTCTTGGGTGGATTTAAACTGGGGATTGGGTGAAAACGAGCAGTCGTTTAATCTTTTTTTTTTAACCTTTTCGCTTTCCGTAGTTCCAATGTTGCTTGGGATTGTTTTTTTGTTCAGTATATGTGTGTGCCTGAGGACCTGATTCGTCAAAGGGAATGTACATTTGAAGGGGGGACTAAATCAGATATAACACCGGTAGCAGCTTTTATTTACAGTTTATTGGGAGAGAGAGAGAGTTTATTGGGACAAGAGAGAGAAAATAACCCGCCGAAGCAAAAGAACCCAGGGCAAATGGAAATTGACCGTGTCAACAACAAACTACTTGTTACTCTGCTCACCACTTTTTAGGGCAGGACAGTGAGAGAACTCTGATCTATCGCAGTGAAAACTCAGATAAACTATGAGTTTTGCGGACACAGTGTGGAGGAACGCCACCAACCCAAACAACACAAAAGGCGTGCAGGGCAGAGAGGTACCTACAGGGCGTTATAAGGAAAAAATAGTGCTCAAAAACGTATTTCTTTGAATTTAGCACTGTTCTACAATTATCAGCATAACATATAAGACTGTATAAGACACAGGTTAGTTCACTGGTCATTTTGGAAAGCAGATAAAATAGTGATATGTGTACTGTAGACATATGGTTCTTAGTACTATAATGGTGAACAATTTTGACTCAGTAAATTATTCTAGAAAGGCGCAGTTCACACCAAACTACTCTGAATGATTTTGTTTACATCTAAACGGTTGAGTGATAAAGTAATTTTGCAAAATTGGCGTCCCCTTTAACATATATATATATATATATAGCTCATTATTGAAGTAGTTAACATTGGAAGTACATTTACGGAATGAACAGACAGATTAACTAATGTAGTAACACTTAATAATCCATTATTCATAACAGATAATTACCATATTTCCTCGTGATTTATTTGTGCATCGTTTCTAGATTACTAAGGAATTGTATTGTAAAGCATTGCAAAAAAAGTTAAATTAGATTAATAATCTACATTTAGAATTTTGTTTTCCTTCACCATCCAGGGGCAACGCTAGGGTTAGTGGACATCAAGGGCTAAAATATATTATGACAATTATTTTCTGTAAAGTTCTACCACAGGTTTGAGTAATTTAATTTTAGACAGTACTACAGGAATATTGTATTAAGACGTTCTTATTATAGATATTACAGATCACTCATACAGAAGTAATATTGAGCTGCACTTTATTCGTTTATTTGACAAATACTGAGTCACAATACATCCATTATCACCACTGTTAGCGTTCTAGCTACTGTGGTAGGTACAGTCACAAATTTCTCTCGATGAAAAAAAACATGTCTGGTGGAAAACAGATGTTTGACTTTCTGGTGGTTATGGCACATAATCCTATTACATTACATCACTTTACTTCACAGGAATATGGTTTTGTGTCAGTTTCCATTATTTTGTTTCCAAAGTTTTGGTAAGGTTATTTGACGAGAAATCTATGTAATTTTCTGAACGCACTGATCATTTATCATTTCACATTTCATTTTCATGTTACATGAAATGTCATAGTAAATGAAATTGTCAGAATGCCCCAGTGTATTTTTTTGTATGACCTGTGTGTGTGTTTCAGTCCAGAGACCGGAAGATAGTGGGAGATCTGGAGGGAGCAAGAACATACGGATCTACCGCTCGTTGTTTCAACGGATGGGCCCTCGCTCTGATTATTATCACCATAATAATCGTCATCATCGTAGTGGTTATGGCTGTCAAGGGTGGCTTAGTGGCATACAGTCTGCTTAACAAAATATAAAAAACTGTTGTCTCTGTCTCAGCTTTGCTAAGCAAAAGGATCATTGTCAGAATGAAAGCTTTTCATGTTGATCTCATTAACATTTCACGCTTTGTAACTGGATGCTTTGTCTTGTTAGAGATATTTTTTGTGAACGAAAAGTAAAATTTCTCTTACTTTTATGAAAACTGAATAATTAAAGAGACTCCATACTCGAAACATTGACAGACTGTGTTCGTTAATGCGAGACATAACCCCTTGTGTATCCTTCTTTGGGTTTCTCTTGTTCTTCTGGGTTTTCCTTGAGTCCCTTTCTATAGTTTTCAGGGACATATTACATAGGAGTTCTCCTGAGAGAAAGTGCTGAGACCTCTCAATCAGTCACTTTCCGCATCCGGAATTCTTTGTCTTGGCTTCCTTGCTTCTTTATTTGTCTACCTTTTCCTTTTACACGGGTCCCCCTCTCACAGCGTAACTCACCCCCCTGGGTGAGTTACCCTATTACAACATGTCAAGTGTGCAAAAACCATGTGTTTATTCACACATGAAATTCATTACGAGACCAACATTCCAAAAATGTCAGGACAAAGAGGCGTCTCTTTCAACTCAGTCACATTGTATAAACATGGTAGAAATTTGTAACTGAACTGTTAGCACACCTGTCATTGTCAGGCTGCTGAGACAGACATTAACTCAAGAGCCCCCTCCTAGGAGGGGTGTCCACATCATTACTGGGCTTTTTGTGTAAAATTTGTGCATCAAAAACTAATTTGTTCACATTTTCTTTCAAACCAAAACAAGTCATGATGCAAAACCATAATTAGCTCTACACACATGGAGGAATAAATGTAACACCTCATCCAAAATATTCCATTAGAACAGCAACAGCAACATCCCATGAGTTCATAAGATGTCTCTCAAAGAAGTCTGAATTAAATACTTCTAAGCTAATTTACCTTGTTTGCTTTCTTTACTTTTTTCTGGGAAACACCGCAATTCCAACACTTATGATCTTTTCTGTTCTGGTTACTAAAAGATGGCCAGCAAACCTCTGAGATACCGAGTACCAGTCATGAAAAATATGAAAAATATCATTATAAAACAAGTTAGCCTATTTCCCTGCATACATTGTGGTGTTAGTGGTCTTTCAGGTATTTTGGGTAATCATAAAAGACAAAATAGTTTACAAACAAAACTGAGCTTGTTCTGAGCATGTTATGTGTTTGAGCCAGCATGTGTGTGGAGCCCAGAAAGGTACCTTTAATCTATATATTAACATAGTTATATAAAAAAGAGTAGAAAGTATGAATTAAATATAAAATTGTAGAAATGATGAAGTAATTGAAATGTATAAAAACCTACCTTACAAACTCACACACCCTCACTGTGCCATACATGCACACATTCACATTGCTCTAGTGCTGACTAGCAGAGTTATCGCACCCAGTTGTTACACTGAAGTTATTGCACAGGTTGATCCAAATTGCACACGAGATATGTAATTATGGTTGATAACAACTATATTGTTATCCAATTTATATTATTCTCGTCTTTTATTATTATTATAGCCGTTTCTTTGCCGCGTAACTAGTCCCGCAGCTTTTGAGATATCGACACCATTCCAACTCCAGATTGTCCGGCCTGATTGTGTGATGCGTGCTTGTATACAGCTTTTTGATCGGATGCACGGATTCCGTGTGGCAAGGGAATTTTGCAGAATTTTTTCCCATAGAGAATGAATGGGGTGAACATTTGCATGCCAATCTAAGGTACTTCTGCTTGTCCGAACGACACCGTTTTTCATACACTATCTCAGGGCAGGCCCCCAAGCATGAATCCACTTTCGTTCTGACCCGCACTCATCCATTTGTCGTTTTATTCCATCTTTCGTCTCTCTCATAGGCTTACATTGAGCGGACTGTTGGCAGCATGCCAGACATGATGTCACAATGGGCCGTTAACTCACACACCCATCCAAACTCACGCATGGAGCCCAATGTCTCACCCACTCCCAGCCTAATGCTCAGCAGTGTCAGCACACATAATGATTTTTTTAAGGTGGAACTGCTTTTAAGGTGGAATTGCACTTAGCTAGCACAAACACTAATCCACTGCCGTACTGACCTGCACTCCTCTTTGGGTCATTTTTTCATCCCTCGTTCCTCTCATTGAGTCTCATTCATTTTCGCCACCACTCAAATTCTATTACTTCTTTGCCCGACACCCACCAAAATGCAAGTACTCACTCAGGTTACTGCTCCACGCCCTAATGCACAGCCATACTGACCTGCACTTGTCTATTTGTCATTTTTTCATCCCTCGTTCCGCCCTTAGAGTCCCATTCATTTTCACCACCATTTAAACTGTATTACTTCTTTGCCAAACACCCACCGAAATGCAAGTACTCACTCGGGGCAACGCTCCAAGCTCTAATCCACTGCCATACTGACCCGCTCTCCTCTATTTGTCGTTTTTTCATCCTCGTTCCGCCCTTAGAGTCCCATTCATTTTCACCACCACTCAAACTCTATTGCTTCTTTACTCAACGGCAAACAAACTACATATACTCACTCAGTGCAGGTCCCCAAGCTCCTATCCAAAGTCATTCTGACCTGCACTCCTCTATTTGTCGTTTTTTCATCCCTCGTTCCTCCCATAGAGTCTCATTAATTTTTGCCACCACTCAAACTCTATTACTTCTTTGCCCGACAGCCACCAAAATGCATGTACTCGCTCAGGGCACATCCCCAAGCTCTAATCCACAGCCATACTGACCCACACTCCTCTGTTTCTGATTTTTTCATCCCTCGTTCCGCCCTTAGAGTCCCATTCATTTTCGCAACCACTTAAACTGTATTGCTTCTTTACTCAACGGCAAACAAACTACATGTACTTACTCAAGCCAGGTCCCCAAGCTCCAATCCAAAGTCATTCTGACCTGCACTTCTCTTTCTGTCATTTTATCATCCCTCGTTCCTCCCATTGAGTCTCATTCATTGTCGTCACCACTCAAACTCTATTACTTCTTTGCCTGACACCCACCGAAATGCATGTACTCACTCAGGGCACATCCCCAAGCTCTAATCCATAGCCATACTGACCCGCACTCCTCTATTTGTCGTTTTTTCATCCCTCGTTCCTCCCATAGAGTCCCATTCATTTTCGCCACCACCCAAACTCTATTACTTCTTTGCCCGACAGCCACCGAAATGCATGCACTCACTCAGGGCACATCCCCAAGCTCTAATCAATAGACATACTGACCTACACTCTTCTGTTTCTCGTTTTTTTCAACCCTCGTTCCTCCCACAGATTCCCATTCATTTTCGTTTCCTTTAGGAAATGCACTTTTCTAGTTACATTATGTATGTGTATTTAGACGTCTGTGAGTGTCCTATTAAAATACTATCATATGATGCAGTGTTCATGAGGATGACTGCCAGACGTTACTGAGACAACGTTATGTAGTGCATTGTCCATGAAGACAATTTCCCTGCTAAAGTAACTGTTCCTGAGCCTGGATATATGATTAGCTAGAGTCCTGTACCTCCGGCCTGATAGAAGGAAATGAAGGAGTGATGACTGTTCTGTACAGGTTTGTTAATCTGTTGCAGTACTTTCTGCTCAGTTTTGTTACAGCTGGCATATCACACTCTTCACTGTCTAATTGCACAGCACCTGACAGGATGGACTTCATCTTTTCAATCTTTGCAGGTAGTGCAAAGACTGTGCTTTGCCTGTGATTGAGGATATTTTAATGCCCCATAGCTGGTAACTGTATCTTTGAGTCACCTCAGGCCTTGTGGTCTGAGAAACTTCAAGACTCCTGGCATTCAGAGTTTCCTGGCTACTAGCCTGGTGCAGTATGCAGCATACAGTATATACTATAAATATGCACAGTATATGTACTGTAATATGTACAGCATACACTGGTGCAGTATGCAGTATACAATATTAGTGCAGTGTGCAGTATACAGTATTGGTGCAGTATGCATTATGTACCAGTACATACCATACTGCTGATGGTGAAGAAGAAGAGAAGCTGGCAAAAGAGAAGCTGGTAGCAGAGACGGCACAGGGATGGCCAGTGGCAGAGAGGATGGCGGAAGAGATGGTGTGATAACCAGCCGGCTAGGCACATCTGCCTCCTACAATGGTGAAAGTGTGTGAGTCATACTGTGCACATAATCTACAAATGGCAGACCAGCCATGATGGCCACCATCCAGCTGTGCCTGGCCCTGGAAGGAGAAGTGCTCCAGGTGCTCACGGACCTGCCAGCGGAACAACAGAGCGACCTAGCGGCATTGACTGCGGCTCTCCATGAGCGCTTTGGGCAGACATTGGCAGCGCTTTTACCCAGGAGGCTACTATTCTGCAGATGGAGGCTAAAGTGAAAACACGATGGTTCGACAGGCCATCTATGTGGCTGCTGCCCCTTGCTCTGGGTTGCAGAACGGGCGTGAGAGAGTTGTGGTATTCAAAACTACACTGCACGCTCTGCCTTGCCTCCAGTTGGTTTGAGGTGTGTTTTTGTGTTGTTTGTGTTATTTCTTGTTGGGCTGTGGTGTTATAGTGGGAGGTTGTGTGCCTGTCATTAGAAAAAAAACTGTATGGCTAGAAGTACCTGTTGCTCCCTGGCTGTGTTTATATGAGACTTTTCTGCTAGTGTAAATAAAAGAGCACTTCTTGTGGCAGAAATAGTGGTCTGTCCTGTGTCAAATTGTCAAATAGCAAGTCCCTGGGATTCTAATGAACATCTACGGAATGTAGATAAAATCTGAAAAATAGCGGAAATAATACAGCTTGTCCATTAGGGGGCAGTGCCTACTCATATTCTGACATACTTTATAATACCTAAGTAAGGACTGACTCACCAGAGAAAAGCAATGTTTAGATTTGTAGTGTTGATTAATGATGCTGTTATGATGATGGGAAATATTCACAGTTTTGTCCACATTTTGCTGTAAAACAATAGTTTGATTAATCTGATAAACTTGTTGGAACTGACTTATCAGAGAAAAGCATTACTGAGATTTTTAGTATCCACATTTTGATGTAAAACAGTAGTTTGACTAAACCAATTATATTGTTAATATTGTTAATTAACTAAATTAAGATTGGACTATTTCTTTGTTTAAAAGGTTTTATTTAAAGATCAGGAATGTAGGTGAGACACTGCAGCAGCAAAGTTAATATTTCTGATCAAAAATTTCTGTAGCAGAATCAGCTCAGTGTGCAGAGAGGCTGTAGAGGACCTGTATGGAGGGGCAGCAGCACCCTGCCCTGTTCTCCACATAATAACAGACCTCTCTCTCTCTCTCTCTCTCTCTCCCCTCTCTTTCTCTCCACCCCTGCATACTGTGGATATAAGCTGGAATCAGGGTTTCTGGGGCTGCAGTGAAATCAGTGCTCTCAGTCCTCTCAGGTCAGCAGCAGGATGGACAACGCCACGTACAGCTACTCGACCGACTGCACTCCTCTCACGAGCTGTAAGTCTGCTCGCAAGCCAGCCGGCTCCACAGTGGTGAATATGGGCGCAGCCGGGAAAAAGCCCCCCAACGACTACCTGGTCTGGTCCCTCTGCAACACCCTGTATGTCAACTTCTGCTGCCTGGGCTTCATGGCCCTCATCTACTCCATCAAGGTGAGAAACAACAGCAAGGTCATGTCTCTCTCTCCCTCTCTCTCTCTCTCTCTGTGTAGCAACCTCTAAAACTGTAAGAGCCTGGGTGTTGGTCCATACTTAAGTTTTTCCCTCTCATAACTACAAAACTTAGATATTATATCCATAGTAGTTAGTGAAAAATGTATAGTACTTACTAGATCATTTATATTAGTTACTGGAGAAGTTTTTATATTAATTGCTGAATAAAAAGGCTGCAGTTTAAAGGGTTAACAGCTGCTTCTGTGATGCAACTGAACAAAAAACAAGAAGAAGGTAAATCACATGAGAGTACCTACTCTCAGTGTGTGACAGTGTGTTAGCTGAAAGCAGAAATAGACCCTGTCATGGTCGTGTCCAGCACCCAGACCTATTGAGCTAGTAATGCTGCTTTCAGGTCTGATGTAAAAACAGCAGCAGACACATTTGAGCAGAAAGTGATTTAACCTGAGCAGAATGTACACTGAAAAAAGTGATGTACTGAGACAATGAAAAAGCATAGAAGAGAGCAAATTTAAGAGAAAGAAGGGAAAGAGAGATAACAAAAGAGAGAGAGGGAGAGAGAGCTAAAGAGAAATAAAAGAAAATGAGGAGAGAGAGAAACTGGAGAGATAAAAGAAAGAACAAAATAAGGAGAAGAGAAAGAGGACATAAAAAGGGGAGAAAGCAGAGAGAAAACAGGAGAGAAAGAGAGATAGAGAATGAAAAACAGGAAAGAGATGATTGAGAAAGAAAAGAGCAAGAGAGAGAGAGATAGAGAGAGCAGTAGCAGGCCACACTCCCTCTGCGATGCTGAAATTAGAGAGGCTGGAGTTTATAAATGGAGTGCTGTAATTAGTAGGTAGCTAATGGTACAGCCAGTCCTCCGGATTACAGACAGCACTGCAGACATTGCACTCTCTCTTTCTCTCTCTATCTGTCTATGTCTCTCTCTCAAACATACTCATACATTTATGTCTTGATTACACTGCAAAAAAGTACACACCCCAGTTCTACGCAGCAGAAACTCACACAGACATTCACCCACTGTGACCATCAACAATAAAATTTCTATTTAGCTAAACGGCAAACCAGACATCCGCGTATCTGATGAGCTGTGACTTCCTCAGACCATAACATGCTTGTGTACGTGCGTGTGCGGTTTCTCTCTGCAGGCGCGAGACCAGAAGACGCTGGGAGACTTGCGTGCTGCTCAGGAGTGTTCGGACAAGGCCAAATGGTACAACATCCTGGCCTCAGGCTGGAACCTGCTGGTGCCTCTGCTGATGTTGGGCCTGCTGGTGCTGCTGATCGTGCACTTGGGAAGCTCCCAGGGAGCCTTCGACTTCTTCGGAGAGGACGGCTTCCAGAACTTCATGAAGCTGTTCGGCAGGTAGACTGACAGACAGACAGCAAAGGAACCAAACAACAACAACAACAACAAGCCGTGGACTTATCACCCTCTGTGCCTCGCAAAATGTGTCTCTCTGCTCTTTGTTTTTATCTTATTACCAATGTCTTATTGTATTGTTATAATTGTTATGATTTTTTGTATGTTCAGAGTCTTGTATGCTAAATGAGAACTTTCCAGTCGTTTCCAAAAGACAATTTTCCCTCTTTATTTGAAGTAAATGTGACTTTTTAGTGGAATAAAATATTTAACTTCATGAATAACTTTGCTCTCATGTCGCTGTGTTGGGGATTTGTGGAAAGCGTTGTTAACTTGAAAGCTTCTGAGATCTCTCACTGAAAACTGCTTTTAAGGGAAATTAGTCTTTCATTAGTATTTCAAAAAATCATTGTTTTAATTATAAACATAAGTCACCTGGCTGACTTTTATTTGTTTAACCTCAAAATATTAAGTTAACAACACAACAATATTTGTTGTATGTATTGTTTGAAATTCAGTAAAATAAACATTTTAAGGTTGTCAGGTTACCTACTTAAGTTAAAATATAGTGAAAAGTTTTTACAGTGTATTGTCACTGTTTCAAAACCTTGTATCTCCATTTCATTTATTTATTTATTTATTTATTTATTTGCTAGCTGCCGTTTAGTGGTAAAATCTTGTTACTTTAACTTCCACTGAAGGTTAGGGAAGTTTTTTCCTTCTCCTGTAAAGTTATGTTTCTGGAGACATAAGGTTTTGTTCCAACAGTGCTAGTGTTTATGGAGACCTCCAGAGCAGAGCACTGGCCTGAATGATGCTGGTCTTTCACATATCCAAACTTTTAATGGTACCATTCATTAAGCAGATCTGACCACTCGCCACCTGTAATATCTTACAGCGGTAAGTGGTCAGAGCGGGTAGAGTTTGTTCTCTTCATGCTAAAAAGCCATAAGGATCATATAGAACCGTTTTTGTTGAATCTCTTGTGAGAGATGAACATGGCACTGTGGTCTCTCCTCTGTAATAGAGTGCTGTATGTGTGCTGTGGGCTGCCCTGCCCTGTTGGGTTCCACTGCTGACCACTCCTGGTCCTGCTGGTATTTATATGATCTAAATAACAGATCTGCTTGCCAGTGCTCCAGTCCTGCTCTATTTCTGCCGACTAAAAGAGTGGAGACAGATGTGGTACAGCACGATTAAAGAGCAGGAACACACACACACACACACACACACACACACACACACACACACACACACACGCACACACACACTCTCTGAAACACACACACATGCACACTTCAATTAAAGACCAAATATGCTCACCCAGAATACATTACAAGACCTCTGTGATCACACACATAGACCTTTAACTCTGACTCGTATTACATGACAGAAGCGGCTTATGCCAACAGACACACACCTGCCTCAGACACACAGCTAGAATTTAAAGGGGAATTCCTCTAGTTCTTCTAAATGTCTTCATAACTCAATCATCAAATTGTAAATAAAGTTATTTGCAGTGGATTGATTTGAAAAGCTCCGTTTTAGAGAAACTGACTGAGTCTGAATTGTTCACAGTGGTGGTGATGAAATGAAATGGCTATATTTGCACTGTGACCTCTGATTCCAATCAGCTGGAGTGTAAAGAAATCTGAGAAGTTTAATTTCTCTATAATCAAACCACTCTGAAAGACTCGGTACATCTCAGTGATTGAAATATGCAGTACGTTTAATAAAATCAGTGGAATTACCCTTTAACAACAGACTTATATGCTGTGCAATTCAATGATTTGTGCAATTCACTAAACAACACAAACGTAAAGAAAGAGGCTTTTATATTCATATTAACTAATTAATCCATTGACCTACACTGACACAATGGATGGCCTGAATTTAGTTGATTTAAATTTGTACATCATTTCTACATGGATAAAATATCAACAAAGTTATTGTCAAAAGACAAAACTGTGCTGGTGTAATATGTTTCATTCATGTAAAAATGATGTACACATTTAAATCAAGCAGATTCATCATGTTTTTCAGAGTAGGTTTTTTATTTAAGACATTATATTATATTGTGTTACATTCAAATATTATATTGTAATATATTATATTCTAAGGCCTAGCTTTAGTAAATCTGCTGTCCTAGTTTAACAACACATACAGGTCTTGTCCTAAAACATACTTTCCCCACAGGTCAAAAGATCAAAGGTAGTTGAGACCCATTTCAAATATTAGTGAAAAGCTAACAAAACTGTTCCACGCTGCAGAGTCTGCATGACCCCCGATTCCTGAACACGCCATTGGCCCTGAGGGCCTGACGTCGCTTTCACAAGCGCTTAAACACTCTCAATACAGGTTCGATGTGACAGAGCGGGACTTTACACCTGAATTGAACCAACACCGCCAAACCAGCTGAGTCTGCTCCTTATGACCGGATCCTAATGACCAGCTTCTAGCAAACAGCTGACAAGCTCCTAGCAACCAGACCCTAACGACCAGCTCCTGGCGACCAGACCCTATAACCAGCTCCTACTGACCAGACCCTAACGACAAGCTCCTAGTGACCAGACCCTAGCAACCACATCCACGCGATCCATCTCCTGGTGACCAACCTCACGTGCCATAATGAACGTGAGCAGGTACACTTTTGCTGTGACTAAACGATAAGCTATATCACCTCACAAAATATTTGGTTAAAAATACCAACGTCAGTGTAGGTATCCAGAGTTACTGTTTCCTTTTCATTAGTTTCATTTCATTAGGCAATTAAAACTCTCTGTGCAGACCTGTCTTCTTAAACAAAATCTAGCTCTATGAAGGGCAAAATTCAAACACTAATTGTTCAAAACATCAATTTGAGTAGACCTGATCAGGCCTAGACCGCAACTATTGAGATAATTGCCTGATTGCCATAGATATTTGAAGCAAAAAGGCTTAAAGAAGAATCAAAAAGGATAAAAATCTTTAATGAATATTGCAGACAATACGATACTGCCACACTTTATTAATAAATAACCAGAACTGGGTAGAGTGACCTAAACCCACATTTAAGTAAAAAGTGTTACTCTGGTGAAATAATGACTCAGGCAGAAGTAAAAGTACCTTTTCACATAACAACTTAAGTAGAAGTACAAAAGCACCAGGAAAAAATACTGAGTACTAAGTAATTAATAGAACTGCAATGGAACTTCATAGTACTTCTAGCATCGCCACACACTCTCAGAAAAAAGGTAACTGTCACTGGGGCAGTACCCCTCTTGTCACTGGGGTGGTACCCTCAAGGGTACATCTCAGTACCTTTAGTCAGGTAACATGATTGTACCATAATTATAAAATATAAAATTTTATTTTCTAAGTTGTATTGACTCCACACACCCTGTCTCATCTCCAGGCTTTTTATTTTATTGTTCTGTTTAAAAACATGTTAAGTTATGAAAAGGTACAAATATGTACTATTCCAATGGGAAAAAACATACTTAAGGGACACAACCTTTATTTCTAACAGTGTAGGAAGTGAAGTTTGTTGAGCCATGTTCTTTTGTTTTTGATGTGCTTTTGGTCTAAAATAAAATACTGTCACCTCATATAATTAATTTTATATTTACATATAATTCACTAATAGAATGAAATTGAACATTAAGAATTAGTACCTCAATGTGAATAACTTAAATGTACTGGGGTAAAAAGTAGATGTCTTTACTCACTGTTAAAAATCCATCAAAATTTTACTTTAGTACATGTAACTATGTAAATGTAACTAGCTACTACCCACCTCTGTAAATAGCCACAGTGGATAGCCACAGTTGGAGAAGAACCCTACAGTCAAACAGACTCATATAAAGACTCATACAATTTCATATTCATTCCATTTTACAGGTCTTGCTTAACAGTCAGGTCACATATTTGACAGAATGTAGGTTGTGTTTGCATATTTGCTGTTGAGGAGTTGGATGACCTCATGTTCCAGGCCAACACAAACTGTGAAGTTCTCTTCACATCAGAAAACGACCCATTAAGAAACTGAAAAGTGTTTCTACTTACAGTGTTTTAGGTCATTTTAACTTAACTGGATTTATAGTTGGGGATGGGTAGGTATTTTGTGTGACCGCGCTGGTGGTGTTTTAGGGCACTTGGGTGGATCACACACTCCATGTTCATGCTCACAAGCTAAAATTAGCAGCTGCAGCAGATGTCTATATAGAGTAGATTTCTGTGCTGTTGGAGTTTAAGGTATAATCTTCTCCGCTGGGAGATTTTACCGGTAATGATAAATGGTGCAGTTCATCAAATGAAGCTTTCTGGGTGTTGTTCAGATCCCACCCAGTTCCCGTAATAGCTTGTAAAAGCATGTATGCTATGGTACAGTCATGTGTCTGCATTCGAGCAAAAGTACTGAAAACCCTTTTTTGCGTCATGCTGTAGTGTTGACGTGGTATCTGTAATATGTGTAAACCCACTTAACTGTTATGGCTTGATTTTGATATCTAAACACACACAATTTTTATCCCCAAGGAACTCCAAAATGTAATTTTAATCAAATGCTTGTGCATGAAAGCCTATTCATCTTGCAATAGGATTCTGATGTTCAGATCAAAAGTGGTTTGCAACTATATCATGCTGTTGGTAACACTATATGCATGTTTTTCAGTCCACTTTTAGTCTTACTGAATGAAAGAGAGAGGCCACTTTAATGTTTTCATCTCGAAGTAATCATTCTCCAACAATCTACCAGACTGTTTTGGGAAAGAAGTCAAGCCTAGACTTCAGAAGTGCAATATTCAAACCAGTGACATAGAAAAAGTAACTGAAAAAATACTTTATTGTGAGATAAAGTGTGTTAGAACCTAAAGGTGTAAATGGACAATCATGTTTTTGTCTTCTTTTTCTCACCATGCATCCATTCTGGACACATTCAAAGCCAACCCATCTGACTCTACTATGAAACACAATGAACTGTGGGATTATGAGTTTAAGTGTGGATGTTTATTGTCCTGTTGACTTGAAAACAAAGGTTCCACAATTTTTTTTTTTTGAGCAATGCCATTGAAGAACCACTTTTTGTGCTTAAAAGATATTTGAATAAGACATTTCTAAATGCGAAGAACCTTTGAAAGGTTTAAAGGACCTTCATGTAATGCAAAGGCTGTGTACCAGTTTAATGGTTCTTCTTAGAACCTCTACATTCTGCTGAGGTTTTTAAACTTGAAAAAGGTTCTTGACACTCAAACATTTCATCATATGTCAAGGTTCTCCAAAGAACCACCCACTGAAAGGTTTTTTTATAGAACCTAAAGTTGTTCTTCCATGGCACGTTTATTTTAAAGAGTGCAGTTACATTGAATTGTGTTTGCCAGCAAAAACAGTTGGGCATTTTGTTGAGTAAGCTCAGTCTCAATCAAAACATTATACTCAGAGTGCAATGTCCTGTTTGGAGTTTAGTCTCTTGAATGTGAGTTGTTTAGAATTCGAGCCAAACGTTTGCTTCTCTCCATCACACTTGATTTGACGGCATGATAAACACTATTGATCTGTTCTGTTTGCACAGTGGATCTGTTCTGATTGTCCTCTGGCTTCTGTCACAACAAACCACAGCTAACTGTCTTCATCATACAGACAATCTAATCTATACTTTCTGAAATGGGCTTCTCACTTCCCACATCCAAAGGCAAATAAATAAATAAATAAATGAATGAATAAATAAATAAATAAATAAAATCTCTGTATAAAGAACTAAATGAGCAATCCATTGTGAGCTGTCCAGTGTCTACAGTCTACTCTCAATGTGTGTCAGAGGTTAAAGTGACTCAGTCGTTGTTTATTGTACAGCCAAAAAAACAAAAAGATCAGGCTAGAGCAGTGAAAGAACAGTGAGTGAAACAAATATATAGATAGGTCGATAGATGCTACTGTGTTTAAGCAGTCTGTGTTGTGTTACCTGTGCAGGTGTCTGCTGTTGCAGGCAGAGGTTCAGGCGTTTATTGAGCACTGCATGCTGGCTGTGGGCACCAGACCCAGTCATGCCCACAGCCTGGCAGAGGTGCTGGTGGAGGGAGACATGCGCGGTCATTACAGTCACGGACTCAACCGCCTGGGTGAGTTTACCAAACTGGAGTACATTAAAGAGAAAATTCAGGTATGAAGATGGCTGATCCTGCTGTTCAACTTATTTATTAATATACTATGGGTAGTACGTCATAAAGTGTCAGAAACCACATAAGCAAGTCAAATTAATAAACATCTTGTCACAGTTTGCAGAAGCATTGGGTGGTGATTTAGGAGGTTTTCATGATGCTAAGATACAAACTTCCATTATTTGTTAGCTACTTTGGCCTCATAGAGTTTGGTGTTTGGATGTTAGACCACTGAAACTCGTAGCTCCAGTGCAGAACTAAAAAAGCAAACTTTAGACACCAAAGATTTGTGTAAGTTAAAAGTTGTGTTAATTTGGATTTTTGTTGAACTCTTACATTAACCACTGTGCTGTACACACAAATCATGACTGTTAGACTTAGGCCTTTAGTTTGGGCTGTGAATGTCAAAACTCTGTCAAAAATAGGGAAAAAACACTTCTGTGATAAAGTTAATTTCTGCCAGCACCCCCTGTGATTTTTAGCTGTGTCTTAGTGCTAAGTTAACAGCTATTCAGTTGAATCACTACTATGCACAGCTTTACATTATATATTGACAAATAATAACAGACACTGTGATGTAACTTTGTAAATTAACTTTGAAGAAGTTAATTAAACCTGTTACTGAGAGGATCTCTTTCCATTCTGTTCCAAAAATACTGAACATCATGCTCCTGTATGTGTGTGTGCATGTGTGTGTGCGTAGATTTGTATGTAAAGGAGATCCATGCAGGAATCTGTGCGCAGGAGGGGGAGCCTCTGCTGGAGAAAGAGTCGTTGGCCACGGCCCTGGTGAACGGAAGGAACCTCTTGGGTCCGGTGGTGGGAAATTACTGCATGAGTTTAGCTCTAAAGAAAGCGCGAGAAGCGGGCATCGGCTGGGTGGTGGCCCACGGCAAGTCAAACACAGCTTCATGTTTCTAATGCCTGTATTTAAAACCCACTCTTCAGTTCCTCACAGCATAGCTTACATATAAGTCTCAGAGTACAAAGTTTTTTATTAATGAAAGTCTTACAATTAATAAATAAATAATAGGCCTGCTGTTTAAGAGTAGTGGTAATAGTGATAACATGGTTTTGATGTTTAGGTGTTTGACTACTGAAACTACATGTGTATAATGTAAATATATTGGAAGTGCACTGGTGTTACCATGCACTGTTTTTTGTTCTGTTCAGGCTCCAATCACTACGGCATTGCTGCTTATTATTCCATGCAAGCACTGAAAGAGAACATGATTGTGAGTAGTCTGTAAGTGTATGAGGGAGATGGTGTGTGAGTAAGAGAGAGAGAGAGTTAGAAGGGGAGAGAAAGAAGGAGAGAGAGAAAGCAAGAAAGAGAGTGTTGAAGAGAGAGAGTTATGGAGAAAGAGTGTTAGGGAGACAGAGTGAGAGAGAGGGAGAAAGAGAGTTAGAGTGAAAGAGAAAGAGGGATAGAGAGAGAAAGCAAGAGAGAGATAGAAAGCGAGAGTTAAGGACGGAGTGAGAGAGAGAGTTAGAGACAGAAGGATAAAGAGAGTTAGAGGGAGAGAGAGTTCAGAAGAGAGAGATTTAGGAAGAGAGTCAGAGACAGAGGGAGAAAGAGAGAGAAAGACAGAGAGAGTCAGAATGGAGAACATTAGAGAGAGAAAGAGATAGATAGATAGAGGGATAAAGACAGCAAGGAGGAGAAAGAGAGAAAGAAGAGGAGGGAGAGTTGAAGAGTTAGAGAGAGATAGAAAGAGAGAAAGGACGAGAGGAAGAGTTAGAGAGAGAAGGAGAAAGAGTTAGAGAAAGAGAGAGAAAGAAAGAGAGAGAGGGGAAAAACAATGAGAAAGAGTGAGACAGAATTACAGAGAGAGAGAGAGAGAGAGAGAGAGAGAGAGAGAGAGAGAGAGAAGAAAGAAAGAGAATTCAGTGAGACAACTCTAAGTCTGTTTTGTGCCTGCAGGGAATGTCCTTCACTAACACCTCTCCTCTAGTGGTTCCAACACGAGCTAAAGAGGTGAGTGTTCATTATGACCTCTAACCTGTATAACTCTTAACCCCTTAAATGGCCCAAAGTTTTATTACACACTTCTATAACCTGAGAATAGCTCGGCCAGTTCAGTGAATTCATGGTAGTTACTGAATAATAAGCCTTAGTGTGTAATAAGCCTGAGATTTTCAGGTCAATTTTAGTCCCCCAAGATACAAACCATGCAAATGTATCAAAGGTGCATCATGGTCCTTAAGGTCCAATATGATGTTTTATTTTTTTTTAAGTACAAAGATTACTTAAAATCTGGAGTCCAGACAGGGTGTATGGAGTAAAAGCAACTGCAGTAGAATCTGCTACAATCATTTTTGTTTTGTTTTGTTTTTTCTTTCTTGATAGTGTATTTGCATGTTCACAGTGTCTCGTCTTTATCAACACTCACTGTACATGATATTTCCTCTCAGAGGTCAACAGAAAAACTTTCAATTCAGTGCAGGATTTTTCTTTGCCTCGAATTAAAGTTTCATGCCTGCTATTCCTTATTAATTTATTTTTAATTAATGAATTATTAATGACACTGTTTCTGCTGACTTCATTACTAGTATTTGCTCTGTCTGTGTTTAATTGTGCATTCTCTGCTTAGTGCACTGTGGGCACAAACCCCATTAGTGTAGCAGCTCCTGCTAAGAATGGAGACAGCTTTGTTTTGGACATGGCAACCTCTGCAGCTGCCCTCGGAAAGGTATGGAAACACACACACACACACATTCGCATACACATACCAGACCATCAACCCTCCAGCTGTTGATAGAGTGTGTTCACATTACAGGGTTGAAGTGGCAAAAATCTGATTTTTTCAGGGCTGTGTGAACACAAAACTTTGAGCCACTTTCATATGTGCTCATAGATCAGACATGACTCATGGCCATGTGACCAGAGTAAGAATGGTCAGATCAAAATTCACACTAAGGGCAGATATTGTGCACTTAAAAAATGTGAGTGTGAACCAACAAGGCAGACAGATCAAAGCAAAAATGGATAAAAGAACATGAAGAAAGCCAAAATTATGTACACTGTCTTCTCACTTCATACATTGTGTCCGTTTCTCATCTCTCTCTGTCTTCTCACTGACCGTGTGTTTGTAGGTGGAGCTTCACCACCGTAATGGCATCTCCATCCCAGAGGGTTGGGGGTGTGACGCAGAGGGCCGTTTCAGTACTGACCCCAAGGCTGTGCTGAGTGGAGGAGGTCTGGTGCCGTTGGGAGGCAGCGAGAACACAGGTCTGTTTCTGTCTGTCTCAAACACTTCCTACTCTGTGAGGTCTCAGAAACCCCAATTAGACCCCACAGCATCCCACAGCCACCTATTAGCTGCTCATGATCCCTGTCATTACAGCCACTAATACTATCAGTTCAGCTTTTAGATACGCGCTGTAAGGAGTCATAATGATCAGTGCAGTTGAAACTGGCGAAAGACCTTGTTAGATTAGGGTGTGACAGTTCTGTCTAAAATCAGCGGTGCAGTTAGGGTGGGCGGTTCTGTTGATATTGTTGCTTGTATGACCTTTTCCACATTTCTCACAGCACCCTGGCTAAATGGGTTGTAGAATCTTTGTCATCTTTGATAGGTTCATTTGGAACAGATTTTTAAATGGGCATTATTCATCCTGGATATGTAGTGATTTTTGCAGGCTTATTATTCAGCTATTAATCGTATTAGGCCTACTAGTATAATGCAATTCAGTAACTAACATGAGAGAGTTATGTAATTAAGTTTTTCTTCATCTAAATGTTTTTTTGGATATATGTTCACATTTTTATGTTAAAGTATAGAAAATACTTTATTTGTTTCATATACAAAACTGTTGCTAAATCTAATGAGCTAACATAATTTATGAAGCATATTTTGGTCAAAACATTAGTTTTTTCCGTGTCACTACTCATGTTATTTCAAATGCATACAACGAAGTTACAGGCTTATAGAATTAAAATTTCATTATGTAAGTGTTAAAGTAAAACTTATTTACATAATTACAGTTGTTGATCTGTCATATAATTTTTTCCCAGAAATGTGTTTGTCTCACAGTTATACTTTCTTACTGTGGCACTGACCAAAATGACTTAACTCTTGTGTGGTGTTCAGGTTTGTGGGACCCATTTTCAATGTTTACCAAAAGAACACATGATGCAGTTTAGTATTATTTCAACCCCAGATTCCTTGGCATTTGCTCATTTTCTGTGAAGAACATATAAAATAATACATTTTCAATGACTTCACTCTGTACATTCCCATCCCCTTTATATTGTAGTGGGTAACACCTCTGCCTTCTACACTGTAGACTGGGGTTCAATCCCCGACCTTGGCAAGCACCCTACACTATACCAATAAGAGTCCTTGGGCAAGACTCCTAAAATTACATTCTCCTACCTGTGTGAAATGATCAAATTGTAAGTTGCTCTGGATAATTTACATAGATGTAAATGTAATACACATTTACATTACACATGTGGTGTTTAGGTGAACCCGCAGGGAATAAAAGTGCAGAGGTGCTATGTCCCTTCACTTTGTTCTCTTCCTACATGGCCTGCTGTTAGTGTGTGTGTGTGCCTGTGTGTGTATGTGTTTGTATATATGTGTGTGTGTGTGAGGGTGGACAACATGGACAGGCTGCTGAAGGAGAACCTTACGCTGACCATTTGTGATATTTTAAACATCTGGTATTTTTACATAAGTTGTTATAACTGTATTGATTGAAAAAAAAAAAAATAATAATGCGGTGGGTCCACCAGACCACTGAGTAACAAAAACATCAACACCACACAAGGGTTAATAAAAAGACTATGTTCTAACGCTTTACTTGAACCCTATCATATAACATCAACATAACCATGCCATAAACAGGTCATGGCAGATGTCATATCCTGTTATGAGTTGTTGTGACAGATTCTGTTCAATAATAGAACAGTGTCACGATGAAGGTCGTAATGTGTGACATCATAACAGCTAACTAAAATGAGCATGTCATGACAGTAAACATTATGGCAACATTACAATCACCAGTAAAAGTAGCATGTTACTGTTACATTACTGAACATAATCTGTCATGACAGCTCACAACAAGATGTGACATCTGCCATGACATGTTTATGGCAGGGTTATGTCGGTGTTTTGTAGCAGGGTTCAAACAAAGTGTTACCATTTATTTCAAAACCAAAACAACTACTTTCTACTTTCAATGGAAACATAAGTTAGCCAAAGAGCACATGGATAAAAGTGTGGGAGGTCTATTCTCGGTGTCCCTTGATGCACAAAATAGCATAGTAAATTTAAAAATGTATTATTGCTGTTGAATTCAAATATGATAGAAGCAAATGTAACTACTGCTCAATGTCCTTCATCATGCTGAAATAGCATTTAAACTGTAAACAAATTTTAAACAAAAATGTGGATCGCCAAAGCTGCTCATATTCATAGAAATATCCTGTTACGGGAGTGAGGTAATGAAATGTGGACCCACATACGTGCCCTTAGAGTTTAAGTGGATTAATAATAACCTTTATAATGTACTTTACATACCAAACAGGGCTTTAAAAAGAGCAGATCCTCTCAACTGAATGTGTTTTGTTGAATACCACTACAACACATCCAGCTGTGCACAAACTGTCACAGTTTTTTTCCGTATATGTGTCAGGTGGTCATAAGGGCTACGGCCTGGGCCTGATGGTGGAGGTATTCTGTGGGATGCTCTCTGGCTCCCAATACAGTAAAAACGTCCGCACCTGGAGAATGACTGACCGCAGAGCTGACTTGGTATTTCACTCACATGTACTCACAAATACACACACAGTCAGTCAATATGGAAGATAGATTGGGTCACTTATCACACTCATTTGCTGTTAGCTCACGTTTCTGGATGAAGTGTTCCTGTACGTGTGCCTGTGTAAACTGTGCGAGCAGTGTCCTCTAGTGGTTGGCATGTACTTTGAAACACACAAAGTGTTCTGTCTCCACTCCAGGGTCAGTGCTTTGTGGCCATAAACCCAGAGAACTTTGCTCCTGGATTCAATGACAGAATGGCAGATCTGCTGTCCATGCACAGAAACCTGGCACCAGTGAGTATCTCTCTCTAACCTGCAGCAAACACATCACATTGTTTACCCAGACTTATTAGTCCTACAGCAACATGGTATATACGTATACAGTGCTGTGCAAAAGTGAGGGACCACTCTTCATTTATTTAATTCCCAGTTAAATATGCACCACTGAAGAATGAATTATGAATTTTTCAGGAGATATTTCTGAGGAGATGAGATATATGGTGAACCTGTTTAAGGAAGGGGAAAATATGTCAAAAATTTCCAAAAACTAGAGCTCAAAAAAAAATTAAACATATAAAGAAAATGGGACTCCTAACAACCATACAATACCAAATAGACCACCAAAACTGTGTCCATCAGATAAACGTTACTTCAAGCTTTCATCTTTGAGAGAGAGGAGAAAACCAAGCTTTACTCGTCCTTCAGATCTGAATAAATCCACAGGATTTTCTGTCCATCCTTCTACTGTGAGAAGAACAACTCAACATTATGAGTCTAAAAGGATGTGTAGCTGTCAAGAAGCTGTTAGAGAGAAAAGAAAATAAGAAAATAAAAAAAAATAATAATAAAAAAAAAAGAAATTTTGCAAATCAAAGAAAGAAGCTGTTGGAATTCACAGTCCAGACCTCAACATCATTGAATGTGTATGGAATTATTTGGATCATGAGGAGCAGAAAATGCACCTGACTGATCTTTGGAGGTGTGAAAAATATCCCTGCAGATTTCTGAAAACTGAAAGCAAGTCTCCCAAAAACAATGGAACCTGTTACAAAAACAAAAAAATTGACACACTAAATACTGAAAAATGCTGTTGATGCTTCTGTGTTATTTTATGTTAAATATATGTGTTTGCTTTTTTCCTGATGCTGAAAAATTATTACTTTTTTGCCTTAAATAAATGAAAGGTGCTCTCTGACTTTTGCCCAATGCTGTGTGTAAGATGTATGAATATGTCTGTATTTTCTTCTTTAAGTGCCTGATCTGTGTGTGTCTGTTCTCACTGTACTGCCGTAGGCAGAGTCTGGGATGCCTGTTTTGGCTCCAGGTGACCCAGAAAGGAAACACATTCAGATGTGCAGAGACCTGGGGGGCATTCCATACCACCTGAAAGTGGTCAACCACATGGTAAACACATAACACACACACACACACACACATACACACACACACAGTCTGTACAGTTTAAGACACACTAGTTAAATTTTCCACATTTAGGGAAAGTGACCCAATAAAGCCCATGTGCAATAAAAGCCCACCTGTTCACTTTTTTACAATACAAAACATACAGGAGATATTATAAAAACCTGATATAGATAGATTAAGAATTTGTTTGTTTCACATAAAATGTAAAAAGATACGCTCATGATACTTTTTGGTGTTTTGTTTTTGATTTATGCACAACCTTGCATTCCTGCTGTGCTCTATGCATTTCAGAAATCACCTCTAAACTTTGTTTTATGAGAAGAAGACATTTTTCTGGAATTTGGCAACTAAACATACTGATGAGAATGATAAAATGAAGAGATTGAGATCAAATAAAGCCCTGTATGATGCATTTGCTTGTTATTTAAAAGCCTAATTTGGTATTTGAAAGATTGTAAGATTGTAAGTGTCTGTGTGAGCCTGTCATGGTTCAGAATGATGGTCACACAGATAAATACAGTAGATCAAAGGTGGATTAAAACAGCTGATGATCGCAGTGACTCAGAAGACTTTGGAAGCTTCCTCAGACACCAAAAATATTCAGTGAACTATCTATAATTATAAGATACACGTTTTGCTGTTTTCGGGCTAAAAAAAGAACAGTGCCATGAAAAACCTTATTAACACAAGTATTTAAGGTAGAATAAAGATTTAACAACTATACAAAAAATGTCTAAATAAAAAAATAAAATGTACTTTATTTTTTATTACGTTTTTGAATGTTTACATAAACTTTATGATAAATTATTTAGACTAATTTCCCTTGTACTACTTTTTAATAGTAACAAGCCTCCTGAGCTCAAATAGATTAATTCAACACAATTCATTTTGATTTATCAACTTAACTGCTTCTCTTCTTTACATTATAGCCTCTGCAGGGAGAGTAGGTAGGAAGAGAAATTATTATGGCCACTGTCTGAACATGAAGTCAGCCCATTACACTGGAACAGAGATCATTTTGTTAAGTGTTTTTAAGCAGAGGGGCAAAAGAAGGCCTGGGCATCCATAAGGAGATGGAGAGGAACAGTTTTAACCAATGAAAAAAAGACAGGAAAATATAAACATGAAATAAAATCAATATGTGACACATCAGCAAATCTTCTATTTATTCCAGTTTTTAGACTAGTCAGTGAAGTTTTCTATGTTCACTATGGCTGTCCTGTATGTTTACTTGAAAAGTCAAATTAACATAATATAATAGCTTTATGCAATATTCAGCGCTGTCTAGTTTTGTATTTGAATGTTTCTTTTAAAAAGAATTATCTCAAAAATGTCCAAGGCTAAAGATGTACCATATTGATTGATGAGATTTTAATCAACAAGAGATTATATATATATATATATATATATATGTGCTATTGAAAATGAAGTGGATTTATTTGGGACATGTGTGGGTTTAAAAAACTTTAATTCAATCATTTTATGACTAAATGTATGACAAGTGTTCACACGAAAGCCTGATCTTTCATTTTAAACTGACTTCATCTGGAAGAATTTCACATATCTGTGAGAAGACATGCTGTGTTTGATTGGGTCACCTCCACTATATTTCTATATAAGGGATTATAACAGATTCTGTGTGCATTATAAATTATTTTATTTGACACATATGGCTATGGTTTCTAGGACAAGTGTAATATTTATGAAGTTCTCTTCCTTGTGTTTAGGCCACAGCTGTGTACAGCTATGAAAGCAAAGTATTGTCCAAAAGTCTGGAATCTGAGAAAAATACCAGCTTTGGGCCAGTCAATGGTTCAATAAATTAAATCAGTGGTGCTGCTGATAGAATTTAACAATCAATTAGAATTTTTTTAATGTCCTACCAATAGGTGGCACCAGACTCAAAGCTCTTAATATAATCAATTATAATTTAATGAATCCATGCAATTGCTGAATAGAAAGAGGAACTAAACTTGTGTTCTTCTTAACAAAATCTCAACAGTAATTTTAAAACATGAGGTTCTTGTTGCATTTTACTGTTTATTGGAATGCATTCTAACGTAATGTGATGCTTGTATGAGCAAAAATCATTTTTTTAAGCTTTGATAAGTATTTTAAAATGATTTTCTTACCTGGTTTTTGCACAGTACTGTATACCCTGCCTACATTTTCTCTTTGTGTATCTTTCCTTCTCCTTGATACCAGAATGAACTTGCCAGCACATTAGGAGTGAGCCCCCTGCTGCCCACTCACAGACTCACTGAGTGAGACTGCGGCCTGTCTGCTCTAACCCACCTTCACTGAGTACAGCTATGGACACCTCTGCTGCTCTGTGGTGCCCTTTATTTGAAACAGCAGTTATTAAATGAAACATTATTAATAATTAATAAATTACTCAGTGCTGAGGACTGCAGCTTCACTTACAGACCTGCCAGCTGCAGACTGCTCATATCGGCCTGATGATTTATCCTCTTAAATGTGGATATGGGAAAGTGGAAATGTTGAAAAAAGATTTAACACTCATGTATTTTGCTTAAAGGGGAATTCCAGCAATTTCTTCTAATTTTCTTCATAAGTCAATTGTTAAGATGTAAACAAAGTCATTCTGAGTGGTTTGAAACGCTCTGTTCTAGAGAAACTTAACAAGTCAGAATTGTTTACAGTGGTGCTGATAGGAACCAGACATCTGAAGAGTTTTATGCCTTTAAAAGCTACATCAGATGTCATGAAATGGTAATGACTGCACTGCCAGATGCCTGAGATACTGTTTTATGATAGTTTTGAGATACTTTAGGGCTACAATGTACTTTTTAAAATCCATTAATGGTGGAGTGCTACATGTAGGGTATTATACGGCAAAGTAGTCCCTGAAGATAACTTTTTTTTCAGATTCACCACTGTTTTACTATTCTCAACATTACAAACAAAAACTCAGAAGATATGTGTAGATTCACAGGTAGTTTTGGATAGTAAATAAAATGGCTGAACTTGTGTTGTAGAAATTGTGACATGACCCCTGGTTCCTATCACCACCACTGTAAAGAAATTTGAGTCTGTAAGTTTCTCTGCAATGAACCATTTCACATCAAACCACTCTGAAGGTCTGTTTACATCTCACTGATTGAATTGTGCATACATTTTGAAAAATCAGTGGAATTCCCCTTTAAATCTACACACATCAGTAATTAGTCTGCTTAAACATCCTGTAAGCAATCTCACCAAAAAAAAAAGAAAAAAGCACAGATCCGAATGTAATTTTTTTTCTCAATATGTGAGATAAACACTGTATTACTGAATAAAGTGAGTTTAATTGTTTTTGCCCTTTGATGTACATGGATGCATTTATTATTACCTTCCAACAGGTGGTGCCAAACTTAAGGCTAAGGTGTTAGCTCTGTCCTCTGTCTTCCTCAGGCTTCAGATATAGAGAGGGTCTCATGTGCACTCACATTAACATTCTGTTCCTCAGAAGTATATTAAGATCATTCCTAGTGAAAGCTTATAATCTACAGCCCCCCACAGACGTTATGTCAGTTTAGATCTACAAGACCAAACCACAGCATATAATACAGTGTTCATACTGCCATATCTAAATGGCCTGTAGTGTAAAAAAATCTGAAGAGGGCGATTCAAGTGCATTGATTTTTTTAAGCTTAAAATCAATTGTAATTAATTAGAATTGTTGAAACTTAATTATAATACTATTGATTAACACACATTCTTATTTTTTAGCCTAAATGACATTTTCAAACATTAAAAAATAACTTGGTGTGTTGTTTTTTTAAACTATGTTCCAGTAATGTGTAAATTGAGTCTCCAGGCACACGTATGTCTTTGATATCAGAATACTAAATCATACTGAAATAACAATTTGAGATACACATACAAATGCCTTTTTCAGACATGGTTCTTTAAGAATCCAAAAGTGGTTCTTTTATGTTTTTAGAGTGCACTGGGGAGAGCAGGGAACAAAAGTAACCTGGGTAAAATGTAACATGGAGGTTTTATGTAGTTGAACAGGTTTTAGTAGAATGAGCTTTTAGTTATGTTCTCATATTCCCATAGCAACATCTCCAAATGCTAACAGCAGTCTGACAGATATTTTACCCTGAAAACTGTTTCTATACCGTAAAAATAAGGTTCTTTTCATCTTAAGTGTTTTTTTATAATTCACACCTGTAGTATTTTATTCTCCTTCTTGGTGGCTGTAAAAAAGCACCAATTTAAAGCAACTGGAAGTGGGAGGTAGACAAACTAGAGTACAGCCTCCACACACTTAGCATTGCAAGACTCTTCAAATATACAATGAGAGAAATCCATATCCTCCCATACAAACTCAAAATAGTCAAGTTTTGGAAGTTTTATGCACAGATTCATTAAAAACATACTATAGATGTCATGTTCATTAAATATATTTCAGTTTTATTGTTCTGTACAGAGCCCCTAAGGTGACTTGGTGATTATTTTTAATAAGGCATGGCCACAAATTAATATATTGAGGCCATGAGTTAAGTTTCTAATGGTCACATAGCCTCAATTATAAACCCCTTACCAAGCCATGGACCCGTCGGCGAGCCCAAAGTTTTATTACACACTTCTACAACCTAAGAAAAGCTCCATTAGTTTGCATTGAAGTCACTGTAGTTACTGAATAACAAGCCGTAGTATGTAATAAGCCTGGAATGTTAAGGAGTAAATTTGTGGCCACGTCTCATGAACAGTAATCACCATGCCATCTTAGGGGCTCCGTAGTTCTGATATTTCGTCTTCTTCTTTGTGATCAAAACTATATTGGCCACATTTCACACGGTTTCTTTTCACTAATCAGATTTATTTATTTTTATGTATTTAGGTTAGAAAACTCATCTCATTTAAATAATATAGAATGTTCATGTTGAATTAATTGTGTCTTGCATCAGTTTACCAGACCTTTCAGTGGCTGTTACAGCTATAGCTGCCCTGTCTGTTACAATTAGCCCCAGGATTAGCTGTAAAATTTGTACTGCTGACACTTTCGGCTGTACAACAGTAGTTGCTGGAGGCAACATCTGTGCTTGTGGCAGATATGTGTATAAAACGTTTTAACTTTCTGAACTGACAAACACTTTTGAAATTGTTTAGCAAAAACCAAAATGTGCTGGTTTGTGCCCCGCTCTCTTCTGCAACTTCTCTCCCACTGATTGTTATTTCTGTGTGCGTGTGGGTGTGTGGGCTTGCTTGGTGGACACGCATCACTTCAGAGCAGAGAAACAGATGGCACTGAGGGTTCAACAGCAGCTCCGGCCTATTCCAATTATCACACAGGAGAGCCAGAGACAGATATCAGAAAATCAATCCTATAGAGCTACAGAGAGAAGCAGTGAAAGTGAGGAATGGAGAGTGAGAAGAGTGAGAGCTGAAAGCCGTGTGTGCTTGTGAGTTCTCCGAGAAGAACATGCAGGCTGAGTAAAGGCCTGTAGGAATATGAGAGGTGTGGATTTAAACACAAGTTGAGCTGCGGGGCCTCCCAGAGAGGAGCTCATCACACCCCACCATCACCTCACACCAGCCCATTACATCCAGCTACACCTCACATCACTGCCCATCACACATTACTGCAGCTCACACTTCAGAGAGGACGCCAGTAGCACATCCTCACAACCCCACATTAGCACACATTCCGGACACATTAGCCAGCAATTTAGATCTGGTGCTCGTCCCCAGACTCCGCCCACACAGGAAATACTACCAACCGCTCTTTAACAGGCAGAGGCTCTTCATACACACGCGTTAGCCTTTAGCTTTAGCATGATCATCAGCAAGCTAGGCTAAAAGGTAGAGATAATGTTAGATCTTGTCTCCTAACAGTACATTCTCTGTTTGTGTGTGTTTGTGAGAGTGTGTGTGTGGTCTGCTGCTCTACTGGCTGACACACAGGATGTAGAGAGATTGTGAGAGTGGCAGAGCTGTGAGTTTAGTCACCAGTCAAGCTGTAGCACCTCCCAGGTGATAAGGTCATCACGTAGCATCACTTCACACCAGGAGTTGCACACTACTGTATCTCACACCCTACAGCAGAGGCCAGCAGCATATCTCCACACTGCCATATGATGCTAATTTACAAGGACAAAATTTGCCACCCATCCAACAGCCCCTCACCTAACTACATAAGAACCAATCATCTATATCACACTTCATTTTGGAATGTAGAGTGGGGTCCTAAAGTCTGAGAAGTCTTAGAAATCTGGAGTTTTATTTTCATTTTAACCTGGAAATAAACATGAGAAAGGTTTTTTTGAAAAAGTACAAATGTTATGACAAATAGAAGAAATATTCAAGCACTATTTTTAGGTCGCTATTCAAATTTAAGCAAATTTATGACTTTGACCATTAAGGCCTTCTTACATAGAGGTCAGCTTTTTTTAAAGTCTCATCTCTCCTATAAAAAGCCTGTGTTCAGATGATGCTTAGGTGGATTTGGTCTAGTGATCAGAGTCTTGTGCACAAACTTGTGGAGTCTCACGTGCATGCTGTCAGTAAAGCTAAAGGGGGAAATAAGAGCTAAGAAATTCTGAAATTCATGTAAATATTCTCCTTTTGTAAATGTGAAGATTCTACCTTTCATGCAAATTGTTACGCTGATAACATCATTTGAAGGGTTTCGCACCAGATCACATTGTAGAACACAATTTTCTCCTTTTTTTCATGATATACACTGGTGGGACTGGACTTTACAGATACAAGAAATATTAATGCTATATAATGATTAGTACCACCTACATTAGAGAAGAAAGTATGTGATTATTTTGTAAAACTTACATATGTATATCAAAATTTCTCACATGTAGATATATACAGCTTTTTGGAATAAACTCTTCATTTGTATTAAAAACTTTGTATTAAATTAGAAAAGAATGCAAAATAGCAACATTTTCAATACAGTTATAGACTTTTAAACCCCACTGTACACTGTTGCTGTCATTTTCTTATTTCCAAAATAATAACTTTACAGGAGAAGAGCAGCACACTCCTAACTGGTAATGTTACTAGCAAAATTTGCAAATGTAAATGTAAAACTTGTAAATGCATACCTTATAAATAGTAATAAGTAATTTTGGAATATTTCTGTTGATCCAATCATCATTTCATGTTTACACAATGTAAAGAGCAACTACAGTTTTGAACTGACACGAAATAAATAAATAAATAACAGAGATATGACAGTGATGCTTTGTGATTTTCAACATTGAAAGGACCAATTGGTGTAACACTGCATGAGGCCAATCATCAATTTGCCTGTTATCAAAGTTCATAACCAAACAGTAAATGTGGGCTAGTCAGGCTCACTGACAATAAAACTGGTTCAGGGAAGTGGCCTGATTTTAACACACCTGCGTTCAATATTGAGAGTCTCCTCTGTGTTTTAATGAGCTGAGGCAGGTGTGCCTGTGGTGGAATGAGAAACAAACATTCACTTTTGCTGTTACTCCAGGAGAGAGAATTGCTTACCTCTACAGTAAAAGGATGAAAGCAGAGCCTTCCAACCAGGACAAATAAGAAAGCATGTTTTTTTGGATTCTTATTGGTGGAAAAATAAACTAGCTTTGGTGTCAGCAACTGTTCAGTTTAGAAAATGCACAAAAAATCCAAGTAGAAACAGTTTCTATACATTCTGCACCAATCCACATGTTTTGATTTTGCCCAGATGTGGTGGAGGTCTACTTTGTTGAACTGTTTTAAGAATTACATTTCTTTATAACTTTTGCCTCTATGTTTTTCTTTTCCTCTTTTGTCAAACAATCTAAAACAATGCAATGGCCTTTTGATTCAATCATAGTCTTGCCGCACAATGATTTTCTTAAAGATGAAAAAGTAGATGAGGTTTTGTCTTGTATAGTAATGAGCCATATTAACCACATCAGCTTTGATTGCCACATTAGTCAGCATTCTGGCTCCCATACAGGTGTGGTGTGTTAACCAGATCACTCTTTTCAAGCTCACAGTTGTTCGTCATTAAGAAGATTAAGCAGTGATTAAGAAGATTAATGCTCTCTCATATGGTCTAGGGTTAGGGTTAGACCACAGCGCCATACTTGTCTACAGATCTGTGAGCCAGAGACAGAAAACTTCATTTCGAAACATTCAGAAAAGTAAAAATTCATCAATATTGTTCTTAAAGGGGAATTCCGCTGATTTTTCTGAATTTCTGCATAATACAGTGGTTGAGATGTAAACAGACATTCAGAGTGGTTTGATGTGAAATGGTTCATTGTAGAGAAACTTTCAGACTCTTTACAGTGGTGGTGATATGAACCAGAGGTTGTGATGTCTACAATACAAATACAGCCATTTTATTTGCTGCCCAAAACCACCAGTGAACCAGCACATCAGAGTATTAAATGCTATGTTGAAAATGAGAAAATAGTGGGAAAATAAGTAAATCTGGAAAAATTTTCTTTGGGGACTATTATGCCTTTTAAGGTCCCGCATGTAGTCCTGTGACATAACGGTATTAAAACATATGTCTAATTCACCTTTAATGAAACTGATTCAATGTATATTTGCTGTGGGACATGTATAGAGCACGACAAGCCATAAGAGCAAAAACTAGAAGAAGGAGGAGGAGGAGTGAGTGTGAATGTGAATGTGAGTGTGTGTGTGTGTGTGTGTGTGTGTGTGTGTGTGTGTGTGTGTCTGTGTGTGTGAGTGCTGGGGGGTGGGGGAGGGATGATACCCTGCTGTGGAGACGTTTAATGAAGGAAAGCCACTCTATTGTTCCAACAGAGACATATATTACTCTAGCTCTGTGTGTGTGTGTGTGTGTGTGTGGGTGTGTGTGTCACACCTCTGTGGACTCTGGTATTTAGTAGACTTTAGATTGATAATAGCCTTAGATTGTTGTCTTCGTGGGAGCTGAAATTTTCACACACACCTGTGTGTTCTCCCCACACTCTGATAAACTGTCTTTGACTGCTTCATCACAGTCCTATTTTACTGCTCATTATATCAAATAAGAAATAGAAAAGTGATACTGAATTAGCATCTACTTAGTATGTACATGTCTGTTTTGCAGAGTGGATCAGACATTTTGGTAAATCATGGCATGATTTATAAGAGTATCCAGATCCATTTCAGTAGAACTGGAAATGTTTTTAGGAGACTTACAAAAAGAGATATACCTAATTTTATTTTTAGTTACATATTATTGCAGTCCAAAAGCTCTAAAATTACTTTGAACAAAACCTCTTTACATTAACTTATATTAAATAATAAAAACGTTTTTTCTTTCTCCTGTAAAGTTACGAATCCGGAGATAAATGTTTTTCCTTAGACAGCGGTGATATGTGATTATATAGTCAGATGATTCATTTCTATGCTGATGAGGCCTAGATTTGGTTGTTCATTCAAATAAATGCACTGGAAGCTCCTGAACAGGACTACTGATGCACGGACCGTCATTTCTTTCTTCAATCAACGAACTTTTTGCATGGTGAAGTGGTCTAGAGACCTACAACTACTTTAATTTTTATGTAAATTCAACCTGCAGAAAGATATTTGTCCCAGCATGAATTATGAAAGTGAAGGAATTGTGTTACACAAAATGACAAATAAGTCTCTTGAGTCCTCAAAGAAATAGCCATTTCAAATATGTCAAATAAAATAAAAGAATAGAGTTGCCTGTAAAGACTTTATTCCACCTGTGAAATTCTTCGTCCTCACAATCCACCCATCATACTTTACATTTCAGATACTTTCTGCAGTCATTGTGTTTTTATTTTTATTTTAGATGTTGTTTAGATTCTTAGTTTCTTTTACATCTCAGCAAACCGGGCCAGGTTTAGTTGACTGTATTGCCAGCACTTCTCCACAGATCGTCTCTGTTCTGTAACACTGATCATGGTCTCTGTCTCCTCTCTCACCTCAGTGGAAACTCTCACTCAAACAACACTTCATTTTTCATGAATATTAATGACTTAACATTCTCTTCTTTTTAGCAGTTCATAACGCGCTCCTTAATGAATTAATGAGAAACACCTTCGAGGAAGATGAAGTGAGAGATTGGATGAGAATGTGTGAGTGCGAGAGAGAGAGAGAGAGAGAGAGAGAGAGAGAGAGAGAGTGTGTGATGTGGACAGGTGGTCACTCTTTAAAGCCATTAGCTGTTTTCCCTGCTCATCATTTTTGAACTGTTTGCACAGAGGTGACAGTTACTTTGATGGACAGGTCGGTCTGAGCACTGAACGACTCCTCAGACACAAATTAGCTTGGCTCAGTGTCCAATACCCTGTATGCTCTCTCACTGTGACCTCAGTGTCCAACAACGAACACAAACAGCACTACTGCTCTTTTTATTTATTGAGTTATATTGTGATCTATTTGAGTAAACATACATAATAAGGGCCCTGTAGAGACAGTGTTCTCTGTTTGTTTCTGCAGCTTTGTTGTGAAGCAACAGGTCAGTACTGTTGGTGAATAAACTGACATGACCACTATAGAGCCCTATATGAAGGGGGTGGGGGGGGGCGTCGATGGAGGGCTCTGCTGTCAATATTTCTGTATTTTCCATATGTCAATAATTCTCTGATTTCTGTATTATACAACAATCAGTACTGGCTACAAGTGCCTGTTGTGATTATTGCCACATTTTAATAGTTAATATTCTATAAACTTGACACCTTTGCAGACAACAAAGCATCATATATTTAATAATAATATATATAAATGTGTCTATGTATGCCTTTATAAATGGGTTAATGCATACTGCTACATATGGGTTAATGCACAGCTATAAATGTGGACACTGTTGTGTTAACGATGCTGTTCGTAAATGTGTTAATACGTAGCTGTACATGCTTATACATACATGTATATGTATGTATATATAAAACCTTACAGGAGAAGAATAACTTTTATTGAATCAGACTTTTTTCCAAGTCATTTTGGGCCATTTCTTTTGGTCCATTCATCATGAAATTTTGCTACAATATAAAGGGCAACAGGCATTTTCAAATTTTGTCAAAAAATGGAGATACAATGTTTTTATATACATATGAATATGCATATCGTTAGAAATGTGTTAATGCACACCGTTATAACGGAATGGACAGTTATAAACGTGTGCACAATGGTTGAAGGCCACTAAAATCCAATAAAATCTCATATATGTAAAATGTAAAATTCAGAATGTATGTATGAATGGATTTAAAAATGCAACTTGGAAACCAATAGTGACCAATGTTTTGACACATTACAAATGCATATTAACATTAATGTGACATACTTGTTTCTTGTCCTTTTGGCTTTTTTTATATTTAATGTTTTGCTCGTATAAAATATACATATTATGTGTTCTGTCATTTTGCTTTTTTTTGTATTATGTTAATATCATATATATGCTTAGTTTCCTTTTCCCAGTTTATTTTCCATTTTTGGAGCACCTAAAAAGAACTTTAGAGCTCTTAACTATAATCTGAGCACTTTCTTTCTTCTTGAGTGAAATTGAAATAGAAACTGAAATTAAATTAAATTAAATTAATCGAGTTGGATGCGTCAGTGTGTCAGCTGGTCCCCAGGCAAGTACTCTCCTTTGCTGACCCCTCCCCCTGTCCTTCCTGCTTGCTTTGGTTGGCCAGCTGGTGCTCATGGCGACGCGGCTGTGAGGTGGCTGAGAAAATTTATGAAGACCCCAACGCAGGAAGCCCCTACATCTGCTGCAAGAACGCCCCCCTCACACACACACGCACACACACCCCTCCGTCAGCTGAGAGATCAGAGGGACAGCTGGCTCTGCTCCTCCAGGATGCTGATGTCACCCTGTAGACCCCCTCTGAACTCCCACCCCCACCAACACACACACATACATACACAATCGGACTGACTCACATTTATGATTGTGCACTGACCATGGCACTGCGCCAAACGCTTACATTTTTTAATGGATTTCTTACCTAATTCAAATCAAAACCTTTAGTATGTGTGTGTGAGTGGTCTCTCTCCATCTGCCCTGTCATTGTGTGTGTGATCAACGAGGTCAGTGTATCATTTTATTAGGTGGCATTAGTCCATCTGTCACATTAGAGAGGTCAGAGGTCGCGTGTCTATTAGTGTCCCTTATTGATTTAGCACTAAAGCGTTAAATTCTTTATTGTTAACGAAACTTAATTAACAGTTTGTCATTATGTCTGGGTTGGATTAATTTTGCTCAAGTGATTTATGTGGAGAGAGTCATATGGAGAAATGAAGTCAGCAGCTGCTAGCTGAGTGTGATACCAGCCAGTCTGTGAACTCCAGCTCATAGAGCAGCTTATGATCATCACTTAACTAAACACAACAGGAGAGTTTAATCCTTTTTAGAAAGTATCATACTGAGAAAAGTAGAATAATCAAGGTAAAAAAAAATAAGATGATAAAGTGCCAAAGATGTGGTCCGTTTACTCACGCTTTTGTCTCAGTTTGCAACCAAACCTTCACAGCAGTGTTCCAACATCTAGCGTAAAGCCTTCTCAGAAGAGTAGGTGCTGTTCCTGTAGCAAAACCAGGACAAACTCTATATTACCCTTGATTTCAGCATCAATGTTGGATAAGCAGATGTCTACAAACCTTTGGACAGATAGTGTACCTCTGCTGTGTTGTTCAATTTGGTACCTACAGTGTTAAACTCATATTTCATCCCAGTTAGTGATCTGAAGTTTAATGGTCGAGCCTTTATGATCATCTCTCCATCCTCGTACTACTGAGTCACACAGCTTGGTTGCTTTGTGCATCTGTATGTGCTTGAAAATGGGTGGAAAAAAACTCTGAAATAACTCCTTCAAAACTGTGAGTCATTTGGAAAATCTTGATTGTTTCAAGCAACAGCTAGACAACAACCAAACACGCACATAGCATATATACTGCCACGCCTATAAACACATTCTCTGACTCAGCTAACCTAGACATCACAATGTTTGCCTCATGGTTTACTTTCTGGTGGTAAGCTGGGTAGAATTACCACAGATGCCTTTAAAGTCACTTATAGCAAAATTTCCAAGCCAATTTGCTGTGACTGCTCTAAAACATCAATAAGTAAGTGTTTGTTTAAAAGGATGTATGAATACTGAAAAAAAAAAACATTGCATCCCACAGATAGTTCCATGATATTCACAAAGCAACAAAAGAAACCAAATACATGCTGTCTTTGCTGGGTCTTCTGCTTTGTTTGGACCAGGAATTGAATTGTCTTGCTCTTCAAATGCATCATTCATAGTTAGTAGTGTTACAGTACTCGAGTCCAGTCTCAATGTTCAGTCTTCGTGGTCTCGGTATGGCTTTGGTCTTATCATTATTTTTTCTCAGACTTAGTCTTGGTCAGTGATGACTGATCATAATATTGGCTGGAAAGGCTAAAAACTAACACCTATCAAAAGCTGTGGTTGGTATAGTGCAGCGAGTAACACCTCTGCCTTCTACTCTGTAGACTGGGATTCAGTCTCCTGCCTGGGCAAACACTCTACACTATACCGATAAGAGTCCTTGGGCAAGACTCCTAACACTACCATTGCCTACCTGTGTAAAATGGTCAAGTTGTAAGTTGCTCTGGATAAGAGTGTTTGCCAAATGCTGTAAATGTAAAAGCTCACACAGCATCACATTTGAGAGGCCCTTCCAGCTGCAGCAATAAATCAATAAAATGAGCTGTCTAGCTAACTACAGGTTGCGTGTAAATGTTGATGTGCACAATGACCTAATGCTATAAGCTAACAGAGCAATTATACATTTATTTTTCAGGGCAGCATTGCACTTTTTATCAACTACAACATGAACAGAAAAATGACAAGATTTGAGTTTATTACTCTAAAACAGCAATAGACAAATTCTAAATTATGTATTACCTGGACATCTCTGACAAGCAGTGTTAGCATGACGCTGACATAATACTGCGAATTCAATAAGTTGCCATTCATAAATTGGTACTATTGTAGAAGTATAAATCAGAGAAATACAGGCTTCATATGAAGCAAAATGCTTATGAATTAAAAATTGCCAGGTAATGATTTATTTACAAGTTCACTGACTCTCAGTGTGAGCAAAATGTTTATTACAGTGACTGTAACTGGGTCTCAGCCAATCTAATTTTAGAACAGACCTAGTCACCACAACCAGTACTGAGTGCGGACTATGAGGAGGCGGAGCTGGAAGTTATGGGCTTAAAAACATTTGGCCAAATGTATAATTACTTTACGGATCATTTCACTCTGTGTTATGTGTCATAACACATTTCACAAAGAATCTACATCCTTGGCTAAAGGTAAATCAACACTCTATTAGCTAATTTTTTGTGCCACTATATTATCTTGTGTTCATAAATACCCAATAATCAGTTTCTAGACATTTCTTAACAGCAATTAAAACAATGTGGGTGCTGAAAATGAAAGGCCTCCTCTGAAGTTTTGCAGCTTGCCACTAGAAAATTGTACAAAATGCATTTTAAATGTTCTGAAAACTCATAATATGGTCATGGTCTTGACTACGTCTTGCACACTGCTGGTCTTGACTCAACACATTCTAAATTCAGGTATTTTGACAAGAACTGACTTGTGCGCTACAGTTTCTTTTTATGTGTAATGGGATTTTGCCAGCATTCTGTAAAGCTTGCTCAACCTCACACAGTGGCACATGAAAGGGCGCATTTGAGGGTGGAGCATGGATAGGTCAGTTCCCAGCTGACCCAACCTTTGGGAACAACTGACTCACAGCACCTGTCTCAACCTCTTGGGGATCACTGCGAAACTGTGAGCAGATACCAGCACACCTCTCAGTCACACTGCCCCCCGTGTCTTCTCCCAGCTGCTGTTTGCCCTGCTTTCACTAATATTTAGAGCTGTCCTCAAGAGAGTGAGTGAAATGTGTGTGGTCACCAACATGGAGAAAGATACATTGAGTTTGTAGCAACTTCAGTGAGTTTTTCACACTCATGCTGCTCTATGGGAGTGTTATTGCCTTTGTATACATAATGTCTGACCTCTACAATTGTTTAATGAATACAAATTATTGTTTTTATTTGCAAACACATGTAAAATAAAAGTAACTATGCACCCTAAGGGTAGGAGTATGGACAACTATGATCTCTGCAAAATTTCTAGTAAACTAATTTCTAGTAACTATTCATTTCATGATTAAAGGGCCCATACCCTGCATTTTTTTTATAGTTTTTTACCTTTTTGAAGTCAGCTTAATATTTGTTTCATTTTAGGCACCCAAGCATAGCAATTCTACTGTGTGTAATCTTTTTCCAACCTCTCTTTATTGCTCAAAATTAAACCAACTTTTTTGTTACTGTCCCTTTAAAACTGATGTATGTAAACAACCTCTGTTCTGATTGGCTGTGATGTATTGTACCTCATTCAAATGTCAATCCAGGCTGAAACACTCCTTATAACTTCAGTGTGAGTGTGCGGAGATAAACCGCTGTAGGCTGAATAGACGGATATGTGTAACTGTATTTAGTTGATATCACAAAAGCAATGAATTCAAAACAAATTTTGAATTTGCAAATGCAGATCACATGGACTGGGGAGTTAATGGTATGGTATCGAAATGTTATCAATGTATACATACATTAAGCCATTTTATTTCAATAAAGTTCAGAAAGTTCAGTTTTTCATGATATAGGCCGTTTAAGTCAGTACAGCAGTGTTTAGTACAATAGAGAGTTCAAAGGAGTTCAGGGCTCAAACAGTACCATCAGCAGAAAATACAAATCTGGAAGTAATAAAAGAAAGGAAAGAAAGGGAGAATGAGGCCAGGAATGGTGCGAGAGCTCAGCATATAAGCTTATTTGCTAACACTATTTTGAGTGAACCTTTGTATATGATTAATAAACTCTTTACAGAGTATCAGTTACACATCAACAACAGTTCATCAGTGAAGTGGCAATAGTGAAGCATCTGAATACATTGAGGTAAATATCTTGTAGATGTACTGTGAATACAGTAGATGAGTTGTTGATATGTTACATGAATAGACTTAATATGTTACTTCCTTTATGCAAAACTCAACCTTAACCAAAACATAACCCTAAACCTGGTCTTAATCCTAACCCTAACCCTTAACCTCAACCTAAAACCTAATCCTAACTCTCACCCTGGCCCTGATTCTAACCCTAACTTAAACCAGAACTTAATCCAATTAAACTCCAGTTACAGAATGGTGTGAGCAGCATGTCTATAACACCTTGTTGAGGATGTTGAGATGGTCTGTATTGACCCTGTTGCATGTTAAGTGACCTCTCAGGTTCTTGAGTGTTTATTTCATCTAAAAAAGAGCACTCAAAATAAAGTGTCACTTATTCTTTACTAAGAAGGTTTATCAGTATTACAGATGCCTGCCATTACAGTTGGGGGTCAAACACCCATCTCACACATGATACAAAAGAAAGAAATGTATATTAATGTTATCATGACCATTCGCTGTTACATTCCCCTAAAAAAACTGTTCACTATTTGCAAGTGAACTTCTCAGGAAGGTTGCAGGGTTGGTGTCCACTGCCTTAAAATCTAGAGTATTTTTCTATTCTGAAAAGCTAACTTAACATCACTTAGACAGGATATATGACAGCAAATATGATATTGCAATATTTCAGTATTTCACCATGCTGTTAATCATTTGCAGAAGACTGTGACTTGGAGGAAAAAAACAAGAAACACAGTGAAAAACCACCTCTTACCAAAGCTGAGGGATTAATTCACAAATAAATAGTTGGTAACACTTTACAGGAAGTACATAATGAAAATCTAAAACATTCATTAAATACAATCATTAATGAATAACTAACAATATAATATGAACTGAACTGAATGAACTGAAAACAGATTTTAGTGATGTGTAGTGTAAATGTCATGATATGATCATGGATACATTAAAATGCACTGAACAAGTATGATTTATGGTACATGGCATTCATAAGATACCTATTTAATATTTAATATTTGTCTCTTAATAACATTTAAGTTGTAGTTAGTAACATTTCACATGTCTTAATTTTATATGAAACTGCTTGTATGTTTCATAAGGTATTCAGTAATATTTCATAAGGTGATCATCTTGTGTGATAATGCAATTGCACTGTAATATTGCTGTAGGAACGTTTCATGTTTGAGTGGGTACTGCAATTTGCTATATTTCATATCAGTCAAAAAAGCTTAATGACCATAAACACTTTGAGCAATAGTGAATGTGAATTTGGATATCTCTTGAGTAGGCTTACCATGTGCACAGTATCATAGGGTGTATTTTTTGAACATGTAATGAAGTACACGGAGCATCACTGAGTGTGTTTTCAGTTCATTAGATTATATGTCCATTACACATTAGTGAATGTGTTTAATAAATGTTTAAATGGTTATGTAATTGTAAAGGCATTGTTACTGTACTGTTTATGAATATGCCATGAATGCTTCCTGTCAAGCGTCACCAAATCATTTACAATATAGCCTAATTACATACATTTATGTAACAGGCAGCAGCAGAGCAATATTCTTTCTGTTCCTAGAATTCCTAGCTACGCCTCTGGCTTGTGCAAAAGCAATGAATTTTGGCTTGAGCCAAACCACATACATAAAATATCATTTTTTCCATTTAGCGCTGCCAAACTTCATGGTATTACACAGGTAAAGGCGGGCAGGAGCAACGTTCTTTACTCTTTTGTTCATGCAACCCAAATAGAAGGGAAGTAGCATCAGTTTCATCATCCCATTGTGATGATGTCATGGACAGGTGTAAGTGACACTGTTTAGCTGGCCTGGTTTCATCCTGTCTGCTTTGTCTGCAGTGAACAGGAAACGCGGGGACAACAGAGCTCCCCATGGACAGGAGCATGCCTGCTTTACCTGCTTTATTGCAGACCCGTGGTGACACACACTGCAAAAGCCCCGCTCTGTGTGGCTGTGGTCAGGGCTTTGTGTGGCAGAGCTAGAGGGGAGACGAGTCCCCACTGCTCTCATCTTACAGATGTCTTTGGAAATCTGCATCATGTGACCTGCTGATGGTAGAGGTGCTCTGCACTGAGGGTGGGAAGAGAAAAAAGGATAGAGGAAAAACAAAGATCATGTCCTTAGAGGCAATTCTACACTCTAAAACATAAAAGGTCCTAAATGGTTATTGGCTCACAGTTCTAGGAAAGACCTTTAGTTGATTAGTTGATCTTGAACCTTTACATTACATGGTGGATCATTAAGCTTTAGGAAGGTTCTTCACACTTGTGCATTTACAGAAATGGGTCTTAAAAAAAACATCTACTCAAAGTTTCCTTAGGGAAACCAAAGTGGTTCTTCTATGGCATCACTCCAAAAAAAAAAGCCCTCTTTTGTCTATTCAGCAGAAGATGGTGAGACTGAAGTGTATGTGTTCAACGGAAAGACCCATTCCCAGCTTCATTAACATGTGCATAATAGTTAAGGACATGTTTAAGGAAGTCAGAGCAGGAAACAGGCACAAAAACTCTGCCTGAATTTCATTTGCATTCCATTAATTTTATTTATATCAGGAGAACTTGTGGCTTGAGTGGGAATATGAGGAAGACAATTTAGTAAAAAAGTGAAACATCAAGTCAGATGAATCACACTGAATTGCTCTTTCACTTAAAAAGAAGAAAATTGCCACAAGGGGTTTTGTGAGCAATGCCAAAGAAAAAACACTTGTTTGAGTAAGAGATTTGTGAGTGTTAAGAACCTTTTGGAGGTTTAAAGGATCTATGCATAACACAAAGGTTCTACAACAATTTAAGGGCTCTTCCTAGAAACTTTACAGTATATGGAGGTTCTATAAGCCTAAAAAAGTTTCTTCACATTCACGTGTCACATCTATAAAAATGGTTCTCTGAAGAATGATACATTGAAAGGTTTTTTATGGAACCAACAGTGGTTCTTCTATAGCATCACATAAAAAGACTTTATTTTTGGCACCTTTATTTTTGAGAGTACAGAACAACAGGGGCTTTTCCAACACATCATCATACATAAACCTCAAAGGTGTTTGTCATTTAGGGTTTGGCCTGGCATCGTTTGAGGCATTATCACAGTTTTGTGTTGCTGGTGAATCTACCAAGAAGGGATAACGTTTGAAATGGCATAGTGCTTATTGTATATACTGTACCACCATATCGTTGTTGTCAGAACAAAAGCTTGCATCTCCATCTTTGTCATTTTTCAGCTTTTCATTTACACTGTGTGTAAATTTCATGATGAATGGACTAACAGAATTTTACAAAATACTTGAATACTAACGTCTGGTTCTGTTGACTTACATTAAAATAAAGTATGTTTTTTCCTTCTCCTGTAAAGTTGGCATTTTGGAGATATGAATTTTGTTCTGACAACAGCGATATACTGTATACTCCTCATACATAGTATACTGTGTATAGTATCCAGGAGGTGACAATTAACATCAGGTACTGTGTACCATATTAAATGATCACCAGGTGGTTACATCTTTCTGAAATAAGTTGCATTATGGGATGCAGTATATCACAGAGATCACTATCTGCATACTGTAATTTTGATATTCGAGTAGATATCATCTGGGTATCTTTGCATACTTACAACTTCTGGGCACAATCAGTATATAAGCAGTATATAGTAGGCCGGGGTCATCAAATAGATTTGACCTAGGGCCAAATTTCCACTTAGCAGAAGCTATTTGGGGCAGACCCATGCTTCTATAGTCCTGTTTGATCAATTAAACAGTCACTGTGAATAAAGAACATGGTGAATAACAGAGCTGGCTTATGTAAGTTACTCTTTAACACACCCTACACCACTGTCTCATGAAAAAAGCTCTTTTCTATAGTACATAGTGCTTGAATATCCCCTATACATGTTTATAGGCTATTTGGAACAGAGCCAGTGTCTCATGTTTGCTCAGTTCACATTCTTTTACAATGTGTTCTGCTTTTTTAACCTGCACTTGGGTGTTAATAATCATATTCATAATAAATGACATAGTTACTAGAATTATTATCAGCAACCCAGACAGTGAAAATACTGTAGCAAGGTTTAAATCTAGACTTTCTTGGTTGTTACTTTATTGCTACTTTATGAGAGTGTTCTTTCAAACACCTGGGTGCTGCAGACTGCAGGTTAGGACTCATTTCTGGAGAATTGTAATAGTAATCTATGCAGCAATGTATATCAACTCTGTCTCAGATTCAGTAAACTGAGACAGAGCCCACTCTATCAATTTACAATGATTTTGTCCTGCTTGAACTTGTTTGCATTGCATAAACTGGTTAAGACCGGATCACCTGTCTATACAACAAATAGTATAGATGAAATACTACTGTGCTCTTCCTTTTTGGGTCAGAATGCCTGTAAGGAAGTCCTATACAAAGCATTAACTTCATATGATGAAGTCATGGGGATCAAGTGGCATGAGATTAGATAACATCACCTCATTTGAAACATGGAGAGCATTCTGCTCATTGTAGAGACATCTTTTTCAAACAACATGTGAAATGGAGCTTTGTAACTTGCAGTTCCAAGTGTACATTCCAGCACTTGTTTCACAGGTTCTGGATGTAACCAAGGCTCTGTGTATGAAAGAAATGCTACCAGTCAGCTGGCCCAAAGGGCTGGAAAACAATACATACATGATAAGAGTTTTGGTGGACTACATCAAAATACTGTGAATGTGGCATTCTGCTCAGTAAGCCATACAAACTGGGCACACATTAAATCTTTAACATTTGCCCACTGTTTCATAATGTAGAACTTCAGTCTTATGGCAAGCTCAAATGAACGCTGAGCACACCATAAGTGTAGATCACCTGCAGAAAATGCTCTTTTGACAAATCCCTGATTAAGTATATAACAATGACTATGGATGGACTCATTTTGTTCGCACTAAATGCACTCCTATTACAGTGACAGTAGACTATAATGTGGGTCACTGGGAAAGGCAAGTGATTAGCTAGGACAGTAACAAGTCAGTTTCTTATTACAGTCAAACTGCCTGCAGGTATGTATACGTCAGTACCTTTCAGATTATTTTGCATATTCGTACTCAGTGATAGAGGTCAACAAGCCTAAAAACATGTATGCATTGTTTTTTTCTGTGTAGATACTTGAAAGTAATTGCTTTGCATTATATCTCCTTGGTCATTAATACAAGTATCAGCTCTAAATCTAATGAAATAGTGACTTCCAAGGCATAGAACAGCTAGAATAACAATATAGTCAAATCTCTTTTCTTCCAAGTTAAAGGTATTTTCATGGGAAATAACTGCAGGAGGCATCATGTATTCATATGTTATCTTACAAAATTTATTTGTGAAACATAGTTGACAACAGCGACAAAATGGCTCAGAAGCATGATGGACCCTGTTTTCAGGGTGAATGCTACATCGAAAAGCTAGGCTACAATTCTGATTGCAAACACAAAGAAAAATTAAACAAGAGACATGGAAACATAAATAAATTAAGTTAAAACGTTCTTTACAATATATTGTGCATATTTACAAAAACAACAAACGGTTGGCCCAAAGGCCTTCTGTCTCTGTCTCTCTCTTTTTTTAAAGCTTTACTTGTTTCACCAATGTAGATAACTAGCCTCGGTCGAAGTGAAATAAGCTTTGTTCAAGCAGTTTTACCTTCAGATCTTGTGAGAAAGTTGTCGTGTTCTCTCTGGGCTGTACATACGCAATTGTTAACTAATAAAGACCCCCTACAAGGACTTGGTCAACCGGTTTTAAGAAATTTGCAGTTGAATATTAAAAATGAAATTAATCTGAACAGAGAACTACAAACAAGATGGTCACGCTTGAACAGCAGGACACACTTCTGTTAACATTCCTTCAAGAAACACTCTTTGATGCTCTTGTGGGGGGTTTTTAACTGTAAAAAATGGCTGGATTACATTCAGTTACGTGTAAGTAGAAAACCAACTCAAGAATTTCACATTTCAACGCTCAGGCTCCCTGCAGAAAAACCTCAAGGACATCAAATTAAACACACCTGGGTGATATCACCATTATGAACACAGTGTGGAAACCAGCAGGCCAAAGGACACAGTGTGGCCTACAACAAACGAACCTGAGCTACAGGTGTGGGTTAGGTGGTTAGTCACACAGACCACTGATTTCACTGTCTGTAACAATCCTATTAAAGAACCACAGTTTTGCTACATTTCTTCCGCAGTTTCTCACGCGGGGACCGATGGACTTCACTGTAACAGTCCTGAGGCTGACTCATATTTGGCTTGTCACGCGAAGAAGCTCCTTCCTTCATTCACTCAACGTCCTCTGGATTTTCCGGCTACGGAGGGCAGAGAAGTCCCCTCTTTCTCCCGAACAGCAGCTCTGCAGAGACCTGTAAAACAGAAGGGTAGCGGGTCCTCGGTCAGCGCGGGTGTACACAGTCAACAGTGGAGCTCAATCTCAGCCTGCTGTAGCGCGGAGTGACCGCTGGAGCAAAAATCACAGCCCTCCCTCACCGCTCCTGCGGAGTTTCCCGCCACAGTGACGCGCGCGCTCCCCTCCCCCTATCAGCTCCCACCACACCTAGCCGGTCGCCATGGCGCCGCGAGCGAGTCACTCCGCTCAGATAAACAGCGGCGCTCCAGTTCACACATGACAACGACAAAACACCACTAGACGCCCCAAAACAAGAGAAAAAACAACAGAAAACCGTAAAGTCCACACATTTCCCCCCTACACACCTTCATCTGATCCGTTTTCGGGGCGTTTGCTCCTCCGCGGCCGGAGGGAGGGACTTTCGGCTGATACTTTCGCAGCGCGTCGCTCCGCCGCTGTTCCTTCGCTTTACATAAAAGTCTGGAAAAAACAGAGAAATGTGTTTTAGTTCAGCTACTTTAAGCTGCGGTATAACTTTAGTGTTGTTATTTATGGACTCAGTCTCCAGTCCTACCTGTAATGAGGGTCGCGTTCAGCGCTGAGGAGGGTCTTTTCCTCAGGACGCCCCTGCAGGTCAGTCTTCCTGAGGGGCTGCTGCTGCCTGAGCTCTTCTTCTCCGGGGCTGTTCTCTCTGGTAGATCAGCGCGGAGCTCCCTAAAGCTCTCACTCTCTCTTCTGTTAGAGTCAGAGTCCTCCTCTTCTTCTCTGGGCCGTTTTGCGGGTGTCTGGCTCGCCCTCTCAGCCCTGCTCCTCTTGCCCACTCGCACGCACTCCTGGTAGAAAGCGGGCGAGGTTTCTCCAGGCGTTTCCTCCCACTCGTACTCCCCGAGCAGCGGCACTCCGGTGCCGAAGTTGAAGTTCCACCTCCTCTGGTCGCGCTCGGCGATCTCACGGAGCTTCTCCTTCATCTCGCGGTTCAGCTCTTCGTGGTCCACCGGTCCGAAAAGGCTTCGGCAGACTCTGGCGTGCGGCGGCGGCGTGTCCCTGCGGATCAGAGGGGAGCTCCTGGAGGAGGAGGAGGAGGCCAGTGTCCCCAAAACACTGCGGCTGCTGCTGGAAAACTGAACCGTGGACATCGCGGCGTTTCAGAGTCAAAACCGAGAGAAAAGCTGATATACGAGCCCCAGAGGGACCAGAAACGTGTTCACGGTCTAGGAGCGAATCTCAAACCCCACCACGCGCACAAAGTTAGCCGTTACTGTGCAGCACTGAAGGATTGTGATTTAAAGTCCCCTCGGCTCTGCAGGTACGTGTAGCTCCACAAGGACCCTCCCCTTCGGGTAGAGCCCCGCCCCCGCCGCGCTCTCATTGGCCTACAGCTCCTTTGGGATGGCGCCAAGGAGTGAGAGACTCGTGATTTGTGTTTTAGGTGGTGGGGGGTTTGGAGGGCCGTTTGAAGCTGCTGAATTGTTGAGCAGCGCTGCAAGCGACTACATTTTACTCGGCCCATCCCCCCTCGACCCCAGGCCGAGTTTACAACCGGCTGGACACAACAGCGCAATCGATAGTGTTCAGCAGGACTCAGTAACGGTTTAAAGCAAAGCACGTTCATTTTCTCCACGCCAAACCCGAGAGGAGAGGACTACAGGCTTATCAAACGGCTCACAGAACTGAACACTTCAGCTGACCTATTTACAGTAGAAGTGTTTCAGCGTTATAGGTCTAATTAATGTATCTCGAGTTTGAATATGTTTTTACTGATGTGAGGGCCTATTAAAAGACTTCTCCACCATTAGAACTATTAGGATTAGAACCCAATGATTTTGCTTTCTAATGAGAATTGACTTAATGTCTACCATTTGGGACCTACTTACCCGTAGGACACCTTTAGATCCCGTTAGGAGACCATCAGATGCATCTATAATCAGTTTCAGACCACCTGTTAAACCATTAAGTTTTATTACACTGTTATATCAACCCATCAGGAAAACACAGAACACATTACTGACTACTAAACACCACCAGGACGTTAGGTTGAACGAACCTTTGTGTTGGTGTAGCCTATCATATGATAGCAGATTTCCCAAATGTGTCAAAGTGAGCTCAAAAACACATCTGGGGGCTTTAATGTGGAGCTTCATGAGCTACAGCAACTGTTCAGTGGGTGGGTTTGATGCACCCTGTCCTGACCTACTGGTGTCTGGTAGTAGAGACTAAAAGCCTTAACAAGATCGCCCTCTACAGGCAATTTGCAGATGCAGGAAAAAGGCCTCTTGTTAAATCGTTGAAAGACGTGGCAGGATATAACATAACAGGTTGGTAACACGAGTCTAATAATGGGTAGCTGCTAATACGACGAGTTTCAAGCAGAATTAACTTTCCTATTAATTTCAGGGTCTCACTTTATTGGAATGGTCAGCAATTTGAATGGATGTTAGTTAAAGATACACTGAGCATCTACAGTGGAGCATCCAAATAAAGTGTTACCAATTTCAGGAATGTAAATTGCGTTCAGTTTGGGACACAGCCTATTGTCTGTTACTGTCTTTTGTGGTCATGCAGTCAGAACCACAACAAAGCTGGTAATGACACTGTAAAAGATTGCTGTAACTTCTTCACAGGAATATTGGTGCTCCTAGTTATCTGTGTAGTTCATAGTTAGCCTATCAACAGGATGACAGTCAGTTCTTGACTTTTTAGTTCTCTTATTTTAGGGTTTTTCAAATGTAACCTATCTAAACCAAGAACTGTCTGAAAACAGGGCCCAGGCGGAATTCTTTCAGGTCAGATCAAATCATGTGGATTTAAATAGAAGGTTAAAAAGGCTTCAAAAATGTACTTCTAAGGGGAAATGTTTGTACTTAATTTTGTGTATTCAAGCAAAACCTGTGGCGCGCACCAGTAACGCGTCAGAAAACCACTAGATGGCAGCAGTGCTAGGGCTGAGTTCACAGGGCTTGGCCAGCAGAGCAGAGAACGTGGTGCTGTGGTATCAGATATATCAGTGTTTTTGAAACCTTGCACTCAACCAGAGAAATGAAATCCAGTAGCTAGACACCGTTTTAAGACCAGCAGTAAAAAGTTACATATGGTGATGGTTATCTGCAGTGCTTCAGACTGACTTTGAAAGTAATACTCTATCGTCATCTACAGATTAAAAGTGACTGATAACCCAGAGGAAAAAAATCTTTCTTAAGATTGTCTCAGAGAAATAAAGCAGATTATATTAACGAAGGTTCACTGATTTCTGAATTTTTTCTTCTAAACCTTCTTAGGAGAAAAGAGGAGATCAACATCAGCATTTCACTATGAGAAGTTCTGGTGATAAAGGAGAAATACGTGAGCTCTGCTTCTGCACTGATGAAGTGCTGAAAGAGTTCTGTAATATAGAACAGAGCTGTATAAGAAAACGATGAGATCTTACACTTTTCTTACACATACCAAAGGTTGAAACTGTTTTTTTGAAAAATATGTGCCCATTTGAACTTGATGCCAGCAACACGGGGACAGGGGCATGTCTACCGCCGTGTTGTATCACCTTTTCTTTTAACAACACCACATAAGCGTTTGGGAACTGTGGAGACCAATCGGTGTAGTTTTGAAATTTTTTCCATTCTTGCTTCATATAGTATTTCAGCTACTCAAAAGTTCGGGGTCCCCTTTGTCGTATTTTTTGTTTTATTATGTGCCCGATATTTTCAATGAGTGACAAGTCTGGACTTGCAGGCCAGTTTAGCATCCGGACTCTTTTACTATGGAGACATGCTGTTGTAATGTGTGCAGAATGCAGTTTGACATTGTCTTGCTGAAATAAGCAAGGCCTCCCCTGAAAAAGATGTCATCTGGATGGCAGCATATGTTGCTCCAAAACCTATATATATTGTTCAGCATTAATGGTGCCTTCACAGATGTGCACGTCACCCATGCCATGTGCACTAATGCACCCCCATCATAGATCACCCCCATCACAGCATCTATGCTGGCTTTTGAACTGAAAACAAGCTGGATGGTTCCTCTCCTCTTTAACCTGGAGGATGCAGCTTCCATGATCTCCACAAAGAATTTCAAATTTTGATTATTCAGACCACGGGACACTTTTCCACGGTATATCATCTTTAATTAGGTCAGGCCTAGAGAAGGTGGCAGCATTTCTGGATACTGTTGTCTGGATATATGATGTCTTCTTTGCATGGTAGAGTTTTAACTTGCATTTGTACATGCATTGATGAACTGTGTTCACAGACAGTGGTTTTCAGAAGTCCATGCAGTGATTTCCGCTACAGAATCATGTCCGTCTTAATGCAGTGCTGCCTGAGGGCCTGGAGATCACAGCCATTCTATATTGGTTTTTGGCCTTGGTCTTTGCATACAGAGATTTCTACAGATTCTCTGAATCTTTTAATGATATTCTGCAGCGTAAATTGTGAAATCCCCAAGTTCTTTGCTATTTTTTGTTGAGAAACATTATTCTTGAATTGTTTGCCCACGCATTTTTGCACAGAGTGGTGAACCTGCCCCATCTTTACTCCTTAAAGACTCAGCCTCTTTGGGATGTTCTTTTTATACCCAACCATGTTACATCTGTTGCCAATTAACCTAATTAGTTATAAGATTATTTTTTTAGCATTACACAAAAATGGTCATATGTTTATTCAAAATGGGCATATATTTTTCAAAAAACAACAACAACAAACAAGTTTCTCAGTTTTAACATTTGATTTGTTGTCTTTGTACTATTTTCAAATAAGTACTGGGCTTCAATGATTTGCACATCATTGCATTCTGTTTTTATTTACGTTTTGAACAGCTACATTTTTGTCTCAGTTTTTTTGGAAATGGGGTTGTACCTGAAGTCAAGAGGAGATCTCATTTAGAATATTTCTTTCCTCTGCAAAGTGACTATAAATGAATATGTGGCTACTTATGCACTCTTTGGGCTCAGTTTGCTTGTAGGCAGCCACCTTACTCAGAAGATCACTAATTAATTCAAGATTGTTAGAAGCTGTCTTGATGGAGTGTGTACGTGCACCTGTGCCCTGGAAATTGTTTGGCAATATGGCTCAGGAAGGCACAAAGCACACAGGTGCAAACCCACTTACCCTTGTTCATATAACATCGACATATTCTAAGAAGTGAAACAAGTACATTCTGTATGTTCCACCGCAGGCAGTCATAGTTTAAACCTATATATATTTTCAATTCAAATATTCAATTACAACTAATAATCCAGTTCTGTGCCTGTTTGTTTTTAATAGTAGAAACATTTTTCAATGACAAGTTGACTGTGTTCTTTTTTTTGAAGAAGAAGAAAACAGTGAATTTCAATATATAAGAATTGTACAGTTAATAATAATTCTACTTTGAATATTCTACTTTGAATATTCTACTTTGAATAGTCCTCTAACCTTTTTAACTCCTTGCTTTGTCAAAATGCTTTGTCATATTCTTTACTTCATAACTTTCATATTTTATAAGCTTCATTCAAAAGGTGGGTGTCATATGAGAGCTGTAACTGTCTTCTTTCCAGTCAAATAGATGGGTAATGTAATTTCAAAACTTTATAATAAAAGAAGCTGAACTCTTTTTTTTTCTACTGAAAATTGACCCATTTTTCCACAAATCTGAGCTATAAACTGGATCTCAGAACATGTCTCTTCAGTGATATACTCTGTAGAAATTATTTTTGTAAAAAATACAGAGATTTTTGGCTTTCAGCAGTAAATTGTAAGCATATAGCAATATGTGTATGATCATAAAACACATTTTCTGTTAATTTGAGGGGAACAAAAATTACATTTATTTCATGCAGTTTATTAATAATTTGCTTACGATTTGGGCACGTAAATTCAGATGAAAAAAACAAAATATACCCCCGAGCATAAGAGGCTAAATGATAAATAAATAAGGTTCATTACAGCAGACAACTCATGATGTGAATGTGGAATTACTCCATTTCAGAACACCACAGAAGAAAAACTGTAAAAGTCTCATTATTCTGGAAAGGATTACTCAGGCGTCCAATGACTCAGGCTTAGAGTTCACAAATGAAAGAAATTCAGTAGTATAGGAAGATGGTGTGTGTGGGTTACTAAGATAGGTTCAAGTGCTTGTTGTACAATCCTCAAACAAGTGATAAAGAACCCTCATATTACAACTGTTCCACAGCACCACTCAAACGACGTTCTGTGGACAGATGACACAAAAGTTGAACTTTCTGGTAAATGTACAGAGTGTTATTTATACTACACTGCATACTAACAACAACCTCACCCCAGCTGTAAAGCTTGGTGGAGCTAGTTTGCTGCCTCAGGGCTTTGGATGAGTTGCAGTCATTGAGGGACCACTGTGTTTCATGTTGTATCAGCAGACTGTACAACAGAATATCAGAACATCTGTCTAAGAGCTAAAATCTCAAAAGAGGGGGGGGGGTCATGGAACATGACAGGAGTAAATCAGGGAAAGAGTGGCTCAAACCAAAGAACGTCCATATTTCAGAAAGGCCAGTCTGTCCTAATCTCACTGAAAAAGTGTGTGATCTGAAGCAAGCTGTTTGAGGAAGACGTCCCAAAACTACAAATTGACTGAAGTGGTTGTGTAGTGAGCAATGTGTCATATTATTGTTCAGTGAAGATATGGAAAGGTATTGTGTGTTGTTTTTTTTTAATTAGATTGTCTTCCCTAACGAAAATGTGACCTGCAATAGCATGCAATCCATGCTGGTCTATGTAGGTTTATGCTGGTCTAGTGCTGGTTTATCAGCATCCAAAAACACAACATATGCTGGTTTTGCTGGTCAGCAGCAAATTAACTTCCATCGCTGCTGACCAGCAAAACCAGCATATGTAGTGTTTTTGGATGCTGATAAACCAGCGTCCAAAACACAACATGTCGTCGCTGTCCAGAAGAAACCAAGTTGGAAATTTTACAGAAGGAAGCAAAAACGTTCTTTACTCTAAATATAAGTTAATGTAATGAGAATTTTATCCCATGATTTGGTCCAATCATCATAAACTTTTCACACAATGTAAGGGACAGCTGCCGCGTTTAAATGATGTGGAAAACAAAATAAATACATTTTTAAAAATGAAAAAAAAAAAAAACATTAAAATGGAGGAAGAAATGTTTTTCTTTGGAAGGTACAATGTGCTGGTTTTGCTGGTGACCGGTCACGTTGGTTTTTCTAGCAGTGTTTATTTATCATGACTTCGACAAAGCTTAGTTACATTTTAAACACATTCATGCAGATAATCCAAAATGATTAGCAAGGTTTTCTCACAACTGTCCACTGCAAGTCTTAAGAGCTATATTGCTATGTAAAGCCATTTTATCCTGTAATACAAAAAATCCTCAAAAATGTTACTAGTTCTAGAAGAAAATTTGACAGGTAAAAAATACTGACGTCAGTTCAATTTTTAGGCTACTATTGTAAATAATTTAGGTACTTTAATTTCCAAAGTGTCAGAATATAACATTTGTACATGGAAAAAATTACCACGTGTTAAAATCTGATTCATACTGCTAAAATAGGTTCCTGTCATTGACACGAATTAGAAAGGGCCGTGCGTTCTTACTAGTGAGACATTTACACGCTAAACTGTAATTCATACTGCTCTGCTTTGACATGTCCGTCAGAATTCAGGCTTTTACTCGAATTTTCTGATATCGAGACTTCGTGGATTTAAAGGCTGAAGCGGTTTTCCGCGCGAATCCGTTCTCCCTCGTGCGGTGTCTGCGCTCACTCTGCGTTATTGTAGCGCACTCTGCTCTGCTTTAACTCTCCCTGCTGTTATGCATTAGGGGAAGTGACGTTAAGCCGCGCGACCTCGGTGTGTATATGCATGTTTTTTTTTCCCAGAAATCAAAGGCACGCGTGCTGCTGCCGGGTGGAGTGAGTGAGTGAGTGAGTGAGGGAGTGAATGTGGAGTGTGGAGTGTAAACCCAGATCCGAGACTCGGTGTGTGTCCCAACACTACGGCAGCTGTACGTTACAGCATCAGGGAGCGGCTAGTGAGGGTCCTGCTGTAACCTTTAGGGGGAGAAAGACAGAGAGCGGGGGAGAGAGACACTGAGAGGGAGAGGAGGAGTGAGAGTTCAGCTCCAGCGGCTCTCGGACTGTGAGCGGCGGCTGACGCTGCTTCACATCTGAGCTCTGACCTCCGTTAGTCAGACATTCACAATATCGGTAGCTGATCACTTCTCGGTTTAGAACACCGAGCTGTCGGTTCATTTGTGTGTGTGTGTGTGTGTGTGTGTGGTGTTTTAGCTTCAGCGACATCGTTTCGGCTCCTCCTGTCAGTCAGTCAGTCTGGTGATTCGTTAACACCTCTGTCAGACTGGGCTGAGATTGATCTGTAGCTCGGCTGTGGTGGGCTCTCGGCTCCGCCGGGGGGCTGAGGCGGTTAAAACAGAGGAGAGCGGTGTTTCGGTTTGAGCGCCATGGCCAAAGCGGAGTCGAAGCGGAGCGGCGCGGCGCTGCTGGTCGCCGGTAAATCCGGCGCAGACGAGCAGGTGAACGGCGCGGCCGAGCTGCCTCTGCCCGCCGTCAGGGCTGCCAAAGCCTCGGGCACACGAGAGGCCACGAGCCGCCGGAGCACCGAGAGCGAAGTGTACGACGACGGCACCAACACGTTCTTCTGGTAGGTTAACGTTAGTAGGGCTCTGTCTGAGCTCGGTCTGTCTGCTCCATCAGCGCGGGAACAGCAGACAGGAGGTAACGTTAGGGATGCTACTCCGAGGCGGTGAGAGAGAAACTGTTGGTTCATTTCTGTGGTTTCCTGAACTTACACGCCTGACCCGGCTTCTGTAATGAGTCGATGAGGGGAAAGCACAGAAATGTGAATAGTTTGAGGTCCCCAGGACATAGCCCCTGTATTACTGACTGCTGAGACCCCCAGAAGTGTAACAGTATTACGTTAGCTAAATAATAACGATATGATAACCTTGTTATTAAAACACCGCCAATTCCATATGACTGTTGTTCCTGTGGGTAAATTTTGCAGTTACGGTCTTAAACCTGTTGGAATTCACAGTCAGTCTGAGTTCACAGAGCGCAGGTCAAATCTGCAGGTCAGCAGCTCTTTTCCTCCGTCACTATTTACAGAAATCTGGCTGGTGTTTTATGCAAGAATCATTTATAATGTGGTTCTGAACGAACGAAATACTAGTATATATCTGAAGGCCGGTATTTATTGAGCCTTACACCGAGCGCAATATCCTGGGCTGAATTTCCTCTTACAGTCCTGTGATGGGAGGAGTGGGAGGCTAATGTAAGGGAGTAGATGGGAGGCCGTAAGCCGGCGGAGTATCCAAGGTCTGCCTCTGGGAGCATTAGAGCGTGCCGGCTTTGCTTTAGCTTTTCTACTATCCTGTCTCCTCAGCAGAAAGAGCAAGCTCAGATCCATTAAAGACTTTAAGCTGGACAGATGTAGCGTAGAAAGTGGGGGGCAGGGAATGAGGCCAGAGTAATCATGAACATGCTATAAACTGTCAGAGTCAGTTTGTATACAGGGCTTTTAAAGCAATGTCATGCTAAAGTGGCAAAATAACTTACAGGAATGTCGGAAAGGCATGCTTTTCTTATGACTGTACCAGTAAGTTTGTGAAACATCCTTGTCTGTGGGATGTGTGAAAACAACAAGGCTTGCACTGTATGTGAGTCAGTCAGTCAGTCAGTGCTTCTAAGGCCCTGACCAACCTAACAGGTTGTGAGGTGAGAAAAACAGCTTGGTCCGGTGCCACTGTTGTGACATCCAGGCAGTACACCTGTGCAGAGAGTGTGAATAGGTGAGGTTTACAGCCCTTCTCTCTGCACACTGTACTGCACTATAGCAGATTAAAACTGCAGCTCTGCACTACAATAAAATAATCAAAGATGAGATTTCCGCAAATCACAGCAAAGTCAACAATCTGTCTCTGTGTCTCTCTTCTTCTCTGTGCAGGAGAGCACATACCCTGACTGTGTTGTTCATACTGACGTGTGCTTTGGTCTATGTGACCCTGCTAGAGGAGACGCCTCAAGACACAGCCTACAACACTAAGAGGTAAGTTTGTGTGTTTCACCAGGACACGGTTTACATCACGAAACAAAGTGTGCGTGTGTGTGTGTGCGCGTGTGTGCGTGTGTGCGTGTGCGCGTGTGCGCGTGTGCGTGTGTGCACGTGTGCGTGTGCGTGTGCGTGTGTGTGTGCGTGTGCGCGCGTGCGTGTGTGTGTGTGTGTGTGTGTGTGTGTAAACACTGACTCTGTTAGAGGGCATAATTGTGTAAACCCAAACTCGTCGTGATGTCAGCCTGACCCTGACCTGGAGGACATAGTTGCATCAGCCTGATTATACTAAATGCTCTTCTCTGAACATTAGATAGCAGAATACAGCACATGAGACAGTCACTTGCGCTCTCCACGTTGTTACCCTCCACGTTGTTTGCTGAATGCTGCCCTTTACTATAGGCGGAGCTGCAAGTGGAGTGGCTGGAAATAGGGTGAGCGTGTGGGACTGGGCGGGGTCGGGTGTTCTCATCAGAAAGTGGCTGCCGCTTAAAAGGATTATCTGTAGTCAACGTCTGCTATAGATTACAGAGTTTAGAGGAGTGTGCTATCAGACCAGCCTCATGTGATAGCATCTGTAGCGGTGGAACTAGGCCTGTCCCGATAATGAGATTTTAGCTGATGATTAATTACCATATAAAAATAAGGCTTAACAATTATAGAAGTATTTTTTGTTCATCGTTCCTTATTAAAATATATTTTATTATTAATATTAAGGTACAAGCCTAAAGTGCCCGAATTGGCTGGTCAGTAGGGCTGGACAGTATGACAGTATTTATCATTATCGTGACAAATTACATCACAGCATGTTTATGAGCATATTGTTGATACAGTTGGGACTTAAAAACACTCAACTGCATGTTTGTCCTGTTTAGTGGCATGTGCAGCAACGCAGTATATACATTTTTGAATGCAAATCATTGGAGTCATAGTTTTGATAGTATTTTTAAAAATTAGAAAAAATAAATATTGTTACATATTGTATATTATGAAATATTGTGCTATTACATTTTTGCTGTATCGCCAAGCTCTATCATATTGCACTCGACAGAAGTTAAAACTTCTGTTGTTTTTGTGAGACCCTTGTGTTGTCTCTGTAAGCGTGTTTTGCCTCAACCCAACTTATGAAAAAAATGCACCCATATCACATTTTCTTAGTTACGAAGCAAACATATAATTATGAAAGTTAACAACTGTGGAACACAATTGCGATCAGCTCAAATAACTGCAGTCAGGCGATTATGTATTAACTGTGACAGGCCTTGGTGGGACGTTGTATTGTTAAACTCTGTTTAGCTATAGCGTGGGGGTAACTTTATCTGTTTATAGAAAAAATGGGATCAGAATGCATAGAAAAAGTTCTGTATGCTATACAGTTTCTAGACCTTAGAGTTAGGAGAAGACTGATAATAAGTCATGAGGAAAATGAGAAAGAATTCTTATTGTGTACTCTAGATCTAGATAGTAAAAATAGTAGAAAAAACCTCATTGCTATTAACCTCAAATACCACATGATCTCAAAATAACAGGAGGGATGTTTATCTTACTTTATGTGGAACACATAGATTGCCCATTAATGCAGTTTCATTGTATATCCCTTAGGGTACATATGCAGATATTACACGTGTCTATGTGAATGTATATTTGTGTTTCAGAGGGATTGTGGCGAGTATTCTGGTGTTCCTGTGCTTTGGAGTAACACAAGCCAAAGATGGTCCTTTCTCACGACCACATCCAGGTGAGAGCTGTGCAAGACAGCTAAGACCACTTTTGACAACCTTTACTCTTACAGAGCATCTGTTCTAGGTTTATGTGCTATAGAAGTTGCAGTTTCAGTTGAGCCTAATGGTTGTGCTGTGGGAGCAGATGTACAGACAGACTGGAGCTTTCAGAGCTTTCGTAACAGGCACTGGAATCAATAAGACCCAGCACACACAAATATAGACCTGCCTCTAGACTATTATGCTATAAATACTGCTGTTTCACCCAAATTAATTTGAGAAGGTGGTTAACTACAGCAACTGGGCCATTTGCACACGTTTCCTTGTTGAAAGGAAGAGAATCTCTGAAGTGGGAGGGAGGGAGGCTGGGGTTGAGAGTGACATGGCAGAGAGGGAGCCATGCTGAGACATTGCTAAAATTCCCCACATTTTCATAGAGGTTTGTCATTGTTTCTGAGTGCTTCCCGCATACAATAGAGCTTCTGTTACTCTGTTAACCTCTTTATCATCCAATGTGATGTTTACATTGTTGAGAAATTTACGTTGCACTGTGGACACTGATGGTGATTTTTACATAGCCAGATAGCCGGAGCTGTTTCCGCTGGCGGATCTGATTACTGCTGATTGCTAAGTTGCTACGATGTAAATTTGTGTTCTTTTAATGCTGTTTTGCTGTGTTCAATGCCTTATTGTTTAGTGCTCTAAATCATACGTTATCTCATTAACGTCAGTGAGAATTACTTTGAAACAGACTGACTAACTTAGCCCGTCGGACAAGTCTGTTCTGCTGCCACACTGCACGTCCTCTAACTTAATACATGTTATTTGAAATTCTTGAAGGACTAGTTATTCCAGGGTGATGCATCTGTTTTCTGATCAGCCCCTTTGTTTTTACTGGGCTAACGGGGAATGAGGGAGGGTGCTTAAAGTACCTGTTCCCAGTATTAACATGACTAAGGAGATCCAGTATAGCCCATGGGCTTCACTAAGATGTCGTTTTTTCCTGCCAGGGAGCTCCTGGGGGTGGTGGGTGAAGAGTGAAACTGTGGGCCCCTGGGGCCAAAATAAGTGCTTACTTTATTTGAGCTGAAACAAGTAACATGGCAACAGAGCAGCCTGGGAGGAAAGACCAACTCAGGAGGAAAGAGGAGACAGATATTCATCCTTAGAGAAAAGGGATTATTAGAGTATGGCATAAAGCAAAACATACATAGTATAATCTCAGTAGGCAGTGCGCATTTGGGGTTTTTCTGTTTTAAGTACCTGCATCTTTAGTGCAAATAAGGATTCATAATCCTGTAAATATGAAGAAATGCATTGTTTGAGAGTAGTTTTCTGCATTTGTGTGCAGCCACTTACTTATTCATGACACCTTTAGAAAAGTGTATGTGTCCCTAAGTAATGAGTGATTAGTTTATATAAGTGTCTTTGTGTTTGTTACTCCAATGAGTAAACGTGAGTAGGATTGTTTATAGGTTGATAATGTGTGCCTTCTCTCATTTTTCCAGCGTATTGGCGCTTCTGGCTCTGTGTCAGTGTTGTTTACGAGCTCTTTCTCATCTTCATCCTTTTCCAAGTAGGTTTAAAGACACTTGTTTGCACACAACGTTCAAATCGTATACGATGTCCAAAACTATTCAATAATGTCATGCTATAACAGAGTTCTTAGAAGGTCTTAAAATAGGTTTTTAATTTTACGAAAAGATCCTAAAATGTCAAAAAATGATGCCCAAAGACTGGGCTGACAAGCCATTGTGTATATTAAACTCATTTAAAACAGTCCACCAACCAAAAGAATTCCAGCAGGCAGTGGTCCTGTGGTCCAAAATTAACAATTGATAAAGGGCAAGAGGACAACAGAACTGTTAAAAAAAACAAATACACTGAAAGAAACAGGGAAATTGATTAGAGGGCTAGTAACTGACTGACCTGTTACGCATATAACTCAAATCGTATATCCATGTTTTACTTTCCGCCAGTTACGTTTAGGCCATGTTTCCTGGATAGTTAATTAAGCTACAACATTTTGCTTTGAATTGAGAATCTTCATTCAGAATGCTCTGTAGTTCAAGACTAGGGAACCTGTCTAGGAAATAGACCTTGAATAAAATACACATAAATACATGCTATATTTGAGTTTGTGTGAATTGTTTTGCAGTAGAAATGTTATTAACATTTATTTTTGAAGTCTTAAAAAGTATTAATAAGCATAGAAAGTGAGCATCCTGAACAAATTTCAGGTGTTCCAGATACTGTAGGTATTTTGATGCCTTAAGGCCTTTGTTTGTAAATGAACCAGGTCAAGAGTTCACCAGTGCTTCTTGCATACATTGCAAGACATACTGCAATCACAATATGTAGTGACATAATTGTAATAAGAAGGTGTTTTATTCTTATCATACAGCCTTCATAACTTGTGCTTGTGATATGTCATAATGTGCCTATTATAATACATTTGGTATGTGATACGTTGCAGACTGTGCAGGATGGGCGATTATTTATGAAGTACATTGACCCGAAGCTCGGTGTTCCTCTGCCAGAGAGAGACTATGGAGGAAACTGTCTCATCTATGATCCCGGAAACACCACTGACCCCTTCCACAACATCTGGGTATAAATCACCCTCACAAACACACACTGATATGCACATATGTACACAAGTGGTCCATTGTGCTAAGTTGTTGTTGTTTTGTTGCAGGACAAGATGGATGGCTTTGTTCCTGCTCATTTTCTTGGCTGGTACATTAAGGTCAGTGAGCTTCTCTTTAATTGCTGTTGTGTTTTGAGTTGGGGTTCTGCTCCAAGGTGAAACGGTATTTGTTGCCTCACATGAGTCTCCAGTGTACTTAGCCAATCTTTAGTGTATTGTTCCTCTAGAGGTTACTGTGAATTCAAGAGAAGGTGAGCTGATAAAGTATCTAATATTGTGTATACATAAATCCATAGAAACACAAGACTAGGCAAGCCTAGTTTTGCTGGATCACCATTAACTGCATGGGATGGCAAATTGTCACACATTTTTTTTACTGCTACTACTCCTAATAATAATAACTAATTATTGTTGTTGTTGTTGTTGTTGTTATTATTGTTATTATTACTACTACTTATAGTAATATTAAAAGTAGAATGTTCACTAATTGTTTATGTAAATATAATGTTACCTTATTTAAACAGTGAAAATATACAGGGCTCTTATGATAGTAATGGTGTTTGAGGCACTGTGCTGCGCTAATTTCACCCTGTGGTGAAGGAGCAGTAGTAGATAAATCTGCATTCTCTATGGATTTGATCATTTCATTATTCTGACATGGTGGATCTACTCCTATGTCATCAATTCATGCAAACAGATTAAGCTAGCTTTCCTGCTAGATCTAAATAAAAGACTGTTATTAGCATGGTAACATGTCTGTCAGACTCTGAAATGCTATGGTCTCTCACACAAATGTCTGCAGGTTGCCCAGAATCATATGTAAAGTTAAGCAAAATGCACATTTTCACTTCAGAGTCTAAAACCATCATGAAAAAAAATAGCAGCAGCATTATAGCTTCTGAGCTAGCTAACATTACATGAGATCTTTACAAAGTGATCGTTTGTTCAGATTTGTCTTTGAAGCATTTGCCAGAATCTGTACACACTATGTAAGAACACCATCTGCTGGCAAGTGCTGTTTGAAATGATTGTTCTATAAGGCACATCACAACAGACGTTTGACTGGCTTATTTTAACAGAAAATGTTTTAAATGCAAAGCACTGGAGGGGAAGTGAAGCATTTTGTCAGACCAGAAATGCCAGAGCTTGAGCCTTCCAAAATGTCTGTTGGATGTGGCTCTATCAAACTTTCACTATGATTCATGGCGAAGAAGTCATTATAATGAACTCCTTATCTGAATTACTTTCCATCCCATTTTTAATATTTGTTGTGCCTTTTTTAATTTAAAAGTTGAGTCAAACTCTCTTAAGCTTAATGCAAAGTTTAAGGCTTGAATGGCCTATGAGAGCTTTCAAACATGGCACTGTAAACGCAAATATAGTAACCTGATTAAAGTGAACTGTGTTTCTAAATGTGTTTCCCACCCTGCACACACACACACACACACACACACACACACACACACACAGTATTCCTATGTAGTAGTAAGTTCTGGGTAGTTTAGTAAGTTGTGTCTCATGAGGTTCAGGGGGTTTAAAAGTACTGAAAGTGAAAGTAAATTTAAAAGTAAATCTTATTTAAAAGTAAATAAGAAAGTATTTAGAAGGGCCACAGCATACTCTCATGGTAGTACATGAAATGTAGTATTTTTCTGTTCACTTTATTTGGGTAACCCCCTGTACATTAGCATGGACAATTGAATTTCCCTTGTAATGTTAATATATAAATATTGTCCAAACAGTTCATATCTGGAAACTAAGCTGCAAAAACAGCCCATTTTGAATTCACTATTTCTGTGACGTCACAAGACTCAACTTATTTACATATATCCACCTATTCAGCCTGCAGCAGTTTAGCCCCACCCATTCATAGTGAAGTTAAAGGGGACCTATTGTCGTTTTTCTTTTTGTCCCATTCCTTTAGTGTTATATAGCTTGTTGTGCATGTAAACGGTCTGCAAAGTCACAATGACCAAAGTACTTGCTAGAGGAAATAACTCTCCCACAGAAACCACTTTTCTCAGCTGCCTGAAATGCCTTGTTGAAATTACAGTCCTCCAGCCCACACGATCCTTTATGCCTGCATACAGGCAAGCTTGACAGACCCTCACACAAGAGAGCTATGAAGTAAAAACCATTCTGAAACATCTTGCTCGAGTCTAACTTGCGAAGGTGGATTGGATCTATCAGCTTTTTCTACCTGACTTTCAGGATCAGACTCTGGCTTGAACTGAAATAGCAGAACCGATGCTATTGTAAGAATAGCCACAGCGGCAGAAGCCCGCTGGTCAGTCATTCGGAACAGATTGGCCGAGTTGACGAATCAAAGCACACTGGGCTCATCGGGAGGCGGGGCTTAAAGACACAGGAGCTCTATCAGAGAGTTTCGGACAGAGGGTGAATAGAGATGTACAGTATGAGAGAAATAATGTGCTTTTGGAACATCGAAGCATGTAAACCAATTACAATAGACTCATAAATAAAATTATGAAACGCTGAAAATGAGCATAATAGGTCCCCTTTAAAGAGAGTGTTTCAGCTTTTTGTGCTTTTTGAATGAGACACAATACAGGGACCATTTATCTTACATCAGTCTTAAAGGCACAGTAACAAAAGCAACCTGTTTAATTGTAAGAAATGAACAAAGGTCAGAAAATGGTTATGTAAAAAAGAATGTTTACCATTTTTGGTGCTTAAAATCACATATGTTGTAAAATACAAAATAAATGTGAGATATGAGCCCTTTTACAAACTATCTGGAGAAACAGTGCTCTCAATAGTGTTAGGGTTATGAGTCAGTCCAGGGTTATAATTATGGTCAGGATTAGAATTTAGAAAGTGAAAATTAACATGAATTTAACAGATAATTAGTTAATTGTAAGTTAAAGCAAAGCAAGTCTCTACACACCATTTACAATGGGCTATCAAAATAAATTTCAGTATTTCAGTACTTATTGTGCTTGTGTATGTGTCTCTCTCTCTCTCTTTTTCTCTCTCTCTCTCACTCTCACAGACATTGATGATCAGAGACTGGTGGATGTGTATGATCATTAGTGTAATGTTTGAGTTTTTGGAGTACAGTCTGGAGCACCAGCTTCCAAACTTCTCAGAGTGCTGGTGGGACCATGTGAGTCTTACTTTCTCACTTTTGTCTCTCTGCTTAATCATGTGTTAAAGCAGGGAAAGCACTAAAACGTTCTTCAGATGTTTCAGCTGTTTTCTACTGTTCTATAACCCTTCTCTCTCTCTCTCTCTCTCTCTCTCTCTCTCTCTCTCTCTCTCTCTCTCTCTCTCTCTCTCTCTCTCTCTCTCTCTCTCTCTCTCTCTCTCAGTGGATTATGGATGTGCTGGTGTGTAACGGTTTGGGCATATACTGTGGCATGAAGACTCTCGGCTGGCTTTCTATGAAGCCGTATCAGTGGCAGGGCCTGTGGAACATTCCTACATACAAGTAAGAACTGAGGCTTTATTTACGAGCCGTCTCTGTTGTATAGGAGTGTAACGATTCACAGAATTCAGAATTTGATTCATTTTTAAATACAGGAAAGATAGGGGGCATATGTGCTATATGTTAATATGTTAATGTTTCCATATTTAGTTTATTAGAACATTACAACATACAATATGATATGCTGTGATACAGGTTGATACAATGCAATATATTGCATTGTTACATCTCTAGTTCTTTAATGCTTTAATGTGTGCATTTAGGTGTGCCAAATCCTGAAAATTGCTCCAGCAGTTGTGTCCTTGTTTGTTCAAACTGCAGTACATTTGGTATGGTATGTTAGGTGTTCCAGGATGTTCCCAGAGTGTCTGGTGGTATTTTGCCCCAAAATGAACAGTTGTGCTTGGCATTACAAAGTGTACTCATTTCCACCTCTGATTTTGGCAGTCACCAACGCGAAATGGCCCAGGTGTCAAAAAACATCATCACTTTTAGTGTTTCAGGGATGGGAAAGATTAATAGTGGGTGATTATATCTGTTCATCCAGTATACTGGTTGAAATGCTTTGCCATTACTGTTACACCAGTAAGTAAATAATTGCAGACAACACAACGTACACAGGCCAGTTTATTGTCATAGAAACAGACATCAAGCTCTGCAGCTTCGCAGCTAAAAGTGATCGTGTAGACGTCTTGTAATATTTACTAAAACTTAGCAGCGTCTGACAGACATGGATTAAAGCTCGAGTGTAAGAGCCGCACATTCAAAACAACATGCAGCACCATTTTTGCCGTGCTCAGAGGAGCTGTTGCTGGCTTTATGTACAGTCATCTTTGTCTTGTTAGTGTTTGAAAGCAATATTGACATCTGTCAAATATTGTTAATTTGTTTTTGCTTTTACTTCAGTTGTTAAATATGGTTTTTATTAAAAGTGAAAGAACATCCACAATAGTACACCATTGGTAATTTACAAAAAAGGTTTACTTAAGCATCCAAAATATTTTATGTGAAAAAAAATATATACATAAAAACACTATACTGTGATATATAACGAAACAGTCAGTAATCTTAATTATACCGTGATATTAATTTTTGCCCAAACCACCCACTACTAGGAAAGATTAAACTGTCTGTCCCATGCAAGGAACATACTTGAACTTACTTGAGCCCCTTGTGCATCTATACAAGTTAACAAGTTCAAACACTCCTTCATCCCTTTCCATGGGAGAGAAATGGGGAGTTTCCACGGAATCAGGTGTTATCCACACTTGAAATGGTTTTCTGGGGAGTTTATAGACTGCACCCACTGGAGATAGATGGAGGAGTCTCTTCCAACTCACCTTTCATCTACTGAAGACTGTGGAACTACAATCTCTTTTAAAGCCGTGTTTTTTTTTGTGTTTTGCCCTTGTATGCACAATATGAGCTGGTCTCCTTTATGTGTTGTGTGGCTGTGATGAATGCCAACCGGTAAGCTTGGGTCTGTGCAAAGCCAGTCCAGCTTTTCTGCCCTTGGACTTTGATCATATGTGCAGCAGCCTCAGTTGAACCATTCAGCTTTCAGTTCCTTTCAATGAAATAGGTCAGGGGAATTCCACTCTTTTCCAAAAAAAAAAATCCTACATAATTGTGGGTTCAGTTTCGATAGGGCTTGACCTTATGGGCCTTGGACTACCTTTTGTCTGTGGAAGTCCATTAAGTGAGTCTCTTGTTCAATATTTGTGCAACTGGGAATTATCAGAGACTTTTGCTAGACTCTGTTATTCTAATGTTTTGGTTGCTTTTGGGTTCGACCTGAGTCGTCTTGGCATTGCCCTCCCTTAAAGCAGTGGACCACCCTGCATCTCCTAATGACTGCCGCCCTCCCTGCTTCCCAGATATGTACACTCCCATGCAAAAAAACATGGGTCCCAAAGGCCAAAATACTAATGTTTTTATTAACGATTTTGGTCCAGATTTAAGCCCTATAGGTAATATTTGGTCTCACATTAAACATGGCAATTTTTTCACCCGTTTGAAGCCATCAGTGCTGAGTGGATCAATTTTGACTCTTCTTTCTGTAAAAGGGTGTCTGCAAGTTCACCCACAAGACATTTAAAGAAATCAAAAAAAGCTATCCCGTACTAACTTACTTTTCTATTTGTTTAATTCTTGCTAATTTGCTGGCTAGTGTTTTTTTTGTTAAGACAGTTAAAAGCTAATTGTTTAGCCATTTTGAGCTTGACCATTTTTCTTTGCATGGCAGACAGACCATTTGGACACTAAAGCATGTACAGGCTGTATGGAGCAGATGTTGTTACAAGAAGTATGGATTCCACCTGCAGAAAAAATGCAAATGTGTAATTCTTTGAATGCATATTGCCCAGTCAGAATCAGTTACTTAAAGCTATAGACATGAAATAAATGAGATATATAAAATAATATTAATTGCGCCAATGTAACTGTGGGCAGATGCTGATATCCAGTATATATGGACATGGACATACCTGCTGATGCCAATACATAAACTTTTATAAAATGTTGAATATAGGACAACATCTACCCATGTTAGCATTACCTGCAAATATGAAATTGATTTCTACAAATGCAGTAAAATTAATAAAATACCAACATTTTAGGACAGGAGCCCAGCGTCACCTAAACGTTCTGCTCTTCCAAAGTACAGTAAACATAGTAAATGATCAAATATTTGATTGAAATATGTCAAATCTAACCATCTGTCTGATACTGATATTTTTAATGAAATATCTGCCTATACCAATATGATTCTGATATCATTGTGCAGATAGATAAATAGATAGATAGATACTTTTAATGGCATGCATCTGACTCATTGAAATATCTTCACACCTGATTTGGTGTCTGGCTGTGTTTGACAGGGGGAAGATAAAGCGCATTGCATTCCAGTTCACTCCATACAGCTGGGTAAAGTTTGAGTGGCGGCCAGCGTCTAACCTTCGTCGGTGGCTGGCAGTGCTGGGCATCATATTTATGGTGAGTATATGTCGAGAAAGGATGTAGTTTGCCATAAACTGGTGTCTTGCTCATAATCATTAATCTAGATATAAACCCATCACATCACATCTGTTAGTAGCATATAGGGTCTCCACCACCTCTGTCTATTTTAGTTTGAGCCACAGTCAATGCAGAAAGGAAAATTATAAACTATTAGTAGCTCTTCCTCCATAACGAGCACATTGTGTTTCAGTTGTATCTGCTGCACAGTATCATGATCTGTTTTGCACACAAATGAAGAACGAAAAGGAGAAAAAAAAAACGTTCTGCAGTCAGTTACATATCAGAGCACTGAATGAGATCACCTCACTATAATCTAATTTTGTGCCAGTCTCATTTGTTTTTCCTCATGTCCATCGCTACTTTCACAAGAGTTTAAGCACAAGGCTGTGTGACTCTTGTGAAATTCCCCCCCATATAAGAGGATTTCCTCAGATATAGGCAAGATAACACTAGAATGTTATTAATGATAATTTGGAGGGCTGACCCAAATTAATATGTGGTAGAACAGTATATCTCAGGTAGGGCTGAATATCAAAATGTAATACTTTTATGGTAGCAACTGAATTAATTCACTACTAAAGAGTGTTCCATTTCCTGCACCTCACACATTTCTGGTTTAAATCACACCCAGTTTGTAATTGAAAAGACGTTATCAGAAAAATATCAATCAAGAGTTGATATCGAAGTTAAAGTGTTGGTATTGAAAAATTTTGAGCGATGCACAGCGCTAGTCTCAGGTGTTTAGAAGAGTAATGAGGCTATATCATCAGTTATATGATAGTTTAAATTGTCATATTCCTCTCTGCAGTTCCTGCTGGCTGAGTTGAACACATTCTATCTGAAGTTTGTGTTATGGATGCCTCCAGAACATTACCTGGTGCTGCTCCGACTGGTCTTCTTTGTGAACGTGGGTGGAGTGGCCATGAGGGAGATCTACGACTTCATGGATGACCCGTTAGTCACATGTTTTAGATTTATTTATTTTCTTCTGTCTGCCTGTAGATATCTGTTTTTCATGATTTCTACACCAGAGGTGGGCACCTGTTGCCATAGAAGGCCGGTCTTGTACAGTTGTTTTTCTGCTCATACCTACTAAACCTGGTAATTAACTTAGTCAAATCGTGTGTTGGAGCAGGAAAATCATCAAACTGTTCTGGACTGCAGCCCTTCATTAGCAGAGTTGTCTATCCCTGTCCTATGTGGGCAGTCACTGGGCTTTGTCCTTTCTGTTTATGGGTTAGATTCTGCGCAAAAGGATGTTGCCTGCGGTTTGTTTAGTCATGTTTGTTGTAAAAATATAATATGCATATGCTCTATATTTATGCAGTCTGTGGGTTGGCAGCTTGTCAGCTCATAGTCATGAGTAAAACATAAACTACATGATCCTGGTGCCCTTTTCATAAAAGATCTGATACTATATTTGTAATCATGTTTTAGGAAGTTTCATAAGAAGCTGGGTCAGCAGGCGTGGCTGGTGGCGGCCATCACAGTGACAGAGTTCCTGATTGTGGTGAAGTATGACCCCAACACCATTATGCTCCCAATCCCCTTCTTCGTCACACAGTGCTGGATCCTAGGCATCCTGCTCATCTTCACCTGGACGCTGTGGCGCTTCTTCATCCGGTAAGTGATCAAAGAAGTGAGGCACAAAGGCAAAACAGCCTCTCCTGTGATGTTCTGGTTAAATGCACATGATCAGAGAAGCACAGCAACATACACACACACAAAGGCTTTTAACACCTTGCATCAACATGCAATTTCGGTTATTGGGTCCCATTCAGATTCCATTTGATGGCATCAAAAGCCAGGTGTGAACACACCCAGCGTTGTGATTGGATCACAGTCGGATCACTTAACCACATTCAGAGGTGGTCAGAGACAAACTTTGAATAATTCAACACAGGTGTAAATGCTTTTTTTATATCGGTGTGCTATTACGTAAGTAAGCAATTGCAGCTGCGAGACGAAGCCACCTTCTATTTTAAGTGGCTTCTTCTGACATTCTACAATGTGCAATACACTAATAGTAACAGGTGAGAAACCAAGTTTACAGTAGGTTACTTGAAGTAAAATGAAAACTACGTTTGTGTTGAAGTGCTTATTGAGCAGTACAGTAAAACCAGGTCAAACTGGCAATGCGTTTTGGAATTTTTCCGAAAAGTGTAAATGGAATCTGGCCAAAGTATATAAATTAGGGATGCACCGATATGGGAACTGTGGGCCAATGACAATATCCAACATTTGTCATGTATATATCTGCTAAAACATAAACGTTTCAAAAATTGGCATAGATCCACTTGTATTAACATTATAGAGGAATATACCATTTATTTGTAGACAATTTGTTGTCACAAATGCAGTAAAATTAATAAAATCAGCACAGTAGCCCAGCGTCACCTAAACATTCTGCTGCTCTGAAGTACAATAAATATATGAAATATCGCTTATAAATATCATCAAATCTAAACATGTTTTTCTATGCAGATTTTTATTATTAATTCATGCATTTGTTTAATTTTTTTTTTTAATTTTATAATTTTTTTACACAAATATCTGCCAACAACAAAATGATTGCGAAATCATTGTGCATCCCTGGTACGTGAAATGTTAAATGTTAAAGGTGTAAGCAAGCATATGTACATACATACAGACATGCGTACATACATACAAACACATGTTTGTATCACTCTTTAGTTGCCCTGTGTTTGTATGGAGTTGATGGGTCTTTTTCAGTGTTGCGCTTGTTTGTGTGTTTTGATTTTCGTGCACTGTGCTGCTGTTGTGTGCACTGCGGCGTGTGTGCTGAGCTGATAGTGTCTCTCTCTCCCCTGTGTGTGTCAGCGGTAATGTCCATGTGCAGTGAGAGAGAGGTAGGTGTAGAGTGAGAGCTGATTGCTGTGCTGACATCACCATCATCTGTCATTCTCACTGGGCTGCTGCTCTTCCTGCATGTGATCACTACTCCCATCTTTACACTCCCTCTCCTTTATTTATTTATTTATTTCATTTTCTTTTTCTCTCCTTTCTTGTTTTTCTGCCTTTTCTTCCTCTTTCTCTGTCTCATGTCTTTTCCTTAGTGAAAATGGCAGTTGTCGTGCACTTGTTCGGGAAAAAAACAGTAGCCACTCCCTCTACCTACCGCTCTTTTTGCGAGTCTGACAGCCAGTCAAATTAAAGTCCCACCCAGCCTACACTACATGGCACAACCCCATTTACTCCCCATGGCCATGGCTTTGTTACCATGACGATGAGGCCTTGGACGGAAATGGCTACAGGGCTGGGGGATTGTTACAGATCTTATAAAGTACTGTGCAAAGTCAAAGATCACCCTTTCATTTGTTTAATTTTCAGACAAAACAGCCATTAATTACAAATTATTAATTTGTCTGTGTTAGAAAAGAAGTCGGAAACAAATATTTAACAGGAAAATACACAAAAACAGTACCAAATCTGTCAGTATTTAATTTGTCCACTCTTTACTTTTGTGCACCTACTGCCACTTGAACTTCCATCCTTCCAACCTTAAAGCCAATTTACTGTTCCCAAAGGAGTCACTGACATAATGTTCCCCCTCAGACAGAAACTAACATTAACATAAACACCTACCCAAACACATTTTAGCTGCCCTGCAAAGCTATTTAAAATAGCAAAAGGAGAAGGGTCTGTGGAGATTAAACATGATCTAATCCATAAAGAAGGGCAAAGTGACAAAACAGGAGTTTCCAAAAGTGTTCAAAATAATAAAAAAACAGACAAAATGGGACTCCTAACAACCATGCAAGACCTGGTAGGCCACCAAACAGTCACATAAGCAGTACACGCGTAAAGATGGTTCTTCAAGGGTTCCATGAGTTCTATACAGAACCATTTTATGCTTAAAAGGTTCTTTGCATGGTGAAATGGTTCTTCAGATTATTGGTGACTGTGTTATGTAGGTCTGTATAGAAACTTGGATCTATATAGCACAAAAAAGGTTTCTTCTATTGTTATTGTTTTCAAGCTTTCATCTTTGAGAGAGAGGAGAAAATCAAGTTCCACTCCCTTGGGTGTTTCTGTCCATCTTTTCACTATGAGTCTGAAAGGATGTTATGCTGTAAAGAAGCTGTTACTGAGAAAAGAAAATAGATAAAAAGAGAAGAAAATTTGCAAATCAAACAAAGAAGCTGCTGGTGTTCTCAGAACAATGGACTGACCACCCCAGAGTCCAGACCTCAACATCACTGAATGTGCTTCTACTTTGATCATCAGAAACAGAACATTTAACCAGCTTCTAAGACTGAACTTGAAAAACTGAAAGTCTTCCAAAAAGAATTGAAGCTGTGAAGGGTGGACAGACTAAATACTGAAAAAAATCATATGTAGATATCAAGACAATGTAATTTTCTGTTAAAATATGTTTTCTGCTTTTTTCCTGGCAATAAAAAATAAAATAACTGGTTATTTTGATTGGAAATAAACTACATGAAGAGCTGATCTGTGACTTTGCACAGTGCTGTGTATACGTGTGTGTGTATATATACAAATGAATGACAGCATCTCTTGTGTTTACAGTGACATCACACTCCGTTACAAAGAGACACGAAGGCGTAAACAGGAGAATTCAGCGGAGCGGGAGAGGCCCCCTGGCAATAGCAACAGCAATCCTGTGATGGCCTCCGGCCGCAGCAAACTGAACGGCAACACGGACACCGTACGGCACCGGAAGTCTTGAGGAAAGGGGTGTGGTTTAACACTGCGCAGCTGTGACACACACACACACACACACACACACACACTCCGAGCGCCAACTAATGTTTTTTCACTGGGTGAATGCGTGTGTGTGTGTGTGCGTGCATGTGCGCATGTGTGTGTGTCTGCCTGACTTCCCTTGACCGAACCATTCCAACGCTGTTCAACACACACAGACTGGTGGTGATGGGTGCCAATCGTTTATTCTACATGACGGGGAGACGTCTTGCATTTTGTATCAGGAAAAATGTGCTTGATCTTATTGTTACGTTGATCATTTTTGCATGTATATTGGTTAAGCTGTCATATGCTGTTAGCTGCCCCTGCACATACACAGCATGACTGACTACTCTGAAAAGGTGTATGTGAGAGAGAGTGAGTGAGAGGGGGAGTGAAGGGAGGAGGAGGAGGAGTGTGCGTTTGATGGACGCTCTGTTCCTAAGGTTGCCTTATAGTCCGTTCTGACCAGACTATTCACACATGCTTGTAAATGTGACTCCAATGCCATGGGCATAGGAAGGGTGTTGTTTTTTTTAATTCGTTCTTCTTGCTGCTATGCAATAAGACACTAGAGTAGAATTTGCCTCTACACATGTTGTAGTTCATTAGGCTTAACTCTAAAGATCTCTTTGCTGGAGTACTGCTGTTACACAGATTAACATGCTGGAACACACATGAACATTGATCTTTTTTTGTGTTAAACAGGGAAGAATGTTCTCTCAGGAGAAAAGTCACTCTTATGATGTTGGTTAGGTTGTTATCCTCCAGAGAAAGTAGGATTAGTGTGTGCTTCAGCAGCGTAGCATTTATTTCACTGGGGTTTTTAATCTGATAAACTGACAAGACTGTAGACACCAACTACATTTAGCTAATATGAATCTTCATTCGCACACATGCGTATGTCCAGTACTGTGCAGAAGCCTCACTTGAGAAGATTATATTTAAAAAGCTATTTAACTGGGCGTTTATTCACTTAGACACTAAGAGTAAATCCAAGTAATTTTAAGACAATAAGTATTGATTTTATGTATGTCAATATGCGTCAAACTGACAACCTGGTATTATTTGTAGTTACCACTCCTTACCTGGCTTGGTTAAACAATGCTTCGTAAAATTATATCAGATGGAATTTAACAAATCCATATGATGGCTGAGGGCATCAGGGAGGAGTTAGGAACCAAAGTTTGTTCCTCACACTAGCCTTCAAGATGAAGTTGAATGCAAAAGTTTGGGCACCCCTGGTGAAATGACAAGTTTCATTGATTGAAGTGGAAAGTAGTTTACACATCCTCTACAGAGAACACACTTCTGTATATTTTAATACACAATGACCATATATTTGCTGAAATTAACATATTAGGGGACAAAATACAACAAAAAAAAAGGTTACATGTATGCATATATGTATATGCAAATATTTAAATTTGTTGCCTGTAGAGGATGTGTTTACTTTTTATTTAAAAAAAAATAAATAAATAACAAAACATGTAATATGAGCGGTGGTGTTCAAACTTTTGCATACACTTGTTACCTACTTTTTTTGGAAACAGGAAATTCTTGGTATTTTTACCACTTTATTGTTTGTATTTATTCTAATGTTACATCATGTTTTACAGTTAAAAAATACATAGTGCCCAGATAAATGTGTTTAAACCGTTTTGTTTAGGTGCCTTTTTGCACAGTACTGTACACACATGCAAACAGACTGAGAGAGGAGTACAGTCTCTCTGAACTCACAGGACGATGGTCAACCTGGTTGGACCAAAGTTGGGGGTTCTTAGGGGGGGATCTGCTATCAGTTCACTACAGCCAATCCCTGTGCTCAGGGTGACCCCTCCACCTCCTATAAGCCATTAACGTTAAAACGTTTTTTACACATTCATGCCAATGATGTCTGCTTGCACCTGTGCTCTGTGTGTGATCCAAACTAGCATCAGCTCTTGTTGAGTGTTAAATAGCCTCACTTTAAGTGGGTAAGAGAATATTCCACACGCGTGTTTTGTTCTAGCTAATCACACAACTGCAAAGTGCTGTGCAAAATCAGTGGACCAATGTTTCCAGGACCGTGCTAGTTGTTGCGTAATCTAAAAAAGAAAAATGTCTAGCGATGTGAGAACCAGTCAAATATATTCCAGTGTGAGACTGTTTTCTTCCACTTTGAGTGGTGAAAGGTTTGAAAGACTTACTGGGTGACAGGGTAAGTAGGGTTCTACCTGCTGTGTAAAAGAAATGTTTTCATCTCAAAGGCAGAGGTGATTTGGAATCAGGCTGTATGTGTTCTGAGGGGGAGGGGCTTATACAATTTTGAAGTTTGTATAATTTTGTTTTTCCCCTCTAGTCTGCTGTGCCAGTGTGTGTTTGTGTTTCGTGTTCATGTGTATTTTGAAGATTAGGAGAAATGTACAAACTGTCCAGAACTGCCTCAAGTGACGTAGAACACGCTGATGCCATTATAATCTTACTGTGAATGTAAACTGATGACCTAGATGTTTGCAGGACGGGGCTGTTGGAGCCCTCAATGCAAAAGTTTTACTACATATGTACTGAATTTATGTATTATGCTAGGTGTGTTTGTTTTTTCTTGTTGTAAGTTAGTGGCAAAAAAGATGACATTCTTATCCAAGTCACTGTTCTGTATTATTTTTCCTCTTTTTACACATTTATCTCTTATTTTTGGTTTACTGGCCTGATGAATTCTGTTACTGTCCATGAAGATGTATGATTGATGTCTGCTGTCAGGCAGTGGGGAACAGATTACTGAAAGGTCATTAACAACTGGAGTTTTCCATCCCTGAGTTCATGCCATGTGACTTTGTGCTACAGGCTGAAGCATCTCTAAGGCTCCTGCCCTCTGAGCACTGCCACTGTGTCTTTGAGCAAGGCACCTAACCCTACAGTGCTCCAGGGCTTTAACTCATTCCTCTTCTACCCATCACCCCCACCTCTAAGGTGTGCTTGCAGAGCATACCCTCGTCCACTATTCTAGGGTGTGGTGTGTAAATTGGAGTATGTTCTCAAAATTTCCTCAGTTAGACTGAGCAGTGAACCGGTTTAGCCGGTTTGTGTTGGAGGCTTAAAAGAGGTAAATACTCTTACTCTAGATGCCATGAGTCTGCAGGCCTGTCCCCACTCCAACATGGGTGTCTTGCATGATAAAGATATTAATATAAAAAAGACGAGAAATACTGTGTGTATGTGTGTGTTTGGGATGTGGTATTTCTTCTGGGTAAAGAACTCAAAGTCATTTCTATTAGATTGGGTTATGTGAGAATATCTCATCGTAGTCTAAACAATAAAAGAGAAAGTGGATGATGTGAGTCATGTTTTATAAAGAGAATAAATTTAAATAAAAGACAACACAGTTGGTCTTGTGATTTTTTTTGTATTAGACTTGTAGGAAGTTGAGGATTAATAAATATTTTGTGATAAATGATTACCCAGTGTAATACAGCTTCACGTGAGTGTTAAAAGAGACGCTTCAGTCAGAATTGTCACCATTTCACAAGAAACCTCTTTGAATTACTTTGTTTACATCGCAACAAATTTTGGAAATGTGGTGGAATTCCCCTTTAAACTAGGAGTAACAATTTTGAAACTACAAAAGAAAATAGAAAATATAACATAAATGTCTGTAGTCAGACAAATTAAAAATAAAGTGGCTAAATCGAGGAATCCCAAAGCTAATCCGGACGAAAAGCTTTTCGGAGTAGAACTACATTACCCAGTACAGACCGGAAGCCGCCGAAAAACAGGCGTTCTCAGAGGCTCAGTCGTAAATGGTGTCCTACTCCCTATATAGTGCACTACGTAGGTGATGAAATGAAGGCTTCGCCATCTTAATAGTGCACTAGGAAGTCTAATAGGGAGTCTTTTGGGACTGAACCCAGTTCTCCAGTCGGATCTGTCTGTCCTGCGCGGTCAGTGAATGCGATACGAAACACGTCCATGTCGCTATGACACTCGGAGGGCTGTTCGACTGGACTGTCGTGGTGCTCACTTGTCAACACAAAGACAGCGTCTATGCCTTCCAGAGAGGTAAGAATGAAAGAGGAGATTAAACTGGAGGAGAAGTGATAAAGTCGCTATTCGGCGCAGAGCGGAGTCTCAGCTTCTTATTCTCCAACTTCGTGTTAGAAATTCTGGTGTTTGCACAGTTTAAGGTAGAACGGAAAATTTGAAGAAGCCACCTTAAACCTCGTCTTTCAGGCTGAAGTATGCGGAGTGAGTTTTGTTGTAGTCTCGCCAGAGAACCTGCTGAGAGGAGAGTTACCACTCGTAATGTCTTCCGGGTTTCTCAAACGCTAGATGGCGCTCCCGAGCGAGTCTAGAATGAACGGGTTAAGATGGAGCATTTGAGCAAAATCGTAGTTTGTAAATGCTTAAACATTTTAAATATAAAAGAATACATTCATTTCCTCAACACTAAACAGCATAAAACATTTAACTAACACCGCTGTTGTATTTTTGAGCGCTCTTGAACAGTTAGAGGAGTTTAAAATCTCATGTACCTTCCTGACGTCAGTGAGCGCGAACAACCAATGAGCTGCATTTTCCTCCAACATCAACTCCAGTGAACAAACATTTACTCCTTGCCGGGCTCTCGCTCTCTCAGGTGGGACAGTTTTTGAGGGAGAAAATGAAAACTGTTCCTCTGAAAGTGGCTGTAGCACCAACTTTAAATCACAAACTGCATTCAGTGTAATGTTAGTCAGCAGCGGTGAAATGCTGACACAGCGGTTCTTTTCCTTCATTTGACAAAGTTTATTCCTTTGCACAAACCCATTTTTCCTGCTGAAACTGAGATAAGGCTGTTTTTACTTCAAGCTCAAACACTTGAGTACGCAGTACACGCTCTACTCATCATTGTTGTTGTTGTTGTTGGAGCAGAAGTGGCATTACCCTCCAGCGAGTACTTCCAGCAGAAAAAAACGTGAAAATGTGAAAAGGGCCTGTTGTCTTTGTGTACGGCGTGGCTGTGGCCAACTACAGCTCTTTAATACAGCACAACGACTAGTGCATAAACTGTGTCTGCTTTAATAACGGTAAACGCTACAGAGGGTTGAGTAGCTGGAGCCAAAACATGTCTGCCTAAGTGTTTATTTATCTAGTTGCCACGAATGATAGACACAAAGTATTATGTTTATTTGTATCATTTGATTTCTCAAGTGTGATTCCTCAGCCTGGGCGAGTCACTAATGATGTCTTTTAATAGCAAGATGACATTACTTGATATATTTTGTAAAGTTATATATTTCAGCCTTTTATATTTCAGACCTTTCTAAGAAGACCAGAAGTCGTCCTGTGTATGTTTGTGTCGTTCAGATACGTGTAGTTTCACAGGGTATTTTTGATATCATAACCCTTTTTTCAGGTTATTACCAACTGGACTGATGTCATTCCATCAACATTTCGTGGCTCTAGGAGAGTAAGAGCGTAGAAGATGTTTAGACTAAATCTCGCTATGTGCTTCTACATCAGGCCAAGTATTACACTTTAAAGGGGAATTTCTGCCATTTTAAAAAATTCCTGTGTAATTAAATCCTTAAGTTGTAAACAAAGACATCCAAAGTGGTGTGATGTGAAATGCTCCATTCTAGGCAAACATACTGTGTGAGATTTGTTCACAGTGGTGGTGATAGGAACCAGATCTCTCCAGAAGCTCCCTCAGAAAGTTATAACATGAAATGGTTATGAATACACTACTTGCTGAAACATTGCTTTATGGTAGTTTTGAGGTAAGGTTTTGGCATGTTTTTTCATGCGTACATATAGGGAGTTGTGAGGCAAAATAGTAACCAAAGAAAACTTTTATCACTATTTTATCATTATCAACATAACATTGCAGCTTTACTGGTCATTTTGCATGATAAAAAACAAAAAAAGGCTATATTTGCAAACTGCAACCCCTGGTTCTTGTCACAACCTTTGCTAAGAAGAATTGGTACGTTTCTCTGCACTCTCAGAAAAAAAGGTACAAAACTGTCACTGGGGTGGTATCCTCAAGGGTCCGTCTCAGTACCTTTAATCAGGGAACATAATTGTACCTTAATCCACTGAAATGATATTTTTAAGTTGTATTGACTCCACACACACCGTCTCGTCTCCAGGCTTTTTATTTTATTGTTCTGTTTTAAAACATTAGGTTATGAAAAAGTACGAATATGTACTTTTTCACTTGGAAAAGCTTATTTAAGGGGCACAACTGGACCTTAAAACCACTGTTGTACCTTCAGAGGGAACATTTACACTGTTTGTACCTTAATAAACGAAAACTGTACCTGCACAGAACCTTTATTTCTAACAGTGTGCAGCCATTTCACATCACGCTCTGAATGACTTTGTTTCCTATGGAGGTCCAGAGAGGCCATGTGGTAGTTATAATTTTCTTTACTGTTATTTTGAGATCATAAAAGTTGTATTCTCAAGATAACTTGGTAATCTTGACAATCTTGAGATCACAAGAAAAATAAGTTGTGATATCGTGAAAACAACTTTTGTTATCTTGATATCATGACAATTAAGTTGTGATCTCAAAAAAAAACAACTTTTGTTATCTTAACAGTCCAGAAAATTGTAACTACGTCATGGCCTCTCTGAACTGAACGTAGTTTCCTCCTCATTGATTGATTTATGCGTAAATTTAAAAAAAAAAGACGGAATTCCACTTTAAGCCACACGCTGCTTTTGAACTGCATCTTCCCTCTTCTCTTTGGTCTGGTAAATGTAGTTGTATGGATACAATCATGCAATGTACAGTCAAGCAAGATCCATTCCAATCTAGCGCTAAGGGGAGCGTGAACCTTTAGCTTGTTGCATACAGATGAATAGTGAGCTTCTGGATCTCGTACAAGGCACCATAGCTATGTTAGTTATAGGTACCCCCCTGGGCCTTGCTGGCAGGTCCCACAAAGTTCTGCTACAGCAGTCCTAATGGCAGCAAATTATCTGCACGGTTTTGCTTGTTCCACCTGTTCTTAAGCTATCAGTTGCCATGCTATTAGGCTATTAGGCTGCCTAGACTAATAATAAGCAGCATAAAGCTAAATGTGTTTATTGTACTGCTGCTGTATGTTCCAGAGTTGGAGATACGGCAGCAGCGTGGGGTTTTGTCCCCCAGAGCACTGCTGCTCACCGTGTCTGACCCACAGGAGCGTCTCGGCAGTGGAGGAGCCACACTCAATGCCCTACTGGTGGCTGCAGAGCACCTCAGTGCCAGAGCAGGATATACCGTGAGTGACAGCAAACAAAGGCTTCAGCTCTTACATTCGTTTTATGTGCCGTGGGCAAAACCACAGCTCAATAAAAATTTCCCACTGATGATTGCCTATCAGATTATTAGCTTGACAGATTGTTCCTAGGTGCCAAATGGTGCAGTTTAATCAGTGGGATTTGAATAATGGTGATATGTGCTTTCTTGTGCTTCCAAGTCATGAATGCAGTGAATAAAACATTTTGACTTGTTTGTATGTTTTGACTGTTCTTTTGCCTCTAGGTGGTGACTGCAGACGTTCTGGATGATGCGCACATTCTCATTTTGCACACGGTGAGTGAAGAAATTCAACATCTATAATCGCGTTGCTAAGGAATCAGGTAAAAAGATGACTGGCCAGTTCAGGTCTGTCTCAGACAGAATTATGTTGGACTCGTTTGGAATTAAAGGTCTGACTGTTCTCATAGTTCTTCACTGCCATTTTTTTTTCCTCGCATTTTATTTTGTATGTATGCATGGCAGGGCAGGGATTTCCCCTGGGATGGCTGCAGTAGGGCATTCTGCTGGATGCCTATTGCGGCAACTGAGCAGAGTGTTGAAGGACCAGTTTGCTGCTTAGATATGTTACTAGATTGCCTTTCGACCAAGGTCAGAAAACTATAAATTATTACATAACGTATTTCACATTGGAAAATATGGTTCACCCTGCATGTTTTGGTGTCTTTGGTGTGTTATATAAATAAATCTTATATTTCAGGTGTGTGTTGGCTCTCCGCCAGGTGTCTGGGTGTGTAGTACTGATATGATCCTGACTCTACCCACTGCTCAGAGTGAGGTTACACACTGTATTGTCTCAGAACACCCTTGTACAAGCACACATGCATGCTTGCATTCTTGAATTTAAAATATCTCTGCAGAGATATCATGGGAAGGCTTCTCTGGAGTGCGGGTCATGTCCTTGCCTGGTGATGTTTCTTTTGCTGCTAACCATGGAGTCTACCTCACTGATACAGAGGTGCGTATTGGGTAATGCAGTACTCACCGAAGGTAAAACATTCATTGGCGAGACACTGAACTGAACACAACAGAGTAGTAATGTTGAGTTCTGTGTTGACAGGGAGGAGTGCGTGATATCATTTATCGGGGTTCTGAGGAAAGGATCCGCTCAGCTGTACTACCTGATGGGAAAGTGCCTCTGGTATCACTTTTGCATCTATGTAAACAACATTCATCATAACTCTAACATGAAACGTTCATTTGAATTGGTAATGAATGTTAATATGCCTTCTGGTTATCTCACTATCAAAACAGTATTTAGGTGTGATTAGGTATGACTTATGGTGCTCTCTTTATTAGGGTTGGCCCAAATATCATTTTACAGGCTTTGGAAATTCTTTGGTACTGGAATAATCGTTTATACCAAAATACCACAATATATCCAGTAGGCGACAATAATGTATTAGTAGTCAGGCTGAAGCCCAGCTGCTTGCTTGTATGTTGCTGTAATAGACATCTCTATTGTAGCCTTCTCATTCAAATACAGCTTTTATGAGTCATGTAAATGCTAATTAGAATTGCTGTTTTATTTACCGTGCTCATAGTTTTAGTTTCATTTATATTGAATTATTATTATTACTAGATCACTGTTGTTTAATTATAAAGCAGCAATGAGGGCGACATGCAGGCCAGCTTAAGCTCTCTCATAGCTAAGCTACTGAGAGTGGAGCAGAGGACTGAGGAGCTTTCAGAGCTACGGGCTCATCTGAACGTGTGGTGGACCTTGCTAGAAGCAGCTTGGCGGGTATCCTGCTCGGCAGGTGCAGCCTGTCCTCCTGGAGCCTTTAACAAGCTCAAGATGTTACAAAGCAATGGAACCGCTGAAACTGTGATCACTTACACTGCGGAATGTGGTTTTTGGTCCACAGCCTGAAGCCTCGCAGGCTAGCAAGAACTTTACCCCAGTGCCATACAGCTCTGCCTGTGAGTGACCATCATTGCAGCAGAGTAGCATTAGCTCCTCATTCACTGCAGGAATTCACCATAACAAACAGGTGTAGCGGCACCTTCAACTAGTGGTACCCAAACAAGTATCACTGTACTTGCATCTGTGAGGTGATTTAGCAAACTTGTCCCTCCCTGGTATCTATTTTGTAATGAGCATTTTTTCTTAATGTAATTTAAAGTGCTCTCACTTCTCTTTGCTATTTTCGCTTCAGCTATCTGGAAAGCAGCGCAATTTGTTGCGCTCTGTGGTGAAATAACGTGGATGCCTCCCAAGATTTTAGGATGTTGTCAACTGAAACAGCTATGGTTGATTTAGTTTTAAAACTTTTTACATATTTTGACAAGAAGCGCTCTTTGCTGATAAAATTAAGGCGTTGTACTTTAGGCTAACGTTTTTGTGACTTGGAAAAAGGACCAAGAAATACTTTCCGAATACTAAATAGAGAATCAAATACAAACATAACTGATATTCTTGGGTCTGCTAATTATTTGGGCCAGCCCAAAAACTGTGCATCATGTTTATGCTGTGTATATATGATGGGTTCCAGGTGTCCGGTCCTGTGTTTTTCTCCAGATCGGTTTCTGAAAGGTTATTACAGACTCATGTTACACCGCCACTGGATGGCTGCACTTACCTGGGCATGGACTCAGGCGCTCCACCCCTACAGGTACACACACACATGCTCGAATGAACACACAAATCTCTGTCTCAAAAATGGCATATTTCTCTTAGCATCTACCTTCTGTCTGTTTGGCCTTCCTCTCTGCAGATCTCTCTCTTTCTGGATGTTCTGATGTGCCTTTGTTCAGAAATGACTGAATCAGAGTTTGTGAATGGAAAGAGAACAGGCTGCAGTTCACCTCTGGGTCCACAAGGGGCAGCAGTGAAGAGTGCTCGTTCTGTGCTGTGGAAAACTTTGAGAGGAGTTCCGCTTTCTCTGGGTGCTTTGTTCACACTTCTTCTTTTCTCAGTTTCGCAGTGTTTTCTGTCCGAGTTTAAGTGTTTTATTTATGCAGTGGTATGTGTGCATGTCATTGCAGTGTACATTCCAGATGGACGCTATGACTATCTGACAATGTCAGGTCGAGAACATGTTGTACGTCTGACAGACGCAGGAACAGAGAGACAGATTCTTTCCCACATACAGGTGATGCACACTGAGGGTTAGAGCGAATATCCAGTCTGTCTTTCTGTATATTAGTTGGAGCTGAACCCTTGTTCTGTCTCAAGTTCAATAAATGTATGTGCATAATTCATGTGTTATAATTCATTTCTATCTTCATCTCCCTTTTTGCAGGAGATGCAGTGTGTGAGTGAGGGCAGTAGGGTGATCAACACGGTGCTGGAAGGTAGCGTGCGTGTTGCAGCAGGGGCAGTAGTGCAACACTGCCACTTACAGGTCAGTGTTCCTGTAGCTCAACTGATAGAATAAGATGCTCGCAATGTGAGTGTAATGGGTTCCCAGGGAACATACATACTCATAATAGATACCTTTTCTGAACTTTATTGTGCCTGCTAAAGCAATCAGGAAGATTCCCATTGATCCTCTTTAAACTCTTAAAATAGATTTAAAATGTTTAATGTCATAAAATGTGTGACATTACATTACTGTGCCTAAAGACTGGTTGAAAAGTACTTCAGAACAGTACTAAAAATATCCACCCAACTAGAGGTGGACAATATGATGATGAAGTTTTTGTCATTATCGTGATAAATTTTGTTATCGTGATGAACAGTATGCTTTTCTGGATTTTATTCAAAGACAAAACATAAAAAATTCATACTTGTCATTTAGGTGAGTGTGCATTGTTGTGCCTTGGAAATTGTATTTTTCCCACTTGTTGCAGCCTTAAATACATTAAAAACCATTGAATTTGCAACCCTGGCCCCTGATGGCCTCCAACTATTCTCTCAAGAGTTGTGCCTGTCCAAAGTCCTGGCGACACACATACCTAGCCTCATATTCCAGATGACAGTATTGCTTCAGCAGGTTGTGCCAGTGCAGTGGAATCAGTGAGTCTCCATTTAGCAGAAGCAGGACCAAGTCAGAACACAGTCAACAGTGTCTTCTATGCATAAACATGTTGAAGTAGCAACCAGTCTGCTTTTGCTGATTTCTTGACTTAAAATAGTTGCAAGCAGACATTTTCACTGTTGATCTGCTGCTTTGGCTGTTTGAATGTGCCCGCACTAACTGGTAAAGTAAATGTGTGTTTTATTTCTAGGGTCCAATTCAAGTACAGCCTGGGTGCCTCCTGTCAGGTCTGGATCTGAACTCATCAACTTACTTACAGCGCATGCCTCTGACCAGTGACATCATCCTGCAGGGGCACAGGGTGCAGCTGGGAGAACTGAAGTTAACCGTGTTCACAGTGTTGGGTGCTTATGACAGTTTGGAGGTTTGTAATGTTGTGGTGTTCACTGTATCTCTGTATGTTATGTTGTGTATGTATGAATATACACCACAGTTAAACCTCACTGTATATGTTTTGTTACATAGTAAGGCTAGTACACATCTTCTTTGATAGCTTTGAAGCATAATACCAACTCTTCAACAGAATCTTAGCAGCATGTGGCAGAGCTGAGATTCAAACCAGCTCACACGTGATCTTTATGCCTTATGAATATGCTATGCGTGGTTAACCCATCCTCCAGCCTGTTTTGAAGGAGAACTTTCTAGAATGAACTACAAAGAGCAAAGTTTTGTGAGTTGTGATGTTCCATGTTTTACTATTCTCTCTTCTGCAGGCTCACAGTGATGAGGCTGCTGGTTCATTTCTCAACCAAACATGGAGTCAGTTTTATAGCCGGACTGGAATAAAGTAAGGGACATAAAATAGTCCATAGATTCCACATCACTATCTGAGAATATATGGGAATAAACATGGCCAGTGTTCATTCCAGTATTAAAAGAAGCACTTTTGTGTGTGTGACAGGCCCGAGGAGTTGTGGGCAGCAGATAGCGGATTGTGTCGCAGTCTGCTGGATGCCCGCTTGTTTCCAGTGTTCATGCCAAAGGGAGGGCCAGTGGGGCTTGAGGGAGTGAGCTTTCTTCTGGGTGGATCTGGAAGTGCAGAAAGCTGGAGAGCAGCCTGGAGACTTTCCCTCAGAGAGGTTCTGTCTCTGACTGAGCAGCAGGAGGAGCTGCACTGGAGAGAGAAGCTGTTCTTCAGCGCAGGGCGGAGGAGAGCTGAGGACACTCTGAAGGGCCACACTGACCACAACCTGCTGCCTTCCATCAGAGCTGCAGTGTTGGGTGGCCAGCAGGGGGAGCTATTGCAAACACTGGACTCTGGTGAGGAGAGACTGAATTTTGAATCTTATCATGTCCCTCCTAAGCAGCATTCACACTATTATAGCAAAAAGGCTTCACCCATTCACTTTCATTGGAGTTGTTTGCTCTGGGCAAAGTTACACTGCAGCGGCAAAAAGCTTTACATTTTTAAAATGTATTGAAAGTGCAGCCAGTGTTGGCAGGCTTCTTTGCCATTCTGTTGCTGTATCAAAAAACGTAGTCTGTATTTCAGGTTTTCTGTCTTCGTTTAATAAAAAAGTGTTTCGTTTGAGTTCCTCTGATTGATAGTTTGCCACCTTAAGCTTTGAAATAGTTCAGTCTTTCCGCTGTACAAGTGAGCACGCAACACGCACTGCTTTAGGGCTGTACTGTAATCCTTTTTTAACGTTGCTTATATTCATTGTTTGAAAAAGACCAAAAAGGAATATTTCTAATACTCCAGCAGACAATTTTAGAGTACATTTTCCAAAAAAAAAGAGATTTTCAAATGCTCAGATGGTGGTTGGTTATGTGTATCTGACTCTAACAGCTTCATTCGTTTTGTTAAACAAGTGTGTACAAAGTTGGCGATCACTGTCTTAAATAAGCGTGGGCAATATGGCAAAAATATAATGTCACAATACTTCAGGAAATTTTCATGACAAACAACATGTCACAATATTTAATTTTTCTGACATCTTGTCAGACTTGACTTAGAACAATTGAAAAAAAAAACAGTAGTGCTACATATAACAAATACTTCCACAAACAAATGTCATAATATACTGTGCATCATGAGAATTTCTTGATGTATTATGATATTACAATTTTGCCATATGGCCCACCTCTTGAATACAACCATTTTTATTTAATATTTCACTCACTGTGTTGCAGTAAATCCAGTTAAACAGGACTGATGATGCTGTCTTTGTAATGAAACATGGAGTTGGTCAGTGTTCTAGAAGTACTGACAGTATCTATGATATACTCAGAAAATCATGTTGTGACATTTTGTGACGTAAATTATCACAATAATGATAAATATTGTCTTGCTGCCCTCGTCTCAGTGCAAAAATAATGTTGTTGACTGACATCTCAGTGACATTCTCGTTCAGTCATCTACGTTTAAAATGCATATCATTTTGTTTGTCTGTCTGTTTTTCTGTTGGTCTGTCTGTCACCTGATCTGTCCTGTGTTAGTGGCGTCGGGCAGCAGTAGTGACCTGGGCATAGCTGCACGCAGTCTTGCATGTATTGCTGATGTATTGGGCTGTCTGGCAGGGGAGGGCCGAGGGGGTCTGAGGAGTGGGCCTGCTGCCAACCCCTCTTGGGCCTCTGCCTTCAATTTGCTGGAGCAGGGCAAACTGGTGGCCGGCGTCCAGGAACTGGCCAAACAGAGAGTCCTCTGGCTTAACAGGTGAGAATCCAGAGAGTGGAGAATCTGAGCAGGTGTGATTATGTGACTGATTTCTCATTTATGTTGTCGCCCCCTTCAGGCCAGATCTGCTAGTCCGAGCTGCCAGACACTATGAGGGGGCTGGGCAGATACTTCTGAGGAAGGCGGTGATGTCTGCACATGAGTTCATGTTTATTGGTCAGAGTGAGATGCCACCAATGGGAGAGTGGCAGGAAGTGGAGTGTCCTGCCAGACTGGACCTCTCTGGTGAGTTGCACTCTTCTGCAGTCTCAAACAAACTAACACCAAAAAAACAAAAGTCTCAAACACACAAACAAATTTCAATGTTCTGAAATTATCCACAAAGTTTTAAGTTGTCCCTGTTCCTCAGGTGTGAAGCAGAGGTTGCTCCAAATAGCCTTCAGCTTAGGACTGTCTGTTTTCTCCTCATGTAATATTTAACAGTGACCTTTGTGTTTGTCTGTCTTTCTGTTGACCTCTTCATAGCTGAAATGAAACACCCTTAACCTGTATAGCTGTATTTTGTTTTAAATTTCTCACCCTGCAGGTGGCTGGAGTGATACCCCCCCCATTGCATTCGAGCATGGAGGTGTGGTGGTGAACGTGGCAGTGAGAGTGGACGGAAAACGGCCAATTGGGGCCAGAGTCCGCCGCATTCCAAAACCTCATTTGGTGCTGGTGAGCACCAGCGGACCTCCAGACTGCAGCGTGACGACAGAAACAGTGTGTGAGGTGCTCGCTGATCTGGAGGACTACTGCCAGCCACATGCTCCTGGTCAGGCCTGTCATGATACTTAGTGCTCCTCTATGCTTAAAAGCACGACAAAGATGAAAATATTTTTAATAATTAGCCAATAATAATTAACCAATGAATAACACGGATTACCAGGTTTTAAAGTTGCACTTTATTTGGATAGTCATATAGATTATCCACAGCTGTTCATATTCTTAAAAATTATTTGGTAAAAAAAAATTTGTTGATTCTTAACAGCCTTAGGGTTTAAGCTATAGAACTAGGTTTATGGTTAGGACTGGGGTTAGGTTTAGGTTTTGAGTTGAGGTTAAGGTTAGAGTTAAAGTGAGTGGTGAGTGTAGGATTAAGACAAAAAGGCAAGGTAAGCATCTACAAATCCAAAAAAGGATTACCCATTTTTATTGTTCATGACTTCTCTAGTTCTGATTACTTTCCTTTGAACAATCACCACCTAAAAATCACTGATTCATTATAGATTTTGAGAATTACTACTGGGTAGGTCGCAGCACCAGGGGTGCTGTTTTGAATGAGCAGAACAGATTAGCGGGTTTGGTCAAATCTTGAATTTCACTCCTACATGTGGGGGGCTGCAACAAATTAGTAATAATAACATCAAGCTAGGCACTGGGGGAAAAACAGAATCTCAAATACTAGGAACTACCAGAAAAAGAATTAAACTTGTACCTCTTGCTCTGCATGAAGAAGCAATAATATGTATAATACAGCTTTAATATGCTCACAATTTGTCTCCATTATTCTGGCATCTATGCCTTTGGATTCTGCTCTTGGTATTCTTGGCTGTTTCTTTGATTTGAGTAGTCAGTGTTCTTATGCTTACAATCCATATGCTGTGGTGATGATGACGAGGTCGAAAACGCTTAGCAAGAGCTTCGTGATTACAGAATTTTGATTGGTCAAAAAAACAGTTGAAATTGAAGTTTGAATATCGTCACTGTCCAAAGAAAAACAAGTATCTCTAAAATGGTTACTTTACAGAGCATTTCTATTTGTCAGTTCATCATGAAATTTTCACACAATGGAAAGCCACCATGTTCAAATGGTATAGAAAAATAAGAAGAAAGAAAAATGGGGATACATGTTTTTTTTTTTTTTGGACAGTGATGATATTTCACATACTGTATTTAGCAAATGCATTTGTGTTTTTGTCATTCATTAATATGATATTAATGTTGAAAATACATTTGAGCATTTGTGTGTGTCTGTGTATGTGTGTGTTGCAGGTGCCCTGTTAAAGGCAGTGTGTGTTTGCAGTGATGTGGTGTGTGTTTCATCCTCTCTCTCTCTGGAGCAGCAGTTGCTGCAGCGCTGGGGAGGAGGACTGGAGGTGCACACCTGGTCTCTGCTGCCTCACGGCTCCGGCCTGGGTGAGTCCACACTTACACTGTGTGTGTGTGTGTGTGTGTGTGTGTGTGTGTGTGTGTGTGTGTGTGTGTGTTGGGACATAACTAGATGAAGAGAGTATCATGAATGAGAGAATTATTAATAGGACATTTTTAATATTTCAGGGAGATTCAAATTATGAGTTTCTGCCACTGCTTTTGATTATGTTAAAGTGAGTTGCATCTTTGAATCTCTAACTGAAATGTCTTTTTTACTATAAAATTGTTTGTGTGTGTGTGTGTGTGTGTGTGTGTGTGTGTGTGTGTAGGTACAAGCAGTATCCTTGCGGGTGCTGTCCTGGCAGGTGTGTACAGATGCACTGGGCGGAGCTATGACACCAGTTCTCTCATCCACGCTGTATTGTATCTGGAGCAGATACTCACCACAGGTGAGCGGGGCAGCAAAACAGGACCTTTCAAATTTTGACTTTCAGTATTTATTTTCTATGTCTTTCTTATTTTTAATATATAAAACCATGTTGACTAGTCCCTTTATGGTAGCACTATGTGCATTCATCCAGAGGTGTATGCCCATATGCTATGATGTAACTACTCGGGTGACGGGATACAGACAATTGCACCGGGGCTCATGGGCCCCTTAAAATCTTTATCTTTCACAAGATTTTTCACAACGTGCAGCATGATAGAATTGTTATATATAACTCTAAAACCTTAAAAGGTCAAAATAATTAAGTAATACATCAAAATATGTATTTTATCAAATATGTATGTTACAGTAAGAGTTCTCAGGAATTTATGTGACCTTATTTAGCCAGTAATGTGCCATTAACAGCTTAATATGAAGTAGCACTATTGAAATCCAAATAGATCATCATAAACATTTAAGTAAATTAAATACTAGTTAGATACTAGTGGGTGGACTGGCACACCTTGTGAGAATTAACTTGTTTGAAACAACAATAGTGAGTAAACAAGAACATTACATTGTGCTTTTCTTATTAAATCGGTTTGGTGTTTTCACTGTGGACACCCATATTATTGTGTTCTTTGTGTATTGCAAGCACTTCTTATTGAATATTACCATGTGTGGGTCAAAAACCTAAGGGCTTGATATGCTGAAGCGATGTGATAAGTCATCTATTACAAGCGATTTGTGTGTCTGTACGGTCTCAATCAAATCATATTGGTAATTTGTGTAGTTTGATATGATGATCACTGCACGAATAACTGATCCTTCATTATAAAACATGAAACCTAAACTTGCTAAAATCCTTGTGTTTCTTTGCACTTTGTTACTGCGTGAGAGATCAGTGGATAGTGTAATTTTTCTCAAAAATAATCAAATCAACATTTAAACATTGTGTATTCAGACCTCAGTATTGTATTCTTCATGAAAGATCAAGTGTCCCACATTTCTCATATCTTACGTTTTTCCCTGTGCTGATGTGCTTTAGGTGGGGGGTGGCAGGACCAGGTGGGGGGGCTGGTAGGAGGGGTAAAGGTGGCGCGGTCACGTGCCACCCTGCCACTTAGAGTGGATGTGGAGCAGCTCTCTCTTCCCCAGGACTTCCTCTCTGCACTGCAACAGCGCCTCCTGCTGATCTACACTGGAAAGACTCGTCTGGCCCGCAACCTTTTACAGGTCTGAATGAACATTGTTTTTTTCCACTCACTGACGCTCAATCAGCCTCAGTGCGTACTCCCTTCTAGGACTATGCACTACGTTATAGTCTGTGTTCCTATTACTATTAACAATACACGTTTTTTAGGATGTGGTGCGGAATTGGTACAGTCGTCTACCTGCGATTGTGCAAAACGCAGAGCAGCTGGTGAGCAATGCTGAGGACTGTGCTCGTGCTTGCACTGAGGGTGAGAGTGCACACACAAACCTCATATTTGGGTCAGCCCTCAGTACATTTTGCATCAGGGATTAAAAACAGCACAGGAAATGAAAATAAAAAATGAAAACAAGCAGGATTTTTCACAAAATGTAATGGAAACCAGGAAGAAAAACACTTTCAACTGTCCCAGAGTGAAAAATATTTTATTCCACATGTGAACTGTATACAGTGTGCAGAAATTGTGCTTTTGACATGCTTTTTTTTTTAATTTGCACGAAAATTGTTCCTGCTTCAACTGACTGACTTGGCCAGTTCTTTAAGACTCTGATTCACCCAGCAGTTTTTAGTTCTTTGATTGTTTGCCTTTTAGAAAAGGTTGGTGGAGAGGCCACACTGCGGACTTCCTTGCTTAAGCTTAAATGCATGCACATTGAGAAGTGCTGTGGTAGTTAATAGAATCTAAGGGCTAACTGGAAATCTCTCTCTCTCTCTCTCTCTCTCTCTCACTCACTCACTCACTCACTCACTCACACACACACAAACACTTTCAGGGTCCCTCTCTGGACTGGGCGCCAGCATAGACCGTTACTGGCAACAGAAGAAAGCGATGGCTCCAGGCTGTGAACCAGCTGCGGTGAGAACCATGATGAATGCTCTTCAGCCACTGGCTTTAGGGCAAAGTCTAGCGGGGGCAGGAGGTGGAGGCTTCCTCTTCATACTCACACGCCATGCACAACAGGAGGAGACCGTGCGAGAGATCCTCAACAGCACGCAAGTAAGAGAAAGAGATGTGCATTAAAGAATAGGTCTGTGAAATTTGGCACTTCGGTAAATCTAAAGCTGTTGATGAATAATAGGCCTGAGGTTAGGCTAAGGAGTAAAATTCAATAGTCTTCCAAAACAGTAACAGTTTAGATAATAAATAATATTTAGTAACATTAGTAATTTGTTGAATTTAGTTGAGTTGAATGTTTCTCAACAGGGCCTTGGAGATTTCACTGTGCACTCAGTGGAGCTGGACATGGAAGGGATCACAGTCCTGGAGCAAAGCAGAGAACACGGTCAATGAAACACACTCACAAATCAAGCATTCAGCACCAAGAATAGAAAAGCAACGTGTGACGGATGGATGAGGCCTGTATTACCAACCATTGATGAGTGATCGACCTCTGCCAAACACTGCCAAGGTGTTGAGGGAGACTTTTTTGATAATGTGAAAGATTTGTCAAGTTCACTAATGTAACAGATGATTTAATCATAACTAATCACATTATGCTGTATGGCTCACTCTGTGTGCCTGTTAATCCTTAGTATGTTAGAGATTGTAATAGTGAGTGCCAAGCAGGTCTCATCAAAGGCTATGGCCTGGAGAAACACATATGAAGAGAGACTGAGTTGTAATCACATATTACTGTGTCTGTCTTTTAAAGAATTTAAGTAACAAATAAGTAAATAAAGTTCAGAGGCCTAGGCCTGATTGTGGCTTTGGCCTGTGATTATTTTTTTTTAAGTGTTACTTCTTAGTTTGGAAACAACAGAAGAATTTTGACAAGAAAAATAATGTCAGCAGTTACGTGAAGAATAATCAAAGAAACAATGTAATCCTAATTAAGTTCAGTGGGGTTATAATAGCATGTGATTTGGAGATAATGGTGTTAAAGCTAAAAAAGAGGAAATATTTAGGAGGGGCAAGGAGAGGTCAGGTGTTGAAATAGATCACTGTGTGTAATGAATCTATATATGAGTTTCACTTTTTGAATTGAATTACTGAAATAAATTAACTTTTCGATGATATGCTAATTTATTGAGCTGCACCTGTATTTGTGGTCAGGGCATCATAGAGTTGGCAGAACTCAGTAGGTATTCAGGAACCCTCTTGCACCCAGCCATGCAAACACCTCCAGTAGGAAGAAACTCCATTATGATTATTGGCTTTTCACACAAGTTTGTAAAGACATTTAAACTGTTTTAATCACTGTGAATGTACATTTTATGCTAAATCCTTCCTTTCACTAAATATAGATATAATTATGATTACTGTAGCCTTCACGCAGTAGGAAAAAAACTAAAAAAAAAAAAAAACATTTGGATGATGAATTTGTTTTAATAATCTGTACTGTTTTTTTCTGGTTCTTTCCATCACACTGAGTGCTGCCATGGCATTTACATAAATCAACAACATACATTACATTATCAAGGTTAGTCTACACAGTTAACAAAAATGGCATTTTCAGAAGCAGAGCACAATTTACTAAACCTTTATATAAAAACGACCAGGCTGTTCTCTTTTTTTTTAACTTCTTGCTTGAAGCCCAGTTGTGCCATCTGCCATTTATGATGTCCCTGAAAATGCAACAGGTTACATTGTCATTGTAAGAAACAGACGGCTGGGTTTTTTCTTCTCTATGCTGCATGTCAGCCAGTTGTGCATACTCATGTTTTGGCAATGCACTCAAGCAATTAGTCCTTTCCTAGTCTGAGCACTGTTATCCACAGGCTACAGATGCTCAACAGTTTGGCTGACGGTCCAAAAAAATGCAAAGGCTTTTTGTGCCCAAGAGGGTGCATATACAACTTTAATCCTCAGAGCACCTCAGTGGTGCTGTCAAACAGTGGGGACAGATATGCTATACTATGAATTAACTAAGCTGAGGGGAAAAGTAGAGTTCTCTCCAACGTGTTACAGATCGAGTCTATTTTCCAGCCACAGCGGACAGCTGGTCTCTGATGCGGCCCAGGCCGTCCAACATGGTATCCAGAGTTTCTTTGCTCAGCTCCACAGTCACTGAAGAGTCACAAGAACTGCCGCTCACATGGGGGGAGTCCTGAATCTGGAAGAATCACACAAATCCACATAAAACACTCCGTGTCTGCATAGTTCATTGCATTATGCAGAGCTAATGTGTAATTCACTAGAGTCGAATTATAAGCCAGCTTTGTTGAATTATCCATCATACCTTCATGTGCAAGATACAGGTAGGCACAGCCATGCGGCTCACTGAATCTGAGGCTGTCTTCATGTCCACCCTCCACTCCATATCTACAAGCTGTGGTAAAGAGACTACAGCATGCGCACACAGAAGAACAGTTATAGTACCAAGGTGTATTAATGGGATGTGATAATACAAACAGTCAAAGTTCCCAATGAAATGAACACTGTTGCTTCGTTCACACTTACTCTGATTGGCCAAAGATTCATTTCTCCATGTTGTGCTAAAGAAATAAAGAACATTTACCTTTTACAACATTCAGAGTAACACAGAACATTTTCTCTGGTTTAACAACAATCAGTTAAGTGATACATAAATTGTGTATTCAATCTACCTTTGTTCCAGGAGGATCTTCGTAAGCAGATTCTTGAGGTTTGGGTGAAAAGTGTCAGGAAAAATGGACAGGATTTGTTCCGGTGCTGCTAAATTGTGGTACACAACATGATGTGAGAGCATATGAAGGGCTGTCAGCACCTGAAAAAAGAAAGACTTAGGTTAAATGTCTTTGGTGCTAACAAATGAATATTATTACAAAATTACTGATGCAAATAAAACCCCGTGGGGTGACCTGCATCGCCTCACTACTGGACACGGAGAGGATCCGTGCAGTGTTGTCTATTAGAGCACGAGACTCAGGTGCCCTGGACGGGAAACTGTCCGTACATAGCTGTCGCACTATGTCTTTGGATGGAGCCTATAACAAATCATGCAGGCTTATTGTTATTTAGCTCAGTGTGTACAGATTTCATTACATTAAATCTATAATCGGAAAACAGAGGTCAACTTCACTCCCCATCACTGAAAAAGGAAACCCATACAGAAATAATATCCCCTCAAAAAATATACATCACTGATTTAGTTTAGACACTAGGTAAATATTACATTCATGAAACGATGTACAGCTTTAATCCCAGCTTTAATGTTTTCACAACAGGTGTGCTTAAATACTGCATTAGGTTTTCTAAGAAGTAGGAAATCATTAAAGGCTATGTGCTCGTTGGATGAATGAAATCTGTGTCACGCCCCCTGCTTGTCTGTATGGTACTTATGCTGTATTTGCTATTTGTATGAATTTATATCTTTAAACAGTATTGCACATCTTATGGCGTAATAAAGTGAACAGACATTAACACAACCCTACAGCAAAGTCAGTTCTTAGATAAAACAATGTGCACAAATAGAGATGGCAAAACAAGTTACATATTTAAAGTATGCACAATTTATATAACACAACTGCTGTTGTTTCATTTTTCCCAAAATAACTATATTTATACACGGTATACGAGCTAACCTACCTAGTGTGAACTGAAAAAAGCTTAAGTTACACTAAATAACGAACTGCGTTTTGTGTCAGTTAAACAGACCGCTGGCCTGCAAAACCCATTTAGGTATCTGACAAATCGACTGTGAGGAATATCTAATCGGTATCACGACACAACAAACAAAACCAAAACACTTTAAAACATACCTTCAACAAGAGCTGCAAGGAGCTGAAGTGTTCCTCCACAAGAGGAGCCATCTTGAACTGACCGCTATCACATGATCTCCGGATCAGGAGCAAAGCTCGCTGATCCTCACCTCATTCTCCGGGTTAAACACATCGCGGACATGATCTGTAGATCGCACCGGATGCGCAGCGGCTACGTCAGACAACCACGTCACACATAAATATTTAGCTATTCAGGAAAATAATGACTTAAAAGTTTCTTAATAATCAGATCCATGTTTAATGTGAGTTTCTCAGCCATAGTGTGCGGTATAATTTAGACCGTTTTCCTAGAGCAGACCCACATTTATTCATTTTATTTATGGATTATTTAGATATTGTCTCTACATTAGCCATTTTTAAACATGAACATTAATGAAGCATTGGCTGGAATGACTAGTTGTTTAAACGCAAGACCGTGTTTCCCTATCGTATAAAACCCATGTCCATCGGATTTAAAAATACTAAGAATATTAAATGAGAATACTAATTGACTTAAAGTCTGTCTAAACAAGACCACCTGCAAATGCAAAAACAGATTATTTTTCTGCATACAAGGTCTAACTAGCTTTTAATCTACACAAACAGATTTTAAATGCATATAGCCTTTTATTTTGGAAAATAAATTAAGATAAATATTACAAACTACAGAAAAAAATAACTAGGCCTAATATAAAATGACTTGTTGAAAATGTTGCTGATATTTTGCTGGATTAAAATTATTTACCAAACTAATTTACAAAGGATAATGAAAGAAAGAAATGAAGGATGAATAAGTAAATTGGACTGCAACTGGAAAATGAGTGATTAAAAGTGGTATTGCTTCCACCAGTGGGGCACCTGGAAAAATGCTGAGCTTTGCCGTTAGCGGTTCAACAGAGGCCCGCTATCCTCTTGCTATCTGGGATGTGAAAAGGTTACTGCAGAGATCTATGTAAAGTTAAAATGAATGTACTCATACTCATGTCATCACTTCTGTTGTTTCATTAAAGTTTGCTAAAAACCTTGCATACAAGGCGGCGGATCCTCCAACAGCACTGAATGGCGCCAATGTTAGCTTAGCATTAGCTCATCTGAATGGGCTTGTATTGCATGGGCAATACGCCACTGGGCCCGCCAACAGATAATCTCACCCATCAGCTGGCCCACTGAGGGCCCTTAACAGATTTAGGAGGGCAGTGCACCACTAGGCTGGCCCACAGATAACCTGACACAGGCCCACTGTGGGTCACTCCACATTGGTCCTACATCATTTAGCCCATGGTGGGCCCTTAATAGATTTGAATGGGCAGTACACCGAGGCTAGTTTTGAGCTGGTCTTCAATTTTCATATGTCAACATTATTTCATTTATCAACTTGTCCTCAATGCTGGTATATTAAAGTCATTTGAATGTTGCTATGACATTAGTTCTAAGTATTTCTTCAATATTACCAATATAATTTTAATGTAAAACAATGCAAATAAAATAGCGAAACAGTGTAAAAAAAACAATTATTTATTAAAAGCTGGGGTGCATAACTCCGGTCCTAGAGGGCACAGTTTGGAGGTTTCCCAGCTCAAACATACCCACTTAACCTGGCAATTAACAGATCAATGTAATCAGGTGTGTTGGAGCAGGTAAATCACCAAACTGTGCTGGACACAGCCCTCCAGGACCACAGTTGTGCCCTTACATGGGGCCTCACACGTGCTATATGAGGGCTTAGTGTTTGTCAGAGAGGGCAATGAGTTTGTCAACGATGTGACTGGAGGTGGTGAGTGTCTGGGGGGGCAGTCAGATTTTTTCTGGGGCCAGTGCCCCTGTGGGCCCGCCTGTCGGAGTTTTATTAACGGTATTGACGGCATTGTTGTCCAGTGCAGCTGCTCGAAACAAACATTAACGCGATTATGTTTTGAATTTCATCAGATTTATAATTTATAATCCTCCATGCTTCGTTGTTCACGGTGTGTGAGGTGTGTCAAGAGCAGCAGGGGGCGAGACTGAGCAGTCCGAGCAGTGTGTGAGAGCAGAAGAAGAGGCGGAGGTTTGAGGCGGAGCTCCTGCGCGCTGCACCTTCCTTTTCCACAGTGGCAGTCAGAGAGACACCATGAAGGCGTCTGGCACAGTACGTAAAAACACTTTTAAACGCTGAATTTTCACTACAGACACCTGTCTGTGTACTGCACCGTTCCGTAAGACACTAAACCGTCGGTAGAGAGTTGCCCTTACAGCTCATGTTTGGTGTAAAAGCGTTAAATTTGTTCACTTTTAATGGGACCGTCCGGGCTGCAACATGGCGTCCGTCAGTGTGCGCTGAAACCATGCGGCCCGGCCGCTTTGTCCCGCTAGCCGAGTGGAGATGGCGTCTTCTCGTCAAATAAGGGACAGTATCCTGTCTTAAGGTTTTTTAATGTGTTGAGTAGTGGTAGGGCAGAGCAGATACGGGGTCTGATGACCTGTTTACGGAGTAACGTGTGTGAGCGGCGGCGCTGACTGAGCTAACCTGTTAGCACGCTGGCAAAACATGAGCGGCTGTATTGGCGCTTAACATTCAGGAGCATATTTTGTTACTAGCCGTGGTTTGTGGAACCAGGATGCGATTAGTAGCTCATATATGGATTAGCTTTCTTATTTTTTTAACGTAGGTTATAGAAGTATGTGCGCTCCTCTCGCCGTCATGACATCAGGGTGAAAGTAACGTTAGCTGCTCAGTTAAAGCGCAGCTGTTCATCCTGTCAAGCTAAACGGAGAAGTTTTAGAAACCTCTGAGAAGTGCTTTTTGCCCCTGTAACTAACTTACAAAATAATCTATCAGAGCTGTTATGGCTGAATTCCTGAAGACTCTGAAGTCTTATGCCTGCTGGTTTTGCAGCAGACCTCCAAACAGATCTGTTAATTTTTTTTGTTTAAAAATGAAAGACTGATGCCAGGGTAGGTTGGTGCTGAGCTCCACTTTTAAAGTATTGCAACACACCCTTGGTATCTCTTGGCACCTCGTTCTTGGTAACTCAGTTATTTGCTCTAAGTGTGGTCATTATTGAACGCCTTGCTAATGTTTTTTCCCCCCCCCTTTTAGCTTAGGGAGTACAAAGTTGTTGGGCGTCTGTTGCCCTCTACCAAGAACCCAGCTCCTCCTCTGTATCGCATGAGGATCTTCGCCCCCAACCATGTGGTGGCCAAGTCTCGCTTCTGGTACTTCGTCTCTCAGCTGAGGAAGATGAAGAAGGCTTCTGGAGAGATTGTGTACTGTGGCCTGGTAAGAGCAATTTTTTTTGTGTTGGTCAGAGTGAAAATGTGGGGCAGGGATGTCCAGATGGTACTTCTGAAGGGCCACATTCTTGAACAAGTCAGCCTTTTTCCATGCTTTCCTGTTCTTATTTCATAAACAGCTCGATGACTGACTAGGATTAGAAATATAAACTAAAGGAAAATTCTTTAGGACTGGAGCAGTGGTCAGTGGGGTTAATGATGTCCTCTGGGAAAGATGCTAAATGGCTTTCTACTACAGTAATAGGCATACACTTCCGAGAGCATGACGTGTTAAATATGACACTATTACAGAGACACAATTTTGACAGCTTGTGCTCTTAGAACAGTTGCTAATGAGAATGTGTTCTATAGCAGTTTATTAAATGTAATGGCTTTTATTTTGCCTTGCAGTTGGTCTTGTGATTTTCAGCTGGTTCTGAGGTGAAAACTAAAACATACAGATTCACAGATCTGATTTTTCTTTTCATCACCAGGTTCATGAGAAGTCTCCCCTGAAGGTAAAGAACTTTGGCATCTGGCTGCGCTATGACTCCCGCAGTGGCACCCACAACATGTACCGCGAGTACAGAGACCTGACCACCTCTGGCGCAGTCACCCAGTGCTGTGAGTACCAGCACACATGACACCACTGCCACATCCTCTGTTCTGGTGTGGAATCCAACAAATGCCACTGGTGGAAGTTGTAAGATTTCAGCACAACGATGCTGGGCTAAAACAGCTTTCATGAGAGAACCTGCACACAAACCCAAAGGTCATTATTTCAATGTATAATGTTCTTGCTATGTGTGCGCAAAGGAAAGTCAAAGGACCTTGTCGCCTTTCATACGCTGTTATGTGCCAATGGAAGTGAATTCAGGGTTCAACACAACGAACTGCCACGTTTGTTCATGCAAGTTTCTTGTTAATTTTCCACCAGAACCATTAATTCGGGGACATCAACAGTCAAAATTATTCATTTTAATTTTTAAAATGAATTAAAAAGCCTTACAGGTGATTGCTCTGAATTCATTCGCTTTAATATGTTACCTGATCTAAGAACTTTTTTCCTCTCCTCTTCCGTCAATTGTATTCAGACCGGGACATGGGAGCTCGTCATCGTGCACGCGCTCATGCTATTCAGATCATGAAGGTGCAGGTGATCGCAGCCAACAAGTGCCGCAGACCTGCCATCAAGCAGTTCCATGTAAGTTTTAATCACTTTATCCATGTCCTGCTTTACAGAGCCTGCATGTGTAGTGAATAAGTAAAACAAAACTGATGCTTAGTACTTGCGTAGACACCGGGCCCTGATATTCAGCTATAAAGTCTCATGGCAGTGTTTAACAGTCTCTATGTGTTATATGCAGATAAATAGCAGGTCTCTCACTGGAATGGTCTTGTGGCCAGTGCTGGTTAAAAGCCTGCAAGAATACACTGCCAGATACCTCTTCCAGATTAAGTGTACAGTCTTCAAATCTGGCGGCTTTAAAACTGGCAACATCCTGTCATAAGGATTAGTAGCCTTTAGATTACCATAACACTTTGTTAACATGGCTCTTGTCTATTTTCTATAGGACTCCAAGATCAAGTTCCCCCTGCCCCACAGGGTTCTGCGCCAGCAGCACAAGCCCCGCTTCACCACCAGGAGACCAAAAACATTCTTCTAAGTTGTATGTTTATGCTGTTAAGTTTACTGGGGAATAAAAAAAATCACAAAGTCTTGTTGCCTTTTAATAAATTCGGTCAATTGAACTAGCACAATCTTTTTCAGCATGAAAATCAGTTCATAACGTTTAATGGGCCAGGTATATGCTGAAGAGAATGACAATATGAAGTGTGTGTGTGAGAGAGATGTTCAAACAAAATGTCCAGGATTTCTCCTAAGTTTTCTAATAAGGGTATCTAGAAAAACTGTCTAGGTCAGTGGAAAATGCAGAACTTGTCAGAATTGTAGACGGTTTCTTATTTACTTGTTTAGAATAAATGTAACATTTCTTGTGGGGTTTAAAGTTTTCAGACAGTTTAGGATTTGATTGTGTGAATAGTGGCTCTCTGAGTATATGCATGGTGTGTAATATTTTTGTCAAGCTGTTTTGATCATTTGAAGTGTTGATGTATAATTAATTTAAGAACTGTGCTAATATTGTAGACTTACCAGATGGAGCCAGTCTGCAAATGTACATGAAGTGGCCCATGTGCATGGACTTATGCAGTACATAAATTTGGTGCCTTGTTAATTTTTATCCTGTTCAGGCACTGTCTGAGGGATTTAATATTTTGTGTAGTGTTTTTCTTTTTTTCAAAGTAGGGCAATGCTATAAATTGTCACAAAAATACTTGGTAGCAGTTGAATAGCTTTTAAAACATTGAAATGGCAGTGTGACAGATGTACATTGAGAGTCAGATTTTTTTTGACTGCATAGTGATTTAATAGGGTCCTCAGTAATCAAATACAGATAATGAACATTTTCTGCTAACCTGTAGAAAGAAATGATGCCCTTGGAACCCCTATTAATTCATGGATGGGGATCTAAATTTTGTGCTCCTAATTCCTGAATAGCTAAGTTGTTAAAAGGTGATGAATTTTCATCTTTGTAGAGAATATTTTGATGTAGGATCATGAAAACCGGTCTTTGCTTTTCTAACTGTAGTCATGATGTGCGAGATTCTTTACCCTCTAATAAGTGAGTCATCCGAGTAATCGGTTACCTACTCCAGACTGTCCTTTAGCACACAAGGCGTTCCACCAGTCCCATACATCAGCTGAGAAAAATATTCTCAATGATTCCTCTTCGTTTAAAAATACAGTAGCACCACAAGATGGCAGTGTTTGACTATATATAATAACTCATAGGCTACAACCTAGAGGATATGTTGGACTTCCAATCTCTACTCTGGCAAGTAGCACAATATAATGTTAGACAAACTCATTTAAAAATACCTACCATTCTGTGAAAAAAAGTGTCATGGAAATATACATGAAACGATCCAACAGGCCCTGTAAGCACAGTTTCAGTTACAGAAATTAATAACCAAAGAACAGCCAAAGAGCATATTTCTGTAATTCAGTCCAAATAAATTTTCTTCACTCAGCTCACTGGTGTGCTGTGGGAACCAAGTTCACTACACACACCCTACATACAGTGTACAAGAGAAGTTCATATGATGTGATTCACTGCACTGGGCTGCAAAGTAACCTTTATCAGTAGTACTATTATAAATAGCCACAGAAACTGAAAAAAGAAAGAAAAAAAATTAACATTCACAGAAACTGATCAAACAAATCAAGCAGTTTACAGACAGATAAACATACTATAGAAGTAAGCATCTACATTTGATGCCAGACTATTAAAATAGTAAGTTAGTACATCCAGAACTGATTTTATATTAGTCTGGCTTTAGTCTGGCATTGTCGCCATAGAAAATATTTACACCATTTATTGATTGGGAGAGGTCACATTAACTATACAAGACGAAGGTACTATAATTCTATTGGTTACTTTTGACAGATATCTCAAAGCATGCACTTTCATTGCAGATATTTGTGACATAGCTGATTCATGGTGCATTTTATGACCGATCAAAATGGGGTTACTTTATGAAGTCTTTCATTGAGAAGCATAAACCATTCCACTGAGTTGGAAAATATGGATCTACACTTCAGATTACCATGCAAACCTGAATTCCAAAATGTTGGGACAGTATGTGAAATGCAGAGCAAAAACAAAAATTTGATACCTGACACGTTCTAAGAAAGTTGGGACAGGAGCATGTTTACCCCTGTGTTGCATCACATGTTCTTTAATAATACTTATAATTGTTTGGAGACTGAAGACCCTGATCAGTTTTGAAAGCAGATTTTTTTCACACAAGTCTTCAACTGTGCAACCGTATGGGGCCCTGATCATCTTCTGCGTTTCATAATACGCCAGTCTAGCACCCGCACTGTCTGATTATGCAGCCATGCTGTTGTGACATGCAGAATGTTGAAATAAACATGGATGTCCCAGAAAAAGATGTTTGTAAGGCTGCATATATTACTCTGTATATATCTTTCACTGTTAATGTTGCCTTTGCAGATGTGCAGTTTACCTATGTCATGGCCATCAGCACTCCCCATACCATAACAGACCCTGGATTTTAGACTTTATGCTGGTAACAATCTGGGTGGTCCTTTTCTTCTTTGGCCTGGAAAACAGGGTGCTCCTTTTACAGCCCACCAACCATTCAGAAGTCAAAAATGACATGACAGCGTTTAGTAATAATAATAATAATAATAATAACAATAATAATGTTTGCACCATCTGTTTAAAATGTTTTTTGAACATTTCACAACGGTCCTTGTCTTAAATTGCCCAATCCTAACTTTTTAGGATCGTGTTGCTGGCATCAAGGCTATAATACAAAAACAATGATGTTGATAATGAAAAACATTATATATCTTGTCTTTGTACTGTTTTCATTTAAATCCAGGTCAAGTTGGATTCATAACTCAATTTCTGTTTTTATTTGCATTTCATACTGTCCCAACATTTTTGGAATTGAGGTTTGTAGATCATTCAATCACTTTCTTTCCACTTTCTCAGACACACTTGTTCTAGGTTCACGCATTCCTTGGGAGGTAAAACTGGCAGTTCTTAAAATAATAGTTCAGCCCAAAAACAAACTTTCTCTTTGCCCCAATAGTAGTCAGTGTCTGTGGACACCAATCATGTTTTGGCTGATTGACTACATTTGAGGGAAGAAGAAAACTGTCAATTTGATATTTGGCCAAACCATCACTTTAAACCTTTTGGCCTCAAAGTCTCAGAAATCGTGTCTCTCCTTAAACAGATTGTCTGCTGAAGGCGCCTTCAGTCAGCACTGAGTTAGTAGCTCTAGACTTGGAACAATAATAATTAGAGGAGCCAACCAACTTGCTAAGTCTATTTAAGTAAGCACATGAAGTTGGTCCCCAGCAGTGCTGCAGGTTGAAGGTTTGGTTTGTAATTGCTAGGGAATATGAGCTTTCTCTGACCACTGTCTGGTCAGGGTGGGTGGCAGGTTTCTTTGTGGGCACTAGTGGGGTGCAGTGTGTGTGTGAATTCCCTGTGGGCACCGTGCTTTCCAGGAACCTTCGCGGAGCATGGGGCATGAGCCTGAGCCCTAAAGCCACAGAATCCACAGCACATAAAGGCTCTTAGTTCAGATAGCTGGCTGGCAGTTAGAGCGGAGCATGATGGCTGTTTGATTTGGTGTGTGTTTAGTGTGTGATGGTTGGGGCAAGGAGCAGGTAATCAAGTCCTACACACTGGGGACCAGAGTGGACAGAAAGCAGGGCACTGAACCTCAGATAGGGTATGTGATATAGTGATGTTAAACTTTTTAGGGCTTTAGAAGGAGTTATTATTGTTATTCTTGCCTTTAAAAGGCTTTAGAGGGGAGTCATTATTGTAGTTTTGCTATAAATTCCATTTATCTTGGATAATTATCTATATGCAATAACATAATTACACAAAGGGTAATTCCAGCATTTTTTTTTTTAATTTTGTATAATTCAATAGGTGAGATATAAACAAAACCACTGAAGGTGGTTTATTGTGAAATGTGCTATTCTAGTGAAACTTACTGAGTCAGAATTGTTCACAGCTAATGTCTACAACACAAATATAGCCATTTAACCCAAAATGACCAGTAAACATACACATCTTCTGTGTTTTATGTGTAATATTGATGATGGTAAAATAGTGGTAAATCTGAAATATATATATATATATATATATATATATATATATATGTGTGTGTGTGTGTGTGTGTGTGTGTGTGTGTGTCTTTGGGTACTATTTTTCTTTACAGCATCCTGCATGTACCTCTCCACCATAAATGTATTTAAAAAAAAACACAGAGGAAAACTATCACTTAGTAGGGTCTCAGGCATCAGGCAGCATGCTCATACCCATTTCATGTAATAACTTACTGTGAGGGAGTTTTAGAGGCATTAAACACTTCAGATGTCAAACCTACATGATGTCGTGTATGTATTTATGATGTATTTATGCAAAAATTTTCAAAAATAGGTGGAATCCCCCTTTAATCACATAGTTACATAATGAATTACATTAACATTCAGTTTACATTCTGTGTCAACAGGTCCAAGTCTGTCCTTTTAACTTTTTTAGGTTTGATCACAAAAATTTTGCAACAGATTTAAAGAATGTATGAACGAAAATTAATCTATTCTAAAAATATTTTTAAAAATCTACTTACAAATAGAAATAGGGTACTGAATGAAAGTTTAGAAAGCTCTGATAGAATCTCTCTGCTATTTTAATCAGATACAAGTGAGAGATCATAAAGGAAATGTAAGAACAGGTATTTCATTGTGCATGCACCACAGGGGACCAAGGAGGGTGAATAGTGTGTATTGCATAATAGATTATGATGGGGACAGATTATAATTTAGATACTGTAATTGAAATAAGATAGAATTTGGGTATTAGTTCTTACTGATCAGCTGCTTTGACAAGGCTGGTATTTCCTGTCTCTATTGTGGATGTATAAAATATGGCACTTTGCAGATTCACGGGCCAAATGTATCTCACAGATTAGCAGAAGGTATAAGTATCTGCCTAAGTGGCATGTCACCTTGGCATGCTGTAATATGATATGCTGAAGAAATCTTGTTCAGATGCCTGTAGAAGATTCAAAGAGACCCCAAAGGGTCAGAGGTATTGGGTCTTTAATCATACAGCTGACTTTGAGAAACATGTTTGAAACTTTGCTGACCTCTTTTCTGCTGTAACCAATCCAGAAAGCATTTTCAGAGTATCTGAAAGGTTTCCTAAATATAAAAAACGACTTTATTTTGACACAAAAATGTCCGTCTTGGTCAGCGGAAAGCACCCAGGCCAAGAGCAAACGGAACTATCAGCAGCATGGCAGCGCCAAGCGTCTTTCCCACACACTACCTGAGTGAGATCCTGCTTAGCCAGCGGCTTTCGGCCCACGGCAGCCAATTTGATTGATTGGATTTTAAGTTGCCCAGTTTTCAGGAGTGTGTCTCACAGAATGAAAAAAAAAGCACAGGCCTTAGTCTTAGGACTCTCACTGTGGTATTTGTTTAACACGTGTTCCAAGCAAACACTTTGCCTAACTTTGCTGTTTTTAGGCCTTTTACTTAAAAACCTCCCATGAATCACTGCACCGGAGCCAATATCTCACACCAATCCAAGACCAGAGAGAGAAAATCAACATGGGAAAGTAAAGGCTGGTATGTAAGGACTAAGGGACCTTAAAATAGCCGAACTCTTCACAGATTTCTTTAAGTAGTCTGTTAACTGTTTAACTTAGGTTAGGGTAAATCTTGAAAATTGTTCATACCATACATTTCCACAAACTTAAAACTAATTTGCAACTGTGGAATGGAGTGCTAGACTTTCACTGGGGACTTCTTCAAGGCTTTTCCAAAAGATTGGTGAGACAAAAGAGCTTTCAAAGAATAAAACTGCACCGAAAGCAATAAACATTCAGTGCTGATTCAAAGCTATTCTTATGGGGTATTGCAGCTCGTTAGTGGTTTTAGCCAAGGCATAGAAATGAACTGCAATAGAGATGGAGCCATAGATAGACATCTGTGTATTTTTACTTCAAATAAACATCTAGCGTGTTATTTTAGATACTTATGGTCTAACGTGGACTGCTTTGCCATTGCCCACACCTCTCATATAAGCATTTTATTTTACAGTAAAATACTAAAACATCCAAAGTAGTTGAATTAAAATGCTAAAGCTCAAAAGTGAGTGCAAAGCAGTGCAAGTAATGAACCCACAGAACAGAGTGAAATTAAACTTTAAGAAAAAGTAATAAGGAACTGGCTTTTAATGAGTAAAAGAAGGTAGATTCTTCCTTCAGTAAGAATCTGATCACACTTAAGTATGCATAACTGAGCATGTGTAATTCTAACAAGTTTCAACCCACCTCTGACTATAGCATACAGTATTTTTACATTTACATTAAGCATTAAGCTACCAATACTTTTGGGCATTCATGTGATATTTTTTGGAAAGAGAGGCCTACTGGAGTACATGCTAGCTCAAAATAAGCCTAGCTTAGAGGGGAACTCCATCGATTAATTAAATAATTAAAATGTAAACAAATACATTCAGAGTGGTTTGATGTAAAATGCTCCATTCTAGAGGAACCTACAGAGCCAGAATTGTTCACAGTGGTCTGAACTGTTTAATGCCTCTAAAAGCTGCCTCACAGAAAGATATTACATAAAGTGGTTATGAATACACTGCCTGCTACCTGAGCCATTGTTTCACAATAGTTTGAGATAAAGTTTTGACCTGAAACATAATCAAAAGTTTAATAAAACTGAAAGAAAAGTTATTTTTTCAGATTATTTTATCATCATCAACATCATATATATAAATTTAGAAAACACAGGTTGACTGACTCATGCTTTTTGATAGCAAGTAAAACGGCTGCATTGTAGACATCATGATTCCTGATTCCTATTAGCACCACTGTAAGGAAATCCAAGTAGGTAAATTTCTCTATAGTGATTGTTTTCACATAAAACCACTCTTAATGACTTTGTTTACATCTCAACCATTGAATTATGCAGAAATCAGTGGAATTCTCCTTTAACAGGAGCTTGCATGAGCAGTGCTTATTGTTTTGGTGTAGGCTTTATATCAGTTAACAGGAGCTAGGCTTCAAAACCCCACCAAAATCAGTGAGTATGGAGGGACTGAAGGATTGAGGGGGGACTGAGGGATTGTGAAGCTCATTAGGTCATTCATACTACAATCCAAGGAAAACAAAAATAAAAAAGAAATGTCAATATCTTTGCAGTTTCTCCTCAAGAACAGTTAAATCAGATGGAAGACAAAGGAGGCTTTTCTCTTAAATCTCCTGCTGCTTATATATTTCTCTTGAGCAAAAGATCCAAGTAATCTCACGTGTCCCCTTTTGAGTTTTTGTAGAAATCTCAATAAAGTCACTCACTGTAAAATGCTGAAATACTGAAAGTATTTTAAACCTATAATTAAATGTTAAAGCTCAAAAATCAGTGATGTGAGCAAAAGCAAAGCAGTCCAGGTAATGAACTGACAGAACAGAAAGTTTTTTTATTAAATAAAAAAAAAAAGAATTAAGAACTGGATATAAATAAGTAAAAAGTAGATTCCTTTCCTTAGTGAGAAGGATATTTCAGTGTAACTGATCATAAGTCCTTCGTCTTCAAATAAACTCTCATCTCTCCTTTATCTCTCCAGTATCTCGGGTCTCCTTTTTGTCTTACATTTAGGAGAATATGCATTAAGTCCCCTGAGCCATCAACATTTGAGCAATACATTTATCCTTCAGGATTCTATCAGTGTTTGTTGTTAAGTTGCACTTGACAGGGCTTGAGTTTAGCACTGCAATGCTCAGTGGTTTTGGATGAACATTAGAAGAATGATTATAGGTAAGAGGGGAAAATACAGTGAGAACATATTCCTATTTTTAACACAAGGTCTACCATGGCCCATTCCTTTCTCTCCTTCATTAGCACTCATTCTCCAGTCTAACTCTGGGTTAAGGTCAGTACGCTGTAACACTGGCATGCAGGTTCAGCATGAACACAGGCACTTGGGCGCCAACAGTATGTGATAATGGGCGAGTATTTTACCATAGCCACATTTATTACCAATGCTCATGTGTCCTTAAAATGTCTCATTTCATTCCAGTGTTGGAGAGTGCATAAAAGGGACTCTCTGCAAGTTTCTGGCCAAAATCCCCCCCCCTTACACTCTCAAATAAAGCAGCCATTATCAGGAGCCTAGCTCTCGGCCTACTGGGTGGTGAGGGAGCTGAATACAGTAGTTTCTGTATGTTCATTGAGTTCAAATTGACCCTTTTTTCCTCCAAAGATCCAGCAGTCTTTCCACAAATGGATTTTTGATCCATTAAGAAAAAAAAAGAGGAGAGAAAGGAGGCCCTGCCTTTCAGGTTGACAGCAGGGGAATTCTGGGATGTGTTGCCAAGGGCGACCACAGGATGAACAGAGGGAAAGTCAGCCTCTCCGGATCCTTGCGCCAAAGCGCAGCTAAAATATATCTGCCTCCTGATTTCCACAGACAAGCGGGAGGGAAAGAAAGCGCAACAGAGCACGCTGTAGCTTATTTTAATGTTCTAGATGTCGAAAGTGCATGGCAAGCGTTTTCAGAACATTTTCTGCACATCTCTGGACTATCAGCAAATGCTGTAAAACCAGAGGTGTCACACAACAGAAATATGTTAACTGAGGTTTAATCACTTCACTATTCATGGTTTTAATTACTACACATTTTCACACTCGTTTTTAACCATATGTTACCTCATAGCTTGAAATGACTGATGCACTGAAATGGTTTCAATTTCTCATTTTTCTACACTTTTGCAATTAACTGGAAAAAAAACAATGAAATTGATTAATTGCTTAAGCTTTCATTTCCTTTAATAACAGGAGAGAAAGAAAAGCAGAACTGGTGAAATATAGATGTATGGTTTTATGAAAAACCCTCTGCCTGACTTTTTAAAACTCATAATACTTTTTTTTTCATTTTCCATAGTGCAAGAGCATGAGTAATATCTTAGTGAGCCAGGTACAGACAATGACACACTCTCTATTCAAAATATAATGCAAACAAATAACCAGCTACATGCAGACACCAACATATAATGTAACTTCTAGAACATGCCCTGATCTCCCATCTCAAAACCAACTAAAGATCAAAAGATCAATAAAATTGTTGCCCACTTTTGGAGGTGAGTAGTTCACCTTTCCACATTTACTCAGTTCCATATACTTAAAGGGACACTCTGGCCAAATGAAAAATGTAATCATTGCTACACCTGTTGTAAACATGGCAGCTCTCATCTACAGTCGTTCTCCAGTAGTCTCTAAAGTAAGATTTCCTGGTTTAAAGTCTATCAAAACGTTCTTCTGATGATGCATCTTGAAGGTGGAAGTAATTTCTGAAAGATTAAAACTGCTTTAAGGTGAATACTTGTGAGCGGGCTGTTAAAATAGTTTTGTTAGCTAGCTGAATTATCCCTTTAACAAAGAAAAACGTGATGATCAGTTGAGGTTAGTGCTGTATTCACTAATACTGGCAGTATAGGTATTTATTTGTGTGTAGATCAGCTACAGTCAGGATTTGCTGAGCACCATAGGAATTCCCAATGATTGTGATTGTATGCTGAGAATTGTAGTGAGAGAACAATGATGGATGAAAATGTTACAAAATCATAAATTCTATCAAACCAATGAGCAATTTTTACTCGGCTCTGTTTTAGTAATTCATATGTAGTTCCTAATTCCTTGTTTGGGTTTAATTCTGTTCTGTAGGTTCAGCTATTGGGTCCATTGACTGTTGCTCACATCTAACATTTTAGATCAAAGAATAATAAGAAAAAATGCTCAAAAAAAGCTTCACTCATAGTTCCATAGGGAACTTATTGCCTAAGGGATACTTTTTTACTCCTACTAAAGGGTCAGTGTTATGCAAGGTTACTTTTACTTTACTGAAGTAAAAGTACTTTTATTTGAGGATGCTTTTAGGCTGCTCTACCAACCTCTGGCTTTTTGTCGGGTAAAAACAAACAAACAAACAAACAAACAAAAAAAAACATGGTGCTATGCATAGAGAGAAAAAACAGTGCTGTCTTTCCTGTGCTAGGGCATCTGCATGGTCAGATAATAGATCAGAATACTTATGGTCATTCTCTGAGCTTTTCACCAACAGCAAGACCACATGAGTCCTTTTTTCTTCCCAGATTAGTACTGTAACACAATGTTCCTAACGTATGTCAAGAACATGATTTATAACTATTTATCTTATCTTGGCAGCACGTATGCTTCTGCATGTAAAACCACTATATAAAATTAGAGTAAATCCAAATTCACATTAATACAATAATAAAGTAACACATTGCCACTCCAGTCATTGCATGGATTTGTTTAATTCCATCAGCAGCACACCTGATTTAATTTAATGAAGGATTGATTAGCTGTAGCAGGTATTGGATGGTAACTGTAAATAATGGACTTCCTCGAGGAGAGCTTGGGAAGCTGCTAAGCTAACAAAATCACACACATAAAAACTCTGTGCCGTATTAACTTTACTTGTAGTTATTGTAATGAGTCCAGACAAATAAAGGTTTACTGCCCAGATAAATGGCTTCAGGTATAATATCCTGAGGTTAAAAGGCAATCATGACCTAAAAACATACTTGAAAAGTCTATGCCATGAAAGCACAAAATCTCTTTATACAGCATGAAGCAGTGTAGAGCTGAACTCCAGAGCCTGCAGAATATGAGGCAAGCAGTTCCTGCATATGCGATTAAAGTAAGTGCTGTATTGTGTTACTGGGGGCCGTGATCCAAGTGGACGTCTACCTAGGTGCTCTGGCAACTTTAAGAAGAGACAGGACACAGCACAGGTCAGCAGCACAGGAATGCACTGGACACTGAACATCAGTATCAGTGCTGACCACCCACATGCATATGCACATGTACTGTTGTCAGGGTTTTCCACTGACCTTCAAATGAAAGTGCTGTACCTCTACAGCCAATCTCAGCCCTAACCTTTAACTCAATAATGACTGTATTCATTTTTTCAAGTAAAAGCTGCATTTTGAGTAAAAAAAAAATTCCTCCTGAGGACCGCCTACACACCATAGTTTGGTTTTCACATTTCTCAACTGTGTGCCGAAAATCTGGACGTTCAGTGCACAAATGATGAAGCGAACTGCTAATAGAAGGTGGAAGTGCAAAATCGTTAAAAGACACCCTTCAAGTTTTGGAGCAAAACGCACATGACCCTCTGGTTTTATTGCATCCTCTGTAGAAAATGATCCACAGTGGTGTTCAATGTGACTGAAAATGGTTCAGATTTGTGCACTACATTAGAGCTTAATAGTGATCTCATTTTTTCTCCAGGGTATCAAAGACTGATCAGCATCATGTCGTCTGTACATTCTGAAAGGTGAAAGTAGTGCAATGAGAAACAACCAAATTTCATAACTGTTACAGTCCTATGCAAATGTTTAGCCACCCCTGGTTAAATGACAGGTTTTATTGATTTTCTAAATGAAAATAAGTTATACATCCTCTACAGAGAACATACTTCAGCACATTTTAATACACACTTACTGTTGAATTTCACATATTGGAAAAAACAAAACATGCAAAGTGGCCTGTGCAAATATTATGACATATTTTAAATTTTATCCTTTATTTTTTCCAATATGTTAAACTCAGCAAATAAACAGACACAGTGCTAAAATACTAAACTAAAATATGCATACATGAAAATAAATATATATTTCTCTGTAGAGGATTGTGTGAAAGTGTTAACTTATTTTCACTTAGAAAATCAACAAAATGTAATGTGATCAGGGGTGTTCAAATGTTTGCATTTGACTGCACAGTCCAAAAACATAATTGAGTTGCTCTCTGTGATTTAATTAAGCAATAGAATAACATCATGGCTGTGATTTAGTCATGTTAAATCATCACAGCCATGATGTCATTCACGATAACACATCACCTACATCGCTTTTATTCAACATTTCTGCAAAACAAAGAGAAGAGTAAAGAAATCAAGCGCTGAACACTTTATCAAATGTTCTTTAATGTAGGCAATTCTTTCTCAAAAAAGGTAGCTGCCTTTTGCGTCACAGATTGTGTCAATATCAGGTTCAGCTCATCTTTTTGTATACTTGCCAGATAAAGCTGAAGATCATTTTGTTCCAATCAGTCTGTAGAGCATTTCACAGTTCATCTTGTCTGCTGATTTGTATTCTGTTAATTTCTAGCTGATTCCAGTTTGTTTAGTTGTTCAGTCAAAGCTGCTGATCTAAACAAGTTGTTTGATGTAGGCCTGCTGTCATACTCTTCTTCACAATCTCAGCAAATAGGTTGCCGGTCATGTATAATCTTACAGGTGTTACCTAATGTATCCATTTTCTGTTACTGAATGTGCTGAAGTAGAAAATTAGTAATGGTCAGCTGCAACATAAAGCGAATAATTTTTTGTGACTGGTGCTCAGCACAATGAGACAGTTATTGTGAAAAAATATGCTGTAATTATGAATAACAGCACAGGTAGAACGCTTCTCAACCAATCAGACTGTGCTGTCAAAATTAACTGTTGTATAATTTGCACCATTATTTTAGATCAGGTGTTGTTATAATGGACATCCCTCCATAGACATACAGAGAACTGCCCCAAATCGCAAAAACACAACTTCAGTATATCAATGCATGATGACCGTGTGGTAATTGAATTGAACTGAATACATTTTATTTGTCCCTGACGGACAATTCACAACTGAGCATATAAACATATCACACAAATATATAACATAGAGACAACTAAAGAAAAACACCTTCATAAACAAGATAAATAAATAAAATACACAGTAGGCTCATAGCTCACCATGAATGATTAACCTGATCAACCTGATGGCACAAATGACACTCTCTGTGGGACAGACTGACATCTAGGGCAGCGTTAACGTGCAGCAATATCTGAGTACGTAAACATGAAAGGGATTAAAATAAGAAGACAGTTATTTTTAATCCTATTTATCTTGCGTGTTTCTAATTGACCATATTGAAAGAGCAATTGTCCTATTAGGACAGGAGGATTTAGTCAGTGTAATAGCAACTACATGTTTAGTGTCCAAAAGAGAATAAACTAATGAAGGAAATCTTTCTCATGACATTAGAAACAAGAGTTCTCCAGGGTTCCTTCCTCTCTCTCTCTCTCTCTCTCTCTCTCTCTCTCTCTCTCTCTGTCTGTCTCTCTCTCTAATCCTGTGTGGTGGAGGTGCTTGGACTCAGAGGGGTCGGTGGCCATAATGTGGTGGTTATGAGTTAATCACAGTGGCATGGGCGGCCAGCCGGAAAACCAGGATGTTGGCTTAAAGATCTTAAAATCTTGGCTTGAAAAATCTACCCACACCTCAGTGCAGGCCGTTAATCCTATCAGCATGCGTGAAAGTGTGTGTTTGCCTAGGGAATTGGGGCAAATTATTCAATTTGTCCGTTTTGAGAATGATGTTTGGATAGCTAATTTGTGGAGGACATTTCCTGTGGAGAAGAGAGAGAGACATGACCTCGTTTTGAATTCTAATTTGAGGAGCAGAAACAGGCAAAGCAAAAATAAACGAGACAATCAGGGGAAAAGTTCTCCCAAATGGAATCCACAGTCCCCTCTTAAGTTGTATAAATGAAGCCTGGTTAAATCATACAAAAAACACAGTGTGAAATGGTGTGTGTGTTTAAAGCTTTGCACCCTGTTAAACTCACATCTCCCTGAACGGCAGTTTATATTTTACCCAAGCTGATATTAATGAGGAATAAGAGAGAGGTGGTGGAACCCGTTCACATTTGCACTCACAACACTGCACTTCCACTGGAAATAGCGCGGCCTCTCTTCCTGAGTTAGAGCCTAATTAACTCTGTACTCATCTAATAACTCTGTTACTATAATGGCAAGTGGACCTACTGTAGGGCAGGAAAACACAAAACATCCAGAGTGAGCTGGAACATTTTACGGTCAGTAAAGTATGTTTTACAGTTTAGCAAAACAAAAAACTAAAAAAAGAAACACAGTGAAAATTGTGTGATTAAGGTTTCAGTGATGAACTGGTAAAAAAGAAATGAAGAATTTAAGTTAAAAAAATTAATATACACAAAAATATTTTGTTAAATAAAAAAATGAGAATAAATTAATTCAATAACTAATAAATATTTGCAGAAATGCTATATTTAGTGAACATCTGAAATTTGCCATTTATACAAAACAAACTAAACAAATTAAAACATTTTCTTTCATTTTCTTACATGACAAAATTATGTATATGTGTATGTATTTGCATGATTATCTATCTATCTCATTTGCATATATTTTAAATGTCATGTAAGATTTTGTTAAGAGTTTGAACCAAAACAAAGTTTATATTGGATTAGTACATTGGAACAAGGCAAGAGTGTAGAATGAACTCAGTGTCCTCAGTGTTTTCATTTAAAAACTATTGCACAGAAAAGAGAAAGAGAGCAAGAGACAGAGAGAGAGAGAGAGAGAGAGAGAGAGAGAGAGAGAGAGAGAGAGAGAGAGAGAGAGAGAGAGAGAAGAGAGAGAGAGAGAGAGAGTAACAGAGAGACAGTAATCAGTAATATTGCTGATGGCTGTCACTCTGGTTTTACCCACAGTGCTGTGGTTTGTATGGAAGTAGGGAAGTTATGGGTCACTGTTTAAGCTCTTTGGAGGCTGCCTGAGCTGCCTGAGGTGGGCTCTTGACCTTTGGCTCCAGGGGGACTGTGGGCTTCCTTTTACATAACACCAACCACACCCCCCCCCCACCCCCACCTCTAGTTCTGTGAGATTAATGGGCCATTTTGTATGCACTGCTCTTTTAAGGTCTATCCACAGATGTTTAGGTTGATGATGCGAGGGCCATGGCAAAACCTTCAGCTTGCGCCTCTTGAGGTAGTCCTATTTGAATTTTGAGGTGTGTTTAGGATGCTTATCCTATTGTAGAAGCCATGCTGTTTTCTTCATCAGCTTTTTTACAGACGGTGCAATGTTTCCTTCCAGAATTTGCTGGTATTTCATTGAATCACGGAAATGTTCCCTGTGCCACAGGCTGCAACACAAGCCCAAAGCATGATCGATTCACCCCTGTGCTTAGCAGTTGGAGGGGTGTTCTTCCATGAAATGCTGCACCTTTTTTTCCAAACATATCTTTGCTCACTGTGGCCAAAAAGTTCTATTTTCACTTTATCAGTCCACAGGACTTTTTTTTTCCAAAATGTGGTAACAATGCAGGAAAGATTATCTTCTGATGACTCTTCCATGAAGATCATATTTGTGCAGTTATCTCTGCACAGTAGAACAGTGCACCAACGCTCCAGAGTCTGTTAAATCTTCCTGAAGGTCTTTTGCAGTGAGATGGGGTTTTTGATTGGGCTTTCTTGCAATCCAAGAAGCAGAAGGTTTTCTTGGTCTTCCAGACCTCAACTTGTCCTCCACAATTCCTTTTAACTACCATTCCTTAATTACATTACGAACTGAGGATATGGCTACCTGAAAGCCCTTTGCTATCTTCTAATAGTCTTCTCCTGCTTTCTGAGCATCAGTTATTATAATTTACAAAGTGCCAACCAGCTGCTTAGAGGAGCTAATGGCTGCTGATTGTTGGGACAAGGTTTGAGAAGTCAGAGAAAAAAAGAAAGAAATTTGAGAAATTGGCATCACTTAGCCTTTCCTAAAAACAACTGCGAACAAACCATAGCCCTAACAAGCTAATCAAGGTCTGAGACCTTGGTAAAAGTTATCCGAGAGCTCAAATCTCCTGGGGTGCCCAAACTTTTACATAGTGCTCCTTCATTCATTCTATAATTCTTCCTTAAAATATTGAAAAGAATGTTTCATCTTTCAATTTGTGCCCATTCAGTCTAAGGAGCATTTGTGACATCAGGCACTGATGTTGAACAAGAAGGCCTAGCTCACTATCAATTCAAGTTTCAATTCATCCCAAAGGTGTTCAGTGGGGGTTGAGGTCAGGGCTCTGTGCAGGCCACTGGAGTTCCTCCACACCAGACTCGTCAAACAAACAGCCCCAGACCATTATACCTCCTCCACCAAACTTTACTGTTGGCACAGTGCATTCGAGTAGGTAGTGTTCTCCTGACATCCACCTAACCCAGATTCATCAATCAGATAATGAAGCATGATTCATCACTCTATATAACACTTTTCCACTGCTCTAGAGTCTAGTGGCTTTACACCACTCATGTGATGCTTGGCATAGTGTATAGTGATCTTAGACATGTGTGCAAGAGTGCAATGGGTGAAAGCCCATTTCATGAAGCTTGTAACTCTCAGTTATTGTGCTGATGTTTCTAGAGGCTGTTTGGTACTCTGTTGTGAGTGATGCAACAGAGGATAGATGATTTTTACATGATACATGCTACGGCACTTGGTGGCTCTGCTCTTCCATTTCACAACAATAGCATTTACAGTTAACCGGGGCAGATCTAGCAGGGCAGAAATGTCATGAAGTGACAAAATGTATTTAGGGTTATTCAAAATGTAAACATGACAAAATGTATTTAGATGAATTATTCTTAACAAACAGCGCATTCTGAACCCTAAATACATTTTGTCACAAAACCCATTATTATCTACTGTCCATTGTTGGCACCCCTAGACAATCTTGAGAGTGAAATCTAACTGAAGTATATTCCCATTCATATTTTAAGTTCACTTGAGTGATTAGGAACACTTAAATGACCAGCCATGACTTTCTGTTTCACTGGGGAATATATATGAGATGAAACACAGACCAAAGATTCTCCAAGGATCACAGATGGGGAGCTGCGTACATTAGTTATGTCTTGGGGTCAGATCATCTCCCAAACTACAATCAAACACCACCTATATAACCACAAGTTGTTTTGGAGGGATTGCCAGAAGAAAGCCTCACAAGCACCAACAAAATCAAACACTTACAGTTTGCCAAACATGACCAAAATAGAGGTTTTTGGCAACAAACACCAAAGGTGAGTTTGGTGTGGATACAAAGACAGCCTTGCAGAAAAGTACCTCATCCCTGCTGTAAAGCATGTTGGTAGACTGCAATGCTGTGGGGCTGTTGTTCTTCCAAAGTCCCTGGACAGTTAATTCAGATATATGGCATCACAGACTGGTATCAAAACCTGATTTCCTCAGCCAGGAGGCTTAAACTGGGCCATAGTTTGGATCTTCCAGCAGGACAGTGATCCAAAGTACGCCTCAAAATTAATACAAAAATGGTTGACTGACCAAAGAGTTAAGGTTTTGCTATGGCCACCCCAGTCCCCTGACCTAATCCCCTTAGAAAATGTGTGGGATGAGCTGATGAGGAAAGTCCACAGTGTGGACCTTGGAATCTGGAGAGGTTCTGTGTGGAGGAACAGTCTTAGATCACTTGCTGTGTGTTCTCATTAAGCATTACAGGAAAGACTTGGAGCTGTTATCTTTACAAAGGGAAGCTGCACAAAGTATTAAATGAAGGGGTGCCAATAATTGTGGCACACATAGATTTGAGAAAAAAGGTTTATTTCTTGATAAGATTTAGTTTTTTTTTAATCATCATACTTCAAATAAAGGCTAGATTTTTGTTAATATTTTGAATGAAAGATCAAAAAGACAGGCAATAACAAATGTTTTTTGCAGCTTGTTTTGTTCATGTTCACCAGGGGTGCCAATATTTGTGATGGACACTATAATTCACATAGTGCAGTATATAGTTAATAGTATATAGTCAGTACATAGTTAGCAGTGAGCCATTTGAGATTCAGCCTTAGGATTTTCTGAGGTATGATCTTATTGATAATCTTATAGATATTGCTCATTGGGCTGTTTTCGTTGCAATTTTCAGCACTTTACCTACATGTTTTATGTTACTGTCACCCACTGAAAATGTGTCTCTTACTGAGAAATGTGTGTCTTACTGAGCCCCGCATGGTTGCTCAGCAGACTTGTGAAAATGAAGAATGGCAAAAAAAAAATCTTCTTTTAAAACGGGATCAGCCCTAAATGTTTATTAAGTATATATATATATTTGATATATATTATTAAAGGAGTCAGACCGCACTCTTTAGTCTGTAACTGTGATATCCTTGCATAAGAAGACTTGCGCAAAACATCAGCAAGCAAGCAAGAACCTGTCATTATCAGTGTAAGCAGCAATTTGTACTGCCTGAAACATACATCCATAAAGCATATTTTCCTAAGCATCCGGAAAAGCTGTTTTCAAAGTAAACAAAGAAGTGTCTGAGATCTTAAGTTGAAGGTTGGTTTTGTTCATATTAACCTTCTAAAGTTGTTTAGTCCTTGGTTTTCCACTGTTTTTTTATGATGATCCAAGATTTCCTAACCATTACATTCTACAAGCACTACAGGATGTATTCAGTCTGTGCTGCAGTTTAAGGCCTCTGCTTAGATTATGTTTAAGAATGTTTTGAGAGCATTCTCATCTCAGGAGCATTTTGGGAACATTTAGGGAATTTGTTTTAGTGAGCCAGGCACTAGTACACGCCTAAAATCTTGATCATCCTCATCCGTTTTGTAAAGCCTATACTGACAGTGATTACATATAATGTTACAAAGAACTTTTCTTTAGATCCACTTTTCCTGTTCTGGCAAATCCCTCCCAGCCAAAACTCAGGATCGTGGGAATGGTGGGCATATAAGACTCATCAATGAATTTATTTCTTCATGCATGACATTATATGTTTTTTTGCGGTTATAGTTATTATCATTTGTTTTCTTAGCGTACCTGCTGAAAGAGTATGTTTTTGTTGCCATTTTGAGATTTAGTGTAGGTGGGGCAACCTGTCTGGTCTCGGTAATGCAGAGGCCATTTCAACACAAGAGCATCCAAGTCTGATTTCCTAGCTATTTTTCTTCTTATAAGGCTTATGTGAAGCAATTGGTATACAATAATAACATCCAAGCAAGGTGTAATGCACGGATATGAAAAGTGGTAACAGAATGTAACTGAGCCTGCACAAAAAAGTCCATTGAATTTACGAGTGCAACAAATGTGGTTGTTTTTCTACTTCCATTTCTTTCAGTCAGGAAGCCACCGAGCCAAAGCCTGACGGAGGTCTCAGTCCAACGGCATGCTGGGACTTTTCAGCGCAACCTGAGAGGGTGACAAGGTAACCGCATGCTGGAGAACCACCGGGACTGTCATCGAAGGGAACTCGGCATTTGACTAACTGCTTCCCTCCTTTCCAGGGCTAAGCCCCTCTAAGGCCCACGAGCAGCAGTGGAAATGCCCCTGGCTGAATGGAGGCCTCTGTTCCTTGGGCCCTGCCCACCTCCATCTCCAGCAGCTACCACCCACAGAGCACAACACGTCACCTAGCCCTGCAGCATGTTTCTCAGCCTCGCTCTGCTCCCTCTCTGCCACTCCACCTCATGGCTGCCTCGCTGGGAATTTTACACCTAAGTTTTAAATCACAGAGTGAAAGCTCATGCTGGAGGACGCTCGAGTTTGAGAACAGAGTGTGTAGATCATGCAAGTTATAATCTGATAGCTGCACACAGGAGGAAGCAGAGAGGCCGTTTTGTACAGATCTGACTGCCTTAGCATTCAAGCTGTTAAACAGTAGCCCTGATCTACACGTTCCAGGTTAACTCTTAAAGAGATAGTTTAGGAAAAAATCAAATGTATACATTTAACCTATTCATGCTCTGCCCCATGTGTTCATAGAAACTGTTAAATGGTTAGACAAGCTTTATAGAAAACTGATAGCAAGTTTGAGTGTCAGTGATCAGCCACCAGATCTTCAAAGATGGCATAGCCAGCAGAGCCCCGACACCCCCCCACCCTCGTACTTAGCACGATATTTGCCAAAATGTCCATCTGTTAGCTGCATATTGCAATAGCAGGACTATGAAAATATTTGTTGATTAGCTTCATATCTCCTGGAGAAAGCACGTGCCAGCCTTCACCCTCCTGGTTTGGTAGCATCTTGTGATGGGCTGAGATGTAGCTACCTGGTAGATTTGGCCATGACAGATAACAGATCGTGTGTAGATTTATTTATTTTTTTTGTAACCATGCTATTGATAGCTGCCCTGCGATGGACTGGCGACCTGTCCAGGGTGTATCCTGCCTTTCACCCAATGACTGCTGGGATAGGCTCCAGCTCCCCCCACGACCCAGAAGGATAAGCGGCTTGGAAAATGTGTGTGAGCTATTGATAGCATAGTAGCAATATCTATGTACAGAAATGTACCAATATTCTCAGCTCAGCTATTCATATGACAGATCATACCTGAATATGATACATTAAGGAAACCTATGAATGGGTTTTTAAGGTCATGGTGATGATTCTGCGGTTACTCTAAAGTATCGTCACACACATGCTTCAGCAGACATGTACAAAAGATGGAGTAGTTTACTGAATAAAATCCAGTTTGGACATTTTGAAATATTAAATAACAAACTAAAGGGATGTTGCATCAAATAGCAATGATTTCTGGGCAAGTTCTGCTGAAGTCCATATTTATATCAGAGGTATTGACATTAGTCTTAATTTTCATGTTGTAGAAACATGATTAAGGCAACATGGGACTAAAACATGAGGCCATAAGAACATAGAGTTGTTTCCTAGAAATTTAAATGAGAAAATAAAGGACCCTGGAAAGTTAGGAAATTGGGAACATAGAGATGGCCTTGCAAAACTGTGTTGTTGCTGTTTGCATTTCGATGAGGTACAACAACATAGAGCAGCTCAGCATCATTGCTGATAGGTCACTTTAACCCACTCATTTAAAAATAGTTGTTCTTCAAGGGTTCTTAGTAAAGAAAATGGTTCTATATAGAACCATGAACTCTCAAAGAACTCTTTGCATGATTAAAGGGTTCTTTGTATCATGAAAGGTTCAGATTGATGATCAATATGCAGTTAATGGTTCTATATAGAACCTCTTTAAAAAGGGTTTCACATAGCACCAAAAAGGGTTGTTCTATTGTGACAAGCCTGACATCATAACAACAGAGGAACCTTTATTGGTGCTATATAGAACCTTTTTGAAAAAGGTTCTATATAGAACAATAAACAGCACATTGTAAAGAACCCTTTCACAATGCAAAGCACCCTTTAATCATGCAAAGGGTTCTTTGAGCATTCATCGTTCTATATAGAACCATTTTCTTTACTAAAGAACCCCTTTTGAGAGTGTAGCATAAAAGTATATCAGACAATGTTAGGAACCAACAAAACAAGTCTATTAAAAATTACTTGACACCTTAAAGGGGAAAGGAAGTGATGATTTGGGCAGTTTGCATAAAGCTAAGAATTCATAAGGTTTAAGTTTCCATTGTTTGTTAACAACATTAGCCTTACAGCTGCAATGCAAACATAAAGAAGACGTTTACATTTAAGGTAAGGTGAAAATCGTATAGACTTACTCTTAAACAAACTTTTAATCTCAGAGAAGCGCTTCAGAGGAGCAATATAGCAAAGGTGGATGATCCAGACCCCACAGGAAGAAATTCCTCTTTCATTATGGCCAGAACCCAGAAGGTCATCTTCGCATAAGCTGTAAAGCACGAGTGGGTGAACTCAGACTGTGGAGCCTTTGTGTTTCCATTTAATGAATCTCTTCTCTTCAGAAATCTAATCCAAGATTCTGCCTTACAGAGGATGAGACTTCACAAGGAAGGCATTAGGCATGTCTGAATGTGCTCACATGGGTCATGTGTACCCTTTCTACAGGCTGAGGGATACAATCTACAGGTGAAATATGAGAATTTACATCCATACTACATCATAAAGTCAAACAGAACCACAAGAAAACAGAATATAATGTATGACATTTTCTACTACATCCTAGCAGGCCTGCAGAAGAGCAGCTGGTTTCAGCCCAAGGTCTGACTGATAGAGGCCTATAGTAATGGTGTACAGCCTCATTTTACTTCACACTAAAATGTACATTATTTACAAATAAACATATGGGCCTTTTCTGTACCAACATATGTCTCCTGCACTTCTGTCCAAAATGTAGGATGTGCACCAGAGGATCACAGTGTCCATGTTTATAGATAAATGGCAATTACTGCCCTCTAGGGGCCACTCACCAGCACTACAAGTGCCAGATATGTGCGGATGTACAGCACAGGTGGCTAGTCCTGTCCATAAAGAGCTGGTGTGGCTGCAGGTTTTCATTTCCAAAGAAGCAGGAGCACACCTGATTTCCCTTGTTTAATCAATTACATCAAGGATATAGGATTATCAAGGATTATATCAAAGGATTATATCAAAGAACTGTTCATGTGTCCTGCTTTGTTGGAATAAAAACCTGCAGCCACACCGGCCCTTTTCAGGTAAGACTGGACACCCCTGATGTACAGTGACACATTGAGTGAAGTTCATGTTCAAAATGTATTATGGGTCTGATTATGGTTTAACGGTATTGTTACACCCACCTTCTCCTGTAGAAAATCAGGTCCACTTAAAATGATGACAGTTTATTCGTAAGTAAGATGTGTTACTTTCCAATTCAAAAGTTTCTCTGAATTATTTAGTTGGTGGGATTAATTGTTGCACTGCGGCAGCTAAACCTTACAGACATGTTAATTCTACTTCAGAGAAAAAAATATATGATTAATTAATAAATAGGTGCAAGCGGCCAATTTTGTCCCAGTCTAGACTTTAAACCTTTCTGTTATTATTTCATTATTTTCCAAACAAACCATATACAAATTGCTTGACTATGTGAAAAGAGAGATTAATTTGATATTTCATCATAACTCAGAAGTTCACATATTACATGTGTTGATTTTGATTATGGTGGGCTTATTGGGTGTGCCATATTAACAGTACAAGGTCCTACAGCTCATGTGACTGTGGTCTGTTTATAGCATTCAGAGTAAATGATGATTACTTTTGAGTATATTTATAAAGTCATTTTGAAAATGGGCTTCCTAGAAAGTGTTAGCATTCCAGAGAGGCTTATTTCTGTCAGAGTGTAAATTTGCAGAGATTCCCTGTGTCCCATTTTCCTGTTTATGTTTCCCTGACAAAAATATGAACTTTGACATTCTGCGACTCTCTGGAGTTTGACCCAAACAATCAACACCCAGTATTTACACTTCCTCTCTGCCAACTTCCTGTGACTTTGTGTGTGTGTGTGTGTATGTAACAGGTTTATGCCATGTTGTGGGGACTAAAACCTGTTTATACATCTTTATTCAAGCTGGTCCCCACAGTGTAAATCTTTAAATTTTAAGGAGAAGACATGTTTTGAGGTTAGGGTAAGGGTTATCATTAGGCTAATAGTATTTAGGCTTTGGGTAAGTCTCCAGGAAATGTAATGTAATGTCCCCATAATTCACAGAAAAAGTGTGTATGTGTACGTGTGTGTGTGTGTGTGTGTGTGTGTGTGTGTGTGTGTGTGTTTGTGTGTGATGAAACTGTACGTGTCTGTGATCTTGTCTGTGGCTGGACTGTGTCTGCATAGGTCGGCCATTATCATAAGCATTGGGGGAGTTGAATGATGCTAAATGGAAAAACAAAACCCTCAACTCTTTAAAAGCTATCATCAGACTTTTTGCATGCTCAGTCTACTGTTTGCACTCGCCTACATTAAGTAGTTTGTTTACTAACACAGAGCCAAACTACACAGAACTATTTGATTACCGATTTGTCTAATGTTCATTTTTTTATATTTATTTAAAAATGTTACCAGTACACCTTATTTTACAACTTTTGAAATTAACTACTTTTTGCTGCTCTGATCATTTTCTTAAATTAAACGTTTCAAATGCAAGTTTCAAATACATCCCCAGAAATGTGGTTTAACCAGAGAGGGATTTGCTGCTGTCTGCTCAGTCCTTTCATTGTGATTATCCATGATGTATTATAAATTGCTCAAATGAGATTAGCTCTCCTCAATTCCACAACAAATTTATACCATATACCACCATTGAAGCAGAACTCAATACATTCTGGCAAAGAATTTTCCTTAATCGTTCCATATAATATTAACATCATGATGGTTTCAACAGCAGATATTGTGTAAATTTCTAGTGATTCAATTCATTGATTCATTGTCTAACACAACACACATATTAGCGAGGGACAGGAGACCGCTGACAACTTCACAGTTATCACTCAACTTCAACAGAAGTGCTTTTTGTCCCATTTCATTTGAAAAAAAAAAGGTTCACTCCAGTGTAAGACATTTAGGAATTTGGCAAGATCTACACAATTCTTCATATCATTAATGTGAATCAACATTATCCATAAATCTCGGACAGCCTGTTGCTGACAAACCTGACAGAACACCAGTGCCTAATAAACAGCGAAATGAACTCCAAGTTTGGCTACTTCCTGAACAACTTCAACAGGTTGAAAATATATGTGGTCAAATTACAGAGTCAACATTTATGCTGCTTTACTACCCCACTTAGACTTTTCTTCTCGCCCAAAAAATACAGTAGGCTGAAACTGAAACAAGACTTCTTCTGTCACTCTCTAAATGATTCCCGGAAATATGAACCAGCCAGAGCTTAGACAGAGCAGTACAATGCCCTATAGGCAGCATAGGTAAGTAGATCAGGAGAATGTCATTTAGGCTCTGTAAGTGAGTAAAGCAGTAAAACATGTACAGTGTAGGTGAGAAAAGCAGTAAAATCCCCCCTACAGAAAAGTCACATTTATGTCACATGTGAAGTGTATAAAAACCACATGTTTACAAGTAATCATGTTTTTTCACATGTGAACTAGTTTTCAGATGATCATATTTTTTCACATATGGTCACGTTTTTTCATGTGTGATAAACATTTTTGAAGTATGAAGTGTGCAAAAACATGTTTCATTTACATGTGAAATTCATGTGACTGTTCTGTACGGCACCATACAGGCAGTGTAGGTGTGTAGAGCAGTAAAATGCTCTACAGGCAATGTAGGACAATAAAGTAGTAAAATGCCATACAGGCAGTGTAGATTAACAGAGCAATAAAATATGGGCACTTCACAGGCACTGTATGTGAGTAGTGCAGTGAGTAGAACTGTAAAATGCAGCTTAGGTAGGTAGATTAGTAAAATGTCATGCAAGCAGCTCAGTTGGGTAGAACAGTCAAATTTATGTACTGGAGGTGAGAAGAGCACTACAATTCCGTAAAGCCAGCATGGGCAAGTAGAGCAGCAACATTCAATTATTGCCATTCAAGCACTATAGCTGGGTAGATCAGTTCAATGCTGTGTAGACAGTATAAGTGTGTAAAGCGCTAAATCACTGTTTAGGCACTGTAGGTGGATAGAGCAGTAAAAAGCTAAGCAGTCGATGAAGGTGAGTTGAGCAGTAAAATGCCATTTTGGTGCTATAAATGAGTAGAACAGTAAAATGCCATTTAGGCATGTTAGGCAGTGCGGAATAGTAATAGAATAGAAGAATGAACTGTAGTTGAGACAGCAGTAAACCATTCAGGCAATGTAGGCAGTACAGGTGAGTACAAGAGTAAAATACCACTGAGTGACTGTAAGTTAGCAGAGCAGCAAACTGCCATTTATGCAGTATATGTGGGTAGAGCAGTAATATCTTTTATAGCAAGTGTAGACATGTATAAAGCAGTAACATGTTATTTAAGCAATGTTATTGCTTAACATGTGTATATGAGTAGAGCAGTAGCACATTATTTAAGCAGTGTAGATGAGTAGAGCAGTAAAATGTTATTTAAGCAGGTTAGATGATTAGAACATTTATGTTATTTAAGCAGTGTGGGTGAGTAGAGCAGTGAAATGCTGATCAGGCAGTGTAGGAGAGTAGCGCATTAAATATTATTTAATCAGTGTAGGCTGACATTGTAAAGATGCTGTAGTTTCTATTAAATGACCACACCTTGCTGCATGACCTAGACCTACATAGCAACTGTGCTGTCAGCTTCTCACGCTCTCTGTGAGTCTAGTGTGGTCTTGACTCTGCCAGAACGACAGCAGGTGGGTTCGAGTCTCTGTGACAGAATGCAGATGCTGTCACTTCTCTAATGAATTTGTTCACTCATTCAGTCATTTATTTAGGATGCTGTTGGAGACTTCTGACTCTTTCAGAAGAGATAGCTGACCATCTTAGTCCACACTGAAAATAAGCTCAAATGCACATTACCTTACGGTAGGAGGTTGGCAGAGAGGACTGATTTTAAGATAACAAAGGTTGCGGTGAAGAAAACTGAAATCGCTGAAGGCTTTTAAAGTTTAATCAGATAGTGTCTGGCAGCAGGGAGTGGAAGACGAACAGCTTGTGTATTCGGCTGACATGGAAATGCCATTGCCACGTCACTGCATGTACGTCAAGGATGAGCAACACACTCACGCTACACGCTGCAGGACATACTCATGCTGTGCCCGTGGGTGTGGCTGCGTAGGGCAACTCCTGGAACTGCCCAGACTCATTCCTGGAACAGATAATGTGCTTCATTTATTTATTAACCTTCTGACGGTCACGTCGTCGGGATGGCATACACAGTTTAAGTGGGGCTTTAAAGTAGATGTTTAAAGACTTTTAATGCCAGCAAACCACTGATTAATGCTGCAGGAGAATCATTGCTTTGATTTATGGACGTGTAAATGTCACTGCGTGTGTTTGACCACCCTTAGGTATGTTTACCTTGTTGATTAGAACACATCTATACAAAACGAAAATCTACATTATACAATATGTACATTGTTTATTCCAGATTTACACTGTTCAGTCTAATCTGTGAGGACCAAAATAATCAATATGAAAGCCTCTGGGTCTACTCAGAGATGATTGCCACGAATGTCAAAAGAAAACAAAACAAAAACAAAACAAAAAAAAAACAAATAAGCACTGCTATTATAATGCTAATGTCTGCTAACACCTCTACGGGATTCTAGTAGAATGTTAGCATTCGCTTTCAGCTCTACCTAATAAGCTACACAAACAGCTGCTTAGGGCCTTGCAGCCACCAGGGGGCCTACAAACAACTTCTGGGTTTATTACTGTAGCATTATGGTGCTTAAAATGCTCGAATGAAAAGCAAAAAGCTCCTGATTAATCACAGCTCAAAAAAGGACATATGCATTTGGAGCCAAAAAACAGAAAAAAAGAAGATGAGGAGAAAATCTTAAAGATTAAGATTGTTGCCTTAATGTCATGCTGTTTGTTTTGGCTGGACACTAAGAAGCAGGTTCAACTTAGACAGACTTTCTGACTGAGTTTAAGCTTCACAAAACCTAACAAACACAGATGCGATTAATTAATTTTATAACAGGGATTAACAACTTTCTCTGTTAATCCAGGTTTCGATACTCAGTGTGACATTTATGACAAACAGCCAATCACGTGAAACATAAGGATGAGTCACCAAAAGAAGAAAAAAAGAAATCATATTAACTAAATGTGTACAAACGTAAATATTTCTAAAGTTAAATTGCAACGTTGTCACCACGAGTGTTAGATCAAACACAGCTTGTGGCAGTTATTATTATTAGCTAGCCTGTAATATTACAGTACATCAGCTAGCAAAATGGGAGGCCCCCAAAAGGCTACAGCCAGCCCTGTTATCACTAAACTAACAGCACTTTACATTAACATTTTTTGTCCACTCTATATTAAACACAAATATCTGAGGGTTGTAAAAGACATTCCCTGTTTTACAACCCCATTTCCAAAAAAGCTGGAACGGTGTGCAAAATGTAAATAAAAACAAAATTCAATGATGTGCAAATCATTTAAACCCTATATTTCAACAAAACAAATGTTGAAACTGAGAAATTTTATTGTTTTTTATATGCCCATTTTGAATTTGATGGCAACAACATGTTCCAAAGTTGGGATCGGTGCATGTTTACCACTGTGTTTCATCACCTCTTCTTTTAACAACACTCTGTAAGTGTTTGGGAAATGAGGAGACCGACTGCTGTAGTTTTGAAAGTGAAATGTTTTGCCGTTCTTCTTTAATATAGAATTTCAGCTGCTCAACTGTTTGGGGTCTCCTTTGTCGTATTTTTCATTTTATAATGTGCAAAATGTTATCAGTGGTGACTTAATATGGAGCAATGCTGTTGTAATACATGCAGAATGTGGTTTGACATTGTCTTGCTGAAAAAATCAAGGCCTTCCCTGAAAAAGATGCTGTCTGGATGGCAGCATATGTTGCCAAAAAATGTATATATCATTCAGCATTAATGGTGCCTTCACAGATGTGCCAGTCACCCATGCCATGTGCACTAATGCACCCCATACCATCATGAATACTGGCTTTTGAACGGTGCACTGATAACAAGCTAGGTGGTCTTTAGCCCAAAGGACACAGTGTCCATGATTTCCAAAAAGAAATTCAAATGTTGATTCATCAGACCACAGGACACTTTTCCACAGACCACAGGACACTTTTCCACTTTCCCTCAGTCCAATTTAAATGACCTCGGGCCCAGAGAAGGTGGCAGCGTTCCTGGATCCCGTTTATATATGCTTTTTTCTTTGGGTTTAAGAGTTTTAATTATCATTTGTGGATGCAGCAACGAATTGTTTTCACGGACAGTTTTTCAGAATTGTTGCTGAGCCCATGCAGTGATTTCCACTACAGAATCATGTCTGTTTTTAATGCAGTGCCACCTGAGGGCCCAAAGATCATGGCCAGCAATTACTGGTTTTTGGCCTTGTCCCTTGCATACAGAGATTTCTCCAGATTCTCTGAATCTTTTAATGATATTATATACTGTAGATGAGGAAAAGCAAAAGTTCTTTGCTATTTTATGTTCAGAAATGTTGCACTATTTGATTGTGCAGTCTTTCGCAGAGTGGTGAATCCCTCCTTATCTTTACTTTTGAAAGACTCAGCCTCATGTTACTGTCCTGTTGCCAATTAACCACCAGGTGTTTTTTTAAGCATTACACAATTTTACCAGTCTTTTGTTGCCCCCGTCCCAACTTTTTTGGAATGTGTTACTGCCATATGATTTAAAATGGGCATAAATTTTTCAAAAAACAATAAGTTTCAACATTTGATATGCTGTCTTTGAAGCATTTTCAATGAAATATAGGGTTTAAATGATTTGCACATCATTGCATTTTGTTTTTATTTACATTTTTCACAGCGTCCCAACTTTTTTGGAAATAAGGTTGTATTTGAATCTTCTAAAAAAAAACTATTAGCATAAATTTTACCCATTTACTCATTAAAAAGAGCCCTGACATTTCTAACAACTGACTGAAATGCATTGGTCAGGCTACCATCCATAGTCAGTGACATACCTAGAACTTCCAAAGGCCCAGAGTGATGGTTTTTCTTGTGAAATTGGATTTCCCACCCATTGGAAATTAATACGTTATTGGTTAATTCTATTATCACTTTCTATTTATGTTAGAGGTGAAACCCACATTATACCTTCAGTACAGCTACTGAGCAAACCATTGAAAGAGCTAGCTTGGCTGTATCTACCTAAAACCATAGAGAAAAAAACATTCATTGGTTAATTTTTTGTTTTTAAACAAACTTGACAATGAAATAAGCGTACTATCATAATAATTGCAGAGTAAATACAACATACATGATGAAAAATAAAATAAACTAATAATTACAGACATGATTTTTTTTTCACAGAGATCATTAGGCCTTTTTTAAGGCTTAGAAGGCCCCCAAGCTGTCTACCTCATTCATCCAGACTGTAGACTGAAATCATCCCATAAAAATGTGTGTGAGTATTTGTTTGCTAAAACATGTGTGACCAAAGACCACTGTATTAATTAGAGATCAGAGGGCAGGAAAAGGGTGCTGACCGTCTTTGCAACTGCACCACACCCCCAGCAGCATCACAGAAAATGTATACGACGATAAGACACGCATGATAGCAGCACAAAGCACAAAGCCATTCTGAGACACAACAATGACTGTGAGGAGGATGGGGTAGGGTGGGGTGGGTGCAGTGACTCAACACGTAGAGTCTGTGTGTGTTGGCGGATGTACGTGTTAGGAATCACTCGCTAAATGACATCACTGGCACTTTGACAAATTATATTTTTCACTCATATGTCAAGTAATAAATCTATGCAGACACTTCTAATTCAAACTGGGCAGAAATTCAGTGAATTAAATCACTTCTATAACCCACTCAAGGATAGCAAATGTATCTATTTCCAAAGCAGATACAGAAGAAGAAATAAACTTATTTAAAAAAGGGCAACTCTTCAGTAGAGTAAAACATGCCCTCAGAGTTGTGGTGATCTAAATGTTATGAGGCCTATTTAGTACAAAATTGTCTTAATTTTATTTGTTATCTGTCAAACAAGTTAAGCATGAGATTATTTGTCAAAAATGTGGTTGTATTATGCAATGCCTTTTGAACATACAGGTCTATTTCGATGATGTTTTCAAAAATCTTTCTTAAAAAGGATGCAGTCCACACAGCGACTCAGAGCTTCAATAGTGAAGGTGCATGTATTTCATATGGAAACTCTTATACTCGTTGCATGCATAAGTATTTGAGTGCTGTTATGGAAAAGTAATTGACGTAATTACCGAGGGAGTGATGCATGTCCCAGGGTCGAAGACTTTCATTTATGAAACTCCAGTGGAAGCACCTCTCAACACCATTCACCTGCTGTATTAGCTGGTGAAGGACTGAACAAAAACACAAGATATACAGATTTGAACAAATGCAGCCAGATAAACGTTTGCAATCCCTAAAATTCAGCACACGTGAACTCTCATGATGAGAAAAGTAAGACGCAGTTACTTTATGGAACTTCACGGTCATCTTACAGCTATGCTACAAGCTGTGAAAAATAAAATTTAATGCAAGTACAATTTAAAACGCACATTCTCCTTCCTTCTTTGGAGTATATTTAGCTCGATTATGAATCTTTTCCCTAGGTTTAGCCAGCAGTCACACTGCGGGTGATATCTTTGGGTTTACTTAAGCATTGGTGTCATTCTTGGCTGTCGGAGGGCAATGTCTCTTCAAACACTTACAGTCTGCAAAGCCATATTTTGGCGGAGGCATTTTAGCCTCCATTTCCCATACAAACAGCAACTACTCCAATAGATTGCTTTCCTCTAGAGTTTCTGGATCATTTGGAGCCCTCCCTCTATCCGATGTGTCGGTTTAACCCTCCTGTACTGACCTTTGACCTTTAATAAGCTGAACATATAGCCTCTGCTAATAAACAGAATTCTCCAAAGCCCATCGGCTACAGATTGAGTATGTGTGTGCGCCCCCAGTGGGAACAAACGAGAGGGTCTGGAGGGGCAAAACAGGCCTAATGTGTTTTTCAGCTGTGCTGAGCAGTAAACAGCAGACTCTAACCCTCAACCTGTTTCCAGGGCTGCTGGGAGAAAGTGCAGCTTCTTCTGCATCAAATAAAATACATACAAGCATTTAAGGAGTTAACATTCTGTCTGTGACGCAACTCAGAGTTTCAACATATAAAGTAGCTCTAATTTTTAAATGACAGTGTTGTCTAGATGGTAGCACTACTTTCAAAATAAAGCCCTGTGTTCCATAAAGTCATGGATGTGGCATGGATATTGTCCTCTTCTTTTTCTTCTTCTTCATATACTGACATTCAAAAGGAATCACCATTCAAATGTTTGAAATCAATGTTCTCCATAATATTTATCACCACTGTCGTGCAAAAAAATTGTATGTCAATTTTCATTTTTTTGCATATTTTGAAAATTCCAGTCACTTTTTGCATTGTGTTACATTTTCATGATGAATGCAAAATAGAAATGGTCCAAAATTACTTGGGGAAAAAAATTCCATTACAAGCTAAGAATGATTTTTTCTACTTACCATTTTGAACATACAAAGTTTTGTTTTGTGATATTGAGAACAAAAAAAAATCAGAACATTTTGAATATTCTGAATATTATTTTGTATTATTATTTTATTTACTGACCGCTGTGATAGTCTTCAGCACCTCCCCAACCCAGAAGGATAAGTGGCTTGTGTGTGTGTGTGTGTGTGTGTGTGTGTGTATGTGTATTTCTTTTAAGAATTTGTGATGAAATCGTAAGAGGCATGGGTGACAAAATATTGTAAATACATAATTATAGTATATTATTCATCAATTATTAACTTCTTGTTGAATAAAATATTTAAACTACTGCTTTATCAAGCTACAAGATAAGTTACCAGTCTATATAATCAAGCTAAGTTATTACTGTATATAAAATAGCATAAATTATTAACATGACAATATTGCAAACTTTAGAACAATACACTAATGTTCATTCATCAGAACATTAGAACTAATGCCAACTGAGACTGAACTGTGCTGGTGGTCTAGGCACTCAATGGCTATACAAAATCCCCGGGGATCTTTCACAGCAGACTCATATGGAGGCCTGATATATGATTTTACCTGCTGAGCTACACAACTGAAGTCCACATGAACTCTCCATAACCTGCGAGAGAGGGCTCTAGTGGGCTCCCACCTTAGTGGGGGGTTAATGCTAGACAGTGGCTACAGCCCTCCGTGAGCAGGCCTGCAGTGCTCCTGGGATCATCTTCCTTGTTAGAGGAAGCAGGAGCGGAGAGGAGCAGGCGTACGGCTTCGGGGAGAACGGCGCTGTAACAGTAAACTCAGCCGAGCTGCTGGCTGCCGCCTCCAAAGAAAATACTTTGCCTCATGGCAAAATCAGAACCACATGCGGGTAAAAAACAGGGAAACTGCAATAATGGAGAGGCTCTGTTTCCTCTCTGGTGATTGGCTATGGCCTCTGGGAACCGACGCTGCATGGAGGCTGGGATGGTCAAGGTTTAGGTGGAGAGGTGTGGAGTGAATGAGTCAGTTACAGGCCGAAAGGGACTTCTGGTTCAAGTTTTCCTGCTTGGGGGATTCTAAGAAGCTTCACTGGGTGTTGAAGAGACATCCATTCATCATTTGACTATTCACAAGTCATGCGATAGTAAAAAAAAAAGCTGATAAAACAAAATGGAAAAATGTGTTTTTATCATTCACCCCTTAAACTCTAAGGCTAGCTTGGTGACAATTTAATGCAATTTTAGTTGCTTGAAACATTAATGAAACTAAACTTTACCTGTGTTACATAACAAAAAGCTTCCTGCAACTCACTTGAACTTGTCTGCATACAACAGTTGCAACTGTCTCAATTTTGTGAAACAGTTTCATGAAACGGCCAATCAAAATGCTGATAGTGTACCACATGATGACATCAAACAATATACATTCAACTGATTGATTTCATTTGACACACTATGGACAAGAAAGTAGCAAATGGTCTCTTGAAAAAATGCTGATCATTTGTTGCCAACCACAACCACACTAGCATACTAATCTTTGTACCTAACTAGTGGAATAACTGAATATGTTCCATGTGCCTTTTTGAACGGCTTCATGTAACTGTCTTGTTTAAATGGAAATTACTTGACACAACCTACAACCTGTGGTGGACAAAGTACACAGATCCTGAAGTAAAAATACCCTTTAAAAAAATGTTACTTGAGTAAAAGCAGACACCCTTTTGAGTTAAAGTATAATTTGCTTTTAATGTAAGTATCAAAAGTAAAAGTACGGCGAGTTTTTCTAGCTGTTATACTGTAATTATTAACAGTTTCTATTAAGAAGACCTTGGTGGCAACAGACATAAAAACAATTTAAAAACAAAAGTAAACTTTTTCATTTATTACAAAATTATATTAATCAGTGGCAAGATACATTTGTATATTTCAAAGCAAGTCAGCACTGCTTCTGTTATTATTGAATGCTGCTGAAGACCAATGATTCAGTTCAGCATTTCCCAGCAACACAACTTGGACACAACACCACAGAAAAGATCAGACACATACATCACTGGTACACAGCCCCTCCTGCACAGACAATGCAATATTACACCCGTCTGACACTTTCATGTGGCGGTATGGTTATAGCTAGCTCTCTAGCTTCTTTGTAGGTGCAACAGGTCAAACAAACACACCAAGTGAGCCTTTGCTAACCCAATTAGTTTAAATAATCTCCTTCTCTCTCTCTCTCTCTCTTTGGAACAAGTAATAACATTCCTGTGGAAAGTACTGGAGTAAAAAGTAGGTCATTTTACTTCTTTACATGCAATGTAGTCAAGTGAAAGTAAAAATCTCTTTATCACTGTCCACCTCAACTTGTAGTTCACAGGGAAGTCTCAGTGTATTTCGGATAGCCCCCACTAGATAATCTATACATAATATGTTCAATTAATTAACAAATTATCTGTTGAAACCAAGTTGATTTCAAACAGTGGATTAGTGTCAGGGTTATGTTAGATTTAGGGTTTGGATTGAGATTAAGGTTAGCTCAATGTTGAGGGTTAGGGTAAATTAAGATACATGTAAAATTTGCAAATTCAACAGCTGCTGGTACAGATATCTTTAAAAACCTAAAAGCAAGTCTCTTAAAAAAGAATGGAAGCTGTAAAAGGCAAAGGGTAATACAAAGGGGAACATAACAAAGACTGAAAAATTATGTTATGTTTAGTTGTTGACTTTTCTGTTAAATATACAAATAAACTGAATATCTTGTACTTGGCCATTTTCACAGGAAATAAAATAAATGAAGGTGGGTCTCTGACTTTTGCACAATCTATGGAGCTGTCGGCAGATCCAGACTTCATTCACTCTCTGGCTGCATTCAGAGGGTCAGAGCGTATTCTGCTTGAAAGCCTTTATATCTTATAGCATGATGGTGGCTTTTTAACAATTTTTCCCGTGCAAATCCTTGCAGACGTTGGAAAATGTCCAACTTAGCAGAAAAGCTCTGCTCAACGTGCCACTTTTCAGGAGGCAAATAACAGTTTGGGTAAAACTGAACCAGAATGTGAATGCGGGGCTGAACGGTGGAACAACTGTGAACTGTGAAAATCAGCATAAAGATGAATATTAATTTATTGGCATGTACCATCTTGAACACTGTTATCACCAAATTTCCTTAAAAAATCTTGAGGAATAGACAATGAGTACTCCTCACCACTGTAGCTTGGTGAGTAGTTTTAAAGTAGAATGCTGTACACTGTGTCTATATGCTGGTTGTGATGTTCAAGGTACTTCATAAAGTTGCTAAAACGTGGGCCAATTAAGAAAAATGAAACCTGGTGGAAGCACAATAAGTGCTATTTTCTTTGTCTGTCCATTGTGTGAGGTGTGACGTGGTGTTGAGCCTTTCACCCATAACACCATCATAAAGATCTGCTCTGCTCTTTGGAAAAAGATTTATCTGTCACGGTTCAGATAAAGATATTTTTGTGGAATACGCTCTGTTATCTGAATGCAGACTTAAGATTAATAACTCAATAATTGGCCTAGGCTATACATTGCTAATACAAACAATGAGAGCTCAAAGTCATATTTATTGTAGAAAGGGATGTGTACAAATACCAGCCTGTGGTTGAGCATAATATTGTCAAGTCAAAAAGCATCTTTGCTGCCTGACTTTGAGATGCCACGTGTTGAGAGGTGTTCAGCCATAAGAGACTCTATTCTGTCAGCTCTACCTCTGAAGAGCACGTATAGCTTCAGCATGTACAGCATGTACAGTAGCCAGCCCAGTGCAGGCCTAAGCCTGTATGGCCACAGTCAGTGCGCAACTTGTGAATGAGCTCATAGCCAACTAAATATAGCTTGGCCTTGATTAATGAGCTCTAAATGGGTATTTCCCTTATGAAAACACTTGGCAGGTGACTGAGTGATGAGCTATTGCAGGCTGGTGGCAGTGGTGATGGTAGAGGGCATAAGGTCACAGTCTGGCTGAGATGAGGGGGTCCTCATTCCAGCCACCCATCCTTGCATTTCTTGAGCCACACACACAAGACCTATATGAAAGCTGAAGCACCATTAAGAAAAATAACCTGAGACTCCATCTGCCCAGCAGCAGACCAATGTCTGTACTTACAGAGAGAGAGAGAGAGAGAGAGAGAGAGAGAGAGAGAGAGAGAGAGAGAGAGAGACAGAAAGAGAGAGAACAATCTGTCCACCCTCTCTTACACCCTGCTGCTCCACAGCTGGGAACAGGAATGTGTGATAGGAAAAAGCAGCACTCCTTTCTTATAAACACACATTTGAATGGGCAAAGGCACAAATAATACAACTGCACATGCTAATCCACTCTGCACTGACATACAGAGGAACTGAGAAGTCTGTGTGGGTGTAAAATAGCATCCACTGCTCCAAACTGCAATTGTTAGCAATGTGGCAAGCCCCACAGACAGTGACACATAATTTAAAGGAATGGTGATGTGTACAATTTTCCAGTTAGCCCAGATGTAGTCAATCAGCCAGAATGTTTGGTGTCCAAATATTTCTTCTTTATTATAGCACAGGAACTATGAGGCTAATATTGTTAGCTAACACTAGGAGTCAACAGTCACCCAAATCTTTACTGTAAATAACTCCCCAGAGCTTCTCTCAAGCCACATCTAGAATACAGAAGTACAGAAACATCCATAACATTATTTATTTATTAGTATTTATTTTAAGATAAACAATAACAGAAATATCTGTTGAACACAGTCAGAAAAAAGGTACTGTATAAGAACAATTTTGTTCATCAAGGTACAGCAATCATCTTAAGGTCTAATAATGTTTCCTAACTAAAGGTCCTGAAAATGTACCCTTGAGAGAACCACCCCAATAACAGATTAGTACATTTATATGGACAAAAGTATTGGGACACCTCTCCTAATTATTGAGTTCAGGTGTTTCAGCCCCATTTATTGCTGACGGATGGATCAAATTAAGCACAAAGCTTTGCAGTCTTGATAGACAAACACTGGCAGTAGAATGGGTCATACTGATGAGCTCAGTGACTAAACATGGCACTATCATAGGATGACAGCTCTGCCACAAGTCAGTTTGTGAAATGTCTGTCCTGCTAGATCTGCCCCAGTCAAGTATAAGTGCTATTATTGTGAAATGGAAGCACCTAAGAGCAACAACAGCTCAGCCACGAAGCGGTAGACCACGCAAACTCACAGAGTGGGGCCACCGAGTTTTGAAGTGCACAGTGCCTATCCTCTGCTAAAGAGTTCCAAATTCCTTCTGGAAGCAACATTAACAAAAGAACTGAGCATTAGGAACCTTACAAAATTGGTTTCCATGGTCGAGCAGCTACACACAAGCCTAAAATCAAAAGGCACAATACCAAGCATGGGGGGGAGTGGTGTACAGCACACCGTCACTGGACTCTGGAGCAGTGGAAACGTATTCTGTGGAGTGACGAATCACGCTTCTCTATCTGGCAGTCTGATGGATAAGTCTGGGTTTAGCAAATGCCAAGAGAAAATTACCTCTCTGACTGCCTATATATATATATATGTGTATAAATCTGTGAGTCTTCTCATGTAAGGCTTAATGAGAACACATGGCTAGTGATCTGAGACCATTCCTCCATACAGAACCTAAATCTTTCAGATTCTGAGGTCCACACTGTGGACTCTCCTGTTCAGCTTATTCCCCAGGGTTTCTATGGGGTTTAGGTCAGGGGACTAGGGTGGCCACAGCAAATTCTTGATTCTGTGGTCAGTGAACCATGTTTGTATTAATTTTGAGGTGTGCTTTGGATCACTGTCCTGCTGAAAGATCCAAACTGTGGCCCAGTTTAGGCTTCCTGGGTGAGGCAGGAAGGTTTTGATTTTATTTCTGCTGGTAAATGATGGAGTCTGTGATACCATGTGTCTGAATACACTGTCCAGGGCCTTTGGAAAAAACACAGCCCACAACATCACAGATCCACCACCATACTTCACAGTGGGGATGAGGTGCTTTTTTGCATAGCTAAACTCACATCTGGTATTTGTTGCCAAAAACTTCAATTTTAGTCTTATCTGACCATAAAACACAGTCCCACTGAAAGTTGTAATAGTGTTCGGCAAACTGTAGGATCTTAAATTTATTATTGCTTGATAGCAGAGGCTTCCTTCAGGCAATCCTCCTAAACAACTTTTGATTATATAGGTGGTGTTTGATTGTGGTTTGGGAGTTGTGAACAATTGTGGCATACAGACTTAATAAAAATATTTATTCATAACAAAATGTAGTTTTTTCTTTCAATCATTATACCTTAAATAAAGGTTCGATTTTTATTAATATGCATCATGGCAATTTACATGTGTATGTGTGCAACAGAGAGGGGTTTTGGGAATGTATTTTATGGAAATGATTTGGATAACTATTGACTTCTAGTGGTAGTTAGCAGTGTTGTACTTGTAGCTCCAAATTTCAAGTCAAAAAGCAAAATTTGGACACCAAACATGTCTGGGCTAATAAACTGCATCTAGGGTAAGTGGAAAATTGTGAAAACTGTGAAAACTCTAAACAGAGACTACAAGAAAAAAACGTAAGGCTACATATTAAACTGTAAACGCAGTGAGCCAAAGTGCCAAAGAGGTTGTGCATTAGAACAAGCAGTGTGTGTGAGTGAGGAGCTGTAGTGTTGTGACCTTCAATGGAAGGCTGGTGTTGAGCTGGCCAGATGAGCTGAAGGTAAATAATCAGATCTGATTCCTTGGATAAAGAGGGAAGGGGACGGACAGAGAGAGTGAGAGAGGAGACGGGCAGACAGCAGGTTTATGGGCTGTGCTTGACGCTTCACCAGACCAAACTATTCATAAAAAAATCCTAGATGGATGGCAGGAATGCTCTGCAGATGGAACTCAGACTCCGCTGCTCAAACTAGCAGACCAGACAAAAGGGAGAATAAACCCGCCAGGCATGATGATCCCATGTAGCTACGTAAGGAAGTGAGAAATTAGCAAACCTGTCTGGGCCTATTTAGTGCCTGAGGGGCTTTAGGTGTAAGACAGAGGTTCCTAAATAGACTTTACGACATATAGACCTCCGAGGATATGTCATCATTTTGTAGTCAGCTTCATGCCCAAATAAGGAACTCTGGGACTAAGCTGGCTTTCTCAATGAGGAAAATGAATGCTGTTTTAAAAATCACTACCCTGTGGTAAACAAACATGTTTCAAAGCTGATATGTTTTAACCTACATACATTTCTCTCTCTAGAATATTATCTTCTGAAGTACAAGGTTGTTAAGAAGTCTAAATACAAATGTTGCTACATGCAAGCTGATATTAAACTGACACCATAATACTGGTAAACTCAACAAAATACCCCACACAAACCAGCTGGCTTTGGCAAATGTGGTAGTAAAGTAACTTTGGCAGTAGTAGTCGACAGTTCGAGTAGCTGGTGGTTACATAAAACTGCTGAAGTACAGTAGAAGCCTTTCCTTCATGCCACATCAATTCTATTTTTGAAGGAGTGTTAGCTTGCTTGTTATATGTAACATACCATTATTCATATTTTGACTACTAAATGAACTCGTTCAGCAGATCCAGTAACATTCATAGTACAATGCACAAAGAACAAAATGTATCTGCTTTGAAACAATTTTGCTTTCCACAGGATGGGAGAGTGTCAGTTTTTTTCATTTTTTCCATAAGCAAAACCAGCTTAGATTTGAGCATATTATTGACTACAAAATGAAGCACAACCTCAGAGGGCCAGTTATGCCTGCAGAAATTGATTACAAAAGAATACATTAATTTGGATTAAATTACATTTTTATCCTAAATTGACCAATATTCTATTAACATCTTAAATAAAAACAAATTAGCAAAATGGAAGAGAAAACTTGGTTGGATTTGCCGAGACAAATGAGCATGTGTCCTTACTTAAGGTGTTCTTGAGAGCCTCAAGGTTGAAGCCTAAGCGCAGAAACAGTTACTAATTTAGCCTTAAATGATAGCTGACAGCGGCGAATAAAAGGTTTCTTTTGTACTGTAAAGTTTATCATATCAGATTAAAATCAACAATGTAGGCTCATAAAAATGCTATGTTCAGTGATTATGTCTTAAAACATTCAAAACCATTAAATAAATTGTAGACTGTTAAAGATAATATCATTTAATAATAAAACGCCATCTGCCCACCAGACGAAGGCTAGAAATGGACCAAGGCTGTCAGGGCTTGATCCTGTATTTTGATATAAGAGCACACACACATTCAATGATGAGTGTGTTATGGGTAAAACAGCTCCTGCACCGGCTGCTTCCTCTCTGTCCGCCAGCACAGATGAGCGAGAGTGAAGCAGCACATCGTCAGACAGCACAGCTCTGGGAAATCTCAAGGCACACGTACTTATCGACTGCAGTGACAGGCCAGTGTCTCCTGACTCTTTTTATCTGCACAGCAGTCGGGTTAATGTGCAGCATGTGTGTCTGAACTCTGGGCTCCTCACTGTCTGAGGAGCAGCTCATATAGTGGCTTGTGAAAGGATTCATCCTTATGAAAGTGATCAACATTTTCTGAATAACAAAGGATACTTACGCATATTTTTCCAAACGGTAGTTTTATTATGAGCTCATGCACTGTTTGCACTTTATTGTGAACTCCACATTTTCAACGCCAATACACACTATATGGCCAAAAGTATGTGGACATCGCTCCTAGTTATTGAGTTCAAGTATTTCAGCCATTGCTGACAGGTGTGTAAAATCAAATACATAGCCATGCAATCTCCATAAACAAACACTGTCAGGTGTACAGAAGAGCTTGGTGATGTTAAATGTAGCACTATTATAGGATGCCTTGACCTCAACCCCACTGAACACCTTTGGAATTAACATGGACTGTAAGCCAGGCCTTCTCATCCAACATCAGTGTCACACCTCACAAATGCTCTTTTGACTGAATGGGCACAAATTCTCACAGACACACTTCAAAATTGCATGGCAAGCCTTCCCAGAAGAGTGGAGGCTATTATAGCTGCAAAAGGGGGGCAAAGACCTTATTAATGCCCATGGTTTTTGGAATAGGATGTCCAACAAGCTCATATAGGTGTGAAAGTGTCCACATACTTTTGGCCATGTAGTGTAAGTCTGCAGATATTTAAAAACAAATCATAAGACGATAAGATGATATGCTACTTGCATAAGTACTTAATCCTCACACATTAGTGTTTAGTACAACCATATTTTGCTTTAGTAACAGCTTTCAGCCTTTTTGTCAGTATGATCCAGCTTTGCATGTTGTTTGGAAGTGTTTTTTTCCTCTTAATCAGCAGTACTGACTGTGTGTGCAGGGATATTACATATGTAAACTTTATGACATTTATAAAACAATGATGTTGTCATCATGTAAGCAATAATTTCACTAATTAGCAAGAACGTCATCGTAATATCTGATAGCAGAATATATCAGCACAAATTAATCAGAAAAGTGCACCAGTGAGCCATTAGAGCAGCAGAACTTTCCAAAACCTCCTCCAGTCTCAGTTCCCTTCCCTGGCAAAGCAATAAATAAAAAGTTGTTGCCAACATATTACAGCGCATTACAAAACATAATAAAACACATATAAACAGAGAGCAAAGAGTTATTGCTCTCCCTTTTCCATTTAGAGCAGAGTCGTAAATTTTTATTCATAAGACGCAGCTGAAGTTAAGAGCAGAGGCGGACAGAGCAGGATGTTCTTGCTGATCTCTCCTGATTTGAAGCTTTGACTCAAAAAAGGATTTTCCTCATCTGCATAGTCAGTGTGCATGTGTCTATGTGCACAACCTGAAGGGTCAGTTCGTCTCATCTAGTTACATGAAGTCTTTTAGCCTCACAAATTCAATTAAAGCCATAGACATTTTATTTGCATTACAGTGCCACAAGTTACAGTGCTGCATTTATATATGCCTCTCAATCATCAGTTTATTAATTGGTCAATATGCATACACACACATGCACAGGTTTGTTTGCCTGACTCACAGGAAAGGAAAATAAGGATAAAGATCTCCTTAGTATCTCTGCAGCTTCTCCTGGACAACAATGAGATCAGATGGAAGGACAAAGTGGACTTTAGCTTAAGTCTCCTGCTGCTCCGATATTACTCATGAACAAAAGATTTCTCTATACTCACACGTGTCCTTTTCTTCTGTCTGAAGAGTAGCTAATATGGTGTAAAATTTCTGCCCTGCTAGATCTGCCACGGTTAACTGTAAGTGCTATTCTAGAAGCATCTAGAAGCAACAACAGCTCAGCCACAAAGCGGTAGACCACATAAACTCACAGAGAGGGGCCGCCGAGTGCTGAAGCACATAAAAATCTTCTGTTGCATCATTCACTACAGAGTTGGTGCAGATTCTGGGGGTGGGGTGGAACTTTTTTAAATTATACAAGATCATTTTTGTGGTGTTGCAGGATGTTTATCGAAAAAAGTATATATCTTGTATTATTGATAATCGTGTTGTTACCGTAAGCTAAGTAAGGGCAATTGCAGATGTTAAAATGCATTGCATGCACCCTGAACTGTGCCAACAACAGTCTGTTCCCGATAATAACAAGAGCCCACTAAGCCCACTGTGAGATCAAATATGCATCCCGGTTTAATTTAATAAAGTCACATGTTGTTTTTAGTTTTGCCATGATAATGACCGTCATCTTTAACTAAGTAAGAGTCAAGAAACATATCAACAAGTTCACTGCACTAAAGATTTGCTATTTTTATATTTCTATTAATTTCAATGTCAAGAAGTGCCAAAAATGCACAATAACTCATTATCCAATTGAAATCATAATAAAATGTCTTCACTTGTGCTGAGAAGTGATCAAGTAATTTTCATTTGTTTCAATGAGGAAGTGTTAATGAATTACTATCAAATTACATCATCCTTTTGTCTGGTGCTAATGAGAATGCAGCTAATGTAAGCCAGACTTTCCCACTCCTGGAGCTGGAGAACTACATTTTTGTGTTTTCCCTGCTCCAACACAGCTGATCCACCTAATCAACTCATTAACAGGCCCTTCCTGAACTTAAGGGGCTGCTTTAGTTCAGGGAAAACACTAGAATGTGCAGGACAGAAGCACCTCAGGAGCAGCACTGGGAACCACTCATGTAGGTTAAAGTGAAAAGGTCAACGATGGAGCTCTATGTTCATGTTAGAGTGCTGAGCATCAATGAAACTCAAGTCTCCAGCTTTTTAGTGCTGGAGGCCAGTGGAGTGGGCCGATATTACAGCTCCCCAGTTGAGCGCTGCTTTTTCCTGTCTCTCTCCTTCTCTCTGTCTCTCCCTCTTTACCCCGTAATGAGTTTTCCAGTGCAGTGCTGCTTAAGGCCCACTTTGATGTCACTCATTTACGCGTGTCACAGCCGACCCGCACACACTCCCTCCGCTCTCCTTCAGGAGAACAGCTCCCAGGAAACACACTCTTTAAAGCTTTTATCAGCTCACAGTCGCTTTTCCCTATTTTGCTTGTTCTGAGAGCCTGAAAACACATAATCATGAGGAGGTCCAGTCCAGTGCATCCACTCAGGACGAGCACTGATCCTGCTAGATTCCTTGTGGATTTCTGTTACAGTAGGGCAAATTTGCTCACCAACCTAACATGTTACCGTGGATCCATTCAGGGACTTTGGCAACTTCCCTTACCAGAGTTATTGACAATAAAAGGTGAGTGAAATTGTCCTATGCAAAAATTTGAACACCCTGGTCACATTACATGTTTTGTTGATTTTCTAAGTGAAAATAAATAAGGACATTTTCTACGGAGAACACACTTGAATGTGGCCTTTTGCTGGAAAATTTTAAGGCACATTTTCAAGTTATTTGCTGAGTTTAACAAAAGAATTATGATTTCTTAAAAACTGCCCACTTCAACTCTCCACTCAGATGTGTGTTACACCTGTGTTACACAAGTGGCTACTCATGGCAGAAAGGGAGAAGGGAACAGGGAACAGTGGATTACTCAAATGGAACTCATGCTTAGCAGGTTAACCTCAGTAAGCTAATCAGCTAGCCAAGCAAACTTTGAGGTCCAAACTTTTTTGAGAAATTTGAGCAAAATGTGCACAACATTTGCCAGTAAAGGCTTCATCTGGTTATAAATGTGTTGTAGAACAATTGTGTAGTGCTAATATTTTAAGTATGCTAAAAAGCCAGCTAGCAGAGGATTGTTTTCCTGTAAATTCTGGGTACGTCCTGCTGCTGTACTCTGTCCCTTGCCCCTCAGAGTACTCACCTAACCCACTTTACTCGAGTTAATAAAGTAATGGGATGGCCCTTAAAATGGCATCTGGGATTCCCCAAAGGGGAAACGACAAGGCCAAGTGAATGTGCACAGGTGGCATGATGTGCTGAGACTCATTCTTGTAACCATATTTAATAAAAAGTTACTTTAAAAAGATGATTTTAATGACTCTGATGAAGAATTACTGCAATAAGTCTGTTGTTAAGAGCCTATGTGATTGAATCAAGGTTGCACATTATAAGCATCCACTGCACATTAACGTTGCTTATTTGTGGTCCTTTGACAGTACTGAAAAGTAACCTAAGAAGAGTGCCCATAACAAGATTACATATAAAACATTATACTTACTTTATATATACTTATAAAATAACTACTGGGGGGCACAGGGAACAGTCGCACTGGCAACCCAGCCCTCCCAAATTTTTATTGGGCCCCTCCAGGTTTGGATGGCTCACCAGGAATACAGTTGGACTGTCCAGGCCAGTTGCACTATATATGAACTAAACTATTTGGTATCACATGATACACATATATAGTTTAAAAGTCTAGAATCATTTCTTCTTGTAAATAAACAACATCATAATACATACAGTACTATACAGTGTCTCAGGCATCTGACAAAATGCTAAAGCTATTTGTCTGGGCGTTCCAACTGAAAGTAATTGTTGTATGAGAGGCCCAGGAATTATTTTGCACGGGGGTCGATAAGATCATAGTTACACCAATGATAAAAGACTACAAATAGGTATAAAATAAATGCAGTTCACAAAAATAAGAAAATCAAGTCACAATAATCAGAATACTTGAAAATATAAGATGGGTAAATCTTTAATTTTTTACACTTTTGAGAATAGAGAAAACACTTTGAAACTTCACTATATAAATGAGTCAAATATAGAACATGAATGCTGGTTATGCAATGGCACACAGACTCTGAACTCATTCAGTAACACCATGTTTGGTGTGACAGTTGCAAATGCTTTCCAGTGTGCAATTAATTCAATTACACATTAGGAAGCATTATGGGGCTACAACTACATAAGCAACATTTCGATGTCTGTTGTGTCAGGGATAATATGAAATTTCTACATTTTCTGCAGAATTAGATCATAATTGAGAGCACAGTGAGGACAGTTTATGCTTAGCCTTAACATGCACTAGAACATGGCCTAATATACCGAGCACAGAAGACACCACACACTGTGAAGATATTTGCAGAAGCCTCACTGTTTCCCTACTTCTGCCTAACTTCATTAGTCTATTTGTTGTACATTATGGCTACATGGAAATAAGAGGACAAGAGACAAGGACTTTCTTTGTGTTGGACTGGGAAGGCAGCCTCCACTAGCCTGGATAACAGCTTGTCCCCTAAAGCTTTTACATTGTAGCCACATTAAATAGGCTGTCATCATGCCAAATCAGCAAATCAAGTCCAGACCAGAGATCAGGTCATGATTAGCTGTGTGAACCATGTTTTGTTTGCTTGAATAAATTCCCCATTCAGTCAAAGTTGGCAATCTGACGTGTGCTTATCTAGTGTATTCAGAAAAAACATGCATAGCACACGGAGGAAATTCTTCTTTCTAGAAAAGAAGATTATGATAGGAGATGGTTACAACTTCTTCATTTCTCTATACATTCTTATGTCTATTTTAAAAATAGACAAATTGGACACATTTTTATATATAATGGTCAATTTCTATGAAAGGAGAAAATTAATTTGTCCATCTTTTGTCTATTTTTTATAGATAATTATGTTGTACAGAATGCAGAAACTGAGTAGAGTATTACTGCAAGCTGGAAAGTGTCCAAATGGCAGGGAGCCAAATGGATGGACCATAGCTCTAAATGGGAGGGGCATAGACTGCTTTGCTATTGGTTGCTGAGAACTCCAGTGGGTTTTCTGTGATGCTGGGTTCAGTGTCTCTGCTAAACATTATGTTTATTTTTAATCTTGCGTGCAATCAATACATGGACACACTGCAATGTCAGTTAATTTTTTTAATGGGCTTGATCCGGGTTTGATCTACATTACAGTCTGAAATGCCTTCCTCTTAAGATTTCATGTAAAATGTCTCAAAGTCAAACGGATATGCATTTTTGTCAATACCTCACGAACTCTTATTCTAACAGCATTTTCGCTTTAAAGGTGGTCTGCATAGATTAACTTTTTTATTAATAAAGCATTTAACAGAACGCAAACCCATTTGGATATAAGGCCAACCTGTTTGGAGTTGATGATACTAATTGGTGGTATAATCTTCCATTACTCGTTAGCTACATTAGCCTCGTAGCTCCAGTGCAAAACTAAAGAAGCAAACTTCAGACACAAGTCTTGGTTTGGGTAATAGATTACAGTTGATGTAAGTGGAAAATTGTGTAAATTAGATTTTCTGCTGAACTATCGATGAAAATCCCGGCAGGCATGGCTGAGTGTGGCACACTGCTGCTCTGTTTGCAGTGGCGAGGGCTCCAGGAGACGGACTGTCAGGGTGAAATCTTCACCATCTCATTTCCGCTAATGCCCACGCCAAGTGCAGTTTAAACCATTTGTGCTGGTGCAGACAGACGCTGAGTAGCGCGGAGTGCTGCCGGCTGGCAGGACCCTTCACCACGGCCTTACAAATACACAGAATCATAGGACTCCGGGCAACAGTGAATAATACCTGCCCTTAAGCCACCAGTGAGTGCTGAAAGCCTCCCAGTGTTGCTGCTTTTTGCCTGCTGGCCTATAACATGTCATGTTCAGCCAGCAGGCTTTTGCCTCAATCTGTAAACAAACGATCAGCATTACATTCAAGGTGTCAATCACTTACTGAAAGACCTCATGCGTGCTTTTTTCCACAGGCTGAGAAAAAGCTGAAAATGGGTTTTCAGATAAGCCTTATTTGACTAACCGCACTGCTCTGTAACAACCTCAGACTGTCCATACTGCCTAATGTGAAACATACTACACCATAACAGACGACTGTACAGCTTTTTTTTCAGCTGAATTATTCTGGAGTGGTTTGGAGAACTAATGGCTCATAGAGCTGGGTGACTGTGGGGCTGTAGTTGTGTGATTGCTGCGACTCTGAGCAGGCATTAGAGCTGAAGTGGCAGCTCTTAGAGCGCACTGACTGGCGGCTTTGTTCGAGCGCACCGTCTCATGCACATTTGATTGTTCCTGTCTGCGTCATTTTAAAACTCAATTACACATGCGTTCCTTCGCCAGTTAATGAAAATGGACATTTTCTGTTTTTAATAGAGGAGTTCAAACTCCGGTCTTGCTGCAGAGTTGCATGCCTTTCTGTTCTACCTACAATGAATGCATGCTATTTACACAAGTGACAGATGAGAACACCTCATATATTAACATCAGCATCAGCAATCCAGACCACTTTAATCAAAAAAGCGTAGACATTGTATATCAAAAGGGGACCTAATTCTATTTGAAAGGGAAAAAAAACGTAAAACATAAGCAACATGATGAGCTTGTATGTGATGACTCACTGCTAATGAGTTGTTGTCTGGTGTGGCCAGTTTAGATGATTATGTTGATGAGAAGTAGCACTCTCAAAGGTCAGTCATTGCATGTTTACTAATTAATCACTAAAAAGGATGGTGTCAGCCTGACTGGGTTAGACAGGAACATTTCCTCTCTACAGGTAGTGTGCAGCATGCTGTATCAAGGTGGCTACTTTTATATGTCAGACTGACTCCAGTAGAAGATGTCTTGTAAGTAAACTCCTCTTGAGAAGGCATACTTCACAGGCAGGACCACAGTCACTCCTGAGTAAACTGTAAAATATGCTGTCTTCAACTTCAAACATTTAGCGCTGTTACTCACACACTCATTTAACTTGCCCAGCAAAGTTACTGTTTCCTTTAGCAGGCTAGAGTGCAAAAACAGAAATGCAAAGGGAATTTCCATGTATCAAATAACTGGTGAGGTTCATGTCTTATAATCTCAATCACTGTAATATATAGTAACTACAAATGAATACACTGACTGAGATAAATGATATTTTAGATTGGTGATATTACCAGTCTTAGCATCAGTGTTGGGAAATGCAGTGATGTGACTACATTCTTGTAAACACATTAAAATCACTGAATAATAACAAAATAATATTTCAGTTACTTGTGCATGATGCATTTAATTTTAAATCTACACTCACTAGGGGTAGGAGGAAAAATCGATTCTTAGATGCATCGCAATGCGGACGTGGACGATTCTGAATCGATTCACAAATGTCAAAAATCAATTTTCTAAATTTTAATTTATAACATAATGTTGACGGAACGCAAAAAGCGGAACTTGGAAAGTGCGGAAGTGCAGCGCCTGGACACTCTGTGACGTGCACATAACAAAAACACTACTGGATGAGCGAGAAATCCAACCGGCTCCCTCAGCATTAAAAGCCAGGTTAGATCAGGAGTCACAACCCAAATGTTAAGAAGAGACATTTTGTCCTTTCAACAAAACTCAAACCACCTTGAGAGCCACAACATTTTATGTCCACTATGTCTCAGTATGTGATAATGTCCTAGTATAGGTTAAAAAATACAAACGAAAACGCAGATTTACTCTGCTCTGCTTTAAGCTTTAGCTGTTCCTTCCATCTCCGCCAGAAAACTTTTCCTCAAATATAGAACAGTTTCTTGTAAAACGTCTCTCAACGTTTGACTGTTTTACGAGGCTGAAGTCGCTTTTTATTCTCCAGCTTCTTGTTCGAATTTTTTCATTCCACGTTAAATTCTGCCTGAGGCGCCAGAACGTAAATGCAGCACCATTTAAGGTGGAACCAGAAAAACTTTTTAGTGTTTGACAGTCTCTCGTTGCAGGTTTAACGTGCTAGGAAACCAACTGCGGTTCTTATAAATGCGAATAAGTGCATTCATCTCCAAATGTTCGTCTTAAATCCCTCTCTTTGCCTTTTCATTAGCTACTAGCTAGACGAGACTCTCTGTGTTGGTATGTGACCTGCAGTCTGCACACCAGCCTTCAGGGTTAAAGGGTGGTGAATTAGCAGCATGTAAGACCATCTACTGTTAAAACAGCATTAGAACCTGGACAAGAGCTGTACTATATGTAAGTTGTGTCACACTAAACTAAAATATTTTGGAAACAACGAACATTAGAAACCATATTACACGTTTCCACCCATTTTCCGTCCAGTTGTAGTTGCTGCCAACCAGAGGACCATAGAGCAAGCGATGTCAAAGCTTCCACCCAACTCAGAAAGGGCAAAGCGAAAAACAAACTCTATCGCAACTTTTAGTGCCGTAGGATTTGTGTCTGTTCTCAGTCATTGAGAACAAGGGCTTCGCGCTATGTTGCATACTTTGGAGATACAGCATCCCGTCTAGAAGATATTTTACTGACACAGCGATCCCCCCTCCCCCGTCTCTACAACGAGACCAAAACCGAAGTTATGAAATCACTGAATAAAACGGGTAGAATAGCTGTAACCTGATTCGTGGACACCCATTTCCACTGGATCTTATTTCACCGTAACTGCGCATTTTATCACAGATGAGTGGCAGCAGCATCTCATGTGCTCCAAACAAAAGGAGTGAATGAGAGCCTTCCAGTTCATTTGCCACATCACTTTCGTTTGATTTATTAATAAAAGATATTGGAAGTAAATTCGTTATAGATCATTACAAATACTTTGCTTTAAAAGTACCAAGTCCTCACACAGTGAGAAAAAAGAAATCCTGTATAGAAAAAAAAGATGCATTAAGATCGCAGCCTCTGAATCGTAATCGAATCAAATCGTGAGGTGCCTAAAGATTCCCACCCCTAACACTCACCAAGCACTTTATCAGGAACACTATACTAATACTGGTTAGGGCCTCCCTTTACTCTCTCTCATTCTTCGTGGCATGGATTCCACAAGGTGTTAGAAATATTTCTTCATATTCTGTTCCATGTTGACATGATTGCATAATACAATTGCTGCAGATTTTGCAGGTGCACTTTAAAGCTTCGAATCTCCCGTTCTCCCACATCCCAAAGGTGTTATTTTGGATTCAGATTCAGTGAGTGGGAAGGCCACTGGGGAGACAACTTTTGCTTTGTGACATGGTCCATCATCATCCTGGAAGTAGAGGATGGGTCAATTATGGCTATGACATGATTAGCAACAATACTCAAATAGGCTGCAGCATTCAAGCGATGATTGGTATTAACAGGCCTAAAGTGTCCAAAGAAAACATTCCCCACATCATTACACCACTTCTACCAGCATGGACTGTTGACACAAGGCCGACTGGATCCATTGATTCATGCTGTTGGCGCCAAATTCTGGCCCTATCATCTGGGTGCCTCACTAGAAATCGAGATTCATCAGACCAGCCTATGTTTTTCCAGTCTTCAACTGTCCAGTTTCGGTGAGACTGTGCCCACTGCAGCCTCAGCTTTCTGTTTATGACTGACAGAAGTGGAATCTGACATGGTCTTCTGCTGCTGTAGCATATCCGCCTCAAGATTCGGTGTGTTATGCATACTGAGATGCTTTTCTGCTCACCAGAATTGAACCAAGTGGTTATCTGAGTTATTGTAGCCTTTCTGTCAGCAAGAACCAGTCTGGCCATTCTCCATTGACCTCTCTCATCAACAAGGCATACTGTCCGCATGTCAAACGCTGGATGTGTTTTCTTCATTGCACTATTCTGAGTAAACTCTAGAGACTATTTTGGGTGAAAATCCCAGGGGATGAGCAGTTATAGAATATACTCACACCAGCCTGTCGGGCACCAACCATCAAGCCATGGTCAAAATTACAGAGATCACATTTTTTCACCATTCTGATGGTTGATGTGAACATTACCTGAAGCTGCTGGTCCATATCTGCATGATTTTATGCACTACACTGCTGCCACATGATTGATTAGATAATTGCATTAATGATTAGATGTACAGGCGGTCCTAATAAAGTGCGTGGTGAGTATACATAAAAAAAAACAATTTTTTAAACAATTTAAAAAGACAATTTTCCCTGGAATGTGCTACCTTCAACAGCTTCTTTGATTGTTACTATGACCAGCCAAAAGCAAGCGCAGCATACATGCATACATTGTCACTGTTGCAACAAAATCATGTTACATTAACTTGCATTTAAAGTTAGGAATTTTTTCTTTCTCTGTGAAGTTACCATTTTGGAGATACAAAGTTTTGTGTTTTTTGGAATGATTTGAAAACTCTAGTTACTCTAGTTATATGTACACCAGCCAGGCACCTCATTAACCCCTTAAAATTCCAGGCCTATTACATACTGAGGCTTATTATTCAGTTACTTCAAGGACTACGATGTAAACTGGTTGAGCAGTGCTGAGAATGATCCACCACCCAAATAATTCCTGCTCTGTGGTGGTCCTGTGGAGGTCTTGACCACTGAAGAACAGAGTAAAAAAAGGGGTTAATAATATATGCAGAGAAACAGATGGACTACAGTCTGTAGTTGTAGAACTACAAAGTGCACCTATATGGTAAGTGGAGCTGATAAAATGGACAAGGAGTGTAGATACAAGGAGGTGTTCCTAATAAAGTAAGCGTATATATACATTCTCCCTTCTCCTATAATGCTTGATAAGATTGGAGAATACAGAGCTAAGCAAAGATTTTGAGACCACTCCTCAATACAGAATGTCTCCACATCCTCCACGGTCCCTTTAGCTCACCCCACAGGTTTTCAGTGGGGTTTAGGTCAGGGGACTAGAAAGGCCATGTCAAAAGCTTGTTTCTACGGTCACTGAACCATTTTTGTGTGGATTTGGATGTTTGTTTTGGATCATTGTCCTGAAATACCCAACCATGACCCACTTTTAGCTTTTTGGCAGTGGCAGCCAGATTTTCATTTAAAATCTACTGGTATTTCCTGGAGTCCTTGATCCCATATATCTTAACAAGGTTCCCAGGGTGTTTGGAGGCAAAACAAGTCCACCTTGAATATTTTCTGCCAAAAAGCTGTATTTTTTCTCATCTGACCTTAGAATCCGAAAAAGGCTTTTTCTTTAATGCCTTTCAAATAGTTTGTTGGCATGGAGTTAGTGTTTAATTGTAGTTTTGGAGACAAAATGTTGCTGTCCTCTGCAAATCTCTTCCAGGCAGGTTCACTACAACTCTGGTTGTTTAAACGTTTTAATCACTGCCCTAACAGTGGATATGGGCATTTTCAGATGTGTAGCTATTTTTTATAGCCACTGACTGATTTATGAAGGTCAATGCAGTTTTATCTAATTTCAATTCTATCCTCTAATCTTCCTAATGTGGATAAATGGTGGGCTCTGTACATAGTGGCTCATTCATATTTATATCTCAGTGAAACAGGAAGGGATGACCACTCAAGAGTTCCATCCATCCATCCATCATCTAAACCGCTTATCCTTCTGGGTCGCTGGAGCCTATCCCAGCTGTCATTGGGCGGAAGGCAGGATACACCCTGGACAGGTCGCCAGTCCGTCGCAGGGCAGACAGACAAACATACACATTCACACACACTCACACCTAGGGGCAATTTTAGCACGTCCAATCGGCCTGACTGCATGTTTTTGGACTGTGGGAGGAAACCGGAGTACCCGGAGGAAACCCACACAGACACGGGGAGAACAGGCAAACTCCACACAGAAAGGACCCTGGTCACCTGGCCGGGAATCGAACCCAGGCCCTTCTTGCTGTGAGGCAACAGCGCTACCCACTGCGCCACCGTGCCGCCCCAGAGTTCCTAAAATGTGAAATATAAATGGGAATATGCTTTAGTTACATTTTATTCATAAGAATTTCTGGGGGTGCCAAGAATTATGACATTTGTTTTGTTTCTTGATAAGGGCTTTTATTTTCTTAGACTACATCTGCTTCATTTAAAAGTTAATTCAGCACAAGGACATATCTATGGTTTTTTGTTACCCATCTTTACCAAAGCAGGAAATAATTATGGAGCTGACTAACATACAAATGACTTAAATGCAAAAAAAATAAATCCAAAAAATGTGTGCAGACCATTATGAGTAACCTACTGAAGAAAATAAATCTATTGAAACAAGACAAGCAATACTTCAGGCTAAAAAAAAATCTTCAAATGAAATTGCACAATTTTTCAGGGCATTGCTATCTATTCAAAACTCTAAATGAGCCCAACCATTCTCAATTAATGTGCTCAGAACAAGCTATTCCAAAAATGATTCAAGCAAAGATGCAAATTATGCACGAGTCTTCAGTTATATTTTCATGCTCTTCTGATTCGCAATTAAGAGGTCTTTTTTCTACTCTATTGAACTGTGCTCATTCTCTGTTAGACAAATAATTATGTAACATAGAGCTAAGAAGAGGGATATTTTTGACACCATCAAGTTCGTTAAAAATAATTGTTTAAATGTATTAATTTCTGTGAAAGGCATGTCATTTTCAGGGAATGGCTTTTAATAGACATGCCGCCATTGCTTATCATTGGTCTAGTGTGAGAGCGTGGCCAGATGAAAGCAACTAAAGACAGAAGCAGTCAGCATTTCAGAGTATGGGGAGCTCCTCAGCAGAGATGGTTATCGCTGTTTCTGATCAAACATGCTTCAGATCCTTGAGATTTATTGGGCCCCTTTCTAAGAATGTTTGTTTGCAAGATCCATGTTGAACTCCTTGCACCTGTAACTGCTAAGCCTGTTCCTTTCTGGAGCTCAGATCTGTAAGAGAGTTAGCCGGTGTGCTGATTCAGACAATCACTGGAATGAGGCTGGTAGTTTTATAACATAGCAAGTTTGAGGCTGGTTTTTCAGCAGATTGGGTGTGAATTATGTCCCACTCTACAGCAAAGATCTGTTCAGCAGGGAGTGCTTAGTTCAGTCAAGAAGGGTCCTGCAAGTAGAGCAGCCCTTCAAGCTGTTGGATGTCATGGCCGTGCTTCAGTAGAATGGTTATCAGAATGGTATAGCCTTCTAAAAAATTCTAATGCAATTTTAGGGGGTCAGAAAAAAATGAAAATTTTTTCATGAAAGCCCCACACCAATGATATTATGTTGTCATTAGAGGCTAAAACAGACAATGGCTGAATAAGGGATGGTGTGCATATGCTGGGCTGTTGCGGAAATACAAGGCCTAGATAACCTTGCTAGCTTTTGTTACATTTAATGTGAACAAACATTATGTTTTATAGTGTAGTAAATCAAGAGAAAAGGAGTCATGAACACCAATGTACACCTTTTTTGTGGGGGTGGGGTGGGGTCATGGTTAAAAAAGGGTTTGAGGCACTGCTCACAGTGATGTACCTTTGAAGTTTGAGTCTAACTGAAATGATCTCATTTACTGTGCTTGGTGGAGAGGGTGAAGAACTCTAATATACTAATTCAACGGATGGTTGTATGGGTCAGTATGACTGTTGTGCTACTATAACTTAGAGGTCACTCTGCACTGTGAACCCTGGCTATGTTTAGTCTCTCCTTTCTCCCTATTAAGAGGAGCCACTGTACACACCTCCTTCAGGTCAGCTATGACAGTTAAAATGGTTTTGAGAAGCTTTGCCTCTAGAGAACAGGGTTATTTCATAGGTACTTTGATAAATGTGCTTCCAAACACTCTATGCTCATTCTTAATATTGAGCACCATTAATAGCCATACAAAGTCTACACTCTGTCAAAAAATTAGAAATATCAAAATGAAAAAAACATACATTAGTGCTAATTTGTGCTAGTGTCTCTATCTAGTAGTAAGTTAGCACTGAGCTAACCGTGGTTCACATTAGGGCCTGGCGGTATGGCGGTTGTACGGTATACCACTGTAAGTAAAATGATGGTAACATTTAAAAATGATGGCTGTATTTCAAAATTATGACGTGAACTTTCTATTCCACGCCTAAACAGGTAAATATACATACATATTTCACCCATTTATATTTTTGAGGGCTCACCGATTGGTGGTGCGGGAGCTCACAGATAGGTCGCACTAACAGAAAAGGGGGAAATCAGAGCCAAGAAAAACCTCAGAAAATCTAAGCATGACAGCAGCTCAGCCACAGCAAAGAGTTACATGTATCAGAACCGCACATTCTTTCTACACACAACACAGAACATGTTCAATTTCAGCTTTCACTCCAACACCAGTCACTCAATTCTGTGCTGTACCCTAAACAGTACGCTGTCCTTTAAACAGGTGTCATTTTAGCATCAATTAATTACAGGCAAACCTGTGGCGTGGCACGTTTGGCCTACTAACTACACCCCCTCCCAAACACCACACAAGTTTAATTTCAGCTTACTGTTGCTCTACTTTTGCTCTCTCAAACACTTTTGTCATCTAAATTTGTGTCAACAGAGCACCAGTTTTTGCAGTCAAACCTGTACTGTGATGGGTGGCACCGTTTGGGTCTGTAGCCTGCTCCCTAAGCTAACGTTAACATAGCCTATCATGCTACAGATCGAAACACCACAGAACATGTTTAATTTCTGCTTTCTGTCCGTTCAACAGTTGCTCGACTTCACTCTTTCAGATTTGAATCATTATTTTTAATTATCTAAACTTGTGTCAGTGCTTTAGTTGAATTGAACATGTTCTGTGGTGGGCAGAGCTGTTAGCATGCTAGTGAATCCAACATTAACCAGCTCCTCTTTCCTAGTTAGCAGCACTGTTTAACATTTATCAATTGTTCGACAGGTGGTTTGACATTTATTGAATGATGGCTTAAAATTTTTGCACTGTGTTCGCTTATTTGGTAACCATGTAAAATGACCTTTTTTCAATTTTGAAATAACACTAGACGAGACTGCAAAGAGCATTATAAGTGCCCCTGCACTCACACTTTCACTGAACTGTTTTCCATTTCTAAAAACTGACCGAAACCTTATTATTCTACCACTGATGTTCAGTCAGTGACGTATCTAGGCCTAGAATAATGTTTTTTTCTAAGAAAATGGCCCCACCCAATTGAATATCAAAACCTGATTGGTTGATTAATCTGTTAGTTCCTAATTATGTTGATAGGTAATCTAACATGTAAAGACTTCAGTTCAGCTTCTGAGGGCCTAACCTATGAGAGAGCTTACCTGGCTGTATATATCTAGATACCATGGGAAAACATCCTGATTAGATCATTTTCTGTTGAGTTTTTGAAGATTTTAAACACAACAAGCCAGATTATAGATTTCCCAGAAAAAATTCTCTGCAGGCCTAGAAGGCCCTGGACATTTTTACTATATACGTGTTGCTATATTTTTTTTTTCTGAAATTATATTTTAATGATTTCTAAAAAAAAATGCACCTGCTGATTTGTGTTCTACTCTGTCAAAATGGAGACGCTTTCTTCTTTGTCTTCCTCTGATCACCCTATTAAATACAGACTTGATCTGAACCTTTTCTCTTTCAACCTTGAATAATCCACTTAATACTCTTCGTGCAAATAGTGAACAACTGCAGCAGAGTATTGGCCTTTTCAAGCCCTGTGTTATAATAGGAAGGGACAGTCTGCGCAGGAAATTTAGCCTTGACATTTAGTCTTTGATCATCTCTTTTAATGAGACTGATAGTGGACAGTGATCCCACCCGGCAGGCTTCATCCCCCAAACCCCATGTGGGAATAGTCTCTCAACTTCATTAGCACAAATCTCCGACAACTCTGATGATACTTTAAATCAGCATGTATTAGACCACCTCAGACTCTGTCTGACAGTTCAGAGATGGATGTCTTGACCGATCGAATAACACCATGATAAGAAGCTTGCTGTCCACCTTCTTTAGCTCTCCACCTGACCTGCTAAATATCACACGCAAATGAGACCTGGGTTCATTCCTGTCGTGCGCCAAATGCTGTATTCTGACCAATTAGTGAGTGAAGAGAGCCATTTTATTCACTGAGCCAAGAAGTATGGACAGAGGTGCTTGGCTCTGAAATCACCCAAAAAAACCTCATTCATTTTTCTCAGACATTCTGTGATTTGAGAAAACAATTTCACATCCTTGGTTAACCACCATAAGCATATGGCACATGTATAATTTACTTAAGGGGAAACATGGCTTCCATCTGCAACATGGATTTAAGCAGAGAGCTGTCCCGCTGTGCGAGGCACGTGAATTAGCTCACTCTTCAGTGGCGGAGCAGTGAGTGGAACACTCAATGCATGCCTTCCAGTGTGGCTAACTGTGTAATGACATTCATGAAGGCTTGTTTTCTTACTACAGCATACTTCCTAATCTGATAACATGTGATAAGCAGTGAGATGGGCTAGACTAGACCACATAATATTAAGCTTTAAACTGAATTAGGTCTAAGTGCCCTGCAGTAGAGCAGGACAGCATGTCCAAGACACAAAACAGCATGTGCAGCACGACTGGCTTTGCATGAATGGACTCAGAAAATCACCCTTTTCCTGAGAAATCCCTGGAGAAATCATTGGTGTGGATTTCACAGGAATACAGTGAGATGCACTCAGAGCAGCCAGTATGGTGGGTGTTTGTAAAGATTAAGCCAATCACTGTTACACAGCATTCAAAGAAAACTTGCTTCTGGCCTTCACTGTTGCACACTTTATTTTTCATTGTCATTTCAGTTAGCCGTCCTTCATGACTTCTGAGAGTATTAAAAACTTTTTATTCCTTTTTCTGTGTTTGAGAGTCTTCACAAGCATCCCAAATACAGTTCTTCATTCAAAGTATTCTCAGAGAAGTGGAAAACTGTAGCTGTGGCTCAGGGATAGGAACATCCACAGGCTGTTGGCACGCAGGGACTATTGTCCCTGGATCCATATCAAACCTGCTGTTCGCCATGTCCAAACAACCTCCAGCAAGCTCCTCTTTTACTAGGATGATAAATCTCAAACACACTTTATCCAAAATACAGGCCATGTTGGACATATCAGTTTTAATAGACTGGCGGCGGCAGTGCTTGGCGGGGGTTTTCTCCAACAGGAGCTCAACAGTGTTCTTACTCAGTGACACTTTACTACAGCCTCAGGGCATGTGGCTCTCATATGAGGATTCAGTATTGAAGCACTGTATGCACCTTGTACACGGACCACAAAGCTCCTCTTGAGACTTTAGAGTACGTCAGCAGGGGAAAAGAATAAACTTTACATGAGGAACCCCTCACAAGCAGAGCAGATTCTTGGACTAAAAGGCACTTCTAATTCACCTTGGAGCTGGCTGTAGGCACCTGTGGGATTGGCACACTAATTTTTAAAGAAGTAGACTAAAGGAGCCAGACTATTGTTGCGTCTTAGGTGCCAGACTTGTTAGCTTCAAGTAGCCCAACCACCAAGAAGCCTGCTGTTCGTATCTATCTCAACTGTTTTCCACTCCATTTGAAAACCCGATGACTCGATTTATCTGTTTCAGTAGGAAACACAATCTCTGCAGAGCACTACAGCTTTGGTTGGCCACACAAATACAGCCATGTAAAAAAATATTTGCCCCTCACTCGATTTCTCTATTTTTACTAATTCGTCACATTTAAATGTTTCCGATCATGCAACTAATTTTAGTACAATATAAGGACAACACGAGTAAACACAAAATGCAGCTTTTAAATGATCATTCCATTTACTGAAGATAAAGATTTATTCAAGACCTGTATCACCCATGTGAAAAAGCAATTGCCCCCCCAAACCTAATAAATGGTTCTGCCATCCTTGGCAGTAACATTACAAACTGCAGGACACATACACCATCAAAACAATTTACGTTTATGTATGACCTGGGGTCTACCTTTCAATTCTTCATAATTCTGTGCATTCTGAACTAATATCAGTCTGTGTTATATTACTGTTACAGTTCCCCTGTCCTGGCTCCAGCTTCTTCAGTGTCTGCCTCCCACCCCTGCTGTTACCCTGTTCACCTGTGTCTAACTGTTATTCTCTCCTGTTAATATTTGTTCCCAGATGTTTCTAGTCTTGTGTCTCTGTATTTAGACCCTCATGTTAATTTATTCCTTGTTAAGTCTTGAATGTTGAAGGTCAGTGTTGTGTTGTCCAGGCCATATCTTTCTATATGCAGTAAAAGCAGTCACTAAGAGTGTCAAAGACGCAAGGGGCCTGCAGACATTTTTTCTCAATCATGATATTGGCTTGAAAATGTCTTACAAAGGCATCTTTGATGACTTTACTTCCAGATAATGAAGTACACAAAAATGATGTACATGCCACATAAACATACAACATAATTCATTTTGTATTTTGTATTTGCTCTTAGATTATATACGTGTGTAATAAAACGTTGGGCCTGTCAGTTGACCCTGTCAGTTGGCCCTGGCCATTTAAGGGGTTAAATAAAGTTTAACTTACACATATATCCTGCCTCAATGCCTCCTTTTTAATGGGTACCCCTCAGTGTTCACTGTAAATTACACAATGTCTAGATTAACAACAGAATAATGTTGTCTTTAAATCATATATTAGAGGAATTTAATTTTCTGTTTACATCGCTGGAAAAATAAAAATTCAATCACCACTATTTTCTCCCCATAAGACACATTTTGTCACAGTGGTCCAGCCAGTTTGGACCAGACAATTACTAATGCCTACGAGATACGACCAATCTTTCTGATTACAGTAAATCCACATGCCTGGAAGTGCTCAGACAGGAGAGAGTCAAAGAAAACAGACGAAAGAGGCATGAGTGAAAAGGCAGTTGAGAGAATAAAAAAATAGAAAAGTCAATACTTTGTTTTTGTAATTGAATCATTACAGGCAACAGTTTCACTGAGGTTAAAAAGTGGTTAAGAAGGCCGTGCCTTGCAGACTGCAGTGGCCTTTGACCAAACGTGCTGCCAGCAGGGAGAGTCGCAGACAGGCCGATGGAGCAGAAAACGAGATGAAAGTTCCGTTAGAAGAGAAAGGCTGGTGCAGACCCAGCACAGCATACAATGAGGATGTAGCCACTTCCATGCATTCCCTCACAATCCAAACACACTTCTCACACTACAGAAGAAGCTGCACACTCCTCTAAATAGAGTTAAACACTCAAGAAGAGAATGTTCTACCTGGAAGCAATTTCGTAAAGCACTCGTAACCAATTAAACCAGTAATTCGTTCTAACTGCTGGTCATATGATAACCAGTAATTTCACCGCTGTTACTTTGCTGCGAACCTGTGGCGTGAGTCTATGTGTTTTCCATCAATGATATCATTGTTCTCCAAGGTGGGCTCTTTGATATTTAAGTTTGTGATATTTTCAGGTTCAAGAAAAATTATACGAAGTGAAAAGTTAGACAGTATCTCTTGAACAAACTCAGATTTAATGTCATTAAGCACAATTCAAACATTGAAAACTTCAAACATCTAGCTCGATAAACTATGGCTATTACTATAGCCTCAAGTTAATATTTAAGATTCATTGGCTTATCATGTTGATACCACAGTTCTGTTCCGTTCATCACAATAGGGCTTTACCACTCTTCATCTTTTTAACAGTACTCTATATTCACCTCTGCTTTTCTTACACACTGCGCACCAGCAACCACGTGAAGAATGTTCACTTAGTACCACAAACTAGTTAAAATCCCAGAATAAATACATCCTAAGGTTTCAGTAACTTCATGGAATATAATGGAAACTGGCTGTTGTTCTTATATTGTAGGAATGCCTGATAAAAGTTTGGACCCACCTCCCAGTTCTGGCTATTTAAGGGGTAAAACTCAAGACCTTATAACTTACACACCAGTTTCATAGTAGTTCTCAAATGTTTCCTAGTAGTTACCAAATTCTAAAATATGCCTTAACAATAAGCCTTGTTCACAGGCTTATAACATTCTCAGGCTTATTAATCAATAATTACACAAAAAACAATGGAAACTCATTTATTCATTCATTAATTCATTCATTATCTAAGCTGCTTGTCCTCCTGGGTCGTGAGGGTCCATCAGAGGGACAATCCATCACAGGGACAAAGTAAACGGACTGAGTTTTTCTTATAGTACAGTAGTGAGGAATAGAAGTCTTGGCCACTCAAGGGGTTAATAACTGTATAATAAGTATAGGCTTCAAAGAGTTAATTGCGTTCTGGTTACAAGACAGGATATTGAGTAAGACAGAAAGAGAAAGAGACAGAATTATTGCTACCAAATTAATGTAACACATTTACATATAACACCATAGAACCTTTAAACCCAAACTACTTGCATCCATCTTCTCTATAGGCAATATACTCTACATTCCCTATGGCTGTAGTATGGCGGATGGCTATTCTACTTAAATCTGTGCCATGTGCTCCTGTAGTACCACATAAACAGAGCAGGTAGGTTCAGACACATGGCTGAGGTCGTGGCTATAGCTACATAGTTGAGGAGCAGTTTGATTAACCTACAGTGCTTTATGCAGTGTTTCCCACATGTAAGTTATACTTCGGTGGTGTACCCAGGTATACAGTCACCTGCCAATGTATATATTGACCATTTTAAAAATTGTTGAGCATTTTTATTAAACTGTTTCGAAAAAAACAACACGTTTTAAATTGACCTCTACATGGACACAGCTCAGGTTAGGGGAGGAGGAGCGAGATAGAGAGAGTGAAACAGAGCAGGAGAGCGAGAGAAGGAGACAGCGGGAGAGTGAGCAGCAAGAGCAAATGCAGCACTTATATAAAACTAGCTAGCTACTTCTCATAACTAACAAAGTTGTCCTGAATTTGTACTCTTTTAGTTGAAAAGAAGGCCTAGTTGCAGTTACACTACTGACACATCTAATATTTACTTAACAGATGAGTATTGAGAAATATTTTAACAAGAAGCTGTGCGAGAGAGACTTGTAGCTAAGGGACCCAGATGTGTGCAAAAGTCAGAGAAGCGTGTTGCGCTCATTAGGCTAGCTTAAACCTCACTGAAATAGTCAGAAGAAAAGGCTATCCTAGGGTTTCAGTCACATGATTTTTCTCTTGTGGCTACCATATTTGGGACCGGATTTCTGGCTTCGCTGCTCTGTACAAACGTAACTAGAGGTGAAAAATGGCTAAAATGAATCACCTTACTTTGGAAGAGAAAAAACACAACCTCGACAAAGTTGATAAAATAGGCTGCGATCTTTGTACAGTTTCCCCCCGAACTCCTGCTCCCACTTGAACTTGTGGAAAGCTACCAAATTTGTGTTTTCCTCACCCCTCATCTCTCCCTAATTTGGAGAGTCTCTCAAAGCATTTAAAAGCATAGAAGCCTACTGGCTCTTCACATCAGGGCGGGTAATTAAGGATCGCATGGTGTTGCATAAAGAGGAGAATAAACTCTTTGTTATCATAGGAAGGGAAAGGTGACATCTGCTAAGTAACATAGATGTGAACAACGCTAGCCTTTAGATGACTTTTGCTAATGTTAACAGCCGAGATATAAACAGTTGTTCCCCTAACGGAGCTGCAAACAGCCGGGTATAACTTTACTTCTCTGTTTCTGGAGATTTAAATGATGTTTGAATGGAGAAACATAAATGTTAAACATAAGACTGAATGTCGTGGGTCGGAAAACTACATCGTGTTTCGACACACGTGATTTTGAAAGTTTGCTAGTGCAGTTAGTGCAGAGTTCCCCAGCTCCAGTCCTGCAACCCCTGCACTGCATAATTTTGTTCTTTCTGGTTAAATTACCTTGTATTATTAGCTAATTAATCCTTTCTTGAGGTGAAGGAGGTGTGTACAGCAGAGAAAAACACTATACAGTGCAGGGGGTGCTCCAAGCCTGGAGTTTGAAAACACTGAATTAAAGGTCTATGTAGTCTTTCGTCATTCTCAGCTTCTGTCGTGTCCTGCAGGTGAATCATTCACAAAGCACAGCAAATTGAAGCCACTGTGCTAGAGTAGTCACTCCCTGATTCGGTCCTTAAAATGGCGGCGACTATACAGTGTGGCGTCACGTGTAACGCGAGATTATCCTGGAGAAGTGGATTCTTTTCAGTGGTTGATATTCATGTAAAAGACATTGTTTGAGTCTTCCTTTTACAATGTGTTTAAAACCTGTTTATTCTGTCAGTCATAAAACACTACAATGGCTGTAGGCTGCAGTGCGATGTACTGGAGCAAAAAGGTTCAGAAATGTGTCTAAAGCATCATCTTTAACAGAACTAACAAAATAAGAACCGGGGCAGGCAGCAGTATAGTATACAGTTTCATAGGGAAAAAAATTAATCATTCACATTCAGAGAAGACATAAAGACTCAAGACTAAATAAAACATCTTAGTGTTATTAATATTTGTATGCAACTAACATACCTACAGTGTTGTAAATGAAAAACTGTGTGTATTTGTAATAGCTGAATCCAATCATTGTAAAATAAATAATGTTATTATGAATTTTGGTATTTATTTATGCCTTAGAGTTGCGCCCACCGCAACCCTGCTTCCCACCACTGTTTCTCACTTCAGAATAAAGTATATTTCAAATCAATGTGCCTCATTCACCAATATTGTCCTTAGTTTTTTCTTAAATTTGTTCTTGAGGAAAAGTCCTAAGAAAAAGATTCATGGTGTGTTTTTAAACTGCAGAATTGTTTTGTGCTCTTGAGTGTGTAGATTCTGTTTTTACCCAAGAACAAATCCCAAATAAGAAAGCATTGGTGAATGTCTGAATCTTTGTGAAAACTGTGTAAGTGGGTTTTAAGAAGAAATTTCTCCTTCAGAACGATTGATGAATGAGGCCCAATGTTTCTGCATGCTTGCAACAGATCAATGCAGAACAAAAACAGACGAAAAATGTTAGTTAACTCTCATGTGGCCTTCTCAGTTTCAGGACATCACAGGTGTGAATTAACCAGAGATTTAAATACTAAGGAATGTTCCTACTGTCTGAAGTAATGAAGCCTTTCGAATGAGTGTGGAAAAATCTAAAAGTGCTGAAGAATATAAAAGTCCAGTCACTTTGACCAGATGACTACTTGACGGAAAACTTTCAAAAAGTTGAGTAGCATTTAACACGATGCTATTTGACACCTCCTGCTTCTTGCATAAGTATAAGCCTGTAATAAATTGATATGCTAGTCTTGTCTGCACACCATGTACTACATTATGCATGCTATTCAGGACAGAAGTTTATTTTACATAAACTTAGACTGAGCAATGATGGTATCATGTTTAAACGGTTAACTGCATAATTAGAATTTCCAGTAACAGTAACACACTGTGACTCCGTATCTGTGGTAGTTTCATATGCTGCAGTGGGCTTAGGGAGTGCCCCTTTAAACTGACCTTCAACCTTAGACACACCCAGACCCTCTGCCTACGTGCTGTCCTGCTGTTGAGGAAACGAAAAATACAAACACTCTCAGATAATGTGGGACCACTTGGCACCAGCGCTGCACTCACCTCCACCCTCCAGCACCTTACTATAGACCCTGCTCAATTCTATAATTGTTCAGGGAAAATTCCTATTTTTGACTGTGCATTTACACAAGTTTGATCGTATTATTATTGTACTCTGTTTGTTAGTTGGGGTAATTTATAGCAAAAGTTGTTACAGTTAATATTGTTCTGTTACATTTAAATCAACCATTATTCAGCTACTTCATTAGTAAGTTTGCATTTAAGACATCTAGGTCTGTAAGTCATCTTTTACATCTTTCATATCATTGCTTTTATCTTCTCTTTGAAAAAGCCAGCTGACCTTTATAATGTGTTAAACTTTCATGATGATTTTGGGCCAATAGAAATGGTCCAAAACTACATGGAATAAAATGGTTATATTTTAACTTTAAAAGTTAACCTAAAGTTAAGTATATTTTTTTCTACTCCTCTAAAGTTACCCTTTTGGTGATATAACTTTTGTTCTAACAGCAATTAAACAATTCCATTTAGATTTGAGAAGGAAAAATGCTGACATTTTCCCTTCCTAGTTAAAATACATGTCAAATACAAGCATACATAGATTATCATTGCTGTTCTAACAACCATTTCATTTTCACATCATTTGAAAATGCCAGCTGTCTTTTACATTACATAAATATTTCTTGACAAACAGACCAATAGAAACGATTTAAAGTAACACTCATTAAAGAACTGTCCTGAAACTTTTAATTTTTTTCTTCTCCTATAATGTTACCACTTCAGAAAGAGGTTTATTTCACTTTATGTTTCACTGTGAATATTAGGAAAAGTCTCTTTACAGAATGAAGTACTGAACTCGTATTGAGTGCTACCTCTCAGAGCTTTTTTTTCTAAGACAAAATCTTAGGCCATGGAGCACATAACATTTTGTACCCATCCATGTATTTGCTGTTATTCGGTGCCACACTGGAACTGTGTGGGCTGCCATACCAGCAGGCCAACAGCAATGACATCACCCGGCAGAAAAACATGGCTCATGAGAGCACACGCTCCACCCAGGACCCCGGCTCACGCTCTTAATTTACTTCAGTTCCTCCTCTCCCCTCCTGAATCACAGAACCCATCAAAAGAAAAAAAAAAAACTCCTCTCAAAGTATGTATTCATGTCAAACTACCCTCTAGTGCATTACCTTCTTTTTCCAAATACTTTCTCCCTTAGTGTGCTGAGCATATACATCACACTTTCAGAACTTTTCTTTCTCTCTTTTTTGACTTTCACATTTTCAACAAAGTATACAACCACTAGTGATTTTCACATTGATGGATCAGACTAACCACAGTAAAACATTTTTGAGAAAAAATTTGGTTGACCTAAGCTCCTGGTATCATCACAAAGCATTCACACACATACATCAAATAAAGTAGTTTACAAAACTGAGTAATAGGTCTAATCTTTCAGCAGTTAGTAGTTAAGCAGGATGTTTTGGGAGACGCCATCTTGCTAGCTGATGTACTATAAAATTAGAGATTCACTACTACCACAAGCTAAATTATACCTTTATTGTTAAATCATATAAATTTATTACTGATAATTTGTGCATTGCTGACGCTTAGATGCTCATTTGGGGTCTTAGAAGTTGGGATCTTGTTCCAGCTTTTTATTTTCCACTCTTTGGCTCCATATGTGCACACTGTTTTTTGAGACACGATTAACCAGTCGATATTTTCCCCTCACACCATCTTAAACATGATAATTAAACAGTAATAATCCAGAAGGTGTTAGGGAGGCACCTGGCAGCTGTGGGGCCCTAAGCAGCTGCTTATGTCGCTTATTAGGTAGAGCTGGCACTGGTGGAATTTGTCTGGCTACATTGCCTTCAGATGTACATTTGTTTCTGAGAAATCAAAAGACTCAACTGATGGCAGAATCAGCTGCAAGTGGCAAGATGCTACAGCACGACAGATTGTAATGCAATGTAATAACTTTTTTTTTTTCTTTTGATTTTTCCCCCAGTTCAGTCATATTCAATTCCACCCACTAGATAGGACTCCCCCCAATCATACAATACCACCAGTGCTAGAAGAAACAGGAGAAACAATGGACAAGCAGGCATCTACAAATCATCATCATCAGAATATTATCACTAGATTACTATGATAACTCAAAATTGCATTAAAGGAGACAGCTGATCTGAAATGAAATCTGCTGGTATATCTTTGTTTAGTTAATGCTCTCCTCCAAGCACTAAGCTGCTCAATGATGTTGCCACACATTGCTTTTGACTTCTAATACCAATATATTGGGCATAAAAACGCTTCCTGTTATCCAGTTTTATATGGAAAACTCTTCGGAGAACAGCTGTGGCAGTAAACCAACTGAGAACACTATTGTTGAGTCGCTAACTTTCTGATATGTATTCCTTATTATTATATAAATTATGCTGTAGTTTTTCTTTCATTGTGTCTATTCATATGATGAAGTGAGAAAAGGGGTCCAATTGGAAATGAAACACTGCTCTCAGCCGTTCTTCCCCCTGCACATATTAAACAAAATTTTGCAAACTATTACTGTCACTATGATTTACTGCGACTTTTTATTTGATATTATAGCAAAAAGCTCAGTGTGAATTCCTTCCTTTTTTCTGTTCCAACCTGCTGACTCAGAGGAACAGGTCAAAAAGCCAAATTTGTTCCCAGCAGGAAAATATGCAGACCTTCATTAATTATTCTTAAAGTATTAATTTAATTCATGAAAAATCATCTGGTAGGTTTCAAGGGAGAAAAAAAGTTTATTTGGATACTATTTTAAATATACACACTTTGAGAGCTGACAGGTGGCTTTTGCATTCACAGGCTTTGACTCAACTTTGAGGAGAAACACATGAGCACCTGCCTTCTCATCATAGTAATTCCATCATATCCCAGCATATGGGCCCAAAAATGCATCAGCTGACTCAGACCTCCCACCAACAACATCAAAATAAACCAATGGAAGTCCGAAACACATGAAAACATCACACATATGATATGAACATGCCTTCATATTCTGGAGGGACCAAGATATAAAGAAAGTAAATGTGGAGCACCGGATCATAAAGATCAGTCATCACCACTTCCTCATGCTCAGAATTCTGCAGAGCAACAAACAGCGATGGCCCCGTGATGTGAATAAACCGCCAGCACTGACAAATACACAGCCACACACACACAGTGTCGAAGGCGACAAGTCATAGTTTGACTTCTCTCAGTGTTACACCCTTCCTACTGGATGGACCACACAGGCAGAGGGCTGTTTAAGTGTTGGGGGAAGAATGTTAGATGCCTTTCATCTCCTGATGGAAAAGTATGGTGGGGGGAGAAAGGGGGATTGGGGTGGAGGCTCCCAGGGGATGTACTGTTATCTGGAAGACAGGCACAAGCTTGTTCCAATTGGGAATGAGGATGAAGGATGAATGGAAAGTAGGCATCACTGAGGCCCATACAGTCAATGTGAGGAGAAGACCTGTGAGAAGAAAGTCTGGATAAAGGGAATAATTACATGCCATTGCATCCAAGCATTAGAATTTGCTAGCAAATAAACATCATGTCCTCAACCCCATCAACGACCACCATCATCATCATTCACACACTTAATGAGATGGATGGCAAAAATTAATGACTATTTTTTTTCTTTACAGGCTGTGAAGTAGGCCTACCTGTCTTCTATCCTATACTCAAGTAAAAGTTACGCTACACTCTTAAAAAAAAATTACCACAAAGGTTCTATTCCATACAAGAACCACTTTTGGTTTCCTAAAGAACAATCTTTTTCTAAAATTTAAGACTTTTTTTAAAGACTATATAATGTAAAGGTTCTACACCACTGTATACCATTGAATTATTTGTAGAGTCTTTACATTATGGGGAGGTTCTCTAAACTTCAAAAAGGTTCTTCATATTTACACATCTCATTTTAAAAAAATTGTTCTCGAAAGCACCATCAACTGAAAGACTTTTTAAAGACCCTTTTGTGGCACCTTTATGTCTAAATATCTAAAATGTAAAAAGTAGCAATATACTACTCAAGTAATATAAAAGTATTATCCTTAGAGAACACTCAGGAAAATAAAAATCTATTAAAAACGTAACTTGAGTACATGAGCAAATGTACCTATTGTCTACCTCTGGTTAAATTCAACCCGTATGTTGTCTGCATGGTTGCATTCTTTCTCGTTTCTATGCACAGCGTGTTATAGTCTACACAGAAATAACCTATTTTTTAGGTTTTTTATTTTTTTCACAAATATTTGGCAGCGCTGTTTTAACCTGAGACCCACCCAAGGGTTGACCCTAGGTTTGAAAACTAAACTAAATAGAAACACTTGCATGTTAAAGGGATAATACATATTTGAATATCTGTGCTGTGTAGACCTGTACTGAGGCTGTTGAAACTTTAGCGCTAGATATTATTGCACATCCTTCAGCAGGCTTGTGTGGCCCCACAGAGGCCCTTCTGAGCCAGAGCTCATCTTTAAGACATATGTGACCCTGTGCTGGCAGCACTCTCACATGCAGGAAGCTGCAAGCTCATGTATATGGAAAAGAACATTCTTTGGAGAGTCCAGACATTAACTAATGGACTTCACTGCTGAGTATGCCATCTTAACTCACTTTCATTTCTCGAGCCAATGTCAGTCCATTCTAAGTAAAATCTCCTTCCACTATTTTCTGAGTCAGGATCTCACAGCTTCTCTTCGTTGAAGTGAGAGTCTAAAGCAATCAGAGAAGGTTTTGTGTAACGATCTCTTTTTTTCACCACTGTGTGAGCTTCACTTTAAAATGTAGTAAATCTGTGGTTGCCATAACATAGCAAATTAAGTCAAAACATGTGTTAGCTTCCAGCAGTACACTAGGCTAGTAATCCTCTGCTAGTCCAGGTCACTGACACCAATACCTCCCAAAACACAGGATGAAAAGAGCGGGATAAAGAAGAAAGTCACAGTGATACATTTTTCCCATGTGCTTAAAAGTGCTTAACACAAAATGTAGCCAGAAAACACTGGCAATGGTCTGTTTCTTTCTTGCTTGGGTGCTTTATTGCATTAAAGCAAAAAAAAAGAAAAAGAAAAAAGAAAAGGCCATTTGAAGTGGATACCGTGCTTAAAACGATTGAGTGTACAAAATAAAGCGAAACCCTATACTGTCATTTAAAATGAGGGGATGGAGGAAGTAGGGCGAAACTCGGCCAGCTGCAGAATGTGTGGAGAGCCTTTTATGTTGGGGAAATAATGCTCACCGCTGCATTTACATCACCCTCCATCTCGGCGCTTGTTTGTCTTGCTGTGGCACTAATCCTGTCCCTTTTTTCATCTCTAATCCTTACAACAACATGGCCTTCGCAAACTAATAAAATGTAAGGGTTCGATTTCCTCCAGCTATGCCAAAGACCACAGGCTCACCTTGAGAGCGCAGGGGTGAGGTGGGAGCGCAGGGCGAGTGCAATAAGGGGAAAGAGCTGTTTATATTCAGGGCGTTCCCCTTTATTGATCTTATACATCGCCCAGGTTTCAGCACAGCCAAGCAGGGCGGGAATCATAACAGATAAGCAGTAGGGCGAGTAGCATAACACGGATCATATCAAAGGGCCTGATTTCCCCTGTCCATGGACTGAGGAAGGCTGGTTCAGGCACTGGGATTGAAGGGACTCAGGAAAGCGCTGGGAAAGGATCTCCCTGGAGCATTTCGGTTCAAACGGCCACACAAAGCAGATGTCATCTTCCAGGAGGGCACTATTTAGACAGTTTTTTACATAACGCCTCAAAGAATCAGGAGGAACCTGTGAGAATGCCCTGCTCAGGCGAGGAGGACCTGATTGAGGGCAGGGTGACATCATTACCTCACTGAAGATTCTAGCCAGCAAAGCTGCAGATGGATTTGCTGATAAGTGGTGTTTCAGCCCAAGGAGCTGAGAATATGGTTTGAGTTAAAGCAAGACAAAAACAGTCTGTCTGCAGTTGTACTGCATATATCTATAGTTTAAAATATAATTTAGAAATGAAGATATAACTTCTGACAGTTCAAGAAAAGATGCTGAATGTACTGCTGGCAGAGAAAGGGTACAAAGGGTGTTGTTATGGATTTTCTTAATGTGAAGCTAATGGCTGCTTCACAACCCATAGACTTCACACAGCCAAACAGCGTTTAAGAACACAAAAATAAACATGCCAAATCATTATGTTAAAGGGGAATTCCAACCTAAATGTAGTTGCTTGTTGTGTTATACAGAATTCGGTAGCTAAGAATTGTAGAATTTCTGAATTTTTAAATTCAAATGTTAATTTCATTTCTCTCACTACAACACCCAGCATGCATTTCGCAAATGTTATTTGACCACTGAGAATCTCTGTGATGCTCATCCAATCCTGACTGCGAAGTTACCTCAGTCATCGATTACATCTTTATGCAGCACAAAATGGACACAAGAAACAAGTTTTTTACCTTTTGCAAACTTTAGTTTTAGCTCATCAGTCATTTCTGTGGTTCGAGTAATCCATTTTCTCCATTGTGGTGATGATTTGAAGACAATTACCACAACGATGCAGTTGCAATAAAATATTTAGGGTATAAGCAGTAATGTTAGATGTCTGTCTTCCTTCTGCAATTGCCAGCTAGCAAACCACTTCAAACAGCCCACCCTTACAAATCCACCTCCAAGCAGTTGTAGTTCACTTTTGTAGTTCCTCACACCTTCAAGATACACCATCAGAAGTCTTTAAACTGGAAAATCTCAGTATAGAGACCATTGCAGCACTGCTGTAAGATGTTGGCATGTTTACAATGGATGTAGCAATAGTTACATCTGTAGTTACATCCCTTTAATCTGACTCACCAGGTGTGTTGTAGCACTTCAGTGCCTGAGGTTTCCCTTTTTTATAGCATATAAACACCTGCAGGATGGGGGATGTGTGTATGCTCAATAAAGAAGGACCATTGATCAGTGAGTGAACAGGTATTACTACATACAGCATGTGTGACACTCCAGTACCTGCAGGCCACAGCACTGCAGACTTCAGCGCCCTGCCTCAATGAGTACATCTGATTAAACTCATCACCTAAATAGAAAAGCTTTCATAAACTGCATTCAGAGCATTAGAAGACAAAAAACTCTAAACTCTACAGAGCTGTCACCCAAAAGGAACCTAGTTTGACAGCCCAGAAAAACTGGCTAACAGTAAAGACAGTGAAGGAGCTGTCATAATAGTTTCTTTCTTTAGTGGTCAAGGACATGTTCTCGAAATAGTCAAGGATCAGTCTGATAGTGAGAGTTCAAAGCAATCAGAGAAGGTTTTCTGTGGAACGTTATCTGTAATGTTTCTTTCTTTAGTGTGTACTGATGATGGGCTGCATCAGATCATCAGAACTGATAAAACCTGTGTGAGATTTCAGTCCCGGAAGGCAGCAGCACTGCAGTTTCGCATTCTACCTCATTTGACCCACTTGATTCAACTTAATTAGCAAGCTGAATTCAGTGTCCATAAATTCAACTTACAAATCCCACCATTGTCTTATTCTAGCAATCACATAACTGCACATAACCAGCTCCAATTAAGTGGAATATTAGATGTCACTGCTCACTGGAACCTTTTCCTGCTGCTTGATTTAGATAGAAAACAAACAGAATGCCCTTCAGTCTCTTCTTAAAAAGGTGTACTTCTAGGCTTCTAGGCAGGACAGAACGCGGGACTTGATCCTGCCGCATGTCTTCCACTAAAAGTTTGCAGACCAAGGCAGCACCTCAGGTCTGGCCATAAAAAGCTTGAGGTGCGCTCCGTTAACAGACCAGCGCGTGGGCAGATATATGGCTTTCACCCAGGCCAGAGGGCTGTGTCATGTGGAGCCAGGCCATTTACAATGTGCATCAAAGTACCTCGCCAGTGCCATACTGACAGAGAGGATGAGAATTATATGACTGTCCCACCGCAGGTATTTGCAGTGTCTCTGTTTACATGTCAGAAAATAGTAAAAAAAGGTATGGAGTGTCAATCATCAGATGTGCAAAAAACATGAGGAAAAAAAACTGTTGTGTGTGGAAATGCTTTTATCATCCTGCAATAAACAATGCAGAAAATAATCCAAACACTGGAGCCAATCCCAAGGAAGGGCCAGGCACAATCAACCAAAAGTCTGGGCGCAACACCAGGTGTCCGCTTCATCTTTTAGCCTGCGGCTTGTTAACATCTGCAGGGGAAAGAGAAACAGGTCATGGGCGGACGTGCCAAAGGATCTCCTTCTCCTTTTGCTTTTTTTCTGTGATTTTTTCCTCTCACCACTCCTTAAGGCATGGCGCACTGCTTTCTGCCCAACTGTTTATTTGCTAAAAGACATACCAGGAAGTGAAATTCCAAACAATGGGCAAGACATGTAAACCCAAAGCAGCTCCTCTGTTACTTTGTCTGGCGGAATTGGCGAGGAACCTGCTCGGGGACAGGCAACGGGGAAAAATACCACATGAAAAGAGGCATGAAAAACCTCACACACTGAGTCTGGAGGTAGAACGCAGCTGCCCATAAGCCACATGTAGCTATTTTGAGGAACACACATGGAGACAACATGAAAGGCTACACTGTGAGCTAATGGTTAGATTTGATTTGTCACATAACAATTTAGATCAAATAAAGGATAAATGAAATTCTTACGCACAAAGCTCCCAATAAGTGGCAAAGCTACTAGCATGTAATGCAGCAATTTTCACAACCAGGCCCTCTAATGTCTTTACTAGACCCCTTATATTACTACTTATCCCATTTATGTCCATATCTAAATTTCCATTTGTCAATATGTTCTTATCATACTAAATGGAGTTGTCGGACATGGAAGGGTTATACAATTTTACACCCATGATCCACTGGTAGCTACAATGACTTAATATACAGTTCTGTACAAATGTCAGATACCACCCTTCACTTGTTCAATTTCCAGTCAAAACAGCCATTATGTGTTAAGTTCTTCATGTTTTTTAGTGGCAGGAAAAACAAAAAAAATATTTTAACAGAAAATGCACAGAAGCTTCAACTAAATATATTTCAGTATTTCTGTGTCAACCCTTTGCCGTCATTACAGCTTCCGTTCTTTTCAGTTTTTCGAAGAAATCTGCAGGGATGTTTTTCCACACCTCCAAAGTTCAGTCTTAGAATTTGGTTGCATTTTCTGCTTCTCACGATGCTAGTAATCCCAAACACCTTCTGTGATGCCAAGTTCTGGACTCAGTCAGTCCATTGTTCTTAGAACACTAGCAGCTTCTTTTTTGATTTGCAGATTTTCTTCTTTTTTGTCTGTTTCTCTTTCTTTGTATGGGCTTTTTGACAGCTACACATCCTTTGAGACTCATCGTGTTGAGTTGTCTTCTCACAGTGGAAAGATGGACAGAAACAACTGTGGATTTTTTCAGATCTGAAGGAAGAGTGGAGCTTGATTTTCTTCTGTCTCTCAAAGATGAAAGCTTTAACTGTTTATCTGACAGTGACAGGTTTGGCAGGAGTTGTTAGGAGTCACATTTTCTTTGTATCTTTTAATCATTTTTGGAATTTTTAAATACTTATTTTTCTTTGATTTTCCCTCCTGTGAATTGCAAGTGAATTATCTTCTATATAAGAAATATCTTCTCAAAAATATATCTCCTAAAAAATAAATAAGTTGTATTTAATGGCTGTTTTGACTGGAAATTAAATAAAAATGTGGTCTCTGACTTTTGCACAGTACCATATATCAGCTGTTAGCCTACATTACAGCTCCAATTTAGTAGAGACATGGCAATAACAAGTAAACAAACAAATTATTATTTTTTTTTAATTTATTAAAGTTAATTTTCGTATGGAGGGAGGGGGCACATTATTTCATTTTGAGTTTTTTTTACTAGAATCGATAGGTCCTAGTTAAGCTCCCAATAACACTACAGTATTTAAAAATCATTTAAAAACTACAGTTAGAGAAGACGTTTATAATAATTATAAGAAGAAAAAGAAGAACACATAGAGCAATAGATCAAGGAAATGAATAGCTGTGTTCCCATTAGAGTTTCTATAAAGCAACCTTTGCAGTGTACTGAACCTCTATATTGAAATACAGAGGTGAAAGAGAGGCTGTGCCAGATCATGAAACAGTGTGTGTGAGTGAGCTGCGTCAGTGATGATGAAAGCAGCAGACATCACTGGCAATGACGCTCATACAATGGAAGACACAACATGCAATGTCAAAAATGTTTTTTGTAACAGCCATGCTTTACAGAAGGACACATACATCTTTGTGGGTGTCATACAACAGCAGTTTATGAAGCTGGCCAGAAAACACATTCATAGAACACAGAAGCTCAAAAGGGTAATAATCATCAGGGCAAGCACAGATTCCAGACTGCATGCCAAAGCCTCTGGTCTACACAGTGAATTATGATCTACCAATGGACTCTGAAGTACAGTCATGCGTACAAAACTTGGTAGCATTTGTGATGTGGTTTATGACTTTTCTTACATCAAGCACCAATGCCATATTCAAGTGAGAGAAAAACTGAGCCAACAAAATCATTTTTTGGGCCGTCATCATCTGCTTTTCATTTGCCTTATATATAACCATTGCAAACTTCAGCCTGTGTCGATGACTGGAGTCAGCGCTGTTTGACCCTCTAGAGCAGCTTACATAACATGCAAGTTGGAAAAAGAGCGTTTGGGTGTTGAAAGAGGACAGGGGCCATAAAGTCAAAGCTATGCAGCAGCAAAAGTGAGAACGACCCTTCTGATCTGAGGTTGAGTAAAATGGCTCTTGAACATCAGCTGAGCAGGCCGAGAGCTGCCATACTGCTCTCTTTGAATGACTCAAGACGTTCTGACAAGCTCCACCACCATTAATTTATACCCACTTCACTGAAAATGCAACCCTGGGCCAAAACAGCTTGTATACTGCAGAGCTGCTGACCACAGTGTGAAGAAGCCAAATAAATCAGTCAACCTGCAGTAATCAAATTTCCCCAAATCAGGAAGTCTGATGGGATAAACAGACGCTTCACGTATAAACAACATCACGAATGGGGTAAACCATTCCTCACTTTATTACAAAGCTTTAACAAAGTATCAGGTCACTTTATAGGGCTCTGCCACTGGTGCAAAAAGCAGTTCTGCTCAAGCAAAAGGAGCTACATCATAGCAAACAAGTACAACATTTGGGAAAATGTGAGAAAATACTATACTAATGACATTACAAATATTTGCATTGGATTATTTATAGTTGCTGTCTTCATAACAGAGTTTTAAGCTGCTGTAGACTCGACAATTTATATCTGCCAGATGTTATTTAGGCCAGCCTTTATACTACATTTCAAATTTGATTGAACTAAATTAGAAGCCACAATACATTAACCTTTGTGTAATCATTTGGCATTTTTTGTCTGACAAATTATATGCAAGTCTGCATAGAAATGTTTTCACATATTTAAAGTAAGATTAAATTGTGGATGTATTATACGTTTTATTCATTTTTGTGCATTAGTACTTTTCTAATACACAAGCAGTTATTAATATTTTATCACATAAATATTTTTACCCAAGTGAGGTACTGGTGTATTACCACTGTGATAAACTGTATTACATTTTAGGCACAGGAACAAGTGTGTTTAAAACACTGTGGTGCACCATGAAATGTTCAAGGAAATGTGGTGGAGTAAAAATAGATTTGTTCATTCAAATATTTCCATTCAAAATGTTCTCAAATAAAAGAGCAGCCATCTTCTAATACAGACACACCAGGATAATACCTGGAGTTCTTTATCTGAATTAACTGCACTGGTAATCAGTTACTTTTTACCATAATTTATAGTATTTGTAATACATGTTATTTATAAATAATTGTGCTCTTAACACAATGTGCAAGAAATAACAGTTAAACAACTGTTTCCATTTGCTTTGTTACTGGCTGCATTGAAATGTCTTTGCTTAAGAACAAAAATAGTGAGGTTTTTTTTTATTAGATACAGCTTAGATCAGTGGAGGTGTTCTTACTGGGCACAGTGGAGTTACCCACTGTTATCACTGGTCCAATCAAAATGAGTGCTCAGATGTACTTTTAATATTAAAATACTGATGTTAATATTAAAAAGAAACAAACCAAAACACATTAGAATGACCTTGCTAAATACGACCTATTTGAAATTTAAGTTTTGTCATCATTCAATCAAAATATCAGTTTAACCAATAAGCATAACTGTGAGGCATCTGCTAATGGTCCCTTCCTCCTGATCTACCAACACACTCTCAAACACCCAACTAGACATTTGCCAGTACTCAGTAATTTAACAGTTATATTAAATAGGCACTGTAATGTGATACAGTCCCTCCTCTGGCTGAAGCTCGTAAACAAGAACAACAGCCACAGCGCAGCAGAAGGATGAGCAGACAGAGAAGTTTTTCTCCCTCAAAAAGGTAAAAACTTACTTCCCTTTCAGCTTGAAAGAGGAAAAATGCTCTGTCCCATGAATACAAGGCATGAAGGCAGTAACTTAACCTTACTAAAGAACCTGGTTTTCTTTAACAAGAAGCTCAGCAGACTGCTAATGGGCTAGTAGGTGAATCCTGTAATATTCAAAGTTAGGCTTTAAGTTGAAGTATTCGCAAATATATTTGCAAAGGTGTTTGTAATAATGTGGCCAAAGCTTGCCCACTGCTGGCGAGACTCATATGCCCTGAATTTAAGCTCTCTCTAAGCTGAAATAAACATTTGAAGTATTGCAGAAGATTCTTCTTGAGCTGAAGATGTGTAGTCAAGCTCCTCCTCGTTTTATCAGCTGCCTCATGCTGTCTCATAGGCGTGTCTAAGGTCCATTCTGTAAAACACCAGTGTGTGGGGGTTAAGGGTGGGTGATATGGCAAAACATATCACAATACTTCAAGACATTTCACAATACATGATATGCATCACAATATTTTGTTATTATAACATTTAATAATTTGGAACAGACAAAGCAGAACCACATTGCGTCGCTGCTGGTGTGAATGCAGGGTAAGGCACAATGTTGTACTTGGACATTTGCGTAAGATTTTTGAAAACTAATTTCAAAATTTTTTTCTTTAATGTACATCTAACCCTGCATTCACACCAGCAGCGACGCGATGCGACAAAGCAGCCGGAGATAATTCATTATCAATGAGAGCTGGTGATTTCCAGTGACAGGAGGAGCACAAATGTTGGCAATGTGACAGGAGTAATCAATGGACAGGAGTAAATGGAGCTCAACAGCTAAAAAACAAAAAGTTAAAATAGTTTCTAATCACTAGCACAGAACATTTCTGGCCGTTCGCGCTTACAGACGTCATGAACATACATGAGGCGTCATTTTAAACTCCTATAACTCGAGTTTAAAAACTCTTAAAAATATAATAGCAGTGTTAAAATGTTTTATGCTATTCAGTGTTCAGAAAGTGATTGCATTATTTTATATTAAAAATGTTTAATCATTTATAAATTATGATTTTGCTCAAATGCTCCATATTAACCCATTCATTTTGGACTCGCTTGGGAGCGCCCTCTAGCGTTTGAGAAACTCGAAAAACGTTCTCTGCTATGCGCTTTATCTCCGTCACTGTGAAACGGTAAGCTCCATTTTTGGTTCCTAGATAACTGTTCCCACTACAGGTGGAATAATGGCGGCGGTGCATTCATCGCAAATAGACAATAATCACAAAGACCAAATAGCGTTTTCCTCACCAAAAAATAAATAAATAAATAAATAAATAAAAAATAAGCACACAAGCGATTTCTCACCAGGATTTTTATTTCAAGCAGGAATGCATCTGATTTGTGCTTGGCGTCAGTGAAACTATGGCAACCAACGGTCCGCTCGAGTTCAGAAACGCCCTACAGGCAATGAGCGATCAGCGGTTTTGGCGACAAGAGGCGAAAAGTCGCTGCCGGTGTGAACGTAGGGTAATACATAGATTTTTAGATTTTTTTTGACCTACAAAGTCTGAATACTTGGAAACTGCAAATATTTTTCAATGTTAAGACAGAGTCACTGTACTGCTTGCTAAAATAAATATTTGAGATTCTTTTTGTATTTCATTTGTACTAATTTTTTTAAAGACTGTAATTAAGAATTTTTTAATTTTTATAATAATTATAAAAATTTGTCTGTAATTACTAAATTTATTTTAGTAAGAAATACTATAGAGAGCTGAGTTGACACTGATTTACTTTAGTTGTATTACATGAAAATTGTAAGTAAAGTTTAAAACAGGAAAAATATAGGTTTGGTTCACTTGTTTTACCCATGTAACTTTTAACACTTGAAATAAGTATATTTTACTTAAAATTATCTCAAGTTAAATTTACTTAAAAAAAACTAAATGCAAATTGTTGCGAAACTTGTTTAAAAGTAAATTTCACTCGTTATTTTTTTTCAGTGTACACAAAAATATGTACTGTAATTTAACATAATCTCTTATCAAAGCAGTTCTGTTGACCAATTACAAATTATAACATGCCAGAAAATTTTCCCTTTTTATAATTTTTTTTTTTTACAATTTTTTTCTCTAGATCAGTTTGATTGGTGGCTTGACTGACCAGATTGTGTTTAAAGAGCATATCTCACATAGTTTCCCGGACACTGGGTACTGGGGGGCTTTCCTGAAACCTCGCTGCGTTTAGAGTGCTCTTCACAGCTCATTAACCTCCTCAAACAATCCTCAGTGTTCTAGAGAGCAGGACACACACATGGATCCATACAAACCCAGGCTATTTTTAAACACTGGCCCCTTCACTGGGGAGGTCAGCTAGCCCCTTTTACCCCCATCTCACCGAGGTGTGTTCCGCCAAAATGTCTTCAGGTGATAACTTTAACAGACCAGGCTTTGAGATGCTGTTTTCTATTTAAAGAAAAGCACCCTCCCGGAAACACATGAGCTGTGCTCTTCTCACTCATTTGTTTGGTCATAACCTCCCAGGAGGCCAAATACATGAGCCTGAATTCTCAGAGGTTTGGAACTCTAACCCTGACCTGGCCTCTTAATTGGATGGAAAGTATCTTGTAAAGAACTGGAACATTCACTACATTAAAGCTTGTCTCTCGCGAACGTGCAAGTTGGCAGTGTGAAACTGTTTTTCTGCAATGTCCTGGGTTTTCTTTTAAAAAAACTGGACCCCTTTAACAACCACTTTAAATCAAATTAACCATTTTCCTTGCTGAAGGCACCATAGACCTTATGAAAATCTCATTATAAGCAGCAAAGCAGAGGTTTGTAACATGACTTTTTCAGGATAGTGAAAAGATGATGTGACAGTTAAAAAGATGAACATTTTGCTATACTATTCAAATGTAATTAAATAATCCCATATTTAATTACACAGTGAATTACACAAATTTAATTTGTATCAACAGATTCAGATCTGCATTTTGGACTTTTCCTGTTTCAAACTTCTCTACTGTTTCAATAGGCTATGAGTGAAAAACAAGTCATGTCGAATTACACCATGTGCCTCTGTAATCCCATAAATAACTGTGATTTCTTTGTCTTATATAAAAAGAAGCACTGGTCATCAGGCAGAAGAGAAAGATAACCATGGAGATATTAAGGACAGCATTTTCCATCTAACAGATCTGCACTCAGTAATCTCCTCCGCCTGTCCGTCCACACCGCCCTTTCAACAAGAATCACATATTACTCCTTGTAATCAAAAGAACCCGCTTTAGTTTTGTACAACGTAAACATGTGGTCACTTCAGACGGCTGCAGGACTCCGACATTGGACGAGATAGGGGCCAATTATCGGCCATCTGCAGAGTAGAGTGTTGATCTCTGCTAAAACAATCAACATGTGGCAAGGCTGCGGTCCTCATCCTCTCACACTGGCATATGTAACAGAATAGTACTCCAAGAGAGAAGTCCTGGAACAAAAACAATGGCTGGTGAAAAACCATTTGGCCCCTGAACTAGCCACTTATTTCCTCTTCCTGCAATTACAGTATTTCTATTAGCATTCCTGCTGATTTATTTTCTTAATTCAGGCACTGTGGTATATTATAAAGGTGAGATACAGTTGCATGAGGGACTTGAGCGATGGTGTGTGAGCAGGAGTGCGGTTTGGTGGGCCCGTGAGAGATACACTGGTTTCGGCTGAAATAGGCGCTACTGTTCAGGTTTCTGCAGCTCCCTGTAACTCCCCTCCTGAAAAAGCACCTTTAACAAACATGCTCCTCCGTTACAACGACACTGAAATTAATCAATTCCTTTGATGTGATGTATGTGCATGAAACTGTACACGGTGAATGGCCTATAGTACATGAAGGCGAGGGTTGAGATCAGAATAGGAGACTACGTAAGCTAAAAAAACGGTGATTAAGAATGAATTTGGCCTCAGTGGGGAAGAAACTGTACAGCAGCCATGTGGAGTTATACAGTGAGGCTCTCTGAAGTAGAAACAGCACCTGCTCCATTACAGGCAAGGGTTCAGTTGGGCCAGAATTATCTGGAACCTTGTTCTGGTTCCCTCTAGGTGACTTGGAAAGGAAATATTTTATACCACCTATTTCGTCCAGAGTTTTGTAGTTTTATCTGCGACATGACTTGCCTGAACCATTAACCATAGGCCTACATAGCAGAAAAAAAAATAGGACCAATTATATTTCAAAGGGAAAATTAATGGCCAATCATGTTTCAGCTTATCATTCATGACCCGTAGTATGAAGTACATGCATGCACAGAATGATTTTAAACCAAGCTGGGTGAGTTTAGTTCACTAAGCCCATCTAACTGAACTTTTAGTAATTCATGCAGCGACCTGTCCTTTAACTCAGCCCATGTAATGTCCAAAATTGTTTACCAAATGATGAGTAAATGGTGCTAGCTAGCAAGTCAGTGTGTGTAAGATGCAGGCAAGGTAACCTATGGCTTGGCAACTAGCTAGCTAACTTCAAATGATTTCTGTAGCCTAGCTAGCTACAGTCTATATGTAACTCACAACCTTGTCCTCCATTCACAGCCAACAGTTCCACCACCTTCCAAATTCAAATTTAACCCCTGATTACAGGCAGTGGAAACGAGAGAACATCCTAGTCCAAAGTCCAATCAGAACAGCACCAGTATTTATTTAGTTATTTCCTCCTTAAGCTACTACAGGTATTGATCATTGAACCTAATAATAACCTCAAAAATGAGAAATCTAGGCATGTATATTGATTAGTCCTGAATGCTGTTCTGCACAGATTGCAATAAAGCATTCTGTCACGGTCAAAGTTTAATTAACATTCAAATGTAAGAGACTTATGAGTAACGCAAGCAATGTAATTCTTATTAAGTCTCAACCTGTAATATGATTATGAGAATCTAAACTGTAATGTGTTACACTACTTCATTACAGGAAAGATTAATCGCATTACTATAATACTTTACCCCCACCACAGCTGCCAACAGACCAGAAACGTATAACAAAATAGTACAAAATCCTGCCGAGCTGCTTCTGAACTGAAACAGCCTGAGGTACTCTTGCTGTGAGGTAGGAGGATGTCTTGCTCAGGCATTATCCAGAGGAATGGCTATGGTGAGCTGCCAGGAGAAAGGAGCTCTGTCTTTGCCACTGGAGACAGAGAACAGTGTGGAATCTCTATGATTATGAGCTCTGAACCTTTGTCTGCCTCTACAGTGTACTATTTGGAATGAGACTGTCACGATTTGTCCTTTGTGTTCATTTTTTTAGTAATTTAGCTACATTTATTTTAGTTGTTTAGTACTAGATTGTCAATCAGTGATTGAGCGATGTCCTGCAACTGCATTATTTCTATGAGTGTTCCTGTTGATTTATTATCCTGCTGGTATTGTGGAACGCTGCAAACAGGGCCTTTCTCATTTCTCTCGTTTTTTTTAGGTTTCCTTTCTGCAACTGTAATTAAATTTCAGCATGAATTTCAAAACACAATTTTGATTTTGTCCTCATAGAGAAGGTGCCTTACTGACATACAATAATTCAGTGCCTATAGCACAGCAAGGTTTTAATAGGGGTTCAGTATTTATTCCCCCTGAGAACAAAATCATTAAGTAGGCGTCACAAGATTGCCTGTTATTGTCAGCTTTCACTGTTTTATAGAGTACAGAAAAGCCGAGGACTGAACCACACACCAAGATTGTCCTTGGCCCTGGCTGAATGTGCCTGCTTTGTAAGACTGGTATAAATAATTCATGCAACTATGGTGTGTGATCAAAATGCTTTCAGTGCCAATTGCTAAGTCATCACTCACTCAGTGAGCTGCGCTCCCTCAGAGTGTGTCTGAGGGTGAGTGGTTCTGGGTACGAGACCTCCCTGAGTGGCAGACACACACGCAGCATGTGTTCCTGATCTCTCAGCTGACTGCCTTAGCGGTTCACTTCAGTGGAGTGATCTGTTTCTCCTGATGAATAAGGCAGCCTGCGTTTCTTCAGGCATAAAGTATGTAAACACTGATGTCCATGGGTGACTTTTCTTCCCCCGCTTCAACTGATGCTTCCAATTATTAGCCTTTGAAACAATTATTACAACATCAGACATGTATGCAAGCTAATATACACATGCACACCCACACAGTCACATACTAACATTCTATAACTTTGACCCATCAGGAGATTAACACTTTGGCAAATTCACTTCTTTAACTATATGAAGCATTAAATCAGAGCTGTATTTAGAAACAGATTAGTGCTTTTTCAGGAAGTTGAAATGCTATTTATTGCTGGGTCATGCTGACTCCAGTGCACCATAAGACTTGCTGAAGCCCCCCTTATAATACATTGAACAGTCAGGAGCTAAAGTGTTTCAAAAGGGCTTTTTTTGTGGGGGCACTTCTGGTAAAGCTCACAGGATTTTTAAGTATATGAAAATACAATTATAAAGTTATCCTAATATTGTGGTATTCTTTGTGCAGATTTTAATAATTAAAAACCTAATGTATATACAAGTGATTTTGCCATGTTGCAAGAACCAAGAACAGACATAATCCTAATAAATGTCCCATTAAGTAATTACAGTGAAAACTGTTTATTCAACATTTTACTGTTTTATTCTTGTGTTATTTCAAAAGCTAACCCATGCACAAACACTGTGTGATGATAGTGGGTAAGCTAGCCAGAAAAGCCTTGGCCAAACTTGGGTATAACACTAACCTAGAATGTTATGAAGCTTGACTCTCTCCCTCTCTTCCCATCATCTTCCCAGAAGTCCATCTATCCTCCACTCTTCTTTCTTCTGTTCTCAATTTTTATTTGAATTATCTTTGTGTTTTGTCATTTGTAAAACACTTTGAATGACCACAGTGTATGAAATGTGCTATATAAACAGACTTTGCCTTACCCTTTATGCCTCCTTGTCTTCTTCCTATGTTTGTGTTCTGCTCTCGCCTTCTCATCTCTATCATCTCTGATTATACAGGGTTACATTACAGTTGCAATAAATCTAACTATAGCATAGTTGTCTCAGAATTCTGAAAACATTAACATTTTAATAACATTAACTTGCAAATTAATACCTACAGAGCTGGCTAAATTAGGTGAATATTTTCAAATCATTACAATTTCTCCACTAAATTACAATAACAGTCTTGGCTTGCCTCCGAAATATGTAAAATCATTGTTTTAATAAACCTGAGGTTGAAACAAACTCATTTGGGGCTGGCATCAAAACATTTGGGCCTTAAGCCACCACTAACAATGTTCATGTCTTACAGTCTCGCACATGGTGAAGCTGCCCAAAAAAAAGTCTGGCATGAAAAAAAGCAGCATTGTACAATCACACTGTAACTTACCCCCTACAGAACAAAGGAAGGATAACCAAAAAAGAAGAATAACCGATTCGGTTACAACACTACACAAAAAATGTTAGTAACCGGGCTGCCTTAAATTTTGGAGTTAATTAAACCTCTAATAGTGAGTAATAGAGACCAAGAATATGCATCTGCATCCAGAGATATGCATCCAATGAACTCAAAATTCTAAGGTGGCTAGTTTGGTTACTAACCTTCTATGTTGACAGACCAATTTTTTTATAGTGCAGGCTGGTAAAAGTCCTTTTGAAATGTATAAACGCAACCAATCTGTGCCTGCCATCCAGAAATAGTTTACCAGTTTTACCAGGTTTTAGAGCCCATTAAAAAAGGGCATTACTAATTTTGAGACAAAAAGGGCAGGGGCTCAGGTGTATGCTTCCCCCTGTGCATGTAAGTGCTCCCTAACATTGCTCCTTATGTAATTGCAACTAGACTAGTGTTTCTTAATCCTGCTCCTGACAACACATGGCACTGTTTCAACTGTTCCCTGCCCTAACACTGATTCAGCTCATGAAGGGCACCATAATCAGTTATATCAGCATAGTTATGAGCATTTTGATATGAGTTTAAAATCAAAATGCACAGGTACTTGACTAGCAATAGAAAAACTAAAAGAAAGACAGAGAAAGAGAAATCTCATCATCTTATATATTTGAAATGAGTACTTTGAAGGTCTAAATGAAAATGTGAAAAGTAAAATTATTTTTCTGTCTTGAAATGTAACTGAGTAAAGAATTTCATTTCAATAATACTTGTGTGAAGTAGAAATCTTCCAAAGACAAAGTATGATCACTCAAGGATTCTCCACACCTGTAAACCAGGACAGCTGTACAATAGCAAGAGATTGAGGTAAATGGCCATACGTGGAGAGAAGGGCACTAAGTGGAATGCTGAAATATAAGAAAATGTAGTAGCCTACACTATATTTTCCAATATTCCTATGACCGCAGATTGTGGTTGTTGAGTGCATTGTTAAACAGTGTCCATCCCCACCAGAGCTGCCCATCTCAGCCCCCTGGCTCCCCCAAAAACCACAAGGCCAAACACACTTAGCTCCAGGCTGCGCCACAAAAGCCTGCTGTTCGCCTCTCCTCTGAGCGGCACGCACCCGACATGTTTAGAAAACAGCAGCCACGTCCAAAACACACAGCCGGCCCCACCACCGAAATAAATCTCAATTTCCTTCAGCCTTTCTCTTCATTTAGCAGTTATATAATGAATTAGCAATTAGGCCTAACACTGTCCACCCACCACCTCGCGTACAAGCCCCTTTACGCTCTAATCTCAGCTAACAGTGTTTTGTGGATTAAAGGTGGGGAAACATGTCCTGTGTTAGCACTGCATGTCCCCTTCACCGCTTGGGTCGTCACGGCCGCGTCAGATTTAATGGAGCTGCCAGAAGAGGCTAAGGTGTGTTGCCAGTTATTTTCCAAATAATTACCCTCTCCAACAGAGGGCTGATTGTGCGTGGCCATGTGGTTCAAACTTCTGAACGCACAGGAATGAGCACAGCACAGTCTTTAGCAGACCCGCACAGCATTTCTGGCTGTAGGTGGGTAGGGGGTGTCATGACAGTAGATGGACATACGACTGTTATGAAAAATATGGCTACTGGATGTTTGTTTCACCACATACATGACTGATTCTTAATGATCTGTGTCACCAGTACTGCATGCTGTATTCATTTCCCCTTAAAGCAATATTTTGGAGATAATTTTCCTCTAATACCAAGTGCAAAAGATTAGCCTTGCTGCTGTTGTGCCTTTAAAACCAATACACAAGCAAAAAATAAAGCGCACAAATGTCAGCTCGGCCGATTCATTCAAATGTAGTCAATCAACTAAGACGTGTTGCACTGGACCCAAGAGGTCTAGGTTATGAGGACCTCTTGCAGGACACAAGGAATGGAAGTATATTACAAGCAGATACCATCAATACAGTACAAACTGCACAACAAGATCATCACACATTTGCCTTTAAAGGGCCACTATGACCAAAATAAAAAATTCAACCTTTACTATATTGGTTCTAAAGATGCCTACTTGTCTAATACAGTGGTACCAAACAAGAGAGAGACTTTCCAGTTTAAAGACCGGACAGCCCCTTTTGATGCTGTATTTTAAAGGTGGGAAGAACTTTTGAAAAACTACAAATTACTGCTTTGGAGTGGAGGCTATGCTATTTGTTTTTTTTTCCTGTTAAGTGGCTAATGCAGATGTAGTCAGACAGCTAACATTAACGCTAGGAAGCTGAATTAAACATCTGTATTTATTAGCCTCTACAGACTAAATGCTAGTTTTAGGCTAGAATAATCCCTTTAACTGCCTGGAATTGTTGAGCAATTACAAATAGACTGGCCTTTGTGGTTATGTATTTTGTCCATTTGTATAGATAAGAGTCACACAGAAACCACATAAGCAAGTCTATTTGAGATGACTTAACAATATGTCAGTTTGAGGTAAGTGTGTGATGATTTAGGCATGCAGTTTGCAAGATGCTAATTGGTGAGGCATAAACTTACATTACTTGTTAGCTACAATATATTGCCAAAAGTATTCACTCACCCATCCAAATCATTGAATTCAGGTGTTCCGATCACTTCCATGGCCACAGGTGTATAAAATCAAGCACCTAGGCATGCAGACTGCATCTCCAAACATCTGTGAAAGAATGGGTCACTCTCAGGAGCTCAGTGAATTCCAGCGTGGTACCGTGATACGATGCCATGTAATGTGGGGGCTTGCCAGAGGTGGGATTAGAACCCAGGCCGTCTAGTCGGTATTTCAAAGGCCAACCGGGTGAGCCACCACAAGGTTTTGGAAAGCAGGACCCAAACGCTGAGCTTCTATGCGATTGGAAGGTATTATTGGAATGATATACAAAACCGCGGACGCCGAGGCTCGAACCCACGTCGCCACGTTAATAAACCGGCGCCCTACCACTGCTCTATAGAGGCGGAGGGAACGCCGAAAACGGGTGGAAAACAAAAGACGTATAAAAGCCCACCTGCTAAGGTTTAGGCGGGAAATAAACAAAGGACGCCAGGGGAAAGACTGGCTCTCTCAAAAACTGAGGAAAATGATAACTAAAGAAAAACACACTTTCCCAACAGAAAGGAATAACCAAAAGGAGAATGGAAAGAGGAAGGGGCAAACTTGTCCCTTCTCTAGTTTTAGTTACTTATCTCTAAGGAAGAAAGACACGACTCGAGAAAAGGGGGATAGGCTCGAGACGCGACAAGAGAAAGGAAGCTCGAGGAAAATCCTCTTAGAGCTTCTTTACCGAGTTTACCGGCTGGTCTGTTTGCCACAATTCTGGAACAAAGACTCAGCAAGGTGTGTCTTCTTCCCAGCCCTTATAAAGCCCCCTGAGCAGGTGTGGCTCATTGGGGTCGTTGACTCCCCCTGGTGGCCGGCGGTGGCCTAGCCCGGGAGCCAACCCTTACAGGACCCCCCTCCCGAGGAACGGCACCCGACGTTCCCAACCCCGCTGCACGATCCCGCCTGAAGGCCCGGATAAGCTCAGGGTCCAAAATACAGCGAGCCGGGACCCACGAGCGTTCCTCAGGGCCATAGCCCTCCCAGTCCACCAAATACTGGGTGCAGCCGCGCACCTGCCGGACATCGAGAAGGCGTCGCACAGTGTAGGCGGGCGACCCATCGATTATCCGGGGAGCCGGCGGTGGGGGCTGGTCAAGGCTGCATAAGACCGGTCTGAGGCGGGAAACGTGGAATGTGGGGTTGATGCGGAGTGTTGGGGGAAGTGCCAGTCGGTAGGAGACTGGATTCACCTTACGGACCACCTTAAATGGGCCGATGTACCGGGGTGCTAACTTCCGGGACTCCACTCGGAGAGGCAAGTCCTTGGCTGAGAGCCACACTCTTTGCCCTGGATGGAAAGACGGTGCAGGTCGCCGCCGTCGATCCACGGCCCGTTTGTGAGCCATAGCAGCAGCCTGAAGAGCTCTTCGTGCCCGCTGCCAAGCTCGACGACAGCGGCCTACGAGACGCCCAGCTGCTGGAACCCCAACCTCCCTCTCTTGTTCGGCGAACATGGGCGGAGCATACCCATAGAGGCACTCAAATGGGGACATACCCAGGGACGAGTGCCACAACGTGTTATGGGCATATTCCGCCCACATTAGGTGTTCTGACCAGGAGGAAGGGTTAGTGGAAGCTAGGCAACGGAGAGTACGTTCCAAGTCTTGGTTCACCCTCTCCGTCTGGCCATTGGATTGGGGGTGAAACCCAGAAGAAAGGCTGGCTCTGGCCCCTAGCAGCTTGCAAAATGCTCCCCAGAACCGGCTGGTGAACTGAGGTCCTCTGTCAGATACCACATCCCTGGGAAACCCATGTGCCCGAACCACATGCTCAAGAAAGAGCGTGGCCGTCTCCCTGGCTGATGGGAGCTTAGGCAAAGCAATGAATTTGCTCGCCTTAGAAAAACGGTCCACAATGACCAAAATCACAGTGTTGCCCCGGGATGGCGGCAGCCCTGTGATGAAATCCAGGGAGATGTGGGACCATGGGCGAGAGGGGATGGGTAATGGATGGAGGAGACCCGGCGGTTTGGTTCTGGGCTCTTTGTTGCAGGCGCACACCCTGCAGGCTGCTATGTAGGCTCGCACATCCTGGTCCATGCGTGGCCACCAGAACCACCGACGCAGGAACTCCAGTGTGCGAGTCACTCCTGGGTGTGCAGTAAATGGGGAGGAGTGCCCCCACTGCAGCACCTTGTCTCTGACCGCTGCAGGGACATACAATCTATTGTGAGGACCCCCTCCCGGATCCGGCTCATTTCTTAGAGCCTGCTGCACCACGGCTTCCACCCCCCATTGAATGGGGGCAACTATGCGGCTAGCCGAGACTATGGTCATGGGTGACTGCTCTCGAGGAGAGGGCTCCCACTGGCGGGAGAGAGCATCAGGTTTGGTGTTCTTCGACCCAGGCCTGTATGACAATACAAAGTCAAACCTGGCAAAGAACAATGCCCACCTGGCTTGGCGAGGGTTAAGGCGCTTGGCTTGCTGGATATAAGCCAGATTCTTATGGTCAGTCCAAACCAGGAAGGGATGCTTGGCTCCCTCCAGCCAGTGCCTCCACTCCTCCAGGGCCAGTTTCACGGCTAGCAACTCACGGTCCCCCACGTCATAGTTTTGTTCCGACGGGGAGAGGCGGTGAGAAAAATAGGCGCAGGGGTGCAGCTTCTGGTTAGCACCAGACCGCTGGGACAACACAGCACCCACGCCTATCTCAGAGGCATCCACCTCTACCACAAAGGGGAGCTCTGGATCGGGGAGCCGCAGCACTGGGGCCGAGGTTAAACGCCGCTTGATCTCCTCAAAGGCTTCCTGGGCTTCTGGAATCCACTGAAACCGCCCAGATGTCTTCCTTGTGAGGGCGGTCAGGGGTGCAGCTACAGAGCTGAAGTTCTTTACGAACCTCCGGAAGAAGTTAGCGAAGCCCAGGAAGCACTGGATCAGGCGGAGTGATGTAGGTCGGGGCCATTGGGCCACGGCCTGGATCTTGGCAGGGTCCATGCTCAGGCGGTTCTGAGACACTACAAACCCGAGGAAGGCAACCGTCTGAACATGGAACAACGACTTCTCCAGCTTCACGAACAGGTGATTATCTAGGAGAAGCTGGAGGACCCGCCGGACATGGACTATGTGTTCATCTAGACTCTTGCTGTAAATCAAGATGTCATCTAAATAAACAAACACATAGCGATCAAGCCCCTCCCTCAGAACCTCATTGATGTAACGCTGGAAGACAGCCGGGGCATTCATCAGTCCAAAGGGCATGACCAAATATTCATAGTGGCCCGATGGAGTAATGAAGGCTGTCTTCCATTCGTCCCCCTCCCTGACCCTAATAAGGTTGTAGGCACTGCGCAGGTCCAACTTAGTAAAGAAGGATGCCTGCTGCAATGCCTCAAAGGCAGAGGACATCAGAGGCAGAGGGTAACGGTCCTTCACCGTGATCTTGTTGAGCCCTCTATAGTCGATGCAGGGGCGCAGGCCCCCATCCTTCTTCCCCACAAAGAAGAATCCTGCCCCAGCCGGGGAGGTGGATGGCCTGATGACGCCCGTGGCTAAGGACTCTTGGATGTATTCCTCCATGGCCTTACGTTCAGGGGCAGACAGAGAAAATAGCCGGCCCCGAGGGGGACTAGTGCCGGGCAGTAAATTAATGGCAATATCGTAAGGCCGATGAAGAGGCAGGAACTGGGCTTTTTTCTTACTGAAGACCTCCTGGAGGTCCCAGTACTCAGGGGGGACTCGAGAGAGGTCAGGGGTTTCTGGACTGGGAGACAGGGCTAAAGCTGTGCCACTAGGCCTGGGGTTCTGCAAGCAGGAGTTCTGGCAGAGGGGACCCCAGGAACGGATGGAGCGGTTCAACCAGTCCAGACAGGGATTATGACGCTGGAGCCAGGGAAAGCCCAGCACCAACTGCACACTGGGAGCACTGATGAGATAAAAGGACACCTTCTCACAGTGCCGTCCTATGCGCAGGCAGAGTAGTTTGGTCTGCTGGGAGACTTCCCCTGGCTCAAGGGGCCGGCCATCGATGGCAGACACAGGACGGGGCTTGTCCAGTGAGACCAGGGGCAGCCCAAGGGCCTTGGCTAGCCCAGCGTCAATAAAATTCCCTGCGGCCCCTGAGTCCACAAAGGCCTGGAGGCGTTCCTCTTTATCGTTCCCCCATGAGATGGTGACATTGAGGAGCACTCCAGTGGCTCTGGGGCATATGGATAGGTCCGTCAGGGGCCCCCCTGCCCGTGACGGACCTGGCCGTTTCCCGTTAACTCCGGGCATGCAGGGCGCAGATGACCTGCCTGGCCGCAATAGAGGCATCGGCCCTCACGCATGCGAGCCTCCCGCTCCTGCCGGGACAAGCGGGTGTGCCCTAACTGCATGGGCTGAGCCTCCTCAGAGTGCTCCGCTGGAGCGGAGTTAGCCACAGAGGAGGGTAGGAGTTTGCGAGCCGATGGTGCTCCCCCTGATTCCCGAGCTCTATGACGTTCCCGAAGCCTGTTGTCTAGCCTTAGTGCTAGCTCTATCAGGTCATCGAGAGTGGAGGGGGAATCACGTGGGGCCAACTCATCCTTGAGCTCCTCACTCAAGCCTTGCTGGAAAGCGGCCATGAGTGCTTCTGAGTTCCAGCCACTCTCTGCAGCCAGGGTGCGGAACTCTATGGAATAATCGGCTAATGGTCGCCTTCCCTGACGTATGCGTAGGAGGCGGGAGCTGACCTCACCTCCAGAAACTGGGTGGTGGAATGTACGGCGCAGAGCTGCTATAAAGTGCTCAGAGGAAGCGCATACATCGGTTTGATTCTCCCACACAGGTGTAGCCCAAGCGAGGGCCCTACCCGAAAGGAGGGAGATTATGTAGGCTACTTTAGCCCTTTCTGAGGGGAATCTGGAAGGTTGCTGCTCGAAAGCCAGGGAACACTGAAGGAGGAAACCCCGACATCCTCCAGGATCCCCAGAGTAACGCTCGGGTGGTGGTAGGTGGGGCTCAGATCGTGCAGCAGCTTCCTCAGCAACCTGGGGAGCGGGGGCAGGAGGAGCCTCAGGAACCATCACTGGAGGGGCAGCGTGCTGTAGAGTTGCAGTGAGGCTCTGCAGCTGGGTCAGTATTTGTTGCAAGGCCTGCTCATGCCTTCCAATCGCAGCCCCTTGGTTAACCAGGGCAATTTTAACCTGATCCAAGTCAGGAAGCTCAGCTGGGTCCATAGTTTTGGCTGAGTCTTTCTGTAATGTGGGGGCTTGCCAGAGGTGGGATTAGAACCCAGGCCGTCTAGTCGGTATTTCAAAGGCCAACCGGGTGAGCCACCACAAGGTTTTGGAAAGCAGGACCCAAACGCTGAGCTTCTATGCGATTGGAAGGTATTATTGGAATGATATACAAAACCGCGGACGCCGAGGCTCAAACCCACGTCGCCACGTTAATAAACCGGCGCCCTACCACTGCTCTATAGAGGCGGAGGGAACGCCGAAAACGGGTGGAAAACAAAAGACGTATAAAAGCCCACCTGCTAAGGTTTAGGCGGGAAATAAACAAAGGACGCCAGGGGAAAGACTGGCTCTCTCAAAAACTGAGGAAAATGATAACTAAAGAAAAACACACGTTCCCAACAGAAAGGAATAACCAAAAGGAGAATGGAAAGAGGAAGGGGCAAACTTGTCCCTTCTCTAGTTTTAGTTACTTATCTCTAAGGAAGAAAGACACGACTCGAGAAAAGGGGGATAGGCTCGAGACGCGACAAGAGAAAGGAAGCTCGAGGAAAATCCTCTTAGAGCTTCTTTACCGAGTTTACCGGCTGGTCTGTTTGCCACAATTCTGGAACAAAGACTCAGCAAGGTGTGTCTTCTTCCCAGCCCTTATAAAGCCCCCTGAGCAGGTGTGGCTCATTGGGGTCGTTGACTCCCCCTGGTGGCCGGCGGTGGCCTAGCCCGGGAGCCAACCCTTACATGCCACCTGTGCAACAAGTCCAGTCGTGAAATTTCCTCGCTACTAAGTATTCCACAGTCAACGGTCAGTGGTATTATAACAAAGTGGAAGCGATTGGGAACGACAGCAACTCAGCCACGAAGTGGTGGGCCACGTAAAATGACAGAGCGGGGTCAGCGGATGCTGAAGCGCATAGTGCGCAGAGGTCACCAACTTTCTGCAGAGTCAATCGCTACAGACCTCCAAACTTCATGTGGCCTTCAGATTAGCTCAAGAACAGTGCAGAGAGCTTCATGGAATGGGTTTCCATGGCTGAGCAGCTGCATCCAAGCCTTACATCACCAAGCGCAATGCAAAGCGTTGAATGCAATGGTGTAAAGTGCCGCCACTGCACTCTAGAGCAGCGGAGACGTGTTCTCTGGAGTGACGACTCACGCTTCTCCGTCTGGCAATCTGATGGATGAGTCTGGGTTTGGTGGTTGCCAGGAGAACGGTACTTGTCTGACTGCATTGTGCCAACTGTAAAGTTTGGTGGAGGGGGGATTATGGTGTGGGGTTGTTTTTCAGGAGTTGGGCTCGGCCCCTTAGTTCCAGTGAAAGGAATTCCTAATGCTTCAGCAGACTAAGAGATTTTGGACAATTCTGCTCCCAACTTTGTGGGAACTGTTTGGGGATGGCCCCTTCCTGTTCCAACGTGACTGCGCACCAGTGCACAAAGCGAGGTCCATAAAGACATGGATGAGCGAGTTTGGTGTGGAAGAACTTGACTGGCCTGCACAGTCCTGACCTCAACCCGATAGAATATCTTTTGGATGAATTAGAGACTGCCAGCCAGGCCTTCTCGTCCAACATCAGTGTCTGACCTCACAAATGTGCTTCTGGAAGAATGGTCAAAAATTCCCATTTCACACTCCTAAACCTTGTGGAAAGCCTTCCCAGAAGAGTTGAAGCTGTTATAGCTGCAAAGGGTGGGCTGACATCATATTAAACGCTATGGATTAAGAATGGGATGTCACTCAAGTTCATATGCGTGTGAAAGCAGACAAGCGAATACTTTTGGCAATATAGTGTATATTAGCTTTGTAGCTCCAGTACACAACTAAGGAAGCAAACTTCAAACGTGAAATATGTCTTTGTTGACACAATTGAAGTAAGGGGGAAACTGATTATTGTATGTTTTATCTATTGCTTTACGATGCACAACAGCAAGATGCTTTTGCTTTTAGTGTTTGCTGCACTAAAAGACCCTAATTTTAGAGTCTGGAACGTTGGTGGAACTCAGACGCTCCCCATGCCAGGCTGCCAGCGGGAGCCCTTCACACACACAGGTCAGAGTAACCCTGCCCTAACCCTTACACACTTGGCTGCCCAAGGGCTTCAGTCTTATTGAGATTGCTTCACAGGCTGTGAATGTGTGCGGTGCAGGGCAGACATAAACCCCAACACCTCACTCAGGATATGCATCACTGGCAGGTTTCCATGGGAAACAGTCAGAAGGGACTAGGCCACTCAGTGCTGGATCACACAGCAGACAGACTATTACTTTCCTTCATTCCCATGGCGAGTTCCTCCCACATCACTAGCGCAGAACTGTCGGCCTGATTCATCTCTCTGTATAAGCTGGATTCCTATGTATCTGCAAATAACACTGACTAACTGTAACGTCACAATAATAATATCCATTAAAACACAAAAATAGGTCCTTCCAGTGCATCTGGCAAAGGATTTTCTTAGATTTTTGACAATTATTGAATACTTGTAATGCTATCTGTTAAAAACAACATATAATAAAACCACATTTTATATTCCAAACAGCTTTTTCTCACTATGTGATAATGCTTTCACCTTTGCACTGACCCTTTCATTTGTTCTTTCCACTAGAGGTATGAAAACTTCCTCCCAAAAAGCTGCAGAGGTCATCCTGGTGTAGACATTTATTGCTGTAGGGCCACGTCTGTCATTTTTATTGTCTTCATGACATCATGACTATGAGGAAAAAAGGTTTGTGGTCTCTCAGCCATGTTCACTATACAGACTAACCGACTTACACACAAACCCACAAGCAAGAGAGTGTTCCTGGGAATGAACCTGGTCTACCACCTGTGTGCTTGTATGTACGTGTTAGTTCATGCACACATATGTCTATAAGTGAGAGATGGCATGTATGACTAGCCTGCATTTTGTTATACACCCTTCACTACCTCCTCCAGAGTGCATTCACAGCTTTTTTCCACTTGCTTACTCATGTTTCATGTAATGAGACTCCATTTTCCACAACTCAGACCCCAAAACTGCACAAATATGTGTCAAAACAAACACGGTTTTCAAAACCTTGTCACATCCTCTCAAAATGCTTTTTTTTTGCCTAATTATTCGAGCAGCAATACAATGAACAGAGTCCCCCCACGGGTAAAAGTAACCCAAATCCTAGAATGACCCTAAATCTGTTGAATTCGTTTGTAACTAGATGCTCTGAATCAACACTACAATAACACACTTTATGAGCATTTTTACATGAATATTGAAAACCTGTTGTTCCGTGTGAATGACTGCTTTAGAATTTGTTAAAGAAAATTATATAGTGCTGTGAAAAAGTTCTTGCTTCCCAGTTTCTTCTATTTTTGCATATTTGTCACACTCAAATGTTTCAGATCATCAAACTACTTTTAATAGACAAAGATAACACAAGTAAACACAAAATGATGTTATTAAATGATGATTACATTTATTAAAGAAAAAATGCTATGTGTAAAAGTAACTACCCCCTTAGCTTCAACATCATCCAGCTAACCGAATCCAGTTGACTACTGGGTTCAATTTCACTAGACACACCCAGGCATGATCACTGCCAGACCTGTTGGATCACTTAAATAGAACCTGTCTGACAATGTGAAGCAGGCTAGAAGGTCTCAAAAAGGAGAATATGATGTCATGTTCTAAAGAGATTCAAATACAGGTGTGAAACAAGGTCATCGACATCTACCAGTCTGGAAAGGGTTACAAAGCCATTGCTAAGGCCCTGGGACTCAAACGTGGAACAGTGGTGAACCCTCCAAGGAGTGGCCGGTCCACCAAAAATTTCACCAAGAGCACAGAAGGTCACACAAGAACCCGAACGAACATCTAAAGAACTGGAAGCCTCACTTGCCTCAGTTCAAGTCAATGTAGAAAATTCCAAAATAAGAAAGACACTGAGCAAAAATGGCATCCATGGGAGAGCTGCAAGGCACAAACCAATGCTGACCAAAAAGTACACAGGCTTGTCTTGCATTTGCCAAAAACGTCTAGATTCCACCTTAAGAACATCATACCAACAGTCAAGCTGGTGGTGGTGGTAGTGTAATGGTCTGGGGCTACTTTGCTTCTGCATGACCTGGACAACCTGTCATAATTGATGAAATCATGAATTCTGCTCTCTATCAGAAAATCAAGATGGAGAATGTCCGCCTGTCAGTGTGTGACCTGAAGCTCAAGCGCTGTAGGGTTATGCAGCAGGACAATGATCCGAAGTACACAAGCAGGTCCACCTCTGAATGGCTCAAAAGAAACAAAATTAAGGAGTTGGAGTGGCCGAGTCAAAGTCTGACTTGAATTCCATTGAGATGCTGTGGGAAGACCTTAAATGGGGAGTTAATGCTCAAAAACCGTCCAAAGTAGCTGAATTAAAACAATTCTGTAAAGAAGAGCAGGCCTGAATTCCTCCACAGGGATGTCAAAGACTCAATGCAAGTTATTGCAAACGTTTGACTGCTGTTGTTACAGACAAGGGTGACAGAAAGACCGGATTAGAGTTGAAAAAGAGTATGGAGAAGGCAAGCAACTGCTCATGATCCAAAGCATTCTACCTCATGCGGCAAGCATGGTGGAGTTAGTGCTAATAGCATGTATGGCTGCCAACAGAACTGGTACACCTGTATTTATTGGTGATGTGACTGCTGTCAAAAGCAGCAAGATGAATTATGAAGTGTATAGGGCTACATTATCTGCTCAGAGATAACTCTGAACAGTTGAGATGGACAATGACCCAAAGAACACTGAGAAAGAAACCCAGGAGAACTTATTTAATTTGTCAACATCCAAATATTTATAGGCCTGACTGCATATGCCCAGTGCAGTGGTATGCCTAAAGGTGGGCTGGGAAGAGAAATTTGACTTGCCACCAAGGTGCACCCCTACAAAAGGTAGATGACAGGATATTAGTTTATCAGTCTTGGATAGGGTTGGATCTATATGGGCATATCATCTGTTGAATCTGGAGAAAATGCTTCTGTTTGACTAGATCCAAATTATGTGCATTCTGATTACTCATATCAATTCTCTATGCGCTGCCTGCAAAGTAAAACTTTCTGCAAAGCTGTGTTGTCACAAAAGAAAACTGTCATACCAGCAAAGTGAAGAAAGCTAGCGATCATATTGCTAACGCTAATATAATGGGTTGCTAGCTAAATACACTTGCTCACAATGTAGTGACATTTTTGAGCTAATGTTAGAATGCGCATGTTAATTTTGTTATTTAGGATTATTTAGAAGCCTATAGCAAAAAAAATAGCAACTAGCAGTCTGGCCTAATTTAGCACTGCAAGAATATACTTGGCGTTAGATCAACAACAATCCCCTTCCCACCTCCACTCAAATTCAAACACCCAAATACAATCAAAAATATTATTTACAAAGCAAAAAAAAGTGAAATGTATGTTGTTTCACCCTGTATGCAACATTATTTATATTTTCTCATGATGTGCTATATGATGTGCTGTTTGATTTATGCTCACTGTAGGTAAGCAAATAGTGATTTCCACAAGTGAGGTATAAATGACTGGCAGAATCTATGACCAAAGAGCTCTCACTGCAGACTGTCTCTATGTTCTGCAGTTCGTTTTTATATGTGCAAGTTGAGCGTAACAAAGAAACAGCGCTCTTATTTGGTTAGAAACAGTGGGGGACATTTAGCTTCAGCTTTGATTATTTGTGTATCAGATGTTCATGTCTGTGTGCAGGCAATTGGAAAAACTGCAAATGATGAGTTGAATGGTGCGGTATGTAGCCCACCCACACAGACAGGACCTTCAATCCCACTCATCATTCTCTATTGATTTACAGTAAGTAATAAAAAGTCTTTATGAGTCAGTGGGTTGCGCAAATGTCAAGTTTAGTGTGATCTCGATGAATGAATGAACTGAATGAATCTAAAAATGAATAGATTCAGTTTAAAATGATGATGGGAGCTAGCTCTGAATGCTGATTGATCATGTGAGAGTTGGCAAAGAGTGACAGATAAAAAAGTTGGCAACAGCAGCACCTCTGCAAATTGAGACAGGCCTCCCCACAGGGATCAGCCTACATCGCCACCCATGTAAGAGAGAAACACTCCTGTGGCTCAGTGTTGTATCATACTATATAGAGACCTTTTCAAGACTCAAGAAAGGCTGGTTAATAAAACGTAAGTGTGTGTGTTTAAGAGGTAGCTATAAGTGTGGCAGTAATGCAGGTACGCGTATGAGTGTCAGGCTGAGCTGAACTGAGAGAGTGAGAGTGAAATTGCTGGCAGCTCAGAGCAGTTCCATTGAATGCCCACAATGTGCCAGGCTCCAGCCAAGCCTCTGGCCCACAAGGGCCGTCTTCTCATGCCCTGTCACAGCCAGACGTACAGACTGTCCAGACTCCGGGCCGCCTATGTTTATGTAGCTACAGCATTGACTTGGAGGAAAAAAAACCCTTCACCCACTCTATTCTGACCCAGAATAATCAGTCCATGAATATTTGCACAAATTAAAGCAACATGATCAACAGACACAGCAACAGTGCTAAACATACATACTTCAGCCTACACATCACACTTACAGCTCAAGCACACAGCACTGTCTGAAAGGGGAATTCCACCAATCAAAATTTCTGCATAATTCAGTGGTTGAGATGTTAACAAAGTGATTCTGAGTGGTTTGATGTGAAACGGTGCACTGCAAAGAAACCTACTATCTTCTTTACAGAGACGCTAGCGGGAATCAGAAGTTGTGACGTGTACAAATATAGCCATTTTATTTACTATCCAGTGAACCTACACTTGTCTTGTAATGTTGAATACAATTCCACTAATTAAATATTTAATTTTTGCAAAAGCCACACACACACCAATGAGCCAAAACATTATTACCACTCACAGATGAAGTAAATAACACTCATTATCTCATAACAATGGAGCATGTCAAGGTCTGGGATATACTGTATGGTAAGTGAGCAAATCTGCAGTTAACATGTTGTATGCAGGACAAATGGGCAGGTGTGAAGACATGAGTGACTTTGAAAAGGGCCAAATCATTCTGGGCAAACGACTGGGTCAGAACATCTCCGAAACAAGGCCTGTGCAGTGAACCTAGTCAGCAGTAGTGAGTACCTACCAACAGTACCACAGACCAGTGAAAGGGTGCTAGGTGCCCAAGGCTCACTGATATGTGAGGGTAAACGAAAGCTATCCTGTCTGGTCCAAACTGACAGAAGGGCTGCTGTGGCACAAAAAGTCACAAAGGTTTCCATTAACGGTTACAGAAGGAATGTTTTAGTACATGGTGTATACTGTGTGCTACAATGTCTAAGCTGCTTATTCTTCTGGGTCGCTTATTATTGTTTTGTTTAATTATTGTAACAATAAAAGGTGACTGAAGTGTGAAGTGTATTGTAATCCATGTATTCCATGTATCCTAGATCAAAGCTAAAAACAGAGAATTTTCAGCTTTGCTATATCATGGTCTTTTTTAACACATCAAACAAATGCAAAATAGCACAAGAAATCTCACAAAATAATTTAAGAAATATCCTTATTTTTTACATTGATCTTGAAGGGTTAACTATACTTAAATATGCAGAACTAGAACTGAAGCAGGCACAAAAAAAAGGACTGGTCACTAGTAGTTCTTGGGGCACAGACTGAAAGTTCAGCATTTTCAAGAGGTCTGTTTATGAGATGAGGTAGTGGTACTTCAGTGGAACAGCTCAGCAGCAATCTGTTAAGCTTGTATCTTTGTTCTATGGTTATATAATTGAGAAAGATGTGAGCCTGTATTCTCTACATAGTAGACAATTATTGTGCAGTCACACTGGTACAGTGTCTGTGCAGATGCTTTGCTGGGAGAATGGAAATGTTGCACTTTTCACCAAAACTAACTTCTCAGGTATGCTTATTTTGTAATTCTGATGGCGAGCTCTCAAGCTTATTCATTCAGGGAAAGGGATGTTGGGGGCTCATGTTGGGGGAAAGATCTTTACATGAAAATATGAAACTCATAATGGTCACTTCACCATGTCAGGTGATTCACTTCCTCCTACGCCTACTCTCTCTACTACTGGCATTGCAACCCACCAGGATGGTTTTATATGCAAGTTTGTGAGTGGCTGCAAGTGCAGCTGCTGCTGTACACAGAGTACTGAAGAGAGCCTTGTTTTTAACAAAGAAGACACAAGAGGAGCCGGAAGAACTGTTGCGTGATAGGCTCTTTAAACATAAGTGAAATTGTGTAAAAGGTCTTTTGCTTCTAGAAAATGCTGTTGTTGCTAATAATACACGCACTCTGCATGTGCATGTTTACTCCAGCATCATTAGCCGATTGGTCAGTGCACCCTCACTGTTTATATCTGTGTACACAAACTTGACCACAGCACTTGACACAACACAACAAGTTAGCCAATCTTGGATTTTTGCAAAGATGTTTTAGGAACTATGCTGACCAAATATCACTTACTGACTCACACTTAATGTTTGCAATTGATTCACTTTTTAAAGTGAAGATTAAACATACACAGTAATCCTTCACAGTGTTAGTTTTCAGGAAAGTGTTTTGCTAAATCAGGGAAATGCCATAGTGGATATCTGGAAGCAATATAGAGCAAGTGTAGTTGCAAGTTTTGTCCATGAGAGGGCAGTTTGCTGGGTGGCAGCAATTGCCCTGGCCTTCTGCTGTCCTTACATAATTCTCTGGAAAGTTTTGTGCAGTCAAGGTGCGGAAAAATTAATTAAACCCTTCGCCTGCACTATTTTAAGACACGCTCAATCAAAAGCGAGGAATTCAGCTTTGCAGATACTAACATTCGGCTCCTCTGGGGAACAGATATGCATTGGGTTTTGGCAGCAGCGAATGAGCAAGCAGACCAAGCAGAATGTTTGGAAATTTTTCTCAACTGGTTTTATTTTAGGTTACCATCTAAAAATGGAAAATGGGACAGTTGGGAATTGTTTGGACGGTTTGCGGGAGACGTGTGAGACAGTTCTGTCCTGGAAAGTCAAATCTAAAATAATACCAGCATAGTACCCAGACAAAAACCCACAACAAATGTCACAACAACAATATATAATGGTGCTCCAACTACTCCAGCTTGACATAGGAACAACATCATTGAAAATCTAACATAATTCTTTTATAGATTGTGTGATGAACATATTGTCAATGTCATACCAAAACAGTTTTTTCTGTGTTTTATTATTATTATTATTTATTTATTTATTTATTCATTCATTTATTTATTTTACACTATTTGAAAATGCCAGCTGTACTTTTCATTGTGTGGACATTTCATAATGAATGCACCAAAAGAAATGGTCCAAAATTTATTAGGAATAAAATCACATTAAAGTTAATAAGTAAAGCCTTCTCTTATAAAACCTGCCATTTTGTTGATACAAAGTATTGTTAGGATAGTGACAACATATAAGTATTAAGAGTTTAAGAAAAGCTCTGATTTTAGTGCTTTTTTATTGTGTGGATGTTTACCATATGAACTCAAAATGTACTGTTACGTCAAGAGAGTAAGGTTGCATCCTGAACTACTGCTTTCAGAGCGAGAGAGACAGAAACAGAGTTTGTATAGAAGGTGAGTAGAGCTAAGGTTGTCCTGCTTTAATATGTTCCACATTGCCAGACTGAGCCCAGCAGGCCATGAGGTGTGTGTGTGTGTGTGTGTGTGTGTGTGTGTGTGTATATAAATGTGTGTGTTAGCGTATGTGCTGTGGGGGTGAAAAACTCTACATACACACATCCATCCATCCACTCCATCACAGTATTGGGCCCATGCTAAGCAGTCTGGGAGACCCCTTGTTGAGGGGTAAGAAGAAAAAAAATATTGGCAGGCTGCTCTGGGCTCTGAACCTTTACCAGCCCTTCCCCAGCCATCACTCAGAGCACAAGAGTGCAGATATAAAAGGTGTTGAGCTCTCTGGGGTGTTTGTTTAATAGAGAAGGCGGAGAAGAAAGTATTTTAAGGCTTTAGCTTTTAAGTTCTGGTTTGTTCTGGTGTGTAGTAAACCCTTGGGTTGTAATTTTTTTGGCCTGCGGTGACTGGGCCTGAATATGGATGGATAGATATTAGGGCCTGACTGATATGAACATTTTGTGGCCCAATACCAATTTTAAGGAGCTAAAAATTCTGATGACTGATATTGGCCAATATCATTTCATGTCCACGTTAGATTTTCACTTTATACTCCAGTAGTTTTAGTTTACAGGCCCATAACCCATATTTTTCCTGTATGGTATTTAATTTAGTGAGGTTTCCATATAAGGTATGTATGATTTTGTTTATCAAAACTTTTCATAATTCATTTTTATACGACCATTTTCCAAACTCTTTATCTCTTAGAATTAAACTGGCAGTTTTAGCTACTGTGCCTTTGAGACTGACATATGCAAATTAGCTTTTTTCTGACTGGTTGTCCTTTTGTGCTAAACTCAAAAAGCAGTCTGGGCTGAAACACTCCTTATAACTTCAGCATGAATGGGTGGAGTGAAACTGCTGTAGGCTTAATAGGCTGATTTATGTAAATGGAAACAGTGAATTTGATACAGGACGTTTTTTTGCAGCTTAGTTTCCATATATTGACTGGGGCGTGAACTGTACATATTAAAATTTTAACACTTTTTACATACTTTATCTCTTTTTAATATCTTATTTTATGTTTTCAGTAAACGATGATGAAAATTCAGTTTAAGGGCCCTTTAAATATGTGATAAGGGCCCTTTATTATGGCTGATATGACTTTTAGGCTAATATGATTGTCAGTTATCCATTTTTAATTCTGAAATATGACTGTCATTTCAGGTATTTTGAATACGTATTCAGACAGCAAAAATTGAGTATCGATATTCGGTCCACATTACAATATAAAAAAGGGGATTCGGAGAATAGTTTTTACCTTTTACAATTTTTGTACTTCAGAATATCCTAAATACAAAAACAGTCAACATTAATGCTTCTTCATTAAGTAACTTAATATCAGTGCACAAGGTGTAGTAAACACACTTGTTAGGTGAATTCTAAAGATGAACTCAACAAAAAGCTTTATTGCAAACACTGAACTAAAGCATGAGAAGACTGACAAATCAATGTGAAGAGCCAGTTATTTATCTCAACACTACTAAGCTCTTTTGAGGGGTGATGGAACAGTAGTGGACATATTCTGGAGTGATAAATTTAGCATCAGTGCTTTAATAGACCCGTGAGAGCATTTAGTGGCATGATGTTACATACATGTCATTAAGTAAAAACTGCATAGTTACCCACTTAGTCAAATTGCAAAGTTACCCACATAGTCAAATTAGCAAACCTTTGTTACGGTGAATTGTTTATAGAAAATGTTTCTAGAGAATATTTATTAATTTATTAATCAATTCATTTGGATTTTCTAGTATGGTGAATTTTAGTAAGAGCTAAACAACATAGATTTGGGAAAAAACAAACAAAGCTTAAAATAAAAAACATTTTGTTTTACACGGCCTATGATCCAAATAAAAACTATATTTTTAACATATTTACATATGTATACACCGATCAGGCATAACATTATGACCACCTCCTTGTTTCTACGCTCATTGTCCATTTTATCAGCTCTACTTACTATATAGGTGCAATTTGTAGTTCTACAATTACAGACTGTAGTCCATCTGTTTCTCTGCATACTTTGTTAGCCCCCGCCACACTGATGTGGTGGTGGTGTGTTAGTGTGTGTTGTGCCAGTCTGAGTGGATCAGACACAGCAGTGCTGCTGGAGTTTTTAAACACTGTGTCCACTCACTGTCCACTCTATTAGACACTCCTACCTTGTCAGTCCACCTTGTAGATGTAAAGTCAGAGACGATAGCTCATCTGCTGCTGCAGTTTGTGTTGGTCATCCTCTAGTCCTTCATCAGTGGTCACAAGACGCTGCCCACAGAACACTGTGGACTGTATAGTTTTGGTTGGTGGACTATTCTCAGTCCATCAGTGACACTGAGGTGTTTAAAAACTCCAGCAGCACTGCTGTGTCTGATCCACTCAGACCAGTGCAACACACACTAACACTCCACCACCACATCAGTGTTACTGCAGTGCTGAGAATGATCCATCACCCAAATAGTACCTGCTCTGTGAGGGTCCATGGGGGTCCTGACCACTGAAGAACAGGGTAAAAGGGGGCTAACAAAGTATGCAGAGAAACAGATTGAGCTGATAAAATGGACAATGAGCATAGAAACAAGGAGGTGGTCATAATGTTATGCCTGATTGGTGTATAGCTTTAATGAGGGTCCCCCAATTCATATTATTAATCAGAATTACTCACGTTTGTGTAGTTCATGATCACATTTGTATTGTTTGCTCTAAATTGACAGTAAGAAAAGATATTTTGCATTTACACAACAGTGCTACTGATATTACTATGAGTGGACAAAATAACCTTGAATGTGAATGCAGGGTGAATATGATAATGGGATGAATGCAATTTCCAATTTTCAACACTGACTCCAATGAGTGTAAAAGTGGCTGCAAGTTTCAACTCTTGCGTGTGTGTAGACTGACTCTCATATAGCTAGATTACATCTTGTTTCACGGGGAACTGGATACTTCAGCTCTGCTACTGCTTTGATCGTGTCCTGGTTATTGATAGTTTTCCAAGCGAGCACTACTCGTATTGCCGCCATCAGTGTTGTGTTTTGCCTGTAAATGATGTTTTGGACTTCACGAACTTCAGTGATAAACAAATTTACGGCATGTCAATAGCTTAAAGTAACGTTTTTCAAGAGAGCCATCAGTGGAACCATTTAAAAGCTGTGTATGAAGGACATTGCAACAACGGCAGAGTTTTAGCAACAGCAAGCAGCTCGACTTCAGGCTGGAACTATGGATGGTTTAAAGGCTCAAATTAGGAAAATGTGTTAAGAGCACTGAAAAAAGTGAGGGCCATCAATAACTTATGGCTTTATCGCTTTATTAACATGTTAACTTTGTTATTACTTATTGTAACAGAACACATTACTGTGAATACATTTAGAACAGTGTATTCAGTATTTAGCCATTACTTCTTTTTTAAAGTGTTCTGTCTAACTCTGTATCTCAATATTCATGTTTCTTACAGTCTTAAATAATGTAAATGTTTAAGGACTCAGGGCAGGGCTACCCAGAATTAGCATTTTTAGTTTCAGGTAATCACCTCTCATTATTGTTTTTTTGTGTGTGTTAAAACATGGTATTTTCCTTCTCAAGTTTAGATTTGGGAACACTTTACATGTTTTTGTTATTTTAACTATGATCTCCTTTTTTTGCTGTCATATAGTTGTCAGCAACATGGGAGTCCCTTATATTGCACATAACTGTCAAAAATTCCACATCATCATCAAGAGTTCACAGTTTTGAAACCTAGCAAAGCCATAACTGAAAACCAGCAGACACTATCAGCCAGTCATCAAGATCAGCCAAGTGATGTATCTGTCAGGCTCTAATAGCTATAATCCATGAATTAAAGAGAATTCTACAGCTGACAGATATCCAATTACAGCTTAACATAGTCTGAATTGAGATATCTGATTCAAGATTCAGTGTGCGGATCAGATCACTACTGGTCATGCTCTTACGCATTTGTTCTCTCACGTGCCATTTCTATTTCTCTCTCTAGTACAGTTTATGTTCACAACAAAGCCTAACTATCGGTCTTTCTAACTGTTCACCATGGACAAATTAAAAAAAAAAAAAAATCTTGCTAAAGGGTGTTTAAAATTCCAAATGAGTCAGGGATGTCTTCACTAAGGAAACATTCTAACCTGTGTTAGAGGTTACAATAGTATTTTAAGCTATGATTGTAGGGGGTCTGGTGCGTCATCTCTTTAGCACTACAATGACCATGGATGTGGCCACTCCGCAGTAGTGCAAGTGGCACTGGCAGCGTTGCCAACTCTTATAATTTTGGTGTAAGACAAATTTCGGTCTTTTCTCAAGCTTTTACACTGTGCAAAGAATCTCAAGCCAACCAAGCTATGCCATGTTTTTTGTGCATAATGCAGCTCCGCCTATTTAATGTCATTAGTGCAAGTAGAATACGTGCGTAGTGAAGACAAAACAGGAATGTCTGCGTTCGCTCTCGCTCCAAGATCACCCCATACCAGTCGATCCCATGAGCGAAACACCTGCTGCAGCTCCACTCAGCTCCTGATGCGCTCAAGTTCATCTTCTGCTGCTGACAGTGTTCAGGTAGTTACTCAAAAAAGTAATCCATTACAAATTACTAATTACTTCTCTCATAATGTAATGGGATTACTTTACTCCCTATTTCCTGGAATAAAGTTCATTCAAAGCTCTCATTACCCATTACTTTACTTCTCTAAGACACTTACCAATCTGGAATAGCAAAGAAATACAAGGAGAACTTTATTTCATACTTTATTTGGAGAAAAGCAATAACAGTAAACCCTGCTATTTTAAAACCTAGAAATAAGTCAGTAGAAACAGTTCAAAGCATCACGTGCTAGGTTGGAGCTGGGTTAGAGCAAAAGTGTGGAGCAGCTGGGCGTTGTATGGGCCTACTGATGTCAAATTAGTTTTAGGCAGTGTAACAAAGGATTCACATTTGTGCATTTTGCACACTTTGAGCGAAAAAATTAAATCTCAATTCAGTCTCACTCTAGATACCAAAAAATTTACCAGTCAGGCCCAGTGTGAAAATTGCTGGTACATTTGGTTTTTGGTGTTCAGGCTAATTTTGTGAAAGGGGAAAAAATAGCAATATAAAAGCATGGGTTGTGGCTTCTTTACCTTTTTCATTTTTGTTTTTACAAAGCTGTCACATAAAAGCAATACAACGCTCAGTTATATGTCATTTATGATATGCTCCCACTAATGTTCCTCTGTTTAATTAGTTAAGCCAACACAAGTGTGAGATCTCAGAACACTAACTAGTTAGAACTCCCAGTATTACTTTTACATTGTTTGGCTGTTTTTGTCATTAGAGTGAGAACACAGGCAGTTCTCTGTCATTCTCCAGTCTCTCTGCAGTTTATCTGTCGTGTATGAACTAAAGTAGGCTTAATGTGAGCTCATGACTTCACAGTTCTGGCTCTGCACTGTTGTATTATGTGTTGTCTCTCAGTTCCCCCTCCCCACCCCCTGCGTACATTTGGTGGATGTGAACCAAGCTGCAGATGAATTACTTTTACTCCCAGCATCGTTTCTGATCAGCGCTCCGGCGTCTAATTGGCTCCAAGGCCCCCCGGAGTGACTGGCTGCCCCTGACTCAGGATCAGTTGTCTTGGCATAGCGGCATAATGGATGCAGACCACACAGGGCTTTAGCTCTTACAGTGCAAGTCGCAGCAATTTCCTCTTGTAAATATTTTGTGCTGTTTGAGTCTGCCAAGCTGTCAGTATGTGTGCAAGCAGCCCGTGTGTTCATGTGAGCGAGGGTGCAGTGTGTGTATGTGTGTGTGAACCCATTCTCACACTGCACACAGCAGAGCCTAAGGGTGTGCTTTTATTAAAATGATGTCTGTAAGATGCTGCCTTTCATGTGGTACGTACCTAATTCCAGATATGTCTTGGTATTCATTCACAGGACTGTATAAATCATGTACACTAGAAGTCTTGTTTGAGTTTATGAGAATAATTTCCAGCTGTAATTGGGGAATTTGATGCATAACTTTGGTTAGCATACATTTGATTCCTTGAGCCAATACACAAATTACAATACTGTATTACAAGTCTATAGTAATATTGTAATTATATTCAAAAGAAACCCATAAAACTAGGTTTGTTTTAGGTCGCGCTGCAATACTAACAGCAGGAGTGAGACTCTTCCCCGACAGTCCATTATATTCAGGTGAGTTACACAGGCAAATGTCTCTCATCAAAGCTTCTATAAACTCCAGGGAGGAAAACTCTTGTGGTTCTAAATCACATGCCTCGAGCTTTCTTGAATTTTTACATTTTTAACTAATGATGACCATGACATGGTTCATGTCATGATGAAAGTAAAACATGATTTATATGTATACAGCAAGTGAAGCGAGCGAGTGACAATGACAAAACCAGAACACCACCATTATAATCAACAAAGCTGTTTACACAATCTGTGATCATCAGAGCTACGTGCAGCGATGCAATGAACCACTTTTAATGCACTTCCCCTTTCTAGATTTGTCACGTCGCATCACACTTATGCTCTACCTCAACAAAACTGGATAAGGAGAAACCAATCTATGGAAAAAAAGAAAGTTGTATGACCTTTCCTCTTAATATTATAATAAGAAATGTTAGTTTATATATAAAATATATAGTTAAAAGTTAGAAAAGGTCAGGTCATTAAAGGGGAATTACACTAACTTTACAAAATATCTGAATAATGAAACGTCATTCAGAGTGGTCTGTAGTGAAATATGCCATTCTAGGGAAACTTACCAAATCAAAATTGTTCACAATTGGTAGTGATAGGAATCTGAAGAATTAAATGTCTCTAAAATTTATCTAAAAGAAAGTTTTTATAGGTAAAGGTTATGAATACACACTGTCTGATGCCTGGTGCATTGTTTTAAGATAAGTTATTGGCCTGCAACATAAAGTCCAATCATAGTGGAGAGGTACATGCAAGATGATAAGGTAAAACAGTACTCAAAGAGAAAACTTATTTTTCATATTTACCACTATTTATTAATATTACACATCACAACCCATGTTTCTCTACAAAGCACCACTTTACATCAAACCACTCTGAATGATTTTGTTTATATCTAAACAACTGAATTATGCAGGAATTTTGTAAAATCTGTAGAATTCCCACTACGTGTTAGTCACATAAGTATCCACTTGTGATACAGATACTGCATTTAAATTTATTACACACTTCCAAAATATGCAGATAACAACAGCCTAATTTTGCATAATGGATTTACAAGTAATTTAAGTAACACAGCTACTCATTTTGCAGCCAAAGTTGATTTATTATTATTTCAATCTCAGATTCCTTGGCCTTTGCTCATTTTCTGTGAAGAACATGTAAAATAACACACTTTCAGTGATTTCACACTGTACACACCCAACACGTTTATATTACACATGTAGTGTTGGGGTAAACCTGCGGAGAATAGAGGCACGGAGGTGCTGTGTCACTTCACTCTGTTCTCCTCATACATGGCCTGCTGTTAGTGTGTGTGTGTCTGTGTGTGTATGTGTTTGTATATGTGTGCATGTGTGCGAGCATGGACTACATGGACAGGCTGCTGACTGGCTACAGCCGCTAAAAGAGAACCCTACGCTGGCCACTTGTGGCATTTTAAACAGCTGGTATTTTTACATGAATTGTTATGTTTATGATTTAAGAAATCAATAACGCAATGGGTCCACCAGACCACTGAATAACAAAAACATGAACACCACACAAGGTTAAACACTTGCTTGCTGTTCTTGCACAACGATTTCAAGATCTTTACTACTTATACTTGTTTTTTATACTTTCCCAAAAGCCCAAACATGGGTTTAGAGAAATATTTTGTGCTTTTCACTTTCAGTTTAATTTATTAGAGTAGACTTTTGCCAGTTTCAGGGTATACACTAATACAAAAAAAGATTTGAACTGAACTACAAATTTAATCTAAATATGACATGTTGTTGACAAAATGTCTTTATTTTGTTGGCTGAATGTTTTTATTATGACATAGCGATTGATTCATGCCTAAAATGTAATGATAATCAATAAATTAAAGAATACATTCAGAAAATTTGTTTGCCCAAAGACTACAAACTAATAACAGGGGAATGATCTATACAGTTCTAAGTGCACTCTTTCAACTCAATATCCTCATCCTCATCTAATATCTGGATATTTTCAAAAATATTTATTCCTCTGTTTTCTAAGAAATCTTTGTCCTTATCCACCTTATCCACAATTTTGGAAAATCTTTACATCCACACTAGAATGCAAAAATTACTCAAAAATGCTCACATGAACATCAGCCTGGAAGAGGGCAATGATACCTCATAAAATTGTGCCTTAAGAATGACATTGTGAGCATGTGCACTGCACAAAATACAGTGTGTGCCACAACGCTGAAGAGGAGATTTCCTAACAAAGTGACAGCGACATGTTACAATCACAAAAACCCACACAAAATCAGACTACTGTAATTTGATATTTCACACAGATTCAAAGTCCGATTCCTGACAGAAAATAAATGCTTAAAAAGTGAAAGAAGGCACACCACTTGCTGCTGTGAGGTTGTTTATGGTGGCATGGCTACACCACTGTCTCTTAAACACCCACACAGTCCTGATCAGGCAGAGAAGCTACATTTTTTATGCTTTTCACTCCATTTGAATAATGGAGTCAGTTTTTTTTTCAAATATGACTTTTGTTAATATTAATCATCAGTTCACGTCTTTAGAATCATTAAGGTATCTTTAATATTTGCAATTGAGTTGACACTCACTCCGTGCTATGGTTTAATGATAAAAAAAAAGCTAAATTCAGTTGTAAACATGTTATCACCTCCAAATTGTCAGCCACATTTTGACCATCCACACAAAATGACTGAAAATGAATGTCCAACCTTGAGAGGTTTCCCAAAATTCTGTTTTCTGTGACCAAAAAATATTTGTGTAGACAGGAGGCCACAGAAAAACCTGTTTTCAAAAAAACCCAGACTCGTGCGGATGGGGATTGACATTTTAACAAAGCAACTTTGAGGTCTGGTAACAGACTTATGTTGAGCAAGATAAGAATGATAGAAGTGAGGAAAGATGCCTTGAAATGGGATTAGAACCTTAGAAATGGGATTGGAACCCATCTTTCTCTGGAAGGCCCTGGATAGTGAAGTTACTGGAAAGGAAAAATGGATAAAAGAGCAGGAGTAAAAAAAAGAGAGGCCTTTGAACCATCCAGAGGAAAAATGTAGAAGATGAGCTGGTAACCAGTATTATGTAATCAGGACTGCTGGTTAATGCTCCCGCACTACAGGACAAGGAGAAAGGGATTGCACATTTTTTTGTACAACACAAATAAAAAGTAATTCCAAAGCACGTAATAATTACATAATAATGGGTCAAATGCCATGCATAAAGACCAACACTGATCATTTGTGTGTCTTTTTTATGGACTACGCTACAACGCTCTTTCATAACTGTATGTGTCCAAATAAAGTCATAGTAAGGAAAGAAAAGCAGGGTGCCAAGTTTTTTTGAAAAGTCATGATGATATATCAAAGTGTAACGGCATCAGAATATTCCCCTTTGGAGCTGCAGGAGAGAAAAAAACAGCTTGATTAATGAACAGGAGAAAAGCATGGACAGCCTATTACAGCCACCTCTCCACGATCACTCTCCACCTTTTTTAAAGAAGCTTCTCAGAAATGCAAAACACTGGAAGAGGACCCCTGAAATAATGACCACTTTGCTGTCCTGTAGCCACAGGCTCTTAAAGAAAGAGCTGTGCCATATTTACCCTGGACTGCACAGCGCTAGAGAGAGCTTAACTTTACCCACAACACCCGAAGCAGTCACGTTCCCTCCCTGGTCCAGCAAATCTGCAGCACTGCTTCCGATTGCCGTGAAGAAACATTCAGGGCTCGGCTTAATGTGGAACAAATGGGTGAACCAATTAGGTCTTTCCTTGATGATAATCAGTCTCTCATTTACATGCAATGGTTTGTGACCTGACCAGCTGTCAAGTCTCACTTACCTTGGTTACTGTTTCCAGGCAAGACAAACAATACCTGCAAACTGCAAATATCCCAGGGGACACCTCACTTTAATGTTTGTTTTCATTTTCTAACATTTACTAAAGGTACTTTAAGTTAATTGTAAGACTGCAGGAATTCTATTATTGGCTCCATTAACTTCATGCCTGAAAGCGCAGCTGGCTCACAATCTTTTCTAATGGAGTAATCTCTATTCTGGCTCACTTCAGATATATGTCTCATATGCAGTGTGTCTTCATTTTAAACTGGATTTGCTTATTAATTTTTCTAAAACGATTTCTGGTTTTGTCTGCTTTTCATTAAAAAGCTTAGCAAAAGATGCAGCTCTGTCAGAGTCAGTTAATGTCAGCAAAAGAACTTTGCTATGAATTTAACTGGTGAAATTAATTTGCTTAAAACATTTTTTACATTTTTCCTGCAGTTTCTTTCTTTTTTTTTTGGTTTGAAGGAGCTTTTTAATTTGAGAAAAGCAAGAGAAATGAAATGAATATAAAACCATTCAATGTATTTCTCTTTTCAAGAGATATCTATCACTAACAAGCAAACCTCTTACATCTCCATGTCACATCGTCATGGCCTTTCTCAACAGCACAGCTACAAGCACAAATACTAAACAGGACATTTAATGCCTGCCTAGGACTTAATACACTTATAATGATTTAGTTGTCTTTGGAGGAGAGGCATTTTTTTTCCAAAGATGAAATTTTGATTTGAACACAACATAATTTCAGCAAACCACTTTGGCATAACTTTGTAGTTTCAAATTCCTCGGACGTTCTCTGGCAGGGTCTTTTTTTTAATCCAGCATGAGCACTGAGTATCTGTCACCCACTGTGAATGATGAATTATGGAGAGTGAGAGGGAGAAGACTGGGACTGGCCACAGGTTCTACACCGCAGACCAAAATGACAGAGGTCATAACATGCCTCCATGTCAGGAAATAAGACTTATGGCTTGGCCTGCCAGGATTACTTTATAAACACTGCGTGCGGGGAATCACTCCGGGTTACGCTCCTCGTAAAATTGAGGGTATATTTGGAAAGGTCTAGTTTGCACACTGCTCTTTTAGAACGCATCTCTCCGAATAGAAACTGAACCATGGAATGGTGACGAGAGATTTGGCTTGACAGCGCCAACCTTTAGCGCTGACGTATGTCTCTGGGCTGGTCCGGCAGGCGTAGTGGTGGATGACAGGCTGGAAGTTAAAGGCTATCTTTCCCCTTAGCCAGTAACAGAGGACCACCACTGGCCACCACACCCACTGGCCCTGTGACGAGGACCATGATTCAGTTATGTCTGGTACTCATGCACTCTGAAATAACAGAACAACTCCTCAAATAGCATAACAACTCAAAACTGACCATGAGCGTCCTAAAAATGGACAGCGAACTTTTATGACGTCAGGTGCCTGCGGTCGTATTATAGGATTAACGTCACGTTTGATCTTCAGATCATCAGAAATCCATCCACAAACTTCTCTATTTGTTTCTCAGTGACAGAAATACGTCATCATGTCATGCTGTGCGTTTACACAAATCCCCTGGATGAGTGCTAGTGGGGTGTACTCATCGAGTGATGACACTTGACCTATGCGTCAGGTATCTGGTGTCCTTTTCCCACCATCTTTCTCAGAGTCTGTGAAAACACGTCTGGGGGAATGTGTTTGCTTTCATACATTTTCAGGACAAAATGTCTTTTTTTTGCAGGAATACCAGAAAAAAAACAAGGACAACCCACAATGTCAGGACTCACAAAATGCTCCTGACAAGTTAAAATGATTAAAAAAATACATATTTAAAACTGCAAATTTAAAACTTAAAAAACACATTTTTTGTTTTTCTTTAAACTGTAAAAACAGGATAGGAATTAAGCAAAGAGTAAAGTAGCCTAAACCCATACTCAGGCAAAAGTTAAAATACTTGGGTAAATTACTGACTCAAGTAAAAGTAATTAAAAATAATTTGAGTTTTGAGAAGTACAAAAGCATCAGGTCATAAAAACTAGGTGTTGAGTAACTTGAACTGAGTAACTTACTGTGGAACTTCTCAGTAAATCCAGCATCTATCAGCATAGGAAGAGAATTTTGTTACGCTCTGTTCTTCTCTTTTTGGGATTCTTTTAGTCTAAAAGAAAATCCTAAAGCTCAAACGTGTGACCAATTACAAAGCAGTACGGACGCTGTCACCAACAAAACATTATGAAATTTAACACAAAAAAAGGAATGATCTGAGTAAAAAGTAGATTCCTTTACTCACTAATATACTGTGGAAGTGCAGAGGTAAAAGTATCATGACTTTTACCAGCAAAAGCAAATGTTTGCACAGATAAATGGTTTTAAATAATGTGCATAGGAGCCTTTTTACAATTATGCACATTGCTGTCAGATCAAAATCCACTAACTCCATTTCTTTCTTTTTTTTAATAACAGCAGTTGTTCTTCACATTGTGTGAACATTTCATGACAAATGGACTAAAGAAAGTCCAAAACCACTATTTTTTTTTACTTCTTCTGAAAAGTTTTGTTCAGATCTCACCTACATTATAACATTACACAAACATTATACGAATGGAACATATATATGACCCCACATTCTAACACGTGTGAGTGAGTGTGCGTGTATTAGGCTGTTCTGGCCTGTACCCATCGTATCAGCTTTCTGCAGATTCTCCACAAACTTGCCATCTTTTGCCATTAGCCAAAACCACTGCACAGTTTGGCACTGTTTTTGTCTGCCTGCCCTGACGATTAGTTTAATTCGAAAGTTAGGCACTTGCTCATTTGTTCGGTACGTGCGTGTGTCGAGGGTCTTGAGAAACACCCGCAACCAACCGGCCTCCATAGGGGGCATCTGGCGCCACTCAGGACTTTTTGGTTGGCACTCACCAGCGACTGGCAATTATGCTGCCATGTGTTGAAAAGTAAAACAAACAGGAATAATTGGCAAGGGAACCACTGGCAAAACAGAGAGACAGAGAAAGACAGACCTACAGAGAGAGAGAGAAAGAGAGAGAGAGAAAGAGAGAGAGAGAGAGAGAGAGAGAGAGGGAGAGAGATGTAAGTAGTAGTAGTAGAGATGTGGCTGTTAGCAGCACTTCACTGCCTCTGTTCTCAGTCATTCCACAGCTTCATAATCCAACACAGCGCAAGCACACCTGCAATGATGTTTACTGTGAGATATCAAGACACATCAGCAGCTTCCAGGCATGTTATATATTTTTGATAACTAAGTCTAGAAATTTTCTGAAGTTCTGAGTTGCAAAATGGATCAGAACAATATGCTTATCAGGGGCCGTGATACAGAAACTTCCAGTTTTCGTCTTAAGATTTGACAGGTCAAGATAAGATTAGAAGATAAAAAGAAGCAAATCTCATCTTAATTTAGGAATCTTATCTTATCTTACAGCATCTTATCTCAAGTTAGGAAATCCTAACTTATTTGATTAAAGACAATCAACTATCATGTCTGTTACCAAGCAACCAACCATACACACACAGCTGAAATGTAAACATGTAATCAAAATAATCAAGATAATTAGCCAGACAGCAATAGCTACTGTTACTCAGGTAAAAAAGGTCAAAGTAAACTAAAGTGCAATAAACTTGAAGTTAAGAATATTGTGTAAGTGCTTTGTGCTGTTTATCAAAGTCTCGTCACTCCACAGTTTCAGTTTCCCAAACGCTGACCACTCAGTATTCCGGCTAATAAAAAGACACACGTTGAGCTCTGTCTCTTCATTTTTCACCAGCATCACTGTAATATTTTATCTGACGAGTTTTCATCGACATTAACACAAAAAGGTAATAAGAAGGGATGGTGGAGATCATGTCTGCAGTTTCTGAGGTTTTTAAAATGCTGTTAGAAAAAAACCCACAAGTCAAAGAACAGTTTTCTGTGTAGATTTATGTAACATCATTCTGCTAGTTCTAGTGAACTATGCTGCCTGTCACTGCATAAAACAACAGAAACAGATGGTTAAAACAGAAGTCCTCCTAAGACTCCTCTGGTGATGTTTTAAAGTTAGGACAGAGTTTAGGAAGTTGTCTAGTTAGGATGTTTCTGTAATACAGTTTTCGTATCTGGAGTTAGGATAAGACTATGAACTTAAGAACTGTTGTTCTGTAATAGCTTCTGTCCTAAATTCAGTCCTAACTGAAGATGTCATGGTGACTAAGCAGATAAGATTTCAGAGTTAAGAAGTTTCTGTAATACAGCCCCAGATCTTTTTTTGAAGCAGTATAACTCAGTACACTAATCATGAAACACATTTAAAGAAGCACAATTGAGTCTCTCTTAATATCGATGCCGTGACACTTAACCACCTAGACAAAGACATCAAACATGAGCTATATTCCAAAACCTAGGCTGTGGTCTCAGCGGGCTGCATCTCCAGGCCACGGCAACATCAAAGACTGTTCCAATCAAAAGGATCTTTCCAATACAGCTGAGAAAATTCTGGAGGAAGCTACCAGAGTATTCTGTCACCAATCATTCTTTGTGCAAGCATCTGGCTCTGTTTCTTCAAATGAAACACTGGCAGATGAAAACAACTACTACACATTGTTTAAAAAGTAAAATATGCATATTCTATTTCTTTGGTTGTTTATCTCCTTAAAAGTATGTTACTAAATGGGTTCAGTGAATTAAACAGTTTTTAGCTTGCAGGATAGTGTTTAATTACAATAAAAAAATAAAAATCTTTTACTCTCCACACTCATGCAGGACGAAGAGAGGTAGGTAAAGAGTAAGTAAACAGCCCTCATTACTCTGCTAGTTAATCAGTGGCCGTGCGCTCTGTGGGATGGCGCTGAGTACGTCACTGTACATGACAAGGAATGCACTCATGATTTGTACAGTTTAATGGCATGTTATCATGTTATCCATCTTTGCTAGTTCTGCTAGTTTCTCTGTACTTGGTTAGATGATGTCGTATCTGGTTAGTGAACTAAAAGTTTTTACTTTGCTTCCGCAAGAGTCATGTTACTTTTACAAATTCGCAAATGATGTTTGTTTGATGTGAGGCAGTAAAAAACGTTCAGACTGACATGTTCCTTTAAGCACACAGTGGAATTTGGGTCATATATTTTGCAAAACTGACCAGCTCTCAGTAAATTTAATTTAATTTGAAGAAATGCAGAAAATCTGCAAATTCTAAACTACAGCCCATCAATTCTCTCATGCATAATCCTATTCTATTACTGGGGCTAGAAAATGTGTGTTTTGAACCACAGAGTAAAGGCTACAGTCGTATGCAAAAGTCTGAACGCTCATGGTCAAATGATGTTTTAGTCTTTTGCACAGGCCATTTTTTTCCCAATGTGTTAAAATTCAGGAAAAATGGTGCATTACATGTGTGTTCTCTGTAGAGCAGGGGTGTCAAACTCAACCACTAAAAGGGCCATATTAAAAAATCTCAGCAAATCTGTGGGCCAGCTGTGCTTTTATTTCATTTTTACTTAACATTTTGCCATGACCCGAGCGGGCCACTGTTTATTCAAAATATGCCAAAACTGCAACAGTAAAATAAGCATAAAATACTTATTCAAAAATAATTCTAAATAAAAATAAATTGTTTTAGGTATTTTTTTTTAAACTGCCTATTTGCTTGATCTAGACACCAGGCATCTTTACTTTTCGTGTAACCACTGGCCCAGAGATTGTTGTTGGGGGTCAAAACGTACAGTATGTTGCATGCTGGGGATTTGTAGTGCATCTCAGGGTGAAACGGGCTAATAATAACAGAGAATTAAAATAATTTTGCGAGGCAAGGACTGTGTCACAGGCCTGACTTGGCCCATGGGCCTTGTGTTTGACACATTTGATTTAGAGGCTGTGTACTGATTTTTACTTACAAAATCAACAAAGATGTAATTTGTAAAAATAATCATGGTTAAAGAGAGATCTGCCTGTATTTATAAAGACGGTGACGTTAAAAAAAATCTTTTCATCATACCATGTGCTATGCAAGACTATGACAGCTCCCAACACAGTTAAGAATTTTCAAGACTTCTTCTGGAAATCTCTGTGTTAGGATGGCTTTTCACTGTGCAAATTTTCATGCAACTTACATTGTCTGAACTAGAGTTACATAATGTAAACTATCTTGCAACTCATTTGAAACTCAGCCAAAACAGTTGCAAGTGTCTCAACTTCGGTGAACAATTTTCAAGAAACAGCTAATTAACATGCCAATAATGCATCAGGTAATCACATCGAATGACACGTTCAAACTATTCATTTTTCCAGAGCAAAAGTTCAAAAGGAGACCCCACTCTACTGACTCAAGACATTTCTGTAAATAACTGCGTTAACTAGCCAGTCAACACTGACAGCCATTAAGAACTGCTTTTGCCATTGTTTTTTCTTCTTTGTTATCCGGCTGTTCTGGTGATCTTCAGAAGGGGAGACTAAGATTCACTTTTCAGTGAACGGGATGTACATCAGGCACAGGATGAGTGAGACATCACACAAGGTACAACCATAATGGCTACTTCAACATTAATTTTCAAAGGTCTGACATATCGCTGCTGTCTAAAAAAAACATCTCCAAATTGATAAAGGCACAAATGTTCTTTCCTTTCAATGTAAGTTAATGTAAAAAGATTTCATTTCGTTTACTCAAATTAGGTATTGGAGCAAAAAAATAAAAAACAAAAAAAAAATATATATTTTTTTTTTGGACACCAAAGATACCTGACGGATGAAAACTCAAATATATAGTAAAGAACCACAGATAGACAGATTAAAGACAGTTCTATATATAGATATGGGGAAAATGGCAATGGAAGTTAGACAAAATATACAAAGTTGATAAAAATGTTGCAAATTGCTTAGTGTAACTGTCCAATGGCATGAAAATTTGGTTGCTGACAACTCACAACATACAACTAGTTGCATAAAGCTTTCACTGAGTAAAGCCAGCCTTAGAATAATTTGTGCAAAAACATTGTCATAAGTGGGAATAAATGATATTGTATTATTAAATGGAATGTGACAAAAAGACAATATAATAATGAATTTGTCAACTGTCAATTTGGACATGCTAATATTCTGACAATAATTACCATATGACATGTCATGCAGTGATAGCGTGGACTTCATTTACTGAATGGATTCAAATAATTAAGGCTGACCATAGATGGCTGTAGATGTCATCCTAACATCTACAGCACCTGCTCCACAAAGGCAGTTGAGAACAGGCTAGCTTTTAATAACTTCCCTGATCTACTCTTTCAGTTGCATGACATCCAGTGCATAGCAAGAGAAATTATTTCCTTTTAATAGCATTATTGCCTTTACAGTCTGATCTCAGTCTGTTCTCAATAATAATTTACAGAAGTATGGGTATGCATATATGTCCGCACACATGTGAATGCATGCATCTGTGTATATGAGATCTATGGTCTAGAAATCCTTAATGAAGTTTTCCTGTTACAACAAGCCAACACAAGGTGAATTGCAACATACAATCAACTGCGAGCCAGAAGAAAATATCCAGAGCAGCAACATGAGCAAGGAACATGAAAAAAAGAAACCTTCACAGCTACTATTCCTGTCATTCAGCCAACTCAGCAAGTACTAAGTGAAAGATAATACCATATAGTCTCTTCCCTACTAAAACTAGAAAATGTCGCAAGGACCATAACCCTTGGCTCAGGCTGATGATAGCACAAATCGAACAATTTATGATCCAATAAAGTGGAGCTCCAAAGCAGGCTTTGGTCTGCTCTCTTGCAGCAGGCCAGGCCTTTACTGGAAGACCATCATTTAATTGCGATGGATTACAAATTGGAGACAGTCTGGAATCTGAGTTTGGAAGCTTGCATGCACGCCAGACACTGCAGGAAAAGACAATGGCCATAAAAGTGTGTTTCCCTGGCCCAGAGGAATGAGATACACTGACAGAGCTCTACAGTGGAGAGAACAAAAATAGCAGCAGTGGCTGTTTCTAATGATCGATTTAGATTGCTCCTGCAGCTCCACAAAGATCATTCACAGAAGGAAAACACCAAAACTCAGCGCTGAGATTTACTTCTCAAACACTGAAGCACAAAATGTAAAGTGATTACCCTTTGTGTACACTAAAATATGCTGCTTTCAGAAATGAGGATTTGCAGACTGAGAGCATGGGTATTTTCTATGACACACACATACAGGTTTGTTTTTATACATGTCAGGATGTGGTGTCATACATATATTTCATCTGCATTACACGTATACAGTACTGTGCAAAACTTTCAGCCAATTGAAAAAATTAAATAACTATGTATATATTAATTAAAGATTAAACAATTATTTAAATAATTATTATATAATATTAATACAATAAGTAGTGATTTTGTTTTTGTTAGCGTGTTTACTTTTTCATTTCCAAATGTCTCTGTGTGGCAGCCCACTATTCCAATACCTGGCTTGGCTAATCAGTGCTCCGTTAAATTAATAGTATGCTGGTTGCTTGAGTTGTGTGATGGCTGGGGGCATCAAGAAAAAATCTGGAACAAAACCAGATATATGTACAGCTGTATGCAAAAATATGCACAAGATTTGAGCCCCTGGTCAGTTTTGTTGATTTTCTAATTGAAAATAAGAGAACACATTGTCTACAGAGAACACACTTAATGCACAATTACTGTTTATTTGTTGAAAATACTGGAATTTCCACATTTTCACTATTTTCACACTTCTATACTGTGACTCTATATGCAGTGTAGTGCAGGGATGTCCAATCTTATCCGGCCAGTGTGGGTGCAGGCTTTTATTCCAAACAAGAAGAGCATACCTGATTCCACTTGTTTGATCAGTCAGTCTCAGTCTTTAAACAACTGATCATGAGTGCTCTGCTTCATTGCAATGAAAACTTGAGACTTGTCACTGTCTCTGAAATGAAATCTCTTTGCATTAACTTACATTTAAAGTTTTTTGCCCTCTCCTTATTAGTTTTTCTTTGGACAGCGACAACATATATGATTACTTACAAATATGAATAATAATATATTAATAACAATATGTATGATATGTGTTACATATTTACAATTTTATGAGCCTTAGCCTTAATGGCTTTACCTTTTCACCTTTCAAACATGAAACAGCAGACTTTATTTTACAAAGTTAGGACCATTTTGTTGGTCTTGACACTTAAGGTCAGCCCTGTTTTCTCTAGTTTTCCTATAAAGTGAGAACACTTTTTTTCCAATTTTGCTCTTTACTGATCATGTCTGAAACAGGGCAGATTAGGTGCTAAAAACTCAGTTTATAATAAGCTCAATGCAGAGTCATAATGCAATGATATATGACGGTAAATATACTGAAGTGAGTAAAAATTAAGCTAATGCATGAATGTGTTTATTTTAAACTTGGGGCGACTGTGGAATTACTCATCAAGGGAGAGGCAGACTGGGTAACTATATCATTCCAATAAGTTTTAACCTCAACACTTACAGTGCAACAAGGGTTTGGACAAAGCACCAACCACTGGCTAAAAGATCTTCTCTGCCATGTGTTTACAATACAGAGTGTGAGGTGAGGGAGGAAAAATCCAGCCTGAGCAGTGGCAGTGTGCACATCTGGAATTCCCCGTTGCACACTCCTTCACTAGAGCCCGGCTACACAGTCTCTTAACACAGTTTATGTATCAACACAGCCAAGATATGAACAAATCCTACACATTAACTTAAACACTGGCACAGTTTACATATTAACAAATCTTATGTTAACACATCCTACACATTAGCCTGCGTCAACACAGCTTATGTAAACCTATATATCAGCAAATCCTATATGTTACGACAAACACTTCACACTAAAGGCTAATTTATGCTTCGTATGCAGAGAAGCTGAATTATGATGTAATGTCATGTTTGGGTTTGACTACGGCATTTGCCTGGCTTCGTTCCTCAGCTCAGATTCACTACATGAACTGAGCTAAGCAAAGTTCAAGCCATCTAGTGGAACTATAGCTGGGTGGTTCTTGGTGTTGTCACTGACATAAGATGCAAAAAGGCAAAGCCCCTTTGACTTCACCTCAATTGGCTGTAGCTTTACTGTAAATAGAGCTTCATACATTCAGAAAACCTGCGCACATACACACACACACACACACACACACACACTACACATTAAGACAGCCACACATGAACTGGGGCATATGTTTTTCTGCGGAAAAAATGGTCTAGACAGTACTACTCTCTGTAATATGTTCATGTTTTGAGCCTTCGTTACCACTGTGCCGCAAGTGCTGTGCAGTCCAATCACATCTTTTGGGTAAACGCAATAGCCTTGCCAAAAACTGCTTTGTAAAAACTTTTTCACTGTTCCACCCACAAAAAAGCAGCTTTCTGCATTTGGCAAAAATCAAATTATGGAGGTCACGATTAATGTAGCCTACATGAAAATATACGACCAAGTCTTTATTCTTGTAAATCACCCAAAGAGCCCTCTGTCTCAAAGGGACATGTGGAAATTAAGGTGGAATTAAAAAATAACCATTACAACCTCCTTGTCTGGACGACACTGAAAGTTCTTGGCTTGCTTATCAGCACAATATGTCACTGGTAATTCTCTGCAAGCAAAAATGAGTCACTACCCCTTTAATATGAATTAAACAGCAACTGAAAGAACTGCTATTTGGAACCGACAGTATAGGAAATAACTCAGCGGGTAGGATATGCTGCCTTTATTGTGCTGCATGCTGTACTAAGCAATACAAGTCATTTTCACAATCGCTGTCAAAACCTAATCAAATGTTTATGGCAGTTGTTTATTAATTTTGCACTTTCAGCTCTTTCATTTCTGAGAACAGCATGAGATCCACTACATCTCTTTTGTTCAGGAATCAGGCTATGCCAAGTGGATTATCCAATTAAAGGCTTGTTTCTACAGCAGAATTTAACACAGGAACTGATGAGACTGATGCCAATTTCCTTGTCGACATTTAATTTTTTACCAAAAAAATGTAACCCTCCCCATCAAGCTTGCCGCAAATCATATTGTCACAGAGGTATCACATCCTTGTTTTTTTCTTTTCCTTTTTTTATTAATATCAGTTGCCCTTTACATTGTGAGAATACTTCATAAGAAACAGACCAATTAACATGGTCCAAAACTGTTAAAAATATTTATCTCTAAGCATGAAATCAAATAAAAAATATATAAAGTTACCATTTTTGGAATACAAGGTTTTCTAATCACTCATCCTTCCAGAGCAGCACACATATCATGCAATAAGGCAAGTACTTGATGTAACACAATGATAATTAACTAAGTCTAGCTGGGAAAAATGGGAAAAACAATGGGCATCATTGGGGGACCAAGAGCGGAGGAAAGATTCAGACGGATAATTTTACTCTTCCCCTGGCACACTGTAAACATGGATGATGTTGGCCATCCTTACAAACACCTTGGTAGAGTTCCTCCTGGAGGAAAAAGGATCTGCTTTGGTATAACCCCTAAACTGCTTATTATTTAGTTATTAATCTAGAAATCACCTGGTAACAACTATGAAACTAATATGTAATGTTTTGCAGTTATGAGAGTGAGGAATTGAAGTGTGGACCCATATACAGGCCCTCGCAGTTTACGGGCTTAATTAACTAGGCAATTAAACAGACCTCTAAGGGAAATCCCCAATTTCTGTGTCTCTGAAGTATGTTTGGTTGAGGAGGCAATAAAAACCAGGTGCATGAGAGGCCCACCCAAACCAGCGGCCAGTGTCGTGCGACACCACACCACACCAGACAGAACTGTGGACAAACAGCCTTCATCTCCTCAGCCCCGTTACAAGAGGATTGTAAGACATTTGTGAGTGAAACGGCTTTTGTGGCTGTGAGCCCTTTTTCTGGGTGTTTTCAGGCTGCCTCAGAAAGGCCAGCGTGTCTGAGAGGCTGGCAGGCCCGTTTGTTTGCAGTATCCGTGGGAGTTGAATCTGTCTCGCTGCCAGCACACGGTAATCTGTCAAACTGATTCAGCTTGGGTTTATGCTTTAACGGATGCCTACTTTTTGCCACCATGGAGGGGGGCTATGTCCAGTTCCAAATTTAGTATGAATGTGTTATTTATTCCCACTTTCCCCCCTTTTTTCGAGTCAGCGGGTGTGGATATTTTTCTTTTCTCCGTGAGGCATCTTCTTTTGCAAGGTTTGAGAAACTTAAGCCACCACCAAACGCCTACCACAGAGCCTGCTGAGGGCCAAGGGCAGAAGAGAATTTGGCTGCTTGGGGCTCAGAGCACATGGATTTGCACTCATAGCGATGAATAAATCTAGAGCGAGGCTTCCGCGTGAATTTAGAGAGTATCAATAGTGCACACCACACAGTCTTCTCTTGTCACTTCCAGTTATCCATCTATGAAGGCATAGTTTGAAGTGAGGAGGCTCGAAGATATATCTATTCCACTGTTAGCCAACACAACTATATTTACAGCCCCCTTTCTTTAAAGACATTCATTGCTGTTGTTCCGATTCCTTGATTTTAAGAGTTTTATAACCCTACATAAAGCGCTTAAACTGAGTGCATGGTAACTAACTGGAAACATCATCTTATGGAATCACTGCCAGACAAAAATGCAATAAGAACATGTGATTTGAGCACAAATGGCAGACAAGCTGACCATTGCCCAAATGAAATCTTCTGCTGGGAGGAGCACATACTGAGGTGGAAAACAACTGTGACCCTTCCACATACAGAAAAACATGAACATGCAGAACTGCAGTGTAACCGGTGGTATAATTTTAGTGAGTTTGATCTTGACTCAGGGACATTTGCTGCGACCCTAAAAGCCTCCTAGTTATCAAATCACCTTCAGACACTTTCCACTCATGCTGGCAGACCACCAGAGAGCTGAGCTTTACAAAGCTCTTCTGAAGTGCTGGCTCCTCTTTATAGGGAGTCATAAACAACCTCTGCTTCCCTACCTGCTGCTTCAGAGGAAGTAATGGACAGAGAGAGGCAAAATGACAAAGCGGAGCACGGAATACTGGTGCTGTTTCCAAAAACGCCTACGGTTGAATACACTTGTGAAATCGTGGAGGACCACAAGAGCTGCAACTGCATCAAAAAAACAGAAGGTGCTAGTGGGTGGGAATTGGCAAAGACTAGTAAAACTGAAATGAAATAAAAAAAGAAGTATTACTTATACAATGTTATATTTCAGCAACTACCTGTTCAATAAAAGCCTTTTAATATGTTAGAAAATAAACCTTAAAAAAAATGTGAAAAATACGACTAGCTTAATGCTATTCAGGAAATAGGGAGGTAGCAGAAATATGAACACTTGTAAAAAAAATAAGAAAATGATTTAAGGATGAAATACACACACAAACATCATCTAAACCGCTTATCCTTCTGGGTCACGGTGGGGTGCTGAAGCCTATCCCAGCTGTCATTGGGCAGAAGGCAGGATGCACCCTGGACAGGTAAGGATGAAATAATTAAGGACTAAAAAGAAAGAACAAAGGAGGATCCATCCAGAAATTAACGTGACTGTCATTAGACTTTGTTTGAAACGCCAGCTGCCCTTAACATTGTGTTAACATTTCATGACAAATGGCCCAACAGAAATCTTGAAAAGCAAACCTTTCAAATTTTTTAAAGCTACATTTACAGACGTTAAGAGCAATTTTTCTTTCTCTTAAAATTATCGTTTCTGAGATGGCAGGTTTTCTAATGACAGTAACCATATGTTAGTATAACTGTTAAAAATAGATGTCCATTCCAGCCTGTCCACTTTGATTTCTTATGTATTTGTGTATGCGTGTCATGTGACAAGTGTCATCAAGTTCATGAGGCATCAGAACACTCCCATCTCTCAGCAGTCCCATTTCCTGTGAGTGTGTCCCACGGGGTGAGGTGATGTTGACCGTGTCGTCCAGCATGGACCAAGTAGCCTCAACAAATTCATCCAGTAAAGCCCCATTTGAGCGGAAAGCAGGCACACACCAGGAACTACAGAAAAGAATGTCTCAAAATTTGGAAGTTGCAGTGTAGTTTGGAGTCCTTCCACCCATTCATTGATTGCTCTTTGAAAACAATGAACTCACATTCTCTGACTCAAGGGAGACAATGAGACGTGGAAAACTGGAAGAGGCAGTGGAGGCCAGCACAGAGTGTGCAGAGGTGACATTCAGAGAAGAATTAGTGGACATCTCCTAATTGCACATCCCATGACTTCATCTTCAGGGTAACCTATCAGGTTACTTAATTTCTCTTAACTTCTCTTTCCTCTCTCACATTAGCCATTATACAGTTCAGTTCTCTTTTCTGGCACTATAGTTTCTTGGAATAGATGTACTTCTTCTAATGACTTGATGAGTGGAGTAACAGCCTTTAAAAATACAGAGATGCACAAGATGGACAAAGGTAAAATAAATCAAAGAGAGGACAGAGTGTACATCAAAAACTGTAATTGCATTGGACCCATCTTGTTTGGACAAAGTTATTGGAGGTGATGCAAAATGGAAACTGAAAAATCCCCTTCCTCATACCTTGATCGCTCTGAAGGAGGAGGAGTACCAGTCTCTGTCTGTTTGTAGACAGTGAGACACCGTACTGACAGACGAGATGGTACACGATAAAGTCTGCTGGCAACTCCCTGATGGGAAATAGAAAATGTTGCAATATGTTGTTGGTTTACTTTCCTTCTCTTATTAGCTCGCTGGTCCAACCCAAAACAATTTGTACTGCATTATGGGAGCGGGCGTGTCAAAGTTTCCATTTTTATGAGACTGGAGTCATTGGCTTGCATTGTTGTGTCTATTCTGTAAAGCTTAATACATCCGTGAAATTGTCAGGACAGCCAATGGCACACTGCTGTGAATGTCAAATGTTTTTGTCTAATATATGAAAAGCTTACTGCACAAATTCAAAACGTCATTATTTTTCTTCAACAACAGTTAAAATCAGTCTACAGTCATACAAAATACAGGGAAGCTGCGGAATGACGTTATGAAAAGTAGTTCCAATCAAACCATGTTTTGCTCCTTTACAACACTTCAAATCAGCCTACAGTCATATACTGGGAAGTTGCTGAAGTTCCTTGAATGAACGCTCACACCCTTGGAGCTGAAGAAAATGATGCCATGTCCCTTACACAGACAATGACTCTGCAAGAGCTCCTTTATTTGAGCCTGTGAGGGAATGTGGGAAAAGGAAGCTCTTAAGCTCTAGCTAGCTGGTTAATTTAGACATCCGCAAGTCTAACTTAAGATAGGGAGAACTGCCTCTTTGGTGCATCTGTTAAATGACAAACTAGGAATCAAATGTAACAATGTTTAAAAGTGTAAATGTCATCTGTGACCTCTGTGACGCAAGGGTACAGTAAAGAGTCTAAAAAAGTAGCTCCCGAGTGGCGCAACCGTCTAAGCGTTGGCCCTATCATCAGGAGATCGCGAGTTTGATCCCTGGTGATGCTACAGCCATCCTTAGCCGGGAGTCCGAGAGAGCACAATTGGCCTCGCTCCCTCTGGGTGGGTGGGATGGCCCCTCCTTCTCCCCCCATCACTCAGCACGATGCTAGTCAGCGCAGGCGTCTGTTAGCTGACGTAACAGATCTGGCGGTTGGCGCTTTCCTCCGAGCGCGTTCGGCTGTCCAGTGACGTTGCATGAGCGGCAGCTCGAAAAGAAGCGGTGGTTGGCATCACAGGTCTCGGAGGAAGCCTGTGTTAGCCTTCACCCTCCTAGCGTTGATAGCATCGTGTGATTGGGGGAGTCCTAACTAGCGGGTGGAATTGGAGACGACTAAATTGGGGAGAAAATCGGGTAAAAATTAAAAGTCAAAAAAATACTGTGAATGTAAAATAGGCAACTGTTTTCTGAGGCATATATTTGAATTTACCAGTTGCCGCAACGAGCCCTGCAGACTGCTGGAAAAACATTAAACTAGAAATCTGAGAGTGAGGATCAGAGAGAGAGAGAGTGAGAGAGGCTTCCAGCGAAGGACGTCACATCGTGGGTGAGGCCACACCCTTCCACATGGGACAGTTGCATCAAAGCAAGCTGGCCCACAGCAGTAGCGGATGTGTGGGTGGACGGAGTGTGACATATCCACACTCCACATCCATCCCACAATCCGGCCTGATCTGCAGCACAAAGCCCCAGTGGCCACAAACACAACAATACTTTCCATATTTAACACGGACTCTCATTCCTTATTCACTGATGCACTGAAGAACAGAAACATACACAACTCATGGAAAGGGGTGCATATTTTTAGTCTGCTTAACTTTATATGCACCAAACGTAGCACTGCCGGCTGCTTTCTTTCAGAGGTATTTGTGTGGTTCACGTCAGCGGCAAAAACAAAACATTTTGCATCACAGTAGTAAACACAGGAAAAGACATTAGCCTCCTGCTGCTAAAAGCATTCAGAGCCTGCACACAGGAACTGGATTACCAGAAAGAGGCTTTCATTTTTGTTTTAAATCCTGTCATATTCCTTTCTTTTTATCTTCCATTTAACTTTAATCAGCCACTGGATTTGCAAAATGCTTTCCAAAAGCTACAAATCCGACCTTGAAATAAGCACAATGAAATAAAAACCAGGTATAAGAAACCATTACAAAATTATACCATACATTATAATACAATAATAAATCATAAAAAAGATAACTACAGTGGTCTCTAAGCAATTCTGCCTTGCGCTGACATTTGAGCAACCTTTGGTTAATTCCATCTTCAGCAAGGAGGCCAAAAGCCTTTTTAAAATCAGCTCTGTTGCTCTTCCCTTTAGAATAGTTGCTGTTTTTTGCTTGCCCAGGCAGGAAATCTGTTTGCTCTTTTGTAAACCTACAGGTTCTGTCACTAGAGTCCGTAAACCACTTTAATAAAACATTATTTGTGTTTAGTAACCAGTCTGCCTGAAAAATTTGACTTTATTGAATTTCTAACAGTAAGTTAACATGACAAGAATGTGTTTCACATTCTGTTAACTTATTTGAAGTTTAATGAACTAAAATGTTAAGGCAGCCTGTTTACTGTTTTCAGTTAAAACACCAAAGTTGTTTTACACTGTGGGGTCAGCAATTTTAAGTCAAAGCACTTTTTTTGTATTTAACAAAATTCTCTTTATATTCCAGTAGTTGTCAATAAAATAGATAGGGCGGTCAAACCAGTGACGTAATTAATCATGATTTATCACATCATTTGTGTAGTTAATTGCAATAAATTGCAGTTAATTACTTCTGACTTGACATATGTTGGTGATAACCATATTTACTCTGGCAATAGTGGTGAGTATGGTAGTAATCGTGTTTTTTATAGACGGAATCATCCATAGAACAGCTATATTTGAACGAGGGGGCAACAGTTGCAGAGTCAGTCATATAGCAACATGCAGCAACATGTAGCTCACTCCTGTGCTTCAAACTGGATTGTTTAAACAATGATAAATAAATAAACAAACAATGTGAATCACCAACATCAAACTAATCAGGACAAAGAAAAGCCTTTCTTTGCCTGTCAATCATGTTGTGTGTTCACAGCCCCCAGCAGGAAGCCGTAAACTAGGCTTAGCATTATAGCTGTCTGAACCTAAAACAGTAAATTTCTTAAAGTTCCTAACTCTGCAGCAAATGCAGGAGTGAGCATAGTGATAGCATATGAGTTACAGCTTAATCTTTGTCAAATAAATAATAAATAATAAATAAATAATAAATAATAAATAAATAATAAATAATAAATATGGAGTTCAGCAATTTAGTTACAATATACTGTCAACTTTATTTTGGCCACAAACGTGTAAATTAATCTAGTAAGTGAACAGCATTTGGCAGTGTCACACAAAGTTTACCTTCTAATGCTGTGGTCTCTATAGCCACTTAGCTTAGCCTAGCTAATTATGTTCCATTTTGTTTCAATTAAGTTCAATTACGTTAATGTAATGTGTGGGAATCTTAGTGTCTTGCTATGGTTTGCATAAAATACATCAATAAACGAACAACGTTTTTAAACTTAAATTAAAAGCTAAATCTAAACACTCCTCAAAGAGGTGCCTTTGAGAGAGATTGGTTTGTAGATGTTTGTACATCTCTTACTTGAGCTTATCAAGACTTTTATCAATAGGCAGTCTGCATGGGAATTCTAATCGTCTTTTACGGATAGTCTCACCACGATAAATCCTTCTGTCTGGTCCCCTTCAGCACCTCCAGAAAGCAGAGATTAATTTCTTTCAAATGCAACAGAGGGTCTATTTCTGGAACATCTTTAACTGTGGTATATATGGAAATTAAGCAGCGTGCCATCTCCTGCATCAGCCAGGAAAAGCTGGAGAATACCCTGAGTCAATCAATCAGCTCCTAAAAAGCCCTGACAGTGGACATTAGAGTAGTAATGATCTCAGTTCACAGTCACTGTGCTTTCCGAATGTACCCGACAGCTAGCACATGCCAATTTTCTTTGCACACTGTCATTCCTGTTCAAATAAAAAAAAAACACTGACATTTGCAATCAGATTTCACTCTCTGCATCCCAAGCCGAAACTGGGTTATGGAGCAGTGGCGTCTCTAAAGCCCATGCGTTGTGTGCCAGGCCTGGCTTTCTAGAGAAAGTAAACTTTAGATTTTTAGAAAAATGTCCCTACTTGGAGCATGGAAGCATGGAAAGAAGTCAGTACAGTCAAGTCCACCACTTGAAGATCCATGAAAAACAGATGGTGGTCCAGCTTGAGCTGACTCATCCTCTTTTCAACACAATACAGGGCACATCAGTCCTAACTGAAGACATTCTGTAAGTTAAGGAGGCTGATCTACATACAGTATTAGTAAGGTCTTGCCGTCCTTCATGAACTGGCAAGAAAAGCAATGGTTTAATGCTTACAGACTTCTCAGATGAAAAAGTCCTAGTACTTTTGAACTCGCTTGACAACATCTAAGAAAAGTCTGCCATGGTAAAAAGTTAAAACTACATTTTCCTCCACTGAAGCATCATAATGAGTTATTGGAGGTCAATCTTAACACCTTCACTTGTCCATGTGCCTTACATTCATTTCTTCACCAGTTAAGCTTAGCATATTGTTCTAATTTCTGATGCAATAAACAGTCTCCATTTGTCTAAGTACAACAGTAAGATACTTAGTTTAAGTGGATATATTGGTGGGTTTTAAGACAAAGGATTTTTAAAGGAAATCACATTGATCTGAAAATCTCTATACTCTCAATCCTCCATTTACTTTGAGCACAGAAGTTGCTCCAAATACCAAATATACCAGTCACACTTAGGAAATGTACGAGGGAGAGGGAGGGAGAGAGCGAGAGAGAGAGACAATAGCTTTGATCAGTTTGCCAATTTGACTCTTGTGTGGTTGTTGTCAGCAGCAAATCAGTAGAGTTCCAGCAGTTCTGGCTTTGATCTCCCTTTGTAAGGCCCATTCTTTCCTCTACTAGTTCAGGCATTTTCCAGGTTTCTCTAGAATCCCTCTCTCTCCCTGCTATTTTGCTCTTTCCTGTAACATTAGCTTGAGCGTTTGGACATGTAGTGAGCAGAAAGTGTTTCACTGAGTGGTATATTTTGCTATAATGCCCTGTAATAAAGCTATGTGCCATCTTCTCAGTGTAGCCTTTCCAAACACATCTGAGATTTGGTGACCTCTTAAAATGCACACTTGCTAAAGAATGAAAGCTTAAGGGGTTTGGTGTGTATTTCAGGCTCCAATGTGATATAAAATAGCTAAGCCCCAGTTATTGTAGACGTCACTACCCTGATCAAACACACTAAAGGGTGGCAGTGCTCTATAAAGCTGGCTCCAGAAAGGGCTCACTCCTTTATTTGCTGTCCCAATTTGTTTTGGGGCTGCTCTGCCATGTCTTCTGGTTGGCCTCAGCAGGGCTGTTAACACACAGCACATTTTACACGCTGTCATTAAAAGCCGCACTCTTTAAAAGCCTTGCTTATTTTTAGCATGTCTCTGTTCTAAAGAAAAAAAGGGGAGAAAGTGGCTTTTGAATGCAGACTGGAGTGAGTGCCTTAGCCATAAGCCTCTCCCCAAACCCTCCACAGCGTCATGCCAGCTCAAACAGCCACTGTAAAAGTTCAGACTTTCAATCACAAAGGCTCAGACACCCTGTTAGGAAGGAGTGCTTGCACATTTGAGACACATGTGCAGTCTGTAACACTAATTTGGTAAAGTCCCTGTCTCTAACATCCCATCACACCCACCCACAGCCTTATGTAAGCCAGACAAAGGAACTAGGAGAAATGCAGTGAATGCTGAAGCAGTGCCAAGTTTAACTGGTCTGGCCCTGCAAGGGTCAAACTTATAACCTCATGAATGCAAACCGTCTAACCACTGCGCCCACAGCACCAACCCTAATACACCCTCAATAAACCTCTACAGGCAATTTATTGTCAGCTTTAGGACAGTCCAGATTTCTGAGCAAGGCCACACCAACATCAATCAAATGGCAAGAAAACATAATATTTTTCTATAAGCTATAATCATATTAACTACATTCTAACATCACTTCCACCACTAGTTTCCTTTATTTTCTTGCCCCACAAAGGCAGTGAAACATTCTAAACTCTCATTTCTAAGCTTTTTTTCTTACCACTCCGGTTTATCAGACAGCACCATCTTGCATTAATAATAATATGTTCCTTTGGTAATAACTTTCAAAAATGGAGGAAAAAAAGTTTAACGCAAGAAGCATTAGCGATGAGAATTAAATAAAACAAATAAAACTTAATTATGGAATAAATGTACAGAAAGACATTTCTTAAAAATGTCTTTCTCTGGAATGCAGCTTTTTTCAAATACATTTAGATTTTTTGTTATCCAAATTTTGAGTCAAAATTAAACGATCATTAAGGTCATATATGACTTCCTGTTTCAGTGGGGTACAAATACAAGGTAGCACAAATTTCTTCACATATCTATCAATATGGTGAAGGTCATAGAACACAGACAAAACAAAGGACTGCTGACGTTCATAAATCGTGCAATAGCTATAAGAAATAGATTCACAGATACCGCACCGCAAAGCCATGGGCCCTGGGAATCTTGTTAGGATATATGGGACCATGATTCTTGTTAAGTTATAAGATATTTCAGATCAAATTCTGGTTACCTCTGCCAATACACTAAAACTAGGTCACTGTTGGACCTTCCAACAGGACAATGTTTCAAAGCATTCGATTCAAATATGACAAACTGTTGCAATGACCTGGTTTTAACTGTTTGAAAACCTGTGGAGTAGCTGAAAAAAAGATCAGGAAATATCTTATGTAAAGGCATAATTTCAAGTTCCTTGTACAAAAATAAGCGACATAGGGAATTTATTTTTAAACTATAATCACAACAAAAAAATTTTTTTTGCATGTTGTGAAGACAGACCAAATCTTGTGACCTTAAGAAGAATAGCTTCTTAAATTGTGACCCTTGCATCACAAAACAATGCACAGCAGCCACAACTTTTGTAAAGGCTGCCCACAACATCATAATTTGTGGCTACAAGAAACTAAACTTGTTCCTGTGACAAAATATTTTCTAACCACTCAATGCAATGCATGTGCATGATTTGTGCCCACACGTTAATGTTCTAGAACTGCTATAGTGTGGACAAGGAACCTCATTTGCATACAATATCACAAATCATCACAATGCCTATCACTATATTGAAAGTCGCCTTCTTTGTGTCACCAAAACTGTTTCAGTGAGCTATGAGTGAAAAATAATTAAACAAAATTCAAAGCATACTATATATACCATGGAGTACCTATGAGGTTTAATGATTATGAATTTGCCCATTATATTTTTGTTCACAAGGTTCTGTAGGTTCTGTAAAGTCGGACTAGAAAAAAAAAAGCCCAAACAAATGCTCAGTCAAGGTATATTTGTAGCTTCTGGTACAATTCAAGGTGCATTCATACATATGACAGTCCTTAATTCCTCCCAGCATTACAGATTTGAAAGGTTTCCCTACTCTAAATCTTATATTTCCCCATCAGAGCAACAAAAACAGGACTGGGAAATGTGTGTGATTGCTGTGGAATTATTTTTAGCAGTTACAGTATGAAGGGGCTTAGACACCACACTACAGCCATTGAGTCAGTCTTCCCATGTTTTTCAAATACAAGACAGTCATTTCCTCTTGTGAATCAAAGGAATATGATAAGCCAGGATTTAGACTACTGCTGTCAGCCACCTTCTTGACTGGTATTGCGTTGCACTTGCAAATAATGACACTTTCTATGCTCGGTTCCACACAGGCGTTGTTCCCTCCATAAACCCAGACTTCATTGTGGATAGTGAAACTGAAAATATGGCCAATTATTGGTAGAGACTGATTCGCATATAATCAGTAATGCATAGGAATACACTCCATGTGAATCCCAGACAAGAATGAATCTATTTACATAAATGTGGAACTTTTATGTGAAAGTCAATAAGCACTGTCCCATGGTAACATAATTGTGGTTAGGAGAAAAATGGGAATATTTTAAATCAAATGTACAAAAACTTAATGTCCAAGGGCAATCAGTGCAAAATACCAGCTGTGCATTCTTATGTAAAACCTAGCCTGTATGATGCACTGCGCCAAATACTTATGGAAAGAGAGTGTGCAGAGCAAAAATTAAAACACAACAAAGGGGGTAACTGACAATAAAATTAGAAGCTGGGCTATAATCAACCTCTCTCTGTAGGTCACAGCAGCACACATTACCACATATACCATCAATACGTGGAACATGCCATACAAAAATGTAATAGTCTGCAAATACATGTTCTGTTTTCATTTTGCAATGTATTGACAACCTATTGCAACATGTTCCATTTTCCTGTGGTTTGCTGAAAGTTCACTAGATGTACAGTAGTTGTATACATCTGCTATGTTCCATCAACACTCTGAGTGATTGAAAGTCTTCATCCCCCTTACTAGTAAGTTTTGTATAAATACTAGGGCAGGGGTGTCAAATACCAGACTCTAAAGGTCACCACACTGCACAGTATTTTGCTCTGAATTTAAGTCATGCTAATTATCAAGCCCTTTATAAAGTAAATGGACTGTGTTAGAAAGCATTAAACGGTTTTCAGAGTCTGACACTGCTTTGTCAATTCTGTCCCCATCAGTAAGCTAAAGTGAACTGCAGAGATGCTGTGGGTTACTTTTTTGAATTATTGTATTGTTCTTCACAAGCTAATGAGCCGAGATGTGGACTCGATACACGACTTGGACTCGAGTCTTGAATTTGATGACGTCAGACTAAACTCCACAGATTCAACAAGATTTGCAGCTTGACTCTGACTTGAACAACAATGACTTGAACTTTGACTTGGACTTGAGCCTTATGACTCAAAAGACCCAAAGTGGAAGAAACGTGGAGAGGTGTCTGGCTGCAGATGGGATTTTCTACAGTCGTTTGCTTCTCATGTATATGGATTTGTTTCCCGGCATGAGCATACCTGAACTGCATCCAAAGTATATTTGATATTTGACAGCATATTTGACCCCCAACAGCAACTTCAGATACTATGTTGGATACTATGGTTATGCTTTGCTTATTTTATTTTGGAGGACAAGTGTGAGAACTGAAGTGTGCCTACGCTGGAAGCAAATCAATTGTCAGCTCCTGTCTTACTGGAGCAACTACTTGGCTAATTCAAGACTTTTCTCATAGTCGTTAAACAAAAACCAAGCTTTCTTTATCTGTACAATTTGAATGTTTTCTGCAAAACAAGCCCTATCATTTTGCTCTCTTTTCTGCAAACTTTGCTCTTGCTGTTTCTATGTTTTCTATTGTTGTCCAAGTTTACTTCAAACTAGTGGTTCTTTACAATCTACGTTCAGCTAGTTAGAGTTGTTGTAGTGACACTTGAAAACCTGCAGTATTTTTGTCACGATGATTTATTTCAGTGCATTAAAAATCGCTGAACTGAACTTCTGATGGAAGGGACTCTGCATAGCTGAGCTGCTAGTCAGCTATGTTTATTCTTATCACCTACTAGTAACCAAAGAAGTTCTGGGGGATGGTCGAGTCAGACACAGAGGGCTTGAGACAAGCTCCCAAAATGCATCAAAATTGTCATTACCTCAAGTATAAAGATTTTTTTGAGCTCAGTAGTACTAAAAATGGTTTAATTCTCTTTTCATGTGTAGTTGATTAACTCTTTGTGTATACCACTGTATCTGCTATGGTTCTCCATGTACCATGGATTCAGTAACATATTTGGAAGGTAATAAATAAAAAAGAATAACCTTGAATCCTAATTTAATGTATTACTATATACTACTAACATGCTACTATTAAATGTTTGTATTATTGTACTTTTAGAATTAATGTTCAGTGTTGAAATGGTATTAAATTCCCTGAAGAATGCATACCTACTTGTTTAGGATTTAGGACTCGATTCGAGACTTGTTTGTACTAAATTGGGACTCAACTTGGGAATTACCTCCAGTGACTTGGGACCTGAATCAAGACTTGAGTGTTATGACTTTATACTTACTTGTTGCTTGCAACAGTGGCTTGTTACCACCTCTGCTAATTAGCAATGGTTGTTGCTGTGAGTAAATACACTACACTGATAATTCCCTGTTAAAGCAATACAGTATGCTGTAAAAGAAATACAGTAGTCAAGATGTATGTCTGACCTAATTTTCCCCCTCTACTGCTTCCGGCTGTGACAAACACAATCTAAACATATACCAAAGTATACTGTATATTATTTTGGAATTGTCAATAAAACATTCTGATAGTTTTATACTGTCATGGATGCTGGTGCAAATGGTGGGTCGCTAACAACCAGAAATATGTATATGAACAGTTGGTGCAAATACTTAAGCATTTAAGGTTTAAGGTGATGGTGAGAGAGGCTGAATCTGTGTGCTGTTGCGGATAGAACAGAGGAAGAGGGGGCAATGAAAGCAACAGTGCCCATGTATGCCTGGCACAGGTCTGGGCCTTTCCCTCCTCAGGGCTCAGAGAGGAAAGGATTATAAGATTATTACTTGCAGGATGCAGTAAATTATACCACTTGGATAGAAAAGGGCAGAATATGTCTGGCTGCTGAGAGGGGGACCACACGGTCATTTTCTATGAAAGGGCTCAGGAAGCATGTTGTGTTTAGGCTTTGGTCCGGGCAGGTGAAGAAGCAGCCTGGCCTGGCCAGAGGCAAGAAGTGAGGTCTTTTAGCGTGTGTGCTATTTGAATTAGTCTAATACTGCACCTGGCTGAGGATCTAAAGGTCTGCCATGGCTCCTTCTCTCCTCATCTTGCTGAAGCTTTGTGTCTGTGTGAAAGAAGACAGCTGTCTTTCAACTCTTCCTCTCCAAAACGTTTCGGTCTTTTCACTCTCTGCAAGACATTTTAAAACAATTTACAACCACAGTGAGTCACAACAAGGAAGCTTGTAGCTGCAGTTGAGGGATCCATTTCACCGCACAGGAGGATGGTATTATCATTAAAAATTGTCAATGGTTTCGCTGTGGCTTACATTTAAAACCTGAATAATCACAAAGATGGACCTATGCACCATCCTGACCCGCTATGTGCCGACTAAAAGATCGCAATCGCAACCTGGTTGCAGCTTAAGTCGATTCATTAAGTCAGTCGAACATCTTTCAAAACCATTTGAGTAGCATCGCATTTTCCTAACTGCCTCCTTAAATTGCTACAGCCCAAGAAGCTACTGTACTTCGTCCAGTGGTTTGATAGATATACCATAATCCCTGTAAATTGATATGAAATGGAAAGTGCATGGAATTTTAGACCTCAAATGAAATCAGGAAAATGTCAAAAAAGTGTTTCGTAAATCACCTCCTCCCCATTACAATAAATATGGCAGCCGACTCACAGGAGAGAACTTACGGTAGGAAACATCAGGGAAACTAATATCTGGTTGTCGAACAGATTTAATGTTTGAATCCTAAGTATTGCTCCTGCAATTTACTAAGTGAGATGGACAGTGCCACTGTACCCTATCAGTTTCCAGAAACCTACTTAGCCTATTTTAGCTGTGTAGACTGGGCAGTTATACAATTGTTCACTCAAGCTAAATATTTAATAAGCACAAAAACATACATACAGTCTATATACATAGGTCTCCTTAGTAACTGCCACTGAGCACCAAAGTAGAAAGGAACAGTTTGGTATATTTTTCCTCTTATCCCAAATGTAGTCAGTCAGCTGCCCAAATTGCAATCCTATATTAGAAACTTGCCTCAAACTATGTCAAGTTGTTAAGTAATGTCATTAGACTTGCTTATGTGGTTTCTGACACTGTATGATACACTATTATCTATGGACAAATGTATGTTGCATAGCTAAACACAGTAGAAGCAGTCATTTTAAAGCTTGAATTTTGTTCCTACTTCCATCCACAGTATGTCATTTAGTGTCAGAAACCAGCAGTTTTCATGATGCTAACAGCTGAACATAAGCTCTCATTACTTGTTAGCTATATTAGTTTTGGAGCTCCGGTACAAAACTAAGAGGTAAAAATAAGAGACTGAGGTGCAATCAGACACACCTGAAGTGCCTCAGTGATGTGTGGTTTAGGCCTGGATGCACAACACAGCAAACACAGCAAAGAAAATACTGCTGTGGCTAATACATCACAATGAAACAGGGCGCACAGTGTGATAAATAATTAGCCTGTACCTCATACAGAGGTAGGAGAGCCATAAAATCCTGAGGAAAATGCCTCAGTTACTGCACAAATACACACACAGAATGACATATTGTATACATATAGAGAAACAAAGAGAGAGAGAGAGAGAGGGAGAGACAGAGAGAGAAAATATGCTGGTATTTTGCCTGCACTGCCAGCTGGATTTATCATACAGGCTTTAGCACTGTGATTCAACAGGGAGAAATGTGCCATTTCAACAGCCATGCACATACACCTTTTCATATTAGTCTACTGTTAAAGACATTGGGCCACATACTTCGCCTCAAGACCTTTTAAATGTTTTATATGAAAGAAGGCCAGAGAGCCATGCCATCAACATGTTTCCAATCGAAGTACACTTAAGGAAATATGGCAAAACCAGACCTGTCCTACTAAACGTATGGTTTGCTAGAGCTCATTCCATTGTCTTTTTAAATACAGGGCTGTAAACTCTACCAGCTGTCAGTAAAATGTAACAGCTTCAAGTGTGCGGACATCTGACTGACAGCTTCCTACAAGTCATTGAAGACTACACAGCACTCATTTAGCACATTCAACCTGACACAAATAAAATCAACAACTGTTGAAAAGATAAAGGTGAAGAGCAGAGAAGTAAACCCATACTTAATACAAAACTGTATATAGCAGGATCGCATGTCGGAATGATTATCTTAGCTGGGTTCTCTATGCTGTCCTAGCATCTTTCTGCAGGCCATTCCATCGGCAGAATGGAAATGCACTCGGCTGTTTTTGATTAATACAATCAAGTAAAATGTTTTCTCTGTCATTAGCTTAAATATGACACTGGCTATGTTTACATGCAAAGATTTTTGCCAATCCGAATTAATACATTCCTATTACAGATTAAGACTGAGGTGTTTATATGAACACTCTATTCAACAATCTGATGAAAATCTTCGTTTATATGCTCACTGCAAGTAATCCGATCCAAAATGACGCGCATGCGTGGAGTACCACTTAGAGTAAACGTTACCATGACAGCGAAGCATCACGTGAGGTCCAGTCAGAGTGAGATGAGTTTCCAGTTGGCGCGCTTCAGTTTTTAATTGCTTTAAAATGATGTCAGACTCAGGAAAACGTCCTTCACATGTCCTTATTAAAGAAGGCCGTTCTGAGACACATAAACTGGACGTCCGTCCCACCGCCGTCTTTTAAAGATCAGAGCATAAACTTCGTCTCCTCTACACACCAGTTTCTGCTCCGCCATGTTGAACGGTATAAACTTATGCCAGAGCCGGTTTATGAGTTCTGTGCTTTTCATATGACGCGACGCACATGCGCAGAACGTACTTGCACATTCCGATTGGAAATGTAATCCGATAAAGGCGTTTAGATGGCTATTATTCTTCTATTTAACGGATTATTTACAGGATTACCCACCTCGTTCAATCGGATAGAAATTGTATTCCGAAAGGCCTCAATCGGATTAGACTATTCCGATTGAAGTGTTTACATGGACGTATTCTATTCCGATTGTGCTATTACTCGGATTATTAACGGATTATCACGCTGCATGTAAACGTGGCTACTGTTGGCTTTGCGTGAAATGTTGTGACTCTGTGTTGACCAGCTAGTGAGCAATGGGGGAGTGAAAGGAGAAGGTGTGAAAAACCACTGCTGTGAAAACAACTCGCACCTCCCCACTATAACGTCACGCTGAGATAAAACTAGAAAAGCTGCAGCTTTTTTGATAACAAAAAATTTTGCACAACTGCCACAATAAAGCATAACATATGAACATAACAAAAACAGGTTTGAAAATGTTGATTTGTTTGCTCACCTACGATGACAAAAATCCTCAATACTGAAGAAAAAAAAAAACGTTGAACTGGCGGACCTCCTCTAAAGGCAGAAATTGCACTTTATGGCGACTGTGGAAAAGGGTTAATACAGTTTACTCAATTTGCAAAGCAACCATAATGTGCAGATAACAAGCTTGACATTATGCATTTTAAATATACAAATACTATACTGAAACACAACAATAGCTTAAACCCTGCAAAATACATTCAAATAAATTACTAAAATGTATGACAGTAATCTCCAGCACCCCACCGCGACCCAGAAGGATAAGCGGTTTAGATGATGTATGTATGTATGTATGACAGTAATAAAAAATGCAAAAGATGCTTGGACTTTCTCTTCAGAAAAAAAGTTGGTTTTGTGGGGTGGGGGTAGGAAGTGCCATTCTACTTCATCCACTTTTGGTGACACACACCTTCCATTACCTCCTTGGCAGCTGGCAGATTCACCAATACAGGAGGAAATGAGACTAATTATTTCCTGAGTGGAAGCAAAACTTCTCCTGTGCGCTCGGAAATGCTGTTCCATGACTGCATGGACACATAACTCAAGACAGCTAAGTCTACTAACTCTTACAACAACTAACATGAAGCAGTTTATTATGGGACATGTTATTAAAAGCATACTGGCTGAGCCACAGAATTTGTTACTTTGTAACTGCACATATGGCTTGTAAAATCCTAAGACATGCTTGTTAGTCACCATACGGTTTACTTTTCCAAAACTTCAAATTCTGTCTCCAGGGTGGAGTGCAAGTACTCCACTACTTTGCTTAAATACAATTTTTTGAATATATCCACCTTATTCTACTGTAAACCTTTACTCCCCTGCAATGAAAAGATGCACATCATTCACTGTTTGTCTAAGATCTAGTTACTTTTGTGTGTCCACAAACTAAATACTTAATACAATTGTTTGTTTCAGAGAAAAATACTTAGCACAACGTCTAACTGATGCTAGACTCTTTGTGTAGAGGAAGCCTGGAGAAGAATGCAAGAAGGAAAACTCAAAGTCTGGGCCTATTTATAGCTTAAGTCCATTGATGAGATGATAAACTCTAAAGTGTTCAAAGGCATTTTGGATGCAAACCTGCAGAAATATGCAAAGAAACTGCTCAAACAATGACAATCTGAAACACTTCAGCCGCTACTTTGTTTAACATTTTGTTTTCTAATTTAACCGTCCAAATAGTTTTTTGGGGCCACTCTATTCTATGGCTGAAAGTTTGGAATCAATGTTTTCAACAATATGAAACCAGTGTGGTTACAAAGGTATAAAATGATTTTGGTATGCTGGTTCTGTTTAATTTAATAGCTTTCAAATAATGACAGTAGGAAGCTAAGAAGCTGCAAAATATTAAGATATTTTGCATGTTTCCAGAACGGGAATAGCCCTTTAGATTATTCTACAATTACTGAGAAAGCTGTATAACATTGAGAATTCAGTTATAATAACCTTAACATTCAGAATGCCTCATATTTGAAAAGTGGTGATCAACTCCTAAGACAGATGACTTGACAAATAAATACTGTATAATTAGAGTATACAATTTATATATGAAAAGGTAACAAATTAAATGAAAAATGAACATGAACTATATAACTAAGGTGTTGGGCCATCACAAGCATCAGTGTGTCTTGGCACAGATCATAAAATCTCTGGAAGGATAGAACTTCATTCTTCCAAACGTATTTCTTTTAGTTGGTGTTGTGAAGATGGTGGGGGAGAGTGCTGTCTAACACTCTAGTCCCACAGATGTTTAAATGGGTTGAGATTTGGTAACCATGAAAGCCACAGCAAATGATTTATACCATTTTCAAACTCCTAGCAGGATCATATCTTGATACAATAAAGGTGATTAGTATTTATTTGCATCCCTCTAAAGGCACAAGTAGACCCAAACCATGGCAGCCATTAACCACCACAGTGTAACAGAGTGACCAGAACCCGCACCCTGTAGCATTCAGGCCTGTACTCTTCTACTGGTGTACACTACACATGCACTCGCCCACTTGTGTAGAATATGGTGAACGATGACTCAATGACCATATCACCTCTGTTTGTTACACCACTGAACTCTCAAATGTGCATTTGTCTTTGTAAGGTGTTTGGGTTTTATGCACTGCAGCCTTACTACAATGTCCCTCTATTTAGTTGTGGACAGACTGTTCTTGCTGAGTCTGATCACATCCTGCATTGACACTCTCAGTCAACTGAGGAACAACTGATCTTCTGTTTTTCCTTTCATTGTGCACTAATGCACAAGATTTTTGCTATTCTGATTGAATACATTCCAGTTATAGATTAAGACTGAGGTGTTTATATGCACACTCAACAATCTGATGGAAAATCTCCATTTACAAGCACACTACAAGTAATCAGATTCAAAATTACCTGCCTGAGTAGAGCACCACTTAGTGTTACTTAGACGTTACCATGACAACAAGCATCAGATGAGCATGCTGTGAGTTTTCAGTTGGTGCGCTTGTGTTAATAATTACTTTAAAACTATGGCAGACTCAGGAAAACGTACTTCACCTGTACTTATTAAAGAAGGGCGAGAAGAAGACGTCATGTTCTGAGATACAGAAGCTGGACGCCTGTCCCACCACCATCTTTTAAAGTTCAAAGCACAGACTTCGTCTCTGCAGACCAGTTTCAGCTCCTGCCATGTTAAACATCATAAACTTTCACTATGACGCTGCTGCACATGGGCAGAAAGTACTTAAACTTTCCGATTGGGAATGTAATCGCATACAGGCATTTACACGGTTATTATTCTTCTATTCAATGGATTATTTACAGGATTACCCACCTTGTTCAATGGGACAGAAATTGTATTCTGAATGGCCTAAATCGTACTAGTCTATTCCGATTGAGGTGTATACATGAACATTCTATTCTGGTTGAGCTGTTAGTTGGATTATTAACACATTATCAGGCTGCATGTGAACATGGCTACTGTCACTGAATGGACACCTTCAACAACATTTTCCAACTCTATGTAATTTAGTTATTGCCAATACCATATTAGCTAGGTCTATCTCTGTCAAATAATGCTTCCAAGCTGGGAGGGTTAAAGCTAGCACATGCTCACTCTGAGTAATGTAAAAGCCAGCTATCGCATCTTTTGAAACTGCTGTTAATGCATCACTAGATAAGCTCAACAAACTTCAGGGAGAACATTAACTGCCACTCGGAGCTAGCATATGCTACCAAGTTGGGAAGATGAAGGCTAGCAGATGACACCTCTAAGTTATGTGAGCCCAGCATTCTCCTCCAAGCTTACTGAGCTAAATTACTGGACAGCTCAATAAGTTTGGAGGAGAACCCTAACTGCCAAACCTTTCACATCAGCTAACAGACGCCTACGTTGTCTAGCATCATGCTGAGTGATGGGGCAGAAGGAGGGTCATCCTACTCACCCAGAAAGAGTGAAGCCTATTATGCTCTCTAAAACTCCCATCCACAAATGAAAATCCCACCCATTTAATCAGTCTGTCAGCAACTACAGTGGAAGGAAATGCTCCGTGTAAAATTTTGGGTTCATACTCCTGTTCCTGACTAGCAATGAAGCTTATGTCACAGAAAGCTTGATGAATGGCAAAATCATTGCACAATCACTGCCCAATTGCACTGAATCATATCAATTTCTAAATTAATCCCATACATGTACAGAGTGGAGAATATGATTACTGACATTATTATCTTAAACACATTACACATAAGGACTGCAGAGCAAACTGCAGCGGTAGCCATCTGAAATGGTAGCCATCCTCAAATCACATTTTTCAAGTCAATGACTTATCATCATATGTGGCAAAAACAAAAAGATGATGGTCGGGGCAGGTTGTTAATTTTCAGGTCTTTCTGCGCATGTTGCATACAAAAACAAGTCAGACAGGACTGACGTTGCTCTACTGCCATAATTTAATGAATAGCAGACAGTTGTACAATGTAACAGACCATTTCTGTAGTCAGTCTGTGCTTTTCCTAAAAATAAAAAACATGAATCTGTGCAGTATAGGTGGGCTACAGGCTTGGACTCAAGGAACACTGCAAAAGTACATACAATTAGAATACTAAATAATCCTGTAGTGCATATATATATATATATATACATATACATATATATATATATATACACATATATATACATTTTACTTAAATACTGCACCAACATCTTTGAGAGGAAACAATGATTACTGGTGTGCTAAGTAGTGAAAGCTCATTTCCACAACTTATTAGCAAACTAATAGCTTCAGAGCTCAGAAGCCAATTATGAACCCAAAACCTTAGGTGATCGAGTGGAAAACCGCTTGAGGGAAAAAAAATGTAATTGTAATTCCTTTAAGCGTCTAACATATGGAAAGGATGTCTCTGTAATTAAATGAATTGAGCACTCAGAGGTTGAAGTGAACTTTTGACTTAGAGGAGAGTTGTTCTGCAATGATGCCAATAATAGCCATAGAAGGCCATTTAGTTTTCTACTTGGATGACAATGCAAACCCACGCAAGAACAACATTCACTGGGTCAGGTAGCTGAGATCACACCGCTAGGAAAACAGCCGTCTCCATGTAACAAATTCTTGGGCTTTTTAAGGGCTGGTGGGAATACCGAGGCGACCTCCACTGAAGAGCAAAGACATGGAAAAGCCAGGCTTGCATGTACGGATCACAGCACAATTGTTCAGAAAACATAACCTGTGGCACTGGGCTCAGGGAAGCTGACCAGGATCCTCTCACTACAGGCCAGAAAAAATCACTAACATGCCTCATGGCTGAAGTTTTTTAATCCTCATGTTTTCCTGAATCTAGGGCTGAACAGTTTGGGAAAAATATATAATTGCAGCATTGTGGCTGAAATTAGAACTACAATAATGTTCTCTAAATTAAGGTCCAGGAGCCGTATTACAGAAACTTCCCATCTTTTTGTCTGACAGGTCAAAATAAGATTCACAAATTCATATTACAGAAGCAAATCCTATCTTAATATAGAAATCTTATCTTGCAGCATCTTATCTTAAGTAAGGAAATTTTAACCTGCTCCAACGAATTCGACAATCAACTGTCATGTCTGTTACTGAGCAATCGACCATACGCATGCAGCTGAAACGTAAACACGTAATCAATATAAAGAATTTAGTTAGCCAGACAGCTATAGCTACCGTTACTGATGTAAAAAAGGTCAAACTGAACTAAAGCTATACACGTTCAGCTGTGTCTCCTCATTATTCACCACCTTCACTGTAATATTTTATCTGACGAGTTACAAAAGTAATAAAAGGGGGTGGTGAAGATCGTGCCTGCAGTGTTTGAGGATTTTTAAATCATTGTTAAGTCAAAAACCCATATGTCAAAGCACCATTTTCAATGTAGATGAATGTAACATTATTATACTACTTATAGTGAGCTATGCTGCCTGTCACTGCATAAAACAAAACAAAAAAAAAAAAACAGATGGTTAAAACAGAAGTCAAGACTCCTCTGGGGTTGTCTTAAAGTTAGGACAGAATTTAGAAAATGTGTAGTTTGGACATTTCTGTAATACTATTTAGTATAAGATTATGAACTTAAGAACTGTTATTCTGTAATAGCTTCTGTCCTAAATTCAGTCCTAGATGAAATTATCACGATGACTCAACAGATAAGATTTCAGAGTTAAGAAGTTTCTGTAATACAGCCCCAGTATTTTAAATTTTTACCAAGTGTTTTCTGTTTGTTGACACTGAAACAAAAAGTCAGGAATATTAGTGTCAAAGTGACATTAGTTAATGTCAGAAAAAAAACGTCAGATGAGCAAGTGTCTACAAGCTTTTGGAAATACAGTGTATGTAGATAATTGTGTAAGCAGTAAGTGTGATAATGTTCAATTCAGCAAAATGACAGCAGTAAATCTAGACTTTTATGGTCTAAATGACCCTAGGGTCAGGTTGCTTAAGTAGCTGGTACACTGTAGTGGGTAACACCTCTGCCCTTCATGTGTCATACTGGGGTTAAACCCTGGGTAAGCACGCTACACTACACCAATAAGAGTCAAAACTGGGCAAAACTGATTTAATAAAAGATTCTGGGATTTGAAGACTTCTCTGGTGGAAATGTGTAATAGCACACAACGTGTGGAAAAGCATTTTGTAACTTTGGTAACGCTTTGGACCCCCATGAGCAGATGAATCACACTAAGGGGAGATCAAAGTGTATCAAAAGAGAACTCAAAAATTTTCAAAATTTGGCGAACAACGTCTTCTAAGGATGCGAGTAAATTACCTCCTATTGTTATCGTATCTTATAATATAAGACCTAAACATCGAGCCAAATCTTCTTTTTGAGTTTGTGTGTATGATGCTATTACATAAAAGCGTGTGATGTGGTTCAAAAGCCTCCTGCTAAATCTGACCTGACACCTCTGACATTTAAATTATTATATCAGGCTTTACAGGGCAACTCACAGCAGCACAGGCACACCATATTTTTGTGTCTTTTTTTCTCCTGACTTAGTAGTAATGCTATTTCTTTTAATTCTAACAAGAAAATTGTACATAGTACTGCTTTATACTGTATGTTGCTCTGAATAAGAGTGATGTGAAACACACAAAATCAACTGGCTGGTGTTTTTTGTATAAACAATGCTGATCAGAAGTGTGTAAGACACATATTCATGCTATTATTAGACTTACAAACTCGTGCATTGTAGGAAGACCTTTACAAGAATGATGATTCATATTTTCCATGGTGGCTACTGTACCAATCTGCTGCCATTCCTTTGCAGACTTTGCATAGTGGGTGGGAGCCGCACACCCCTCATAAGGAACACATCCACTCTTACTGAGAGCATTTTAATATTGAGCGTGTTTTGGACTGGATGTTTAACAGTGCTGCCTACGTTTCCAGCAACCCTCTCCCCACATGGCAGTTGAGATTTCTCCACCAGACAGCCGTCTGCCGTTGGCTTTTCACAGCGGCAGCCGCCTCACACATCTCTCTTTGCCCCCTTCCTTTTTACTGTGCGGTTGAGTAATTGAAACCGCTCCTCAGGAACTAGACTGGTCTTAATAAGGGAAAGCTGTACAGTAGCATTTACTGTACATTTACTGCCAGTCTTTACCTCTGCTGCAATGGCTACCTGCCATCAGGCTTGTGGACTTCTGTGGGTCAGCCACAAGACCTCATGTCAATGGCCTGAAGATAAAGTGCCAGCTAGATGGCTTGGACAGAGTCACTCCATAAGCAATGGAGCTGATGATAGTGGTTCTAGAGGGCAGTTTAGCCCAGCTAACTGGTTCCTTCTGCTGCCTATTATCTTTAAAATAGTCTCCACTGAGTGTATTTCACAAGGTGTGGACAGGAGAGTATTTATGGGGCAAGCCACATGCGCACACACACACACACCACCCACCCATATATATATATATATATATATATATATATATATATATATATATATATATATATATATATATATATATATCTGTGTGTGTGTGACCACCACTTTGGCCAATTTTATATTCATATGCTTTGGCCAGTCTCTTTAACTGCTTTTATATTGTAGGCCAAAGTTACAGCTGGCTGTTTTGCAATAGTGTTTCAAGTAGGGGTGTGAAAATGCACTGATCTGAAGTTGGCAATTCAGCTGTATTTATTTTGGTATGTTAGAACTGATTATCATAATCACACAATAATACAAGAGAGCCTCACACCTGCTACCACAATGCACCAGTGTCAATATGTCACTATTTTCTATGCAGTACACTGCCGGAAACTGTGCAGGTACATTTTTGTTCAACAAGGTACAAACAATGTAAACGTACCCTCAAATGTACATCAATGGTTTTCAGCTTCAGTTGTGTACCTTAAATATATATATTTTTTTCTCAGGGGAAAGGTATATATTTGTACATTTTCATAACTTAAAGTTTTAAAAGAGAAAAATTAAATAAAAATCCAAAAGTCAAGACAATGTGTGTGAAGTCACTACAACTTAAAAATCTAATCGCAAAGGAATATGCTACAATCATGGTCCCTAACTAAAAGGTACTGAAGACACACCCTTAGGGGTACCACCACAGTGACAATTTAGTAAATTTTTTAGAGAGTGTATAGTAATGTATTATTTTGAGTTTCAATACTGACAACTGATTGCACAAACCATAGAGATAGATTAGATGTTTTACTATTTTTTAAAAGGTAAAAATACAATTATAGGTTCAGTTCATTAATTAACAGGGAATTCCAGTGATTTTTCAAAATTTCTGAATAATTCAGTCTTTGAGATGTAAACAGATTCATTCAGAGTGGTTTGATGTGAAGTGGTTAATTGTAAAGAAATTTATAGACTCTGATTTCTTTACAGTGGTGGTGATAGGAACCAGGGGTCATAGTCACAATGTGTCAAGACCAGGGATGGGGGAGTACTTTTTGTACTAGTAGCACTAGTACTTTTTGAAGCTAACTACAATTTTTTTAGCTAATAGCTGTAGCTGCTACAATTTTATGAAATGTAGCTATTAGCTGTAGTGCCTACAAATTTTTGTGTCGCTATAGCAATAATTAATTTAATTTGCTAGAATTTCACTACAGGCTTCAGGCAATCCATGCAAAATGTGAACCACAGAATGCGGTCGTCAGCTGGGCTGGTGGCGACTGTGCAATCCTGACTGAGCCGCCGACAGTTCAAGCAAACGGTCATGCGCTGATCACCCATCATTAGTAGGCTTAGCTCAGGGGTCGGCAACCGAAATTTTAAGAAGAGCCATTTTGTCCTCTCAACAAAAATGAAACCACCTTGAGAGCCACAACATTTTGTGTCCGTTTTACCATCATGGCTGTAAATATGTCTCAGTATGTGCTTATGTGCTACTATAGGCTAAAAATATAATACAAACGAAATTGCAGGCTTTGTTTGCTCTGCTTTAAGCTTTAGCTCAGCTGTAGCCGCTTTTCTCGCATCTCAGTCAAAATACTTTCTTGTAAAATGTCTCTCAGCGTTCGACTTTTTACAAGGCTTAATTCAGCTTCTCATTCACCAGCTTCTTGTCTGAACTGTCCCGTTCCAAACATTTAAGGTGGAACAGGAAAATTCAAACGAGAAGCTGACATCAGCTTAGTAACTTTTTAGTGTTTGACAGTTTCTCGTTGCAGATTAAATGTATTAGGAAACCAGCTGGAGTGATTATAAATGCAGATTTATAATCTGTAAATATGTCTCAGTATGTGCTGTTGTGTCAATCCGAATCAATCCGGTTCCGGTGTGCCGTAGAATGGCCGCACTGGTGAGAACTCCGGGTAAACTCTACAGTTTTTTGTGTTTTATTGTGCTGTTTCTTTGTGTTTTTGCACATACCCCTTTTGGGATCATTCAGTATGATCGAAAAACTCTTTGAACATCCGATCATCGCTCAAGACGGACTTTAACACAAACACACACTCAGACGCGAGCGACTGTCCCTTCGCGGCTTCTCTGCCTCTTTGTTTACCAACACATGCACGCCGGCGGAGCAGGAGGAAGCGCAAGAGGAGCAGACGTGCCGGGATATTATGCAGAACTAGGAAAAATGCTTCAACCCTCCTCTCCCAAGTATTATGTTCGCAAATGTTCAATCGTTGGAGAACAAAACAGACGAGCTGAACACACGGATCGAGTTTCATCACAACATCGAGAGCTGTTGCGTTTTATCGCTCAAAGAGATTACCAATACCAAACAACAACATCATACCGGCCGGCTTCTCCATCTACCGGCCGGCTTCTCCATCTACCGACAGAACTCTGGACTCAGATGTAGTGGTTCTAGCCAGCCAATGCTCTCCAGACACTGAAGTCATAACAAAGTTCAAAGTTCCCCTCACCCGCCCTGCATTCGGCAAAACTGATCACACCTCTATTCTTCTCCTGCCCGCATACAAATAAAGACTTAAACAGGCGAAACCAGTTCTCAGATCAGTCTATCAATGGAGTGAGGAGGCCATCTTCACACTTCAGGACTGCTTTTAATCCACAGACTGGAAGATGTTCCATGATGCAGCTAGCACAGACATCAATGAATACACTGACTCCATCACAAGCTACATCAATAAACACACTGAAGACATCAGTTTGACAATGTCAGAACATTTCCCAACCAGAAACCCTGGATCAATGCTGAGGTTTGAGCCAAACTAAGAGCTTGGGCTGCTGCCTACAACTCTGGTGACCCGGCTAGCTACAAGAAGGCCAGATATGACCTTCAGAGGACCATCAGGCTGGCCAAAAGGAGCTACGTGGACAGAGTGGAATCCAACTATCTTGGCTCTGATCTCAGACGTATGTGGAGTGGCCTGCGCACCATCACTGACTACAAAGAAGGTATGATCTGTGATAGGGGCTCTTCCTCCTCACTTGCAGATGAACTTAATGCTCATTATGCTCGTTTTGAGGCAACCAACACCCTCACCTGCTGAGAAACTCCCAGTAGATGAGGAGAGCTGTGCTCTAGCCATTCCCCTGTCTGAGGCAGTTAGATCCTTCACGGCAGTTAACCCATGCAAGGCACCCGGTCCCGATGGCGTCCACAGTCGTGTACTTAAAGCATGTGCCAACCAGCTGGCTGAGGTTTTCACTGACATCTTTAACCTCTCTTCAAGACTGTCAGTGATTCCCACGTGCTTTAAGGAAACCACAATTGTTCCAGTCCCCAATAAATCGTCTGTCACCTGCCTGCATGACTCCCGCCGTGTTACACTGACATCAACAGTTATGAAGTGCTTCGAGCGGCTGGTCAAAGCTCACATTTGCTCAACACTTCCAGCCATCATGGACCCTCACCAATTTGCATACCGCTCCAACAGATCCACGGACGACGCCATTGCACTAACAATACACACTGCTCGCACACACCTGGACAGAAAGAACACATATGTGAGAATGCTGTTCATAGATTACAGCTGAGCATTCAACACAATCATCCCTGCCAAACTCATTCCTAAGCTCACAGATTTAGGTTTGAACTCTCATCTCTGCAACTAGATACTGGACTTCCTGACAAGCAGACCCCAGGTGGTGAAAGTTGGGAACAGCTTCTCTTCCACACTGACTCTGAGCACAGGGGCTCCCCAGGGATGTGTGCTCAGCTCCCTCTTGTACTCCCTGTATACACATGATTGTGTAGCCAAACACGCATCTAACATCATCTTCAAGTTTGCTGATGACACCACCATCCTAGGCCTCATCACTGATTGAGATGAAACAGCCTACAGAGACGAGGTCATTGCTCTGTCAGAGTGGTGAAATGACAGTAATCTCTGTCTCAACATCAGCAAAACAAAGGAGATGATTGTGGACTACAGGAAGCTGCAGAGGGGTGGACACTCTCCTCTATTCATCAAAGGAGCCGTAGTAGAGAGAGTCAGCAGTGTGAAGTTTCTCGGCGTACACCTCACTGATGACCTCACCTGGTCCCTCCACACCAACATTATTGTGAGATCTGCCCTGTCAGCGTCTCTACTTCCTGCGTAGGCTCAGGAAGTTTGGTCTGCCTCCTCAGATTCTCACCAACTTCTACAGATGCACCATAGAGAGCATCCTCACAGGCTGCATCACTGTCTGGTACAGCAGCTACACCGCCTGCGAATGCAAGGCCCTTAAAGGAGTGGTGAGGACGACAGAAGCCATCATAGGCAACAAACTACCAGCCTTACAGGACATCTATCAGTCCTGCTGCCTCAGGAAAATCAAAAAAGATCCGGTCAGACAGTAGTCACCCAGCACACAGCCTGTTAACCATCCTGCCATCAGGCAGGAGATTTCGCAGCATACAGGCTACAACAACCCGGTTAATGAACAGTTTCTACCCACAGGCTGTCAGGCTTCTGAACAAGCTGTGAAGCTGTGGGTCCTTCCCTTACTACCATTTCACTCAGTCACTTTGTCAGCATTATTATTATATCATATCTCTGCTATGGACAATAAAACTTTAAGACTTAAGTCACTTTAAAATGTATATTGTCTCTATATTTTGTGTACATTTAATATATTTGTTTGTTTTTCCTTGTATTTTTATTTTTTTACTTATTTACTTTCTGTAGAGTGATTAGCTGAGCCTCACCACAAGCATTTCAATGCATAAATGTCCTGACATGTTGTGCAAATGACAAATAAACTTGAAACTTGAGATAAGTCCGTTCGTCTCTAAATTGTCAATGTTCGTCTTAAATCTTTCTCTTTGCTGTTTCGTTAGCTGCTAGCTAGGCGAGACTGTTTTCTGCACTGCTGTGTGACCAGCAGTCTGCACGTCAATCTTCAGCGTTAAAGGTTGGTGAATTAGCAGTTATGCATTAACTCCAGTGCAGAGCCAGGGTCACTGATGAGAATTTTGAGGCTAAATTATTGCTGAAGTTTAACAAAGGACTCTGATTGTCATGTCTGTACAGATCTTGCTGAAATGTTTAAATTGGAGCAGTTTTATTTCAACAGTTGGCAGTGCTTTGTATAGAATTGTTTGGTTTGTATTTGGTTATTTTTGTTGATTTTTGATAGGAAAAACCTGGAATGATTGACTTTGCCTTTACTTAGTCTAAATTTTTGTTGGATATCACACCTTTGGTTGTGTAAGTCTGATTGTTGGTTACACTTAAATTTACTTTTTGGTGATCTTTTTGTATATTTGCAGCTTTTCAATTGTATGTCTCTTTCTGGCAGATGATTAACTGCAGTGTCTTGTTCACATTATCAGTTGGGCTTGTTTGGTGTGTCAGGTGGAGACACAAACATTCTAACCATCACGCTTTGAAAGTAGCTAAAAAGTAGTGCACTACTTTTCACAAAGTAGCTAAAAAGTAGCCAGTACTTTTTTGGAAAAGTAGCTAAATTGTAGCTAGCTACAAATTTTAGGAAAGTAGCTACAAAGTAGCTAACTGCTAATTTTTCAGTAGCTATCCCAATCTTGGTCAAGACACAAATACAGCCATTTTATATACTATTCACAAGCACCAGTGAGCCTACATGTGTCTTGAGTTTTTATATGTAATGTTGATGATGGTAAAATAGTGATACATCTGAAGAAGTAAGTTTTCTTTAGGGACAAATTTTGCCTTACAAAATGGATTAAACTAAATGGCCCAAAAAATATTCTGAGCCAAAACTTTATCACAAAGCTATCATAAATCAGTGGTGTCAGACATCAGGCAGCATATATCTGAACTTTTTATGTAACAACTTTGTGTGAGGGAGCTTTTAGAGGCATTAAACTTTGGTTCCTGTCCCTGGTTCCTGTCCCCACCACTGTCAACAATTCTGACTGTGCAAGTTTCTCTAGAATTGAGCATTTAATGTCGAGCCACTTTAAAAGACTTTGTTCACATCTTATCCATTTATATATGTAGATGTAGCATGGCATGTGCTACCCCGGGCTCAAGGAGGACGCTGGAGGCAGGGTTCAGTGCTGCAGCAGCCATATTTTCTTTAATCACACAAATAAACACAAACTCAAACAAACCTAAACTACACCTACACTGGCCACTTTTCAGTGGCTTCAGACTGCTAGGCTTTTCATTTTTTTTTAAAGTAAGCTTTTCAGCTCTGTCTTCAGTTCTTTTGTTGCTACTGCTCGTCCCTCTCTCCCGCTCTGTTCCCTCTCAGCTCTTTAAAAAGGCGCTCACACTGCCAGTCAGATCAGCATCAGCTGGCTCTCATTAACGGCAGCCTAAGCACCCAAGCTGAGAGGGAACAAGAGCTTGCTGCTCCGCCTCCCCGTCACCACCCCCAGCTTGCAGCTCGGCCGCCCGGGTCGAACGTGAGGTATGGTGAAGCGGCCTCGCTGCGGAACAGGGGGTGGGGCCCGGGCAGCGGAGCTCAGGACTCGCTCCATGCCCTGGTGCCTCTCGTGGCCGGCACCATCGTCCTCGTCCTCGTCCTCCCGCCGTCACTCACGTGACTGGCGTCCCTTAGGCGGAGCTCGGGCACTCCGCCCCCTCCCTACTCGCGGTTCTCCCTGCCGTCCTCGCTGAGGTTCGTCACCGCTGGATGTTCGCCGTCATCGTCGGGGCCCGGGGGGCGGGCGCATGCCACAGTACAATTTCTTAAAAATCGAGTTCCCCTTTAAGTAAAACCATAAAACAATTGGATATCTGTTCTTCATGATATTGGTTTTTTGTTTGAAGATTATTTTCACTCCACAATAAATAACAGTACCATTAAACACTTTATATGACAATGGCACTACAGGGTTTCCAGTGAATGAAGTGTAGTGATACTTACAGAGATTTCTAAAATGCAGTCATACAAGATACTGGCACTCACAAAATACTTCTCAGCCAATCATTGCGAGGTCAGAACTAACCGTGGAACGATATTTAATAAAGTATGTGCATATCTCTTTGGCCAAGATCAGATTTTTGCTCTATTTTCAGAGAAAAAAATCCACTAAAGCCACATCCCCAATTTATTTTCGGCACTGGTTCACTCATTGACAGAGCAGTGAGTGGCAGAGGCAAGAAGGCTTAATGTTTACTGTCTATATTATAATTATGATTCATACCAAAATAGTTGAGGGAAATCAATTTGAATCGTGGAAATTTCAGATTTTCTTCTTCTAAACAGGGGTTATATAATTGAATCAACTGTTATATAATGAATCCCTGCACTGAAAAAAGTTGTTCATGATTTTATTGTGTCATGTTTAATATGTTTTATATGTTACGTCAACATGATTGCTTTCTTTAAGTTTACTTGTTTTGGTAGTGATTCGTGTAATACATTTTCATGTAATACATTTTATTCATGTGCAACCATTCAACACATTTCAATCATGTCAATTTAAAACACCACTTTTTTTCAGTGTATTTTCATGTAAAGTGTCGTCCAGCATGGATGGTCCAGTGTGAGGGTGGTTGAGTGTGATGAGTTGTAGTGTACCTTAGAGCCTCTAGTGCTCACCCGCCTTCTGTACAACAGCTCTGAAAACACGTTCCACACGTCACTCATCTGCCTCAAGCAGTGAATTGAAAATCACATGGTTTTGGAGGATCACTGCAATGCAGCAATTTCTGTTTACATTTCTCTCTCTCTCTCTCTCCCTCTCCCTCTCTCTGTGTGGGCAAATGAGCAAGACTCCCAGGTGTGAGGAGTAAAGCAAGCGGGGGGCCAGCGCATTCAGGGCCCATCCACACTGAAAGGTGCCCATTTAAAATAGCTGAGGGGGTAAATAAATAGAGTCTGAGTTAAACTGAAATTGGTCAGGCTACAGGATACACATGCGAATCTGGCATCTCTGTAGTGCTCTGATGCCAGAGGGGAACATTACAGGAGACCATGTTTTGACTGCGAGTCTAAATTCTGCTACACCACTTGGATGAGCCATGGAGATAGACTAGTTGTGGGATTATTTCGCAGCTTTTGGGGGTCTAGTGAAAGGACAAAAACGGCTGGATATCTACTTGGTGTTGCTCGCATGACTTCAGACAAGCTGGAACATAGAAATGTATCATTCAGTGATTACACTTTGCGACATAAAGTAAATTCAGTTGAAACTTGGCTTTACGTCATCTAAACAGTCTCACAAACACACACACACACACACAGACACACACACAGACAGAGTCATCTGACTAACACAGCGCACCCAGTGAGAACATTCCTAAGGCGTTAACACACTGAGAGACTGACAAGAACTGTAAATGGTCTACCAGCTCTTTCAGAGCAAGACACCTGTGTATAAACACCCGTAAAGAGCAATCACATCAAAGCCAACTGGACTGGAATTTCATTCAGGATAAAGGCGCTGCTTAAAATCTTTGGTAGTCTGTAGAGTAGGGTGGATTTAAGATTGTATCTGACTGCTTTTCTCAATCAATACAACTGTAGTCTATCATCATATGTCCACAACATCAGAGCTACAAGGAAAAGTTTATTTTTTACTCCAAATTACAGCGGGGACGAAGCACAACAATTCTCTGGAAGATGGTGTAGAAGACGTGCAGTTTGAGTCTGTAGGTGGTCGAAACAGATTTACAAGTGAAGAACAAATGTATATAAAGTTACGGTAAATAAATAACATCAAAATTATAATTCATGACCTGCCACATTATTCAACATTTGCTGATTTTCAGTCACTTAGACGTCAAAAAGGGTAGACATAGGCTATGTTCAAATTACAAGCCTCATTGCTCAATTATGATTTTTTTTTTTACCCAGATTTGATCTTTCTAGCTTGATGCTTAACATTCTTACAGGTAAATTACTCAAATTGTCATTAATCTAAACAAACCTGTATCCTAAAACAACCCACATGCACACATCCTAATCAATAATGTCATCTGAATGAACCACGTGGATCATGTACAACAAACTAACCAGGACACTGCTTATTGGAGCTGATTTCAGGTTAAACGCTGCTGCCGAATTAATGCTGAATTAAAACATAAATTCTGATCTGACCGCTCTCATTTGATTCAGATTTGAAAAGATTCTTTGAAAATATTGGATTTGTGTGTCCAAACAGCCTGGTAATGTACACAGCCATAGCTTCCAAGTGGTGCAACCATCTATGCTCTATTGATGAGAGACTGCAAACATGATGCTGGCCAAAAAAGGTCTGTTATCCAATGTTATAGAATTGGCAGTTAGCGTTCTCCTCCAAGTGCGCTGAGGTTGACATTACATGAGTCGTAGTCCGAAAAGTTGTGATGAATGGATTCACATGTCTCGGCGGAAGCACATGTTCACCTTCTTCCTCTTGGCTTAGTAGCATCATGTGATGGAGGAGACCTATCTAGAGGGTGGAACTGGACAGGACTAAAATTGAGTAATTATCCCCCGCAAAAAAAAGAGTAAAAATACTAGACACTGGATTTATGTCTTGAAGTGTGTAAATATGGCTCTCCTAATTTACTCTGCAGAATCTTCATATGGAAATGCAGTATTCTTCATTGACCACACCCACTGTAAGGCAAAGGCTAAAGAAAAAATAAATGTATAAAATTTGACAAGAAACAAAGCAATAATATGCCTGATAATTAGCACAGAGATTGAGAAGGAGAAAAAAATTTCCACTCAGGCCAAAGAAAACCTGCAAAGGTCAGGGCAATTATTTCACAAATGAATAAGCGCAGTGTAGGTATGGCAAGGAGTTCAAACATTAGCCTTCTGGAGTCATGGAGAGGGGTGGCCAGCCACCTTGGCATGGAGCTGCATGACGTGACATGTCAAATAAATGTCTACACAGAACTTCGTCCACCTTACAAAAATGTACTTTTCAATTAAATACACCTCTCTCTCCCTCGCTCTCTCTCTTGCTAAGGAAAGCTCAGTGCTGTACTCTGTCTTGTGCTTTTTGGCCATTAGAAGTGTAAAAGTGTCACACGCTGTAAGTGTGTGGGCCCTTATGAGGGAAGTTAGGGAGCCAGAGAGCAATGAAATCATTCTGCTGAGGGGTGGGGGGCACTGGCTGCAAACAAATAAGAACAGAAGGATCAGCACCAGCGGGATCCATAAGAAGCTTATTGAAACAACAAACCTCTCCACAGGAACACAGCATTAAACCACTCAAGATAGTGCTAGAAATAAGACACAGAAACTGAAACTGACTTAATGATGTCACATGAATCAGTCTTCTTCGATAAACTTATTAAAGCATGCTGAGCTTTATACAGTCCAACCTGGACGTCCATTTCCGGCTTACTGAGCCTTTAGGGTTCTAAATCTCATTTATAGTCATTTATGTCAACACAGCTTTTCAAGAAGTCACTTAAAGACTGTAGATTTGCCTCCCTTCATCAGGGCCCACAGCAACACACCCAAGCTGCTTGCTGCAACACCCAAAAAGCCACATCTACATGCCTGCGGGTCAGCTTTAACGGCCTCACATTCTAAACTGTTATAATCTCGCCGCTAAAGTAAACACAATTAGAAATTGGTGTCTCAGGGCTTGTGGCTGAAGTGTCGGAAGCATGTGATGGGAAAAAGCACACATGGTCAGTTAATCCCACCTCATTGTTAGATGGACCCATAGGCCACAGAGAGATGGCCACAGTACTCCAGTCACTGTGGCAGCATCTGTGTGGCCAGTGGAAAGTTTGGTTAACCAGGGGTGGTGTCGGATGATGTTTACATCCCCCACAAGTCCATAGAGGGGCAGAGGCCAAGCAGCCATGGGCGAATTAATGGCTTTCTTTGTATTTGTTAATGTACCTTGTTATGTATACTTACTGGACATGTGAATAATTTTTTTTATACAGCGGTTGACTACTTGTGGCTGATTGAAAATAATGGAATTATTTGTGGTGTTAGACATTTGATGTTGTAATTGGAAGGGAGCTTACACTGACTATATATCAGCTATTTTTCACATGTCAGAAATACCAATGCTACAATAAAACTTCAAGCATTTTTTTTTTCAAAAAGCAAAAATGCTTTTCAGTTCGGAGAAGGACAATGCCCTAAAAAGCTTTCATACAGAAAAAAAAGCTTTAACATAAATTCTGAAATACAAACACCACATAGTCTGAAATACATGTAACACACACTTCCTGGCATTTTATATATTTCCATAAAAAATGAAACCAATCAGAATCCCCATAAATGTATTGTACTGTAATGCATACCTTTGAAATTAAATAACCTGCTGCTTATTTAATATATATTTGCATTTTATAAATGAGGTCCACAGGGAAAATGTATTTAATAAATGTATTTTTCTCTATGTATGTATGTAGTTACAGTGGCACTGCTGTATACCACTTTAACAGTACTTTGCCTCCAAGCTCTACTGTTTGCATTTAAGGAAAGAATATCTAAGATAGCAATAATTAAAACCAATGATTGGCCTTTTGAGTATTACAATATGTTGCCTCTGTTGTTTCTGCAGTCCAAACACTAGTTTCCAAAACTTTAAACCTAAAACCCAGACTGAGCGATCAGCCAGCCACAGCGAAGGCCAACTGCCTCATTCATGAGCAATTAAAAATCACTTCACTAGTCAGTGAGCTGCAGTCTCACCACAGCCTCCACAGAACTAAAGTCAAAATAAATGTTACAGTCAGGACTTACACTGCAAACCCCACTAAAACCCCATTTTTAATGGATTAAGAAAATGGCTTTTGGGAGATGCCGTCTAGACTGTCTAGCCCTCATTTTGACCTCTATCTTAAAATCTCATCTGCTTAGAACTTCACAGAGATCAGTAATAGACAGAGAGAAACTTTTATCACTTTAGATGATGGACCTCATATATAAAATCCCATTTGCACATTTGTATGGGGTAAAAAATGCAAATGGTTCAACTGATTCAAATGTCAGCTGCATATACTGGATAAATGTATAGGAAATACGCTACATCAAAACAATTCTGCCAAACCACATAAACTGAAAGACAGCAACTGTGTTTATGTAAATCATATATTATTCATGCGGAACTAACACATCCAAATAATCTAATTTCAAAGCAGCGATTTTTTTCAGTGCACCAATTGGAATATTGTAAGGAAATATTGCCTATAGTGTATAAAACAGCAGAGACACAAACTCAGCTACAACCAACAACCAGACACGGACAGTTAAGATTTAAGATTAACAAATCAAACCATTAAATAAGCTTCAGACAAGAAATGAATGGAATTACTTGGTTCATGTTTATCAAAGGTTTTATTAAGTTAAAAGTAAAATGCACAAAGCACTTTTAAAAACAGACACCCTGAATGGTTTAAAGGGACCATATAATGAAAAACTGAATTTACGGAAATATTTATGAAATATATGGAAACTAAACTGCAAAAACAGCCTGTTTTGAATTCACTGTTGTAATGTCATGAAAACCAGGTCATTTACATATATCCATCTATTCACCTATTTAGCCTACAGCAGTTTAGCTTTGCCCTTTCAATCTGAAGTTATAAGGAGTGTTTCAGCTGGACTGCTTTTGAAAGAGGCACTATACAGGGCAGCCAATCAGAACAGAGCTCACTGACATCCATCAGTTAAAAAAGGCACAGGAACAAAAAAAAAGCCTGTTTAATTCTAAGAGATAAAGAAGGGTTGGAAAATGGTCAGTAAAAGTGGATTATGACTGTTTTTAATACATAAATCCACACAGAAGTCATGAGTGGACCTTAGGGGGGCCTTTAAATAATGGGCAAAGAGGTCACATAACTATTGCAGAGTATTTTAAAAAATGCTGTCTAATTTGCCCCATCAGATCTCCCTGTCACAAGCCCCAGCCACAGATTAGAAGTTAGGAGTTCTGTTAGGATGAGATTTAAGGTTAGATAAAAAAGAATAAGATGACAGTAAATCAGACGACTTTATAATTTTTTAGAATATTTCTTTCACACCATTTGACAATGGCAGATGCCATTGCGTGAACATGTGATGGGGCATGGACCATATAAAATTTGAAATTAGCTTTTTTTTCCTCTTTGGTTATATGAACAATTGTTACTTTAAGAATGTTTTTCAACCTTATGTGTCTATGGTGCTCCATCTGCTGAAGGCTAGAATGCAGATATTGGCATGACATCACCTCAGACCTTTACGTCATGTTCAATCATTGCTCAAAAAAACTGTGAAATCTGCGAGTAAGACATACAAGCATGTCCAAATATGCATTATTACCTATGCTCAGCCAAACAAAGGCATGCATGCCTGTACTAGTGTACTTGTACATACCTTTATGAAATATTACCATACAGCTCAGAAGAGAAAACGTCTGCAGTACTCCAGTGTAGAGAAATATGACCATCTTAGACACAACCTCCTCGAAACACACAGCATGTAACTCTTTATTTTGGCCAGTGCAGGTATGGGGCAGTCACACACACACACGGGCTTATGCAGGTAGGGCCAGTGTTACGTGTATGTCAGTCTAAGCAGAGCGCTTCCTGTTTAAAGGTAAGGGTCACTGAAGCGGGTAGCTTAGGCTCTGGGGGATCAGCAGCTGCAACATGCACACACACTAACACCTACTGAGACCTTCTCAGTGCTGCTGTCAGCTCCAGACCATCCCCTTACTTAGTAATATCATGACTGCATGTGTGATGTCGTATCAGTCAGCACACTCAGGTGATCCATTCAGCGTCTCTGTGGAGTGCAGAAAAGATAAGGGGGCGAGTCTATAATGATAAGTTGTATTTGGACTCTATATGGCACACTATTGTGGGAAAAAGGTTAAAGCAAGCAATCAGACATTTTTAAAAGGAAAAAAGACAAAATATTTAATATTTCATCTAATTAACTTTAGTGTTGTTTATATATGCTTATTCTAAATTTGATGCATAAAACTGCTAAAACATGTTCCAAAAAACTTGGGTTATATCACCTCTCCTTTTAACAACATTCAGGAATCATTTTTCAACTGTGTACAACAATTGTTGTAGTTATGAAAGTAGATTTCCTTTACACAACACTTCAGCTGCTCAACACTCCAGGGTCTCTGTTGTCATATGTCGCACTTCATAATGCAGCACATCAATGAGAGACAGGTCTGGGCTGCAGACAGGTCATATAACTCATGCAGAATGTGGCTTGGCATTATCTTGTTGAAGCAAGCAGTGAAATCCCCGAAAAAGATGTCTCGATTGAAGCATATGTTGCTCCAAAATGCATATGTGGCCCTCGGCATTAAAGGTGCCATCACAGATGTGCAATTTACCAAAGTAGCCCCAAGCCTATGTGGTTTTATTCATTCTAGAAGTATGTTGGTTTTTAATACTGTATTGTCTGAGGGACTGAATGTCACAGGCCTTCAAATATTGGTTTTCGGCCTTGTCATTTATGCATAGAGATTTCTTGAGATTTGCTGAATCTTTTAGTAACATCTTGCGTTGTAGATAGTGAAGTCTCTAAATACTTTGCAACTGTGCTTTAAGAATCGTTATTCTATTTGTTTTTTCCAAAGTGGCGACAAAGCGTTTAGTGAACACTTCTTTTCTAACCATTGATTAGAGGTGTAACTGTATGTGTATTCGTTCCAAACCATCACGGTATGGATATTACAGTTTGGTGCATGCAGTGGTACGGAGAATACATGGTGGCCTATGTGTGAAGACTGATGAACATAACGCAGTGTCAAATTTCACAAGCATGAGTTCCACCTGGAAACCTTAAGCTGTAAACCGTTAGCAAGTTAGCAAAGTATCATGTTAAGCTTAGCACAAGCTGACTGGCGTCTGACTGAGTCAGTCACACTATGGCGAGTGCAAATGACACACGGGAGCCAGAAGACCCGCCTGCTCCTTTTTTTGATCATTCCACAAACTTCCCAGTCTTTTTGGAATGTATTGCAGACATCAAATTTGAAACCTGCGAATATTTACAAGAAACAATGAAGTTTATAAGGTAAAACACACACACACCCACACACACACACATACACACACATTCACTAACTCACTCACCTTTAACAAGAAGGTCCTGTGGTATTTGAGTGAAAACAACCTTGTGTAATGGCTGAGTCAACGGGGCATTGTGGACAAGTGTGTGCTTTCTAGGACTTTTGGGGTACTACATGCTGGTGCTTTGCATCAGTGGCATTATGTGTCATTGTTATTTGCATTTTACCCATTGTGTCCCAACTCTTGTGGAACTGGGTTCATACAAACACTTAAGTACATACATACTTTATTACATACATAATTCTACTCTAATGTCACATGTTCGTACGGGAAAGTAAATTGTGAAATAGTAAGGACCCAGTAAAACTACTGTAAGAATCATTGCTTACTTTTACAACTCTGATTCTGTCTTGTTTCTAGGTAATGAACATGTACATACTATATACTATTAGCCTGTATGAACGTGTAACATTACAGTGAAATTTCAGGGTAATTTAGTCAGACTGTCTTGGTACGTACCTGCTTTTTTATCCAAAAAACTTCATTCTGGTTACTAACCCTGCTACTGAAGTAGCCCTGTCCTGCACATTTTGTATTTTTCCTGCTCTAACACACCCACTTCAACTCAGGAAGGGCTTTTTAATTAGCTGGTTAGTTGACACTGGTGTGTTAGAGAAGGGAAAACGGTGAAATATACAGACAACGCCTTTTCAAACCTTCTAAAGCGTGCTTCTTTTCATTGTCGTCTGTGGAGCAATGCACACCACAACTAAAAAGCACTCCTCTAGCCTGCAGCACATGCTTCATGTTTTTAAACTGCTTGCTGCCTTCTCTAGTCTCTCACGTTTATGCTGTTTTAGTACACAGTGAATGATATTCTTGCTTTTTTTTTTTTTGGGTTTTGTTACATAAGTGAATATATTTTCTGTCTATTCTGAAATACACTGACCACCCACTTTATTAACTACACATATCTTATATCTACACTTATTGTCCATTTGATCAGGATCACTTACCATATTGGTGCACTTTGCAGTTCGACAATTACAGACTGTAGTCCATCTGTTTCTCTGCATACTTTGTTAGCCCCCTTTTACCCTGTTCTTCAATAGTCAGGACCCCCACAGGACCACCACAAAAAGCAAAAACCTTTTGTGAAGGTTAGGCTACGTTTACACAGCAGGTAAAAGTGGCCCATATCTGATCTTTTTCCTCAAATGTGACACAGATGTGTCATCTGTGTGGCTGTGTGAACAGCAAAAAACGCATTGAATCTGACATTTTCAATTCCGATTTGAGATGCTTTCATATGCGGTACTGAAATCTGATACATATCCGATCTGCGGCAATGCGACTCTGTCTGAACAGCCAGATCGGAATTCATGCAACTTTTACGTCAATACAACTCGACATTCGTCATAATTTTGCACTGCTGAGACTAATAAACATTTAGTCTGATGTTTCTGTACTAAAAAACTAGAAGAGACTCATCAAACCGCTCCGTGTTTGAAGAGGTTTCGAACGAAACGGCCGAAGGAGACCGAGGCTGCAGCGGGAAAGAACAGTTTAAAGAATCTGAGGACATGAACCAAAGAAGTGGCCTTGGCCGAATAACGTGCCCTTTTTCGGCGAACTCGAACACATTGTTGGTGATGAGTCCAGCTGTCAACCACTGGAACTTTATACTCGCTCCTGTGATGCTGGCGAAGACGAAACTGAGCTCCGGGAGCCACAGGCGTTCGCTGGCCGTCATGACTGTTTACCTCTGGACGAGCCGCCACGTGAAGCACTGTTCTTTTGCGGGTCGGTTTAGGAATGTGATCTGTTCAGACTGATGTCGCATACAGGTCATATTTAAAAGATAATGTGAACAGCCAAACAAAAAAATCGGATTTAGTGAGAAAATCAGATTTGGGCCACTTTTACCTGCTGTGTAAACGTAGCCTTAGAGAACAGGAAAATATGTGTGTTTTTTATTCAGCTACTGTCAGAAATAGAGACTTAAGTTACAGACTCGAGTCACACTTGAGTCACATGGCACAAGTTCACAGCTTCACTCAGACTTACTCTTGCCCTTGCAATGGCATTCTCTTGCAGTCCAAGTTTGGCGTGACTGGTATGATAACTAATTAGTCTTTTATTATAACCCTAGATTAGAAAAAACTTCAATACATACAGGGACATAACGAAAGTCCTATGCGTAATATTTTTCATGTTTAAAGCAAATGGCAAAATATTAATTTCACAACACTTTAAAATACCCTCAGAAGGGTTAGCTGGTACCTGGCTAGGTAGCCTGATGGCCAATCTACCAAGTACAAAAATTATATATTTGTTTTTAGTAAGTTACAGGTCGCTTAACAGTGAGTTAACCTAATTTCTTTGTTGGTCATGTGGAGCTTTATTGAATAGAGGAAAGTGAAAGTAAATGTCACCAGGAAGGAGAAGAGCAAAACTCTTTTTTGTCCATGTCAGGTGTACATGCATATAACCAGGAACCTAAGGTTGTGCCGACAGATGATGCCATCGTCCATCATTGAAGCCTGACAGATGTCACGATGTTGAGCAAGCATCGAGATACCACACCCCCGCCCCCTCACCCGGTCCACAGTGAACACAGCAGGAACACTTTAGTCAGAAGATTCTGCTTATTTTTCATGCTAATAAAGCTAAATACACTCTAATTGTGTTTACACTGACAGTCAAGTACAGGCGTAGAAGCATAAAGTATTCTCTTTTCACAGCAATGTCTAATGTAGAAATCTGTTCTTTAAACCAGCACTTCAATAATGCTCCTTATATTTTCACCATGATAGATAGCTATATTAGCGTCAAGCTAGCGGGGTTAGCTCAGTGCTATTTGGGATTTTTATGTCAGCTCCCGTTTAAATACGGAAATTTTTAGCTCATAACAGGCATATAAACAACATTATTTACTTTGTAGATCTCTCTTTTTAATAAACCTTTATTTAAAGGCTTACACTGTAAATCTGTTTTTGATTATTGTAGTGTTAGCCTGTTAGCCAGCTAGATTTCTGCGACCTGTCAAGTCTGCTAGTGAGAGCAGAATACAGCCAGTTATAAAGAGAATATAACATATAAAAACATTAATGCAAGTCTGTTAGGAGCAAACAGTGATGTTTAACTAGCAGTTTGTCATCTGGTTACATTTAATAGATACAGATTTCAACTCTAACAACTAAGCTTTTTCACTGAGTCATTATGAAGCCACAGTCTCCTGTCTGCTGAAGCGCTTTGCTATTTATGCTCGTCGCATCTGTGTTCTTGCCGTAATTTCATCTTTACTCGACTGTACTGATAGCCATAAAAGGCACGTTGTTTCAAAACAATAATTAAAAATAAGCACACCTTCTTTGACTTCGCTAAAAACATTTACGAATGACACTTCAACCCCCAAACAAATATTTCAGCGATAATAAATTAATGTCATAGTCATCGTCCATCACGGTGTTTCCCAGTAGACATTGTCTTATGGCAGTTAGGTAGACATGTCCCAACCCTACAGGACCATTCTAGATAGAAGGCTATAGCTGAGATCATACTACTCTATCATACTACGCTATACCCTGTAGAATGTGCACTGCAGTGCATTCCGTATAGCAGGTTTAGCCTAATTGCAAATAAATATTTGAGACTTAACTAAAGTTCACAACTAAGTACTCGAGACTTGACTTGGACTTAAAGTGACAAGTGAACTGTTATGACTGTGGAACACGTGTGTCAGTATGTTTGTGTGAGTGTGAGTGAGTGTGTAAATGTCCACAGGTCTTATGATGTCAGAGCAGGTGCAGTGTGAACAGGGTCACTAATGCTGTGAAGCTTCAGAAAAACTCCTACAGCTGGACACGCTCCATTTATATAGCAGCCATCCATCGTATACTGCACATACGCAGAGAGCACGCTCAGGGAGAAATGTAGAGAGAGAGAGAGAGACAGACAGAAAAAAGATAAAAAGACAACAAAGCAGCGAGAGTAGACAAAAAATAGAAGAAATAGACAAAGACAGCAAAAAAGTGTGAGCATGAGATATAGAAAGAGAGAGACAGAGAGAGTCGGACAGAAGGAGAGTGAGAGATACTGAGAGAAAGAGAGAGAGAGAGATACAGAGAGGAAGAGAGAGAGAGAGACAGATACTGACAAAGTAAGAAGAAGAGAGAAGCAGAGAATGAGAGGTAAGGACAGGGAGCAGCACTAAGAGAGAAGGAAAGAGACGATAGAGGAGATAGAGAAAAGAGGGGGGGCACTGAGAAGTAAGGAGAAGGGGGGGCAGAGAAAGAAGGAGAGAAGGAGAGAGACGATAGAGAAGGAGATAGAGAAAAAGAAGGAGGGGCACTGAGAGATAAGGAGAAAGGGGGAGAGAGATAGAGAAAGAAGGAGAGATGGAGAGAGACAGAGAAAGAAGATGAGAGATAGAAAGAGACACTGAGAGACAGAGAAGGAGAGCAAAGGAGAGAGACCGAGTGAAAGTGAGCGAGGGACAGAAGGAGAGAGGGAGTCCACAGAGGTCCTTTCAGCCATGTAGGGCATCTCTGTCTGATTCAGTTACGAGTAAACAACTCAGCTGTAATTGCTGGTCTACCACTTAGACCTCACACATATAAACACACACAGGTACACACACACACAAACATCTACATAAGCAAATACGCAGGTGCACAAGTACGGTGCACTATGGTCCACTACTCAAAAGCACACACAGAATAACAGCAGGCAGGTCGGCCTGTGGGCTCTGAACAAGCCATGATTAAGCTGTCAGGACTGATGAGTGTGTGAGTCAGAGGGAGACTGAGAGCTCCTTGAGGGACCAGCACTGAACACACACACACCTGACTGTGACACACTGACTCTCGCTAACATCCCACCGGCACTAACAGACAGCTCAGTAATTAACCTAACAATAATGTACACATCTCTAGCACACAACCTGTTGTAATGCTACGCATCCACTTGCAACTTCGCCTCGCCTCATCCTACTAATTTCTGCCACACACCATGTGGTGCACGATGGTTTATGGTGCAGTAAAATCTAATTGATTTGGTAGTGGCAAAATCTTTTCAATAACTAACTCAATCATTTATTTCAATAAAATAAACATAATTAAGGTATAGGATCACTCAAAACAAAAGGAATTCAGTCTATAGTCTGAAATGCGTTTTCATTTCTTACATCTGAACCAATTTGGTAGAATGATCCATGATTCCGCACCTATAAGATAGGTAGACATCACAAAGTGGATAGAGAGTGGAAATACAAGTGTTTCTAATTAAGAGGATGGTGACTATAGTACCTCCAACTGGATTACAGCACTACTGACCAACAGCCCTAAAGCACACTAAAGTGACAACAATACTACTGAGTACAGACAATGGCATTTTTAATGCACAACACAACTGAACAACTACATTCAGGCTTAGGAACTAAAGAGCCCATCTCACCCCAAAACAGCAGATCAAAGTCCAAGTACTGCTTCCAAACAGGCGAAGGCCGTTCTAGGAGTTTGTTTTCTATGTGCATGGTCAGTTCTCCACTAGGCTATTCAGTACCAGCTCATCACAGACAGCCAAATGTTTACAGAGAAATTTTAACTCAGAGTTTAAAAAGGCACCGAACATATGAGTACAATCTCTTAAACCCTATGTTCAATCAAACATAATGAGTGGTTTTCACTAACATTCGCCTCTCTAGTTCAGGGTTAAAGCCTGGCAGTCTGGTTCTTTGGGGGAGGCAGTTCTCAGGCTGCTCCTCACAGGCTGAGGCAGAAGAGGAACTCTCTCAGACACAACCTGCTGCTCCCTCAGAGAAGAAGGGGAGAGGAAATAGGCTAACTGTATCCAATCAAACACTCTGGCCAATCCAATTATGTAGTTAGAGAGGCAGCTCAAGTGCAGTCGAGCGGCCCTGGTCTGCATCGGACAAAATAAACCAGCACCTGCACTGCGGTCTGAATGTACGCATGGGGAGGCCAGGTTCTAAGCGCTATAGAACCCGAGCAGGCGAAAGAGATTGTGCGTGAATGCTCCATCAATAAACAGCATGAGCCCCTAACGTCATTCAGAGGCCAGACGAAAGGTTTAAATTACGGCTGCTGACACAGGAGCCACCCAACTGCATATGCGTATTAATATCTGGAGAAGTGATAGGACGATAATGGAAAGACTTCATTCATTGTAAAAGTTAGAATAAATCACAATCGATTATAGTAACATTAAGTATGTGCTCGTTTTGTCCAAAGCAAAAAATCTTATAAAAACTTCCTCCACATTGTATGATTTTATCATACACATATATTTTTTTAGATTTGTAATGGCCATCATCAGTAAAAACAGTATGATAATTAATTTTATATCAGCAAAAAAAAAAAATTATCAACAACAATACTATCAGTAATAATCTACAGGTTCTATATGATGTCTGTCCATGTGACGCAACCAGCGATGACCTCTCTCTGAGACTTGCCAGGAGCTTCGGGAGAAAGGAAGAGCCAGAGAGGTCAACAAAAAAAAGAGCACGCCTCCCAAGGGTTCGTCAAGGTCACGCGTATCTGGTTTGGGAACATTGAGCTGCGTAAGAGATTAATGTAGGTGTGAGCTCAGCACTCCAGGGGTTTCCAGCGGCAGCGGAAGACCTTGAATAAAAGATTGAATTGCTGCTAGCAGAGATTTTCTAAATATCATGAATTAAGTTCACTTGAGAAAGCAGGCCGCCTGTAAAAACAGCCAGGCCCCTGCCAATTTTGTCAGCTCATCTCAGCAAAATGCAGGAAAAGATGAAAATGTTGCAAAGACGGCCTTCAGGTAATTTGAAAGTAGTGTGTAGTGTGTTTACAGCAAGCATGGCGCCTCTACGTCAGCGTCTAGCTTTGATAAAAATGTTTCATCTGATCAAATCCCAAAAATGTAATCTACTCACTGGAATTAGAAATCACTGCTTAGATGAAACATCTTATGGCCTCTACAGTGACAGAACATTTTAATCTTTAAAATGGCTTGTCATTAGGATATAAGATTTGAGTCTCAGCTATGCCATGTGCTGTCTGTGGCCCAAGGTGGTATAGAGGAATGGAGTGGAGGAGAAGGGGGGCGCTCCTGTAATGACCCCTTGATGAAATCCCTGGCAGGGTGGTTTGGGTAAACAGTTGTGTCTGGAGCGTGTGAGGCACAGCTTACACTGCTTGCGCTCATTTAGCTAATTGCAGCAGCACCACTTTTGCCAACGGGGCAAACAGAGCTTGCCTGTGCTGGACTGTAGAACAGGGTTGGGCACACACGCACACATGCTCACACACACACACACATATGTGTTATGCAATTGAGGAGAAGAACTAATGCAAAATTTCTAACAAAAGAAAACCTTTTACATAAACACCATCCACGATCTTTATAAGCTCTTCATAAATACCTTTCTAATATCAAGTACATGTGAGGTTGTGGGTGCATTTGTTTGAGAACTGTGTGAGTATGAGAATCCAGGATGTGACTTAAGCCCCTAGTACACCTGGCATTATCATGCACCATGGGTGATCCAGTCATAAGTGCAGGTGTGAATGGGACACGTGTGAACAGGGTAAATGCGTCTTGGAGATGCGTCGTGATAATGTGATACTTTCCAGCGAAATACGCAAAGATATTGCAAAAGTTATAATCAATTTAATATTTCTGATAGGGTGACTGACAGAGAATAATAAGCTGTTTCTGTCGCATTCAGTAAAGGCTTACAATGTATTTATCTTCTGGAACATTCAGTAATGCATTGAGGATTTTAACTGAATTAAGTTCTTACTCACTGAAAATACTGAGCTGAATGTGCCAGAATACTGTTACATTGTTGTTTCGTATGAACTTCACAGTAAACGTGACAACTCGTAGACTGATGAAAATGTGGTTTATCAGCAGTGACTAGACAGTACTACATGACAGGCTCACACTAAAGCACTGGACTGTGGTGACTGGTGAGGTCAACATGCGTTCAGTTGGGTACAGTTCTAACAAAGAAATTAGGGTTAGGTGTGAAGTCAGGCCTCAGATGACCTAGATGATTTGACAGTAAATGTTAATTAGCTATATACATGAAGGTGCTATGAAATGGTAGGCTTAAAAATGGTTGATGAGACACAACTGGTTGATTATTTTGGAGAGCTAAATCACTACAGCATGAAAGCAAGAATGGGAAACATCTCTTTCTCTTTTCATAACAATTGCATGAGAAGCCGTATCTATAACATGTAAAGCTATGTTTCCCTACAACAGCCATGTGTAGAGAAGATCTAGTGTAGAGTAGCTAAAGTCAAACACAATAGCAGAGGTGTTTGCTAAGCTAGAGCTGGAAGGAAATAAACAGCATTCAAAGCAATAGATCCCAGCTGAGGAGAATAATTATAGCAACAAAAACGCAGTCAACAGGAGATCAGCATGGGAGGTTTTCAATGAAAGATGTGGAAGTGAGGCCTTGGCTTCTCAAAACCAGGTCAGTACTGGTCGACTGGCAGGAGATCAGTTGTGATATCACTCAGAAAGCGTGAAGTGTTGAAATTTGGGAGAGAGAGCCGTTTGGGGAGCTGTTTTTAGATAAGCAATTTTAACTTTAGACAGAGTGGCTACACAGCACATTACTCTGTCAGTGCAGGAATTTCAGTGCAGTGAAAACAGCAAAGCCTGCACGCACTGTTGTTAGCACTCAATCGAAGCTCACTTCCAAGTCGAGGGGTAACCTTGAGCTTCCTCCAAAACTCTGGAAAGTATTATCGGGTTGGATAAGATCAAGGTGCCTATAATAGAATGTGACATTTTACCAAGTGGTTAGTTAACCCAAAACCCCAGAACCCATCCATTACCCTGATGAAGAAATACCTTCCAATCCTCTGATTAGAACCTGTGATGATTTCAAATGTGGGTATCCACGTCATTTTTGCAATCAATAAAACAAAATTTAATTTTAGATAACTTTTTCCCTCCTACCCTGTAAAATGAGTTAATCTTATTCAGCTTATTTGTGAACTTTTACTAATTTACCCTAATATTCTGAAATGAACTGTATAAAACAACACAGTCCCTGTGCGGAATTTAACATAAGAAGCGTTCCCTTCATTTCTCAGATTGACGAGTTACAGTATGAGGCTCCAAGTTTTGTTTTTGCTCTCATCTAGAATGACCTTTGATTTTGACATGCAACATCAAAGGCAGGATCAAATGTAAAAATGTCTAGACTCTGCTTTCCCTTTAAACTTGGTCGTCAGACAACAGCATTGCTCCTTTGGAAAGCCACTGTGAGGCTAACCGTGACTCTGAATGAGTTACAAGAGTCAGTGGTGGTAACTGGAGATGGTGGTCATGGATCAACAAACTCCAATGCATTCCATAAAAAGCACTGTGTGGGAGAGAGTCAAAGAAGAAACTCTAATGTTCCAATTTTTGTAACATCAAAACCCAAGCGGAAGAACTAACAAATTCTTTATTTATGTATGTAATTTGTGTCAATTTGTAAGGCCTTTCTTTCAATCCTTGACTACAGGGACTTATATGAACAGTATATCACGTCTAGGGTGCACTAAAACACAGAGTGAGAAAGCAAGAAAAAATTAATTGCATCCTGTGCTCCTCTTTCATCTTCTTATCATCCTTGTCATTCTTTCAAAACAACTGCGATGATGATGGAACGAATCAATGTAAAATTGCTGCTAGTGCTACTAGCCTGACAGCAGCAAAAAACAGGGTTAGCACCCATACCTGCCCATTCTCCATAGAATTTGCAAAACCATTAGCAGCACTAGTGCCAAAGTTTTTACTGTCTGAGGCTCATTAAGAACTATTTGCGTTCATGCATGGATGAGGCCAGACTATCCAACCTCACTTTCCTGTGTATTGAGCAGGACATGGATATTAAAGGACAAAGGACAAAGTGGTTGGCAGGTTTGCCACCATGAACAAAAGGAGGATGAAGTTTTAAAAGGGACCGTGATGCACAAATTTCGCTAACCTGTTTGGATTATTTTGTTCTGGATGGTGAAATACATGGACTACATTAAACTACAGCAGGCTGAGCAGACACAACAACGGGTGAGTGAAACATCCATAATTAATTAGTATTTATTACCTTAAATTATGGTTGTGAATAAATCAGTCACAATGTTAGATTATCTGTTGTTTAATTCCATGTTAACCGCATTTTGGCACCTGTCTGTGTCACTGCCTATGGTGTCGTGGAGTGTCTACTTGGATTTGATCAGGTCTTGCTGTGATGTAGACCGCTGTGTCTGTTTTATTTTTGAATAGGACAGGGTAGGATAGGATATATCAGCTATTATACAGTTGTGAATTTTAAAATGACATTATCAGCAGGGTCCATCGAGAATGCTCTGCCTCCTTTCTGCGAAGAGTCTAGGGCCCAATCCCATTTCTTATTTTCACCCCTACCCCTTGTTTTCGAGTGTCACCTTGCCCCTTGGAACTGAGTTACAAGGGTCAGTGTTTGAAATCTTCCCTATGAAATTGGACAACCCTCAAATAAAAAAGAACACTGCTTCATTAATAGACTACTAACGGTGCTCTGTAGGCAACCCTGCGAGTCTGCAGTGAGGGTAAAGTTCAGCCACCTCGCTGCTGGGCTTTAGTTACGTTTAGGGCATCATATGCTTTCAAAGAGGGGGATGACAATTATTTATTATTGCCCACCGCTAATTCTTCGATGATATGAAGCTGAAGCCAGCTTCTTATTCAAATCTTTCCGTTCCACCTTAAATGGTGCAGCAGTTCCGATGCCCGAGGTGCCAGAATGAAAAAGCTGTACCATTTAAGGTGGAACGGGAAAATTAGCCAATTAGCTACCAAAACATCAGCAAACTACTAGCGATGTTTTATGCTTGGAGGGCTAAGGGCTAAGTGTTAGGGGCAAGGGGTGAAATGGGATTGGGCCTAGCTCCACCGCTGAGTATACAATAGTGAAAACTTTGACTTTCATTTATTTAAGTACAAATTATTCATCTTTCAGGAGATCATTCTAAGGAGATCAGATATAAAGTAATGTACTTTATATGTGCATGTGGAGGTGGAACGTCAATGTGAGAAACGAGTTTTAAATATTAGAGTACAACAAAAAATTAAAAAATATAGAGAAAATGGGGACTCCCAGCAACTGTGCAAGGCCTGTAAAGCCAACAAAACTCTCACTACCAGATAAACAGTACTAAAAGCATCTTTGAAATAGGGGAAAACCAAGCTGCAAAAATTTAAATCTTTAAGAAATAGGAGAAAATCAAACTCAATAACTCAATGCTATGGGTCTGAAAGGATGTATAGCTGTCAAGAAGCTGTTACTGAAAAAAAGTGCTGGTGTTGTCAGACCAAAGGACTGACCAACCCAGAGTCAAGACCTCAACATCACTGAATGTGTTTGGGATTACTGAGTTTACTTTGGATCATGAGAAGCAAAAAATGCAAACAGGTGTGAAAAATATCCCTGCAGATTTCTTTGAAAAACTGAAAGCGAGTTTCAATTGGTGTTAAAAATGTTCTGAGGTTTTGATGACAGCAACATTATATTACAGGGTGACACTTTATTTTCAGTGGTCCTTTTTAGATGAAACGCTCAACGGACTCTTAATAATGTCAAAAACATATGAGGGTTAGAATTAGGTTTTTGGTTGAGGTTAAGGTTAGGGTTAGTATTAGGGCCAGGGTTAGGGTTAGGGTTAGGTTTTGGGTAAGGCTGGGTAAGATTAGGTTTTGTGTAATGAAAGTAACAAATTAACAGTACACTGAATAATGTATGTATCAACAGTACATCTTCAAGATATTTACTTCAATGTATTCAGATGCTGCACTACTGCTGCTTCATATGTTGTTGATATGTTACTGATACTCTGTTAAGAGTTTATTAATCATATACAAAGGAACACTCTAAATAACGTGTTACCTATTACAGAGATATTCATGTGCTATGTTATATACTTACCTTTGGCCCGCAAACGTTTCCAATGTATTGATTAGGGATGCATTGATAATATTACTGATATTGGGTATCGGGCCGATACCATGATCATTTACTTGTACTTTTACTCATAAAAATTAACCAATAACAACATTGCAATACCAGCAGACACTATGTGACGCAAGCCAAATGTACACTGCTGCACTAATGAACACAGAGAAGTGTTAGTGACTACGTGACAGTTGGACACAAAGTTGCTGGTCACTTTCAACTATTCACCTTGGCAGATGCCCACCAGACCTACAATGTGTGATTTTAGACCGTTTTTACCCACAGTCACAGCTGCTTCCCCAATATGGGTGGAGATACGTAGGGCAGCTAAAAGGACGCAAGTCGACATTTCATACCAAAGTCCCTCTATGCTGACTTTACTCTGTTTGACTGAGCAGACTAGCATGGTATAAACATTAATACGGTGATTCTTTTGCAGAATAGGCTGTAGAGAGACTGTATTGTCCAACCATGTACAAACACACCTGCTTTAGCTTGTGCACAGTGTCAGCAGTGCTGCTCTGTTTCTCTTTGCACAGTATTCGGTGTGCAGCTATTATTTTGAATTAAATAGCTTTTTTGAGTGTTTTAGTACAGTGTAAGATTATAAATCGTATTTGTACATAATGGTCTATTCGACAAAACAGCACAGTGTATGTCCGGCTTTTGAGAACATTCAGCTAAAGTTCAACCAGCCAAACAATAGACTTCAGACATAAACCTCCACAAGTAAGGTCCTCAGATGCATTAGCCTCATTAGCCTCATCAATTCCTGTTGTCACTGTGCTACAGACACTTGTTGAAAGAGACAGATCAGGGTTCAGACCTACGAAACATACTGTACTTACAGCTGTACAGAAGAGGTTTTCTGATGAGAAACAAAACCCACTCTTCTCCACTGTAGCGCTACTCGAGCAAAGGTAACTAATGTTGCTAGTTAATGCACATTATTTAAAATCAGCTAGATTTTAAGGACTTAACTGTTAAGATACACTGTAATTCATTTATACTAACTATTTAATTCTAAGTAGGTTACTCAGTATGGTATTGGGCAAGCACTAAAAAATGTGTGCTTGTACTTATACTCGGTCTACAAAAATGGTATTGATGCATCCCTCGTATTGATTATTGTTTATAGTGTATATGCTGTTGTACTGGATGTAGAACTGATTCGTTGGCCTCGCTGGTTTACTCCCCTGCATAAGGCATGAAATATCCTGCTAACGCTGTGATAAAAACTAATCAGATTTAACATATTTGTTTATCTTTGAGACAGATCATCACATTAAAAACCAAAGAGTCTAGGGAGAGGTCCAGTGGTCTGACAACACTATAATGTTAAAGAATAAAATAGCAGTGAGGCTTAATTGCACTTTCTTCTGTTTTATTGCATGGGGCTTTTTTGGTCAGAGCTAGATGCAGCAGTAGCTGAAACGGAGGCGGGAGATAATGAGTACAACTCCACAAAGATTGCTTAACACTGAGAAAAATCAGTGCAATTAGGTTAATTAAGCTGTGTGGAGAAAGAAGGTTTTAGTAGAGAGGAGTTTGATTTCCTCTATTAAAGGCAGAAAAGGAAACCCTTTATTGCACTGAACCCTCCCCATGAATATTACTGGCGTCAAAGTAACAGCCTTACTGTCTGTATTTTAAACAAGTTGATTAAGATGAAGGAACTACTACGCCCAGAGAAAAAATCAGTTACCCAAAGAAAATGTTTTGGATCTACACTGCAAAAACTCATGCCATATGAATCTCCTGAAAGTTGCTACAGAATTTCAAGAGGCAGCCTATCTGTATTCTGTTTTATACCTAGAGATGGAGAAAGAAAAAAATGAACAAAGAAAAGGAATTGAAAGAAAAACAAAAAAGACACGTTTGTTAAAAAAAGTCAATTCCTGGACACAGAATGGCCAGGAATCTAAACATTCATATGTTAGCATTTCTTATTAAATTTAAACTGCTTTTTTGTCCAGTCTGTGGCGTGCACATAACAAAGACACAAATGGATGAGTGAGAAATCCAATGTCAGGGGTCGCAACCTAAACGTAAAGAAGAGCCATTTTGTCCCTTCAACAAAAATCCAACCACCTTGGGAGCCACATTATTTTTTGTCCAATACGTCTCAGTATGTGCTAATGTCCTAGCATAAATGAAAACATAGACTTTGCTCTGCTTTAAGCTTTTGCTTAGCTATAGCTGCTTCCCTCCCATCTCTGGCAGGACACTTTTCTTCAACAGTAGAATAGTTTGTTGTAAAATGTCTCTTAACATTCGACTTTTTACAAGGCTGAAGTCAGTTTCTCATTTGCCAGCTTCTTGTTCGAATTTTCCCGTTCCACCTTAAATGGTGCCTGAAGCGCCAGAATGTAACTGCTGCACCGTTTAAGGTGGAACGGGGAAAATTCAAAAGAGAAGCTGGCGAATGAGAAGCTGACTTCAGCTTCGCAACTTTTTAGTGTTCGACATTTTCTCGTTGCAGATTAAAAGTACCAGGAAACCAGCTGCAGTGCTTATAAATGCAAATAAGTCCATTTGTTTCCAAATGTTCATCTTAAATCTTTCTCTTCACCTTGTCGTTTGCTACTAGCAAGGCAAGATTGTCTGAATTGCTATGTGACCTGCAGTCTGCATGCCAACCTTCAAGGTTATAGGGTGATGAATCAGCAGCATTTAAAACCATTTATTGTTAAAATAGTGTTAGAACGATCAGCAGAGCTTAATTTTACTGCAATGGAGAATTATTTGATTTTTACCTAAAAATCTAATTCCGCTGTGGAGCCACAACAGGGCTGTAAAAGAGCCGAGCTAGTGTATGGAAGCACTTTGGCTTCTATGAAGTTGAAGGGAAAAAGGACCTGGAGAGGAGCCATACTACAAGCAGGTTGTGTCACACTAAAATATTTTGAAAAACGACAAACATGAAAAACCATAATACACGTTTCCACCCCATTTTCCGCCCGGTTGTAGTTGCCAACCAGAGGACCATCGAGCAAGCAATGTCAAAGCTTCCACCCAACTCAGAAAGGGCGAAGAAAATTACAAAGTCTATCGCAACTTTATTGTCAAAGATTTGTGTCCGTACCCAGTCGGACCGGAGCTTTTGCGCTATGTTGAACATTTTGGAGCCGACATACAGTGTCCCGTCTCGAAAATATTTTACTGACACAGCGATCCCCCACTCTCTACAATGAGACCAAAACCGAAGTTATAAAATCACTGACTGGGTAGGATAGCTGCAACGTGGACATCCATTGCCACAGGATCTTATGTCACCATAACTGTGCATCTTATCAAAGATAAGTGGCAGCCAGCGTGTCGCGCTCCAAACAAGAGCAGTAAATGGGAGCCTTCCAGTTAACTTGCCTCATCTCTTAAATTTGTTTTACTAGTAAAAGATTGTGGAGAAGGGGGTGTGGTCGAGTGTCACATGCAGTATGGAAAGCCGGTCGGGCTGAACCAGCGGGCTAAGTAGCTGATGATATTCACCTGTGCCTTGTTTCTGCCAGCCTACTTGTAGCCATCTCTTTCCTCAGTAGGTGGTAGAGCCCAGAGAGAGAAGGAGACCGATGTAAACGTGAGAGCAGAGTAGAGCAAAGCAGAGCTGAGCTAAGAAAGCAAAGAAAAGAAAGGAAAAGACTAAAAAGTCCCAGATAGCGTCTTGTCTTATTTTGTCTATGGGCTGAAAAGCCAAGTGGGTTTTTGTGTTGTGCATAAATAAACGTAGCTCTCCATCTCCACACCTGCTCTCAGCCTTAAAAGCTGTTACAAAGATATTGAAAGTAAATTCATTATAGATCATTACAAATACTTTGCTTTAAAAGTACCAAGTCCTCACACAGTGAGAAAAAAGAAATCCTGTATAGAAAAAAAGATGCATCGAGATGCATTGATAATCATTTTATAATCGCATTGCAGCCCTCCGAATCGTAATCGAATCATGAGGTGCCTAAAGATTCCCACCTCTACAGGTAAATCATATGGGTTGACAACTATGATACGGCACTGAATGGGTGTGTTAGCCAGCAGGTAGAGCTCAACAGAACTAAGAGACTGAGAAGAATGGGCCGGATATTTCGGCTACAGCATCACTGGAGTGCCCAAGGCAGCAGCCTCATGGAAATTAGCGACTCAGTCAACATGGCATCAGGGTCAGTGTCAGTGTCGTGATCTGTTTTTGGGTGGAATGATGCAACTATCTGTTTCTCAGTTACATTATTAGCGTCCTTCTTTTCTGAGTCCAAAGTCCTTTCCCCCACTGCCCCACACAGCTGCCTGGTGAAAAAGAGCATTGGTTGTAAACAACTTCATCTATGGGTACAAACACACAAAACATGGTGAGAAGCCAGTTTGTGATAGCTTGCTGGGTGGGGTTGTATGTGTTTGTGGAGGACAGGCGTATCCATGGAAAACATGGTCTCGCTGATGCTCCGTAATGTTCTTCTTCAAAGCTTTGTGGGGACCCTCTCTCTCTTTCTCTCTCTCTCTCTCTCTCTTGCTCTCAGAATGACGATTAAAGCCAGCTGCCTAAGTGCAGGAGCGTCTGCAGCTGTCTGGGGGGTCTCCCGATGACAACACTCCAACAATCCCTACTTGACACTAGCTCCGGGAGGCTGTCTGACTGCATACTTGTGAGTTTATGTCGGAGGAGACTGGGATATTTATGCATTTCATATGAATTTGGATAATAAAACTATATTTAAATTACTTCAGTCTGTCCCAACATATATATACACATCACATGGATCCAAAGATTACCATAGTTAGTTTCCCACACTCCAATTCTCTCTCACAAACAGAAAAATCCAAAATGTAATTCAGTTAGGTGCCTAGTACAGGAGAAAGGGAAAGTGTGCAGTTCCATGTGGAATAAGTAAAAGACAAATCTGATCCTGGAGAGTCAATGCTTTCTGTACTCCACAGTGTTGTCATTCAACCCTGCCAGTTTGACTAATCAGTTTGTCAGTTAATTAACCAACTCTTAATGAGGTAATAACAACTTTTACAACTTTTAGCATTTGTAATGCATTCAGTTTAGATGATGTATGTATGTATGCATTCAGTTAGTAATTTAGGCGCACCTGCCCAGTCCCGTACTCTCGCTCTGTCACTATATGATAAGAGCTTCAGGTATAAAAAAAAAGTGACAAAGGATTTTCACATTATTGTGTCGCAGCATTTAGTGTTCACTGAATTCTCTGCCTTGAAATACAGGTTTATTTGCCACAGTGGAGTATATTACTAACAGGCATTCCTCAATTAGCAAACCAATCAATACAGACAACACTACAGACAGAAATTTGACAAAATATACCTCACAATAAAAACTGAATATTAGACCTAATACTAACATTGTTGTCACTTTTGACTATTATAATACCATAGCACTACTGGGTAGGGGGAAGGAGTCAGTGCCACTGTTATGAGTCAGATATAATTTTTTCCTTCTTTGGTCTAATAACAAGTGAAAACCATCGGTTTAAGGCTGCCACCACAGACACCAAACCTACACATGGGCTGGGGAACGAAAGTACCCACTGCTGCTAATAATAGACCAGCGTCTCTCTCCCTCTCTCTCCCTCTCTCTCACAAACATGCACAGAGGCCAAGAGCTACGTTTCCTCCACACCTCTACACTGTCTTCTGCATTAGTGTATTGTCACTGGACTGTGCATCTGACTGAAAGTCAATCTCAGTGGCTGTAGGTCAACACAGCTTTATCCAAAAGTTTGGGCGCGAAAAGAAGTAAACATCACTTTTTTCTGCAAATGGTAATGCATGGTAATGGTAATTATGACATGCAAATGTTTGGACACTTCTAGTTGTAAATTCTTAAAACTAATCTCATTAGGTCTATTTGACTTATTAAGACTGGTTAGGCAGGTCAAGAACTGTGATTAGGAACTGGCAGCAATTGGCAATAATTGCAGAGCATAATCAATTCTCTGGCTCCTCAAACCTTGTGCTAACACATTCAACCATGTGCTTCTCTAAGCAGCAGACTGAGGATCTGAAAATGAAGATTACTGATACCTAGAAAACTGGGCAAGGCCATCAAAGTGCTTCCAGCTTACAATTTCCACTGTCCTAAACATTAAGAAATAACAGTTAAATCTGACACAGGAGTGGTGGCGTGCCATTCTAAAGTGCAGCATTACTCGCACAAATATGATTTGCATGAAAAAAAGTCAGCAGAAGGAACTGGACTGAAGTATGAAGTATGCAAAACAACATCCAGAAAAGGCAGACGTGTTGGAAACACAAGATATATTAACTAAAAATGGTTTTATTTGGCCACAGTCACCAAAGTTATATTTGGAGAAAAAAGAAGCAGTGATTGATGAAAAGTAAACCTTGCCAACTGTTAAGCTTTGGGGTGGATCTATTATGCTTTGGGGTTGTGTGGCAGCCAGTGGCACTGGAAACATTGCAAGAATGGTTCCATTAAATATCAGTAAATTCTGGGATACAAATATAAGACAGTCAGACAATGAACTGAAGCTGAAAGAGGCTAGCTTCTATAACAGGACAATAATTCAAAACATACCTCAAATTCCACCATGAACTACTTCAAGAAATGCAAGCTGAAGCTTTTGCAACACCACTGAAAATGTTAGGGTAGATCTTAAACTTGCTGTGCATGCAAGGCAGCCCAGGAATACTGCAGAATGAGAACTGCAGAACTAGAACTGTTACTGGAAAAGTAACAGTCAAAACATGAGAGGATGATCACAGACTGTCCAGAGCACTATTTGTCTGAGAGGCCATCTCTATGAGAGGCCATCCTCTTCCCTCTGCTTTCCAGCAGCACGATAGAACCGCGAAGAAAAGAAAAACCTGGCACACATAACAGGCCTCACAATGGGGGAAGCCGATATGACAAAAATATATTGTCACAGTACTTCAAGACATTTAAGCTAAGAAACGTATGTTACAAGACACTAATTAGGATGTTCTGCAGCAATGCACAAACAAACAGTAACTCAAAAACCAACCACATCTAGCATTAACAAATTCCAAATAATGACTCAAACATAGACTTTAAAAAAACATTTAGCTATTGGTGTCCTCAGGTAGCGCACATCTGTCCACATTTGGCAAGACTCATTCACAATGCTGCAGGATGAAGCTGCTGAACAGATCTGCCCGAGAGTCCTTTACACACTCAGACTGAAATGGCACCCCAGCCTATAATATAATTCACTTGAAACTGTATACATCATCTGCACTTTTGACAATGTCTAAAGAACTATTACTATTAGAGTGCACTGATAATAATACATGTATAGCATTCCTGTTACTCCATTATCCACTGTTACTTATTGTTTAGTCTCCATTGTCCTGTGCTTGATGGTTATGTGGTTTATTGTGTATATCATATGGTGTTTTGTACAGTTTATTTGTTTGTATTTACTTTATGGTCTTGCCCATCCTGTGCTGCCTCATGTTAAATGTAGCATCATTTCCTGGAGGAACTATAATATGTTTCTCACTCAACACTCACATTTCAGTAGTGAGAAGAAATGTCAAAGTTCACTTCAACTTGATTAAAGAGTGTAAATACATTTCCTGAAGGAAGCCACTAGTGACTCCTAGGGGTAATATGCCAGCTCCTACGAAAAATAAATTTGTATTTACATGATACTACTTTTCATCATGCTACAACAAAATGCTTTGGCTCTTACATAATATATTGTTAAATCCTGAATGAAGAATAGAAGTGTTTCCACTAATCTAAAGACTAATATAATGATGATAGAATAAGATGATCAAAAAAGGACATCCAATGTTAGAATCAATGAAAGACAACTCTCACTTCCTTCACCTCCTACCAACCTGTCAGAGGTCTTGTCCGTGCCTAACAGGTCCCTGCCTGACAGAATGCTGCCCAGCTCCACTCCACATGCATGCCCATGACATCAGCACGGCCTCAAAAACACCATGAGCACTAACCGATTTAGCCACACACGGAATCCCGCCCTCATCAAGCGGTGTGTCGCCCCCGCAGAGTTTACAACGGGGCAAAAATAAGGAGCAGACTGTGAGTTATGCCCTGTGTGTGTTGGCACAGAGGAGACCATTTGTGGTGATGGCTGAGGTTTGGGGCGATCAAGCACTGGAGAGTTAGACAGGGAGGGAGAGAGAGAGAGCAAGCAAACTGTGGTCGGGGCAGCAGACTGTTGACCCCAGCCCGTGTTCAGACTCACTAATTCACAGCAGCATCCACAAAGAACAAACAAACCCTAAAGTGTCACATCCCTCCAGCCTTTGGTCTCTCAAACGACACCTTCATGCCACAACAATGAATGCTAGCTCTGGCTATATGCATGTGGACATTATAAACAGGGGTTAAACTGGGATTTACAAGGTGGAGAGTCATACTTCTCATATGGGTGCCAAGTCTTCAGCTATATATAGCTAGCTGGGTGCAAGTGTAACTTTTGAGGTATTTCGCTACAAATAGCCGGCAAATCAAATAACAATAAATATATTTTTTATGAAATTTACTTAAATTTCTTTCATGAGACAGGCCTACTGTGTATGAAGATATTTTTTATATAGTTACTTCAGTGGTGACAATTACATTTTTTGTGGTGCAGCACAAAAAACAGCAAAAAAAAGTTTTGGCATAATGAACTAATTTACACAGCAAGTTGAAACACCATGAAACCAGGAATAAAGGAAAGCAGGAATGACTGAAAAAGTACTTGCATGATTGTGAAAACTAGCAGAACAACAGGAATTACACCACTTCACAAAATCATATAAAATCCAGCACTAAAAATGAATGTTCATGGAATACCAGAAAAAGAAACTAAAAACATTAAACATTAAAGAAGGAGACGGGGTGGATGATGAGTGTAGCTGTCTAAGGGTTACTGTACAGTACTGAAGCTCACATAAACCAAAGGTTCTGGAGTTCCCCTATAATACATTCTGGCCTAGTTTAACCCCTGGTTACTACTGGTAAGCTACCGAACAGGATTACGCTGTGAGAGAACATCAGTTTTAGGCCTTATCTGACTGCCTCACATGTTTAGGACCAGCAAACGGAAATTGATCCCAGCCGTCAGCCATATTTGAAAACACGTGAGGCGGAATGCAGTCACCTCACAGTGAAAAGTGTTGCCCCCAATTCATCACAGTGACAGATGAAGTTCTGAAGCCAGATGAAGAGCTGCTAACACTCCTCTCCAAGACTTATTTACTACACAGGCTCCATATCATGCATTCCATGACCCCAGGAGGGTGAGAAGAAAACAGTTCTGAAGACAGACATGGACAGAGACAGAAGCTTAAAAAAGAGATGTGAATGTACAGTACATTACAGGTCCAGCACAGAAGATTCAAAATCATTCTGCCAACATTAATAAAACCTGGAGTAATTGTCAATATGTGAGGATATTTTACTAATGAAAAGATGTTCACACAGTGATCTCCAGTAAGAGCTAAAAAACCTCATGCCTGAATGTATATCACAGTCGCTCAGCAATATTTACTTTATTCTGACGAAAAGTTAACAGAATCTGTTATGAAGGGATTGTCAACATCTCTGAATGATGGCGCCTTGATTTTTGGTGAGGTGTAGAGCTTGACTCCAGCAGTCAGGCCTAAAGAGACTGTCTGGATGGATAGATAAGTGTGTGTATGTGTTTCTGCAGTTCCTGCTCAGACTGGGGAGGACAGAGCAGTGGAGCCATACTGGTGATTCATCTGTAACTGAGCTCCTCTCTGGGGCCCCAGGCAGTTCCTGCAGCCCAGATGTGATAGAGACGAGCTATTGTCGGAGAAAGACTCAATGCTTTGGTAGAGAGACAGAATGGTTAGACAGACGGCCAGACTGACTGACAGATGTGTGACTCAGGTGAGTCAGAATGCATAATGTGTGTGTGCTTGCCCATGTCCACTACAAACCAAAATTCACTGACCATCAGCACCTACACTAAAGGCCAAAAATACAGAAGCAAGCAGAGATTTTATACATTTCAAAAATATTTTACAATTAACTCCTTAAGCTCTGATAATGTCTCCCCGGTTCATTCTTGTATTACCGGGTAATTCGCAGTAGTTACTAGATAATAAGACTCATCAACAATAAATGGATGATAATCATCCAGTTTAAGGGGTGATATCTAGTTAAAGTTTTTTTTAAATAAATTACCTTGGATTAAGTTTTTGTTCTAAATATTCCACTAGTTTGCAGTCTCGTACTCTGATCCTTATGTACAACCTCATTTCCAAACAAATTGGGACACTGTACAGAATGTAAATAAAAACAGAATAAAATAATATGCAAATCATGTAAACCAGAAAATACTACAAAGACAACACATCAAACGTTGAAACTGAGAAATTTTATTGTTTTTTGAAAGATATATGCCCATTTTGAATTTGATGCCAACAACACGTTCCAAAAAAGTTGGGATCGGTGCATGTTTACTACTGTGTTTCATCACCTCTTCTTTCAACAATACTCTAAGTGTTTGGGAACTGAGGAGACCGACTGCTGTAGTTTTGAAAGTGAAATGTTTTGCCATTCTTCTTTAATATATGATTTCAGCTGCTCAACAGTTCGGGGTCTCCTTTGTCATAATTTTCATTTTATAATGCACCAAATGTTATCAGTGCTGACAGATCTGAACTGCAGGCAGGCCAGTTTAGCACCCAGACTCTTTAAATACGGAGCCATGCTGTTGTAATACATGCAGAATGTGGTTTGGCATTGTCTTGCTGAAATAATCAAGGCCCTCCCTAAAAAGGACGTTGTCTGGATGGCGACATATGTTGTCAAAACATGTATATATTGTTCAGCACTTGCCATATGCACTAATGCCCCCCATACCATCAGGAATACTGACTTTTGAACTGTACGCTGATAACAAGCTGAGTGGTCTTTAGCCCAGAGGACACAGTGTCCATGATTTCCAAAAAGAATTTGAAATGTTGATTCGTCAGACCACAGGGCACTTTTCCACTTCACCTCAGTCCATTTTAAATGAGCTCGAGCCCAGAGAAGGTAGCAGCATTTCTGGATCCTGTTTATATCTGGTTTCTTCTTTGCGTTTAAGAGTTTTAACTTGCATTTGTGGACGCAGCGATGAACGGTTTTCACAGACAATAGTTTTCCGAAATGTTCCTGAGCCCATGCAGTTGACTTCCACTATAGAATCATGTCTGTTTTTCATGCAGTGTCACCTGAGGGCCCAAAGATCACAGCCAGCAATTACTTTTTTTTGGCCTTGTCCTATGCATACAGAGACTTCTTTGGATTCTCTGAATCTTTTACTATAGATGATGAAAAGCACAAGTTCTTTGCTCTTTTACATTGAGAAACGTTATTCTTGAATAAGAATTACACAACTTAACCAGTCTTTTATTGCCCCCGTCCCAACCTTTTTGGAACGTGTTGTTGCCATCAAATTCAAAATGGGCATACATTTTTCAAAAAACAAAAGAATTTCTCAGTTTCAATATTTGATATGTTGTCTTTGTATTATTTGCAATTAAATATAGGGTTTAAATGATTTGCACAACATTGCATTTTGTTTTTATTTACATTTTGCACAGCATCCCAACTTTTTGGAAATGGGGTGGTATTATATAAGAAAAGCTTTCATGATCTTTGTTGATAACAGTCATTTACACTGTAATTTACACTGTAATTCTTTACAAACAAGCCTTCAGAAGCACCTGAACATGAAGATCAGGTGTGGACGTTTAGAACTGAAATGAAACTCCCACTAAAAGCACAACACAGTAAGAATCAGTTAGTTGTACACTAAAAAAGAAAAACTTGTTTTATGAACTTAATTCAATTCTACCACACATTTCCACTCAATTAAGTAGAGGAGAGTCAGTATACAAGGACTGCGTAACCTCAACATAAAATTCAACTGAATACTGAAACATTTCAGTGCAGTTTATTTCAGTTTCATTGGAGTGGTATTCTCTTTGGATTAACAAACAGTTTTCTTTCATTGAAATGGTCACACAGTGTATGCGTTTGCATATGGGCTCAAGCTTTGCGGGGCCCATCAGTCGCCATGGCTTCTTATACTATCTATGCTTAACAGCCTCTTCTTCTTCAATGCAATTCCCAAGCCTGTATACCATCTTGCTTTTCATTTCTGGGCTCATGTTATTAGATTAAAGTATTCACATAGTCCGCACAAGCAGAGCAGCAGAGTATCCCAACATGGCAGAGAAGCAGTGTGGTGTCTAGAAAATAGGAGGCAAGCACATGCTGCACTGCAAAATACAATACAATAACTAATGAAAACCAATAAAAAAAGAACAGTTGTACGATATCAGTTTAACATTACATGCATCATATACACTTTCTAGTAGACCTTTAGGCTTGAAACAGTTGCCAAATCACAACACCTTCACACATACTACCTGCGTGTGACAAACAATGCAGCAGCGTGACTACTACAACTCGCATGTTAGCAATTCATATACAGGGCCTGACATTTTTTTTTCAAAATGCGGGGAATTCCCACAATATATGTTTCACATAGGGGGATTTATACACTTTGGGGGGTATACTGCTTGTGAGCTTAACTATAGGTCTTACCTTGTCCCGTTCTTTTTGAAAACTTTTTGAAAGAAAGCAGATGACCAAATTTTGAATTAGCCAAGTTATCTGCTATAAAGTAGACAATTTTGAGTAGCCCCTTTGTTTCCTCCTCACACTGCAACTACATAATTCAATAGCTTTAGCCATCACATTCTTTGCCGAATCTGCCTCACGCTTTCTTTTCAAGGCTGTGGTATGCAAAACAGCATTTGAATGGCGCCTTAAATTTGACGTCATGTAATATAGGCAGGTAAAAGGCATAGCATCGTACAATTCATCATTGTTAAACAGCTCATTTTACCATTGTTAAGTTTGAGCTACGAATATATTCTGAGCCAGTTAGTCTGAAACTTGTCTTTGGACTGCTGCTTCACCTTGCTAATGTTACTGTTACCCGACTGAGGTTCCTGAGGATTAATATTGTTAACGCTGACATCGCGGTGATGTAGATTTATGTTTTAGCCAGCGGTCCATGTTTGCATGCCTTCAGGTTCACATCACTGAAACCTGTCTGTAAATGTTAGTGAGAGGTGCTGCAGCAGTAGAGGGTGCTCGTAGGCTTGTAGATAGAGGGAGAGAGAGAGCGTGCCAAGGGTGTTGTCCAGAGCGGAAGTTGGTCCGTTCGGCCAGTCGTCCCACATTCCACACTGGTGCAAACGTTGGCTGAACATTATCAAACATCACTGTAAATGTCTGTGGGAATTTCCTGCATTGTAAGTGTTAGATTTGCGGGAATCAATGAAATTATGCGCAATACCCGCAATCCCACACTGAAATTCAGGCCCTGATACATATAACTCATACAGTGGTAGTGCATTCAGAGTGGTGCAGCAAGGAAGTTCTACAGACATCCTTTTTCCAAATGGAAAATCAGTCAATTTGCCCAATATAATTCATAAAGGGTATGCTACCTTTGTTTATTCCCAGCAGGTTTTTAACTAGTGATTAGGCAATCTTTTTTGACTGGTGGACCTACCGGGAAATCTGTATAGAGCACTGAGTGCTTTTATTAGTATTTAATTTGAATACAGTCGTTGTGACTTAAAGAATTGTGTTTTTTGTTGTTTTTTTTTCATTCATTATTTCAGTGTAATTTGTTGTTGCTCCATACCTATTCTCTAAATACTGCGCCACTTCACTGCCACATCTTGGACACACTGCACCACTGCTCGTGCATGTGTGAAAAGCAAAACATTTCCCATCGCTCACGCCATGCAGAGGTAGTAGTATATGTGCAAAAGGCCCAAGTCTGAAAACTGCAGAGGGTAAACAACTGCAACATGTTTTTTCACAAATATTTTTTTTTTAAATAATTTTTATTTTTATTGAGCAAATTAACTAATTTGACTATTTATTCCTTTGGAAAAAAAGAACGTCTCCACCATCAGACAAACACCCCAAACATATGTTTTTAACTGATTAGTTTATCATACAGGAAAACCTGACATACATACTACATGTTTTTTTTCTACAGTGACAGGATGCCACCTTACCACTATTGGCCGCACATTTGAAGGTCAGTGCAGCGTGGAGGCAAAGTTTAACGTATTTTAACTTTTGCTGATGCTTGCCACATAGCTCTGTGAACGGTTTAGTAAATTGACAGTGAGGTCTGTTAAAAGTGAATGGCCAAGTGAATTGTTGCGATACACCAAAAAATAACCCATAGTCACACCTGTTTTAAGGTTGACTTTTGCTGCTGCGGTGCACCTGTGCACATTGTGTCTCGGCACAGTTTTGCAAAGGATGGCAAAAACCAGCTCTATTAAAAGTGAAAAACTGAGATGCATGCAGTAACATTTTGTCACTATATTATGAACACAGTTTCAATCACACTGTACTGTTCTATAATGCAATATTTCATATTTACTTTCATGAAGTCAGTGTTGCTTCTAAATTTGCTGGCCAATAGTGTACAGGGTGGGAGGGGCCCAGAGCAAGTAAGCATATGTAGGGTCCTCGTTAGCATGTTCCATGGCTATGCTAGTCAAAGCAGCATTTTCTTTACAAATCTATCCATTCAATACTGAATTTAATTAACCTCTTCCTTTTTTTCTGTTCCTGAATTGTACTTTCATTACTTGTTTTGGTATTTGCTGTTTGAGCCTATAACTTTGTCAGACAATCTAAGCTAACACGTAAAACTTCAAGCAGAGCATACACTTAGCCTGTAGCTGTGCAGTATGGTGACAAAGTGCAGCTGCATCCCTCAGATTACAGAGCAGCTCCAAAATGGAACCTAGATAAATATATTTCCATGTGTCTACCTCACAAACATTTATTTTATGCCTGTATATTTTTATATATGTATAATATACACAAACCGGCCACCTACCTTGTACCTACACTCTTCGTCAATTTTAACAGCTCCGTTTACCCTATATGTGCACTTTGTGGTTCTACAATTACAGATTGTAGTCCATTTGTTTCTCTTCATACTTTGTTAGCCCTTTTTACTCTGTTCTTCAATAGTTAGAACCCCCACAGGACCACCACAGAGCTGGTATTATGCGGGTGGTGGATCATTCTCAGCACTGCAGTGACACTGACATAGTGGTGGTGGTGTGTTAGTGTGTGTTGCGCTGGTACAAGTGGATCAGACACAGCAGTGCTGCTGGAGTTTTTAAACATCCCAGTGTCACTGCTGGACTGAGTGGTGTACTTAACGTACTTCAAGTGGCCAGTATAATACTAAACTTATTTCCCTGCTTGCGCTGGGCCTGGGGTGGTGGCACCTGTTGCCTTCTTCACCGTGGCCTATTGTAGGAAACAAAAATTGTACAAACTCACAATCTCTAGGTGCAGGGTTCTCATTCCTTTCATTATCTATTGTTGGCTTTGATACTAAAACTAGGTTTTGTTGGTGTACACAGAACTACCAGAGGGATTATTTGACATGAGGTAATGGAGGGGAAGAGTCTCTGTTACTCCTTCAGGGCAGCCTTGCTGGCTCTGGACAGCTTGCTCCTGCTCTCTAATTCACCTTCACTATCTGCACTGAGATTGCCTTAATGACTAACAATCTGACGATGAGGAACTTACATAAGAAGCATACATACAAATCAAAGACTATAAGTAAAGGATGGCATATGGTACAAAATTTAAACGTATCTGCAGTCAGTTTCAGAAGTTAGTAGTTAACATAGGGTGTGTGAATCATTTTAGCATGACCCTTCTACTCCAGCAGTATGAAGGGATTTAATTCTATTTCAGCAGGGTTGACATTTACAGTAGAGTTGGTACAAGACAGCCAGAGCAGCCAGAGTTGCCGGGCCATGGGGAAAGAGTGTGTGCGTCAGTGAGGGGGCACGCTGCCTTACTGTGGAAATACAGACCAGCAAAAGACACCGTGAAATGTTCAGAGCTGTGAAACATCAACCACAGCACACACACACAGATAGCGGCTGGTCTGGGCTCTGCGTTTGTGGTGTTCTCTTGGCCTCGTAGAGAGTTTACTCTGTCATTATGGTATTATCCAATACAGCCTGTCTGGCCCTGAGGGATTCCCCTCTTTTCACATACACACCATCTAAAAACTCATCACACAAGCACCAACTACTCTCTCTCTCTCACACACACTGACTAAAAACGTCTGAGCGTCGTTACTTAGACACACACGCTCCTGTCCGCACCCTCACCACTGTCTGTACGCCCCCATCTATACCCTTCGCCATGTAAACATCAGCATCAGCAGTCCACGTCACGCTGAGACACAGCTATCAGTCTGGACGAGTGTTATGTTGCATAGCAACACAATGTTGATATCACTAACTGATCACTCACACACTTGCCCAAAAATGAGAGTGCTGACAGTAAACATACAATCATACAAAAAGGGCCATGCACATGTCAATGTAAAATTAGCCTTGCAGCAACTACATTATCACACTGTATGAGCAAATTGTTGAACAATTGCTTTGTTCTGGTTGGGCGGAACAACTCATCACATATTGACGTGTATGTTATATATACATACCTAATTTAATTCCAAAATAATGTGTATGTACTTGCAACAAGAAGGGATTTGACAGCAAAAATGACTGCAGTGATAACAATAACTATGGTATTAATCATAATATACAATCTTTAAAAAAGTTGCTCTTCAAACGTTCTTTAGTGAAGACAATGGTTCTATATGGAACCTTGAGCACTCACAGAACCATTTGCATGATTAAATGGTTCTTTGTATGGTGAAATGCCTCTTCAGATAGATGGAGAATGTATTGAATTTGGTTCTATATAGAACCTTTTTGAAAAAGCTTCTATATAGCACCGAAAAGGGTAGTGCCATTGTTATGATGTCAGCAGAAGAACACTTTGTGGTCCTTTATGGAACCCCTTTCAACCATTTACAACACATTCTCAATGAATCTGAAGAACCATTTCACTTATGGTTATACGCGAGCACCCAAGAGTTCAATTTATGAAGGCAAATGTGAATTTCAGTGGGAACTGAATCAGATGCAACACCGCTAAATGCCATGAACAGCTTGCAGAACGTAAGGATTTACGTTTGGATTTTTCACAGTTGAACCAGGGGTAGAGTTAGCTGAAAGTAGTGGGGTTTAGTTACTCTTTAAGTTGTTGCTGAACTGAGCTGAACTCACTGAACTTGCATGAACACTAGGTTTGGACAGTATCCCCTTTTTTTAATACCTCAAAACTCTCACAGGCCACTTAAATAAGTGAACACAATGTACAATTTTCAAGCCATCATTCAATAAATGTCTAACAATCGATCAAACAATTGATAAAGGTTAAATAGTGGTGTTAATTAGGTGAGAGGAGCTGATAAGCGTTAACTTTGCTAGCATGCTAACAGCTCTGCCCACCACAGAACATGTTCAATTCTGGCTAACTAAAGCACTGACACAAGTTTAGATGATTTAAGAAAATGATTGAAATCTGAGAAAATGAAGTCGAGCAACCGTTGAAGGGACAGAAAGCCGAAATTAAACCTGTTCTATGGTGTTTCGATCTGTAACCTGATAGGCTATGTTAACGTTAGCTTAGGAAGCAGGCTACAGACCCAAACGGTGCCACCCATCACAGTACAGGTTTGACTGCAAAAACTGGTGCTCTGTTGACACAAATTTAGATGACAAAAGTGTTTGAGAGAGTAAAAGTAGAGTAACATTAAGCCAAAATTAAACCTGTTCTGTGGTGTTTGAGAGAGACGTGCCACAGCACAGGCTTGGTTGTTGCTAACGAATGAATGACACCTGTTTAGAGGACAGCACACCAGTTTAGAGGAAGGTGCAAACATTTAGAGGATAGTGCAAAGTCAAGTAACTGGTACGTGAAGCACTTTGCCATGGCTGAGATGCTACAGAGAACTTGTAGTGAGAAGAACTACTCTGTAATGTGTTATAAGAGTTTAAAACCTCATGTAAGTTTATAACGCCCTACTGCCCAAAACCTGTTTTCCATAGAAAAAAAGGAAACATACAGGTAAGTTTTCTTTGCTGTTTCAGTGAAATACATCATTCTACTTTCTAATATCAAGTGATTAGAAATGATTTTAACATTTTGTTTTTAGCTGTTTAGCTCCATTTACCCCCACTCACTGAGAACTCACTCGCAGGCGCCCTCTGGCATTTTGCAGTCAGGTTTTTCATAAAATAAGGGAAATATGAAGAGGCCAGGCTCCTCTTAAACCGGCTCTGGCTGCTATCATGCTTAGTTTTTCTGAGGTTTTTCATGGCTCTGATTTCCTCCTTTTTTCTGTTAGTGCCACCTACTGATGAGCTCCCACACCACCAATCAGTGAGCCCACTAAAATGTAAATTTAAATTTGACACATTTTAATTTTGAAATACCATAATTTTTAAATATCATCATTCTTTTTATGTACCATGGTACACTGTATTACTATCATATTGCCCAACCCAAGTGAACACACACATTCTTCCATCACTAGGAGACACAAATAAGCAAGCATGACGTGGCTTGCTTTTGCTGCCTCTTTCACCGCCATTTGCACTGAAATAGTAATGAGGCAACAGGTAAACAGATTTAAGTGATGGTAATGGATGTAAAGATGTGATTAGGGTGGGGGGGTTTAGATGTGCAAGCATTTGGTTGTACTCACACCATTAAACTCAGTTAATAAAAAAAAATTACTGCACATTTGAGTCTTTTGCCATTTTTCTTTTGTTTTACTTGCTGTATTATGTTCTTTTGCATGCTCAGTTGCTTTGGCTGCTGGAGGAGTCCATTCAGATTGAGTGACTAACTTGTATATACCACTAGGTTATGCTCAGAGCCAGGACAAAAAAATAAAACATTTTTGCTATATTCTGACTGGCCCAAAATTTGCAGACTAGAGGCAACCAGCACCGACTCAGCTAGACAGAGAATCAGGGCTAAAATCAGGGTAAAATTTGTGTACTATAACAGTGGCTTAAGGCCCGAAACATACTTTACGCAAGGACGCGAACACAAATGACAGCGCTCGGCCAACGCACTGCAAACGCTTGGTCCTTCTGTACAAACTTACCGTATGTTCTTACGTTGCTGTGGCAGTTAAAACACTCAGTACTGAAGGGGCCGATAGAGTACAAATCAGAGAGGGATCTACTGTTATTCCAACAGCCTCAACAGCAGTAGAAGAGAGTGAGCTGCTTTACGTCTTCTCTTGGAATGGAAATGCGTTAATTAATCATATTTTTATGCCATCTTTGCGTGAGACTCAACTGCTCATCTGCTATGGCAGTTGAGAAAGCACAATGACGGTATAAGACCGCTTGGTCAGGCTTGGCTGTTGTTTTAGCGCCCCTTGCTGTAACACTCAGAATGCAGCTCGCACTTGCATCGCGTTATGAAATGCGTAGAGACACATTTTTGAACGCACCTAAGTGTGAAACCCCGTCTGCGTAGCTCGAAGCGTCTGTGTACGCATCCTTACGTGAATTATGCACTTCAAACACACAAATGCGTACATATTCAGTACTGTGTAAAAGTCAGAGACCACCCTTAATTTATTTGAATTTCCAGTCAATATGGCCATTATGTACAAGATTTCAGCCTCAGGAAAAAAAGAGGAAACAAATAACAGACAATTACACAGAACCCTCAACAAAATTACTTTTTCCAAAGAAATTTACAGGATTTTTTCTCCCGACCTCCAAAGCTCAGTCTTAGAACTTGGTTGCATTTTCTGCTTCTAATGATCCAAGTAATCCCAAACACATACAGTGACGCTGAGGTCTGGACTCTGGGGTGGTCAGTCCATTGTTCTGAGAAGCACCTTCTTTGTTTGCTTTGCAGTTTTTCTTTGTCCCTTTTTTTCCTTTTCTCAATAACAGCTTCTTGACAGCTACACATCCTTTCAGACCCGTAGCATTGAGATGTCTCCTCACAGTGGATGATTTTTCAGACCTGAAGTAAGAGTGGAGCTAGATTTTGTCTTGTGTCTTTAAGATTAAGTGCTGTTTACCTGATGGTGACAGTTTTGGCGATCTACCAAGTCTTAAACGTTTGGAGTCCAATTTTCTTTGTATCTTTAATAATGTTTTGAATCCCAGTTTTAAAAACTCCTGCTTTTTGACTTTACAGTTCCTTTTGCAAGTGGATTATTTTATATCTAGTCTCCTCAGAAAGATCTCCTGAAAAATAAATGAGGTACTTAATGGCCATTTTGACTGAAAATGAAATAAATGAAGGGTGGTCTGACTTTTGTATGGGAACTTGGAGGAAAAAGTCCCCAGGTGTTATATGTCCCCCACTTTTTTATCTTCTGATCAAATGATGGGGCCAATCTAATCTCGACAAACTTACAGAACAGCTATGTTCTAATCAATTCTGAAATTTCATCTGGATCTCTAAATGCACAGCACGCCTGTGATCTATTGCCCAAGAGACTTTTTGGGGCCAGCTTGTCTAATTTTTTGTTATTGCATAATAGTGAGCTATGCATTTATATTCAATTGTACAAGAAAAGTTGTTAAAATATATGACAAGTGGTAAAAAGCCCCCACTGAAGTATCACCCCAAAAATATTATTTAGTTAAATTTCATCAGAATGTCACAAAGTCATTCACTGTAGTCTGTGGGATGGGTATCTAGTACTAGCGGTAATGTATTACTTGCTTTGAATGCTACTGCATTGTTATTGTTATTATTGATGTCACAATAAGTCAATAATAATAATAATAATAATAATAATAATAATAATATTTTTTCTTAGTCATAGGTTACATTTTATTTGTTACCATTTATAACTGTGTGTGGGCTTATTTATCATTATCCTGTACATTTTAAACTCAGCACATATACAGTTTGGTTTTACAGTAAAGATTTGCATACACAACAGTCTCTAGGGCCTATACAGAATAGTGCGAAAAGCAAAAAAACATTCAGTGAGCAACAGTTCTACGAGTGGAAACGCCTTGTGGATAAGAAAGGTCAGAGGAGAATGGCCAGACTTGTTCAAGTTAACAGGAAGGCATCTCAAACAACCTCTCTTTCAAATGGTTTTGATGAGAAAAGCATCTCCTTAAAACTGGACAGTTCAAGATTACAAAAATGTCACCTGGTCTGATGAATCTTGATTTCTGCAGCAACATACAGATTTCTGGGCACAGATTTCTTGTTTTCTGGACACCTACTGGGCCCCCTAATACCAGTCGAGTATCGTTTGACTGCCACAGTCTATCTGAGTATTGTTGCTGACCATGTGTATTCACTTGTGGCCAAAATCTACTTACAGCATGATAAAGCACCTTGTCACAAAGCACAAGTCATATCCATACCGATTCCATTAACATGACAATCAAGTTTGGTGTACTTAGGTGACCTCCCCAGTCACCAGATCTGAATTCACCTTTGATATGTGGTAGACAGGAGAGATGTACAGCTGACAAATCTGCAGCAATTACATGACGCAATCATGTCAACAAAGACCAGAATCTCTAAGGTATGTTTCCAGCACCTTGTTGAATCCATGACACAAAATATTTAGTTTGTTCTGAGAGCAAAGGAGTCAGTTTACAGAATATATATTCAACCTGTGATTTGGCATTTACAGTTTTAATTCAGACTGTCATTTGGGCTTTGCAGTTAGCTAATCTTAAAAAAACATCTAAAGGATAAATAGCATAGACGTAAGTACAGGACTTTCCCTAAACATAAGCAGGGCTCCTCTGTAAATGAGTGACTCATAGAGTGACATCATTTTGTTTCAACCAAACCATGACCGCACACGTTTAACTAAAGTTATTGATTTTTTTGTCATGTCAGTTTTAATGTCTATCAATACAACAGCATTAAGTTCAACATTAGTGGTAATTTGCTTTGAAGGTAAAGAAAGTAAAGGTACAGTTGTGATGATCCTTAATAGAACCCCTTCCACATATAACTGGGATGCATGTAACCTACAGATCCAAACTCCAGCCACTCCTTGCAGTGTTTACAGTGACTTTACAGTGTAAGGTGCTGTTTTTCTTGCACTGGTTTAGAGTAGTTAGTAGTTTCCATGCATGGAGGTGTCCGGGGAGATTAGGCTCCGAGCAGCATTCTGTAATTCCAGCCCCTTTTATTCCACTCTTCAGGGGACGGCCAAGCAGGAGCTGGGCCACGAAGGAAGGCGCCAGGCAGAGATGGAGTTTTCCAGTTGAAATTGGGACTTAAGAGGCCACTAAGGAAGCTGTCCCGCAGCACGGCTCCGAGAGAGAATAAGGAGAGTGGCAGAGAACACAGCAATGTGCAGTGCACAGGCCAAACACCGCCAGTCCTGACAGAGAAAACCCCTCTTATAACGCTGGTCTTGAGTAAAGAGTGGAAAAGACAAAAGGAAAGTCAAAGAGGCCAGGCAGCAAAATGGTCAGTTATTAAAACAAGGCTCTTTGCTGTTGTTGTTTTGTTCTGAAAACAGCACATAAACTAGCTGCCACTGTGGTTTATCATCTCTGAGAATGTTTATTTTAACATTAATTTGTTAGCACTGGGTAGCTGTGCCAATAAACCTAGAGAGAGAGAGAGAGAGAGAGAGAGAGAGAGAGAGAGAGGGAGAGAAAGAACATGAGAGAGAGAGAGAGAAAGAGCACGAGAGAGAGACAGAGAGAGGCAGGCCAGTGAAATTTATAATTCTACACTGTTGGAGCTGTTTGCTTGGCCCAACATCAAAAGCTTCTCTTGGGCTCATATTCCACACTTGATTTCTTGCCACACAAAGCAAATCAGACACATCACACGACTATTAATAGAAGGGGTGAACACCGCAAATTAATTACAGATTCTTTGCTTTTAATCTTTACCAGTGCATGTTTATATGTGTGAGTATGGCTATGTGTCTCTCTGTACATTAAGAAGTTTGTAAAGCTATTTCAATTTCATGTCATTTTTTTATGGTAAGCAAAATCTAGAACCAGAATCTGGCACTGAACGTTGTTTTTGTATAACCGAAACTCAAGAGTGCACTAAATATGGAGAGGAATGTTCATACCATGACTGAATTTACAAACTCTTCACAAAGTGCTATGAGACTTGACAGAGAGGATCAACTGTGAGTTTTCTCTTAAACCCCCTGACTCAGGAGGGATATAAGATGCTGGGAATCAGCTGTAAACTATGAACATTAAAAAAAAAACACACTATTTCTTCAAATTAGCATGTGGGATTGCCGCCCCAGTTCCATCCATGAAACATCAGATAGAAGTGGGAGAAATGTCTGACAAAGTACAACCACCTACAATCATTAAAGAGCCTCGGCAGCTCGTTCTCATTAAGGACTGTTTATTTAAACCCCAATCAGGAATCACAGCTATTGGCAAGCGGGTTTTAGGACTGCAGCAAGAGAGGCTGAATAACGCCAATGCTCCAATAAAAAGCGTACAGTATGCGTTTGCCATACCCTCTGTCAATTACCTCAGCACTTTTCCTGCGTGTCAATGCAACCTTTCACCAATTCCTGATGGTAGCTTAAACTATAAAGATTAAAACTCAACAGAAATGTAATGCATCCACATTTCACATTATTACATTCTTCCCTTCATTTATTCACACATTCATCATGCACACTCTGCAAGGCTACAACAAATGACTCTTTTCATTATTGATTAGTTGGTACATTATGACTTTGATTTACTAATCAGCCAGAAAATGAAAGCCTGCAGATGGTAATCTGGCAATAATGTTTCAATAAACAAACTAAAAATACAAGGATTTACTGTTTTATCCTGTCTTCTTATTCATATTTCCTAAAAAGGGTTTTTATCGATGTGAGAGTAACATATTCTCTGCTTTGCTCCTGAAAACTGAAGTACAGAAACAATAAAGGAACAAAAAAATTAATCTTACATGTCAGTCCAAGGCTGATTTTCTGTATTTTTCCTCTCATTAAAAAGCAAAAATAAATAGCTTGTGTGGTTGATAACATCATGTCAAGAAATTTTCTATTGCAGATCCCACTCTAACAGTCCAGTCATCAGCCATGTCAGACACAGAGACCTAAAGCCTGCTTATCACACCGGATATTACCAGAAGTGTGATGTTGGTTTTAAAATATTTACTGAAAATACCGAAATATTGAAAATAGAGTTTTAAAAAAATCTCAGTGACCTAAAGCTCTGTTTTCATGTGGACAGGAAGCTAAAACCCAGATTTAAAAAAATATATAACCATATAGTTAATAGTTTCAAAATGCAGCTCATTAAGCCAATTCTGACAACTGGCAGTTGAACTGCTGTGTCTACTGAGCTTGGTTTTACATATCATACAGGAAACACTCTTTTTAGATTATGTTAAAGTGAAGAAAGTCACAGTTTTTGATGTTTTTTTGGGTTGAGCACGAACCTGTAATGTATGTCTCCACTATCTGTATTTCCCTAGTTCGCTCATGTGATGTAAAAGATGCAAAAGTCATCAAGCCAACTAACTGATAACATGATTCGTTGCCAGCAATTTTTTATTGTCGTCATTATCGACAATGTCGATGAGCTGAAGCAGCTCTAATACACTGTAAAAAGTGGAACAGGAGAGGAGTGCTCTGGAGGTCTAAACTGTTGTAAATTACTGCTTTTGTTCTGCTTTTGCTCTGCATTATTTCATTCAAAGTGTTTACCCGTTAAATTGCTTATTTTATAGTATTTCTATAGTATTATCTAGGTTAAACTGATTAAACATTTTTTACAGTACATGACACTACCAATAATCGATTTAAATAGGCAAGGAATAAAATGAAAGCGTATATGGTACTGTAAATCTTTTAAACCAAACCACTGCAGATTTTGGATCAAAGGTATTAGCTTTGTTTTTGGAATCTGACACTGCTCCGAGGCTCCGGAGCAAACACACAGACATTGAGTGATCATCCATTTCCATTTGAACAGCCAAGGCGTTTGTGCTACATATTTTGAAAAACGTATTTGCCAGTGTCTAATGATGCTAGCTAATGTTTGCAGCTAATTTATCTGTATTTTATAGGAACTGATAAATCAAAAATCCTACATGTTGTTCTTAGTAGGGCTATCTTAATGTGGTTTAGCAGCTCATCTTTTTTGGAAAACTGTTCCAGTTAACTATCCAGTTATGATTTGCAGTGATGAAGTCATGAAATATCTTTGAACTATGTGAGAAAGACTGTCCCACTTAATACATAAATATGAAATAATGATGAAAATATTCTCAAATTAAAAATGAACTAGAGGTAGAACTAATGGAATAAGGTTTTAAAGCATACTGCATGGTGCCACACCTTCACTCAACCAGCAAGTAAGACATTCAAAGACGCATTTGCTGTAATATAACTGTTTTTTTTTCCCCCACTACACTGTAATTTGTGTTTCACAGGGATTTACACACATATGAAGCGACAACTTCCTCTTTGAAGTGGGCCTGAAATAATCAGGAGCATCTCGGTTTAATTCAATTAGCACAAACCGGCATTAATTCTGGGCTTAAGACTCCTTAAAAGAGCCTTATTGTATATTCACTCAAATACGTTCCATATCTGTCTAGTTCAACTCTCAGTCTCCACAACAAACTATGCACACATGTGGAAGCATTTTTACAGTACAATTCTGCTCTTATGATTCCTTAATAAAGGCAGGGCTCTTTAAATAAAGACCAGATTGCATTTTCACTCAGCCATTTGCACAGCTTTGATGAGTAAGATCAAATCTAGCTAACAAGCTTCTCTGGCGTTTTCATGTCTCTCCATGCATTATCTTGTCGACTTGTCCACTTGGATCTGACCGTTCTCTACCTCAGGTCTTTTCCTGTGTTTACTCTGTTACTTTGAGTCGAGATGGAGTCAGACGTAGCGGATATTTCATTAAAGTCTGTAGCATGAAAATAATTCCTGGCCACTAATCTGTAACAAATCTCTGGCTCTGGAGGATAAAAACATTGATAAAACATTAACATGAAGATAACACAACGTAGGATGTCATAAGAAAACCTCATATTTATGAAACAATAAGAGAAGAATGTCATTTTAATGTATGTTAATTCAATGAGATTTTACAAATTTTACATTTATAGGTAATTTTGGTAATACTGGTTCATTCGCCATTAAATGCTGATTATCATGAAATCCTCAGGCAGCTGGCATGCTTAAATAATAATGTTTAAAAAAGAAGTAAAAAATGAAGCTAAGAATTTTGATATGACAGCAACGCTAAACACATCAGATGCAATGCCATGACTTAAACCTCTAACTTTCAGCGTGTGGGAAGAAGTTGGATTCTGGATGGAATTCAGGTGAGATTTGAGAGGTATTTTTCGTGCTTCCCTTCCAAAACTGGGCCAATACATGTTATTATTGTTGATGTAGTTTCTCTCCCTGTCATGCTCATAGATTGGCAGAGGGAGTGGACCCACCCAGCGCCTCAGCTCACTCTGAACAAGGGAACCTCAGTAAGACTTAGCTGAACATTAATCTGGAGAAAAGGAAGCTGGAACGACGCTCAGGTCCTGGCCGGCCCAGGAGAAACACATCCAATCGGCCCACACCAGGTGGTCTTAACGACCCCGCCCTGCTATTACAGACGCTCAAACACACACACATCCACACACTTCCTGCCCCTGCACAGACATAATCTACTCACGCCCACACATTCTGCCATTACACACGCATCACACCACTATGACTACCCTTGCTGCGTTTGTCTTCCTTTTTCTGAAGACGTTGTCTCAAGCATCAAATGACGCTATCTCAGTCTGGATGATGCAAACATCCAGGAGAGGCTGATTAGAAGAACCAGCCAATTAACATTCACTCCATCTACTTTGTCACTCATTCAGTCTCTACAAATTATTATGTAATCATATAAACACAGTCAAGTTTGCTTTGCGTCAGACCAAATGGGTTACAATGCGGCAAAACACTGAGGGACCTGTCAATTTCCATAGTAACCGCCACAAACATGCGGCATGTTGTGAGTGACAACCGTTAATTAACTCGTACTACAGAACTCGAGAAAGCTCAAATAGCAGGAGATAATCCCAAAGAAAACTTGAGTTGGGTGCCCATACAGTGCCAGCCAAGCGAAAAACTTGCTCACACACTTTCCCTGGAAGTGTGTGATTAATAGGAACGAGCGCTGAGTGTCCAGCATTTCTGTTGGACAGCGGAGAAGGGGAACATGTGAGGCCAGGCACTGGACTGACCTCATACTATCCATCTTCTTTTTTCAACCCTTCAAAGAGAAGCAACACGTTTGAGGTAGGATGACTGGTATGAGTAGAAAAATACCTGCACACTAGAGAAACCACAGTCATTTACCTCCAAGTAGGAAAAAAGGGCTCAGGAATTCGAATGACCTCCAGGTCAAAATCACAAAAGCAAACAGAAGAGTGTATATATATATATATATATATATATATATATATATATATATATATATATGCATTGACTGCCAACTCCATTCACTGCTGCCAAGAAGGGGTGAAGGGGTGTCAGGAAGTGAAGGAAGTTGTCAAAGCTTAACTTCAAAGCAGGAGGTTTAAGAGATGGGCAGCACAGACGTGGAGGCTGATGGGATAGCAGAGGCAAAAGGCTGGCACTGCAGAAGGACCACACAGCTCTGAGCGAGAGCAGCATGCTTCAGCAGCTCTGAGCTCACACCGGGGTAGACGCTGGCTCAGGGGCACCAGAAACAAACCTGAGAAATCTCCAAGTTCAACTGATCTGTCTCAAATCCATGCCAGATGCCTCAGCGCAAAAGAACATGCTTCCATAATTTTCAGCCTTCAAGTCAAGGCAGTGCATGCAAGTGCCTACTACATACCATCATGAACATATTTGACTGTAACATACCTGGTGCTAATTTACAACCTTGCCTAAATGTGTCCAAATAGAAAGGCGTGGGGCCAGAGCGCAATATTTCTGCCAGGCTGCGTAACAATTTAAGGGGCTGCCTTTTTAGTTGCATTCAATAAATGCATTTGATTGTTTTCTAAATGACAAAAACGGAAGCTCATCTAAAATACTACAAAAGTGAGATCATATCATAAATGACAAAACATGGACAAGGTTACATATTACAAGTTAACATCTACAGATTGTATTAGCTATTCACACATGATAGCTGCAGATAAAAATTGTTAAGTGGGTTTGAGGCAATCCTTCCTAAAACTGTCACTTCTGACATTTTATACTCAAACCAGGGAGCAAGCAAACCATTTAATGCTTTAAATATCATTGACTCTCTTTTAATATATCAAGAACAAAAAGCTCTATAAGTTACAGCAAACAGGATAAAAAGGAATGAAGAGGCAAAAGCCTGTGGGAGAGAGAGGTGTACGACCTGTGAACGAATAAGAAAGACAGAATCTTATACATTAAAGCTCAAGGCCTAGAGCAGATGGTGCTAAATCTTATCTGTAAAGGACCAGTGTGGTACAAAGCAAGAGAACACATGATCAACTGCTTCAAGACTGAGACCAACTAATCAAACAAAGAGAATCGGGTGTGCTCCTGCCTGTTTGGAATGAAAACCTACAGCCACACCAGCCCTTTACGGATAAGTCTGGATACCCTTGGCCTACAGACTCCTCCAGAAATCTCCCCAAATGCATTTCTATTTATTATAGGCCTGAACTGAACGTGCCAAGTTCAAGCCCAGCATGACTGATAATTTATTTGGGTGGCAAAATGGAGAGACCAGTGTATTGTGCTCTCCAGGCTTCAGCTGTCTCAATCAGGCTAGCTTTAGATATGTGAAAATACAATCATGTGATTCCTAAAGCAGTGGTCCTGGACTAACTCTGTCCTACATATTTTAGTATTTTCTATGAACACTATCACTTCATCGCAGGAAGAGCTTGTTAATTAGTTGATTAGCTGGATCAGGTGTGTTGGAGCAAGAAAAAACACTGACATATACAGGAATATATATAGCAGGGGTACTCAAGGACCATGGTTGGAAATCACTGACCCACGGGGAGCATGTATCAATGTGGCAGTCCTGCATCTTAGGGCTGCACAATATGGAAAAAATTCTAGTACTGTGATACTACTATATATTGTGCTTCCACTTGGCAATATATAAAACACACTGTGGTGTTGACATCTTACAAATCTACATCCACATCTAAAAATAGTACACAGAAAGTATAAGCTGATACTTACTCACCATCTTACAAGCACCAATTTTCTACTGCTCTTTTATGGCACCCAAAATGGTACCTTGCTCAGTGAGAAGTTTAATCATAATCCTCTATTCTCATCTCAGCAAAGCTTCAGCTTCACAGCAGCTAATCGTCAAACTGTTAATTTCCTCTTTTTTCAGGTGACTTCTAAATGAACCACAAATAATCACCATTTAAATCAGTACAGATCAACAGCTTTTCACAAGTGATAGCCTGTACACCTACAGACCCATAAGCCTATGACAGCCAGTCTGGTATTTTTAGCCTCCGATTTTTAGCCTTTTGAGCAGCTCCCAAGTGATCAAACAATGTTTATTCTGAGTGACATGCAAAAGAGGGACAGTAAGGTCATAGTGGAGGGCTCCGGAAATGCACTGCAGTGGGAGAACAGTGGTGCAAGTGAGCAAAAAGCTCAGAGCTGTGCGTAAAGCCCAAACCACTAGCAGCATCCGCAGCTAAACATAGAGCAGCCCCAGCCCAGACGTTGGGGCTGGGAACTGGAGCAACACGCGCTTTTGCTGTGGACTTGCATTAGAGCCAGCTGACCACTGCTGTGGCTCTGGAGCACGGGCTCCCTCTCACTGCAGCTTGCCCTGAAGGGAAAAAAAGCAGGAATCTCTCTTTAATGGCTTATCTTTTAACCTCTCAATCTTTAGGTGCTGAGAGCTAATATTTCCATTTTACTATATAATTCAAACATAATTACATAATTACACATTTAATTACATAGTGAGTTCTGTTATTCGATTTACATGCCGTACTGATAGATTTGAGTCTGCCGTTTCAATGGCAAAAAATAACAAAACAAGAATATACACACAATACCTCTTTGTTGAAATCAAATCATAATAAATTATTTTCTATTCACAAACACAAAATATCAACCAAAAGATTAAAAGAATTTCTCTGCATTTTTCAATGAATTGAGGGAGAAATAACTAATACGGAATTGCACCATGCATGTAATAATAACAGTGACTTACTAAGGGTTAAATAAAGCAATAAGCCACAAGAGGTGATGCGTTACAATGATTTTATCTCGAGTCTTGGGTTGGCATAGTACCTAAGACCTCCTTACCTGTGATAAAATCACTGTAATGCACTGCCTCAATTGCTTTTATAAAATGGTGGACAACATAAAATATAACAACATATATAATTATTATAAATTATTATTAGTAATAAGTCATTATTAGCATTAACCAAGATAAACAAATCTGTCACCAATAAATGTAATTTGTTCAGAGTATGTTACTGCTGCCACAGAATTAAAATACTGGATCCTGCCCCCAAACAGTGTTTAACCATTTGGGATTCAGCCACATGTCACAATTCCGTCCTGGACAAACCTACATAGGGCACACTGGTTATCCCAATAGCAACAGAAGGATTTGTAGTGACTTGGCACTGTAATACAGAATTCAACTGTTGCCAGGCGGTAGGTGGGCATATATTAAGTATTTTACCATGGCTTCAAATGTGACTCAGGCAATTAGATTTTAGGACTGGAACTATCCTTTTTACAAGAATCGTTTTATAAATGTATCTGCATTAGTCATCATGTATGTAACATTAACTGCAACTTCTAAGGGTTAAACTCTAGTGAGGGATTGGATCCACCAATGATTCTGTAGACTTTAAGGGGTTAATTAGCACCATGGCTGCACACTGTTTCTCCTCACAGAGAGACAAAACAGAAAGAGCCGGACGCAACTGTCTCTCCGCGTTTTATTTTTTTCATGTTTGGCTTTTAAATGATAATATTAATGCGCCCCAGACACAGTTTATGTAGCATTTAAGCCTCTGTAATAACAGTCATTTGTCGTGTGGAATATCAGGTCTAGGCTGTGGGGGGGTGTTCATACTGGAGCACCCCAGTGATGTGGTGGGGCAGCCTTCTGGGAAAAATGTGTGTGTGCATGCATGTGTGTGGTGTGAAACACATAAAAACATACCAATGTGATTTTTTGCTTTAAAAAGGGAAAACTCACACACAACAGGTTCTTTTGGGATGGCATTAGAAACAACCCACAATGTAAGTGTGCATTTGTGTCTGTGGGTATGTAACTGTGTGTGTGCGCGCATGCAAAGGAGGGGGAGTGTGTGAGTAAGTGCATCCTCTAATTGCATATGCAGCATGTTTTGTATTACTGTGAGGCAGTGATGATGACTTTCTAGTGATGTCAGCAGCGGGGCTCAACCTCGTGTATATATATTTTGAAAATTCAACTTGCTGTACAAGTAGGAGCAGAAGTTCTCGGCTAGTCCAGACAGACTTCAAGCAAGTTTACAGCTGCTGCGATATCTTCCCTGGCTGTAAGCTAACCAAAGTGCCACTTCTGAGAGACTACCTGGAGATCAGGATAAAACTACAGAGTTATATTTTACTAAAAAGCTCAGAAATTATCCTGGCGGACTGATAAAACCTTTTGGAAAAAACATCTGCTAAACATCACAAGAGTGAGTATAAATGGATCTTACTATCTTACTATTAGAAAGTTAATTAACCTTAACATTATAAGTTTCAGGGTTTTTAGACTAAAACTTGATGTAATGACTACTCTCCTTTTGAGAAACATAGGCAGTTTATCTTTTAAGTGACAGGACTTCACCCTTGAGGTTATTTAATCGGAGAACAGGAGCCTTTGAGTGTGTTATTGCTACCTTGACCACTTTCTGAAAGTGTTATTGCTACCTTGCTCAACAGAAGGGGCTGATTAAGGGATATGTGCTACACTGTAAAAGTAAACGTGGAAAAAAAAATCTTTCTGTAAAGCATGTACCAGTCCAGTTGTTTGAGAAGATTTTGTTGTTCTGTGTTTAAACATGGTTGCAATAGTGATGATACTAAATCAACACGTTTGCACTCACTGGCTGTCAGTGACAAGGCCGATGAATGCTACGTCCGGGGGACTTTAATTTTCAAACTGCTCACATCTTGTCAGTGTGGAGCAAAAGGCCATTCTTCATCTCCAAATTCAGGGTGAACTCCCCTCTCCTCCAGTGTTTTCTGAAAGGAGAATGCAGTTTTCTCTAATTATGTGCAGGGCAGAGAGCTGAGTTGGTCCATATGTGCTGTGCTAGTCTATTGCTCAGCACACACCCAGAGCATAACGCCTGCCAGAAAAACTCATCAAAAGTTAGACAGACAGACGTCGCACATGGAGAGCTCTCTCTCCCTCTCTCACACACACACACACACACACACATACACACACACACACACACATACTTGCTGAAGACACTATCTGATGAACTAACTGATCTTATTGATTAATATGGATAGCAATTCTGGTTGTGGTTATTAAAATCAGGCTGACTGCATGAATGCCTCCGATAGCAAAATAAAAAACATATGATAACGTTCATTAATAAGGAAAAAAAACGCTTTTGTGTTAAATTAAAACCACAAGAGAAATGATGCAATTTATTTTTTATGTCAACTGGATAAACTTCTAACAAAAGGAGACCCATGAGAATGAAATAGCAAAAGACAATGCTCCCAGAAAAGGAGCCAAGAGCAGTCTTGGAGGAAGTGAATTTCCTCAATGGTGACATGGAATAAATGCGGAATATTCCCAGAGCAGACTCATGCGCCGCAGATGTGGAGGGAGCCTTCTGTGTTCTCATCTTTGTTAGAAGTGCGCAGTGCCAGTGCTGGAAGAGAAAGACAGGACCAGTGTTTAAAGAGAGAGACAGCACCAGTGCTGAGAGAGAGAGGGACACAGCACCAGACAGAAACAGCATCAGTGTTGGGAGAGCGAGGCAGAAAGACAACGCCAGTGATAACAGAAAGAGAGACAGCACTAGAGTTCAGAAAAAGACAAATATTGGGACAGTGAGACAGAGATAATGTCAGTGTTGAAAAAAAGACAGGCGGCACCAGTGTTGAGAGAGTGAGACAGAGAGACAACACTTGTGTTCAAAGTAAGATAGACAGCAGCAGGGTTGAGAGAGAAAGAGAGAGAGAGAGAGAGAGAGAGAGAGAGAGAGAAAGAGAATAAGAGACAGCACATGTTGGGGGGGTGAGATAGAGAGACAGCGTCAGTGATGAGAGAGAGACACAGCACCAGTGTTGAGAGTTAGCCAGCACCAGTGTTGGGAAAGTGAGATAAAGAGGTAGTATCAGTGATGAAAGAGAGAGAGAGAAAAAAAGAGAGAGACAGAGAGAGAGCAAGAAAGAGAGAGAGAGAGAGAGAGAGAGAAAGCACCACAGAGAGCAGCCGTCTTAAGGAAGATAGGACCAAACAACAGAGACTGAGAAAAAGACAGAGTGAGCAAGCAAGAGAAAGATTGTGAGAGAGAGAGAGAAAGAGTGTGAGAGAGAAAGAGAGTGAGAGTGAGAGAGAGAGAGAGATGAAGGAGGAAAAAGACTTGTTAGATTAAAAGTAGACATTTGTTTTGTGTATACTGCACCCTGCCAAAGGGCAGCAATTTTCGATGAAGCTAAAACAGCTTTCCTGGCTTGTTCCCCACTGGCTACAGCCTGCCAGGAAAGACTTTTTTTCACCTGTTTATATGCAGGTAAAGTAGACTTTTTAGTGGCTTCGAATGAGGTCTTTTTTTCCTAGCGAACGTGAAAAGCCTTATATAAGTGGAGGGGGGGAGGACCACATGGGCCGTAGACTGTGACAGGTAGACTGGAGGTAGAAGAGTGAGCTGCTGCTTTAAGTACATCATGTGGAGACTAAAGCTCTCAGCAGAAACTATCCCAGAGAGCAAAAGAGGCTGTAAAATGGCAGCGACTGCACTAATTTGCACTCCACTGCTGTACTTGGGGCAAATCTTTTATCATCTGAATGAGGCTCTGCAATAAAATGACAGCAGCTTCTGGGCGAGGAGAACAGCCTGCTTGTTATTACACACTAATGAGTGAGTATGTGTAAAAAGAAAAAGAAGAAGAAGAAATACAGCAGCATTCAGGTAAATTACGTCACACATACAGAACACATGCCGACCAACAGCCGGTGACTGATGGCATCTGCGATAGGCTGCAATTTACTTATTTTGTAAATACTTTTGTAAAGACCTAAACGCAGCTCCGCAGGGCTTGATGGATGTGACCCATTATCTTAAAAGCAGGAGCCCACAACATATTTCAATGCCTCAAGCATATCTTTTCAAAAGACATTTTGTTAGAAAGTTGATGAGAGCACAATTAGGAATTGTTCTCTTGCAGTGGTAAACAAGGACAAATAAGCATGCTTATTTGGTCCAAAAGAATTCATAAGACAGATATGAAGTCCTTTTAAAGTGGATATACTTAAAGACACACTTAAAAGCCTGTGTAACTGAAGGCCCTGTAATGTTTTAAAGGCACCTGGGGCAGCGCTGAGTGAGCATGTCTGCTGTGTGTGCTGGCAACTCCAGCTACAAGGAATTCTTAGAATTCCCTTGATGTGCCTGTGGGTGGGATGCTAATATAAAAGACAGCCGTGAAAATCAATTTATGTCATTTTAGTAATCTGTAGAGCATCAAAGTGACTCATGATTCTGGGAAAGCAGAGGAGAAATGAATAATTGCTGATAAAGGCAGGGAGATTAACTCTAAGTCTTTATTACTGTCATTTTGCTATGCTAGTTAAATGTAAAAACATGATTATTATTTATTAATTACATACTTATGTAATTAATTACTATTGATTTACATTCTATATTAACAAGTTTGAGTTTACGCGTCTGATGTTTTCCATTTTTTTAATGTCAAGCCAAAAAAAAAAAACATGGAAAAAACAAAGATTTTTTAATAAACAGCTCTTCTTCTGTGTACAAACACAAATATGATATTGATTGCAAGTTTAGAATCTCCACTATTGACAGGATTTCTCAGCTTGTTCCAATGAGTGAGAAATTTTTAATACCAAATTAAAACATGTTTTAATTATTGCTGGTGATAACTACGACTTCTATGGGTTAACTATGGGTTCTACGGGTAAAAAAAATCACAATACACAACAGCTATATTAGCATTACAGTCAATTTTTAGTCACAATCGTGTTTGAAGGACAGTAATTAGAATGTGTGAAATCTTTTGTATTAAATGAGAATAAACCCCCTGCACCGGTGTGAAGGCATTTGGGCCTCCAAAACTCCTGTGTAAAGAATTCTGCTCAGTAGGCAAACGAGTGACTCCCTTTCATGGTGTGCTGAAGTTGTTTGGAGAATGTTGTGAGCTGGAGCCAGTCTAGGACATTAGCCAAACGTTTTGAAGAAGGCAGGATATAATCTCAGACAAACACTCAGCACCATTGGATTATTGGGTCTGATGATGGGTGGATCAGACTAGCTACTCCAATCCGCTGATTAAAGCAGGAGTGGGGAGGAGATGAAAACTACAAGGACTGCAGATGAAAGTCAGCCTTTGGCTAAATATGCCACACTGACATAATGAAACAATGATGTTGCTTAATGTGTACTAAGGAAGAAGGGCTCCAGGTTTTCACAATGTCTGGTCATTAAGACCAGACAGTAGTTCTTAAGTAATGTCTGACAGGTAATGGACACAGCGGACAGACTCTTGCTCTATGCAAGCAAAGGTTCTTTCTTATATGGGATATGCAATGCAATACTTTAAAAAAAATTGTTGTATGCATTTGACTTAATTATGCCACACATTTTCAATCAAATAGAGTAAAGTAAACATGCAATTGAAATTATTCATTTACCATGCGCTCTGATATAGGTTAGAATTTATACTTTATGGTAAATTGTGCAACAAAAAAATGTCATTTTGCTGCTTAACAACTCCCTGACTGGGAGTAGCACAGTGTCACCAAGCAGAGCAGCACCACCTAGGGCAGTAAGGGTGAGGTGCATTTCCCATGGGCACAATGGCAGGTTGGTCACATGAAGGATCCTATCCTCTAGTCTGCAGTCCAGTCACCAACTAGAAACACAGAGTTTGTTTCAAACCTTTGAGGCAGTGTCATTGAGGCACTGAGCACGAGACTCGGCCAGCTCCCAGTCAGACCACAGGCCTCCCATAGTTTGGATGCATGTATACAACAATAGAGTTACTGGTGCTATTGTTTTAAGTAAATACAATGCTTTTGCCCCCTCATATTATAGGTAGCTAGTTCTCCAGAGTGTAGGTTACATGACAAGTATAAAACATTAAGCCCGCAGTAGTTCACTCAGAACCTTGTGCCATTGCATTTTTTTTTTAGAAACCAGCACCTTTGGAGCATCCCAAAGGCTCCCACTATACTCCCAATGACTGACAGTAGCTGAAACATCAGAAACGTAACCAAGCTATCTTAGCGGGTCACAACAGGAAAGAATAAGGGAAAACAACTTTAAAACAGATACTTGAGGATATTAAGCTGAGTTAGACAGTGAGCTTGGGCTAAAGCCTCATCAGAGTGCTTAGGTATCTCTCCAGCTGAGTTACATTAAGAAGGAGAATGCCTCTTATACACAGACTCCAAATTCAAAGTGGATGCCCAAAGAGTAAAAGCTGAACCCATGAAGCTCTGGTGTGGGTCACGCTGACTGAAACTTTCCAGTGATGACTGTTGTGATGAGATGAAGCTATGGCTCCAGACTGCATTTTGGATGTTGCCACTGTTGGCTCCTGGGCCAATGACACTGAACATTGCAGCCTTGCGGCAATATAAGAACGGAGCATAACACAGTGCCTTTATCTAAACTCAGGGTTGTGGAACTCAGCTCTGCCAAGGCATGCATGGCTCAGGCTTGGGTGACATCAAAGTCCAGAGGACCTCAGTGATGGAAAGAGGCAGTGTGTTCTAAAACCTCCACGTGAAAAGGCCAGCGACAGGCTTTAAGGCCTGCGACCGGGCTCAATCACACATACCACACACACATACGCGTATGGCACCTGCAAAAGCTGTCAAACAAGATCACATTAGGAAGTCAGAGACAAAGCCAGCTTCCTACTAGCCGAAAATGTCAGCAGGCTTAGTTTCAAAGGCAAAAAGCAGGACGGAGATTAAAGATCACAGAAGTGACCAGGCTAATCCTCACTGCTAATGCTAGGAGAGCAACAGTATTGCTGCACACACCACCTCAAGACCTTATCTATTACACCACTACCTGATGACCTGGCGTGGTGTAGTTGAGCTTTTTTCTTTTCTGTGTACAAATTTTACACAGATACTCTCCATGTCAGAGCACATTCTATAGCAGATTTACACACTGAAAGAAGTGATGTACTGAACTTATTTACAATTGTACATTATTTTGACATGGATACAATTTACAGTACTGCAATAGTACTATATATATTATAAAATAGGCAGAGTACAAGCTATTTATTTTATGTAACAGGAAAACAGCAGAACATATATTTAGCAAAAAATTACATAAAAGCCTCAACAACTGAAAATATATTCTATATATTACAACGTGTCCTTTACTTTGCCTTTATTAAATCTTTTGTCTCTTTTTTGTTTCATAAAGCATTCTTTTTGGGAGACTTCTTTTCAGTTTTCTAAAGACATCTGCAGGGATATTTTTCCTCATCTCCAAAGTTCAGTTTTTAGCTAGAATTCCTGCTTTTCATGATCCAAGTAATCCCAAACACATTCAGTGATGTTGAGGTCTGGATTCTGAGGTGGTCAGATTTCATCTATTTCCCATGCACAGTAACAGGCTGTAACAGAGTTATCTTTTCGCAGTGGAAGGATGGACATTTTT